>NW_025334041.1:53792500-56419166 GCF_019186645.2 Phyllostomus hastatus
CATCTGAAGATCTGTTGACTCCCTCTTCCTTTATCTTTTGCTCAATTCTTCACCTCTGTCATCATTAATATTTGCATTCAGAGGCCCCAGGGGAAGTGATACCCTACCCCTTTCCTTGGCTAGCCCCAGGCTCCAGGATACTTTACCAGAATCCAAACTCAGCATTCCTCTTGCCTAAAGGCCTGGAAGGATAATTGGTCCTGATTTCATGAACCTGTTGATTTGTTTTATAATGTATTCCTTTGACAAATATTTACTAATTACCTACTATTTGCCAGGTACTGGGACACACTGGTGAGTCAAACAGTAGTCATGACCCCTGCTGTCTAAGGAGGTCAGGAAATGCTTCATTAAGAAATCCCCGAAGCTTCCCTGGCTGGTGTGGCTCAGTGGACGGAGTGCTGGCTTGGGAACCAAAGGGTCTCTGGTTTGAGTGCCAGTCAGGGCACATGTCTAGGCTTCAGGTCAGATGTCCCCAGTGGTGGGCGTGTGAGAGGCAACCACACATTGATGATTTTCTCCTGCTCTTTCTCCCTCTTTTCCCCTCTCTCTAAAAATAAATAAGTAAAATCTTAAAAAAAAGAAATCCCCGAAGCTGATATTTGTCACCATCCCTCAGACTATGCACTAACCCTGAGCTGTGACTCATTTACATAAAATGGTAGGTCTTCCAGAATAGTTGTCAGAGAAGGGTTCTGATCTTCCATCCTTGAGCCCTGTATTTTTCCCCAGGTCTTTCCCTTAAATATTAAAACAATGACCATATTTTGGTGATCTGGTGGTTTTTTTTTAAGATTTTATTTATTTATTTTTAGAGAGGGAAGGGAAGGATATATATATATATATATATATATATATATATATATATATATATATAGATAGAGAGAGAGAGAGAGAGAGAGAGAGAGAGAGAGAGAGAGAGAAACATCAATGTGTGGTTGCTGGGGGTCATGGCCTGCAACCTAGGCATGTACCCTGACTGGGATTCGAACCTGAGACACTTTGGTTCGTAGCCCGCGCTCAATCCACTGAGCTACGCCAGCCAGGGTTAGTGTTTAAGTTTTGAATTACAGTATCTTCTACTTGTATTATTTGCTCGCAGATCAAGACCAGATTTAGGTAACCTAAGAAACTATTGTACCTGAATTTTAACATAGACGCTTTGTTAGTATTTTGTTAGTATTTAAAAATGGAGTGTAATTAAATTTTTAATAAATAAATTATAGCTAGAATTTTTGAGTGATTAATATATGACAGGCACTGTACTAAAATATATCATATGTATTATTTCACTTAGTCCTTTGGAAAAATTATCAACATATCTTTCACTGAGTTATCTATAAATGCTTTCTGGGGTTTTTCACAATTTGGCTTTAACTTCTTGTCCAGACTCATTTTTTCACTATTTTGAACCCTTCGTGACAACCAAACATGTTCCTGATCATTTTGTATACTGTATTAATATTATCATATATTTCTTTTTCTTTCTACCTAGAATGAATTCTTTTTATCTTCACATCAAAATCTTTGGAGTTGTTACATCTTCAAGACACTCCAGTCTATCTGTGTTGGATGTGATCTTTGATAACGCACTTAAATAATATAAATGCATAGTGAATATTTGTTGAATTGAACATCAGGTGCTTTGGGTAGCTTTGCTAATTTATGTCATTTAAAGTAAGCATGTGTTCTCTAATAGCCAAGTAATTAATATGATTTGAGATGGTTTGCATCTCTTCATCCCTGCCATATTAAAGAATTAACCAGCTGTCAAGACAAACATCATCTTTAAAATGTACAGTTACTAAGAATCACTAGTACTTCATTTTGAAAAGTTGACATGATTTAATAATATAGTACATTGTATTTAAATAAAGCAAATTCCAAGAAGTATAGTTTATAGCTGTTTGTCCCAGTAGGTATTTAATGTTTTTAAATGAATGGATCCTATGAGATAGGCAGAGTTATTATTGTAAGATTTAAAATGGGGTGTCTGTGGCATAGAGAGTTGAGATTGCTTGCTTGAGTTACACAAAGTAGCAATCAGCAGAGCTGTCACCTTAACTTATGCATCTCTGTGTCCTGGTCCACATTTTCAACTGTGTCAACAGTTACCAGAGTTATAGTTTTAAATTCAGTATCATTTCATATTTAATTCCATTATTACTCTGGCATGCCAACATTCTGGGAATACCTGGACTTCAAAATGTTATGACTAGTGACTGTAGAAAAACACTGTTCTGCTGTTGCATTTCATATTCAGTAAGAAAATGCATGTCAAGGTTTCCGAAATCACAGGATATTTATTTATTTTTAAGACCTGTCATTTTATTTCATTTCATTTCATTTCGTTTTATTGCTCTTCAGGTACAGTTGTCTGCATTTTCCCTCCACCACTACCCCCTCCTTGCCTATCTCTACCCACTACCCTCAATCCTATCCCCCTATGGCTTTGTCCATGTGTCCTTTATACATATTCCTTGACGACCCCTCCCCTTCTTTCCCACCTTACCCCTGTCCATTCCCCCTCCTCTGTGGTTACTGTCAGTTCACAGATTGTTTTATAGAAAAAGATAGAGCTAAATTATTTGGCAACAAATTTCCAAAATGTATTTATAAATATAATTGCCAGAAGCTTTTCTTTGACTTTCCTTACAGTACTTGTTTTTTGAAATGATTGAAAAAAATCTTCTTCCAAATGGTCAACAGTTGTTTTTAGTTTCCTTATACTTTTAAAAAACGTTCCTCACCAAGAACACACATGCCACATTTTACTTAATTGCTTTTTTATGGTCTAGTCATTAACCTATTGAAAAAAAAAGTAGCTTAAATGGAAACACTGACATACACCTCATTATGCTGGCTCCAATGTGTTGCTATTATAAAGCATTCATCCTCTATATGTGTGTGTTTTCATAGGATACTATTGAAAAGGTAATGGAAAATTAACGTTGCAATGGAGAATTTTATTCTGTATATATATTTTTAAACACTCTAAATCAGTGTATGTTTACAACATCAAGGAGTTTATTTGGAATTAAGGTTTATCATAAACTTTATGATTTTTAAAACAGATTTTACAACTGGCCATATATTATTTCTGCTACCCATTTACAAGTCTTTTTTCTCATTTTCTGACAAAATATTTGTTGCTTGTCTCTCTTTGGGCTAGTAGCAGTCTGCTTATAAAGAATTTTCAATAAGAAACAAGTCTCAGGATTTTAAGGTAATCAACTACAATTTCCCTCATAAATTATTTTTTTGACATTTAAATTTTAAAGCATGTTCTGATGTGGTGTGGAAATGTGTCATGGTAGAAATAGTTGTCTGAAATCATTTTAAAAATATGTTATTATTGTCATTATTATTATTCACATCTCATCAACATCTTCTTCATGTTGTGAGCAAAGAAACTTGTCTATATTCAATAAATCTTACTACCATTATTATTTAAGTAGTGGGAAGATTTATTCTAAGTTATTTTGAGGCAGAATGGCAGAGGCAGAGCTTGACAACTTCGGATCGCATCTTTGTTTCTTATTTAATGGTGTTCAGCTAAGCTCCAGTAAACTCTGAGGCTGTGTTTTCTTATTAGTAAATTGGGATACTAATACAGGCTTTCTGGAAAAATGGGATTATGTATGTAAATTGCAGAACATGGAGTCAGACCCAACAGTGTGTGCTCAATGAAAGGGAGCCATTATAATTATTTACAAAAAAACACAGTAATAATTAGATTGAGTGCCTAAGGACACTATGTTTTTATAAAATGTTACTTTACTCAGCAACATAAAGAACAAAAGTCAGTGTTCTTAGAAACTTAGGTAGTTGAGCATTACCTCTTAGCCAAAAGAAATATATTACAGAGTAAGTGGTTGTAAATGCTATGTTCTATTTATACATGATGAGGGTGCTGTGAACTCTGGAGCCACATTTTAAATATCATGTGTGTGAGGGCTTTCTTGTTTTTTAAGTTATAAAATGTCCTCATTTTAAATGCCTCTAAGTGCATGTAAATGTGTATAAAATAGCTCCATGCTCATAATAAAATAAGCAAGATCTAGGCAGACCATTTTTTTTTCTTTTCACTGTTTTATTACAATCCTCCTATCAGTATTCCATGTTTGATCTTAAAATCACAGAATTTTATAGCTGGAAGGAACCAGTTCAACACCCTAAATCTATAAGTGAGGAAATTCTAACATGGCAAGTTTAAGTGATCTGCTGAAGTCTATATAGCAAGGTAGTGGAGACTCCTGGTCTCTTGTCTCTGAGCTAGAGTATTTAAGGAAGAGAAATGACAGCTGGATCCAGACAAAGTCGACGCTTTTATAACTCAGGAGAGGTGGTTTGGGGAACTTCACTAAGTGACTCTCAAATATATATGCCATTAAGCATGTAGCTGAAAGAAAAGTGAAGTATTGGGTACCTGGTGGCAGAGGATGGCTGTTGTGAAATTACTTAGATAGTGTAATATACTGTTTCTAAAGGACATTGTGATCTAAGGTATGTTCAAATAACAATAATCTAAGAGTATCAGTTTGAACCAGAAAGACAAGTGCCAGGTAGGTATCTAAGTAGAGGGGTAGTAAATTTAAGGTCAGAAAAGCAATAGCTCCTTAGGTAAAGGGGAGGGTCTGCTAAGCAATAGCTTGAGGAAGTGCTTGTGTTTCAGTGTTTAGATTCCCCAACAGTAAATTTATGATGATACTTATATATTATGGTTGTGTAGATAATTAAGCAAAGTAATTCATGAAATGAATTTAGTGTAGTGTTTGGCATATATGGTAAACACTTAGTAAATAATAGCTATTATTATAATTACAAGTGATCAGTCTCTTTGTGGTGGGAGATCTTATACAAGGAGATGAATTCTGTCCCTTGAGAAAGTATTTAGAGAATTTATTAGGTTCACAGAGTCCTGGCAAAGTCATCTACAGTTTAGGATAACATGCTAATCTGAACAGATAAAAGGGGTACTTAGTAGAGAAATTGAGGCAGAAACCTGTTGTCTGAGCTTGCTAATTAAGTTGAGTATTTAGTATTCTTAGAGACTGAAGCATAGGGAATATTTTTCTTTTCAGCATATAAAAATAAGCTGAATATATTTAAACTAAAGAGGCTCTGAATGTAAGACAAATTCCAGTGATTTTATCCTGAGAAGACTCAGAGAACACTGGTGGGCTTCCCTTCTGGGCTGCTTTAGAGAGAGGGCTTTTACTTAACAATAGGTTAATACTTACTATGATTAGCTATTTTAAAACTTACTGATATTTAGTAAATATCTTCTTTTAGGTATGACATTTTCTAAAGAGTTTTTGTTGTTGTTGTTGCTGCTGCTTCTCCAAAATTATTTTTAAACTTTTATAATGACTGGATGCAGTTGATACAGTTGTATTCAAGGGTTAGGTTCTAAAGTGCCATGCTAGGTTTCAGTAGGGCCAAATAAAAATCCATCAGAACCTTAATCAGCAACAAATTTGTCCTTACCACAAATTTTTGATATATTCCAAGAGATATGAAAATACATGGTTTTTCTTACTTCTTTGTATGGCTTAATTTCTGGGTTTTTTTTTTGTTGTTGTTGTTTTTGTTTGTTGTTGTTGTTGTTGTTTTTTTTAGTTTCATGGGAAATTTCTGCAACCTGATGAAGCTTGAGTCAGTAAATCATGTGGACATGATACATGTTAAGCCTGTACATTAAAGATTAATAAAATAGAAAAATCCACAAATAATAAGAAACATTTATTTGTATATTTCATTTTTTAAAATTTTAGTCATTGTTCAAGTACAGTTTTCTGCCTTTTATTCCCATTCCAGTCCACTCACCCATCCTTCCCCACCTCCCTCCCATTTCCACCCCTCCCCCCTAGTTTTTGTCCATGTATCCTTTATATTTGTTCCTGTAAACCCTCCCCATTCTCCCCTGAAATTCCCTCTTCTTTCGCCTCGGGTCACTGTCAGCCTCTCCTCTATTTCAGTGTCTTTGATTGTATTTTGCTTGTTTGTTTGTTTTTTTGTTTAGATTCCTGTTAAAGGTGAGATCATATGATATTTGTATTTCATTGCCTGGCTTATTTCACTTGCATAATGCTTTCCAGCTCCATCCATGCTGTTGCAAAGGGTAGGAACTCCTTCTCTCTTTCTGCTGCATAGAATTCCATTGTGTAAATGTACCATAGTTTTTTGATCCATTCGTTTACTGATGGGCACCTAGGTTGCTTCCAGCACTTAGCTATTGTACATTGTGTTGCTATGAACATTGTGGTGCAAAGGTTCTTTTGGATTGGTGTTTCAGGGTTCTTAGGATATAGTCCCAGCAGTGGAACTGCTGGGTCAAAAGGCAGATCCAGTTCTAGTTTTCTGAGGAAATTCCATATTTTTTTCCATATTGGTTGTACCAGTCTGCAGTCCCACCAACAGTGCACCTGGGTCCCCTTTTCTCCGCAACCTCTCACTTATTGTTTGTTGCTTTGTTTATGATAGCCATTCTGACCTGTGTGAAGTGGTACCTCATTGTGGTTTTGATTTGCATCTCTCTGATAGCTGGCAATATTGAACATCTTTTCATTTGTTTCTGGATCCTCTGTATGTCCTCCTTGGAGAAGTTTCTGTTCAAGTCCTTTGCCCATTTTTTAATTGGGTTGCTTGTCCAAGTTCTTAGAGTGGAGTCGTGTAAGTTGTTTTTATATTTTGGAGATTAAACTCTTGTCTGAGGTATCATTGGCAAATATGTTTTCCTATACAGTTGGTTCTCTTTTTATTTTAATACCGTTTTCTTTAGCTGGGCAGAGGCATTTGATTTTGATGAGATCCCATTTGTTTATTCTTTCTTTATGCCCCTTCTCTAGAGAACATGCCAGTAAAAATGTTTCTGTGTGAAATATCTGAGATTTTCCTACCTACGTTCTCCTCTAGGACTTTAATGGTGTCATGGTTTACATTTAAGTCTTTTATCCACCTTGAATTTATTTTTGTGTAAGGTGTAAGTTGGTGCTCGAGTTTCTTTTCTTTGCATGTAGCTGTCCAGTTCTCCCAACACCATTTGTTGAAGAGGCTATTTTTACTCCATTTTATGTTGCTGCCTCCTTTGTCAAATATTAATTGACCATAGAGACTTAGGTTTATTTCTGGGCTCTCTGTTCTGTTCCATTGGTCCATGTGCCTGTTTTTATGCCAGTACCAGGCTGTTTTGATTACAGTGGCCTTCTAGTATAGTTTAGTGTCAGGTATTGTGATCCCTCCTACTTTACTCTTCTTTCTCAAAATTGCAGCAGCTATTCGGGGTCGTTTATGGTCCCATATAAATTTTTGAAGTGTTTGTTCTGTGTCTGTGAAATAAGCCATTGGTACTTTAATAGGCATTGCATTGAATGTGTAAATGGCTTTGGGTAGTATGGACATTTTGATGATATTAATTCTTCCAATCCATGAACATGGTATAGGTTTTCATTTGTTTGTGTCTTCCTTGATTTCTTTCCTCATTGTAAGTAGTTTTCTGAATACAGGTCTTTTACCTCTTTGGTTAGGTTTATTCCTAGATATTTTCTTTTTCTTTTTGCTATTTCAAATGGGATTTTTTTTCTTGATTTCTGCTTCTGCTGTTTCATTGTTGGTGTACAGAAATGCCTTTGATTTCTGGATGTTGACTTTGTATCCTGTTGTTTTGCCAAATTCATTTATTAGGTCAAGTAGTTTTTTAGCTGAGTCTATAGGATTTTCTGTGTACACTATCATGTCATCTGCAAACAGTGACAGTTTTGTTTGCTCCTTTTTGATTTGGATGCCTTTTATTTCTTTTTCTTGTCTGATCACTGTGGCTAAAATCTCCTGTACTATATTGAGTAGAAGTGGTGAAAGTGGACAGCCTTGTCTTGTTCCTGATCTTAGTGGAAAGGATTTTAGTATTTGGCCATTGAATATAATGTTGGCTGTAGGTCTCTCATATATAGCCTTATTATGTTGAGGAATGCTCACTCTATTCCCACTTTGCTGAGTGTTTTTATCATAAATGGGTGCTGTACCTTATCAAATGCTTCTTCTGCATCTATTGATATGACCATGTGTTTTTTGTCTTTGCTTTGTTTATGTGATGTATTACATTTACTGATTTGTAAATATTGAACCATCCTTGCACCCCTGGAACGAATCCCACTTGGTCATGGTGTATGATCTTTTTAATATATGGTTGGATGTGGTTTGTCAATATTTTGTTGAGGATTTTAGCATCTATGTTCATCAGCAATATTAGCCTGAAGTTTTCATTCTTTGTTGTGTCTTTATGTGGTTTTGTGATTAGGATGATGTTGGCCTCATAAAAAGAGTTTGGGAGTCCTCCATCTTTTTGGATTTTTTTGGAATAGTCTGTGAAGGATAGGTGTTAGCTCTTCCTTAAACACTGTAGAATTTTCCTGTGAAACATTCAGGTCCAGGGCTTTTGAGTGTTGGGAATTTTTTTATTATTGCTTCAATTTCCTTTGCTGTTATTGGTCTGTTCAGGCTTTCTGCTGCTTCTTTATTGAGTTTTGGAAGATTATATTTTTCTAGAAATTTGTCCATTTCACTTAGGTTTTCAAATTTCTAGGCATACAGTTCTTCATAGTAATTTTTTACAATCCTCTGTATTTCTGAGGTATCAGTTGTAATCTTTCCTTTTTCATTTCTGATTGTGTTTATTTGGGTCTTCTCTCTTTTTTTCTTGATGAGCCTGCTTAAAGGCTTGTTGATTTTGTTTATCTTTTTAAAGAACCAGCTCCTGGATTCCTTGATCCTTAGAATTGTGCTTTTAGTCTCTATGTCATTTAATTTTGCTCTGATCTTGTTTATTCCCTTCCTTCTACTTGCTCTGGCCTGTGTTGTTGTTCCTTGGGTTCTTGTAGATGTAGAGTTAGGTTGTTGGTTTGAAATGTTTCTATCTTTTTAAGGTAGGCTTGTATCACTATGAACTTCCCTCTCAGAATTGCTTTTGCTGTATCCCATAGGTTTTGGGTATTTGTACATTTCTTTTCGCTTTAGGTCTTTCCAGATTTTGGGAGGATGTAGATATAAGCATTGAAAACTAAAGCCAAAATAAAACCATAAAAAGAAACATTTGAAACAAAGTGATATAGAATAACATTTTTTGGCAACCCTCTCACTTCTCATTTTATCCTCTACATCCTAAACTTTTAGTTTAGATGTTTTGAAAGTATATTATTCTTATATGTATTCCCAGTGGCTAATATAGTGCCCAGAATAATATGTAGTAGGGCACAATAGATATATATTGAATGAAAGATTTAATGGTGGCTTGCTTAAGTAATCCGGAGACAAGGAATAGCTTTTAAATGGGTGAGCTTTTGTTTATTTTTTTGTATGTGCTGAATATTTAATTTTAGTTATCTTAGTAAGAGAGCCTGTGTTTGATCAAATAAAATATGTGAAACTTAGAACCACAGAAATGGAGATCACATGGAGGGTTAGCAACAGGGGAGGGGGAGGAGGAGAGAGAGGGAAAAGGTACAGAGAATAAGTAGCATAGATGGTAGGTAGAAAGTAGACGGGGAGGGCAAGAACAGTATGGGAAATGTAGAAGCTAAAGAACTTATGACACATGGACATGAAGTAAAGGGGGGTAATGTGGGTGGGAGAGGGTATGTAGGGTGGTGGGGAATGAAGGGGGCTAATGGGACAACTGTAATAGCACAATTAATAAAATATATTTTTTAAAAAGTTGTAATATGCTTTGTCAAAAGTAGGCTGTGTCAGTCCTTTGCATTCTTATTTTGAAAGCCTTACAAGACCATGCCCCATGAGTAAGGGCCTAAATCTAGGAGTACATGGAAATAACCAACCCTAACAAAGGCTAAAGCTAGTTCTTGATAAAATGAAGGCAGTCTTTTAGGTCATTCAACTTGGCCTACCAGTTGATTTACCTCCCTGCAAGGACAAAACTTACCTCAATATCCTGGAACTTTTTAGGAAATTAACATAATCCAGAGGCTTAGCAATACATCCTTCATAATGTTTAACATAGTTGAAAATTCGTAGATGTTATAAAGGTGGAAAAAGTGATGGATGAGCAAGGGATAAAATAATCCATTGGAGGCAGACATAGATGATCAAGACATTGAGTTTAAGAGGAAGGACTCCAATAATAATCACTGTAAATATGTTAAAAAGTAGAAGGAAAGATGGTCAAAGTGGTGATGATAAAAAGACAGGATATTTTAACAGAAGTGTAAAATGAATTAAATGAACATTAAACAAAAAAAAATAGAACTCTTTAGATGAACTTAACCACAGAATGCACACAGTAAGAATTAGTGAATTCATAGACAAGTCAATAAATTATCCAAACTGAAGTTCAAGATATGAAAAATAATAGGATAAAGAAGAGAATGTCAGAGGAAAAAATATAAGATACATGTAGATCACAGGTGTCAAAGACAGGGCCCATGCTCTGAATCTGGCCCTCCTCCTTGTTTTATCTAGCCCGGCACCTTGTTTCTACCCTGTGGTAGCACCAAGTTCCTTGCCCCTAGTTAAGGAGTAGTTACATTTATACAGTCCTAAAATTATATTCAGCCCTTTGAAGGCAACCAGGAGCCTGATGTGGCCCCTGGTGAAAATGAGTTTGACACCCTTGTTGTAGATGGTACTCAAAGGTTCCAACACATTTGCTATTATAATTTTAGAAAGAGAATAGAGAGAATGGAATTAAGCAATGTTTGAAAAAAATAATAACCAAGAACTTTCCTAAACTGATGAATCTAACAAATCTTCTGAAATGAGGTCCAAGGGGAAAAAAGACATGTCATCTTTGGAGGAGCAACATAAAGAAAAATGACAGATTTTTGAAAATCTGTGGAAGCCAGGAGACAATGTTATGTTACCTCAAAATGCTGAAAGAGTAATAATAAAATCCTGTAAGGTGTAAGACCTAATATTAATATGAAGCTTTGCTGCCTTGACTTCTAAAGCCAGGAAGCCTAATTGCAAGTTTCTCTCCCCATTCTTTTCCAATAGCTGAGGTCCCCTAGCCAAACAATTCTCCTTATGAAACAGATGAGATACAGTTCCAGCTTATACATGAGTAGTGTTTTAATTCCTTGCTAGCTCATGGTTTCAAACAAGCGAGTCACACAATTCTGTGGGAACAAGAGAGTACCCTCCACTCTTGATGCTACAAAGCCCACTTCCCACTGTCCCTGATTGTTCATTTTGTTCCTGAATACAATTCCTATGTAGCCCTGTACAGTGTACAGAGTTCTCCTTCTCTGTGCTATGGGTATATGTGACTAATAAACTAAGTGTTGGTCTTATCTGTCCTGTTTTGAGTGTTGTGTTTGGCCATCACCCTAACCCTTGGGCAGGGGAGTTCTTCTTTTTCTCATGAGGTGAAGAAGACGTGGGATTAAAACACTGCCAACCTGTGTTTATTATCATGCAATGAACTTTAAAGTGCAGGGATAAGTGCACTGATAAATAAGATATTACCTCAAGGAGCTAATTATTCAGAGGGGTACAAGAGAATAATCCAGTAATTTATAACCAGGGTTATGTAATTAAACCCAGGAGACTTGGGGGCTTCCAAGATGGCAGCAGAGTAGCTGGCTGCTCTGTTCATCTGCTCATAGACACTGACTGGATTTGAAGTCAGAATGCACAGCGGAGATTGAAAAAGTCTGTGAATGAGCAAGTATGCAGACCAGAGTGTGGGGCGTACACAGGAATGTGCAGGAACTCACTTGCCCATGGGGCACCTGGGGGCTCATGGTGTGGGCTATCTAGGCATACCACCACTGCTGCCCAGCTAAGCACTACTGGCTGTACAGAGTCAGGATGGCTATAATCGATGGGCTTAGGACCCACCATCTACCAGGGTGGGGAGAGACGGCCTGGGTGGTGTAGGCTCTAGAAACAGTATGGAGGGAGCAGGCATGCCTGAGGCTGCAGATCTTTGAAGGGAGAGGCGTCAGCACACCACCATGGCCTTGTGTTAGAGTATAGCTGCAGGACACTTCCTGAAGCTATCTGAGAAAGATTCAGAGAGAAACTTTATCTAAAACTTTCGGAATCCCTGAAAAGATGTGGCCAACCCTGAACACGAGAGTCTGTGTGTTTTTTGGAGAGGGAGAGCACATGGAGAACAGGACCCCCAGTGAGTGGTGCTACAATGTTGGGGCCACACAGAAACTTTTAAAAGGAGAGATCATCAGGGACACAGAGGTTTTTCTAACCAAAAACTCAGAGGCAGAAAATACACTAAAGGAATGGGAGGACCTGACCCAGCGTGGCTTGCGAGGAGAAAGCAGCTCAGAGTAGAGAATTTGGGCTGAACCTTCTGTGAAAGAGTGGTAGGCTTGGGTCTGGAAGGCAGGAACTGAATATCTGAGATTTGCTGCAGTTAGCCAGAGCCTTTCACAGACAGAACACAACACCCACCTGCAGAATTATAGGCTCTGCAGAGAGGTGAGGTCAGGCTCAGGAGTTTCATGCTGCTGTGTATATTCTCTCAGGGGAAAGGAAAAAAAAGACTCTTTGCCAGGCACAACAAGCTATATGGCTCCTCAGGCCTCAATTTACTAAACCCAGCAGAGCGGAGTAGATAGAGGCGGGGAAAAGGATACTATCTTCTCCCTTGAAGAACTGTTTAACATTCATTTTAAATCGTTCAAGTTTGAGCATAATGTGGCACCAGGTTTTATAATATAGTTTATTTCAAATCTCATATATTGCTCTTCCCTTCTCCTACTCCATTCTCTGTCCTTCCACCTCCTTCATATACTGGTTTTAAATTTTATTTTCTCTCTTGCTACGACTTGTTTCTATTCTGCACTGTTACTATTACTCCCCACTCTAGCATCTCAAAACCCTTTGTGATTGTCATTAGTCATCTCATATTCCTTCTCTCATACTTAAAATACCTTATTCTTTCTCAACCTTTATCAATTTTTGTTCATAGGTAGTGGATAAGGTGGTTGTTGTTACAGTTCTTCAATCTTCTTTCTACATAGTGACTATCTTTGTATTGCAAATCTCAAATTTCACTGTTCCCCTCTCCCACCCCATTTTGTCTTCCTCCTGCCCTTTCCTTTTTTAGTTTTAAATGTTAATTATTCCCTGTCTTAGCTGGGTTTTCATCCCATACACTTAGTATTCCCTCTCCCTCTGTCCTCTCAAAATAACTTCTCTCTTCTCTAGACATCTCTTAAGTTCTTCTGTCTTTCCTTTCACACTTGTATTCCCATTCCACCTATATAGATCTTAGCTCATTGGTTGTTAATATTTTGGTGATGGAGCATTTTCTGCAATTAGATCCATATTACTTTATATATATATTTAATTTTTTGTTGTGGTTGTTCTTTCACTAGATATATACATATCCATACACAGATATGTATATATCTATATATTTTTCCTTTAAATTTTGGTTTTAACCTAATACTATATGCTTCTCCTCTTTTACTCCATTCCACCTTCCCTCCTTGCTTTTTTAATTACAAAGTAAATTTTATTATTTTTCCCACTTTGCCTTGTCCCTATTCCCTACTCTTATTATTCCCCTCCCACTACCCTCACAAAATATCTTACCTTTCAGTTAGTCATCCCATATTCAATTTTTCTTTCTTATAATAGTCTTAACTTCTTTACACCTTTATAATATTGGTTCATTTGCTGTTGATAGTGTAATAGGAGGTGGGGATTATTTTTGTGGGTGTGGGTCTATTTTCTGGGTTGTTGGGTTTTTTTTTTGCACCACCTATACAACATTATACAATATGTGGAGGGAAGAGTGACTTTCAGTCACTTAGTTGGAGGGAAAAATCCACCAAAGAATAACCCAGCAACAACCAAAACCCAATTATAACCAGAGAGCTTATGTAAAAGGCATAAAGAACAGTGCAAGAGTATTAGATCAGGTGACCAAGGAGACTGCACCACTGAGTCCCAAGAAAAGGAGTCAAAACAGATCAATCTAACACACAGAAACAACCAAGAAGAGTCACCTAAAATGGAGAGACAAAGAAACAATGCCAAATCAAAATGAAGGGAAGAATAAGCAGAGAGACTACTGAATGAAATTGAGGCAACCAAACTATCAGACACTGAGTACAAAATAATGGTTATAAGGCCACTCAGTGAGAAATTCAAAGAACTCCAGAGAAGTTTCAAGGAACTTACTGTGAACTATACCACCGTGAAAAAAGACAAACTATCAGTAAGAGGTTTGAAAGGAAATGAAAAATACAATATCTGAAATGAAGAATGCAGTGGAAGAAATTAAAAGCTGGTGGGGTGAAGCAGAGGATTGAATCAGAGAGCTGGAGGACAAGGTAGAAAAAAGTTCCCAGACAGAGCAACAAAGTGAAAAAAAGACTCAAAAAGGATGAAGACAGGTTATGGGAATTGCAGGACAATATAAAACATAATAATATCCATATAATAGGGGTACCAGAAGAATAAAAGGATCAAGGGATAGAAAAACTGTTTGAAAAAGTAATGACAGAAAACTTTCCTAAAAGTTCCCTTGATGAAATAAAAACTCATGCAAGTCCAGGAAGCACAGAAGGACCCAAACAAGATTAATCCAAAGAGGCCCACTCTAAGACCCATCATAATTAAGAGGGCAAAATTCAAAGACAAAGAGAGAATCTTAAAGGCAGAAAGGGAGAAACAGCTACTAACATACAAGGGACCTCAATAAGGATAGCGCCTGATTCTCAACAGAAACACTACAAGCCAGAACGAAATGGCAAGAAATATTCCAAGTAATGAAAAGCAAAGGCCTGCACCCAGATTACTATACCAAGCAAGGCTTTCATGTAAAATGAAAGGTGAAATAAGGAATTTCTCAGACAGAAGAAGACTAATATAATACACCTCCACCAAACTAGCACTTCGAGACTTGCTAAAGGGACTGCTTTAAGAAGGTGAAGAAAAAGACTGAGAGAGAGAGAAACACAGGTACAAAGAAGGAAAATGGCAATGAATAAGTACCTATCAATAATAACATTACATATAAATGGATCACATGTGCCAGTCAAAATGTACAGGGTAGCTGTATAGATAATAAAACATGACACATATAAATGCTGTCTACAAGAGGCCAAACTCAGAACAAAAGACCTACACAGACTGAAAGTGAAGGGTTTGAAAAAAATAATGCAAGCAAAGTGGTAGGAAAGAAGAAAAGCTGGCCTAGCAATACTATGTCAGACAAACGAGATTTCAAAAAAAAAAAAAAAGACCATTGAAAGAGACAGAGAAGGGCACTTATAATACTCAAGAGGACAATCATCAAGAAGATATAAACATTGTAAACATATATGCACCCAACATAAGAGCACTCAAATATATAAGGAAAATGTTGCAGGACTTCAAGAAAGATAAAGATAGCAACACACTTATACTAGGGGATTTTAACCCCCATGTCAAACATGGATAGATCTCACAGGCCATATATCAACAAGAATATTGTGGCATTGAATGACACCCTGGATCAAGTGACTTAATTGATATATACAAAACCTTTCACCCCAAAGAAGTAAAATACACATTCTTTTCAAATGCACATGGAATATTTTCAAAGATAGACCACCCAATAGGACACAAATCAAGCCTCAAAAAATTCAAGAACATTGAAATCATATCAGGTGTCTTCAAGGATCACAATGACTTTAAAGTAAAAACCAACCTCAAGTAAAAAACTCAAAACCATTCAAATTCATAGAGAATGAATGACATGTTATTAAACAATGAATGGGTAAACAGTGAGATCAAGGAAGAAATCAAAAAGTTTCTGGAAACAAATAAAAATGAAAACCTAGCAGCCCAAAATGTATGGGACAGAGCAAAGGCAGTCCTGAGAGGGACGTTCATAGCAATACAGGCCTATCTAAAAAAGATAGAAAAATTTCAAATAAACAACCTAACCCTACATCTACAAGTACTGAAAGAACAGCAATAAACAGAGCCCAGAGTGAGTAGAAGGAAGGAAATAAGATCAGAGCAGAATTAAGTGACATGGAAACTAAAAGAATAATTCAAAGGATCAGTAAATTCGGGAGCAGGTTCTTTGAAAATATAAAGAAAATCAACAAGCTTTTTACCAGACTCATCAAGAAAAAAAAAACAAATAAATAACATCAGAAATGAAAGAGGAGAAATAACAACTGATACCACAGAAACATAAGGATTGTATGAAATTACTGTGAATGGCTATATACCAGAAAGTTTGAAAAGCTTGGTGAAATGGACAAATTTCTAGAAACACATAATGCTCCAAAACTGAATCAAAAGAAGCAAAAAGTCTGGATAGACTGATAACTAGTGAAACTGAAGCATTAATCAATAAACTCCCAGCAAACAGAAGCCCTGGACAGGATGGCTTTATTGGTGAATCAATAAATGTAATACATCAAATAAACAAAATGATAGACAAAAATCACATGATCATATCCATTGATGCTAGAAAAGCATTTGATAAAGTGTAGCTCCCATTTATGATAAGCACACTCAGTAAAATGTGAGTAGAGGGAAGATACCTCAACATAATAAAGGCCATATACGAGAAACCTATAGCCACCATCATAATTAACTGACAAAATCTAAAAGCTTTCCCCCTATGGTCAGGAACAAAACCAAGAATGTCTACTTTTGCCACTTCTATTCAATATAGTATTGGAAGTTGTAACCACAATGATCAGATATGAAAAAAAAATAAAATGTATACAAACTGGAAAGGAGGAAGCAAAACTGTTATTGTTTGTAGATGACATGATAGTGTATATACAAAACCCAACAGAGCCCACCAAAACACTACTTGACCTAATAAATGAACTTGGCAAAATAATGGGATACAAAGTCAATATTCAGAAATCAAAGGCATTTTTGTACACCCACAGTGAAATATCAAAAACAGAAATTACAAAATAAATATCTCATTTGCCATAGAAACAATAAAAAATAAACTACATAGGAATAAACCAAGCCAAAGAGGTAAAAGACCTGTACTCAGAAAACTACACAACACTGAAGAAAGAAATCAAGGAAGATGAAAATAAACGGAAGCATGTAACATGTTCATGTATGGGAAGAATTAACATCATTGAATGTCCATACAACCCAAAGCAATTTATAGACTCAATGCAATACTTATTAAAGTACCAATGACATATTTCACGGATATAGAACAAACATTTCAGAAATTTATATGGAACCATAAACAATCCCAAATAGCCCAGAAATCTTGAGAAAGGAGAACCAAGTATGAGGGATCACAATACTTGATATCAAACTATATTACAGGACCACTGTAATCAAAACACTGTGGTACTGGCATAAGAACTGACACATAGTTCAGTGGAAGAGAATAGAGAACCCAGAAACAAACCCATGTCTCTATGGTCAATTAATATTTGACAAAGGGAGCAGGGAGATAAAGTGAAGTAAAAATAGCCTCTTCAATAAATGGTATTGTGAGATCTAGACAGGTACATGCAAAAAAGTGATGTTTAATCACCAATGTGCACCATGCACAAAAATAAACTCAAGATGGAAAAAAGACTTAAACATAAATTGGGACACCCTAAAAGTCCTAGACAAAACTATAGGCAGTAAAATTTCAGATATCCCATGCAGCAATTATTTCACTGATATGTCCCCTAGGGCAAGGTATATAAAAGCAAGAATAAACAAAGAGGACCACAAATGAAAAGCTCTGCATAGCTAAAGAAAATATCAGCAAAATGAAAAGGGACCCAACCATATGCAAAAACATATTTGCCAATGATACCTTGGGCAAGGGTTGATCTCCAAAATATATATAAAGAACTGACATGACTCCACACCAGGAAGACAGAGAATCCAATAAAAAATGGGCAGAGGACCTGAACAGACACTTCTCCAAGGAGGACATACAGAGGGCTCATAGACATATGAAAGGATGCTCAACATCATTAGCCATCGGAATTATGGAAATTAAACCTACAATGAAATACCCACTTTACTCTAGTCAGAAGGGCCAACATTAACAAATCAACAAACAGCAAGTGCTGATGAGGTTGTGGAGAAAAGAAAACCCTATTGTACTATTGGTGGGAAAGCAGGCTGGTGTAGCCACTGTGGAAAACAGTTGGAATTTCCTTAAAGAACTAAAAATTGAACTGACCTTAGATCCAGTGATTCCCCTGCTGGGATTATACCCTAAGAACCCTGAAACACCAATTCACAAGAACCTATGCACCCCTGTATTCATAGCAGTGTTATTTACAATAGCCAAGTGCTGGAAGCAATCTAAGTGCCCATCAGTAAATGAGTGGATCAGAAAGCTGTGGTATATTTACACAATGGAATACTACACAGGAGAAAGAAAGGAGGAACTCCTACCCTTCCCTACAGCATGGATGGAACTGGATAGCATTATACTAAGTGAAATAAGCCTGGCAGTGAAACACAAATACCATATTATTTCAGCTATAAGTGGAATCTAATGAACAAAACAAAAAAAAATGAGAAAATTACACCCAGAGACATTGAAATAAAGAACAAAATTGATGGTAGCCATAGTGGAGATGGGAGGGAATAGTGGGGGAAAGAAGGGGAAAGGTATAGTCTAGAAGCATGTATAAAGGACCCATGGACAAAGGAGTGGGGACTGGCTGTGGGTGCAGGGGAGAACAATGTGGGAAAATTTGGGACAAGTGTAATTGAACAACAATAAAAAAAAAGCCAGGAGATTAGGGTACTTAATCAGTTTTGGAGCAACACATTAAGAGGTATAAATTAAGAAGGAGAATCTCCAGGGTTAGAGTGTTTAAGCAGTACCAAGAATGCATTATAAATATTGAAACTTATAGCCCTGCCCTTAGCTATTCTGTTTATTCATTTGTTGTTGTTGTTGTTGTGCAGATTACCTTAGGCCACTCAGGGAGCTATCATGAAATATCACAAACTGAGTTACTTATCAACTACAGAAATTTACTTTTAGTAAATCTGGAAGCTGGAAGCCTGAGATTAGAGTGCCAGCCTGGTTGGGTGAAGGCTGTCTTCTCCTTGACAGAGTTCTTGCTTTATCTTCACATGTGAAGGGGGTAAGGGAGCTGTCTTGGATATCTTTTGTAATGACACTAATCCTATTCATGAGGGAAGAACCCTCATGAACTTGAACAGACAACTGTTCAAGTATAGTTGTCTCCATTTTATTTTTTTAAAGATTTTATTGATTTATTTTTAGAGAGGGGAAAGGAGGGAAAAAGAGAGGAAACATCAATGTGTGGTTGCCTCTCATGTGCCCCCTACCTGGGAACTGACCTGCAACTCAGGCATGTGTTCTAGATTGGGAATCAAACCAGCCACCCTTTGATTTTCAGGCTGGCACTCACTCCACTGAGCCACACCAGCCAGTGCCAGTTGTCTCCATTTTACACTGTAAGTATTTAAGTTTGTCATGTAAAATATTAGACTTGTTATACATGACCTCAGACAATTAACTATACCTCCTGGAAGAGCAATCTACAGAGAGCATGATTTGAATTAAAAACTAAAGTACCTCTATTCGTGGAAAGAATTATCTGTTTAAGGACCTTTAAGGATATTTAAGCTACTTTGCTGATAACTTAGTTCTGCATCACTAAAGGTATTTCTACAGATGTAAGACAGACAACCACATTGTGAGAATTCTGGAATTGGATCAGTTTCCTTAAAGTTGTATAATACTAAAAAATATCAGGGTTTATGATCATTGAAGGTTATGGAAATGGTGGAATTGGATCTCAGGCCCTAAAGTTTTATAACACTGAAGAATATCTGGGTTTTTGGTCAATGAATATTTAAGGGACTAGTGAATGCTAAAAAATTAGCAGAAGCTATGGAAGTAGGAAAGTACAAATTTTCTTCTGAGATTGACGCATTTTAAATTTCAATTGAATCATATCATGTATGTCTAGAAGCTGTGAGCAGTAAGATTGGAGAGGTGAATTGGTATTAAACTGTGGTGTGTTCTAAATACCTATTAAGGATTTGGCTTATTTGGTAGATAACAAGTGAAAATGATATGTGCTGTGGTCTGAATGTCTTTCCCCACAAATTCATATGTTAAAAATTGACTTTCATTTTGATGGTATGAAGAGTTGTGGCTTTGGAAGATGAATAGGTCATGAGGGAGGTTTTTTCCCTAATGAATAGGTTTAGTGTCATTATAAAAGATATCCAAGACAGCTCTCATCCCTTTTACATGTGGAGATAAAGCAAGAACTCTGAAGGAGAAGAGAGCCTTTGCCCAACCAGGCTGGCACTCTAATCTCAGGCTTCCAGCCTCCAGATTTACTAGAAGTAAATTTCTGTAGTTGATAAGTAACCCAGTTTGTGATATTTCATGATAGCTCCCTGAGTGGCCTTAAGGTAATCTGCACAATATTTTATAAGGTGAATATTATTTTTATTTTATAGAAGAGGTCACTGAAGTTCCGTGATTTGTATAGGGTCACATGCCTAAGTGGTAGAAATGAGATTCAAACTCAGCTGTGTCTGACTTCAAAGTCAGTGCATTTTTCTCTTGACATCTTGCATGATTGAAACTCTACACCTATTGAGCAGTTATGTCCCACATCCCCTACTCCTTCTGGGCACTGACAATCACCATTTTACTTTCTGCTTATGAGTTTGAATATTTTAGCTACCTCATCTAAGTGGAACTATACCACATTTGTCTTTCTGTGATTGGCTTTTGCACTTAGTATACTGTCCTTAAGGTTGATTTATATCATTGCATATATGAGGATTTCCTTCTTTTTTGAAGGCTAATTAATATGCCATTGCTTTTCATTATCCATTCATTTGTCAATGGATATTTAGTTTATTTATATCCCTTGGCTATTATAAATAAATGCTACAATAAAATGTGGGAATGCAGATCTCTTTCTGAGATAGTTTTCAGTTCTTTATATAAATATCCAGAAATGGGATTGCTGGATCATATGGAATAGTTCTATTTTTTATTTTTAAGGAACTTCCACACCATTTTCTATAGTTACTCCATCATTTTGTATTTCCATTAACAATGTGCAAAGTTTCCATGATCTATATCCTTGCCTATATCTGTTGTCTTTTTATTTCTATTTTATTTATTTATTTATTAAAATAATTCTTTTTAAAATTGTTCTTAAAGTACAGTTTTCTGCCTTTTCCCCCCACCCCTTCCTATCACCCCAGCCTTCCCTGCCTCTTTCCCCCATTTCCAACCCTTCTTGTTATTGTCCATATGTCCTTTATAGTTGTTTCTGTAAACCCTTCACCTTTCCCTCCATTATCCTCTCCCCTCTCCTCTATGATCATTGTCAGCCTGTTCTCAATTTCAATGTCTTTGGCTATACTTTGCTTGCTTGTTTGTTTTATTGATTGGGTTCCTGTTAATGGTGAGATCATTATGCTAAGTGAAATAATCCAGGCAGTGAAAGACAAATAAAATAATTGCTTTTTTAATTGTATTTTTCCATTACCATATATTCCCTTTATACTCCCTTCTACCCAGTACTCAACACCCCATTGTCCATGTCCATGAGTTCTTTTTCCTCAAACCCTCCACCCCCTAAACCTCCTTCCCCAGGCTGCCATCCTGCTCTGTATGAGTCTGTCTCAATTTTGCTTGTCAGTTCAGTTTCTTCATTAGATTCCACATATGAATGAAATCATATGGTGTTTGTCTTTCTCTGACTAGCTTATTTCACTCACCATAATGTTCTCCAGGTCCATCCATGCAGTAGCAAAGGATAAAATGTTCTCCTTTTTTTTTTTTTACAGCTGAGTAGTGTTACATTGTGTAAATGTGCCATGGTTATTTTATCCACTTATATACTGATGGACACTTGGGATGCTTCCATATCTTGGCAATTGTAAATAATGCTGCAATGAACATAGGGATGCTTATGTTCTTTCAAATTAGTGTTTTAGGTTTCTTTGGATATATTCCCATAAGTGGGACCCCTCGGTTAAAAGGAAGATCAACTTTTAATATTTTGAGGTACCTTTATACTGCTTTACACAGTGGCTACACCTGTCTTCATTCCCACCAACAGTGCAACAGGGTTCCCCTTTTTCCACATCCTCACCAGCACTTGTTGTTTGTTGATTTACTGATGATAGTCATTCTGGCTGGTATGAGATGATTTCTCATTGTGATTTTAATTTGCATTTGTCTGATGACTAGTGACGATGAGCATGTTTTTACATGTTGTCCGTGTGTACATGCTTTTTGGATGAGTATCTGTTCAAGTCCTTTGCCCATTTTTTAATTGGGTTGTTTATTTTGTTTTGTTGTGGTTTTGGTATTGAGTTTTGTAACTTTTTATAAATTTTGGGTATTAACCCTTTATCAGAAGTATTGGTAAACATGTTCTCCCATTCTGTGGGTTTTCTTTTTACTTTATTGGTTTCCTTTTCTGTGCAAAAACTTTTTAGTTTGATGTAGTCCCATTTGCTTATTTTTACTTTTGTTTCCCTTGCCTGAGGGGATATATCAGATAAAATATTGCTATGAGAAATGTTCAAGCTTTTATTGCCTGTGTTGTCTCTAGTTTTTTTATGGTTTTGGTATGACATTTAAGTCTTTAATCCATTCTGAATTTTTTTTCCAGTGTGTGGCATAAGGTGATCTAGATTCATTTTTCTGTGTGTATCTGTCCAATTTTTCCAATACCATTTAGCCCATTATATGTGCTTGCTTTGCTTCCTCTGTCAAATATTAATTGACTCTAAAGGTGTGAGTTTATTACTGGGCTCTGTATTCTGCTCCATCAATTTACATGTGTTGTTTATATGCCAGTGTCATGCTATTTTGATTACTTTGGCCTTATAGTAGAGTTTGGTATTAGGGAGCTTGATTCTTCCAACTTTGTTCTTCTTTCTCAGTATTGGTGTTGCTATGTGGGACCTTTTGTGATTCCATATAAATTTTTGGAGTATTTGTTGTAGTACTGTGAAACATATCGTTGGAATTGTGTGAGGAATTATATTGAATTTATAGAGTGCTCTGAGTAGTATGGGCATTTTAATGGTGTTAATTCTTCCTGTCTATGAAAACAGTATGTGCTTCCACTTATTTGTACCTTCTTCAGTTTGTTTCTTCAGTGTCTTATAAATTTTCTGAGTATAGGTCTTTTACATACTTGGTTAGATTTATTCCTAGGTATTTTATTCTTTTTGAAGCAATTGTGAATGGGATTGTTTTCTTAATAAACTATCAGGAAGGGAAATTATTAGCATATTAAAATGCACCTGTTTAATAGATATTAATTTTGTATTTACTGAGTTCATTTATCAGTTCTAGTAGTTTCTTAGAGGAATCTTTAGGGGTCTCTATGTACAGTGTCATGTCATTTACAAATAAAGACAGTTTACTTCTTCTCTTCTAATCTGGATGCCTTTTATTTCTTCTTGTTTGACTACTATGGATAGGACATCCTGTACTATGTTGAATAAGAGATGTGAAAGTGGACATCTCTGGCATGTTCCTGATCTTAAGGGGTGGGGGAAATGCTTGTAGTTTTTGCCTATTTAATATGATGTTGGCAGTGGGTTTGTCATATGTGGCTTTTATTATGTTTAGGTATGTTCCTTGTATTCCCACTTTGCTGAGAGTTTTCATTTTTATCATAAATGGCTGCTGGATTCTTTCAAATACTTTTTCTACGTCTATTAATATGATCATGTGGTTTTTATCCTTCATTTTGTTTATGTGGTGTGTGGCAGACTCCGGCCAGCAGAGTACACCTATTGTGACTGAAGATGAGAATAAATGCACAGGCTACAGCAATCCTGTGGAGAAAAAGGGGACAGCACAGCTGCTCTTTCAAGAGGAGAGTGCCCTGACCCTTGCCTAGATGGGCTTTTATTGTTTTTCTTGGGTCTTACATCAAAGAAGGATTTATTATCTATTGCATAGAATATTATTGTCTACATTTTAGGTACAATCAAGGAAATGAAAATAACACATGCAGAAGGGAAAGGCAGCGAGCTGATTAGCTCCATCGTTGGGAAAGTTCACACAGACTTTGGAAATTAACTTGAAGATAGATGATATACATTTACTGTTTCAGACCAGGTTGAGAGAGTTTTAGCAAGAGCAAGCCATAACAGTCTGTATGTATTTTCTAGGCCTGATTCCCATGGGAAAATTTGGTTGAAGGTCTGGCTCTTGCCCGCCACCTCGCTTCTGTAGGTTTTCCATACAGAGCGACCTCACATTTGCCATACCAAAAACAAACTGGTCCCCTACAGTGGTGTATCCCATTTTTTGATTTGCCAATGTTGTACCAACCCTGCATCCCAGGAATAAATCCCACTTGTTCATGGTGTATTATCTTTGATTTGTTGCTGTATTTGGTCTAATAATATTTTGTTGAACATTTTAGCATCTATGTTCACCAGGGATATTGGCCTATATGTTCTTTCTTTGTTGGTTCTTTACCTGGTTTTGGAATTAGGTTAAAGCTGACATTGTTAAATGAGCCTGGTAGTCTTCCCTCCTCATGAATTTATGAAATAATTTGAGAAGCAGAGTTGATAGTTTTCAGAATGTTTGATAAAATACACATGTGAACCCATCTGGTCCAGGGCTTCTATTTGTTGGGAGTTTTTTTTTTTATTATTTTGGCTTCAATTTCACTAGGTATAATCTGTCTATTCAGATTCTCTGATTCCTCCTAATTTAGTTTGGTAGATTGTATGATTTTTGGAATTTATCCATTTAATCCTGGTTGTTCAATTGGTTGGCATATAGTTATTCATAATATATTCTTACATCCTTGGTATTTCTTTGATGCCAGTTATTTCTCCTCTTTCTCTTCTGATTTTATTTATTTGAGTAATTTCTTTTTTCTTTTCCTAGATGAGTTGGATTAAAGATTTGTCAGTCTTGTTGATTTTTTCAAAGAATGAGCTCTTGGTTTCATTGATTTTTGTGTCTTTTTTAGACTCTATTTTGTTTATTTCTGCTTTGATTTTGTTATTTCCTTCCTTCTCACTTTAGACTTCAGTTGTTATTCTTTTTCAAGTTCCTTTAAGTGTGTAGTTAGATTGTTTATTTGAGCATTTTTGTTTTTTGGGGCGTTTTTTTTTTTTTGAGATAGGCCTGTACTGTTATGAATTTACCTCTTGGGTTTGCTTTCCCTGGGTACCACAAATTTGGGCTTGTTGTATTTTCATTTTTATTTGTTTCAAGGTATCTCTATGAATAATGTCAGTTTTACTACCTTCTTTCCAATTTGGTTACCTTTTATTCATTTTCTTGTCTGATTGCTGTGGCTAGAGCCTTCAGTACTATGATGAATAGAGTTTTCAGTACTATGAGAAATGTAATGCCAATATCATATTCAATGGGCAAAAACTAAAAGCTTTCCCTTAAGATTAGGAACAAGATGAGGTATCTGCTTTCACCACTCTTATTCAGCAGAGTACTAGAAGTTAAATAATGAATGGGGTGACATGGTTTGTAAATATTAAGCCAATATGATCTAGAGTGTCGTTAAATTCCACAATATCCTTGTTGATTCTTTATTTGAAAGACATATTCATTGTTGACAGTGGGGTGTTAAAATCACCTACAATGACTATATCACTGTAGATCTCTTTTTTCTTCTTGAAGTCCTCCAGGATTTTCCATATATTTAGGTGGTTTTATGTTGGATGTATATATGTTTACAAGGGTTATGTCCTCTTGTTGAATTACTCCCTTAAGTATTACTCCCTTATGTATAGTGTCTTTCTTCATCTCTTTTTATGGCATTTGTTTTGAAGTCTATTTTGTCTGATATAAGTATTTCTACCCTAGCCTTTTTTTGTGTGTGGGCACATTGGCTTGGAATAATTTATTTCATCCTTTCACTTTCAGCCTGTGCTGATATTTTTTTCTGAGGTGGGTCTCTCATATACAGCATAAATATCAGTCTTATTTTCTTAATCATTCAATTACCCATGTCTTCTGATTGGAGCCTGTAATCCATTTACATTTAAGGTTACTTGTCATAGGTATTTATTCATTGCAATTTTCCTTTATACCTATGTCTGGTATAACTATGCTTTCTATGTCTGATAGATTGCTTGACTCAATTTCATTTACCCTCTCTCTCAGTGTTTTTCTTCATCTTTTTAAAAAATTGTTGTTGAAGTACACCTGTCTCCATTTTCACCCCACCTTGGACTTCCACCCCACATATCTATGACTCCCATCCACGAACCTACCCACTTTGGCTTTGTCCATTTGTCCTTTATATATGATTCTTGATGGACCACCCACTATTTTTCCCCATTATACCTCTCCCCAGCTCCTCTGGTTACTGTCAGTTTGTTTTATAATTCAATGTTTCTGGTTATATTTTGCTTGCTTGTTTGTTTTGTTGATTAGGTTCCACTGATAGGTGAGATCATGTGGTATTTGTCTTTCACTGCCTGGCTTATTTCACTTAGCATAATGCTCTCCAGTTCCATCTATGCTGTTGTGAAGGGTAAGAACTCCTTCTTTCTTTCTGTGCATATTGTTCCATTTTGTAAATGTATGATAGTTTTTTTATCCACTCATTTACTGATGGGCACTTAGGTTGTTTCCAGCACTTGGCTATTGTAAATAATACTGCTATGAACATACGGGTGCATAGGTTCTTTTGAATTGGTGTTTCGGGATTCTTAGGGTATAATCTTAGCAGTGGAAAGCATTTCCTGTAGCACCTTTTTTAATGCTAGTTTGGTGGAGGTGTGCACTTATAGCATTTTTTTTTTGTATGTGAATCTCCTTGTGTTGCCTTCCACTAAATGATAGCCTTGTTGGGTAGAGTGGTGTTGGTTGCAGGCTTTTTTTTTTTTCATTACTTGGACTATTTTTTATCATTCCCTTTTGGCTTGTAGTGTTTCTGTTGAGAAATCAGCTGCTAGCCTTATCAGAGCTCCCTTGTATGTTGCTAGCTATTTCTCCCTTGCTGCATGTAAGAGTCTCTCTTTGTCTTTTAATTTTGCCATTTTAATTACCATGTGTCATGGAGTGGGCCTGTTTGGGTTTATCTGTGATTCCTGGACCTGTGTGAGATTTTCCCTCACCAAGTTAAGGATGTTTTCTGTCACTACTTTTTAAAACAGGTTTTCAATCCCTGGCTCCTTTTCTTCTTTTACTGGTATCTCTATGATATGAATATTCTTATGTTTCATGTTGCCTGCCAGCTCCCTTAAACTATCTTCCTTCTTTTTGAGTCTTTTCATTCTGTTGCTTTGACTGGGTGCTTTTTTTCCTATCTTGTTTTCCAGCTCACTGATTCAGTTCTCTGCTTCATCTACTCCAATTTTAATTCCTTCTAGTGTATTCTTCATTTTAGACATTATGGTCTTCATTTCTTCTTGGCTCTTATTCATAGCTCACCTGTCCTTTTTCATGTTGATGTAGTCCCCACCAAGTTCCTTCTAGCTCCCATATGATTCTTTGTAGTTCCCATTGAGTTCCTTGAGTATCCTTATAACCATTATTTTGTATCCTATGTCTGATAGATTGCTTGACTCTATTTCATTTGTTCTGAGGATTCCTCCTTTTTTTCCATTGGGTGTTGTTTCTTTCTCTCCCCATTTTAGATTACTCTCTTACTCTGTATTAGATTGATCTGCTTTGACTCCCTGCTTTGTGGGTTGTGCTTCCATGGCTGGAGCCCTGTGGGACTCAGTGTTGTGAAATGTGGGACTCAGTGGTGCAGTTTTCTTGATCTCCTTAGATGGATATTATTGGAATGTCCTTTATGCCATTTATGTGAACTCTCTTTTTGTAATTTGGTTTTGGTTGTTCTGTGTCTTTCTTTGGCAGGTCCTCACTCCGACTGACTGACAGAAAGTCACACAGCCCACCATTCCTTGTATGCTGTTGTATAGGTGCGGCCAGAACAAAACAAAATGACCCATGAAATAAAACACGCGCCATAAAAACACCCAAATATTAATAAAGTTAGAAAGATATTGACTATCAAAAGAAAAGAAAAATGAATATGAGATAACTAGTGAAAGCAATATGATTTTGAGTGGGTAGAGGGAGGAGAAATAAGAGGGAATAGAAGCAAGGTGAAGAAAGAAAAATATAAAATTTATAATGTACATAAAAAAGGGAGGGAAGAAGATAAAATGATGTATGAGAAGGGAAGCCTATAGTATTAAGCTTAAACAAAAACTTAAAAATATATAGTGAAAGAATAAAATAGGAGCCACATTGGAGAAAAAGATCCACTGCAGCAATATCAGCCACAAATAAGCAACAGTCAATATAGATGAGATGGGAATAGGAGGGTAAAAAGAAAGAAAGAAAATCTTAAGAGATATCTAGAGTTAAGAGAAGTGATTTTGAGAGGGTAGAGGGAGAAGGAATACTATGAGTGAGGAATGAAAACCAGGTTAACACAGGGACATTTTGAAATTTTAAATGACAAAAAGATAGGGCAGGAGAAAGGCAAAATGACATAGCTAAGGGGAATGGTAAACATTGAGGTTTGAAGTAAAAATAACAGTGAAAATATAGAAATAAAACTGAAGAAATGCAACAGCAACCACTGTACTGAGAGCCAACAAGAAAAAGGCTGTTAAAGGCAGAGAGAGAATAAGGGTATTATAAGAAAGGGAAAAAGAGTGTGAGATAACCAGCGAGAAGAAAAATGGTTTTGAGAGGCTGGAGCGGGGAGAGATAGTAACAGTGTAGAGTAGAAACAAGTTGAAGCAAGAGAGAAAATAAAATGTAACACAAAAATAAGAAGTGGAGGGAAATAGGTAAAATGGAGTAAGAGAAGGGAGGAGCAAAATATGAGATTTGAAATAAACTATAAGCGCTAGTGACCTACTAGACTCAATCTTAATGGAAAAGAAGTGATTGTTAACAAGACCTGCAGGAGAGATGATAATGCAAATCATGAGGAAGATTGCAGCAGAATACATTCCAGTAGAATCCACTGTTTACCACTGCCTTCTCTTTCTGGATCTGCCCCTGGTATTGTCAGATGGTTTCCCAGTCTGGCCCTAGGCATCCTGGTCAAGGCTGTAAGCAATCCAGTCTGTAGCTGTCTCCTTCAGATTTTGCTGGACCCCTGTTCTGCCCTTCTGTGTTTCCATCAGCCCTGGGTCCATGAGTGGTTCCTTTAATGACCTGAGAGGGCTGCTAGTACCTTCTTCACCTGCCTCCAGAGAGGGCCTCAGGTGAGTTCGCATGGGTGGGAACCCTGGGTCACCCCTGGGAGGCACTAAGCAGTCTTCAGGGAGATGGTGGTAGTGTTTCCCCATCCCCTCATCACACAGCTTGGTTTGTCCCAGATTCTTTCCAATAATGTATGGCTTTTGTTAATTTGCTAACTCTTTCCTGTAAGAAGCCTATCTGTATAAAAGGGGAAGTTCTTTCCTGCTTTGCTCAGGCAGCTGCTTGTCTGGACCCTGAGGCTGTTGAGGCCCTAAACCACCTTTGTGGTGCATGTCTCTGTTCTCTCTGCTCTACTGGGTTTAATGGACCTGGACCTGAGGATTGGTGTAACTTGTAGTACCTGGTTAAGGGCTCTGTGAGAGCTTTTTCTTCTTTCCCCTGTGGAAATGTGCCCAACAGGATGCTCCTGAACCTGGTCTCACTGATGTGTGGAGCATGTAACCCTGCAGGTGGGGGTTGGACTCACCTGTATGTGAGGGGATCTGACTGGCTGCAGCGAATCTCAGGCGTTCAGCTTTTGGCTTTCCAGAACTCAGCTTGCTGCTCTTGCAGGAGGATTTGTCCTGAATTCTCTACTCTGAATAGCACCCTTTACACGGGCCATATGGGGTGGAACCCACAGACACTTAAGTTTGACTCTATCCCTCTTAATTCTCAGCATGCTGCTGCACCCATTTGCACACACATGCAAGCCCTGGGCCCCTGCCAAACCTTAGGTATTGCCTCTGTTACCCTTTTAAAAGAGTTTCTGTGTGGCCCACATGCTCCATTACCAAACTCTGGGGGGTGGTCCATTCTACTCACACCCCCTCTCCACACAAATTGCAGAATCTCTCACTGGCAGGGTTGTCCACTGTCTGTCAGAACCTCTGACAATTTTAGGTAGTTTCTCTCTGGATCTTTTCCAGAAGGTGTCGGGAAGAGTCCTGCAACTATACTGTAACACAGGGTTTTGATGGCGTGTTGTTCCTGCCCCCTCCAGAGATTTTCAGCCTTGTGTGTTCCTGATCCTGCTGTACTGTTTCTGGAGCAAGCAACTCTCTGGACTTCTCTCTCTGCCACTGGTATTCATGGCTCCTGTGCTGATCTGCAGCTGCCCTGGCTCAGTGCCACCAAAAGTGCTGGTTTGATCTACAGTGGTAGCACTTGCCATTTGGAGAGCTTGCACTGCCTGCTCCTGGGTGCTCTGAAGGTGGGCAGGCTTTTGCCCACTCCTGCACACTCCTTGCACTCTCATCCATGTACATGCTCCGTCGGTTAGGATCTCATTCACTCTCCACCAGATATTTGAGTTGAATACTCTGTGGTTAGGCTGCAAGACTGGTCTGGGTCTGGAGCAAGTGGGCGGAGCTTCCAGCTACACCTCAGCCATCTTGGTTCCCCTCAATACGGACTTTCATCCAGAGTTTTTTTTATGTTGCTTTCCATTAGTAGGTGCTTTTGGCAGCCTATCCCAAATAATCTAGTTTAAGATTTTTAAAAATAATACAGTCAATTCAGGATCATCAAAACCAGCTTCTGGACCAAATTTCCTAGGAAAAATTACTCCATGTGCTATTTTATATTATGTGCAAGATGCACAGTGACTGCTTTCTTGAATAATTTCATTCTTTCCTCACAAAGACCTTCAATAAGAAAAATTATATCAGCCCTGGCTGGCGTAGCTCAGTGGATTGAGCTTGGGCTGCGAATCAAAGTGTTGCAGGTTCGATTCCCAGTCAGAGTACATACCTGGGTTGCAGGCCATGACCCCCAGCAACCGCACATTGATGTTTCTCTCTCTCTCTCTATCTCCCTCCCTTCCCTCTCTAAAAATAAATAAGTAAATTAAAAAAAATTATATCCAGTATCCAAGATGGCAGCAGAATAGGTGGAAGATACATTCACCTCCTCCCAGGATCAAATAGTAATTACAACTAAAATATAGCTCAATTATCCTGAATAACAAACTGAACACTGGTTGAACAGGAGTCTTATAACCATGCATTTACAGATGAAGCCACATTGAGACTGGTAGGAAGGGTATAGGTATGAAAATGGCTGGCTCCACTTCCATAAGCAGTCATTTAGAATCCAGGGGCATAGTTCAACTATAAAGGTCTTCACTAAGGAGCATGGGGTCTCAACTTCATTCTGAACTCCCAACCCAGAGCACTGGAACTAGGAAGAGGAACCCACATATCATCTGGCTGTGAAAATCAGCAGGATTCTGACCTCCAGGGAAACATGGGAGTATTCTTTAATCCTAGGCACCCTATTATAGGCCCAGCATGCAGAATCTCATTTGCAGCCATGCACCCTGGGCTCCACCAGAAGGAGAGCAGCACAAAGCAGATTAAAGTAATGTTCAGAGAGACTGGGTTGTGTGGCTCTGGAAAAAGCTGAAGGGATAGCTTCCAGGGTCCCTGTGCTGAGACCCTCTCACATACTTCTCATAGTGGTCATTCTTCTTGGGTAGGGTATTCCCTTCCAGATGCTGTCAGCCTGGGAGACTACCACAATCCCACCCTCCTGACTCCCTTTCATCCTGCCCTGTGGAGCTCAAGCCCTGTGGAGGAGTAAGCTTCCTGAGTCTCAGATGTAGAGGTCTAGGCACACTAGGATCATAAGACATAGAGTTATGTTGCTCTGGGGTAGGGCTATTTCTCCTTCTCTTCCCATGAGCCTGACTGGTATCATACCACATCCCCATGGGAGATCCACTAGCCCCTCACACCCAACTCCTGACAGCTCTGCCCCACAGAGCTAGGGCTGTTGAGGAGATCTGGCTAGAGTCAGGGACATCTAAGTTGTGTAGCTTGAGGGCAGGGGCCATTTTTCTTTTGCATGCCTCTCCTTGCACATGCAGACCCAGTAGAGGCGAACATAAACTATGAGTAGCTTTGTAGATCCAAGTAGATAGCCCAGGGTCAATCACTGGCAGTGTCTGACATTGATCTGCATCGGAGTCCCTCTCAACTGGCCTTAGAACCAACACACCTGCTCTAACCATATCAGAGCGGGAACCAATTAGCTGCACAATCAGCACATCCAAAGGGAGATCTCTGTAGGCACCAGACCTGCTGAGGCAAATTCTGCATGTGGTCAGGACCTGCACATTAGTTCATACTTTGTGGTTAGGGTTGATCCTCACAGCTAGCCAGCCACAAGTTGATACCACTCTCTGAGGAACAAATGGCAGTAAAGACTTGTCTAAGCAGGAAGGTTCACATAATGAATGTGAGGGGTATTTCTGGAGTACCTTGTTCCAGTGATAAGCGAGATTGTGCTACTAAGCCCCACAGGACACATACTACATAAGGCCACAATACGAAGACTAGGGGGATCTACCTAATACACAGAAACAAATACAGAAGACAAAGAAATATTTCCCAAATGAAAGGACAGGAAAAAATAACCAGAAAAAGAACTAAGTGAAAGGGAGACAAGCAATCTACCAGATACAGAGTTAAAAACAATGGTTATAAGGATGCTCAAGGAACTTAGGGGAAGAACAGATGAACTCAGCAAGCGCTTAAGCAAGGGGATTGTAAGCACAAAAGGGGGTATAGAAACCAACAAAAAGAACTTGTCAAATATGAAGAATATAATTATCTGAAATGAATAATACAGTAGAAGGAATAAATAGTAAGTTAGATGAAGTAGAGGATCAAAACAATGATATGAAAGAAAAGGTAGCAGAAAACACCCAATCAACCCAGTGGGAGAAAAAAAGGATTAAAAATAGGATCAGCTAAGGGATCCCTGGGACAACATGAAATGGAAAAGAATCTGCATTTTAGGTGTACCAGAAGAAGAGAGAGAGCAAGGAATTGAGAATCTACTTGAAGATATAATGACTGAAGAGTGCCCTAACTAGGGGAAGGAAAAAAAAATACACAAATCCAGGAAGTACAAAATCCCAAACAGGATGAAACTAAAGCAGCCCACAACAAACACTTTATAATTAAAATTGCAAAGGTTAAAGACCATCTTAAAAGCAGCAAATGAAAAACAGTTATCTATGAGGGAACTCCCATAAGACTGTCATTTGGTTTTTAAAAAGAAACATCAGGCCAGAAGGGATTAGTAAGAAATATTCAAAGTGATGAAAAGCAAGGACATATAACCAAAACTGCTCTCTGCAGCAAGGTTAATACTTAAAAGTGAAGGAGAAATAAAGAGCTTTCAAGGAAAGAAAGAGGTAAAGGAGTTCATCTAATATTACAAGAAATATTATAGGTACTTTTTTAGGAAGTAGAAAAGAAAAAAACAAGAAGAGGAACATAGCTATAAAGGATAAAATGGCAATAAATACATACCTATCAACAACCACATTAATGTATTCAATAAATGGCTTAAATCCTCCCATCAAAAGACACAGAGCAGTTGAATGGATAAGAAAATAAGTCCCATATATATGCTGTCTACAAACGACCCACCTCAGAATGAAAAGATGCTGACTAAAAGTAAAGGAATGGAAAAATATAGTTCATGCTAATGGAAATGAAAAAAAAAAAAAGCTGGGGTAGCAATAGTTACATCAGAAAACTTGGACTTTAAAACAAACACCATATAAAAGACAAAGAAGGACAGGTTATACCCTTTTAAACAATTATGCACCCAACATAGATAGGAGCACCTACATACATTACAAAGTCTTGATGGACATAAAGGGTGAAATCTATAGTAATACAGTCATAGTAAGGCATTTTAACATCACATTGACATTAATGGATAGATCTTCCAGACAGAAAAATCAACAGGAATAAATGGCCTTAGACTATACAATAAATCAAATGGATTTGATTGATATCTTCAGAGCATTTCTATAGGAGACCATCCTGTGTGGGGTGGGCCTAGCTCCCACTCAGAGATTTACAGGACCCACGCCCATGTATAGGTTCTCCTGTGGTGAATCAGGCCTGCATTTTACCTAGGCTGCTTTGAGATTTGCTTTTGCTAAAACTCCCTCACCCTGAATTGAGACAGGAAGTGCTTATGTAACTTCCTAAGGTCTGTGCTAAACCTCCCCAGTATGGAGTGTAACTGGTTCAACCATTTGCAAATATACTTCTTCTGTGATGTGAGTAGTGACATCATCTCCTTTGTTTTCTATAAAAGGTAACCACCTAAAGCAAACCTGTGCATAGTAAATGAGGACCATCATGTAATGTGCCCAGAAAATAAATAAAGGGTGGTCACAGCAAGGGCCAAGGTTTTTTCTCCTCTTGAGAGAAAAGCCACGCTGTCCCTTTTCCTCCACAGGACTCAGTAGTCCGTGTGAATTTCTTGTATCTATCCACAATGTGGTGGACCCCACAAGATAGGGTCCGCATCAGTTTCACCTGAAAGCAGCAGAATGTACAGTCTTTTCAAGTTCACAAGGACCACTTTCTAGGATAGACCCCATTTTAAGCTACAAAACAAATCTTAGTAAGAAGATTGAGTCTCTTTAAGATTGAAATCATATCAAGCATCTTCTCTGACAGCAATTGTATGAAAGTAGAAGCCATTTACAAGGAAAAAAAAACTCTGAAAAACACACAAACACATGGAGGTTCATAACATATTACTAAATTAAGAATGGATTAACAATGAGATCAATGAAGAAATCAAAAGATACATTGGAACAAATAAAAACGGGAAGTCAACAATCCAAAATCTATGGGGACACAGCAAAAGCAGTCTTAAGAGGGAAATTCCCAGCATTGCATGCCTACCTCAAGAAACAAAAAAAAAATCTCAAATAAACAACCTAACCTTACAGTTTAAGTATCTAGAAAAAGAAAAACAAACAAATCTCTAAGTGAGTAGAAGGAAATAATGAAGATCAGAGCAGAAATAAATTCAATAGAATCTAAAAACATGATATACAAGAACAGTGAAACTAAGAACTGTCTTTTTGCAAAGATAAACAAGATTCATACATCTTTAACCAGATTCATCAAGAAAAAAGAGAGGAACCCAAATAAATAAAATTACCAATGAAAGATGAGAAGTATCAACTGACATCAGAGAAATACAAAGGATTATTAGAAAATAATTGAGCAATATATATTTCAACAAACTTGTAGAAATATATAATCTTCCAAAATTGAATCAAGAAGAAACAGAAAATCTGAACAGATTGGTTACAACTAAAATCAAAGTAGTGATTTAAAAACTTCCCAATAAACAAAATTCTTGAGTGGATGCTGTAAACCACCCCCCGCCAAGGCTAAGGCTTGGGAACGACCTTGAACCATAAGCCTGCAAGGAGACAAAAGCTTATCTCCCTGGAAGGAACACCGCTTCTGCTTCTTTTACTTCACCCTGCCTGGCCCCCAATGCTTGGTCAGTTAGCCAATGACAGGTAAGATTCCGCAAGGGGGGAATGACCTAACACAGGCACGATCACGAAGGAGGGCCCTAAGGAAGGACTTTGGGGACTACAGCAAAAGGGGGTGATGGACCTTTGCCCCTTGGCTTTGACAAAGCCTGAGTCCTCATTGTCTGTGAGAAAATCTCCTAATCTCTTAGCTTCCTTACTTCCCTTGCTCTACCTAAGCCTGAAACAATGACAGGGTGGTGCAGTCCTGTGCTGGAAAGGGCAGGTTCCCCGAGTGATCAGGCCTAAGAAAGAATATATAAAGTCCTGTGAAACCTGCTTTGTTTAGAATGCTCTCAATTAAATGATAAGGGTCCAAGGAAGAAGTAAGTTTGTTCCTTAAAGTTTTTTACAGCTCTTTAGCTATCTGACCCTGACTCAAAATAGGCCCTCAGAGTTCCTTGTTATTTGATCCTTACTTCCAGGCAATGAGTAATGAACTTTACCTGAATTCCTGTGTAAATGAGCCCATTGAGGAAAAGGCTCTTGGTCCTTCTCCTTCGAGAGATAGGCCACCTTTCCTCCCCAAGCAGATCATGTCTTGGTAGACTTATTCTCACCTGTGGTGGATGGGGGAGCCCTGCGGGTGGAGCCCCCCCACCATAGATGCCTTCACAAGTGAATTTACCAAACATTCAGAAAGAACTAATAACTATCCTTCTCAAACTATTCCAGGAAATTTAGCAGGAGGAAAGTCTCTCAAAGTTCATTTTACTATATTCTAATTTACTTATTTTTTTGGTGTGCATGTAGAAGCTTTGGGGAGAGAGCAGAGAGAGTAGACACAGGGAACCCGGTTCTGAGTCAGCCCCAAAACCCAACAGCCAATGCTCAGGCATACCTCTCCCTTCCAAGCAGCAGCAGCTTGAGGGGAAACAAAAGCCAAGTCCCCAAGAGAGACTTTCCCCTGGCTCTCTGTAGCTTAAGTATGACTGTGGAGTGCAGAGAAACTAAATTAATAACTAAAGGAGACAGCCACAGGCATAAATCCCTGGCAAAGTAGGGGCAGAGTGGACTAGAGATGTTTGAGGAGAGATGGGATGGAAGCATGGAGGAGAGATCTGAGAGACCTGCCACTGGGATCCTGGTGCTGAGTTCCATTATTCCAATTTAAAAAGCATCTAAAGACATTACAAACAAAAAGTTATAGGCCAATATCCTTGATAAACATATAAGTAACATCTTTAATAAAATATTATCAAACTGAATTCAGCAATACATATACCATGATCAAGTGGGATTTATTCTTGGGATACAAGGTTGGTGTAATACCTATAAAGAATTTAATGTGATATACCATATAAACAAAATGAAGGATAAAAATAATATGATCATAACAATAGATGCAGAAAAGCATTTGACAAAGTCCAGCACCCATTTGTGATGTAAACTCTCAGCAATGTGGTAATAGAAGGAACATACCTTAGTATAATAAAGACCAAAAATGACAAACCCACAGCCAAAACCATACTCAACAGGGAAAAACAAAATATGTTTTCTTTAAGATCAGGAACAAGAAAAGTGTGTACACTTTAACCACTCTTCTACAACTTAGATTGGAAGTCCTAGCCACAGCAATCAGACAAGAAGAAGAAATAAAAGTCATCCAAATTGGAAAGGAAAAAGAAAATGGTCATTATTTGCAGATGACATAATACTGCATATAGAGAACCCTAAGGATTCCATCAAAAAAACTGTTGGAACTGAAAATAAGTTTAGGAAAGTAGCAGAATACAAAATAAATATCCAGGATGAATCTAAGAAAACAGTCTGATTTTCAATCTCATAAAAATGTGCCTAGGAATAAATTTAAGCAAGTAGATAAAAGACCTTTACTCAGAAAATTGTAAGACACTTAAGAAAGAAATTGATGAGTATACAAATAAATTTAAGCAAATGTAATGGTCATGGATAGGAAGAGTTAACATCATTAAAATGTCCATTCTGTCCTGACGGTGTGGGTCAATGGATTGGGTGCCAGCTTGCAAACCCAAGGGTTGCTGGTTTGATTTTTAGTCAGGGCACATTGCAGGCCAGGCCCCTGGTTGGGGACACGTGAGAGGCAAACACACATTGATATTTCTCTCCCTCACTTTCTCCCTTGTTTCCCCCTTCTTTAAAAATAAATAGATAAACAAAATCTTTAAAAAAGAATAACCATTTCAAAAAATGTCCATTTTACCAAACAATTCTTATCAAATTTCTAATACTATATTGCACAGAAGTAGTACAAATAACACAAAAAATTATATGGAATACAACAGACCCAAAATAGTGACAGTAATACTGAAAAAGAAAAGCAAAGTTGGAGGAAACATGCTACCAGATATGAAACTATGCTACGTGGCCATGGTAATCAAAACAGTATGGTACTGGCATAAAAACAGACATATAGATCAGTGGCACAATATAGAGAGCCTAGAAATAAACCCACACCTACATGGTCAATTAATTTATGACAAAGGAGGAAAGAACCTACAGTCAGGTAAAGACAGTTTATTCTATAAATGGTGTTAGGAAAATTGGACAGATACATTAAAAAAATTAAACCAAATTTCTTTTTCACAATATATACAGTATAAACTCAAAATGGATTAAAGATTTAAATGTGAGACTTGAAACTATAAAAACACTAGAAGAAAAAATAAGCAATAAAATATCAGACATTTCTCTTAGCAATTCTTTTTTTCTTTTTTCTGTATCTTCTCAGGCAAGGGGACAAAAGAAATAGTAAACAAAATGTGACTACAAAATAAAAAGTTTTGCCCAGCCTAGGAAAATATCAACAAAATAAAAAGACAACCCAGAGAATGGGAGAACACATTCATTCACACATCTGATAAGGTGTTAATATTCAAAATTTATGAAGAATTACAAAACTCAACACTAAAAATACAAACAACTTCATTAGAAAATGGGCAAAGGACCTGAACAGACACTTCTCCATAGAGGACCTACAGATGGCCAACAGACATATGAAAATATGCTCAACCTAACTAATCAGAGAAATAGAAATTAAAACCACAATGAGATGTCACCTCACATAGGTCTAAATGGCCATAATCAATAATAAATAACAAGTGTTGGCAAGGATGTGGAGAAAAGGGAACCCTCATACATTGTTGCTGGGAAGGCAGATTGTTGCAGCCACTGTGGAAAACAGTATGGAAATTTTTCAAAAAATTAAAAATGGAACTTCTTTTTGACCCTGTGATTCCAGTTCTGGATATTGAGCTGATGAAATCCAAGTCACTAATTCAAAAGCATATATGCACCCCCTTGTCATTAGTCTTATTTACAGTAGTCATGCTATGGAAGCAACCCAAGTGCTCATCAATAGATGAGTGGATAAAAACGTGGTATATAACATAATATATAATGAAATATTACATGGTAATAAAAAAGAGTGAAATCTTACCATTTTGCTACAGCAGAGACCTAGAGGATATTATGCTAAGTGAAATAAGTCAGTCAGAGAAAGACAAGTTTCATATGATTTCACTTATATGTGGACTCTAAAGAACAATTTAAATGAACAAACAAAACAGAACCAGATTCATAGATACAAAGAACAGACTGATGTTTGCTAGAGGGGAGGGGGTTTGGATAAATGGGTGAAAAAGTTGAAGAGATTAAGAATACAAATTGGTATTTACAAAATAGTCATGGTGATTTAAAGTACAACATAGGAATATAGTCAATAATAGTGTAATAATCATATATGGTGACAGATGTGTATTGAAAATATTAGGGGAACATATAGGGGAAAATATTAGGGGAACACTTTGTAAAGTATATAATTGTATAACACCCGTGATTAATAAAAATAATATTTAATATAAACTGTAATTGATAAAAATAATTTATAGACAATTTTTAAATTAATTTATTTTTAATTTTTATGCTATAATAGTTTCTCCATTTTCTCTCTTTCCCTATGTCCTCCCAGCCCCACTCTCTCCCCTGTCTAAGTCCATCACCATATTGTTGACCATGTCCATGGGTTGTGCATGAATGTTCTTTGGTTGATCCCTTCACCACCTTTCATCCCATCTACCCCCATCCTTCCAGGAGCCATTAGTCTGTTTCATGTATCTAAGCTTCTATTACTATTTTGTTCCTTAGTTTATTGTGTTCATTAGACTCCACATATAAGTGAAACAGTTTTTGAAATATACAAAAAATTTAAGACTGTTTCCATTTTCTATCTTGCTATTGCCTTCATATACCCTGTATCAGTAACCGAGTGTTAGAAAATTCTAGATATGTTGATTTGAAGTGAGAACTGATTTTAAAGAACCTTAGGAAATCTTGGAGCCTTAAAACTTTCTATGGAATTGGAAAATTTTGGCCTGTATCTGGGATGACTAGAAATCAGTACATTAAATTGTTTTCAAGTCTACTCCAGAATTCAGTTTGAGGGGTAGTATTTATAAATGGGTCCCCAAAATGGCTTATTTCCTATGAAAATGTTCAAATTTAAAGAGGTAGTATGTGAAATTAGGGATTTCAGAATAATTGATCACTTGTTATAGTTTCATTCCATATATGACACTGTTCTTGAGTTTTAAGCAGTATGTGCCCCATTGCCTTTTGGCTCAGCCAGCTGTAACACTCTAGGGTGAACTGAACTGTTAGTGGTAGGAAACAGTGCTCTATATTTGTCACAGTGTGCTAGCACAAACCCAAAGTCAGTAACTGCTTGACATTCCAGCAAGCAGTCTCATTGCCGTGAGTTAAACTTCATGGAATGTCTTTTTCCAGTGGATGATAAAGTCATTTAGCAATGGTTTCCTTTTGTGGAAGAATATCTTTTAAAAAATTAAGTTTCTCTAGGTAGGCTTGAAGTTTATGTTTTTGTTTTTTTAAGCAGACACTATCAATTGTATTCACTTTATTTAGAAAAGAGAAAATATAGATAAATCAGTATGGTAACTTACAAGGGTGATGCAGGCAGTTCCAGTTTTTCCTTTTTCCCATTCGATCATCTGATATATTGAATTGATGCAGAACTTCTATAGGTTGTCCTGGGGTTTTATATTTAGTCAGTTCAATAATTAGGACATGATCAAACCAGGTTAGCATGCTGAGAAACTCAAAAAACAGAGTATCCGGGAAGCAATAAAAACTTCCAGAAACAATGGGAATTCCAGACTACCCTCTTATTTCTTGTCTTCACATCTGCTCAATATTCTCTGGCCCTGTATTTTACATCTTCACCCCTCAGTTCTTCAGGTATGGTCACACTTTACCCAGAGGAACTAAACTCTGAACCCCACCATGCTCCTTTGTTTTTACATGCTTCCAATGTGCTAACCTGTGCCATTTCCTTGGGGCATCTTATCCCTTGACCAATCAATAATTTTCAGCCTGGAAAACACTTCTTTCCAAAGAAAGCAGGTTTATCATGACTAGAATGTGAAGAAAATCATGTAATTTCTGTGTGGTCTCCCTAGGAGTGAAACTTGTCACCCTTGAATAAGCACAACTCACAGAAAGAAGCATTTTTCTCTCAGGAATAATAAAATTTGGTCTCCAATGTGGAAAGACTTAATGTTGGCTTTATTCTTTTAAAACTATAGATATTTGTCTTTGCTTCCCTTTCCCTATAATTTCACAGAGACAATTATTTTAATTCTTCCTGAGGCTTGACACCCCAGTAATGAGTGTTTGGGGCCCAATTTGATACTTTTTTAAAAAGTCCTCACCTGAGGATATGTTTACTGATTTCAGAGAGACCTAGTAAGGGGCTGAGGGGGTGGTTGGAGAGAGAGAAACACTGATATGAGACACAGATTGGTTGTCTCCTCCATGTGCCCTGACCAGGGATTGAGCCCACAACCTCTTGGTGCACAGGGCAATGCTCCAACCAACTGAGCCACCCAGCCAGGGCCAATTTGATACCTTTGATTTGAGTTTTCTGTGTGATGTAAAGCTTGCTAGCTGGGTGTGTTGTGCATGGCCTGTTGTTACTTTTCTTTCAGGGTATAGAGAGTGAGGCAACCAAGGGGGAAAAGTGAGAGAGAAGTGATTTGCAGAGTCATGAGGACCCAAGCACTGGACTCTAAAGTCTTAGAATACACTAGGTAGTTCTTTTTATGCAGAACCTAGTATATTAGTAATTATTTAATAATAATGATATTTATTGAGTCCCTACCTTTTATCAACAACTATTCGATGCATCTCCTACTGTGGCTCTCACCTCAAATTGAAATTATTTCACTTCATTAATCATTGAATGAAGCATTTTACATTCTGATTATCCATAATCTCATTTTCCCACCTTGCGTGTTCAGTTACTCTTACAACTGTTTTTTTTTTACTTCACAGGATTTCTTGTGCACTGACACCTTTCCCTTGGCCCTATTCACAACCTCCTCTTATCTTAACTGTCTTGTTCCATATTCAGATAGTCCATGGTTCATTGCTCTATAGTATTTTGCATAATTTTCTAATCATTGTAAATTTGTGTTTTTTGTCATAACCATATGATAAAACCCTAATCCTAGTGAATGTAAATATTCATTCTATGTAACAGAGAGATGAAGGGAGAAAGTGACTCAGCTGGGCTCTTAACACTTTAGCATTCATTCCAGTTGTTTATCTGGTTACTCTGCTCTCCCCCTGTCTTCAATGATGCATTAGAATTTCTCTACTCTTTTCAGTTTTCTTGTCTAATGTTTACCAGCCCCACTCTAGCTTGATAGCATCACTCCTTCCTTCATCAGAAAGTAGAATCATGCGATGGGAACTTCCTCAGCTTCACACCACTAAACTTACTTGGGGACCTGTGTCTGTGTTGTGCTCAACCTGTATTCTCAGTCCCTTGCTCCTTTTTGCCCTTTACAGCCAGACTTCTCAAACAGTGTTTGTGTGTACTTTCATCGTTTCCTTAACTGTTTACATAGTCCTTTATCCACTTCAAACTGCATTCTGCCTACATTGTGACATGAGGGCAACATGTGTTGTGAGTATTCTTTATTTCCCATGGTACTCTCTGACAAACTCTTCTGCCTGGACTTCAAATGGGATGACCTTCAGACCCCTCCTTGGCCCCCTTGTCTTCCTGATCTGCAGCATAAACTCCCTTTCTAAATGACCTCATCTATATGATGGTTTTAGTAATATGTTACATGCAAATGACTCCCAGGTTTTATCTACACTTCTGACTTTCATCTGGTCCCCAACTCCTACTCATTTGAAATTTCCTCTGGAATATCTCAAAAATTCCTCAGAAACCAAAATACTGTGTCTATGACACCTTCTTCCCCTTTAGCCTTCAACTCTCTACCATCATATTCCAGTCATTACCAACCTCAGTGTGTTTTAATGCCTAAATATTTCTTTACTCTATTTTCTTCCATTTCTGTTGTTCAGGGCCTAATATTATGTACCAACATCTTTTTAAAAAATTAAACTTAAAAAATTGAGTTAATTTAAGTTCACATGTATTTTAAGGTGTAATAGAGACAGAGTGTGCGTACCTTTTATCCACTTTACTCCAATGGACACATCTTCTAAAACTAGAGTATAATATCACAATTTGGATATTATTGACATTGATATAGTCAGGATACAGAAAATTAGCATTGCCATAAAGATGCTTTTTCTTTTTCTTTTTTAAAAATGATTCTTAGAGAAGTTTTAGCTTCACAGAAAAATTGAACAAAAGATTCAGGTATTTCCTATTTAACCCCTACCTTTACACATGTAAAGTCTCCCCTGTTATCAACATCTCAAATGTACCCCCCTCCGCCTGGAGTGGTATATTTGTTACAGTTGATGAACCTACATTGACACATAATAATCATCCAGAGTCCATAGTTTACCTTAGGGTTCACTGTTGGTGTGCATTGCATCAGTTTGGACAAATATTTAATGGCATGTATCCATCATTATGGCATAACACTGAATATTTTCAGTGCCCTAAAAATCCTCTGTGCTCTACTTTTCCAGAGTGTCAGATGGTTGGGATCATACAACAGATAGCTTTTTCAGATTGGTTTATTTCACTTAGTAGTATTCATTTAAGGTTCCTCCATGTCTTTTTATGGCTTGGTAGTTCGTTTTTTAGTGCTGGATAATATTCCATTGTCTGGATGTATCACAGTTTATTCATTCACCTGCTAAAGAGTATCCTCTTACTAAATGATCACTTGGCCATACCCTTAATGTTTTCTTCTTAGCACACATTCTCATTTTTTACAACATAGATAGGATGGATATTTTCCAAATCTTTGGTTTCTGTTTTCTTTCTGCTCAATAATTTTATCTTTGAGTTATTTTTATTTTTTCACATTGTACTCTAAGTGGTCAGGAAGAGCCAATTTTACCTTTAATACATTGTTTAGAAAGCCTTCAGCTAAATATCCAGTTTCATCACTTGCAAGTTCTACCTTCCACAGAATACTAGAACATGAGCACAGTTCAGCCAAGTTTTTTTGCCACTTTATAAAAAGGACAACTTTTCCTTCAGTTTTCAATTGCATATTCCTCATTTCCATCTGAGACTCATCAAAATGATCTTTATCATTTATATTTCTACCAACATTCTGTTCAGGATGACTTAGGTGTTCTTTAAGAAGACTAAGGCTCCCTTTACAGCACTTCTCTTTTCTTTCTGAGCTCTCAGCAGAATTCGCCTTAATGGTTTGTTCCTATTCTTTTCTATCATGTACCTTAAAACTCTTCCATTTCTCGACACATTAGCCAGTTCTAAAGATACTTCCACATTTTTCAGTATTTTTTACAGCAGCATCCCTCTTCTCAGTACCAATTTCTTTGTCCATTCAGGTTGCTATAACAGAATACCATAGACTGGGTAGCTTAAACAATTAACATTTACTTCTTACAATTGTCAAGGTTAGGAAGTTCAAGATCAAGGCACTAGCAGATTTGGTGTCTGGTGAGTACCTCCTTCCTCATTAATAGATGGCTGTGTTCTTGCTCCTAACACCATCACATTGGGGATAGGATTTCAACATAAGAAGTTTGAGAGACAGAAACATTTCAGTCTAAAGCACAAATGTAGGCTTTTTAGAGAATTGTTATTTGAAAATACACTTATTAAATAAATACTGCAGCAACAAAACTGGGAACAAATAAATATTTAAAGTACTCATAAGCAAACTATCATTTCTATAAATCTAGTGGGTGATCTTTAGTCTAATTATATTCTGGTAGCTCGGCTGCTCTTCAGTCTTCACTTTCCTGTAATCATTAACTGGTTATCTCTGCTTATGTTTTGAAAAATAATATTTTGGTAAAGATGTATTTTATGGTATGCTTCAAGCTCAAGGAAGAAACAGGTATTTCTTTATTAATTAAAAGGAAATAACCCCCCAAATGTAAACTTGTTGAACATGTCACTAATCCAAAATTTTGAAAGTTTTTCTTTATTCCTTTTTATTTACACACTATTTATTTAAAATACTATTATTCCCCAATTGAATTATCTTAGCATTCTTGTTGAAAATGCATTAACAACAGAGATCTGAGTCTATTTATGAACTCTCAATCCTATTCCATTGAATTATATGCCCATCCTTATGGCAATACCCCACTATTTTGATCACTGTACTTTTGTAGTAAGTTTTGAAAACTGGAAGTATGAGTACTCCAAATTGTTCTTCTTTTTTGAGATTGTCTCAAAATTTTCTTACACCTGGCAATACACATTGTTGCTTGATATCGCTTATCCACTCCCCAATGCGTTCTTCCCTTGCAAAAAGAGAGAGAGCAAACAACCTGTGTACTTTCATAGTTATCAATGGTTTCTTGAGACATCTCTGCTCAAAATCCTTTGTGTCTCACTCACAGCTCTATTTCAGAATCCCTTTCAGTAGTTCTATAACCACTAATGCCTTATGTATAACATTAACTTTGCTTTTGTTCTGTGGACAAGGGAAAATAAATGTTTAAATGTTTGAAATAGTGCATGTGGTATCTTTTTAGTAGAATTCATTACCAAGTCAAACAAAAATGTAATTAGAATTTAAAAACAACCTCTATTATAGTGTTTTTTCTTGAGATTCATTTTAACCAAATTTCTATTACGTGGAAGCACCCATTTGATTGATTCATTAACAATTTATAACCATTTTTAACTGCCTACCATTTTTTAGATATCATGTTAGTCCTAGTAGGAAGAATAAAAGAAAAAATACAATCTACCAGCTCCAGTTTACCAGTACTGCACAACTTTCAGTGATGATGGAAATGTTTTCCATCTGTATTACCTAATATGGTGGCCACTGGCCAGATGTGGCTATTGAATGCTTGACATGTAGCTACTGTGTCTGTGGAATTAACTGTTAATTTTTTATTAACAGTTTTATTGAGAAATAATTTACATACCGTACATTTCACCCATCTAAGTTATAGAATTCAATGGTTTTTAATATGTTCACATAACTGTGCTGCCATTACCAAATCAATTTTACTACTTTCATCACTTTGATAAGAAACCCACTATTAGTTATCAGTATTTCTCCACATTTCCACAACTTCCTTAACCCCAGGCAGCCACTAATCTTTCTGTCTCCACAGATATGACTATTTTGGACTTCTCATGTAAATGAAATCACAATATGTAACTTTTGCAACTAATTTTAGTTCATTTAAATTCAATAGTCACATGTGGTTAGTGGCTACCATAAGAAGCAAGGGAACTAAAAGACCAATTACTAGATACTTAAGAAATGCTGAAGGCTGAGGAGAAGATAGTCCCGCATAACAGGTCAGAGAGATTGGAAATGAACTCAGAGCCTAGAGATGACAGGTTTCTGAAGGATAGGAGAATAAACAGTACTAAATAATAAAGAGGGGTTAGGGTAGTTGGTAAAGAAGTATAAGCAAGTAATTTTGTATCATTTAGAAATGGAGGTAAGGGAGAATATTTCAAGATCGCCTGACAGGAGTGTCAGGATTGATGGGATTTTTGTTTTGTTGTTGTTAATGTTTTTAGTGTAGGCATGAGCCTGCAAGTAGGCAAAAGACAAGGATCTAGTGGAAGCAAAGAGATTCAAGATGTTTGAGCAGGGTTCTGGAAGATGTTAAGGTAATAGCAAGGTCATTAGCATATAGGCGAAAGCCCTGATAAGAAAGATAGAGGTCATGTTTCCCAGAGGCAGAAGTGAAGAAAAAGTAGACAAAGATACAGAGCAATTTCTACATAGAAAAGAAGGAAACTAAAGGAACTTACTTATTTAAGGTAAGTGAGAACAAGTCTTTCTTAAGGTAAAGTTTGGCCCCTCCAAACTGTACAAGGGAGTCCTGAGAAGTTCTCCAGAGGTGTTGAGACTATGGGACATAGGAATGTTAATTACTTATAAGTGTTGCTGTCCAAATGAATATGTCTTTAAAAAGGGACAGACATTTTCAGGTACATAAGTCACAAGAAGTCCAGGATCCAGATATGTCCATTTTTACTTACTAAAGAGTGAAAAGTGCCCAAAAGTTCACACCTGAGGATTATACAGATAAAATATAACTTCACAAGTTCACTCATCCATCCACTTTCCTCCCTCTTTCCCTTTCTTCCTGCTTTCCTTTTCTTCCCCTCTATTATTATAGTTTGTAGAAAACAATGTACCCTCTTGATTTTCCCTACAAGAATAAATGGAAACAAAACACAAAACTTTGTGAAAATACAAAATAAATCCAATTGTAATGAATATGAAATTTCATATTATGAGTTGTAATAAAATTCCAGTATTTTCTTATTTTTATAATTTTTTGCTCCCTGTCCCCAATGTAATAGCAGTGGAAGAGCCTGAAAATCTCAAATGAAAGCAACTATGCAAATATAAGTGAAAAATTTACTAATTGGTTGATAGTGACATTTTGAACAAGCTGTCTTTATACAAGTTTTGGTGATTAAAACTGACTTTTGTGGTATTCTCAATATATAAAATTATATACTTCTGTATGTATTTTTTATTTTAGGCTTTTAAAACCAAAGATGGATATCTTGTAGTTGGAGCAGGAAATAACCAACAGTTTGCTACCATGTGCAAGGTAATTTATAATCATTGGGATGAATGGATGATATATCCAACAATTCATTAGAGAAAAACCAGGAAGGTTAAATTTTGCCAAGAACAATGCTGCTAAGTATATAACGAACTCAAGACCCTCTGTGTTAGACAAGTGTATGCCATTTTCATATTTACAAATTCCAAGTACAAGGTCAGAATCAGCACTCTGATTGTATCACTATTTTTTTTTAGGTATATGGCTGTATTTGGAAATGAAAAATTATAGTAACTTAAATTATTCTAAAATTTGACCTGTGTACCAGTACTAACAGAAAGGAAACAAATGAAATTAAATTAAGGGGATTTTTAACATCAATTTTTTTCTTTCCCTCCCTTCCTCCCTCCCTCCCTCCCTCTACCCCTTCCTCTCTCCTCCCTCCTTCCTCCCTCCTTTCTTCCTTCTTTCCCTTCTTTCTTTCTGCAGCATGAGATCTAATTAGGCCCAAGTATAATCTACTGTCAACTTCATTGTATTTATCACTAGACATTTAACAAATTGTTTAAAAGTTAACTTTGTTGATTGAGTACATTTCTTCAAAATTTATATTTTAAGATTCCAGCAAGTAAGATTATATTTTAAAAATGTTGCTCCTCAGCAAGGCCTTAGAATCACTTAAAATAATTTTATGTTGAAGATACTCTAAGTTTTTCTAGCATTGCTTAGGCATTTAAAATTTTTGATGTTTTTGTATTTGTCTAAGTTGTATTGGTCTTTTGTTTTATTTAAGGCCTAATGCTAGAAATATTATCCAGATTTCTAAAAAATCTTCTCGTTGTAAGCAAAGTCCTCACCTACTGAGGATGTTTTCTGATTGGGAGAGGTTCATTTTTTTGTATTAACCATACTACCATGAGCTTTCAGTTTTGTTAAAGATGCCTATGAGTTCCTTATAAGAACCTTATTTATTGCAGTTAACTAATTATGTACAAAACTTATTTATTGCTATGCCTTTTTTGTGTGAGAGGCTAATGAGCAGAGCTGAAAACCACAGCAAAAGGATGGGAAGTACCACAGAGAAGGTGATAAATGGAGATAGTTCAATTGCAGGAAAGGCTGGAACATTTGAGGTGGTAAAGAAGGGAGCTGTTATAATGGTGACTCTGAGTAAATGTAGAGAAAACTGATTCAAACATTTGACCTAAGATCAAAGAATCTTTTATTGTGAACGGTCAAGGTTAAAAATATGAAACATACGGAAGCTGTTGCCTATGAAGTCATTTGTATACTCTAGCTCCAGAGATGTAAAAGCCAGTTCACTGCTATAACTGAGTACAGGTTTTCTTCCTGGGCCATATGTTTTAGAGTTTTCTCTCTCCAGAAAAGTGGGGGATGAGGGAAGAGAAATTACTGGTTGACATATTCTTCATTGTTGAAAATGTACTGAATTCTTTTTATTTTTGATTCATTACTGATGATTAATTTGAAACTTATGAACTCCCTCATAAGTATCCATAAGGACATTTTTGAAAAATATTTTTATTTCAAAGCAGAATATTTGCCATAAGTTTTAGTACTAGAAATATATGTTATTGCTGTAGTGTGTTACAATCCATTGTTTAAAGAGACTATCAGAAGGCTTTGGAGATTGGCATACTTGATCTGTTTTCCCCATGTGTGAGTGAGGAATGATTAATTCCTATTATGAACCATTAAAGCAGTATCTATAAAATCTGAGATCGTCAAAAGAAAATTTTATATGTTTAGGATTTTAATGTTATTTACATTATTTATGAGGGATTTTGAGCAATCATGCAATCTGAATGGCTTTTTCAAACTTCATAATTATACCCTTACATGTAACTTTGTCGTAAAAACCTTTTCACCTAAGAAAAATGACCTGCATCCTTATTTTGATGCAAGATTCTTCCCCCCGACATATGTAGTGAGTTTCTTTTTAATATTTTTTATTCATATTTGTCTGATAGTGAGAGGCTTGTCATTCAAATTGGCTTTATAGAAGGTGAGGTCCCAGTTTTGACATTGAGCCCATCAAAATTGTTCTTTTGCTAAGTAAGATCCACCATGAAAAATAAGGTGACTTTATCTCCTGGGGAGAAATGTACCAATGCTGTCTGCCATGAATGAGTAGAATTCACTTAGGCCTAATATCTTCCCCAAATAGAATTTGATATACTGGTTAACTAATACTTCTTGGGAGGTTCCTACTAGGGAGCTATTATTGTTAGGGATTAGAGTGAGGGCAAGAACATTGAGTTCAATGCTTGGGGCTGGGAACATCTTCCTGCATATAAAATGAACTTGGGTTTATAGCAAATCTTATTTTATGGTTCTTAACATGATACAGAAGAATAGGGTAGGTGAGCATATGTAAGCTATTTTAAGCTGATTGATACACCAACACTAATGGGTATTTCTATTTGAAGTATATTGACATCCTTTTAAAAGTCATTTAGACTGAAGGTTTTTTTATTGAAGGAAATATTCATTGGTTCTCAACTCCAGCATGGACAGAAAATCTTGAGCTCCATTTCCAAAGATTTCGACTTAGTTTGTCTGAGATAGGGCACAGTAAACTTATATTTTAATAAACATTGTAGTTGATTTGGGAGTAGGTGGTCTGTGGACATTATAACAATTCCAAGGCATTTTCTTTGCCTCAAAACTAGTCAGATGACTTCCGACTGGTTACTTAATCTTTGCTAAGTATCTGTGTCCTCATGATGAAATGAAGATTATAGTATAATACATAACTATAATCATATATAATTTTGGGGTTTTGTAATAGGGTAGATACTGAAAAACTCAGTACAGCTATGGCTCACAGTGTGCTCTTAAAAGTGGCCCTTATAAAAATTAGATGTGGAAATTCTGGTTATGGGTGAGATAGAGTAAGCACACTTGCTGCCTTTTCCATGGAACATATTAGTAAAACCTGGAGAGAATATACAGAGCATCTTTAAGAGGACTCTGAAAAGTAAGTAGAAACAGAATTGGGGAAAAACACCAAAATTTGAAGTACCTCTAATGTTTACCAGTTTTTCCTTCTAATGTGGACATGGATACAGTAGAACCTGAAACCTGGAAGTGGGCACCAGGGACATAGTTGAACTCAAGGAACTGCCTTACATTCTGGGCTTAAGGCACATGAAAGTGAGCTCTATTGTCAGAGAAAGTGTGGAAATCCTTCATTTTTTCTACTTTCCATTTTCTGGTACCCCAATTCCCAAGCATTCCTATAGTGGCAGCTGCAGATGAGTAGGAGTCGAAACTCAAAAGAAGGGGCCCTTTCCTCTTTATCACAGAGCTGTGTTCCCAAAGAGAGGGGTGAATACTTGTTCTCTGTCCTCCCACTTGGCCTCTGCCCTGAAAGTATGCTTTGGAGTGAGGTAACTGAAGAGAAGCTTCAGGGAACTGAAAAGAGATAGCAGAGAGGGAAAAGCTCTGGAAAACAATCTTTGAAGTTATTTGTGAAGTTTTGCACTCACTATTGAACTGTGCATACACTGATCTGATCCTTATCCATACACCAAAGATGTTGAGAACTCAGTTAACAAACAGACTACAGCCCACATTGTGGCTTGACCATTAAGTGGGGCACATGTGGGACAGGTTTGAATAGCACTACAAAGGCTTTGAAAACTGAACTAACACAAGAACCAAAGCACAAAGAAGGTTTTTTGGAACTTGTAGCCTGTACCTAATCAGGTCAACTGCTTTCTAAAAACAATAGCAACAGAAATTTTCTGTAGAATTTAAGTAAGACTCAGAGGTTTATAATGTAATATTCAAAATGTCCAGGACACCATTCAAAATTACTTAGTATATGAAAAACCAGAACTTGAATGAGAAAAGGCAATCAATAAATGCAAATACCAAAATGGCACAGATGTTGGATTTAACTTCCAAGAACTTTAAAACAGCCATTACAAAGATGCTCCAGTAAGCATCACAGACACTTTGGTATAAATGGAAAAGTAGCAGATCTCGTCCAAGATGGTAGTGTAGAAAGACCCTGAACTCACTCCCTCCCCATGAACACATTGAATCCACACTTGTGGGCAGAAAAATCTCTACTGAAGAAGAACTGTAGACTGGCTGAACACCTTCGCTGGAAATAAGAGACAGAGACAACATGGAAACAAGTAGGAGAGACAGAGGGTATCATGGGAACCCCAACCCCAGTGCATTGACTGGCAGTAGGGAGGGATCACTAAAGGGCCTATATGCAGACTCACCCAACCTGGGGCACAGCAAATATACAGTATCTTAAAGGGATTCTAGGAGGAAATCCATTTACTAACATGAGAACATTTACCAAACAGGAAGGGAACTGTGGAAACTCTCTCTGAAGTTAGAGATACTGAAGAGTACCATTTTTTGCTGCCATTCCACCTTGGTCAAATGGGCACAAACACAATCCAGAAGTTCTAGGCAGCTGGCTAAGGCCATCTCTGTGTGCCCCAGACCCCACACCAACACCAGTTCTATGGCTTGCCCCTGGATTCCCCATGGTGAATGCTCCCTTCAACTATAGCTCCAGCTTTTGTGCCCTGGACTGACTCAAGCTTCAGCCTGCTCCAACTACAGCTGAAACTAACATGCAAAATCTGTCCTGGCTCTACTTGCCTATCAGGACTCCCTGCACCTAAGTCAGACCCAACTAAACACCCAGTCAGCCTGCCAAGGCAGCTGTGGTAAGGCTTGACCCTGGGAATTCCTATAGCCCACATTTTATCCAGCTCCAGCTCCAGCTCCAACTGGCCTACCAAAGACACCTGGTACATGCAGTTTACAAAGGAGAAGCTCTACACAAGGTCATTTCTTAGTTACCAGAAGTTGCTGTTTTTCCTAAATTAAAGGAGGAAATATAGAGATATAACCAAAGTGAGGAGAAAGAGAAAAATGTTTCAAATGAAAGACAGAAAAAAACCCCAGAAAAATAACTAAATCAAATGGAGATAAGCTAGCTACCAGATAAAGTGTTCAAAACATTGGTTATAAAAATGCTCAACAGACTCAGGAGGAAAAAGATGAACTCAGTGAGAACTTCAACAAAGAAACAGAAAATATTTTAGAAAATCAGAACTGAAGAATATGATAATTGAAATAAAAAATACACTAGAGGGACTCAACAGTAGACTAGATGATGCACAAGACTGAATCAGTGACCTGGAAAATAAGATAGTGGAAATCACCCAATTGGAACATCAAAAAGAAAAAAAATAGAAATTAGATAGTTTAAGGATTCTCAGGGGGAGTAGCAAACAAACATTCCAACATTCACTTGAATTCATTTGGAATCTTTAGGATTTTAAAGGGAGAAGAAATAAAGGGACAGAGAACAAATTTTCCTAACCTGGAGTATGAAACATTCAAGTCTAGGAAGCACAGAAGAGTTTCAAGAGAATGAACCCAGTGAAGTCCAGATCAAGACACATTATAATTAAAATGCTAAAGGTTTAAGATAAAGAGAGAATCTTAAAAGCAGCAAGAGAAAAGCAGTAGATTATGTACAAGGGAGTTTCCATAAGACTTTCATCTGATTTTTCAGAAGAAACAATGCAGACCATAAGTGAATTGCACAATATATTCAAAGTGAAGAAAGGGGAAAACACCTACAACTAAGAATACCAGTGAAGGATAACCCAGTAGGGTTAATCCTACTGGTAAACCAGTAGGGTTATCCTTCATAACTGAAAGAGAAATAGAGAATTGTGCAGACAAGTGAAAGCTAAAGTTCATCACCACTAAACCAGCATTACACAAAAGGTTAAAGGGGCTCCTTCAAGCAGAAAAGACCAAAACTAAAAAAGAAGAAAATATAGAAATGAAAAAAAAATCACTGATAAAGGCCATTTAGTAAAGGTAATAGATCAACAATTATAAAACTAGTATGAAGGTGAAAAGACAAAAGTAAGAGCATTTGCAACTCCAGTAATAAATTAAGGAGTAAACAGAAGATATGAAATATGTCAAAAACATAAATGTGAGGTTGAGTAAGTAAATGAAATAATACTTCTTGTTAAGATGGCAGCAAAGATAGACATGGCTTACCACTTTGCACAACCACATCAAAATTACAACTAAAATACAGAAAAAACATCTCTCAGAACAGTCAAAAATCAAGTTGAATGTAAGTCTGACAATTAAAGAACCACATTCATCCAGACTGGTAGGAGGGGTGCAGATGTGGAACAGTCTGCTCCCGCACCCATGTGTGGTAGATAAAATTTGGGAGGGATATCTCGGGAGTGAGGAGTCCCAGCCTCACACCAGGTAACCCAGCTCAGGCTTCCAGTAACAGGAAGAATAGTTCCCCACAACTTATGGCTGCAAAAATGGACAGGGATTGAGTGAGGGGAGAAACTTCTGGAGCCCCAAGCACTTCCTCTTAAAGAACTCACGCACTGACTACCTACTCAGACTCCCTCCCTCTGAGCTCTGACACCTGGGTAGCAGCTTGGAAGGCACCAGTGGTGTGCTGTGCTGGGAGAGACTGAGGTGCCCACTATCAAGGTGAGCAGAGGTCATTGCCCCTGTTCAGGGTCCTTCCCCCACAGAGCCATGAAGATGGCAACTGGGTGCCATATCTGAGACTCTATCAACATGGCCAACAGTTTGACCTGTCTTGGAGATCCATGGAGACTTTACCCCACCCAATTTAAGACCCCACCCAGGCTGTTTTTCCATATGCTTGGCTAGTGTTCCCTCATGTTGCACATCTTAAGTCCTCTCAAATAAGAAACAGCTAGCCTCAATGAGCCCCAGGCCAAGTCCTAGCAGCAGCCAGCTTAGATTCACAGCTTGGCTTCACTTGGGAATCTTCAGGACCACCACAAGCAGCTGCCTTCTCAGATTGCTTTATAGCTCTAGTCAAGTGGCCCCAGGTGAAACATGGATGGGGACTGACCTTGGTCTGCACCACCCAGGAAACCCCAGGGTTAGGCACACACGATGGATGGCTACAGACCAAGTTGGAGCATCACACCTGCACAGCCGATCCTCCAAAGAGTGTGGAGGTTGTTGGTAGGTGGTCACAGCCAATCCTTGCAGCTGACTGGCCTAGGTAAATCCCTCCCATAGGTCTGCCAGTAGCAACCAAGGCTCAACCACAAGAGGAGGTTGTATTCAGCCCACAAAAAGGGATGCCTCGAGTACCGAGCCTGGATGATGGGGGAGGATGTGCAACTGGACCCTACAGGACCTCTACATTAGACCACACTACCAAGATATGGAGTCAAAGCAGCTCTACTTAATACATAGAAACAAACACCGGGAGGCTGTACCAGTAGATTTAAGATTTAAGTACCAGTAGATTTAAGAAGATTAAAATAATATTAATTATCTTCTCTTCAAAGCAGTATGAAACTAGAAATCAATTACAAGAATACAGGGGAAAACAAAAACAAGTGGAGGTTAAATAACGTGTTACTACACAGTCAGTGTTTAGTGAAGAAATCAAGGAGGAAATAAACAACAAAATCCTGAGACAAATGAAAATTGAAATATAGTAATCCAAAAACTTTGGACAGAGTAAAAGCAGTTCTAAGTGGGAAATTCGTAGTGACACTGGCTTATCTCAAGAAACATGCAAGAAAAGTCTCAAATAAATTAACTTTATACCTAAAGGAACTTAAAAAAGGACAAACAAAGCCCAAAGTGAGTAGGAGGAAAGAAATATTTGTAAGAGCAGAAACCACCAAATAGAGACCAAGAAAGGTCCATGAAACTTAAAAGCTGCTTCTCTGAAAGATAAACAAAATTGATGAATATTTAGCCAGACTCAACAAGAAGAAAAGGAAGTATCCAAATGAATAAAATAAGAAATGAGAGTTAATAACCAACACCACAGATATACAAAGGAATTATGAAAATACTATGAACAATTATACTCCAAAATATTGGACAACCTAATAGAAAGGGACAAGTTTCTAAATATTTATAATCTTCCAAGATTGAATTAGGAGTAAGCCAAAAATCTGAACAGATCAATTTAGAAATGAAATTGAGTTAGTAATCAAAAACTTCCAAAAAACAAAAGTCCATGATCAGATTGCTTCTCAGGCAAATTTGCTAAACAGTCAAAGTGAAGTAAAAGCTACTCTTTGTAAACTATTCCAAAAAAATATTGAAGAGGACAGAAAGCTTCCAAACTCATTCTAAAAGGCCAGCATTACCTGATATCAGAACCATACAAAAACATTATAAAAAAGAAAATTATAGATCAGTATCCATCATGAACATATATGCAAAAATACTCAACAAAATATTAGCAGACCAAATTAACAATACATTAAAAAGATCATACAATGATCAAGGAAGATTGTAGCAATACAAGAATCATTCATTATCTAAAAATTAACATGATACACCATATAAACAGAATGAAAGATAAAATTTATACGATCATCTCAAGATATGTAGAAGAAGCACTTGAAAAATTTAACATTGATTTTTGATAAAAACTGAACAGATGTGTAGAGAAGAAACATACCTCAACCTAATAAAGGTATGACAAACACTGCTATGTTCATACTACACCACACTCAATAGTAAAAAGCTTAAAGCTTTTTTCTCTAAGTTGAGGATTAAGACAAGGATGCCTTTATAATTGTTCCTGCAAACCCTTCACCCTTTTCCCCTGAAATTCTCTTTCTCCTCTCCTCTGGTCACTGTGAGAACAGGGGTGGGTGGAAACGGGAGGGAGGTGGGGAGGGGTGGGGTGCTGGGCTGGGGTGGGGGGAAAAGGCAGAAAATTGTACATGAACAACAATGAATAAAAAAAGGTTTAAAAAAATAAAAAGGACAAAGATGCCCACTCTCACCATTCTTACTCATGATTGTATTGAGGATCCTAGCCACAACAATCAGACAAGGAAAAGAAATGAAATGTATCCAAATTAAAAAGGAAGATCTAACATGTGGCTTTTTCTAGATGTCATGATAATATGTATAGAAAACCCTAAAGATTCCACAAAAAACTATTTGAACTAATAAATGAGTTTAGTAAAGTAACATTACAAAAATAATATTTGGAGCAGTTTAATGTCTGTACAAAAATAATGAACTACCAGAAAGAGAATTTACTAACCTCCTCTCAGGGCCAATCTAGAAGTACAACTAAATTGTAGAGAAATCACCCTGAATAACCAACTGAACACTAGCTGGAGAGAAGCCTTATAACCAAGGTCAGACAGAAGAAACCATTTCAACACAACAAAGACTGGTAGGGAGTGTAGAGGAGGCGAGGTGCAAGAGGTCTGTCTGGGATCCTATGGACAGTAGCTGAAGTTCTAAAGGAATATTTCAGCATCTAGGCCTTCCCCCTGAGAAGTGTGGGGTCTAAACTGCAAGTAGGACTCCCCAGCCTACAGCACCAGAGCCAGAAAAGAACCCAAATAACATCTGGCTGTGAAAAGCAACAGTGTTGCTGTCTTCCAGGTAAGCATTGCTAAAGATGCAGAGAGCCTCTTAAAGGACCAGTGCACAAAATTGTGTTTGCAGTCACTTACCCTGGGCTGTGGCAGAAGGAGAGGAGAGCGGACTAGACATGCTTGAGGAGAGTCCGGGGTTGGTGGCTCTGGGGAGAGAACTGAAAGAACAGCAACCAGGATCCCTAGGTTGAGTGATTCCCTATATGGCAGAAACTATCTTTCACAGTTAGAGCACTCCTCTCCCAGTGGCATCAGCCTGAGGGGAAGCAATGGCCTGCCCACAGGAATTACTCTGCCCTACTCTGAGATGCTAGAGGTGGGCTTCAGACTACAGTTTAAGTTTATATTATTGATCACTTTAACAACAAAGGTGGGAAATACAAAGGAACAGCCTAAACGGAAAGACAAAGAAACAGACCCCAAATGAGAGAACAAGAGAATTCTTTAGAAGAACGAGATGAAAGGGAGACAAGCAATTTATCAGATAGAGAGTTTAGAGTAATGATTATAAAGATACTCAATAGCATGAAAAAAAAAACACATAGTAGGACCAATAAAACAGGAGCAGTCAGAAATAAAGAATGGAATATCTGAAATACATAATACACTGGAAGGAATAAACAATAGTTTACATCAAGTAGACAATTCCATCAGTGATTTGGAAGAGAATGTACAAAAAGTCATCCAGGCAGAGCAGCAAAAAATATATAATTAAAAAAAATAAGGAGAGCTTAAGAACCATTTTGGACAACATGAAGTATAACAACATCTGCATCATGAGGATTCCAGATGGAGGACAGAGCAAGAAAGGCATCGAGAATTTTTTGGGGGGGGGGGGATTTCTTATTTTATTTATTTTTATTTTTATTTTTATTTTTTTATTTTAATCATTGTTCAAGTACAGTTTTCTCCCTTTTACTTCCAGTCCAGCCCACCGACCCAACCCTTCCCACGTCCCTCCCATTACCACCCTCCCCCTAGCTTTTGTCCATGTGTCCTTTAAATTTGTTCCTGTAAACCCTTCCCATTCTCCCCTGAAATTCCCTCTTCTCTCCTTTCTGGTCACTGTCAGCCTGTCCTCTATTGCAATGTCTTTGGATATATTCTACTTGTTTATTTTTTGTTGTTGTTGTTTAGGTTCCTGTTAAAGGTGAGATCATATGGTATTTGTCCTGTACCACCTGTCTTATTTCACTTAGCATAATGCTCTCCAGTTCCATCTATGCTGTCGCAAAGGGTAGGAGCCCCTTCTTTCTCTGCTCCGTAGTATTCCATTGTGTAAATGTACCAGTTTTTTTTTATCCATTTGTTTACTGACAGGCACCTAGGTTGCTTCCAGCGCTTGGCTATCGTGAATTGTGCTGCTATGAACATTGAGATGCATAGGTTCTTTTGGATTGGTGTTTGAGGGTTCTTAGGATATAATCCCAGCAGTGGAATTGCAGGGTCAAAAGGCAGTTTCATTTTTAGTTTCCTGAGCAAATTCAATACTGTTTGCCACAGTGGCAAACAGTATTTAGTATATGCCAGTCTGCATTCCTTCCAACAGTGCACTAGGGTTCCCTTTTCTCCACATCCTCTTCAACACTTGTTTGTTGATTTGTTTATGATGGTCATTCTGACTGGTGTGAAGTGGTATCTCCTCTTTGGAGAAGTGTCTGTTCAAGTGTTTTGGCCATTTTTTAATTGCATTTTTTTTGTCTTCCTGGAGTGGAGTTGTGTGAATTCTTTATATAATTTGGAGATCAAACCCTTGTCAGAGGTATCATTGGCAAATATGTTTTCTCAAATAGTTCTCTTTTCATTTTAATGCTGTTTTCTTTGGCTGTGCAGAAGCTTTTTGATTTGCTGAGGTTCCATTTGTTTATTCTTTCCTTTGTATGCCTTGCTTTAGGGGTCATATCAATGAAGATGTTGCTGTATAGAATGTTTGAGATTTCCCTGCTAATGTTTTCCTCTAGGACTTTTATGGTAACACAACTTATATTTAAGTCTTTAATCCACTTTGATTTTATTTATATGTATGGTGTAAGTTGGTAATCGAGTTTCATTTTTTTGCATGTAGCTGTCCAGATCTCCCAACACCATTTGTTGAAGAGGCTATTTTTACTCAATTTTATGGTTCTCCCTCCTTTGTTAAATATTAATTGACCATAGAGACTTGGGTTTATTTTTGGGTTCTCTGTCTGTTCCATTGGTCCATATGTCTGCTCTTATGCCAGTACCAGGTTGTTTTGATTACAGTGGCCTTGTAATACAGTTTGATATTAGATATTGTGATCCCTCCTACTTTGTTTTCCTTTCTCAAAAGTACTTCAGCTATTCAAGGTTGTTTTTGGTTCCATATAAATTTCTGAAATGCTTGTTCTATATCTGTGAAATATGTCATTGGTACTTTAATAGGGATTGCATTGAATCAATAAATTGCTTTGGGTAATATGGACATTTTGATGATGTTAATTCTTCCAATCCATGAGCATGATACATGCCTCCATTTATTAGTGTCTTCATTAATGCCTTTCTTTGGTGTTGTGTAGTTTTCTCAATACAGGTCTTTTACCTCCTTGTTTAGGTTAATTCCTAGGTACCTTATTTTCTTGTTGCTATATCGAATGGGATTTTTTCCTGATTTCTGTTTCTGATATTTCATTGTTGTTCAAAAATCTGTTTGATTTCTGAATAGTGTCTTTGTATCCTGCTGTTTTGCCAAGTTCACTTATTAGATCAAGTAGTTTTTTGGTGAACTTGGTAGGATTTTCTATGTACACTATCATGTCATCTGCAAACAATGACAGTTTTGCATCCTCCTTTCCAATTTGGATGCTGATTATTTCTTTATCTTCTCCGATTATTGTGGCTAGGACTTCCAATGCTATACTGAATAAGAGTTGTGAAAGCAGACATCCTGCTCTTTTTCCTGAAGTTAATGGGAAAGATTTTAGTTTTTGCCCATTGAGTATGATGTTGGCTGCAGGTCTCTCAAATATGGCCTTTATTATGTTGAGGAATGCTCCCTCTATTCCCACTTTGCTAAGTCTTTTTATCAGAAAGGAGTACTGTACCTTATCAAATACTTTTTCCACATCTATTGATATGATCATGTGATTTTTGTCTTCATTTTGTTTATGTGATGTATTGCATTTATTCATTTGTGAATATTGTATCCTCTTTGCATCCCTGGGATGAATCCCAACTGGTCATGGTGTATGATCTTTTTAACGTTTTGCTGGATGCAGTTTGCCAATATTTTGTTGAGGATTTTAGCTTCTATGTTCATCAGCAATATTGGCCTGAAGTTTTCTTTCTTTGTGAATGTCTTTCTCTGATTTGGGGATTACGATGATGCTGGCTTCAGAAAAAGAGTTTGGAAGTCACCCAACATTTTGGAATTTTTGGAATAGTCTGTGAAGGATAGGGGTTAGCTCTTTCTTAAATACTTTGTGAAATTCTCCTCTGAAGCCATCTGGTTCCGGGCTTTTGTGTGTCGGAAGCTTTTTGATTACTGTTTCAATTTCATCAGCAGTTATTGCTCTGTTCAGGTTTTCTGCTTCTTCTTTGAGTTTTGGAAGATTACACTTTTCTAGAAATCTGTCCATTTTATCTGTTTTCAAATTTCTTTGCATATGTTTCTTCATAGTAATTTCTTACAGTCCTTTGTATTTCTGTGATATCAGTTGTAATATCTCCTCTTAATTTCTGATTGTGTTTATTTTGGCCCTTTCTCTTCTTTTCTTGATGAGTCTGCTTAAAGGCTTGTTGATTTTCTTTATCTTTTCAGAGAACCAGATTCTTGATTTATTTATCCTTAGAACTGTGCTTTTAGTCTCTATGTCATTTAATTCTGCTCTGATCTTGGTTATTTCCTTCTTTTTACTTGCTAACAGCTGTCTTTGTTGTTCCTAAATTTCTTGTAGGTATAGGGTTAGGTTGCTTATTTGAAATGTTTCTATCTTTTTAAGGTAGGCCTGTACCTCTATGAACTTCCCTCTCAGGACTGCCTTTGCTGTGTCCCATAAGTTTTGCATTGCTGTGAGTTCATTTTCATTTGTTTTTAGAAACTTTCTGATTCTTTCCTTGATCTCATTTTTGATCAGTTCATTGTTTAATAGCATGCTATTCAATCTCCATGATTTTGAGTGTTCTGGTTTTTTTTTCCTTAAGGTTGATTTCTAGTTTAATTCCCTTGTGATCCAAGACAATGCTTGGTATCATTTCAATTTTGTTGAATTTGTTGAGGCTTGTTTTATGTCCTATCATGTGGTCTATCTTTGAAAATTTTCCATGTGCATTTGAAAAGAATGTGTGTTTAGCTTCTTTGGGATGAAGGGCTCTCTATATATCAGTTAAGTCCATTTCATCCAGGGCATTGTTCAATGCCACAATATCTTTGTTGATATTTTGTTTGGAAGATCTATCCATTTTTGACAGTGTGGTGTTGAAATCCCCTACTATAATTGTGTTGCTCTCAATATCTTTCCTGAAGTCCTCTAAGATTTTTTTATGTATTTGGGTGCTGCTATGTTGGGTGCATATATCTTTACAATGTTTATGTCTTCTTGGTTTATTCTTTCCTTGAGTATTATGAAGTGACCTTCTGGGTCTCTCTTTATGGCCCTTTCTTTGAAGTCTATTTTTTCTGATATGAGTATTGCTATCCTGGCTTTTTTTTTCCTGTTCATTTGCTTCAAATACTTGTTTCCAGCCCTTCACTTTCAGTCTGTGTAGATCTTTTGTCCTGAGGTGGGTCTCTTGTATGCAGCATATGTGTGGTTCATGCTTCCTTATCACTCAGCTATTCTATTTCTTTTGATCCAAGCATTTAATTCATGTCCATTTAAGGTTATTATTGATAGGTACTTATTCATTGCCATTTTCATACCTGGGTTCCTCTCTATCTCTTTCATTTCCTTGCTTTCCTTAAAGCAGTCCCTTTCGCATGTCTTGCAGAGCTGATTTGGTGGAGGTGTATTCTTTTAGACTTCTTTTGTCTGGGAAGCTCCTTAATTGGCCTTCTATCTTGATTGAAAGCCTTGCTTGGTAAAGTAGCCTTGGTTGCATACCGCCGGTTCTCATTACTTGGAATATTTCCTTGCATTCTCTTCTGGCTTGGAGTGTTTCCATTGAGAAGTGTGCTGCTAACCTTATCAGTACTCCCTTGTATGTTACTTCTTGTTTTCCCCTTGCTGCCTTTAAGATTCTCTCTTTGTCTTGGAATTTTGGCATTTTTATCATGATGTATCTTGAACTGGGCCTCTTTAGGTTCCTCTTGATTGGGACTCTCTGTGTTTCCTGGTTTTGTGTGACTTTTCCTCTCCTCAAACTAGGGAAGTTTTCCATTATTACTTTTTCAAACAGGTTTTCTATCCCTTGTTCTTCTCCTTCTGGTATCTGTATTATATGCATATTGCTACTTTTTTTGTTGTCCTGCATTTCCCTTAACCCCTCTTCATTCTTTCTGAATCTCTTTTCCTTTTCTTGCTCTATCTGCATATTTTTTTCTACCTTGTTCTGCAGTTGACTGATTTGATCCTCTGCTTCATGTGGCCTGTTTTTGATTCCTTCTCCTGTGTTCTTCAGTTCAGAAATTGTATTCTGTATTTCTTCTTGGCCCTTGTTGATATTTTCTATTTCTTTTTCATGTTCATATAGTTTGAAGTAAGTTTATTATTGTTTCCCTGTAGTTTCTGGTAATTCACAGTGATGCCATTGAGCTTCCTGATAACCATCGCTTTGAACTCAATATCTGATAGTTGAGTTGCCTCTATTTCATTTAACATTTTTTTTCCTGAGGCTTCCTCCTTCCCTTTCATTTGGGCTTTTTTTTTCTTTGTCTTCCCATTGTTTGTGACACTCTTCTTGTTAACCTCTGCTTCTTATTATAATCTCTTCTGGCTCCCTAGAATTGTGGTGTGCACCTCCATAGTAGGAGTCCTGTAAGATTTAGTCATGCCATCTCCTCTGTATCCTGAACTTGCTGCTCTTGGGCTGTCATGTATGTTGGCTATTTGGATGTTTTTGGGTATTGATTATTGTTGGGCCTTTCTGTGGTGGGTCCTTTCCTCCAGCTGGATTACTGAGGGTCACTCCACCTGCCACATGTTTTATTCTGTTGTTCATGTGTGTAGAGGTTGTGTTGAAGCTGGTTCTTCTATCTCTCCAAGGTTCTGAAGCTTCTCTCTCACTATTGTTCAATTGATTGTTCTGGGCAAATGCTCCACCATTTAGTTCTACTTCAAGGTTGATCTTGGTGGAGGTTAGTGTGGCTTCTACTTGTTCACCATCTTCCTTTATTATCTGTTGGTGGTTCTTTTGTTGGTGGGTTCTTTCTTCTAGCAGGTATACTGGTGTTGACAGATCCCACCTGCTTTTTATGTGATCAGTTGGAGGGGGAAGGCCAAATTGATTAAGGCAGCAGAAGTGTATTGTATAGGATTTAAAGTACCAGCATGTAAAGAATAGATAGGAGATTCTTTGGGCCAGTATATTGTTAACAGTGATATTTTGCTGAACCAACCAGTTTTTAGAAAGGGTGGAAAAAAGATAAGACTCTTGTTAGAAGTGGAGGGGTTGTGAATTGAATCCAGAAAACAGTGAGCTTGTGGGAAGTTAGATTATGAGATATTGTGAGAGTAAAGAATAGAAAAGAGGTGTGGTGTGAGAGAATAGAGTTAACCACAACAGTAATAAAGTTCTCAAAGACAGTGAACTGGCCTAAGATCCTGGAGCGGTGCTATGTATTACTTACAATTTTATGGAACAGCAATTATTTAAAATAATACTAGAACACCAATCATATGACAGAATCTGTGTGATATGAATAACAAGAGTAGGAAGTACATGACCTAGAGTAATGTGGTATTGGAACACAAGTGAAGTGAAAGATGGAAAATTAAAAATATACTATGGAAGAGAGAACAAGGAAAATCAGTCACAGAATATAATTAATGAAACAAGATGAAGAAAACTAAACAAAAAGAAGAGAACCAAAAATACTAATAAAGTGAAAGAAGTAAAAATAATAAAAAATAGTAATACAAATAAACAATAACTCGTATGTTCTCTGGAATAGCAAAGTGTAATTTGTCTCAGTTTCTCAGTTGTTGTGATGATCATTCTTTGGGTGTGACTCTGGTCCTTTCACAGCTCCAGGTCTTATTGTCTCCTTTGTGGGAAAAGAAAGAGGGAGAGTGAGAGGAGGAAGGGGGGAGGGACCGGGAGAGGGAAAGAGAGAGGGATGAGCCTCCTGCTTTTTATGCCTTCAGTTTACCAGTTTTGCTGTCCTTGAGGTGCACTAATTATGGGCAACTCACACATCACCTCCTTGCTCTTTGCTGTCCTAGGTGCTGGGGACTCTCAAAGTCTCTTCAGGCTAGTTCAGCTCCCCCACTAAGTTAGGTTTTTCTGGGGACTGCTAATTCTCTGAGCCCTGTTTCTCTGCTCTGTTGGGGGTACCTCTGCTTTCCTCTTAGCAAGCCAGTCTAGGTCCAAAGGGTGGCATCCCCTAAGTGGCTGCTGTGTTGGGTGTGGGCATGCGCCTCTGGTGTGGTGGTCTTGGGCAAAGTCAGATGGGGTGGCAGTTATGGGCACGCAGACTCTACTGCTGCAGTGGCACAGTTGTGTTGCAGTGGTGTCTGGTGGGAACTGCTGGGGCCACGGGTGTGGGGAGGCTTTGAACCCATTTATGATAAAGAGTTTCAGCAAAGTGGGATTAGAGGAGGCACACCTAACAAAATGAAGGCCATATATAACAAACCCACTGCTAATGCCATACTCAGTGGGCAAAAACTATAAGAGTTTCTCTTAACATAAGGAACATGACAATGATGACCAATTTCACCTCTCTTATTCAACATAGTACTCATAGTCCTAACCACAGGTATCAGACCAGAAGAAGAAATAAAAGACATCCAAAGTTGAAAGGAAGAAGTACAACTGTCTTTATTTGTAGATGACATGATGTTGTACATAGAGAACTCCAAAGATTCCATCAAGAAACTGCTAGAAGTGATAAATGAATTCAGCAAAGTAAGAGGATACAAAATTAATATCCAGAAATGTTCCATTCTTATATGCCAGTAAACAAACTAACAAAGGGAAATTTAGAAAGCAATCCCATTCACAATTGCTTCCAAAAGAATAACGTACCTAGGAATAAACCTAACCAAGGATGTAAAAGACCTATACTCAGAAAACTATAAGACACTGAACTCGGAAAGTGGAGAAGACACAAACGAGTAGAAGCACATAATGTGTTCATGGATAGGAAGAATTAATGTCATTAAAATGTCTATATAACTTGAAGTATTCTATAGATTCAATGCAATTGCTATCAAGATTCCAATGACTTATTACACAGAGCTAGAACAAATATTTCAAAAATTTATATGGAACCACAAAAGGCCCTGAATAGCAACAGTGATCCTGAGAAAGAACAAAGTTGGAGGAATTGTGCTACCTAATATAAACAAAACAAAATAAAACTGTACTATAAGACCATAGTAATCAACATAGCATGGTACTGGCATAAAAAGGCAGAAATAGATCAATGAACCCTAACAGACAGCCCAGAAATAAACCCACACCTTTATAGTCAATTAATATTCAACAGAGGAAGAAAGCACATACAATGGGCTAAAGATAATTTATTCAACAAATGGTGTTGAGAAAATCATCTACACAGATCCATGCAAAAAAAAAAAATGAAACCAGACCATCTTCTGACACCACACACAAAACTAAACTTAAAATGATTCAAACACTTAAATGTTAGACCTGGAACCTAAAAATTCTACAAGAAAACATTTGCAGAAAAATCTGAGACATTGCTTGTAGCAATATTTTTGGCAGATGTATCTCTGTAGGCAGGGGGAAAAATATAAATGCTACTACATCAAACTAAATAGGTCTTGCACAGCAAAGGAATCATCAACAAAATAAAAAGACAACCTCAGGAGAACATATTCTCTGATACATATGATAAGGGGTTAATATCCAGAATTTATAAAGTACTTACAAAACTCAAAACAAACAAACAAAAAAAACAACCTAATTAAAAAATGTTCAAAGGATCTGAATGGACTCTTCTCCAAACAGGACATACAGATGTCCAACAGACATATGAAAATATGTTCAGAGTTACTAATCATCAGATAAATGCAAATTAAAACCACAGTGAGATACCATCTCACAGTGGTCAGAATGGCTATCATCAATAAGTCAACAAACAGCAAGTACTGGTGAAGATGTGGAGAAAGGAGAACCAAAGGCACTGTTGGTGGGAATGCAGACTGTTGCCGCCATTGTGGAAAGCAATATGTAGATATCTCAAAACATTAAAAATGGATCTTCTTGTTGACCCAGTGTCCCTCTTCTGGGAGTATCTGAAGGAAGAGGGAACACTAATTTGAAAGAATATATGCACCTCTGTGTTCAATGTAGCATTTTTTGCAATTGCCAAGATATATGGAAGCAGCCCAAGTGTCCATCTGTAAATGAGTGATAAAACAACTATGGGATATTTACACAATGCAATAAGTACTCAGCTGTGAAAAAGAAGAAAATTTTACCATTTGTGATAGTATAGATGGACCTTGAGAACATTATGCTAAGTAAAATAAGCCAATCAGAGAAAGACAAATGCCATATGATTTCACTACAGTGTGAGAGCTAATGAATAAACTGAACCAACAAGTAACATAGGGACAGACATATAGAGGGAGAGCAGAGTGACAGCTAGTGGGAGTAGTAGTGAATGGAGGTATCAAGCACAAAAGAAAAAGGACTCATGGATATGGACAACAGTGTGGTGATCATTGGGCAAGGGTGTTATAAGGAGGCCAAATGGTAATGGAAAATACAATAAAAATTAAATAAAAAAGAAAACAATCTCTTTTACAATTGCATTAAAAATGAAATGCATAGAAATAAATTCAACCATGTAAGCAAAATAAGTGTACTCTGAAAACTAGAAGACATTTAATGAAGAAATTGAAGAAGACACAAATAAATGGAAGAATATACCATGCTCATGGATTATAAAAATTGTTATTGCCAAAATCTTCATAATACTCAAAGCAATCTCTTGATTCTGTGTAAGCTCTATTCAACTGCTGGTGGTGCTTTTCAGAAAACTAGGACAAATAATCCTCACATTTATGTGGAACCATGAAAACCCTGAATAGCCAAAGCTCTCTTGAGAAACAAGAACAAAGTTTGAGATATCATGTACCCTGATTTCAAACTCTACTATAAAGTTACAGTAGTGAAAACATTAAGGTTTTGAAACAAAACAAAACTCATAGGTCAATGCAACATAATAGAGATACTGAAGTAAACCTACCAATATACAGTCAATCTATCACTAAGCAGGCAAAAATATACAATGTGGAAAAGACAGTTTATTAAAAGTTTGTGTTGGTAAAAGTGTACAGACACATGGAAAAAAAAAACAACTAAGAAAGAAATTAGGCCATGTTCTTACAACATATATAAAAAGAAACAAAAAATGGATTAAAATCCTGAATGTGAGACCTAAACCATAAAGGTCTTAAAAGAAAACATAGGCAGTAAACTCTTTGATATCAGTCTTAGCAATCTTTTTTTGGGAGGGGGATATGGTTCCTTGAGTGAAGATAAGAAAATAAAAGTTAAAAATGCAAATGATACTACATAAAATTAAAAAGATTTTAGATAGTGAAGAAAACTGTCATGATGAAAAGTCAACCTACTGACTGGGAGAAGTTATTTGCAATTGATATAACTAAGTGGTTAATATTTAAAACAAATAAAAATTTCATACTGCACAATGTAAAAAAAAACTGAATGAAAAAATTAGCAGATGGCCAATAGACATATGTAAAGATACACAGCATTAGAAATCTTCATGGAAATGGAAATCAAAACCAAAATGAGATATTACCTCACACTTGTCAGAATGGCTGTTATCAAAAAGACAACATATAGCAAGTGTCGGTGAGGATGTGTAGAACAGGGAACCCTTTTTTGCTGTTGGTAGGATTTTAACTGGAGCAGCCGCTATGGAAGACAGGATGGAGATTCCTCAATAAATTAAAAATAGAATTACTATATGATCCAGCATTTTCTGTTCTGGATATTCAACCAAAGAAAACAAAAACACTAATTCAAAAGTATATATCCACCCCTATGTAAATTACAGCATTATTTACAGTAACCATGAAGCAGCCCACAAGTGCCCGTCAACAAATAAGTGGATAAAAAAAGCTGTGTTCAAAGTGAAGTACTACTTGGCCATAAAAAATAATGAAATCTTACTTTTTGTGACATCATGTATGAACCTAGAGGGTATTATGTTAGGTGGAATAAATCAAGCAAAGACAGATAAATACCATATGATTCCACTTACATGTGATATCTAAAGAATAAAGTAAAATACTGTAGAAACAGACTCATAGATACATAGAACAGACTGACAGGTGTCAGAGGGTAGGGGTGCTAGGTGCTGGGTGATAACAGTGAAGGGATTAAAAATACAAATTGGTAGTTACAGAATATTCACAGATGTAGATTACAACATAGGGAATATAGTCAGTAATATTGTAGTAACTATGTACACGGCAGATGGGTACTTGAAACATGGGGGGATCACTTTATAAAGTACATAATTTTCTTACCACTATGTTTTACTTCTGAAACTAATGCAGAATATATTGAATATAAACTGTAATTGAAAAATAGGTAGATAGATAGATAGATAGCTGCTAGATGGATAGATAGATAGATAGCTGCTAGATAGATAGATTTTCAATAGGTATATAAAAAACAAAGAGACCTGAAGTTTTACTGGAGTAAAAAGAACATCTCAATAGTATAAAATCTCTTTCAGATGTTTCACCAGCATTACCCCCCATATTTTAAAAAGCAACAGCACATACTGCGCCTTTTCTAAAAACCTCCTGGTAACCACACCTGATCCAAGAATTGGTTTCTAGTCTAGTGAAGGAATCAAAATCCTATCTCCTTCCCTAAGAGTGAATAAATCATTTCAAGAAAAAGCAAGTGTTTTCACTAAATCACAGGTTAAATTTATAAATTGGCTTCACCCAGAATACACTTAAACTACATGTAATACTACTCTGTAACTGTGCTCAAGGTTAACTGGGATGCCTCATATGTCCTCCTCTGAATTTGACTTATTGTACCTCTTTTCTCTTTGGAAGATCATATGAAACAGTGAGTCAGAGTAATTATCCTTCTGTCTTCAGCTATGCTGGCATTGAGAATATTTCTAGAGAGACTGCTTCACATGCTGTGATCTTCACCATTCTTTAGGTGCTTCACAAAGAGTGCTGCCTGGGAAAAAAGGAAACAATGTCAATGAAAGTGATTCATATATTAAGCACTAAAGAAATGTGAAGTGTTCCAACTAGGTACTAGTTCCTTAAAAGAAATAATGTAGCTTTGTTTGTTCCAAAAAGAATGGCAAAGAGGAAGGGAGGGAAGGAAGGAAGGTGACTGTCTTTACTTAACCTTCCCTTCTTAAGGATATTTATATTGGATATAGAATTCTGGGTTGACAATTCTTTCCTTTCAGCCCTTTAAATATATTGCACTCATTCACTCTGGGCTGTGTAGTTTCTAACCAAAAAAAAAAAAATCTGCAGTTAGTTTTGTCAGTGTTCCATCGTAGGTAACACATAATTTTTCTTGGGGTAGTTTCAAAAATTTTATTCTTAACTTTCACCTGTAAGATTGTGATGTGTTTGGGCATGGGTGTAGTGGGGTTTATTGTATTTGAGGTTCTCAGTAGTTTTTCTCTCTCTCTAAATTTGGATGGTTTTCAGAATATACTGTTTATCTTCTCCTTTTGGGATTTCAATAACATAAATATTAGACTTTTTGTAATTGTCCCACAGGTCCCTGAAAATCTGTTCTTTTTACTTTTTGTGAGGGGACTATTTTTTCTCCCTGTGGTTCAGATCCAATAATTTCTAGTTATTTATTTTCAAATATTTGGACTGTTTTTCTGTCATCTCCATTGTGCTCTTGAGCTCACTTAGTGAAGTTTTTTTAAAAAATTTAGTTGCTTTTCAGTCGTAAAATTTCCATTTGGTTCTTCATATCTTCTCTTTCTTTGCTGAATGTTTCTACTTTTCCATTTAATTCTTTTAAAACATATTTTTCATTACAGTTGATATACAATATTATATTAGTTTCAGGTGTACAACAGTGTGATTCAACATTTATATACCTTACATTGTAACCACCATAATAAGTTTAGTAAACACCTGTTACTGCACACAGTTACTAATAATTCATGGGGATGTACAATGCAGCATAGGGAATCCCAATGTGTTGTTTATTTTATGACTTGAATTTGTACTGCTTAATCTCTTTCCCCTTTATTGCCCGACAACCCACCACCTCACTGCTAACAACCATCAGTTCTCTGTATCTATGAGTTTGCCTCTGTTTCATTTTGATTACTTGTTTTGTATTTTAGATTCCACCTATAAAGGGAACCATAAGATATATGCTTTCTCTGCCAGACTTATTTCACCTAACAAAATACCCTGTGTACTATATGATTCATATTGTATTCCATAGTGATTGTACCAATCTGCATTTTCACCAGCAGTGCACAAGGGTTCCCTTTTCTCAACATCTTTGCCAACACTCGGTTGATTTATTGATGGTAGTCATTCTGACAAGTGTGAGGTGGTATCTCATTTTGGTTTTGATTTGCATTTCTCTACTGATTAGTGATGTTGAGCAACTTTTCATATGGCTATTGGCCATGTATATGTCTTCTTTGAAGAAGTGTGTATTCAGGTCTTCTGTACACTTTTTAATTGGGTTGTTTGTATTTCTGGTGTTAAGTTATCTGAGTTCCTTATAAATTTTGGATATTAACCCCTTATCAGATGTATCACTGGAAAATATTATCTCATATTCAGTAATTTGTGTTTTTGGTTTTTTTATGGTTTCCTTTGCTGTACAAAATTTTTTTTTGTTTGATATAGTACCCTTTGTTTCTTTTTTGGGTTTTTTTTTGCCCTTACATGAGCATATATATCAGAGAAATACTGTTAAGAGAAATGTTCAAGATTTTACTGCCTATATCTTCTTGTAAAAGTTTAGTGGTTTCAAGTCTTACATTTAAGTCTTTAATCCATTTGAGTTTATTTTTGTATATGTTATAAGGTTCATTTTTTTATATATCTGTCCAATGTTCCCAACACCATTTATTGAGTAGACTTTATTTACCCCATTATATGTTCTTGCCTCCTTTATCAAATATTAAGTGAAATTATAGGTGTGTGTTCATTTCTTGTCTCTCAATTATGTTTCATTGATATTTATGTTTGTTTTTATGCTAGTATCATGCTCTGTTGATTATTGTGGTCTTGCAGTACAATTTGATGTCAGGTAGTGTGATACCTTCAACTTTGTTTTTCTTTCTCAAGATTTCTAAAGCTATTTGGGTTATTTTGTGGTTCAATATAAATTTTTTTGTATTATTTTAGTTCTGTGAAATACACCATTGCTATTTTGATAGGTATTGTGTTGAATCTTTGGATTTGTTTGGGTAATATGGGCATTTTAACAATGTTAATTCTTCTTATCAATGAACATGGTATATGCTTCCATTTGTTTGTATTTTCTCCCATCTATTATAATTTTCTGAGTCTGTATCTTTTAACTCCTTGCTTAAATTGATTTCTAGTTATGTACTTATTTTTTGATGCAATTAGATGGGATGCTTTCTTAGTTTCCCTTTATGATAGTTCGTTGTTGGTATATAACAATACAACAGATTTCTGAATATTAATTTTGTATCTTACTACTTTACTGAATTCATTTATCAAATCTAATATATTTTTGGTGGAATCTTTAAGGTTCTCTATATACAGTATTTGGTTATCTGCAAATATTGATAGTTTTACTTGTTTCTTTGCAATTTGGATTCCTTCTATTTTTTCTTGTCTAATTGCTGTGGTTAGACTTGCAGCATCATGTTCAATAAGACTGGTGAAAACAGACATTTCTGTCTTGTTCCTGATCTTAAGGAAAAACACTTTTAATTTTTCCCATTGGGTATGATGTTGGCTATGGGTTTGCCATTTTTGGTCTTTATTATGTTCCCTCTAATCCCACTTTGCTGCAATTTTATATCATAAATAGGTCCTGGATTTTGTCAAATGCTTTTCTGCATTTATTGATTCATGTGATTTTTATATTTCATTTTGTTAATGTGGTATATCATGTTAACTGATTTCTGCATATTGTACCAAACGTACATCCCAAGAATAAATCCTACTTGATCATGGTGTATGATATTTTTAATGTATTGCTGAAGTCAGTTTGCTAACATTTTGTTGAGGATTTTTGCATGCATATTCATGAGGGATATTGGCCTATAATTTTTCTTTTTCTGTAGTGTCCTTATCTGGTTTTGAAATTTGGATAATACTGGTGTCATAAAATGAGCTTGGAAGTGTTTCATCCTCCTGATATTTTTAGAATAGTTTGAGTCACTTCTCTTTCCTTTGTAAGATGATTAACAGATTGATTCTATTTAAACTGTGGGAAACAAATGATACCATTAAATGTTTATATTTAAAGCAAATACTTTAATAGAGGTAGTGAAGTTTTCTGTAGGCTACGTGCCCTGACCCTAGTCTATAAATGCTCCTTCTGACTTTCCAACACAACTGCCAAACTCTGCCTCCGCACATTCTTTTTAAAACATCCATTCCAAACTCACTAGGTATTTCTATTATGGTCTTCTTAAAATTGCAGTATATCCAGTGGAACTGGGAAGATAATTTTTTTTTGTTTATTGAGGAGGAGCAAAAGAGGAAATATAGAAAGCATTTTTATTTGTTATTTCTTTAGGGAGAGATATTAAATAAAAACAGTGACATAAATTAGAATAATATCTTTTAATTTGACATTATTTGAATGGTGAGCACTTAGGGCAAAAGTATGTGCTTTCCCTTTATTTTAGCCCTTTGTACAACATCCTGGATAGGACTAGTGTGACTGATGATATTATTCATTTACATGTGGAACAAATAAATAAATATACCTACAAGTTATATGTTACTTAGGGAGTTTATATAAGTTCTGACAGATACTTATAATATTTGTTCTCAAAATTAGGTCAGTTTATTTAATCTGTATCTCCTTTCTCCCTCTGAACAAAATTTATTATGGGGGGGGGTTGATCCTTTTCTGCACTCCCATATATGTGCATGCTTAAAATGTAGTAAAAACTTACAAATGATGACTTACAACATCAGCCATCAAAATTGCATGTTTCTTCTCTCTAGTTTCCTGTTTTCTTTTTTTGTAAATATTCCTTGTTGACCAACAAGGAATGGTCTTGGGGAGGGAATGGAAAGCTTTGAACACTAGTACACACAGGCAAATACACAAAAAACTTGTGCTATATACATTAAAATTATTTTTCCCTTTTAGATCTTGAACTTGCCTGAATTGATTGATGACTGCAAGTATAAAACTAACCACCTTCGGGTACAGAATAGAAAAGAGCTTATTAAAATACTATCTGAACGGTAAGCTTGGAACTACTATTTGTACATTTAGGAGTTATGTCATTAGCATTTCTCTGGTGTTTTGTGTGTTCTTCTTGGCTTATTTAGATCAAGTTGAAATTATTTTCCATTTCACAAAATTGGTTTGTATGAACTAGTTTTAAAGCTAAGTGCCTTCTGTATTTAAATGCATTTGAAAGCTTTATATGTCTTCTTAGGTCTTGAGACTTAACAATTATATAAACAAGAAAGTTGGAATGTATTGATTGTTTATGGCATGTTATTTGCGGTTAGAATATCATAAATACAAACAACAACAGAACATGTGTAAAGGACACATGGAAAAAGCCGAAGGGGAATAGGATCAAGGGTGGGAAGTGGGGATAGTTGGGGTGGGGAGAACTGGTAGGAGGAAAATGGAGACAACTGTACTTTAACAACAATGAAAATAAAAAAAAATATTTTTACCTTTCCTGTTTTAAACACTCTACATAACTGATCTGTTTTAACCCTTATAATCTTAAACCTCTTTAACCTTACAATCATCCTGTGAATTAAGTTTTATTATCCCCCTTTTAACAGATAAGGAAACTGAGAGAAACAGAGTTAAGTCGAGTGTGTTGGCTTTTTTGAGCACCTTCTGTGAAGTTTGTTGTGATGTTTTGAAAATGCCAGATTGAGTTATGGGTCACAAAGGATTAATGTAAATCAGAGTATTTGATTTCCAAATTATTCCATTCATATCAGGTTATGCTGTGTTGAAACCTGAACCAATAATTTTGACTCACAAGAAAAGTAGTAACTCTTAATTATTAAAATCACTTTCACTTATATTATATCACATTTCTAAATACATAAATTTACTTTGTGTTTTTTGTAGTTCTAGATGCCTGCTTGAGCTATTATTCAGTATGGAACATTGGCTCTCATTATGCCAACAAATTATATGCTGTTGTTCAAGTACCATATCTTGTTCTTTGAAAAGCCACTGTATTTCTATGTATTAGATATAAAAGTTCTTAGAAAACAAAATTCTGCTAGTGTAATTTTTATTTCTGTTTTCTTTATACTTGAGGCTCTTACATAAGTCAACATTAATTATTTATTTGCTCTCTCCTGGATTTTAAGCACTTTTTCTGAACACTGCCTATATTCCCTTCATGTGCCAAACACTCTTCAGTCAATGGGAGCTCTGTGTGTGGGACTGATATACAGAGAATAGGGAAATGAGAATTTGGGCTCCCTTTTTCTGGTCATTAGTTATATGTAACTCTGATTCTACTGCAAAGCTTAAGAGCCCTCAATCACTAACTTTTCAGTACATGAGAATTGGCCACTTATTTATGCCTTATTCCTCTTTGCCTTGTAAGCAGTTTTTAATTCATTTAATTCATTGATATGACTTTTTGCTTTCACACCATGGTTATCAAGCTTCAATAATAGGCTCTTGTAAGAACCTTATAAAAGCTCTTTGATAGCTAAATAAATCATATAACTTCTATGAGAAGAGTGGACCCAATAAAAATACAAATGCTAGGCCGTTACAAGTGTCATCTTGTTATTCAGTTGCCAGTACTTTCATAACTTCAAGAACCTCAAAGTTAAATTACTGGTTTCCTAAGTCCTAAAACTTTTATTCCTTGCTAAATTCCATTGTTGAATTGTGATGTGAAAGGACTTTTAGCAGTACCTGTAAGAGATTAATTCTATTTTTGCTATTTGGAGTGAATTAAATAATATCACCTTATTTTTCCTACTCTTACATACACAGAAGAGGAATTTTGGCTTTTTGGAACACATAAAATTATTATGTCTTTATTTACACTATAGAATAAGGAATCAAAACAAGAGACTAGGGAGTAACCTTAAGAGAGAAAATTTGATAGAGATCATATCATCATATGTCCTACTGAAACCACAGAAAGAGCCCTTATTGCTCAAAGGACAAGCTTCATGCTCTCTATTCCTAGTATGTTGACATTTTTTGGTGCTCTCTAGTGGTATGCAGTTCTTCAGTCTCTTCTAGCTCGTGTCTCTTCTCCCATGTAGTGACTCAAACAGTAATGATCTGGGAATATTAGGATATGATTCATTCCCATTTATAACCTTGTCATTTGTTTTTCTGAACAAATGTCACTGGGTTCATTAGTACTTCTGCTGCTCGGCTTTCAGAAGTCTCTGTGATTATTTTAAAGTTTACCATTTTATGATTCTCTATTTTTCTAATATTCAAAATGTTTACTGGCTCTCTGGATTTCTACTAATTATAGCATTAAATCTGGTCTTTTCAGTCAGATATCATGGCCCACAACCTGACATGACCTTTCCTTTCCCTCTTTCCTCAAGGTAAGGTGCCTACTCTAGCCACACTCCCATTAGGTTTCTTTTGTTCTCTCTCTGAAGTGCTCCCCAGACTTACCATTATTCAGAAATAGTCATGAAATTATCCCCAAATATCTCTATTAGGGTTTCCACTCAGCTGACATTACCTTCAGAAGAGGTGTCCCTTTGTGCCTTGCATCAGACTATCAGTTATCAAACACAAACAGAACCCACAGGAATTGTTTTAGGGGATAATATTGTTAAAGGTCTGTTCCACACTTTGTTCCTTTCATTTCACAGCAATCTCTGAACTTATGAGTCATAGACACAGTAGCTCCCAACCACAAAAAGGAGGTAAGTTTAGAGGAAAGAGAGAAAGCAGCATTTACTGGATGCCAAGTGCTTGCCAGAAAAGTATTACTAGTTTTCCCACTTTACAGATATAATTCTGAAGAGTAGGCAGGTTAGTCTCAAAGTTAGACCCATAGTGAATAGTTAGTTAAAAATGGGATTCAAAAACCAGTACCTTTTCCACATATCATATTGTCTCCCTGAAGTAGTGAATGAAATAATGTAAGTTGGTGAAAAATAATGCAGGGAAAGGGAATGAGAAGTGCCAGAAGTTGGGTATGAGACTGGCCATTACATTTTGACTGGTCAGGGCCTCTCCAATAAAGTAACATTTGTTCAGAGTTTTGAGGGAGATGAGATAGGGAGACCAGCAGAAATCTTGGAGAAACTTTCTAGGCAGCAAGTACATGGTTGGGAGTTTAGCAAAGAGGACATTAGAGTAGCAAAGAGGATATTATGCCTGGAGCTCAGTGATCAAGGAGAAAAGTGGAGGTAGGTGGGTCCAGAAACAGAGTGACAGAGGTGGCAGGCAAATCATATTGCAAAAATTATGACATTTATGATAAAGTAGTTTCTTAAACTTGTGGAATAAAGGAATTACTTTTGGTCATACAATCTCTTTGTTTATCAGCATGTTATATGTTAAATTCTCAGAACTTACTCATCATATAACTGAAAGTTTTTCTTTTTTAAATATTTCATTTATTTATTTTTAGAGAGAGGGAGAACAAGAGGAGAGAAACACTGATGTGTGAGAGAAACATCAATTGGTTGCCTCTTGCATGTGTCCCAACTGGGAACTGAACCCGCCGCCCAGGCATGTGCCCTGACTGAGAATTAAACTACCTTTCACTTTGCAGGATGACACCTAACAAACTGAGCTATGCTGGCCAGGGTTATAACGGGAAGTTTTTGCATTTTGACACCTTTACTCATTTCTCCTACCCTAAAGAGATGTTCTTTAAGGGACTACTATACCTGGTAGAGTTCAGTCTTCCAGCAACTTAGAGACAGCAAAACCTCCTTCTTCAACTGGAGACTTGAGGGACTCAAGAGTTTCAGTGGCATATGCTTCTCATTCATTCATTCATTCATTCTCTCACTCATTTATTAACAATTAATTAATGAACATGTACTATGTGCCAGTGACTCTTCTGAGCACTAGGAATACAGCATTAAAAATAATAAAGATGAATGCCTTGCCCTACTGGACTTTTCTTAGAGTAACCCTTGCTAGACTTTCTAGAAAACTTTTTAAAAATAATTTTAAGAATTGTTTCCTAAAAGTATTTGTTGTGATGTCTAAGTATTAGCTTTCCATATTTGTTTTAAAACTATTTATTTAATTTTAGAGAGAAGAGAAGGGGGAAAGAAAGAGAGGTTGAGAAACATCAATGTGAGAGAAACATTGATGGGTTGCCTCTTGGCCTGCACGCTAGGCATGTGCCTTGACTGGGATTCAAACCATCGAATGGTTCATAGGCCAGTGCTCAGTTCACTGAGCCACACCAGCCAGGGTGCTTTCCATATTTTTTATACAACCTTTTTAAATTTTGCTTTATAAATGTATTACAGTTACAGACTGTGCCTGTTAATAATTTACTGTCTTTTGTCTTTTTTGAACATGTTAATGTACATGCTACAATTTTGTTCAGTGTGGTTTCCCAATCATTTTTATAGTAAAAGGATTATTTTGGTAATAACAGCTGCATTACCATGTGAGTATGTCATGATTTTGCCTGTTGTCTGCTATTAAACATTACATTATAAATACTTTTCTTTAATATTTATATCTTGGCCTACATTTTTATTTTATAAAGTTGTTAAAATTATGTGAAACTATACAGGGAGTTGTGAGAGTGAATTTGAATTGCAGATAGCTTTAAAAACAAATTCTAGGAATGAGGGACTCAGTGTTTATTTTTTTTAAAAAAGTCTTAGCCCTTTTACCCAATTTGATATCCAAAAATAAAAACAGAAGCATTAAAGATTTTTACAAATTATACTCTCCTAAATATACCTAAAATTTCCCTTTCCTGTTTCAAACTCTTCATTCCAAAGCATTTTTTTCTGAATCAGTGTTAATTTCTTGAGTAATTTTTCAAGATTATTTCCCTGTCCACAGCAAGCAGTCATTTAAATTTTATTTCAATAAATTTATTATCTCTTTGAGATTATGATCTGTATTTTATTTTTTGCTGTTTAAAAGTTTCAACAAATTTAAAAGTTTTCTTTTTAAAAAGTATATTTTATTGATTATGCTAATATAGTTGTCACATTATTTTCTCTCCTTTTTCCCCTACCACCTTGTACCCCCTCCCTCCAGCATTATATCACCCTTAGTTCTTGTCCATGAGTCATATATATAAGTTCCTTGGCTTCTCCATTTTCTATACTATTCTTAATCTCCCTCCTATCTATTTTGTGCCTACCAATTATGCTTAAAATGAGAACTCACAACTGTCAACAACTGAACCTAAAAAACAAAAACTAAGAAAATGGTTAGAACAGGAATAGAATCACAGAAATGGAGATCACATGGAGGGTTATCAGTGAGGAGTACAAAGGAGAGAATGGGGGGAAAAGGTACAGTCATTTAAATTTTTGAGAATCAGATGATTCCTGTGGGGTTCTCCAATGAAATTCATCATACTCTTTTGAATGTACTCACTACAAATGTCAGTCACTTATATCACTTTTCCATTACTCTTTTAATTTTTTTTAATTTAAAAAATATTTTACTTATTTATTTTTAGACAGGGAGGAAAGGAGGGAGAAAGAGAGGAAGCATCAATGTGTGGATGCCTCTCAAGTACCCTCTACTGTGGACCTGGCTTTCAACACAGGCATGTGCCTTGATTGGTAATCAAACTGGCCACCCTTTGGTTTAGCAGGTAGTGCTCAATCCACTGAACCACATCAGTGGGGAGACTTTTCTTTTATTCTTGCTAAATACAGTTTGATGCTACTCTCTGGGAGCAGTTAGCTTCATTCAGAGGAAGGCAGCTGTGTATTTTTGTTATCAGCTGAGTTTTCCTTTCACAGCCAGAACAGGCATAATTCTCCTCAAGTGCTATTAGGTATTACTATTCCCCATCCCTACAGTAAGCTGGTTTTGTTTGTTTGTTTTATTTAATTAATTTAAAGGTGACTTTCCTCTTGATTTTGCCATTTTATCCACAGTGTTGCAGAAAGTCTGTTTAGCCAGCTGCTGATCTTGAAAACTAGACAAAGTTAAAGCATGTTAAAAGTTCCCAGCTAAAACACGAAAGAGAGAATAGAGGCTAATCCAAATCCTGTTAAATCAAACTTCTTTGCAATGCTAAGGGGCAACAAACTTCTGAACCTGAGCTGCTCACGTAGTGAATCAGTTTTTTTTGCAATAGTTAGAATCTCAAGAGAGAGATGAACACCATGAAGCTAAAGAGAAGGATAAAGGTGATGCACTAGTACTTGGGGGGAAATAATAGGAAAATATGAAATGAGGATGAAGGAAAAGAGAAATGATGGAGGAAACAGGTAAATAATTCACTTTATTTCTCCCTCTTTCTCTCAACATTATTGGCCACTGGCTGTGGGTCCTGGTCCTACAGATACAGAGATGGAATATGAAGTTGGGCTTATAAAAAATATTTTATTCATTTAGCTTTAGACAGAGGGGAGGAAAGGGAAAGAGAGAAACGTCAGTGTGTTGTTGCCTTTTGCATGCCCCGCACCAGGGGCCTGGCCTGCAGCCTAGGCATGTACCCTGACTGGGAATTGAACTGGCAACCCTTTGCTCACAGGTGTGGCACTGAGCCATACCAGCTGGGGCTGAAATTTCAGCTTTTGAGGAGTTCATGGTCTAACTAGGTAATAAACAAGGAAAGCAGTGATTTAAGTAGTGTGTGCAGTGTGGAGTCAACATAGGCCCAGGGTGCTAGAGTCCAGAAAAGGGGCAACCATCTCAATCTGGGGAAGGCTTACTGGAGACGGTGCCACATGAGATGAGTCTCAAATGACAAATAGAATTAGGTACATGAAGAAAACACACAGCTCAAAAGAGGAAATAGCAAACTGAGTATAATTTTATGGGGAAGGGAAAACAATCATAGGACAAGAAAAAAGTATTTTGGAAGATGACTACTTTTAAATTGCTTTTTGAAAAGTGCTACACATGTTAAGAAAGTCTATGCCAATATAGTCCTAGTGAAGGCATTTCTAAAAAGTTGGTTACACTAAGTTGTCACAAATAAAACTAACAGCATTAGATAAATATACTTTTTCAAGTACTGTGGCGATTCCTTTAGTAACATAAATATTTTTTTTGTTCTGAGTGACCTGATTTTTCTTAAATTAAGTTTCTAATAGATAATTGGATATTTACCTCTTTTGAGTATTTACTATATTATGTAAAATTACATGCCCTAGTTCAGGGCTTTCTAAACAGAGGTACTAAACAAATATTTTTAAAAATGATTTAAGGGTTTATTAAAGAACTGACCAAAGGGAAAAGAGGGACAGTCTCTCAATGTCAGGTCAAAATTAAAAAAAGGAGAGCAGTGGTAACTAAAAATGAGAAGTTGGCCTAAAATAAACTAGAAAACTTGCCCTCTCTTATGATCACAGAATATCAAAAGGCTAAATTTGAGACTAGAGTCTTCCATTGACTAACTCTGTAGTCTTGAGCAAGTTCTCTGATTTCTCTGAGCCTTAGGTTCTCATATGTGTGATATACATTCCAATACCTACATCCTAGTGAGAGTTAAAAGCAGAACAGACATAAAAACAGCAAAACACTAAGCATATAACAAGACTTTCAATCTTCAAGAATCATAAATTATAGTTCCTGAATTTTTATTATTAAAGTTCTATATCATTTTTTATTCACAAATCCCATATTTTTAAGAGATTTGTCCCTTTTAAACTGCAGTTCTTGAAATAACTTCCATAATTTTGATTCATAAAGTTCTATATAACTGCCAGTCCAATCCTGATTAGGATGATATAGTTTAGCATTATTGTACTGATTTGATTTACTTATTCTAGCAAAAGTAAAGCATGTTATTCTAGTTGGCCTGTACGGCTTTGGCCCTGCTTTAAACAACTTTAAATAGCTCCCTAAACTTGGGAATACATTTAACTTTGTACAGCACTCTCAATAAAGGCCAGTAATACTGCTTATTATTTAAAATAAAAAATTGACCTTGATAGCTCATATGCTATTCTTTTTCAGGAGATATTTATTCTTAGTGTTGGCAATGAATGTGGAACTTGTGAACATTCTACTTAATTTATTTTGTGCATTCATGGTTGAACTCTCATAAAGAATGAAACAATTTGTGTGTTTCTTAGTTGCTCTGCTGTGTAAACAGCCTCTGAAAAGCTTCAGCCTATGCCTTTGAACAAATACATTTGTGATCAAAATACATTTATGATCATTTTTTGGGTTAAGTTTTCCAAAGCTTTCATGAGCATCTTCTGCCTTCCTGAAAGCTGTTGACTTACTTTTCTGTTAAATAACATCTATAATATATTTATTTTTAGTAAAAAATAAAAGTACCTCATATTTAATTTTTAATAGCTATCTATCTCTTACACCTTCTCATTTTCTCCTTTCTTAAATCCCCACTTCAGTCCTACTTCCCACCTCCTTTCTCTGGCCACATCTTCCTGAACTTATCTTGTTTTTCACAATTTGAATTTTTTAAAATAAATAATAAGTAGATAATATTATTAACTTCCTAGTTGGGTTTTACTTATTTGCAGGAAGGCTTCATTGAACAAGTGGTTTGCTTAGAGAACAGGGAGGATTTTATGAGTGACCATCTTTATTATATAATTTAGAAGGGCCGGAAGGAAGCTTTAATCTATGCAGTGTGACTCTACCTTACAAATAGTTTGCTAATTTTAGAAATTGTTCATCTATAGATTTTCTTTGGCTTAAAAATTTGTCCACTCTAAGCTTAAAGAGCACAGGAAGAGTTAAAGCATGAACTCTTATTGCTTAGTGTAAATAAAATTTCCCAGATGTTTTCCTTAGACTAGATTTTCATGTGGAGAAGGTAGAGAAATCATCAAAGCATTGTTTGCCTAAGGTGGGTGAAGAGAAGGAAAGGCCCCAGAAATTAGTTCCTCTCACTGACAATCCTAATAGGGCTGAGAGGCAGTGGAACTCTCATGTAATTAATTCCTCTCCTCTCTAAACCTGGTAACAATGGACTTTCCCATGTCTACATGTTTTTAATATACACAGAGAAACTTAATTGTTTTTTCCCTCTGAAACTTTTTTTGTAGGACTAATAGTCTCTTTTCCATATGATCACATTGAAAATCTCTTTTGCCAGCTTTGTTCCCCCCAACTTCAGTTAATATCTTATGAGGTAGCATCACACACACACACACACACGTACACAAACACATATATAAATCTACATGTTTAGTTTATTAGAACCTCCCCCATCCTTCATAATGCTTTGAGTCATATCACTCTAGGTTCATCTGGCATACACTACAGAGGGCTGATTTGGATAAATTGATCTGATGTTTGGTGAAGCTTACATTTGTTTTCTTATGCATTCCATGGCATAATGTCTATATTTTATGTGGTACATTTTCTGAATGTTGGTTGTTTGTAGATAGATTTAAGTGGATATGTGTTGTTACTTTAAAATCAGCCTGGGGAGAAACAGAATGAAATACAGCCTTGGAATGCTTCCTTTTGGCTTACAAAATGCAAAGGGAACCACTGCAACTCTAAACAAGTTCCTCCTGACCAGGGCTCTTTCCATCCTGTTAAGACAATTTTTTTGTGACTGAGATTCAAATGATGTCTTTAAGTGAGTTATGATGGAATGGAATGGAATGTCATCCCACTCCTCCCCGCATTTTTTTCCAGGAGGGCTATAAAGTATTCCATACTGCCTTTTAGTAGAAAGAATTCGGTGGTAGTGGTGTATATTTGTGTGGTGGGGGAGTAGGGGGGAAGGAATGATGGGGGTGGGTGGGAGTACAGTAAACTCTTTCCTGGGATAAAAATGTAATTTCCTTGTTTATCTATTGAAAATTAATGTATATTTTTAGATCTAAAGAATGCTAGAGTTGTAAACACTTTGTGAGCTGGATAAAACTTTGGATATTATTGAACTTAACCCCTTCCTAAGTGTAAGAACTTAGAATTTAACAGCATCATGGCCAGAGATCCTTTGTTTTGTGGGAGTCTTCACAAAACCAAATTCAATGACCTTCCTATTGGAATGGAAGAGGTACAGCTCACCAGACTTCTCTGGCTGACCTTGTTTTGCTCTTGACTTTTAAATTGAATAGCGAATGTAGAGTCCGATTCATTCTCCTGTGACTCTGGTTTACACCTCAGACTCCTAAACTTGTTCCTGCCCTGCCTACTTTCCTGTCTGCCTTTGGCTCAGACTAAGTTCTGTTTGGCAACTGCTTTGCCCCTTCTTGGATTCTATACTTACCTCCTTTTAGCTTTGGTATTCAAACATAGGCCTTCCTTGGGTCTTTGACCTTACATCAACTGATGTTTCTAGTAAGAGCTGACTCCACCTCTCTTCCAGTGCTGACAGCTGACATCCCTGTTAAATATTGATTTCCACCAGCTGTCCAGCATCCTGAAACATTCTGTAGTGACCAACTTCTCTTGAACATCTTCACCTAGACAGTCCACAGTATTTTTGGCAAGCTACTCACTGCTTACAGTGCCAGACTGGACTTACTTTAGTTCTACTTTAACATGTTTTTCCAGTATCTCATAGTTGATTGGTGAGGCTCCAATTGGAATCACCTGATTATCAATGCCTTTTCCACAGTAGTTACAGAATAATTACCTATTTTCATTTTTATAACTATAAATTTTATGTTTCAAACAATCCTGGCTAGGAAAAAGGAATCAGTGAACATTCTGTCCCCCTCATTCCACCCTCCCCCACCACACTTATATATACACATGTACACACACCATTTAATCATTCAGTTTATGAATTTACATTTTCTTTTCTTAATGTTTTTTCTTTATTGTGAATTGTTTTTCTTCTCTCATTTGCTAACTTTGGAATAGGAAAAATCCAGACATTGGAATGTCTGAGTTTATTTAAGTCTCAGAACTCTATTCAATTTAATGAAGAGAAACAAAAAAGAAAAATAAGAATGCTAGCCAGGATGTTTCTGTTTCTGGCTTTGGGATTGGCCCTTTTTGTTGGATGTATATATATATCCACACTTGTATGTGTAAGAGTAATTGATGGTTCTAAGCTTTTTAAAAACATCAATACATAGAAATACATTCTGAAATAAATTTAGAAGTATTATAAGTGATAGAGAAATTATGAGAAACATTGTTTTATAATAATTTAATGTACCATTTTAAAAAATAGATTAAGTGAAGAGCACATATTTAGTATATTTAATGAAGAAGTAGTAGCATAGCCTGCTAACAGAGAACAATATTCTTCTCTAGTGTCTGGAACATGTACAAGCACAGACTACAGATTAAATTAGAAAGAATACCTTAGTAAGCAATCCAGTTAAAAAATGGGCAAAAGACCTGAACAGACACTTCTACGAGGAGGACATACAGAGGGCCCAGAGACATATGAAAGGATGCTCAGAATCACTAGCCATCAGAGAGATGGAAATTAAAATCACAATGGGATACCTCTTCATACCGGTCAGAATGGTCATCATAACCGAATCAACAAACACCAAGTGCTGGCAAGGTTGTGGAGAAAAGGGAATCCTAGTACAATGTTGGAGGGAATGCAGACTGGTGCAGCCACTGTGGAAAACAATATGGAATTTCCTCAAAAAACTAAAAATGGAACTGCCTTTGGACCGGGCAATTCACTGCTGAGACTATACGCTAAGAATCCTGAAACACCAATTCAAAAGAACCTGTGCACCTCAATATTCATAGCACAAGTTACAGTAGCCAAGTGCTGGAAGCAACCTAAGTGCCCATCAGTAAATGAATGGTTCAAAAAACTATAGTACATTTACACAATGGAATACTATGCAACAGAAAGAAAGAAGGAGCTCCTACCTTTTGTGACAACATGGATGAATCTGGAGACCATTATGCTAAGTGAAATAAGCCAGGCAATGAAAGACAAATATCATATGATCTCATTTATAAGTGGAACCTAATGAACAAAACAAAGAAACAAGCAAAATATAATCAGAGACATTGAAATAAAGGACAGCTTACAGTAACCAGAGGGGATGGGGGAGAGGGATAATGGGGAAAATAGGGGTAGGGTCATTAAGGAACATATATAAAGGACACACACACAAAGCCAAAGGGGATAGGATCTCAAGTGGGAGGTTAGGATGGGTAGGTTGACGGGAGTTGATGTGGACACTGGCCAGCAGTTTCCGTGGTGTTATGGATCAGATGAGACAAATTCACACAGACTACCGAGTCCTGTGGAGGAAAAGGGACACCATGGCCACTCTCCGAAGGGGAGAACGTCCTGGAGTGGTCCAGCCATTCTCTCAAGAGGAGAGCGTGCCAACCTTTGCCTGGAGAGGCTTTTATTGGCTTTCTAATAGCATACATCAAAGAAGGTTTTCATTCATTGTACTTAGATTTGCTTTAGGTAATTACTTTTTACAGATAGCAATGGAAAGGATGTTACTGATTACTTCTTACAGATTAATAAGGAAAAAATGTTGCAAATGCTAGGGAATGATAAGAGTAATTGGTCTGGTTACACTTCAGTCCTAGGGAGAATTACCACATACTTCAGGGGGTTACTTTAAAGATAAACATTTGCTGCCTCAGCTCAGGGCAAAGGAGATTTAGCAAGAGCAAGCCAAAACAGCCTAGTTATAATGCAGGCCTGATTTCCCATGGGAGAACTGATCCATGGGTTTGGCTCCTGTGTGCCACAATGTGCCTATTGGGTTTTTCAATAGGGCTACAATTGCCATTCCATGCAGATCGGTTCCATACAGGGAGTAGAAAGGGGGAAATGGAGACAACTATACTCAAAAAACAATAAAAAATAAAATGTATAAATAAATAGAAAGATGAACTACAATGAAATATTCCAGAAATTAATAACTAATTAAAAAACAGGCATATGTATAACTATAAAACAGTGTTATAAGCCAAAAAAATTTATGAAAATTTTAAAACCTCAAGTTAACTATTGTGGTACAGCATACTGTCCTAAAACTTAATCCTTTAAAATGGGTTGGGAAACTTGTTTCTTACAGGAGTAGATAGCAAATAATTTAGGCTTTGTTGACTACATTGTCTCCATCACAGCTTTTAACTCTACCATTGGAGCAAGATAACAACCATAAGCAATGTTTAAATGAGTAAGTGTGAATGTGTTCCAGTAGAACTTTATTTATAGACACTGCAATTTGATTCTCACAGTTTACATGTTTTATGAATTATTCTTTTGTTTTTTGTCAACCATTTAAAAGTGAAAAATCCATTTTTATCTCAAGGGTTCTACAAAAATGGAGTAAATGTGGCCCATGTTTTGAAACAATATTTATTGTTTTTCATGTTTCTAAGGGTTTGCTTGGTGGTACGGCTGGATTTGGGGGAACCCAACTTATGTAGATGTTTTTAGCTGGCTTGTTTGAAAAGTACAGAATGACTTCAATCACATGTTTGGTTACTGCTGTCTCTTGGCTACATGGAGTAACTTGGTTCTCTTCCTTGTCAGTTTTCATTCTTCAAGCTAGAGAGGCCCTCTTCCATGGTGGACCTTAAACACCATGTTCAAAGGCAAAGGCAGAAGCTATAAGGCCTCTTGATCTCTGGGCTCTGAACTTGCACAATGTCTCTTCCATCATATTTGTTAGTCAGAGTGAGTCACAAAGGTAGCCTAGATTCAAACTGAAGTCAAATGGTTTATTTTTGTTTAGAGAATTTCTTACAACCTTAACATACTAATGTGTGTTATTTATCCCTATGGACAAATTAGCTAGCAGTGATTTCTAAGCTTATGTAACTAGAGAAACTTTCTTTTTTCTTTCCTGTTCTACTATCCCCAACTTCTATTAACATATCAAGGGATTCTAGTGTGCCTTGGAACACAGTTTGGGAAATTAGAGTATATAATTTCATATATTTTAGGAAAATATATACTAAAATATTATCAAATAGAATAATTAGATTATTGTACTATATAAATATATCTTATATACATATATTGATAATGCAGGATAACTACTGCAATTAAGCAGAGCTTATCCCAGGCACTAAAGTTATAGAAAACCTAGCAGTTGCATTTGCATAGGAGTTCAGAATTTTACTGTTATATTTCATTAGGGTTATATAGTTCTTAGACTGGAATGGATTATTTTAATACCAGGATAAAAGGCCTATATATTTTTACATAAGAGAGATTGGAAAGGCTATGAGATCTTCACAGAGTTTTTCAGGGATTTAGGAAATAATAAGTCCAGAGAGTAGGATGGGAGTTGGGAGAGAATAAAGTTGATCTCTGTATGCACACTAATAAGTTCAGGTTGTTCACTAAAATCATTACATTTGTTAGACTTTAGAAAGGATGTTCTAAAAGTGATACTACATATTGTATTAAAAGAATAATACTTTTAATAAACATTGATAACTAATAGAGTTAAGCATGTGACTAAATATAAAATCAATGTTCAGAAACAGTACTTATATAATACAAAAATGTAATGGAGAGATTCCATATGTGGTTCACAGCAGCAACATCAAATACAAAATACCTGAGGACAGGTATAATAAACTATATATATATAGTTTCCATATATATATATATATATGATCTACATCTACATGAAAGCTATAAAAATTTCTTGTTTAGGTAGACTAATTATTGTAAAGATACCAATTTTTCTTGTTAATATTTTTACAAAAATTTAAATACCATTTTAACAGGGTAATTTTTGAAAATCAACAAATTCTAAATTTTATCTTCAAGGATAAGTAGGCTAAATGAAAATTTCAAAGTATTGGGAATGACAATCCTACCATACACAAGAACACAAGAACAACTATACACAAGAACAACTCCAATGTTAAAGCACCATAAATAAATTGAAAAAATTACAAAGTGTGGAATATATTTCTAACAAGAACTACAGATGATGGTAGTTATTTTACTAAGAGAACAGCCACATTTATCAGAAAAACCTACAATACCTCAGTAAATTAACTTGAAGGAATACTTTTTTGTAAACTGGAATCCTAATATCAAATTAATGTTTCAAAAAGTTACTAGTAATTCAGTATATGCAAATAAAATGGCTCATGTTTTCTTTCTTCATTTTATTATTTATATTCTCTTTTTAATCACTCATTTTTAAGACATAAATAATAACTACTGTTGCCTAATGCATATATGGCAATACATAGGTTCATGCTGTGCTAGAGAGAAAGCAATTGGACAATAGGTATATAGAGCATTAAAGTTCTGTTCTAAGTAACTCAGTAAGTCTGTTTCAAAATACCCTTCATGTCCTCATGTCCTCTTTGATTGAATGAACAGAAAGATATTTGTAGAGTTGTTCACAATAATGAAGTAACACAAAACATATCAACATCTATCACTAGGGAAATAAATAAACACTTATTTTAAATTAGTCTATAACAATGGAGGCAAAGGTATACATTGGAATAAAGAAGTCTCTTCAATATGTAGTGTTGGCAAAACTGGACAGATATGAATGAAAAATGAAATTGAACCAGTTATATTGCATTAAAAAATAAACTCAAAATGAATTAAAAACTTAAATATTAGACCAGACACTAGAAACACTCTGGAAAGGAGACGTAGGCAGTAAATGGTTTGACATTAACTTTGAAATATCTTTTTGGCTACATTTCTCCAAACAGGAGACACAAAAGGAAAATAAACAAATGGGAATATATCAAACTATATAAAAAGCTTTTATACAGCAAAGGAAACAATCAATAAAATGAAAACCTACTGAGTGGGAGAATGCATTTGCCAATGACATATTTGATAATGGGTTAATATCCAAAACAAATAAAGAACTCATACAATTTAATACCCAAAACCAAACAATTCAATTATAAAATGGGCAGAGGGCTGGAATAGACATTTTTCCCAAGAGAACATACAGATGGCCAACAGATATATGAAAATATACTCAATATCATCAGAAAAATGGAAATTAAAACTCCAATGACGTATCACTTCACACTTGTTAGAATGGCTACCATCAATACATCATATTACAAGTGCTGGTGAGGATGTGGAGAAAAGGGGATCCTTGTGCACTGTTGGTGGGATTGTAAATTGGTTCAGCCACTATGTCCAACAGTATGGATAGTTCTCAAAAAATTGAAAATAGAGTTATTATATGACCCAGAATTTCTACATCTGGGTATTTATTTGACAAAAACAAGATATATGCTCCTCTATGTTGATTGCCACATTACTAGTAATAGCCAAGATATAGAAGCAACCTAGATATTTATGAAGATATGATATATAAAAAGAATGAAATATTGCCACCTGTGACAACATGGATGGATCTAGAAGGCATTGTACTAAGTAAAATAAGTCAGACAGATAAATAGTATGAGCTGATGGTTGCCATATGGGAGGGGATAGGGAATGAGAATAAAAAATACTTATCTAGAAATAGTATACATTCATTAAAATTAAAGTTATTGATACTTTTTTATAGGAAGGGGAATGCTTATTATGTAATAATATTTAAAAATTCAAAATTATACATTGTACTAACAACAACAAAAAGGAAAGGCACCAGAGAAGGAGATGAAGCTAAATATTAACTGTTGTTTCTAGATAGAATTATAACTAAGATTTGTTTGGCCATTGTTATATTTCTGTATTCCAAGTTTTCTAATATGAACATCTTAGTCATTAATAAGTTAATAATAACCTCGTGGTACACACTTATATTTCTGAGATCAAATAACATGATTCCAAAAATAACCAAAAAGCAAAAAAAAATTCTGTGCTCTTATCTAGTTGGTAAACATACCTGCAATTTTATTATAAGCCTTTGGTTACTGAGGGCCAAGAACAGCATAGAATGTAGAGATCAAAATAGAAGAGGTTAATGTTATTTAAAGAAATGCTTCCTGTTATTACTTTATGCATCTTATTTTTCTAACTTTTATGTTACTCTGGATAAATAGTTAATTTTTTATGATAATCTCCTATACATTTAACTTGTTTTCAGTTACAGTTTTCTCCTTTATAAATTCATTGAGAAAGCTGTATATTTTCCTCACTTTGACTAATGGAAGGGAAAGTGTAAACTTGGTTAGGAGGGAAAAAGACTGTGTCTTTTGTTTGTGTGGTATAAAACTTTTCATTTTTCTGTTGGAGACAGAATGTTTTGATGAAACACAGTCCACCAGTGAATTTTGTGTGCCATAAGTAGTGGAATCCACTAACAATTTATATGTGCTTTTTATGGTTGTTTACTGCGTTGTTCAACAAAACTTTAGGTACTTATTTTAGCAGTAACTGTATGAAGTATGTTAAAGAACAAGTATGTGCCAATGCTGTACATTTGAAAAATGTCAGCATTGTATGTCAATTGGTTACCTTATTTTTCTAAATATATCAGTTTATCTATGCAACAATAGCAATTAAATGTGACATTTAATTATTAAAATGTTATTGTTTAAGTGTAATAGAATAACTAAAAAGTAATGTTGTATTTAAGGTACTTTCTTAAATAGCTTTGTTTTTCCCATTCCTAAGGTGTTTCTAAGTCTGAATTTTTCATCTGTAAGTCTGAATTGCTCATCTCTAAGATAGCATCACCTTGGCATTACTGAATTATCAATAGCACTTTTTATCACCTCCTAAAAATACTCCTGGAATCAGCAGAATATGATGATGACAAACACAGTAACAAATGGTGGCAAGATTTAATTAAGAACATGAAATGGTTTTCAAGTTAGCCAGCCTAGTTTGATTTATATTTCTAACTTCCAATAATTCCCTCTGAACATATCCAAAAAAGAAAATGTATTAAGGAACTTAGCTCTCTCAGAAATATTCTTGAGAATGAATCAGTTTTGTAATTTGGTGTTGGGAATCCACAGGGCTGGGCTGATGAGGTTGACCAAAGTCCTAAATTTTACTCACCTTATAGTGATTAAGTTTTAAATTCCTGTCTCATATTCCTCTTCCATTATTTTGCCATTTTTCCTTCCCCTTCCTTCTTTTTTTATTTTTAAAGTATTTTTATTGATTATGCTATTACAGTTTTCCCAATTTTTTCTTCCTTTATACCCCCTCCACACTATCCTCCCAACCCTCCAGCATTATGTCCATGGGTTAAACAATTAAATTCTTTGAGTCCTCTGTTTCGTATACCATTTTTTAATCTCACCCCATCTATTTTATGCCTACTAATTATGCTTCTTCCCCGTACCTTACCCCCATTCCTCCCTTCCCACTCCCCAATGAAATCCCTCCATGTGATGTCCATTTCTCTGATTCTGTTCCTGTTCTATTTGTTTACTTAGTTTTTATTTTCATTGTTTTTCTTTTCTTTTAGGTTCATTTGTTGATAGTTGTGAGTTTGTCATCATTTTACTGTTCATAGTTTTGATCTTCTTTTTCTTAGATAAGTCCCTTTAACATTTCATATAATAATGGCTTGGTGATGATGAACTCCTTTAATTTGACCTTATTTGGGAAACACTTTATCTGCCCTTCCATTCTAAATGATAGCTTTGCTAGATAGAGTAATCTTGGATGTAGGTCCTTGCCTTTCATGACTTCATATACTTATTTCTAGCCCCTTATTGCCTGCGAGGTTTCTTTTGAGAAATCAGCTGATAGCCTTATAAGCACTCCTTTGTACATAACTCTTTTTCTCTTGCTGCTTTTAAGAGTCTCTCTTTGTCTTTAATCTTGGATAATTTAATTATGATGTGCCTTGGTGTGTTCTTCTTTGTGTCCAATTTCTTTGGGACTCTCTGGGCTTCCTGGGCTTCCTGGACTTCCTAGAAGTTGATTTCCTTTGCCAGATTGGGGAAGTTCTCCTTCATTATTTGTTCAAATAAGTTTTCAATTTCTTGCTGTTCTTCTTCTTCTTCTGGCACCCCTATAATTTGGATATTGGAGTGTTTCAGGTTGTCCCAGAGATTTGTAAGACTCTCTTCACTTTTTCAACTTCTTTTTTCTTCATTCTGTTCCCGTTGGATGTTTATTTTTTCCTTTTGTTCCAAATTGTTGGGTCGAGTCCTAGTTTTCTTCCTGTCACTGTTGGTTCCCTGGATATTTTGCTTTATTTCATTTTGGGTGTCTTTCATTTGCTTTTTCATTTTTTTACCAAACTCAATCAGATCTGTGAGCATTTTGATTACCAGGGCTTTAAATTCTCCATCAGGTAGGTTGGCTATGTTCTCATCGTTTAGTTCTCTTTCTGGAGTTATGTTCTGTTTTTTCATTTGGGCCATATTTCTTTGTCTTGGTGCACCTAATAAGTTTTAATGAGAAAGGGCCTTACATACTCACCTGGGCAGAACAACCCTCTTTATTGCACTGTGGTGCTGCCTGTGGGGGATGCACCAGAGAGGGAACAATGCAGCTCCCCTGCTTGTCCATAGCACACTTTCCATGGGCCTCTTGTGTGAGACTGGGAGTTTCTCCCAATGTAGCAACCACCATATTAACTCTGAATCTATTTCCCCTTAAGTCAGCCCCACCTGTCCTTTTTGCTGCAGCCAGCCCTGTTCCCAAGATCCACTGCCTTACTGGTCTGGTTGTTCTGATTGATTTTTTCTTTAATTCCTTGATTGTCGAAGTTCTATGCAGTTTGATTTTCTGGTGCTTCTGGTTTTTTATTGATTTCAGATGGGTTGTTATCCTTTTGTTTGTACAAGGAAGTGAAGGGTTTTTACCTACACCTCCATCTTGACTGGAACTTCCCTTCACTTTCTTTCTCAGTTACTAATGGGCTTGACTGGTAGCCTGGGGGAAAATCATGCTAGCCTCCTTTATTTTCTCCCAAGTTATGCTGTAGTTTAGCTATAATATAAAATCAAATATCATCAAAGCATGTATAATTAATGCCAGAGCTCTCCATGGTATGCTTAATGATAAATTACTTAAATTATTTTTTCTTAATCCTCACCTGAGAATAAATTTATTGATTTTAGAGCCACAGGAAGAAGGGGCAGAGGGGAGAGAGAGAAACATATGAGAGGGACACATTGATTGGTTGTCTCCCATGTGCACCACAACTGGGAATTGAACCTGCAACCTTTTAGTGTATGGGGCAACACTCCAACCAAATGAGCCCCCCAGCCAGGGAAATTATTTAAATTCTTAAAGTAATGAAATTAAGTGATTACTTAAAGTTAGTAGAAGATTTAAGAATGATTCAGAAATTACATAGGGTAGTATTTTAGTTTGGGTTTTCCCAAAAAGCAGACCCTGATCCAGGGACTTTGGTACAGGTAATTTATTAAGGAAATTATCTCACAAAACACAAATAAAACTTTTGAGTGAGTGAGGCTTAGAAGGGTGCATTAATGGGTATGTTACAATTGTGAGCAGCTGGGGCTCGGTCATGCTGGGTTTCAGTCATGCTGGGTTTCAGTCATGCTGGGGACACTGAAAAAGGTGTGAAACATGCTTCAGATTCATCTCACCAGAGGATGCTATTGCTGGGACATTTATCCACCAGCTCCTATTTCCTGGTGTTTGAGGGTTTCCCCTGCAGGTGCAGCCCAGCAAACTCCATGGTGTTGGGGAAAGCCCGCAATACAATGAAGAGATGCAGCATTGATATGGGAAGCTGTCAGCAGGCTGAAAATGTTTATATGTAAACTGCAGTAGAACTTAGGTTGGTCAAGGCACATGGGATGGAGCATCTACAGCCTCTGCAACTGGTGGTGTCAGAGAACAAGAAAGGCTGAATCATGGTTGACATAAGTGGAAACTTGAATTAGACTTCTCAGCTTTCATTTCTGTTTTGTCCTGTTAGTTATAGATATTTGGCAAACTGTGACTTCTGTGTTTCAGACTTTTTTCTGTAAATTGGGGATAATAAAAATTTTTATCTTTAGAATTGTTGGAGACTTAAATGAGTGAATATAGCAAAGATGTAACTCTCAGAAGAGTGCCTGGAATATGGTAAGCACTTGGCAAGTATTACTTATTATAAGAATCTGGCTGGGCAGCAGTATAGTGGGGTGGTAGTTAATTTGTATGGTGTAACAGAGTTCTGTTAATGAAGTGTAAATTTTCTGCCTTATTTGGCAGACACGTGGCATGTTGACTTACATTAAGTACTAACCACAAAAACAATTTTTAAAAAATCCAGCTGCTACTAAGTCCCATTTTTCTTTGTGCATTTATTACTTTTGGACTTAAATTCATTTTTGTTAATTATGTTTAAAATTGGCTCTGTTTAAACCACATGATTGCTATCTCTGCCAGCTTCTTCTTATTCACAAATCTGACAACATGACATCATCTGAATACTTACTTAAATTCAGCAGAAACCATCCTTTCTACTGAAGATTGATACCAAACTTTCTATGTGTGTCTTTGAGTGGGTTCAAATACACAAAATTATGTCATTATGCAAACTATATTTCTTCACTTAATTCACAAATATATTTTGAATGACCTTGTAGTAGTGTTGGTGAAATCCAGAAACACTTTGTCCATAGTGTTCAGAACCAATTAAAAAAGAGAGTGAGATTGTCTTAATAATATTTGCCTCTAAGAAAACCATATTGACTACTAATTTTTACTAGTTTTCTAAGTATTGAAAATGTACTTTAAATTCCTTCATTTGTTCATTAATTTAACAAATGTTTATTGAGAAATTAGTATAAACCAGGCCATAAGTTATATATTGGAAATAAAGTTGTTAGTTAAGAAGGCTAAGTGTCTCCTCTTATGTGGTGTATGCTCCTAGTATGGACATTAAAAAAAAATAGTTCTTCCTTCAATGTATACTCCCACTCTGCCAAGCTCATTTTGAGTCCCAGGGCTATTTTTCCACAATTCAATTCACACGAATAAAACCCAATTACCTAATATTTAAAAGAGTGGGCGATATTAATACGTCCTTGCCAAATTGTTACTATAATTTAGTGAGATACTGTGTGTAGTACCTAGCACAGTGTCGGAGCAGAGAATGTGGTCAATATGTAAGTTTTCTTTCTCAGGCTCCACAGTCAGTAAACCCAAATAATGCATCAATTCATTGATTGAGTGATCCATTCATCTGTTGCGCGTGGGTCACCGGCCAGCAGTGACCACGGAACACTGTGGATGGCTCGACGATAAACACGCGAGAAAAAACACACATGCACAGAGACAAACTAGTTTCTGTGGAGAAGTAGGGACGAAATGGCCACCCCTTCTAGTGAGGAGCGTGCTGATTTACCGTCTATACCTGCTTTTATTAGGCTCATTTTGCATAATAATTCAGGTAAAGTACAGTACTCATTCGGGGGAAGTAAGGAACCATAGAAAACAAAGAACTCTGCCGGTCTATTGAGTTGGGGGTCAAAGAGCTGTAAGACTGAGGAACAAACTAACTTCCTCCTAAGACCCTTCTCATTCAACTGAGAGCATTCTAAACAAAGAAGGTTTCACAGTAATTTACATGTTCTTTCTTAGGCCTGATCACCCTGGGGAATCCGCACTTCTCAGTACCGAGCTGCACCACCCTGTCATTGTTTCAGGCTTAGGTGGAGCAAGGGAACTAGGTAACCAAGAGATAAGGAGATTTTCTTCCGGACGCTGAGAACTCAGACTTTGTCAAAGCCGAGGAGCGAGGGTCCATCACCCCCTTTTGCTGCAGCCCCCCAAGTCCTTCTTTTGGGGGGCCTCCCAAAGTGATCGTGCCTGGCTTAGGTCGTTCCCCCCGTGGGGAATCTTACCCGTCTTTGGCTAACCGACCAAGCTTTTTGGGGGTTCAGTCATGAATAAAGCAGCAGAAGCAGCATTCCTGCCAGGGAGATAAGCTTTTGTCTCCTTGCTGGCTTACGGTTCCAAGGGCGTTCCCTTAGCCTTAGCTAGGTGGGGGTTTCAGCCTCTGATACCAGTCAGGGCAGTTCCCAACATCTCCCCCTTTTTTAGTTTTTAAAATCAATTGTGGTTGTTAAGCCTGTGAAACCTACTTTTGCTGTTTTCGAATGCAAATCAGAAGAAAAGCAACATCTACATACATCATAAGGCAATAATAGAAATATAAAGCAGAAACTAAATTCTATGGGTTGTGAATACCTAAATTTCTAAATTCAGTGCAAGAAAACATATTAAGGGAAAAAACAAAAGTAATAAGTCTGATTACATTTCAATCTTTGAGAGAAATTACATAGATATCAGGAAAGGCAAATCACATGGCAGTTTGAGCATAATGCAAGCCTGACTTTCTTTATGAGAGGATTTCTTAACAGGTGCAGTTCTGCGCACCGACTCATCACCTACTTTCTTACGTGGGTGTTGAGTTTTAATTTTACGCCTGCCAGAGTGGTTTCTCATACCTTCTCCCTTGTTTTCAGTTAGGACTGCTAAGGGTTCCATAAAGGTGGCTACTTGCTGGTCTCTGATACGACCCTGGGAAAACAATTTGCAAATACACCGAAGTACACAAATCAATATCACAATCAGTAAACAACCAGCAGCTCCAAAAACCCAAATTCTCAAATTAATTCCATCAAACCATGTTTTAGGATTTAGCCAATTAATATTTTCATTAAGGGCTCGAAAAATGTCCTGTTTGGTTAAACGTTGAATGTCCTGCAGCTGCTGATGTAACTCCAACTGCAATTTATCAATTTGTCCTTTTAAGTTAGTGGAGAAAGCTCCCCTCAAGCGATGTTGTATATCAGTCCAAGTATGTTGGCTGGAATTCCACTGTAGCGGTGTGACACACAGTCTGGAGAAACTAGGGTCACAGGTTAGGTGCTGACGAGTCACGAGAGCGTCCTGGCGTTCGCCAATCCAGTCCAGTGCTGATTCAACTGCAGAAAGGCGGGTCAGGATCTCCTGATCTATTTGAGCCTGTTGGACTAATTCTAAAAGTAGCATTGATTAAACAATAAGTGCAACCAGGTGTTAACAAACTGTCGGACTCATAAGGAGGGCAGTGCATTGTTAAATGCTATAATGCCATTTGGATTCATTCATTTTCTGGTCATATTCTGGAGATAACAGATTTGGAAAGAGTTGGAAGGCACAATTAAATCATAACCACTATTAACGACTGGTCTTGTTAGATTTATGCAAAGAAACCTTATGTCATTACTTACTCCTTTAGAATGCCAAATTCTGGAGGGATCAGGTAGGGAGAAAAATATAAAGTGTGAAGGAAAATCCTTTTCCTTCTGATATCTACCAGGCTTCTTAAAACTTTCACTTCCACAGACCTTCTGCAACATTCACAAACTCTCTATTCTTTTTCATACACTTTCTGATATCCACCAAGATTGCATCTTCATTCCCTGTACCTTCCATCACTAACAGCACATAATTCTTTCTTAAAATGTTTACTTCCACAGACTTTCTGTAACATTCACAAACCTTCTAATCTTTCTTTCATACCCCTTCTGATATTCACCAAGATTGCATTTCCATGCCTTATACCTTCAATTATTAACTAACATCACATAACTTCTTTCCTAAAACCTTTACTTTTCCATTTATCTTTACAGTTTCCCATTTACATTCCTACAGTGTGAAGTTTCAACCTTCCCTGGAATCCTCAATTTCCTTTTCAGAGCAGATACAGAGCAAAATCCATCCTTCTCTGTGGGGGGTGAAGGTGGGGCCTCCGTGATCTGCTCACTCAATTTGCACACCGTTTCACTGTCAGAATCATATTCCTCATCATCTAGCTCTGTTTTCTTTGTCCAAATGAACTCAAGAGAATCCCTGACAAGCCTCCAGGTTACAAAGGTGTGTACACCAATAGATATACTACTGTTTTGCAAAGATTTCAACCTTTCACCCACCTTTCCCCAAACATCAATGTCTAACGTCCCTCTATCAGGAAATGAAGGACAATATTTTCTTATAGATTGCAAAAGCTGAACCAGATGCTTTTCTTTCACCTTATATTTTGCCTCTTTAAGAACTTGGTAATATATGCAGAAAAGCTTTCTGCCCTTTATATAAGTTACAACCTATGTTTACCTTCCTTCCTTTTTTTTTAAAGAAAAAGCTTACTTTTATTTTTAATTGGCCAAACAAATCACCTGATTACTTTTTTCAAGGCAAATCTTTTTTTTCCCCAAACTTGAGAATTAAATTACCATTTACCCAATTACAGGCGGTCACGAAGAGAGAAACGACCTAGAAAAGAAAGACCTACTTCCCTGAAAATTCAACGCATCCTACGACATGCCCGAGAAAGAGTTCGGGGTCGTTGGCCCTTACCTGGGCTGTTAGCGCGCAAATCCACCCGAAGTTGATGCGTTGTCCACAGCGACGGCTCGTAGCCGCTGGTTCCAAGTGGTCTCGAATGGGGTTCCACCTCTGTGGTCCCGAATTGCTGCCCCACGTTGGGCGCCAGCTGTTGAGCGTGGGTCACCGGCCAGCAGCGACCACGGAACACTGTGGATGGCTCGACGATAAACACGCGAGAAAAAACACCACATGCACAGAGACAAACTAGTTTCTGTGGAGAAGTAGGGACGAAATGGCCACCCCTTCTAGTGAGGAGCGTGCTGATTTACCGTCTATACCTGCTTTTATTAGGCTCATTTTGCATAATAATTCAGGTAAAGTACAGTACTCATTCGGGGGAAGTAAGGAACCATAGAAAACAAAGAACTCTGCCGGTCTATTGAGTTGGGGGTCAAAGAGCTGTAAGACTGAGGAACAAACTAACTTCCTCCTAAGACCCTTCTCATTCAACTGAGAGCATTCTAAACAAAGAAGGTTTCACAGTAATTTACATATTCTTTCTTAGGCCTGATCACCCTGGGGAATCCGCACTTCTCAGTACCGAGCTGCACCACCCTGTCATTGTTTCAGGCTTAGGTGGAGCAAGGGAACTAGGTAACCAAGAGATAAGGAGATTTTCTTCCGGACGCTGAGAACTCAGACTTTGTCAAAGCCGAGGAGTGAGGGTCCATCACCCCCCTTTTGCTGCAGCCCCCCCAAGTCCTTCTTTTGGGGGGCCTCCCAAAGTGATCGTGCCTGGCTTAGGTCGTTCCCCGTGGGGAATCTTACCCGTCTTTGGCTAACCGACCAAGCTTTTTGGGGGTTCAGTCATGAATAAAGCAGCAGAAGCAGCATTCCTGCCAGGGAGATAAGCTTTTGTCTCCTTGCTGGCTTACGGTTCCAAGGGCGTTCCCTTAGCCTTAGCTAGGTGGGGGTTTCAGCCTCTGATACCAGTCAGGGCGGTTCCCAACATTCATCTATATATGTGTATGTTTAAACCACTCCTTTTTTTTGTTTACCTGCCTATTTATTGAGGTAGTGTAGCATGTAGGGAGGGTGGGAAGAGCTTGGATTCTGGAGCTTATATTATCTGTGTTTTAATCCTGGCTCTGTCTCTTACTGACTCTGTGACTTTAGCAGGTCACTTAAACCTCTCTATACTTTACCCTCCTTGTCTATCAAACAGGACAATACTAGTATTTATGTTATAAGATTGTTGTGAGTATTAAATACCCAATCTATTTGAAGTGCTTAAAACAGTGTCTGGGACATAGTATATGCCATATAAATGTCAGATATCAAATGTCAGGCTGTGTTCTGATATAAGGGCTAAAGCAGGGAACAAGGCAGATTAATTTTCTGCCCTGTAGTACTTACAGTTAGTGGGCAGTCTTTATATTCTTTATGAAGCCATGATATGATGTTTTTAAGGATTTACAGATTTTGAAGCAAAAAGAGCATGTTGAAAATTTAGTTCTGTGTTTGTCTTTACAAATTGTTTTTCGAATTTTACTATTGTATACACATAGTTTGATATAATTATATGCACATACAATTATGGGTTTGTTTTTGAATTTGCTATTTTTGTTTATTAAGTATTGTGTAAAGTATTAAGCATTTAGTGTATATTGGCTATACATTTACTTTAAATAGCTTATTTAATGACCTATTAGATAAGCATTCTGCAGTATATGAAGGAATTTTATTATTTTCTAGGTATTTTTACTATTTTACTGTTATTTTGATTTTAATATCACTGTACCAATTGAATTATTCAAACATAATGAACAGATGTATAGTTCTTATCATTTAACAGATTGGCTTTTTAAAAATCCTCTCCCAAGGATATGTTTATTGATTTTAGAGAGAGACGGAGTGAGGGAGAGAGACATTGATGTGAGAGAGAGACATCAATTGGTTGCCTCCTATGTGTGCTATGATGGGAGGTCAAACCCACAACCTAGGTATGAACCTTGACTGAGAATTAAACCTGTAACTTTTTGGTGTATGGGACAACACTCATCCACCCGAGCCATTCAGCCAGGTCATAACAGATTGTTTTTTAACAAAATATAGTTAACTTATAACACCTCAATAATGCATGATCATTTATTTTTTACGTTCTACTGTTGTAATTATACCTCAGATTGTTTAACTTGCATTTCTTAAACTACAAGTGGAGCTAAGCATGCTTTTCTGCAGTTATTTATTTTCATCTTTTTTCCCATTGGTGAGTAGGCTGTGAATTGTTTAAGTTCTTTTTATATGTATTGATGAATAGGTAAAGAATGTAGGAGTGTTTAGTTGATAGAAGACAGAACTTGGTAGAAAGGCATAACTGTTTTAAAATATTAAAGTACAGTTATAGAAAACAACATGACATGAGGTTCCTCAAGGCTTAACAAGGATCAATGGGAGGCATTTTGCAGAGGCAGATTCTAGGATGAATGTGAATGCTGTCATCTAACATTTACAGCATTGGTTTTCACCTGGAAAGAATCTTTGAATCTCCATCAAAGAAAGGAAGCTTGTGTGTGGGTGGGGCAATGGAGATTGGAAATGGGCAGGATGGAGAATGAGCAGAAAGATTGGGAAACTGGAGTCCTTATTTAGAGATTTCTAGATGGGAAGGTGAATTGCTTCTGAAAGTACTGTCCACCCTGGCAGAGCGCTTCCTGAACTGTAGATGAGGTCTGTTCAGAAGGTATCCAGCCATATAATATGAAAATAGAGATGTTTATTGAAGAAGATACAAGCTACAAGAAATATTGTACATAGGACAATGACACCTCAGTCCCCTTCAAGTAGGCACCTTAGGGCCTCACACAGTTCTCCCAGTCACCATCAGCTGCCCTGTAGTATTTTCCTGAATCTCATCAGTGGTGTGAAATCGCTTCCCTTTCACAGGTGATTTTAGTTTTGTGAAAAGGCAGAAGTTGCAGAGTGCCAATCTAGGTTGTAGAGGGCTGAGTCACCTGGGTGATTTTATGTTTTTCAAAAACACCAATGTGTGTTTTGCATGTGTGGACATGTTGTTATGATGAAACTGCTGATCACCAATTGTCCATGATTGCAGCCTTCTGAATCATCCAAATATTTTCTACAGATGAATGTTCAAGCTTAACACAAAATTTGATGCAGATTCATTATTTTACTTGCTCAGTCATTTTGAATATGATGGTCACACAGAACACATGCTTACTCAATGGTGTGTACTGGCCCCACTGACTAGTACAGTGAAGTCATCATTGGTCACCCATATACATTCCAATCTACTCTCCTTGACTGCCAGGTTACATGGATGTTGTACAAGGCATACTTGTTATATTAACAGTGGCGGAACTTTTTCCAGACAGACCTTATTATACAAAGCAGGTTGGGTGACTATTCTGGGTTTTAAGTTTGGAGGAAATTGCCAGTAAAATTCATTTTACCTCTGGAATCCTTTGAAATCACATATAGCATTTTATAGCCTATAAATCTTTTTTCTTTATAATATTTTCATTTTAATGGGTTGTGTACAATAAAAAGATAATGTTCCCTTTTCTGAGGCTATTCATTTGTGGATGACACAAGATGAGGAAATAGGTAAATTTTGGTAGCAGTAGATTTTCATACTTCATTTGAAAATTTTCTTTATTTAATGGACTTAAATTTCATACCAATATATTAAAAGTAGTGTTTTGAAACAGGAAAATTTAGAACTTGCATTTCATGGTGTATTGCTTTCCTTTACCATATATTTGGATTTAGATTATGTTTGATATGATGCTGATAGTCTAAATCAGGGGTGTCAAAGTCATTTTCACCGGAGGCCACATCAGCCTCATGGTTTTCTTCAAAGGGCTGAATGTAATTTTAGGACTGTAGAAATGTAACTACTCCTTAACAGTTAAGCAAGACCTTGGCACTGCAACTGGGTAGAAACAAGGTGCCAGGTCAGATAAAACAAGGTAGAGGGCTAGATTCAGCCCGCAGGTCTTCTGTTTGCCACCTGTGGTCTAAATGTATATTTTAAGTGACTTTAGGGACTGTAAGATATGGACGTCATAAATCACCTATGTGATATATTTTATAAGTACCACATGCTGATTGTGCCACTGGAGTTTCATCCTAGATATATTTCAATACAGCACACAACTGGATTCAAAGCAATGAAAATATTTGTGTTGGTCAAAAGATAAGAGACTGGACTTGGCCAGGAACAAGAATAAAAATTAAGCCATAAATTAGTCTTCTGAGTTCCAAATGGCATCTGAGTAGGAGCCTATTAGAAGACTTAAAATATCTTAAAATAATGCAATGCCTATTAATATACAAATAACATATTTCACAGATATAAAACAAACATTTCAAAAATTTATGTGGAACCATAAACGATGGCAAATAGTTTCAGCAATTTTGAGAAAGAATAGAATAGAAGGGATCACAATACCTGATATCAAACTATATTACAAAGCCACTGTAATCAAAACAGCCTGGTACTGGCATTAGAACAGACACATAGACCAATGGAACAGAATAAAGAGCCCAGAAATAAACCCAAGTCTCTGTGGTCAATTAATATTTGACAAAGTGGGCAGAAGCATAAAATGGAGTAAAAAGCAAATGGTGTTGGGAGATCTGAACAGCTACATGCAGAAAAATAAAACTCGACCACCAGCTTACACTATACACAAAAATAAACTTTAGATGGATAAAACACGTATATAAGTCATAACACCATAAAAATCCTAGAGGAGAACATAGGCAGGGAAATCTCAGATATTCCACACAACAGTATTTTCACTGGTGTGTCCCCTAGACCAAGGGATATAAGGGAAAGAATAAACTAATGGGATTTCATGAAAATAAAAAGCTTTATGACTGAAGAAAACATTGTCAAAATGAAAAGGAAACCACCATGTGGAAAATATATATTTGCCAATGATACCTTGGACAAGGGCTTGATCTCCAAGTTATATAAACTCACATGACTCCTCTCCAGAAAGACAAACAACCCAATTAAAAAATGGGCAAAGGACCTGAACAGACACTTCTCCAAGGAGGACGTACAGAAGGCCCAGAGACATATGAAAGGATGTTCAGCATCACTAGCCATCAGAGAGATGCAATTAAAACCACAATGAGATACCACTTCATACCGGTCAGAATGGTCATCAAAAATGAATCAACAAAGAACAGTGCTGGAGAGGTTGTGGAAAAAAAGAAACCCTAGGGTACTGTTCGTGGGAATGAAAATTGTTGCAGCCACTGTGGAAAACAGTATGGAATTTCCTCAAAAAACTGAAAATGGAACTGCTTTTTGACCTGGCAGTTCCACTGCTGGGATTATACTTGAAGGATCCTGAATCACCAATTCAAATGAACCTATGTACCCCAATGTTCATAGCTGCACGATTTACAATTGCCAAGTTTTGGAAATAACCTAGGTGCCCATCAGTAAATGAGTGGATCAAAAATCTGTGGTACATTTACACAATGGAATTCGATGCAGCAGAAAGAAAGAAGGAGTTCCTACCATTTGTAACAGCATAGATGGATCTGGAGAGCATTATGCTAAGGAAAAAACTAGGTGGTGAAAGATAAATAACATATAATCTCAACTGTAAGTGGAACCTAGTTACTTACAAAAAAGCAAGCAAAATATAACCAGAGACATTGCAATAAACAATAAACTGACAGTAATCAGAGAGGAGGTGGGAGGGTATAATGGGGGAAGCATCATCAAAGGACATATATAAAGGACACATGGACAAAGCCAAAGGGCAGTAGGATCGAAGGTGGGAGGCTGGGATGGCTGGGGTGGAGGGGAATGGTAGGGTGAAAATGGAGACAACTGTACTTGAACAACAATAAAAAAAAGAACCAATGAATGCATAAATAAGTACAACAACAACAACAAAAGAATAATGCCAGTAAACCTCAGGTAAGATGGTGAGAACAGAGGCAGTATATATAGTTTTTGGATCTTCCCAAATGTCCATATAAAAACAGATAGAGCTACTAAAGAACAAAATGAGAAAAATCATGGAAAACATTTACGACAAAATGGCAAGGAATCCAAATTAAGAGTAAGAACAGACCAAATTAAGAATAAGAACAGACCATCAAAAATCATAACATGAACAATATGAACATTTGTACGGTGAAAAAATAGAGGAAATCATTAATGTCTTTAATGACCAGAGAACAAATTCAAGGTAGCTCACAGGTATTCTTTGGAAAGCACAGGTCAAATTTGACAATAGCAACTAAAATTAGGAAGTGAGTTCAAGGAGTCCCTGATAATATCTGAAGAGAATGGGACAGTATAGCCTCCATTAATTCTTGAAAATCACCCTCCAAATGAAGGCCTCCACAGAGAGAAACTGCAGCTAGCAAAATAAAAATTAAGCAGGATATGGATAAGAGAAGATACATATAAAAGTAAGAGAGAAGAATAGACAGGAAGTTTTGAAAAGCAGCTGTCATATATTTTTTAACACTGCACAAAAAAACTGAAGAGAGTTTTCTATGATGGCTATTTTAACAAAGCCACTTTCTAAAAATTCAGGAAAAATTTATTTGACATAAAAAAGAAAAAGTAACCAAAAAGCGCAGATCTCAAATCCTATCCAAGATTATAAGAGTACACAAGGATTAAGCAGAATAATATTCTGATAGGTTTTTCTATATTATGTTTGCAGTGGTGTTGCAAGACTGTATAGACAATCCATAGCAATGTTAGAGGCCAAACCATGCATCACCTACACTACAAAAAATATAGAAAAAATAAAAAATAAAATTTACATAAAACAGTATTTCTGAACTGTCAGTGATGTATGGATCAGAATTATTAATGTAGTAATATTAGTGTGGATCTTGAGACATAGTGGTACTTAGCCTAGTGTCTTCATGTTTACAAGCCAGTTGTTTGAAAAATCCTGAGTGACCCTGAACTAGAAGATAGTGATTGGGTTTCCTGGATGTGCTCTTACTTACTGTATACTCTGTATGGCCTGTGAATTGACATGCAGACAAAGGAAAGAGGTAGTGAATACTAGAAGGAATAAAAGATAACTTTAACTATAACTTATTACTAATATGTAGAGATAAATTCCTGAGGAAATAAGGTCTGAGGAAATTACAGGAAATATTAAATCTATGATTCTGTTTACAGTAGAAATGCTGACCAACAAATTCCAGCTGTTTCTCTGTGGGTTACGGAATGTCACCGGCCTGTTTATAATTACTGCATCATAGACTCCAGCCTGGATCTTATGGACTTTTCATTGGTTGGGTTTGGGTTTACTTAGATTTGTCCAAAAAGACATTTCCTATTGGCAGTACATTTATGTAATATAACTCTGCACCAAACATTTATTGCCAAAACTTCTGTTCCAGTTTCTTCTCCCTCCTTGCCAATAATTTGCCTCCCCAGAAATGCTGGTATAGTTTAATTTATTTAGCCCTGAATAGAACTTGCTTGTACCATGCACTGTTCTAAACACCTACAAAGCATTAATACATTTAATTCTTCATGTCAAGCTTATGAGATAGATACTATTTTAGTCATTCTTATTGTTATTCCTTTTCAGTTTTCTCAGTTTTTCCCCTTATTCCTCTTATAGTTGAGATAGTACATTTACATAATGCAAGAAAGAAAGATTTTAACTCCTACCTTTGGTGATGGCATGGATGAAACTGGAAAATAAGATGCTAGACCTACTTTTTAAACCAACAGGAAAAGAAATAACCTTAAAGTATAAAGAATAATGATTTGTATATATTAAAATTAGTAACTTCCATATGAAAAAGTAAAGAAAGCTAAAGAAATGCTATAGCCTAGAATTAGAAATTTGAAATGCATATAACTAATAAAGGATTTGTATCTAGACAACATGGACTCTGATAATCAAGGTACCTCTTGAACAGGGCTCCTAGTGCCTAAATGGGATGAAATTTAAAAACAGAACCTAGCAGACATTTTTGAACAGGGTCCTCTCACACTTGCTGCACTTCAGGGAGAGGCTGCACTGACTGCCTGACTCCTTCAATGAACTGCCTGCATTCCACACTGAACTGTCTGCTTGTACTATGTTCCTGCTGTCTGAGTTGACACTTATGAAGGATCTTCTAGAACCGTAAATCAACCAGTGGGCTAAAGACCTTCCCCTTCCAGTCGGAGCTGTGCAGTCATACCCTCATTTGCATCTTCCCTGACCAATTAGAGAGGCTCCATTTTAACTAACCAAGATAGTGGTTTTTGAACTCGTGAAACTGTAAGGACTTGGAGTTCTCATTTATATGAGAATGGACCAATTGGCTTCTCTTTATATAACTCAGGTCTCTTCTGGCTTCAAGAGCCAAAGGCTGTATTCCATGTTGGACCTGTAACACTGAAGTTGTCTTGCCTGAGCAGACCAGAGTGGAGTGGAGCTGAAACACTGGAGTGGAGCACATCAGAGCTGTCTTGCTGATGTGGAGTAGATTGGAGCTATTCACAACAGTGGTGCTGAGCTGCAACACCAATGTCACCTCACTCCAAGTCCACCTCACCCCAAGGGCACTCTGCCCCAGGGACATCTCACAGCTGTGCCATTCCAGAGATGTGCTATATTACTATTGAGCTGTCTCCACCATCCTGTTTCACAGCTGTGCCACATCACAATTGAGCAGTTTTCATTAAATGAAAACCAACCCCCCTTTACCATACCCAAAATTGAGGATACCTATTGGCATTGAATAGGCACCAATGATTATTAGTTCATAATTGTGCCTATATTCCTATAAGTCAACAAGAAGAGACAAAGAGGAATCCAAGATTACAGCAGAGTAGGTGGAAGCCACATGAGACTGTTAGGAAGAGCAGAGACATGAAAAGGGCTGATTCCTGCTCCTGTGGGGAGCAGTTGAGGTTCTGAAGGAGTATCTCAGCTACAGGTGGTTGCCCTTGCATGGGGTCTAAACTCCAAGCTAGACTACCCAGTCCAGAGCACCAAAGCCTGGAAGAGGTGCCCACATAACATTATACTGTGCAAAGCAGTGGGGTTTCTGTCCACAGGGAGAAATGAGAATTCACTAGAGACACAGGATCCCTATAGAAGAACCAAGACCTCAAAATTTCATTCTCAACTACTCACCCTCTGCTCTGATGGGGGGAGGGTGGAGTGGATTTGAGTCATGTGAGGAGAGACTGGGGATTGTGGATCTGGGGAAAGAGCTGAAAGGACAGCTGCCAGGATCCCTGTGCTGAGTCACTCTCCCACACTGCAGATGCTGTCTTTATTGGGTGGAGCCCTCCCTTCTGCATGGCATTAGTCTGGGGAAAGCAATAGCTACACCCTCTGCACTCCCTCTTGCCCCACCCTGGAGAGTTTGTGTCTTGCTGAGGAGTCATTTGCCTTGGCTAGGGTGTAGAGGTCTGGGAATACTCAGGGGCTGTCAGTGACTGAATTATGTGGCTTTGTGGTGGGGGTCATGTCCCCCACTTTCCCATAAACCTGACTGATACTTACCCTCATGGAAGATCCATTAGAACCAACCTCCAGACTTCCAACAGACCCACCCTCAGGATTTGGCAGCCCCATCTGCCTGACTCCAAGTGGCTTTGCCCTTTAGAGGTTGGAGCAGAATCTGGGACAGACTGAGTTGTGTGACTGGGGTGGAGGCCACACCCCCACCTTCCCCAAAGCATGACTATAACCTCCACTCACATGAAATCCTCTAGCTTCATCCTTCTGACTTTCGGAGGCCCTGCCCTGCTGAGCTCCACCTCTGCCTGGCAGTATCTGGGACAGAGTTTTGACAGAGACCATTTTTTCCTTGCATACCCAACCAGAACACAACCCTCCCTTAATATGGCCAAATCTTGGTCAGTTTGAGCCTGAGACCCTACCCTACCACAAAGATGTGCACACACCCACCAGGTGCAGCTAGGCTTGCTATACCTGGGGACATTTGCTCAGTGGCCTCAGGCCCAGCATTGGCACCAAGTTTGAACCAGTATCATCAGTCTGGTGAACACCACTTTCCCCTCCCTGGTGACTCACTGAGAATATGTCTCATGCAACTTGATCACCACCAGAAGTCTTTTAACGACTGAGTCTAACAAGGGGCCTATAGGTGGAGGCAGGTGGAGGAAGATATTGGAGTTCCTTGGGACATTTGCTGACCTGTCTCTGAGTCCCATGCTGCTAAATCTGGCCTTGGTTCACAGCTTGGTTCTTCCCATGTGCACCCAGGTTCAGCAGAGTCAGCTACAAACTGTGGATTGCTTGCAGCTCCAAACAGGTTGTTCAGGGCTAGGCACAAAGAGCATCTAAACTTGGCCAGAACCAAAGTCCATCCCAAGAGGCCCCAGAACCAACACACCCCATGTTTGGTTGGTTGCAGACAAAATCAGAGCAGATTCAAATAAGCTTCACAAGCTGTATATCCAAAGGGAGATCTCAGCAAGCACCAAAGCCTGCTTAGGCAAATACCTCTTCATAGAGTAGCTGAATGAATAAGAAAGCAAGACCCATATATATCCTGTCTACAAGAGACCCACATCAGATTCAGAGATGCACACAGACTAAAAGTGAAGGGATGGAAAAAAATATTTCATGCAAATGGAAAGGGGAAAAAACAGGGTTAGCAATATTTATATCAGACAAAGTAGAGTTTAAGATAAAAGCTATAGTAAGATATGAAGTAGGACACTACCTAATGATGAAGGAAACAATCCAGCAAGAGGATATAATCCTTGTAAACATGTATGCACCCTTCATAGGAACACTTAAATATATAAATTTTGATGGACATAAAGGGAGAGATTGGTGGTAACACAGTCATAGTAGGGGATATTACCACCCTATTGACATCAGTGGATAGACCTTTCAGACAGAAAATCAACAAGGAAATGGTGGCCTTAAATGATACACTAGATTAGATGGATTTAATAGATATCTTAAGAGTGTTTTACCCTAAATTATCAGAATATACATTCTTTTCAAGTGCACATGGAACATTTCCTAGGATAGACCACATGTTAGGACACAAAACAAGTCTCAATAAATTTAAGAAGTATGAAATTATATTAAGCATTATCTCTAACCATAATGGTATGAATCTAGAAGTCAATCATAGGAAGAAAACTGAAAAACACACAAAGAAATGGAGGCTAAATAAAATGTTACTAAACAATAAGATCAAGGGAAAAAACTAAAGATATATTGAAACATATGATAAATGAGAACACAACAACCCCAAATCTATGGGACATAATGCAAGCTGTGCTAAGAGGGAAATTCATAGCATTACAGGCTTAACTCAAGAAATTAGAAAAATCTCAAACAATCTACTTTACACTTAAATGAACTAGAAAAAGAACAAAAACAAAGCACAAAATGAATAGAAGGAATGAAACTATAAAGATCAGAGCAGGAATATACAAAATAAAGTACAAAAATACAAAAGATCGATGAAATCAAAGTTGATTCTTTGAAAAGATAAACAAGTTTGGCAAAATTTAACCAGACTCATAAAAGAAAATAAGAGTGCTGGCTGGTGTGGCTCAGTGGACTGAGTGCTGGCCTGCAAAGCAAAGGGTTGCCAGTTCGATATCAAGTCTAGGGCACATGCCTGCGTTGTGCCCAAGTCCCCAATAGGGGGCACGCGAGAGGTAAACACATTGATGTTTCCCTCTCTCACTCCCCTTCCCCTCCCTATAAATAAATAAATAAATAAATAGTAAGTAATCTTTAAAAAAAAAGAAAAAAGAAGACTCAAATAAACTTCAAAATGAAAGAGAAGTAACAACTGATATCAAAGAAATACAAAGGATTGTAAAAAAATATTTTGCACAACTATGTGCCAAAAAATTGGACAATCTGGACAAAGTGGATAAATTCCCAGAATCATAAAATCTTCCAAAACTGAATCAGGAATAATCAGAGAACCTGGACAGACAGATTACAATTAATGGAATTGAAGTAGTAATCAAAATACTCCCAACAAACAATAGTCCCATACTGGTTGGCTTCCCAGGTGATTTAACTAAACATTCAAATAACTAACACCTATCTCTTTCAAATTATTGCAAAAATTACAGAGGAGGATAACTCCCATGCACATTTTATGAGGCCAGCATTATCCTAATTGCAAAACCAGATATAGACACTACAAAGAAAGAAAATTATAGACCAGAGTACCTGGTGAACACATATGCTAAATATTCAACAATATATTAGCAAACCAGATCCAGAAATACATTAAAAAGATCATACACCATGATGATGTGGGGTGTATTTTGGGAATACTAATTTGGTACAATATCTGCAAATAAATAAATATAATTTACCACAAAAACAAAATGAAGGGTATTATATCAATACATGCAGAAAAAGCATTTGATAAAATTTGATAACAATTGATAATAAAAACTCTTAGCAAAATGGGAATAGAGGGAACATACAGCAACATAATAAAGACCATATATGGCAAATCCACAGCTAATGTCACACTTAATGAGCAAACACTAAAACTGCTCTCTTTAAGATCAGGAATGAGACAGGGAGATCTGCTTTCACCATTCTTATTCAACATAGTACTGGAAGTCCTAGCCACAGTAAATCAGGAAAGAAATAAAAGGCATCTAAATTGGAAAGGAACAAGTTGAAAGTGTCATTATTTGCCAGTGATTTGACACTGTATATAGACAACCCTAAACATTTCAACAAATAACTACTAGAAGTGATAATGAACTGGATAAAGTAGAGGACACAAATGTCTAGGTGTCAGTTGTTGTTGTTTTTTTTATATGCCAATAATGAACTATCAGAAACAGAAACTAAGAAAACACTCCCATTTACAATTCAATAAAAATAATAAATACCTAGAAATAAATTTAACCAAGGATTTAAAAGACCTGTACTCTGAAAAATATAAGACACTCAGAAAGAAATTGAAGGTACAAATAAGTGGAAGAATATACTGTGTTCATAGATAAGAAGAATTAACATCATTAAAATGTTCATACTTTTCAAAGCAATTGCAAAGATTGCAATAGATTCAATGCAATTCTTTTCAAGATACTAATGGCATATTTCAGAGAACTAGAACAAATTTTGCAAAATTTATATGAAACCACAAAAGACTTTGAATAGCCACAGCAATCTTGTGAAAGAACAAAGTGGAGGATTCACACTGCTTGATATCAAAATATGCTATAAGGCCATAGTAATGAAAACATTGATCCTGGCATAAAAACAGATATATGTAATCCAAAAATAAACCCACCCCTTTATGGTCAATTAATATTTGACAAAGAAGGCAAAAGAATACAATGGGGTAAAGATAGTCTACTCATTAAATGGTGTTGGGATACATGCAAAAAAAAATAATGAAAGTAGACCACCTTCTTGCACCATACACAAGAACAAACTCAAATAATTAAAGACTTAAGTGTTAGACTCAAAGCCATAAAAATCCTTGGAGAATACATAGGCAGTAAAATCTTGAACATTTCTTTTAGCAATATTTTTCTGATGTATCACCTTGGGTGAGGGAAATGAAAGAAAAAACAAACAAACAAATAGGACTACATCAAACTTAAAAGTTTCTGCACAGCAAAGGAGACTATTGAAAAAATGAAAAGACAATCCAGTCCATGAAACTGCCAGTGATACACTTGATAAGGGGTTAATATCCAAACTTTATGGAGAACTTAAAAAAGGCAACACAAAAAACCCCCCAAACAATTTAATTAAAAAATGGGCAAAGGACCTAAGTAGACACTTTACCAAAGAAGATATACAGATGACCAATAGACATATGAAAAAATGTTCAATGTCACTAATTATCAAAGATATGCAAATTAAAACCACAATGAGATATCATCTCTTATATTTCAGAATGGCTATCATCAATAAATCAACAAACAACAAATGTTGACAAGGATATATAGAAAAGGGAACCCTCGTGTACTGTTGATGGGAATTGCTGATTGGTGCAGTAAATGTGGAAACAGAATGGAGTTTCCTCAAAAAATTAAAAATGGAACTTCCTTATGACCTAGCATTTTCACTTCTTGGAATGTTTTAAAATAAAACCCAAACTGTAATTAGAAGGAATATATGCATCCCTATATTCACTGCAACATTATTTATATATATTTATATATAAATATTATTTATATTTATCACAACATTATTTATATATTATAATGTAACCAAGATTTGGAAGCAGTTTCAGTGTTTTTCCTTTGGTGAGTGGATGAAAAAGCTGTGATACATTTCAAAATGGAATGCTACTCAGCCATAAAAAGAAGGAAATATTGCCCTTTTCTATAGTGTGGATTGTGCAGGGGTGCATTATCCTGAGTAAAATAAGGCAGTCAGATAAAGACAAGTCCCATGTTATTTCACTCATTTGTGAAATCTAATGAATACAATGAGCTAATAAAATAGAAGCAGACTGATTGATTGAGAACAGATTGACAGCTGTCAGAGGGGTGGTGGTTTGTGGGGCTGGTGGAAAAAGGTGAAAGTATTAAACAAAACAAAACAAAAAACACTCATAGACAACAGTATGGTGATTATCTGAGTCAAAGAGGAGTTGGGGTAGGTCAAAGAGGATATAGGTGGGATAAATGATGGTAGAAGGAACTGTGGCTTGGATGGTGAACCCATAATACATTATATAGATGACATAGTATATAATTGTACACCTGAAACATATATAATGTTATTAACCAGTTTCACCCCAATAAAATCATTTATTGAGAAAGGTAGAAAAAAAAAAAGAAAAATTGCCCAGCTGAAAAATGGGTAAATGATATTAAAAGAAAAGAAAAGGAAAAAATATAAAATCCCCCTTTTCTTCACATTCAAATATAGTTGTCTCCATTTTACCCTCACTACTACCCCCTGCCTCATTCCTCCCCACCTCCCATTCTTGACCTTATCCTCTGACTTTGTCTATGTGTTCTTTATGCATGCTCCTTGATGACCCTTCCCCTATTTTCCCCCATTACTCCTCCCCCCATCCCCTGTAGTTACTGTCAATTGTCCTTTATTTCAATTTCTCTGGTTATATTTTGCTTGCTTGTTTTTTTCATTAGGTTCCACTTATAAGTGAGATCATATGGTATTTGTTTTTCACTTCCTGGCTTATTTCACCCAGCATAATGCTCTCTAGTTCCATCCATGCTGTCACAAAAGGGTAGGAGCTCCTTTCTTTCTTCAGCATAGCATTCCATTGTGTAAAGGCACCATAGTTTTTTGATCCATTCATTTACTGATGGGCACCTAGGTTGCTTCCAGCACTTGGCTATTGTAAATTGTGCTACTATGAACATTGGGGTGCATAGGTTCTTTTGAATCGGTGATTCTGGATTCTTAGGGTATAATCCCAACAGTGGAATTGCCAGGTCAAAAGAAAGTTCCATTTTTAGTTATCTGAGGAAATTCCATACTGTTTTCCACAGTGGCTGCACCAGCCTGCATTGCCACCAATATCATACTCAATTTTGGGCAAAAACTAAAAGCTTTCCCACTGAGATCAGGAACAAGACAAGGTTGTCCACTTTCATTATTTCCATTCAACATAGTATTGGAAATCCTACCCACAGTGATCAGGCAAGAAAAAGAAATAAAAGGCATCCCAGTTGGCAAGGAGGGAGTAAAACTGTCACTGTTTGCAGATGACATGATAGTGTACATAAAACCTTAAGCCTAAGAAATGATGCTTAATTTTTCCATTTGTGAGAAGTGCAACTAAGAGTTACCATAAGATGCTATGCCTCTTCTATCAGATTGACAAAACGTTAGTCTGATAGTAACAAATTGGTGAAAATATGAATCATGGTGGAAGCACAAATGGGTGTTAACCACTTTGAACAGCAATTTGGCAAAACCTAAGATAGCTGATGATGTGTGTGCTTGATGACTTAGCAGATCATTATACCTGTATATATAACTTAGGGAATTGATCCCAAAGAAACAGAGAAACTGGAAATAATGACCATTATTAGGAGAACAAAATAAATTTATAATATTCACACAGGAATGTGTCCACTGTACAATAAAATGAATGAACCAAATCTACATTTATGAATATGGCTAAATCCTGGAATTAAAATGTTCAATAAAAACAGCAAGTTGCAGTGTAAAGTTTAGAAACACATAACATGATATTTGTATTATTTATAGATTCATCGGAACACGTACACACATAAACTGTATATACAATAATATAAACACAGCAATGCATGACCTTTTTAGTATAGTGGTTACTTCTGGGTGAAAAAGGAGAATAAGGTTAAGGAGAAATACAAAAGGGACTTTGCCTGTGTCTGTACCATTTTGTCTCCTAAAGATATGAAGCAAATATGCTAAGATATTAATATTTTAACAGTGTAGGTTGTTAAAGGGCAATAATATTTATATTATTTTCTGTAGTTTTCTAGTCCTACACTTTCTGTCATCTTTGAAATGTTTCACAATAGTAAAATAAAAAATAAATTTAATAGTTTAAAAACTAACTCATGTGGGTGATATTCCTTAATTTTCTTTTAAAAAACATTTTTGAAGCACTGTTGTGATATTGAGATGAACTTCCAAAAACTTTTATGTTATGGGAACAGAATTTTTTTCTCCAAAGATTTATATTCAGTTCTTACTGGCTTACATTGTAATGTATTTTGCAGTACTTCATTGATTTTGTTGTTTCTGTAAGGTGTTGATACAGCTTTCTGGGTTGTCAGAGAATTATTTGGAATTTAAAGGCACAGCTTTCTGGGTCTAGCCATCTGTTTATCAAGAAAGTGGTATAATAAGAGGATGAAACTAATATGTGCAAATTTTAAAATATGGGTTTTGGTTATATATATATATATATATATAAACTTTTTTTCAGAAAAGTGTGGTTGGCATATCTACAGTATGGAGACAGTATAGCAAAAAGGTAGATAAGCCTTTTAATTTATACATAAATATATGGACATTTTTTGCAAATTGAATTATATAAGCAAGTCATTGTGTGAATTGTAGTGTTTTTATAACATAAAGTCATATTCTAATACATGTTTCTCTGGTAAAAATACAGTGATTAATACATAATAATATAAGAATGAACTGTATTTCATGTACTCACAATCTACATTTTTATTTTTTGTTTTATCATTTATGCTTTTACAGTTGTTCCACATTTTACCCCTTTGCTCCCCTCCACCCAGCCTGCTTCCAACTTGCTTTTACTGAACCCTGTATGTTAGTTAGTATGTTACTTTTGGATTTCCATATAAAACCTCTCTGAAAAGACAACTAACTCAACTTCCAAAATAACCTACATTTTTGGAGCTCTGAATTTTTATGTGGGAAAATAATTGCAAGGATTTAAATATTTAGTGTTACCAGAGTCTCCATATAAGTTTATACTTGAAATACTTTTCTGTCCTGACCCAAAAGTGGGGAAGAATTCACGAAACCAAGATGGATATGCTTTTACTTTTGCCACAAACTTCACCCTATTCTCTGATCAAGGAACTATGAAAGTCACGGAAGAAATTGTCTTTGAGCACCTCACAAAGAATAGCAGGAAGTAAGGGTAAAGAAAACCTCTCATTTGCTGGAGGTTACTGTCACTGACATTTTTAACTAAAAAATTATGGTAACATTAGTTAACATTGTATAAATTTTAGGTATACAACATTATAATTCATTATCTGTATGCTCACCACCAAAGGTCTAGTGTCTTTCTGTTATCATATATTTGATCTACTTAACCCAATTTGCCCTTCCCACACCCCGCCTTCCCCTTGGTATACACCATTCTGTTGTTTGTATATATATATATATGAGTTTGCTTTTGTTTTGTTTTGTTTGTTACTTTTAAAAATATTCCATATATAAGTGAAATCACATAGTGTTTGTTTTCTTTTTTGTCTGATTAATTTCACTTGACATAATACTCTCAAGATCCATCCTGTTACAAATGCCATTGACTTTTAAGTGACCAGATTTTGTCTAGGGGCACTCCAGTCCTCTTAGGGAAATGAGGCCTTGTCCAAATATGGACTCAGCCTAAGCCCCAGCAGGCATTCTCTTTCATCACTGACAGTAAATAAGGCTTTGGAGTTCATTTTAATCATTAGGATAAGAAAAACAAAACAAAACAAAACAAAACAAATCTTTAAACTTGGTGGCCTTTCCACAAGCTATATTGATGTTGGTACCTTTATGGCCAACATGAGTGGTGATTTGTGGGGGTGGAGGAAGGGGGAGAGGTAGAGGTGAAAGAAGGTATAAGCATCTTAAATGGCAATAGTGAGTAATAAAATAAAACAAATTGCTTCAAGTATCTTCATTGTTTGCCTGATAGAATGTGTCTGCTGTATTACTTTCTGCCTAACTTGAAATCTCCACTGTCACACTATACTGTGGGATCTCCAATGAAGACCATTCAGTAGGGGCTTCAGTGCAAACACTGATATTTTTGAGAAAAATAAATAAACATCAATGAAGTAATGTGTAAATATATTTTAGAAGTCCCAGAAGCTTAGACTTTTAATCTTTAATTTTTTTAAATTATTTAAAAAATTAAGATACAGTTGACATATAACATTGTGTTTTAAGTGTGCAAATGTTACATGATTTGATGTATGTACACTTTGACTTTTATAACTACAAAATATCTGAGCGATGATCAGCGATAAACAGAATTGCTATATAAGTTGTTAAAATTCCTTCCTTGGGTTTGCAATTATAGATATATCATTAATGTATTTATTTTTATTATACATAACATTGCTACTAAGTAAATGCCATTTATTTGCTACCTACTAGGTGCTAGGTGCTGTGCAAGCAGTTTGTATCTAATTACAATTTTCTTAGATGAGAAAATTGTAGCTCAGAGAAGTTAATTTACCCACAGACACAGAACTAAGTGAGATTAGGATTAAAATCAGGCCTTTTTTCTCAATAAATTTTATTTATTGATGTTTGTTTATTATCTTTTATAAATGACTGTGTTATATAGTGAGATCAACTCTGAGTCTGAAATGCAAAGACTTGAGTGTGAGTCCCAATAACACTTCAATTTTTCAACTTCAAAATAAGAATAGCTTGCCCTTTATTATAGAATTATTTTTTAACATTTTATTTTTTGATTTAAATTTTTTAAGTATATTTTATTGATTATGCAATTACAGTTATCCCAATTTTTTTCTCCCTTTATACTCCCTCTACCCTGCACACCTCAGCCTCTTGCATTCTTCTCCTCTAGTTCATGTCCATGGGTTGTACCTATAACTTCTTTGGTTTCTCCATTTCCTATACTGTACTTAGCCTAACTCTGTATTTTATGCCTACCAATTATGCTTCTTATTCTCTGTACCTTCCCCTCCCCCAATTTTCTCCCTCCTCAACCCCATTGATAACCTTCCATGTAATCTCCATTTCTGTGATTCTGTTCCAGTTTTAGTTGTTTCCTTATTGTTTTTTAAGTTCAGTTGTTAATAGTTATGAATTTGTTGTCTTTTTATTGTTCATAGTTTTTGATCTTCTATTTCTTAGATAAGTCCCTTTAACATTTCATATAATAAGGACTTGGTGATGATGAACTCCTTTTACTTGACCTGATCTGGGAAGCACTTTATCTGCCCTTCCATTCTAAATGAGAGTTTTACTGGATAGGGTAATCTTGGATGTAGGTTCTTGCCTTTCATGACCTCAAATACTTCTCTCCATCCCCTTCTTGCCTGCAAGGTTTTTTTGTAGGTAGCTTTCTTCTTTTCTTTTGCTGTTTTTAAGATTTTCTCCTTATCTTTAATCTTGAGTAACTTAATTACGATGTGCCTTGGTATGTTCCTCCTTGGGGCAATTTCTTGAGACGTTTGGGGCTTCCTTGACCTCCTGGAAGTCTATTTCCTTTGCCAGGTTGGGGAGTTCCTTCATTATTTCTTCAAATAAGTTTCCAATTTATTGCTCTTCCTCTTCTCCTTCTGGCACTTTTATGATTCAGATATTGGAGCACGTAAAGTTGTCGCAGAGGTTCCTGGGACAACTTTACTCATTTTTTTGAATTCTTGTTTCTTCATTCTATTCTGGTTGGGTGTTTATTTCTTCCCTTTGTTCCAAATCATTGATTTGAGCCCAAGTTTTCTTCCCTTCACTGTTGTTTCCCTGTATATTTTGCTTTATTTCACTTTTGTGTAGCCTTCATTTCTTCCTTCATTTTGTGACCAAGCTCAGTGCATTTTGTGAGCATCCTGATTAGCAGTGTTTTGAACTCTGCATCAGATAGGTTGTCTCTCTCCTTGTCGCTTAGCTCTTTTTCTGGAGTTTTGATCTGTTCTTTCATTTGGGTGATATTTCTTTGTCTTGGCATACCTGCTATATTGTAAGGGGTAGAGCCTTAAGTATTCACCTGGGTGAAGCAACCCTTTTTGATGAGTTGTGGCACTTTCTATGGGGAATGGGTTAGAGAGGGAACAATGCTGCTTGCTCACTGTACTCTAACTCCACTTTACAATGAACTCTCCTTTGAAAATGGGATTTTCTTCTACCTTTGCACACTCCCCACAATATTTACAGCTAGGGGTTTTGAGTCTTTAGTTTCCTGGTAAGCCAGCCTTTCCTTGCCTGCACCATCTGCCGCCTTGCCATGGGTCTTTTCCACCCGCCAGGCTGCCAGTCTCCCTGATTGCACCCCTCCTATAGGTCTGGGTGAATGTTTCTTGAACTCCTTGTTGTCAGAGATCCATGCAGATTGCTATTCTGGCAGTTCCAGTTGCCCATTGTTTTTAAATTGGTTGTTATCCCTCTGTTGGTTGTGTGAGGAAGCAAAGTGTTTCTGCCTACTTCTGCATCTTGGCCAGAACCCCCTGATTTAATCTGTATTGTATTTTTCCATTATCATATAGTCCCTCATACCTCCCTCTCCCCAGCAATCACCAGAGTATTGCCCATGTCCATGAGTCCTTTTTCCTTTTTGCTCAATCCCTCCACCCCAAACCCAACCCTCATTTGGTGCCATATGCTCTCCTTTGATTAACCATTGATCAACTTTATGTTCCCATAATGCCTCATAAAATTGGCCACCATTTTATAAATTGATCCTTTCAAGAATTCTGTAATATCTTTATATAGAAAAGGTGGCCAATTTTATGAGGCATTATGGGAACATAGGGTTGGTCACTCGTCAATGGGAAAGAAGTCAGGATTAGTTAGAGTTCAAGCAAATCACCCAGTACAGAGTTACCCTCTCCTCCTCCCCAGTTCTGAGGGCAAAGAGTATCTCAACTGCCAATGACCTAATTGTGCCACCATATGTAAATTTAACTGTGTTGATGCTGGAATCTAGTAATCTACCCTAGTGAAAAAACACAGGGAAAGACCGTTTCAAGACCCCACCAGCTGACAGATTTGAGCCTTCTGATCCAAATACTTCCTCCTGAGTTTTCTATACTTTAGTTTCATCAATCATGAAGATCATAAAACTTGACTTATGGGATTAGGAGCACTAGAAATAACACATGCAAAGTATTTCAAGGTGCCTGGCTCATAAAAGGCTCTCAGTTAACAGTAACATCAAGATGATGTACTTCCTTTTTAAGCCCTCTATCTGGCTTAACTTCAGCAGCACATCACTCAGAGAGCTTTGGTCTGGGGTCCTTGACTTTGTGTTCAGAGTCAGGCAGTAAAAAGTGGTGCTTAACACATTGGCTTTGGATCTAGGATAGACTTCCAGCTTGACTGCTAAATGATGATGAGTTTAAAATGTCATTTAATTTTCTAAACCTTGGTTTACTCATCTTTAAAATGAGCATGATGATAGTACCTACCTCACAGGTTTATTGTGAAAATTAAATGAAATAATTAATGTAAGCTGCCTAGCACAGTCTTGCACTTGGTACATGTTTAGTAAATAGTTGCTTTGATTTGAAAAATTATAGATGTTATCAACTGTTATTTCTATTAAGATCATATAGATAGGAGGTGATGAGTCTATGATCAAACCAAAATCTATCTACATCTTATGCCTTTTATGGTGTAGAACACTTCCTGTGTATATTTGAATACTTCCAGTAACCTGACTGCCAGTGTGTTCCCTGTTACTAGAAATATATCAATATACACAATATAATTTTTTTAGGATCATAGGAAACAATAGATGATTTTTAAGGTCCTTTGACTTCTGAAGTTCTTATGAGTCTCTGGATAACAGGCAGTGCCTAAATGGAAACATTATGCTTTAAGCATTGTTTGTAAGCATTGTTTGTAAGCATTGTTTGTAGTTGTTGGAAACTTGAAATTTATTTTCTCTAAGACATACTTCTATGTAGAATTTAGAGACTATGTAGAAGAGAAAGGAAGAGGTTATAATTAAGTTTAAACTTAAAAGCCTCATATTATTTTTCTTCTTCCAACATCCATATCTAAATAAACCTAGTCTCAGAAAGGTTTTATGAGAAAAAATCCACCCCACTAATTTAAGCTAATGAGATTGAGACCCTCTCATTGTTATCAAATAGTCATGTATTTATTAATTTAACAAATACTGAATGTCAGTTATGTTCCAAGTTCTAGACATAAAACACTCAAGAAACAGTTTGTTTATCTAGGTGAGAGAATATAGTGATTATTGGACTAATTTAGGATATATAAAATTCATGATTTTTTATAAAGAGGAAGATTGGAGGCAATACATTTTTAATCTATTATTGCCATAGTCCAAGTGTAAAGAATCAAGGGCCTGGGTTGTTATTGTAACAGTGGGAGCAGAGGAATAAAACTTAACTTTTGAAAAGTTGAATCTATACAATTGTGTGTGTGTGTGTGTGTGTGTGTGTGTGTGTGTCTATAAATTATATGAAATGATGAAAAGAAAAGTCGAGATTTAACCAAGGGTGCAAGGTCAGGCAAGGGAGGGATACTAGGTTTATGAGGGAACTGGAAATCATATCATCCACAGACATGCATTTATGGGGATGATAGCACAGTTGAGTGGAAATACCCCATGATAACTAGAAAAAGGGAACTGGGGAAAGGTCAGGGCTAGAAATATTGATTGAGTGTCATCTGCATAGCAATGACAGGGTTACTTAGGGGAGTAAAACAGAACAAAGAATATTGGGACTGAAAGAAAAAGTTAAATGAATTACTAAAAGAAGCAGAAATGGCCAAAGAGGTATAAATTTAAGTATACCTATACAAAGAAGTATAAATTCAAAAAGTTTGGTGTCAAAGGATCTGGAGATAGGATAGTCAACAGCATCAGATACTTCACATACTGCAGGTAGGATGTGGACTATGAAGAGTATTGGATTTCATAAATGCTCACTGGAGACCCTTGAGCAGTGGACAAGAAAATATGTTGGTGACCAAGTCAGATTTCAGAGGATCAAGCAGTAATGGTAGATTGGAAACAGATAAATAAGGTGGTAACAAAAGTTTAAGAATGTCAAGAAAACTTTTTCAAATGTAAAGTTGTTTATGATTGACAGCAATATGGAAAATCATGGAATGATGATAGGCAGATTTAAGATGCTTCAAAGAGAGAATGTTATCTCCTGTCAAGTTTCTTTATTTCTAGTTTTATCTTTGTCTTTCCATTATTTGGACTGTTGGTGATTATAGCAGTCCCTTGCTGAAAGACCCTTTCTTCTGGGTTTCTCATTGCCATTGGAAATCCAGTATTCTTAGCAGAGCAGTTAGGATACCTTGCAGTCTGGTTCCAGCTTTGCTTTCCATTTTATCTTTTACCATTCAGGACACAGATTTAGATTATTTCCAGGTTAGTTCTTCCCTTGTACTGCTCTCTCTCTGCCTGAAAGATCCTTCCACTCATCTTTCACATGCGAAATTCTAATTCATCATTCAACATCTGGCTCAAATGTCACCTTATTTTTGAATTGATTCTTAACTCCCAGGTTCAGTTCAGGTCTCCTTTTTAGTGTATTAACTATAAGTTGTCCATTCATATTTTTGTCTAAGGACCATGCAAGACCATCAATTTCTTTGGTTGTGTTCTCCCTTAGACTATATGATCTCTGAATACAGAAACTTTTTATTGTTCTAATCCCCATGACTGGCACAAAACAAACTCTTGCTAAAAGCATCAGGAATAAATGAGTATTAGTATATGGAGGTATATCTTGAGGTGTATAGGATAGAAATGAGGAAGCATCTTAGTGCAAAGTGAAATAAGCCATACAGAAATAGGGAGAAATTCTGCTTGACTTCACTTCTGTGTGGTATCTTTAAAAAATCAAATTCATTGAACTAGAATGTAAACTGGTGGTTGGCAGCAGGGGTTAGAGTGTGGGGAAAATGAGGAGATATTGGTCAAAGTGTACAAAATTTCATCTGTATTAATTTCAGCAACTTAATTTCTCCAAACCTGGGTTTCCTATTGGTCAAGTGAGGATAATACTAACATACAGTATGCTTCAAGGTAAATATCTTCAGAATATAGACCAACTTAATGACCAACATTTAGTTATCAATGTTACAATTATTTCTAACTTCTACCTTTATGGTCTGATCTCTTATTAGTTTCTTTCAGGGCTTATATTTGGGTGCAACTTTAATCCATTCTCTAAAGAGGAATAGTTTCTTGTTTGTTTCTGTTATTTTTTTAAAAAAATCTTTATTACATTTTTCCCATTACTATTTAGTCTCCTTATACCCCCTCCCCCAGCAATCACCACACTGTTGTCCATGTCCATGAGTACTTTTTTTAACTTAGTCCCTCCACCCCTTAACCTCCCCCTACCCCATGAGCTGCCATTGTTCTCAATCTATGAGTTCGTCTCTGTTTTGTTAGTTCAGTTTGTTCATTAGATTCCACATTGCAGTGAAATCATATGGTATTTGTCTTTCTTTGACTGGCTTATTTCACTTAGCTTAGTGTTCTCCAGGTTCATCCATACTGTTTGCTTCAAAGGGTAAAATTTTCATCTTTTTAATGGCTGAGGAGAATTCCATTGTGTAAATGTCCCACAGTTTTATCCACTCAGCTGTTAATGGATACTTGGACTGCTTCCATATCTTTGTGATTGTGAATAATGCTGTGATGAATATAGGGGTGCTTGTTTTTTCAAATTCATGTTTTGCATTCCATTGGATATGTTCCCAGAAGTGGTATCACTGGGTCAAAAAGCAGATCCAGTTTTAATTTTTTGAGGTATCTCCATGCTACTTCCATAGTGACTACATCAGTGTTCATTTCCACCAATAATGCCAAAGTGTTCCCCTTTCTCCACATCCTTACCAGCACTTATTGTTTTTTGATTTATTGATGATGGCCATTTTGACAGATGTGAGATGGTATCTCATTGTAATTTTTATTCATATTTCTCTGATAATTACTGACATTGAGCATCTTTTCATATGTCTATTGACCTTCAGAGAAGTGTCTATTCAGGTGCTTTGCACATTTTTATATTAGATTGTTGAGTTTTGTAAGTACTTTTTAAATTTTGGATATTAACCACTTATTGGATATGTCGGTGCATATATTCTTTTATTCAATGGGTTGTCATTTTTTCCTTGAATTATTTTCTTTTTTTTATTGTTGTTCAAGTACAGTTGTCTCTATTTTCACCCCACCATGACCCACTGCCCAAACCATTCCTGCTTCCCACTTTTGAACATACCCTCTTTGACTTTGTCCATATGTCCTTTATACATGTTCCTTGATGGCCCTTCCCCTATTATCCCCTATTATCCTTCTTCCCACTCCTCTCTGTTACTGTCAGTTTGCTCTTTATTACAATATCTCCGGTTGTATTTTGCTTGCTTGCTTGTTTGTTTTGTTGTCTACATTCCACTTATGGGTGAGATCATATGGTATTTGTCTTTCTCAGCCGGGCTTATTTCACATATCATCCTGCTCTCTAGATCCATCCATGCTGTCATGAAGGGTAGGGATTCATTCTTTCTGCTGCATAGTATTCCATTGTGTAAATGTACCACAGATTTTGATTCACTCTTTTATGGATGGGCACTTAGGTTATTTCCAACAGTTGGCTATTGTAAATTGTGCTGCTGCATAGGTTCTTTTAAATTGGTGATTCAGGATTCCTGGAGTATAATCCCAGGAATGGGATTGCTGGGTCAAAAGGCAGTTCCCTTTGTAGTCTTCTGAGGAAATTCCATACTGTTTTCCACAGTGGCTGCACCAGTCTGCAGTCCCACCAACAATATACTAGAGTTACCTTTTTTCCACAACCTCCCCAGCACTTGTTGTTTGTTGCTGTGTTTATGATGGCCATTCTAACAGGTGTGAAGTGGTATCTCATTGTGGTTTTAATTTGCATCTCTCTGAGAGCTAGGGATACTCTGAGAGCATCTTTTCATATGTGTCTGGGCCCTCTGTATGTCCTGCTTGGAGAAGTGTCTGTTTAGGCCCTTTGCCAATTTTTTTAATTGCGTTGTTTATCTCTCTGGAGTGGAGTCATGTGAGTTCTTTATATATTTTGGAGATCAAACACTTGTCCAAGGTATCATTTGCAAATATGTTTTCCCATATGTTTGGTTCTCTTTTCATGGTGCTGATGTTTTCTTTAGCTATGGAGAAGGTTTTTATTTTGATGAGGTCCCATTTGTTTATTCTTTCCTTATGTCCCTTGCTCTAGGGGACATACCAGTGAAAAAAGTGCTCTGTGTAATATCTGAGAATTTCTTACCTATGTTCACCTGAAGGAATTTCATGGTCATGGTTTATATTTATCTTTTATCCACCTTGAATTTATTTTTGTGTGTGGTGTGAATTGGTGATCGAGTTTCATTTTTTGGCATGTAGCTGTCCAGACCTCCCAACACCATTTGTTGAACAGGCTATTTTTACTGCATTTCATGCTTCTGCCCACTTTGTCAAATATTAATTGACCATAGAGACTTGGGCTTATTTTTGGGCTCTCTGTCTGTTACATTGGTCTATGTGTCTGTTCTAATGTCAGTACCAGGCTGTTTTGACTACAGTGGCCTTGTAATACACTTTTATATCAGGTATTGTGATCCCTCCTACTTTGTTCTTCTTTCTCAAAATTGCTGCTGCTATTTGGGGTTGTTTATGGTTCCATATAAATTTTTGAAATATTTATTTTATATCTGTAAGATATGTCATTGGTACTTTAATGGGGACTGTGTTGAATCTGTAAATTGCTTTGGGTAATATGGACATTTTAATGATGTTAATTCTTCCAATCCATGAACATGGTACTTGCTTCCATTTGTTTGTGTCTTCCTTAATTTCTTCATTGTTTTGTAGTTTTCTGAGTACAGGTCTTTCACCTCCTTGATAAGGTTTATTCCTAGGTACTTTATTTTTCTTGTTGTTATAGCAAATGGGATATTTTCCTGATTTATGTTTGTGATCTCTCATTGCTGGTGTATAAAAATGCCATCAATTTCTGAATATTGACTTTGAACCCTGCTGTTTTGCCTTATTTGCTATTTAGGTTGAATAGTTTTTGGTGGAGTCTATAGGGTTTTCTGTGTACACTATCATATCATCTCCAAATAGTGACAGTTTTACTACTTCCTTTCCAATTTGGATCCCTTTTATTTCTCTTTCTTGTCTGATCGCGGTAACTAGTACTTCCAATACTATGTTGAATAGAAGTGGTAAAACCAGACATCCTTGTCTTGTTTCTGATCTCAGTGGGAAAGCTTTTAGGTTTTGCCCATTGGGTATGATGTTGGCTGTAGGTTTCTGATATATGGCCTTTATCATGTTGAGGAATGCTCGCTCTATTCCCTCTTTGCTGAGTGTTTGCTCAATGGGTGCTTCACCTTATCAAATGTTTTTTTTTTAGCATCTATTGATGAGATCATGTGATTTTTGTATTTCCTTTTGTTTAAGTGATGACTTACACTTATTGATTTGTGAATGTTGTAACATACTTATGTCCCAGGATGAATCCCAATTGATCATAGTATATGATCTTTTTAATGTGTTGCTGGATGTGTTTTGTCAATATTTTGTTGAGGATTTTGTTGAGGATGCTAATGAACAGTATTTATGTTCATTAGCAATATTGGCCTCTGATTTTCTTTCTTTGTTGTGTTTTTATCTGGTTTTGGAATTGAGATGATGCTAGCTTTGTAAAAGAGTTTGGGAGTCTTCCCTCATCTTGCATTTTTTTGGAATAGACTGTGAAGGATAGGGGTTAGCTGTTCCTTAAATGTTTTGTAAAATTCTCCTGTTAAAACATCTGGTCCAGGGCTTTTTTTGTGTTGGGAGTTTTTTTTATTACTGCTTCAGTTTCACTAGCTGTTTTTGGTCAGCTCAAGCTTTCTGCTTCTTTTTTCATTCAGTTCTGGATTATGTATTTCTAGAAATTTGTCCATTTCACCCTGGTTTTCAAATTTCTCGGCATAGAGTTGGTCACAGTAATTTCTTGCACTCCTTTATATATCTGTGGTATCAGTTTTAATCACTCTTCTTTTATTTCTAATTTCATTTATTTGGGTTCTCTACCTTTTTTTCTTCACAATTCTGGTTAAAGACTTATCAGTTTTGTTTATCTTTTCCAAGAACCAGCTCCTGGATTTCTTGACCCTTCGGATTGTTCTTTTAGTTTCTATGTCATTTAATTCTGCTCTGATCTGGTTATTTCCTTCCTTCTCATCACTATGGGCTTTCTTTCTTGTTGTTCCTCCAGTTCTTGTAGATATGGGGTTAGGTTGTTTATTTGAAATGTTTCTATCTTTTTTAGATAGGCCTGTATCACTGTGAGCTTCCCTCTCAGGACTGTCTTTGCTGTGTCCCATAAGTTTTGGACTCTTGTGTGTTCATTTTCATTTGTTTCCAGAGACTCTTTGATTTCTTCCTTGATCTCATTTTTAACCCATTCGTTGTTTAATAGCATGCTATTCAGTTTCTATGAATTTGAGTGTTTTTGAGTTTTTTCCTTGAGGTTGATGTCTAGTTTCAGATCCTTGTGGTCCAAAAAAATGCTTGATATGATTTCAATTTTCTTAAATTTGTTGAGGCTTCTTTTGTGTCCTATTATGTGGTCTATCTTTAAAAATGTTCCATGTACATTCGAAAAGAATGTGTATTTTTCTGTTTGGGAATGAAAGGTCATATGTATGTTTTTATATATATATTTATATTTATATATAAATGCATATATATATATGCAATTTAAATCCATTTGATCTAGAGCATATTCATTGGTGTGATATCTTTGTTGATGTTTTGTTTGGAAGACCTATCTGTTTTTGACAGTGATGTGTTAATATTCCTTAGTATAAGTGTGTTGCCATCTATATCCTTCTTGAAGTCCTCCAACATTTTCCTTATATATTTGGGTGCTCATATGTTATTGGTTGTCTTTTTATTTTGTTGATTATTTTCTTTACTGTACAAAACCTTTTTAGGTTGATGAGATCCCATTTGTTTATTTTTTATTTTATTTCCATGCCTGGGGAGAGATATATCCTATAAAACTTTTCTATAAGCAATGTCAAAGATTTTACTGACTATGTATTCTTCTAGGATTTTTATGGTTTGAGGTCTAATATTTAAGTCTTTCATACATTTTGAATTTATTCTCGTGTGTGATTTAAGAAGGTGGTCTAGTTTTACTTTTCTGCATGTGTCTGTCCAATTTTCCCAACACCATTTGTTGAATACACTGTCTTTAGTCTATTGCATATGCTTGCTTCCCATGTTGAATATTAATTGTCTGTAAAGGTGTGGATTTATTTCTGGGCTCTCTATTATGTTCCACTGGTCTATGTGTCTGTTTTTATGTTAGTACCATGCTATTTTGATTACTATGGTCTTGTATAGTTTGGTATTAGGTAGTGTGATTCCCCTGACTCCTTGCTGTTTTCTCAGGATTGCTGTTGCTATGTGGGGCCTTTTGTGGTTCCTGCATAGCAAATAATAAATTTTTGAAATACTTGTTCTAGTTCTGTGAAATACATCACTGGAATCTTTATAAGAATTGCTTTGAATCTATAGATTGGGTAGTATGGGCATTTAAATGATGTTAATTGTTCCTATCCATGAATAGGCTATGTGCTTCCACTTATTTGTATCTTCTTCAATTTCTTTCTTTAGTGTCTTATAATTTTATGAGTCTGTACTCATAAAAGCAATGAGTCTTTTACATCTTTGGTTAGGTTTACTCCTAGGTATTTTATTTTTTTGAAGCAATTGTGAATGAGGTTGTTTTCTTAATTTCCCTTTTATTAGTTTTTTTATTGGCATATAAAAGTGCAAGTGCTTTCTGAATATTAACTTGTATTCTGCTACTTTCCTGATTTCATTTGTCAGTTCTATTAGTTTATTTGTGAAATCTTTAGGGTTCTGTATGCACAGTGTCATGTGATCTGCAAATACAGACAGTTTTACTTCTTCCTTTCAAATTTGGATGAATTTTATTTCTTCTCATCTGATTGCTGTTGCTAGGTCTTCTACTACTATGTTCAATAAGAGAGGTGAAAACAGAAATCCCTGTCTTATTCCCAATCTTAAGGGGGAATGTTTGTAGTTTTTGTCCTTTGTATATGATACTGGCAGGGTGTTTGTCATATATGGCCTTTATTGTCTTGAGGAGTGCTCCCTCTATTCCCACTTTGCTGAAAGTTTTTATCATTAATAGGTCCTGGATTTTATCAAAAGTTTTTCTACATCTGTTGATATAATCATGTTGGTTCTATCCTTCATTTTGTTTATGTGGTGAATCACATTTATTGATTTGTGAATGCTGTACCAACCTTGCATTGCAGGAATAAACCCCATTTGATCATAGTGTATGATCTTTATGATGTGTTGTTGTACTTGGTTTGCTAATATTTTGTTGAGGATTTTAGCATCTATGTTCATCAGGGATATTGGCCTATAATTTTGTTTCTTTGTAGTGTCTTTATCTGGTTTTAGAATTAGGATAATGGTGGCCTCATAAAATGAGTTTGGGAACCTTCCCTCCTCTTGAATTTTATGAAATTGGCTGAGAAGGATAGATGTTAGTTCTAAGAATGTTGATAAAATCCCTCTATGAATCCATCTGGTCCTGGGCTTTTGTTTGTTGGGATTATTATTATTATTATTGCTTCAATTTTATTAGGTGGCATCTGTCTATTAAGATTCTCTTATTCTTCCTGGTGTATTGTTGGAAAATTGTATGTTTCTAGGGATTTATCCATTTCATCCAGATTGTCCAGATATATATGTAGTGCCATTTTATCACTAGGCTGTTGGCATATAATTGTTCTATTTTCTTATAACCCTTTGTATTTCTTTGGTGTCAGTTGTTATTTTTCCTTTTTCATTTCTAACTTTATTCATTTCTAACTTTAACTTTTTTTCTTGATTAATTTGGTTAAAGGTTTGTCAATCTTGTTTATCCTTTCAAAGAACCAGCTTTTGGATTTATTGATCTTTTGTATTGCTTTTTAAAATTCTATTTCATTTATTTCTGCTGTGCTATTAATTATTTCCTTCTATTCACTTTGGGCTTTGTTTACTGTCACTTTTCAAGGTCCTTTAAGTTTGATGTTAGATTGTTTATTTGAGCTTTTTCTTATTTTTTTTTTGTTTTGATACAGGCTGTAGTGTTATGCTTTCATATATCCCCACAGATTTTAGAAAGTTGTTTCCTCATTTTCATTTGTTTCAAGATATCTTTTGATTCTTCCTTGATATCATTGTTGACCCATTCATTGTTTAATGACATGTTATTTAGCTTGCATGTCTTTCCGTGTTTTTTGCTGTTCTTCTTGTGATTGATTTTTAGTTTCATAGCATTGTGTTCATATCATATGCTTGATATGATTCCAATCTTCTTAAATTTATTGAGATTTGTTTTGTGTCCTAGCATATGGTCTGTCCTAGAAAATGTTCCATGTGTACTTGAAAAGTATGTACCATATTTTGCCATGTGTAATGTACACCTTTTTTGTCCAAATTTTTGAGGGAAAAATAAGGATGCACATTGCACATGGGTAGTACTAATTCTGTATTTATATAAATGTTTTTAATTCTTTTATCTATGCTTATATGTGTTATAAGTGTAAGTCTTGAAAGTGACAATGATATCCATATGCAAAATAATATCTTTGAATACAATAATCAGTTTTATATATAGATAAAAAATTGTGTGTGGTGAAATGCTCTGAAGATATCAGTTAATTCCATTTGATCTAGCGTGTTGTTTAAGGCTGCTGTCTGCTTGATTATTGCCTGAAGATCTATCTGTTGAAGTCAATAGTGTGTGGAAATCCCCAGCCATGACTCTTTTTCCGTCCACTGCTCCTTTTGTGTCCATCAAGATTTGCTTTGCATATGTATATGCTCCTATATTGGGCATGTAAATGTTTGCTAGGGTTATATCCTCTTGTTGGATTGTTCACTTTATCATTATGTAGTATCCTTCTTTGTTTCTTACTACTGCCTTGGTTTTAAAGTTTATTTTGTCACATGTAAGTACTGCTACCTCAGCTTTTATTTTCTTCTCCATTTGCATGAAATATATTTTTTCAACCCTTTACTTTTAGTCTGTGTGGATCTTTCAATCTGAGATGGGTCTCTTGGAGGCAGCATATATATGGGTCTTGTTTTCTTATCCATTCAGCTACCTTTTGTCTTCTGGTTAGAGCATTTAAGTCATTTACGTTTAAGGTGATTATTGATAGATATATTTGTAGTGCCATTTTATCACTAGTCTGTTTTCTTCTTCTTCTTCTTCTTCTTCTTCTTCTTCTTCTTCTTCTTCTTCTTCGTCTTCGTCTTCTTCTTCTTATTATTATTATTATTTCTTCTCTTTTTATTCTTCTTATGCTTAAAGCAAGCCCTCTAACATTTATTGCAGTACTGGTTTTTGGTGTTAACAAAAACCTTTAGCTTTTTCTTGTCTGGGGAGCTCCTTATTTCTCCTTCAATTTTAGATGATATCCTTGCTGGGTAAAGTAGCCTTGGTTGTAGGTCCTTGCTTTTCACCACCTTGAATATTTTACACCACTCCCTTCTGTCCTAAAATGTTCTGATGAGTAATTAGATGACAGCCTACTTGGTGCTGCCTTGTAGGTAACTACCTGCATTTCCCTTGCAGATTTTAGGATTCTCTTTTTATCTTTAAGCCTTGTCATTTCACTTATGATGTGTCTCAGTGTAAGCCTCTTTGGGTCCAACTTGTTTGGGACTCTCTGAGCTTCCTGGAGTTGTGTGACATTTTCCTTCACCAGGTCAGGGAAGTTTTGGTGGTTATTTCTTCAGATAGGTTCTTGATCCCTAACTCACTCTCTTTTACTCTTGATATTCCTATGATGTGGATGTTGTTATGCTTCATGTTGTCTAAGATGTTTCTTAAGCTCTCTTTATTTCTTGTTAACATTAGCGAGGGGGGAAAGGAGGGATAAAGAGAGGGAGAGATACATTAATGTGTAGTCTTCTCTCATGTGCCCTCTTCTGGGGACCCGGTTCAAAACCCAGGCATTTGCCGTGATCGGGAATCAACCGGTGACCCTTTGGTTTGCAGGCTGACACTCAATCCACTGAGCCAAACCAGCCAGGACTCCTCATTTTTTTTTAATTCTTTTTTTTCCTGCTCTGCTTGATTTTTTTTTCTCTGCTTAGTCTTCCAAAACACTGATTCAGTCTTCTGCTTCATGTAACCTACTGTTTATTCCTTCAGTGTATTATTTATCTTAGATATTGCATTCTTTATTTCTGACTGATCCTTTTTTATGATTTTTATGTCTTTTTTCATGCTGTTGAGCATCTTTATAATCTTTACTCTAAACTCTCTATCTGATAACTTGCTTACTTCCATTTCATCTAATTCTTCTGGAAAATTCTTTTTTTTTTCTTTCATTTGGAGTCTATTTATTTGTCTTCCCATTTTGGCTGCTTCTTTGTATTTTCCACTTTAGATGTTAAACTAATCAACAATTAAAGAGATCAGTTTGTTAATCTAATCAATCTGTAATCAGCAGTGGCAATCTGTACCACAGGGCAGATCAGAGTAATTCTTGTGGGAGGGTCAATTTTCCTCTGGCCAATACCATTTAGAGAGGCATTCTCTGCCTTGGACAGATGGCCCCTGCAGTATGGGGAATGACTTGGCACATAGATCCTGGAAACTGTTCTTTCAGTTCTCTCTCCAGAGCCTCCAACCATAGACTGTCCTCAAGCATCTTTAGTCCACATTGTCCTCCCTTTGCCAGCACCCAAGGTAAGTGGTTACACATGAAATTTTGTGATTTGTTCCTTTGAGAAGCTCTATGTGTCTCCACCCATCTCTCCCTGACCCATAGAACCCCTGCTGTTTTTCATAGCTGCATGTTATCTGGTTCCTTTCTGGCTCTGGTACTGTAGGCTGGGGAGCCAAGCTTGGGGTTTAGACCCCGCACTTCTCAGGGGAACCCCCTCCTGCTACTGAAACACCCCTTCAGGACTTCAGCTGCCACATTTGGGAGCTCAGCAGCACTCTTGTGTCTCTACTCCATACTCCCTGGATGTCACGTTGTGGTGAAGTGTTTTCTTATGTCTGTCCTTGGTTGTAAGGCTTCTCTCCAGCTAGTGTTCAGTTGGTTATTAGGATGATTTCTCTGCAATTTAGTTGTAATTCCAGATTGGTCCTTGGAGGAAGTTAGTATAGCTTCCACTTACTCCTCTGCCATCTTGGATCCTCTCAATAATATAGTTTCTCTGCATTTGAAGTTACATTTGAAGTTCTCTGAAGAAGTTATATTCTTCTAATAACCTATTGTATTAAAACCAAGTTTCCTCAGTATGTTCTCCTTGAATATCCATCATCCTCAGAGCATGATGGGAAGGAGGCTGGCAGTGTTGGATAGCTGGTCCCTTCCAGGATCCTTACAGACATTTTGTCTTTAAATTAAATTTTGATGTTAAGAAATTTAAACTAAAGTCCATCTTTATGTAGGAGTATTTCGTATACCTAAATGATGCTATCTTATTAACAACACCCAATCCAGCATCAAGTGAATTTTAAAAAAATCAATAATTAAATAGAGAGGTAGATGAAGTTCTCCATTACATCTGAATTATTTTATGGGTTTTTCTAGAGGAGGCTTTAGCTTTGAGGCTCACTAAACTGGATCCATGGACACCCTCCTTGTCTTACTTTCAAGGTTGCATTACCCTGAGTGATTTTGATAAGCTGCTTACATTATTTAGCAGAATTTTTGTGACTAATAAAATATTCACTAACACCTTTTTTTGCATAGATAAAGGAAAGGATTCCATATTAGATTTAGATCAAGAGACAGATTTTTAGAAGAAGATGTGGGTATGTCCCCGGAGATCAGTGGAATGCAGAGATAGTCTCTTTCTGACTGAGTTTAAGGCATTTGTTTTCATTAATTCCACCCCCACACTCCCAAAAATACACAAACAGTGGTCACAACTGCATCTTCAGCTGCTGCCTCTCTCCCCAGTGTCATTTCCAAAGTGCATCCATTGTTTCCCATGACATAAAATAAATTCCTCTCTTTTGACCAGTGGTGAAAAGCTTATATAAATACTAAAACTGCAAATATTCCCCTGAGGTTTCTGTTGGCAAATCTGAAGCTATGGGTGTGTTTGGTTATTGATATATATTTTCTCTGTAGATCTTTCAGGTCATTTGGGTGAGTTCAATGGTGATAAATTGACTTGTCTGGAAAATTTGGCAGACTAACCATTATAACAATCTTTTTATGAAAACTCAAATGTTTGACACTTTGATTAAAAAGGCTCCATATCCTAAGTGTCTCTTTTATTCTTTCAACATATATCATTCTGGTAATAATATCTATATATATCTTAAGAAGTCTTGGCCAGGGGATGACTATAACAATCATTAAAAGGAACATATGGATATGAAGAATTGATTAATGCAAAACATTTAATTTTGCATTTTGGTGTTCCCATGAAGAAATCTTTTTTAGTATTTAGAAATGAAGTATTTTATTGTACACTAAGTAGGCATAATTATTATAACATTATGGGCTAAAATGTATAATGAAAAAATTTTATTTGTCATGATATAGGGAAATGGAAAGACATTATATTTAAAGATAATAATCAATGCCTGTTGTATAGTAGGCAATTTCTAGATGGTTGTAGAATGAATAGATGCAGGAATAGGATTAATTGCATTCCTAATAAAATGTGATATTACCTTCATTAAAATTTTTATCTGATCCCTATTTATATGGAAGTTTTAATGTAAAATTACATAAAATAATGGTATAAATTATTTTATATAAAATATGTATGAACATTTTTGTTCATACAGTAGTCTGTCTATTGGAGAATACATTAATTCAAGCTTTCTTCTTTCCTTTGTATCTACTAGATGGCAATCAGAGAAGTGCCCTCAAAGTATTGATAGGGTTTTCATACTTTTTTCAATAGTAGAAAAGGCCCAGTTCTCTAATATAATTGTCCATGAAGACTGCAGGTCTGAAGTTAATTCTAGCTATGTATAAGAGCTGAATAGAAGTCCATGAATACTAAATATTTCTGCTGTATTTGCACTAGGCTTTTCATGTTACTGAAGTAATTTACTTGCTGCCACTAATCTACATTAACTAATGCTCCTGAAAAACTTTTTCATGTATATTGGTACTTTAAAAATAAGTTGCTATTTTAACAAAGAGCAATTGTAAAATTCTTTATTAACTACAAACTATGAGTATCTTTGATCCAAGATTTTGTTCTGTCTTAACAGAGAAGAAATATAAAAGAGTAGATCTCATTAATGAATTAGGTTCACTTCCTTTCCTTATAGAGAAAATAAAGGAAATAAAATAAGCATTTTTTTTGTCTGTAAAGTCCAATTTAAATTAGAATAAAAACAAAATAGAGGTAAAAGATTTGCATGAATTTGAGTGCTGCTGGCTAAACTGAGCTATCGGTCTTTACATGTCTATATTTGTTTTGATGAGTAAGTCACAGTATGGATAAATAGGTAGCTAAGGTTGTTTTTAGGTAATGGTTGTAGCTATTCTTCTTATGTTTATTGATTTTAGAGAGAGAGGAAGTGAGAGAGTGAGAGAGAAATATCAATGTGAGACAGAATCATTGATTGGCTGCTTCCCATATGGGGGCCTTATTGGGGATTGAACCCACAACCTAGGCATGTGCTTTGACCTCCAACCATTTGGTGCATGGGGCAACACTTCAACCAACTGAGCTACATTGGCCAGGGTGCTGTTAATTCTGATGTACTTTAAAAATAATGGTGATAAAACCTGTTCCTTTCTTTTAAAACAACCACCTTAGTTCATTTTTTTATTTTGAGGAGTAAAATAGTATATCAGTGTCTTTAACCTGATCTTTATACCTGAGACATAAAAAGTACTTTGTGCAATGATATCATGCTCAAAATTGCTCAAAATAATAATTATGTTATTATTATTTTTTATAAGGAGCACAATGACACATTGAAACTTAACTAATGTAATTTTCCACATGGTCTCTCTTCTCCAGGGAAATGTCTATCACAAGTACATAAGGACAGAAATAGGAATTACATCTCTAATGGTGGATTTTCAACAATTGGATCTGGTTGGCTATTTTTACCAGTGCAGTACAACTCAAGTCATTTTATGTAGACAATATTCTCTCAAAACTAGAAGCAAATAAACTAGAAAACACGGTCATTATCAGTTGCTAAAAAGAGGGTCACATGAGAAAAAAAAAGATTGCATTACATTCTTTAGAGTATAAAAGATGCATAATTTTTTGGTATGTTTCTAGGTTTGAAGAAGAAATGACCAGCAAGTGGTTACACCTCTTTGAAGGCAGTAGGGTACCATATGGCCCAATCAACAATATGAAGAATGTATTTGCAGAGCCTCAGGTTTGTTAATGATTATGACAAAAATTTACCTCTTTTTTCTATCCAGATTGATTTATATAAATGTAAATTAGCGATTGGTCTTGTGCTTTAGTCATATAACATGATTTTTTTTTTTTACTATAGCACATGCTGTGTTTGAAATAAAAAGAATTAGAATTTAGAACTGGATGTCTATAATCAGACTTTTATGTTTATCAGATCTAACATATATCTTCATCAGCCACAACATAAAATTTACAAGGTTATGACATTCATTTTTCCTGAAAAATAGAAATATAGACCACTGAGAGGTTGGGGGTCAATCGGAGATCACTCTCTGTAAAAAGAAATATGAGAACTTTCACAGTTACAGACCACTTCTTATAATATGGCTATCTTAAAATGTACAAAGCTAATGTACATAGTTAATTCTGCAAATGAGAGGCTTTTATATGCTTTGATTAATGTGCCTTTTTCATGAACAATAAATTGTACTTGAGTAGAGATTTGTGTTCTATTTGATATAGTCTCCTTTGTGGGGCTCAGGAAAAAGGGTCAACTAAAAAAAATATTTCATGTATAATATTGTTCAAGTGATTATTTTAGATGCTGTCAAAATAAATTTTGATTTTATTACTTTAATCAATATCAATGCAAGCAAGTTATCATTTTGGGGTTTCACATATTGATATCAAAAGGGATTAAGGAACTCTATTGTTCTGTGAAGGTTTTGCTATGATAATTCACATTTCTTGTAAGTCAACACTCAAAATTACAGGGTTTAAAAAAATTCTTTTGATTCCCAGTCAGGGCACATGGCTGGGTTGCAGGCCATGGCCTCCCAGCAACGGCACATTGATATTTCTCTCTCTCTCGTTCTCCCTCCCTTCCCTCTCTAAAAATAAGTAAATAAAATCTTTTTAAAAAGTTTAAATTTTTTTTAACTTCTTGTAGTGGCAGATTTTTCTTTGAAATGAATTGTTGAAAATGGAATATACTTTTTTAAGGGAGGAGAACTTTGTTGAAAACTGAACTCTTTATCTTTGGTACCTTTATCTTACATGAATCTCTGTTTAAAAGAAATAGAGTGTATTTAATTGAATATTTACAATATTTACTGGAGAGAAACTGTGAATGATTTCAGGAATTCTGCTTTGTGCTATTTTTCTGCCACAACTGTGTGTATGGCAAAGCTTTGTCTAAGATAAACCAATAATAGATAAGTATTTGAAATGAGGGAGTCTGCTTGATATCACTGAGTTTATGGGAAATGGTCTCCACCAAATTGGCAAGTTAATTAATACCTTGTGATTCTTTGTGGTGAAGGAGCAGTCTGTACATTCCAAATTTAGTAAACCAGATGGCCAGGTTTCTTTTTAACTTTGAATGAGGCAGATCTTTGGCTTTAAGCTATTATAGGGGGGTGGCTGGTTTTCATTGTTATTTTTCTGCTTAAAAGTGATACAAATGTGCATAGGACTTTATATTTAATTCTATTTTATTTTGGTTTTCACATTTTTATTGGGGGCTATAGAGGAGGGGATATCCTTCTGGTCAGTGGAGGTGTTCAGTTTCTTCAGCCATGGGCATGTAGGGCATCCTCTTGGACAGACACTGGGCAGTTGCAGGGTGCGACCTGGTTGAGAATGGCAGCATACTTGGTATAGGGGCAAGGCCCCAGATGGTGAAGGATGTGGCCAGCACTGGCTCCTTGGCCCAGGAGGTCTTGAGGAAGGCAGCGAGTCTCGTGGCCATCGTGGTCTTGGTGCAGTGGCAGTGGTGCCTGACATTTAGTTCCATTTCAAGGCACATTTCTCTAGAGATATTTCCTGAGAGTTTTTCCACCAGCACTTTTTGTTGTCCATTTGTATTTCATCAGGAATAAGTCATTAAAGTAAAGAATGTTATTTCAAAAAATCATTAAGTATATTCTAACATTACTTATTTTTTAGGTTTTGATGAACAAGGACCCATCCAAGGTCCTACCCTTCACCTTAAAATTGTTATTTTATGGGCTGATTCAGATTGAATATAGGATAATTTGAATTTTCATTCCCAGTTTTCCCTTACAGTTGTTTAATTACATTAAGCTTTGTATCTCAACTCTTCTTGCCCTCCAAGAAATTTCTATTATTGGTCTACAGTATACTTTCAGTATTTAGCCCATTTTCCAAATGGAGAAGATTGATATTACCTAAGCCAAGACACCATTTCCCTCAACCCTGAAGCCTCTAAAAACTGCCTTCTTACACATCAAAAAGTGGATTCTAATTGCTATAGTTCTAACCTCAAAAATTCTTAATCATAGTGATTGATATTGACAGTTTTACTCTAGTTGTAAGACTAGAGTGGGTTTCTTTCTTTTTTTAATATATTTTACTTAATTTATTATTTTCTTCATATGTGTGCAAAGCTTAGAGTTAAAATGTCTCATTAATTTTAAAATCACAAAACTGTATTTGCCTTATGCCTCTCCTCACCACAGAGCCTGGCAGTATTTTCAACACTTTAACAGTGCCTTCTTGTATTTACTTTTATATACATGAAATACTTATGCTGCTTTTTTATTTTATTATTTTACCTTTTTATTTTTTCATTTTATTTTAATTGTTGTTGCAGTACAACTTTCTATTTTTTACTCCCATCCCAGCCTACCCACCTAGCCCTCCCCACCTACCTCCCATTTCCACTCATCCCTAGTTTTTGTCGATGTGCCCTTTATACTTGTTCCTGTAAATGCTTCACCTTTCCCCCTGAAATTCCCCTGAAATTCACTCCCCTCTCTCCTCTGGACACTGTCAGCCTGGTCCCTATTTCAGTGTCTTTGGTTATATTTCACTTATTGGCTTGTTTCTCTGTTTAGGTTCCTGTTAAAGGTGAGATCATATGGTATTGGTCTTTCACTGCCTGGCTTATTTCACTTAGCATAATGCTTCCCAGTTCCATCCATGCTGTCACAAAAGGCAGGAGCTCCTTCTTTCTTTCTGCTGCATAGAATTCCACTGTGTAAATACACCATAGTTTTTTTTTATCTGTTGATTTACTGATGGGCACCTAGATTGCTTTCAGCACTTGGCTATTGTAAATTGTGCTGCTATGAGCATTGGGGTGCCTAGGTTCTTTTGGATTGGTGTTTCAGGGTTTTTAAGATATAATCCTAGCATAGGAATTGCTGGGTCAAAGACAGATCCATTTTTGGTTTTCTCAGAAAATTCCATATTGTTTTCCATAGTGGTTGTACCAGTCTGCAATCCCACCATCAGTGCACTTGGGTCCCCTTTTTCTCCACAACCTCTCCAATACTTGTGGTTTGTTGCTTTGTTTATGATGACCATTCTGACTGGTGTGAAGTGGTATCTCACTCTGGTTTTAATTTGCATCTCTCTGATAGCTAGCAATACTGAACATCTTTTCATGTGTCTCTGGATCATCTGTATGTCCTCCTTGGAGAAGTGTCTGTTCAAGTCCTTTGCCCATTTTTTAATTGGGTTCCTTATCTTCTTAGAGTAGAGTCATATAAATTCTTTATATATTTTGGAGATTAAACTCTTGTCTAAGGTATCATTGGCAATTATGTTTTCCCATACAGTTGGTTCTCTTTTAATTTTGATACTGTTTTATTTAGCTGTGCAGAAGCTTTTCATTTTGATGAGGTCCCCTTTGTTTATTCTTTCATTTATGTCCCTTGCTCTGGGAGACATGTCAGTAAAAATGTTTCTGCGTGAAATGTCTGAGAATTTTCTGCCTGTGCTGTCCTCTAGGACTTTAATAGAGTCATGGCTGATACTTAAATCTTTTATCCACCTTGAGTTTATTTTTGTATACGGTGTAAATTGGTGCTTCAATTTCATTGTTTTTACATGTACCTCTCCAGTTCTCCCAACACCATTTGTTGAATAGGCTATTTTTACTTCATTTTATGTTGCTGCCCACTTTGTCAAATATTAATTGACTGTAGAGACTTGGGTTCATTTCTGGGCTCTCTGTTCTGTTCTGTTGGTCCATGTGCTGGTTTCTATGCCAGTACCAGGCTGTAATGATTACAGTGTCCTTGCAGTACAGTTTGGTGTCAGGTATTGTGATTGCACCTACTTTGCTTTTCTTTCTCAAAATTGCAGCAGCTATTTGGGGTCATTTATGGTTCCATATACATTTTTGAAGTGTTTGTTCTATGCCTGTGAAATATGCCATTGGTACTTTAATAGGTATTGCATTGAATCTGTAAATTGCTTTGGGTAGTATGGACATTTTGATGATGTTAATTCTTCCCACCCATGAACATGGTATATGTTTCCATTTGTTCGTGTCTTTCTTGATTTCTTTCTTCAGTGTTGTGTAGTTTTCTGCATGCAGGTCTTTTACCTCCTTGGTTAGGTTTGTTCCTAGGTATTTTATTTTTCTTTTTGCTATATCAAGTGGGATTTTATTCTTGATTTCTGCTTCTGCTGTTTCATTGTTGGTATACAAAATGCCTTTGATTTCTGGATATTGACTTTGTATCCCATTGTTTTGCCAAATTGATTTATTAGGTCGAGCACTTTTTTGGCAGAGTCTATGGGATTTTCTATGTACACTATCATGTCATCTGCAAACAATGACAGCGTTGTTTCCTCCTTTCTGATTTGGATGCCTTTGATTTCCTTTTCTTGTCTGATTGCTGTGGCTAAAAGTTCCAATACTATATGGAATAGAAGTGGTGAAAGTGAACAACCTTGTCTTGTTCCTGATCTTAGTGGAAAAATTTTAGTATTTTCCCATTGAGTATGATGTTGCCTGTAGGTCTCTCATATATGGCCTTTATTATCTTGAGGAATGCTCCCTCTATTCCTACTTTGCTGAGTGCTTTTATCATAAACTGGTGCTGTAGTTTATGAAATGCTTTTTCCTCATCTATTGATATGATCATGTGACTTTTGTCTTTGTTTTTGTTTATGTGATGTATTACATTTACTGATTTGCGAATATTGTACCACCCTTGCATCCCTGGGATGAATCCCACTTGGTCATGGTGTATGATCTTTTTAATATATTGTTGGATGCATTTGCCAATACTTTGTTGAGGATTTTACCTTCTGTGTTCATCAGTGATACTGGCCTGAAGTTTTCTTTCTTTGTTGTGTCTTTATCTGGTTTTGGGATTAGGATGATGCTGGCTTGATAAAAAGTTTGTGAGTCTTTCATCATTTTGAATTTTTTGCAGTAGTCTGTGAAGGATAGGGGTTACCTCTTCCTAAAAAGCTTTGTAGAATTCTCCTGTGAAACCATCTGGTCCAGGGCTTCTGTGTGTTTTGAGTTTTTTTATTACTGCTTTAATTTCATCTGCTGTTATTGGTCTTTTCAGGCTTTCTGATTCCTCTTCATTCAGTTTTGGAAGATCATATTCTAGAAATTTGTCCATTTCACTTAGGTTTTCAAATTTCTTGGCATATAGTTCTTCATAATAATTTCTTACAATCCTTTGTATTTCTGTGGTGTCAGTTGTAATCTCTCCTCTTTCAGTTCTAATTGTGTTTATTTGGGTCCTCTGTCTTTTTTTTTTCTTGATGAGCCTGCTTAAAGGCTTGTCAATTTTTTTTATCTTTTCAGAGAAGCAGCTCCTGCATTTATTGATCCTGAGAATTGTGTTTGTAGTCTCTGTGTCATTTAATTCTGCTCTGATGTTGGTTATTTCCTTCTGTCTACTTGCTCTGGGCTGTCTTTGTTGTTGCTTGAGTTCTTTTAGGCATAGGGTTAGGTTGTTTGTTTGAAATGTTTCTACCTTTTTTAGATAGGCCTGTATCACTATGAACTTCCCTTTCAGGACTGCCTTCACTGTGTGCCATAAGTTTTGGGTTGTTGTGAGTTCATTTTTGTTTGTTTCCAGAAACTGTTTGATTTCTTCCCTAATTTCATTCTTGACTCATTCATTGTTTAATAGCATGCTGATCAATCTCCATGATTTTGAGTCTTTCGGGTTTTTTCCCTTAGGGTTGGTTTCTAGTTTCAGCCCCTTGTGGTCTGAGAAAATGCTTGGTATGATTTCAATTTTCTTGAATTTGTTGAGGCTTGTTTTGTGTCCTATCATGTGGTCTATCTTTGAAAATGTTCTATGTGCATTTGAAAAGAAGCGTATTTAGCTTCTTTGGGATGAAGGGCCCTGTATATATCAGCTAAGTCCATTTCATCTAGGGCATTGTTCATTGCCACAATATCCTTGTGGAAACTTTATTTGGAAGATCTATCCATTTTTGACAGCGGGGTGTTGAAATCCCCTACTACAATTGTGTTGCTGTCAATATCTTTCTTGAAGTCCTCTAAGATTTTCTTTATGTATTTGTGTGCTCCTGTGTTGGGTGCATATATATTTACAATGTTTATGCCTTCTTGGTGGATTCTTCCCTTGAGTATTGTGCAGTGATCTCCTGGGTCTCTCTTTATGGCCCCTTTTTTGAAATCTATTTTTTCTGATATGAATATTGCTATCCTGGCTTCTTTCTTTCCTGTCTGTTTGTTTGGAAAACTTGTTTCCAGCCCTTCACTTGCAGTCTGTGTAGGCCTTTTGTCTTGAGGTGGGTCTCTAGTGGGCAGCATATGTGTAGGTCATGCTTTCTTATCCATTCAGTTACTCTGTGTCTTTGGATTGGAGCATTTAATGCATGTACATTTAAGGTTATTATTGATAGGTACTTATTCATTGCCATTTTCATACCTGTGTTCCTATCTCTCTCTCTCTATTCTCCTTCCTTTCCTTAGAGCAGTCCCTTTAGCATGTCTTGCAGAGGTGGTTTGGTGGAAGTGTATTCTTTTAGACTTCTTTTGTCTGGGAAGCTCCTTATTTGGCCTTCTATCTTGATTGAGAGCCTTGCTTGGTAAAGTAGCCTTAGTTGCAGGCCTCTGGTTCTCATTACTTGGAATGTTTCTTTGCATTCCCCTCTGGCTTGAAGTGTTTCCATTGAGAAGTCAGCTGCTAACCTTATTGGGGCTCCCTTGTATGTTACTTCCTGTTTCTCTCTTGCTGCCTTTAAGATTCTCTCTTTGTCTTGACATTTTGACATTGTAATTATGATATGTCTTTAGGTGGGCCTCTTTGGGTTCCTCCTGATTGGGACTCTCTGTGTTTCCTGGATTTGTGTGACTTTTTCCTCTCATCAAAAGAGGGACGTTTTCCATCATTACTTTTGCAAATAGGTTTTCTATCTCTTTTTCTTCTTCTTCTCCTTCTGGTATCCCTGTTATACGGAAATTATTATGTTTCATATTGTCTTGGATTCCCCTTAATCCCTCTTCATTCTTTCTCAGCCTCTTTTCCTTTTCTTGCTTGTTTTGGGTGTTTTTTTTCCTCCTTTGTCCTCTAGCTCGCTGATCTGATCTTCTGCTTCATCAGTCCTGCTTTTGATTCCTTCTACTGTGTTCTTCAGTTTAGAAACTATATTCTTCATTTCCTCTTGGCCCTTGTTGATAGTTTCTATTTCCTTTTTCATGCTGATATAGTTTGCAGTGAGTTTGTAGTTTCCCTGTAGTTTCTGGTAATTCATTGTGAGCTCATTGAGCTTCCTGGTAACCACTGCTTTGAAGTCTATATCTGATAGTTGAGTTGCCTCTATTTCATTTAGCATTTTTTTCTGAGGCTTCCTTCTTTCCATTCATTTTGGGATTGTTTCTTTGTCTTCCCATTGTTTGTGAGACTCTTCTTGTTAGCTTCAGCTTCTTAAATTGATCTGTTCTGGCTCCCTGGGTTTATGGTATGTACTTCTGTGTTATACTACCTGTGAGATTCAGTGGTGCAGTCTCCTTGACCTCCTGAGCTCACTGGTCTTGGGCTGTTGTTTAAGTTGGCTCTGTGTTTGTCTTTGGGTTTTGATTGTTGTTGTGTCTTTCTTTGGTGGGCCCTCCCACCAGTTGGTTAACTGAGGGTCATTCTGTCCACCATCCCTGCATTTTCTTGTGCTGGTGATGGCAGGTTGTGTTGAAGCTGGTTCTTTCATGTGTACAAGGTTTTCAGGATTCTCTCTTGCTCTTGTTCAGTTGTTTGTTTTGGGTAATTTCTCCATTCTGTTTAGTTGTATTTCCAGATAAGTGCTGGATTGAAGTTTGTGTGGTTTCCACTCCAGCCTTCACCTTCTTCTGGTTTTACCCATTGGTGGTTCCTTTGTTGTTGGGTTTCCTCTTCCAGTGGGTATCCTGGTGTTCACCACTTCTACCTACTGTTTTTTGTCATCAGTTGGAGGGGGAAGGCAAAATGGTTTAAGACAACAAGAGAGTGGTCTATGATATCCACAACAGCAACTGGTAGAGAAGAGACAGGAGATCCTTTGGCTATGGATAGCATTAACCATGATTTTCCACCCAGCTAGCCCATTTTTATAAAGGGTGGAAGGAAGATAAACTCTTGTTGGGGAAGGAAGGATTGTGAGTTGGATCTAGAAAGCAGAGAGGTTGTGGGAGGTCAGATTCTGAGGTAAGGTGAGAATAAAGGATAGTAAATAGGTGTAGTGTGTGAGAGTATAGAGTTATCCACTACATTAATCGAGTTCAGGAAACCATGAAGTGGGCTAAGATCTGGGAGGGATATTTTGAAGGGGTGTTCCATACAATTGTATGGAACAGCTATTATTTACAATAATATTAGAGCAACAATCATATGACAGAATCTATGTGATCTAGATATCAAGAATAGGGAGTATAGGACCTTGAGTAGTGTGCTAATGGGTCACAAGTGAAGTGAAGGGCAGTAAATTAGCAATATACTATGAAAGAGATATCAGGGTAAACCTGTCAAATGATACAATATAATCAGCCTAGCAAAGGAGACTACACAGAAAGAAGAGGGATACAAAAATACTATTAAAATAAAAGAGGTAAGAATAATGGAAAAATAATAATAATAATAATAATAATAATAATACAAATATCCAATAACTTGCAGGTTCTCTGTATTAGCAGAGTGAAATTTGTTTCACTGTCACAGCTGTTGTGATGCCCCTTCTTTGGGTCCAACTGTGGTCTTTTCACAGTTCCAGATTTTTTTTTGTTTTTTTGTTTTTGTTTTTTGTTTGTTTTGTCTCACTTGTAGGTATTAAAAAAAGGCAGACAAAGGAAGGAGGAAGAATTAAAATTGGAAAGAAAGGAAGAAGGAATACAATAAGAAAGAAGGAAAGAGAAGAAAAAGGAATTGAAAGAGAAAAGAAAAATAAAAATTAAAAAATAGAAAATCATTTTAAAAAAGTAAAAATAGAATAAAAGTAAAAAGCCTCTTGATTTCAAAGTGGCCAAACTGGTTTTTCTGGTCTTGCTGGCTGCAGCAGGCTGAGGGGCTATTGGTATGGCTTTTCTTCCTTCTTGATCTGCACTCAGTCAGCGGCATGCACTCTCTGGGGAGCTATCCTGGCACCTCTCCCCTGCACCTTGGGTGTAGGATCCAGGCCTTTTCCCCCGGGTTACCGCTGTGGGCTGGGGTGTGGGTGCACATGCATGTGCTTGGCCAGGCTGCCTAACCCTTCCCAGTGCTATGGGGGTGCACAGGGTATTCCTCACAACCTTATCGCTGCCCGGTTGGGAGGCAGGGAGGCCGGAGTGATTCCTGTAGGAGAATTCCCCAAACAGTGTCTGTCTTTTCACTTTTTCTTTTTGAGAAATTCCTCCTACTCAAGCCTGCTACTCCATACAGTGGCCTGGCCTCTCCCACAGCCCAATTCTCCAGCCAGACTGGTGACTATGGGGGTCAGGGCCCGCCCCTGCACCACTGGCAACTCTGCCATTGTCCACAGACTCTGTGGGTGCTCACAGCCCCTGTGTGTTTGCTAGCAACAGGGTTTCTCCTGGTGCTGCTCAGACCTTGTTTGGGCAGGGAGGGAGCAGTTGCCCCAGCTGTTTCCCAAGAACCCTGTGGCAGACCCTGGGGGCTCAGGGCCTGGGGCTGCAGCCTCCCTGATCCCCAAGCTGGTCCCTGGGACCTTATTGTCCTGAAGCACTTTCCTTACTGGCTGGTTTTTCGGTTCCGCTACAATTTTTGGTCTCTTATTTTCGTATATGCTGAGGTACTGTTGGCTGTTTGCTCTGTTTCTCTGTAGACTGGCTAGGATTTTCTCCAGTGTGTAGGGAGGAAGTGGAATATGCTCCCTCCAAAGTCATTACCATCTTCCTCTCCACCTAAGGCAATTTCTGTTGCCAGCTTTTTCTAGTTACTGTTCACACTTTTCTGTTTTTTAGCTTGTGTCATAATTTTTTGTTGATGTCTGGACTTTTTAGATCCAGGATTTTCTTGGACCCAGTAGTTGTTTTACTTATTGCTTACTATATCAAACTTCAGCGACTTGGCTGCACTAATTCTGTGAAGTCTATTTTCTCTGCATGCAAGGTCTCTGATGTCCTAACTCCGATTATTTCCACTTGTTTTTATCTGTAACTTAGGGGTCACTGTTGGATTGGCATAAGGCACTTATTGTTCAAAAGTTGTTTTTAGCCAGTTAGATTGTTATCCTTTACAGTAGGATAAGTGTGACTTGGAGGCTGTTATCACCGTTCAGGGAATTTACTTTTATTTATAGTTTTCCCCACTTTCAACCAGGGTCTATTCGGTTAAGGATTGGCTCTGTGATTGTTTCTGAGGGAACACAACATTGTGCCTGCACAGTGGTGCCCATATTTTCAGGGATAACTGTGGTTTTATTTTTAAATATAGCTTTCTAGGTGTTGCCCTTTGGTCTGAATAGCTTACTGTTAAGTCAGTGTTTGTTCAGAGGCTGTTTGAGCCATCATGTCAGTATGGCTTCTGTTACATTGATGGCTGAGGTTGCAGCTTTGTGAATGCCATCATGTTTGCCCTTATATCTTGCTTTGTTTGTTCCTAGTAGGTGCAGCCCAACACAGACACACCTCTTCTATGACATATAGAATTTATTTTGATCCTAGGAGGCTTCTTTCTGGGTGTCTGTTTCCATGCTTGTATTAAACTTCTGGTTTGTCTGTTGTTTCACTTGTATCTTGAAACTACCACCTTTATCTTAATTGCTCTCCACCAACATCTCTAGTCTTGAACAACCTTTTAAGTCCTAGGCATGGTATTCTTCAATCTCTTTCAAATAAATTAAATAAATTTCTCTTTTAGGAAGAGCTTCTTCATTCTTATGACCTACTGTTTCCTCTTGGCTATGCTAGCCTGGAATATAGCTTTTGCAGTACAAGCTAACAGGAGTGAGTGAGATACACAATAGCTTGTCCCTCATGTTATAAAAACATTGTCCTACAAAGGAAGTGCCCATTACCTTGGCCCAAGTTGCTTAGAGAACTCAGGTGAAAAATTTTACAACATAGAACTATTGGGCTGGTGTTGGTAGTCTTGGTTGTAAAGAATGTTAATTTAGTGAGCCCTGGCTCAAATGCCACAGACCCTCATCATTATTTCTGAGATTGATAGATTTTCTTGAGTGAATGTTTTTTTTTTTCAGTTGTTATATGCCCTTACAATAATTTCCAGGGGCTTGAAATGATTATTAAAAATAATTTCTAACAGGTATTGCTGTTCCACTGAGAAAAGTGTTTGCTTATGGAACTTATTCCATTATTTGAGAAATCCTGCCCCTTCTGTGCTCAGTCCTGTCTATTTCTGGGATACCTGGAAGTTATCTTTTCTTTTTAAAGATTTTCTTTATTTTTAGAGAGAGGGGAAAGGAGGGAGAAAGAGAGGGTGAGAAACATCCGATGTGTGAGAGATACCTTCCTCAGCTGCCTCTCGCACATCCCCATTGGGCGGCCTGGCCTGCAGCCCAGGCATGTGCCTTGACTGGGAGTTGAACCGGCTACCTTTCAGTTTGCAGGGTGGCATGCAGTCCATTGAGCCACACAAGCCAGGGCCCCTGAAGTTGTCTTTACTCTATCAGAATACACATGCCTAAATTTTTCTTACTTTGTGCTTGGTACCCACCCTCACTCCAGTTTTACTTGCACCCTTAAGAAAGTCTGCCTTTACCCTGCTTGGATTCTTTATCTTCTTGTATTTACCCTGCTAGGTTTGGTTTCCCATTTATTGCTTTTTGAATCCTACTCCAGAAAGACAAATGTAAATGTTTATAGTACTGTATGCTACTCTGAGAATTGAAATAAGTCAGAGAAAGACAAATACTGTATGGTTTGACTTATATGTGTAATCTAAAAAAAAAATAACAATCAAACAAACAAACAAAACATAGACTCATAGAAACAGAGACCTAAGAGATGATTACCAGAAAGTAGGGGGAGAGGAGAATGGGTGAAAAAGATGAAGGGGAATATAGTCAATAATATTGCAATAAGTTTGCACGGTGACAGATGATTACTAATATTAATGGGATGAGCACATTGTAATGTATAAAAATGGAAATCACCAGCTTTTACACCTAAAAGTAATATAAGTAATACAGTATTATATGTCAACTGTATTTAAATACAAAATTATAAAGAAAAAATAAGCATGTGGTAGTGTTGTTAGAGCAGTCTCCAAAAGAACATCTGGCTCAGAATCATCCAGGGGCCTTGTTAAAGTTGACATTTCAGGGACTACAAAACTAAATGATTTTTAATGTCTCTGAATGAAGCACAGGAATTATTATATGTAGATATTTCCTAATTATTCTTCTACAAACTATATTTTAAGAACCATTACACAAAGTGGTTTAAGATTAAGTTGGGCCATAATTATGAATCACCTCAAATGTTACTTGAAATAATTTGGAGTTTCCGTGTGACCTCTGTGTTGAAGACAAAAATGTTGTTAGGTTTTTGTCAATGGGACCCAGAATGATTTTAGACTCATACACAAAATGTGCTATCCTTTGTGTTTTCTCAAGTTCCTTGATGTATTTCCCTTTATGTTCGAGGCACTTTGTGTGTTTTCCTTACCCACTCACTGAGGACTAAGGTCCTCATCCTTTTATCAGTTTGACTCATTACCATCTCAGCATTACCCCATATACTCTTGCTATCAAAGATATTAATACATCACTGTCTGTCTCCTTCTCTTTCTAATTAAAACTTAAAAAAGTATTCCATCAATGCAAATGAATTTCTAAAGCAGGTTATACGTATAGATAGTTATTTTTAATAATGATATCCTCTCTTACCTACTTCTCTGTACTACTCTCCCCTCATGCTAAAAGAGAACAATAACTTTGTATGTCAATCCTGAAAAATTATCAACCCTTAAAATTATAAAAGGTTTTCATTGTAATATCTGCATTAATAAAAAAGTAAAAATGTTTTATAAACAAGGCCATATATATCAAGAAATTCATGGTGAAAGATAATTTGAGAGGTGCTTTTAAATACATAGGAAAGAAGACCTCATAAAAAACTGTTGCCATAGATCAGCCTGAAAATTATATTGCTCAATGATTAGTGTAGGCACTAGGTGTTAAAGGCTTGAGCTAAGATGATAATTGTGCATCTAGGAAACAAGAAATGTATGCTCATTGAAAAGAAATGATTGTATTCAGTGACTACTTATATATTGGGAACACTACAAATTTTAGTCAAAGATATCATAGTGTCTTGTATCCAGAATATAAGAGGCTTCTACCACTCAACAAAAAGACAAATAATCCAAGTAAAGGCAGACAGAGAATTTGAATAGAGATTTGTTCAAAGAAATACAAATGGACAACTATCACATGAAAAGGTGCTCAGCATCATAATTCATTTTCGAAATACAAATAAAAACCACAATGTGATCCAACCAGGATGACTATAAAGAGAAAGACAGGCAATAACAAGTGTTATTAAGTATGTAGATGAATTTGAACCATCAAATATTGCTGGTGGTGATGTGAAATGGTGCAGTTGCTTTGGAAAACAGTTTGGCAGTTCCTTAAAATTTTAAATATACAGTTACTATCTGACCTAGCAATTCAGCTCCTAGGTATAAGAATCAAAAACATCATTTCACACAAAAATGTGTCCACACATGTTCATAGAAGCTTTATTTGTAATAGTTAAAATACTGAAAACAACCCCAGTTTTTATCAGCTGATGAATGGCTCATTGAAATTTGGTCCATCCATATAATATAGTATTATTCATCCATAAAAAGGTGTGAAGTACTGATACTTACTACAACATGAATCACCCTTGAAAACATACTAAGTTAAAGAAGCTAGACATAAAATGCCACCAGTGGTATGATTCCATTTTTATGAAATGTCTACAATAGGTAAAACCATAGAGACAGAAAGTAAATTATTGGTTTCCAGGGGCTGAGACAAGAACGGAGATTGCTAATGAGTATGGGTTTTTGCAGGGAGCGGTTGATTAAGATATTCTGGAACTATACAGTTGTATGGTTGTACAAACTTGAGGATGCATTTACAGTCACTCAGCTGTATAATTTAAAAGAGTGAATTTTGAAGTTTATAAATTATATCTTGAAACCATAAAAAAGATACCATAGCCAGGTAGAAATTCCCCCTATGAGGGATAGAAATAGAATAGAAATTAAAATATCGGGAGGTTTTAATTTGATTGTGTGGCAGAGCATTGAATTAGACCTTGAGTTTTAGAAAAGACCAGGATACCTTATGTATTCCCTTAAAGCAGATTCCTTTGTGTTTATTGGTGTCTGTATCCCCAAGTCTAGGCATATAATAGACCTGTAGTATAGTTATAAACAGTATTACTAGAATAGCCATACATTCTTGAAAATGTGTTGCATCTTGATTTTGACTATATCTTTTTGTATACTATTGTAGTAATGGATCTGAGGAATTGATTATAATGTACCCACTTGACTTCCCACAATCAACTTAGAATCAATATTTCACCATTTCAAGTGGAATATAGAAACTTTACCATGGTAAAGCTCCCTTTACCCCTCTACTTTTGTATTATATTTGTCTTATAAATTACATCTGCATACATCAAAAACCTCATCAGACATTATAATTTTTTTTAACCATGAAATGTTTTTTAAAGACCTCAGTAGGAGAATAGTCTGTTATATTTACAAAGATATTTACTATTTTTGTTGATCTTCCTTCATTCCTGATGTTCCCAGTTTCCTTGTAGCTTTGTTTCTGCTGTCCATGAACAGCCCCTTTAAAATTATTTTTGAGTTGGGTACCTGGCTACACATTATTTTAGTTTTTCTTCATCTGATAAAGTCTTTTACTTTCCTTCCTGAAGGATATTTCTACCCAGTATAGAATTCTTGGTTAACAGTTATTTTCTTTCCATGCCTTAAAAATGTTGTATCAGCCCTGGCTGGCATAGGTCAGTGGATTGAGTGCGGGCTGCGAACCAAAGTGTCGCAGGTTTGATTCCATCAGGGTACATGCCTGGGTTGCAGGCCATGACCCCCAGCAACCACACAATGATGTTTCCCTCTCTCTCTCTCTCTCTCTCTCTCTCTCTCTCTCTATCTATCTATCTATCTATCTCCCTCCCTTTCCTCTCTAAAAATGAATAAATAAAATATTTGAAAAAAAAGTATCATTGCCTAAGTGTCTATTATGAAAAATCCGTATCATCCAAATTGTTGTTTTCCTCAAGGTAACATATTGTCTTACTGCCTATTCTATAATTTTTTAATCTTTAGTTTTTAGCAATTGACTATAATATGTCTGGGCATATAATTTTTTGGTTTTATTACACTTGACTTTTGCTGAACTTTAAAAAAAATCTTTGGGTTTTTATTTTTTACTAAATTTAAGGATCTTTGGCTATTTTTTTTGTCAAATATTTTTCACTGTAATATACTATTTGTTCTCTACTTCTGGAACCTTAGTATGAATGTTAGATCTTTTGTTAGTGTCCCACAGATTGTTGTACCCTTACTCATTTTTATTACATCTTCTTTCCCTCTCTGTTGTTCACATGAGCTTATTTCTGTTGATTTATCTTCCAGGTCACTTGGTCATTCCTGGACCCAATTCCAATGTATGTGGACTTCCCTATACCAACAAGCAATTCTTGTACAGCAGCATGGTATCCAAAAATTCAACTCAATTGTGATATCTCTATCCACAGATAGATAGCATCAGACTTCACAATTTACGGGCTTAGTCCCCACAAGACTCTTTTCCACTTCAGAGGCCAGTCACCAGTCCAGGTTGTTATCTATGCCTCTGACTGAGAGGCTAAAAATTAGAGGTTCCATGACCCCCTCCAATTCAAGTTGACAATTGGAAGTCCAGGTTATTGTCTGTATATCTGAGCACCTAGCTATAAATCGGAGGTTCTCACGACCCCCTTCTTGGGTTTAATTAATTTACTAGAGAGGCTCACAGAACTGAGGAAACCCATTTACTCTCTACAGTACCACTTTATCACAAAGGATATTAAAAGAAATGAATCAACAGGCAGATGAAAAGATACAGAGGGTAAGGTCCTGAACAAAGGAGATTCTGTACTTGTAGAATTTAGGGCCTGACATGGTGGCACATGGAAGTTTCCCAGCCTGAGAGCTCTCTGAAACTCCCTCCCTTTGGGTATTTATGGAAGCTTCATTACATAGGCACAATTGATTAAATTATTGAGCATTGGTTGTCAGTTCAACCTATGACCCCTTGTCCTTTTCCAGGAAATCAGGGTGTGGGATTGAAAGTTCCAGCCCTCTATGCATGATTGGTTCCCCTGGCAACCAGCCCTCCTTAGGTGCTTTCCAAGAGTCTCTTCATGGACACAAACTCAGTTGGGGTGGTTGGGGGATTGTTACGAATAACAAGAAATCCATTTCACCTTTATGTCTGTGAGGCATTTTCAGAAATTTAGGACAAGAGACCAAATATTGTAACAAAAGATGTTCCCATTGTTCTTATTACTCAGGAAATTCTAAGGGTTTATGGGGCTGTGAGCCAGTAACCATGAGTGAAGACCAAAAATGTACAGGATGGGGCAAAAGCAGATTTACAGTTGTGATTACATTAAACACAGAGTTTATTCTTTTAAAACATTTTTAGAAAAGATTTTGTTAAAATGTAATACACATACTGAAAAACACACATATTGTAAGTATACAGCCCAATAATTTTTCACAGACTGAACATACTCATGCCATCTTCAGAAAGGGACCAGGCTGAAGCGGGTGTGCCTCAGGCCAGTTGGTAATGTGTGGGTTCTTAACTTCATGCAGGAAATACATATAAATTTATGGGAACCACACATACATAAGGGAGTCAGAGACCCAACATGAACAAGAGGTTTAGAGATAGAAAGGGGACTGAGGTATGTAAGATGTTCTCAACTAAGGATGAGGTAATGCACCTTTGAGGCTTCAAAGGGTCATTGAAGTGTGATGAGAAGAAGAAAAGTTTAGTAAATTGAAGTTTTTCAACCCTGTAGTTAGTTAGGTCAAAAGTAGTTATTTCTGATTATAGCTTATTATGGGCAAGGCACCTAATTCAAATCCTTCAAGGTAGTTAAAGAGGGAGGCAGGTAGATGTTTCTCTTCAGCCCACAGCTATAATTGCCCTTTAGCTCAAAATAATTTGCTGATACAAATTTTGCTGAATCAAAAATAATTTGCTGTAAACCACTGAGTTACATTTTGGGGTTGCTTGTTTTGAACCCCCACAGTGTGGTTTGTAGAAGTCTTTATGTGTGTGCACCCAGAAGTTCATAAGCAACTTTAAGCAATCACATACTCAAGTTCCTCTCTCATGATCTTAGTAATTTTCAGTTTCCTAAATTCCTCTTTTAGTTCTCTGGCCAGCATGCTCTGGTTTAGTTATACTGTTTTCCTGTGCACTTCCACACCTGTTTTTGGGGCCAGGTGGCGCCAGGACAGAGAGAGAAATAGAGCAATTAGATTGGATTGGACTCCACCCTTTTGAAACTACAGTTTCATCACACTTAAAGGAACATCCCCCTTCCTGAGGATTTTGACTTTTGCTGTCATCATTGCCTTTGCTTGTCAAAGCTGCTGCTACCACTGTTACCACAGCATAGTCTGAGAGCTGGGGTAGGGAAATAAATGAAAGAAAGCAAAACAGTGTGCTATGACCACACACTTTTTGAGTGTTATGCATTCCCTTTCTCATTCCTGGCACCAGAACTAAAAGACTTCTGGAGCTATTTCTGTCTGTATCTGTCTTAGCCTGTTTGGGCTGATATAACAAAAATATCATAGACTGGATGGCTAACAACAGATATTTATTGGTCACATTTCTGGAAGCTGGGAAATCCAACATCAAGGCACTGGCAGATTCTGTTGGGTGAGGACCCACTTTCTAGTTCATAGGTGCCTTTTTTTTCTGTGTCTTCTCATGGTGGAAGGGGTAAGGGACTTCTCAGAGGTCTCTACTATAAGGGTGTTAATCCCATTCATGAAGCTTTGCCCTCAGGTCCTAGTCATTTTCCCAAGACGACACTCCCAAATATCATCACATTGGAGGACTACATTTCAACAAATGAATTTGGAGGAGGAGCAGAAAACCACTTCTTTTTTCTCTATGTGAGTTCAGACTAGGGGATATAGTAGTTTTTTTTTTTTTAAAAAAAAGGTCAACTTAATGCTTATATGTTGGTATTTGAATTCCCTTCTTCCCTAATCCATTTGTTGCTATTTAGTTTTGAATCTTCAAATAACTGCTTCATATATTCTGTTTAAGTTTTATAGCCACCTTCAGTGGGAGATGTGTAAGATATAGTATACTTGTTGCTCCATGGAACCTGGAACTTGAATGTTTCAACTTTAAAACAAAGATATCTCACTATTTTAAAAATGTTTCTAGATCATTTTTAAAGAGAATTGTGATGTAGCTGTTAGTTGCAGTGCTGAAAAGTTCATATACTTTTCAACTACTTTTTTATGCAAATTAGAATGTTCATGAAATATGTATTCAAAAGAAAATATAGAAATAAATTGAATGAAGTAGTTAATAAATACCTGGAACTATAATTTAAAACCCCAATTTTTATATTGCTTGCAGGGTAAGCAAATGTTATAATTTTAACTATTTATGTATGATCTCACCTATAAGTGGAACCTAATCAACAAAACAAACAAGCAAGCAAGATGTAACCAGAGACATTAAAATTAAGAACAAACTGATAGTAACCAGAGGGGAGGTGGGAGGGGAAAATGGGGGAGGGCTAAGGGGAAAGGGTTTTCATGAACATCTGTAAAGGACACATGGGCAAAACGAAAGGGGGATAGGATTATGGGTGGGAAGTGGGGATGGCTGGGGTGGGGGGACTGGAAGGGGAAAATGGAGACAACTGTACTTGAACAACAATGAAATAATTTATAAAATAAAATAATAAGACAAATTATATTAATATATTTAAACTAATAAATGATTGCTTTTGAATGCTTTATACATTGGTGGTTTGTTTACCTTTTAAATTAGATTTAAGGGTTTCTGATAAAAAGAAAAGGGGAGGAAAGAAAAAATCTTCTGACTTTAATAGGTATGAATGATTGGCTTATTTTAAACTACTTTTCTTAAATATCAGTTTTCTATGTTGAGCCTTTGACATTTATCTAGTACTTATTAAGCACTCTCTGGTAAATACAACATTTTAGAATATGAGGGAGAACAAGAATTTTCAGAAAGAGAAGTAAGGTATCCGAGCCTGGAATGGTCAAGACACACTGAAAAAAAATCTACTCTATTGTTTCTGAGCAGTACTATGTCATTTGTCCAATTTTTCATGACAAATATAAGCCTGGAACATCTTATGGTGCCAGTAAATGATGAAGTGCTGATGGGAACATGGCAAAAGTACAAAGAAACCAACTTCATAGAGTTCCCTATGGCCAAAGTGGGACACTTGGAGTAACAAAATAAATATCACATAGTTATAGTAATGAATTATAATCCATTGAATAACATAAATATTCATGAATTCTTTTTTTAATCATTGTTCAAGTACAGTTTTCTCCCTTTTAATCCTAATCCAGCCCACCCACCAAACCCTCCCCTCTTCCCTCTCATTATCACCTTCTCCCTAGTTTTTGTCCATGTGTCCTTTAAATTTATTCCTGTAAACCCTTCCCATTCTCCCCTGAAATTTCCTCTTCTCTCCCCTGTGGTCACTGTCAGCCTGTCCTCTATTTCAGTGTCTTTGGTTATATTTTGCTTGTTTCTTTGTTTTGTTGATTAGGTTCATGTTAAAGGTGAGATCATATGGTATTTGTCTTTCACTGCCTGGTTTATTTCACTTAGAATAATGCTTTCTGGCTCCATCCAAGCTGTTGCAAAGGGTAGGAGCTCCTTCTTTCTTTCTGCTGCATAGAAGTCCATTGTGTAAATGTACCATAGTTTTTTGATCCATTCATTTACTGATGGGCATCTAGGTTGCTTCCAGCACCTAGCTATTGTAAATTGTGCTGCTATGAACATTGGGGTACATAGGTTCTTTTGGATTGGTGTTTTAGTGTTCTTAGGATATAGTCCCAGCAGTGGAATTGCTGGGTCAAAAGGAAAATCCATTTTTAGTTTTCAGAGGAAGTTCCATACTGCTTTCTATAGTGGTTGTACCAGTCTGTAGTCCCACTAACAGTGCACTAGGGACCCCTTTTCTCCACAACCTCTCCAACACTTGTTGTTTGTTGCTTTGTTTATGATGGCCATTCTGACTGGTGTGAAGTGGTATCTCATTGTGGTTTTAATTTGCATCTCTCTGATAGCTAGCGATATTGAACATCATTTCATGTGTCTTTGGATTTTCTGTATGTCCTCCTTGGAGAAGTGTCTGTTCAAGTCCTTTGCCCATTTTTTAATTGGGTTCCTGTCTTCTGAGAGTGTAGTTGTGTAAGTTCTTTATATATTTTGGAGATTAAGCCCTTGTCTGAGATATCATTGGCAAATATGTTTTCCCATACAGTTGGTTCTCTTTTAATTTTGATACTGTTTTATTTAGCTGTGCAGAAGCTTTTCATTTTGATGAGGTCCCATTTGTTTATTTTTTTCTTTATGTCCCTTGCTCTAGGGGACATGTCAGTAAAAAAGTTTCTGCGTGAAATATCTGAGATTTCCCTACCTACGTTCTCCTCTAGGACTTTAATGGTGTCACGTTTTATATTTCAGTCTTTTGTCCACCTTGAATTTATTTTTGTGTAAGGTGTAAGTTGTTGCTCAAGTTTCATTTTTTTGCACGTGGCTGTTCCAGTTCTGTCAACACCATTTGTTGAAGAAGCTATTTTTACTCCATTTGATGTTGCTGCCTCCTTTGTCAAATATTAATTGACCATATTGACTTGGGTTTATTCCTGGGCTCTCTGTTCTGTTCCATTGGTCCATGTGCCTGTTTTTATGCCAATACCAGGCTGTTTTGATTACAGTGGCCTTCTAGTATAGTTTAGTGTCAGGTATTGTGATCCCTCCACCTCTACTCTTCTTTCTCAAAATTGCAGCAGCTATTCGGGGTCATTTATGGTCCCATATAAATTTCTGAAGTGTTTGTTCTATGTCTGTGAAATAAGGCATTGGTACTTTAATAGATATTGCATTGAATGTATAAATTGCTTTGGGTAGTATGGACATTTTGATGATGTTAATTCTTCCAATCCATGAACACGGTATATGTTTCCATTTGTTTGTGTCTTCCTTGATTTCTTTCCTGAGTGTTCTGTAGTTTTCTAAATACAGGTCTTTTACCTCTTTGGTTAGGTTTATTCCTAGATATTTTCTTTTTCTTTTTGCTATTTCAAATGGGATTTTATTCTTGATTTCTACTTCTGCTGTTTCATTGTTGGTGTACAGAAATGCCTTTGCTTTCTGGATATTGACTTTGTATCCCGCTGTTTTGTCAAATTCAATTATTAGGCCAAGCAGTTTTTTGGTGGAGTCTATAGGATTTTCTATGTACACTATCATGTCATCTGCAAACAGTGACAGTTTTGTTTCCTCCTTTCTGATTTGGATGCCTTTTATTTCTTTTTCTTGTCTGATCACTGTGGCTAAAACTTCCAGTACTATATTGAATAGAAGTGGTGAAAGTGGACAGCCTTGTCTTGTTCCTGATCTTAGTGGAAAAGTTGTTAATTTTTGCCCATTGAGTATGATGTTGGCTGTAGGTCTTTCATATATGGCCTTTATTATGTGGAGGAATGCTCCCTGTATTCCCACTTTGCTGAGTGTTTTTTATCATAAATGGGTTCTGTATCTTATCGAATGGTTTTTCTGCATCTATTGATATGATCATGTGGTTTTTGCCTTTGCTTTTGTTTATGTGATGTATTACATTTACTGATTTGCAAATATTGTACCATCCTTGCATCCCTGGAATGAATCCCACTTGGTCATTGTGTATGCTCTTTTTAATGTATTTTTGGATGCGGTTTGCCAGTATTTTGTTGAGGATTTTAGCGTCAATGTTCATCAGTGATATTGGCCTGAAGTTTTCTTTCTTTGCTGTGTCTTTATCTAGTTTTGGAATTAGGATGATATGGGCCTCATAAAAAAAGTTTGGGAGTGTTCCATCTTTTTGGATTTTTTGGAATAATCTGTGAAGGATAGGGGTTAGCTCTTCCTTAAATGCTGTGTAGAATTTTCCTGTGAAAACATCTGGTCCAGGGCTTTTGTGTGTTGGGAGTTTTTTTATTATTGCTTCAATTTCTTTTGATGTTATTGGTCATTTCAGTCTTTCTGCTTCTTTTTCATTGAGTTTTGGAAGATTATATTTTTCTAGAAATTTGTCTATTTCACCTAGGTTTTCAAATTTCTTGGCAACCAGTTCTTCCTAGTAATTTCTTACAATCCTTTGTATTTCTGTGGTATCTGTTGTAATCTCTCCTCTTTCATTTCTGATTGTGTTTATTTGGGTCTTCTCTCTTTTTCTCTTGATGAGTCTGCTTGAAGGCTTGTTGGTATTGTTTATCTTTTCAAAGAACCAGCTCTTGGACTCATTGATCCTTAGAACTGTGCTTTTAGTCTCTATGTCATTTAATTCTGCTCTGATCTTGGTTATTTCCTTCCTTCTGCTTGCTCTGGGCTGCCTTTGTTGTTTTTCCTCAAGTTCTTGTAGACATAGGGTTAGGTTGTTTGTTTGGAATATTGCTAACTTTTTTACGTGGGCCTGTATCGCTATGAACTTCCCTCTCAGGACTGCCTTGGCTGTGTCCCATAAATTTTGGATTGTTGTGAGTTCGTTTTCATTTGTTGCCAGAAACCTTTCTATTTCTTCCCTAATATCATTCTTGACCCATTCATTTTTTAATAGCATGCTATTTAATCTCCATGATTTTGAGTGTTTTGGGTTTTTTCCCTTAGGGTTGGTTTCTTGCTTCAGTCCCTTGTGATCCAAGAAAATGCTTGGTATGATTTCAATTTTCTTGAAATTCTTGAGGCTTGTTTTGTGTCCTATCATGTGGTCAATCTTTGAAAATGTTCCATGTACATTTGAAAATAATGTGTATTTAGTTTCTTTTGGATGGAGGGCTCTGTATATATCAGTAAAAACAAAATCAAGGGGTTTTTTCAATGCTGCAATATCTTTGTTGATATTTTGTTTGGAAGATCTATCCATTTTTGATAGTGAGGTGTTAAAATACCCCACTATAATTGTGTTGCTGTCAATATCTTTCTTGATGTCCTCTAAGATTTTCTTTATGTATTTGGGTGCTCCTATGTTGGGTGCAAATATATATTTACAATATTTATGTCTTCTTGGTGGATTCTTCCCTTGAGTATCATGAAGTGAGCTTCAGGGTGTCTCTTTATGGCCCTTTTTGGAAGTCTATTTTGTCTGATACAAGTATTGCTACCCCGGATTTTTTTTTCTGTCCATTTGCTTGGAAGATTTGTTTCCAGCCCTTCACTTTCAGCCTGTGCAGGTCTTTTATCCTGAGGTGGGTCTCTTGTAGGCAGCATATGTGTGGGTCATTTTTTCTTATCCATTCAGCTACTCTATGTCTTTTGATTGGAGCATTTAATCCATTTACATTTAAGGTTATTATTGATAGGTACTTATTCATTGTCTTTTATGTACATGTGTTCCTCTCTCTCTCTTTCTTTTCCTTCCCTTCCTTAAAGCAGTCCCTTTAGCATCTCTTCCAGAGCTGGTTTGGTGGAGGTGTATTCTTTTAGACTTCTTTTGTATGGGAAACTTCTTCTTTGGACTTCTATCTTGATTGAGAGCCTTGCTGGGTAAAGTAGCCTCGGTTTCAGTCTTCTGCTTCTCATTAGTTGGAATATTTCTTGCCATTCTCTTGTGGCTTGGAGGGTTTCCATTGAGAAGTTAGCTGTTAGCCTTATTGGGGCTCCCTTGTATGTGACTTTCTGTTTCTTTCTTGCTTCCTTTAATATTCTCTCTTTGTCTTGAAATTTTGCCAGTTTAGTTATGATGTGTCTTGAGGTGGGCCTCTTTGGGTTCCTCTTGATTGGGACTCTGTGTTTCCTGGATTTGTGTGACTTTTTCTCTCATCAAATTAGGGAAGTTTTCCTTCATTACTTTTTCAAATAGGTTTTCTATCCCTTGCTCTTCTTCTTCTCCTTCTGGTCTCCCTATTATATGAAAATTATTATGTTTCATATTGTCTTGCATTTGTCTTAATCCCTCTTCATTCTTTCTGAGGGTCTTTTCCTTTTCTTGCTCTTTCTGGGTGTTGTTTTCTACTTTGTACTGTAGCTCGCTAATCCAATCTTCTGCTTCATCAATCCTCTTTTTCATTCCTTCTTCTGTGTTCCTCAGTTCAGAAATGGCATTCTTCATTTCCTCTTGGCCCTTGTTGATAGTTTCTTTTTCCTTTTTCATGTTTATGTAGTTTGCATTGAGATCATTGTAGCTTCCCTCTAGTTTTTGGTAGCTCATTGTGAGTTCATTGAGCTTCCTGATAATCATTGTTTTGAATTCAATATCTGACGGTTGAGTTGCCTCTATTTCATTTAGCATTTTTTCTGAGGCTTCTTCTTTTCCCTTCAATTGGGAATTGTTTCTTTTTTTTCTCATTGTTTGTGGGATTCTTTTTGTTAGCCTCTGCTTCTTAAATTGATCTGTTCTGGTTCCCTGTGATTATGGTGTGAACTTCTGTCGTAGAATACCTGTGAGATTCAGTGGTACAGTCTCCTTCATGTATCCTGGTGTTCAGAACTTCCCCCTACTCTTTTTTGTGATCAGTTGGAGGAGTAAGGCAAAATGGTTTAAGACAGCAAGACAGTTTTCTATGATATTTACATTAGCAGTCAGTAGAGAAGAGATGGGATATCATTTGGCTACTTATCGTGTTTACCATGATCTTCTATCCCACTAGCCACGTTTTAGAAAGGATGGAAAGAAGATAAGACTCTTATTGGGGAAGAAAGAATTGTTAGTTGGATCTAGAAAGCTGTGAGGCTGTGGGAGGTCAGATTATGATGAAGGGTTGGAATAAAGTTTAGTAAATATGAGTAGTGTGTAAAAGAATAGAGACAACCCCCACAGTAATGTAGTTCAGGAAATTGCAAAGTGGGCTAAGATCAGGTAGGGGTGTTGAGTAATGTTTACAATTGTATGAACTAGGTCTTACTTATGGTAATATTAAAGCAACAATCTTGTGGCAGAATCTATGAGATCTAGATAACAAGAATAAGGAGTATAGAACCTTGAGAGGTGTACTAATGGAACACAAATGAAGGATAGTAAATTATCAATGCACTGTTACTGAGATAACAGGGGGAACCTATCAAATGACAGTATAACCAGCCATGCAAAGAAGATTATACAGAAAGAAAAAGAATACCAAAATACTATTAAAATAAAAAATGACGGAAAAATGAGAAAAATATACTACAAATTTGCAGTAACTTGCAAGCTCAAAAAAAAAAAAAAGGAAATAAAAGCAGAAGATGGAGTTCAGGAGAGATAAATTTGGAGTGGAGGGAATAATACTAGAATGAATGGAAGAGAAACATAAGGGATTGAGAGATACAAAAATAGTAAGAATTGAAAAATAAAAAGTCACTTAAAACACAAGATAAAATCAATCAACAACAGCCAAAAAAAACCAAAACAAAAAACAAAACAAACAAAATAAAAAAAATCTCCTGTTGGTTTCTAACTGGCCAGACCAGTTTTTCTGGTCGTGCTGGCTTCAGAGGGCTGAGGGGCATTTGAAATGCTTATCACTCTTCCCAGTCAAATGTCAGTAAGTTTCTCAGGTACTATCCCCAGGGCCAGCAGGGCTCTCTCCCCAGAGCCAATCTGGCTTTCCCCTATAAGTCCCTGGGCACTCCCATGCATGTTCTCCGGAACTCACTGCTGTGGTCTCCTGGGCTTCGGGGCCACACAGGGTTCCTGCGTCTATTTGGTTTCACAATGCAACTCCGGAGATTGCAAGGAGACTTGCCCTTCCCCAAAATTCTACTGAGGCAGGCTCTGTGTTCTCAGGAAGTACCTGCAATTTTTCTAGATTCACGGTGCGATCTCTGGGGATCATAAAAGGGCATGCTCATCCACCAATTTTTTTAGTTTTGGGCTCTAGGAAGGCACTAAGCGCTGCATCCCTTCCAGGTTTCACAGCGAGTCAGGATTCCCAAGGGGGCATGCGCTTCCACAGTTCAGCACTGCAGGCTCCAGAAACCTGAGAACGCAGCATCCTTTCCTGGATCAGGACTTCGTGGTCTGGGTTTTCCAGGGATCCACACTCTTACCAGGCTGTGGGTGTGGCAGCACTTCCCAGCCACCCCTGGTCATGCTGGCTGGAGGCACTCACTTCTCTCAGGGCTATGGGTGGGTGCTCACAGCCCCTGGGCGATTGTCTCCCAGTCCAACTGCCCTCTCTGTGCCTTCAAGCCACAAGGTCTCCCCTGGTTTTGCTCAACCCCCGCAGTCCAGGGAGGGAGCAGCAACTCTGCTCTCCCAGGTGCCCTGAGGCATACCCGGGAGCACCAGGCCTGGGGACTGCAACCCCCCTGGTCCCCGATATGATCCCTGGGTCCCTTTTGTCCTGAAGCAGTCTCCTTACCGTCTGGTTTTTCAATGATCGCTATAATTTTTGATGTCCTGTTTTCAAAAATGTTTCGGTAACCTAGGCCACTTGCTCTGTTCCTCCATCAATCCACGAGTTTTCTTCCTCTTCACAGAAGCTGAGAATCATGGTGCCTGGAGCAAAGCCACCATCTTTCACCTCCAATCTTCATGAATTCTTACTAATATAAAAATAATTAAGTAAATTAAAGTGGAGGAATGGAAAGAGCTCTTCATATTGTAAAAATTCAATTAATACACATAGAAAGAATGAGGGAAATAAAAAATACTCCTAGGTAAATATCACAGTAATAATTATTTCAGGAAAGAACCATGATGGATGCTAAAATTATGATGAAAAAGAGAACATTCATTTTTTTTAAAATTTTATTTAATTTATTTGGGTGACATTGGTTAATAAAATTATATAGGTTTCAGGGGTACAGTTCTATAATACATCCTATGTATATTGCATTATGTGATCATCACCCCCATCCATATCTCCTTCCTTCACTATTTATTCCCTCTTTACCATGTTCTACCTCACCCCAGTCCTGTTTCCTTTTGGTAATTGCCATACTGTTGTCTATGTAGATAAGGTTTTTTTTTCTTGGCTTAATCACTTTACCTTTTTTACCCAGCCTCTCAACCCCGCTCCCCTCTAACAGCCATCAGTATGTTCTCTATTTATGAGTCTGTTTCTATTTGTTTGTAGTTTTGTTGTTAATTAGATTCTACATATAAGTGAAATCATATGGTACTTATCTTTCTCTAACTGGCTTATTTCATTTGGCATAATACTGTCTAAGTCCATCCATGTTGTTGCAAAAGGTAAGATTTCCTTCTTTTTATGGCTGAGTAGTATTCCATTGTGTAAAAGGAAAGAGAGTGTTTGCATAATCTCAAAGTATTTATTGTCCTTCTTAGTCTCAAAAGAAAACATTATATCTTTAGGTAGGGTGACAGCACCTTAACTAAGTGATCAATTAGTATTACCAGGAATAAGATCTTTCAATATCATGAACACTTTGATATGATGCATAACATCATTTTCTTGTCCAAAATGCATAACTTTAAACTAATCATGGGAAAACATCTCACCAACTCAAATTGAGAAACATTCTATAAAATACCTGAGCACTACTCTTCAAAAGTGTCAAGGTCATGCAAGAGTAAAGACTGAGGAACTGTCTCAGATTGGAAAGTCCTAAAAAGATATAATAGTTATATAAAGTATTGGATCCTAGATTGTATCCTGGTTCAGAGAAAAGGACATTAGTGTGGTACTGGTGAAAATTTGAGCAAGGTTTTTAAATTAGTTAATAGTATTATATCAATTTTAATTTTGGGGGTTCTGATCATTTTACCATGGTTAGGTAAGATGTAAATGGTAAAAGCTGGGTGAGGAGTATATGGGAACTGTACTTTGCAACTTTGCTGTAAGTCTAAATTTATTTTGAAATAAAAAGTAAAAGATAAAAATTTATTCCAAATACCTCACATTATGTAAATGCAAAGACAAAGCCTTGCTTTAAAAATAGAGTGTAAAGTGGCAAAAGGGAAGGCCTCTATAGAACATGCAAAATAAAATTTTAAATTTCATTGTCTTTCTCTCAGGTTTCCATAATTTAGGAAGAAAGCTTATCAAAAATCAGAGGATTCTTATATGCTGTTGTTTTTGCTTTTTCACATTTCAAATTTACTGATGATAATAATTCGTCCTTTGCTGTTTTAGGGGTATGAACCACTGAGTAGTATGAAGCCTGAGCTTTCATTAATATTTCTGCATCATAGTTGAGGTTTTATTACTGATGCCTGAGGAACACTGATACAGCCTCACACTCAGTCAAGTGTTCAGATCTTCTCCACACAATTTGTAGTTGATCTCTTGTCAAGAATTTAAATAAAAAGTAATTTAAATTCATTTTTCTTTACAAACAGATTTTTGTTAATTTGTAAAATGTAATTAAAATGTTACCAGAATGTGTAAAAACTTTCGGAAATACTTCTCTACAGATTATCATTTTTGCAAAATAGATATGTCTTATTTAACTTTTATGAAAAGTGATTAAATTTTCAAAATCGGTTTCAAATACTCTCCAATTTTTTAGTGTTACACTGTAGTGTCAATAGTTGTTGTAAATCATTCTATAGCATCAGGCAGTTGTTCTCAAACAGAATGCGCACTAAAGTCACCTAGAGACTGTTTCCACAATATAGATCTCAGAGCTCCAGCATCAGGGATTTTGATAGCACAGGCCTGGTATAGATTTAGGGATATTTAGAAGATTTCCCAAGGAAGGAAGGGTTGTGGCTATTATCTCGGTCTATACAGTTGAACAAACCTGGCTTTTATTTGGGTTCTGCCAGTTACTCACTGGATGATTTTATGAATTACTCAACTTTTCTGTGTCTCACTTTCCTCTTCCGTGGAGGTTTTAATGATTTTTACCTCATTGGATTTTTGGAAAAAAAAATTCAGTGACATAATGCATATAGTGTACTTATATTGATTACCTTTTTAAGATGATTTGATGTGTTCTGGAAAATGTGATGGTGGAGGGGAAGGTACTTCAGACAGAAATAGTAACCAATTAGTGAGCAAAGAAGTGGAGATGTGAAACTGATTGAAGAAGCATTAGAAGCTCAGGTGGTATGTTATGGCCAGAGCATAGAGTGTGGGTGAGATGTGGTAAGAAATGAAAATGGAGAACCTAAAAAGTTATTTCATGGAACACTTGTATGCCATGCTGAAGAGTTTGATCTTTATACAAACTATCAGACCACATAGAATGAAGCCAGCTGCTGGAAGTGGAGCAGATATACTCATACCAGCAGCAACATATTCTGGTGATCCTGGATTGCAAGGTAAGCCCAGGAGGATGCAGGATATAGGTATGCCTATGTACACCTACCTATGACACATGTAGCATGTATCCCATGGTAGAGATTCAGGATAGAGGATATATAAGTCCTCAGGTCCGAGCCACGTTTTACATACCTACCATTTAACATAGTGTTTCTGGGAACTTAATCAATGTAGCTATGTATTCTTAGTTTTATACCCTGTTAGCCAGAACCGGAGGCCTGAACTTCTAATACACTCAAATGCTGATACCAATCAAGCTATAGATGACCAATCAACAAGCACTGTGAAGAACTGCATGCTGGGTTATAGGAAATCATCTACTTTAATATATAGATGTGTGTGAGTATCTTCAGAAACAGTATTGAGCTGCAACTGGATTAACATGCCCCATTCTAAGTTCTGTCCCTAACCATCATGGGTTGTAAAATCTCTTTTAAAGAACTTTCTCCAGGATAAAATTTAGTTCTTAGTTTCATGAAGCTCCTTTTTACTTACCCACTAATTGTCACTAAAGTAGGGGGAATCTATGACCTAACTCTATAGGGAAATCCATGTGCAGGAGCAGACACATGCCAAGCAGGATGTTGTTCTATGCTCTGGGGTCCTCTGACCCAACACATGTAATGAAATAATGTTATTTGAAAAGTTACATTCATTCATAAAACATTTATGAATGCAACTAGGGCATATTTAAATTAGGGGTTCTCATACAGATAGTGGGGGATTTCATGGTATTTAAGCTGAGAGAACTATATGAGAACTACAATAGAAGTGCAATTAAATAAGGATTGTAGTTTTTCAGTGACTGGGAAACTTGTACATGGAAAAGATTCCACCTTGGATTATCTGAGCTGTATTTGTCAGTTCTTCAATTGTACTAATGTAACTGGTGGTGCATGTTGGTAATGGGGATGGTCATGCATGTGTAGGGACTGGGGGTATACGGGAACTCTGTAGTTCCTTCTTGATTCTGCTGTGAACGTAAATTTGCTCTAAAAATAAAGTATTTTTAAAAACCATGCTCTAAGTATCTAAGTATATTTTAAAAAATGATACTTAGAGGTTGATGTTACCTTGATACTAGGTTTCATAGTACCGAAATAGAGCCACCACAGCTCAGTTTGTTGTGTGAGACCTGAAGATTCAGAGTTCATTTGTATTCTATTTCATGAGTGCCACCTGTGTAAGCACTGGGGAAAACTAATCATGGTACTTGGTTGGCTCTAAGCAAGTATGAGATTAATTATTAATCAGGAATACCAAAGTATTTCTTGTCAAGGAGAGGCAATTTGTCAAAAGCCTGGAATATCTATTTGCCAGAGTATCTTTTTCAGGTATTAAGGAACTCATAGAGAGTCAAGTTAATAATTACAACATTGTTGAAAAAGATTAGATTTGAAGACTATTAGAATTTTCTTTCTTAAATATTTTAAAACTTTTTAGATTGAAGTCAGATACACAGGGAGTTGCAAAGATGGTACAGAGAGGTCCTATGGATTCTTCCTTCAGTTTTTCTCACTGATTGCATTTTACATAATAATATAATAGCAACACCAGAAATCTGATATGCTACAATGTGTGTATATAGTTCTATTCCGTTGTGTTACTCCAATGTGTAGATTTGTGTAACCCCAGCACAGTCAAGATGCAAAACTTCCATAACCACAAAGATCTCTTATGCTACTTCTACCACTGCTCCATTCCTAATCCACAGCAATTATTAATTTGTTTCCACCTCTAATTTTGTCATTTCAAGAATGTATTGTGACTAGAAAAATAACAACTTTATTGAGATATTAGTCAAATACCATAAAATACCCTTTAAAGTATATATTGTTTTTATCAAATTCACAGAATTATACAACTATATGACTATCATTATTATCTAATTTGAACATTCTCATAAGTCCGCAAAGAGACCCCACCAGCCTTCTCTTCCATTTGCTCTCCCCCTAGCTCCTAGTCACCACTAATATACTTTCTGTTTGTATGGATTTTCCTACTCTATGCATTTCATATAAACACCTGTCCTGTGAGTGTCTCCTTTCACTTAGCGTGTTTCCAAGGTTCTTCCATGTTGTAGTTCATATCAATATTTTATTCCTTTACATGGCTGAACAATATTTCATTATATAAATATACCACATTTTACTTATCTGTTTATCAGTTGATGGAGATTTGGATTATATCCACGTTTAGCTATTGTGAATAGTGCTTTTATGTAAGTTTTTATACAAGCTTTATGTAGACATGTGTTTTTTTTAAATTACTGCTTATTACCTCTTTGAAACAGGCCTATTTCAGACCCATTTTTATATCTCTTGGGTATATTCCCAGGAGTGGAATTGCTGGGTCATACGATAACTCTTATGTTTAATTTTTTGAGGAATTGCCAAATTGTTTTCCAAAGTGGCTGCTCTATTTTACAATCTCACAAGCAATGTGTGAGCATTCCAGTTTCTCAATATTCTTGCCATAACTCATTATCTCCCTTCCCTCCATCCCTCCGTCCCTCCGTCCCTCCCTCCCTTCCTCCCTTCCTGTTGAAGAGTTGATTCTTTGCACCCACTGAATTTTTGGCACCTTTTTTGGGAATCAATTTACAATAAATATGATGGTTTTATTTCTATCCCATTTATTTATATGTCCCTCTGTCCTTTTGCCACTACCACACTGTCTTGAACTACAGATTTGTCATAGTTTTGAATTGAAGAAGTGCGAGTACCCCAATTTTGCTTTTCATTTTAAAGATTTTTTTTTAATGTCCCTTGAACTTCCCTCTGAATTTTAGGAGTATCTCATCAATTTCTGCTAAGAAGTTGATTGGGATTTTGATAGGAATTTAATTGAATCTGCAGATCAATTCAGTTGTATTGCCATTTCAGAAATATTAAGTCTTGATCCATGAAGAGGTTATGTCTTTCCACTCATTCACTCTATTTTTTTTTTCAAAAATATTTTGTAGTTTTCAGTGTACAAGCCTTGTGTATCTTTGGTCAATTTTATTTTTTTAAAGGTTTTATTTATTTAATTTTAGGAAGTGGAAAGGAGGGAAAAAGAGGAGAGAAACATCAATGTGTGGCTCCCTCTTGAGTGCCCCCTACTGGGAACCTGGCTGGCAACCCAAGCATGTTAACTGACTGGAAATCAAACTGGCGAACCTTCGCTTCACAGGCTGGAGCTCAATCCACTGAGCCACACCAGCCAGTGTGCTGTTTGGTCAATTTTATACCTGAGTATTTTATTCTTTTTGCTGGTATAAATGGAATTGATTTCTTAATTTTACCTTTGCATTTTTAATTATTATTGTATGGAAATAAAATAGATTTTTGGATATTAATCTTGTATCCTTCAATCTTGCTGAACCCCTTTATTAGTTTCAATAGCGTTTTTCTTTGGTAGGAGCATGTGAATTACTTGGAATTTTTCTTATTAAAGATCATGTCATCCATCATATATGGGTGCTTTTCATTTAAATTTTTGCCTGAAGTCCATGACTAGAACCTCCAGTACAACATTGAATAGAAAATCACCTGTCCTTGTCTTGGGGCAAAGCATTTGATCTTTCACTATTAAGTATCACATTTGCTGTGGTGTTTTCATAGATGCTTATTATAAGGATGAGAAAGTTACTTTGCCTTTGTTGTTAAATGTTTTTATAATAATGAAGTGATATATTTCTAATCTATTGAGATGACCATGTGTTCTTCCTTTTTATTTTTACAATATGTTGTATTGCATTAATTGACTTTCAGATATGAAACCAAACTTGCATTACTGGGATAAATTGCACTTAGTCATAGTATATAATTTTTTATATATATTTCTCTGTTTGGTTTGCTAGTATTTTGTTGAGGATTTTTTTGAGTCTATATTCAAGAAAGATTGTCCTATAATTTTTGTGTTTTATCTTGTCTGGTTTTGGTTTCAGGGTAAATAGACTTTATTTTATATAATGAGGTTAAAACTCATCTAATGAGTTTGCTTCATATGTGTATATGTATAATTATTTTTTAAAATTAGTTAATAGGTGAAAAAAGAAGAAATATACTCTTATCATGTCCCCTATATTTTTATATTTTACATCGTTGGTGTTCTTTATTTTTTTTAATATACACTCAAAGAACTTCTTTTAATTTGTCTGGTAAGCCAGTCCATTAGCACAAATTCTCTCAGTTTTTATTTATCTGGGTATGGTCATCTACATTTTTGCAAGATAATTTTGCTATATATAAGATTCTCGACCAACATTTTGTTTCTTTTAAAACTTTTCAAAACCCTGAATACATCACACACTGTCTCTCCTACGTTGTTTCTGACAAAACGTCAGCTGCCATATTTATTGGTGTTCTTTTTTTTGTTTCAAGTAGTTCTTCTCTTGATTTCAAGATTATATTTGTAATTGGTTTTCAACATTTTGACTAAGATATGTCTGGGGGTGGCTCTCTCTACATTTTTTTTCCTACTTGGAGCTCACTGAGCTTCTTGGATATATAGATTAATGTTTTCATCAAATTTGGGAAATTTTAGCCATTACTTCTTTAAATGGTTTTCTGTTACTTTTTCTTCTCTTCCCTGGTATTCTTATTATGTCTATCTTGGTGTACTTAATGGTATACATTTTTCTACGAGTTTCTGTTTTTCTTAATTTTTTCTCTTTGCTTGTGTTCTGAACATACTTTTAAGGTTATTTTGAAGTCTTTACCCAATAAACCTGAATATCTGTATACTCTAGCAAGCAGTTTCTATTATGGTTTTTCTTATGTATGAGTCACATTTTCATGTTTCTTTGCATGTCTCATCATTTTTGTTGAAAATGGGACAATTTAGATAATACACTATACTATAGCATGTTTAGATAAGGATTCCCCACTATTCCTCTGCAAAGTTTGATTTTATTTTCTTGTTTATTTGTTAAATGGCTTTTCTGGATTGATTTAGTGAAGTACCCCTTCCCTCTCCCCCACTGTTTGAAGCATCTAATATTTCTATTCAGAGGGTGTAGCTTTAGGAATGTGAAGAGTTACCTTAAAATTGCAGTGGTTTTAGCAGAGCTCTCTGAGTTTTCCCAGTATCTCCATTAAATTGTCTGTCTCAGTTGATATAACATCCATCTGTTACACTCCATTAAGACAGGTTGTTTTTAGCAATCACCTTGAGCGTAAATAGCTCTGCAGTCTGATCAGCTAAATAATCAGTCCCCTGTTGCAGTGATAGATTTTTGAGGCCAGTCTTTGTGGTTTGTTCTGACTCCAGGATGGGTCAACTTAACTTTCTTTTCCCCTGGGCCTCCAGTTTACTCTTTTTGGTTTTTTATTTATTTATTTTTTTTGCTTTCATATAGCTATAAGCCTTCTATTAGTTGCCTACCAGCAAGTCTCCAAACCTCCATTGCTTTTGAGAGCATTCTTAGTCATGAACTTTTCCATACACTTTCCAAATATAGGCAGTTGTTTTTTGGTGGGTGAACTCTTGAACTTTCTACTATTGCCTCCTTCTCTCCCTGAGAAACATCTCTGAGAAACTGCACTGGAACTGTAGGTAGGGACAGTGGTGACTTCTCTCAAAGTGATACCCCTGCTTCAAGAGGAGGGCTGTGGGTGGGAGTGGTAGCTTCTGTTTTTTGTGTTTTGCCTTTCCTAGTATGGAGCCTATGTTCTATGAGCAAGCTGAGACAAAAATAACTGGATCTCAATATTTGTGGGCTCTCCTTCCTATGGTAAACCCTCTGTTCTGTGAGTTGGAGTTGGGTGGAAGGATACAGCCCATTTGAAGGATACAACAGTTCTTGCCTGAAATAGAGACTCTGCAATACTAAGCTGTGGTGGAGCACAAAAATGAAAACTGCTGTTGATCTTCACCTTCTAGAGATATACTATAACCCTTGGCTGGGAGCTAGATAGATAGGGAGCCCTGTGTTCTTGGATGTACCTACTTGGAGTAGAGCTTCTGTCCTACTGATCTCAGAGGCTTTTAAGAGAAGGGGATTTGTGAAGGGAATGGTTTGTGGCTCAACTGCCACAGACTTTTGCTGTTCTTATTGAGATTTAGTAAATATGTCTCCCTTTGCTGTATGCCCTAGGATAATTTAAAGAAATTTTAAATGGTTATTTTTAATAATTTTCACCAGCTATGATTGATTTATTGAGGAGTGGACTCATGGGGCTCCTCATGTCATCATTTTGAAGTCTCCAAACACCTCCCAGACCCCCCTCCATAGCCACCACACTAGGTATTTTAAATTTTTTAATGCTCTCCGAAGGATTTGTTTTTATTGATTTTTTAATGAGTCAGGAAGGGGAAGGAGAGAAAGGAAGAGAGAGATAAAAATTGAAGTGAGAGAGAAACATCAATTGGTAAATTTCTATATGTTCTCAAACCAAGGAGCAAACCCTCAACCTAGGTATGTGCCCTGACTGGGGATTGAACACTCAATCTTTTGGAGCATGGGATGACATTCCAACCAACTGAGCCACTCAGCTAGGGCACACTAGGTAAATGTTAAATGCATTCTGCTATGTGAGGAAACCAGGAGAAAAAAAAAAGCCTGAATATTATACAGGGTTTGGCAGAAGTAATGCCTGCTTGAGTGTGGTTGGTAGGGTAATAATATGGATGTAATAATTTATATTTTTAATTCAAACATTTCACCTAAAATGTCATATGGTATGCTTGAGTGTGATATTATTATGTTATAGAATTACATGCTTATGATTTTATAATAAAAGGTTTCATAATAAAAATGGGCCAGTATTTGTGCCAGACCCTGTATAATTCCATTTATATAACTTTCCAGGAGAGACAGAGATATAGAGTTAGAAAACAGATTAACTTCTAGTCAAGATGGTGGTGTAGGTAAACATGGTTTACCTCCTGTGGAACCACACCGAAATTACAGTTAAGCTGTAGAACAATGATCATTTAAAACTGTCAGAAATCAAGCTGTACAAAGACCTACAACTATGGAATTAAAGAAGAAACCAACTACAGAATTAAAGAAGAAACCACATCAAGACTGGTAGGAGGTGTGGAGATGCAGAATGGGCGGATCCCACACCCAGGTGTGGCATATAAAAATCAGGAGGGCTATCTGAGGAGTGAGAGGTCTCAGCTCCATACCAGGCCCCCCAACCCAGAGCCCTATTGCTAGGAAGAGAAGTCCCCATAACTTCTGGCTGTAACACCCAGTGAGGATTGAAGCTAAGGAAGACAGAAACTGCTAGAGTCTCAGGTAGTTCCACTTAAAGGGTCTGTGCAAAGATTTATTTGTACCCTCTCCCTCTGAGCTCCAGCAAGGGGGTGACAAATTGAAAGGCATTGGAGACATACAGTAAGGAACTGAATTGTCCAGCATCCAGGCGAGAGCTGGGAGGTGCTGGCAGAAGTGCTGGCAGAGGTGATTGTTCCTTTGATAAGCAGGCCCTGCCCTAACAAGGTTTTGGGCCCACACAAGCTGTTTCCAGGAGCTTTTCCATGTGAATGGTTTGTCTTGGATCATGCTTCATATTTCCTAAAATCTCTCAAACAAGCAGCATCTGCTTTCAGTGAGTCCCATATCTCTTGCTATGTTACTCCAGGCTCGGCAGTAGGAGAAGCTGGTCTTGGTCCACAGGTTGGCCTTACCTGGGCACCTCCAAGCCCAGCATGTAGCAGCCATCTGCAGATCACTTTGTAGATTATGCTGTGTGACCCAAGACAGAACATAGTCTGTGGCTGACCTTGGATATGCGAATAGCAATCAAAGCTCAACTACAACAGAAGAGTGTATATAGCCTATATATTGGGTACACCTTGTGTATCCAGCCTGGGTATTAGGGGAGACTTCACCACTAGACCCTGCATTATACTTACTAAATTAGGCCACTTACCAAACCTGGGAGACATAGCAGCTCTACCTAATACACACAAACAAGCACAGAGAAGCTGACAAAATGAGGAGACAAAGAAACATGGCCCAATTGAAAGAACAGAACAAAACTCCAGAAAAAGAACTAAACAAAATGGAGATAATCCACTAGATACATAGTTCAAAACACTAGTTATAAGGATGCTCAAGGAACTTAGTGAGGACTTCAATAGCATTAAAACAATCCAGTGAGAAACAAAGGATACACTAATTGAAATAAAGAACAATTTACAGGGAATCAGCTGTAGAGTGGATGCAGCTGAGAATCAAGTCAGCAATTTGTAATAGGAAGAAAATAAGAACAAATCAGAACAGCAAGAAGATGAACTCTTAACTTTACCTTATCTGGGGACAAGAAGCATAATTGGTATGCATAAAATATACAGGGGGAGGTTAAGAATAGTATAGGAAATGGAGAAGCCAAAGAATTTATATGTACAATCCATGGACATGAACTAAGGGTGGTGGAATGCTGGAAGGGGGGGGTGCAGTGTTTACAGGGATAAAGGGGAGAAAAAAATGGGACAACTGTAATAGCATGATCAATAAAATATAACTTAAAAAAAGAATAGCAAGAGGAAAAAAAATCCCCCCCAAACAAGGATAGTGTAAGGAGCCTCTGGGACAATTTGAAGCATACCAACATTCCCATCATGGGGGTGCTGGAAGAAGAATAGAGAGAGTAAGAAATTGGAAACCTATTTGAGAAAATAATGATGGAAAACTTCCCTAACTCGTTGGAGGAAATAGACACATACAAGTCTAGGAAGCACAGAAAGTCCCAAACAAGAGGAACTCAAAAAGGCCCCCACTAAGACACAACACACTTAAAATGCCAAAGTAAGAGTTGAAATCCAATTCATCTTTAGGGGATACTAACAGTAAATTTTCTAGACATATGGAATAAAAACAAAATACTAAAAGACACAACATTTGCAATATCCTTACAATACTAGAATATCCACAATTTTCAACATAGAGCATTGAATATAATTAGAAAGGCTAGCAATGAGACAGATTGAAAAAATTCTGGTGACTATTAAGTTAAGCTTTCTAGGGGTCTTGATAGTTTAGAGGAAATTTGGGGGAGAAAATCTGGATTTCAATCCTGTAATCCTTAGTATATCTATCCCAGTGAACCTCAGCCTCATGATTTATGAAATGATGATAATATTGATTTCCCAAGGTTATCATGAGATCAAATGAAATAATGGATGTGAAAGGAATTTGGTAAAATATTAGTCATTATATTTTAAAGAAAATGTTATAAAACTTAACTAGGACTCTTTTAGGTCACTTGCTAAATAGGAAGAACAGAATGAATTACTGGCCAGGACAAACCAAATTTGAGATGAAGGGTTTGCCACTTCATCTCTGCTCTCACTTCTGTAATATTTCTGCTTTGTAGACAAAATATCACAGGTGATATGACTTGACTTGGGGCTTCATTTTTCTCATAAATTGGTAGCACACTCACCTGCCACTGCGAGTCACTGAAGAAGGTGTTACTACTGCAATTCAGACACAGAAGAAAGGATGGACAAGTTTACAAGGGACACCTCATATAGTTGTTTTACAGATTGATAGGTACAATTTCTAAAATTTTGAGTCTAAAACAAGATTTCAACCCAAAGGTAACAAATAATTTTGTTGTAATATCTGGAATTGTCCAACATTGAGGAATATAGGTTTAAAAAACTCTAAATTATGGCAAATATAATAAAAGTAAAACTGGATATAGTCAGGTTAGAAGCAAAACACTCCTTTTACTTATTTTATGTTTAAATGGGGTATATGTGAATTTATTGTTACAGTCTTTAAGATCAAGTACTGTCATTACTAATTTAAGTATTTCATATCAAGGCTTCTCTGTCTTGTTTCCTCCCTCCCTCCCTCCCTCCCTCTCTCCTTGCTTCCTTCCCTCCCTTTCTTTTCCTTCCTTACTAGTCAAGTAAATAGCTTTTAGAATCAGAGAGAGATTGCTGACTCTGTCACTAGTTATATGATCTTGAACAAGTTACTCATCTCTGAACCTTGGTTTCCTCATTTGTAAAATAGTAACTATAATATTGGCAATCATAGGGTTATTGTGATGATTAAATGAGATAATGTTAATATTGCTTAGTACAGTTTCTGGTACATAATCCTCAATAAATGTAAGCTATTATCATCATTACTACTATTGTTACTGTTAAGTACTATTTGTTGAGTACCACCTATGTACCATTCACTATCCCTGGGTGAGTTCACAATGTTTTAATAATCCAGGCAGTTCTGTAAGTAAATACCCTTATAAATTCTCCTTTATTGGGGAACTTGGAGAATATATTGGACCTAATATTTATTTGCTCTGCTCATCCAGTCTTTGCATAGTCCTTTCACACACATCATGTTAACAACATTACTTTCACCCCTCCACCTCTCTCTGTTTTGTTCACTTTTTCTGGTGTTTTTTGTTGCCACCCTCTGTCTCTCATCTCCTTGTCTTTTTGTTGTATTTACACTGTCACTTTTCTTGCAACTCCTTGAAGGGTGTCCAACATGCAGCCCATGGGCTGCATGCAGCCCAGGATGGCTATGAGTGTGGCCCAACACAAAATCTTAAATTTACTTAAAACATCATAAGCTTTATTATTATTATTATTTTATTTTAATTGTTGTTCAAGTACAGTTTTCTGCCTTTTACTACGATCCCAACCCACCTCCCAGCCCTCCCCACTTCCCTCCCATTTCCACCCCCATTGTTTTTGTCCATGTGTCCTTTATACTTGTTCCTGCAAACCCTTCCCCTTTTCCCCTGAAATTCCCTCCCCTAAAAACCTGAAACACCAATCCAAAAGAGCCCATGCACCCCAATGTTCATAGCAGCACAATTTACAATAGCCAAGTGCTGATAGGTGCCCATCAGTAAATGAACGGATCAAAAAAACGATGGTACATTTACACAATGGAATTTTATGCAGCAAAAAGAAAGAAGGAACTCCTACCCTTTGTGACAGGATGGATGGAACTGGGAAGCATTATGCTAAGCAAAACAAGCCAGGCAGTGAAAGACAAATACCATATGATCTTACCTTTAACAGGAACCTATGAGTTTTTTTGTGATTACATGTCACAGTGTATTTGTGTGGCCAAAAACAACTCTTCTTCTTCCAGTGTGGTGCAGAGATGCCAAAAGGTTGGACATCCCTGCTAGAGGATCCATTGAAATTTGGTTGCTATCTTCATTTATCAAGGAAACTTATGTTTTAAGGTGAAAAGTGACTTCCAGTTAGGTTGTTTTGTTTTTTTGTTTGTTTTTGCCACATACCTTGGTGTTTGCAACTATTTGCAGCATTGACCATCATCTTTAACAATGCTTAAATAAAAACTTTGTTGATAGTGTAATTATGTCTTTTCTCTGGTTTCTGTTCTTTGTCCTTCTTTTAGAGACACTGTAGAATAGTGAGATATGTGTAAGCTAATATCAGACAGATTTGTGGTAGGATCCTTGCTCTTCTAGTCTCTATTGTACTTGGGGCAAGTTACTAAACTTCTCTAAAATTGCCAAACCTTCCTATGCTTCTCTTGTCCTAATTGTAAGCTATTCCTCATCTTTGAATATGTAGAGTGTGAAGACATTTGTGTTCTATGTTCATGCTCACTAATAGCAGTCAGTAATCAGGCAGAGAAAATGACACACTTTTTTTTATTGATGTCAGTAAGCCTCTTTTCTCAGCCACCCCAGTATCTGTTCAATGGGTCCATGTACAAAGTAGCCATGGCACAGAGGTAAAGGTTATGGGTGGCCCTGACAACAGAGATCTCTCCCCATAAAGCTCATCTGATTGCTGCTACTGTTGAGCGTCTACCCTACCAAAAGTAGGGACCAATACTGAGACATTGTTATGGCTCCATTACCTGAGGGCACCAGTCAGCCACTTAGTCAGGTTGATTACATTGGAACCCTTCCATTATGGTGTTGGCATGATTTGTCCACCCTAAAATTGACATGTAATCCTGATATTCACTTGTTTTCCCTGCTCGCAGTTCTCAAAAAGAGCACCATTCATAGACTCATGGAAAACATTATATCAAGATATCCTGTACTTTGTTTCTGATCAAGAAACTTGTTTCACAACAGAAAATATGACTCATGCCTATGAAATTAATTTGTCTTACCATGTCTCATCACCCAGAAGCAGCTTTCCTAATAGACAGGTGGCATGAGGACAACATTCTGGAAGGGTAGGGTTTTATCTTATGGGATGCAGTATATGCTTTGAATTAGAGTACCATATATGGTGCTGTATCACATATGGTCAAATATTTGGGTCTGAAGATCAAAGAGTTACAGATGGCTCCTTTTACTGTAGTATTGAATAGTCCATTGTGAGAATTTTTGCTTCTCTCTCCACAAATTTAAGCTTTTCTGATTTGGTGGTTTTATTTTCTAAGCATAGAGTGCCTCTACCAGGGGATGCAGTAATGATTTACTGAATTGAAGATGAGATTGTCATGTAACTATTTGGGGATCTCATGCTTCTAAAGCAACAGACAACAAAGTGCTTACTGCTGGCTAGGGTAATTGGTCTTGATTACCAAGGGAAAATAGGGTTGGTACTTCACAATGGAGAGTAAAACCCTGAGCAATCTTTTGGGCACCTGTTACTACTTCCCTATAGTAAAAGTTAATGAAAGAGTACACCAAAACAGGATTCAGACATTTCAGGGATGATAGTTTGGCTTACCTCACCAGATAAGAATAGCGACTTGCTGAAGTTGTGGCCAGGGGCAGAAGAAACTTGGAGTAGATACTGTAAGAAGGATGATGTAAATATCAGTGATAGCTTCATGACAATTTGCATAAGTAAAGACTGGAGCAGCTATGTATATTTTGTTATTTGCTAGTTTGTTATGTTTCTAAGGATATATATATTTGTGTATATTAACTTTTTTCTTCTATCTCTGCCTTTTTATAGTTTTTTTTAGGGATTATTTTCATTTAGAATGAGGTAACATTGTATGGGGCAGATACCATGATTGTTGAGATTTTTTACTCTACTGATTTTGAAGAGAGGAAGTCTTCATTTGGACTGAGGATAATTGTATCTTGCTAAGTGGAAACAGAATAGTGTTTTCTATGAAAGGGTATACATAAGATGAAAGTCATCAAAGGGGCAGACAAATGACTAAATTGTTTCCCAGCTACTTATCCACTCTTTTATATTCTGCTTTGTGATATTTGAGTTGGAATTCTAAACCACACTTCTGCTTTTCCACCTTACTGCCTGTTTGAACCATCACAGAGGAGGGGCTAGAGGGAGTAGCAGGGTGGGAAGAGGATGAAAAGACTCCTATTTTCTTATTTCTTCCCATGGACTACAGTTCTCTATGGTTCCTATGACGTGGTCCCAGCAGCATTTCACCCCAGCAGCAGCGGTTCTATTATGCAGTAGTAGTTGAATCAAGTTTGAAGTTTTTCCAACACTTGCAGAATTAACTTGAAAATGTCTTCCTCAGAGAAACTAGATGTAACTGGCCAGCAACGCCTTCTCCTCAGAGATCTCAGTTTTAGCTCCACAGTTTCTTCCTTTAAGGTTCTGAGTTTAATAATTCTAACATTTTCTATTTTTTCCCTTGTTCTAGGATTGATAACTGCTTCCTGTATTTGCTACCTTCATAGTACTTTAGAGTACTCTTTTTATTTGTTTAGTTACCTACCTAACAATGTTAATGGAGAATTCTTTTTATTTGATTACCTTTAAACAGAAAGATGGTGTGGTTTCTGTTCCTGACCTGACCCTGACTGATATTGAAAGTCTCAGGAAAAAAAAATTAATTGGGAGAGAAATTTGTGTAGGAAATAAAAAATGGACAACAAAGGAAAACATAAATATTTGAATTTTTCCATGAAAGTACTAAATGGAACTCTTCTTTTTCTTCTTAGTTTTGGCTGATATGTAGACCTACTGGCTGTTGTTATAGGAATAACCCCCAAATTACAAACTAAAATATATTCTTCCCATTTGCACATTTACAAGTAATTTTGTCTTTGTTGCCAAGGGGTTCTCAATGCTGTCATAGGTGAGGTTCTAAGCACGTGTGGATAATGCCAGCAATTCCCTTTCCAAATAGTAAATTCTATGTAATTTATTTGTTAAGCCTCATTTACAAAATTCCAACTGACATATTTTTCTTACTTTGTAAAAGTTTCAGGATTCAAAAACTACAGTTTATGTATAAATGCTCTATGATGTATTATTAATGTCTGCCAAACTGTTAAGTGAAGTTGACCATGACATGTAAAAAGTTAATGTCTAAAATATGGGCAAAGGACCTAAATAGACACTTCTCCAAAGAGAGTGTACAGATAGCTAATAGACATAAGTAAAGATGCCCAACAAAAGAGAATGCAAATTCAAACTATACTGAGGTATCACCTTACACCTATCAGAATAATTATCATCAATAAATTCACAGGCAGCAAATGTTAGCCAGGATGTGGAGAAAAGGAATGCTTGTGCACTATTGGTGGGAATGCAGACTAGTGCAGTCACTGTGGAAAACTATGGAGAGAGAGAGAGAGAGAAAGAGAAGGAGGGAAATAAGTTCGTGGACACAGTCAACAGTGTGGTGATGGCTAAGGGGAGGGGATGTTGGAGGTAGGTGAAAGGGTATGGGGGTATAAATGGTGATGAAAGGAGACTTGACGTGGTGAACACACAATTCAGTATACAGATGATGTGGAATTGTTTACCTAGAACCTATATAATTTTGTTAACCAACATCACCCCAACAAATTCAATAAAAAGGAAAAAATGAGCCCCAATCAGTAGATTGAGTGCTGGACTACAAAGCAAAGGGTTGCTGGTTTGATTCCCAGTTAGGGCACATGCCTGGATTGCAGGCCACATCCCTATTAGGGGGCATGCAAAAGGCAACCACACATTAATGTTTCTCTTCCTCTTTTTCTCCCTCCCTTCACCTCTCTCTAAAAATAAATAAATAAAATCTTAAAAAAACAAAAAAGAAAGAAAACAGTATGGAGGATACTAAAAAAAAGTTACAAATGGAACTACCTTATGATCCACTTATTGCACTTCTGGGTATATATCCAAAGTAAACCCAAATACTAGTTAGAAAGAATGTATACACCCCTGTGTTCATTGCAGCATTATTCACAATAGTCAACCTATGGAAGCAGCACAAATGCTTACCAGTGGATTAGTTTATGAAAAAGTGATGGTACATGTATACAGTGTAATATAATTCAGCCATAAACAAGAAGGAAATCCTTCCATTTGCAATAGCATGGATGGCCCTTGAAGGTGTTATGCTCAGTGAAATAAGTCATTCAGAGAAAGACAAATATCATATGATTTCACTAATATGTAGAATATAAAGAAGAGCATAAATGAACAAACAAAACAGAAACAGACCCATAGATACAGAGGACAGACTGATGGTTGCCAGAAGGGAGGAGATTGGAGGACTGAGTGAAAAACATGAAGGGATTGAGAAGCACAAAATGGTAGTTACAAAACAGTCATGGAAATGTAAAGTATAGCATAGGAAATATAGTAATAATACTGTAATAACTATAGTGCCAGTTGGGTACAGGAAATATCAGGGGAAACACTTTGTAAAGTATATTTTTGTGTACCCACTGTGGTGTACACCTGAAACTAATACAAAATAATATCAAATGTAAACTGTAATTGAAAATATTTTTTAAAATTTAGTAAAGGGGGAAATGTGAATGTCACTTTTTATCTCTATCATAGTAATGAATAATGTTAAAACATCTATAGAAATTTGAAGGACATGGTAAAAATGTTCTAATAAAGACTGAGATACTTAGGACAAAATTATAAGTTTTATTGATTTCAACCAATAATTTAAAACCACCAAATTAAATTTTATCTAACAAGCAGATATCTAGGATATCTACAGATTCCTAAAATAAGAATTCAATAGATATCATAAATTATACATACTTAAAAGAATCAAAGTCTATTTTTGACTTTCATATTTTTTATTTTTAAATTACAGTTAACATACAATATATTAGTTTCAGGTATACAACCCAGTGATTACATATTATATAACTTACAAGTAATCCCAATAAATCTCATACCCATTTCACTCCATATATAGTTATCATAATATTATTGATTATATTGTCTATCCTACACTTCACGTCTCTGTGACAATTCTGTAACTACCAATCTTCTACTTCCTAATCCCTTCCCTTCACATTTTTCACCCATCCCTTAAAGCCCCTCCTATCTGACAACCATCAAAATGTTCTCTATATCTATGAATCTGTTTCTATTCTTTTGGCTTGTTTATTTTATTTTCTAGATTCAACTGTCGATAGATATATATTTATTGCCATTTTACTATTCATATTTAAAAAAAATTTCATCTTTGTAAAGTGGACCCTTTAACATTTCATGTAATACTGTTTTGATGATGAACTCCTTTAGCTTTTTCTGCCTGGGAAGCTCTTTATCTGTCTTTTGATTCTAAATATTATTTTTGCTAGGGAATCTTGATTATAGGTCCTTGCTTTCATTATTTGAAGATTTCTTGCCAATCCCTTCTAGCATGCAAAGTTTCCTTTGAGAAATCAGCTGACAGTTTTATAGAGTTCCTTTGTTGGTAACTGTCTTTCTCTTGATTCTGTTAAGATTCTCATTGTCTTTTTTTAAAAAAGATTTATTTATTTATTTATATTTAGAAAGGGAAGGGAGGGAGAAAGTGAGAGAGAGAGAAACATCAATGTGTGGTTGCTGGGGGTCATGGCCTGCAACCCAGTCATGTACCCTGACTGGGAATTGAACTTGTGACACTTTGGTTCGCAGCTCGTGCTCAATCCACTGAGCTATGCCAGCCAGGGCCTAGATTCTCATTGTCTTTAACCTTTACCATTTTCACTGTGATATGCCTTGGTGTGGGCCTGTTTGGGTTCATCTTGTTTGAGACTCTGTGCTTCCTGGACTTGTATGTCTATGTCCTTTACCAAGTTAGGGAAGTTTTTCCATCATTTTTACATAGGTTTTCAATTCCTTGCACTCTCTTCTCCTTCAGCAACTCCCATGTGAATCTTGGTACACTTGAACTTGGTACAGAGGTCTCATGCTATCCTCATGTTTTTGAATTCTTCTCTTTGTTTTCTGTTCTGATTGGGTATTTTCTGCTTCCTCATCTTTCAAATATTTGATTTTATCTACCACTATATCTACTTCACTGTTGATTCCTTGTAATATATTCTTCATTTCAATTAATGTATTCTTCATTTCTGAGGTTGTTTTTTATGATTTCTAATTCTGTTTTAATGTTTCCCATCTCTTTGTTGATATTCTCACTAATTTCATCTACTCTTCCCCCAAGTTCATTAATCAGTTTTTCAGTTTTTCACATTTTTAATCAGTTTTATAATCAGTTTTTTTGAGCTTTCCATCTAGTAGATTGTTTATCTCTCTCTTATTTAGTTCCTTTCCTGGAGTTTTATTTTATTTCATTTGGGATGTGTTTGTCTCTTCATTTTGGCAGCCTTTCTACATTTGTTTCTATGTATTAGGTAGAGTTGTTTTGTCTCCTGGGTTTGGTATAGTGGCCTTATGTAGTAGGTGTACTATAGGTTTCAGTGGCACTCTCCATTCACCTGAGCTGGGCTCTCCAGATGTGCCCTTTGTGTGGGCCTTGTATACCTTTCAGTTGTAGTTGAGCCTTGATTGCTGTTGGCAATTTAGTCCCATGCAGATTAGCTGCAAGGACTGGCTGCAACCACCATGGAGGATGACCTGTTCAAGGGGGCCGTCCAATGGAACAAGACTTACTTCAGCATTTCCAGTGCTTGCTGAGTCCATCCCTTGAGTGTGTTGCTTGTGTGGTGATTGGGTGGTACTTCGATGTGGTCTGATTTTCTCTAGTGGGTACACTGACTCTAGCACTTCCTGGGAAGTTCAGGCCAAGGTCAATTGCTGCCTGTGTTGCCTGGGGATACCTGGCATGAGCTATAAAGTGACTTGTAGATAGCTGTTGCTTTTGCTGGGCTTGGAGGTACTTTGGAGAGGCCAAACTGTGAACTAAGGCTGGCTGCCACTAGTGCCAGGCCTGCTGCCACTTAGTAAGAGGTACATGGCATGCTGAGGCCAAGTGCTGATTGTTTCAAAGACTTTAGGTAAGTCTGAAGCATGAGTCAAGAAAGGCCACTAATGACTTCCAGCCAAGATGGAGGCATAGGTGGATGCACTGTACCTCCACGCACAACCAAGATTGGAACAACAACAATTTAGAGGCAGAATAACACCCAGAACTGATAGAAAGTTTATCTGAATGGAAGTCGGACAGCAAGAAGTTGAAATAGACCCATTCATCCCGACCAGTATGTGGGGCAGAGATGAGGAGCCCAGCGCGGGTTGCGGTGTGGAGAACAGGGATAATTGGGTGCATAAGGCAACTGGGAGCAAGTAAGGCATCTGGGGTGTGCAAGCTCGCAGTGGGTGGACCCTGAGTACGCAAGCAGCAGCTGGCAGACCCAGTGAGGTGGCAGTTGTGGAGCAGGGCAGAGCGTGCAACCAAGGATCCCAGGGAAGGGACTGAGGTCCCAAGGAGAACAGAGCTACCACCATTGTTCCCTCTCGACCCTGCCCTCACATACAATGTCACAATCTAGCGACTGGGGTGCCCAGCCCTGGTGAACACCTAAGGCTCCACCCCTCACTGTAACAGGAGCAACCAACGCCCCCCCCCCAAAAGAGAGAGAGATGGCTCAAACAGAAGCACAAATTGGTGCCCCAGAGCTCATCCTTTTGAGCGACCAAAAGATAGCTGACCTATCAGATGCACAGTTCAAAACACTGGTGATCAGGAAGCTCACAGAATTGGTTGATATTTGGGTGCAAATTAGATGAACGAATGCAGGTTACCATAAAAGAAATGAAGGAAAATGCATAGGGAACCAATAGTGATGGGAAGGAAACTGGGATTCAAAACAATAGAGAGGACCAGAAGGAAGAAAGAAACAACCAAACAGGAAAGAATGGAGAAATAAGAATTCAAACAAACTAGAAGCTTAGGAACCTCCAGGACATCTATAAATGTTCCAACATCTGAATTATGGGGATACCAGAAGGGGAAGAGGTAGAGCAACAGATTGAAAATGTATTTGAACAAATAATAAAGGAGAACTTCCCCATTCTGGCAAAGGAAATAGGCTTCCAGGAAGTCCAGGAAGCTCAGAGAGTCCCAAAGAAGTTGGACCCAAGAAGAACCACACCAAGGCACATCATAATTACATTAGCCAAGGTAAAAATGAAGGAGAGAATCCTAGAAGCAGCAAGAGATAAAGGGACAGTAACCTACAAAGGAGTTCCCATCAGACTGTCAGCTGATTTCTCCAAAGAGACCTTACAGGCAAGAAGGGGCTGGAAAGAAGTATTCCAAGTCATGAAAGGCAAGTACATACATCCAGGATGGCTCTATCCAGCAAAGCTTTCACTTAGAATGGAAGGGCAGATACAGTGACCTCAGATAAGGTCAAGTTAAAGGAATTCATCATCACCAAGCCCTTATTTTATGAAATGTTCAAGGGACTTATCTAAGAAAAAGAAGGTAAAAAACGTGTATAGTAAAATGACAGCAAACTCACAAGTATTAACAATCACACCTAAAACAAAAACAAAAGCAAACTAAGCAATCAACTAGAATAGGAACAGAACCAGAGAAATGGAGATCACATGGAGGGTTAGCAACAGGAGAGTGGGAGAAAAGGTGGGGGGGGGAAGGTACAGAGAATAAGTAGCATAGATGGTAGGTAGAAAGTAGACAGGGGGAGGGTAAGAATAGTATGAGAAATGTAGAAGCTAAAGAAATTATAAGTATGACACATGGACATGAAATAAAGGGGGGGAAGTGGGTGGGAGAGGGTGTACAGGGTGGAGGGGAGTGAAGGGGAGAAATGGGACAGCTGTAATAGCACAATCAATAAAATATATTAAAAAAAAAGAAAGGCCACTGGTATAGAAAAGCCACTGGTATAGGAAGCTTCTATAGCTTCCAGTATAGAACTGGAAGCAGGTTGGATGGGCCTGACAGTTGGGTGAAGCATGATCTCAGGGAATCACCTGGCCAGGTGAACAGTAATAGCCATGTGGATGGATACTCAAATGTGGTGCTCTCTTGCCAGCTGTAGAGGGGGAGGGCTCAGAAAAGGAACAATGGCATTTGTCAGCACTTCTGTCTGGCAGAAAGTTGCCCATCTAGGTCTCACCCAGATGCCAGACACTTCAGTTCCTCCCTGTATGTCCCTGGTGCCTTTCAAGCTGCTGCCTCAGTGTTAGAGCTCAGACAGTGAGTCCAAACAAGTTTGTTTCCAGGTCCTTTAAATGGAACACCAGGGACTCTAGAAGCCTTCTATCTCAGCCACAATCCCCACAGGTTTTTATAGCCAGAAGTTATGTGAACTTTCCTTCCTGCATCGGAACCCTTGGCTGGGGGTGGGGTGGTGTGACCTGGAGTGAGATGGAGGCCCTTGACTCCTCAAGAGAGACCTGCATTACCAAGATATCCCTCCCAATTTTCATCTGCCCAAAATGGTTGTGGGACCAACACTTTCCACATTTCCATCTCTTCTACCAGTCTTTTTTGTGGATTCTTCTTCATATCCTTAGTTGTACTTCTGTTCAGCTAGAATTCTGGTGGTTCTGGAAGATGGTTGTTCTGTAGTTTAGTTGTAATTCTGATATGTTTGTGGGAAAATGTGAGTATCACATGTACCTACTCTGCCATCTTGACAGAAAGCCAAGAATCAGAAAGCCCTATACCTCAACATTTAATATCTATCTTAAGAATTGTAATTTATATCTATTTTCTTCATTGCAAGGACTGTGATCTTAAAGGCAAGAGAATATTGTAGTATTTTTGTAACCTAATACAGTCTCTTATTGTATTAGTTTTCTATTATTGCTAAAACAAATTTATACATAATGGCTTAAAATAATGCAAATTTACTATCCTATAATTCTTCAGATCTGAAGTCTAAAATAGGTTTCCATGAGCTAAAATCAAGATGTTTCCTATTAATTACTCTAGGGGAAAATACATTCCCTTGCTGTTTCCAGCTTTTAAAATCTGCCCACAGTCCTTAGCTGATATCCTGCTTTCATCCTTAAAGCCAGCAATGGCCAGTTGAGTCTTTCTTATATTGTTCAGGATAGTCTTTATATCTTAATCTCCTTGGCTTAATCACTCGGCTTGACTTGGAAAGTCCCATTTTCTACATAAGATAACACATTTACAGGTTCTGTGATTAGGGCGTGTCCATCTTTGAGGGCTCATTATTCTGCCTGGTGCATTGATCTATAGCAGAGAGCAAATATTATTGACACATTGGACACAATAAAGTTTCACTTTGTACTCAAAAATAGGAACAAGACATTTCCATGTGAATATTTATTATGCAGTGGTTAAAGATATTATGCAATGGTAGGCAATGCTATGATGAACATTATTTTTTAGAATCAATTTAGTTGTTTTCAACCTCATCAATTCTGTATAAATTATTTATATAGTGTTATATTATTTTTAAGTTTTAATATCTAAATATATAATTATTATTATTTTTATTTATTTAATTTCACCTTTATTGTATTTTTCCATTACCATTTAGTCCCCTTACACTCTCCTGCCCCCAGCAATCACTACACTGTTGTCCATGTCCATAAGTTCTTTTCACTTTTTTGCTCAATCCCTCCACTCCCTCACCTCCACACTCCACTAGCTCTCATCCTGCTCTCTGTCTCTAATTATTTTTAAAGAATGCACATGATATATGGGAGTAACACATTTCTTTAGATGGTATAATTGTGACTTGAAATGTTTAACAGATACATATAGTAAAACAGTGAACATCATATTTATCTTGACTTGTGAAACTATCTCTAGAATAAATTCCTTAAATTTTTACTTCTTTTTTTGGGTAATGCAAATTAATTTTTAAGTATTACAACTTAATTTTGTATAAAAATGACCAAATTACTTCTCAAAATAGTGCTGATATTTTAATATCAGCAAAATATAAATTCATCAAAACTGAGTGGGGAATGCTTGTTTTCCCATATTATCACTAATACTAGATATTAGTCTTTTCAGCTTTCACTAATCAGTTTTGAAAAAGAGAGAGTATTTGCATTTCATAAACACTGGAACTAACACTTTCATGTCCTAGATTAAAAATAAGAATGAGACTTTTTATATTTATTTAACTGTTAAAATCATTTGCCTGTTTTCTACTATCTTTTAAGAAGTTTTTACTTTTGTATATTATGAATTATAATCCACTTTTTGATTATAAAAAGTAAACTTGTTTTCCACAGTGCTACCTGCCTTTGAACTTTATTTATTATTTTTGTTGTTTTAATTATTTGTGCTAACAGATCATTTTAGTTATTAATGAAATCAAATAAATCAGTTTATTTTTTCCTTTATAGTGCCTGGACTTTGTGTCTTATAGAATAACAGCTGTACTCCTAAAGTATTTAAAATAGTCATATTTCTTCTTTGACATTAATATCATTTTGTTTTTAGCTCTATATTACTTCAAGAATTTTTATCTGTGATATAGGAATATAATTTTTTTAACCAAGTGAAAGCCAAAGATTCCAAAGTTACTTCTTTTTTTCTTTTTTATTTAAATTATTGTTCAAGGATAGTTGTCTCCATTTGTACCCCACCATGGTCCCCTGCCCTACCCATCCCCACCTACCAACCTTGAACCTACACCCTGTGGCTTCGTCCATATGTCCTTTATACTTGTTTCTTCATGGCCCTTTCTCTATTTTCCCCCATTATCCTACTACCCTCATCCCTCCAGTTACTCTCAATTTGTTTTCTATTTCATTGTCTCTGGTTATATTTTACTTGTTTGTTTGTTTGTTTTGTTGATTAGGTTTCACTTGTAAGTGAGATCATATGGTATTTGTCTTTTACCACGTGGCTTATTTCACTTAGCAAATGCTCTCCAGATCCATCCATGCTGTCGCAAAGGGTTGGAGCTCTTTCTTTCTGCTGTGTATTATTCCATTGCATAAATGTACCATAATTTTTGACCCACTAATTCACTGATGGACACTTAGGTTGCTTCCGGCACTTGGCTATTGTAAATTGTGCTGCTATGGTCATTGGGGGGCATAGATTCTTTTGAATTGGTATTTCAGCATTCTTAGGTTATATTCCCAAAAGTGGCATTACTGGGTGAAAAAGCAGTTCTATTTTTAGTTTTCTGAGAAAATTCCATACTGTTTTCTGCAGGGAATGGACCAGTCTGCATTCCCACCAACAGTGTACTAGGGTTCCCTTTTCTCCACAACCTCTCCAGCACTTGTTTATTGATTTTTTTATGATGGCTATTCTGACAGGTGTGAAATGGTATCTCATTGTGGTTTTAATTTGCATCTCTCTGATGGCTAGTGATATTGAACATCTTTTCATGTGTGTCCAGATCCTTTGTATTTCCTCCTTGGAGAAGTGTCTGTTCAAGTCCTTTGCCCATTTTTTAATTGGGTTGCTTCTCTTCTTAGAGTGGAGTTGTGTGAGTTCTTTAAATATTTTGGAGATCAAATACTTGTCTGAGGTATCATTGGCAAATATACTTTCCCATGCAATTGTTTTACTTAGCCATGCAGAAGCGTTTTACTCTGATGAGGTCCCATTTGTTTATTCTTTCCTTTATGCCCCTTGCTCTAGGGGGACATATTGGTGAAAATATTGCTACATGGAATGTCTGAAATTTTCCTTCCTATGTTCTACTCTAGGACTTTCATGGTGTCATGGTTTATATTTAAGTCTTTTATCCACCTTGAGTTTATTTTTGTGTGTGGTATAAGTTGGTGATTGAGTTTCATTTTTTTTGCGTGTAGCTGTGCAGATCTCCCAACACCATTTGTTGAAGAGGCTATTTTTACTCCATTTTATGCTTTTGCCCACTTTGTTGAATATTAATTGACCATAGAGACTTGGGTTTATTTCTAGGCTTTCTAATTTGTTCCATTGATCTGTGGGCCTGTTCTTATGCCAGTACAAGTTTGTTTTGATTATTGTAGCCTTGTAATATATTTTGATGTCAGGTATGGTGATCCCTCCTACTTTGTTCTTCTTTCTCAAAATTGCTGCACCTATTTGGGGTTGTTTATGGTTCCACATAAATTTTTGAAATGTTTGTTCTGTGTTTGTGAAATATGTCATTGTTATTTTAATAAGGACTGTGTTGAATCTATAAATTGCTTTGGGTAGTATGGGCATTTTGATGGTGTTAATTCTTCCAATTCATGAACACGGTATTTGCTTCCAATTATTTGTGTCTTCCTTAATTTCTTTCTTCAGTGTTGTGTAGTTTTCTGAGTACAGGTCTTTTACTTTGTTGGTTAGGTTTATTCCTAGGTATTTTATTTTTCTTGTTAGATATCAAATGGGATTTTTCCCCTGATATCTGTTTCTGATATTTCATTGCTAGTGTACAAAAATGCCATCAATTTCTGAATATTGACTTGTATCCCACTGTTTTGCCAAATTCACTTATTAGGTTGAGTAGTTTTTTGGTGGAGTCTATAGGATTTTCTGTGTACACTATAATGTCATCTGTAAACAATGACAGTTTTGTTTCCTGCTCTCCATTTCAGATAGCTTTCATTTCTTTTTCTTGTCTGATTGCTGTGACTATGACTTCCAATACTATGTTGAATAGAAGTGAAAGTGGACTGACTTGTCTTGTTGCTGATTTAGTGGGAAAGCTTTTAGATTTTGCCCATTGAGTATGATGTTGGCTGTAGGTTTCTCATGTATAGCTTTATTATGATGATGTATGCACCCTCTATTCCCACTTCACTGAGTATTTTTATCATAAATGGTTGCTGTACCTTATCAAATGCTTTTTCCGCATCTATTGATATGACCACGTGATTTTTGTCTTTCCTTTTTTTTATGTGAGGTATTACATTTAATGTCTTCCAAATATTTAACCATCCTTGCATCTCTGGGATAAACTCCACTTGATCATGGTGTATGATCTTTTGGATGTATTTCTGGATGTGGTTTGCCAGTATTTTGTTGAGGATTTTAACGTCTATATTCATCAGCGATATTGGCTTGTAGTTTTACTTCTTTGTTGTGTCTTTATCTGGTTTTGTAATTAGGATGAAGCTGGCTTTGTAAAAAGAGTTTAGGAGTTTTCCCTCTTCTTGGATTTTTTGGAGTAGTCTGAGAAAGATAGGGGTTAACTCTTTCTTAAATGTTTTTTAAAATTCTCCTGTGAAACCATCAGGTCCAGGGATTTTATGTGCTGGGTTTTTTTTTTTTTAATTGCTGCTTCAGTATCAGTAGCTGTTTTCAGTCTGTTCAGGTTTTAAGGACGTAAACAGAGGCTGCTATTTATTTCCTGATTTTAGATGTCATTTACTTAGACACAATCAATCATGTTTTATATTTTGAACTATTTTATATTTTCTGTCCACTAGCACTAAGAATATCCATTGGTAACATAAGGTTATTGGAACAGGGATTTGAAAAAATCATGTTTTGGTGCTGATAGGATCTGACAAGTTAGTTTTAATATCTGGCATCTTACTCATCAGCAAAACTGTTCAGTGTCTCTGGTCAGAGACTCAGATGGACTGAGTCCAACTCCCATTCTGGACAATAATGAAGGATGTCGGAATGGAACCAATTCAAGAAGTGATTCAGGAAAAAATTAGACTTTCACCTGCCTTTCAAGAAAAATTTCAAAATTTTGTGAAGATTTTTACCAGTAAAAGTTACTTTTAAGGCACATGAAAATCTACTTTTCAAGCCTCCTACTGTTTATTCCTCTGTTGCTATTGGTTGATACACATTCAAGAAACTCTATTACACTCTTACTTGGCTATTAAAAAAGAATGAAATCTTACCATTTTGGACAGCATGAATTGAACTAGTAGGTATTATGCTCAGTAAAATAAGTTAGAGAAAGATAAATATTGTACCATATGATTTTACTTCTATGTGGCATCTAAAGAGCAAAATAAATGAAAAAGAATAGAAATGGATTCATAAATACAGAGATCAGATAGATGGTTTCCAGAGGTGAGGTGTGTAGCAGAGTGAAAAAAGTGAAGATATCAGTAACTACAAATTGGTAGTTACAAGATAGTCATGGGAATGTAGAGTACAACATAGGTAATATAATCACTAATAATATAATAAGTACATATGGTGCCAGGTGCATACTTGAAATATCAGAGGGACCACTTTGTAAAGTATATGTGTATATAACTGCTGTGTTCTGCACCTGAAACTAATACAAAATAATATTGAATGTAGACTGTAATTAAAACACAAAAAATTTTAAATTACCACTATATAGTGTACTGCATTATTATAGGGAATCATAATGAGAAAAAAAAGTCATAATAAAAAATAAAACACTTCTTATAATAGCACTATTTTTTGGTAACTTGTATTCATTGTGCCCTTTCTAGCTAACAAATTACATGAGCATAATGCTTATAAGGTTTCCACAAGGATTAAATAAGCAGATACAAGTAATATGTCATGAACAGTGCTTACCTCATAGTAAGCCCTCAATAACTCTTTTTCTTTAACTGAATGTATTGGGGTCACATTTATTAACAAAATTATATTGGTTTAAGGTATACAATTCTATAAAACCTCATTTGCATATTGTGCTGTGTTCTTACCACCTAATAATGTCTCTTTAAATCACTATTTATCCTCTATTTACCCTCTCCTGTTTCCTCTGATATGCATTTCCCACTAGTAATGATTATACTGGTGTTTGTCTATGACCTTTTTGTTTGTTTGTTTGTTTTGCTTAATACCTTCACCTTTTTTTTACCCAGCCCTCCTACCCCTCCCCTCTGACAGCTATGAGTCAGTTTCTATTTGTTTGTTAGTTCATTTTGTTAATTAGACTTCGAGTAAGAGTGGAATCATATAGTATTTCTCATTCTGTGACTGGCTTATTTCACTTAACATAATGTGCTCCAGGTCCATCCATGCATCAAGAAGGGTAAATTTTTCTCTTTTTTTTTACAGCCAAGGAGTATTCCATTGTGTAAAGGTACTACAGCTTTTTTTATTTCTTAATTTTATTTTAATTGTTGTTCAAGTACAGTTTTCTGCCTGTTACTCCCATTCCAGCCCACCACCCCCAGTACTACCCACCTCCCTCCCATTTCCACCACCCCTAGTTTTTGTCCATGTGTAATTTGTACTTGTTTCTGTAAACCCTTCCCCTTTTCCCCTGAAATTCCCACCCCTCTCCCTTCTGGTCACTGTCAGCCTGTTCTATATTTCAGTGCCTTTGGTTATATTTTGCTGGTTTGTTTGTTTTGTTGTTTAGGTTCCTGTTAAAGGTGAAATCATATGGTATTTGTCTTTCACTGCCTGGTTTATTTCACGTAGCATAATGCTTTCCAGTTCCATCCATGCTATTGCAAAGGGTAGGAGATCCTTCTTTATTTCTGCTGCATAGAAGTCCATTGTGTACATGTACCAATGTTTTTTGATCCATTCATTTACTGATGGGCACCTAGGTTGCTTCCAACATTTGCCTATTGTAAATTGTGCTGCTATGAACATTGGGGTGCCTAGGTTCTTTTGGATTGGTGTTTCAGGGTTCTTAGGATATAATCTTAGCAGGGGAATTGCTGGGTCAAAAGGAAAATCCATTTTTACTTTTCTCATAAAATTCCATAGTGTTTTCCATAGTGGTTGTACCAGTCTGCAATCCCACCACCAGTGCACTAGGGTCCCCTTTTCCCCACAGCTTCTCCAGCATTTGTTGTTTGTTGCTTTGTTTATGATGGCCATTCTGACTGGTGTGAAGTGGTATCTCACTGTGGTTTTAATTTGCATCTCTCTGATATCTAGCAATACTGAACATCCTTTCATGTATCTCTGGATCCTCTGTATGTCTGTCCTTCTTGGAGAAGGGTCTGCTCAAGCCCTTTGCCCATTTTTCAATTGGGTTGCTTTTCTTTTTAGAGTGGAGTCGTGTAAGTTCCTTATATATTTTGGAAAATGAACCCTTGCCTGAGGTATCATTGGCAAATATGTTTTCCCATACAGTTGGTGCTCTTTTTATTTTAATATTGTTTTCTTTAGTCATGCAGAAGCTTTTTATTTTGATAAGATCCCATATGTTTATCCTTTCCTTTATGTCTTTTGCTCTATGGGGATATATTGGTGAAAATATTGGTGCATGGAATGTCTGAAATTTTCCTTCCTATGTTTTTCTCTAGGACTTTTATGGTGTCATGGTTTATATTTAAATCTTTTATCTACCTTGAATTTATTCTTGTGTATTGTGTAAGTTGGTGATTGGATTTCATTTTTTTCACATAGCTCTCCAGTTCTCCCAACACCATTTGTTGAATAGGCTATTTTTACTTCATTTTATGTTGCTGCCCACTTTGTCGAATATTAATTGACTGTAGAGACTTGGGTTCATTTCTGGGCTCTCTGTTCTGTTCTGTTGGTCCATATGCTGGTTTCTATGCCAGTACCAGGCTGTTTAGATTACAGTATCCTTGTAGTACAGTTTGGTGTCAGGTATTGTGATTGCACCTACTTTGCTTTTCTTTCTCAAAATTGCAGCAGCTATTTGGGGTCATTTATGGTTCCATATACATTTTTGAAGTGTTTTTTCTATGCCTGTGAAATATGCCATTGGTACTTTAATAGGTATTGCATTGAATCTGTAAATTGCTTTGGGTAGTATGGCCATTTTGATGATGTTAATTCTTCCCACTCATGAACACGGTATATGTTTCCATTTGTTTGTGTCTTCCTTGATTTCTTTCTTCAGTGTTGTATAGTTTTCTCCATACAGGTCTTTTACCTCCTTGGTTAGGTTTATTCCTAGGTATTTTGTTTTTCTTTTTGCTATATCAAATGGGATTTTATTCTTGATTTCTGCTTCTTCTGTTTCATTGTTGGTATACAAAAATGCCTTTGATTTCTGGATATTGACTTTGTATCCCATTGTTTTGCCAAATTCATTTATTAGGACAAGTGGGTTTTTTTGGTGGAGCCTATATGATTTTCTAGTATACTATCATGCCATCTGCAAGCAATGACCATTTTTGTTTCCTCCTTTCTGATTTAGATGCCTTTGATTTCCTTTTCTTGTCTGATTGCTGTGGCTAAAACTTCCAGTAATATATGGAATAGAAGTGGTGAAAGTGGACCTAATCTTAGTGGAAAAGATTTTAGTTTTTGCCCATTCAGTAGGATGTTGGCTGTAGGTCTCGCATATATGGCCTTTACTATGTTGAGGAATGCTCCCTCTATTCCCACTTTACCGTGTTTTTATCATAAACTGGTGCTGTAGTTTATCAAATGATTTTTCCTCATCTGTGGATATGATCATGTGACTTTTGTCTTTGTTTTTGCTTATGTGATGTATTACATTTACTGATTTGCGAATATTGTATCACCCTTGCATCCCTGGGATGAATCCCACTTGGTCATGGTGTATGATCTTTTTAATGTATTGTTGGATGTGGTTTGCCAGTATTTTGTCGAGGATTTTACCTTCTGTGTTCGTTAGCGGTACTGGCCTGAAGATTTCTTTCTTTGTTGTGTCTTTATCTGGTTTTGGGATTAGGATGTTGCTGGCTTGATAAAAACATTTGGGAGTCTTCCATGATTTCGGATTTTCTGGAGCAGTCTGTGAGGGATATGGAATTATCTCTTCCTTAGATGCTTTATGGAATTCTCCTGTGAAACCATCTGGTCCAGGGCTTTTGTGTGTTTGGAGTTTTTTTATTGCTGCTTCAATTTCTTTTGCTGTTATTGGTGTGTTCAGGCTTTCTGCTTCTTTTTCATTGAGTTTTGGAAGAGTATATTTTTTCTAGAAATGTGTCCATTTCACCTAGGTTTTCAAATTTCTTGGCATCCAATTCTTCATGGTAATTTCTTACAGTCCTTTGTATTTCTGTGGTGTCAGTTGTAATCTCTCCTCTTTCAGTTCTAATTGTATTTATTTGGTTCCCCTCTCTTTTTTTTTTCTTGATGAGCCTGCTTAAAATCTTGTCAATTTTGTTTATCTTTTCAGAGAACCACTTCTTGGGTTAATATATCCTTAGAAATGTGCTTTTAGTCTCTATGTTATTTAATTCTGATCTTGGTTATTTCCTTCATTCTACTTGCTCTGGGCTGTCTTTGTTCTTGTTCCTCAAGTTTTTGTAGGGTTCAATTGTTTGTTTGAAATGTTTCTATCTTTTTCATGTATGCCTGTATTGCTATGAACTTTCCTCTCAGGACTGCCTTTGCTGTGTCCCATAAGTTTTGGGTTGTTGTGATTTCATTTTCATTTGTTTCCAGAAACCTTTTGATTTCTTCCCTAATTTCATTCTTGACCCATTCATTGTTTAATATCATGCTATTTAATCTCCATGATTTTGAGTGTTTTGGGTTTTTTCCTTGGGGTTGGTTTCTAGCTTCAGTCCCTTGTGATCCGAGAAAATGCTTGGTATGATTTCAATTTTCTTGAAATTCTTGAGGCTTGTTCTGTGTCCTATCATGTGGTCTATCTTTGAAAATGTTCCATGTACATTTGAAAAGAATGTATATTTAGCTTCTCTGAGATGGAGGGCTCTGTATATATCAGTTAAGTCCATTTCACCAATGGTATTGTTCAATGGCACAATATCCTTGTTGATATTTTGTTTGGAAGATCTATCCATTTTTGACAGTGGGGTATTGAAATTCCCTACTACAATTATGTTGCTGTCAATATCTTTCTTGAAGTCTTTTAAGATTTTCTTCATGTAGTCGGGTGCTGCTATGTTGGGTGCATATATATTTACAATGTTCATGCCTTCTTGGTGGATTCTTCCCTTGAGTATTGTGCAGTGATCTCCTGGGTCTCTCTTTATGGCCCTTCTTTTGAAGTCTGTTTTGTCTGTTGTAAGCATTGCTATCCTGGCTGCTTTTTTTCCTGTCTGTTTGTTTGGAAAACTTGCTTCCAGTCCTTTACTTTCAGTCTGTGTAGGTCTTTTGTCTTGAGGTGGGTCTCTAGTGGGCAGCATATGTGTGGGTCATGTTTTGTTATCCATTTAGCTAATCTCTGTCTTTGGATTGGAGCATTTATTGCATGTACATTTAAAGTTATTATTGATAGGTACTTATTCATTGCCATTTTTATACCTGTGTTCCTCCCTCTCTGTCTCTCTTCTTTTTCCTTTCCTTAGAACAGTTCCTTTAGCATGTCTTGCAGAGGTGGTTTGGTGGAGGTGTATTCTTTTAGATTTCTTTTGTCTGGGAAGCTCCTTATTTGGCCTTCTATCTTGAATGAGAGCCTTGCTGGGTAAAGTAGCCTTGGTTGCAGGCCTCTGGTTCTCATTTCTTAGAATATTCCTTTGCATTCTCTTCTGGCTTGGAGTATTTCCATTGAGAAGTCAGCTGCTAACCTTCTTGGGGTTCCATTATATGTTACTTCCTGTTTCTCCTTTGTTGCCTTTAAGATTCTCTCTTTGTCTTGAAATTTTGCCATTTTAGTTATGATATGTCTTGATCTGGGCCTCTTTGGGTTCCTCCTGATTGGGACTCTCTGTGTTTCCTGGATTTGTGTGACTTTCTCTCATCAAATTAGGGACGTTTTCCATCTTTACTTTATCAAATAGGTTTTTTACCCCTTGCTCTTCTTCTTCTCCTTCTGGTATCCTTGTTATACAGAAATTATTACGTTTCATATTGTCTTGGGTTTCCTTAATTCCTCTTCATTCTTTCTGAGCCTCTTTTTTTTTTCTTGCTCCTTTTGGGTGTTTTTTTCTCCTTTGTCCTCCATCTCACTGTTCCAATCTTCTGCTTCATCAGTCCTGCTTTTGATTCCTTCTACTGTGTTCTTCAGTTCAGAAACTGTATTCTTCATTTCCTCTTGGCCCTTGTTGATAGTTTCTATTTCCTTTTTCATGCTGATATAGTTTGCAGTGAGTTTGTAGTCCCTGTAGTTTCTGGTAATTCATTGTGAGCTCATTGAGCTTCCTGATAACCATTGCTTTGAAGTCTATATCTGATAGTTGAGTTGCCTCTAGTTCACTTAGCATTCTTTCTGAGGCTTCCATTTTTTTGTTCCTTTTGGAGATTGTTTCTTTGTCTTCCCATTTTTTGCTGAGACTTTTTTTGTTAGCTTGAGCTTCTTAAATTGATCTGTTCTGGCTCCCTGGGTTTATGGTGTGAACTTCTGTGTTAGACTACCTGTGAGATTCAGTGGTGCAGTCTCCTTGATCACCCGAGCTCACTGGTCTTGGGCTGCTGTTTAAGTTGGCTTTGTGTTTGTCTTTGGGTTTTGATTGTTGTTGGGTCTTTCTTTGGTGGGTCCTTCCACCAGTTGGTTAACTGAGGGTTATTCTGCCCACCATCCTTTCATTTTCTTGTGCTGGTGAGGGCAGGTTGTGTTGAAGCTGGTTCTTCCATGTGTACAAGGTTTTCAGGATTCTCTCTTGCTCTTGTTCAGTTGTTTGTTTTGGGTAATTTCTCCACTTCATTTAGTTGTATTTCCAGATAAGTCCTGGATTGAGGTTTGTGTGGTTTCCACTCCAGCCTTCACCTTCTTCTGGTTTTACCCATTGGTGGTTCCTTTGTTGTTGGGTTTCCTCTTCCAGTGGGTATCCTGGTGTTCACCGCTTCTACCTACTGTTTTTTGTCACCATTTGGAGGGGGAAGGCAAAATGGTTTAAGACAACAAGAGAGTAGTCTATGATATCTACAACAGCAACTGGTAGAGAAGAGATAGGAGATCCTTTGGCTATGGATAGCATTAACCATGATTTTCCACCCAGCTAGCCCATTTTTATAAAGGGTGGAAGGAAGATAAACTCTTGTTGGGGAAGGAAGGATTGTGAGTTGGATCTAGAAAGCAGGGAGGTTGTGGGAGGTCAGATTCTGAGGTAAGGTGAGAATAAAGGATAGTAAATAGGTGTAGTGTGTGAGAGAATAGCATTAACCACTACGTTAATAGAGTTCAGGAAACTGTAAAGTGGGCTAAGATCTGGGAGGGGTGTTGTGAAGTATTTACAATTGCATGGAAAGGTTAATATTTACAATAATATTAGAGCAACAATCATATGACAGTATCTATGTGATCTAGATATAAGAATAGGGAGTATAGGACCTTGAGTAATGTGCTAATGGGTCACAAGTGAAATGAAGGACCATAAATTAGCAATACATTATGAAAGAGAGATCAGAGCAAACCTGTCAAATGATACAATATAATCAGCCTAGCAAAGGAGACTACACAGAAAGAAGAGGAATACAAAAATACTAGTAAAATAAAGAATGTAAGAATAATGAAAAAATAATAATACAAATATGCAATGGTTTCCAGGTTCTCTGTAGTAGCAAAGTGAAATTTGTTTCCCTGTCTCAGATGTTGTGATGCTCCCTCTTTGGCTCCAACTGTGGTCTTTTCACAGTTCCAGGGGTTTTTCTGTCTCACTTTTAGGTATTTTTTTAAGATTTTATTTATTTATTTTTATAGAGGGAAGGGAGGGAGATAGAGGGAGAGAGAGAGAGAAGCATCGATGTTCAGTTGCTGGGGGTTATGGCCTGCAACCCAGGCATGTACCCTGGCTGGGAATCGAACCTAGGACACTTTGGTTCCCAGCCTGGGCTCAATCCACTGAGCTACACCAGCCAGGGCACTTTTAGGTATTTAAAAAAAAAAGCAGAAGAAGGGAGGTAGATAAAATTGTGAAGAAAGGTAGAAGGAATAAAATAAGAAAGAAGGAAAGAGAGGAAAAAGGAATTAAAAGATAAAATAATAATAAAAATTTAAAAAGTAAAAGATTACTTTAAAAAACAAACAAAAAAACAAACAAGAAACCTCTTGTTGGTTTCAAACTGTCCAAAACTGGTTTTTCTAGTCTTGCTGACTGCAGCAGGCTGAGGGGTGATTTGTATGGCTTTTCTCCCTTCAGGATCTGCACTCAACCTGACTGGTGCACTCTCCCCAGAGCTAGCCTGGTTTCTCTGCCCAGTGCCTTGGGTGTGGGATCCAGGTCTTCCTCAAGTCACTCTTTCCCCTGAGTTACTGCTGTGGGCTGGGGTGTGGGCATTTGCGCGCTCAGCCAGGCTGCCTTTGTCCTGTAGGTTTTAGCGTGCACTCTTCCCAGTGTTGTGGTGGGTGCGCAGGGACTTCTGTGCAAACTTCCAGGCAGACTCGAGATTGCTGCTGGGTGTGGAGGAGGCCAGAGTGACTGTTGCAGGAGAATTCCCCAAACAGTTTTTCTTTTTTAGAAATTCCTCCTGCTCAAGGCTGCCGCTCCATACAGCCCAATTTTCCAGCCAGACTGGTGACTATGGGGGTCAGGGCCTGTCACTGCATGACTCTCAACTCTCCCAAACTGGCGTCCACAGACCCCCTGGGTGTTCACAACCCCTGTGTGTTTGCCACTTAGTCCTTATTCTCCTCTCTGCAACTTCAAGCAACCAGGTCTTTAATGGTGCTGCTTAAACCTTGTTTGTCCAGGGAGGGAGCAGTTGACCCAGCTCTCCCAAGGACCCTGTGGAAGCACCAGGCCTGAGGCTGCAGCTGCCCTGGTTCCTGCTCTGATCCCTGGGACCTTATTGTCCTGAAGCACTGTCCTTACCCTCTGGTTTCCGCTAGTGTCCCCTACAATTTTTGGCCTCTTATTTTCATATATGCCTTGGTACTGTTGACTGTTTGCTCCATTCCTCTGTAGATTGGCTAGGTTTTTCTCCCATGTGTAGGGGGAAGTGGAATCTGCTCCCTCCTACCTAGTCGCCATCTTCCTCTTCTAATTTGTTTCAGAACATGCTAAGAGTGAGCTGGTCTTCTAATCCTCAGTAGGTGGAAAATAACTTCCTTCTGATTTGTAAGTAAAAGCTGCCCTTTCTTCACGATTTTCAGCAGATCAGGTTTTTTTCCAAAATATACAAAATGCACCATATCCTACCTCATGTGCTGATTTAGCAGAAGGTTGGCCAGCCCACTGTACTACAGCTTTTTTATCCACTCATTTCCTAACAGGTACTTGGGCTGATTCCAAATCTTGGCTATTGTGAATAATGCTACAATGAACATAAGGGTGCATATATTCTTTTGAATTGGTGTTTCAGGGTTTTTTTTTTTTCAGATAAATTCCCAGAAGTTGAATCACTAGATCAGAAAGCATTTCTGTTTTTAATTTTTTGAGGTAAGTCCATACCACTTTTCACAGTGGCTATACCGATCTGTCTTCCCACCAACAGTTACCTTTTCTCTACATCCTTGCCAACACTTACTTGTTGATTTATGGATGATAGTCATTCTGACAGGTATAAGGTGACATTGCATTGTGGTTTTAATTTTCACTTCTTTGATGATTAGTGACATTAAGCATCTTTTCATATGCCTATTGGCCATCTGTATGTTGTCTTTGGAGAAATGTCTATTTAGGTCCTTTGCCCATTTTTTAAACTGGATTGTTTTTTTTTTGGTGTTGTGTTTTATAAATTCTTTATAAACTTTTAATATTAACCCCTTATCATATGTATTGGTGAATGTGTTTTTCCATTTTGTGGGTTGTCTCTTCATTTTGTTGATGGTCTTCTTTTCTGTACAAAACGTTTTTAGTTGAATGTAGTCCCATTTGTTTATTTTTTCTTTTGTTCCCTTGCCCAAGGAGATACATCAGAAAAAAATACTGCTATGAGAAATTTATTGTCTATATTTTTTCCAGGATGTCTATGATTTCGAGTTTAACATTTAAGGCTTTAATCCATTTTGTGTATGTTCTTGTGTATGGTATAAGATGGTGTAGTTTCATTTTTTTGCTTGTATCTGTCCTAATTTCCCAACACCATCTGATTATTTTTACACCATTGTATGTTCTTGCCTCATTTGTTAAATATTGATTGAACGTGAAGGCTTAGATTTATTTCTGGGCTTTCTATTCTATTTCATTGGTCTATATGTATGTTTTTATGCCAGTTCCATGCTGTTTTGATTACTATGGCCTTATAGTATATTTTGACATCAGCATAATTTCTCCAACTTTGTTCTTTCTCAAGATTGCAGTGGCTATTTGGGGTCTTTTGTAGTTCCATATAAATTTTTGGGATATTTGTTCTAGTTCTGTGAAATATGTCATTGGCATCTTGATAGGAATTGCATTGAATCCCTAGATCCATTTGGGTCATGCAGACAATTTAATGATGTTAATTCTTCTCATTGTGAACATGGTATGTGCTTCCACTGTATTGTATTTTTATCAATTTCTTTCTTCTCATAATTTTCCTAGTATAGGAATTTTACATCCTTGTTTAAATTTATTCCTAGGTATTTTTTGAGGCATTTGCAAATGAGATTGTTTTCTTAATACCCCCCGCCTCCATAGTTCATTATGGGTATATAGAAATTCAAGTCATTTCTGAATATTTATTTAGTAACCTCCCATTGTACTGAATTCATTTATCAGTTCTAATCTTTTTTTGGTGGAATTTTTAGGGTTCTCTATATATAGTATCATGTCTCCTACAAATAATGACAGTTTTTCTTCCTTTCCAATTGGATGCTTTTTATTTCTTCTTCCTGTTTGCTGTGACTAGAACTTCAGTGTTATGTTGAACAAGAGAGGTGAAAATGGACATCCCTATCTTGTTCCTGATCTTAAGGAAACGCTTTTAGTGTTTGCCCTTTAAGTATGATGTTGGCTGTGGGTTTGTCATATATGGCCTTTATTATGTTGAGATGTGTTCTCTCTATGCCCTCTTTGAGAGTTTTTTATCATAAATCCATGCTGGATTTTTTCAAATGCTTTTTCTCCATCTATTGATGTGATCATGTAATTTTTTTATCCTTTGGTTTGTTTATGTGGTATATTATATTAAATGATTTATGGATATTGTAACAACCTTGCATCCACAGAATAAATCCCTCCTGACCATGGTATATGATCTCTTTAATGTATTACTATATTCAGTTTGCTAATATTTTCTTAAGTATTATAGCATCTATGTACATTAGGGGTATTGGCCTATAATTTTCTTTTTTTTGCAGTGTCTTTATCTGGTTTTGGAAGCGGTATAGTGTTGACCTTGTAAAATGAGCTTGGGAATCTTCCCTCCTTTTGAATTTTTTGGAATTGTTTGTAAAAAATGGACCTTAGTTTTTCTTTGAGTATTTGGTAAAATTCTTCTGTGAAGCTATCCAGTCCAAGTCTTTTGTTTGTTGAGAGGGGTTTTTTTTCTTTCATTTTGAAGTACTTGTTAGTTTATTTTGTCCATTTTTAATTGTTTGGTCTTTTCTTTTCCTTTTAAAATTGTTGTTCAAGTACAGTTTCCTGCCTTTACCCCCATCCCATCCCACGCCCCCAGACCTCTCCACCTCCCTCCCATTTCCACCACCCCTAGTTTTTGTCCATGTGTCCTTTATACTTGTTCCTGCAAACCCTTCCCTTTTTCCCCTGAAATTCCCTCCCCTCTCCCTTCTGGTCACTGTCAGCCTGTTCTCAATTTCAGTGTCTTTAGTTACATTTTGCTTGTTTGTTTGTTTTGTTGATTAGGTTCCTGTTAAAGGTGAGATCATATGGTATTTGTCTTTCACTGCCTGGTTTATTTCACTTAGCATAATGCTTTCCAGTTCCATCCATGCTGTTGCAAAGGGTAGTAGCTCCATTTTTAATACTGTGCTTTAATTTCACTTGTAATCTGTCTATTCAGATTCTCTGATTCTTCCTGACTCAGTTTTGGGAGATTGTATGTTTATAAAAATGTATGCATTTTGTCCAGATTGTCCAATTTCTTGGTATATAGTTGTCATAATATTTTCTTACAGTTCTTTGTATTTCTGTAGATTTGTTATTTCTCCTCTTTCATTTCTGATTTCATTTAAATCATCTCTCTTTTTTTCTTAATGAGTCTGGTTAAAAGTTTATGAGTCACTAAAGAATAGCATCTCTACTTTTTACTAATCATATTGTATATTTAAGGCAGTGGATCTCAAGCTTTTATGTGCTTTGAGATAATCTTTTATTTCTATTAAAACACATGACTGGACCTCATTTCAAGAGGGTTTTTTTTTTCTCTGTTGGTCTTAGTTAGGACCTGAGAATTTCTATCTCTAACAAGTTCTTAGATGATGTTCACATTGCTGACTGGGGACAAAATTTTTGAGAACCAGTGGTTTGAGTATGGGGAAGAGGGAATGAGATTTATATTCACAATGGAATCTGTTACTTGGCAGTTAAGAATTCCTTCCTTTTCTCTCTGTACATTCTGAACCATAGTTTCCTGTGCTCTTCATTTTCTGAAGCAGCAGTAACCAGTCAGAAAGTGACAAATTTCCTTACTGTACTTCCTTTGAATTTTCTCAGGGATTACTAATTATACCAATGTTGTTAATTCCGGAATTTTTCTGTCATGGTAAATGTATGTTGGTCTTTCCGAGGTGGTTTTTCCTTGATGCCAAAGCATCTGAATAGGAACATTATGATTTTGCTTGAGTCTATCTTAGTGTTTGATATACTATAAAATGTATATTTTTCATTTAATATTCACTTAATCCAGTATTTTCTTTCTCTCATCCTTTTTAATTGTCATTTAATTAGCCTGAGTTACAAATGGCATCACTTATAAACATACTTGTAAGCACAGCAATGTGACTTTCAGTATCTCTGTAATGATAGTTGAAACTACTTAGAACTCTAGTTTACATTCCTTTAAGTCTTTCTGATCTAAATATTCTTTTCCATGATGCCAAAAGGTTCTGTGTGATCATCAAAAGTTTGAAATTCTTTTTCAAATCAAAGGCACTGGCAAACTCAGAAGCAAGTGTGTGAAGAAAATGTGTGGAAACACCAGTCATTACAGGTTAGTTTATAAAAAGAGTTGCAGATTGATGGGCCTTTGAAAAATGTTTGGTGACATAAAACTCTTTCAATCAGTTCCAAATCTGGCAACTCCCTTGTTGCATCAGATTTTCTTTCCTTCACTTTTCTTCTCTCTCTAACAGAGACAGACACGTCTCTTTTCCTACATCCCGTTTTAGATGACTGATGGAAAAGTAAACACCAAATATGAGCATGTGGGGATGGTTTATTTCTTTTTACATTGACTAGAAGGCAGTGTTGAAAGGGAGACACTGCTGTCATTTCACAATGTAGAAAATTTAGAAAAGGTGTTAGAGCTGTTTTAAATAATTCCTATTTTTGGATTATGCCATTCATGAGGGTATGTAGTCTTTCTTTTAAAGACTGAATTTGTTTAAAGTATATCTGAGATCTCTTGGTGACAAATAAACAATGTGTTCAAAAGAAAGCTCTGTAATTTTTTCATTAGATGATTCATGTTTAAAAATGTCAAATGATCAGAAATGAAAGACCCAATGATCAGGTCATTTGAAACATATGGTCCTAGGAATTATTATGCATGCCAGCTCTAAATATGGGATATCAGTCCCTTCTTTTGTCCTTATAAAGACAGCAGAGTCTTCCTGCCTTATTCTTTTCTTTTTCACAGCGTAAATACAACACCCTCAATTTCCTGTACTTGCAAGGCAGTTTAGGATCATGGTTAAATGTAAAGACTAGGAAGTGAGTTTGCCCAGGTTCAACTTCTGAGTCACTTCTTATTCATTGGGGGGTGTTGAAAAGGCTACTAAGCCTTTCTGTGCGTACATTTACTAATTTGTAAAATCCAAAATAATTACTACACTTAACTTGAAAGATTGCAGTGAAGATTAATTGAAATAATATATAAAATGGCATTAGAACAGTTCCTGGCAAGTAATAGGCACAATCAATCAATATTAGCTTTTATTATTTACTTTGATTGGACTACCTGGTTTGATCAATTATTTCCCAAAGAGAGGGAATATTATGAAAATGTTAGGATAAATTGCTATTTAGGATATCATTTGAGAGTCTTTCGGACTTAAAATAGTTTAAATATTATAAATTCAGACTAATGCTTATCAAAACTGATTATGTGGTTATACTGATCATGGATTATGTTTCTATGTAGAAACCATATTCTATTACAGTCTATTACCAATATATTAACAATGGAAAACCTTTTTTAAGCCAGTAGTTTTTGGATTATTTTGTTTAGTGAGAAGGGATCTGTAATCTTTATTTCTGTTAGGAGTAATTTGTTAACTAGTTTGAATGACTCAAGTAACATAAACGTCTAACCACTATGCTATGCACCTGAAACTAATGTAAAATAAGTTGAATGTCAACTGTAATTGGAAAGATTTTTTAAAAGGAAAAAATGGCCTAAGTTAAATCTTAGTATAATATAAATAAGTAAATTCATAGAAATGAATTTTTGGAGGTTAAATATTTGGTCATGAGATGCACCTAATAGATTTTTGGGGGGGGGGGTATGAAGATAAGTTGTCTATAATTATTATAATCCCAAGTTCCTACTTGTTCCTGAATTTTTCCAACTCATTAAATCAATAACATCCATTACTTCTTGGGAAGGACAGATCCTGCTGAGAATAATAATCTTCATTTGGACATTGACCCTTCAGATAGGATTTGCAATATCTATAGCAAGATAATGGTCTTGAAGTAATTACTTTTTTAAAAAAAATTTTTTTGAGAGTGAAAGAGGGGCATTTGTTATGATTTCCTTATAAATCAGAACTTCGTGTAGAAATCATGGAGCAGAACAGAGCGGAGCACAGCATAGGTCAGTACATATGGAAAGTTCCCACAATGAGGAAAACAACAAATCTCCCAGTACTAGAGAACCACTGAAAGAAAAGAAGATCAAGAAAACTGACAGAATACCTTCTTTTCCATATCCTGGCATCTGAAGGTGGCTTCTTGAAACTGGAAAAGGAGAAGTAAAATATTCAGATCTGTCTTAAGTCAAGAACATTGGAAGTTTATACCTTCATTTACTTGGGGAAAGCCTGGGGAGGTAGCAGATTTTATCATGGCAAAATGTCCAACATGGCAGTGGAGGGCCAAGGGCTATTGGGAAGACTCAGGATATTTGAATGGAGTCCTCCATACTGCACTGTGCAGCAGAGAAAGCAGCTAAGGCCTTCTTCCCCATTCCCTCTCCACTCACTCCATTCTGGGAAGACTAGTGGACCAAAGGATGCCAAAAACTGGGATCTCACCACCAAGCACAATGTCAAGCTCCATGGTCACCAGCAGTGGGTGCCAGCCTAGTACCCTAAAAACCAAATCAGAACAATTAGTGTTACTAGCAGAGGATTCCCAGTAGATTGGGCAGATGGTAGGACATCTCAGCACAAGCCAGAGAAAACAGAGAAAACTAAAGGAGCCAGATGCTCCTCTTCACACAGACAATACCACCTTATAAAGAAGGAAGGAGAAAAAGGAAGTTTTCCTATTCAAGTTAAAAGATTTTTTGTCTGTTTTGATATCAGTAAGAATGAAGCCTATAAGGAAAAACCCTATCAGTGATAGAAGTAAAGCAAGTGAGTTGTATAATATAAATTTCATCCTCACTACAGAAATTATTAAGATAATCATTTTGTGTTCAAAAGCACATGAAAGGTTGAGTTTTCCAAGGTCAGGAAATGTAGCGGTATAAACACAGCTCATTTAGCCTTGACGTGGACCACATGCTCCCAGAATCCCAGTGTCTGGAGATTTTTAACCTAATTGCTCACCTGACTCTAGTTTCTCTTCTTTAAATTCTATCCTGCATGTTTCTGCCAACATAATCATTTTCCTGCAGTCTGAGTCTTTTGTCAAGTAATTCCTTCATTCAAGAACCTCCATATTTGTTTATACCTAGAAGTACTGTGATTCACTCTAAAGGTTTATTTGTTTCATGCTTTATTGCTATTATTTGTTCTTTTGAATGGTTCTAATTAAAATTTATGGCAAGTCAGGAGAAGTTTTCTGTAATTTTTAGCTACAGAAAATGACTATTTGGAATCAGTTTTCTTTCTATGTCTTTACTGTTATTTGAAACATAATATAGACTTTTTGGCAAGAAGATATAATTATTTTAATAAAGAATCAAAGTAATCAATAGCAGAAAGTGTGCATAACTTGAAAATACTACTCCTAAGCAGTTGAATTCAGTGAGCACGCAGAAACTTGAGAAAAGCATATAAACAATTTAGCTTTGACACATATTGAAGTCTTGTTAAGTTAGTTTGCCTATTTCATGGGATTTGTAAGGTCAAGGACCTTGATGTTAACTTAATGCAAACAAGATAAAATATCCTTCACAGAATTGCTAACCATATGTGAGATTCATTTGATGATGTTTTAAAATTTCTTCATAAAGCATATCTCATGATCACTAGCAATTATTGTTCAGAAATTTGAATCACAAAAACAAAGTGATATCATTGTCAGCAAAGGACCCATTATTTCTATGGGTTAGATTTCAGATTCAGTTAACCTACACTGAATCCCTGCTATATCACAAATGAATAAGCCAATTTTTGTATATGTCACGAAAAAATATTTACTTAATCTTTCATTCAGGGTTTTTTTGTTTGTTTATTTTGCTATGGGTTAGGCATATGCTAGATATACATGATGAGATGGAAAAGATGGAAGGCATAGTTTAGGAACTCAAGGAATGTAGAATATATTCAGGGGCTGGGTCAATAAACAGATAAATATTAAATATTTGTACCAGTTGATCTTAGAACCTAGAGGATGAGGTGGTTCAACTTGGAGGTAGTTAGGTAAGGTTTCTCTGAGTGTTTATTAATTAAATTTTATCAAAAAAGGGGAAGACTTAAGGTGACACTTCTTTAGAGAACCTGAAGGAGGTACAAACAAAGCATAGGATCCATGTTGAGAAAGTGGGTTAAAGTGTAGAATGGAAGCCAGATGATGACCGATTCACTCTAAACCTCACAAAAATTCTGTCAGGGATGAGGTAGTATGTCTTATTACAGAGGAGGAAATAGACTTCAGGAGCTTAAAAAACTTCTCATGGCTACAGGGTAAGTTAAGTAGCAGAGTCAGGTCTCCTGAACTCAAACCCAGTGCTCATCTTACTACCACAGCACAGGAGTTACTGGGTTTTTAGTTTCTTCCTGGACATTTTTGTTTTTAAGAATATCATCAGTCTTAAAATGTGAGAAATTGAGTTAGAATTGATTTCTTGTGTGTGCAATGCTATTTAGACACTTAAACTACTCAAAAGTATATTAATAATATTAATAATAATAATTCTTGCTTTTATTATAACAGGCAAGAAGTTCCTATCCACCTCCACAATTATATGGTTACAGTTTGTATTGAGCATAATAAATTTTAAAAATATGTTTCTACCACATGAGATTGTCTGTAGTTGAGTTCTTCTGAATATCCATATGACCAGAAGCTTGGGAGACAAAATCAAATAGCTGTTGGGCTGAAGGGGCAGCCTGAAAGTGATCTCATGTGGGTTTTATATGAAGTTGGCCAGTATCATAGCATTAATTTTTCAAGAAAAAGGATCAAACACTAGTGAATATTTTCATGTTTTAGAATGACTTTACAACAGCAGGGACATTAAAAGAATTTTAGAACCATGATGAAACAAAACAAAACAAAATAAGACAAAGCAAAATTTAGCCATGTCTTATGCTCCTTTGGAGACTTGAGAGGGAAATTGTCTCTTTTTTTTAAGGGAATATTGATTAACCTAGGGTCCATTTCTCTTAGTTGAGGTCTGATGTCAGGCATTAGCCAGGTGTATGTGTGTCTATATTTTTCTGGAATGGAGGGAGAGAACCTGTAGGATTCCTTATATTCTTAAAAGGACCTCATAAATCATGCAATATTAAACATTTCAATTGTTATATCACCTAATGAGTGTGTGTATGTGTATTTTATGTGTTTGTGGGTGGTCTCAGATGACTTTTATCCTGTAGCGTTAAATTCTCCTAAGTTGATCCTAAAAGGCATACAAAGGGATTGAGAAGACATCTTATGTTAACATTTGACAAAAACTTTAAAAAATATATTTAAAGAGGCTTTTCATAAAGTAACACACTGCTTCCATTATGTCCTCCAAATAATAGTATCAGCATTGTGTTCCAAAACAATAAAGGTTTTGGATCTATAAATTAATGTTTAATATGTAAACTATAAACACAATATTTTAATTATGGAATTTAAATCAATTCCACATTACCAGTCTTTCAGTTCACGTGAATGACTAAAACTGTAGTATTTAAGTTCACTTGAGTTGGTTAACAATTTCTGGTTTTTAAAACTCATAACAGATTTCTAAATCTCTTAATAAACTCTCCATCCCACCCCAAAAATATTTTCAGATAATTCGGAGTAGAACATGTGTTGCTATAATAACTGTACAAGCTAAAGTAATATACCACATAATTGCCATGAAATGTAAGAAGTGTTATTACGAAGTTTGTATTAAATAAACAAAGAGCCAGGGTGTATAAAGGTGATTCAACCATAAAAAGATTTAATTTATATTGATCACTAAGATTAAAATCTGGGAATCATTTTGCATCATTTATACATTTTTTCACCTCCTCAATTGTTTAAGTATTTCTTTTAAAGAGTAGCTCTGAAATTTGTTTCATATTTCCTGAAATTATTGGCCTCAAAATGTAAATGTAAATTTAATATTATACCCAATCTAAGTAATACACATTTTAGAATAGTAGTTAAATATCAGTAACATTTTTATGAAAACTATTGAGAATTTAATTATATAAATCAAAAAGCCATAATCTTGTCCTCTCTGAGGACTCAGGTTTGGTTCATCTTTATGTGTTTAGAGAATATCTTTGATATACTTTCTACTCTTTTGCAAAAAAATAAATGTTGAGTTAAGCTGAAACTTGTACTTTTGAAGATAAAAAAAATCTACCATTCTATGTTTGACTTCTTTAGAAAGAATTCTTTTTTTTATTGTCATTCAATTATAGTTGTCCCTGTTTTTCCCCCATTACTCTCCCCTGCCCTACCCACCTCCACCTTCCACATTCAATCCCCTCCTACCCTATTGTCTTTGCCTATTGGTACTTGATACAAGTTCTTTGATTTGACCCTTCTGTTCTTTCCCCCCTTACTCCCTTTCCCCTCCCCTCTGGTCACTGTCAGTTTGTTCTTTATTTCCATGTCTCTGGTTCTGTTTTGCTCACTTAAACAAGTGATTAGGTTTTTATTGATTAGGTCCCATTTATAGGTGAGATCATATGGTATTTATCTTTTACTGCCTGGCTTACTTCACTTAGTATAATGCTCTCCAGATTCATCCATGCTATCACAAAAGGTAGGAGTTCCTTTTTTCTTTCTGCAGTGTAGTATTCTATCATGTAAATGTACCACAATTTTTCGATCCACTCATTTACTGATGGGCACTTAGGCTGTTTCCAGCACTTGACTATTGTACATAATGCTGCTATGAATATTGGGGTGCATAGGTTCTTTCAAATTTGTGTTTTAGGATTCTGAGACTAATATCCCAGGAGTGGAGTTGACAGGTCAAAAGGCAGTTCCATTTTTTTTTGAGGAAATTTCATACTGTTTTCTCCAGTGGCTGCATCAGTCTGTATTCCCACCAACAGTGTACTAGGGTTCCCTTTTCTCCACAACCTCGCCAGTACTTGTTTGTTGATTTGTTTGTGATGGCCATTCTGACAGATATAAAGTGGTATCTCATTGTGGTTTTAATGTGCATCTCACTGATGGCTAGTGATGCTGAGCATCCTTTTATATGTGTCTGTGCCCTCTGTATGTTCTCCTTGGAGAAGTGTCTGTTCAGGTCTTTTGCCCATTTTTTAATTGGACTGTTTGTCTTCCTAGAGTGGAGTCAGGTGAGTTCTTTATACATCTATATTTTGGAGAGCAAACCTTTGTCCAAGATATCATTGGCAAATATATTTTCCCGTATGGCTATTTCCCCTTTCATTTTTATGGTATTTAGCTATGCAGAAACTTTTTATTTTGATGATGTCCCATTTGTTTATTCTTTCCTTTATGTCCCTTGCTCTAGAGGATATATTGGTGAAAATATTCTTGTGTGGAATATATGAGATTAGACCCTTTTAAGTGTCTGGTTAGCTTTCCTTTATGTATATATATAGAGTCCAGTACAAATAATGCTCCTCTTTTATTACAAAATCTTAAGCATGTAATTCTGTAACATAATATCACACTCAAGCACACCATATGACATTTTAGATGAAATGTTCAAATTAAAAGTATAAGTTATTATACCCATATTATTATTCAACCAACCACATGCAAGTAGGCATTACTTCTGCTATACCCTGTATTAAGCAAGGTTATCTAGTTTTTAGGAAAATTAGCAGCAGAAAATTCTAAACATCTAAGTTATACACTAATGACCTCTGACAGAACTATAGTAAATAGCCATAAAAACTTAAAAAGAAAAGAGTGCCACCATTTCAGATAAACTCAGTTGTTAGTGACCAAACTCTAATTTACTGTGGATTAAAGAGAAAGAAGTAATGAAGGTACAGTTTAATACCATTGCAAATGTCTGGTATTAGGTAGGAATGGCTGCATTTAGGGATTCAAATAATATCATCAGGTTTTTCTACATTTTTTTGAGAAAGTTACCTCTTTTCTCCAGCAGTTTCACACCACAGCACCTACAAGCCTAGAGGCTTGGGAAATTATTGAGAAATAATTTTTGTGCTTCTATAGCTCTGAATAGACAAAGCATTATAAAACCTTCTAGTAGGAAACCTTAATATTCAAATATGCTGACATTTTAATAGAGATCTTAAAGATTTTGAATTTAATAGAGTTCAAATGACTATTAAACATTTTTCCTAATCATGTTTAATGCACATAGGAAACTGTCAGATAGTGAAAAATTAATATTCCTAAAGATTAAAAAATAGACAAAATACATAAGGCTAATTTTAGACTATATTATAAGCAAGTGAGTTACTATTTGGGGAAGTTTAGAAAATAATGCATGCATGTTTTATATCATTACATGTCATTTTAGTGTTCCTCATTGCATATATTTGAATTTCTAGATTCTTTTCCTTTTGTTGTTAGAATAATGACCAAGTATATGTACAAAACATATTGCTTCCTTCACCTGATTTACTTTAACCTCTTTACAACTTCAATGGTATTCATCACTGAGTGATTAATTTAACTTTATTATTGATGTTGCTCTTGCAATAAGTCAAGTAACAAAATGCCTCTATGGTGAAGCACACCATATTGTGTTTTGGTACTCTAATTTTATTACTATGATTAATGGCAATAATGACTACTATTATTTTTGCATCATTGAACATTGATATTTTGACTCTAGAAACCATTAGTACAATCAAGGTAATGAACATATTCATGTACTTACCATTAATAATTGTTAAGCTTGAATTTTGAAACTATATTTGAGAGTAGTTTGAAGAATGCAAATATTGTGGTTATAGCTGATTACTACACGAATGTCTGGTATGAAAGATATGAAACAATATAAAAACTTTAATGTTTGTGCACAGGCCACGGCTTATGAAATGATATTTGCAGTTAAAATATTCTCTCCTCTTCTTCCTAAAACATGCTTATCCAGATAAGGTTATTGTAATGGTCACCAACTTATTTTTATAAAAGCAGGGCATTCTGCTCCCTAAGTTTCTGGTCAGAGGTTGAAGTTATGTAAAACAAAACTAGCACCATTCTTATATAATTACTGCATATAGGCAAGGTATCTTTAGCTTAAAATGTAGTTCAGAATGTTAAAGATTAGAATGTGAAACCTAATAATCTTGGTCATTTTTTTAAAGAAATGCTTCTTGATAAACAAATAAATAAAAAATCCCAGAAAACCAAAAGAAAAACCAAATACAAAGGAATAATAAGAAGTAAACATTAAAATTTCAACAGGCACATTTTCTTGGGTAAATACTGAACATGTAAGACCCTTGATCCTATAAGTGGGTGCATAGGTAAAGAAAGACTGAACGGTCTTCTTTAAAAGGCTCTACAGTGAAGCTCAAACTCACTCCTCCCTAGTTGTTGAGATTGTTCTATTTCTTTATTGTTAACTTTTAAAAAATTTATTTTTATGGTTTCTACTGTTACAGTTGTTTCTGGTTTTTTTGCTCTCTTTCCCCACCTCCACCCAGCCCTACTCTTTCCCCTCTCCATATTGTTGTCCATGTCCAGGGGTTGTGCATAAATGCTGTTTGTCCTGCATCCCATATTCCCCTAATTCTTTACTCAAGAAGATAAAAGAGCAACTAGGGAAATGTAGGCAAAGAAAAATATGTATAAGGAATACTAAAGTGTGCCTAGGAAGAACCGAGAACAAAATATACAAAATGCTGTGTAGCCCGGCACATTCAGAAGTGACCTCAACTTTGGTTCTGAAACTTCTAGCAACCAGCAGAAAGAAGGAAATCAGATTACCAACAAGCATCATGATTTTTCATAAGATTAAAATAAAAAATTGTTCTAGAGAAGTCACTGGCACTACAGAGAGACATTTCTTTCATTAGTCCTTACAGAAATGGTTGTCTTTGTTCTTTTGTCTCACACGTTATATAGATCCTGCTGATTTCCAAAGTACTAAATAAAAGTTGGACATGTTTCAATGATAAGGTAAAAGGTAAAAAAAAATCTGCCAGCATTATTTCATCGCTAAAAGAATGCATTTCACATTTTGAATCATGGAATAGCTTATTGTTTTTAGTATTAACTACATGCCAATAATAACTATGGTGTTCTCAAGCTTTGGAAATCAATGATACTTTACATGTTTTATACTATGATAAAGGTTGCAAATTGCTCTCATATTTATTATCACATCAAATTTTACAGTGTCTCTGTGGAGTAGATAATATTATTCCTGCATGCTGGTTTGAGGCCCAGGTACTGATTTGCGTAGCTCACACAACAAGAAAGTGTTACAGAGGTGACACTAGAACCAAATCTTTCTTTTTTAAATTAATATATTTTTCTCCATCATAGAAAATACAATTCAATTTTTTAAGGGGAAAACCTTCCACTTAATCATAGACATTTCTTTCCAATATTTTTTTACTTGCATCTATTGTTTTAATCTTGATAATATGGAATAGGTTGGAAAAATAATAGGCATGATAAAGGAGCTGCCATTCATCAGTGCTGTACCACTATTTCATTTGACTATTACAATAGCCTTATAAAGCCAGTATCATTGTCCATGTTTTACAGATGAGGAAATTGATATCAACAGAAGAAATGAACAGTAACATAGCTGGTATAAGGCAGAGTCAAAACTCTAACCAAATCTGTTTGTCTCCAAAGACCTTGTTTTTGATCACCATGCTTGGCAGCTTTCATAATACACATTAAGCAAGTGTTCATGATGGTAGGGTTAATTAAGTATAAGACCATTCTTGCTCTGCCTTTATCAGGAAAGTTTTAGAAAGTATAACCATCTTTAGTGGCTACTGGGTAAATGTCTACCTATTCTGTAGGGTATATTCATGTTCGCAGTCAGGGAAATTTTCTTAACCAGACTTTGTGCCTATATTTAAGATTAGCACTTTGGAAATCACTAAGATGAAGCTGCAGCCTATTTTTCACTAGGTACTTAAAGTGAGCAGTGAAGAGCATATACTTACACTTCTGACCCAGGGGACTGAAGTGTATGTCACAGTAAAATCTCCACTTTAGAATAGAGCACATTAGCTCATTTTTTCTACCCCTTACTGTGGTGTTTGAGGCAATAAATGGGGGTTGCCATTTTCAGTTCAACTGGCCAAGGGAAATCGTGATTTTAAAAGAAGAGGATTAACTGTATCAGTTTATTTTAGAGTTCAACACACTAATTTTTCTCTGTTCTTATCCACTCATACTTTCATGCTTTCAATTTATTTTTGAGTACATGTTTTATCTCTTTTCTCAGGTGCTATTGAAGGGGCTGAAGTGTGTACACAAGTGAGCAAAAAAAAATACACCCCTATTTTAAAGCAATTTATGATTTTGCATATAGTGAAAACAACAGATAAATATTTTAATTAAAAAATCTCCAGCCTATATAAGCTACATACCCCCAAAAAATAGAACCATAAAGATTAAAGTCATTAGTAAGCAGGAGATGCAAATGAAAACAGTGATAAGATGTCAGTTTACAATGAATTAAACAGCAAGAATTAGAAAGTTGGGTAGAGCCAAGTGTTGGTCAAGATGCTGATTTGTTGTGGGCACTCATTTTTATAAACTTCCTGAAGAGTGGTTTGACATTACTTAGCTGATAAAATTACCTATTACTCTAATTACCTATCCCTGCAATTTTGCTCTTCATTATATATCCCAATGATATTTTCAAACAGATCTATGAGGGGTAATAAAGGTATTCATTTTGGTGTCCAGGAGTTCATTATCAAACATGCAGATAAAATGTGAGCAGTATACATCATGGAATATTGTGCAGCAGTTAGAAATACCCATAGCAACATGAAAGGATCACAAAACAGCAAAGAACAATAAAAGAAGCAGAATGAAAATATCACAGTATCCATTTAAATAAATTAACACTCATGCATAAAAACAGTACATATTTTCCAAGAATCCTTATTAACAAAAAGATACATATTCAATACAGGAATGGACAAAAGTAGGTTTACAGTTGTTCATATGGAAAATAATACAATAATTAATAATATAAGAATAAACTCTGTTTTATGTACTCACATCTCTAAACCTAGTTTGGCCTACCCCTGTGTATTAGAATGGTTTTCTATGGTAAGAGGAGAATGGGAATGGGGATTGGGGATGAAAGGGAAAATAAATATTTTACAGAGACTATCCATGAACCAATAATTACAATGTGACATTAAATCAGGAGTACATGTTTTTTTTTTCTTGTTTATTTATTATTTATCTATATTGTTGTTCAAGTACAGTTGTCTCCATTTTCACCCCACCACGGTCTCCCACTCCACCCATCCCCACCTCCCACCCTCAAACCTGCCCCCTTTGGCTTTGTCCAGGTGTCCTTTATACATGTTCCTTGATGGACCTTCTTAATTCAACCCTCTATAACAGAAGAAACAAACAACAACAACAAAAAAAACATGGAGATTTAAGGCAGTAGGAAGTCACAACTTGAAGAGTTCAAGAAACACTACATTGAGAAGGTGTCTTTTGAGTTGTGTCTCAAAGGACAGATAAAATTTGTACAGAAATTGGAGAGGATGGGAAGCCAGTAAATGTAGTAGATATTAGGATATGAGAAGAGAGCCTTCCATGGAAAACAGTTAAGACTAACAAATGATTGGCAATACAGTGTCAGGGAGCTAGGGTTCAGTGAGGTAAGAGGGATTGGATGGACCATAGGGTACAGGTGGGGCAATGTAGTAATAACTAATATTTAGCGATGTGTCAGGCTCTGTGCTGATTCTTTTATGCACCTTATCTAATTAATCCCCATCACCATCTACTTTACAAATGGGGAAATTATGTCTCAAGGGAGGAAAGTAACTTTCCAGTCACACATTGTGTGCTGGAGTCATGATGAAAAACCAGGTATGTCTGATTCCAAAGCCTATGTTCTTAACCCCTATGCTAGACACCCTTCAAGGCCGTTCTCTCTATTTCTCTGTTGGTGTAGATGCACAGAGGTAGTGAATTGGTTAAAATAGTCAAAACTCAACCCTGTGCTATGTATGGCTTTAATTATCCTTTACTACTGATTAGTTTGATCGTAAAAGGATATTCGAGAAGGAAGCAGGCCATATTATATTATAAAGGCCTGTCTATATTATAAAGCCTTTCTGCTCATGTGTGTCTCATTGAAATGATGGAGGGGCTTTGCCAACATTAAACTAAATAAGGAGAAAACATTTATAAGCACCCTTTTAAACTTGCTAGAGCTATGCATACTAAAATCCCTTCAAGATATGCCCTAGTTGGTGTGGCTCAATGGATTGAGCACCAGCCTGTGAACTGAAAACTAAAATCACTTCAAGTAACAAATGGGTAAGAACAAAAGGGACAAAAATGGCCTTTCTACAGCAAAGATTGTTATTTAAGCTTTAGAGGGTCCCATTTATCAGCATGGTTTGATGCAGTTAAACTTTATGTTTCAGTGCAGTTAAAGATGGGAGAAATGACGTCTCTTAAGGTAGGGTTCTGAGTCTCAGCATATTGAACTGGAATGTATAACATATTATTTTGCTCAATATAGGCATAGAATATAATAGTTTATTGGAAATTAATAACCAGGTGAACATTTAGTCCAGTGACCATGGGCTGTGGCCATGTTTTGAAAGTGACATTTGATATATGAGAAATGGTTAAATATAGAAAGCAACCAGTGGAAAACAAAAGGTAAAATGTTTAGAAAGGGCTTTTAATTATAGACCCTTGTAAACTGAAGTTCTAACAGGTCTGTTTTCCATTTATGCCTTCCTCTTTCTTCCATCTCTACCATTTCTCAAAAATTTTCTTTGCTATTCACACGTCAGAACATCTGGAATTGGACTCTCAGCACCACCTGCTATAGGAGACATTTTCCTGATGAAAATGCTCTTAAATGGAAATTTTAAAATTAATATTTTTACTTCAAAAATATGTTTTAAAATCTGGCTCTAAACATACATACAGGTTAAAAAACAATAATAACAAAATATTTTAAACAAAATAAATACCCAAACCTGAAGCTCTTGATAAAAGAATAAAACAAATGAAGGGTTCAACACACAGACTGAAAACAGACACTTCATAGTTTAGACCTGGAAGACTTTACAGTACATCTGTTTAACATCTTGCAATTTGAAGAACCCTTCCTTGAAAAATTTTCTGTACCAAAGACACATAGAATAAAAGGTTATGTTATGACTTTCAGATGGAAACCTGCAAAAGTTTATCTGCTGGGCTGAACCATTAACTCTTACTTCTTCTGATTTCAACTGTTAAAAAAATTTCATGTGTGAATTATAATTAACTTTTGCAGTTTACATCAAAAACACCAGAAAGAATTTTTACTTGGAGAGAGTGAATAGGCTGTGGAATGAATAGAATGTTTTAGTTGTGATGTCAAAATGGAACTAAAATCTCCCCAGTAGGGATTTATAGAATGCATTTTAATAATAAGTATATATGTCTATATATTGGATTGGGAACACAAGCACCGTATTTGAAATATGAGTATGTTGTAAAACCTCCATAACTGGCAACATTCATTCAAAGTTTTATTGAGATGACAGGAGTCTATTTGCTTCCAAGTATGTATAGAAAACTGCCCTTATATGATTTGGCAAAAATTATACTTGATAAGGAAGTACTGTAGTCTGGAATGAAGTTATAGAAACATTAGAAATCCCTTTTGGGATTGGTTTGCTACCAGAATCATGTTGTTTTTGTTTACAATTTACATGGCTCTGGGAGTTAACAATAAAAAAAAACAGTTTCTGTACACATTAGGTTCTCTTGTATTTAGCAGTCATGTAGATATACATTTTCTTGATTTGTAGAAAGCAGATACTCCCTTCTTCCCCAGCCACACATGAGGCTTATTGCCAGCCTCTTGCCTCTGCCCCCAACATTCAGCAGACACATCTCAGAACTGTTATTTGAGGCTCACTGTGCAGCAAGTGGATATGTGAGCAAAGGAGAGATATTTCCTTCAGAGACAGACACACCCTCTGACCCAGACGGAGGAAGAATTTGCTGTGCAAAGAAAGGGCTTACTGCAAGGGATTTTCCATGTGCATTTTATTATGCTGGAGCTGACTGTGGTGACAAGTTACACATTAGCTATCTGTCTTTTCTGAAATTTCACATTCTCTCTCTCTCTCTCTTTTTTTCTTGGTAGGGAAAATGATGTAATACTCTATTGCTCATGTAAACAATATCATTTAATTAGAAGGTGTTAGTTTTCCTTTACAAACTGTACTAGCTGAATTCTCCTCGCTTGGATGCCATCATGAACTGGTTACATAGTGATTATGTAACTGTGCTCTTGTGCTCTTAGGGACAGTGAGATGTGTATTCCTACACTGTTAGTAGCCAGAAGTTTTAACTAGGGAAATAAGCTTAGTATACTGCTATTAATTTGGTTTAGAAAATGTGTGCAGACTTCTCAGACAAATAAGACATAGCAGAACACATGGTCTTTGTTATTCCATAACTCTTCCTCTGTAAAGAAAACATGGTCTATTTCCCATTTGAGAAGGGGTTTACAACAAACTAGTAAATATGGAATGAAGGCTACACATGTACTACATAATTTTATTGAATAGTTATCCTTGTGCACTTACGTAGATAGCCCTCTTTCACCCCAACAAAGTCCAATATATCCACATAGACATATTCCCAGCTGGTATTAGCATAATTATTACCACATTATAAATTAGCCTGTGGAAGAATAGCCTGAGAGATTTAGATGGATTGTTTCATAAATGAAGGCAAATAGGGAGGGAGAACCAGATATTTTGGAACAATTTTTTCCCCTCTTTAGAAGTAATAGGGTAGGAGTCTATACAATCAGTAAGGTTTATCATGGAGCCTCTCTGCTGGAAGAAGCCCTAATTTAATGGTGAAAATGTTGAGCTTCTCTTTCCTCCATTTGAGCAAGGAGCACAAGTGGAATACTTTTCCTCTGGTTTAATGTAGTTACTGTTGGTCAAGATCTCTGACTCTTTCTTTCTTTCTCTGTTTTACTTTTTCCTGGAATTGATAAGATGAGAAATCTGGATTTACTAATTCTGAGTTTATGGCAAAGACAAGAAATAAAATATAATGTAAAATATGGCCTTACCTGAACGCTTCAGGATGTTACATGCTGTTAAATTCAGGTTTAGTTGTAAAAAGAACCCAAGATAAAGGAACAGAATTTTATGAAAGAGCTAGTCCATGTGTACAGGTTCTGAAAGATCAGTCAACAGACTAAAAATAGATTTAGTGTGCTGTTCTTTTTCCTTCCTTCCTTCCTTCTTTCCTCCCTTCCTTCCTTCCTTCCTTCCTTCCTTCCTTCCTTCCTTCCTTCCTTCCTTCCTTCCTTCCTTCCTTCCTTCCTTCCTTCCTTCCTTCCTTCCTTTCCTAGTGGTTTTTATATGCATACAGAGAATAAATAGCATGCTAGCCACAGAAGACTCATGGATGTGTTTTTTTAAACTTCTGATTTGGGACATATCCAGAGAATGGTATGATTAGGCTAATGCTGACATTGGTGAATGTAAGTGAGCCAATATATTCTTTGTGGGTTTATTACATCTTCTGTGTCCCAGTGATTTGTTTGTAAGATTGCCTTAAAGTGATCAGATGGGCTTAGCCATGTGTGTCTATAAAACCACAATCATATATAATGTGGATCACATGAATTTGAACATCCAAAAAGTCAATCTTCATGTACAGTACTCAAGTGTATCAACTTCCATGTGAGTTTTCTATTTTGAATAAGGTTAGTAAAGCTCCTTTCTCCTAGGCCAGCTTACACTCTGATATAGGTTACCATTACACACAGTAGACTTATGGGAAGGGAATGCAAACATATCAATCTGGCATTGCTGTCTGGTCTACTGGAATCTCACTTAATCCCTGTGTAGTATTCTCAAATTACATTAAGTGCTGAAGTTACTTAATATTTCACTATAAATAAATTATCTGATATAAAATGTGTTATTCTCATAAACTGGCTTTTTCCATGATTAAGAAAGAGAATTAGATTACAACAAGCCCATTTCAAAGTAATGTGCCTATTTTTCCATTATTGTTTGCAGAGTTAATAATTGATAGTATAAAAACTTTGCCAAAAGGCAGGACTTTACAATTAAACCCTGATGTCCAAAAGAGCTTGCTTAATGTTTTATTTTTTGAGTACTGATGTAATATTCAGTATAATAAGGAACAAAAGTTAAGCCAGTGTATTCACAGTTCAAATAAAATCAGCTAAAGTATTGTTTCCCATTGATAATATGATCTTAGATTTATAAAATGGAAAAGGACCCTGGAGGATTTCTGGTCTAAACAACTCATTTCATAGATGAAAAATCAGAGTCTTAGGTGAAGTGACTTTCTTACTCCAGAACATAATAGCTCAGCTGAAATTAGAACTCAGTCCTATTGATTCTCTGAGCACCATAAGCTGCCCATTCCCACTAGCTCATCCCCTTTTTTTTTTTTTTTTCGCCTAATTTCTGTAGCACCTTTCCAGCTGAATACTTAGTCTTGGGCTTTCCCCCAACTCCAGTCCACCCTGCATACCACTGTAAGATTAACCTTCTTTAAACATGTCTTATCAAGAATTTCTTCAGAGAAACAGAACCAGTTGGATACACACACACACACACACACACACACACACACACACACACACCCCTGGGACAGCCACTGGTATATCTAGTCTGAAGGCCTGAGAACAAGGACAGCCAATGTTGTAAGTTCCAGTCTGAGGGCAGGAGAAGACCAATGTTCCAGCTTAAATAGTTAGGTGAACTCCCCACTTACTTTGTCTTTGTTCTATTTGGGTCTTCAGTTAATTGATGACAGGCACCAACATTAAGGAGGGCAGTCTGCTTTATTCAGTCTGTGGATTCAAATGTTAATATTATCCAAAAACATTCTCACAGACACACTCAGATTAATGTTTGAACAAATATCTGGTACCTCATGACCCAGTAAAGCTGACACAAAATTAACTATTATAACTTTTTTAAGAAGTTATAATGTCTTACTGTATTTTTTCTTTTTAGTACAGAATTTTATTTCAAAACTTTTTCATGAGTCATCTTATATCTTCCCTTGGTTGCAGAGAGAACAGGAGAGAACACTGATTCTGAGTGGCAGATTGTTCCCAGGTACTAAGAAAATCTCTTAGTGTTTACTTTTCTTTTTATAAAAGAAATGCATGTTTGTCATAAAATGCAGATAATAGGAATACACAAAAGGAAATAAAAGTTTTCCTTAATTCAAAGATCATAGGTAACCTCTCTTTATAGCTTTTTAGACTTTTATGTATATAATTAGTTTTATAAAATATAAATTATATTTTATAAATATAATATTATAAAATAAAATAAAATGTTATTATAAAATAAAAACAATTATAATAATTGTTCTGATGTTATCATTGTTTATTCACACACTTATACCTGCAAAAGTTTTTTTTTAATTGTTTCATATTGTTTTCTTTGTGGGTATCTTATAATGTTTAACTAATTCACTATTGGGTCCCAAGTTTATTTTATTTTATACTGAGATATAGCTTTGTACATGTAGCTTTGTGCACATGTCTAATTTTTCTTTTAGAAAAAACTCTTACAGGGCTCTTAGGGTATAATCCCAGCAGCGGAATTGATGGGCCAAAAAGCAGTTTTGTTTTTAGTTTTCTGAGGAAATTCCATACTGTTTTCCAAAATGGCTGCACCAGTCTGCATTTCTACCAACAGTGCACTAGGGTTCCCTTTTCTCTTCATCCTCTCCAACACTTGTTTGTTGATTTGTTTATGTTGGCCATTCTGACCAGTGTGAGATGAGGGAGGTGGGTTTGTGGGGCGGGGTGCTGGGAGGGGTGGGGATAAAATACAGACAATTATAATTGAACAACAATAAAATAACAAATAAAAAAAGAAAAAACTCTTACAGATAGAAATCTCACTTTCCTTATCACATCAACTCTTAACTATTTTCACCTTCTGATCCTATTTTCTACATCTTTCAGAAAGAAATTTTATGATTTAGTGCTCTCATTTTCATACTGTCTTATATTCTTTACTTTTTTGTGTGTAATTTTCGCCCTCCAAATCAAGTTCTTGTAGGGAAGAATCCTATTTTATGCTTTTGTGTATAGATATAAAAAATTATTTCATAGTAATTGATCTGAATGTTTAGTAAAACTTACTATAAATTGTTAGACTATTTCATCTCAAATGTTTAAAATCTAAAAAATTACCTAGTATACTTGCTTTCACATTTGAAAGTGTGTGAACTTTCACACACTTTGAACATTTTATAGCTCACAAGACAATTTAAATATAAATAAGTTTCTTAATTGTTCCATCATTTGACACATATCATTGAATACTATCTGTGAGTAGATTATTGCAATGGTAATGTTTGAGAGGGCAGTGAAATACAAGAGACACTATTTCTACATGTAAACATGCAAGTTCTGTTCAGAGACTGTCCAGCCATGTATTATGAAAATTAGAGACATTTATTATAAGAGATACCAAATATAAGAAACATTGTACGTAGAAAAATCATACCTCAGTCTCCTTCAAAGTAGGCACCTTGGGACCTCACACAGTTCTCCCAACTGAAACATGATGTTCCTTCTATGCTGGCAGCAGAAGGTGCTGAACAAATTTTGCCATGACATGTTTCATGCCAAGATCCCACATCAGAATCTCAGACCCAGTAGTTATTGGAAACTCCAGATCTGCTTCTAGTTCTTGCATTGTCAGTCACCAATATTTGTTGATTACAGCCCATACACATTCAACATTATCAGGTGTTCTGATTGTTGTATGCATTCCAGAACGTGGATCACTTTCAACAGGTTCTTGACCATCTTTGAAATGTTTGTGCCACACTTTTATTTGTGCTGCACTCATTGCATCATCCCTGAAAGCCTTCTGAATCATTTGAATAGTTTCCACAGAGGAATGTTCAAGCTTAACACAAAATCTGATGCAGATTCATTGCTCTGCTCACTCAGTCATTTTGAATGTGATGGCCAAACAGCACACATGCTCACTCAATGGCATCCACCACCCATACTGACTAGTACAGTGAAGTTGTTCATTGCTCACACGTGCACATTCCAGTCTGCTTTCTTTGCTACGAGGTCACATCTCCTTATATTAGCAATGGCTGGACTTTTTCTGGACAGACTTCTTCATATAGCTAACAATCTAGGTAATACATGATCTATACCAAATGATTTTGGACACTCATGTGCTGGCATTGGTATGATGTTCTATGAAGAAATTTTTCCATTTAATTAATGACATGGATTCTACTCTTTGTGATTATGACATTCACTGTTTAGACCAGTGGTTTTTGTAGGGGAGCTTTTCCCACAGAGCCCCCCATCAGCTGCAGATGAGAATAAGTCTACCAAGACCTGATCTGCTTGGTGAGGAAAGGTAGCAGAACTCTCAAGAGAGAAGGGCTAGGAGCCTGTTCCTCAATGGGCTTTTATTGGGTTCAATTTACACAGGAATACAGGTACAGCTCATCAATCATAGGCAGTAAGGATCAAAAAATACATAACATACAAAGAACTCTGAGGGCTTATTCTGAGTCAGGGTCAGATAGCTAAAGGGCCATGAAACTGGGGAAACAAACTCATTCTATGCTTGGACCTGTGTCATTTAAATTGAGGGTATTAGTAAAGTAGGTTTCACAGGATTTTATGCATTCTTTCTTAGGCCTGATTGCCCAAGGGAACCTGTCCTTTTCAGCACAGTGCCACACCCACTTCCAGCTTTGTTTCAGGCTTAAGTCAGGCAGGGGAAGTAAGTCAGCCAAGAGATTAGGGGACTTCTCACAGACAGAATGAGGACTCAAGCTATGTCAGGACTGAGGAGTGAGGGTCCATCACTCCCCTTTTCTATAGCCTCCAAGTCCTTCCCTGAGGGCGCCTTCATTTCCATGCCTGTCTTAAGTTGTCCCTCCCCATTATTGGCTAACCTGTCATCCACCAGGGGTGAAGCAGTGTGAAGTAAAAGGGGGCAGAGGTGGAGCCCCTGCCAGGGAGATAAGCTTTGCCACCTTAGTGGCTTAGGGTCCCAAGGCCTCTCAGTCAGCCTTAGCCATGGGAGGTGGGGGGTGGGTTATAGCTTCTGAAACCAGACAGGGCAGTTCCCAACAGATTTTCAAACCTTTTCATCTTATGTCACACATAAACTAATTACTAAAATTCTGTGGTACACCAAAAAATATATTCTTTTCTAGACTGAAAAAAAAACAGGTATGATTTCGATTTATTCATACCAGATGGCTATTGCTGTGATAGTTGTCATTTTTTTAAAATTTGACAATCTAAGGGAAAAGAGGACAGGGGCCCTGACAAAATAGCAAAGTATTACATATTTCAGAAAATCTTGCAGCACCCCAGTGTGCTTCATGTGGCTGTTCTAGACTTTTTATAAATTTAATTAATAAATTATATATAATATTTAATTCTAAATAGAGAATTAAACTAAGAATTAAAATAAGAATTAAAACTAAGAATTAAATAGAGAATAGTAACTAAGAATAAAGACTAGTAAGTCTTTGAATGATCACTAAATTTAAATTGAGTATGAAAAAAAGAAACAAGCATTAAAGTGTTACAAGCATCTGACTGAAACTTGTTTAAGAAGAAAACACGAAGATGATAAGACAGCATACCTCTGCCTAAAGAGTTGATTATACAGTTAGACATTTTTACATACAAACTATATAGTATGTCCATTTTCAATGGTGATGCAATTCAATATTAACATAATGTGATTTTGGTATAGAGGCAAGAACCATTATTGTGACTAAGAGGGCAAACAAAAGATTCATTCACAAAAAGACATTTAAGTAGGAACTTGAAGATAAGTGAAATTTTGGTATGTGAATTGTAGATAGTAAATTATAGGCATGAAGAAGCAGTATAAACATCTGAACATACATATTTGTTCCTGGAATGTTGAACAGTCTAGTGTAGTAGAAGAAGTGATAAGAATGGAGGAAAGTGGTAGAAGATAAAACTGGAAATGTAGGTTGGGGTCTGATTCTGAGGAATATCCAATGCATAGTTAGCAGTTCAGTATTCATTTTAGAGGTATTGGAAGTCAACTAGAAAATGCTTTTAAGTAGAGGATGGAACAATTGGCTTTATGTTTTAGGATAATTACTTTAACTTTGCCACAGAAAATAAATTCTAAGGGCTAGATACTGCGAGCAAGAGGATAGTTGGGAGTCCTTGTTCAGGATGACTTTCCACAATCCTAAATTCTTATTTATAATAATGACTCTTCCATTTGACAAGGAGACACGTTAATTGAATTTAAACCCTCTTGGGTTTCATTTGACTTTGGGTCTTCCAGTACTTCTATGGGACATTAATATCTTATATCTTCTCTTCTGCGATTGGTTGTATCTCTTTCAATAAGGAGGGTGTATTTGTATTGTCATAGGTGTTTCCACTGGTATGAAGTATTCTTGATATTTGACAGTTCATATTTCATCTTTTAAATATTAAGGCTTTTATAAGGTTGCATTTGCTTCCTGGGACAGACTCTGCTCCATTCCACATCTTCACTTTTCAGACAAAAAGTCAGTAACAGAGGCAGATCCAATCTAAAACTTTATTCCTGCTTGGGTGAAGGTTAGCTATTACTGCTCTCATTCAGGCATTCATTATAGCAATTTTCTTACAGGGGTCCTATCCTGAGACTAATAACCAACAAAGATTTATTTGAGAACCATGTAATTATATACTATGAAGAAAATGTCAACTAAATGTATTAAATAATTATTTTAATATTAAAAGCAAGTACAAATATAGGAATATATTTCCCTTGGACCCCAACTTCAAATCCCTTAGAAACTTTTCCCTAGCCAGAATAGTCATTTTTCTTTTCTTTTTCCCTGTTACTCTCATGACCTCTTTTACTGTCTTATCAGGTACTCTAGATGCTTTGCAAGTTTTACATACATTTTATTTGCTTTTTTCTTCAGGACCCATTTGTTATATTATTAGAGTTTTCCTAATCTAGCTAGAATTTTTTTTTCAATTGTTGTTCAGTTACAGTTGTCCCAATTTTTTCTCCACTGTTCTCCCCTGCCTCAATCACCCCTCACCCCTGGCTCTCTCAGTCATTCCCCACCCTGTTGTCCATTACCATGGCTCCTTTATACATGCTCCTTGACTAGACCCTTCTCCGTCTTTTGCCTGTTACTCCATCCCCACTTCCCTCTAGTAACTGTCAGTTTGTTCCTTCTTTCCATGTCTCTGGTTCTATTTTTCTCATTTGTTTGTTTTGTTCATTAGGTTCCAGTTATAGGTGAGATCATATGGTATTTGTCTTTTGCTGCCTGGCTTATTTCACTTAGCATAATGCTCTCCAGATCCATCCATGAAGTTGTGAAGGGTAGGAGCTCCTTCTTTCTTCCTGCTGCATAGAATTCCATTGTGTAAATGTACCGCAATTTTTTGATCCACTCATTTACTGATGGGCAATTAGTCTTATTGCAGCACTTTCCCTTCTTGTTTTTTATCTTTTACTCAATTTTTATGTTTCTTTTTTCATGTATCTTTTGTGTTTTTTCCCTCCTGACAGCCTGCTCCATGCCTTTTATCAGACTGCAATGCCCTGTGTCTTTGCAATGATTCCTTGCTCAGAGCCCCTCACTAAGCCATTCATAGGGCTCTGCTTTCAAGTGGGCATGCTCTTTAGCTAACAGATACTTCTAGGTCCCACTTCTGATTGTCCTCTTATGCCACTTCTGTTTTTATGGAGTACAACATTCTTGCTCTCCCATTCCCCTCTCTGCACAGCCCTTCTACCTCCAGCCCCCTGCCCACTTTGGTTAAATCCTTGAGTGTTTTGGACTTTGCATTGAAAAACTGCAAATTGATATAAAAGACAACTCAGTGTCTGCTAAATATAAAGTTGTATTTATTTTCCCTTGGGATATCCTATCTCTTTGGAGGGAAAATATTGACTCTCAGGCTGAATGCTACTGGGTGTATTATCACCTCTATAGATATTTTAAATCTATACTTGCATTACTTGTGTATAACTTTAAAATATACTTAAGCTATCTCTCACAAAGTTTAAAAACAGAGAAGTGGTTTAGTTAAATTCCTAGGGAGTATACAATCTAAGACAGAAAGAGAAGTAAATATATATTGTGCTAGATTGTAATAAATATTGATACCTCAAAATGAAGTGTACTCATGCATTCAGTCACACACAGCAATGGAGCACCATATGTAGTAATTTCTGTGATTGTGAGATATTAGAAGACATACTTGCTGTTCACAAGAAAGAGCAGTTTATTTGGAGAGACAAACATAAATTCATATGATTACAAGACATTGAAATTAAGAACACACTGACAATAACCAAAGGGGAGGTAGAATGGGATAATGGGGGATGAAGGGTTTTCAGGAACATGTATAAAGGATACATGGATAAAAACAAAGGTGGGTAAGATCAAGGATGGGAAGTGGGGATGTCTGAGATGGAGGGAATGGTGGGATGAAAATGGAGACAACTCTACTTGAGCAACAAAAAATATTTAAAAAAAAGGAAATGAAAGTTAAGGTTGCAATGAAATAACACTATGTCTACATTAGAATGCCTAAAAACAAAAAACAAAACATTGAGCATTAAAAAAATGAATGTGATAGGATGAGTGCCATAATACAGATATATAACAATCATCTTTTAAAAAAAATATTGAAGTTATTGGGGTGACAATGGTTATTAAAATTATGTAGGTTTCAATTGTATGACTCTACAATACATAGTCTGTATATTGTGTTGTGTGTTCACCACCCAAATCAAGTTTCCTTCCATCACATTTATGTGCACTTTATGCTCTTCTACCACCCCACCCACTTCATCTCTGGTAATCACCATACTGTTGTCTGTGTATGAGACTTTTTTTCTGTGCATAATCCCTATAACTTTTTCACCCAGCCCCTTAACACCTTTCCTCTTTGAGAGTTATGAGTGTATTCTCTGTATCTATGACTTTGTTTCTGTTTTGTTTGGTACTGTATTTTATTCAATACATTCCACATGTAAGTGAAATCATATGCTACTTATCTTTCTCTGACTGCCTTATTTCACTTAGGAAATACTCTCCAGGTCCATTCATGTTTTCACAAAAGGTAAGTTTTTTTTCTTTTTTATGGCTGAGTGGTATTCCATTGTGTAAATGTACTATAGCTTTTTTATCCACTTGTCTAGTGATGGACATTTGGGCTACTTGTAAATGTTGGCTATATTAGATAAAGCTACAAAGAACATTGAGTGCATGTATTCTTTTGAATTAGGTTACAGGTTTCTTTGAATAAATTCCCAGAAATGGGATTGCTGGATCATAAGGGAATTTGACTTTTACTTTTTTTTATGTAATTCCATATGGTTTTTCACAGTGGCTGCACCAATCTCCATCCTACCAACAGTGCACAAGGGCTCCCTTTTATTCATGTCCTCACCAACACTTGTTTATTTATTGATGATAGCCATTCTGACAGTTGTGAGGTGAAACCTTATTGTGGTTTTAATTTGCATTTCTCTGATGATTAGTGAAATTAAGCATTTTTTCATATGCCTATTGGCCATCTATACATTGTCTTTGGGGAAATGTCTATTCAGGTACTTTGCCTATTTTTTAATTGGATTGTTTGGTTTTATTTGGTGTTGAGTTTTATTATTTCTTTATAAATTTTGAATATTAACCCCTTATCACATGTATTGGCCAATATGTTCTCCCACTCAGTGGGTTGTCTCTTCATTTTGCTGATGGTCTCCTTTGCTATGCAAAATCTTTTTAGTTGGATATAGTTCTATTTGTTTCTTTTCTTCTTTTGTTTTCTTGCCTGAGGAAATAGATGAGAGAAAATATTGCCATAATAAATGCCTGAGATTTTACTGCCTGTTTTCTTCTAGAATGATTTTTATGGCTTTACTTTTAACATTTCAGTATTTAATCCATTTTGAGTATGTTCTTATGGGTGGTGTAAGAATATGGTCTAGTTTCATTATTATTTTGTTTTTTCCTTATATCTGCCCAATTTTCCGAACACCATTCATAGAATACACTATCTTTACACTATTGTTATGTACTTATCTCCTTTGTCAAATATTAATTAACCATAAAGGTGTGGGTTTATCTCTGAGCTCCATATGCTGTTTCATTTGTCCATATGTCTGTATTTATGCCGGTACCATGCTGATTTGATTACTACAATCTTGTAGTAAGTATATTTTGATATCATGATTCTTCAAACTTTCTTCTTCTTTCTGAAGATTGCATTGGCCATTTGGGGTATTTTGTGGTTCCATATAAATTTTTTGGAATATTTGTTCTAATTCTGTGAAATATGCCATTGGCATCTTGATGGGAATTGCATTGAATCTCTAGATTGCTTTGGGTTATATAGACAATTTAATGATGCTAGTTCTTCCTATCCATTAACACAGTATATATTTCCACTTTTATCTTCTTTATCTTCTTCCTTCAGTGGCTTATAATTTTCCCAAGTACAGGACTTTTATATCCTTTGTCGAATTTATTTCAAGGTATTTTTTATTCAATTGTAAATAGGATTTTTGTTTTATTTAGTTTCTGTTTTTGATAGTTCATTATTTTTGTACAGAAATGCAAGTGATTTCTGGATATTTATTTTGTATCCTGCTACTTTACTGAATTCATTTATTAGTTCTAGTATTTTTTTGGTAGAATACTTAGGATTCTCTATATACAGTATCATGTCATCTACAAATAATGACAGTTTTACTTCTTCCTTTCCAATCACATGCTTTTTATTTTTTCTTCCTCTTTGCTGTGACTAGGACTTCCAGTATTATATATTGAACAAGATGGGTGAAAGCAGACATCACTGTCTTGTTCCTGATCTTAAGGGAAGGACTTTCAGTTTTTGCTCATTAAGTATGATATTGACTGTATGTTGGTCATATGTGGCCTTTATTATGTTAAGTATGTTCTCTCTATTGTCACGTTGCTGAGCATTTTTATATTAAATGTGTACTGGATTTTATCAAATGCTTTTAATGCTTTTCTATCTATATGATTATGTAGTTTTCATTCTTTTTTAAATTTTATTTTAATCATTGTTCAATTACAGTTTTCTCCTTTTTACTCCCAATCCAGCCCCCCCACCCCTCTCCACTTCCCTCCCATTACCACACTCCCCTTAGTTTATGACCATGTGTCCTTTAAGTTCATTCCCGCGAACCCTTCCCACTGTCCCCTGAAATTCCCTCTACTCTCTTCTGTGGGCACTGTCAGCCTGTCCTCTATTTCAGTGTCTTTGGTTATATTTTGCTTGTTTCTTTGTTTTGTTGTTTAGGATCCTGTTAAAGGTGAGATCATATGGTATTTGTCTTTCACTGCCTGGCTTGTTTCGCTTAGCATGTTTTCCAGCTCCATCCAAGCTGTTGCAAATGGTAGGAGCCCCTTCTTTCTTTCTGCTGCATAGAATTCCATTGTGTAAATGTACCATAGTTTTTTGATCCATTCATTCACTGATGGGCATCTTGGTTGCTTCCAGCATCTAGCTATTATAAATTGTGCTGCTATGAACATTGGGATGCATAGGTTCTTTTGAATTGGTGTTTTAGTATTCTTAGGATAAAGTCTCAGCAGTGGAATTGCAGGGTCAAAAGGCAGATCCATTTTTAGTTTTCAGAGGAAGTTCCATACTGCTTTCCATAGTGGTTGTACCAGTCTGCAGTCCCACCAATAGTGCACTAGGGACCCCTTTTCTCCACAACCGCTCCAACACTTGTTGTTTGTTGCTTTGTTTATGATGGCCATTCTGTCTGCTGTGAAGTGGTATCTCATTGTGGTTGTAATTTGCATCTCTCTGATAGCTAGCGATATTGAACATCTTTTCATGTGTTTTTGGATTTTCTGTATGTCCTTGGAGAAGTGTCTGTTCAAGTCATTTGCCCACTTTTTAATTGGATTCCTTGTCTTAGAGTGCAGTCTTGTAAGTTCTTTCTATATTTTGGAGATTAAACCCTTGTCTGAGGTGTCATTGGCAAATATGTTTTCCCATACAGTTGGTTCTCTTTTAATTTTGATACTGTTTTCTTTAGCTGTGCAGAACCTTTTCATTTTGATGAGGTCCCATTTGTTTATTCTTTCCTTTATGTCCCTTGCTCTAGGGGACAAGTCAGTAAAAAAGTTTCTGCGTGAAATACCTGAGATTTTCCTACCTACGTTCTCCTCTAGGACTTTAATGGTGTCACATTTTATATTTAAGTCTTTTATCCACCTTGAATTTATTTTTGTATATGGTGTAAGTTGGTGCTCAACTTTCATTTTTTTGCATGTGGCTGTCCACTTCTCCCAACACCATTTGTTGAAGAGGCTATTTTTACTCCATTTGATGTTGCTGCCAAAATAATATTTGTCAAATATTAATTGACCATAGAGACTTGGGTTTATTTCTGGTTTCTCTGTTCTGTTCCATTGATCCATGAGCCTGTTTTTATGCCAGTATCAGGCTGTTTTGATTACAGTAGCCTTGTAGTATAGTTTAGTGTCGGGTATTGTGATCCCTCCTACTTTACTCTTCTTTCTCAAAATTGCAGCAGCTATTCGGGGTCGTTTATGATTCCATATAAATTTTTGAAGTGTTTGTTCTGTGTCTGTGAAATATGCCATTGGTACTTTAATGGGAATTGCATTGAATGTGTAAATGGCTTTGGGTAGTATGGAAATTTTGATGATATCAATTCCTCCAATCCATGAACACTGTATATGTTTCCATTTGTTTGTGTCTTCATTGATTTCTTTCTTCAGTGTTGTGTAGTTTTCTGAATACAGGTCTTTTACCTCTTTGGTTAGGTTTATTCCTAGATATTTTATTTTTCTTTTTTGCTATTTCAAATGGAATTTTTTCCTTGATCTCTGCTTCTGCTGTTTCATTGTTAGTGTACAGAAATGCCTTTGATTTTTGGATATTGACTTTGTATCCCGCTGTTTTGCCAAATTCAATTATTAGGCCAAGCAGTTTTTTGGTGGAGTCTATAGGATTTTCTATCTACACTATCATGTCATCTGCAAACAGTGACAGTTTTGTTTCCTCCTTTTTGATTTGGATGCCTTTTATTTCTTTTTCTTGTCTGATTGCTGTGGCTGAAACTTCCAGTACTATGTTGAATAGAAGTGGTAAAAGTGGACAGCCTTGTCTTGTTCCTGATCTTAGTGGAAAAGATTTTAATTTTTGCTCATTGAGTATGATGTTGGCTGTAGGTTTCTCATATATGGCCTTTATTATGTTGAGGAATGCTCCCTCTATTCCCACTTTGCCAAGTGTTTTTATCATGAATGGGTGCTATACCTTATCAAATGCTTTTTCTGCATCAATTGATATAATGAAGTGGTTTTTGTCTTTGCTTTTGTTTATGTGATGTATTACATTTACTGACTTGCGAATATTGAACCATCCTTGCATCCCTGGAATGAATCCCACTTGGTCATGGTGTATGCTCTTTTTAATGTATTGTTGGATGCGGTTTGCCAGTATTTTGTTGAGGATTTTAGCATCAATGTTCATCAGTGATATTGGCCTAAAGTTTTCTTTCTTTGTTGTGTCTTTATCTAGTTTTGGAATTAGGATGATGTTGGCCTCATAAAAAGAGTTTGGGAGACTCCCATTTTTTTGGATTTTTTGGAATAGTCCGTGAAGGATAGGCGTTAGCTCTTCCTTAAATGCTTTGTAGAATTCTCCTGTGAAATTATCTGGTCCAGGGCTTTTGTGTGTTGGGAGTTTTTTGATTATTGCTTCAATTTCTATTGTTGTTATTGGTCATTTCAGTCTTTCTGCTTCTTTTTCATTGAGTTTTGGAAGATTATATTTTTCTAGAAATTTGTCTATTTCACCTAGGTTTTCAAATTTCTTGGCAACCAGTTCTTCCTAGTAATTTCTTACAATCCTTTGTATTTCTGTGGTATCTGTTGTAATCTCTCCTCTTTCACTTTTGATTATGTTTATTTGGGTCTTCTCTCTTTTTTTTCTTGATGAGTCTGCTTAAAGTCTTGTCAATTTTGTTTATCTTTTCAAAGAACCAGCTCTTGGATTCATTGATCCTTAGAATTGTGCTTTTAGTCTCTATGTCATTTAATTCTGCTCTGATCTTGGTTATTTCCTTCCTTCTGCTTGCTCTGGGCTGCCTCTGTTGTTGTTCCTCGAGTTCTTGCAGACATAGGGTTAGGTTGTTTGTTTGGAATGTTTCTAACCTTTTTAAGTAGGCCTGTATTGCTATGAACTTCCCTCTCAGGACTGCCTTTGCTGTGTCCCATAAGTTTTGGGTTGTTGTGAGTTCGTTTTCATTTGTTTCCAGAAACCTTTTGATTTCTTCCCTAATATCATTCTTGACCCATTCATTGTTTAGTAGCATGCTATTTAATCTCCATGATTTTGAGTGTTTTGGGTGTTTTTCCTTGGTGTTGGTTTCTAGCTTCAGTCCATTGTGGTCTGAGAAAATGCCTGGTATGATTTCAATTTTCTTGAAATTCTTGAGGCTTGTTTTGTGTCCTATCATGTGGTCTATCTTTGAGATGTTCCATGTACATTTGAAAAGAATGTATATTTAGCTTCTTTTGGATGGAGGGCTCTGTATATATCAGTAAGGTCCATTTCATCAAGGGTATTGTTCAATGCCACAATATCTTTGTTGATATTTTGTTTAGAAGTTCTGTCCATTTTTGATAGTGGGGTGTTAAAATTCCCACTATAATTGTGTTGATGTCCATATCTTTTTTGAAGTCCTCTAAGATTTTCTTGATGTATTTGGGTGCTCCTATGTTGGGTGCATATATATTTAAAATATTTATGTCTTCTTGATGGATTCTTCCCTTGAGTATTTTGAAGTGACCTTCTGGGTCTCTCTTTATGGGCCTTTTTTTGAAGTCTATTTTGTCTGATATGAGTATTGCTACCCCACCTTTTTTTTTTTCTGTCCATTTGCTTGGAAGATTTGTTTCCAGCCCTTCACTTTCAGCCTGTGTAGGTCTTTTATCCTGAGGTGGGTCTCTTGTAGAAAGCAGATATGTGGGTCATTGTTTCTTATCCATTCAGCTATTCTATGTCTTTTCATTGGAGCATTTAATCCATTTACATTTAAGGTTATTATTGATGGGTACTTATTCATTTTCTTTTATGTACATGTGTTCCTCTCTCTCTCTCTCTCTCTCTCTCTCTCTCTCTCTCTCTCTCTCTCTCTGTCTCTCTCTCTCTCTCTCTCTTCCTTCCCTTCCTTAAAGCAGTCCCTTTAGCATCTCTTCCAGAGCTGGTTTGGTGGAGGTGTATTCTTTTAGACTGCTTTTGTTTGGGAAGCTTCTTATTTGGCCTTCTATCTTGATTGGGAGCCTTGCTGGATATAGTAGCCTTGGGTGCAGTCTTCTGCTTCTCATTAGTTGGAATATTTCTTGCCATTCTCTTGTGGCTTGGGGTGTTTCCATTGAGAAGTCAGCTGTGAGCCTTATTGAGGCTCCCTTGTATGTTACTTCCTTTTTCTCCCTTGCTGCCTTTAAGATTCTCCCTTTGTCTTGAAATGTTGCCATTTTAATTATGATGTGTCTTGAGGTGGGCCTCTTTGGGTTCCTCTTGACTGGGACTCTCTGTGTTTCCTGGATTTGTGTGACTTTTTCTCTCATCAAATTAGGGAAGTTCTCCTTCATTACTTTTTCAACTAGGGTTTCGATCCCTTGCTCTTCTTCTCCTTCTGGTATCCCTGTTATACAGATATTAATACATTTCATATTGTCTTGCATTTCTCTTAATCCCTCTTCATTCTTTCTGAGCCTCTTTTCCTTTTCTTGCTCTTTCTGGATGTTGTTTTCTACTTTGTTCTCCAGCTCACTAATCCGATCTTCTGCTTCATCGATCCTGCTTTTTCATTCCTTCTACTGTGTTCTTCAGTTCAGAAATTGTATTCTTCATTTCCTCTCGTCCTTTGTTGAGAGTTTCTATTTCCTTTTCCATGTTTATATAGTTTGCAGTGAGGTTGATGTAGTTTCCCTCTAATTTCTGAAAGCTCATTGTGAGTTCATTGAACTTCCTGGTAATCATTGTTTTGAATTCACTATCAGATAATTGAGTTGCCTGTATTTCATTTAGCATTTTTCCTGAGGCTTCCTCGTTTCCCTTCAATTGGGGGTTGTTTCTTTGTTTTCTCATTGTTTGTGGGTTTCTTCTTTTTTTCTTCTTGTTTCTTAAATTGATCTGTTCTGATTCCCTGAAATTATGGTGTGAACTTCTGTGGTAGAATATTTGTGAGATTCAGTGGTGCAATCTCCTTTGTGTATCCTGGTGTTCACAGCTTCACCCTACTCTTTTTTTGTGATTAGTTGGAGGAGTAAAGCGAAATGGTTTAAGACAGCAATACAATCTACATTATTTACATTAGCAGCCAGTATATTTACATTAGCAGCCAGTAGAGAAGAGATGGGTTATCCTTTTGCTCCTCATAGTGTTAACCATGATCCTCCACCCCACTATCCATGTTTTAGAAAGGATGGAAAGAGGGTAAGACTCTTATTGGGGACAAGAGCATTGTTAGTTGTATCTAGAAAGCTGTGAGGCTGTCGGAGGTCAGATTGTAAGGTATGATTGGATTAAAGATCAGTATATAGGAGTAGTGTGTAAAAGAATAGAGACAACCCCCACAATATTATAGTTCAGAAAATTGCAAGGTGGGTTGAGATCAGGTAGGGGTATTGAGTAGTATTTACAATTGTATGAACTAGGTCTTATTAACAGTAATAGTAAAGTGACAGTCTCTTGGCAGAATTGATGAGATCTAGATAACAAGAATAAAGAGTATAGAACCTTGAGAGGTGTATTAATGGAACTCAGAGGAAGAATAGTAAATTATCAACACATTGTTACTGAGATACCAGGGGGAACCTATCAAATGACAGTATAACCAGCCAAGCAAAGAAGATCATACAGAAAGAAAAAGAATATCAAAATACTATTAAAATAAAAAATGTCAGAAAAGTGAGAAAAAGATAATACAAATTTATAGTAACTTGCAAGGTTGAAAAGAAAAAAGGAAAGAAAAGCAGAAGATGTAGTGCAGGAGAGATAAATTTGGAGTGGAAAGAATAATATTAGGATTAATGGGAGAGAAACATAAGGGATTGCGAGGTATAAAAATAATAAGAATTGAAAAATAAAATGTCACATAAAACACAAGATAAAATCAATCAACCAACAACAGCCATAAAAACAAAACAAAACCAAACAAAAGAAAATAAGACAAACCTCTTGTTGGTTTCTAACTGGCCAGACCAGTTTTTCTGATCTTGCTGGCTTCAGCTGGCTGAGGGACCTTTGAAATCCTTCTCTCTCTTCCCAGTCAGATCTCAGCAAGACTGTCAGGTACCCTGGGTGCTCCCAAGCATACTTGCTCTCTAGAGCTCACTGCCACGTTCTTACAGACTCTGGGGTCCTGCAGGGTTCCAGCTCTATGATCTCAGAAGGCACCCAAGACATTTTGGGACTCACTGAGCCCTCCCTGGGAATCATAAAAGTGTGTGCCCCTCCACCAAACTTTTGAGATTCGGGCTCTAGGATTGCCCTAAGCGCAATCTTGATGAGATCTAGATAACAAGAGTAAAGAGTATAGAACCTTGAGAGGTGTATTAATGGAACACAGATGAAGAATAGTAAATTATCAACACATTGTTAGTAAGATACAGGGGGAACCTATCAAATGACAGTAAATTGATGCCACAACTCTTCCAAGTTCACAGTGAGTGCAAGACAGGCTCCCCGATGGAGCACGCGACCCTTCCAGGTTCACAGCAAGTGTGGGTCAGGCTTCCAGATGGAGTGCGCGACCCCCCTGTGTTCACAGCACGCGTGAGTCAGGCCTCCCAATGGGGCGCGAGCGGAGTCCTTCCCAGCTCTTTGTTTTCCACCGATCCGCACCCCAACTGGGCCAGGGGTGTTGGTGCCTTTCCTGACTAGGGGCGGTTGTGTTGGCTTGGGGCCCTCACTTCTCCCAGGTCTCTGGGTGGGTGTTCATAGTCCCTGGGTGATTTTTTCCCAGACCAACTGGCCAATCTGTTCCTTCAAGCAACATGTTCTCCCCTGGAGTTGCTCAACCCCCGTATTTGGTAGAGGGAGTGGCGACTCCCCTCTCCCGGGATCCCTGAGGCAGGCCCTGGAGCACCGGGCCTGGGGACTGCACACCCCTAGACCCCGCGCTGATCCCCGGGTCCCTTTTGTCCTGAAGCAGTCTCCCTACCGTCTGGTTTTCCAGTGACTGCAATAATCCCCGATGTCCTGCTTTCAAAAGTGATTCGGTAACCCAGTCCACTTGCTCTGCCTCTCCACCAATCCACGAATTTCCCTCCTCTTCACAGAAACCGAGAAAAACACTGCCTAGAGCAAAGCTGCCATCTTCCTTTTCCCTGTAGTTTTTATTCTTCATTTTGTTTATGTGGTGTGTCACATTTATTGATTTGCAAATAGTGTACCAACATTGCATTCCCAGGATAAGCTCCTCTTGAACATGGTATATGATTTTTAAATTTATTACTCGATCCAGTTTGCTAAAATTTTGTTGAGGATTTTAGTATCATCTTTTATCAGGGACCTTGGTCTAAAACTTTCTTTCCTTGTTGTATATTTATATGTTTTTACAATTAGGATAATGACTTAGCCTTGTAAAATGATCTTGGGAGTCTTTCCTCCTCTTAATTTTTTCAAAAACTTTGAGAAGGATAAGTGTTATTTTTTTTCTTTGAATGTTTGGTAGTCCTTTTATGAAATCATCAGGTCCAGGGTTTTTATTTTTGTATGTCTTTTTCTTGCTTACTGTATCAACTTCATTAATTGTTAGGTATCTATTCAGATTTTCTGATTCTTATTGATTCAGTTTTTGAAGATTGAAATGTATCCATTTCATTAAGATTGTCCAATTTGTTGTTATATAGTTGTTTATAGTACATTCTTATAGTCCTTTGAGCTTCTTTGGTATCAGTTATTAGTTTTTTCTTTCATTTTTAATTTTATTTATTTGGGTCCTCTTTTTTTCTTTTTCTTGATAAATGTGGTTAAAGGTTGGTCAATTGTGTTTATATTTTCAAAGGACCAGGTCTTGATTTCATTGATATTTTATAATGAAATTTTAGACTCTATTTATTTCTTCTCTAATATTTGTCATTTTTTCTTTTTCTAAATTTGGGATTTTTTAAATGTTCTTTTTTCAGTACCTTAATGTATACACTGAGATTGTTTATGAGATATATATTTTTTATGTTACTTGAGGTAGGCCTGCAATGCTGTGAATTTCCCTCTTAGAATGCTTTCACTGTGTTCCATAGATTTTGGATTGTTTTCCTATTTTCATTTGTTTCAAGCTATCTTTAGATGCTTTCCTTGATCTCATTGTTAATCCATTCATTGTTTAGTTATATGCTATTTAGCCTCCATGTTTTCATGTATTTTTCAAGTTTTTTCTTGTGATCATTTTCTAGTTTCATACCATTATGGTTAGAGAAGATAACTGATATGATTTCAATTGTCTTAAATTTATTGAGACTTGTTTCATATCTTAAAATGTGGTCTATTCTAGAAAATGTTCCATGTGAACTTGAAAAGAATGTTTATTTTGCTGCTTTTGGATGAAATGCTATTAAGATATCAAGGAAATCAATATGATCTACTGTGTAAGTTAAGGCCACTCTTTCCTGGTTGATTTTCTGTCTGGAAGATCTATCCTTTGATGTCATTTGCGGGGGGAGGGTTAAAAATCACCTACTATGACTATATTACTGTCAATCTTTCCCATTTTGTCCATCAAGATTTACTTTACATATTTAGGTGTGTCTATTCAGGATCAATAAATGTTTGCAAGGTTTATATCCTTTTTGGATTATAATCTTTATGACGACATGGTGTGGTTTTTTTGTTACTTACTTTTAAATAGCCTTTCTTTTAAAGTCTATTTTGTCTGATATAATTATTCCTTCCCCAGCTTTTGTTTTCTTTTCCATTTGCATGAATTGTCTTTTTCTATCCCTTTTCTTTTAGTCTGTGTGCGTCTTTACTTTTGAGGTGGGTCTCTTTTAGACAGCATATAAATGGGTCTTGTTTTCTTGTCTATTCCGCTACCCTATGTCTTTAGATTAGAGCATGTAAGCCATTTACATTTAAAGTGATTATTTACAGATAACTATTTATCACAACTTTATTTTTTAACTACATTCCTCTGATTTTCTTTTTATATTCTTATCCTTCTTAAAGAAGGTTCTTTAACATTTCTTGCACTACTAGTTAGTGGTACCAATTGCCTTTAGCCTTTTCCTCTCTGGGAAGCTCTTTATTTTTCTTTCAGTTTTCAATGATAGCCTTGCTGGTTAAAGTAGTTAGGTTGTAGGTCCTTACGTTTCATCAGTTTGAATATTTCATGTCATCCTTTATGGTCTTAAATATTTCTGTTGACAAATTACATGACATTCTTAAAGAAGCTCACTTGTGGGTAACTGTTTTTCTCTTGATGCTTATAAGATACTCTCTTTGTTATTATTCTTTGCTATTGTATTTATGACATGTCTTGTTGTGGACCTCTTTGCTATTATCTTGTTTGAGACTCTCTGAGCTTTCTGACTTTTTGTGTCTTTTTCTTTTCACCAAATTGGGAAATTTTCTGGTCATTATTTTTCAGATAGGTTCTTTGTTGTTGTTGTTGTTCAAGTAGAATTGTCTCCATTTCCTGCCACCACTTTCACACCCACCACCCACCCCCACCTTCCACCCTCATTCCTAAGCCCTTTTGGGTCCTTTATACATGTCCCTTGATGACTCATTTGCTTCTTTCCCTAATTGTCCCCCTCCCACCTCCTCTGGCTACTGTCAGTTTGTTCTTTATTTCCATGTCTCTGGTTATATTTTGCTGGCTTGTTTGCTTTGTTAATTAGGTGCTATTTATACATGAGATCATATGGCATTTGTCTTTTACTCCCTGGCTTCTTTTACTTAACGTAATGCTCTCCAGTTTCATCCATGCTGTTGTGATCCTTCTTTCTTCTGCCCATTGTGTAAATGTACCATAGCTTTCTGAGCCACTCCTTTACTGATGGGCACTTAGGTTGTTTCCAGCACTTGGCTATTGTAAATTGTGCTGCTATGAACATTGGGGTGCATAGGTTCTTTTGGATTGGTGTTGTGGGGTTCTTGGGATAAAATCCCAGTAGCGGAATTGCTAGGTCAAAAGGCAGTTTCATTTTTAGTTTTCTGAGAATTCCATATTGTTTCCACAGTGGGTGCACCAGTCCGCACTCCCTCCAACAGTGTACAAGGGTTCCTTTTTCTCCACATCCTCTCCAACACTTATTTGTTGATTTGGTTATGATGGTCATTCTCACAGTTGTGAAGTGGTATCTCATTGTGGTTTTAATTTGCACCTCTCTAATGGCTAGTGATGCTGAGTTTCTTTTCATATATCTCTGGGCCCTCTCTATGTCCTCCTTGGAGAAGTGTCTGTTCAAGTCTTTTGCCCATTTTTTAATGCGTTTTTCGTCTTCCTAGAGTGGAGTTGTGGGAGTTCTTTATATATTTTGGAGATTAAACCCTTTTCCGAGGTATCATTGGCTAATGTTTTCCCATATGTTTGGTTCTCTTTTCATTTTAATGCTGTTTTCTTTAGCTGTGCAGAAGCTTTTCAATTTGACGAGGTCCCATTTGTTTATTATTTCCTTTATGTCCCTTGTTTGAGGGGACGTATCAGTGAAGATGTTTCAGCATGGAATGTCTCAGATTTTCCTGCCAATGTTTTCCTCTAGGACTTTTATGGTATCACAACTTATAGTTAAGTCTTTTATCCACCTTGACTTTATTTTTATGTATGGTATAAGTTAGTGATCGAGTTTCATTTTGGCATGTAGCTATCCAGATCTCCCAACACCATTTGTTAAAGAGCTATTTTTACTCCATTTTATGCTTCTGCCCCCTTTGTCAAATATTAATTGACCATAGAAAGTTGGGTTTATTGCTGGGCTCTCTGTGCTATTCCATTGGTCTCTGTGTCCTTATGCCAGTACCAGGCTGTTTTGATTACAGTGGCCTTGTAATACAGTTTAATACCAGGTATTGTGATCCCTCCTACTTTGTTCTTTTTTCTCAGAATTGCTGTAGAGATTTGGGGTAATTTATGGTTCCATATAAATTTCTGAAATGTTTGTTCTATATCTGTGAAATATGTCATTGGTACTTTAATAGGGATTGCATTGAATCAATAAATTACTTTGGGTAGCATGGCCATTTTGATGATGTTAATTCTTCCAATCCATGAGCATGGTACATGCCTCCATTTGTTAGTGTCTTCCTTATTTTCTTCATTTAGTGTTGTGTAGTTTTCTGAGTACAGGTCTTTTACGTCCCTGGTTAGTTTTACTCCTAGGTATTTTTTTTTTTACCATGTTGCTATAGCAAATGGAACTTTTTCCTGATTTCTGTTTCTGATATTTCATTGTAGGTGTACAAAAATGCGTTTGATCTCTGCATAGTATCTTTGTATCCTGCTGTTTTGTCAAATTCATTTATTAGATCAAGTAGTTTATTGGTGGAGTCTATAGGATTTTCTATGTACACTATCATGTCATTTGCAAACAATGATAATTTTGCTTCCTCCTTTCCAATTTGGATGCCTTTTATTTCTTTTTCTTGTCTGATTGCTGTGGCTAGGATTTCCAGCAGTATGTTGAATAGGAGTGGTGAAAGTGGGCATCCTTGTGTTGTTCCTGATCTTAATAGGAAAGCTCTAACTTTTTGCCTGTTATTATGATGTTTGCTGTAGATCTCTCATATATGGCCATTATGTTGAGGAAATCTTCCTCTATTCCCACTTTACTAAGTGTTATCGTAAATGGGTGCTGTACCTTATCAAATGCTTTTTGCAAATGTATTGATATAATCATGTGATTTTTGTATTTCATTTTGTTTATGTGATGTATTACATTTTTTGATTTGTGAATATTTTACCATTCTTGCATCCATAGGATGAATCCCACTTGTTCATGGTGTATGATCTTTTTAACGTATTTCTGGATGTGGTTTGCCAATATCATGTCTATGTTTATTCAGTGATATTGGCCTGAAGTTTTGTATCTTTGTCATTTCTTTATATGTTTTTGCAATTAGAATGATGCTGGCTTCCTAAAAAGAGTTTAGGAGTCTTCCATATTCTTGGATTTTTTTTTTAATAGTCTGAAATGGATAGGGGTTAGCTGTTTCTTAAATGTTTCGTAAAGTTCTGTGAAATTGTAAAGTCCATGGATTTTGCCTTCTGGGAGTTTTTGTTTTTAATTACTTTTTCAATTTCATTAGCTGTTATCAATCTATTCAGGCTTCCTACTTCTTCTTGACTCACTTTAGGAAGATTATATTTTTCTAGAAAAATATATATTATCTAATTGTCCATTTCACTCAGATTTTCAAATGTCTTGACATATAATTAATTATAGTAATTTTTATATTCTTTTTTATTTCTTTTGTGTATTGTAATTTCTTCTCTTTCATTTCTGATTTTATTTATTTAGGTCCTCTCCCTCTTTTTCTTGATGAGTCTGCTTCAAGGCTTGTCAGTTTTGTTCATGTTTTCAAAGAACCAGCTCCTGTATTTATTGATCCTTTGAATTGTTTTTTTAGACTCTATGTTATTTAATTCTACTCTGATCTTGGTTATGTCTTTCCTTCTACTCACTCTGGGCTTTGTCTATTGTTGTTTTTCCAGTTCTTGTAGATATAGGTTTAGGTCATTTATTTAAAACATTTCTATCTTATTTAGGTAGGCCTGTGTTGCTGCTAACTTCTCTCTCAGGACTGCCTTCACTGTGTCTCGTAAATATTGGACTTTTGTGTGTTCATTTTCATTTGTTTCCAGAAAATTTTATTTTTCTTGATTTCATTGTTAACCTATTCATTATTTCATAGCATGCTATTCAATGTCTATTTTGTGTTCTTGATTGTTTTTCTTGAGGTTGGATTCTATTTTCAAGACCTTGTGGTGGGAGAAAATGCTTGATATGATTTCAATCTTCTTTAATTTGTTGAGGCTTGTTTTGTGTCTTATAATGTGACCTAGCTTTGATAATGTTCCATGTGCATTTGCAAAGAATGTGTATTTTGCTTCTTTGGGATGAAAGGTTCTATTTATATCACTTAAGTCCATTTGATCTAATGTAGTGTTCAGTTCCACAATATCCTTGTTGACATTTTGTTTGGAGGATCTATCCCTTCTTGATAGTGGAGTGTTAAAGTCCTCTACTATAATTGTGTTGTTGTCTATATCTTTCTTTAAATCTTCAAAGATATATTTGAGTGTTGCTATATTGGGTGCATATTTGTTTACAATATTTATATCTTCTTCATGAATTCCTTGCTTGAGTATTATGAAATTTCATTCTGTTTTGTGCCTTTGTTTGGAAGTCTATTTTGTCTGATAAAAGTATTTCTACTCCACCTTTTTTTTCCTGTTTATTTGCTTGGAATGTTTTCTTCCAACCCTTCACTTTCAGTCTCTGTATGTCTTTTATTCTGAGGTGCATCTCTTCTGGGCAGCATATGTTTGGGTCATGATTTCTTATCCATGTAGCTACCTTACGTCTTTTGATTGGAACATTTAATCCGTTTACATTTCAGGTTATTATCAATAGGTACTTATTCATTGCCATTTTACCCCCTTTGTACCTGTGTTCCTCTCTCTCTCACTCTTTTTCTTCTTCCTAAAACAGTCCCTTTAGCATATCTTGCATTGCTCGTTTTTGGAGGTTTATTCTTTCAGCCTTCTTTTGTCTGGGAAACTCTTTATTTCACCTTCTATTTTAATTGAGACCCTTGCTGAGTAGTTTGGAATATTTCTTGCCAGTCCTTTCTGGCTTGTAATGTTTCTGTTGAGAAGTCAGCTGGTAGCCATATCGGGTCTACCTAGTACATTACTTACTGTTTCTCCCTTGGTATCTTTAAGATTCTCTCTTTGTCTTGGAATTTTGCAATTTTAATTATGATGTATGTTGGAGTGGGTCTCTTTGGGTTCCTCTGGACTGGGACCTTCTGTGCTTTCTGGACTTTTGTAACTTTTCTCTTTAAATTAGGGAAGTTTTCCATCAGTACTTTTTCAAACAGGTTTTCTATGTCTTTTTTTTTCTCTTCTGGTATCCCTATTATATGGGTATTTTTATGTTTCATGCTGTCTTGCAGTTCCCTTAATCGCACCTTCATTGTTTTTGAGTCTTTTTTCCTCTTCTTTCTCTTTCTGATAATTTTTTTCTACTCTGTCCTCCAGCTCACTGACTCAATCCTCTGCTTCATCTAGTCTGATTTTGACTCCTTCTACTTTGTTCTTCAATTCAGAAATTGTATTCTTCACTTCCTTTTGGCTCTTGTTAATTGTTTCTGTGTCCTTTTTCATGCTGATATAGTTTGCAGTAAGTTTCTCTTACTTTCCTTGTAGTTTTGGTAATTTTCAGTGAGCTCATTGAGCTTCCTTATAACCACTGTTTTTGAACTCAATATCTGATAGCTGACTTGCCTCTATTCCATTCAGCACTCTTTTTAGGATTTCTCCTTTTATTTTTAATTTGGGGATTGTTTCTTTGTCTTTCCATTATTTGTGAAACTCTTCTTGTTTGTCTCTGCTTCTTAAAATGATCTGTTTTCATATGATATTTGTCTTTTACTGCCTGGCTTACTTCCCTGAACATAATGCTCTCCAGTTTCATCCATGCTGTCACAAAGGGTTAGAGCTCCTTTTTTGTTTCTGTTGCACAGAACTCAATTGTGTAAAAGTACCACAGTTTTTTGATACACTAATTTACTGATGGGCACTTAGGTTGCTTTCAGCACTTGGCTTTTGTAAGTTGTGCTGCTATTAACATTGTGATGCATAGGTTCGTTTGAATTGGTGTTTCAGGATTGTTAAGGTATAATCCCAGCAATGGTAATTCTGGTTCATAAAGCAGCTCCGTTTTTAGTTTTATGAGCAAATTCTATACTGTTTTCCACAGTGGCTGCACCAGTCTGCATTCCCATTATAAGTTGATCCTAATGAACAAAACAAAAAAGCATCCAAATATAACTAGAGACACTGAAATTAAGAACCAGTTGACAATAACCAGAGGAGAGGGTGTAGAGGGATAATTGGGGACAATAGAGGAAGCTCCATTAAGGATCATGTATAAAGGACACATGGAGAAAGCCAAAGGGGTTAGGTTCGAGGTTGGGAGGTGGGGATGTGTTGGGTAGGATGCCATGGTGGGATGAAAATAGTGATAACTGTACTTCAGCAACAATGAAATAAATATGAGAAGACATTTAAAAAATGATCTGCTTTGTCTCCCTGTCTTTGTTGTGTGATCTTCTATGGTAGGAGACCTTTGAGTTTCAGTTGTGCTGTCTCCTTGATCTCCTGAGCTTGATGCTCTGTAGATGCCCTTTATTCTGTTTTTGTTCATTCTCTGGATGTAATTGGGTTTTGGTTGTTGTTGGGTTGTTCTTTGGTTGTTTTTTCTCTCTAGCTGGTTGACTGAGATTCAGTCTTCTCACCACATCTTGTATGCTGTTGTGCAGGTGCTACCAGAACAAAAACCACAAAGTCCAGGAAACTAACCCACATCTGCAAAAATACCATTCCCCCCCGCCCCCGCTATCCCACTATCAACAGCAAATTTACCATTATTAATAAGGATATAAACCATTATAACTATTATAAAAAAGGAGAGAGTATATGAGATGCCCTACTGAAAGAAAAATAATTTTGAGAGATAGAGGGAGGAGCACTAATAAGAGCCATGATTAGGAGCAGTGCAAAGAGAGAAAGTAAAATTACATAATGGATTAAATAAAAAAGGGAATGAAGAAGGCTGAATATTCACAAACTTGGTGGATAAGAAATGAATGCTAAAAAGCTATGCAGGAAAGAAGATATCGTAAATCATGGAGAAGACCGCAGTGGATTTTGTCTCATTAGCCTCTAGTATTTACCACTGGTTTTTCTTTCTGGACCCACCTCTGGTGATGTCACATGGGGAGTAGTCTGCCTGAGTATGATGGATGCTGCCATTTGGGGGATGACTCAGCACTGGGATCTTAGAGTCTACTCTCTCCGTTCTCTCCCCAAAGCTTCCATCCCCGATCTCTCTTCAGGTGTCTCTACTCCACTCTGCCCCTGCCTTTGCCAGAGCCTAGGGTAAGTGGCTACAAATGGAAATTTGTGCACTGGCCCTTTAAACAATTCTTCGCATCTTTAGCCATCCACCTCTCACAGAGAGCAATCCTGCTGCTTTTTGCCACTGGTTGTTATCTGTGTACTTTTGGAGCTCTGGTGCTTTAGACTGGGGATCCCAACTTAGGGTTTAGACCCTGCTCTTCTCAGGGGGGTCCAACCAGCCACTTAATTATTCTTCCAGTGCTGCCACCTGTGGGTGCCCAGTCAGCCTTCTAGAGTCTCTACTGCATTCTTTACTAGTCAGATTGTGCTGAAGCTGATTCTCCTGTCTGTCCAAGGTTATAAGGCTTCTCTCTCATTATTTTTCAGTTGTTTGTTCAGGGTTATATTTCCACAATTTAGTTGTAATTGCAGATTGGTCCTGGGTGGAGGTTAGTGCTACTCCATTCACTCCTCTGCCATCTTGTGTCAGATAAGTTCTTAATCCCTTGCTTTCTCTATGCTCCTTCTGGTTCTGTTTTGATGTAGATGTTATAATGCTGCATGTTGTTCCTAAAATTCCTTAAACTAGCCTTATTTTTTAAAATTTTCTTTTTGCTGCTGTGATTGGGTGTTTTCTACCCCCTTGTTTTTTTTCAAATCACTGATTCAATCCTCTGCTTCATCCAACTTACTTTTTATTGCTTATAGTGCATTCTTCATTTCTGACTGGTTCTTTTTTATTGCTTCTATTTTTTTCTTGGTCCTGTTATAGTTGTCACTAAGATCCTTGAGCATCTTCGTAGTGATTTTTTGAACAATATATTTGATAAATTGCTTACCTCCTTTCCATTTAGCTCATGTTCTGTAGATTTCTCTTGTTCTTTCATTTGGAGCATGTTTCTGACTTTCATTTTTTTTTTTGCTGACTTTGTGTATGTGTTTTTGTGTGTTAGGTAGTTCTACTGTGATTCCAGTCTTTGTGGGGTGGCCTTATGTAGTAGTTGTCCGTAGGACCCAGTATGCAGTCTCCTTGATCACCTGAGCTGAGTGCTCCAGAAATGTACCTTTTTTGGATTATGCCTTCTTTCAGTTACATCTTGATTGCTTTGGCCCACTTTTGTGGTTGAGTATCAACCTCATTCACAGTGTCTGAACTGCTACAGGTGGTGACCACTTGAAGCAGAATTTGCCTCAGCAGAGTCTGTTGCCTATCAATATTTCCCTTTGGATATGCAATTTGTGACAATAATTACATACTACTATGATGTTGTCTGAAGCTTGCCATTGGATGTGTTGGTTCTGTGGTCTCCTGGGGTGGACCAATGTCACATACTACCTGTAACTGGCCATGGGCAACCTGTTTGGAGCTACAGAGTTATCTATAGTTTCTATCTGCCTCTGTTGGGCCTGGGGGTGCATGGGAAGGACCAAGTTGGGCACCAAAGTTGTCTTTTAATAGCATTGTGCCCAGAGCAGCTCAGCAAAAGTCTTAAGGCATCCTGAGGTTTACCTTTGTCTTTTTCTTCCTGTCATCTGTGTATTAGACTCAGTCACTGAAAGAGCCTCTGGAGGTATTTGAATTGCATGAGGTGAGTTCTCAGTGAGTCACCAGTTAGGGGTGAGCAGTGTTTACCAGATTGATATAGGTTGAAACTCAGTTCCAGTGCTGGGTATGAGGCCACTTAGCAAATGTCCCAGGGTATACCAAGTCTGGCTTCCACCTGTTAGGTGCATGTATACCTTTTTGTTGGGGTGAAGTCTCATGGAGTCATTGGAGTGAGGCCAGCAGTGTTTCTCAGGCCTAAATAGACAAAGATTTGTTTGTGTGAATGGAGGGCTCTGCACCACTAGAGGGTGAGAGGGGAAAATGTCCCCCATCCTAGAGCCACACAACTCAGTCTGTCCCAGGTTCTTTCAGGAGCCCTATCTCAGTAGGATTGGACTTCCTGGAGTCTGGATTATGGGGCTAGTGTATATCTCATGAAGGGGAGGTTCCAGTCTGGCTTTGGGGAAGGTGGAGCATGTGGCCTCCACCCCAGTGCCACATAACTCAGTCTGTTCCAATTATGCCCAGCTTTTATCAGGGTGGAGGCACAAGCAGTCAGGAGGGTGTGACCACCTGGAGCCTGCAGAGTGAGGCTAACATATCTCCCACATTGGGGACGCATCAAGTCAGGTTCACGGGAAAGTGAGGGGTATGGCTTCCACTCCACACAACTTCGTAACTGACACCCCCTGAGTCTGCCCATATCTTTACACTCCTACCTAGGCAGATGATTCCTCATCAGGGTTTCAGCTCTGCAGGGTGGCGCTACAGGGAGTCCAGAGGGTAGGGCCATTGCGTTCCTCCAGACCAATGCTATATAATGGGTAGTTCTCTATCCAAGATGATGGAATTTGCAATGTGAGATAGTGAATCAGTGTTCATGGTAGCTGTTTCTTCAGCTCCCTCCCCAGAGTCACAGAACCTAGTCTCTCCTCATAAGACTTCAGTCCACTCAGCCCTCTCTCTGCCATAGCCCAGGGTGAGTGGTTGCCAAGATTTTGTGTGTTGGCCCTCTAAGAGTGTATCTGTTTTTAGGAAACTTATGTTTTTCCATTACAGAAAGAAACCCTTCTGATTTTCACAGCCTGTTATGTGGGTGCCTCTTCCCACTCTGGTGCTCCATGATGGGGAGGCTGACGTGGGGTTGAGACCACATACATATAAGGGAGATCCCCCTACAGCTCAGATATCCCTTTAGAACCTCAGTCACCACACTTGGGAGAGGGCCCAGAACTTTTTGCAACTCTGCCATTCTTACCAGTCTCAATGTGGCTTTTTCTGTAAATCCTTAGTTATAACATTTCTCTTCAGGTAGTCTTCAGTTGGTTATTCAGGTTCATTGTTCTATAATTTGGTTGTTATTTCAGTTTGGTCCTGGGAGGAGGTGAGTGTAGCTTCCATCTGCACTGCCACCATGTTGGATGTTCTTCATAACAATCATCTTGAGTATGCAGAAGAGACAGTGAATAATTTTGATCCTGCCCTCAGGAAACTGCTCAGTTAGCATGAGAACAACAGAAAGACTGGAATAAATGACCCTTCACAGGCCACCATTACACTTGGTTTGTAAACAGTGAGGAACCACTTTCAGTTTAATTATAGATTTTATCAGAATCATTAAACTTGAGCTTCACCATCTTGGAAAGCTTTATTAAACTTTAAGGGTGCAGATTGTCCAGAGAACAAAAGCTTGTATGAGGTGCTTGAGGATTGTTCTTGAGAGGTTATAGGTTGCTGTTACCCATGTCACACTGACACTTTCTTTTTAACAGAATAAGTGTAAAGTGGTGACATCTGTTTCTTTGTGACTGTATTGTGAATACATTCTGGGGCAGGCAGTGGTTTGGTGCAGCCTGTAACTTGTAAGGAATTTCATATGGAGAAAATTCTACTCCGTGGTTCTGAAATTAGGGAAAAGAGGAAGTCACTTTTATTACTGTGGCAAAAGAGCCCCCTCTTCCCTATATCCCTCTTTGTTTTTCTAATTTGTAATCATTTCCTGACTGATGTTCATGTTGCATGCTTTTTCATAAGTTCCCCATGCTTAAATCAGTTAATGGCTGGGGCTGCACTCAGTGAGCTTGGAGCATACTGCACCTGGGCTCACACTGCTAATGGATCACACAGGCAGGGCCTGGTGCTAGCCTGTAAGACCAGATGGAACTATTCAACCTTGGGTTCATCCATAGTGATTACCATGTGCTTGGGGTTTGTTTGGCTTGCTCTTGTCATTTTCTTTGTCAGCAATCTTTGTCTTTGATGACAAAGATCAAAGTGCAAGAAGGATACATAAATGATAACCTAAAACTTTGCCCCAATAGAGAGGCTATTATCTGGGCAATGTCTTCCATCACACTTTCCTTATAGGCATGGAAGGGAAAGGGTAAATTATGTTCAAGTGTAGCCTTTTTCACACAACCACTTCCAACCATGCCCCTCACTGTGTTTCCTGAACCCGTCACAGCTGTGTAAATCAATTGGTTCAGGGATTTGAGATTTATTAACCTAATCACAGGATTTGGGGAATACCAAATTCTGTATATATGCTGTGGCTATGATTGCAGACTTTGTACTGGACTGAGTTTATATCTATTATTACATATTTAGGTTATAAGATGGTTCTGGCCATTCTCTTTAAGAGTACAGATGAATTATCTCTACTTTGTTGTGAGCAACAGAGAATGTACCTCCAGAATGTATTTTGTTTAAAACAATATTGACAAATAATGTTTATAATGGTGACAGTAGTTTATGGAATTAATTGTACAGGTAATAATTACCTTGGGGCTTATGTTGCAGATTTAAAAAATACCTTGTAGTATTGCTGAATTTACTTTTGTCATGCTATACTTCCTGTCTTTACAATGAATATCTGTGCTTTAAATAAAGAGAAAGATGAATTGGGGGTGTGGCCACAAGTTAGGGAATAATTAGGAACTAAGAGGAATAATTCTTTTAGAAAATAGTGTCTAGGTAGCCCAAAGGTTTTTATTTATGCAGCAAAATTTATATGATTGTCCTCTGGATTGGTGTTATCTCTAAGACAGTGCATCATATAGAATAGCTCTGAAAGTTGAGGTTGCATGATCAGCTCCTGTTCAATGGCATTGTAAGTGCTCGATGTTTTCTTTATCAAGACAATTGTGTATTATAATAACAGATAACAATTCTTCTATGGATTTCCAGAAATCCATAGTCCATGTCATCATTGTCATTTCTTTCTAAAAACAAGTATTATAGATTAATTTATATCTGTATAGATATATATTTACACACATACACAGCTGACATATTAACTGAGAAGGGGAAGCTAAGGTGTAACTGCTTCCCACAACACTGTCACCTTTAATAAGCTACCACATTAGTGTTTGTGTGCATGCACATACATCTTCAGTACTGTCAGCTATACTATATTTCAAATGTTCTGCTGTCTTTCCCAGAAAATATTGGCATGTTTCAGAAATACTTAGAATGCCCCAGTGACAGTAACTCTTACACTAGAAAGTGGAGCAGCACTGCCCTAGGACTCAGAGAAGTCAGGTTTGCTCTTCTTGGTGGACTCTTGTTGAAATTGACACTTAAGTTCTCTGATACTTTAGTTCCTCCCCTGTAAAATGGTGATGATAGGGATTCTGGTTGAGATTGCAGCATAGGTAAACCTGACTGATGTCCTTGAACAACCACATCAAAATTACAACTAAACTATAGAACAACCATCATACAGAACTGTCAGAAATTGAACTGAATGGAAGTACTATAAGTACATAAGTAAAGAAGAAACTATGTTATGATTGGTAGGAGGGGCAGAGAAACGGAATGGGCTGGTCCCATCCCCAAAAGCGGCAATGAAAATTGGGAGGAATATCTAAGGAGCTAAGGATCCCAGCCCCACAACAGTGTCTTCCCCACCCCCAGCCCAAAATTCCAGTGCCAGAAAGAGAAGTCACCATAACTTCTGGCTATGAAAACTAGCAGGGATTGAGGTTGTGGAAGACAGAAACTGCTGGAATCCCTGGCAGTTCCTCCTGCACGTGCACAGACTTACTTGGATTCACTCCTTCTGAGCTCCAGGATTGGCACAGCAGATTATAAGACATTAGAGACATATGGGAAGGGACCGAATTGTCTGGGATCAGGGTGAGAGCTGAGGAGCAACTTTCTCTTAGACAGAAGTGCTGGCAGAGGCAATTGTTCCTTTTTTGAGCCCTCTGCCCCACAGAGCTATAGAGCCAGCAGGTGGGTGCCATATCTGAGACTCTGTCAACCTGGCTCACACTGTTTGCTCCACCCTGGTGATTTCTTGAGGCTCTGCCACACACAACTTTAGGGGTCACCTAAGCTGTTTCCAGTGGCTTATCCATATGATGGCTTGTCTTGGCTCATGCTTCAGATTTTCCTCAATTATTTCAAACAAGCAGCAGCTGGCTTCAGTGAAACACATACCTCTCATTTGCATGCTTGTTTGTTTTGTTGTAACCAGATATATTGAAATAAAAAACAAACCAATAGCAACCACAGGGGAGGGGGGAGGGAGACAACGTGGGAAAGAATGGGAAGGGTCATCAAAGAACATGTATGTAGGACTCATGGACAAAGCCAAAGGAGGTAGGATTGAGAGTAGGAAGTGGGGGTGGGTGGGGCAGGGGAAAGTGGTGGCAGGAAAATGGAGACAACTGTACTTGAACAACAATAAAAAAAGAGAAAAATTTAAAGTAAAATAAAAGAAACCCATACCTCTCTCTAAGTTGCCAAGCTCAAGTCCAGCACTAGCAGCATCTGGCCTTGGTTCACAGCTTCGCCTCACATGGGAATCTCCAAGCCAGCACAAGTAGCAGTTAGCTTCAGATCACCTTGTAGCTTAAGCTGTGTGACCCCATACAGAACACAGATGGTGGCTCACCTATGATGTGGCAACAGCAATCAAGGCTCAACTACAATAGAGGGTTGTACAGAGCCCAAACAATGAGTGCACCTTGAGTGTCCATCTTGGGTAATAGAGGAGGTTGTACCTCTGTACCCTACAAGATACCCACTACATTAGGTTACTCTACCAAGCCTGGGAGACATAGCAGCTCTACTTAATAGATACAGACAAACACAGGGAGGCTGCCAAATTGAGGAGACAAAGAAACATGGCCCAAATGAAAGAACAGATCAAAACTCCAGAGAAACAACTGAACAGAATGGAGATGAGCAAGCTACTAGATGCAGAGTTCAAAACACTGGTTATAAGGATGATCAGTGAACTTAATGTGAATTCAACAGCGTAAAAAAGGTGTAGAAACCCTAAAAAATAACCAGTCTTAAAAGAAGGATATACCAATTAAAATAAAGAACAATTTACAGGGAATTAAGAGTAAAGTGGATGAAGCTGAGAATCAAGTCAGCAATTTGGAATAGAAGAAGGCAAAAAACCCCCAATCAGAACATCAAAATCAAAAAGGAGTCCAAAAAATGAGGCTAGTATAAGAAGTCTTGGGGACAACTTCAAGCATAGCAACATTAACATTATGTGGGTGCTGGAAGAAGAGAGAGAGCAAGAAATTAGAAACTTACCTGAAAAAATAATGACAGAAACTTCCCTAACTTGGTGAAAAAAAAATACTTATACAAGTCCAGGAAGCACAAAAAGTCCCAAACAACAAGAACCTAAAGAGGTCCACACTAAGACACAATATAATTTACAATGCTAAATGTTAAAGACAAAGAGAGAATCTTAAAAGCAGTGAGATGAGCAGTTAGTTACCTACAAGAGAGTCCCCATAACTGTCAGCTGATTTCTGAAAAGAAACTTTGCAGGCTAGAAGAGATTGGCAAGAAATATTCAAAGTGAGAAAAAGCAACGACCTATAACCAAGATTACTCTACCCAGCAAAGCTATCATTTAGAATTGAAGAACAGATAAAGAGATTCCCAGATAAGAAAAAGCTAAAGGAATTCATCATCACCAAATCAGTATTATATAAAATGTTAAAGCACCTTCTTTAAGAAGAAGTAGATACAAAATATGAACAATAAAATAGGAACAGATGTTTTTCTACCAACAATTGAATCTAAAAGCAAAATAAATAAACAAGCAGAACAGAAACAGAATCATAGATACAGAGAACATTTTGATGGTTGTCAGTTGGGAGGGGGGTCAGGCGGATGGCTAAAAAAAATGGTTAAGGGATTGAGAAGTAGAAATTAGTAGTTACAGAATAGTCATGGGGATGTAAAATACAGCATAGGAAATATAGTAGCCTAAGAACACGTATACCTGACTTATGGACATGGACAGTGGTTTGGGGATTGCCCAAGGGAGTTGGGGTGAACTGGGTAGAGGGGAAAAGGGTGAAAATTGGGACATCTACAATAGCATAATCAATAAAATACGATGATCTCACCTTTAAGTGGAACCAAATCAACAAAACAGACAAGCAAGCAAAATATAACCGGAGACATTGAAATTAAGAACAATCTGATAGTAACCAGAGGAAAAGTGGGAGAGGATAATGAAGGAAAAGGGGGAAGGGTTTTCAGGAACAACTATAAAGGACACAAGGATAAAACCAAGGGGGAGGTGTGGAATCAGGGGAGGGAGGTGGGAATGGCTGGGGTGTGGGGGAGTGGTGGGTATAAGTGCAGACAACTATACTTGAACAACAATAAAATAATTTAACAAAATAAAACTGATCATAATAAAAGATTTTTAAGATGATTAAATTAAAAGATATAATGTGTGAAGAGACATTGCTTAGTGCTGTTAATTCTGTTGCTTGAGATTGTAGATGTTAATTTGAATCCTACTTTAAAGCTGTGTAACCTCAGGCAATTCATTAATTTTCCATGTCTGAGAAATTAATAATATAAGGCATGTAAAGAACATAGTGCCTGACACAAAGTAAGCACACAATAAATATTTGCTATTATTATTAAATTATAAAAACTATTCAAATATTCACTTTTTTATGATTCAATGATAATAAGACAATGACTCTGTAAGTTAGTGGTTTCTCTAAACCTATTGTAACAGCAGATCTGGAGAATTTAGTGGCATGTCAACTAGCATTTTTTTGATTTATAACTTGCAAACTTTGTGAGAGAATGAATGTATTTTTTGGTTTAAGCTAAATTTTGATCACATGCATTTGTCTTGAAGACACCTGGAATCATTTAGCTTTAACTTGTCCACATTTCAGAACTCTTCTATGGTAAATATGAAAGTTAAACAGCATTTTTATGGTTGAAGCTTCTCTGCACTGTGTTTTGCTGTGAGAATCATTTTAATGACTCTTGTTGGTAGGAATGATTTTTCTATTCTAGATTTAAAAAATCAAGACTGTTGTCAAAAAGTTATATAATATCTATTGATATCTGCAGTCTTCAGAAAAATGTTCCCTTGCCTTTCCTTAGCTAAATGTTTGTCAATTTTATTCTAGAATTTTTTTGTATTTATATATATATTTACCTTCCCACAGTTTCTACTTCCAATTCTTCTAAGAGATTTCTTTTCTTCTAGGATCTTTTCTAATTCATTTTGCACACCTTACTAGGTACACCTACCTAAAGCTTGAGCTCTGTTCATTTTACTCACAGACCAAATGATTCCTCATCCTGATCTAGGATGCCTATCCCCCAAGTCATATTTCCATGACTCCTTTCTTCCACATTCTGTAACACTAAACTATACTAGTCTTTCATAAAAGATACTCATATATCATATATTCATGGTCACTTCTAAGCCATTTGTCTGTAGGAATTATGATCTGGTCTTCTTTATATAAGATTTTAAGTTATGATGGAGATGCCTGTCCTCATTCTCTGTTGGCATAATCCGTTGGCCTGTTATTTTCTGGGGCACTGTGGGTTTTTGTGAGCTGAAGCTACCTAGTACCTAAGAAAGGGGGAAGAGCAAGAACTTCCAAGAGATGGATGGGGAAAATGGCTCCCATGGTGGTCCAGGCCTTCCCCTTTGAGCAATAAACTTGCTCTTTTCTGTCATTTTTCTCACTGAATTGGTCTCCTTGAACTCTGCTTCACCTGAGCTTCAGGCTTATTGGCCACAAAGGCTGCTCTTCAGCTTGGCTGTCCCTTCATCCAGTCCAAGTTCCACTTTTATTCCTTGCTGTTATACACTCAAGAGAGGGAATAAGAGATTATTGGCAGGCAGGAGAGTCACAGGTAGCCTAGTGCATGTGCAGCTCAGTTGAGCTTTCACTGGGCTGCAGTCTAGCTGGTGGTAGAACAGTGTCTCTCCAACTAGAGCATGCATTAGTCACCTCCAGAACTTGTTAGAACAGACTGCTTGATCCCATCCTGGTAGGTCTGATTCTGTGGGTCTTGGGTAGGGCCTGAAATGTGTGCTCCTAACACTTTTAGAGGAACTCATTATATTGGAGGTACAGTGCTGCTGAGCACTAGATTAAATGCCACCTCTTCAGTGATCTTTTATGATTTCCTCAGCCAGGGTATAAAATAGTTGTATGGTCTCTTTTCTCCAATTTCTTAGCAATTTATTTGCCCCTTATATTTACTACTTTCTACTCTATATAAGGTATGCATGTCTTGGCTTTGCTAGGAACATATAAACTATTTGAATTAGTCTCATTTATCTCACTTCTTCAAATGTTCCATAACTCCACTTACACAATAGGTTATGTTAGCACTCTTTACTATCTTTGTGCATCCATCCTCCAGCTTCTGTATACTTTACTCCTACCAACTTAAACTTGCAACTTTCTTCAGAGGACTAAACACAAACTACTAGATACACTTATCATAGACATGTGAGAGCTGATATTGTCTGGAAGTTTCCATCCCCAGCAGAGTGACCTACAGCTAATACATGAGTAAAATAGCCCACCTCCCTTGCCTTGAGGTGTACACAACCACTCCATAGCCCTCACCAAATCAGGCTGAGGCAGGAACCTCAACTGAAATCAAACTCTTGTTTGGCCTCTTTCATTTCTCTATGCTACTTTCCTTACTTTTATAACAAATTTCTCCTGGGAGCTCTTATTTACTAAATTACTTGTACACTCTCTCTTGTTTCAGGGCCTGCCTGCTTCTGAGGAACTGATACATGTTGTGTAAATGCTCATTGAATGAATGAATGCTTGTTGAATGAATAGTTAGGAGCATGGACTCTGAAGCCAGACTGCCTAAGTTTAAATCTCATATCTACCTCCTACCAGTTGTGTGACCTTGGGCAAGTTTTTTAACTTCTTTGTGCTTCAGTTTCTTTATCCAAAAAATGGAGTTAAAATAGTATTTCATCAAATTGTTATGAGTAGATAAATTAATACTTATAAAGCACTTAAATTATTCCTGCCATAATGTAAATGCCAATTAGCTACTTGTAAAAACAAATTAAAAATAAATGATTTGAAAGAAATTAAGAAAACACAAATAATTGGAAAGATACTATGCTCGTTGCTAGGAAAACAATATTACTAGGATGACAATACTACCAAGGAGACCTATAGATTCAATGTAATCTCAATTAAAAGTTCCAGTGACATTTTTTGCAGATATAAAAACCCATCTTAATGGGACACTGAATAGCCAAAATTATCTTGAAAAAAAAAAAAGTCAGAAGACTCACACTTCCCAGTCTCAAAATTTACCACAGAGCTATAGTAATAAAAAAAGCATGGTACCAGCATAAGGACAGATATATAGGCCAAAGGAATAGAATAGAGAACTAGGAAGTAAATACTCATATATGTGATCAATTTATTTCAGACAAAAGTGTCAAGACTATTGTATGGGGAGAGGAAAACTTTTTCAGCAAAACTGATGAATAAGTAGCTACATGCAAAAGCATGAAGTTGTAGTTTTATCTATACCATATAAAAAATTAACTCAAAAATTGATCAAAAGCCTAAATATGAGACCTAAAAGTGTAAAACACTTAGAAAAAAACATGGAAAATTTTGATGACTTTGAGTTTGGCAATGATTTCTTGGATATTATTTCAAAAGCACAGACAACAAAAGAAAAAAACATAAAATAAACTTTATTAAAGTAAAAATCTATACATGAAAAACATTCTGAAAAAATGAACAGACAACCCACAGAATGTGAAACATATTTAGAAAGCATATATTCTATAAAGGATAAATATCCATAATATATAAAGAATCTATAACTAAACAACAAACAAAAAACCCAATTTAAAAATTAGGCAAAGGACATGAATAAACATTTTTCAAACAAGATATATAAATGTTTAATAAGCAGAGAAAAAGACGATCAACATTACTAGTCATTAGAGAAACACAAATCAAAACCACAATGACATACCACTTAACACCCATTAGGATAGCTATTACACATAAACAAACCAAAGAAAAAACAACAAGTGTTGGCTGACATGTGGAGAAATTTGAACTGTCATGCGATGTGGGAATGTAAAATAGTACAGCTGCTGTGGAAAATAGGTTAGCAATTTTTCAAAACTTAAACATCGAATTATTATGCTACCTAGTAATTCCACCCCACAGTATACATGCCAAAGACTTGAAAGCATACACTCAACTAGATACTTGTAAACCAACAATCATAGTGGCATTATGCATAATAGCCAAAAGGTGGTAACAACTTAAGTGTCCATTACAGATGAATATCTAAACAAAATATTATAGATAATAAAATATTATTCAGCCATGAAAAGGAATGAAATTTGATATATGCTACAACATGGACAAACTTTCAAAACATGCTAAGTAAAATAACCAGATACAAAATAACAAATAATTTATGATTACACTTATATGAGGGAGCTAGAGTATGCAAATTGAGAAAGAAAGTGGAATAGAAGTTACCAGGGAAGAAAGGTGAGTGGGGATTTATTGTTTAATGGGTACAGAGTTTCTGTTTAGGCTGATAAAAACATTTTGGAAATAGTAGTGATCATTGTACAACATTGTCAATGTATTTTATGCAATTGTATACTTAAAAATGGTTACAATGGAAAATTTTACATTTTGTATATTTACCAGATTTATAAAAGTAGATTAATTCTGGTCTTTCACTTTGCTGTTCCTATTGTGTCTTTGGAACTTTGATATGTCTCATTAATGTTTCTTTTATCTCTCATGAAAGAAGTACATGTGACTTGTCTATGGGCGTTTAAACAAAGTGCCTGAATAGTTGTGAAATTTTAAATATCCAATTAAAAACAATGTAGATAAACATGAATAAATAAGGGGATGATTAGGTTGTTTGAAAATTCTTTCAGTTCAGACAGAATTTGCAATAACTTCATGGGTACAATGAGTCCTGGTTAGTTGTCGATGCCATAAAGCAATATGAATCTAGTGTTTTATTCAGCTTTACCATTTATGATTTTATAAAAGCTATCCATATGGGTCCACTTGGATGGGCTTATAGGCAAATTGGTCTCCAGCCAGATACTCCATCATCTTATGTATCACACCTCTCTATAGGGCTGAAATGTTCTCCTGAAGGGAAACTTTTAAAAATCCCACAAACTCTACTCTAGGTTTGGCAGTCACTGTGTTGTTTAAAGTCTAAAACAGCAATAAATAATGTTTTAAAACTTCCAGTGTCTTGTGTCTTACTTGCTGCACTCTGCTTACCTGTAGGAAAAAGCCCTAGACAGGAAAGTCACTTATTGGTTAAGATTGTTCTTCCCTCCCCATAGCCTCAGATTCTCCTCATTTTTGTCATAAACAGTGAAGTGAAATGAAAGAAGGAGGGAGGAGAGGAGGTATGTTTGTTCATGAGATAGTGTTTCTCGAGGAATCAGTCGACAAGTTTGACCAAATTTCATAACATATACTCTGACATACTTTTGCATTTGCTTCTCAGACTTTCATATCTTTATTTTAAGACTTTTTGGTCTTTATCTGGGGACCTATGGGACAGTGGACCAAGCCTTTTAAATATTACTTTACATCCAACTTTATTAAAAGAAAGGCAATGGGCACACAAGGCCAAATTCCATTTGACAACTTTCTAAACATTAGCTAATCTTACACTCATTTCAAACAAAACTACTTTAAGTCTTTTCTGGAACAAGACAAGATGAAGAGTCAAAACAATAATATGTGAACTTACTTAATACAAAAGTTTTGGTCTTTGATTATGTAATAGAATATTTTTTAGTCTTTGCTACTTGGATTTAAATCAACTTCTCTTCCTGTTGTTGGTCTAGGGTTCTTAGGTGAAAGGGTAGTGTGTTACAAATTATTCTGCTTAACATCTTTATGTTACTAGTGGATATGTTCTTGGAGAGTGTAGATATAATATATTTCCCCAACCTTTGTTGAGGGTGTTTGTAACAAGAGATGAGTGGCCCTGAGCATACAGCTAGGTTGACCACATGAATACTCACTGGTTTAAAATCTGAGCATTTGAAAATTGACATACACACATGCACACATGTGCACACATATGCACACAACACAAGCATAAATATGCATATTCCCCCATCTTTTGGGTAGTGTGACCTTAGGAACAATGACATCGTCAATGGACAGAGCCAGAAACAAGAATGGCCTCAAGGCAGATGGCAGCTTGAAGTATAACCTGTGAAAGTAGTTTGTAAGGGGTACTGGCTCCTTCCACGTAAAGTAAAGAATCATTCCCACATAGATTTCACAGTATAAGAGCATAATCCCTATGGCAAGCACAGAACTCCTGGAAATTCTCTTAGAGGGAATATATCAACTTGAGTGGATCATGTGCCACAGTGGTCTTAGAACCCTGAGTAGAGATTATGCTGATAGGGAAAAATATGTTATTTTTACCTAACCCTCCAAACCTCACTGTTTGGCTTTACATATGAAATTGAAAGTAAACCATTATTTATTTACCTTTACTGAAAAACTTGAATGGTGAAAGTCTGTTGATATGCAGTGAATCCCCAGGGGGAAATTACTAGAACTAGCAAAAATAGGAATATTTGTTTTAAAATGGATTTTTAAATTGACCTTGATAGTTTTCAGTGTTTCTTAATTAGTGTTTGCAAATCTGCTGATTTTATGAAAAATCTGTTTCTTGCTGTATTAGAGTATAGCATCACAGCAAAATTAGCATTCCATATGTTGTTTTGTTAAACACACTTTGTGACTTTCTTTAAAATCCCTTGGAAAATGTTTTGAAGTTTGTTGAAACAAATATGCAACACTTGAAATTAAATGGTGATTATCACCACATTATCCTTTCTTTAAAGCATCAAGGATGTGTTTGGATTCAGGAATGCTGTCACTGGAAACATATCCTCCAGAAATTACTCATGACTAGGTAGACCTAGATACAAGAGGTGTTTATCTAGGTAAGAAAAAACAGCTTGCTATATAATCCCAGCAATGCCATTATGTCATTATCGTGATACAGCACATCTGTTTTACCAAAGGCTGTAGTAGGGAAAACGATCTACAAATCTTTTATTAGGGTTTCTCTTCTCTAAATGGAATGAGAAAATTCAGCTCCCTTTTCCTAAAATCTCCTTCAGAACTGTTAAAGAGAAACATAAGATGTTTCATCTGAAATTGGAGAATTGGGTTGCATACCATTGGTAGTAATAATCATTTTAACATTTAATTGTTTATTGAAAATGAGATGTGGAAAATGTTGTCATGTCTGTGTCTTCATTTCAGACTTTACATTTAGTTAGCAAACATACTGAACATCTGCTGTGTGCTAGAGACTGAAATTAGTGATAGGAATAAGACACAGTGGCACCAATAATTCTACTTTGAAAGTCTCAGAGCTAATCAGGGTATTAACAAGCAAGGGGGGAGGGTTGTTTAGGGAAGATTTCAGAGTAGATGCTTAAGCTGAATCTTAAAAGATGCATGCACATTATCAGAATCAAAAGGCAGGAAAGAACATTCCAGAATGAGCAGATGACCCACTCATAATTACTAATTCTTTATTTTTACTAAATCACTCTCAAGAATCTGGTACAGCTCTTGTCCTCTATATCTCTTTGTATCTAAACACTTATGCTTTTAGTCACACTGAACAGAAACTAAGTCAGTTAATTCATGAAACATTGATGACTTCAAGTGATAAATGGTAATAATTCTCAGGTATACTGTTCGATGTAAAATGGTTTTGATTAAAGAAATAAAGGTCTAATTGTGAATAGGCTTTTGTTGGGTCATAGGCTATCACTGCCATATCTCATATTCATTTATCCTTTTTTTCTTTCAACAAATCTCTATTGAACATTTATTATATTAGACGCTGTTTTAAGTATTGTGATCAGTGTCTCATAGTTCTGCTTTAGGTAAAAGCCAATGTGATCTGTCCTATACTCACTGGCCACCATGATCAACATGCCCCTTCTCTGCTCAGACCTCTCTGATTGCTTTCCATCACAGTTAGAGTTTTCCAAGGATATACATGATCTGGCCCAAGTTACCTCTGTCACTTTACTTCCTACCTCTGTTCAACTTTTTTATGCTACTCCAGCCCCACTGAGCCCCTTGAAGTTCCTCAAGTAAATTAAGGAAGCTCATGCTTCAGTTCTTGCTGTTTTTTTGTATGGAATACTCTTTCTACAGAAATTCATGGGCTCATTTCCTCATTGTATTCAGGGCTCTGCTCAAACACTGCAACAGAGAGTCTTTATCTGACATGGTTCTCCTTTATTTTCTGTTCTCTTTCCTTGCTCCATTTTCTTCATAGCACTCATATATATTATGTAATGGCATAATATAAAATAACATATTAACAACATAGTACAATGTGATTATGTGTGTGTAGCCTTTCTCTCCACTAGAATATAAACTCCATAAAGTCAGGTACTTTATTTGGTTTATGGCTATATTCCTAGAACCTAGAACCGAGCCTGGTCATAGTTTATATTTGATGAATATTGGTAGATAATTAAACAACTGCTTCATTTGGCATCTGCAATTCATTCTTCTTAATCTTGGGTTTATGTCTCCTGCCCAACAGATAATCAACAAAACAAAAAAAAAAAGGATAGAATTACCGTACCAAAAATATGTATTAAGGGAACTCAATCATAAGAAGTCCCAGTTATTTACTAACAATACAACTAATATTAGGTCCACAAGATCCTTTCCTAGAACCCTGTTTTCAGGACATTTGGCCATTGTGACTTTGGTTTGGCTTTGCTGTTATTTTTACATGGTGTTAATGTGTTCCTGACATATTTCAGAGATCCATCTTGTCATTCACTTTGAGAGATCTCATGAATTTCCCTCTTACACTGTTGAAATTAAATTTCAGAATTGAATCAAATTTATTGTTTTAGTCAAAATGGATTTGATTTACAGATGTTAGATCCCTTAAAAACAGATCTAAAAAAAGTTTCCATCAAATTCAGTTTGTGTTTTCTTGTCTCCTCTAAATAAGAACTAAGAACTCTCTACAAGACATATTGTATAATGCTATATTGTGTTAAAATCATCAGTGAATGTTAAACTAAGTATATAATATTTGCTTGTTTTAAGGTATGTTTTATAAGGGAAGTAGTATAATCTACTAGCAAGCTGTGTATACCTTTTCAGATGATTATTATTCATAAAAGTAGTTTTAGTTGAAAATTTTATGTCATGGATAGCCTATAGCAAACTTAGATCCACATACCTATATTTATGTGTCTATAACTTATTTTTAAGATTCCCTCTACAACAGTATTTTGAAATTACTAAAGGTTTTCTTTCTTTTTTGCTATTCATGTGGGAAAATTTAAAAATATGGCTGTTACGTTCAACTGTTGGCACTGTTGCAAGCAACCAAAAGCTTAAGAAAATTATTTCTCCGCCTGTCCACCCCCGGCCCCACAAAGCCACATCTAAAATGGTCACAAAAGGAAACACACAATTCAAATAATCTCCATGATGTATCTGAGATTAACTTGGACACAGATGTTTTAACTTACAATTTGATCTGGCATAATATATACATTTAACAAAATCCTGTTTTGTATTCCTTCTATAAACACTGAAGTTTGATAAAAGTGTATTGATTTTTCTGCTATTTAAGAGATTTTGAACCAGTGCTTAAAATGGGTTTTCTTCAAGGCTTAAATTAACTCTTTCAGCTTTGGCCATGTTTTTTTTATTTGTGTGTGTGTGTAGGAGTATGTGTGTGCATGCAAGTATTTATTTGTTATGCTTGAAATGGATTAGAATGGCAAACCATTTTGTGGTCTGCAGTATTTTACTTGCTAGGGATAACCGTTAGACTTTGTTCCTGAATTTTTTTCTTAGAAGATGAAGTGATTCAACACTGTTCATTATTGCTCATTTCCTAACCACACTGTAATCATTATAGGCCTAGATATTATCTGAAAAGTTACTGAAAATATTAATGCAACATGAATAGGGTTTTTCTCTGCACACTGGGCATTTAAATATGAACATTATATTTCCTCCTCCTGATCTTCAGGCCTTCTATCCAACTAATCTGAATGTGAGTGTCCTCTAGGAGGTGATTCAGGAAATATCAACATAATTAAAATTTGTCTTGCTTTTAAAATCATGCTCACACTCACTCTCTTCTTTCTTGGCCAACATTCTAAGACAAAACCACATCAGCTTCTCACCTTGTGTGGGAGAAAGGCAGCCACCACAGCTATGAGTAGGCTTCTCCAAATTATTTGTGTCTTTAGATCAGAATTGTGACCTTGGTAAGTTCTGAGGGAAAAGATATCCCCAAATTTAAAACATAAAAAACAAATGTTAGTTCAGCAACACCACAACCTTTTGCAACTACAGAGACTTTTGCTAAATGGAATTTTTTTATGGCATAAAAATATAGGCTCTGATATAGATAAGACACTAATAAAAGGGCTTATTGGACTTTGTAATTTATAAAAGATCTTCACATGAATTATTTCATTTCCATGTTGCAAATAACCACATAGTCTGAGATAGGATAAGTGGCAGATGCAAGAACCTAAATTCTGCATTTCTTTTATTTCACACTGTAGAAAGACCATGGGTCTTAAACAAGCATTTAAGTTCATCATCCAGGTATACAGTAAACATAGTGTAAAACAGTGATAAGAATATTTATATACTGATGAGACACACACACACCCCTCAAGTTCAGGGGACAAAAATGATTGCAGAACTCAAAACTAGCACCCTATAGGGTTTTTGTAAAGGATTCCCCCTTACCTTATACAGCTTTCTTGAACAAAACTTATAGAAAATAAAAATATATTTCAGTGCTTGCATAAAAACCATTTTAAAGAGACCCCTTACCCAGTTCCCAGAGTGTGGCTGCTTCAATGGGACAGAGTTTTCAAACCCACTCATGCTGGAGAGCAGCCATTGCTGACTACTTAACCTTTGTGGAGCATAAACACGAGGCATGACTACACACCTGACTAAAAAACGACACTGTGGGCTTTTTCAGGCTCTTGGGAAACTCAGGACATATTCTCAGGTAAAGTTACTATTTATTGATGCTCAAGTTTATAGCTGTGTTTTGTACAGGATGGGGCAAAAGTAGGTTTATAGTTATTCATATAGAAAATGATGCAATAACTAATGAATAATAATAAAAGAATAAACTCTGTGTTTCAGGTGCGTACAACTGTAAACCCACTTTTGCCCCACCCTATATATGTTTTTGGTAATTTTCTTTAATTTACATTTTGTGCATTTTAATTTACATTCCTTTAGCAGATAATACTTAATAACTTTCTCAGTGATAATGGGGATTTTATCAGCAGCAGTGGAAGGCAAGAGAGTAGTTAATTCTGAAAAAATGTGGCTTTAAATCCTAGCTCTGCTACTTAACTACCTTGGATTTTCTCATCTGCAAAACATAAGTAATATCATTAACCTTAAAGTGTTGTTTAAAAGATTGTACAGAATATATGTAATTGTCCCAAAATAACATTTAAAAATTAAGTATTTAATTTATGTGAGGAATAATAATTTTTAATTGAATTTATTGGGGTTACATTGGTTAATTAAATTATATAGGCTTCAGGTGTACAATTTTATAATATATCATCCATCATCTTTATACTGTTTTTTGCATTTACCACCCCAAGTCATTGTCTCTTTCCATTACCACTTATCTCCCATTTACCTTCTCCTGCCTTCCTCCACCCCCATTACATTCTGATAATAATCAAACTGTTGTCTCTCTATGAGTTTTTTTGTTTTGCCTAATCCCTTCACATTTTTATCCAGCCCCCATCCCCCCTCACAGCTATTAGTATGTTTCTATTTTGTTTGTTAGATATCACCTATAAGTGAAATCATATGGTATTTGTCTTTCTCTGACTGGCTTATTTCACTTAGCATAATACCCATTAGGTCCGTCCATGATGTCACAAAAGGTAAATTTCCTTCATTTTTATGGCTGAGTAGTCCACTGCGTACAGGTACTATAGCTTTTTATCCATGCATTCACTGATAGGCACTTGGGCTTCTTCCAAATTTTGGCTATTGTAAATAATGCTGCAGTGAACATAGAGGTGCATATATTCTTTTGAATTAGCGTTTGGGGTTTTTTCTGATAAATTCCCAGAAGTGAAATCACTGGGTGATAGGGTAGTTCCATTGTTAGTTTTTGAGGTAATTCCATGCTACTTTCCGCAGTAGCTGCACAAATTTGCATTCCCACCAACAGTGCACAGGTTTACCTTTTCTCCGCATCCTTGCTAAAACTTGTTTGTTGATTTATTAATGATAACCATTCTGACAGTGTAAGGTGATACCTCATTGTGGTTTTAACTTGCATATCTCTGATGATAGTGATATCAAGCATCTTTTCATATGTCTATTGGCCATCTGTATGTCCTCTTTGGAGAAGTGTCTATTAAGGTCCTTTGCCCATTTTTTTTTATTTTGGATTGTTTGGTTATATTTGGTGTTGAGTTTTATAATTTCTGTATAAATTTTGAATATTAACCCCTCATTAGATGTATCATTGGCAAATATATTCTTCCATTCAGTGGATTGTTTCTTCATTTTTTGATGGTTTCCTTTGCTGTGCAAAACCTTTTTAATTTGATGTATTCTAATTTCTTTATTTTTTCTTGCCAGAGGAGATATATCAGGAAAAAATACTGCTTTGACAGACGTCTGAGATTTTATTGCCTATGTGGTTTAGAGTCTAACATTTAAGTCTTTAACCATTTTAAGATTATTCTTGTATATGGTGAAGAAGGTGCTCTAGTTTCATATTTTTTCTCACATATCTGTCCAATATTCCCAACACCATTTATTGAATGGAGTATCTTTTCATTACTTTGAATATTTCAGGCCATTTCTGTCTGTCCTGAAATGTTTCTGTTGAGAAATCAGCTGACAGTTTTATGAGAGCTCCCTTGTATTTAACTAACTGCTTTTCTCTTGCTACTTTAAGAATTCTCTTTGTCTTTTACCTTTGTCATTTTAATTATGATGTGTTTTGCTGTGGGCCTGTTTGAATTAATTTTGGGGGGACTCTGTCCTTTCTGGAGTCATTTATCTTTTTGCTTTAACAGATTAGGAAAGTTTTCAGCTATTATTTCCTCAAATATGTTCTTAATTCTTTGTTCTCTCTTTTTTTCATCTGATATACTTATGATGTGGGTGTTGTTATGACTCTTGTCATCCCAAAGGTCCCTTAAACTATTTTATTTTTATTCTTTTTCTTATTGCTGCTCAGATTGGTGTTTTCTTCTACCTTGTCTTCTTTATATTTGATGTTTTGCTTCATCCAACCTACTGTTTATTCCTTCTAGTGTATTTTTTATTTCAGATATTATATATTTTTTATTTCTGACTGGTTCTTTTTAAGGTTTCTATGCTCTTTTTTATGTTTAATATCTCTTTCTTTAAATTCTCATTGATTTCATCTATTCTTCCCCTAAGTTCCTTGAGCATTCTTATAAGTGTTGTTTTGAACTCTATATCTGGTACATTGCTTGCCTTCATTTCATATAGCTTTTTTTTTCCTGGAGATTTTTGCTGTTTCTTCAGTTGGAACATGTTTCCTTGTCTCCCCATTTTGGCAGCCTCTTTATGTTTGTACCTATGTATTAGGTAGATCTGCTATGACTCTTAGTCTTGGTAGGGTGGCCTTATGTAGTAGGTGTCCTGTAGTACTCTGTAGCACAGTTGTTGTTTTTTTTTATATCTCCTGTGCCAGGCACTCTAGGAATATCCCTTGAGTGGGTTATGTGGGCCGTCCTGTTGTAGTTGAATCTTAATTGCTATTGGCCCATTCATGTGTGGGGTCAACCCACAGGCTTGCTGACTGTCACAATCAACCCTAACCACAGTGTATGAGCTGCTGTGCAGGTGCTGATGACATGAAGCAGATTTCTCCTTAGCAGGGTTTGGTGCCTGCCAAGATCTTTCTTTAGATATGCCACTTATTAAGCTAATTGATTCTGCTCTGATATTATCTGAACAGAGCCACTGGGTGTGATGGTTCTGCGGCCTCTTGGGAGGGACCCTAGCACAAGTCAATGTCAGATGCTTCCTGTGACTGGCCTTGGGCAACCTATTTGGAGCTATAAAGTGATCTACAGTTTATGGCTGATTCTTATGGGCCTGGGTATACATGGGAAGGATAAAGCTGCACATCACATCTCACTTTTACCAGTACTGGCCCCTTGGGAAGGTCAGCAAAAGTCCCTGAGGAACACTGAGGTCCACCTACTGCTGCCATTGCCTGTGGCTGCCTGTTACACTCAGTCACTCAAAGAACCTCTGGCAGTACTTGAGTTGCATGCAATATGTTCTCAGTGAGTCACTAGGTAGGAGTGAGAGATGTTCTCTGGATGTATTTGGGTTCAATCTTGGTGCCAGTGCTGGGTCTGAGGCCACTCAACAAAAGTCCCAGGTATATGAAGTCTAGCTGCCACTTGGTGGGTGTTAGAACACCTCTGTGTCAGGTGAGGTCTCAGAGAGTTGTCAAGACGAGGTCAGCAGAATTTATTTGGCCCAAATAGACCAATGAAGGGAAGGTTCTGCAACTCAACCTGTCCCAGATTCTGCCAGGAACCTGATCTCACCAGGAAAATGCCACTGGAATTCCAGAGAGAAGCTGGTGTTGGTCACCTTTGGAAAAGTTGGGTGATGGGACCCCTGCTCCAGAGCCACACAACTCAGACTGTCTGGTATTCGACGTAGATTTTGGCAGGGTGGAGCCACCAAATGTTAAGAGGGTGGGCTGTGGGGAGCTTGGAGAGTAGGGCTAGCAACTCTACTCTGAGGGAGAAGCGCCAGTCAGGGTGATGGATTGTGGTGGGAATGGCCAGCTCAGTCACTGATAGCCCTTGAGTCTTCCCAGACCTCCATACGTCCACCCAGGCCACTTAGCAAGGTGGATGCTCCACAGAATGGGGAAAAGGGGTCCCTAGATGGTGGGGCTATTTCATTCCCCCTGACTGATACCACATGCAGGGGATTGTTCCACCCAAAAAAGATGGCATCTTCAGTGTAAGAGAGTGATTCAGCACAAAACCCACAAACCCCAAAGTCTCATCATGTGACTCTAGACCACTCCACTCTTTCTTTCCTGGAGCCCAGGGTGGGTAGCTATGAATGAAATGTTGTGCATTGGCTCTTTAAAATGACACCTGTGTCTCTAGCAGACTCCCATTTCTTCCCAATGGACAGAAACCCTTCTCTTTTGCAGCCAAATATTATGTGGGTACCTTTTCCTGGTTCAGGTGCTCTGGGTTGGGGAGCCTGGGGCTGGGGTTTAGACCCTCACTCTTCTCAGGGGGAACCCCCTGCAGCTGAGCTCTCCTCCGGAACCTCAGTCACCCTTTTAGTGTCTCTGCCCTTTTAACCAGTGTTGATGTGGCTTCTTCTTAAATCCTTGATTGTAAGATTTCTCCTCAACTAGTCTTCAGTTGGTTATTCAGAATGATTATTTTATAATTTAGTTGTAATTCCAGTTTGCTCCTGGGAGGTAAATGTAGCTTCCCCCCTACCCTACACCACCATTTTGGGTTCTTATATACCTGAAAATCTTAACTTCTTAGATTAATTATTCACTTTTACTCTTTTCTCCCTATTGTTTGGTTGCCAGCTGAGAATAAGTTAAAAAAATAGAATTGAGATAATCATTTTGCTAAGTGTTGAATATCTTCGTGGATGCTTTCCTGGGACAGTACATTAAAAAATAATTTTTGGATGTCAGTGTCTTTTTTGTTCCCGTTATCATTGGATTTTGACCCTGAGAAGTACCTAGCTCAAGGGATAAAAAATTACATAATGTTTATGTTAATATATATAAAATATATACTTTTCTCACTCAAAGACTTGCTTATTGATTTTTAGAGAAAGGAGAATAGAGAGAGAAAGAGAAGGAGAGAGAGAGGGAGAGAGAGAGAGAAACACTGATGTGAGACAGAAACATTGATTGGTTACCTCTTGCATGTGCCCTGACTGGGGACCGAATCTGCAACCCAGGCATGTGTCCCAACTGGGAATTGAACCTGAGACCTTTCAGTTTATGGGACAATACACCAACCAACTGAGCCACACCATCCTGGGCTCATGTTAATATTTTTAATGCATTGGTATTAGTTCAATATTTCTCAACTTTTTAAACAATTATATAAATATAAGATGGTTTGGGGGATAGCAGAAGAGAGTGTAGGAAAAGCAGTTAGCTGGTCTTCAAAAATAATGTATTTTGTTAGGTAACAGTTATCAATGGGGCCACTGCCCTTTATATGCGTGACTCTCATGGTGATCCTTTAGCTTCATAATCTGTGTATATACAAAACTCTCCCAAATTTCTTCAACATCTTAGGTGCTTTTGTGTATGTCCTTCTCTGATTTCTGGTCTTATGATTCACACTGACCTCTACCTTTTTCCAATATCATAGAACATCCTTTCACAAATACACTCATGAGGATAGGAGACTGCACCGAATTTTGAAGAAAGATGGGAGTTTCTATAGATAAAATTTGTACAGTCTCTCCCATAGAAGGCCTCAGCCTTCTTAACCATAGCCTTTGGCTACTACCAGGGAGTTTCTCTGTCCTGTATAGCTTAAGAATCTCCCCATTTTCTGTCTTTTTGTTCTCCTTTTTGGCTTTTCTTCTTAAGAGCAACAAATTCCTCTATTCTTATACAGAGTCATTACACTCTCTAGTGTAGGCACATACTTTTGAGCAGCTCCGTAAATGCTTAATAATTTACTGTTTATATAAAAAGAACACCTTCTTAAGTGGTATGCTGATGTGTGGATCTAATAGAAGCCTACTAAGCTTTCTATGCATCATAATAAAATATTTCTCTTTCATAAACTTTATTCATTTTTAGTTTTTAATTTTTAAAATTACAGTTCACATTTAGTATTATTTTGTGTTAGTTTCAAGTGTACAGTGCTGTGGTTAGATCTTCATATACTTTACCAAGTGTCCCCTTTGATAATTCCAGTACCCATCAGGCATCATACATTGTTATTACAATATTATTGACTATGTTCACTGTACTTTATATCCCCATGACTATTTTGTAACTACCATTCTGTACTTCTCAATCTGTTCACCTTTTTTACTCAGTCCTCCAACCCCTCTTCCCTCTGGCAACCATCAGTCCATTCTCTCTATTTATGAGTCTGTTTCTCTTTTGTTTGTTTGTTTATATTATTATTATATTCCACATACAAATGAAATCACGTAATATTTGTCTTTCTCTGATTGACTTAATTTACTCAGCATAGTACCCTTTAGGACAATCCATATGGTCAAAAATGGTAATATTTCATTCCTCTTTATGACCAAGTAATATTCCATAATAGATATATCCACCTGTTCATTGATGGACTTCTCATATCTTGGCTATTATAAATAATGCTGCAGTGATCATAGGGGTGCATATATTTTTTCAAATTAGTGTTTAGGGTTTCTTCAGATATATACTTAGAAGTAAATTGCTGGGTCATAAGGCAGGCTCATTTTTAATTATTTGAGGGCCCTCCATACTCTATTCCATAGTGACTATACCAATCTTGATTACTACCAACAATGCATGAAGGTTCCATTTTCTCCACATCCTATTCAGTGCTTATTGTTTATAGATTTATTGATGATAGCCATTCTGACAGGTGTGAGGTGGTATATTACTGTGGTTTTAATTTACATATCCCTGATGATTAGTGACATTGAACATCTTTTCATATGTCTATTGGAGAAGTGTCAGTTCAGATCCTCTGCCCATTTTTTTAATTGGATTTCTTTCTTTGGTGCTGAGTTGTATGAGTTCTTTATAAATTTTGGATATTAACATCTTTTATTTGATTAATTTAAACAACTCAATATCAGATGTTATCAATGGGCCATATATTCTTCCATTCAATACTTTGTCTGCTCTGGGCTGGGGAACATGACTTGGGTTTGAGACCCCATGCTTCTCAAGGGAAATCTCCAGAGTGGATCTATCCCTCCAGAACCTGCCACTGTCAGTGGAATTGGGGGCCAGCCCTTTTCATACCAACATAATTTCTATCAGTCTCAATGTGTCTTCTTCTGTAAATCCTTTGTTATAAGATTTTTCTTCAGCTAGTCTTCAGTTGGTTATTCAAGTTGTTTTCTCTATATTATAGTTATATTTCCAGTTTGATTCTGGGAGGAGGTGGGTGTTGCTTCCATCTACTCTATTGCCATCTTGGAACATCTCGGGAATGACACTTTTGATCATGAAAAGGCTCATTGCAGGATGCAGATACTGCCAAGGGTCTGCTACTTTAATGCCTGAAATACCAAATAGGGGAGATAATATTGTAAGGATCAGCAGAATAAAATGAGTCACTTAAGCCCCTCCATTCCCCCCAGAGATTGCTGAATCTTCAGGAAAGGCACCATTCACCCTGTAAGTAATGTGTGAAACATTATCTCAATATCTTTTCCCACATGTTGTTGACTTCTATATGCTCATTTTATCCACCAAACTTGCTTTTGTGATCTTCAGCTCCACTGAGCCAGCACATCTTTGCAGAAACAAGCTGGATCTGATTCTGCTTCTCACATGCCTGACAGAATTGTCAGCTTCATTTCTGTCACAAAATCTTGATAGCTCTTTAGGGTGTCAGAACTCAGTGTTTCCCAGTCTAGGCGAATTGGCACAGCTGTGTTAGAGAGCAGTCTTTAGACTTGTGAACTGAGCAACTTAGATTGACAAATCATTGAGAAGATACAAATGTGGATTTGAGTTTCCACTGTAAAATCTCAATTATCTGACTGTTGAAGGATCATAAAAATGAATTTGGAATTAATTCATTGGTAGTTGAGAGTTACATTATAAAAAACAATCATACCATCTGATCCCTTTGACCTGTAGTCTATTCTGAACATAAAATTGCATTAAAATGCTTGTAATCTTATTTAATATACAATCCTAACCTAAATAATAAGTTTGATTTTTTTACTCATTTAATTGGAAAAAAACAATAGGCAGACATTTATGCAGTTACTCTCCCACCAAAATATGGTGTATGGTATCCAGGGTTGATGACATATATGTAGTTTGCTTTCATTAATGTGATGGCTACATAGCTGCATTGCTATCAAACCTTACTTGCATACTAAGGAAAATGTGGGTTTCAAAAGAATTTACTACACTGAGGTGGTACATCAGTGGTGATGGTGTTACATTTCAGAAAATAAGAATTATTTTAGTTATCTGAGATTGCTATAGCTTTAATTCTGAAGACTGCCTCATTTTAAACATTTTTGGTGGACATGTTTTATTTCAGTCTTTGCATTTTAGACAAAATATACTGAGAACTTTTTCATTTATTTATTCAACAAATATTTTGCTGGGTGCCCACTAAGTGACAATTACTGTATAAACTGAGTTTTAAAGAAAGGGACTATAACCATGTGAAGAATGGGGAGAAAAGAGTCCTAAACAGAGGGAACAGCATGACCGAAGTGCTAAGGAGGGAAAGAGCTTAATAGATTTGCACTGCTAAAGAACAGTGTGGCTGGAGCTTAGTGAGGGAGGAAAATGGAAGGAGGGACTGAAAAAGATAGACTGGAATATATTTGAACCTTAAGGGGCTACTCCTTTATAAAGATTGTATGTATGTAGGTATGTATGTACATATTTATTTAGAGGGGTAGAGATGGAGAAAGAGAGGGAAAGAAATATCAAAATAAGAAATATTGATCAGTACCAACTGGGGACTGATCCTGCACCCCAGGCATATGCCACTACCAGGAAGTGAAGTGACAACCTTTTGCTTTGCAGAACGATGCCCAACCAACTGAGCCACACTGATCAGGGTTTTGAAGGGTTATTAATGTGCATAGAGTGATTACCCTTAAATTTAAAGGTCACCAGGATTCTGTAAATTTTTGTGATGAATGTGTTGTCTTTGTTTTGTGATATTTCCAATGTTTCCTCCAGTTTCTTACTTTATTATTAATTCTTTGACTTTGCAGCAATTATTGCATCTGATTCCAGTAATGTTATCTTCTTTGCTGTCTAATTTTCTTTCCACTGGGTAGATAAACAGATAACAAAACTAATTAGAATTACATCTACAGAGTAGAAGGACCATGAATTTAGGACAGAGTCTCCTATGGGCAAAATACACAAGCTTTTATAAATGGGTAGTTTTCCTTTTACATTTCAGTTTCCTCATCTATAAAAGCAAGGTAATGATACACATAATGCTCTTTCAGTCTTTTATTTGACCTATAATGTTTTATAAAGGATCTTTAAAAATTAATTGCATAGTTAAACTTGCTACATTTTAATTATCTGGAAGTGTTAACAAGTTCTTTAAATAACAGTACCCCAATACATTAATGACTCTTCATTTTAAAAATGCATGTAATTATTTTCCTATTCTAAAATTCTAGGTGCAAAACTTTCCATACATAAGAGTGCATAGTTGTTCATGGACACACAAGTATTAACTTTTGAGGAGGAGGAGCAGTCTCTTCGATTTATAGATCAACTGCAGCATTTGCCATAGTATTTTGAGCCAAATATACATTTTCTGACACTCCAGAAAATGTTTATTGAATGAATTTACAAAAAAATAAAATTTGTTGGCTTGAATCTGACTTAAATTTTTTATTAAATGCATCAGGGGTTATCACCTAACTGTTCTTCTGTCTTCAGAAATCTTTTGTCAGGCACCAGTTTCTTAAAATTAAAGTGTGAGTATATGGTATTCTAGAATTCTCTAGGATTGTGTAGGAATGTGTAAAATGGTCTTCAACTGTGACAGGAGAAACATGTTAGTAAGTAACACTTACATGGAAATACAATAGTTTCAGACACTTGCAAAATAGCAATCAAGTGACTTTTCCCCTTTGCTTTTGGGGTCAGAAGTTGTCCACTTGCTTCCAAACCTTACTCCTGTCTAAATTGCAGGGGAGGGAGGAATGGAAGGCAGGGTGCTGGACAAGTTCTGCCAGGTGTCCTGAATGGAGCATCTATATCCTGCAGCCTGGTTCTGTTTAGCATTATACAATGCTTAGCTTTGTTTAGGATGTGGTCATCGTTTGTTGGAAGGTGTATGAGAAATTGGCTTTCCCGGAGAGAAAGCTCCTGGAAATTTACAACATGCATGCAAATTTTAGTGCAAAAAATTGCCTATAAAAACACGAGGTAGGGGAGGAAATTTATTGGTTTGACATCAGGGAAAATCCTTCTTTGCCTTCCCGTATAAAAATATCCACAAGGCTTATAGTCTATATTTGAAAAGAGAGAAAGCAATTCCTAGAAATATTTTGGGATTGCTGGCCCAATATAGCTCAGCCCCTTTTATTAGTGGTTAGATGATTCTAGATGGCTTTGTGGGGTTCATGGAAAGAGAAAAGAAGAGTTGAGATGGAAGGCCTTTTACGGATGGCAGGTACACTTGTAATACAACAATCCTTGAACAGTCCTTGACGATCATGAGGAAACAGTGAAAATTATTTGATGAATTAATCTGTGCTTAAACTGAAGGGAATTTTTTTTTTTTTTTAGTTTAAAGAGCAGTTGTGGAAGAAGGCATCTGGGAGAAAACCTTAACATCTCTGGAAAAAATTATGATTTTAAACTCACCATATTACTGTGGTGTTTAAAGTACTAATTCTTCCTTAAGAATAAGCAGTTAAGTTGATGATGTGTGAGGTTCCTGCCAGTTTTAGATTTCAGTGATGCTGTGATTAATGAAGAATAAAAGTGTGTCTGAGAAAGATTCATTATGTCTCCTTATTTCTAAATCAAGTGGTATCATTGGTAGTATCTGTTGTGGCATCAAACTTCTGTGGAGCAAGAGGAGACAAGATATAAGCCACATGGGTATGTTCCTCTTGACAAAGAGATCTATTCTCTGAGTATTTTGGAGAATGGGCTGAGAAACCCCAGGACTGAAGAAGAAGGTTTGAGTAACAAAAATGTGTCTCATCAAAATGTGTGAACATAAATGTTCATCTTTTTTTTCCAGCTTGAGCCAGTGACCTGTCAAAACTGCCTATTCTGCCTTTCTTAATACCAAGGCACTATAAAAACAAATCCCATCTTTTAACAAAGCTGAATAAAGCAGCTCCTCTGGGCCCCTGGCTTTCACAAGATTCATTCTGAAATGGCCTAGTGTCATACAGCCTATGTATCAAATTTGTTACTTTTCTAATACAACAATCAAAGTTTTCCAGAGTCCAGCTGTGCATCTTTAGATGGTCATCATGTTACTCAGAACAGAAAAACTGTTTGAATCAAAGCCAGAGATATCCTTGAATCATTTGGTATTGGGGAACTAATAAGCTTTGCAGACATTTCAAATTCCTTTTTCTTCCCTTCTATCTCCCCTTCCACCTTAACCAGGTATGACTTAATTCAGTGTACTTCCCCCTTAGTGATAAGATTTAATACAAACACACACACACACACACACACACACACACACACACAATGTATATACACATACATAAAATGTAGGTGTGTATAATTTTTGGTATTGTGAAATGAGCTTCCAAAAGCATGTTTGTTTGTTTTTTAAATAACAGTGAGATACTTTCCTGATCTCTTTTATTCCAATTTTCATTGCTAGGGTTTCATTTTCTAGGGATTTTCGAGATGACAGATACTTCTAGTCATCTGCTAAGCCAACTCTTGGTTATTAGAGATGAGAATACTGAAACTCAGAGTGTAAGGAGTTTTACTCAATAACATGGGTAGTAGCTGATAGAGCTAGACTTAAATCAGGCTATTGAACTCTGGGGCTCTTTCCTCTTGAACTCATGATTTAAGAACTTCATTCACATTTTTTAGTTTTCATATTCTCCACTTAAAACTGTCTGCTATCAGTAGGCTAGTTTTATTCACCTATAATGTTTCCCTTTTGTCATTTTGCATGGTGAATGTATGAAATTATATGTTATGTAAACACATGTAGTTTCTGTCTGTTATACTTAATGCTCCCTCCTCTTATCAACATAATCTGTCTAGTGAAATCTCACTTATAACCAAGTCTTCAAGTCCTTTTCCAATGTCTATGCAAACTGAAACTTCCATGGACAATCATTTCTCCTCACTCCTGGCAGCTTGTTCTTTTTAGCAACTCTTTGGGTATGTGACAATGAGCACTTTTTATATCATGTGTATTTATTTATTCATTCACTTAACTCTTTTTATCTCTTCTATACATGGAAAATGGAATTTCCATAGAAAAAATCTTTAAATAACTTAAAATCACTTTAACCTTTTTTTCTAATTTTCTTTCTGAACATGTATGTCACCTTGAATGGGGTTCTATTAGTTCAGTCTCCTCACAGATTTTGAGTAAATCAGGTCTTACCTTCAATTAATTGAAATTTATTGAGCACCTAATATTACAAATAACCATAGAAATTGCTCTTGCCGATATGACCCCATTAAACCCCTACAACAATCCTGGCAGTTAAGTTGTCATACTTGGTATATGGATATGGACATTGACTTGCAGAAGGCGCACATCTTGCCCAAAATCTATTGAGTTGCTGAATCTGAAATTCAAACCCAATCATTGTAACCAGTGTTCAAGATTTTTCCACATTCTATCCATACTTATCTCATTAAGCACTTTCTTTTTTATTTATTTATTTATTTATTTATTTATTTATTTATTTATTTTTAAAGGATGCCGTGAGGCTAATGGGCACTTTGTTTTTTAAGACTTTATTTATTTATTTATTTTTTTATTGAGAGAAGAGAGGGAGATGAAAGAGAGAGAGAGAGAGAGAAAGAGAGAGAGAGAGAGAGAGAAACATCAATGTGCGGTTGCTGGGGGCCGTGGCCTGCAACCGAGGCATGTACCCTGGCTGGAAATTGAACCTGCAACACTTTGGTTCACAACCCACTCTCAATCCACTGAGCTACGCCAGCCAGGGCTAATCATTAATCACTTTCTTAAGTACGCCTATACTCAATAAGATATACGAGATCTGTCCATAAGGTATCAAGCCATGTAATATGAAAAATAGAGACATTAACTGAAGAAAGTACAAGATATAAGAAACATTATATCTAGGACAATGACACCTCAGTCCCCTTCAAAGTAGACACCTTGGGACTTCACACCGTTCTCCCAATTGCCATCAGCTGCCCAGTCGTATTTTCCTGAATCTCATCGACAGTCTGAAATCTCTTCCCTTTCTAAGGTGATTTTGGTTTTGGGAAAAACCCGGAGTTGCAAGGCACCAAATCTGGGCTGCAGTGAGGCTGAATCACCTGGGTGATTTGATTGATGTTTCACCCAAAAACTCTACATGAGATGTGATGCATGAGTGGGTGTGTTGTTGTGATGAAGCTGCCAATCACCAGTTACCCGTAGCTGCTTCTGAATCTTCTGAATAGTTTCTGTGGAGGACTGTTCAAGCTTAATGCAAAATTTGATGCAGATTCATTGTTCTACTTGCTCAGTCAATTTTAAATGCAACAACCACACAGTACACATGCTCACTCAATGGCTTCTACTGCCCCCCCCCGCCAACTAGTACAATGAAGTCATTGTTGTTCATGAATGCACATTCCAGTCCACTCTCTGTTGCTGCTAGGTTACATTGATATTGCATCAAAAAATTCTCATTTAACAATGGCTGAAGTTTTTCTGGGCAGATCTCATATAGTAGAGGCAACTGGACTAAAGACAAGAATATTGGAAAAGATGGCATATATGTGGTACTTGATTTCCATTTAGAAGCAAAGGAAGGATATATACAATGAGAAATAGGTCTTGTAAGTTATGGATATGTGGATATCTACAAAGAGATATTCACATACCTGAATCCTAAACATTTTATTGCCACAGAATTCCCAAGCTCTCTTCTTGACTCTCAAAATCTCATCAACAATTCCCCAAGAAAAAACATGCTTACAGGTCAAGGAATAATAAGACCAGGTCAAGTGTGTGCTCTAGCATTCTAACACTTCACCACTATTGGAAACCCCTTGGTGAGACTGGACCATCCGTGCTCTAATTCCAGAGGTAAATATAAAGGATCTACTGAACAACGTTTAAAGTATCTAGAATGTGTAAGAACTCAATAACTATTAATTCATGCCTGAAATGCACTAAACACTCTTACTCCCCAAGGATAGTACAATTATGAACAACAGTGCAATCACAGACAAAAAAAGTACAGGTGTACCTAACTGCATTGCACTCCACAGTTGTTGTGTGTTTTACAAATTGAAGGCAAGATCCTCCACAAGCAAAAAGGTGACAACTTGCTGTATTGCAGAGGTCTGGCACTGAAACTGCAAAATCTATGAGGTATGCCTGTAGTGCTCTCTCCTTTCTAGAAGTCACAATCTAGTGGATTACTTTAAAAAAAATTGTGTATTATTCTGTTAGAACCTCCCAGAAAAGCGAAGGGTTGAACAAGTATAGGAGAACCATTTTACTACTTAAAGACTACCACTAGCATCTCGTCTTTCTTTACAACTATCAGCAACACATAGTTACACAGTTCAGTAGTCTTACTGGTTTATAGAAATTGAAATGACGTTTCAACCCTGCCTTATAACAACCATGGGGTTTTTGGACTCTGATTTCTTCTCTTCTGTTGCAGCTTAGTGCTATCCAGGAGCTGTGAGAAGGTACAGTTTCCTCCCCACCCCACATATAGCAAGTCCTTGGTTAGAGCATTCTGGTCGTCTAAGAGCCAGGCTGAGCCTTCCTGCTGTGGTTGGGCTGCAGGAAGTACTCTGTAGTACCTCAGTTCAGAGGGCCAGACACATAAAAAGGTTCCAAGAACACACAGAGAAAACACATAAACAAGTGTACACTCATCCATTTTTATGAAAACAGACATAAATGGTGTGGGAGTGCTTTAGCCCATGGAGTGTCTAGATTTTAGAGGGTTTAGTTGGGAGACTGACTAAATTTTGAAAGCAGAAATTTCAATGAAGAGGAAACTCAGGACTAGAGAATTTCAGGCCAAATGAATATAATTGCAAAGTCTAGGAGACTTAAGCTAACACACCTCATGTGAGGTCAAAACAAATAGACCCTTTACTGTTCTTAGAAAGATTAGTTTAGGGATTTGGTAGAGTCAGCATTTCTTCATGCTATCTTGCCTCTGAAATCATTCACATATCCGATCAGGTTTATTATAGGTCAAAGAGTCATTTTAAAGCAACTTATTCATCCATTTGAAACAATCCACATAAGCAGTGTGGATACTGTGAGGATACAACCCTTATCTTTGACTAGCTGATCTAGATTTAGTATGTCTTTAATTATTAAGCCATTAGAAAACCTTAATCTAGAGCTTCGTTTTTTCAATGCAAATTTATGGAAAGAAGTTCATCCATTGATTGAAATATGAGTATGAACAAGGTGTATTTTACCATATACCATATATGTGACATGTATAATATATATAGTATATATGTACTATATGTATATTATGCAAATATTATATGTGTAGATGATTGTCTAAATAAAGTGACAAAGTCTATTTGCCAAAAGGTAGTGATTAATTCTATTAGAAAACATGTCCTGTAAGTATTTAAAATATTTATGTTTTAGTGAAGAAAGTTTAACAAAAGTGCTAAAAGACTTGTAGCTTGCACAGGCATAACATCTACCTGTTACATTATCTTTTAATTTACTGTGTGTGCCAAATACCATGCTTCTCTGTCAAAAGCCAAACCAGAACCCAAGAACATCCTAGGCAGTGTTTCTAACCCTGTCCTGACCTTTGTTTAGAGCTTAAGAAATCAAGCCATCATAACTCCACAAAGCAAAGGCATTGAAATATGATGAGTTCCAGAAAAGAGGAATGTGACATTTCTTGATTAACCTGTAGTTGTATGTTTGTATGAAAGTGTATTTGTACTAGCAAAGGATAGTGTAATTATTTTATGACACTGTATTTTATTTTTTTTTAACTTGTATTTACTGATTTTAGAGACAGAGTAATGGGGGAAGAGCAAGAGCAAGTGAGGGGAGAGAGAGAGAAATTGATTTGTTGTTCCACTCATTTATGCATTCATTTGTTGATTCTTGTAGATGCTCTGACCAGAGATCAAACCATCAACCTTGGCATATTGGGATGGTGCTCTAACCAGCTGACCCACCTGGCCAGGGCTGTATTTTATTTCTTTATACAGCTTCATAAAAAAACTTGTTGTCTGTTTTCCTATTTATTCAATATTTCTTGAGTGGGTGTATAATGGTTAAAAATTTCTAAAAAGTTTACAATTAGGTGAAGGAGGCAGGGCATTAAAAATCTCTGAAATTACAGGTATCATCTTATTTGAATAAAAATGGTGCTATAAAAGACTGATGTGGGAGGATATAATTTAAGTGGGGGGTTGGGCAGCTAATGTACATTTAAGCCTAGAAGGAGTTAGTAGCCAAAATATACTTTACATATTAGAGTTTCCAGAAAATCTGCAACTTGACATACTTCATGTTTTACTCTTGAAACTAAAGGGAGAAGAGGGACAGTAACTTGTCTTAGTTTTATTGTATTCTTAAAGAAAGATATAAAAATTAATTTTCCTAAAATAGGATAATTGTGGAAGAAGTCTACAAATGAACTTCTTTATTTTTGTTTGAAAATTATGATTTTATCCCACACATTTAATACTCTACCTCCCATTTGATGTGTGTATATGTGGGCATATAATCTTTTTCCTGGTACACATCAGCAAAAACACTGTGCACAGGAAATAAGAAATAGGAATACCCACAGACTAGAATAATTGAATAATATCTGCAAGGTGTAGTACAAATAGGACCTGATGTAGAGAGGTTCAGCTCAGTCTGCCATTCACAGCAGGGGAAGGAAAGTCTATCTAGAAAGTAAGCAGAGAAGACCTTGACATCTCAAATTACCTTCACATTCATAAAACTAGTCTATAAAACTAAAGACAAGAGACCATTGGGCACAGAACTAAGTATCCCTCCTTCTACATTAATAATTTTGGACAAAAAACTTCACAGAGCATAATCTTCCTTCTTTCCAATTTGGTACTGAGAGTATTGAAGAGAAACACACAATTTCTCTTACAGAACCTATTGTAAGTTCCAATCCTGAACAAACATATACCACTTTTTTAAAAGATAAAGATGGAAAAGTCATAAGAGAGATTGCTTCCAGAAATAATAAACAAACACAAATAGCTGATCCCATGATAGTGGATTATCAGAACTCAACTAAAGTTAGTGTCATAAAAAAAAAACTAATTTTCCTTACATGGAACATAGGATCATCACAGACTATAAACCTGCCTATAATTGGATCTGAAAATGGAGCCATCCCCTTGAAAATGGCTTCATGGCAGGATTCTGAAGTATACATTTATTAATATGATTTATGTTATTTCTTAATTGAGGACATATTAACAAATTCTGTTATGGTTTTAGTGTCTCTCAACAATAATATATTTGAATCCTATTATTACATTTCACAACCAGAACTAAAGTTTAGTCACTAGTTGCCACAAACTAGTTATAATCAAGGCATAGGATCTTCAGTTAAACTGTTTTTCATTTATAAAAGCACTGTAAACATAATCTGGGTATTAGATAGTATTCTTTTTATGGACACTAATTTTTACCTGTTTTGAAGATAAATTATGCCCAAACTTCAAAATAGAATTCCTTAATAATGCTATAATGAAGGTTTTTTATTGAAAGCCTGCTCCTCCTCTGCCAGTTACTGCTGCAAACACAAAATTAGGTTGCCAGATAACAGCGAGTACTTTAGTGTCAGGTGACTCCAGTTTCCTCCAGCAGTTTTGCCTCAATTTCCTCATCTATACATTGGGAAACTAATAGTAGCTCTTGCATTGCATGAGCCTGTAGCTCCGTGCTTATCACAGAGCATGTGCTCAATATATATTAGTTCTATGTCCAAAAAGGTTGACACGTAGAATGGTTTAATAATGTCAATATGAGGCATTTTCTATAATAATAATGCTCATAATATTACTATTTCCTAGACATTGTCATTTTTTACTCACAAAGAATCTTAGGTTAGGTCTATGTTACGACAGGTATACCTTCATTGAAAACTAAACCAACACAATGACAAAAAAATTGACGTATTGTGAATATATGATTTATTGAACACAAAAACTGGCAGCTCAATGAAATAAACTGTTTGCTTGAATACAGGGGGAGACATGTTTTTTTTGGTACTCTGTGTACTCTTCTGTATTACATAGATAGAGCTTTCCTTAGTTCTTTTAACAGATACATTTTAGCAGTATATATTTATCTTAAGATGATCATTAAACATAAAATATCCTTGGAGCAGGGAAAAGTGGTGGGGGGGAAATGGAGACAACTGTACCTAAACAACTGTTTTTATTCCACTGTACTTGAATAAAAAAAATGGAAAAGAATGTTTCCAAATTAAACCAATAGCTGTTTTCCTATCTATAGCATATGCTTTCATTTCTCTCAAATATACATAAACTGACAGAGAACCATGTGTATAAGTGGGCTACAATAATCCTAATGACTTGGAAGTAATGTTTCACCATCATTGAACAAGTTCTGCATGCATCTACCCAGAAATTTTGGATAAAGACAAAATTCTATGCACCTGGTCAGTTGTGAAATGCTGACCAATGAACAGCTGCTAACAATAAGCTTATTGTGTTTATGTAATACAGTTCAGATCTAACGGTTAGTCTCTTCATAAATGGTGAAACACTAGGGATTTTTTTCTTGAGAGGAATCCTCCTTAATGGACAATACTATGTCTATATTCCACTGTACAACTAAATCTTCTCTCTATATAATTTGGGGACTTGGGGTCTGAAGGTCACATGAGCCTTTTCAGTTGGTTTTGAGGGGCTTAAGTCCCTCTTAGTAAAAAAAAAAGGCCTTATAATGTGGCAGAGAATGTAATTTTAGGAACTATTTTCTGTAGACTTGTTTTACCATGTTAACAAAAGTCTGTATTATGTTTGTTCCATTGATGTGGGTGTGTCCTTGTGTGTATATTCAAGAGAGACTTCTATTTGTTGCAAACATCTTGGAGTACTTTACAAAAGAATTTTAAAAATTAAACCAAACAGGATATGAAAGTGTACTGCCAGACAAGTAAGTCTTTAGGCATGATTTAAATTTAATTAATGACGTAAAGAGCTAAATCTGTGAAAGGAAGCGAGTTCTTTGGATTGGAGAAAGAGAAGCAGAAAACAGATATGAATATTTTGTGTAAGTCTTCCTTTGAGTAGCTCCAAAACTGTTCTTTTAGAAGTGCAGTTGGAAAACCCCAGGTTAAGTGAGTTCCAAGGAACAGTGTTTTAGGGAAAAAGACCAGATAATAGTGTCCATGTGTGTAGTGATTACAAAGTATTTTCCCAGCCATTATATCATTTGATTTCCCAACCCCATCAAAGTAAAGGAATTTGTTATCCCATTTTACAGATGAGTAAACTGATGACAGGAGAAATTAAGGGATCAAAGTCAAGAAAGTAATAGAGCTAGAAGTAAAAATATGTGTGTTGATCTAAATCTAGTATACTGTTGACAGTACCATGAGTCTGTGGCAAATCATTTACACTGGATATGTTTCTTCTGCCTCTATAGTTCTCTGTCTTTGAGGTAGTAGTGGCTTCCCAGGCTAATCTGTCACTCCATTCTCTCTCCCGAGGAACTCCTGACATTCTTGTTTAAGTGGAAAATGAGAAAACCAGTCTCCCTCCCTCTCTCCCTTCCTTCTTTTCTATTTATTTTTTTGTGGTTCAGTGATAGTTGTCCCAATTTTCCCCCTTTGCTCTCCCCTGTTCTACCCATCCCCGACCTTCCACATTCAATTCTCCCCCTACCTCTTTGTCTTTGTCAATTGGTGCTTTACAAGTCCCTTGCCTTGACCCTTCCCTTTTTTTTCCCTGTTATACCCCTTCCCCTGCCTCTCTGGTCACTGCCAGTTTGTTCTTTATTTCCATGTCTCTGGTTGTATTTTTCTCACTTGTTTGTTTTGTTGATTAGGTTCCACTTATAGGTGAGACCATATGGTATTTGCCTTTTACTGCCTGGCTTACTTCACTTAGCATAATGCTCTCCAGTTCCATTCATACTATCACAAAGAATAGAAGCTTCTTTCTTCTTTCTTTCTGATGTGTAGCATTCCATTGTGTAAATGCACCACAGGTTTTTTGATCCAATCATTTACTGATGGGCACTTAGGCTTTTTCCAGTACTTAGCTATTGTAAATAATATGCTATGGACATTGGGGTGCATGGTTTTCTAATTCAAGTGCATTGCAGATGATAGTCAGGACTTAATCCTTTCACAACATTAACAACATTAAACTGGCTTTGATGGTTTACCTTTTAAGTTACCCTCTAGGTTTTCCCAGAATCTTCCCAAGGAGATGTGATTGCAATGCTCCTGTGGTTGTAGGTAAAGCACTGTAGTGGGTAAAGAATGTCCTGCCCATTTCTGACTCAGACCAAGGGTGGTTATTCTAGAACCTCTAAGATTCTATGAGCATTGTGATTTCAGACAGTGGACCATGGCCTTGTGCCTGAGATGTGGGTAATGTAGTTAGTATCTGGATTGGTTTTTGAGAGACATCTAGTACTACTTAAGGAAGATAATTCAGAAGGGACTTTGCTACTGCCATCAAGTTTGTTGTTGTTTTGCTTTTCCTCTAAAAACATTTGATTTCTTATCTGAGGTTTGGCCTTCAAAAAGCTTACATTTTCTTTGTTACTTCTGTAGCCTCAGGCAAAGCTGGGAAGAACACTGTTTTTTGACTCTATAGATCTTTTGGAAAATCACATGTGATAGACCCAACAATAACCAACTGAAGCCATATCTCTGTAACCAGCTATTTGAGTAGGCCAGTCAAGCCAAATATTAGCCCAAATAAAGCAATGGGAATACAGAAGTATACCATTCGGGCAGGTAGAGCTTTGCAGACAAACAATAAACTTTTTAACCTTAGATTTTAAAGTACTACTTTTTTGTGGACTGTTACCTTTATGTTTACAAATATTAATGTAAAGACTTCCACTCTCTTGCTTTTTCCCAATAAATAAAGCCTATCTGTAAGATTCATATGACTTCCATATGCCAACTGAACATATGAGATAAGAAGACAAATCATTCCATTAGGAACTATTAGGGATAAAATATAGCTGGAATAGCATTTCTAACTGGCTGCATTACCCAGTCTGGTCTCCCGTCCAAGCACCCGTTCTCTCATCCTTCACTTCTCTGGTGATGAATTATTTCTGGCTGCATTGTGCTAATATTTGAATGCTGCCATCCTCCTTGAGCCTGTGTTTATCTCAACATCACTTTGATTGCCTGTTCTCTCTTTATGTATTTGTTTTTTTCAACTTTGCTTGTTAGCTTCTACCTCCAGATTTGCTCTATACTTACCTTTCCTAAACTGCCCTTAGTTTGTTCTGCATTGACTGTGGGGTTTTTTTTTTTAATTCTTATCACATAATGGTCACATGTCACCCTCTGTCACATGACTTTATTTATTACAAATTCCTGATCTTTTGATTTCTCTATGTCTCAGTAGGTCAGCTTTGACCCTCTGTATCTAGCATTGTGCTTGATGCTCTGGAAGGAATATTTTAAAAAGTATAATGCTCTGTTCACTTTTCTACCTATGTGGAATGCTCCTTTTTATATATATCCTAAACTTTTAATGACCCACTTTTTTACTAGCCTGGTCTTGGTAGTCATTTCTTCTTTTATATTTCTATAACATTTATTGTCCAGGTGCCTCAGGATCACATAAACAACGCCGCTACATCATTTCTTAATGTTTGTGTTATGGTAAGCTCTTGGAAGGCAGGTGTTCAGATCCTCAGTCCCTGGCACAATACCTTGTACATAATGGGTGTTCAGTCAGTGTCTGCCAATTATTAGTTTTGTATGTGATATAAGATTATGTGCACAGAAGAACTAAGAATACAACTATATCATATAACTCAGCTCTAAATGGAACTATATAGTTTTAAGTATTAAGTAGTGTTGTCCACTAGAAATTTCTATGAGAATTAAGAGAGGATTAAGAAAGGATTATCTTCATTACGCAATATAGCAGCTATTAGCCATGTTTTCTGTTGAACACTTGAAATGTGGTTACTGTGACTGAGGGGTTTGATTTAACTTTTATTGAACCATAATTAATTTGAAATTTAAAAGCCACATTTGGGTAGTGGCTACCAAATTAGATAATGAATGCTACAGGAATGAGGAGAATGTAAAGATAAATGTAGACTGTGAGTGGGAAAGTCTTCATGGAGGAAGATGAACATGGCTGCTCTTGAAGATGGGAAACAGAAAGAAGGGGTGGCGTACTTAAGTAAAGAGATGTAGGAGAAGCTCTGAGGTTATTGAAGATGCTGTTTGGGATCAGTTTGAAGACTTGAAGTAAAGGAGAACTTAAGAACTAGAGATAATAGTAATAATAAGGGCAGCCATTGTCTGACACTACAAGTCACATACTAACTTAATCCTCACAACAATAGTATGTCTCAGGAAATATAAATAATTTGCCCAAGGGATCAAATGAATAAATGGCAAACCTAGGATTTGAAATAAAGTCCATTTAACTAAAAACTCTAAGTTACCATGACCATACTATACTTTCCCATGCTCTGACATGTTAAGAAAGACAAGTAGAAAATAGCCCAGATGTCCTTCATCTGGTAAATGGGTAAACAACTAATGAATATGTCCAACCAATGAATACAACTTAGCAATATAAAAAGTAATAGAACTACAAATAAATGGAACAATGTGGATGAATCTCAAATGTGTCAGGCTAAGTGAAAGAAGCCATGAACTGGGGTTGAAGGGTGGGGCCGACTACAGAGAAAGGAGAATTTTGAAGGAAGGGTGATGAAAATACTCTGTATTTTGATTATAATAGTGGTTCCATGATTATGCATTTGTCATAGTCACAGAACTGTTGGGAACTTCCCTGACGGGTATCAGAAGCTGAAACCCCCGCCTAGGTTAAGCCTAAGGGAACGCCCTTGGAACCGTAAGCCAGCAAGGAGACAAAAGCTTATCTTCCTGGCAGGACTGCTGCTTCTGCTGCTTTATTCATAACTGAACCCCAAAAAGCTTGGTCGGTTAGCCAAAGACGGGTAAGATTCCCCACGGGGGGAACAACCTAAGACAGGCACAATCACTTTGGGAGGCCCCCCAAAAGAAGGACTTGGGGGGCTGCAGCAAAAGGGGGTGATAGACCCTCGCTCCTCAGCTTTGACATAGCCTGAGTTCTCAGCATCTGGGAAAAAACCTCCTTGTCTCCCAGTTGCCTTAGTTCCCTTGCTCCACCTAAGCCTGAAACAATGACAGGGTGGTGCAGCTCTGTTCTGAGAAGTGCGGATTCCCCGGGTGATCAGGCCTAAGAAAGAACATGTAAATTACTGTGAAACCTCCTTTGTTTAGAATGCTCTCAGTTGAATGAGAAGGGTCTTAGGAGGAAGTTATTTTGTTCCTCAGTCTTACAGCTCTTTGACCCCCAACTCAATAGACCGGCAGAGTTCTTTGTTTTCTATGGTTCCTTACTTCCCCCTAATGAGTACTGTACTTTACCTGAATTATTATGCAAAATGAGCCTAATAAAAGCAGGTATGGACGGTAAATCAGCGCTCTCCCCACTAGGGGGGGTGGCCATTTTGTCCCTACTTCCCCACAGAAACTAGCTTGTGTCTGTGCATGTGTTTTCTCTCGCGTGTTTTCGTCAAGCCATCCACAGTGTTCCGTGGTCACTGCTGGCCGGTGACCCACACGCAACACAGAACTGTAAGCTAAAAGGGTAAATTTTACTGTATGTAAATTGTACTTCAATAAATTTGACCAAAAAGAAAGACTTACAAGTAAATTCAAGTTTATTTTCACAAAGGGAGGTGGCAATATGATTGGTTATTCTAACTAAGGATCTTTTGAAAAATAAATAATTCTAAATTTCTTGTGCCTAAACATGTCTTTACATCTATTATATATCTATTATATATATTGTATATGTACACACACATAATAGAAAAATGATGTAGGAATTGAAGACTCTTAAGAGACGTGTGTGTGTATGAAGTAGTTATATTTTGTATTTAATGTGAGTTGACACAGTAAATGTTTATTCAACTTGATGTTTATTTACTATTGGCATGTGAAAGAGGGTGGAAGTGGAGGAAGAAGAGATATTTTAATTAAACCTGAATGGTAAGATGTTGTATGATTTATCCCATTTCCCTTTTATTTTGTTTAAGTGAAAAATAACTACCATATGAAGTCATCAGCCCATTTGAAAGCTTGTTCTACAATTTCCCAATACATAATGAAATTCTTGTTTTACAATAAACTACTTATGTGAGACAATAGTACAGTGGATGTCTTTTTGCATATACTGATTTTTTCCTTTTATATTTTCAAAAAAACTCATACAGAATTAATTATCTGAAAGTCTTACATGACTTTGATTTCACTCACTTTGTTGTGTGTGTTCATAAAACCATAGTTACACACAGTTCTTAGGCAGAGGCAATGTCAAAATATTATATAGCCTGGTTTGTTGTCTATGACCAGATAAAAGGTTATCTCTATTTCATAATGGAAAAGGTGACATACAGGGTAATTAACTTTCCCATAATCACATTCCTAATGCCTAGGGATTCATGCTTAAAAGAATGATTAATCTTAATAAAAAACTAAACAAGATTAATTAGTGATTATGATTTAAGAATTTTTATTGGTTTTCTACTTTAAGCATTTCTTCAGGTTCAAGCTTTATTAACATCATACATAACAATACTTTAATAATCCTCATTATTTTTAAAGTAGTATTAGGGAAAGTGTAAGTTACAGGTTATGTTATTCTATGACTAGATTGCATTTATCAACATGTAATTTTAGGTAATGAATATTAAAACACTTTGCTGGATATAAATTACTAAACAAATGTTATTGTTTTCTTTGATTTTAACTTTTAATCATTTACTTGTCATTTTTCTTAGGTTCCTGAGTAGTGTAATGCTTACATTTGCAGAGGAAAATGATATCTAATGCTATTCTACCTAGGAAATAATTTTGTTGGGGTACAAGTAAATATGTAATTAAATATCTACATCTACATATAACAAAGTTTCAAAGAGTGATCTAATTAAGATAATGTGAATAAAACTGCTTTTAAACGGATATAAAACCAGTAATTGGCATCATGGTGACTTGTCATTCTGTTTAGTGATTTTGAAGTATTAATTTCATATGTAAGGTATGTACATGTGTTTCTGTGTGTATACAAGTGCACCATTGACACTGTAATCCACATTTTCTCCATTTATTTTTCTTCTTGTAATTGCAATTTATTTTTTAAAATATATTTTGTTGATTATACTATCACAGTTGTCCCATTTCCTCCCCCCTTTATTCTCCTCTGCCATGCATCCCCCTCCCACCAGCATTCCCTCCCTTTAGTTCATGTCCATGGGTCATACATATAAGTTCTTTGGCTTCTACATTTTCTATACTATTCTTAACTTCCCCTATTTTGTAGGCCATTTATGCTTTTATTTCCTGTAACTTTTCCCTGTTCTCCCCCCTAACCCTCCCCACTGGTAACTCTCCATGTGATCTCCATTTCTGTGATTCTGTTCCTGTTCTAGTCGTTTGCTTAGTTTGTTTTTCTTTTTGTTTTTCTAGGTTCAGTTGTTGTTGGTTATAAGTTTGTTGTGTTTTTACTGTTTGTATTTTTGATCTTCTTCTTTTTCTTCTGTAAGTCCCTTTAACACTTCATATATTAAGGGCTTGGTGATGATGAACTCCTTGAATTTGATCTTATCTGAGAAGCACTTTGTTTGCCCTTTCATTCTAAATGATAGATTTGCTGGATAAAGTAATCTTGGATGCAGGTCCTTGCCTTTCATGGCTTGGAATACTTCTTTCCAGCCTCTTCTTGCCTGTAAGGTTTCTTTTGAGAAATCGAATGATAGTCTTATGGGAACTCCTTTGAAGGTAACTCTCATTTTCTCTGCTACTTTTCAGATTCTCTCCTTATCTTTAATCTTGGGTAATGCAATTATGATATGCCTTGGTATGTGCTTTCTTGGGTCCAACTTCTTTGGAACTCTCTGAGCTTCCTGGACTTCTTGGAAGTCTATTTCCTTTGACAGATTGGGGGAGTTCTCTTTCGTTATTTTTTCAAATAAGTTTTCAATTTCTTGTTCTTCCTCTTCTCTGGCATCCTTATGATTTGGATGTTGGAATGTTTAAAGTTGTTCTGGAGGTTCCTAAGTCACTCCTCATTTTTTAAAATTCTTTTTTCCTCATTCTCTTCTGGTTGAATGTTTATTTCTTCCTTTTGCTTCAAACCATTGATGTGAGTCCTGTTTTCCATTTGTTGGTTCCCTGTGCATTTTCCTTTATTTCACTTTTCATAGCTTTTACTTTTTCCTCTATTTTTTGACCATATCAACCATTTCTGTGAACATCCTGATTAGCAGTGTCTTGAAGTCTGCATCTCATAGGTTGGCTATCTCTTCATCATTTAGTTGTATTTTTTTCTGGAGCTGTTATCTGTTCTTTCATTTGGACCATTTTTTTTTGTCTTGACCTGCCAGTCTGGATGAACGTTTCTCCTTTAACTCCTTGGTTGTTGGACTTTAATACCATTTGATTTTCTGGCATTTCTGGTTGTTGTTTTTTTTGTTTGTTTTTAAACTTGTTGTTGCCCTTCCTTTGGTTGTGCAAAGAGGCACAGTATATCTACCTACACCTCCATCTTGGCCAGAAGGCCTATAATTACAACTTAGTGATACTTAGGGAGAGAGAAATTAGATATAAATAGGGTCAGAACTTACCAACTTTTAATTGTGTTAAGGCAATACTAATATCTCCATTGAACATATTTTTGACACTTAATCAAAACTTAAAACAAAGAAAATGATAACTGTTGATTTTATGATTTTTCTTAGAACTTCTAATATATGTATGTAATGCCTTTTGGTTATATTATTTTTCCTTTCCCCCCATTATTTTGATAATTTATTTTTTATTTTGAATAATTTCTTTTCACAAATATAGAAAACTGCAAAGTACAGAAATATTTAGTTGTCTGATAGGAGGTATCAAACTTATATTGTAAAATAAATCTTTGATAATTTAAAGAACAAGTTTAAACACTTGTTAAAAAGTTGGATTAGCTCTGGCTGGGTGGCTCAGCTTGTTGGAGTGTCCTTCCATAAGTCAAAAGGTTGTAGGTTCAATTCTTGGTTAGGGTACATACCTAGGTTTTTGTCGTAGGTTCAATCCCCAGTTGGAGCATGCACATTTGTCAATGCATTTGTCTCTCACATTGATGTTTCTCTTTCTCTCTCTTTCTCCCTTCCTCTTTCTCTAGAAATCAATAAGCATATCCTTGGTTTAGGATTTAAAATATTGAGTTAGATTTTCATCCATTAAGGTCACATTTGCTTTTGTGAATTGCTAATCACCATAATCATAATCATGGGCTGGACAACTTCAGCTATTGATAGGTGACAGCTCATAAGTGAGGGATCTGGTCCCAATGTCTCTCTTATCTCCTTGTCAGAGATTCATGTAAAGTAATGATGCTGCTGATCCTGAGTTTGCAGGCTACAAGATGAGAAGACTTAAAATCACTGGTTGTTTGGAAGAGAGGGTACATTTTCTCCCATTGACTGTCTCAGCCTGCAAGCCCTAGGCAGAGAGATGGTTGGCAGAGAGCTGGCAGTGAAGGGCTATGGAAATAAGAAGGTAAAGAAGGGAGGTGAAGACCTTTGTACACTATAAATGCAAGGCTGCTAATCTAGGGAGATACATATGGAATGGGGGACTGTGTGATATTTAGAAAAGGTATGGTAAACTTAGAAGGCAAGTCATGCCTGAGACTTTCCAATTTGATTTTAGATTCTGTATTTGGGCTCTGCCAAATTTCTGTTGATTGAGGTGCTTGCCTTGAATTAGGCAACAATTTAAATATGGTTGTGACAGATATTTTGATGTGTATCAAAAGCAAACAAACAAGGTAGTAGTAACTTAATATATTTTCCCCCATTACCAAGGAGGTAAGGATGGCCTACAACTCATTCCTGTACCTGATCTGTACATCTTGGGAATGTTGACTGAAATTCAGAGATGCCTGTTATACATATTTCACAGTTATAAACAGTTTCCACTTTGACATATTTGCATCAAAAAGCCCATCAAAGAGCTAAATGAAATATCCTGCTTGGAATTAAGGTCACTAATAAGAGCCAGGTGATCAATGTAAATCATATAACTCTAGGTCCGACTCTTGAGTAACAAAGAGGAAGGGGACATAGCTAGGTAAGAAGGCAGAGGCTTGTTGGAACTGATAAGAGTACAAGTCTCCAGTGTTTGGAGTGGCCTTGGGATATAGACCAGGCAAGGGACTGAATGGCCCAGCCCTGCTCTGTGTCTTTGAGTTCATGGGATCCAAGCAGGAGCTGACTCCTTTTTCTTTTTCTTCTTTCCCTCCCCCGTCTTTGGTGAAGATTAAATAAATAATTCATTATAAAGCACTTAGTGCTTGGCACATATAATCTATATGTGTTAGCTAATTGTCTTTTTTGTTTCTGCCTCATGCATATAATCTATGTAACTGTTAGCTAATTTTTTTTTGTTTCTGCCTCATGCATGCCCAAGAGTAAGCACCTCTTTGCCCCTCATCTCCTGCTTTATCTATCCCATACTCTTGAAGTCACCAAATGGTTGTCTTGAGAGAGCATGTTTGGCTATGTGTCTTCTCCCAGTGACAATGACTGCCACTCCACACACTGGTTTCCAAAGAAGGACTAATTTTCTTCAAACGTGTAAATCACCACAGTGTGTAAGAGCCTAGCTTCCCTCCTCGTGTGAGACATATATGAATTTTGGGAATAATAGAGGGAGAATACAAGCCAGGGTATGACTCTTGATAGCAGCACAATTTCAGATCCAGCCCAGGCTCTTTTTAGGCCAACTGCCAACTCTCAGCCTCACCTACATAGCAGGGGTAGCTCATCCTTCACCACCAAAACTATTCAGAGCTGCAGGCTATGAATCTGGGCTAAACTTTGGCCCAGATTTACCTATTCTACTATGAAATTTACCCAGGATTATGCATAGTAAGAACAGCCATACCTTTTGGGCAAACTTCTTTTCTTTCATAGGATTACAGCCAGGTTCTGTGTGGTACCAACAAGAAAATCATAAGCAGGTCATCACTGGTGCATTTCCAAAATCCTATGTTTATACATGGTCAGTTTAAAGCAGAACAAAGTACAGATGCTTTGGTTGAAGTAGGATGAGAAACCCAAGCTCTCTCTGTCTGCTTGGGCTTAGCCACTTCCCTCATCAACCTCTCAGGTCACTGCAGTAGGTTTAGAATTAAAATCAGATCTTCAAAGCATTTTGTCTCCTAGGAGTGGTTTATTGACTTTTTCTGAGTTGTCATTGAGTCATTTTCATTTTAGAGTAGCCTGCTAGCATTGATAATGGGGAAAAAAACAATCTTTGTTAGACATCAGGAAAAAACATTCTTCATGTAATTAATGTTTTATGATAGAAACCAAAAATTTTAAAGCTTACAATGTTCCAGGTGCTTTTAAATATATTATCTTATATATTATCTGCCACATGTCTGTGATGAGACTATTATCATCCATATTATAGTTGATAAAAATGAGTACCTAAAAAAGCGAAGTTATTTGGCCTGGGTCATAATGCTATAAGGTGATGGATCTGTCTGACACTAAATGCTGCATTCCCCCTTTCCATTTATGGAAGCTTCAGGAAATTTATTGTATTTCTTTAATTTCTGCTATTATATGTTATTATAATCCATTAATCACTTGAGCAGAACAGCAAGTGGGTGGAGACTGTGAATCTTGAAATGCACTTCTTAGAAAGTGGGAGTAGTTAATTAGCAAGTTGAAGTTGGTAAGATTAACAGCATTTTCCAGGCAAAGGAAAAGTCCTCACATTACTTCTTGGACAGGAGCATGGAGAAAAAAACTTTAGTAACTTCTAGCAACTTCCTTTGTGTTGTGTATCTCAATACTAGTGCCACCCTCTCCTTTTCTTTTTTTTTTTTTGCCATAAAAAGAACACAGTAAATGTTCAATATAATGTCAAGAACTAGCTATAGCTATATCATGATTCTCTTTTCCAAAATCACTCAGCTATAATTCATTAAAAGTGAAATGTAACCGGAATATAGAGATGGTCTTTGCTAACAAAGGTTAACATAAACTCTTTATATCTGTGAGCTGGGAAGAATTTACAATTTGTACCAATGGTTGAGAACCTATCCTCTTAAATTTAGTAGATTAAACAATTTATATTCATCAAAACAATTACTGGTACCTTTTTTCCAACTAACTTTGATGTAAAAAAATGTCCTAAGCAAGACAAATAATGGGAAAGAAAAATATCTTAAAATAACACTAAATCTTGAACATGTTGAAGAGAAAATAGTCACATTCCCATGTTATATGACATTTTCATTTTATTGAGAACATGGCTGACATGTTTATAAGCTAAGTTTGTTTTCAGACCAGAGAATCATGCAGATGTTTTGTCTGGGAAGACTTATGAGCTGTGTGACTTACTTTATTGTTAACTTTTAATAATAAAACAAACTGTTCAACTTAGAAATCATTTCTTGTCCTTTTCATTGCTCTTTGCACATTACCTTTGTAGCTTTAAAAAGATCCTCTGTATTTTAATATTTTACTCACTCCTGCCAGTAAACATAGCTATGTATAAAATTAAACAACAATAGGCATTGGAAGTACACCATGTCCTTGGAAGCCACATTGGTATACCAATATTAAAAGAACCACAGAGGCACAGAAAAAATTCTACAGCTGCTTTTGCAAATGTATAGAGAACATTTTGATAATGTTGCATGTTGCTGCTGCAATGTAAATTTTTATATGCTCTCAGGAAATTGGATTCTTTAAATATCTATAAATTATTCTAAGTCAAATACCTAGGAAGTCAAAGAGAACTAACCCTTTAAGACCCTATGACCTAGCAAGAACACAAGGCTTTACCTCCATGAGTAGGTCACACACTGACAGGTTTGATTTTATGTATCTTTTAATAGTTAGTACATACATTTCATTGACTGCTGGAGTTTCAGGAGTTGGGGATGAATGAAGATCTTTCTGTTATTGAAGTGTTTATTTGCCTCTCATATTCCTTGGCTTTTCTATCATTTATCTTCCCTGTTACCTCCCTTGCAGGGGTATCCAACCTTTTGGCATCTCTGGGCCACACTGGAAGAAGAAGAGTTGTTTTGGGCCACACATTAAATACATTGTGATGTGTAATCACAAAACATCTGATAATGTTTTAAGTAAATTTACGATTTTGTGTTGGGCCACATCTAACCCACAGGCCATAAGTTGCACACCTTAGCTTAGGGGCTCATGTAACAGTGCATTTAACAGATTAGTGAAAGTCCTACTAATATTTGTATTATGTTTATCCATACCTGTGTTACCATATTCTATCATTTAGAACCAAATGATTTTAATCACTAGTGGTAAATAGATTATAAGATTCATGAGGTCTAGGGTCATGCATTTCTCCCCTATATTACCAGTACAGCCAATTGTCTGTATCCAATGGATGTTAAATGAATATTTGATAATTGAATGAAACAATGTTATCTATTTGTAGATAGAAAAACTGAAGCACATGAGCATATGAGACTTTAAATAAGTTAAACATTGGGTAGACAGAAAATGAGGAAGATCTCATATCTTTTTGCTGTTCTAATCAATTATTTTTTCCATCAGATTTTGTTTCTTTTGAAACAGGGGTATCAAACTCATTTTCACCAGGGGCCACATCAGCCTCGAGGTTGCCTTCAAAGGGCCAAATGTAATTTTAGGACTGTATACGTATACATGTAACTACTCCTTAACAGTTAAGTAAGAGTTCAGCACTGCCGCTGGGTAGAAACAAGGTGCCAGGCCTGATAAAACAAGGTAGAGGGCTGGATTTGGCCCATGGGCCTCGTATTTGTTACCCGTGATTTAAAAGGAAATTCTTACCTTATAAAACTTAGATCGCTAATATTTGAACCAATTTTTTTCTAACATATTTATTAAACAAGGATCTGGTCTATTCTGGATTTCTTAGCAAAAACTCTTAGAGATAAAATCATTCAATCATTCTGCTGCTTCAGGCTCAAATAGTTTTTTTCCAGAATCTTTCAAACTGGATAAAGAGGCTCTCAAAACATCTAGAAACAATGTGCATTTTATTAATTTAAACTAAATCAAGAGAAAAACCTGTTTCAGTATAATAAAATTCAATTTATTGTAACAAATGTACTCTACTTTATAAGCTTGGGGTACAAATAAGGTCATGTGGTAGTCATCAGTGCTGTTTACCAAATAGTTCCAGCTCTCTGCCTTGTTGCAACATGGTAGAGTTGCACTTTCCGGTTCTTTATAGTGTGGTGGGAACATGTGACTAGATCTGGCCAAAGTGTTTTGAAGAGTGGGTATATGTCATTTCCAGGCCAGAGCATTTAATACCTGGTTGAAGACCCAACAGAGCTGTCCTTCTCTTTGACATGGTAGACTCGAATATGCTTCAACAGTGACTTCTCTCTCAGCCTGGTACCCTGACTGATTAAAAGGAACAGAGTTCACTGCTGATCCAAAATTGTCATATAGCATGGGAGAAAATGAATCTGTGTTGTTTTTAGCCATTGGGGCTGTTATGATAGCATAATGTAGCCTAGTCTGACTGCTCTAGGTAATATTTCTCTTATTTTTCCAACTAATCTTTGTAACACTCAAAGATTATTACTGCCTTCTCCATTAATTTGTTCCCTAAAACCCACTGCTTCATTTTATTCAAAAAAATCAGAAAAAAAAGACCCAAAAGTCTTATCTGTTCACTATTGCCTTTTATCCATCTCTGCCATGTAGTGTATCCATGGTTTCTCACAGACAAGGTTTCCCCCCACCTCACTCCAACTAGAGTGATAATACTTCTGCTGATTTACATCTTGGCATACTAAGTAGTACCACATCAGTTGTTTTAATTCACATCTTTAGCCATTACATCCTTAGCCATTACCTGGAATGTAGCGTGTGAAAGGGTAACTGGACTACAGCACTTCCTGTATTGAAACCACACCACTCTCAAGTTTTGGGCCTTAGAATTTCCCTCTATGGGTACTTGATTCCCTAGTGTGTCACTAGATCATAGACTCATGATCCATTAGAGAGATTCTAATAATCTTGGTCACCAAAAGGGAAGAAACCAATGCCTTTATTCTTGTTGAGGGGGACAGACAGATACATACACAATAAGTTCTAATGTATCAACATGCCATGCCATTATTATAGAGGCAGAAGCTCTTATGAAGGGTGATTAGAGGAGGCTTTATAGAGCAATAATTGATTTAAACCTTAAAGTATATGATTTTTTTCTAGAATAAAACTGAAGAAAGGCACTGCAGGAAGAGGAACTGTTTATGCAGCCCTGTAAGTGTTAAGGAAGTGGCTGGAACAGGTAGAGATGTCAATGAGACAAATACCAGGAAAGGAGTTTGTTGGAATGCACAAGGAGTGAAAAATAACTGTAGAATATTATTCAGAAAAAAATATCAGATGGTAAAGAAGGTGATATAAGATAGTAACTTTGACCTGTGAATGACCATCACTATCCCCCAAACGAAATCCTTGTTATCACAGTGCCAATTTCCAAACCCCTCACATGTGATGCTTGACTCCAAGAATTGAGAGCATTCTTTTTAAACTGAATTACAAAGAGGGAGCATATTGGACTTTCAACATACTGGCAAAGGAATAGTGATTCCTAAACAGATCATCTCCATTATCTTTTCCATCCACAACTCTAAACCTAATGGGTGTAGAGCTGGAATTATAAGGGAAACCTAAATGTGGCTCACCTTGCTCCTCACTTGCTTCTGGATAAAATGCTGCTTCTTGCTTCTGCTGCTTATTTCAGATGCCACAGAAGCAGCTCTGCTTTGTGATCAGATGCAAGGATAGGTTGAAACCAACACTTTAAGGGAAGCCTCAGAAGCTGGTGCTTGAGATTTGCTTGCCACCTGTATTATGCTTGCCACAGCATACCACAGTATGGGGGGAGTTTCCTGAGGACTCTGTGGGTAGCTTGAGTATTCTCATTAATTAGGAAATTAGGTTGTTGACTACAAATTGAAGAGTTAGGAATCTTTTTTTTAAAGTTGAGGAAATGGAGTGTGGGAGTTTAGATGATAGTTTTGCTTTTTATACCAAATTGCAGTGGTTTACTTCCTTTTGTTTTGGGGGGTCATATTAACTTTAACTCCAATGCTAGTCCCTCAGAAGGCTGTTCAGCCTTCCTATGGATGGGTTCATTTTACAAGATTTCCTGTATGAGCATGACTCTGAGTAATAGAAGTAACCTTATTAATTATAAGTCTTTTTTTCATGTCCCCCAAACTGCTCACTTGATTTTTTTCTTTAAGACTCTTATTCCTTCTAGAAACAAACTTAAAAAGTCCAGTTGTTTTTGATATCTAAGGTTCCTTAGAGTTACCCACTTATGGATAATACACAATAAATTTTAATATCATCTCCACTCACTAGTATATTCTGGGTCTCTAGTTCCACTCTTATGCAGTCCTTTTTCGTTGGTGTTTTTTTTTTTTTGTCATTTTTTGACACTCTGGGATTTTATTCTTTAAAACTTTAAACAAATTTTCAATTATACTTAAAGTACAATTTTGTATTCATTTCAGGTTACACAACCCAGTGATTAGACATTTATATAACTTATGAAGTGATCGCTCTGATAAATCTAGTACCCATCTGACACCATACATAGTTATTAATATATTATTGACTACATTCCCTATGCTGTACTTTACATCCCCATCACTATTTTGTAGCTACCAATTTGTACTTCTTAAACCCTTCACCTTTTTCACCAAACCTCCAACCCCTCTGTCATCTGGCAACCATGAAAATGTCCCCTATATATTTGAGTCTGTTTCTGTTCTGCTCGTTCATTTATTTTATTTTTTTAGATTTCACAAATAGATGAAATCACATGGTATTTGTCTTTCTGTGTCTGAGTTATTTCACTCAGAACAATACCCTCCATGTATAGCCATGTGGTTTCAGATGGCAAGATTTCATTCTTTATTTTTAATCCTCTCCCAAGGATATATTTTCATTGCTTTTAGGGAGAGAAAAGTCAAGAAAGAGAAACATGCATGTGAGAGAGTTAAACATCAACCAGTTGCCTCCTGTGCATGCCTAGACCAGGATGCACCTGGACTGTGGATTAAACCTGCAGTCGAGGTATGTGCCCTGACTAGGAATTGAATCTGAAATCTTTTGGTTATGGGAAGTTGCTCCAACCAAGTGAGCCACACTGGCCAGGGCAATATTTCATTCATTTTAATGGCTGAATCATATTCCATTGTGTATATATGTGTATGTGTGTTTGCATCACTTCTTTTTTACCCATCCATCTATTAGTGTGCACTTAGAATTGCTTCCATATCTTGGCTGTTGTGTGTAACATTGTAATGAACTCATGGATGTATATGCCTTTTTTTATTTTGTGTTTTGGGTTTCTTTGGATAAAACCTAGAAGTGGAATTGCTGGATCTCTGGCTATAGACTTTATTTTAAAGTCTATTTGTCTGCTATTATCATTGGTACCCCAGTTTTGGTTTTTTTTTGGTTTGGTTTGGTTTCAATTTTCATGAACTATCTTTTTCCATCCTTTTACTTTTAGTTTGTGTGTGTCTTTTGATCTGAAATGTCTCTTGTAGACAGCACATGTAAGGGTCATATTTTGTTATCCATTCAGCCACTGTGTGTGTTCTGCTTGGAGGTTTTAATTCACTTGTACATAAAATAATTGTTTATTGATATGTATTTATTGCTATTTTATTATTCATATTATGATCTTTTTTCTTTTTCTTAAAGAAGACCCTTTAACATTTTTGTAATACTTGTTTAATGGTTATAAATTTCTTTAGCTTTTTCTTGTCTGGGAAGCTCTAACGTCTGTCTTTAGATTCCAAATGATAGCTTTGCTCAGTACAGTAATGTCGGTTGTAGGTCCTTGCTTTTTATCACTTTGAATATATAATGCCTATCCTTTCTGGCATGCATAGTTTCTGTTGAGAAATCAGCAGACAGTCTTATGGGAGCTCCCTTGCAGGTAAATAACCTTTTTTCTCTTACTGCTTTTAAGATTCTTACCTTGTCTTTAACCTTTTGCCTTTTAATTATGAAGTATCTTGTTGTGGGCCTCTTTGGGTTCATCTTGTTTGGGGCTCTGTGATTCCTTGACTTGTACATCTATTTCCTTCTCTCAATGAGGGAAGTTTTCTATCATTATTTTTTCATATAAGTTTCAATTCCTTGCTCTCTCTCCTATCTGGCACCCCCTTCATATAAATGTTGGTATATTTGAAGTTTCTCAGAGGCTACATATACTGTCTTCATTTTTTTGGATTATTTTTTATTTTTGCTGTTCTGATTGGGAACTTTCTGCTTCCTTATCTTCTAAGTCTCTGATTTGATCCTCTGCTTTATCTACTTCACTTTTGATCCCTGTACTATATTTTTTCATTTCAATTATGTTTCTGACTATTTTTATATTTATATCTTTATATTTATATCTCCATTTTAATAGGTTCTTTTAAAAATATTTTATTTATTTATTTTTAGAGAGAGGGGAAGGGAGGGAGAAAGAAAGGGAGAGAAACATCAATGTGTGGTTGCCTCTCACATGCCCTCTCCTGGGGACCTGGCTATAACCCAGGCATGTGCCCTGACTGGGAATTGAACTGGCAACCCTTGGCAACCCTTTGGTTCGCAGGCCAGTATGCAATCTACTGAGCCACACCAGCTGGGGCTCTATTTCCATTTTTGTTTCCTGTGTGTTTGTTGAAGTCCTCACTAAGTTCATGCACTCTTCCTCAAAGTTCCTTGAGCATTTTTACATTTTTATAACCAGTGTGTTGAACTCTACATTTAGTAGAATGCTTGTTTCTATTTTGTTCTTTTTTTTTTGAGTTTTGTTCTGTTCTTCATTTGGGACATGTTTCTTTGCCTTTTCATTTTGGCTGCCTCCCTGTGTATTAGGTAGGGCTGCTGCATTTCCCAGGCTTGGTAGAGTGGCCTTAGGTAGTAGATGTCCTGTAAGTCTCAGTGGCTTAGTTTTCCCAGCATCTAAGCTAGGTGCTCCAGGTGTGCTCCCTGTGTGTGTTGTGTGTACCCTCCTGTTGTAGTCAAGCCTTTATTTTTGTTGGCACTTCCATGGAAAGGATATACCCCTAGGCTGATCAGTTTTGAGGACTGACCAAGATGACAGCAGAGAAGACTTGCTTCTGAAAGGCTTTGGTGTTTGACGAGTCTTCCCCTTGAGGATGTCACTTGTGGAAGTAGTTAAATGATGCTTCAGTGTTGTCTGAAGCTGTCCACTGGAAGCAGTAGCTTTAGGGCCTCCTGGGAGGTGCAGGCCAATATCAGCTGCTGCTTGTGCCCTGCCTGGGACCACCTGGCATGAGTTACAAAGTGGTCTGCAGATGGCTGCTACTTCTGCTGGGCTTCGGGTTGCCCAGCAGAGGCCAAGTGGCAAACCAAGTCTGTCTGCTGCTAGTGCTGGGCCTCAGATCACTTAGTGAGAGGCAAGATGTTGCTTGTTTGAGAAATATTAAGAATGTCTGTAGCATAAACATAGATAGGCCCTTGGTATGGAAAAGCTACTGAAAATGGCATGGGTGGGCCTACAGGTTTGGTGGGGCAGAGTCTCAGGGAATCACCAGGGAAGGGTGAATAGTGTTAGCAAGATTGATGAAGATTCAGATCTGGTATCTGCCTGCTGACTCTATGGCATGAGGGCTCATCCAAGGAATAATGGCCTCTGAAAGCACTTCTTTCTGGGAGAAAGCTTCCCCTCCAACCATAGCTGGACAAATCAGTTCCTCCGTGTATGTCCTTGGTTCCTTTTAGGCTGCTGCCTCAGCACTGGAGCTCAGAACAATTGAGTCCATGTCTGTCCTTATGTGGACCCTTTAAGAGGAATGCCTGGGACTCCAGAAAGTCTCTCTCTCTCACTCAGCCACAGCCCCAGCTGGTTTTCACATAAGTTATTAATTTTCTAGAATCTACCTTCCCTTCTCTTCCCAAACAAACAAAAGCAAAACTTCCCATGTCAAAAGCATAAAAGATGGAGTTCTTATCAACTCATTCATCAGGTATGTGTAAACCCAATTTACACTTAAGCTGGATCCCTGCACATGTAAGAAAATATCACTCCATGCCAGTCTTTTTTTTAGACTAAACTGAAGACAAAGCGCTGAAAATGTCTCCACCAAAATCCAGTATGCGTTTGTTGCTAGATGGATAGGTTATCAAAGGTGACTTACCACATCATTTGCAGAATGTCATTCAAGATATCAATGTGTAAATGTCACGAGTTTTATAAGAGAACCTCAGTGCATCAGCTTAATCTCCAGGGCTTTCACAGCAGCATAGAGCTTAAAGTTATAACAATTCCTGTTTCTTTTTCGTCAGCGGGACATACAGTAGACTTAGTACTGACTTCCTGTGTGATTCAAAATATCAAGCCTCAAATACTTTGGGGGGAAAATGGAATTCATTAAAATCAGAGTAAAGCAATTTTTCATGGTGAAAGAGACATACAAATTCAGAATTTCTAAAGAATTAAGGATGTTTTTCTCATAAGTCTTGTGGATTGGATCTAAATGAATAAGCATTCATTGTGTATAAAGGAAGTAGATACTTCTATGAAGTGAGAATAGTGTTTGGAGTTTTCGATTTATAGACAGTTTTATTTTTTGTTTGTTTTTAAGTCATCTTTACTTTGCTGTGGGTGGTATTCAAGAATATTTTTAGGTACCTGTGTTCAATACACTGATCTAATATTTTTTTATTGAAACGTGATGTAAAACACTGTCATTTAAATATGGCAATATAAATGGAATTCTATAAATCTGATGCCAATTCTAGAAAGAAAGAGGAGAAAAAGACTATGTTTTTGTTTTTAAATGAAATTAGAAACTAATTTCAGAACCTCCACATCAGAACCATGTGGAGTGTCCTGCACATAGATGATTTCTTTTAAAAAGGAAGGAAATAGCTTCCAGGGTAATAATTGCACATATCAGATAGATGTAATGTTTGCCATCTTAATGTACATTCTAAAAATTCTTTGTTATTTATGTTTGTCTTATGTGTTGTTTTGACCTGAAGCTTTTAGCTGATTTGATCATAAACCAAAGGGAGAGACTGTGGGTCTGCAGATACCAGGTTCCCCTATGGGCCATAACCACCAAACACATATGTCTTTGCCACAAATCCATGTGGTATTAGTGTAATGGATTTCCGAGTGATAAAAAAATACTGTTTAGAATGTTTTGATTTCTAAACCAAGTTTCTCTAGGCTTACTAACTTGTGGATATTACATAATTAATTATAATATCATCTCTACTCATTAGTATAATTCTGGGTCTCTAGACCTACTCTTAAGCAGTCTTTTCTTATTTTTTCTACTCTCACCCCTGAGTCCCTTCCTGGGGTTCAAGCCCCAGGATGTCTTGAGGTCTGGAGCTCAGATTCAAGGGGTCTAAGCCCCAAGCTAATTCAAGCTAATGCTTAAGGAAGCATTTTCTCAAAGTTTCTAGTCTCTTAAAAAAATAATTATGTGAACTGCACAATACCCTGGCTTCATATTGTGGTTAATTAAGACAAAATTCCATGATGTGGGGTATCACAGCAACCTCATTCTTCTCCGTTCCAGTATGAGGGGACCACATTTCTGCGGCAGAAAGCCCAAGCCTGTGAAACATGACACAAAGTAAGATCTAAATATTCAAATTGCCAAATTCAAAGTGCTTTAAAAAATCTAGAATTGCCCTTTGATGAAAGTCTGTATTACAAAGCATCTAAAATAGCCATTAGAAATAGTCCATGGCCTTTTACAGACATACTATTTCAATTGTGTGCTAAAACTAAAATGTTAATTTATGTCATTATTTTGAAGGCCTTCTCAGGCCTTCAAATTTAGGATTTTAAACATGGTTTTGCATTAAATAATTTCAGCTTAAATTTGCTGAGTGAAATAGATTTTCCTTCTCTTCAATCTTGCCTTTTATGATATAGAATTAGATTGTAAGTCTAACTTCAAGATATGGCTGTATATTTACTCCAGGCAGGCATAGGGAAAATAAAAAAAAACTAAATCCAGAACCTGAGTTACTAAGGCAGTAGGAAGTTATAGGGGTCTCATGAGAACCTACTAGAACTGTTTTCTTTCCTGCGGGGATCTTCTAATTAGTTCTAGGTGCATTCTTTCTCCCTTCCATGGGATTAGCAATCCCATCCTAGACATTGTTTGTAGTAGCCCACATCTTTCACAACAAAATGATGCCCTTAAGATTTGCCCACATGCTTCCTGGAAATGGCAGGAACCTCCTAACACTCTAGGTGACTGCTTTCAGACCTACAATAGTGATGGGATTTTGGAGCAAGCAGGCTGGCATAGTCATTTTAAACATAAATAGGTCTGAGGGAAAAAAGCACTCTTGTCTGAGCTTCTGGGAAATTAAAGTTCTTGAAGGAATCAGAAAAATTTTTTATTGATAGTTGTTCTTTATTTGGTGCTGATGTGTTTTTAGGAACAGCCAGCCCCTATACAGAAAAATGAAGTCTCCTAAACAGAAAACATGTTTATTTGAATTTGATTATCCTAAATCCAAACTATATGTTTATCCTTGGAAACAAAATGTGCTTTCATTGGTATTTTTATTTGTCCAAAAGAACTTCTTCTAAAAAAGTATTTTTCTCTCTACTTAATTTGAAGTAATCTGTGAGTTTCTAGAAGAGAGAAGTTCCATTTAATTTATCTCAAACATCCTAGCAATCTAGTACAATGGTCTCAACATAGTAGCTGCTCTATAAGTATTCATGAAGTTAAGTTCTTGTGTATTAAATAATCCTTTTGTGTTTGGAAAGAAGGATTGCAAGTGAGGTTATCTGAGATTTTATTCTGGTTTTAGGTGTTTCTAGGTGTTGTGGTCTGTGTAAATTGTGACCTTTGTGTTGGGTAAGGTCTGGGGCCTTGGGACTAGGGACTAGAAATGGAAGGACCTATCCATTCTTATTATTTAGTATGTTCTATTTTTCAAAAATAAATTCATGATCTTACTATGTCTTATAATTAGTAAGCATGAAATTTAATTTGACATTGTATATTTGATATTATCTTCTATTTCTACAATGATCTTCCAAACATGCAAATCTGATCATGTTACTGCCTGTTTAAAATTCTTCAATGGCTTCTTATGACATTAGGATAAACTCATACCACTTAGCAGGATTTACTAGTCACACCAAGCTCCATCTATCACTACTCCCCAGTTCTGTACTCTGTTATCCAGGCAGCTGAAGCACCTGTAGGCTTCCAATAATCATTGCCCATTCTGCTTCTAGACTTTAACATAGGAGCTGAGGGAAAGTTCCTCAGTTTGGGAGTAGGACTCCATGCAGACCTTTTATCTGTGTGTGAGGTATTTTTTGAAGGGAAAAAGATAAAATTTTGTGCATTCCTTCTGAGTGTTAACAAGACGCCCTTGCTATCTGCTCCCTCTCAACAGGTTTTGGGGTTGACAGAACAGTCTCCCTGTAGGAACTCGGGTGTTACTTTGCTTCTCTCAAACAAAGCATAGACAGGGATTATGGAGCATTCTTTGAGAGTTACATGAATCTGTTCAGTTTACTTTTCATTTTGCTTTTCTAAATCAGTGGCTCTTACTCTTAAGTGGGACAACAGATGCATCTGTCTTTAGAATGTGAGTGGATGTCATTTTCCTTCTGTTAGTTACCTCTCACGAAGTACAAATATGAATTTAAGGGAATGAGTTTATCCCCCATTCAGCCTTTTAATAGCCTGATGACCTTAATCTTACATGTTTAATGCCTGAAATATCTAAACTGAGCAGAAAATCATTTTCCTTCAAGTTTGGAGGAGGGGCATTTTGACAGCCTCCACCTCCATATTCCCTTATTCGCTCCTAGGAGGAAGGAACCAGAATGTAATATGTAACCAGTTTAGGTTATAGCTGTAGCTGTAATGTAAGCAGGAGTTAAGGTTTCCTTTTCCAAGACATTATCACACTCCTAAGTGAACAGCGACCCCTTTGCCTTCACCCCTTTTGCTCCCGAACTGCTGTGCCTGAGATCTGGAAATTTATTAACACCTCATTGTGAGTAGGAAGGAAGAACTGAGTGCCAGGGAGCAGGCAAGGACAGACAGATCAGTGCATTGACTCGCATTCAGAGGCTTTGGTTTGCTGAACAACTGCACTCCAACTCCGCCTGTTTTGTTCTCCTGTCTTTCACGGTATTGGGAGCTGTGCGCCCTCTGCCGGACAGAGCATCACATGCGGCCTCCCCACAACACCTGGCTAAATGAATTTCAAGTTATTGCTAACACAGGGGAAGATTTTCTTCTCAGGATTGGTGCTCTGCCAGTGTAAAATGATGACCATGAAAACAGAACTTTGGGTTATTTAGGGTAATTCTAGATCTAATCTGAACAAACAAACAGTCACTTTATATTCTACTCTAGTCAATTTAAAACCCACCCATATCCTCTCTGTGTGGAATGTGGCTTTAATCTTGTTCTAATATCAGTCAGTTAAGTGGCACAATACATCAAAGTGTTTATCTTTGTGATCAGAGTAAATCTAATCATAAGAAGAATCACCTACTAACTCACATTTTCTATTTAACATGTTACAATTTTTTAGGGGAGTGGAAGATTTTGGCATTATTTGAATGATTTCCCTTATGTTTATTTTTTAAGTATGTTTTTTAGATTTTATTTATTTACTTTTAGAGAGAGGAGAAGGGAGGGAGAGAAACATCAATGTGTGGTTGCCTCTCAGGCATCCCTAACTGGGGACCTGGCCCACAACCCAGACATGTGCCCTGACTAGGAATTGAACTGGAAACCCTTTGGTTTGCAGACCCATGCTCACTCCACTGAGCTACACCAGTGAGGGTTCCCTTATGTTTATTTTTTAATTTATTTTTATTCTTTAATTTTTTTCCTGCTATCCCTTACTGAAGGATCCCGCATCCTCATGGGACCCCAGCCAAACCAGAAACCAGACAAGTCCTCCATATATAGCAGGAGTCCTGGAAGGGGACAGGAATGACTTATGATCCTGTCACACCTCCTTGGAAACAGAAACCACCACAGATAGACAGACAAGAGCCAGGGAGGAGAACTTTCTTCCGCTTAAGTTCTCTCCCTTTTGCCCCTACCTGAAAGTCAAACACTGGTTTCACAGATCCCCAGCCCCCACCCCACCCATAGTAGTGTTTTTGAGACTCCTCTCTGCAAGGGGTGGCCCTGAGACTGCCCCCCCATTGCTCTTCCTTTACTTTGCTCCTGGCAACTCCGTGCCCTCTTCCTTCCTTCAGCCTCTAGCCCATCACCCCCATGTTATCTAGCATTCTTTCTAACCTTAACATTTCAATTACAGGGCTTAAAATTTTATTTAAATTTTATGCATGTATTATTTAAGCATTAATGGGCACCTACTATGTACCAGGTGTTGTGTAGAGTTGTGCAGAGCACCAGGAGATGGGGGTGAGAAGAGATACCTGGAATCTTGAGAAGCTCAGTCTAGAGGGGGACTTTCAGGTTTGCAACATAAAAAGTCACTGATAGGCCTGGCTGATGTAGCTCAGTGGATTGAGCATGGGCCTGTGAACCAAAGGGTCACCAGTTCAATTGCCAGTCAGGACACATGGCTGGGTTGCGGATCAGGTCCCTAGTAGGGGGCTCGTGAGAGGCAACCACACATTGATATTTCTCTCCCTCTCTTTCTCCTTCCCTTCCCCTCTCTCTAAAAATAAATAAAAATATAATATTTTTTTGAAAAGGCACTAATAAAGAAAGTGACATGTTGTTTGGGAAGCACAGAAGTCAGAATAATAACACTGTAAAGGGGTAGAAGTTAGAATATATTTTATAGGGTGGGAGGGGTAAGTATTGAGAGATGTTTGTGTGTCTTCCAGTTAGACATAGTGGGACATGGCATATAGTAGATGGTAGTGGGAAATAAATGGTGTGTATATATCTAAGGAAAGATGGGGTCTTTTGAGAGGCTAGTGTTTAAAGTGGAGAGTGGGAAGAGCTGAGCCTAGAGTGGTAGTTTAGAGCTTCTGAAGGGCCTTACAGCATACTAAGCAGATTGGATTGAATCTAACTGGACATGGCAAGTCACAGAAGGATTGTAACTAGGAGAATGTAATGACTACTTTTGGCTTTAGAAATATCTCAGGAAGGTAGACAATGGGTAGGTAGGGGAATGTCAAAATAGCAACAGGAAGCTATTTGAGAAACTGTTCGAGAAGAAAAGAAAAAAATGAATGAGAGTGGTGATCCTGGAAAAGGCATTAACTGGAAAACTGCTAGAGAGGTGAAAACTGATTGGATGTGGAGGATAAAGGAGATGGAAGACTTGACAGGTGGATGACATTGATACCAGGGTGAGCAGAGAAGGGTTAGTACGAGAATAGTAACTTTCACTTTAAGCATATTAGATTCAAGCTTATCACATGTAAGGATATCCACTAAATAGATGGAAGTGGGGATCTTAAGTTCAGAGAGAGGAAATGGCTAAAACAGGGATTTGGAGTTCACCAGGTAGAGCCTGAGAATCAGTGAGAGTGTCCAAGAAGAGTCTCTGTGTAGAGAGAGGGAGACGTAAAAATGGAGCATCTCACACTTCCCTTTCGCTTAAAAGAGTAAGGGGACAAATTCATTACCTGCTTTTTAAATATTAAACATTGTCAGGGATGTAGATTTGGATAACATTTTATCTTTTTTTTTAAAGATTTTATTTATTTATTTTTAGAGAGGGAAGGGAGAGAGAAAGAGAGAGAGAGACGCATCAATGTGCGGCTGCTGGGTGTCATGGCCTGCAACCAGGCATGTACCCTGACTGGGAATCGAACCTGCGACACTTGGGTTCGCAGGCTGCGCTCAATCCACTGATCTACGCCAGCCAGGGCCAACATTTTATCTTAATAGGAAATCTATTCAACAGTAAGTTTTTAAAAAGTATTTTTACTCCTACATGGTCATGTTTTCATTGTGGAGTTTGTTCACTTTAGCATCTTGGGTTTAATGTAAATGTATATTTTTTAAAACTCATATTAAATCAGAAAAGACTTAAACATAAACTCTCAATGAAATTTATCTATTCAAGTTAAAATCAGGATTAAGTTATATACCTGATAAAACATCAAAGATTGAATTCTTTTTGGGTCAGCTTTGGAATGGGAGAATGAAAAAATACCTAATTTGTCCTGATCGCAAGGGGGAATCAGCATTCATATTAATCTATATTAATATGTATAACTAGTTCTGAAAAGTGCCTAGAATTCTAGCCACTTAATAAGGAAGGAAGAATTTAGGAAACACATCAAATCTTAGGTTTTGCCAATGAGGAAACTAACTTCATAACAGATTTAAGAAATACTACAGACTGTATCTTTTGCCTCTTTAGGAGATTCATAATTTAAACTGTCACATTAAAGGCTCTGTGGAGTTTTGAAGGGAATAAAATACTGATTTTGTTTAACCTAGATTTCCTAGCCTTAATATTTCTGAGTTTGAATAATGGCACTTTAAGTGTTTCTTTCTTAACTAAATGGACCAACATAAGATTTCAAGCTATTAGCAACAAAGCTCAGTTCAGTTAGGAAACATTTAATGATCATTTAATATTCATAGGAACTGTGTAAGGTACTAAGGGCAAAAATTATTCATAAGCTAACAATAATAATAGTGGCCTAAACTTGTTAAGTGTCTACCAGATGCTAGGAAATTGCTAAGTTATTTTACATATACCATTCTATTTACCTCTCACCCTTGTGAGGGAAGTAAGTTCTCTCTCTCTCTCTCTGTCTCTCTCTCTCTGTCTCTCTCTCTCTCATTCTTTTACTGTCTGTATCTCTTATATCACACCATGCCATGGGAAGAGAATAATAGATAAAATAAATGATTGCAGTCAGCAGGTTGCTCCCATAGTTGACCATCTGAGCAGGGATTAGGGTAAGTGGCATTATAAGGTCTGGCAGTGTCCCTAGAGTTCACCTCTCCAAAGACAGAGGGTAAGCATCTGTGCCTGCTTGGAAATAGCCTTGTCATTTTAGAGATGAGGAAATTTAGGCTTAGAGAGGGAAAGTGATTTTTCTAAGGTCATAGACCTAGTGAATTACAGATTGTGGTTCCAGAGTACTTTCTGTCTGATCCTGCTCTTCACATTCTTAACCACCACAGCACTGTCCATGGAGGGTTTACAGCCTAAATCATGTCCATAAATTCTCAAGTTGGGCTTCAGCTTTTTTGACCTGAGAATCTCCAATCTGCGATGTCTAATGTTAATCCCTTACATTGTATTACCCTGACAAGTTGTCCTCATTTAGCAACCAGGGACTATAGCCCTTTTCTCTCTTTTGGTATCAAACAGCCCATTGTTGAGATGTAGTATACCATTTCTTCCACATTACATAATGCAACATACATGAAGTAGATCAGGATATAGCTAGTTTACAGCTTTCCTGTATGGTTCTTGAATGTTCCTTTTTCTTTTCTTTAAGTGGGAAAAATGTGCGCTATATATTAAATCTTCTTTATACACTCTAGGCAATACTTAAACATTTAACTCTTAGGAATTTATGTTTTTAATGAAATAGAGTTTTCCTGTTGGGTCATTTTCATAGAGTAACTTTGGTTGTCCAAACATACTCTGAAATATATTGGGGATTATGGTTTCAACACATGTAAGCCTAAGGCCAAAGTATGAGTAACACATGATATTTTGTTACAATTCATGAACAAACCACTGTTTTGTGGTATAATACAAAACACAGCTAAGTAGTTTAGATCACTATCAGGCATTACAAAGTTAGGTTTTCAATTTATGTGATTACTCAAAGCTCATTAGAAGTATTCTCTAGCTCTAGGGAATGCAGCCTAGAAAATTGTGGTTTCCATTGTGAAAAATGGTATATTTTTAGTTCATTTATTATGTTTTAGTTTATCTCAATTATACCCCTTTGTACTTTTAATATAATAGTTGAATTCACAAATAAACTTGTCAACAATCCAAAAAGGTAAAAAAAGAAAGGAAATGCATTATTTTTGTTTATTAGATTAGACTCTGTATTCAGAATGTCACAGACATTCTATCAGTGAAACCACTATTACAAATTACTCTTTTTATGTCATACCAACTGTGATGTGGTAGAAAAGCTGTAAGTTCTAGTTCTGGCTCTAGTATATACTGGAAACCCAGTTTGACTTTCCAATATTTTGGTTCCTTCACTTAGAAAATTTGCCTACTGTCATGTACTCTGCAATATGAAAATTCTTCTGAGTGATGTTAGGAATAACATGAGCTTTAAAATTACCTCAAAACAGGGTAATATTCTCTTGCTAGCTCTGTGATCTTAAAGGAATTATCTAACCTATGAGCCTTAGTTTTCCCATCTGTAAAACAATGCTAATGATAGTGTATATTTGATAGAGTCATGTGGGGATTAAATTAGATAATATACGTAAGTACCAGAGACCAGGATGGATCACAGGGTACTTTCTCACAACATTAAATTCTTTCCCTGCTTCTTAACACATTCTCTCTCTTTCACTCACTCTCTAGCTCTCTGGTTCTCTCCAAGGTACAAGGGTGGGCAAAAGTAGGTTTACAGTTCTGAGTACATGAAGCAGTTTATTCTTCTATTATTTATTTAGTAATTATTGTATTATTTATTTGTAATATATAAACCTACTTTTGACCATCCCTCTATGTATGTATCATGCATACCTTTTATATACTTTCTTAATTTTACTTTATTTATATAAGAATACTTCTAAAATTGCACTTAAAACCCTTAAATAACATGGAAACAAAACTGTGGATTGTGATTATATTATCTGATACCTGAAGAATTAGACCTAATTTAATCTAGCACATTTACTGAGCTTTTGCCATGTACTACATTGGATTAGTTAATGAGGACTGATCTCTTTATGAACTCTTGGTAAGTCCACTTTAGCAGGGATTTTTTTCATGTTATCTTTTTTTTGTTTTACTTTTGGCAAAACAAGAATGCATTGTTGGCAATATAAAGACCATTACTTGGTAATAACCCTTTTTCTTGGCTTGAAATCAAAATGTTGACTGTGTTTTAAAACCTGAAATAGTATCTGTAGAGACCTTTCTGCAGAACATAGAAGCCTTAACTTCTGCAGAATATAGAAGTGTTAGCAGAGAAAGCAGCAGGATTTAGCTCTGAAAGAGACTTGTGTGAAGGAAATATTTATTTTGTATCAATCTGTGAGTCTCAAGTAGACCTACATTCATTGAAATATTCTTACCTGTAATTTTGGAATCATCATTTATATCAGGCTGTTATCTGAAGTCCCTTCAACTTAATTCTTGGAGAACTTTCTTGCTTTTTTTTAAGTGTATTTTATTGATTATGCTGTTACAGTTTTCCCAATTATTCCCCCTTTATCCCTCTGTGCCCTGTCCCCCCAACCTTCTAGCATTCCCCGCCCCTTTAATTCATGTCCATGGGCTATACATGTAAGTTCTTTGAGTTCTGTGTTTCCTACACTATTTGTGACTTCTCCTGTTCTATTTAATGCCTACCAATTATGGTTCTTCTTCCCTGTACCTTTCCCCCCAATCCTCCCATCCCCACTGAGAACCCTCATGTGATGTCCATTTCTCAGGTTCTGTTTCTGTTCTAGTTGTTTGCTTAGTTTTTGTTTTCATTTATTTTATTTTTTTTAGGTTCATTTGTTGATAGTTGTGAATTTGTCATCATTTTACTGTTCATAGTTTTGATCTTCCTTTTCTTAGATAAGTCCCTTTAACATTTCATATAATAATGTCCTGGTGGTGATGAACTCCTTTAACTTGACCTTACCTGGGAAGCACTTTATCTGCCCTTCCATTCCAAATGATAGCTTTGCTGGATAGAGAATTCTTTGATGTAGGTCCTTGCCTTTCATGACTTCAGAAACTTCTTTCCAGCCCCTTCTTGCCTGCAAGGTTTCTTTTGAGAAATCAGCTGATAAGCCTTATGGACACTCCTTTGTACGTAACTTTTTCTTTTCCTCTTGCTGCTTTTAAGATTCTTTCTTTGTCTTTAATCTTGGGTAACTTAATTATGATGTTCCTTGGTGTGTTTCTCTTGTGTCCAACTTCTTTGGGACTCTCTGGGCTTCCTTGACATCCTGAAAGTCCATTTTCTTTGCCAGATTGGGGAAATTTTCCTTCATTATTTGTTCAAATAAGTTTTCAATTTCTTGCTGTTGTTGTTCTTTTTCTGGCACCGCCATAATTTGGATATTGGAATGTTTCAAGTTGTCCCAGAACTTTGCAAGACTCTCTTCACTTTTTTGAATTTTTATTTCTTCATTCTGTTCTGGCTGCAAGAACTTTCTTGCTTTGACCATCAGGTAGCTTAAGAGTGAATGTGTGGTCCAATTACATTAATTTTGTGATAGTTTAGCACGGGTCTTATTTTACAGGGCCTTGAAATTTATAATTCATCTTTTATTAGTGATTTCATAAAATCTGTTAAGTAGAAGTATTAATACAACAAACAAATAAATAAATAAGAAAAAATCTAGTTAAACCTTTTGTTAGAAGAGAGTTCCCAAATGAGCCAGATGTTTGACTTGTAATAAGGTAAGAAAAATATGGGTCAGCTTACACCTCATCTGCTCCTTCTTGGAAAATGCATTTGATTTGACAAACCCCAAGTTGAGTGTTTGTTAATGGGTTATTCTTAGAAGAGAACAGCAAATCCCCATGATTTTGGACTGTCCTTGGGATCAGAGTGCTGGTTTGAACAATAATCCTGATTTTTAACAGCTTATTATGTGTGGTTCCATTTTGGGCCAAGGGGATTTATTCATGCTTATTACTTCAAATTCCATCATGAACTTCTGTATTGCCCCATGTCAGTTTAAGATTAATTATGGCAATTCTCAAAGCAACTGAGTGCAAGTCAGGGTTTCTGTGTGGGTTGACACTCTTCCTCTCATCCTGAATCCAGGACTAGGGAGGTTGCAGAAGGCTTGGGATTTGGGGAAAAACATTCATTTTAGACATTTACCTGAGCATGCTTGGTGCCAGTGGCACAAGGCCTTGACCTCCCATTGCTAAGAGCACCAGTGGGTACCTTCATGTACATTTACTATACATTTCCTGGCTCTCTAGCATTTTTATAGTTAGGGTGCATGAGATTTGGTTTCAAAACTCCAAAATGACCATATATGTCATGAGGTATAATTCCTTTTGTAACATTGAAAATGAAAAGGCTATTGACTGTGAATCTGTAAATAATCAGTAATTCCCTTATCAAAGTAAAATGAGTGAACATAATTTATTAGTAAATTCAACTGTTTTTAGAATGCCATTTCTATCCCCATGCTGTATCATGATGGTTAGTAATGACATTAAAAATAATACCTTAGCAAGTTTTCTGTTTTAGATTCTCAGTGGTAAGATGTGAATGAAAGAGGATCAAAACATACTGGCTGTCCTTTTGCAAATTCTAGGAAATAGAGTTATTGGATCTTCATGTAGAGTGTTAGTTTCAGTTTAAATCAGATGTTTTCCCTACATCACAGGTACCCTATTGTTTTTGTTAGGACAATAATTCTATGAGGAAAACAAGTCACAATATATACTGAGTTATGATAGAATTGCACAGTGGTAGTGGTAGTGGTGATAGCAGTAATACTAGCAGTAATAATACAGTGGTATCTGCTGAGATCTTTTCTAGTATATTGCATATATTATGTAAACTTCATATTCCTAGAAAGAAACCATTATTATCTCCATTTTATAAACCTCTAAAGAGGGGCATTTTTACTGTCTTTATTTTACAAGTGAAGAGACTGAGGCACAGGCAGGGAAGGGCACTTGCCCAAGATTACACAGCTGTTAAGTGGCAAAGCTGGGCAGCTGGTGTGAAGAGCTGCTGCTGTAACTCCAGTCACAGACCTGCCTCTTTACTCATTTTCTGTTGCTAATGTTTTATAAATTTATATTGCATTATAACATGTTTATAAGCCTAGATTAACCCTCCTTTTTAGAATATACCAATGATTTGTCACTACATCCCAGTGATACTGTAATGATGATTACAATGTGTTATGAGCTTTAAGTGTAATTGTGTGATGTATCTAATAACTAACATTTATTAATATGCTATGTCAGACATTGTTCAAAGTTCTTTTTTTGATCTTTTAAGGTTTTTTATTTAACATTAGATTAAAGATCTCTCATATTCTCCACTTGTTTATCCTGAAAACATTCTCAGTATAATGCCAGTTTTTCTCTTCTTTACTTTTCCTTTCTTTTTTTAAAATACTTTTGATTTTTATTGTTATTCAAGTATAGTTTTTAACGTGCATTAAAACACGAAATTTTACTATTATTTAGATATCAATAGGGGTAATAACACTATCTACTTTATAAAGATATCAATTTATAAAAAGTGCTTGGATGCATGGCATATATTAAGTGCTCGATAAATGGTGGTTACTATTGTTCTTCTGTTGCAGATAGCAGACTGAAACTTTAGTGAGTTTAAATACTTGCTCACAGGCACACAGCTGTTTATAGAGGCAGAATAGGGCTTTGAACTGAGGCAGACATGCTCCAGAGCCCACACCCAGCTACCACACAAGCAAGAAAAATCAGGACATGTGTGTAGTATACTTTTGTTTTTACTTGCTTTTTGTTTGTTTTTTAATATTTTATTGTTGTTCAATTATAGTTGTCTGTATTTTCTCCCCATCCCTCTCCCCCACCCCCTCCCAAACCCATCTCCCTCCCTTGCTTCTACCCTCCCCCTTGGTTTTGTCCATGTGTCCCATGTGTCCTTCATAGTAGTTCCTGAAAACCCTCCTCCCCACTGTCCCCTCCCCCCTGTCCTCTGGCTATTGTTAGATTGTTCTTAATTTCAATTGATTATAAACAGAACTGAAACTTTTGTTTTACTTATGAGAAGCAGCAGAGTATCAGGACTAAGAGGAGGGGATCTGGAGTCAGCCTGCCTGGATTGGAATATCGTATCTATCCCCTGGCTGTGCAAACTTGGGAAATTTACCTAAACTCTCTGTTTTTTGCATTCTTCCTCTATAAAATGGGGATAATTATATCCCACAGGGTTACTGTGAGGATTATATGAGAAAAGCCTCTCTAAAGCTTTTAGTATATTGCCTGGCATATGGTAGGTAGGATTCAAGTAAGATTAGCTAACATTATTAGGTTATTAGAAATAAAACTACATTTGCATTTCACAAATATACTTTGAATGTTAAGGCCACAGATTAAATCTTGGGAGCCGGATTCAATGAAATACTCCCATACACCATACCAGACTCCCTCTGAAAGTCTGTGTGTGAACTGCCTTACACTGAATGTCAGGCTATGAGCTATTATAACAGGGCTTTGGAGGGAACACGATGAAGCTGCTTGCACAGTTGGAGTAGCTAGTGGGGACACTGTGTAAAAATGCCAGAGTTATCCACATTGCTGCATGTATTTGAAGCACTTATAATTGTTTAGGCAATTTGTTCTCTAGTTGTGTGGGGAGTTGGAATTCACTCAGCTCCAATGCCTGGGATAAATCGAAGAAAGAGAGGAGAGAGAGAAAGAGAGGGAGAGAATAAATGACTAAGAGCATAAACAATGAATTCTTAACATTGTGTCTTCCTCATCTTTGATTCTTTTATTCTTAGAAGACAAGCCAAATGGTATAGTCTTCTTGCAACAGTCAGCATGCACATTTGCTGTTCCGTCCTAGTCTTATCATGCACCCAGTATTTCTAAATAATATAACCATGAATGCTATGGGTTATAGTTTTGATTTTAATTCAGTTGTCTTTGTTTTTGAATATCTTATTTATGCCAATCATATGCTTACAATTTTTACAGTCCCACTCTCTGAAAGCCTACAGTTTTCTTTAGGGAATAACTCTAGAAAGGGGATGTAAAGATAAATTTAAAAATATACAAAAACCTAAGGTTGTGTTTGTTTCAAACCCCATTCCATTATCCAGTTGACTTTGAGGAATCTTGCTTCATTTTTTTGTTTTGCTTTAATTTTGTTGAGTTCTTCATTCAAGATGACACATTCCTGTGTGACTACTACCTACTTCTCCAGTTATTCTGTGCAGGAGCAGTTAAGAAGATTTAATAGATGCTCTACTAAAGAAGTACACTGTTTTACAGTAATTTGGGAAGCAGTGGCTTATGCAACATAACCAGGCATCTTTTCTCTTAGACTTCACAGAGCCTTTGTTAACCCATGTACACATCAGTCTTTAAGAGGAGATGATTACAAACTACATTTATTTAACTCTTGCATCTTTATTTCTTACAATATCTTGCAGTCAGTGTTTGAGGGCCATGCTTTGGGAAATGTTTATGTAAACACCAGTTAATGTAACAGTCATATTTATAATGGAAATAGAGAAAGGTGCCATAGTTTAATGGTAATTGTGCTGCTAATTAAAAAATATTAAATAAATGACATATCATAGCTTGCAAAAGCATGGAAATCTTGAATTTGGAACTTACCATAGTGTTTCTTCCTTATATCCAACTTAAGAAAAAGAGGAAAATAACAAAAAAGGGAATTTATTTAAATACATATGCTAATTCTGTACTGAATAATGAATCTACTATAAATTTATTCTAATAGTACACACATTCTGTTCATAGTCAGATTGTTGAAAGACACCTGGTGTACTGCAAGATCCTCAATTGTCAAAGATGTTACTGTTTGACTTTTTTATTTTACAAATTTAAGACAATATATACATAAATTCCTGTAATTTTTAAAAATAGAGATTAAAACAAAAATATTTCTGGACACCTCAAGCTATTCCCAAACTATTTTTCCAGCCACCCAATCCCAGTACAATAAATGGGGTGATTTATTGTGGTGATATTTTAATTCATGCCCTTTAATTCTTAGGTGGGAAGAAAATTAACTTTTTCAATCAAGATATGAGACTCTAAAAGAATACTGGATAGCAAATCAGAAGGTCTTGGTGACCTTTGTTAAGTTAACAACAATAAAAAAAGTTAGAAAAATAAAATAAATACCAAAAAATGTTTTGAAAGAAAATAAATACAATAACATAGGTGACAACACTTAATATAACACTTAATGAATGACTTTAATAATAACAATGATGATAAAAATATTTATTTCAAGCACAAATAGAATGTGTGTGAATTTATAGGACTGCTTTACTCACTGTTAGGTAAGTAGCAAAAGGAAATAGATTGCAAAACACTAGGAGAAACTTCTGTTTTTAAATGGATATAATCTTAGAGAGCTCTTTCCATTATAAGCCTTTTAATGTTTTTGGTTTAGTTCAGTATCTATTTTCAGTATTTATCATATGAGAAACTACTATGGTAAGTATAGCAAGGACTATATTTTATATTTTGCAGCCTGTTTCCTTTTGCTACTTTTGAAACAAATAAACCAGTTTTTGCAGTAAGCACCAATAATTTACCATGTGTTTTTTATTCTTTTTATCTTCTAAAATATTTTATTATATTTATTTATTCAGTGAACATATTTATTATTATATTTATTGTTTTAGTAGGTTGAGGAGTAAATGGGAAGCAAAAAATTGAAGACACAAAAGGAAGTCAACAATTATAGCCCAGCAAAATCATCAGAAGGAACATTATGAATGAGAGAGATTTTCCATGGTTTTCATTCCCTTATTTTTACCTTGTAGTGATCAGTGATTAAAAATGGGCCAATGTGTATACTCTTAGAGTCAGCTGGAGTTGGTGAGCCGCATATTGCTTCCTGGCTTGTAGCTTGAGAGGACGGAGTCTCAAGGGTAGGGTGGATGGAAATAGCTACCTTAGGAAAAATAACTATATTAAATCTCTGGGGCTTTTGCCTGTAAAGCCAAGCAGCACAGGAGAGTCTGGGCTGGGCCTGCAAGTCAGCCCTGAGGGTGATCAGAAGAGACTACAGTGAGGTTTCCTGACATATGGAGCAGTTGCTGAAATCTAGTGATAAAAGGAAGAAGGGTATTTCAATAGCTTGAGGAGAAGGTAACAGGCAAGAGAAAATTAGAGATGCAGGATGTGAAATCAAATGATGGAACTTCCCTCTTAATGTAGACCATCTGGTCATCATATCTTTAAGTCAGTGAGTTCTCAGACATTTTTTTCATCTTATAGCATGATGACCATATGTCCCAGATTTACTAGGATAGGCCAGATTTCAAATATTTTTTTTGCCATTGTTAGACCATTGGTTCCAAGTCAGGACTAGAAAATACAAGGTGGGGCAAAAATAGTTTTACAATTGTGAATATGTACTCTGTGTGAAGAACACAGAGTTTATTCTTATATTATTTATTAAGTATTGTATTATTTTCCATGTGAACAACTGTAAACCTACTTTCGCCCCACCCTGTACAATAATTACTATTCTTACACCTGCCTCTACCAATTTCTATTACATTTATCCCATTCAGTTTCCAAGTAGTTGACAGCATTATTAAGCAACTGTCCAAAGCAGTGGTCCCCAAAATGTTACTGTGTATCAGAACATTCTGGGACATTTGTTTAAACACTGGTTCCTGTGGCACTTGCTCCACCCCTATAGCTCCCAAAATTCAGATTCATTAGGGTCCAGAAGATATTCAGATTCTATGTATTTTTTAACAAGTATCCCATGTGATCATGAGGCAGCTCACAGACAGGATTTTGGAAGTCAATAGACCAGTCAATGCCATTCACATCTACCTCCAAGCATTGCACAGATTTTTGTAACAGACTCCTCATATGGGGATCCTTTGACATATAGGTATCTTTGAATTCCTATAATTTTATTATTAATTTTGTGAATATGAGTCCATAATCAGTTCTCTAGGTGAGGACTTTAGTTTTAATCAAGTTCTCAATGGAGTTAATGGCCAAGAAAAGTCACAAACCCAAAGCTTAAGTAAGGCCAAGAATCTGAGGAGACCACCCTGAAGGTGGAAGGTAATTTTTTCAATGATCTCAGACTTAACTGCATTCATTTGATTTTTTTTTGGTGGTTGTTGCTTTTTGTTTTTTTGTTTTTGTTTGTTTGTTTGTTTTTTTTTTTTCCATCTCAGAATGAATTACTGATCTACCAGAGGTTTCTTTTCTGGGTTTAAGGAGAACACACATGCACGCAAGCACATACCCAAAAACACCCAACAGTAACTTACTCTAAATTGATGACTTAGACAAGTATTTTTAATTTTTTTAGCCAATAACATTTAAGTATGTGGGTGTGTGTTTGAAGGATGACAGTTTGTTGGGGTGGACAATTTGATCACCTTATTAAGCTTCCCTACATCCTTCCCTGCCATGCACCTCCACCCCCACCCCAGTATAATCACCAAAACAGGTTCTGGATCTATGATCCAGTGAAATTCTGTCTGTTTTAAACCTTGGGATTAATATTGTCCAGCTGTGTTGCCTCAGCTCTAGGGCAACTTTTCCTTGACAAGCATTTGTGATTTAGGGAGCCAAGCAATAGGTTGGAAACTTCAGGGCTGTGAGTTCTAACTCTGAGGTCAGCCCTGACATAATGTGTGACCTTGGGAAATTCATTTGATCTGTTTCCAAACTCTCTGATGCTTGATAACAGGATTTTCTAGAAATCTGCCTGCCAATAAAGGCATATGGAACCACTCCTTGGTTCCACAAGGGAAGGCTACATTTCATTATCCTTCAGGCTTTCAACTCTTCCTCCTTTTGCTCATCTCCTCATAACAGGCACTCTGGAGTCTTAATGTGGCCTTTCCCCCAAATGTTAGGAATACTTTCTTTTCTTTTCCAAAAAAGCATCAGCAATGCTACTTTATTTCAGCTGTCCCCAGGATTCCAAACTTTGTCCTCAAATACCTACCCCCCAAAACTAAATTGCCCAGGCTGCTTTGGAGCAGTGTGAATTATGCAGAACTGGACTCTGCCCTGGATTTCACATGGCTACTGTAATGGAAGAAAGTTAAATTTCCTTCTCATTTTTTTTCTGCATTTCTACAAAGTACAATTTATTGTTTTATGAGCTTCCACAAATCATGTTTATACTTCTTTTTCTTTTAACATCTCCTTTTAGAGAAAATGATGAAGTTAATAAATTTTATTAAAAGTAATATAATTCCAAGAATTTCTTTGTAGAAAATATGCATTATTTCAGCTTTTGGACTTTGAAGATCATTTACTCAGATAATATATATATTTTAAGCTTTGTATATTCCAATGTGTAATCAAGAATTTTGTGTGGTGTCCTAGCAGAAAATTAATATTATTTATTTATTTATTTATTTTTAGAGAGGGAAGAGAGGGAGGAAGAGAGGGAGAAAGAGAGAGAGACAAACATCAATGTGCAGTTGCTGGGGGCTGTGGCCTGCAACCCAGGCATGTGCCCTGACTGGGAATCGAACCTGTGATGCTTTGGTTCACAGCCCACGCTCAATCCACTGAGCTACGCCAGCCAGGGCAGAAAATTATTTTTTGTAATGAACTTTTAGATTCCTGATCATTGCTGGTTTCTCATTTCAAAATAGGCTGGAGCAGTAGAATTGTGGCTCATATTTTCTTCTGCCTTCTGCCTTAAGATACTATATCCTTTTGGACATTATAGTCACTTTATTTTTGTTAATGATAATTAAGAGCTCTTGGGACAAAATACTAATAAGAGTCAACATATGGTTCAGTCATTGGACTTGAGTTATATAGTTAGTAGGGAAACATTGTGTGTTATAAGTCAGAGACTCTGACTTGCAGTGGTGCCTGTGGTTACCATTCTGGGATGGAGAACCTGCCTTCTGCTTAGTGCCTCCTTCATTCTTCTCTTAGTCTCAGGCTGCCCTGGAGCCCAGATCCCTGGCATGTTTCCCCAGGGGACCATCTTCTCCTTTCTCTTTACCATGACCTATTTTGTGTAATTGCCAACCTGGAAATTGTTTGATAATCTAATATCTGCATATTATTCCTGTGTAAAGGAAGTATTTTAAAGTAACAATAATAGTTAATATCATTTGCTATGTACTGGTATTCTTCACAATACTTTACATGTAATTTCACATTTAATCTTCACAATAATCCTGTGAGGTCTTTTATAAACCCATTATGTAGATAAAGAACAAAAACGGTTAAGATAATTCACCTGGACTTACACAATGAATAAAGGCAATCTGATTTGAGAACTTGTGTGCTCAAATAAAGTGCTCCTTCTATGAAAAATAGCCAGATGTACCTTCACACATGGTTTAAAAACTGTTGATAGTTAGAACCCAGTCATAGGTAGAACTGCTGTATTTGTGAAAGGAAACTGGCATGCTGAGGAAGCAAGCAGACAGGGCCCTGACACTCCTCTCCTTCTCTTCTCTATCTGTCTCTGTCTCTTTCTCTGTCTCTCTCTCTCTCTCTCTCACACACACACACACCCCACATGTACACACACAGCTCAAGCTGAGAAGATATTATTTTATCTGTTTTCACACTGAACTTCCAAATAATGTTTCATTTGAAGAAAGAATTTTTTCTGGAAAATACAAACAAGCTTTGAACATCACTGCTGTCTACAATCCCACTTACCATAGTGCATTCTTAACCCCTCCCCCCACCTGGAAATGCTAATGTAACTCAAATGTTAGCTGAGGTCACTCTTGTCTCTGAGGTCACCCTGTCCTTTGAGATTTAAATAAAATTGCCTCAATCCCCCATTTCATATCTCCTGGAAGGTTCTAATGCCATCCCTCAGATATCTGCACGTTCTCGAACTGATTCTCATGGGCAGTTTTTCCCAGTAAACTCTTGACTTCAACTGTGTATTACTTCCCACAGCTGCCTTCTTTGTGTTCCATGCTGACCTTGAGGGCAACTAAATAATTTTTTTTCTTAACTTCCCCCATCTCCAATTCACTTCCACAAGGAACTGTTCCATAATGAAGACCTGAAGGCAACAGGAGAGAGTTTATATCCCAGCAAAATATTTAAATAGAATATTAGGCCTCCTTCTTCTTAAGCCATTTTGTCACCAGGAAGTTCTCAATAGTTATATTCCTCTATCACATCAGGTCCAGGCCCTTTCACTGTCTCAGTACCTTTTCTTCCTTCCATCTTCTCCTTCCCCCATTTACTCTCCCATCTCCTCCTCTCTTACTACTCCTCTACCCTTTCCCCTTCTTTTTCTCTCATTTGCTTCAGTCTCCTCCTCATTACTTTCCTCTGCCCTGCCCACCCCCCACTTCCTACATTCAATCCTCACTCCCCAGTTGTCTTTGTCCATGGGTCCCTTTCTCATGTTCCTTGACTTGCCCCTCTCCTTGCCCCCAACCCCATTATCCTCCTCCCTGCTCCCCTCTAGTCACTGTCAGTTTGTGCTTTGTTTTCCATGTCTCTGGTTCTATTTTGCTCACTTATTTTTTGTTGAGTAGGTTCCACTTATAGGTGAGATCATATGGTATTTGTCTTTCACCACCTGGCTTATATCATTTAGCATAATACTCTCCAGTTCCATTCATTGATTTTTTAAAAAACCTTTTTATTAAGAAGATACTCAGCATTAGTACTGCTTAATAAATACTGTGCTTAGCACTTCATATTTTTTTTATTAAATTGAAATTTCACACTCTCTGAAGTACATATTCATACTTTCTTTAAACTAATGAGAGGAATTAAACAAGTTATCCAAAGTCACAGAGTTAGAAGGTAGCGCAGCCTGCTTCAGTCCCTGCAGACAGTCTGTATTATGCTATTCAACCACCTAGTGGTAAAAAGAACATTCTTTCCTAAATGTTCCAGTCCACCTTCTGGCATCCTTTACTCCCCACTGGAAGTTGCATGGACTTTATGTCATTGTCCTGTGTCCTGAGTCCTCTCACAGGATTTGAGGAATGCAACTATATTTAGCTCTCTTCTGGTAATATGTGCTTTTTCTGGTATACAGCAAAGAACTGAGCTTTATCTTCAATACATGTTAACTGTATGAACTAGATGTCTGTATTTCTAAATGAAATGTGTTAAGTAAACATGTTTTAAAACAATAAAAAGACAGTTTAGGGGGAAAGAGCCTAGATAGTCATGGGCCTAAATCCTGGTTCCATGTCTTCTTGTGTGTCCCATGGCAAGTCGCTTATCTTCTCTGAGCCTTTCTGTATAACATGCACAATAATGCCTCCTACCCTTGCACAGTCCTTAATGCTCAGACAACACTCAGTGAATATTAATTTGTTTTCCTTTATATTTCTGGCTGAAATTTTCAAATCAGCATACTTGCTCAGTATTTGTTCAAAATATTAAGTGGGTCCAACATTGGAAGTTGGAGGAATGTATTATCCACCTCCTCCTTTTGGTGAAGATTGGAAGGCATGTAGACCAGTGATTTTCAACCTTTTTCATCTCATGGCACACATAAACTAATTACAAAATTTTTGAAACATACCAAAAAATATATTTTTGCCAATCTGACAAAAAATAGGCATAATTTTGATTTATTCACACAAAATGGCTATTGTGTTTGCTGTTGTCATTTTTTTTAAATTTGATAATCTGGAGGTCAGTGTGCCTGACTAAATAGTAATGTATTACATGTTTTAAAAATTCTTGTGGCACACTGGTAGAAAATCACTGATGTAGAAGAAAAAGCTGAAATATTCAGCTTCTTCAGATGAACCTCTGCTGCCAGGGCTTGATGGTAGGTGATCTGTATAATATGTGAAGGAGTTGACTATGGTTTTCATATCCTCAAAATAAAACATGTCAACTGCGTTCATTTGAATATAGCAGTTAACTGACTTTTGGATTTTTGTTATTATCAATATTCACTATATTGGGTGACTTTATATTGAAATTTACTATAAATGTTTTGTTTCTTACATAGCCTCATTCAAATGCACACTGCTCCTCACAGCCAGGCTGGGTGGTTAGCACCAAGCCAATGATTTGACAAATATCTTCTCTTAATAACCACAAATATAAAATATCTACATTGTCCTGGTCTAGAACCACTGATCAGGCAGATATGATTCAATCATCAGGGTATGGCATTTAATTTCTTCTTAACTTGGTGGCTTCTGTCAGGTGAGACATCTGTATTAGGCCCTGTCACACACAAGGATTCCTGTCATCTTAAATAGAGATGTCACCTGACAGCAAATCCTGTTCCTTCTTAATATCAATAACTAAAAGCTAGCTCAAAGGAAACATGTATCCAATAAAACTTATCTTTTTCCTTTCAGGGTCCAAGTTATTTCTGAAAGTGAATAGTAATAAAAACTTGGAAATTCACTCTCTGTTTAAGTATACTTACTGTACAACATTGGTTCTCAAACCTCACCACCATGATGATTGACAGATTCCTAGGTGCCACCATTCATAGGTTCTGACTGAGTTAACTTGAGATGGAATCTAAGAATCTCAACTTTTAAAAACTTCTTTTTGAGTATTTCTGTACATATAGTGCCTATCTTTCATATGGCTACAATATAAACAACCAATATATACAAAGAGCTATTTCTATTCCTTTACAACCTCTGACTTATCTTTCTTCTTTCACATTCTTCTCTTTTCTACCCCAATCCCATGCTGTTCTTCATAGAAAGTTATTTTGTAAATATTTTTATATTTCTATGGATAATGGTAATTAGCATTGATAATCCTTATGCAGGGCTTCCAGTAAGTTTGATTTGCTTGAGCAGTGACTTGGACCCCCTCTCCAAAGAATTGATTATAATGAGTTTAAGTACACAAAACTTCATACAGGGTATTAGACATTTCAAAATTACTTGAAGAGCTGGAATAGAAAGCTGACCTCCCAGAGACAAGCTCCCAGAACCTGTATGCTATGTTCAATCAAGAAAGTTATACCATCTCTGTAGGAAGACAATGATAGGTAACTATTGCTACTGGAGTTCTACTTTCTCTGCTGACCTCAGGACAGCAACAGTGGCTGCTAAGCCAGGAAGAACCTAATTCAGGAACCACACAATCTCTGGCAGAAAATGGGATGCTCTATGCTTTGCTTCTCTCTCCAAGTGCCTCACTATTTAAAACCAAAATTTCATGGCAGTTCATATGATTGGTGGAAACTTGGTCTTGCTTAAAACCCTAGTTAAAAATGTGTCTTGGATATTTTTTTTTCCAAACTTTAACTCTCCAGTGTCTTGCTAACTAGAAGGGAGCTAGAATAGATCTTAAGCCAAATTATTCTCAGCATCTGCTAATTTCCTTACACATTTCAGAAGTGTCATCATTTATAAGTTAATTTGGGGTCTAGAATTCTGTAAATACTTTATTTCAGTCATTGTTTCTATGAAGGGAAAAACCATTTCCAAGGTCAAAGAACATTCTTCTCAATATATTTTTAGATTAAAATTCTTTTTAATATTAAAACTGCCTTTTTGGAGAAGCTGTCTTGCTACATGTATGTATATGCATATATATAGGTATCTATGTCTATGCATGTTCTATTAACACAATGATCTTGAAAGAGTAGCACATGTTATCATTATTATGACATATCTATGTCTATGCATGTTCTATTAACATAATGATCTTGAAAGAGTAGCACATGTTATCATTATTAATGAAGTTAATAATGTACAATTGGAGCTCCTGCCAGATTCTGAAGTGCCATAATAATTATAATAGATAACATTTATCGAGCCCTTGCTTTGCACAAGGAATCATGCCATATGTGCTCTTTTTTGCCATATGTGTTCCTATATTTATTTCTTACAATTCTGTGAATTAGGTATCATTATTATCACCCCATTTTACCAAAGGGGAAACCAAAACTAAGATTAAGCAACTTTCCCAAGATCCATAGCAGGCTATGATCAAACATCTAGGCCTTGAATTGAGGATGCAAATCACCTAACAATATTAATATTAATGTACCTTTACTGTAGGTATTTAAATATAATACCATATAGTGTGATTTGTTCTCTCTCTGTCTTTTTCTACCTCTTTTTCTGGTGCATGTGTATGTGTTTGAGTTCAGCTTCAGACATATGGAGTGTGAGGTCCTATGGAACATCCTTTTACCTTCTCATCTTTGTTCAGAATAAAATTTAAGATAAAAACTTTATTCATCTACAATTCCAAAGAAATACTAACCCACATTTGACTAAATGGTAATCAGCAAGGGGAATGTATAGGTTCACAGCTCATCAAAAACTAGAACACTCTTGTGCTACTTCACCATCTGGTATCTGGTGGTCAGACACTCAAGTGCACCATCTGGGCACTAACTAAGCAAAGACCATGTGATTGAGGTGCCTTCTTACTTAGCTGAGAGTTCTGCTATAACTTGGCCATTTGCCAGTTCCAAGGACTGCTAACTAGCTGTCATGTAAAAGTAGAATTCTCCATTTATGCGTAACCCATGCAGATCTTAGCATGCATAATAATTGTGCACATTTCTGTGCCCACCATCCGAGGTTCTGATTCTGTACTACACTGAAACCCATTTTCACTGAGGCCATGTATGACACTTCTAGTTATCATATGCAATAGTAATATGCACTTTTGACTACTTGCCCTGTCTAAATTCTGTCCTCCCATAACTTCTAGAAATGTACACTCTCTCCTAGATTTTTTTTTTGTGCCTTCTCAGGTACCTCCTTAAAAGTTCCTTTTGGTGTGTCAGTCTTTAAAATTTAGATGTTTATCAGGGTTCTGTGTTTGGCCTTTTGGGTTCAGTGGAGAGCCCTTGGCAACTCTTAGTAACTTCTAACTTCTAAATTTATCCCTAAGGAAGTGGGATCAAGGGCAATGACATTTATTAAATCCAGGTGCAGGGGATTCTCTATCTGTCTCTCTCTTGAATATTACCTTTATACAATCTCTACCTTTCTCCCATGAAATTGGGAGTAGTTTGCATTTTGAGCTATTACTGCTAGGGAAATACCTTATCTTGAGAATACCTTGATGCTTAGATTAGGCAGTCTTTACTCTAGCCTGCTCATCTTGTTTACTTAAGTTTGTCTTTTTTGACATATTTTCTTTGGTACTGGAGCGGTCAGATGCAGAGGACTGAAATTGTGTTTTAGTTTAGCCTTCCCAACTTATTTTAAGTGTTGCATCAATAGATCCTTTATATTTACCTCTGAAATTAGAGCATGGATGGTCCAGTCTCACTCACCAGGGGGTTTCCAATAGTGGTGAAGTGTTAGAATGCAAAAGCATACACTTGACCTGGTCTTATTATTTCTTGACCTGTAAGCATGTATTTCCTTGGGAAATTGTTGGTGAAAGTCTGAGGGTCAAGATAGAGCTTGGGAATTCTATAGCAATAAAATGTTTAGGATTCAGGTATATGAGTATCTCTGTAGATTTCGATCATATTCATAACTTACAAGACCTGTTTCTCATTGTATATATCCTTCCTTTGCTTCTAAATGGAACTCAGGTACCACATATATGCCAGAATTTCCAATATTCTTGTCTTTAGTCCAGTTGTGTCTACCATATACATTCCGTCTGGAAAAAGTCCAGCCAATGTTAATATCACAAGAATGGTTTGCACAACATGGATGTTACCTGGCAGCCAAAGAGAGTGGACTGGAATGTGCTTGTGTAAACAATGACTACTTCATTGTACTAGTCCGTGGGGGCAGTGGACACCATGGAGCAAGTGTGTGTACTCTCTGGCCATCATATTCACAATGAATGAGTTAGTAGAGCAACAAATCTGCATCGAATTTTGCATTAAACTTGAACATTCCTCTGTGGAAACTATTTGGATGATTCAGAAGGCTGCAGCTATGGGCAACTGGTGACTGGCAGCTTCATCGCAATAACATGCCCCCTCATGCACTATGTCCTTTGTGGAGTTTTTGGTGAAACATCAAATCACCCAGGTGACTCAGCCTCCTACAGCCCAGATTTGGCACCCTGCAACTTCTAGCTTTTCTCAAAACTAAAATCACCTTTGAAAGGAAAGAGATTTCAGACCATTGGTGATAATCAGGAAAATATGACAGGACAGCTGATGGCAATTAGGAGAACTGTGTGAGGTCCCAAGGTGCCACTTTGAAGGGGACTGAAGTGTCATTGTCTTATGTAAAATATTTCTTGTATCTTATATCTTCTTCAGTAAATATTTCTTTTTCATATTAGTTGGATGGATACCTTATGGAGAGACCTCATATGTGATGTACATATAGTCATTTTCCATTGGTAAATTTTTCTCTGGATGTCCCACAGGATCTCAGATATGTCCAAAACTAAGCTCATAATAATCTTTCCTTCTCTCACCCCCTGAACCTGCCCTTCCTCCTCAATTTCAATAATAGCAGGCATGTAAGTCAGAAAGAAAGAGATCAGTCTTGATGTGGCTCTCTCTAGCCCCCATATTCAACTTGCCTTCAAGTTATATACAGATAACTTTCAAAAGGAGCTTTCTTGAATCTTTCCTCTATTTTCACTCTCAGGGTCACTGAATTACTTAGGCCTTCATTATTTCTGACATTTTTTAAAAATGGAACTCATTGGGTAACATTGCTTAATAAGATTGACTTTTTTTATTTTTTAAAATACTTTATTTATTTATTTTTAGAGAGGGAAGGGAGGGAGATAGAGAGAGAGAGAGAAACATCAATGTGCAGTTGCTGGGGGTTATGGCCTGCAACCCAGGAATGTACCCTGGCTGGGAATCGAGACATGTTTTTTAACAACGTCATCTTAAGGGGTTTCCCCACTTGCAATCACCCTCTTTCAGCCTCCAGGTATACATACAGTGGAGTCATCTGCTTTCTTTTTTTTTTCAGAACAAAACCCAAACCTTCATATTACCTTTTTTTGTGATAAGCTCTCTCCTCTCTCTGCCTGTGCTCTTCTCACACTGAAGAGCATCTGGTCCTAGAGTATATACTCCCCATCCACTTTGCAGGGATTGTCAGCCCACTACTCTCTATGCCCCAGGTATCCTCACCTTGATGACACTGCTCAGGAGCCACATCTTCTTTTCTTCTCATACCCTCTGCTTGGGACTTATTCCTTTCATATTATCATTTAGCAACTTTTTGCTTCTCTCTCTCATAGTGCTTGCCCCATCCTATTACAATTTTCCATTTACTCTTCTGTTTATTCATCTTCTATTGAATTATGAACTCCATAAGATTAGAAACTAGGTCTTTTTCACCTTTACATTAGCTCATCCAAGCATATAACCTGATTGATACTTAGAATGCACAGCTTATGTACTTTGGATCAGTGAATGATATATTTATACAGAAAGAAAAAAGGTTATGTACCACCTTTTAGGACATGTGAAATCTAAACAATTAGTCAAGGGCAGAGAAAAGATTCTCTCTCCCTGAGGGTCATTGGAGTGGTTAGGGGGAGCCTCACAGAAGAATACTTTGAAGATAATCTTGAAAGTAGACTGAATTTTCCAGAGACAAGAAGCAGAAGAACTTTCAAGCTATAACTATGAAAATAATGTTTGTGGACCTCCAGTAATTCTCTATGGCTGAAATAGGGGGTGGGAGTGTACCAGGAGGAGGGGATCAGTTTTGAGGGAACTTGAAAGGGACAGTATGTTGCCCAAAGTCACATAGTCTATTAGTTTCTCAGTTGAGATTCAACATGTTTACTTGAGAATGAGCCAGGAAAATTATTGTTGAGAGTTAGTAATCAGAGTTAAAGACTGTCTCATCTGTCAGAGTATGTATAATAAATATCAGTCTTGTGAATCCATATTTATATTTTATCCAAATGAAAAATTGAAGTTATAGTTAAAATATCAAGGGTGGAAAATATTCATGACCCTTTAAAAGATCTGTCAGTCCACAAGAGGAGCTCCATTTTGTGAACTGCAGAGTTATAATGAGAAGGTACAGAATTTGAGAGGAAACATCTGTAAGTTTTTGAGTTAATTTCAGTGGGGGAAATAGAACTTCAGAACATTAGAAGAGAAGGTTTCAGGGGTAGACTGCCTGTATTCCCCCTCGCTTCTGGCTTTCTGCTTCTTGATTTAAACCTGCACTCAGACATAGAACACTCCTAACCTCCTCTTCAGTAGCCAGCTCACTTTGTGCCTGCTATCACTTCCTCTGCCTCCTTCCTCTCTGCTCTCAGGGAAACTGCTTCTTTGTCAACAGCTCACTCACTTCATCTGCTATTCCACTTTGCTCTTTCAGTGGCTCTTCCTTAGCCCAAACCTGGAGCCCTAATACCAGCTATATATCAAGTCACACCAGAGAAGGAAGCCCCTTGTTGGCTCCATGTAGGCTCTTAGAAAGTGGGAAAGAAGGTCTTTTTCTTCTTTATCCACTACTTCTTCAGTTCACCTTATAAAATACCTGCTATTTCTTCACAGCTACTTGACTCAATATCTGAGAACCTAGATACTATTTCTTTGGAAAGTGTAACCACACAACAAAAATAAGCAGAAACTAGAAATAACAGACCTCTTGTTGTGATACCATTTGTGGTAGAACAATTTTTCATGCACAGATTTGTAATATTGAAACTTAGGGACCATCTTTCTCTTGTTCTCATTTTCTATCTTAAATGTAGAAGAGGACTCTTGTGACATGAGTGCAATAAATGTTAGAAAAACATAAAAGATCTTTTTCTAAGGACCTCTATGCCAAAAACTTTCTGAATCCTCATGACAGAAAGGTGATAAGATATATATTCTGTACCCAAAGAGTAGAGAAGGTAAATTTATAAAAAGGTTTAAAGATTCTTATATTAGAGTACACACAAGATTCAGAACTAAATCAGAACTGATTAACTGTTTCATGTGTGGGGAGGGCGGAGGGGCAGAGAGAGGGGGAGAACCTTATTTATTAAACATTTTATGAGATGGCTATTAATATCTCTGTTTTACAGGTCAGAAAATCAAGATTCAGAGTGATTAAAATTTGACCCAGGTCATCTAGTAAGTGGTTAACTTGACATTCACTCCTAAATCTGTCTGACTCTAAAGTCCGAAGTTGTTTTATTTTAACCATTGTCTTTTGTCTCTGTAATCTTGTATTCTAGGATGAGAGAAATAACTGAATAAAATCAGGAAACAGTATTTATTATCATGAATACTCTATTGTAACACAGATGTATTGTGCAGCTTAACTTTGAATGATTCTGGGTTCCTTGCAGCATTATTTCTATGTGACAAAAAACAATTTAACCTTCAACATATACTCCTGATTTATGCTTAACACCTTTTCCTCCTAAGTTTGGTTGTATATGTATAGTTATGTATTTTGAACATTACATGTATCTTGGATGAGAGTTATGATTACTGTGTGACATTTGTCCCTGTCACCAGCTGTCTAGATTTAGTTCTACAAATTCAGCATTCCAGAGGTGTTTTTACTCATCAAAGAACTAAATCAACAGTTGTCCTACACGGTGGCAAAGAACCCTTTTGTGATCTAAAAAACTTCCTGGATTGGATCTGGATAACTGTGGCAGGAATGAAGTGATAAGTTTTAGACTGTTTTCATTTTATAATCAGGATGGTAATACCACAGGTTTCTTTGATCAGGCCTTTCCTGTAAATGTCCATCTCTTCTGAGACATAAGACAACTCCATCTCAAAAGTGTGGGTGGAGTATGGTAAATATAGCTAGAAGACTTCTAAATTGAGATTCCCTTGATGATAGACAGGCCTCTGACTCTTCTCTAGGAAACAGAGGTCTTCCTTGTTGTTACATAGATTTGAACTTTCTTTCAGAACCTGAAGTCCTCCCTGGCTTTTCCACCCAGCTTTGGCTTTTAACCCTGATTGGATTTTGAAGTTATTGGTTTCTTTCTCTAGGTCTGACTTTACCTCCTGCAGATAGATGCTCCCAGGCAGACCATTTTCTAACAATTTTTGCAGGAAATATGGAACTTGGACCTAATTTACTACAGTATCTCTGTGGCCTAGAATAGTGCCTTGTATATGTGATGCCCACTGTAAGTATGTGTGGAATGAGTTTGGTGCCTTTATACATACAGATTGATCCACCTTTTCCTGAGATGCTTCTTTCCCAGGATGGAAGTCCTGCTCCATCTTGGTCCTATGTCAGCATTATAGTGAAGCCTTATTTTTTAAGTATTTTTTATTAATTATGCTATTATAGTTCTCCCAAATTTTCCACCTTTATCCCTCCTGTGCCCTGCCCCCACAAACCTCCAGCATCCCCCACCCCCTTGGTTCATGTTCATGGGTTATACATATAAGTTGTTTAAATCCTCTGTTTCCTATACCATTTTTTATCTCTCCCTGTCTATTTTATGCCTACTAATTATGCTTCTTCTCTGTGCCTTTCCCCCCCATTCCTCCCTTCCCCCTCCCCACTGAAATCCCTCAATGTGATGACCATTTCTCTGATTCTGTTCCTGTTCTTCTTGTTTGCTTAGTTTTTGTTTTCATTGTTTTTCTTTTCTTTTAGATTCATTTGTTGATAGTTGTAAGTTTGTCATCATTTTACTGTTCAAAGTTTTGATCTTTTTTTTCTTAGATAAGTCTCTTTAACATTTCATATAATAATGTCTTGGTGATGAGGAACTCTTTTAACTTGACCTTATCTGGGAAGCACTTTATCTACCCTTCCATTCTAAATGATAGCTTTGCTGGATAGAGTAGTCTTGGATGTAGGACCTTGCCTTTCATGACTTCAATAACGCCTTTCTAGCCCCTTCTTGCCTGCTACGTTTCCTTTGGGAAATCACTGATAGTCTAATGGACACTCCTTTGTAGGAAATTCTCTCCTTTCCCCTTGCTTCTTTTAGGATTTTCTCTTTGTCTTTAATCTTGGGTAACTTAATGATGCAGTGCCTGGGTGTGTTCCTGTTTGTGTCCAACTTCTTTGGGACTCTCTGGGCTTCCTGGACTTTCTGGAAATCTATTTCCTTTGCCAGATTGGGGAAGTTTTCTTTCATTATTTGTTCAAATAAGTTTTCAGTTTCATGCTGTTGTTCTTCTTCTTCTGGCACCCCTATAATTCAGATATTGGAACATTTCAGGTTGTTCCAGAGGTTTGTAAGACTCTATTCCTTTTTTTGAATGTTTGTTTCTTCATTTTGTTCTGGATGGATGTTTATTTTTTCCTTTTGTTCCAAATTGTTGCTTTGAGTCCTGGTTTCCTTCCTGTCACTGTTGGTTCCCTGAATATTTTGCTTTATTTCACTTTGGGTATCCTTCATTTGTTTTTTTTTTTTTTTAACTTTTTGACCAAGCTCAACCAGATCTGTGAGCATTTTAATTACCAGGGCTTTAAATTCTCCATCAGATAGGTTGGCTATCTCTTCCTCACTTAGTTCTCTTTCTGAGGCTTTGCTATGTTCTTTCATTTGGGTCATATTTCTGTGTCTTTGTGCACCTGATAAGTTGTAAGGGTGTGGGGCCTTAGGTATTCACCAGGGCAGGGCAACCCTCTTTGCTGTGCTGCAGCACTGCCTGTGGGGAAGAGGCCAGAGAGGGAACAGTTCAGCTCATCTGTTCATCTCTAGCACACTTTTCAACAAACTCTCATGTGAGACTGGGACTTTCTCCCACCATAGCAACTGCCATAGTCCACAGCCACCTCTGAGTCTCAGTTTTCCCCTTAAGTCAGCCCCTTCCGGACAGCCCTCTGGGCTCAACAGCCATCCCTGCCTTTTCTGAGTTGGCCCATGTGGTCTGCCACCTTACTGGTCTCATTGTTCTGTTTAATTTTTTCTTTAATTCCTTGGTTGTCAGAGTTCCATGCAGTTTGATTTTCTGGAGCTTTTGGTTGTTTGTTGATTTTAGATTGGTTGTTATCATCCTTTTGGTTGTGCAAAGAAGCAAAGAGTTTCTACCTATGTGTCCATCTTGGCCAGAACTCAGTGAAGCCTTATTTTTAAAGACCCTCCACCCCACTTTCATTGAGATATAATTGATATATACTATTATATAAGTTTAAGGTGTACAACATAATGATATTGTGAAATAATTAACACAATACAATTAGTTAATATCCATACCTCACACAGTTGCAATTCTTTTCCTTGTGATAAGAACTTTTGGTATTTACTCTTTTAGCAAGTTTCAAATATACAACAGTATCATGGACTATAGTCACCATGCTGTACACTGCATCCCCAGGACTTATTCATCTTACAGATAGCAGTTTGTAACTTCTGACTGTTTCACCCATTTCATCTACCCTCCACACCCTCTCTCCAGCAAAAAGATATCTGATCTCTATTTTTTTGGTTTTGTTATTTTTAAATTCCACATATAAGTGAAATTTTTTTACAGTATTTATTTTTCTGTCTGACTTATTTCACTTATTATAATGCCTTCAAGGTCCATCTATGTTGTTGTAAATGGCAGGATTTCCTTTTTGTTTTGTTTTGGTTTACATGTACAAGGTCTGTCCTTAAGGTATCCAGCCATGTAATATGAAAAATAGACATTTATTGAAAAAGATACAAGATACAAGAAATATTGTACATAAGACAATGACACTTCAGTCCCCTTCAAAGTGGCACCTTGGGACCTCACACAGTTCTCCTAATTGCCATCAGCTGTCCTGTCATATTTTCCTGATTATCACCAATGGTCTGAAATCTCTTTCCTTTCAAAGGTGATTTTAGTTTTGAGAAAAGCTAGAAGTTGCAGGGTGCCAAATCTGGGCTGTAGGAGGCTGAGTCACCTGGGTGATTTGATGTTTCACCAAAAACTCCACAAAGGACATAGTGCATGAGGGGGGCATGTTATTGCGATGAAGCTGCCAGTCACCAGTTGCCCATAGCTGCGGCCTTCTGAATCATCCAAATAGTTTCCACAGAGGAATGTTCAAGTTTAATGCAAAATTCGATGCAGATTTGTTGCTCTACTAACTCACTCATTGTGAATATGATGGCCAGAGAGTACACACACTTGCTCCATGGTGTCCACTGCCCCCACGGACTAGTACAATGAAGTAGTCATTGTTTACACAAGCACATTCCAGTCCACTCTCTTTGGCTGCCAGGTAACATCCATGTTGTGCAAACCATTCTTGTGATATTAACAATGACTGGACTTTTTCTGGACATCCCTCATGTATATAGGTGTGTGTGTATATATTTACATATATTAATATATAGTTATATATAATGAAATTCCACATAAAGTGAAATCATACAGTATTTAGTTTTCATTTCACTTAATTTTCATTATGTATTTATTTATATGTAATGAAATCTTGTATTTATACATAGTGAAATCCTCCATATAAATATATATGTTCTTTATCCATTCATTATTAGATGGATATTTAGGTTGTTTTCATGTCTTGACTATTGTAAGAAATGCTTCATTGAAAATGGGGCTTTAATATTTCTTTGGGACAGTGATTTTATTACCTTCAGATATATGCCCAGAAATAGAATTGCTGCATCATATGATAGTTATATTTTAAATATTTTGAGGAACCTCCATTATATTTTTCACAGTGGCTGCACCAATCTGCTTCCAAACTACAGTGGAGGAGGGTTCCCTTTTTTCCACATCCTGGCCAGCACTTGTTTGTTTGTTGATTTATTGATGACAGCCATTTTGGCAGGCATGATGTGATATCTTATTGTGGTTTTAATTTGCATATCTCTGATGATTACTGATATCGAGCAACTCTTCATATATTTGTCAGATATTTGAATATCCTCTTTGGAACAATGTCCACTAGTGAAGACTTGATATACTCCTTTTCTTGCATTTTGCTGGAAGATGAGTATTATGTCCTTTATATTGGACCTGGCATAAAGATTATGATTAGTATATATGGACCCAGCCAGTGGGGGTCCTACCACTTGCCACCAAACAAGCAAAACTCTAGGGAGAGAATTTTGTGAAAAGGAAAAATAATCATTTATTTGATGACCATACAATTTGAAATAAAGGCAGATTTCTGCCTCAAAGCCAATTGCTTTTAAAATATCCAATGAAAAATAACCCTGCCACCCTCTGCTAGTCCAGACCAGTCCTAGGCTGCACATGGAATTTCTTTTCCCATTTAAAAGTACTGTGTTCTGGAAATGCATGTAGCTGTGGCATGCTTCTGGTCATGGTGTGTTCCAGGAGGCCTTTGGGGTCTATGCATGCTGGCAGAAGTCCCACTCACAGTGTGCTGCTCCTTCCTTGGCCTCCACCTGCCAGTCCAGCACTTGGTCCCCATCTTTTCAGCCTCAGCTTGCTGGTGCAGTTGTGCTCCCAGTCATACAAGCCCACACAGCACTCACTCCAGTCACCAGTGCTGCTGTGGCTCCCCATGTTGGGGAGGGATGAAGAGCTTGTCTCCAGGGGCCACTGGGCCAAACCTCCTCCCCTTCTGCCCTACTGACCTAGCACCTGCTTCTGTACTTCTGGCCAGGCAGACCCTGGAGCACTCAGGGAGGGTTGGTGGGAACATCCCCATACCAGGAGGTCTCCAAGGCCCACTGGCCCAAGAACATGAGCCCCGATTGACCAACCAGACCAACAAGGGGAAGCATGGCGTTTCCGTATTCTTTGCCTTTTAAAGATGGCCCCCAGTATCCCCTGTCCAGCAGAAGTAGATAGGAGGTTATGTCCCTTCATCCATTCATCTCCTTAGCTAGCCCAATATATGTACTATACATGCCTTTTTCTACTGATTAATGCCACATTCATGTGGATGCTGGGGCAACACAGCTGGTTCATGCATTTGTACTATAGCTGCTGCTCATGAGCAGTCCATGGTGCTGTCCCTCATTTCTGGGAGGGTGTTCCCCTATTACAGTAGTACTAGCAATGACTCAAATATTCATCACAGTTCTGTATTATCTAGAGCATTTGTTTCACAGTATTATTTCTGGTTCTTTATTATAGCAAGTATATCATTTTCTGCAATAGTAGAATTATTTACCTTCCTTCATTATAATAAAGATGAAAATTTTAACTATAAAAAGAATATTGATTTTCAGGCAACATAGAGAAAAAAGTAACTACTTTTATTCTAATTTTTGCTTTTGTAGCCAAGAAGGCACAGTGGATGCACATGTGGTGCAAAATGGAGAGTGTCTCTCTATCCATTTAGAACACAGAAAATTAAAAAAAGAACAAAAATGTAGAGTTTCCCTAATAAAGCACAATTTATAATAAAAATTTCTGATGAACAATAACAAAATGAAAACTAATATGGAGAGCAGAGGCTGAATACTACCCAGGGCTCTGAGACTGAAAAGAGGGATCAGGCCAAGTAGTCCAAGTCCCATAAAATACTCAATGTATCCACCATGGTGAGTCACAGAGACCATGGGTCTTTGTGATGTCAGGGGTTTGTTAGAAATGACCTGACCAGGAGAAGAAATTGAGCCACTTGCTCATTCTAGTGGATTTTTCAATAATACCTCCCCTGGTGAACATGGAGGCTAGAACTGTGGTTTTCCAATTGGGCAAGGTTCCAATCTTCTAGTATATAACCTAATTCTGAGCTTTGAACTCTCAGGTCAGGGCAAGGTAATAACTAAACTGCCCATTGTAGGAAGTGAGTTTATGAAGAGATAAAAATAAAGAAACAAACAAAAATTTCCTTGGCAAGAGGAACGCACAAGCTCAGATTTACAAACACATGTGGAAATTCAAGACATTGAAAGATATCCAGTATACCTCCCAAATGGGAGGAATTACACTTGAAAAATTAGAAATAATCATTTGTCAAATAGCTGCAATAAAATTAATTTATAAATCTTTGAAAGGATAAAAAAGGAACTACTAATCCAACTTAAACAGTAATAAAAAGTTGTAAATAAAAATGAAAAATTTTTTAAAAGTATGGATGAATATGGATAAGAATCCATTAGAATCTTGCAAATGAATTTTACATATAGATTAAAAAGTTAAAGTGGGACTCGAATAAAAAGGATAAATAATAATTTGGATACAGTTGAAGTGATAGTTACTTGAAATGAAAAAATATAACTGACTAAATTACACAGAATATTGCAGGAAAGAAAAGAGGGTGGGAGGGTAGAGGGAGGAGGGAGGGAGTGAGGGATGGAGGAAGGAAGGAAGGGAGGGAGGGAGGAAAGAAGAGAGAAGGGAAGAGATCAAAAACATAAAAAAAGAATTAGAGGATGCATTGAAACATTGAAATATATTTCTAATAGGATTTCCAGGAGAGAATGAAGACAATATACAACAGATGTTGTATATACTTAAGAATTTCCTAGAACTGAAGAAAGCCTTGAGTTTCATCAGCCAGAAAAAGCACAAAGTGCTAATAAGAGTAAACTGACACAAAACAGAAAAAAGTTTGCTTGTAAACATATTTTATTGATGTTTTAAAGTAATGTTTATTTTGAAACATTAACTTTTTTACAGTCCTATTGTTTCCAGAAAAGGGTCAGTTTGCATTATTGTTTATTCTACTAAGAATGCCCATTAACTTTTTATTTTTATTTTTATTGTTGATACTATTACCTATGTCCTCATTTTTCATCCCTTTGCCCACCTTCACCCAGCACTTGCACCCTGATCATTCTCTCTGATCATCACCACACTGTTTGTATCTATACCTTATACATGTATATTCTTTGGCTGATCCCTTCAACTTCTTTCATTCAGTGACCCTCTCCCCTCCTCTTAGAGAGCTATCAGTCTGTTCCATGTATCCATTTATCTGTTTCTATTTTGTTTGTTAGTTTATTTTGTTCATCAGATTCCACACATAAGCAAGATCATGTAGTAATTGTCTTTCTCTGACTGGCTTATTTCATTTAGCATAATGATCTCCAGGTCCATCCAGGCTGTCTCAAAGGGTAAAGTTTCTTTTTTTTTTTTTTAATGACCTCATAGTATTCCATTGTGTAAATGCACCGCTGCTTTTTTATCCACTCATTTACTGATGAGCACTTGGGCTATTTCCAGATATTGACTGTTTTAAATAATGTTGCTATGAACATAGCATATATTCTTTCAAATTGGTGTCTTGGGATTCTTAGGATGTATTCCTAAAAGTGGGATCACTGGGTCATAAGGCAGTTTCATTTTCATTTTTTTTTGAGGAAACTGCATACTGTTTTCCACAGTGGCTGTAGCAGTCTACATTCCCACCAAGACTACATAAGGGTTCCCTTTTTTCCTCATCCTTGCCACGACTTGTTGATTTATTGATGGTAGCCATTTTGGTAGATGTGAGGTGCTCTCACATTGTGGTTTTAATTTGCATCTTTATGATAATTAGTGGGGTTGAGTATTTTTTCATATGTTGATTGGGCATCTGATGTCCTCTTTGGAGAAGTGTCTATTTGGGGACTTTGCCCATATTGTTAATTGAATTATTTGTCTTCCAGGTGTTGAGTTTTATAAGATCTTTAATATTTTGGAAATGAGTCCCTTGTCAGATGTATCTTTGGTAAATAAGTTCTCCCATGCAATGGGTTCCTTTTTCATTTTGTTGATGGCTTCTTTTGCTGTACAGAAGCTTTTTATTTTGATGTAGTCCCATTTGTTTATTTTTTCCTTTTTACCTTGCCTTAGGAGACATATTGGCAAAAGTATTGATATGAGGGATGTCTGAAATTTTACTGCCTATCTTTACTTGTAGGATTTTTGTAGTTTCGTGACTTACATTTAAGTTTTTACATATTTTTGAGTTTATATTTCAGTATTGTGTAAGTTGGTGGTCTAATTTCATTTTTTAATATATCTGTCCCATTTTCCGAACACCATTTATTGAAGAGACTATCTTTACCTGACTCTATGTTTTGCCTCCTTTCTTGAATATTAATTGACCATATAACCATAAGTTTATTTCTGGACTCTCTATGCTGTTCCATTGCTGTATATGCCTTTTCTTATGCCAGTACCAGGTTGTTCTGATTACAATGGCCTTGTAGGATAGTTTGATATCAGGTACAACTTTGTTCATCATTCCCATGACTGCTGAATCTATTAGAGGTCTTTCTTAGTTATATATACATTTTTAGATTATTTGTTCTAGATCAGTAAAATATGCCATTGGTATTTTTTAATTTAATTTAATTTAATTTAATTTAATTTTTATTATTGTTCAAGTACAGTTGTCTCCATTTCACCCCCACCACCCCGCCCCCGCCATCCATCCCCATCTCCCACCCTCCATCCTATCCCTCTTTGGCTATGTGTGTGTGTCCTTCATACATGTTCCTTGACAACCCTGGCCCCTCTCCACCAGTATCCCCTCCCACCTCTCCTCTGGTTACTGTCAGTTTGTTCTTAATTTCAAAGTCTCTGGTTATATTTTGCTTGCTTGTTTGTTTTGTTGATTAGGTTCCTTTTATAGGTGAAATCATATGGTATTTGTCTTTCACCACCTGGTTTATTTCACTTAGCATAATGGAATTGCATTGCCTTTATAGATTGTTTTGGCTAGTATGAACCTTTTAATGATGTTAATTCTGAACACAGTGTATGCTTCCACTTATTTGTATGTTCTTCATTTTCTTTCTTCAATGTCGTACAGTTTTCCAAGTACATTTCTTTTATCTCCTTGGTTAAATTTATTCCTAAATACTTTATTTTTAGTTGTTACAATAGCAAATGAAAATTTTTCTTAGTTTCTCTTTCTGATCATTCATTATTGGTATATAAGTATGCCACCAATTTCTGAATATAAGTTTTGTATCCTGCTACTTTACCACATTTATTTGTTTTTTAAAAGGTTTTACTTATTTTTAGAGAGACAGGAAAGGAAGTAAAAAGAGAGGGAGAGAAATATATCAATGTGTGGCTACCTCTTATACACTACCTACTGGGGACCTGACCCACAACCCAGGCATATGTACTGATTGGGAAATGAACCAGCGACCCTCTGGTTCTCAGGTGGGCACTCAATCCACTGAGCCACACTAGCTAGGTCTAAATTTATTTATCAGAGCTAGCAGCTTTATTGTTGAATCTTTAGATTTTTCTATGTACAATTTTTTGTCATCTGTGAAAAGTGACAGTTTTACTTTCTCCTTTCCAATTTGGATACCTTTTATTTCTTCTTCTTGTCCAATTGCTGTGAATATGACTTCCAGTACTATGTTCAATAAGAGTGGTAAAAGTGGACATCCCTGTCTTGTTTCTGATCTTAAGGGAGATGCTTTTAGTTTTAGCCCATTGAGTACAATGTTGGCTGTGGGTTTTTCATATATGACCTTTATTACATTCAGATATTTTCCCTCTATTTCTACTTTTCTGAGAACTTTTATCATAAATAGTATCAAATAGGATTGTATCAAATGCTATTTTTTGCATCTATTGATATGATCATATAGATTTTATCCTTCATTTGGTTTATGTGATATAATACATTCATTGATTTGTGCATATTGTACCAACCTTGCCTCCCTGAAATAAATCTCTATTGACTATGGTGTATGATTTTTTTAAAATTAATTTACCTCTTGTTTTTTTTTTAAGATTTTATTTATTTATTTTTAGAGAAGGAAGGGAGGGAGAAAGAGAGAGAGAGAGAAACATCAATGTGCAGTTGCTGGGGGCCGTGGCCTGCAACCCAGGCATGTGCCCTGACTGGGAATCAAACCTGCAACATTTCATTATGGATATTGGCCTATTTTCTTTCTTAGTAGTGTCTTTATCTGGTTTTGAAATTAGGATAATTCTGGCTTTGTACAACGAGCTTGTGAGTTTTCTTTCTTCTTGAATTTTTGGAATAGTGTGAAGGATGGGTGTCTGTTCTTTGAATATTTGGTAAAACTCTTCTGTGAATCATCTGATTCTGGGCTTTTATTAATTGGAAGCTTTTTATTACTCCTGTAATTACACTAGCTATAATCTCTTTATTTAGATTATATGATTTTTCCTGTTTCAGTTTTGGAAGAGTGTATGTTTCTAGAAATATATCCATTTGGAAGATTGTGTATTTCTAGGGATTTATCTATTTCTTTCATATTGTCCAATATGTTGGCATATAATTGTTTATAATATTTTCTTATAATCCTTTGTATTCATTTAGGGTCAGTTGTTACTTCTCTCTCTTTCCTTTCAGATTTTATCTATTTGGGTCTTCTCTCTTTTTTTTCTTGATGAGTCTGGTTAGAGGGTTTGTCGATCTTAATTATCTTTTCAAAGAACAAGCTCTTGGTTTCATTGGTATTTTATATTTTTTAGACTCTATTTTGCTTATTTCTGCTCCAATCTTTATTATTTCCTTCCTTCTACTCATTTTTGGCTTTGTTTGTTGTAGTTTTTCCAGTTCCTTTAAGTGTAAAGTTAGGTTATTTATTTGAGGTGTTTTGTTTGTTTCCTGAAGTAGGCCTGTAATGCTATGAATTTCCTACTGAGGACTGCTTTTGCTGTATCCCACAATTTTGGGTTGAATTCTCATTTTCACTAGTTTTTAGGGTAACTTTTGATTTTTTCCTTGATCTGATTGCAAACCCATTCATTTATTAATAACATGTTATTTAGCTTTCATGTCTTTGCATGTTTTCCAGTGTTCTTCTGGTGAATGATTTCTAATTTTGTACCATTTGGTCATAGAAGATGGTTTATATGATGTCAATGTTCTTTGATGCATTGACACTTGTTTTGTGTCTCAACATACCATCTATTTTTAAAAATATTCTATGTGCACTTGAAAAGAATGTTATTCTGCTGCTTTGGGATGAAATGCTCTGAAAATATCAATTAAATGCATCTAGTCAATGTGTCATTTAAGGCCACTATTTCCTGTTGATTTTCTATCTGGAAGATGTATTCACTGATGTCAATACATGCTAAAATCTCCTACTGTGACTGTATTGCTGTCAATTTTTCCCTTTATATTTATCAAGATTAACTTTATATATTTTAGGTGCTCCTACATTGGGGGCAGAAATGTTTACCAGTTTTATCATTTTGTTGGGTTGCCCCTTTTATCACTATGTAGTATCCTCTTTTGTCTCTTACTATAGCCTTTGTTTTAAAGTTAACTTTGTCAGATGTATGCATTTCTATCCCAGTTTTTTAATATTGCTATTTGCATGAAATATCTTTTTTCAGCCTTTTAGTCTGACTTTTAGTCTGTGTGTCTATTTCATTCAGAGGTGGGTCTATTTTAGACAGCACATATATAGGGTGTTGTCTTCTTATCCATTAGCTATTCTCTTTTGATCAGAATATTTAAGCCATTTTCATTTAAAGTAATTATTGACAGTTATGTATTTTTTGTCAATTTATTTTTATTTCTTTTGTTTTGTCTCTTTGTTCTTTTTTCCTACTTCTTTTTTATTTTTTAATATTTTAAAGTATATTTTATTGATTATGCTATTACAGTTGTCCCATTTTTTTCTCCCCTTTATCCTCCATCCTCCCTGCAACCCCCCACTCTCCAGTATCCTCCCCTCCTCTTAGTTCATGTCCATGGGTTGTACAGATAACTTCTTTGGTTTCTGCATTTCCTACACTATTCTTAACCTTCCCCTGTCTATATTGTGTTCACCTATTATGCTTCTTATTCCATGCACCTCTTCCCCCCATTCTCTCCCTCCCCCACCCCACTGATAACCCTCCATATGATCTCCATTTCTGTGATTCTGTTTCTATTCTAGTTGTTTGCCTAGTTTTTGTTTTTAATTTTTAGGTTTAGTTGTTGATAGTTGTGAGTTTGTTGTAATTTTATTGTTCATAGTTTTTGACTTCTATTTCTTAGATAAGTCCCTTTAACATTTCATATAATAAGGGCTTGGTGACGATAAACTCCTTTAACTTTACCTTATCTGGGAAGCACTTTATCTGCCTGTTCATTCTAAATGGTAACTTTGCTAGATAGAGTAATCTTGTATGTAGGTCCTTGCCTTTCATGACTTCGATAACTTCGTTCCAGCCCCTTCTTGCCTGCAAGATATCTTTTGAGAAAACAGTGGATAGTCTTATGGGGACTCCTTTGTAGGTAACTCTCTCCTTTCCTCTTGCTGCTTTTAAGATTCTCTCCTTATTTTCGATCTTGGGTAACTTAATTATGATATGTCTTGGTGTGTTCCTCCTTGGACTCAATTTCTTTGGGACTCTCTGGGCTTCCTGGACTTCCTAGAAGTCTATTTCCTTTGCCAGATTGGGGAAGTTTTCCTTCATTATTTTTTCAAATAAATTCTCAATTCCTTGCTCTTCCTCTTCTCCTTCTGGCACCACTATTATTTGGGTGTTGGAGCATTTAAAGTTGTCCTGGAGGCTTCTAAACCTATCTTCATTTTTTTTTCTGAATTCTTGTTTCTTCATTCTGTTCTGGTTGGATGTTTATTTCTTCCTTCTAGTCAAAATTTTTGATTTGAGTCCTGGTTTCCTTCCCTTCACTGTTGGCTTCTGGTATGTTTTCCTTTATTTCACTTTGTATAACCTTCATTCCTTCCTTCATTTTGCAACTGAGCTCAATCAATTCTGTGAGCATCCTAATTTTCAGTGTTTTGAACTCTTCATCAGATAGGTTGTTTATCACCTTGTTGATTACTTCTTTTTCTGCAGTTGGCCATATTTCTTTGTCTTGGTGCACCTGATATGTTGTAAGGGGCGGGGCCTTAGGTATTCACCAGGGTGGGGCAACCCTCTTTGTTTCATTGTGGCACTGTATGTAGGGGAGGGGTCAGAGAGGGAACAGTGCTGCTACTGGGCTCTTGCCTCACTTTCTGTCACTTCCCTCGCTTCCCACAAACAGATATGCCTTACCACAAGCAGATTGTGTTGTCCTGGGTGGGTGGGTATGTGTACATTCTAAGAATCCGTGGGTCTTTCCAATGGACTCTCCTGTGAGATTGTGAGTTTCTCTCTCAGTTGCAACACCCACAGATTTTTAAAGCCAGGGGTTTCAAGTCTTCCATTTCCCATGCTGAAACTCTGGGTTTCACAATGTGTCTCACTCCCCCATTGCTCCTCTCATCTTTCTTGGACACAAATGTGGGATCACTGGTGTGGTCCACTGCTTGCCTTGCCACACATCCTCAGTGTCCCCATCTCCACCCATCCTATCAGTCTGAATGAATGTTTCTTTAACTCTTTAGTTGTTGGTCTTCCATGCAATTTGATTTTCTGGAAATTCTGGTTCTTTGTTTTTAAACTGGTTGTTATCCTTCTTTTGATTGTGTGAGGAAGCATGGCATTTCTGCCTATACCTTCATCTTGCCTGGAACTCCTTTTTTTCCTACTTCTTATAGCAGAGCCTTTAACATTTCTTGTAATACTGGTTTTGTGGTGAAAAAAAAAACCTCTCTTAATTTTTTCTTCTCTAAGAAGCTCCTTATTTCTTTTTCCCTTTTAAAAGATAACCTTTTTGGGTATATTAGTTTTAGGTATAATTTCTTGCTTTTTATCATTCAAATATTTTATGCCAATCTCTTCTGGCCTATGACATTTCTGTTGAGAAATCAGCTGACAGTCTTATGGAAGCACCCTTGTATGGAATTAAAGCTTTTCTATCACTGTTTTTAAGATTCTCTCTTTGTCTTTAACATTTGGCATTTTAATTATGATGCATCTTGGTGTGGGCCTTTTTGGTTTCATCTTGTTTGTGACATTCTGTGCTTCTTGAACTTGTGTCTCTGTTTCTTTTACCAGGTTAGGTAAGTTTTTAGTTCTTATTTCTTCAAATAGGTAAATAGGTTCTTGATCTCTTACTCTCTGTTTTCTCCTAGTACCCCTATGATGTGGGTGTTTTTTATGCTTCATGTTATCCCAAGGTTCCCTTAATTTATTTCCTTTTTTTTTTTTTGCTTCTTCTATTGGGTACTTTTTTCCTACCATGTCTTCCAAATCTGTGGTTTTATCTTCTGTATCATTCAACAAACATTTTATTCATTTCCATGTATTCTTGATGTCAGATATGGTATTCTCCATTTCTGACTAGTTGTTTTACATGGATTCTATGTCCATTTTCATATTATTATAGTTATCACTAAGTTTTTTTAGCATCCTTATAACCATTGCTTTGAACTCTATATTTGATCATCGCTTGCCTCCATTTCACTTAGCACTTTTTCTGGAGATTCCCTCTGTTTTTTCATCTGAGGCCTGTTTCTTTGTCTCCTCATTTTTTATCTGCCTCTTTTTGTTTGTTTCTATGTATTATATAGATCTGCTATGACTCTCAGTTTTTGAGGGGTGACTTTATGTAGTAGGTGTCATGTGGGACCCAGTGGTTCAATCCCCTTGATCTCCTAAGCTGGGTTCTTTAGGGATGTCCCTTGTGTAGGTTATGTGGGTCCTACTATTATAATTGAGACTTGATTGCTGTTGACCCATTCAGGCATGGGATTGACCCTGAGCCTGGCCGACTGTGAGGTTCAACCCCGACCACCACATGTGGATGGATTTTCATGCTTCCACCTCTTTCTTACCAATGATGGAGCAGTAATCATAGATGGGCTGGAGAAGCAGCAGCTAGGACAAGGGCAGTAGCTCTTAACTTATTTTTCTCTTTATTATGTATTAAGCGAAGGAGCAAGTATTAAAAGTAGCCAAAATATGATTGTTTTCTTGTCAAGGACAAATACACTTTGGTTTTGCCAGTGGATTACACATGTTTTCTCTTATACTTGATTTTACATGTAATCACCAATACTATTAATGCCTGTAATAAAAAAATAAGTAATTTCTAATTTTCTCCCAATATGAATATTACTTGCTATTGTGAATATGCTCAAATATAACTATTTGATTCAAGACCGTTGATTCCTTCTTCCCTTAATTGTGGTCTGAGTTACTATACACTTACTATTTTGAATATTCCAAACCCATCTTGATTCCAGGATTTCCTGGAGTGAGGTTCTGATTTTTATTTATTTATTTATTGCTTATATATTTTATGGGGTACAAAAATGACTGATACTCAGTTGATATAAACCTGTGGCTGTTCTTGCCTGTACTAATCCAGCCAAGTCCTCTTTAGCCCAGTCATCTCTCTTCTTTCCCCCAAATCCCAGTGCCAACACCAGGAATTTCTTTTGTTATGGAGAACTCTGTAATTCACAAAGAAGACGTGTGCCCAAGTCTGCACTGATTGACAGATCCAAGATAGTGGAGAAATAAACAGAAGCTACATTAACCTCCTTCCAGGACCAATCTGGAATTGCAACTAACTGTAGAGAAATTATCCTGAATAACCAACTGGACACTGGCTGGAAAGAAGCCTTATAACTATGGACAGAAAGAAGAGACCACATCACCACAATCAGACTGGTAGGGAGTGAGTAAGAGGTGAGATAGAACTGGCTGGGCTCGCAAAGGTGGCAGCTGAAATTCCAGAGGGATATTTCAGCAGCTGGGGGGTTGTCCCTGAGAAGTGTGGGGTCTAAACCCTAAGCTGGGCTCCCCAGCCTACAGCACCAGAGCCAGAATATAACCCAGATAATTCCAGCTCTGCAAAGCAGCAGGATTGCTGTCTTTTAGGAAGAGATGACTGGAGACACAGAGAGTCTTTAAAGGGCCAAACTACATAATTTTGTTTGAAGCCACTTACACTGGGCTCCAGCAGAAAGGGGGTAGGGTGACTTAGAGATGCTTGAGGTGAGTCTGGACTTGGTGGTTCTGGGAAAAGAACTAGAGGAACAACCACCAGGATCTCAATTGTGAGTCATAAACCATACTGCAGAAGCCATCTTTCTCAAGCAGTGCTTTCCCCTTCATATGGCAGCAGCCTGAGGGGAAGCAATAGTCCTGCCCACAGGAATTACTCTGCCCTACCCTATGATGCTTAAGCCAGGCTGCTGATTACAGGTTGAGGCTAAATCACTGATCAGTTTAACTAAGGTAAAAATACAAAGAAGCAGCCAAAATGGGAAGACAAAGAAACAGAACTAAAAAGAAAGAAAAAGAATTATTCAGAAGAGCTAGATGAAATGGAGGCAAGCATTTTCTGATATAGAGAGCTTAAAGTAATGATTATAGAGATCTAAACAGCAAGTATAAAGAAATAGAAATCATAAAAAGGGAACAGTCAGAAATAAAGAGTATTTTCTGAGTACAGGTCTTTTACCTCCTTGGTAAGATATATTCCTAAGTACTTTATTTTTCTTGTTGTTATAGCAAATGGGATTTTTGTCCTGATTTCTTATTCTGATCTCTCATTGTTGGTGTTACAAAAATGCCTTCAATTTCTGAATATTGACTTTGAATCCTGCTATTTTCCCAAATTCACTTATTAGGTTGAATAGTTTTTTGGTGGAGTTTTCAGTGTTTTCTATGTACACTATCATATGATCTAAAAACATGAAAGTTTTACTTCCTACTTTCCAATTTGGATGCCTTTTTTTTTTTGTCTGATCCCTATGGGTAGAGCTTCCAATACTATGTTGAAGAGAAGTGGTGAAAGCTGACACCCTTGTCTTATTCCTGAGTGGGAAAGCTTTTAGTTTTTGCCCATTGAGTGTGATATTGACTGTAGGTCTCTCGTATATGGACTTTATTATGCTGAGGAATGCTTCCTCTACTCCAATTTTGCTGAGTGTTTTTATCATAAATCCATGCTGTACCTTATCAAATTCTTTTTCTGCATCTATTGATATGATCATGTGATTTTTGTCTTTCCTTTTGTTTATGTGGTGTACTATGTTTATTGATTTGTGAATATTGTACCATCCTTGCTCCCTGGGATGAATCCCACTTGATCATGGTGTATGATCTTTTTAATGTATTGTTGGATGCAGGATGTCAATATTTTGTTGAGGATTTTAGCATCTGTGTTCATAAGGGATATTGGCCTATAGTTTGCTTTCTTTGTTGTATCTTCATCTGGTTTTGGAATTAGGATGATGTTGGCTTTGTAAAAAGGGTTTGGGAGTCCTCCCCCTTCTTGTAATTTTTGGAATAGTCTGAGAAGGACAGGGGTTATCTCTCATTTAAATATTTTATAAAATTCTCCTGTGAAACCATCTGGCCTGGGCTTTTAAGTGCTGGGATTTTTTTTTTTTTGCTTTGATTTTATTACCTGTTATTGGTATATTCCAGATTACTGATTTTTATTCATTCAGTTTTGAGAGATTATATTTTTCTAGAAATTTGTCCATTCCACCCAGGTTTTCAAATTTCTTGGCATATAGTTGTTTGTCATAATTTCTTACAATCCTTAGTAATTCTGTAGTATCAGTTGCAATCTCTCCTATTTTTATTTCTGATTTTGTTCGTTTGGTTTTTCTCTCTTTTTTCTTGATGACTTTGCTTAAAGGCTTGTTGATTTTGTTTATCTTTTCAAAGAAACAGCTCCTGGATTTATTGATCTTTAGGATTGTTCCTTTAGTCTCTTTTTCATTTAATTCTGCTCTTGGTTATTCTCTTCCTTCTACTCACTCTGGGCACAAAACTACACAACACTGAAGAAAGAAACTAAGGAGAAACAAATAAATGGAACCATATACTATTCATGGATTTGAAAAATTATTATCAAAATGTCCATATTACCCAAAGCAATTTATAGATTCAATGCAATCTCTATTAAAATACCAGTGACATATTTCACAGATATAGAACAAACATTTCAAAAGTTTATATGGAACCATAAATGATCCTGAATAAACACAGCAATTTTAAGAATGAAGAACAAAGTAGGAGGGATCAAAATACCTGATATCAAACTATATTATTATTTTGGCCGCTGATATCAAAACACTCTGGTACTGGCATAAGCACATACACATAGACCAATGGAAAAGAATAAAGGTCCCAGAAGTAAACCCACATCTCTGTGGTCAATTAATATTTGACAAAGAGGGAAGAAACATAAAATGGAGAGAAAATAGCTTCCTCAACAAATGTATTTGGAGACCTGGACAGTTGCATACAAAAAAATGAAATTCAATCGCCAACTCACACCATATACAAAAATAAATTCAAGGTTGATGAAAGAATGAAATATAAGTCACAACATCATAAAAGTTCTAGAGGAGCACATAGTTAGGAAAATCTCAGATATTCCATGCAGCAGTATTTTCACTGATATGTCCACATAGAGCAAAGGACATAGAGAATAAACAAATGGGACTTCATCAAAGTAAAAAGCTTCTTCATGGCTAAAGAAAACATCAGCAAAATGGAAAGGGAACCAACTGTATCGAAAAGTAGTTGGTATATTTGCCAGTGATACCTCAGACCAGGGTTTGATCTCCAAAATATATAAAGAACTCACATGACTCCACTCCAGGAAGACAAACAACACAATTAAATAATGGGCAAAGGACCTGAACAGACACTTCTCCAAGGAGGACATACAAAGGGCCTACAGACATATGAAAGTATGCTCAGCATGACTAGTCATCAAACAGATGAGAATTAAAACCACAATTAGATACCACTTCACATTGGTCATAGTGACCATCATAACCAAATCAACAAACAAAAAGTGCTGTTGAGGTTGTGGAAGAAAGGGAACCCTAGTGCACTGTTGGTGGGGATGCAGACTGGTGCAGCCACTGTGGAAAACGGTATGGAATCCTTAGAAAACTAAAAATGGAACTGCCTTTTGGCCCAGCAATACCACTTCTGGGAGTATACCTTAAGAATCCTGAAACACCAATTCAAGAACCTTTGCACTCCAGTGTTCATTGCAGTACAATTTACAATAGCCAAGAGCTGGAAACAGCCTAAGTGCTCATCAGTAAATGAATGGATCAAAAACAAAAACAAAAACAAAAACAAAACAAAACTGTGGTGTATTTACACAATGGAATACTACACTGCAGAAAGAAAGGAGGAGTTCCTACCCTTCATGACAGCATGGATGGAACTGGAGAGCATTATGCTAAGTGAAATAAGCCAGGAATTGAAAGAAAAATGCCATATAATCTCACCTATAAGTGGAACCTAATCAACAAAACAAACAAGCAAGCAAAATATAACCAGAAACATTTAAATAAAGAACAAACTCACAATAACCAGTGGGGAAGGGGGTGAGGAATACTGGGGGAAAACAGGGGAAGGGCCATCAAGGAACGTGTATAAAAGACACATGGACAAATCCAAAGGGGGGTAGGTTCAAAGGTGGGAGGCGGGGGTGGGTAAGGGCAGGGGTTGTGGAGGGATGAAAATGGAGACACATGTAGATGAACAATAAAAAAGAAAGAAAGAATGTAATCTGAAATAAATAATACACTGCATGGAATAAACGGTAGTAATCTGTCTATTCAGATTCTGATTCTTCCTGATTTAGTTTTGGAAGATTGTATGTTTCTAGGAATTTCATCCTGGTCATCAGGTGTTGGCTTACATCAGTAGTTGTTCATAATATTGTCTTATAATCATTTCTTTTGTGTCAGTTGTTTTTTTTTCTCTGCTTTCATATGTGATTAAAATTATTTGAGTCCTCTGTATTTTGTTGTTGTTGTTGTTGTTGTTGTTGTTGTTGTTGTTGTTGTTACTGAGTCCGGTTAAAAGTTTTTCAGTCTTGGTTATCTTTTCAAAGAACCAGCTCTTGGATTCATTGATCTTTTATATTTTTTAATACTCTCTTTTGTTTATGTCTGCTCTGAATTTTATTACTTAATTCATTCTACTCACTTTGGGCTTTGTTTGTTTTTCTTTTTCAAGTTTTTTTAAGTGTAAAGTTAGATGGTTTCATTGAGCTTTTTCTTGCCTTATGAAATAGGCCTGTAATGCTGTGCATTTCCATCTTTGGATTGCTTTCCCAGTGTCCCAGAGATTTTGGATAGCTGTGCCCTCGTTTTCATTTGTTTCAAGATATTTTGATTTCTTCCATGATCTGTTGTAGACCCATTCATTGCTTAATAACATGTTATTTCACTTCCTTGTCTTTGCATGTTTTTAAGTGTTCTTGTCATGGATTTCTAATTTTATAGCATTGTGGCCAAAGAAGGTGCTTGATAGGATTTCAGCCTTCTTAAATTTATTGAGACTTGTTTTGAGTCCTAACATGTGGTCTGTCTTAGAAAACATTCCATGTGAACTTGAAAAGTATGGATGCTTGCTGCTTTGGGGTGAAATGCACTGAAGATATCAATTAAATCCATTTGATCTAGTGTGTTGTTTAAGGCCACTGTTTGCTTGTTGGCTTTCTGCCTGGAAGATCTATCCATTGAAGTCAATGGAGTGTCATAATCCCTGAGTATGACTGTATTTCTGTTGATATCCCTTTATGTCCATCAAGACTTGCCTCACATATTTAGGTGCTCATATGTTGGGTGCATAAATGTTTACCAGCATTATATTATCTTGTTGTCTTGTTGTCTTATTCCCTTTACCATTATGTATTGTCCTTTGTCTCCGTCTATAGCCTTGGCTTTAAAGTCTATTTTATCAGATGTAAGTACTGCTGCCACATCTTTCTTTTCTTTTCCATTTACATGAATATATTTTTCCATCCTTCTGTTAGTCTGTGTGTATCTTTCAATCTGAGGTGGGTTCCTAGAGCCAGCATGCATGTGGGTCTTGTTTTGTATCCATTCAACTGTTCTTTGTCTTTTTGTTGAAGCATTTAAGCCCTTTACATTTAAGGTGACTATTGAGAGGTATATATTTAGTGCCATTTTATTGTTAAACTGTATTCCTCTGTTTTTTTTTTTCCTTTCTCTTTCTCTACTGCTTCTTAAAGCAAGCCTTTTAACATTTGTTGCAGTACTGATTTGGTGTTAACAAATTCCTTTAGTTTTTCTTGTCTGGGAAGTTCTTTATTTCTTCAATTTTAAATGATAGCCTTGCTGGGTAAAATGGGCTTGGTTGTATGTCCTTGCTTTTCATTACCTTGAGTATTTCATGCCACACCCTTCTGGCATGAAATGTTTCTGTTGAGAAAACAAATGACAGTCTCATTGCTATGCTCTTGTATGTAACTACCTGCTTTTCTCTTTCAGTTTTTAGGATTCTCTCCTTGTTTTTAGGTGTCATTTTAATTATGTTGTGTCTCAGTGTGACCTCTTTGAGTCCAACTTGTTTGGGACTCTCTGAGCTTCCTGAACTAGTGTGTCTTTATCCGTCATCAGGTTAGGGAAGTTTTTGGTCATTATTTCTTCAAATAGGTTTGATCCCTTGCTCACTCTCTTCTGGTATTCCCATGATTTAAATGTTGTTATGCTTCTTGTTGTCCCAAATGTTTCTTAAACTGTCCACATTTTTATAAATTCCTTTTTCTTTTTCTTTTTCTTTTTGCTATTCTGCCTGGGTGGTTTTTTTTTTCTACCTTGTTTTCCAAATCACTGCTTAGACCCTCTGCCTCATCTAGCATACCTTTTATTCCATACAGTGTATTATTTATTTCAGATATTATATTCTTTATTTCTGACTGGTATTTTTTTATGGTTTCTATGTCTTTTTCATGCTGTTGAGTATCCTTATGATCACTAAGCTCTGTATCTGTTAAATTGCTTGCCTGCATTTCAACTGGCTCTTCTTCTGGAGAATTCTTTTGGTCTTTCATTAGGGGTCTGCTTTTTTGTCTTCCTGTTTTGGCTGCTTCTTTATATTTCTTTCTGTGTATCAAGTAGATCTTCCAAGAATCTGGTGTAGGCCTTTGTCAGCCACTGCTTGTGTCTGGCCATGGTCAACCTGTTTGGAGATATCAGTGATCCACAGCATGTGGCTTCCTCTGCTGGGCTTATTTGCGTGGAGAAAACAACCAGGCTGCATAGCAAGGCTGCCTTTTTCAGCACTGGGCCCTGGGGAGGGTCAGCTGAAGTCTCATAGGGCTCCCAGAGATCCACTTTAGTTATTAATCTAATGAGCAACATAGCTTCAAACTGTAATCAGCATCCTGGGTTAAGCACCACAGAATGGGGACAAGTAATTCCTGTGGATAGGGTTACTGCTTCCCCTTAGGCTTGGAGGGGTGTGCTCTGCCTGAGAAAGATGGCTTCAACAGTATGGGGAATAACTCAGAACAGGGACTCTGATGGCTGTTCCTCCCATTCTCTTCCCAGGGCCACCAAGTCCACACTGTCTTCAGGCATCTCTAGTTCACTCTACCTTACCTCTGCTGGAGCCCATTGTAAGTGGCTTCAAACAAAATTATGTAGTTTGGCCCTTTAAAGGCTCTCTGTGTATCTAGTCATCTCTTCCTAAAAGACAGAAATCCTGCTGCTTTTCAGGGCTGGGTATTATCTGGGTTATTTTATGGCTCCGGTACTGTAGGCTGAGGAGCCCAGCTTAGGGTTTAGACCCCACACTTCTCAGGGGGAACCCCTGGCTGCTGAATTATTCTTCTAGAACTACAACTGCCATCCATGGAAGCCCAGTCAGCCCTCTCATGCCTCCTCTGTACTCCCTACCAGTCTGGTTGTGGTGAAGTGGTCTCTTCCTTCTGTCCATGGTTATAAGGCTTCTTTGCAGGTAGTGTTCAGTTGGTTATCCAGGATGATTTCTCTACAATTTAGTTGCAACTCCAGATTGGTCCTGGGAGGAGGTTAGTGTAGCTTCCACTTACTCTATCATCTTGGATTCCCCTTAATAGGTTTTTAATCAATTGTTTTTATTATTTGTAATGATGCTATTAAAATCAGCTGTCCCTGGGCTTTACTGAATTGGTTAGAGGAGATGACTGCAGTGAAAAAACCATGAAGAGTCAGCATCAGTGTGGTTGAATATGTATGTGAGAATGTGCAGACTTTCCTTAAGATGTTTGCTAGAAACACTTCTTTTCAGAAGAATGCAAAACAATGTTTGCACCTTCTTTTTTTAAGTTTATTTTTATTGATGACACTATTATGGATGTCTTCTTTTCTCCTGCCCTTTGCTTACCCTCACCCAACCCTGCCACCCTTTCCCTATGACCATCATCAGAACCCTTCTTTCAAACTTCTGTTGGATGTCTTTTTCCATTAAACCCAATAAGTAGAAAATTAAACAATGAAACCAAAAAAGCTAAAACTAACCATGGGAATTGAAATAAATATTTACACATGGCTTCCATAAGCAATATATGTTTATACCTGTAATATGTTCTGATTTGTGTATCCTACCACCTCAAAATGCAAGCTCCTAGCAGCTGGGACCCTTACCCTGGACATATGTTTTTTGGTCTTTATTGTATCTAATGACTCTCAGCATCCACCATTAAATATCCTAGACTTAGTGTAGATGCATGCATAGATAATATAGCAAGCACTGTACAGTTTTGTATTTTTCCTTGACTGCTGTATCAGTAGACTAGAAGAGTTATGTACAGCTGTCTTTAGAGGCTACCTATAAAATGCAGGTGTTCAGCATTAGCAAATATTTTTTATTACATGGATTGACTTTTGGCCACTAGTAACACTGTTTTCTGAGATTGAAAAATGATTTTCTACCCTAAACTGTGGTTTCACATTACTGGAATGCCAAGTGAAACACACACACACACACACACACACACACACACACACACACACATACAAAAACACAAAATTCTTTTCATCAAGTCATACTGAAACTGTTTTTGTTACTTGTATACATTTCATGATTTGTATATTTTATACTAGAATCTAAGCCTCTATTTTCACTATTGTGGTTAGGTTTAGGTCCTTTGCCAAATGAAGCAGACTATGAAGAATTAGGAGGGTAATTCATCCTGGGATTCTTTTCTTGGTAAGGGGGACCACGGCCTGGCCAGACGCCAAACAAAGATCTGGAGCTGGAGATGTTTTCAAAGCTTTAAAAATACGAGGGCATTTTTGTGTTCTGTTATTGAAGACTTATTTTTGCACTATCAGATATTAGCAGATCACCTTTTATCCTTGTTTATAAGAATTTCAAATGCCCTTTGTGATGTACTCTTACCCTTCCTCCACCTTAACCTGAAGGTCATGACTAGGAAGAATTTCAGGACCTTGTCTAAAATGATTAATGGGAAGTTGAGAAATCCTCTCTCTATGTCCCTCCATTTCCTATATACATACCTATTAATTAAACCAGAGGATGAGTTATATGGCTTGGTATCTGTTAACTTCTAGATTAAAAATACAAGACTGAAAATTTAAATTACAGGAAAAAATCATTTGTAAAGGCTTAGCAAAGATTGAATCTAACATTTCAGTTCTTCACTGGTTACTTGGGAGCTTGCTGAGGCAACATAGGAATCAGTTTTGCTAAAGTAAATGACAAGACAGTGCTATGTGCTATGGTGGAATTGGGATCCTATAATTGCAGCAATCTTAAGTCTGGTTCTGTCAAATACTTTTCCTTACTGTGACAACACATCACTGACTCTGTAGAATATCTATATAGGCAAGTAAGCCTTGATATTAAGGAAAACAAAACAAACCAATGTCAATTATCTGAAAAAAGCTCTACTTTAGCAGACTTGTACTATGGCCCATGGCAGGAGCATTCATAAATGTTCCATGTGTTAAGGTTTCCCCTTTATCATCTTACCTTCTCTCCTTTAGGTCTTTGCAACAGAGTGCATTTCAGCTTTTTGTTCAACATATGAAAGGCTCAGTTTCAAAGGCTTGGGTTTTCACATCCATGTCAATATCACAGATTGAAATGTGACACGGGTACCTGGCTACATACTTTCTTTAAACCTGAGCCAGTAATACTGCAAAATGTTAGGGGAGGCACTCTTTCATCTCACACTTTAAAGTGAAAGGTTTGTTGATGCAACCCAATTTCTAGTCTGCACAGGTCACCTTGTAATGTAGTACAATGATGATAAGCCCATCAATGCTGTTTGATGTTTGAATTTTCCTTCCCCTGGTTTTTACTCCCACTTTGTTTTATAAAGTAAGTTTAATAATAGTGATATTCTGGCTTGCCAACATGTGACCACATGACTTCCCCTAATACAGGCACTTTTTAAACAATGCCTGTGCTTTGCAGGGATTGTACCTGGATATAATTATGAGAGTGATACTAGAAATAAGTATGTTCATACATACTTCTGATAATGTTCTTGGGAAAGGTAAGTGATCAAATGCAGAGATACTAAACTCTAGTTCCTCACTCTTTTGTGACCTCTGACAGAAGTGAAAGTTGTTCTATCATAATCATTCAGTAATCAGTATTATATCGGTTGGTGGTCTCTGTATGATGTGGGTGTGTGGGCATGAACTAAGTTGGGGGAAGGCGGGCAGTGTATAGGAACCAGTGTTATGGAGATAATGCCCGAGACATGCTCAGTTGCTCTTAGTAGACCTACACAACCTAATATCTAAGGTCACACCATTGTTTCCGGTCCCTGTCCTAATTTAAGAAGCAAAATCAGAGGTCAATGTGGACCAAGTATGTTATCTAGAATACTGGGAGGTTCATGTTTGTTGGGGCCAATCAGGATAGTGAAATACATGTTGCGACATAAAAGAGGCAATATTTGGCCTTTTATGGTTTATAAGAACATATGACTCAGTGCTTTTGTTTCATTTGATTTCATGTGGTTCAACCTAATTCTCTTTTCACTTGCCAATCACTTTTACCTTTCCTGTGAAGAAACACCCCATTCACCATCCCTTTCTTATGAAAGGTTAGAATGGTAGTGAGGACAGTCCATTCCAACTAGCAGCTGCCCATGGTGCCAAATGTTGACTGGTCTCTCTGGAAAAGAGAGAAAGGCACATTATTCAAATTATAGTGTTGGAGTCACACCTTGAAAGTTCTACTAGGTTATCCCCTTTTCTTCAGCTAGATCATCCTGATAATAGTTATTTACTCTTTTGTAAAGATCTGTATCAGCTGGAATGATGGTTACAGGGATTCACAGCTCATTCTGATAATACTTTTCAGTCAGCTCCTAGCTGGGTACCTACGGACATTACTAGGTGGGGTGTGTAGTAGTAGAAAAAGAAATGAGACCAGATATTAATATAGGTCTCTTCGAAGTGAGTTTAAACTCTCTGTGTTGCTTTCAAGCCCTTGACACCATGATGGATTCTTGTGTCCCTATTTCTACCACTGACTCTGTTGCACAATATGGGCAATCACATAACTTCTCTGATTAGCATGGTTCCAGCACAGTAGAGCCATTTCAGAGGCCTACAAACTATAGTGTAAAGTCCTAGGGTTCTTCTGAGTTGCCTTTGGGTAGCTTCTAGGTATTGAAGGGACATCCTCATAGGTCAAGCTTGGGCTTTTCATCCCTCTTAAATTTTGCTCCTTTTAGCTAGAACAGCTCTGTCTTTTGTGTTTTATATTTCAAGAAAGAGTTCAACAACTTAAAGAAAAAAAATTGAATACCATTGTACTAAATGATCTTTAGGCCTTCTAGCTCATTGAGGAATTAGAATTCTTCCTCTAAATATCCACATTTACAATCTGACAGTGTATGCCCATACAAAGGAAAATAAGTTTCTTTTCCATGCATCTCTACAGAGACTCATAAAATAAAAACATTTGTCCTTTTGGAACACTGGAGAAGGAGGAAATTTTCAGCCTTCTTTTCAGCCTCCTTTTAAAGGAAAAGGGGACTTCTTGATTGCCTAACTGAAGGAAAGTAACTGACCTGCAAGTAACCTTTGCAGGTTTAGCCCCTCTGGATTTTCTGTAAGCCTGGTTTGCCTACAGACAGAACTAGCATAGGGCCGTCTGTGACACTGCCTCAGAGAAAACCTGCCCCTGACTGTGACCTCTGGTATTAGCCGCATTCTCTGATCCAGCTTTACTAGTAATGAAGCTGATAGAGTGACTCCTATGTAACCCCTACATCCATTTTTCAGTAAGTTCTAAGACTGTAGGAGTGGGAAGAGGTAGAGAAAGTTTTTTTTGTAGACACACCAACAAATTAAATCCTTATTCCTTGACTATTAATTCTTAATTTCCCCAGTATGGAGAACACCCTCTCTGTAGACCTCTTAACCTATATAACAGTTCCTTCCATGTCTAGGCTAAGACCCATCCTCTTACACGTCTCTTTTCCCCTTACTGACTCTCTTGCCCTGGGTTGTGCCTGCAGCTGGCACACAATGATTGCTTATTGGATTGATAAGCCACTCTCACTATGGATTACACTCTTATGTCCTGGTACTGTGCTTTTCTTCACATTGTCTCTGCAGTTCAGTTTAATTCACAGCTCTGTGAATGACCATAGGCAAATCTGTTTTTTTTACAAGAGAGCTATCATCTTCCTTTCTGTTCCTCCTCCTTCTTCTTCTCTCTTCATCTTCTGCCTAGAGCCATGTTTGTTGATCTCAAGAAACCCTTCAAGGAGTTCAATTCTAGTTGACAAGAGCAGGCAGCTCAACCACAGCTTTCTGTGCTCAGACATGCCCAACCCTTTAATCTCAGGGTCTCTCCTCTGTCCCATCATGCACCGAGGTGTCTGCCAGTTTCCAGCTTCCAAGGAACTTTGTAGTTTAACATGAAGTTTGCAGCTCCAAGAAGACATTTATGCCATTCCTTTGTTTTATTATGTGCCTATGGGGTGTACCACATGTGATCACTGGCCTCCTCAGACTGGTTCAGGGTATCCACCAGAGTCCTTTTGTGGGCTATCTGTACCTCCACTGCATGGTTGCTGTGTTTCTGCCTCAACTTTCCTCCAGTGCTTAAAGCATGATAAATTTCAAAATGGTTTTCCTGCTCTTTCCCTCCTCCTACCCATTCTCTCCTCCTGTCATCTATGAGTGTTCCATTCCTGCTGCCTTTTGAAATGTACTACAGCTGACTGTGTTAATGGAGTCAGGGCTTTTAGTCCACTGGAAAACATGTGAGACAACATGATTTGAAACACCAGTGCTGTTGTTCTGCATTGTCAGATGCTGTGTCCTGTCCCTTTCCATCTATTAGTCACCCTCTACCTTAGTATACAGGGACACTGAACTTCTGGTGGTTCCAAAACCAACTGCAGTTTAACCCTTTGCCTACCTTCCTATTAGTTGCTCTTCCTAAAATGCCCTCTCACCACTCAGGGAGCTGGAAAAGACCAGGGAGACACTGATCTAGAGGGCAAGTGAAAGAACAGTTCCAGAAGAACTCCTGAGCCTGGTGTTGTTGGCTGTGGCTCTCTTCTGTCTCCTGGGATGGTGTGTGGGGTGAAAGGAACAACTTTGTGTAAATTGAAGAAACTAAGTGGATATGAAAGTAAGGCTATTAGGGATACCTTTCTTGTATACTTCTCAATTCATGTGACATAAGCAAACACCTGTTCCGTAGAACACAAAAAAAGGCTATCTATCCCAAGATTTTTTCTACCCCACTTGCCTAAAATGTTGATTTGTATTCTGTGGAGAAACACTGCCATTCCACTAAAACTCAATTAAAATACAAGTGCATGGTCCAGGCAGGCTGGATTCCAACCACAGGAAGCAGACCTGGAGTCTAAAAGCATGGCAGAGAGTCTTTAGCTCATTTCTTCCTGGATGTCAGACAGATAAGACACAGCAGGATCCAAGGGTAGAACACATTCTACTGCAGGTTCTCCATCTAGGTGAGGAGGAATAGATGGGAAGGTCAGTTGTTACTATCAGCCAGTCAAGTTGGGGTTCATGCCAAAGTTGTAGTCTAAGTGGGTACTGCCTCACTAGGTCTGGAAAGTTCTGACTTCAATATTTTCACCTCAAGCAGACCCCGCACCTCAGTTCATCTCCATCTGGATACTAGATGTTCATGTATTTCAAGTTTATGCAGCTGGAAGGTACCAGATCCTGACTGTAAGCCCAGGTTATTGGTGTGTGATCTCAGCATTACATGTAAACTTACAACTATCCCACATCCCATATGTTCCTCAAACTGTATTAAATTCCTTCAAGAAACACACGAGCATATCCATAACCCTTAGAAGGTATTTTAAAAAATGTACTTTACCTTTATTGTTGTAAAGAAAATTGTAATGCACCTGACTGTGAAAGTCTAAAAAAATACTTTATCAAAATATTGAAAGTATAGCAAATTATGATGAGAATAGAAATCACTTCTAATCCTACCAATTGATGTTAAACACTATTACTGTTTTAGTGTACTTTCTCTAAGATTTTTTTCTATGTATATATATGTAAAGATTATTTGAGGTCATTATATAATTTTATGTATTTAACTATTTATATTTCAATATTTTTACTTTATAGCACATCATTAATATTTTCTGACATGTTAATTATTCATTCACAATCTGATTCTTAGTAAGTTTTGGATATTTGACTATACAGATGTAAGCTAATTTGACTGATTCCTTATCACATACTTAAATTGTTTCTGATTATTTTTAGGAATTAGTACCTCACCATTATGGGTGGAATTATGTCCTCTAAATGGTGTGTTGAAGCCCTAATCCCCTGTGCCTGTGAATGGGATCTCAGTTGGGAATAGGTCTTTGTAGATATAATCAGGTTAAGATGAGGTCATACTGGGTTAGAGTTGGCCTCAAATCCAATGATGGGTGTCCTTATCGGGAGAGAGAGATTTAGAAACAGAGTCACTGACACAGAGGAGAGTTGACATATGAAGATGGAGACAGGACTGGAGTGATGCAGCTATAAGTGAAGGAATGCCAAGGATTGCAGACATGAAAGAGGCAAGGAAAGATTCTTTCCTGAGCTTGCTGACAACCTTTCTGACCTCCAGAACCATGGAAGAATAAATTTCTGTTATGGCAATTTATTATAGCAGCCCTAGAAGGCTAATAAAATAGTAATATTTTATTTATGACCAAATTTGAAAAAGATTTCCCTGAAAAAGTTTTCATTTATTACTATCATTAATATATTTGTCTAATAACTTTGACTTATTTAATGCTTTCTGTGTGGTTCTTTGTGTTAATCCCTTTTCCTTTTTTGATCTTTTTAGTTGCTTGTACCTTCTTCAGTGTTTTGGAACATGTTTATTTCATCACCTATACATTTTTAGAAACCATTCTTTGACATATATTTTTCTAATTGTCAACATTAAAATCAAAACAGCAATATTTAAATTTGCCTATTTGTGACATTATGAGTTGAGCAAATTTGCTTTTCCCTCTTTTACTTTTAGCTCTTAAAATATAGTATTGATAATACCTCACATTTACTGACATGCTACAATGTTAGTGTTTACATGTCATAGTATATCTATACTTTACAAAGGAGACTGAAACACTGAGAAATTATGGAACTTGCCAAAGTTTACTATGTAAACATGGTGGAGGGTGGAGTCATCAATCAAACAAGGGCCCTCTTATTTCTGGATTTATGTGCCCCATCACTATACTATCAGGGCTTCCAAATAAATTCTGGGATTTTAGACCTAGTTGTTATTAAGTTATGATGTTTTACATTCATTATATCTTTTATTGTTAAGATTTTTTGAGATATTTAATTTTATTTCTAAAGATATATTGATTGGTTAACTAATTTGTACATTTGTGTAGTCCATGATTAGAGACTTGATAGAGTTTAGTATATTATCAAGTGTTTGCAATTCTTCTTTTCCATTTTATCAAACACTTAGATTAGAGGTGCTCCCATCTCAAGGCCAATACTAATTTTCTGTTATTTAAAAGTAAGTCATATGGGAGAAATTTCAGAATACCATGTGACATAGAGGCCAAACAATTACTTTTTATCCCCTTATTTTTCACTTGGTATTAACATGCTATATGTTGGTTATCTATTACTGCAAAAATTATTCAAACACTCAGTGGCTTAAAACAACAAACAGTTATTATCTATACATTTTTGTTAGGAATGTGGGTATGGGTTAATTAAATGCCTCAAGGTTCTTCACAAGACTGTAATTGACATGTTAGCTGTGGCTGTATCCTCATCTGAAGGCTAGATTTGTGGGCAGTGTTCATTTCTTTGTAAGTTGTTGGGCTGAGGGCCCCAGTTCCTCATAGGCTCTTGGCTAGAGGTCTCTCCCAGTTCATTGTCATGTGGCCTCTCAACTGGGCAGATTAAAACATGTCAGCAGGAGTCCTCAGGGTGAGGGAGAGAATGAGAGTGCCCAAAAGAGAAGCCACAGTCTTTTTGTAATCTAATCTTGGAAATATCAGTGTTACCTCTGCTACATCGTATTTGTGAAAATGTACAATTTAATTCATTCCACATTCAAGGAGCAAGAATTACATGAAAGTATGAGTATCAGCAGACAGGAATCATTGAAGGCCATCTTAGAGGCTGCCACATCATTGTTTTAGCTCTCTGCTGATGAGATAAGGTTTTAAATTACACTGCTGAGCAAGTTTGAATCATGATCTTTTAAAGCAAGCTGACCTTAGGGTTTGACCTGCTACTGAGCATATGGTTTTGGGGCCAGTGTTCTGTCTACTCTTATAATCTGTTTTAGGCAAAAATGACCAACAGGGATCACATGGACACTTTTAAACCAATTTTCAGCAATAAATGAGATGTTCCTCTATTGTCATTTGGTATTTAATTTTGTAAAGGATAGTGCTAAGAGTGATCAAAATTTGTTGCTTTACATTCTTGAACTTGGAGATTTTTTTCACCCAATTTTGTACTTTAAAAATATTATTCAAGATGTGCATAGGCATGCATTTTTTTTCATTGGTTTTCTTGTGAACTATAAGCTGTCAATCATTGCAATCTGCTTATACGTGCCTTTCTTTAGCTCAAGGAAATCTTTTCCTCCTGTGTCTTTGATTATTGCTACTTTTGTTTTATTTCATTCATTTCTGCAGATATACCTTTCAGCCTCAACTTGGTAGCTCTTGCTTCCTTCATTCTGCTTAGTTTTTTTCTTTGTTCCAAGAAAACTTCTATACCCATAACCACATGATTGATTTGAGTTTTTATATCAGTGATTCTGCTGTTCAGAATCTTCAGTGCAGATTTTAAAGATTTTAAGTCTAATAATCTGGCTTTATTTTGCCCTTGCAATTTTTTTCATTTTATTGTAATCCTCTTAATTTCATCCTTTTTAGCTTTTCACTTCATTCTTTCTTTTCCTTAAGATTATTTGTTCCTATTCATAGTTAACTTATCTTCTTGCCCTTTATTGAAGGTACAAAATATTTTTCTAAAATTCTTCTTTGTCTTCATCTCTTTTCCTGCAAATTATTTTCTCACTTTTGGTTTTCCTTTTATTATCAAACAAGATTCCAAACTCAGTATTTTGGAATAAATAAGGAAACTAAATTATACTTTATATAAACTGAGACTGAATTGCTTTCTTTTTTAATATTAAATTTATTGAGGTAACATTGGTTAATTACATATACATGTCAGGTGTACAATTATAATATATCATCTATATATTGCATTGTAGGCTTACCACCCAAAATCTAGTCTCTTTTATCATCATGTGCTTTACCACTTCCCTTTACCTCTTCATCATCCCCCTACGCCCTTCCCCTCTTACTGTTGCCTGTGTTTATGAGTTTGTTTTGTCTGTTGCTTTCTGTTATATATCACACATTTGAGTGAAATAATATGGCTCTTGTCCTTTTCTGTCTTACATAGTTAAATTAGCATCCATGCTGTTGCAAATGGCAGTATTTCATCATTTATTATAGCTGAATAAGTATTTCATTGTATATGTGTACCACATCTTCTGTATCCAATCATCAGTCAAAGAACACTTAAGTTCTTTCCATGTCTTAGCTATTGTGAATAACACTGCAATGAACATAATGGTACATTTATCTTTACAAATAAATGTTTTCAAGTTTTTGGGTAGATACCCAGAAGAGGGATCATTATGCCATGTGAAAACTCTATTCTTAATTATTGGAGGAAACTTCATATTGTTTTCCATAGTGGCTGTACCAATTTACATTCCCACCAGCAGTGTAGAAGTTCCCTTTTTTCTACATCCTCTCTAACATTTATTTCTTGTCTTGTTGATACTAGCCATTTTAACATGTATAGGGGAGTATCTCATTTGATTTTTATTTTCATTTCCCTTATTGCTAGTGAAGTTGAATATATTTTCACATATCTGTTGGCCATCTGTATGTCTTTTGGGGAAAAGTATATGTTCAGGTTCCCTGCCCATTTTTTAATTGGATTGTTGTTGTTGATTTGTATTAGTTCTTATATATTTTGGATATTGGCTCCTTATTAGTAGTATCATTCACAAAATACCTTCTTCATTCTGTTGAGGGCATTTTGGTTTTGTTCATGATTTGTTTTGCTTTGCAGAGCTTTTTAGTTAGATGTAGTCCTATTCATTTATTTTTGCTTTTACTTCCCTTGTAAAGATCCATTAATTTAGTACCTTTGCTTTCTTCTATGTATTTTATTGTTTTAGGTCTTACAGCCAACTCTTTAATCATTTAGGGTTTCTTTTTGTATATGGTGTCAGATAGCAGTTTAGTTTCATTCTTTTGCATGTGGCTTTCCAGTTTTCCCAACACCACTTATGAGACTCTTGAATGGATATTCCCTAAGTATATTTAAAAAACTAAATTCAATGACCTATCTCCTTTTGTCTGCCTTTCAGTTCCCATCTACTCTCTTCTAGGATTGTTTATGGCTTAAACAACCGGAAGGATCTGAGATTTGCCAGATCAGCTGCGTGGAGTCCTAATGATGGCCTACTTAGGCTGTCAACCTCTGAGTAAACCATTTACCACTTTGGGTACCTCAATTTTAACCTCTGAGAAACAGATTGAACTGTCCCACTGGGTTGTTTCACATGAACTCTATTAAGTAGCAGAAAAGTAGTGCTGTTTTTGCTTCCTGAATTCTAAAATTAATTTCTGTGGAAATGATTTAGTTGTTGCTAACAGTATTATCAAGTCTTGTGTGACACAGTAGCAAGTACACATCAGCTGTTAAGAAACAAAGATCTTGCTTTCCTACTGGAGACATATGGTTACAACCACAACAACAATTATAAAAAGTACCAAAAGGATATTTTGCATACACATAAAAATTTCAGAGTTAGTTTAAAGTAATTTATTACTAAATTTTTCTTGAAGGATCAATATCTCATAAACACTGAATAGCATTGAGCTGATTTTTTAAAAATGATGCTAAATTAAGATGGTAGTTATTTTAGCATCAGGGAGATGGGCAGAGTATATTAGGAAGTCAGAAGTATAATCTTTTGCTGTTGTTGTTTCTGAAAATAAAAAATAAAAGAAGAACCCAGGCAAAAATAATATTTCTAATTGTAGTGTAGCTCACAAGCTTGCACATCCTATAAGGAAAAATGCTCCTTGTTAGCTGCCAAAATCTGCCATACAATCTGTCTTGTAGTTATTACATTTTGATGTGCCCTTGACAAGCTTTAGCACACAAAAACTCAACACCTCCTCTTGAATCCCTCCAATACCAACAAGATCATGGAGGGATGAGGCCTGTTCTTGGCTCTTTATTATTCACATAGCTGGAATGTTTATAAACAGAACAGAGTATAAGAGAGCAAATGCTTGACCACATCAAGCAGCTCCCTGTCTTGCATGCTATTTAAATATCAGCTCTATCTTGCTCTGCACTTTGTGTTTCACACAAAGACCCAGACTCAGTGCCTGAAAACTGTCCTTAGGGCTTTTAAAATGATGGTAAACAACTCTCTTTTCTTTTCATAATTCTGATGCATTGTTCTATCACTGTGGGTCTGTAGCATGTGGTATTATTGCAGTTATCTTTAGATGTCCCTCTATCTCCTTGGTCCCAGCAGCAGCCACTCTCAGTCCCCTAATCCATCCTTACAGATTTATTCCTGCACCCAGACTCTAGTGGGGAAAATAGAAAGGATTTAATATTACTATTAATTTAATGAAATTTATTATAAACTTCAGAACAATTTAAGGAAAATAAAAACAAACAATGTCATATACTTATATCTTTTCTCTGTCTTTTTTCCATTCACTGGTGTTAGTGTGATATAAATGTTCTGGCTGAGTTTATTTTGAAAGGTCATAACCTGCTCCTTGGGAGTAAAATGTTGCTTTCAGCATTATTCTTAGCTACACTAAACTTTTTTACTGAAAATTAGCATTCCTTCCTATATTCTGGGCAAAGTATTAGTTTGCAAAGTTGTTCATTTGTTAGCCTGAATGTTAGAAAGAGATTGGCTACAAAGGCAATGGCACACTATGGCTCAGGACTTACTATAACCCCAGGGCCTATGATTGTCCAGATTTTAATGAATCAAGATGATTATAATATACTACTATTGACTATTCTTGGTGGGGCTTGTGGAGGGGGCAATGGTGAAATCATAAGATACAATATACTACAATTATATACGTCAGGAGACACATTTCATGAAATGCCTTTAACTTTAATGATAAACTTTTCTGAGATAGCCAAAGGAGAGTACTCTCAAACCCATGTATATGGTTAATCTCTTACACTTTACTACTGAAATTTTTTAATTAATTTATTTTTAGAGAGAGAGAGGGGAAGGGAGGGAGAAAGAAAGGGAGAGAAACATCAATGCAATTGGTTGCCTGTCTCACTCCCCCAACTTGGGACCTGACCTGCAACCTAGGCATGTGCCCCAATTGGGAATGGAACCAGTGACCTTTTGGTTCAGAGGTTGGCATTCAATCTACTGAGGCACACCAGCCAGGACACTACTGACATTTTAAGTTGTAGAGTACATACAGCTTCCTGTCTCATTATATTTGCCAAAAATATATTGCTTTTAGAAAAATAAGTTTAAAAAGAATAGACTGAAGAAAGAAAGGGAAAGTCAAGAGAGTTAACATTTGTAAAATGCTTTCTATATCAAGACAGTCTCCTAATTGTTAGATATTTTACATATATTTTAAAATTTAATATAATAATTGGAACACAGATCTCCTCAAGATAAGAATTATTCCCATTTCCCAGATGTGGAAAAGATAAAGAAAGATTAAATAACATTCTCAAAGTTACACAGCTTATAAATTAAAGTCTAGGTCAATCTGATGCCAAAACCATGCTTCTCACAGTGCCTTTTCTTTTTAAAGAAACAGTATGTCTGAACACATAGATTTGACACTTCCATGCACAATCTCCCAGGCAAAATGTGTACCCCAAAGGGATATTTGAAAATTTGCTTTAGTTAATCAACAAATGATAGAAACTGTTTATCAATATAGTACTAATGATTCTTGTTGAAATAAGAAGGAAGTATATTCACTAGCTAGAGGCGGCCTGTTTGCATTTGAGAATAGCTGAAATTCCTAACTTATTCTTCCTTGTTTTAAAAAGGTAATTAAACCAACCGTCTTAAGAAAACTCTTCTTTCTGTTTCACACATAACTAATCCCAGATGTGAAATTGCTTCCCTGCAATAATCAGTTATTGTTTTACTTTGACTGTTTTGACCTTTCTTAAAACCTACTCCTCTTTTAAACTCATTTAGATGCTAGTTTCCAGACTGAAATCAAGTTTAGATCATAAAGTGAGGAATGTCTGAAAACTGAAAATACCAATTTAATTTACACACTGGTCTCAAAACATTAAAAGTGGAAGAGAATTAAGGAGTGGTGATCTCTCAAGAACCGAAGATCCAGCCCCACTCTGGTGTCTTTCTGTAGCTTAGTCCCTCTTCCAGGCAAGACCCTCAACTGGGGCTTTCTTGGCTTGGAGTCATTTTGCTGCAGTTAACATTTAGTTCACACATCATTAGGTGAAACCCAGGTTACAAAGATACACTGTGCTTGTCATAGCAGAAGTATGCTGCATGCACCTGCAGTTTAAAGTTTTAGTTGAGGGAATAGACTGAAATGAATGAAAAGATTGAAACCATTTACTTTTTTGTAACTCCACCTGCTGTGGTATATTTTTGTTGGATGGGATAACTAGAGGTGTGTTTATGGCTTTAGGGGAAGGATACATTAGGGATTACATAGTTTTAAGGCTCTTTTTTCTTTAAAGCTATAAATCAAATTTCCATGAAAAAATCGTATGTATATAACTGTTATAAATTTTGTGTATGTAAATATGTATGTATTACACTTTGATGGGCCAGGAAGGAATAATTTCCTTTGTTGTTAGCACAGGAATGATTTGTTCATGGTAGTAGTGGATCAGTACCATAGCTGTGTTGTATTTGACATTGACAAAAAGGTCAGAATAAAAATTAGCATATCATCCTTATAAACTTACAGTTATTTGATTTTGCTTTAAGTATCTTTCAGGAGAACATATTCTATATGAACTGTTCAGTGAGTCCCTGTTACATTTAATTAGTAATTTCATGAAGTTGATTTCATAGTCCTCATTTTCCATATGAAGAACCTAAGGTCAAAGAAGGTAAGTGACTTGTGAAGCCCTGGTAGCTAACTCTTAAGTGATAATGCCAGGATGAGACATTCAGTCTATGTCTCATGTGTCTAATAGATTGACACAATAGACTGGTGCCAGTCTATTGACACCAAATGCAGTGATCTATGACTACACAATGGCACCACTATTAAAAACTCAAAAGCCCCAAATGACAGTCAAATACATTATCCCTCTATGAATATATATCATGCTTTTAGTTAATCTACCCATTTCTATTTATGACTTATAGATATTATTTCTATGTGACATTTCTATTATTAATCACTGAATATTTACAAGTCAGAATAACTATATGAAGTATATTTAACCTCTATACTGTACTGAGAAGTCACCACTTATTGAGATAGAAACATGAAATAGTCTTGAGTTTTACCAATTAATGTTTACAATTATTATGTTGTACCTCTTGCACCGTTATCTCTTAATATCATATTGGGATGGCTCCAGAATTTTCCAGCTATTTTAATATTAGACCTAACATTAATTCAATCCCATGCTCAATTGAAAGCCCTTTCTTTTCCCTACCAAAGGCTGGATTTCTTCCTTGGATGGAGAGGTGTGTGGCCTGCCTCCAGCTTACCTTCTTTCAATTCTCTTAAAGACTTAGATACTTATCTGTTGGGTGTAAGCATAGCAAGGCAGGTATTTTCTCTTTTTCAACTTTGTTCAGGTATAACTGACAAATAAAATTGTAATATATTTTAAATGTACAACGTGGTGACTTGATAATATGTATATGTTGTGAAAGAATTCTCACTGCTGAGTTATTTACACATTCATCACCTCATATATTTACATTTTTTCTCACTTGTCACCAGTACTCTTTCCTTCTCCTTACATACATTGAACTACTCATGAAACCAACAACTCATCTCTTGCCTCTTCTTAGCCCTTTCATTATTGGAACTAAAAAGGGGTTGTAGGGTAATGGTTGGTGGGCAGTAGGGACACTGCAATTAGTAATTTTTTGAAAGGTCTCTGGCTCTAATTATGAGGCACATGATAGAGGATATTGGTAAAAGTAGTAATTTTAGCTGCTATAATGAATAAACCCTGAAATTTTAGTGGCTTATTTAAAATACATTTATATTGTTCTCACATAAAGTCTCCAAACCAGAACAGTAGCTCTGCATAGTCATTCAGGCTGAGAGAGAGGCTGTGCCATATTCAATATGAGGCCTGCACAGTCACTTTGACCTTGACATCTAACCAGTGAAAGGGGTAAAATAGAAGGCACAGGAAGTGTTTGTGGGCTAGGCCTGACTTTCTTATCACTGCTATTAACATTTCATTGGCCAGAACTTAGTCACACCTAATTCATGACTCCCCCTAATTTCATAAGAAAGGTGAGAGAGAAGACAGCTTGTTGGGAAGCTGCTTCTCATTCTGCACTAAGAAAGAAGAACATGAACTTTTGGTAGACAACTGACCATTGTGTCATAGTATGACATTCACAAATGTAACATGGCATCCATGTCAAGCATGACACACATGAGGAGAGCATAGCCAAGTGCTCTGAGATTGAGCCCCTTCCTGCAGGTATTGGGCTGCAATGCCTGGGCATCCATAGTCAGTGAGTGCATAGACTGAAGGCAAGTCCCATCAGTCTTCACAGCCTCAGTCGCCTTCAGAGCTCCTCACTTCTGTTGCTAGGTAACCACCTTGGTCATACTCCATTTGTCACCCTCTACTCAGTCTCCAAACCTCTTCATCATGATCTCTCATCATCAACCTCCTTATAGTCTCAACCTTTTCTTAGAACATTCCCTTCACTCTCATTCTCTAACTACAATCCAAACTGGCTCTCAGCTGAGAACATTGCCTCTCCTACTGTCCTCTCCAATCATAGCTGCGTTTTCTTCCAGCCCCACCTATCTCAAACCTGGAAGTTCAGGTAGTTATCACTTTTTCCCCTTTTCTGCCTCTAAATTGTTTTTCCTTATTCTATCTTTGACATGCATGTCAGTAGACTTTGCTACCCTTAACCCTTCTTATCATCTGTTTAACTCTTGACTGTTTTTCTTTTCATTCTAGCAATTTCCACATCCACATAGACAATTCAAACAACACCCAGGCTCTTGGTTCTCTGATATTTTTGACTTGGATATTGGTAACTCACTCAGTGGAATAAGTGATGTACCACCTAAGAAAACTTGATTTGATAATGGCAATTCAGAATGATCATCACCTATATATTTCTAACTCACTTATTTTAGTTCTACCTTTCCAAGAATTCTCCTACTAGTTCTTAACTGTGTCTCTTTTCAACTATACATCATTCTTGTGCCCCCACTTCCCTGACTACTGACCTGCATTGCATTGCCCAGCATTATAACTGTCCTTGCAATCTCATGTTCCTTGCTTCTGTCTCTTTTGATTGTACTTGACTGGTAAAACACAACTACAGTGTTTTATACCACACCTGTATCTATGCAGCTGAACATTGGTAATGAAAAGACATACAACTTTGCTGACTATACTCACTTCAAATTTATGACCAAAAATCTCAAGTGGGTGGTAGTCTTGGTTTCCATATGTAGAAAGCAGAAAGATTTTAGTACTTTAACTAACATAATATCCAAATAAATGAGATAAATAATTACATAGTAGTTTATCTTCATACTACAGTAATTATTTATCTCATACTAGAGAAAAAGAAATGATTAATGTTATCACTTTTGTTTGTTTAATTTTAATTAATTGAGGATAATTGTTTTAAAAATAAGATTATTTTTCCTTATTAATGTAATATATATATTACAAAAATTTTGGAAAATTTGTGAAAAAAGACAGTTATGTATAAGTATTACTTACTTTTAAAGAAAGTTATTTCTTACTTTCTGGTGTAATATTTATTTATGTTTGGTTACTTAAATGTACTCCCTCTAAGTCTCTCTTGGAAGTCAGTGAGTAGGGTATTCTCCTTTACACATCTTCTTAAATTAATCCATACCATAGTCATGACCAGTATCCCTTTTCTAGTGCTCTGTTCATCAGCTACTTCTCTCAGGTAGTGTCAAGGCCATTTACCTTGGAAAAAGAGGGCTTCAATTCCACCCAGTCTTATGCATAGGAAACATATCAGGTGGACATATGACTCATGGACCAGCAGTATCAGCATCACTTGGGGGTTTGTTAAAAATGCAAATTATCAATCCCTATCTGTTTTGTGTTGAATTTTATCCCATTGTATATAAAGTTCTAACCTCCAGTACTTCAGAATGTGACCTTATTTGGAAATAGTGTCTTTACAGAGGAGATCAAAAGCAAATAAGGTCATTAAGGTGGGTCCTAATTTAATATGACTTGTATCTTTATAAAAAAAGGGAAATTTGGACACAGACAAACATGCATAGAGGGAAGATGTTATCTACAAGCCAAGTAGAGAGGCCTAGAACAAATCCTTCCATCAGAACCCTCAGGAAGAACAAACCCTGCAATATATTGATTTTAAACTTCTAGACTCCAAAATTTTGAATAAATTTCCTCTGTTTAAGCCACCCAGCTTGTGGTACTTTGGTATTAGTAGCCCTAGCAAACTAATACCCACTATAAAGCTATGAGTCAGAGTCTGCATTTTAACAAAATTATCAAGTGATTTTAATGTATGTTCAACTTTGGAAACATGTAGTTAGAATGCTTTAAAGAGCAAGTAAGGGATAATCTAACTCAAATAGTCATCAACACTAAAGAGGAAGGTTACAGTGGCTCAAAACCCTGGAGGCAGTTTAGAATCACCTGGAGAGCTTTTTAAAAATACCAGGGGCCTACTTCAGAATACTTAAATAAAGATACTTTTGGATAAGACCCAGATATCAGTAAGTTTCCCAGAAGAATCTAATGGACAGTCAGGAGGAGAACTACTCATTTATTGCCTTAAGTAACTGAAAAGACCTGCATAATGTAGGCTCTGGTTGTGCTGCTTTAGGATTAGGGCTTTGACTTTGACTCTCTGCTCTCCATAAGTTTTATTTTTTCTGTCCTCAGATGACTTATTCAAGGTCACAGAGCTGTTGATGACAGCAGTTATGGCTACATGCTTTGTCAGTCACCTCTAGAGGAGAGGGAGGGTGCTTTGCTTTAGTCTGACTGCACCTACTTATGGCTTTGATTGCCCCTGTGCTATAGCTATGGCACAAGGTGCTGAAAAATTTGAGCCTGGTTTATGTTACCTGTCCCAAATTAATAATGGTTATGAGGGCAGAGAGGCAACTCTGATTGGCTTAGGCTAAAGGAGGCTAACTTCTGAAGCTAAAGGTGGAATCATTCCCCTCCAAACTGCTGGGCTTTCATGGAGTGGGAGGGGGTTATATAAAATCATTTGATTTTAATTCAATCCATTTTAATGTTCCATGTGCCAATTAATACATAATTGCAGTAAATAGGAAGAAAGTAAAGAAGGAAGGGAAGGTGGGACTTTTCTGAAGTCGAGTTAAATAAAGCAAGCTAAACAGAAGGTTTCAATAGGATCCAGAGTCTTGTAACATAAGACTCACATTGTACAGGTTTCTGCCACTTACTATACCAAAACTGTACTATTTCAAATTTAATGAAAATAGACAATCAGTAGATTCCAAAACTGAAATGACAAAGACATGCTAGAATCATCCAACTAATACTTAGAGGAATCATCATTAAAGTACTTGAATAAGCAATCATGAATATGCTCGAAACAAATGAAAAATAGAAAGTCTAAGCAAAGAAATAGAAACTTTCAGTAAAGACATAGAAGATAAAAAAAACCAGATGGATATTTTAGATCTAAAAAATGCAATAATAATAATAATAATAATAATAACAACAACAACAACAACAACAACAACAATAATAAAACTGAATAACTCATTGGGTGTATTCAACAGCAGAGTGGAGAAAACAGAAAAGAGAATCAGTAAACTTTAAAATAGAACAACAGAAAAAAAGTGGACTGGAAAAAAAAAAGAACCCATGAGTACTAATACTCTTGTTATTGGCATTAAGACAGAATAAAAAAGTGGGTTGATAAAGTACTGGAAGAAATAATGACTAAACCCCTCAAATTTTGCAAGAGTTATAAGAAGCCAAGGAAATAATGAAGAAAGACCCAAAGAAATCTATGTCAAACACACAACATTATTCTGAAAATTTCTGAAGACTAAAGACCTAGAAAACATCTTAAAAGTAACCAGAGAAAATGACACCTTGTCTATAAAGAAAAAAAAAACAATTCAAATGTCAGCAGATTGCTCTTCAGAAATCATGGAGGCCAACAAAAAAAGTGGCGCAATATTTTTCAAGTGCTGAAGGAAAAGAATTGTCAACCTAGAACCCTATAAAGAGCAAAAATATGCTTCAGAAATAAAGGGAAAATGAAGATACTCTCAGGTGAAAGAAAAGTAAGTGAATCTGACGCTAGTAGACTTATCCTAAAATAATGTCTAATGGAAACTCTCTAAATGGAAAGGAAAGGATAGTAGAAGGAATATTGGAATGTAAGGGGGGGAAAGTACAGTGAATAGAAATATGGGTACATATAATAGACTTTCCTTCTCTTAAATTTTCTAAATTATGCTTGCAAGTGGAAACAAAAATATCAGACATTGTCTGATGTAGTTCTAGTGTAGGTAGAGGAACTACTTAAGACAATTATAAACAAGAAAACATAAAGATATTTAAAGGGAGGTAACTTTTCTATATGTCACTTAAACTAGTAAAATGCAAGGCCAGTGGACATTTATAAAATATGTATATATAATGTAATACCTAGAGCAATCACTTAAAAAGCTATATACAGAGATACAGTTCAAAAATCCTATACCTAAACAATAGAATTTTTTACCCAAGTTAACATTTTAATTATTTTGTGTATAACTTTGTTGTACACTTGTAGGATGAATTTATCTTGAATTAAGTGACATGTATCTAATGTATATAAATGACTAAATTCCATTTTGGTTTTTTTTTCTGTAAACAGTGTCCACCTAATGTTGACTCTCACTTTAAGTTTTATCTTTCATTTTTCAAAAATACTTTATGGCATTAAGTTCATATAAAATTAAGAAAATATTGCTAAGCAAATTAATTAACATAACTTTTTAGACACCTCCACAAGTAATGTAAATCTTTTTCTACTTTGCCTTTTTAACTTAAATCCACGCCTTGATCATTTAACTTAAATCCACACCTAGATTTTAAATCTGCTATTTATACAAAAATAACCATTAATAACAGGACTTTATACATTTCCTTAACAACAAAAGAATTTTTTAAAGTATTCAATTAACACACAGAGAGTCAGTGAAAATAGTGAGAGAAACAAAATAAAATGATAATCTGAAGTCCTAATATATAAAAGATTACAATATAGGTAAATTGTAAAATATACAATTAAAAGATAAAGATTAGCAGGGCAGATTTAAAAAAAAAACATGAAAACATGACTCACCTACATGCTATCTATAAGAAACTCACCTCAAATATAATTAAATTGGCACATTGAAAGTAAATGAATGGAAAAAAGGTATATCCTTAATACATTAATCCAAAGAAAGCAGGTGCAACTATGTCAATATATGATGAAGTGGACTTCAGAGAAAAGCTAATTATCAAGACAGACAAAAGCTAATATATAGGTATCATAATAAGAGAGTAAATCCACCAAGAAGAGCTAAAAGCTTTTAAACATGTATGAAGCAGAGTGCAAAATTTGTGAATCAAAAGTGAGAACTGAAAAGAGAAATATTCAAATCCACAGTTTTAGTTGCAGATTTCAAGACTTTTTTATTTTTATTTTTATGAACAACTAATGGAATGAATAACTGGACAGAAATCAGCAAGGGAATACAAGGACTCAGCAATACCATCAACAGGATGTAACTGACGTGCAATAATAGCAGAATATATTTTTTTTCTATATGTCCACAGAACGTATTTCATTGTAGATCATTCCCTGAGTCACAGGAAAAACCTAAACAAATTTAAAATAATTTAAATCACAGAGTGTACTTTCTTGCCACAATGGAATTAAGCAAGAAACCAACAGCAGAAAGATAATATAAAAATCTCCAAAGGAGAGAAGGAAGATGGCCATGTGGTAGGAGGGAGGAGATTCCACTTCCCCCTACACATGGGAAGAAAAACAACCTGCAGAGGAACAGAGCAATCAGCCAACAGTACCACAGCATATATGAAAATAAGAGATCAAAAATTGTACTGGACATTGAGAAACCAGACAGTAAGGGGAGTGCTTCGGGACAATAATGACCCAGGGATCAGCTCGGGACCTGGTGTTCCCCAGGTCTGCCTCAGGGCACTTGGGAGAGAGCTGGGTCAACCACTCCCTCCCCGGCCAAACAAGGTTTGAGTAACACAGGAGGAGGCCTGGTTGCTTGAAGGCACAGAGAGGGGAGTGAGGACTGAGTGGCAGACACACAGGGGCTGTGAGCACCCACACATAGCCCTGGGAAGAGTGTGTGCCCGAGGCTGTGCTACCAAGGGCAGCCTGCCCTCGCGCCTAGGCCCCCAACCCAGAGACAGTGTGCTTTGTGTAAGACCAGAGCCCACAGCCTTGAATCCAGGGAAAGTGGAAGTGCTCCACAGGATCCCCAGAGCCCACATGTGAACACAGGGAGAGCGTGCTTAGGAGGGCCTGGATCCCACACCCAGGGTCCTGTGGAGAGGCACCAGACCAGCTCTGGGGAGAGTGCACAGCTAGGGATAAAGGGTGAAAAATGAAAGCAGTCACCCCTCAGCCTGCTGCAGCCAGCAAGACCAGAAAAACCAGTTTGGCCAGTTTGAAACCAACAAGAGGTTTTTTTGTTTGATTTTTTAAAAGTAATTTTTATTTTTTAATTCTTATTATTTTTATATCTCTCAAATCCTCTTGCATCTCTTTCCTTCTTTCTAGTGTTATTCCTTCCTTTCTTTCCAACTTTATCTCTTCTTCCTTCCATCTTTTGCTTTTTTCTTCCTTTTTTTTCCTTTTTTCTCTTTTTCCTTTTTCTTTTTAAATACCCACAAGTGAGACCAAAACAAAAACCCAAAACAAAAACAAAAACAAAAACAACCTGGAACCCTGAAAAGACCAGAGTTGGACACAAAGAGGGGGTATCCTAACAGCTGAGACAATGAGACAAATTTCACTTTGCTGTTACAGAGAACCTGCAAGTTATTGCATATTTGTATTATTATTTTTTCATTATTCTTACATTTTTTATTTTTATACTATTTTTGTATTCCGCCTCTTTCTGCATAGTCTTCTTTGCTTGGCTGGTTATATTGTATCATTTGACAGGTTTCTCCTGTTGTCTCATTCATAGTGTATTGCTAATTTACTGTCCTTCACTTCATTTGTGTTCCATTAGTACACTACTCAAGATTCTATACTCCCAATTCTTGTTATCTGGATCTGATAGATCCTGTCATATGATTGTTGCTCTAATATTACTGTAAATAATAGCTATTCCATACAATTGTAAATACTACACAACACCCCTCCCAAATCCTAGCCCACTTCACGATTTCCTGAACTCTATTACTGTAGGGGTTAACTCTATTCTCTCACACACTACAGCTATTTACTATTCTTTACTCTCACCTTGCCTTGGAATCTGACCTCCCACAACCTCACTGCTTTCTAGATCCAACTCATAATCCTTCCCTCCCCAACAAGAGCCTTATCTTCTTTCCATTCTTTCTAAAAAGTGGCTAGTTGGTTGGAAGATCACAGTTAACACTATACATGGCCAAAGGATTTCCTATCTCTTCTCTACTGGCTGCTACTATAAATTTCATAGAATACTCTCTTGCTATCTTAAACCATTTTGCCTTACCCCTCTGACTGATCACAAAAAAGAGTAGGTGGAAGCTGTGATGACCAGGATACCCGAAGGAGACTGCACCACTGAATCTCACAGGTATTCAACCACAGAAGTTCACACCATAAACACAGGGAACCAGAACAGATTAGTTTAAGAAACAGAGGCTAACAAGAAGAGTCTCACAAACAATGGGAAGACAAAGAAACAATCCCCAAATGAAGGAAAAGGAGAAAGCTTTGGAAAGAATGCTAAATGAAATAGAGGCAACTCAACTATCAGATATTGAGTTCAAAGCAATGATTATCAGGAAGCTCAATGAGCTCAAAATGAGCTACCAGAAACTTCAGGGAAGCTACAATGAACTCACTGCAAACCATATCAACATGAAAAAGGAAATAGAAACAAGGGCCAAGAGGAAATGAAGAATATAATTTCTGAACTGAAGAACACAGTAGAAGGAATGAAAAGCAGGATTGATGAAGCAGAAGACCAGATTGGCAAGCTGGAGGACAACGTAGAATAAAACACCCAGAAAGAGCAAGAGAAGAAAAAGAAGCTCAGAACTAATGAAGAGGGGTTAAGAGAAATGCAAGACAATATGAAACGTAATAATATCCATATAATAGGGATACCAGAAGGAGAAGAAGAGCAAGGGATAGAAAACCTATTTGAAAAAGTAATGATGGAAAACATCCCTAATTTGATGAGAGAAAAAGTGACACAAATCTAGGAAACACAGAGAGTCCCAATCAAGAGGAACCCAAAGAGGCCCACCTCAAGACATACCATAATTAAAATGGCAAAATTTCAAGACAGAGAATCTTAAAGGCAGCAAGGGAGAAACAGGAAGTAACATACAAGGGAGCACCAATAAGGCTAACAGCTGACTTCTCAATGGAAACTCTCCAAGCAAGAAGAGAATGGCAAGAAATATTCCAAGTAATGAGAACCAGAGGTCTGCAACCAAGGCTACTTTACCCAGCAAGGCTCTCAGTCAAGATACAAGGCCAAATAAGGAGCTTCCCAGACAAAAGAAGTCTAAAAGAATACACCTCCACCAAACCAGCTCTGAAAGACATGCTAAAGAGACTTCTCTAAGGAAAGGAAGGAAAAGAGAGAGACAGAGGGAGGAACACAGGTACGAAAATCGCAATTAATAGGTACCTATCAATAATAACCTTAAATGTAAATGGATTAAATGTTCCAATCAAAATACATAGAATAGCTCAATGGATTAGAAAACATGACCCACACATATACTGCCTACAAGAAACCCACCTCAGGACAAAAGATCTACACAGACTGAAAGTGAAGGGCTGGAAACAAATTTTCCAAGCAAATGGACAGGGAAAAAAAATGCTGGGATAGCAATACTCATATCAGACAAAATAGACTTCCAAAAAAGAGCCATAAAAAGAGACCCAAAAGGTCACTTCGTAATACTCAAGGGAAGAATCCACCAAGAAGACATAAACATTGTAAAAATATATGCACCCAACATATGAGCACCCAAAAATGTATGGAAAATCTTGGAGGACTTCAACAGAGTTATAGACAGCAACACAATTATAGTAGGGGATTTTAACACCCCACTGTCAACAATGGATAGATCTTCCAAACAAAATATCAACAGGGATATTGCGGCATTGAACAATGTCTTAGACCAATGGAGTTATCTTTCCTCCCAAAGAATCAAAATGCACATTCTTTTGAAATGCATATGAGACATTTTCAAAGATAGACCATATGATAGGACACAAAACAAGCCTCAAAAAATTCAAGAAAAATGAAATCATATCAAGCAACTTTTCAGACAAGGGCATGAAACTAACCACAAGGAAAAAAAACCCAAACTCTCAAACTCATGGAGATTGCATAGCATGTTATTAAACGACAAAAGGGTTAAGAATTAGAACAAGGAAGAAATAAAAAAGTTCTGGAAACAAATGAAAATGAACTCACAACAATCCAAAACTTATGGGACACAGTGAAGGCAGTCCTGAGAGGGATTCATAGAGATACAGGCCTACCTAAAAAAGATAGATACACTTCAATTAAACAACATAACCATACATCTACAAGAACTGTAGAACAACAACAAAGACAGCCCAGAGGAAGTAGGAGGAAATACATAACCAAGATCAGAGCAGAATTAAATGACATAGAGACTAAAAGCACAATTCTAAGGATCAGTGAATCCAGGAGCTGGTTCTTTGAAAAGATAAAATTGACAATCCTTTAAGCAGGCTGATCAAGAAGAAAAGAGAGAGGGTCCAAATAAACACAATCAGAAGTGAAAGAGGAGAGATTGAAACTGATACCACAGAAATACAAAGGATTGTAAAAAATTACTACAAATTACTATATCCCAAGAAATTTGAAAACCTGTGTGAAATGGACAAATTTCTAGAATAATACAATCTTCCAAAACTTAATGAAGAAGCAGCAGAAAGCCTGAACAGAGCAATAACAGCAGATGAAATTGAAGCAGTAACCAAAAAACTCCCAGCACAAAAAAGCCGTGGACTGGGTGGTTTTTCAGGAGAATTTTACAAAGCATTTATGGAAGAGCTAACCCCTGTCTTTCGCAGACTGTTCCCAAAAATCCAAGAAAGTGAAGTTACCAAAGTTATGAAACCAGTGTCACCCTAATACTAAAGCCAAATAAAGATACAATGAAGAAAGAAAACTACAAGCCAATATCATTGATGAACATAGACACTAAAATATTCAGCAAAATTTTGACAAACTGCATCCAGCAATACATTAAAAAGATTATACAGTATGATCAAGTGGGATTCACCAAGGGATGCAAGGATGGTATAATATTCACAATTCAGTAACTGTAATATATCACATAAACAAAAGGAAAGATAAAAATCACATGATCATATCAATAGATGTGGAAAAGGATTTGATAAGGTTCAGTGCCCATTTATGATAAAAACTCTCAGAAAAGTGGGAATAGAGGGAACATTCCTCACATAATAAAGGCCATATATGAGAGACCTATAGCCAACATCATACTCAATGGGCAAAAACTAAGAGCTTTCCCACTAAGATCAGGAACAAGACAAGGATGTCAGCTCTCTCCACTTCTATTCAACATACTATTGGAAGTCCTAGTCACAGCATTCAGACGAGTGGAAGAAATGAAAGACATATTAATTGGAGAGGAGGAAGTCAAATTTTCATTGTTTGATGGTAGAGTACATATAAAACCCTATGGACTCCACGAAAAATCTACACAACCTAAGAAGTGAATTTGTCAAAACATTGGATACAAAGTCAATGTTCAATAATTGAAGGCATTTTTATACACCAGCATGAAATACCAGGAACAGAAATCAGGAAAACAATCCCATTTACTATAACAACAAAATAATTAAAGTACCTATGAATAAACCTAACCAAGGAGGTAAAGTACCTGTACTCAGAAATCTACACAACACTGAAGAAAGAAATTAAGGAAGGCACAAACAAATGGAAACATATACTGTGTTCATGGATTGAAAGAATTAACATCATCAAAATTTCCATGCTACTCAAAGCAATTTATAGATTCAATGCAACCTCTATTTAAGTACCAATGGCATATTTCATGGATATAGGACAAACATTACAAAAATTTATATGGAACCATAAACGACCCTGAATAGCTGCTGCAATTTTGAGAAAGAAGAGCAAAGTAGGACGGATCACAATACCTGATATCAAACTGCATTACAAGGCCATTGTAATCAAAACAGGCTGGTGCTGGCATAAAAGCCGACACATAGACCAATGAAACCGAATAGAGAGACCAGAAATAAACCCATCTCTATGGTCAATTAATATTTGACAAAGGGGACAGAAGCGTAAAATGGAATAAAAATAGCCTCTTCAACAAATGGAGTTGGGAGATATGGAGACCTACATACAAAAAAAATGAAATGACCACCAATTTACACCATACACAAAAATGAACTCAAGATGGATAAAAGACTTAAATATAAGTCATGACCATAAAAGTCCTAGAGGAGAAGATAGGTAGGAAAATATCAGGTATTCCACACAGCAATATTTTCACCAGTATGTTCCCTAGAACAAGGGACATAAAGGAAATAAACAAATGGTACTTCATCAAAATAAAGAGCTTCTACATGGATAAACATCATGAAAATAAAAAGGGAATGAATTGTATGGGAAAATATATTTGCCAATGATACCTCAGACAAGGGTTTGATCTCCAAAATATATAAAGAACTCACACAACTGCACACCAGGAAGACAAACAACCCAATTAAAAATGGGCAAAGGACCTGAACAGGCACTTCTCCTAGGAGGACATATAGAGGGCCCAGAGAAATATGAAAGGATGCTCAACATTACTAGCCATCAGAGAGATGCAAATTAAAAACACAATGAGATAACACTTCACACCGTCTGATCAGTCATAATTAATAAATCAACACACAACAAATGCTGTTGAGGGTGTGGAGAAAAGTGAAACCTAGTACACTGTTAGTGGGAATACTGACTGGTACAGCCACAGTGGAAAAGAATATGGAATTTCCTCAAGAAACTAAAAATGGAATTGCCTTTGACCCAGAAATTCCACCACTCGGATTACACCCTGAGAATCCTGAATCACTAATTCAAAAGAACCTATGCACCCCAATGTTCATAGCAGCACAGTTTATAATAGCCAAGTGCTGGAGACAGCCTAAGTGCCCATCTGTAAATGAGAGGATCAATAAACTGTGTTACATTTATACAATAGATTACTATGCAGCAGAAAGAGAGAAGGAGTTCCTACCCTTGACGACAACATGGATGGAACTGGAGAGCATTATGCTAAGTGAAGTAAGCCAGGCAGTGAAAGACAAATACCATATGAACCCACGTATAAGTGGGACCTAATTAACAAAACAAACAAACAAGTATAATATAAATAGAGACATTGAAATTAATAACAAACTGACTGTAACCAGAGTGCAGAGGGGAGGGAATTAACATGGAAAAAAGGGAAAGGGTCTTAAACATGTATAAAGGACCCATGGGCAAAGCCAAAGGGAGTAGGATTGAGGGTGGGAGTTGGGGGTGGGTTGGCCAGGGAAAAGTGGTGGTGGGAAAATGGAGACAACTGTATTCAAACACACACGTGTGTGTGTGTGTGTGTGTGTGTGTGTGTGTGTACAGAGAGAGCAATCTTAGTGTTATGGTCAGTTAATATGAGTGTTATGTAAGTAAAGTCTTCCAAAGCACAGTAAATCTTGGTCCAATAGACTGAATCTTCTTGCTCATGTACATTTTACAATGGATGCTATTAAAGACCCAATTTACCTTTTTAATCTGCTGGGTCCAAAGAATATATCTGTTGCCAGAGATCTAAAGTCAGATGCCTCATGAATTACTAACCATGTGATTCTCAGTGCTCTCCCAAAACAAAAACTAAGAGTTGTTTCCAGTAGTTGCTGGAATAGTTGCTAAATAAAAAATAACTCCCAAACCTCAAAGTAGTTGTATCTAAATAATAAATTATTTTCAAACAACTAAAATGCATATAATTTCAAAAAGTAGATAGCGAGATACTTTGATTACAATTATAGTAAAAGCAATACTCAAAATAAAAAATTTGGAGGGTAATACACGAGTATTAACACTAATTATTTTAGAGACTGAGACTATTGGTTATTTTTGACCTTTAAAATTTTTTCTGCATTTTCCAAACTTTCTTTTTATTATTATTTTTAAATATATTTTGTTGATGATGCTATTATAGTTGTCTCATTTTTTCTCACCTTTATTCCCCTCCACTCTGTCCCCCAGCTCCCACCACCATTTCCTACCTTACTTCATGCTCATGGGTCATACATATAAGTTCTTTGGCTTCTCCATTTCCCACACTATTCTTAATCTTCCCCGTCTGTTTTGTACCTACCATTTATTATTCTTATTCCCGGTACCTTTCCCCCCATTCTCCCTCTTCTCCCTCCCCACTGATAACCCTCCATGTGATCTCTATGTTTGTGAATCTCTTCCTGTTCTAGTTGTTTGCTTAGTTTGTTTTTGTTTTTTTTTAGGTTTGGTTGTTGATAATTGTGTTTGTTTTCATTTTATTCTTCATAGTTTTTGATCTTCTATTTCTTAGATAGGTCACCTTAACATTTCATATAATAAAGGCTTGGTGATGATGAACTCCTTTAACTTGACCTTATCTGGTTAGCATTTTATCTGCCCTTCCATTCCAAATGATAGCTTCGCTAGATAGAGTAATCTTGGATGTAGGTCCTTGACTTTGATGTCTTGGAATACTTCTTTCCAGCCCATTCTTGCTTGCAAGGATTCTTTGGAGAAATCAGCTAAGAGTCTTATGGGAACTCCTTTGTAGGTAACTGTATCTTTCTCTTGGTGCTAATAAGACTCTTTCCTTATCTTTAATCTTGGGTAATGTCATTATGACATGCCTGGGTGTGTTCCTCCTTAGGCCCAACTCTTTTCAGACTCTTTGAGCTTCCTGGACTTCCTGGAATTCTATTTCCTTGGCCAGATTGGGGAAGTTCTCCTTCAGTATTTTTTAAGTAAGTTTTCCATTCCTTGTTCTTCCTCTTCTCCTTCTGGTATTACTGATTCAGAGGTTGGAACATTTAAAGTTGTCCCAGCGGTTCCAAGCCTCTCTTTATTTTTTAAAAATTCTTCCTTTGGTCTGTTCTTTCATTTGGGCCATATATATATTTTTTTGTCTTGGATCATCCATTACATAGTAGTGGGTGGAACCCTAGGTATTCTCCAGGGCCGGGCAACTCAGAGTCGCTGTGTTGTGGCGCTGTAGGTTGGGGAGGGTTCTGAGAGGGAACAACACTGCTTGCTCAGCTCTGGCCTGACTTTCAGCCACTTCCTCTGCTACCCATAAGCAAATTGAGCCCTTCTGCTGTTAATTCCTGAGTGAGGGATTTTGTGTATGTTCTAGGACCCTGTGGGTCTCTCCAACAAACCCTCCTGTGAGGCTGGGAGTTTCTCCTGTGGCCTCAACCTCCACAGATTCTTTCAGTCAGGTTTTGAGGCTTTATTTCTCTGTACTGGAACCCTGGGTTGCATGGTTTGTCTTGCTCACCAGTTGTTCCTCCCAGTTTATTTGCATAGAAATGTGGGACAGCCTGCTCTGCCAGCTGCCGCCTCACCTGTCCCCGTCCAACTGCCACCCTGCTATGAGTCCTTTCCACCCTGGCTGCCCATCTCCTCCTCTCCTACTGGTCTGGATAAATGTGTCTTCTTTAACTCCTTGATTTTCAGACTTCCATTAACTTAAATTTTATGGCAGTTCTGGTTATTTTTGTTTTTAAATTTGTTGTTGTCTTTCTTTTGGCTGTACAAGGAGGCAAAGTGAATCTACCTATGCTCCATCTTGGCCAGAAGTCCATTTTTCCAATTTTTTTGTAATGAAAATTTTTTTTAGTTACTGTTTTGTGTATATATGTTTATATAGTATATAATATACTTATACATAAACATTTATGTGATAAAAATAAATTTAGATTAAAATCAGCATATTTGTGTATGAGATTAAGTAGTTAAATTCTATATTCATATTTTAAAGAATCTTTGGAGGGAGTAAACATTCTAAAGTCCCACAATGGAATTCTGCAAGGGAATGGATTTATTTAAAGGCTTACAAAGGACAGTGAGGCTGGAGTGGGAATTTTATACATTGACTCCTCATTGTAGAGTTTGTCCGTGAAGAAAGAAAGGAAGAAACTTATTTAATTCCATTAGGCAAAGACTCAACTATACTTTGTTTTTAATACTTGTAAGCAAAATTTGCTCAGAAAGCCACAATCAGATCTGTATGTATTTCAGTTTCCATCACCCTGCATTATTCCCTTTGTGTTTGCTCATTTTAAGCTTATCAAGTAATTGGAAAAGAAGACATCTCATTGTTCTATGGAAGACTTAAGTTTCCAGTTGATGGCAAGTGATGAGCCTTCAACTTCTGAGATAAATAAGTTTTTCATACCTCTGTACTTGTTGGCTTCAGACATAGTCAAACTTGGGACTCATTGCATTTTGATGAGAAAAAAATTTTTCAGCCCTTGCTCGGGACTCAATGCACTTGCTAGATCTTGATGAGTGAGCCACCATACCACCCAGCAAGAGAAAATTTCTTATGGGAAAAATTCATTGGTACTTGTTGGTTATGGCACTCCTCATGTGTTCCAGAATGAATTAATGAGTACTCAGTTACCACTGTAATGGGAACACAACATCTTTTATCTTTTTACATCTGATTTTTTTTTAAACAAATCATAACTATCTAAGCAAAAAGAGAGCAGCATAGTTTGTTTAGAATTTTGTTCTCAAAGTGTAAGGAAGATTATTTTAATTTCCTAATGAGAGAAGTAAAGAATCTTGATGGGATAGTTATCTTCTTAGAAATCATTAAAGTTTATTGGCTTAAGAATCCTACATTTACCTCCATACTAAGGCCATCTTTGATATCATGGTTGTTGTATTCCAGTCAAATGGATGTCTCCTTCTCTTAGACTCTTCTTAGAGGGACTCTCCTAAAACCTTTCATCATAATTCTCCTTTACCCAGACTTTCATGAGTTGTATACATTCTTCTGTTCTAAAAATCAGAGATGGGGTGGAGTGGGGGTGGCAGGATGGAAGAGGAGTATAAAGAATAGAAAATTTGCACAAAATTCAAGACAGACAAAAAATCATTACATATGCATCATGTAGCAAACATGTTTATATCCCTTTCTCATTCAATTTTTATAGCAATACCATCTATTTCATGGAAGAAGAAACAGGTTCACAGAGGTCTTGCCTCTGGTCACATAACTAGGAGGTGCTAACCCAAAATGTGTTACACTTTAATGTTTTTTATCAGTAAACCCCAGTGAGTTGCCTGTTATATCTTAAGACTACACTACATGCTGAATAGAGAAAGATTATCACACAGTGTGCTAAGTGGTATAGGATTATGAGAATTAAAGAGTGCAAAGGAGGTGACCATTTTGCCTTGCAGGAGACACATGTTCCTGTGGTCTAGGAAAACTACAGTGAAGGCGTGCCATTTTCCTATGGTAGTGGTAGGAGTATGCCAGGTTAAGGGGGCAAAGGAGTGGATGATGGGATAGGAAAAGAAGAAGATAATTCAGGTTTAGGAAGTAAGAAGAGCAAAAGCAAAAATTCAAAAGCTTGACAGTCCTGATTTTATGGATTTAAACCCAGACTTTGGACTTCAGAGGTCACACTGTTTGGCTACTATGCTGTACTGACTTTCAAGTGTAAATTATTTGGGGGCAATAGCCGGAAGATATAATCATGGAATAAAGATTAGCCAACTAAAGAAAGCCTGGCTTTTTACATGAGCCTGCTGTTCAGCATATTCCTCAGTATTAGAATTTTGAAATTCTCATCTTACCTTGTTGACACTTTAACTGATATTCATTTCTTCACAAATTGCGGTTACATGTACACAGTAAAAATATTTACTCTTTCATGACCAGGAAAGTTTTACTGAGAGGTACTCCTTTCAGTCAATATTTGAAAATATTTCTTTCTAACCTGTGAAAAATAGAAGTCACCATATCAAGACCTCAGAAAACATTGCCCTGCCATGTTCTTACAATATTTATTGAAAGCATTCCCACAGCTCAAACAAATTCAAGACATTGGTCTCTACTGTATAGCCAATATGTATCTGGATGTTTCTTGGAGTCCATATTCACATAAGTTCAAGACCATTTTGCTTTTATCAATCATTGACCCCAAAGGGGTCTGATATTGTAAAAATTAAAATCTTAATTTTGACTGGCTGATATTTGTGTTTTTTAAATTTTCTATTGCTATTATGTTACAGTTGTCTCAATATTTCCCCCTTTGCCCTCCTTTGCCCAGCCCACCCCTCACTCCCACAGTCAATCCCCACACCATTGTCCATGTCCATGGGCCATTCATACCTGTTATTTGACTTGTCCCTTCTCCTTCTTTCCACCCTTATCCCTGTACCCACTCCTCTCTGGAAGCTGTCAGTCTGTTTTATGTTTCCATGCTTCTGGTTGTATTTTTCTCATTATTTTATTTTGTTCATTAGATTCCTCTTATAGGTAAAATCATATAGTATCAGTCTTTTACCAATGGGCTTATTTCACTTAGCATAACATTCTCCAGTTCCATCCATGCTATAGCAAAAGGTAGGAGTTCCTTTTTTCTTTCCCCTGTGTAGTACTACATTGTGTAATGTACCACAGTTTTTTAATCCATTCATTTACTGATGGGCACTTAAGGTCTTTCCAGCACTTGGCTATTGTAAATAGCACTGGTATGAACATAGGAGTGCTTAAGTTCTTTTGAACTGGTGATTCAGGATTCTTAGGATATATTCCCAGCAATGGAACCACTGGGTCAAAAGGCAGCAATTTTTTTGAGGAAATTCTTTACTGTTTTCCATAGTGGCTGCACCAGTCTACATTCCTACCAACAGTGTACACATTCCCTTTCTCCATATCCTCAACAGCACTTATTGTTTGTTGATTTATTAATGATGGCCATTCTGACAGATGTGAGGTGATACTTCATTGCGGTTTTAATTTGCATCTCTCTGGTGGCTAGCAATGTTCAGCAGTTTTTCAGATGTCTATGGGCCATCAGTATGTCCTACTTGGAGAAGTGTCTATTGAAGTCCGTTGCCCATTTTTAAGTGGATTATCTGTCTTCCTGGTGTTCAGTCATATCAGATTTTTTTTCTTTTTTCTTTTTTTCTTTTTTTAGTTCTTACTTTGGATTCCATCTTTATTAGAGGCTTTTTTCAAATAACATTTTTAATTTGAAAAAAACTTATTGTTCTTCAATTACAGGGTCCAGCAGAAGTAACACCTACTTGAGTGTGGTTGGTAGGGTAATCATATGGGTGTAATAATTTATTTTTTTAATTTGAACATTTCATCTAAAATGTCATGTGGTGTGCTTGAGTATGATATTGTTATGTTATAGAACTTCTTGCTTATGATTTTGTGATTAAACTTTGTAATAAAAAAGGGAGTTATTTGTGCCAGACTCTCTATTTTGGATATTAAACCCTTGCCCAGTATATCATTGGCAAATATGTTGTCCCATACAGTTGGTCACTTTTTTATTTTGATGATGGTTTCCTTGGCTGTGCAGAAGCTTTATAATTAGATGTAGCTTCATTTGTTATATTTTTCCTTTATTTCCCTTGCCCTAGAAAGCATATCAGCAAAAATATTGCTATGTGTGATATCTGACAGTAAAACATTTTACTGTCAATGTTTTCCTCTATGACTTTTATGGTGTTACAACTTATACTTAAGTCTTATCCATTTCAATTTTTTCTAGTGTATGGTGCAAGTTGATGGGCTACTTTCATTTTATTGCATGTTCCTGTCCAGTTTTTCAACACCATTTATGAAGAGGTTATTTTTACTCCATTGTATGCTCATGCCCCCTTTGTCAAATATTAATTGATCATAGAGACATGGGTTTATTTCTGGGATCTCTATTCTGTTTCATTGATTTATATGTCTGTACTTACACCAGTACCAGACTTTTGATTACAGTGGCATTGTATTATAGTTTGATATTGGTTCTTATAATTCCTCCTACTTTGTTCTTTCTTTTCAAGTTCACTGAGGCTACTGGGGTCGTTTTTGGTTCCATATAAATTTTTGAAAAAATTTTTCTAGATCTGTGAAATATGCCATTGGTATTTCAATACAGATTGTTTTGAATCTATAGATTGCTTTGGGTAGTATGGATATTTTAATGATTTTAATTGTTCCAATCCATGAGCATGGTATATGGTTTCATTTATTTGTACCTCCCTCAATTTCTTTCTTCAGCGTTTTATAGTTTTCCAAGTTCAGGTGTTTTACCTTCTTGGTTAAATTTATTCCTAGGTGCTTTATATTTTTGTTCCTATAGTAAATGGAGTTTTTCCCTTAGTTTCTCTTTCTCAGTTCATTGTTAGTGTACAGAAATGGTATTTATTTCTGAATATTGACTTTTTATCCTGCTACTTTGCTGAATTCAATTACTAGGTTGAGTAGTTTTTTTTTTTTGTGAAGATTGTAGGTTTTTCTATGTACACTATTATGTCATCTGAGAAAAATGATAGTTTTACTTCCTTCTTTCCAATTTTGATAGCTTTTATTTCTTTTTGTTTTCTGATCACTGTGGCTTGAATTTCCAGTACTATATTGAATAAGAGTGGTGAAAGTGGACAACCTTGTGTTGTTGCTGATCTTAAGGGGAAAGCTTTTAGTTTGTGCCCACTTATGATGTTGGCAATAGGTTTCTCATATATGGTCTTTATTATGTTGAAATATGTTCCCCTTATTACCAATTTGCATAGTGTTTTTGTCATAAATGGGTGCTGGATTTTTATCAAATGCTTTTACTGCATCTATTGATATGATAATGTAATTTTTGTCCTTCATTTTGTTTAGGTAGTATATTGCTTTTTTGATTTGCAAATATTGTATAACCCTTGCATCCCTGGAATGAATCCAACGTGGTCATGGTGTATAGTCTTTTTAATGTATTGTGAATCTGGACCGCCAATATTCTGTTGAGGATTTTAGCATCTGTGTTCATCAGAGATGTTGGTCTGCAGTTTTCTTTCTTCATTGTGTCTTTACCTGGCTTTGAACAGAGGATACTGGCCTAGTAAAAAAGAGTTTAGGAGTCTTCCCTCTTCTTGAATACTTTGGAATAGTTTAAGAAAGGTGGAGGTAGTTCTTCTTTAAATGTTTGGTAAAATTTGCCTGTGAAGCCATCTGGTCCAGGGCCTTTGTGTGTAGTTTTTTTTTTTTATTAAAAAATTTTTTTTATTACTACTTCACTTTCACTAGTTGCTATCAGTCTCTGCAGGCTCGCTGCTTCTTCTTGATACAGATTTGGAAGATTGTATGTTTTGAGAAATTTACCCATTTCACCCAGGTTGTCCCATTTCTTGGTGTATAGTTCATAGTAATTTCTTATAATCCTTTTTATTTCTGTGGTATTGTTTGCAACATATCCACTTTCATTTCTGGTTTTATTTTTGGGTCCTCAGTCTTTTCTTCTTGATGAGTCTGGTGAAAAGCTTATCAATTTTGTTTACTTTTTCAAAGAACCAGCTTCTGGATTCATTGATCCTTTGTATTGTTTTTTTAGTCTCTACATCATTTAATTCTGTTCTGATCTTGATTATTTCCTTCCTTCTACTTGCTCTGAGCTTTGTTGGTTTTTGTTCCTTTAGTGCTTGTAGATGTAGGGTTAGATTTTTCTATCTTCTTTAGGTAGGTTTGTATTTCTGTGAATTTCCCTTTCAAGACTGCCTTTGCTGTGTCCTATAAGTTTTGGGTTGTTGTGTGTTCATATTCTTTTCTTTCCTTATACTTTTTTATTTCTTTCTTGATCTCATTGTTAACCCCTTCATTTTTAATAACATTTACTCAGTCTCCATGAAGCTGAATGTTTTTGAGTTTTTTCCTTGAGGTTGGTTTCTACTTTCAAGCCACTGTGATCCAAGAAGATGCTGATATGCTTTAAATTGCTTGTATTTGTTGAAGTTTGTTTTGTGTCCTACCATGTGGTCTATCTTTAAAAATGATCCACATGCTTTTGAAAGAAGGTATGTTTTGCCTCTTTGGGGTGAAATGTTCTGTATATATCAATTAAGTCCATTGATCTAGCATGTCTTTCTGTGCCACAGTGTCCTTGCTGATTCTTTGTTTGGAAGATGTGTCCATTATTGACAGTGGGGTGTCAAAATCTCCTACTATAAATGTGTTGTTGTCTATATCTTTGTTGAAGCTCTCCAAGATTTTTTGTGTACATTTGGGTGCTCCTATGTTGGGTACATATATGTTTGAGAGTTCTATCCCTTTCTTGCACTACTCCCTTAAGTATCATGTAGTGACCTTCTCTGTTTCTTGTTATGGCCTCTGTTTTGAAATCTATTTTGTCTGATATAAGTATTGCTACACTAGCTTTTTTTTCCTGTCCATTTGCTTGGAATATTTTTTTCATCCCTTCACTTTCAGTTTCTGTAGATCTTTTGTTATGAGGTGGGTCTCTTGTAGATCACATACATGTGAGTCATGATTTTTTATCTATTCAGCTACCCTACATCTTTTGATAGGAGCATTTACTCCACTTACATTTAAGGTTCTTATCTATAGGTACTTATTCACTGACATTTTTCATTTGTACCTGTGTTCCTCTCTCTATTTTCCTTCATCTTCTTGGTGCAGTCCTTTTAGCATCACTTTCAATGTTGGTTTGGTGGAGATGTACTCTTTTAACCTTTTTCTTCTTCTTCTTCTTTTTTTTTTTTTTTTTGTCTGAGAAGTTCCTTAGTTCACTGTCCATTTTAAATGAGACATTTGCTGGGTAGAGTAGGTTTGATTTCAGGCCTTTGCTTTTCATGACTTGGAATATTTCATCCCTTCCCATCTAGCTTATAGTGTTTCTGTTGAGAAGTCAGCTGATAGCGTTACTGGAACTCCCTTGTATGTTACTAGCTGTTTGTCCCTTGCGACTTTAAGATTCTGTCTTTGTCTTGAAATTTTGACATTTTAATTATATTGTGTCTTAGAGTGGGCCTTTTTTGGGGTTAATCTTGATGGAAACTATCTGTGCTTTCTAGTTTTGTGTGACCTTTCCCCCTCACCAAGTTAGGGAAGTTTTTTGTGATTATTTTTTCAAACAGGTTTTCTTCCCCTTGCTCCTTTTTTCTTCTCCTTCCAATATCTCTATGCTGGAAGTATTATTATGTCTCATATTGTCCTGAAGCTCCCTTAAACTATCTTCATTCTTTTTGTGTCTTTTTGTTTTGTTTTGTTGCTCTACCTGAATATGTTTTTCTACTTTCTCCTCCAGCTTGCTATTTCAATCCTCTGCTTCATCTAGCCTGCTTTTAATTCCTTCTAGTGTATTCTTCAGTTCAGATATTGTATTCTTCATTTCTTCCTGGCTTTTATTCATATTTTCTGTGCCTTTGTTCACGCTGACATAGTTCCCATTACATTCCTTGTATCTCCCATAGAGTTCCTTGTAATTTTCACTGAGCTCCTTGAGCATCCTTATAAACATTATTTTGAACTCTATGTCTGATTGATTGCTTGCCTCAATTTAACTTAGCACTCTTTATAGGGATTCCTCCTTTCCTTTTAATTGGGGGTTGTTTCATTTTCTTCCAATTTTAGGTGACTTTTTGTTGTTTCTGCATATTAGTTTGATATGCTTTGACTTCCTTTCTTCATGGGATAGTCTTCTGTCGTAGAAGACTTCTGGGACTCAGACTCTTTGATCTGAGCAGGTGCAGACTCTTTGATCTCCTGAGCAGGATGCTCTTGGGATGCCCTTTATGCCATTTATTTGGGCTCTTATTGCAATTTGGTTTTGGTTGTTGTTGGATCATTCTTTGGTGGGTTTTTCCCCTGGCTGGCTGACTAAGAGTCATACCACCCATCTCATCTTGTAGGCTGTTGTATAGGTGCTGCTAGAACAAAATGAAACAACCCAGGAAATAAATCCCACACCCTCAAACATAACCCCCAACCACAACCACACTATCAACAACAAATGAACAAATATTAATGAAAGTGAAAAGAGATTAAGACTATTATAAGAAGGAAAAATTTAAGTTGAGGTAGTCACATAGGAAGAAAATGATTTTGAGATCATGGAGGAAGGAGAAATAGTAAGAGTAGGAAATAGAAACAAAGCAAAACAGGAATAAATTAAAATTTGCATTGTAAATAAAAAAGAGAGGGAAGAAGGCAAAATAGAGTAAAAACAGGCAGAGTATAATATGAGGTTTAAAAAATAATAACAAAAATAGTGAAAAAATGGGAACAAAATTGTAGAGAAACATCCACCACAGCAATATCAGTGACAAATGACTAAAGATTAATAAAGGTGGAAAGATAATAAGAGGGAAAAAAAGAAAGATTATGAGATGTCTAAAGGAAATAAAAGTGATTTTAAAAGGATAGAAGAAAAAATGAATGAAGAAAGAAAACTAGGCTAAGAGAGGGAAAAAATAAAAGTTAAAATGAAAAAAGGAAAATGGAAGGAGGTAGACAAAATGGAATAGGAGAGGGGAGCAGTAAAATTTGAGATATGAAATACAAAAATAGTGAACATCTAGGCATAAAATTGAAGAAATGCAATAACCACCACCATATGAACAACAAACAAGCAAAGATTAATAAAGGTGGAGAGATGATAAAGATATAAGAAAGGCAAAAAGAATGTGAGATGACTAATAGCAAAAAAAATGGTGTCAAGAGGCTGAAGGGAAGAGAAATAGCAAGAGTGAGGAATAGAAACAAGTCATAAGAAGGGAAAAAGTAAAATTTGCAACAAATAAGAAGAGGAAGGAAGATGACAAAGTAGATTAAGAGAAGGGAAGAATAAGATATTAGATTTGAAATAAACTAAAATAAAAAAGTGAAATAATAGTAACAGATTTGAAAAAAATGTTAAAATGCCATGCAGGAGAAAAAAATAACTGAAATAATGAAGTAAACTGTGGGAGAATTTTTCTCAGCAGAGCCTAGTGTTTGCCACTGTTTTCTCTTTCTGGATCCATTCCTGTTAATGTTAGATGCTGTCCTAGTCTCACCCTGGACAGCTTGTTTGAGACTACAAGTGATCCACAATTTGTGGCTGTCTACTTCAGGTGTGGCTGATTCCCAATATTCTGCCCTGCTGGCTTTCCATCAGCACAGGGTCCAGGAGTGTTGATAGAAATTTAATGTCCAAGAACACTGCCAGTATCACCTCTACCTGCCTCCAGAGAGGGCTTCTGGTGTGACTGGGAGGGTGGAATCCCTGGGACACCCCCAGTAGGTTCTGTTCAGTCTTCAGGGAAGGTGGTGAGAGTGTTTCCCTGTCCCCAGCCACACATCTTGGTCTGTCCCAGATTATTTCTGATAATGTATAGTTTCTGATGAGTTAGCCATCCATTTCCTGTGAGAGGCCAATCTGTGTAAAAGGGTCAGCTCTCTCCTGCATGGTGCTGTTGGCTGCTCTGTATAAAAGCCAAGGCTGTGCAGGACCCTAAACACCCCTTTTTGCACCTGTCTCTAATTTCTCTGCTCTGCTGGTTTTAGCAGATCAGGGCCTGAGGAAGAAGCATAGCTCACAGTGTCTGAAAGAAGTTCAGAAAAAGCCCTTTTAGAGCTTCTCCTTCTTTCCTCTGTGGATATGCACTGAGGAGGGGCTCCTGAGCCTGGCCTGACTGGTGTAAAGAGCCTGCAATTCTGTGAGGAGGGGTTGGGCTCACTATCCTGTGAGGGGACCTGTCTGGCTACAACAGATCTCATGCATTCAGCTCCTGGCTGCCTAGTCTCCAGCCTGAAGCTCCTGAAGGAGACTCAGTCCCAAACTCTCCACTCTGTGTAGACCCTGCTTGCCAGCCATGCTGTGCCAGGTCCTACAATCCTTTCATTGTTACATTTTCTGTTCTTCCTGTGCAGCTTGGCTCAGTGGGACTGAACTGCACTTCCACTCTGGTTTCTTGGTTGGCAAAGCCGTTGAATATGCAGTCTCACCTAAGCTCCTTTTTAAAAGAGTCTCTATGTGGCTCCCACACTGCAGCACTGAGCCATGGTTGGGTTCTCTGTGTATTCCACCTCCCTGAAAACACAAAGTCTCTCTCAGTCAGGGTTATCCACAGCCTGCCAGTGCCTCCAACAGTTTTTGATAGAGTTTCTCTCTGTAACTCTCCTGACGGCAAAGCAGCTATGGATGTGCTGCTCACTATGTGTGTGTGTAGCCTAAGTGTCCCAGACTCTGTATATCCTTCCAAGTCTCTCCTGATTAGGGTTGGTAGTTTCCCTGTGTGGGACCAGGGCCCTGGTCCAGGAAGAGAGGGAGCCACTAAACTGCATTTTCTGCCTGATTCTCCTCTTTGCAGGCACCTCACAAAGATAATTTCCCCCTCAACTTATAAAATCTCTTACTGGATGGTGCAAATCATCCTCTGGACTCCTTAGATTCAAAAATTCATATCAGCTCAGATTCTGTTCATTGTTCAAGACTTGTTTGATTAATTGAGGATCTATGCTGGGGGCAGAAGAAAGTGAGCTCGGCTTCTACCTACTCAGCTGCCATCTTCCAAATCCCTGGCTACCATTTTTGTTTTCCATTTTGAAAGTGTCTGTCAAAGACCCCAAGTGTGAATGGAGAAGATTGTCATTATTCCAAAACATATCAACTTGTTTCCATGCTACGAAAGCTGGCATGGAAAAAGTTCAGCAATGATGTCAGGTCTGCCCTAACATATCTATCATGGTTTGCAAAGTGTGTGAGCAGGGTCTTGGCAAAACCCCAAGAAGGGGAACTCCTCCAACTGTAGCTCTAGCTTGCCATACCTCTCTTGAACTTGGCACTTAACAAATTGGTCTTTGGTGTATTTGCATCTAGGGTCAGGCTGGAATAATTTTCATTTTTGAATGCAAGGCTTTTCAGTTTTGTCTCTAGTATTTCCTTTGCAATAGAAGTTTTATTAACATTCATAAATAAATTTTTCCACATACTGTCATCTAACCCTCTTCCACCTAACTTATCCCAGATTTTCTGGGGCTTGTCTGAAAATGATTCATATTGTTAGTGAACAATTTCCACATTGTTCTTGCTGGTCTGTAAATAGAACCTTGCCTCGGGTTAAGTCAATGAGAAAGATATGAATTTGTCCTCTTTTGGTCTTGTTAAGCAAATAAACCAAAAAAGACATAAAGCAATTCTTGCCATCAGTAGCCATATCAGTCCTTTTAGAAGACATCACTGTGTAGGAAATGGTACTGCACTTTCTAAAATAAAATTAGGATATTGCCTCAAAAAGTAGCAGGATGAATCTGGACCACATGCCTAAAGAATTTGGGGGATTAGATAGCCAATGCCACTAATCAGGGTCACATGTCAGTTCTAGTGGCTTCAGCTTGAAGTTCAAATACATTTATGCTGACCACACCTTTGTTTTATGAGTCTTGGTTTCAGGAAAAATTAAGGTCAGCATTGGGCATCAGATGAGTACTTATGAGGTGTTGCCCAGGGGGACTGAAATTGACATCTACACTAAAATAGCCCACTAGAATGGCCCACAGTTAAGAATTACTGCAATAAGGATATGATGAAACTGAGGACTGGAGAGGTTGAACAACTTTCCTAAAGTCACACAGCTGGTAAGTGGCAGAGCTAAGACTATTGGGCTTTTCTGAGTGCAAAGTACTTATTCATGACCCTATATGTACTCCATCCAACCATCCTTTTTCTTATTTTCCCTTTTCTCTCTAATATCATGTCTAATGGACATTTGGTTAATATACTATGTTCACACCTTCATACAACTATGTCCAACAAATATCTGTTAATATTTCAAAGCACTCTTAAACTAACTTGGCATTCATCCTTAGACACTATCAGAAAGGAATGGTGGGAAAGGAAACATACTTGTGTCATTATAGTAGCTGTCTCTGAACCAGTAGGTTATTTGAGTGGAGGTCTGGGGTCAGAGGTTTGGGCATGAGTTGAAACTATGTGTCCCTAATGCAGAGAACCTCTCATTACCTACAGGGATTTACACTGCCAAGCCTGTATCTTACATGTGGGATAAGTAGACTATCCCAATCTCCAAGAGATAAATAATGTGAAAAGGCTTCTTATCCATGTGCTGTTGAAATGACACCCAGAGCCATAACTAGTTTTATTGGATCATTTGTTTTCCTTCACATCCTGTAGTCATTATCAGAACCTCTAAACTCCAAGTTTCAGTCCCCTTGTCTGAAGCAATGAGCCTCTAGGAAGGTCTGAGAATGCTAATAGATTAAATGTTGTGATTAATTCACTCTGTTGACATCAACTCTTCCAACTCTTCATGCTCAGCAACATTTTCTTCATTACTTCATTAAATACATGAATATTTAGTATTTTGGGTGAGAATGTACTACTGTTCACAATGCATGTAGCTGAAAGCAATGATAATAAAATGAGAGATTAACAGGACTCAGGAGGGAAAGCAATTCAGGGATGGTAAACCAGGGTTTGTGAAATGTTGAAACAACTGTTACGCATAGAACAGCTAACATGTTAGAGACATACAAAAGGACATTGTGTTGGGAGAAAGGAACCAAGGGGAGTTTTATATTATAGTGTGTAATTAGTGTGTAGTTAACATTTGCCCACCAGGGTACTTTTTGCATAGTAGTACCAGATAACCAAAACACTCACAAACACACCTAAAAGGCTTGGAAAAGAGTATATATGTAGGTACTCAGGATTTAAGATTTGCCTCAAAACTCATCTCCATAGCTAAATCTTCCCTATCTGCCTTACAGAGACTCATTGGTATGTCACTCAGACATGTTTGACTCCTCTCTTTATAAATCTATTAACTCCCTAGACACTAAACTTTGCTAGACTCTTGGCTTACCTGATTGTTGCTTCCACAGTGCCTATGAAAAGATCATTACTTCCATAATTCCTAGTGTAATGCATGTATGTAGGTGATTAGTAAATGATTGCTGAATAAATGAAGATTGGCCAAGGCAAGAACCATGAAGTCTAATTTTATTTATCTAAGTGATAAGGTGCACCAGGCACTGTGTTAGGCACTGAGGAACAGGGCTATCTCAAATAACTTTTGTCCGCCCCCCTCTCCCCCGCAATGGTCTGAGGTGATTGATATGACTGCACCTTATGGCTGTCAATTCATTCTTTTAGGCAGTCAGCCAACAAGTTTTTCCTCAGTGCTTAACAATGTGCCAGACATTTGTGGGGCCTTTGAGCACACAAGGTAGAGAAGTTAACAGGAACTACTACTTGGTGTCATAAATGCTGTGTTTAATATATGTCCAGGATTTCTGAAAAACAGAGAGGAAGAGATTTTATCTCAGCCTGCTGGAGTCAGTAAAGACTTACTAGGTTGTGTAAACTGAGTTTGAATGGTGACTGGGCCAGGACATGTTACTTGGGTGGACATTCAAGGCAAGCTGTAGCATGAGTGAGTTCTGCAGATGAACTGTGAGGAAAGCTGTGAGGAGAAGCCTGCCAGTAGTTGGCATGGCTGGGGCAAGAATGGCAATGGATTAGAGGCCATTGTGAAGGTGAAGGCAGTGTCCATCATATGAGTATTACAGGTTTAGATGGCTTTAACTGAGGCTGTTAGAGGTACCAGGGAAGGAGGCAGCAGGAGGTGATGGCAACAGAACTTAGTGGCTCAAAGAGAAAAGTGAAAGGCTAAAGCCAGGAGTGGGTTCACCCTTGATCTGAGTCTCAGAAACCTTCAAGAATGAAAAGCAGACACCTTAACATGTGTGTCCATGTGTAACTGGAGTACAAGCTCAGGCTGAGGGGTAGCTCAGGATGCTGTGATTATACTCTGTTACTTGCATGGAAAGTTCACAGATGCTTTGAGTTACACATGTCAGGATATCAACATAATCTTCTTAAATAGCTTACTCTTTTTTGCTTGGACTTTTACTTTGATTTACTATTTTTTTCTTTTAGTTTGTCTAATTGGTTACTAAGATTGGCCTCAGTATTCAGCTGGGGTTGAAATACTGCATTTTACTATCCAAATAATTGAAGTTAAAAATACTTCCAACAGTTTATGATTCATATCTTTTGATCCATAGATGAAGAAAACCGAAGTTGAGTGGGAACTATGGATACCTACGATTGTGGTACAGGCTTAAGTACCACTGAGTTTGACATGTAATTCCTGGCCCACAGGGAAGGCTCTGACACTCCCAATTCATCCCAGACTTTCAGGCTATGCCTGAAATTAGTCAGAATCACACCCATTTAGGTTCAGGTTTATTACCTACACTGATGTATAACATTTTAAGTTCCCATCAATCATACAGTTTTTCATGTGTTTGAAAGATCTGGGAGTAGGTTTTGATAGGTAGGAGTTGAGGTTGAGAACAAGATGCTATGGGATGGGGTGGTGCACAAGATTTACCTGTTTTGCAGTTTGAATCAGACTGATTCAGTTTGGTTCAATTTGCAAAATATTTATAGAGCACATGCTGTATGAAAGATGTCAAGCAATGTCTTTTGGCTATCAAAGATGGGCCTCCTGTGCTCCTTGCCCTCAGTAAAGTTTCGAATCTTTAACACTAAGATAACTATACAAATAATTGAGTTGAAAGCTTGTTGTGTGATGAGACTAACTGCTAAGGGACACAGAAGGTGGAGGTAAGTAGACATGTGTGTGCCAGTGGCAAGGGTCACAACTTCGGGAGACAGGGAGCTCAGGCCACATGATGGTGGACACTGAGCAAGGAGCCTGGATGTGGGACCAGCTCCACCAATATAGAAATGTGACCTCTGACAAGTTATGTAGATCTCAGAGTTAGCTTACTCATCTGTGAATTAGGGATGACAAAATCTACCCTTCTAGCTCAGAAGTTTGTTATGAAGATCAAATGAGTTACTTAGTGTTAAGTATGTGAAGTATACAAAGGGTGTTTAAATGCTTTTCATTATTTGATTGTTAGCAGAATCAGAGTTTGAATCCAGGCTGACTTAATCCCTGAACCACTTAACTCTGTGAGCCTTTTGAAACTTTTTTTCATTTTTGCTGGAATTTGCTTTATTGGGGAAATCTTTGTTGTTGCTGTAGGCAGCTGAATGTGTCTTTTGACTTATAGAGGAGGGTGGGACAAGTAGAAGGAATTGATAATTGTGGGCAGAGAATTCTAAATTTTATGAGTCACATACAATGTCTGAGACTCTAAAGATACTTATAACTTCTTGAAACAATGTCCTGCACACTTATTTAAATTGAAGGGTACTCACACTAGCTGAATGGGCCTACTCTCACAACTCCAGTCCCATTTAGCATTGAGGACTTTTAAACCATTCAGGAGAACTTAGGAGATAGATCTTCAGGACTTGCTTAAGTGACATCTTACATTGTAGGATTTAAGTGATCATGAAATGAAAGACCTAAGTATTGAGTCTATTCAGGGGATCCAGAATAGGAAATCTCAATATACTAATGTTTGAGTAACTTGGATAGCTGAAGGAAATAGGCCAATCTGTCTATGTTTTGAACAATTTTCATTTATTCTACTTGAAATCAATTTTTCATTTTTTTGTGGTGGCTAAACTTGACAGATATCAAAAGGAATGCTCCTTTACTTCCCTTTTCCTGGAAGCTAATGAAACAAACATATTTATTTACTGTGTTGTTGTTTTTATTGTGTGAGTTATGGCTTCTGATTGAATCACTTCTTTTCCTGAGTTTAGACAGCAAGGATTCAGATAGCAAGTTATACTTTGTGAGCAGGTAGAATTACATTTTGTTAGAGACCACTAAGAGATACATGATGCAAAAGCAAACCACTGATCTTGATAACTTTTTTAAATATATCATAGTGGTAGCATTAGAAGACTAGATACCATCCACTCACTGAGAAAAGGGAACCACCACAAAAACAAAACCACATCTCATATCCCTTCTGAGGACCTTCCTGTAGCAAACCTATTCTGAAAATTACAATCAAGGGTTGGGGTTGAGAGGGCAATTTTTCTTCCTCTCTTTGGTTTGATTGGTAATGGCCTTTTTAAAATCCTGTTTCCTTTTATCATTTTTTCCTCTCATAGTTTTTTTTTTTTTTTTCAAGAAAGCTCCAGGCCACTGAGACTGGCTTCCACCCCCACTGGAGATTTTAAATGAGAGGACAGGAAATTAGTTTGGCCTTGTCATTTTATGACACTGTTGTCCCCTCCCCCACCCACGCACACTCATTTGGTGCCTCCTGAAAAGTTCTGCCAACATTAAGCAACCATCTTTTAATGTGGCTTTGGCTGAACTTGCCTTTTAGGAAGTGAGTGTGACAGGGCACCCTTATCTCAGCCACTCCAGCCACTTCCGAAAGCTGAGTTCATCTGCCACTCTAGTTTTCAGGGTCCTTCAAGTATGGGCCATCTGTGAACAGTGTTGGGTGGCCTGAGGGCTCAGCATCCCCAGCAGATTAGTCTTGCTGCTCCTGAGACTAACACTACTTTTCAGAGGTAGCTGCTACCTGCTTTATGCAAGGCAGGAGTCCTGAAACACAATGATTATACCCTGACTATATACACAGTATTTTCCTAATGATCATCTGAAAATGACAAAATTTATTCGAGGAAATAGAAAAATACACAGCAACTAAAGGAACTGTTTAAAGTCCACTCCATTCAGGCACCGGTAGAAGTTGAATTGACAGATCTCTTTTCTACCGCATTTCATCTCATGAGTCACATTTGGTAGCTATGTATTTTCACTGTTGAGAATTTCTAGAGCAATTCTAAAATGTAACATGCTTTGCCATCTTAAATTCTTAAAAATTCCACTTAGAAGCTCTGTGAATGAGGTAAGTGGAATCTTCTCCTCACTTTCAACTGAGGAAATTGAGCTGTGTATGGAGTTTATGTGTGGCCTGGAGTCAAACAGTGAGTTAGTGGTAGATATGTTCAATAAAACCAGCCTTGGGTTAGGAGTCCCCCATGTAACCAAGCCACAAGTTATGACTCTTCTCTGATACAGGCCTACCAAGGTGAAGCAGTAGAAATGTGTAAGAAACTCAAAGGTTAATGTGAGATCCACCTGGGTTACCTCATCACAGGGTGCCACTCTCACTTTGTCATCATTCCATTCTGTAAACTCACTTGAAGACTAACTTCCCAAAATAACCCTCATAGCCACCAAATGGCTGAGCATTCTGCCCCTTTCAGAGCCATTTGAAGGCAGCCAGTTTTTTCCCAAATTGTCTAGGTGGAGAGAGAGAGAGATAATTTCCAATGACCAAATTCCTTTCACATATTACTATTTGTACTGGATGGGCAGGCAGGCTGCTAGAACAAGTTTAGAAGAAATGTAAAATCCAGCTCCTAATCTCTCATTCTGTTGAGATGTTTTTCCTAATGTGAAAGAAACTTGGCACTGTTGCAGATGAGGAAAATAATAGAGTGGAAAACAGACATTTTCATATGACTTTTTCTGCAAAAACATCAAAGTCAAGGAAGCCAAGTTAAATCATTATTCATTACTTCTAAGAGCCACAAATTACCTTCTCAGCTTCTTGGACTGTGGACATCTGTCTACTTTTTCCTCCCCTGTGTCCTCAGCAATGACATCTGGAGCATATGGAGGTACTGTTACATTAGATTTATGTGTATTATAAAGGCTCTGAGTTCACCTCACTTTAACCCTCTCTACTTTAGGGGACAACCTGTTGTAAAGCTACCTTCACTTTCATCATGGTCTATCAACATAAGTCTGCTCCATGTTTTCAGGGTTAAGAGTGCTGTGAAATAAGGTATTCTTATTAAAGCTCTGTTAGCACCAGTGTGAGATTTCTAGCTCAATAAAAGATCACTGAAATGCATTTTTTTCTGGGGTAGTTTCTTATCCTTTGGGGCCCTCACTTAAACCACCCTTACATAAACCAGAACTAAACACAGGCTGCTTGTACAGGAAAAAAGTATGTGACTCTCAAATCAGCCCGCAAGGTGTGCAATATTTTGATTAGAGGCAGTTCTGTTTTGTATGCAAAACAAAGTCATTCTACCATCCCTGCACCCTTTTTTGTTATCTTAAGGAAAAACATCTAAGTGATATCCACATACAGTATTACAAGAGGAGAAATATGCATTGTGCATGTGCATGTGCATGTGTATGTTTCAGAGAGAGAGAGAGAGAGAGAGAGAGAGGGAGAGAGAGAGAGAGAGAGAGAGAGAGAGAGAGAATGTGTATATATACCTGTGCCTCTGTCTTCTGTAAGTGTATTGGTTGTTGCTGGACCCAATTGACATGGTTCTTTCAAATAGCTTTGCCAAGGAAGCTCAGTCAGCATAGGTGAAGCTCTGCAATGGCCCACAGCATTCCCTGGGAGTGTGTTTTCTGAGACTTCTTCTCCTTGCACCTTCTCCTATCTCTCTATAGATACAAAAATATCTGTATTAAAGTTTACCTTGCAGAGTAGATTTTCTAAGAAGTCATAAATTCTTTCCATGATATAGAAGAAAAGGTCCAGTAACATTTAGTCATTTCTTCAAGGTCACACTAAATAATGATTTTATAAGAATTTCCTTCTTAGCTCCAGGAGCTAGCAATAAAACAAATATTCTTCTTTTTCTTTGGTACCAGGGAAACTGATACTCAAATTTCCATATTTTTAACCCCAGGTTGTCATGCATATACACAAGAGCTTCTCAAACAGAAACTCGGATCATCTCTGTCTTTTTCAAGCATTGTTCCAGATTCTGGAACCAATGATCTGAAGTTATAGACCACTGTACTAATTATTTTGAGTGGATACCAGATGATATAAACACATGGTCTTTGTATTCTGTTAGTCTCCAGTCTATCCAGGAAGACAGAGCTTTAAGGCATCTTAAGGAAATTAGAAAGCAATGTGTGTTCTGCAGCAAGTATGGCCCAACTATAGGAGCTGCTGACCTCTCGAGATATGACTTGTGTGGTGAGTACTTCTTTCTAGAACACTGACAAGAATCAGGAAGAAAAAAAGTAAAAGCTGCTAGGAGTCAACAAGGTTGTTTGAAAGCCCATGCTAGGAAAAGTGGGGCCCCATAGAACCTTATTGGGAATCTTAGAGTAGACACAATGCTTATATTATAATGTAGGCTAAAGGTTCCCATCACTCTGGAAACTTTCAGGCTGTTGAGTCAGCTGGTTTTGAGATTAGATGCTGTGTGATCTGGAGAAGTCACTGACTTCTCTGAGTTACCATCCCTTCTCTAAATGGAGACACTATTATCTACTTGAGAAGGATACTGTGAGGATCAATAGAAGTAATGGATGGGAGAGTTAAGATGATATCACTGGATACTGACACAAGGAGCCTCTTAGGCACATCCCATCACCTTATTACAGTGAACTGGAAGCACCACACTAGAAAGGAGACAAAGACAAATAGCTGTTGTGGTAGACATGTTAAGTAAAGGAAGGAGTTCCAGCTCACAGTACCCACAAGGGTAGATGTCACTTAACAAAACACAGATCATCAGCTATCAGGATGAATGTCCATGCTTGGCTCAGCATGAGGATATCAAGGCCATCTGTCCAGAGTTAGCAAGAATGAGTTTGCCCCAGCCAGAGTCAGAATAGCTGAGGGCCTGGCATCACAGAAGGATTTATCCTTTTCAGTGTTGAATTGCAGTAATTATAATACCAACAACCAATTTGGCTAATAATGCATGCGTTACTATGTTTCAGATACTATTCTAAGGATTTTACATTGTATTAATTCATTTAATCCTTGCAACAGCTCATTGAGGAAGGTGCCACTATTGTCCTTAGTTCACAAATGGCAAAGTTGAAACTCAGAGAGGGTAACTTTTTCAAAGTCACACACATGGCTATTAAGTGATGGAATCCTGGTTTTTACCCAAACAGTTTGGCTCCAGAATCCACACATTTATTCACTATACAAATGATGTTAATTTATTAACTAAAGCCTCATTTATCAGATATGCAGAAAACATCTGAATCTTTGTCTGCCAATTTTGTATTTTTGGGCACTCAGAAACCACATTTTATGTGGTGAAATTTATTAATTAAAAAAAAATAGATTCCTAGCCCTGGCTGGTGTGGCTCAGTGGATTGAGTGCTTGCCTGTGAACCAAAGGGTGACTGGTTCAATTGCCTGTCAGGACCATGCCTGAGTTGTAGATCAGGTCCTCAGTGGGAGGTGCATGAGAGGCAAACATTGATGTTTGTCTCCCTCTCTCTCTCCTTCCCTTCTCTCTAAAAATAAACAAATAAAATAAAATAAAATAGATTCTTCCTTGGACACACTAAGTTCAGCTATTGTTTTCTGTAAAGATTCTAATTCTTTTTTGATTACATTTACATTTTATTTTGACATAATTATAGATTCACAGGAAATTGTAAAAATGATACAGAGAAATCTTGAGTACCCTCCACCCAGTTTCCTCTAATGATTATATCTTATACATAATTATAGTGTACTATCAAAATTAAGAAATTGATATTGACACAATGTGTGTGCATAATTCTATGCCATTTTATAATATGTGGAGATTCATGAAATGCTAACTGCAATGAAGATACAGAATTATTCTATCACCATGAATGTATTTATGCTTTCATTTTTATTACAAATTTATTAGTTCATCTGGAATTTATTTTGATGATACTGAGGAGGAGGGGATCTATCTTCTAATTTCTGTTCTTCCTCAGCACTATTTATTTTACAAATCATTCTTTTGACACTAATTAGAAGTTCCACCTTTCTGTTTCCATATGATATGATTACAAATCCTAGACCTTTCAGAGCCCAGAACCACTGTTTTTCTATTTTACAATATTACCTCCTAAAATTTGGGTCATGGCAGAAGCAGGTTTTGATTTGTATGCCATTAGAAATAATATAGTTTACAACAGGGTCTTGGGCCACTAAACTGTGATATTGGTGTGAAATTACTGCCTTTTTTGGTCTTAAAATTTATCCCGGGTGTTATAGGTACTGTGGGGAGGACTAGTCCATGTGCCACATCCCCTGGAGGCTTTCTTCAAGGGTGGCATATCTCAGAAACTCAGAGGGACTGGACATGAGTTTGTGAAATTCCAGATTCTATCATTATTCTTAGTTTCCTTAATTATTTTTCAGACTTACTTTCCTCAATTGTAAAATAAGAAAAATTATATCTTCCTCAAAGTGTTATGATTTTTATGAGTATTAAATGAGGTGATATATTTAAAGATATATAGCCTAAGAATGGCTCAACATAGTATAGTATTTTTATGATCATTAACATTTCTAATAATGTAATTTTTTATTCTATGGCAAGTATATTTTATGATTTATATCAGCATATGCTTTTTAGTCATAATGGTATTCTTACAACCCCCCTGAAAAGTTATTGTGAAAGAGTCTTAGAATTGAGGAAATGTGGTAATTATAAGGTATGAGTATGAAGTTGATGGCCAATGTCCTAGTCTGTTCAGGCTGCTATAACAAAATGCCATGAACTCAGTGGCTTGTTAAACAAAAAATTATTTCTCATAGTTCTGGTAGCTGGGAAGTCTAAGAACAAGCTGCCAGTAGATTCCATGTCTGAAGAGAGCCCACTTCTTGGTTCATCAGTGACCATCTTTTTGCTGTGTCCTCACAGGGCAGAAAGGGACAGGGAGATATTTTAGAAGGGCACTAGTCCCATTCATGAAGGCTTCACTCTTTTGACCTAATCACTTCCCAGTGGTCCCACATTCAAATACTATTACATTGGGAATTAGATTTTGGCATATGATTTGGGGTGATGCAAGCACTCAGTCTATAGCAATAAGTGGAAATGTCCTCCTCCCTGGGCAGTGATTTCACAACAGTGGCTTCTTCTGCTGGCAGTAACATCCACTGTCAGCTTTCTAGAGGCTGCTCTGGCTTAGGGACAACTCGCCTTACTCCCAGGACCACATCCAGTGGGTACCTGTCTCTAGAGATCTTGCTAAATCTTAACCTAGAGGCATTACAGCACCACCAAGGGTTTACAATATAGCTTTGTGTGATAGCTTTGTGTTAGGGAAGCTAGGCTGTATAACCCAGAGGTACCTTTTCCTGTCTCTTGTGGACTCAGACCCACAAACCTTCACTTAGGTCAGATGAGCGGTCCTTTTCCTAAAGGAAGTCATCACAAATATTTTGGTAATGACACAGCTCTGTGAATTGGAGAACTACCCAGCCTCATTATATATCTTCACCTTGGATCACAAGAGTACCTGTTCCAATAGCAGCCTTGGATATCCTAGAATTGTCCAAAGTAGAAATTAATGACTCACTTTACATTAACCTATGCCTAACACTAAAGAAAAAAATCTGCCTTTAAATGAGTGCTATAGATTTGAAATTCCAGTATAAATTATGAAAATATTGCAATGTTTACTATTGCAAAAAAGAAGTGGGCATTTAGGAAATACAGAACATTTATTTAACTCTGTTTTCTCTGCTTCATCCACATTTTGTTTTAGGAGGCATTTTGTATATGTGCGTATAAGTGTTTTGCTTCTCAGTTGTCACTAGAAAACACAAGAATTATGCTGTGATTATCATTTTCAACAGAAACTCTCTTACAGGAAATTGGGCTGCAAGAGAGAAAAAGTATATGTTTTCCTCAAGGAAGTGCATGTAGAAAGTTAAGTCTGGGAAACAAATTATGGAATAGGTATAAATAAACTTCTGGCTCTTTGCATTTGAACAGTGAGATAGTACCTTCATTCTCAAAGAAAGCAATTTTGTTTTGAACACGATCCTTAAGGCATGTGAAAGATTCGGGTTTAATTTTAAAACCAGTACCTTCATTATTTCCATTTTCCCTAAACCACCTGACCACAGGCACATACCCCACAACCACCAACATTGGGGAACCTACAAATGGAAAAATTGAAGTTTACTTAGAAAAGGAGTATTAGAAATCTCCACAGATTTGGCCCTGGCTGGCATAGCTCAGTGGATTGAGCGCAGGCTGGGAACCAAAGTGTTGCAGGTTCGATTCCCAGCCAGGGTACATGCTTGGGTTGCAGGCCATAACCCCCAGCAACTGCACATTGATGTTTCTCTCTCTCTCTCTCTCTCTCTCTCCCTCCCTTCCCTCTCTAAAAGTGAATAAATAAAAAATCTAAAAAAAAAAAGAAATCTCCACAGATTTAAGCTGTAAATATTGTTTCTAAGAAAGCTCTGATGGGTTTTTGTTCTTTACAAAATAGTTCACTTCTTATGTTAAACCTTTCTTGGCTTATAACTTGTAATTTAAATCTCTTTTCTATGTATTTAAAAACTTAGTGACAATAAAATTTTAGCAAAGAATAGATTTCTATTGGGAGAAAAATATGAAGTAGAAAATTTTAGTTGTTAGCATAGATGGTATCAAATGTCTTCTTTTATGGTATTATTTAATAACATGTTTATACATGAGTAAAATGAAATAGAAATAAATTATTTCTTATATAGCAGCTTAGAGACTAGAACTTGGTCTTAGTGAAGCTTCCCAGATCTTCACATTACCAGGTAAATTGACAGGAAGCAGGCAGCTGTTTCTTGAAATATAATAGTTCTAGTTCCTACCTGAGGCACCAGGACTGAAACACTTCTTGGGTGCTCTGTGCTATAATGATGTCCTATACCTAACTCAGACTATATGTCTGTTGGGAAACACCCTGCCTGGTTTCAGAAGCTGTAACAAAGCCCCCCTACCCCACCCCTACCCCCACCATGGCTAAGGCTGAGTGAGCAACTTTCAGACCATAAGCCACTAAGGAGACAAAGCTTATCTCCCTGGCAGGGGTGCTGCCTCTGCTCCTTCTACTTCACCCTGCCTGGCCCCCATGCTTGATCAGTTAGCCAATGATGGATAAGATTCCTCAAGGGAGGGATGATCTAAGACAGGCACGATCACAGGGGCCCCCAGGGAAGAACTTGGGGGGCTATAGCAAAAGGTAGTAATGGACCCTCGCCCCTCAGCTCAGACATAGCCTGAGTCCTCATTCTGTCTTCGAGAAGCCTCCTAATCTTTTGGCTGCTTTACTTCTCCTGCCTGACTTAAGCCTGAAACAATGCCAGAGGTAGGTGTGGCCCTATACTAGAAAGGGAGGATTCCCTGGGGGCATCAGGCCTAAGAAAGAATGCATAAAATCCTGTGAAACCTGCTTTGCTAAGAATGTTCTTAATTAAATGATGAGGGTCCAGCAGGAAATGAGTTTGTTTCCCAAAATTTTGTAGCACCTTAGTAAACAGACCCTGACTCATAATAAGCCCTCATAGTTCTTTGTATGCTATCTATTGTTTGATCCTTACTGCCTGACAGTGATTAATGTGCTTTACCTGTATTTCTGTGCAAAATGAACCTAATAAGAGCCCATGGAGGAAAAGGCTTTTGGCCCTTCTCCTTTGAGAGATCGACCACCTTTCCCCCCCAAATAGATCGTGTCTTGGTAGACTTATTCTCATCTGTGTGTGTGGGGGCGGGGGCTGTGGGTGGAGCCTCCTACATTGTCTGAGACACAGTGTCTTCATAAATCCTTTCCCATTCCAGTTTATGATAAAGCAAAGAGTAAAAAAGAGTTGCATAGTGTTCATGTATCTTGAATTAAAGAAATAAATGAGTAGATAAGAAAAATTTTCTGAAAGCCTTTAGTCTTCATCTTATTCTTGCCTACATCTTATTCAAGTCTACAGCAATATCCTCTTATGTGTGATCTCTGATTCTGTTGCCCCACCTAAAGTCTGTTCTCTATAAGTATAGACTTCTAAAACATATGTCCAATCATGCTACTGTAATGAGATAAATTGGACCAGAGATGGCTGGAGAACAGGGGAGACCCCAGTCCAGGGGAACCCCAATCTGGCACAAGAGGCTGATCCCCTTTCTGCAAGAAGAAGGCAGAGGGTGGGGAGAGCTGCTGAGGTGGTAGATTGAAACAGCCTGCCTTCTCCAAAGGGAAGGATCACTAGAACAGAAAGATTGCTGGAGGTAAACAGTAAACAAAGGTGACTATCAATTGTAAACAAGCCAGTATGCATTGCCTAAGGCAGTTGAGCAACTCATAACTCTGCAGAGGGGACCTTGCACAGAGTATGCCTCACTGGAGACTTTGCACCCTTACTAAACATGGCGGAGTGGGGGGGTGGGGAGGGGTAAAAGCAAGTAATGCCAACACTGTCCCTCATTGTTTGAAACTCTGGACACTCCCACTGACTTCTGGAGCACATGGAATTCTGGGAGAGGACTTTTAACAGTAAGAGGGTAGAAGCTCACACTCTTGTGATCTTGGCTTCTTTGGCGCTTGCTTTACCTCATGTGGATGGGAGCACTTGTGGGTTTAACAGATACCAGGCTACTTGAGGCTTATGCTCCACATGGTTGGAAGCCAGCTCTCCAGAGGCAGGGTCCCATGCTGGGATGCATGCCTTGTCAGGCTCCAGCCTTTTAGATGCTTTGACCTAGTACAGCACAGCACATTAGGCTTTGGACTGTTTCTTCTCCTTCACCCTGAGAGCAGTGCACAGAGACTGAGAGCAACACATGGAGGCATGAGCTGGGAAGTTTCTTATGGATGTAGCTTCCCCTACATGACTGTCTGGAGTGATCTGACTTCACACCCCATACCTGGAGGGGGTCGGGGGAGAGACAGAGACAGAGAGAGAGACAGAGAGACAGAGATATCAAGCGCTGCTATGAGATGATGGTGACTCTAAAACCAAGAGCATACCCCAGAGAGGATGGAGACCTATTTGCATGGCCAGTTTAAGCTTCCAAAGGACAGATAAGCAATAATGCGAAACTTCTGGGCATACCTTTGGTTTGCAGTCTTTTGGGGAGCAAAGGAGGTTCTCTGTATTGCAGAAGAGAAGGGTGCAAAGCAGAAATGCTCCCTGCCCCCAAATTGGAAACCCTACTGATAAAAACATATTTCCTTTCACACAAATCTTTATGTTATATGGATATACAGTGACAAGCAGCTGGATCCCATGCTATCTGTTTATACAACCACCTGCTTAGAACCTCTGAGAGCTTCCTATCACATTATGTTTATACTATGACCTACAAGCCCCTCCTCTCCCACCACTGTCTGCCTCACTAAGCAAGCACCTGTCCAGGGCCTTTAAATTACTGCTTCTTCTGTCTAGACACTCTAGATATCCATGACTTTACTTACTGCATTTATTTATTTATTTGTTTGTTTATTTATTTTTTACTTACTGCATTTAAATGTCTGCTCACATACCACTTCCACGATGAGCTCTCAGCCCCTAGTCCAAGTTATCACTTTCACTCTACTTTTCCAATTTTACTTTTCTTCGTAATATTTTTTCATTCTCTGACATCAGAGTGCATGTACTTACTCGCTTATTGCGTGTCTCTCATCAGGATAGGAGCTCCCTGATGCCTGTAGATGCCTAGAGACTGCCTGTAGAGTTACTATGAAAGCCCCAGTGCCTGCCTCAATAAACATATGTTGAATGAATTGTTTACTGTTAGTGAATGTGAGTACCTGTCCCTCTTGGTACTTGTCCTTTCTTGTCATAAAGTGTAGGGCAAAAGTAAGTTTACAATTGGTTGTATGAAAAAGTGCTACAATAATTAATAAATAATAATACAAGAATAAACTCTGTTTCATGTATTCACAACTGTAAACCTACTTTTACACCACTCTGTGTAGTTGAACATAAGTAAAATTGCACAATAAAGATCTCTTTCTTTACCAGGGATTTTAATGACAAATACAATTTAGAGCTTGCATGGTCAATAGAGCTTATCTAGTCCATCAGTTTTTTTTTTTTTTTTTAGTTCATCAGTTTTAACCTTTGTTTTTACTGTGCTGAAACATAGAATATAGTCTGATATACTTTTGAAAAGACTCCTATAAGAATTCCCATATTTGAGAACTTTCCTCACCAAAAATAAACTGTTCCCACCAATCATTGTACAAAATCTTTGCAATAATTTATAATCACTAAAACTATTAATAATGTCTTCATCTGGTTCTCTAGAATCAGGATATAAAAAAGTAATTTGGGTGTGTAGATTTAGGAAAAACTTGTAAGAGACTAAGAAGAGCAGGATGGGGAACGGCAAGGAATCTTGAGAGATGTAATCTTTGGTAAAATCTAGCCTTGTCCTGATGCACAGGGCAGAGCTGTTGTGCCATTCAAGGGATCCTGGCTTAAGTCCCTAAGTAACTCAGTTACTGGCTGCCCAGGGACTGGGGTTGGTAAGTTGGTGGCTTCTTAGGTATCTCTTCTTTTTCTGTCACCCAAGGATAAGTTATGGAAGAAGTTCACAGGAGCAAGTCCTCATCTTTATTATTCAGAGCAACCAGAGGATGGGTGCACCATCTGGTCAAGAGAATCTGAATGTTTGAGCACCCACTGCTGATGGTTTCTCAGTAATGGCTGCTCACTATCATGTATGTCATAGTAGTAGTTCTCAAAATTTAGTGTGTATCAGATTCATGTGGAGGTCTACTTAAAATACATATTGCTAGATCCTACTCCCATAATTTCTGACAAAATTGGGGTGGGGCTCAGAGAATTATTCTAAAAGATTTCCCAGATGGTCATGATGCTAGTTGGGGTTGAGGGAACAACTATGAGAACCACTCCACTGGGTGGTGTGGAGACTTCCTTGAAGTCAGAAACACAAATCTTACTTCAAAAAGCTTTGAAGCAGTGTACATCTTTACTGAAATTTTTTTGAAGATGGGGCAGGAGTATGTGTACACAATGCTATACTTAGTAAACATTCTGAGAACAATTTTTTAAATTTATTCCTCTCTTCAAAATTTCACATCTCCCCATCACTATCACCTCTCCCTGAGTTATCAAACATTCACTGCATGTTATCTATGTGATGGGCCACCTATTTCCCATGCCAGAAAATGTTGTAGAATGCAAGACAGAAATATATGTATTACTATAAACATAACCTTGAACTTGCCTTTATTTATACAGAAACAAGCCATTTGTAATTTTTTTTTTAATTCTTAGGAACAAATTATTTGTGTTCCATCTCACAGTTTATGAAAAGAATACAGATACAGTCCTAGCCTCTGTTTTTTGTTTTGTTTTATTTTTATAGTTTTACATAGAAATTTGTAACCATATTTTACAAAGAACACTGAAAATAAAAATTCATTGTATTTGCCTTTTTTTTTTTTGCCAATCAAACATCAGGTTGTTGTCTAATAACATTAGTTCTTTTAATTTTTTAAATTTTTAAATTATACTTTACATTCAATATTACTCTGTATTGGTTTCAAATATACATCACAGTGGTTAGAAAACTCGTATACTTTACAGGGTGATCCCCCTGCTGCTTCAAGTACCTACCTGGCTCTATACATAGTTATTATAATATAATTTACTATATTCTCTATGCTGTAATCTACATCTCTGTGACTACCTATAACTACCAATTTGTACTGCTTCAGCCTCTATTTTACAGACAATGAGTAAGAGAAACCAAGGAAGGTGAGACTTGTAATGTCATACTGCAGAGTCCTTATCTTTGGAAGTTTTCTTCGTGATCTCCCTCATTCTTCTTTTTTATTTTTTTGTCAAATTTTTGTTCAAGTACATTTGTCTGCTCCCCAACTACCACCACTCTCCCCTACCCTAGCCATCCCCTGATTCCATCCCCCTTGGTTTTGTCCATCTGTCCTTTATAGTTCTTCCTGTAAACCCTTCAACCTTTTCCCTACATTATCCCCTCCAACCTACACTCTGGTTACTGTCAGTTTGTTCTTTATTTCAATGTCTCTGGTTGGATTTTGCTTGCTTATTTGTTTTGTTGATTAGGTTCTATTTATAGGTGAGATCATATGGTATTTCTCTTTCACTGCCTGGCTTATTTCACTTAGCATAATGCTCTCTAGTTCCATCCATGCTGTCTCAAAGGGTAGAATTCCTTCTCTCTTTCTGCTGAGTAGTATTCCATAGTGTAAATGTACCATAGTTTTTTAATCCATTCATTTGTTGATGGGCACTTAGGTTGCTGCCAGGACTTGGCTATTGTAAATTGTGCTGCTATAAACACTGGAGTGCAAAGGTTCTTTTGAATTGGTGTTTCACAGTTCTTAGGGTATAATCCCAGCAGTGGAATTGCCAGGTCAAAAGGCAGTTCCATTTTTAGTTTTCTGATGAAATTCTATACTGTTTTCCATGGTGGCTGCACCACTCTGAATTCCCACCAACAGTGCCCCAGGGTCCCCTTTTCTCCACATCCTCTCCAACACTTGTTTGTTGATTTGTTTATGATGGCTATTCTGACTGGTATGAAGTGGTATCTCATTGTGGTTCTAATTTGCATCTCTTTGATGCCTAGTGATGCTGACCATCTTTTCATATGTCTCTGTACCCTTTGTATGTCCTACATGGAGAACTGTCTGTTCAAGTCCTTTGTCCATTTTTTAATTGGGTTGTTTGTATTCCTAGAGTGGAATGTGTGAGTACTTTATATATTTTGGAGATCAAACCCTTGTCTGAAGTATCATTGGCAAATATGTTTTCCCCTCTAGTTGGTTCTCTTTTCATTTTAATGCTGTGTTCTTTAGCTGTGCAGAAGCTGTTTATTTTGATGAGATCCCATTTGTTTATTCTTTCCTTTATGTCACTTCCTCTAGGGGACAGACATATCAGTGAAAATATTACTGCTTGAAATGTCTGAGATATTCCCGCCTATGTTCTCCTGAAGGACTTTTATGGTGTCAAGACTTATATTTAAGGCTTTTATCCACCTTGAATTTATTTTTGTGTATGGTATAAGTTGGTGATCAAGTTTCATTTTTTTGCATGTAGCTGCCCAGCTCTCCCAACACCATTGTTGAAGAGACTATTTTTACACCATGTTATGCAGCTGCCCCCTTTGTCAAATATTAATTGGCCATAGAGATGTGGGTTTATTTCTGGGCTCTCTGTTCTGTTCCATTGGTCTGTGTGTCTGTTCTTATGCCAGTACCAGGCTGTTTTGATTACAGTGGTCTTGTAATGGAGTTTGATATCAAGTTTTGTGATCCCTCCTACTTTATTCTTCTTTCTTGAAATTGCTACATTTCTTCTTACTCATTTATTGTTCCATATAAATTTTTGAAGGATTTATTCTATATCTGTGAAATATGCCATTGATACTTTAATAGGTATTGCATTGAATCTATGAATTGCTTTGGGTAGTATGGATATTTTGATGATGTTAATTATTCTAATTCATGAACATAGTATATGCTTCCATGTGTTTATGTCTTCATTAATTTCTTTATTTAGTGTTGTGCAGTTTTCTGAGTTCAGATCTTTTACCTCCTTGGTTAGGTTTATTCCTAGGTACTTTATTTTCCTTGTTGCTATATCAAATGAGATTTTTTTCCTGATTACTGATTGTGATATTTCATTCTTGGTATACAAAAATGCCTTTGATTTCTGAATGTTAAATTTGTATCCTGCTGTTTTGCCAAATTCACTTATTTTGTCAAGCAGTATTTTGGTGGAGTCTATAGGGTTTTCTACGTACATTGTCATGCCTTTTTCAAACAATGACAATTTTACTTCCTCCTTTCCAGTTTGGATGCCTTTTATTTCTTTTTCTTGTGTGATTGCTGTGGTTAGGACTTCCAATGCTATCTTGAATAGAAGTGGTGAAGGTAGACAACCGTTCCTTGTTCCTGATCTTTTTGGGAAAGATTTTAGTTATTGCCCATTGAGTATGATGTTGTCTATAGGTCTTTCATATATGGCCTTTATTATGTTGAGGAATGCTCCCTCTATTCCCACTTTGTTGAGTGTTTAATCATAAATGGGTGCTATACCTTATCAAATGCTTTTTCCACATCTATTGATATGATCACATGATTTTTGTTTTTGTTTTTGTTTATATGTTGTATTATGTTTATTGATTTGAGAATATCGTACCATCCTTGCATCCCTGGGATGAATCCCACTTAGACATGGTATATGATCTTTTTAATGTATTGCTGGATGTGGTTTGCCAATATTTTGTTGAGGATTTCAGTGTCTATGTTCATCAGTGATATTTCTTCTCATTTTCTTTCTTTGTTGTGTCTTTAGCTGGTCTTGGGATTAGGATGATGCTAACTTCATAAAAAGAGTTTGGAGCCCTGGCTGGCATAGCTCAATGGATTGAGCGCGGGCTGTGAACTAAAGTGTTGCAGGTTCGATTCCAGTCAGGGTACATGCCTGGGTTGCAGGCCACAGCCCTCAGCAACTGCACATTGATATTTCTCTCTCTCTCTATCTCCTTCCCTTCCCTCTCTAAAAATAAATAAAATCTTTTAAAAAAAGAGTTTGGGAGTCTTCTGTCTTCTTGGATTTTTTGGAATAGTCTGTGAAGAATAGAGTTTTGCTCTTCTATAAAAGTGTTGTAAAATTCTCCTGAGAAACCATCCAGTCCAGGGCTTTTGTGTGTTGGGAGTTTTTTGATTACTGCTTCAATTTAGTAAGCTATTAGTGTTCTGTTCAGGCTTTCCACTTTTTCTTCATTGAGTTTTGTAAGATTATACTTTTCTAGAAATGTGTCCATTTCACCTAGGTCTTCAAATTTCTTGGCATATAGTTCTTTGTAGTAATTTCTTACAATCCTTTGTGTTTCTGTGTTATCAGTTATAATCTCACCTCTTTCATTTCTGACTGTGTTTATTTGGGTGCTCTTTTTTCCTTGATGAGTCTGCTTAAAGGCTTGTTGATTTTTTTTTATCATTTCAAAGAACTAGCTCCTGGATTTTTTGATCCTTAGAATTGTGCTTTTAGTCTCTATGTCATTTAATTCTGCTCTGATCTTGATTATTTCCTTCCTTCTCCTGCTCTGGGCTGTCTTTGTTGTTGTTCCTCTAGTTCTTGTAGATGTAGGGTTAGTTGTTTATTTGAAATGTTTCCACATTTTTAGATTTCGCTGTATTACTATGCACTTCCCTGTCAGGACTGTCTTCACTTTGTCCCATAAGTTTTAGACTGTTGTGAGTTAATTTTCATTTGTTTACAGAAACTTTTTGATTTCTTCATTGTTCTCATTCTTAGTTCATTCATTGTTTCATAGCATGCTATTCAATCTCTATGAATTTGAATGTTTTTGAGTTTTTTCCTTGAGGGTGGTTTCTAGTTTCTGTTCTTTGTGGTTGGAGAAAATGCCTAATATGATTTCAATTTTCTGAATTTTTTGAGGCTCATATTGTGTCCTGTCATGTGGTCTATCTTTGAAAATATTCTATTTGCATTTGAAAAGAATATGTATTTTGCTTCTTTGTAATGAAAGGCTATGTATGTATATCATTTAAGTTCATTTAATATAGGACATTGTTCAATGACACCATATCTTTGTTGATATTTTGTTTGGAATATCTATCTATGTTTGACAGTGGGATGTTAAAATCCCTTACTATAAAATTGTCATTGTTTATATCTTTGTTGGTGTCCTCCAAGATTTTCCTTATGTATTTGGGTGCGCCTATGTTGCTTTCATATATGTTTATAATGTTTATGTCTTCTTGATGGATTCTGCCCTTGAGTATTATGAAGTGTCCTTCTGTGTGTCTTTTTATGGCCCTTGTTTTGTAGTCTATTTTGTCTGATATAAGTATTGCTACCCTGACTCTTCTTTCCTGCCCATTTGCTTGGAATATTTTTTTCAACCCTTTGCTTTCAGTCTGTGTAGGTCTTTTGTTCTGAGGTGGGTCTCTTGTAGGCAGCATATGTGTGGGTCATGTTTTCTAATCCATTCAGCTATTCTATGTCTTTTACTGGAGAATTTAATTCTTTAACATTTAAGGTTATTGATAGGTATTTGTTCATTTTTACTGCCTTATATCTGTGTTCCTCTGTCTTTCACTCTTTCCTTTTACTTCTTATAGTAGTCCCTTTAGTAAATCTTGTAGGGGTGGTTTGGTGGATATGTATTTTTTAGTCTTTTTTTTTGTCTGGGAAACTCTCTATTTCACCTTCCTTTATAATTGAGAGCTTGCTGGGTAGAATAATCTTGGTTGCAGTCCTTTGTTTTTCTTTACTTGGAATATCTCTTGCCACTCTGTCCTGGATTAGAGTGTTTCTGTTGAGAAATCAGCTGCTAGCCTTATTGGAACTACTCTGTACACTACTTCTTGTTTCTCCCTTAATGCTTTTAAGATTCTCTCTTTGTTTTTAATACTTGGCATTTTAATTATGATATGTCTTGGAGTTGGTCTCTTTGAGTTCATCTTGATTGCAACTCTCTGTGCTTCCTGAATTTACATGATTTTTTTCCTCTCCAGGTTCAGAAAGTTTTCTGTAATTATTTTTTCAAAAAAGATTTATATCCCTTGTTCCTTGTCTTTTCCTTCTAGTATTCCTATGATTCAAATGTTGTTCTGTTTCATGTTATCTTGGAGTTCCCTTAAGCTATCTTCATATTTTTTTTATCTTTTTTCATGCAGTTGCTATGCCTGGGTGTTTCTTTCCACCTTGTCATCCAGCTCACTTATTCAGTCCTCTGCTTCATTTAGCCAGCTTGTAATTCCTTCTAGTATGTATTTTATTTCCAAATATTTATTGTTCATTTCTGCCTAGATTTTGTTTATACTTTCTATTTCCTTTTTCATTTGGTTGTAGTTCTCTTTCAGTTCCTTGTACTTGTCTGTGAGTTACTTGAGCATCTTTATAACCATTATTTTGAATTCTATATCTGATAGTTCGCTTACCTCCATTTCATTTAGCTCTAGTAGTGGGGAGTCTTCCATTGCTTTTGACTGCAGGTTATTTTTGTCTCCCCATTTTAGGTGACTCTTTTTGTTTGTTTCTGCACTTCCTGATGTTTTGCTTTGCTAGCTGTCTTTGTAAGGTGAACTTCTATGGTAGGAATTCTATAGGATTCATTGGTGTGGTCTCTTTCATTTCCTTGTCTGGATGCTCTAGGTTTGTCCTTTCTTCTGTTTGTGTGGGGTCTCTTTTTGTACTTGGGTTTTTTACCTTTTGGTGGTTCCTTTGTTGGTGGTTTCTCTCCTCCAATGGGTATACTGATATTCACAGGTCCCACCTAATCTTGTATTTGGTCAGTGGCAGGGGGTAGGCAAAATGGATTAAGAGAGCTGGAGAGTATTCTATGGGATTTAAAGTACCAACAAGTAGAGAAGCGATAGGAGATATTTTGGATAAGTATAGCATTATCTGTCATATTTCACACAATTACCCATTTTTTATGAAAGGTGAGAAAGAGATAAGACTCTTGTTAGAGTAGAGGAGGATTGTAACCTGAATGCAGAAAACAGAGTACTTATGCAATGTTAGATGATGAGATATAGTGAGAGTAAGGGATAGAAAGTAAGCATAGTGTGCAAGGGAATAGAGTTAATGACAACAATAATAAAGCTCAGGAATAAAGTGAATTGGGTGAAGATCAAGGAGGGGTGCTGTGTAGTATTTACAATTGTATGGAACAACAATATTTACAATAGTACTGGAACAATAAGAATATGACAAGAAATATATGCTTTGGATAACCAGAATAGAAAGTACACAATGAAGAGTAGTGTGTTATTGGAACATGAGTAAAATGAAAAAAGGAAAATTAAAATACAATATGATAGAGTAAATAAGGAAAACCAAACAATGAAATTAAACCGAGAAATAAAATGGTGAAAACTAAACAGAAAGAAGAGAAATTTAAAAAACCAATAAAAGAAATAAAAATAATGAAAAATTATAATAATACAAATAAACAACAAAACGCCAATTGTGTGGGATAGCAAAGTGAAATTTGTCCCAGTTTCTCAGTTGTTGGGATTAGCCTTGTGCTCCCTCTTTGGATCTATTTCTGGACCTTTCACAACTCCAGGTCTTAGTGTCTCACTTGGGAGAAGAAAATTAAAAAGAGAGAGGAAAGCAAAAAAATAAGCCTCCTGCTGACTTTAAACCCACTGAGCGAGTTCTGCTGGTCTTCCTGGATGCCACAGGAAGAGCAGGGCTGTGCTTCATTTTCTCCCTTACTGTGGTTTTGCAAGGACAGGGGCCAGGTCTGGTTTGCAATATTCACAGTTGCCCAGCCTCCAGCCCAGGTCCTCCATGAGCTGCTGGCCCCCCACTGTCCATCTGCACCAGGCCTGCATCTTTAAACTACCAGTTGTGCGAGGTCTCTGAAGTGTGCCTCCTCCTTGCTCTTTGCAAGCCCCCCATTACTGGAGCCCACCACTGGGCAAGCAGTGCCACTGAGCCTCTGGCATGCCTCTGGGAAGCTGATTCGCAATCAGTTTCCCAGTGAGCAGCTCAAGTCAAGCGGGAACGTGGCTCAACTCATCTGCTGGATGAGCTGCTTACGTCAAGCGCAGACAAGCGGCTGGATTCAGCTGCTGAGTGAGTGGTACAAGTCACCTCCTGCTTGTACTTTAGAGAGTTCCTTATAAAGTGGCTGTGAGCGGTGTGTGTGTGTGTGTGTGTGTGTGTGTAAAAGCCTCTTGTTTAAGCCCACTGTTCTTAACAAGTGCCTGGCTTTTCACACAGCCCAACTTTCTAACTAGAATGGATATGATCAGGTTCTGGGTCCGATATAGCCCAACTCTTCTCCCTTCAGGTATTGCCCAGCTCCCCAATTTCTCTGGTAATGACCTAGCTGGATTCCACTGTCCCAGCAGCTGTACACTCCCTCTGTGTGTCCCCCACTTAGTCTTTATTCCCCCTGGTGACTTCAAGCATCCAGGTCCCTCCTGGTGCCAGGCTTCCCTCCCTGCTCTGGTAAAGGAGGGAGCTGGTGATCTAACTCTCCTACAAGTATCCTGTGGCAGGTGCCGGGCTCGTGGCCACAGCAGCCTAGGTCCTTGTGCAGATGGCAGGGAACTTAGCGTCAAAATGCAATCTCCTTACCCTCTGTTTATCAATGTTTTCTACAATTTTTGTCCTCCAAACTTCATATAAGCTGGGATTCCATTGGCTGTTCACTCTTTTCCTCAAAAGATCAGCTAGGTGTTCACCTAGCACAGGGAGAACTGGGCTCCACGCCTACCTACTTCACTGCCATCTTCTCTCTTCCCTCCCCCCATTCTGATATTGATGAAAATAAATATTTTTAGGGATTAGGTTGTGTGTATGCACATGTGTGTGTTAGAGAGAGAGAGAAACTGATTGAGAGAGATTCTAAAATGCCTAAGGAAAAAGTGATGAGAAAAAACTTTCTAGTCTCAGGGGGAGAAGGTGATGAAGCTAGATAATTTTAGTTAAGTAGAGAAGCCTAACAAATAATCATCAGTTTATTGAAAGGTTGGCCTCAGTGCTCACCAGAGGTTTTATTATTCTTTATTTTTCTCTTAGGATTTTAATTAAGAACATTTTCTTTAGGAGTTTTATTTGAAAAGATGCTATCTAAAATAGATTGAAAGTTTTCCTATAGTTTCTCTGTATTTAGAATGTGGAATACAGCTCTCAAGAGTTAGAAGATGAGTTCTTGCTGGAGGAATGTGGTAAAGAAAAGAATAGGAAGTAACTTGTGCTAGCCCAGTAGGTTAGTGTTCAGTTAGGTTAGGATCACTGTTTAATAAAGGCAATGGAATTTCTACCTGAGAGTTTAGCATTCCCAAATATCTACTATGGCCAGTGAGGAAACATTAGTAAGCAAAGGCCAAAGATGTGAGGCCAGTGTAGTAACCTAAGAGAGGGCAGCAAGTGTACATTTCAGGAGACAACTCAGACTCAGTCCCTATGTTTAGAAGAGAAACTGGAAATCAAGTTATTGTTGTGAAGTCTTATAATTTAACCACCAGTTTGCAACATCTGTATTAAACAATCCCATACCCATTTCTCTTTTCCTATCTAATATCCCTTATTAAGCTCACTCTCCTCATTATTTTAACCTTCTGAATACTGAACCTGCTGCCTCCTGTGGAATCCTAGAACAGAACCTTTAAGCTGGTCACTTGAATTTGTATTGTTTTATGAATTCTGTTCTTTCTGAATGTTTGAATCATTGTTGAAATGTCTCTGTGTATCCCCAACTAGGTTTTAAGCATATAAACTCCATGAGCAAACAACCAGTCATGTCTTTGTTTTCCTGCAGGTGACTCCTACTCCAACATAAATAGGGGAGGGTCACTGGCCTACACTGAAAGAGTCCCCACCAGGTCTCCTCACCCTCATCAGGTTCTCTTTTTTTAATTTTAATTTAAATTTTTTATTGTTCAAGTACAGTTGTCTCCATTTTCACTCACCACACCACCCACCCCACCCATCCCTACCTCCCACCCTCAAACCCACCCCCTTTGTCTTTGTCCATGTGTCCTTTATTTCTCAATTGCCCTTACTTTTTATCCCCCATTATTCCTCTCCTCCCTTCTCTCTGGTTACTATCAGTTTGTTCTTTATTTCAATGTCTCTGGTTGTATTTTGCTTGCTTATTTGTTTTATTGATTAGATTCCACTTATAGGTGAGATCATATGGTATTTGTCTTTCACCACCTGACTTATTTCACTTAGCATAATGCTTTCCAGTTCCATCCATGCTGTCATGAAGGGTAGGATCTCCTTCTTTCTTTCTGCTGCATAGCATTCCATTGTGTAAATGTACCACAGTTTTTTTATCCACTCATTTATTGATGGGCACTTAGGCTGTTTCAGCATTTGGCTATTGAAAATTCTGCTGCTATGAACATTGGGGTGCATAGGTTCTTTTGGATTGGTGTTTCAGTATTCTTTGGGCATATTCCCAGCATGCCTCTATGAGGCCCACATTGAAGGTGAGGACACTGAGGCTGGCAGAAAGCCCACCTGACTTACAGGGTTGTCCAGTTCTAAGGGGAGGAACTGGCACTTGAAACTGACTTTGGCTTTGTTGCCTTTTACATGATTGTCTTAGTCAGTTTGGGCTGCTAAGAAGAACACAAGAAACTGGGTGGCTTAAACAATAAACATTTATTTCTCATAGTTCTGGAGGCTGGAATTCCAAGATCAAGGTAGCAGCAGATCTGGTGTCTGGTGAGGCACTCTTCATGGTTCTCAGATATCCATCTTCTCATAGTCTCCTCAGCTGGCAGAGAGCAGAGGGAAGAAGCCACTCTTTCATGACTCTTCATAGAAGGGCACTACTCCCCTTCATGAGGGCCCTACTCTCATGTTCTAAGCATCTTCTAAAGGTTCCACTTCTTAATACCATCATCACATTGGAGATTAGGATTTCAACATGAATCTTGGAGGGACACAAACATTCAGTTCATAACAATTATATTTACCACAGCTTCTTTTCTTGGTAAATAGGAATTTTAAATGATGAATCAAGATGGAGTATTCAAATTATTTTATACTGACTGCTAGGTCATCATCTTATAACTTTTAAGATGTGCTGTTCATTAAAGGGAGAATACTAATAGAGAAGGAGTTTAGTGAGGTCTTAACAAAATATAGCCTACCTATGTTTAGCAATTAGTAATTTTATTTAAAAAATGAGTCAGCTGTATTTTTCAGAGAAATAAAACATATTGTATTTTATCAGACAGAGCTGGAGAGCAGCATGCTATGGTATAAGTTGACTTTTCCCCCATACTCTGTTGTAGAATGTTGCACAAACCTCCTATAACATAATGCAGTGTAGAAGGTAAACTGCCAATTACTGAGAGAGAGAGAGAGAGAGTTAGTTTAAGATCATATAAAATGGTTTGAATATACACCCCTTATAAAGAAATGCTAGACATAAAAAATGGAAGTACAGTATATTTGTTTCTTTTCTTATATTTGTTAGAACTACTAGTTATATCCTAACCTAGAAAAAAAGGATGTTGAATCAAACATTTCGACATTCAACCTCAGAGAATGATGGAGTATATGAGCTAGATTGGTGGGTCACCCATGTGGCCCTGGGTATATAAAGGCCTCACATCTCCCTAGAGTTAAATTTAGGAACAGACTTTAGAGGATGCTGCTGCACCTTTATTCTTTTTAAGCACTTGGGTTTTCCTACTACTGGATCTTGGGAAGATCCCATAACTTTTTGAGTGATCTGATAATAAAGTCTTCCATATCACTGTCAGTCATAAGATTTATCTAAAATGTAATTCATATGTCAATTATAGTAGAATCATAAAATCTCTGAACTTATTTTAAAATGGAATCCTTTATATGCCTTAGCCCAGGCCCACTTAAATTCAGAAGTCTGCAGCTTCTGAATTTAGTGACAGAGACATGACACAGAGTTGGCTTCTGTTCTATTTCCTCACTTATCATTTATACCCTACCCCTCACTCAAATTACATGCTGGAAAAGGAGAGTAGGGCAGAAAAAGCCTCACCTGACTGGAGTTGGGTGACCTGGTGTAAACTCTCACTGGACTTGGAAATGGCTCAAAGCTGACCTTCTTGTTACATGCTTCTATGGATTACACTAAGAGTTTCCCACTCAGAAAATCCTACTGCAGGTCCCTTGTCTCAGACACTTCCTCTTTTGCCGCTGGCCAGTTATCATTCATTCAGCCTTAGCCTCTGAACACAAAGATATGATAAATCCACCCCCTTTACTTTGTTTTCTCCTTCAGGCCTCTCATATTAAACTTGGGGGAAGGAGGACTGGTTAGAGAGTGTTATTACAATAAATACCTCCATTCTTCAACATTTTCATATTCAAGTGGTAGATGTTAAGGGGTTACAAAACCAATTTTTCTACCTCTTCATCTCTACAAAGGTGATCTGAAACCATAGCCACCTGTTATTTTGTGCTTAACCTTTGGGCCTCAACCAAAGCAGAGGCCAAAGTAATTCTGTTTTTATATTCTATAATACATGTAAAAACTACATGGGGACTTAGATATTTAGCAGTGGTCACTTTGAGTATTTGGGAAATATCAGTTGTGTACAGAATTGTTTCAGTTATTCTTGCAACAATTATTCCTTCAAACTTCAGCCCTGCACCTTTCTAATCTCTACCTTCCCCCAACACTTTTCATCGTGCTTCACAATTTTCTTCATATTCTATTCCTTCTTTTCATAAGGAGGCATTTGACCACATCAGGGAACATCATTTGGCATCTACCTTCCTATTGCCATATAGAAAACTATCCCAAGTTATTAGATTAAGAAATATTTTAAACTTCATGACACTTTCCATGGTGATATTATTTACTAATACTAATTATTGAAAACAAAATCAAAACAAGAAGCAAAAGAAATATAACTACTTATTCTCATTCCCCCCAAAAGTTAAAAGATTTCCTGAGATTTGTCATATACTGAGTTAATTGTCTTTAAAAACTGAGAGCCTGTGGTTCTGCTGTAGTTTCCCTTTAATCTCTCAGTTTTGCCTGCAGCCATGAAGCCAGTCTTAGAGCAGCCTCTTTCCAGCCTGCACTCCCAAAATGAAAACCATGTGTTTGTGTGGGGTTTTTTGTTTTCCTCTTAAAAGTCCTTCTTTATTATTTAATGAAACCATTTAGTAATGCATAGGTCTTAAATAATAGGGTTCACATTGGCTGTTATCAATTAAGTCAGATTAACACAAACACTTGTTCTCAGAAGTAAATTTAACCCTGGACTTGTTTAAATCTGATCATAATACCCTGGAGGAAGTAGAAACTCTCTGAATTTTTATAAGTCAAACTACATAGGACAATACATAAAAACATGTAATGAAATATTTAATACCTGCACCACTCCCATCCATTCTTCCGTCCTTTCATAAGGGCAATTTATCAATTTAAAATCTTACCCTGGATAGTGTTTCATCTGACCCTGGTTTAATGGCAGAAACAGCTAATTCATATTGGCATTATATCAGACTCCAGAAACAGGGACACAAATCACAGGTCTGTACACTGAATGGGTTGTGAAGATGAATCCTTTTTCTACCTTCAGGCAGTTAAGATTTCCTGTAAAAAAAAATTGTAAGGATATGATTGGATAGTGAAAATCACATTTTTATTTTTGTACTGAAACAGTATTTAAAAATAAAATAAAATTGTTCTTTTGTTTTGAAACAGACCAACCTAGTACAGATAAGTCACTCTTAAGTATTTATTCATTCCATTTGTGTAGCAAAGAATGAGCAGTTTATAGCCAATGCAGCAAACAGAACAGATGTTAATGTATAGGATGGGATGAGGAATTTTGCCATGGTGCCCTAATCTGCACAATTGTAAAGAACACTGGGCCTGCTTTTGCAGACTTCTACAGCCCCTTTCCTTTCTCTCTGGCATCCCTTCTCCTGCTTTTCAGGAATCCACTGTCTGACTGTAAGATGAAAAGAATGTCCTCCTATAGCATGGGATGTCCTATAGCATGTTCCATTCATGGACTCTCCTTATTTCCCACAAAACAAACAGACAAGTGAAAACCTCATTTTCCAGTGAGGATGCTCTCACTGGGAAAGTAAATGAACTAAAATAATTTACATTTGGATGTGGCTGACTCTTCCCTGAGCTCCAGATTTGTATATACTCAACTCTGAGCTGTACATACCCTCTAGGATATATCCACCTACAGCAGCTCAAACTCAATATGTCTGAAACTGAGTTTATCTTTGTCCCTCTGGCTGTCTTCTCTGTCAGTGGATGAGCACTAGCATGTTATCAAGCACATAAGCTACTAAAAGGATAACCTGCCCAGACTATTCTTTGTCCCTGCCTCTCCATATTTAATCAATTGTCAAGGCCTAATTCCACTCCTCGCTGTATCTTCTTCCTGATTCTTTTTCAGTTTCCCCAGACTTTCCCCATTTGACATTCTCACTGTCATTTCAGTGGCAGAGCTCACAGGTCTGCTTGCAATTTCCTTAACCAAGCAATATTGATACATTCCCCACGATTATTTAGCTGTTCCCACCTTCATATCTCCACTTGGCTTCTTTAGATTCCTCTCCATGTGGTCTTCCCCCTTACTTTTAGACCACTGTTTGCTTCTCTGTTCTGTTGCTCTCCCAGTGTACATTGGTAAACTAAGGGTTGAATTTTGTCCACTTTTCATTGACAACTTTTCCCCTCACTAGCTGGTTTCTGAGGACAGAAACTTTTTTGTACCTATCTGACTGCCATTAGTGCTAGGACAGAACGGCTGCTCATCAAGTGTCAGTTGAGTGCACTGAGTTGGATATTATAAATTATGTACTTTGGAACTTAGTTGCTGAGGTGGGTGTGTGGGGGCAGGGCGGGGAGGATGCAATTATTCTTTATATATACTGGGGTGCTCTCAGTAAATTCCTGTAGAATTTTGGGTGAAAAGACTTTCTAGCCCTGCTCAGTAATCCCTCCTCCCTGAATTTAGTGGACCAGAAGAATGGTTCAAGCATTGAAGAACCATACTTTTTAATTTACTGGGTCCTATTATTTAGTACAGTGGCTGAAGCAGTGGTAAGTCTGGCAGCCAAAACTGCTGATTGGCATTTTCACACCTAAGACCAGAATCCTTTCAAATGCTTTAAACCAGGGATCCTCAATCCCCAGGCCACCAGTCTGTGACCTTTTAGGAATAGGGTCACACAGCAGGAGGTGAGCTGCAGGCCAGCAAGTGAAGCTTCATCTTGTGTTTATAGCCAGCCCTCTATGGCTCTGAGCTCTGACTCCTGTCAGCAGTGGCATTAGATTTTCATAGGAGCACAAACCTTACTGTGAACTTACATGCAAAGGATCTAGGTTGCCCACTCCTTATGAGAATCTAATACCTGGTAGTCTAAGGTGGAGCTGAGACAGCCATGCTTGTGCTGGGTAGCCGCTGCAAATACAGATCATTAGCAGAGAGGTTACACTACACAGAGAACATAATAAGTCAATTGCTTGAAGACTCATATCAAAACCCTATCAGTGAGTGAGAAGTGACAATTAAGCTACATCTGGCGACAGGATATAAAGCCTCTCGCACCCCCATACATGGAAAAACTATCTTCCACGAAACCAAGTTCCTGGTTCCAAAAAGGTTGGGGACCACTGCTTTAAACATGACTTCAAAATCTTAACTTATACCAAAGTCTACAAATCATTTCTACAAATTTAACTAATCAGTTAATGAAAATTTATTAAATGCTTGTTGTGTTGAAGATACTGAAATAACAGAGATTACTAATGTTGAAATACAATAAAGTTTAAATGCGATGTTTAAATCTAAATGTGAACAAAATTCAATAAATATTTTTAAGCTAATTAACTAATTAATTTGTGAAAAACTAATTTTCAAGTTTATTAAATATTTAAATTTAAAATATAATAGAAAAAATACAAGTGAATATTTATTAAATAAAACTAGAGAAATCATGAGCATGACACCTAAAGAAGAGAGAATTGACTATATAAAAACTAAAATCATCTGTGTATCTATTAAACACAGGCACACATATAAAGCCATATGATATTTTATGTCATTTCAGACATTGATTATATGATGCAACACTATATTAGAAGTATCAGTAAGAAAGGGAAAAAATAACAAACCACTAGTTAAACTATGATATGCCATTAATTGTTAAGTGTGACTCAATTTTAAGGATATTAAAATGTATGGGCATCCCATGTGCCTCTTGGCATCAGGAAGTATGCTAGCAGCTAGAAAGAAACAATATGACAGAAAAATGTCATCTACTCAATTGTAGTGGGACTGCAATTCTGTATAATCTTTCTGGATGCAATTTAGCAGTTATGTATAAACATTTGTAAAACATGCATCCTTTGACCCACAAATCTTATTTCTTGGACTTTATGCTGAGGAAATAATCAAGAGTGTGTAGTAAGATTAAGCTATATATTTGCTCATTACCATAATATTTATAAAACCAAAACATTGGGGTAATTTAAATATTCACAATCAGTGATTGGTTAAACAAATTACAGCATATCCATATCAGGGCACTGTCTCCAATCATTAAAAATGATGCTATTGATGAAGATAAATTATCATGGAAAGAACTTCACTGCTTGTTTTCATTCTGATTCTTCAAAAAATATCTATAGATATGTAGATAAGAATGTTGAAAAAAAGCTAGAACTAAATTTATATTAGAAGTGGTTACTGAGGGAGGTGCCATATAAGAATTTTCTTTTTCTTTTTTTTATTTCTATGTTTTAGTTTTAAAACAGATATAATGTATAATATCATGATAATTACTTTCTATTTAAATTGGAAATCATGATTTTAATAGATTTAAGAGATTATTTGACATATTAAGGGGCTAATACAAATACAAATTATTGAAATAAAATTATGAACTATGCCCTTGATATTGGTCATTTGTATAAAATCATGTTTCATGCTAAGTAATGAACATTCTAGTATAAAAATCTAGATTTTTTGTTTTATTGTTATTTTGATAAATAGTAAGTCAAGTTCCTATTTGTTGCTCATATGTGTATTCAGTCATGAATTTGTAAAACCAAGTTCAACAAAATTTTGTGAAATACTTCAGAAGCAATTCTTGAGAACTAATCAGGCACTTAAAAATTAACAAGTATTCAGTGTAAGCTGACCTTGAGTGTCACATTTTAACATGTGTTTTTCATGTTGTGATGCTTATTTGAGATCTGGTATTATTAAGTAATGAGGAAAATATCTGACTTTTATCGTAGGTAACAGGGCAGTAACTGGACGCCTAAAGGTCAACATTCTTTGTCTATATAATGTAATACAAATAAAGTCATGACATAATGGCTGTAGCCTTCATGCATCAAGCATCTATACATTTTTTTTTCTGATAAATGAACTGCTAGGCTTTCTGACTTGTTTAATCATAGTCCAATAAAAGGAGAGAAACAACTTTTGGCCTTCCATTTAAAATTGCTATCAGCAGTGTGCAATTTTAGGTATATACATAAACATTTTTAAGTGACTCTGCAGTGGCATTTGTTTTTTCAGTGAAAGGACGTTGAATATTTTAAATAATACTTATTGAAATGGATTCCACATACTTGTGTATGAGCCAGTGTCCACACTATTGCCACAAACTCTGGGAATGAGTGCTTACAATATTAGAGTCTAGAAAACATTTATTTTTAGTCTTTCTTCCCAAAGACTAGATAATATAAAAATTTAAAAACCTCACAAATGTGAAAGGAGACCACTTTGAAAAGGTGATTGAATATAGTTGTTTCAGCTATTAAGGTTGATCTGGAGTTTTGAGATTTCTTATGCAGCATTCCTAAAATGTAAATTTCATCATGTTTAAACTTTTTAATTTCTCTCCATTGTACTTAGTATAAAACCCTAGCCCCTAATATAGCTTAGAAAACCATCCATGACCTGGCACTTACCAGCCTCCCTGAGTTCCTCTTTCTCTATGGTTTCCTTCCCATTCCAACCTGCACCAGCAGTGTTTCCTTCAGGTCACTGGCTATCCCCAGCTCTCTGGTGTATTGACCTTTACTTGTGCTGTTCTTTCTGAAGCCATCTGGACATTTTTTTTTCTTCCCTGGTATTCTTTAATCCTGTTTGTCACTATCTATTTCTCATTGTGTTCCAGGCTGTTTACCTTATCCCTTATTTATTCTTCACCTCCCCTTCCCCTTCCTTCTCCTTGGCCTTCTTCTTCTTATCCACCCCCTCCTCCTTCTCCCCTTTCCCCTTGTCTCCCCTTCTTCTTCCTCCTTTTTCTTCTTCACTGTCCTGCTGCTCTGGCTGAGAGGTGTTTGCATTAGATCACTTTCTGCATTCTTAACTCTAATTGTACTGAGCAACTTTTGGTTCCACTTGTTTTTCCCATTTTGATCCCTTTGCATCATACTGATCTGTGGCCAGCACTAAAGAGCCACATGTTAAGGAACTTCAAAATGTGTGGAATCTCTACAAGCCACCAATAAAAAACAACAAAACTGAAAACTATGTCAGGAAAAGCTCACAACAGAAAACTCAAAAGAAGAATGAGGTTGAGAACTGGGTGAACACAGGGAGAATTGGGATAAATAATTATCAGGTGTTCACAAAGCTATAGGATAAAAATGTCACATCTTGGCACATTATTTTTATATAATGGAGCAGCATTAAATGTCATTTTTTAACCCACAGCTGTGGAATCAAATGCAAAATTTGAGTACAGTTTTAGGATAAATCATGAGATTACAAAGAAATTTTATACATGGTCAGGCCTTTAAGCTTTTCTGCCAGATCTTTGAGGAATCTCTATTCACTCTTCTCTTTTGGGCCTTTCAGTAGACATGAGTGAGAGGGAGAGTCTACAGTATTTCTCAGGATCTTTCCAGCTAAAACAAGAAATTTTATTAAAAAAATAAAAAGATTAGTGTAACATGTTAAATGTGATCTTTCTTAACAGTAGTATTCTGCTTCTTTGAGAAAAGTAAAATACTGACCTTATTGTGACCAAATACTGCCATCTGCACATCATATTTTTGCCTCTTGAATGTATGTATCTATCTTGTATTAAAACAAATCTTTTATGTATCATCTTTGAAATAGGACAAGAAACTATATGGAATTTTGAAAACATGAAGAAAGCTCTACAATATGTTACACAAAAGATTCTAAAACAGACCTGTATTTTCTCTCTGTATTTATGATGATAGGATTTTTTTTCCTGGTCTTAATGAGCATGAGCTTACAAAAGCATAGCTAAGGTTAATTTCTCCAAATACTCAAACAATGAGTCTGGTGACAGTAATTGGGACTTCTGATGTGCCCCCCACAGTGACTTATTTATGCAAAAGCCCTAGGTTGTTAGGTTCTGGAGCAGCTCTTTTTACTCTGAGGATGTATTGATGGATTAAAGCAAAACACAAACCATCACTACCTGTCAGTTACTGTGTAAATGAGAACCCCTTGATTAAAAAAAAGTGAGGGGTAACTTTTGGTAATGGGAGATGCCAAACCAGATCAGTACAAAATAGAGTTCCCATTTTGTCCTATGACTCTTCGAGCTGGCAGTCATTTAGGTCACATTTTTTTTTCATCTCCTTAGAGGTATAATGGACTTTCTTTACTGTGAGTTATAGTTGAGCCCTTTGAATAGCCTTCTGTCTGTAGCAGGGGTAGAGGATAAGTAGTACTATCAGTGCATCTCACTATGGGACATAATGGTGAAATGCTGCAATGCATGGAATTTTATTTGGGGCTGCACTAAATAATAAATGGTGCACTATCTCTAGGTCAGATCTAGTCCAGATCAGTCACTACCATCTGTTACCAAGCTACAGCCAACTGGCAGCTCGTTGGTGGCCATTGTGAAATCCATTAGTAATTTTAGTTCATTTCTTAATTAATGGACATATTCATGCACAGAACATTCCATAATTGACCATTTTCTTAAGCAGCTTCATTTTGTTCCTATAACCTCGATTTTCTTTGCTACTGAAGAGTGTCTTCTTGTTTGCATTTGCTACAGTGGGGATAAAGTTTCTTCTATCCCTATTTATGTGTACAATATATGAAGGAATGGTAGCTTTGACACTTTGTTTTCTATAACTTGAAGTAGAAAATATAATTCTCAATGAGACTTCTAAAGTTGGAAGCAAAGCATTTTAACACTGCCTTATCATGAGGGATTTGAATATTGCATAGGTATTCTGGACCCAGATAAAAACAGGTATGATAGAAGTTTTTGAAAAAGAAAACCTTCATTTTTAAAGTCCATTATTTAAAATACGAAGAAAAGTATTTAAAATATTTATGTATTGTAAATACATAAATATTTATATATTTATATAAAGACTCCATTTAAATATGAAGTCTTTGACCAAGAAAACCTTGATAAAATCCACTTAAATATGAAGAAAACTGGATTGTGTTGGGGGCCATTTTCACAATTAGTTTGCATTCTAGCTGAACAATTTCATCCACCACAAATTGACAAAGTGAAGTACTTCCTCTTTTTCAATTGCCAACAAGCACATTTTACTACCAGTAAATTCTCCTGAATAATAAGCTCCATAAATAACACCAATAGATAAAAACATTAAATATAAAAAGGCTTAAAGCTGTGTACCTAAAACAAGCATGCAGCTCTTTAATTTAAAGAAATCCTAGATCACTCATACTATAATGTAGGAAAGAAAGTTTCTTGGCCAAATCATAGTCTTGCTCTACTTTTGTACAATAAATACCCATATAATCAAGTGAAAATAGACCTTGATGTAGTACTCAGCCATTCCTATGGTATGATGGTATAGCTTATTTAAATGCTTCTTAGGAATGTTAGCTCATTCAATGAGAAAAAAGTCAGTTTTAGACCAAATATAGTCAATTCCAAGAAGAAGTCAAACCAGTTGCATGAAAATGAATTTTTTCATTTCTGCACTGGTTGTTTTGAAATGACATTGACACAGAGGTAAGCTGCAATGAGCATTCTAAAACAACATTGTTTATCCACTCTAGATACAGTGGTCCTCAAGAATCACTGATGAATCTACATTCTCTTAAGAGGCTTGTGGTTGTCCAAACAGGACCTTTTAGAGGTGAGAGCAGAGAGGGTACTCTTGTATGGATACTGTGAAGATTCCAGGCTTGGGTGGTAGCAAAGGGCCAGAGAGTATTCAGTTTCCCACCACTTTGTGCATAGAATTTTCACTCCTTGGGCAGTTGTTCAGTCTGGAATGCAGGCTATGTACAAATCTCCTGCCAAAGCAAGTGTTTCTCCTTCCAAGGACTTAACTTCATGAGGAAATTAAGTTCAATTCAGAGGCTAAGCCTTTATTTTGTACACAAGCCTTACTGATGGCTCTATTTTAGCATGTAATATTAGAAGAGGCAACTGTGCACAGGATGTCACTCTCAGTGACTAACCACATAAGAGATGCTTCTTCCTGGATTGCAGTCAGTGAATGCTGGGCAAGACTTAGTGATTTATTCATTGACTCTTCCATCCAATGAATGAGATGAATAAAAGTTGAGGAAAAGTTAAATCCAAGTTTTCTTACTGCTTTCAAACCACCAGAATTCATGGGCATGGGTGTGAGAACAGTGCACCAAAGTTTAAATCCAAATTGAATGTGTCAGATTCCTAACAGGTTAGCACAGACATAGTCAGCTAGTGTCTGTTTCTGAGGTGTTTTGGTGTTAGCCTTGCTTCAACCAGCAGTGATTGTATTGGCACTTAAGTCACAAGTCAATACAATAAAAAAAAATCCTCTTAGTGTTGTTAAAGACTCCTCAAGCCATCCTAAAACAAGTCACAAAACCCTGAAACATATTACTTTATATCTAGTATGCAGGAAACCTGTCAAAATAGATAATTTAATCCTCTCTCTTTGAAAGTCAACATATTGAAGTTTATTGATTCAGAGTGGACAGATATTATGAAAATCATAATATGTATTTTAATAGTCTTGTACATTTTACAAAACTATTGCTCATCTATCTATCACACTAATGAAGCTAGAGAAAAGTAGGTGTTCCCAGAAGATGCTTGGCTCCCAAAAGCTCAAATGTGTAAGTCTACATTTATTTGATTGTATCCATTCAGAAAAGTCATGTAATAACTAGGTTTTCTTGTATTGGAAGAGCATGTATTTTAGCAAAGTTTTAGTCTGCTAAGTCCCCTGTATTTGAGCCTGAAACTAAAACTGTTACACATAAGAAGTAGAGAATTCCCACTAAATTACATCAAAATGTAAATCTCACCCAAATGTAGATTTTGAAGATGAGTAGCCAAAAATTTTTGTTTACAAGTTTTATTCTTAAGGATTCAAATTTCTTAGAGGGAGTTGGCATATACATAAATAAATAGGTCAGTTTAGAAACAAATCATTGGGAAATGCAGGTTAATAATGCTATTTCAGGAACATGTCCAAAAGAGATGGCTGACTGACACATTATTAAACATCATGTGTGTGGAAAAGAGAATTTCTCTTAGTTTAAATAGAGGAGAAATTGGTAAATAACTCTTGAACACATATATTTCCTCTTTAAGCTGAATTACCATGTTCCTACTTCATGTTTCCTACATGTGTGTTTAATGTGTCCTTTCAGGTGAAATATCCTCACCTCCTTTTTTTGGTCAATAAAATGTCCATGTGACATATTGAGGTGACATCATTCAATATAATAGAGTTATTTATAAACTGTATAGATCATAAACAACATTGACCACTTGAAATGAATCTATCAACAGTGCTATTGGAAGTGATTTGCTGAAATCTTGGCTCTATCACTTCTTTTTGACTTTTGAAAATCACTTCATCTCTTTGACTTTCAGCTTCTCTTACAGTTGATACATAAGAAGCAGGTCTCACTATGAGAGGAGATGATGACCTGTGAGTCATTGGCACAGTGCGAGCAATAGTGGTGTTGGTAATGGCAATGGGAATCTCTTCATCTCTGTCTCTCCCCTTTCCAGCAGGCATAGGAGTTGCTGCTTTTTCTTTTCCTTTGCTTCTATTTGCAGATAGATAAAAAAAAGCACAGATACTTCACCTGATCATTGGCCAGGTGAATGCTTTACTCTCTGGAATGTCCTGCTTCCTTGAAGTCACAGTTCTCTGAAAGAAAATGAGCCTTGTTTTGATTTAACAAGAACAGTTTCTGATTCTTATTTTTGGAAATGGACTGTTACTTCTGATTCTGACTTTCAATTAACTCACAAAACCACAGGAAATCACTAACTAATTTGGTTTTTAAGACTAACTTTTTGATGAAAAAACTAAACCGTAATGGAAACATTATTTATCTTATATACTTAATCCCATTAATTCAAACACATAGTGAGGGTATTGAGCCTTTAAGTTGCACAATTTGCAATTGTCTAGTTGCTGTTTACATCTCTAAGACAGGGACATTACTCCCCTTTGCCCCCAGTGTCTTTCATGCAATAGAGACTTGACCACTGTTGCTGAATCAACAAATGGATCAATATTTATACATGGTCAAACCTCAGTTCTTTAACATCCTGATTCTTGAACAATTCAGTTCTCGACCAAGTTGTTCACCAAAAAAATCTCAGTTGTCTAATAAAACTTCAGTCTTGATTCTCTAACCAACAACCCTTTCATGCTGATACATCTATGATCAGTCACACATCTCTCAGGCAACAAATAAAAGAGATTCAGTGTTCTTACAAATGATTTCCCAAACAGTGTTTCAGAATGAATTAAGTTCAAGAACCCATGTTGTACTGAATTTCCTGTCTTTTTTCCTGAAAGTATTTAGGCAATTTGCAACAAAATGCACATGAAACAAAGCAATCACAGTATGATAAGAAAAAGAACAGACACCATGTGAGAAAAATGGAAAGATATTTATGCCAAGGGCCAGGGCCTGGGATGAGATCACTTGAGCCCTCTATCTCTAAATTGTGAGAAACAATGAACAGATGATTGACTATATTATATTGTTCTCTTAATCTGAGAAAACAAAACATATAAGGGAGATTTCATCAAATGGGGGCACTAGCAATAGGAATACTTTCAGAGGGCAATTGCCACTCCTATTTGTGTCTATCTGGCATACTTAGTCATTCCCTTCTCCTGTAAATAGATGTGAGGCTGAGTACAATGGCTTGGAATCTGATATCCAAGTGCAGTGCAGCAAGTGGCTTATTGACCTCTCCTTTGAGGTCAGTAGAGTGCAATTTGAGTATGAATTATATGTGTAACATATATGTTTATTTTGTATGTAATATACAAAATGAATAGATTTATAAATGTATACATATGTGTATGTTTTTTCTCATATGCATAAAAGCCAAATAGCTATTATAATCAACTCTATATCCTTTATATAACAAAAAGAAAAATTGTCCCTGGCCAGTGTGGCTCAGCTGGTTGGAGCGTCTTCCCATAACCAAAAGATTGCAGGTTTGATTCCTGGTCAGGGTATATACCTAGGTTGTGAGTGCGATCCCCAAACCAGGTGTGTATACACAATATCCAGTCCTTGTGTGAAGGCAACCAATCAATGCTTCTCTTTTGCATTGGTGTATCTCTCTCTCCTATTCTCTCTCTAAGTAAGCAATGAAAAAATGTCCTTAGGTGAAAATTAAAATTTTTTAAAGAAAAATTGTAAACAGATAAAATATTAACAGATGTATTCTTTTTAAGTTTTGAGAAAACAAAAGGAAAATCCTTTTAAAAATCTGTCCCACCTCCATAAAAGGGGCCTTTAGCTTCATTTACCTCATTTTCATAGCCATGTAAACTCCTAGAAGGACTCAAAATAGTTGAGAGAAGTGCTTGACTGGAGGAGTGCCCTCTCAGATGGGAGCTGTTGTGTTGTGTTCCCTGTCTTATTGTAGCCTGGCCTTGCTTTTCCTTCCCAGGATCTTTACATATGCAGTTATATAGTCTTTCCACTGAAGGTGTGTTCAGTCACCAGCAGGATCACCTGGGAGATTATTGGAAATGCAGTTTCGAGTTTGCACACCTAAATCTGCCCTTGGGAGGATCTTATGCATGCTAGAGTTTGAAGCACTGATATTGAAGACACTTAATTTTGAATGAATGAACAAGTGAATGAATAAGTGAATAAATGAATGAAAAACATGAGGCCTTCTTTCTTTAGAGTATTCTTTTATAGAAATGTGTTATCTGGAACTATCTTCTTAAAATCCTAATATTCAAATGTTGTAATGCAGTTTCTGTCCTGGTAGAGAGGGATCAGCATAGAATTTTCATCTCCTTTTAATTTTTTTTTAAACTTTTGAGTTCCTGCTTAGTTACTTTTTAAAAAATTTGGTCTTATTTTGTTTATTTTAATTAACAATTTTAATTGAAATATATTCGACATATAACAGTGTATAATTTCACAGTATACAACATGTTGATTTGGTACATTAATATGATTGTAGCTAACACCTCTGTGACATTACATCATTTCTTTTTGTTTGTAATAGGAATAATTAAGATCTAGTCTTTTCGAGTTTCTTTTTTAATTTTTTTATTTATTGAATTTGAGAGAGAGATCAATTTATTGTTCCACTCATGTATTCATTGGTTGATTCTTGTATGTTCCCTGATCGAGAACTGAACCCATAACCTTGGTGTATCGGGATGATGCTCTAAACAACTGAGCTACCTATTAGTGTTTCTTTCTAGATAAAATCCTACCTGTTAATTAGGTGGCCAGCAAGACACATTAAGGGTCTTAGAAGACATTGGGCAATAAAGACCTCTACTTACCTTTCCCATAGGCTTTCCAAGCTTCTCTCCTTTTTATTGTTGTCTTTTAACTATGGTAATGGAATTCACCAGAACTTTCCTCACCCTTGACTCATATGATTCCTTCTAGACATACTGTCTTGAATTCTATAATTAATCATGTATGCCTACCTTCAAATCTTGTTTGTTAGTAGACAATCCAAGTCTCTTGCTCTCAGAATTGTTCTGTTCTTGAAAATTCTGGACTATTTCTCCCTTCCAGGGGGAAATTTTCTCCCTTCCAGGGAGAAATTGGAATTTTCCTTATTTCAATGGCCTTAAACCTCCTCTTAATTTTTAGGTGAGGAGCCCACCAGAGGGAGTAAGGAGAGCATAGAAGTTGATAAAGAGAGGCAGAAAGCAACTTTTGGTGAAAAGAATACATACCTTTATATGGAGGAAGGCAGTAATTAGATAGTATTCAATGGGTAGATAGCTTTGGCCCTGGCACCAGGCAGTCCCAATTCAGATTATAGATGGGCTATTTATTTATTTATTTATTTATTTTAATTTGTTTTTAAAAAAATTTTAAAGTATATTTCATTGCTCATGCTATTAGAGTTGTCCCATTTTTTTCTCCCCTTTATTCCCCTTTACCCTACAGCCCCCTCTCCCACCAGCATTACCCCCTACCTTAGTTCATGTCCATGGGTTGCACAATAAGTTCTTTGGCTTCTCTATTTCTCATACTATTCTTAACCTCCCCCTGTCTATTTTGTACCTACCAATTATTCTTATTCCCTGTACCTTTTCCCCATTCTCCCCCCATACCCTCCCCACTGATAATACTCCAGATGATCTCCATCTCTGGATTCTGTTCCTGTTCTTGTTGTTTGCTTAGTTTGTTTTTGCTTTTTTTCTTTGTTTGTTTGTCTGTTTTTTTAGGTTCAGTAGTTTATAGTTGTGGGTTTGTTGTCATTTCATTGTTCATAGTTTTGATCTTCTTTTACTTAGAGAAGTCCCTTTAACATTTCATATAATAAGGGCTTGGTGGTGATGAACTCCTTTAACTTTATCTGCCTTTCCATTCTAAATGATAGCTTTGCCAGGCAGAGTAATCTAGGTTGCAGGTGCTTGCCTCTCATGACTTTGAATACTTCTTGCCAGCCCCTTCTTGCCTATAAGATTTTTTTGTTTGTTTGTTTTTTGAGAAATCAGCTGATAATCTTATGGGAACTTCTTCATAGGTAACTGTACCTATTCTCTTGCTGCTTTTAAGATTCTCTCCTTACTTTAATCTAAGGTAATGTAATTATGGTGTACCTTGGTGTGTGTTTCCTTGGGTCCAATTCTTTGGGACTCTCTAGGCTTCCTGGACTTCCTGGAAGTCTATTTCCTTTGTCAAATTGGGGAAGTTCTCCTTCATTATTTTTTCAAACAAGCTTTCAATTTCTTACTCTTCCTCTTCTCCTTCTGGCACCCCTATGTTTCAGAAAATGGAACATTTAAAATTGTCCTGGAGTTTCCTAATTCTCTTCTAAGTTTTTGAATTCTTGTTTCTTCATTCTGTTCTGGCTGAACATTTATTTCTCCTTCTGCTCCAAATCGTTGGTTTGAGTCTCGATTACCTTCCCTTCACTGTTGGTTCCCTGTGTATTTTTCTTTATTTCACTTTTCATAGCCTTCACTTTTTTCCTCTATTTTGTGACCATACTCAACCATTTTTGTGAGCATCCTGATTATCCATGTTTTGAACTCTGCATCTAATAGATTGGCTATCTCTTCATTGCTTGGCTATTTTCCTACAGTTTTGATCTGTTCTTTCATTTGGGCTATATTTCTTGGTCTCTGCATACCTGTTATGTTGTTAGGGTCATAGCCTTAGGCATTTGCCAGGGTGGGGCAACTCACTTCAATATGTTGTGGCACTGTATGTGGGGGAGTGGTCAGAGAGGGAACAATGCCCCTTGTTAACTTGCTGGGCTCTCATCCTGCTCTCAGTCACTTCCTCTGCTACCCACATGCAAATTGGTCCCTTCTGATGCTGATTCCTGAGTGGGTGAGTTTGTGTACATTCTAGGACCCTGTGGGTCTTTCCAACAAACTCTCCTGTGAGGCTGAGAGCTTTTCCTACCACCACAACCCCCACAGATTTTTATAGCCACGTGTTTTGAGGCTTTCTTTTACTGTGCTGGAACCCGCAGTTGCATGGTCTGCCTGGCTCCCCAGTTGTTTCTCCTGGTTTATCCACAGACAAATGTGGGGCCAGCACCCAACACTTTGCCTGCACAGATCTCTAGCTGCTGCCTTGCCATATGTCCTTTTTGCCCTGTCTGCCCATCTCTGCCCCTCCTACTAACCTGGATGTATGTTCCTTCTTTAAGTCCTTGGTTGTTGAACCTCCATACAGTTCAATTTTCTGGTAGTTCTGTTTTTTTTTTTTTTTTTTAATTTGTTGGTGTCCTTCTTTTGGCTGTGTGAGGAGACAAAGTATATCTACCTATACATTCATCTTGGCTGGGATTCCCAGATCTTCTGTTTAAACTGTCTGGGTACTGGGTGACCTTGAAAATTATATACCCTCTCTACCCCTGATTTTTTATTGTAAAAAGGGTCTAGCAGACAATGAAAGGAAATAATTCATACACATTGCTTGGCACATAATAGCATATATGAAATATTGGCAATTATTTTTTAATATGTACCATCTGTATGCTCCAGTCACTGAACTCTTTCTTAGATGTCTATAAAGGTCAGCATCTTATAATTTAGCATAATAACTCATGGAGAGAGATTATATTTGGAGTGGGGTGAAAGAAAAACAGGTTCAATAGTAGTGCCGTAATCTATCATCCGAGTTGCCCGGGATTTGTTCTGGAAAACATTGGCTTTGTTTGACTCCCCACCACCATATGGGTGTACTCACTATAACTGACTGTGCAGGTGCTGCTTGAAAATAGTCACTGTTATTTGAGAAACAAGCTTGATCAACAGGGGTGGGGTTAGTGCTTATTGATAGCAATATTCTTAGCTAAAGGTCTGTACTAAGGAAACAGAAAATGATGTATAAATAAGGTGCTACACTTGTGGAGCAGGTGAAAGATGAATAGGGAACTTAAGCAAAGCTCTTGAGACAGAACAGTGTGTATGTTGACAGGCTGTAGAGACTATGTATATTATGTTTGGAGAAACAAATGAGGTCCCATAGGCTGTCAAATACTAAATGATACGTTAGTAGGAATGGTATTGTGTTATTGTTAGTGACTCCTTTGCTTACTGTTAGGTAAGGTAATGACTTTTTTTTAAGACTTTATTTATTTATTTTTTAGAGAGGGAAGAGAGGGAGAGAGGGAGAGAGAGTGAGAGAGAGAGAGAGAGAGAGAGAGAGAGATCAATGTGCAGTTGCTGGGGTTCATGGCCTGCAACCCAGGTATGTACCCTGATTGGGAATCAAACCTGACACTTTGGTTCGCAGCCTGTGCTCAATCCACTGAGCTACACCAGCCAGGGCTAGGTAATGACATTTTCTCTACAGAAGGATTTCATGACTTTTGAGATTTCTGTTTTGCTTTGTGCAAGTATATTTTTCCGTGGTATATACAATAATGTCATGATTTCTTTAGTAGGAAATATATTACTGTTGTTCCCTGGAAGTTATTTTTTAGCTTATCCAAAATATCTAAATTTATTTTTGCATTTCTCAGTCACAGTTGTTAATTCCCTTGCCTCATTAGATATAAAGCTGCAAGGTTTTGGAATATACTTCCAAGCACCCTTCCTCATTTATACAATAGATTCAAATTCACTGGACTGTTCTCTTCTTGTAAGAAATTTTCATTTAGGTGAGTCCCAAGGGCCTTTATAGCCCTTTTTTTCACCATACTTTCATAGTTATTGACAAATGTAAACCATGCCACTGAAAACATTCAGTTATGTCCTGGAGGTCTGACTGATAGTTGCACTAAAGCTCAGCAGGAAATATCATAGGTGTGCTTTCTTTCAAATTACCCATCCTATTCAGATTAGAACTGAATTTTTCAAACTTTGGTTCTTGACAATGTTGCTGTTAATTCAATATAAACTTTCTATTTGGTTTTCAATGCATGAGTCATAAAGATAAAATGTTTACTTACTATGGACAGGGAGAAAATTTTGCCTACCCTAGGAATTCTGTGGTTCTAGATGCTAAGATTAAAAATGTGTAGATTTCACATATAAACTTGGACTTAGGAATTACCATGAGAAACAAAATGTGTGGAAAGCCTGGATCTAATCTACATGAGCTGAAAGGCAGTTATTATCTTCAGTTTGGTATATCCTTCCCTGTTTTCCCTAATGTTGTTTACCCAGTCTGCTTCACTCACTGGAGTTATTTGCCTAGCACCTGTAGGTATTTGAGTGTAACTTCTGGACTATAGGATAAAGCCCAAACTTTAGTGTGAACAAAAACAAAAACAAACAAAAGACAAAAAAAAACCCTCATGCTTTTGTCCTGTATTTTTCTAGTCTCATTTCACTGAAATGCAGAATCAAGTACATGTAGATTCCTAAATATCACACTCTTTCAAACTCCTTGACTTCCACCCCCCAACACACATCCCCAGTGTTATCTTCTTTGCACATATATACTATTATAAGACTCTACTTGAAAGGCAGAGTTTACAACTTTTGTAAAGTTGTTTTTGGTCAGCTCAGAACAACTTCCATTTTTCCTCTTCTTTTTTCTTTTGATTTTTAAAAAAAAATATTGAAGAGGGATGGGGGATAGAGAGAGAGAGAATGAGAGAGAGAGAGAGAGAGAGAGAGAGAGAGAGAGAGAGAGAGGCAGAGAGACATCAGTTTGTTTTTCCACCTATTTTTGTGTTCATTGGTTGATTCTTGTATATGCCCTGACCAGAGATTGAATCTGAAACCTTGGCCAACTGAGACGATGCTCTAGCCAACTGAACTACCAGGCCAGGGCCTTGTGCTTCCTCTTCTAATTCTGCACTGTTAAAGCATTTATCACATTAGTTTCTAATCATCTGTGACATACAGCCTCAGAAAAGGGACCATGCCTATTTACCTTTATATCTCTGCCTTCTTGCACAGTACCTGGTAAAGATATTTGTTAGTGTTGGTTAGAAAAAACTCAGTATATCGAAGTGCTTATCTAGCACTTGGCACATAGCAAGTGCTCAATAAATTTGATTTGAATTTAAGTAAATAGTATGAGGTATCACAGACTAGAGTGTTATATGAATGAATTCCACTTTTGATTCTATCAAAAGATAGACATAGTGTAGAGACTAAAGGTATAGGCTCTGGAATCAGGCTTTCTAGGTTAAAATTCTAGCTCTTGGGCTTGCTAACTGCTCAATGTCTAGCAAGTTCCTTTCCTAAGTTAAATAATCTATAAATGGGAATTCTAATAGTACCTGCTTCAAAGGTTATTTATCCACATGGCTCAACTCTAAGGAAAATCTTCATTGTTAGCCAAAGCAAAATATCCAAATCAGAGTAGTAGTGCCAGGTGTCAGGTCCAAAAGATAAAGCATGGTTATGAATAGGAAGATAGTGTCTTCTATGATACTCATGTTAAGCAAACCAGAGGCAAGAGATGTTGAGATGTGACTGCTGCCTTGAGATGTGACAGTGCTATGAATATCCAGGCTGAAAATTTATGTCTGTAAGGCAGGTTGATAACATGTGATTGAAACTATGAGCCCCTGGATACAACAAGTCAGCTGGGAGAATGACTGTGTAGAAAAGAGTTCAGGCCTAACTCTGGATAAAGTTCATCTCTTTATTTTGTGCATGTTTATTTTGTACACTCTAACTAATTCAAGCAAAAGTGATATATGTATGACTCAACATTTTTGGGCTGATAATATCCTTTTGCATATCCAAAGGATTACTTGCTTACAAAGTTATCAGTGACCCTGCTCACACATCACTATTATCTCCCCCAACTATAGTAATACAGACTCCTTCCTAAAATAGTTCTTTTTATCTCTTACCCTAGAGTAAACCCTTCTCTGCCTGTAGCAAGCAAAGTATTTCCCTACCAACATAAATTTCTCTGAACACCAAACCGAAATGTAAAATGGAAACATAGAATTTATTGACTTTTAGAACCAACGCCTTAGTGTTTTTGTCTTAGAAACATGTTAATTATCATAATTATTTTGTTTTTGTTTGTTTTGAACCTGAACAAATTTTTTCATTGATGAATCAGTTGCAAAGGAATGTGGTGGGCAGTGTCCATGATCCTTCTGCAGCCACAGGACAGTTGCTTGACTGCCTCTTGGGTTGTTATACTTCTGTTCAATGGCTGACATAAAGTAAACAAGTGACATTGCTTCCTCATGGCAGAGGACTGAGTCATCATCACATATATCAGTGGTTCTGCTTTGTGGCTATTCAGACATCATGTGTACCATGGCATCATTTCCTTTGGTTTCTTTTTTTTTTAAATTTTTTAATTGTTGTTCAATTACAGTTGTCTCCATTTTTCCCCCATTACTCCCCCTTGCCTTACCCACCCCCCACCTTCCACATTCAATCGTCTCCCCTTGTCTTTTTTAAAATATATTTTATTGATTGTGCTATTACAGTTGTCTCATTTTTTCTCCCTTTTATTCCCCTCTGCCCCACGCCCTCCCACCATCATTTCCCCACCTTAGTCCATGTCCATGGATCATACATATAAGTTCTTTGGCTTCTCCATTTCCTATACTATTCTTAACCTTCCCCTGTCTATTTGTACCAACCATTTATGCTTTTTATTCCCTTTTCCCCTAGTCTCCTCCCTTCCCCTCCCCACTGATAACCTCCATGTGATCTCTATTTCTGTGATTATGTTCCTGTTCTAGTTGTTTGCTTAGTTCGTTTTTGTTTTTGTTTTTTAAGGTTCAGTTGTTGATAATTTCAAGTTTGTTGTCATTTTACCTTTCATAGTTTTGATCTTCTTCTTTTTTTTAAAGAAGTCCCTTTAACATTTCATATAATAAGAGCTTGGTGATGATAAAGTCCTTTAACTTGACTTTGTCTGGCAAGCACTTTATCTGCCCTTCCATTCTAAATGATAGCTTCACTAGATAGAGTCATCTTGGATGTAGGTCTTTGCCTTTCATGACTTCAAATACTTCTTGATGCTGAAAATCGTTCCTGGTTAAACTTATATCATACTGTGTCAAGAATGATACCAGTCTTAAACATATTTGGCATATATAACTTTATTAAAGAACAATTTTTTAAGGAGGTAGATGTTGATGCTTTGTTACATACTGCTGTCCTTAATATTCCTATGGACTTACTAAGAGAAAGCTCTGCTATGCCATATGAAGTGATGCCTTATTGTAATTAGATCCCAAAGGAGATTTAATCTCAATAAAGTTAACAACACACTACCATCAAGGAGAGAAAGAAACAAGCCCTCAATTAAATATCACTTACGTCTTACTATACCTGAGCTTCTAGGCAGCATTTCAGCCAATGGAAGACATAACAAATTGCCAGCAATTTGGAATATTGGTGTCCGCAATGTTTCTTTCTCTTTTTATCTGTGTTGCACCTAGGTCAGGAACACTAGACTCTTATCATAGTGGAAAGTGGTACTAAATGCTTACCAGACAGCATAATGTGATAGAAAAAGTCTAGACTATGCCATCAGGGAGACAGGAGTATGCCACTTTTTCCTACTTATGATATTAGTCAAGTCATTTCACTTCCCCAAGTCATCTTCTTTACCTATAAAATGGAGATAATAACTCCTACTGCACTGTGCTTACGTATGGATAAAATGATCAAGAATGCAATTTGCCCTATGTGGTAATCAGGTGCTATTATCTCATATTCACCTCATTACTTTCTTTATACTTATGCTGGTTAGAATGTCATACCCTGACACATCACCTAGAAAACTGCCCACTCAGAGTGTCCACATAACATATTTTGGTCATGCAATCATTTTATCCAACTGACTTTTTCCCCTTCTCACACTGTTTTGCTACTTTGGTCCCTAAAAGAGGAGAGAGGTTGGCAGTGATTTACATTTAACTGATGAATTTCTTGATCAATAAATGAATATTTATGGAAATAAATGTTTCCTTCCATGGCTTCTAAAGAGGATCAAGAACTACTCCATTAAATAAAGTAGATTAGCTTATGCTTCTTAGGCTGAGTACCCAAATCCTTGCATTGCATCTTCAATCTCCAGGGAAAAGAGGACTGAATCTAGTGAGGAAAATGATATATTTATAACTTCCTGATCTCTTCTTAGAAATAATCAAAATTTTGTTTTTCTAGTGTGCAATTGGAAAATTCCTCTGAACAAAGGAATTATTCATTTCTTTTCTAAGTGAAGACAAACATACAATCATCCTGCTGCTTACCTCTTAGAATGGTTCTTTTTATAAAGCTTTACAGATCCCTTGCTGGAGGGGAAAGAGTGCTTTCTCAACTTTCACCAAGGTTTGTAGCAACTGGTTGTGGGATAATTTTTTTAAAGCCCCCATGCCAGAAGGATTGAGTTAAAGATATACTAAGTCTGGACTTCTAATATCCTGACTTTAAACTTTATAAATCACCTATATATTTCATTGAATTCCACTGTAGCTCCTCTTTTATATAATAGTTGTATTTTTTTAAATTTCTTGGGCAAATTAATCTTGGCAAATGTAGGAGCACCAAATTAAGCCTGAAATAAATGCATATTAAAATTTCAAGAGGAAAAGAATAGTAAAATATATATATAAACACATATACTTTATATATAAAAGAATAGTAAAGTATATATATATATACTTTATATATGTTTATATATACTTTACTATTCTTAGTAAATATATATTTTTATATATATTCTTAGTTAATATATTTGTAATAAATATATTCTATTCTTAGTAAATATATATGTTTATATATATAAGGTATATCTATATAAGGTATAAATATATATACTAAAATATATATATAAAGTATATCTATACTAAAGTATATATATAAAGTAGATATATATATACTTTACTATTCTTTTATAAATAGTTTAGAAACTATTTATAGTTCCAAAACTATTACAATAAATGTGGACAAAATTGAATGTGGGAAAATAATCTCAATCAATCTTAAACAAGGCAAGGGAATTATTTTTATAGTAGAACAAAAAGAAGGCACTAAATAAAATGTTGCAAGTGAATCCCAAAATATAAATAATACCAGCTTACATAAATGTACTTAATCTTTCAGTTAAAAGACGAAGATGTAATAAACAGAAAATCCTGTGATTTTCTATTATCAAGAGAAAAACCTAAAACTTGGACATGTTGCCTATATAGGCACAAAATGATATATGAAGACAACTAGAATTAAACTAGTGTAACCTTACTAATGTTAGACACTACAAACTTTACAACAAATTCATTACTATACAACAAGATGCAACATAGTAATAAAACTTTTAATTAACTGGAAAGAAAAGATATACTCATTATAAAATCATATAAGTAATGAACAATTTTAAAACAATAAATTTGACCACTTATTGAAGTGATAACATTCTTAGAAAATGGGTCATCAAAATTTACTCAGGAAAAAAATCTGAATATTGTTCCTATATTGTTCCTATATTGTTTAAAGGAATACATTGATAATTAAAAAACTTCTCAATAATAAAACCCCAGTCCAGATAGTGGGCTGGTGAGTTGTCACCTGGTAGTGAAAGACTAGATAATTCCAATCTTACACAAATACTTTCAGAAATAGAAAAAGAAGGTTTACTCTAGCTATCTTTATAAAGTTACTCTTGGTACTAAGAATAAACAAGGGAAATGTAAGAAAAGAAAATTGCAGGCCAATCTCATGCATGAAAGTACAAGCAAACTTTAAACGGAACTCAAAACTTACTTGTTTTGAAATATAAGGTTGGTTCAACATTAAAAAATTAGTTCCCCATGTTAACAGATTAAGGGAGAAAATAATATGATCCTTTTAATAAATGAATAAAAAGCCCTTAATGAAAATCAGCATATATGATAAAACTTAAAATACTTGGAATGTATTTCCTGATCTAATAAAATATGTCTGTAATACCTTGGTGCAAACATACTCAATGATAAAACATTAAATATATTTCTTTTAAAATTGGGAATTTAATAAACATGTTTTCTACTAATACTCTACCAATATATTGCTAGTCTTAGCCAGCAATATAATGTGAGAAAACAAAATAAAAGTTATAAAAATTAGAAAGGGAAAACAAAAGTATAATTTTCCAGACATGATATATATTTTATAGAAAACCTGACAATTCTACAAATGAGTTAATAATAAAAATGTGTCCTATATAAAATTAAAAATTAAGTTAACTTTATTTTTATCTGCAAACAATAAATAGAAAGTTTTATTTTAAAAGTAAAGTGTTTTACTTTAAAAATGAGAAAGTTAAGGGTAAATCTAATGAAAAATGGCAACACTTTAAAAAATATTAAAATAAATAAATGAAAATTATTAAAGTAAATATTTAATGAATAGTAAAATAATACTGTAAGGATGTTGTTTCTACCCAAAATGGATTTTCTGGAACTTAACAGGGTGATTTTAAAATTTACAGAGAGGTATAAAGGGCCAAGAATCCCTGAAGACAAAGGGCAAGGGAAGGGTGGGGTAAGGATCTTGCCAAGTGAAACAGTGATACTTATAAAACCACAGTGATTTAGTCAGTGTGGAATCAACATTGGAGTAGACAAACATACCCAGAGGACAGAACAAAGAACCCAGAAACAAACCCAACTTGTTTAGAAATGATCTACCTACCACAGATCTGGTATTGCAGATCATGAGGAAAGGAAGGATTGCTCAAAAACTGTTTAAGGGGGAAAATGAAATTGAATTCCCTTTCACATCATACAGAAAATTCAATTCCAGTTTTCAAAAAATAAAATATGAAAGACTAAAATTTAAAAATATTAACATAAAAATTTTATTTTTAGATAATTATAGATTATCATACAGTTGTAAGAAGTACTTCAGAGAGATCCCATATATTCTTTACTCATTTCCCCAATGGTAACATCTTGTAAAACTATCTTACAATATTACAACCAGGATAGTGGCCAGGATGTAGTCAAGATACAGAACAGTTCCATCACAAAAATCCTTCTTGTTGCCCTTTTTTAGCTGTACACACTGCCCCCTTCTCTATTCTCAGCTCTCCTCTAACCTGAACCCCAAATCTGTTGTCTATTTCTGGAATATTATTATTTTTAAAATGCTAGTAGAGAGAAAGAACCCAAATAAGTAAATTCAGATTGAAAGAGAAGTAAAAACTGACACCACAGAAATAAAAAGTTTAGAAGAAAATATGAACAATGATATGCCAACAAGTTAGACAATCTGGAGGAGATGGATAAATTACTAGAAATGTACAATCTTCTAAAACTTAATCAAGAAGAAAGACAAAATGTGTACAGACCAATCACAACAAATGAAATAGTTCTAATAAAAAAAAGAAAACTCTAAGTGAACAGAAGTCCTGGACCAATGTCTTCTCAGGTAAATTTTACCAAATATTCAAAGAAGAATTAACCTCTATCTTTCTTAAACTACTCCAGAAAATTCAGAGGTGGGAAGACTCCCAAGCTTATTTGACAAAGCCATCTTTATTCTAATTCCAATACTAGATAAGAACATTACAAGGAAAGAAAAGTATAGGCTAATATCCCTGATTAACATAAGTGCAGAAATCTTCAACACAGTATTTGCAAACTGACTTCAGCAATATGTTAAAAAGATCATACATCATAATCAAGTGGGATTTCTTCCAGAGATGCAAGGTTGGTACAATATCTGCAAATCAATTAACATGATATACCACATAAACAAAATGAAGAATAAATATATTATCATATCAATTTGATGCAGGAAAAGAATCTGACAAAATCCAGTACCCATTTATGATAAAAACTCTCAGCAAAGTGGGAATAAGGGTTAACATACCTCAACATAATAAAGGCCACATGCGACAAACCCAGAGATAACATCATACTCAATGTGAAAAAACTTAAAGTGTTTTTCCTGAAGATCAGGAACAAGACAGGGATGTCCAATTTCACCACCCTTACTTAACACAGTTCTGGAAGTTCTAACTACAACAATCCAACCAGAAAAAAAAAAAAGGAAGAAAAAGATATCCAAATTGGAATGGAAGAAGTAAAACTGTCCTTATTTGCAGATGACATAATACTGTACATAGAAAACCCTAAAGATTCCACCGAAAACTACTAGAGCTGATAAAGGAATTCAGAAAAGTAGCAGGATACAAAATAAATTTTCAGAAATCAGTTGCATTTTTACACCAGTTATGAACAATCAGAAATGGAAAAAAAAGCAATTCTATTTACAACTGAATCAAAATAATACCTAGGAATAAATTTAACTAAGGGGGTAATAGACCTGTACTTTGAAAATTATAGAATACAGAACAAAAAATAGAAAAAGATTCAAGTAAATGGTAGCATAGATCATGCTCATGTATAAAAAGAATTAATTTTATTAAAATGTCCATACTGCCCTAATTGGTGTGGCTCAGTTGGTTGGAATGTCATCTCATGAACTGAATTGAAAGGTTGTGGCTTTGATTCCTGGTCAGAGAGCAAAGGAGAGGCAACCGATCAATGTTTCTGTCTCACATTGATGTGTTTCTCCCTCTCCCCACCCCTTTTCTCTTAGAGAATGATACAAAAAAAAAGTATGTGGGAGAGGATAAAAAAAATGTCCATACTACCAAAAGCAATCTATAGGTTCAACACAAAGTCTGTCAGAATACCAATGTTGTATTTCACAGAACTAGAACAAATAATCCAAAAACCTCATGTGGGATCACAAAGCCTCTCAGTAGCCACAGCAATCTTGAGAAATAAGAACAAAGTTAGAGGAATCACACTACCTGATATCACACTGTGCTATAAGGCCATAGTAATCAAAACAGCATGATACTGACATAAGAACAGATATATACATCAGTGGAACACAATAGAGAGCCCAGAAATATACCCACAGCTACATGGTCAATTAATATTTGACAAAGGAAGCAAGAACATATAATGGGGTAAGGACATTCTGTTCAATAAATGGTGTTGGTAAAATCAACACATACATGTGAAAAAAGAAACCTCTTATACCATGTATAAGAATAAACTCTAAATGGGTTAAATACTTAAATGTAAGACTAATAACCATAAAACTCCTAGACAAGAACATAGGCTATAAAATCTAACATTAGCAATTTTTTTTTCACCTAAGGCAAGGGAAACAAAAGAAAAAAATAAACAAATGGGACTATATCAAACTAAAAAAGTTTTTGCACAGCAAAGGAAATCAACAAAACAAAAAGACAACCTACTGAATAGGAGAACATATTTACCAATGATAAAACTGGTAAGAGGTTAATATCCAAAATTTATAAAACACTTATACTACATAACACCAAAAAAAAAAAAACCCAATCAAATTAAAAACTGGGTAATGGGGAAAATAGTGGAAGGGTCATCAAGGAGCGTGTATAAAGGACATATGGACAAAGCCAAAGAGGGTAGGATCAAAGGTGGGAGGCAGGGATGGGTGGAGTTTGGGAAGTGGTGGAGGGGAAGTGAGGCAACTGTACTTGAAAAACAATAAAAAGTAGCCCTGGCTGGCGTAGCTCAGTGGATTGAGCGCAGGCTGGGAACCAAAGTGTCCCAGGGTCGATTCCCAGCCAGGGTACATTCCTGGGTTGCAGGCCATAACCCTCAGCAACCACACATTGATGTTTCTCTTTCTCTCTCTCTCTCTCTCTCTCTCTCTCTCTCTCTCTCTCTCTCTCTCTCTCTCTCCCCCACCCACTCCCTCCCTTCCCTCCCTAAAAATAAATAAATAAAATCTAAAAAAAAAGAAAAACAATAAAAAGTAAATAAAATAAAGTGGGCAAAGGACCTAAATAAACACCTCTCCAAAGAGGACATACATATGGCCAATAGTCATATGAAAAGATTCTCAACATTACTAATCATCAGAGAAATACAAATTAAAACCACAATGAGATATCACCTCACACCTGTCAGAATGGGTATTTTCAATAAATCCACAAATAGCAAATGTTGACAAGAACATGGAGAAAAGGGAACCCTTGTGCATTGTTGGTGGGAATGCAGACAAGTGTAGCCACTGTGGAAAATAGTATGGAAGTTCCTCAGAATATTAAAAACAGACCTGCCTATGTCCCAGTGATTTCATTTCTGGGTATCTATATGTAAAGAGGCCCAGAACATTAGTTCATAAGAATATATGCACCCCTATGTTCATTGCAGCATTATTTACAATAGCCAAGATATACAAGCAACACAAGTGCACATCAATAGGTGGCCGGATTGAAAAAAAATGGTTGCACATACATACAATGGAATATTACTTGGCCACAAAAAGAATTAACTCTTACCATTTGCAACAGCACAGATGGACCTAGAGGGTATATAGTAAGTAAACTAAGTCAGTCAGAGAGAGACAAATATCATATGATTTTACTTATATGTGGAATCTAGAGAAGAAAATAAATGAACAAATAAAATTTAAACAGATTCTTAGACACAGAATGATGGTTGGCAAAGATGAGGAGTTTTGGGAACTGGTTGAAATATGAAGGGATTAGGAAGTACAAATTGGTGGTCACAAAGTTAAGAAGTACAATTGGGGGGTATAAAGTACAGCATAGGGAATATAGTCAATAATATTGTAATAATTATGTATGGTGGCAAATGAATATTGGAAATATACTGGTGACCACATTGTAAAGTATGTGTCTATCCACTGCACTGTATATCTGAACCTAATACAAAATAATATTCAATGTAAACTGTAATTGAAAGTAAAAAAGTTCTTTTCAAAAATATGAATGCTATTAAGTAGAATCATACACTGTGTAACATTTTGGGAATGGATTTCTTTTTTCCACTTAGCATAATCCCTTCAATACTGAAGCTGTATGAATCAATAGTTTGTTCCTTTTTGTTACCTAGGAGTGTTCCATAATATGGATGTACCACAGTTGGCTTAATGATTTACTAGTTGAAGGACATCTCTGTTATTTTCAATTTTTAGCTAACACAAATAAAGCTGCTGTGAATATTCACTGCAGGTTTTTATGAACATAAATTTTCATTTATCTGGAATAAAAGCTCAAGGGTGCAACTCCTGGGTTATTTGCAGATATGTGTTTAGTTGTGGTTGTTGCTGTTTTAAGAAACTGCTAAACTGTTTTCCATAGTGGCTGTATCATTTTCCACTCTAAGTAGAAATGCATGTGATGCAGTTTCTCTTTGCCAGTATTTTATGTCTTAAAAAATTTAGCCACTCTGATAGGTGTATACTAATATCTGGTTATGCTTTTAATTTGTATCTCATCAATTGTTAATAATATTGGGCCACTTTTTCATGTACTTATTTGTCATCTTTATATCCTCTTTGGTGAGATGTCTGTTTATGTCTTTTGGCTACTTTTTAATTGGGTTATTTGTATTTTTACTGATTAGTTGTAACACTTCTTTACATATATATTGGATACTCATCTTTTGTCAGATATATTGCTTGCAAATATTTCTCCCAGTATGTAACTCTTTCTTTTTCTTAACGTGAGCTTGTGCAGAGCAATCCCTGAAATTATTCCTAAGATTTTCTAATTTTAAACTTATATGTTAAAATCCATGATACATTTTAATTTGCATAAGATAGAGGTTTAGGTTGGGGATTTTTTTATTCTATTCTTCACAATAATTCCAGTACTATTTATTGAACAGGTATTATTCCTCTATTGTATTTATACTTTTGTCAGCAAATAGTTAGGCATATCTGTGTGGCTATATTTCTGAGTTCTCTATTCTGTTCCATTGATTTATGTGGCCAACTCTCTATTAATACATCTCTTAGAATCCATATAATATATTTTAATAGCAGGTAGACAGATTCTCTTTCACTTTATTCTTATTTTCAAGATTGTTTAAGCAATTCTGAGGCCTGTGTCTTTCCATATATACTTTAGAATAAGCTTTGTTTATATCTACAAAAACTGCTGGGATTTTGGCATAAAGCACATTAAACATATGGATAAATGAAGGAGAATGGACATCTTTGATATGTTGACTCTTCAAATCTAATAACATGGTATGCTTCTTCATTATTTAGGTCCTTTTTGATTGCTTTCATCAGCATTTTGCAATATCCAACATACAGAATCTATACATGTGTTGTTAAGTGTATATCTAAGTACTTCATTTTCTTTTGAATGACTGTTAATGATACTGTATTTTTAATTTTGGGTTTCTTATATTCATTGTTGATAAACAAATGTGACTGATTTTTGTGTGTTGATCTTGTGCCTGTGACCTTGCAAACTCATTAGTTTTAGAAGTATTTTCTATGCAGTCATGTCATCTGTATGATTTCTTCCTTTAAAATTTTCTTCTTTTTATTATATTTCTTTCATTTTTACTTGTTTATTATTTTATTCCATCCTTTCCCATCTGTATGCCTTTGTGAAAGTTATGTTTCTCTTTCTCAATATATTGTAGTTGCTAAAACTTCTAGTAATATGTTGCATAAAAGTGGTGAAAGCAGACACCCTTGCCTTGTTCTCGATCTTAAAACAAATGCATTCAGTCTTTTATTATTAAGTATGATGTTACCTTTAGGGTAATTCATCTAAATCCATAACTTGCTGTGAGCTTTTATTATAAATGGGCCAATGTTAAAACTTTTATAAGATAATTTAGGAAAATATCTTTATCACCTAGAGTAGGGAAAATTTTTTAAATATGTCATAAAAAGTATAGCCATACACTGGCTGAAGGAGCTCAGTGGATTGAGTGTGGGCCTATGAACCAAATGGTCACTGGTTTGATTCCCAGTCAGGACACATGTGTGGGTTGTGGCCCAGGTCCCCAGTAGGGGAGTGCAAGAGGCAACCACACATTGATGTTTCATTCTCTCTCTTTCTCCTTCCCTTCCCCTCTCTTTAAAAACAAAACAAAACAAAACAAAAAGTATAGCCAGAAGGGAAAAACTCAATAAATATGAGACTGCTGAAATTAAAAACATTTGTACATCAAAATACCACAAAATGAGAAATAAACATACAATAATATTTCAATTTATGTTTCGATGAAAGATGTATAACCAGAATATGTAAAGAACTTTTAGGAATCAATAAGAAAAAAGTAATTAAGCTAATAGAAAAACAAATGCTTGAACAAGCAATTCACTGAAGAAGAAATAGAAATGGCTACTAAGCAAGGAAAATAGACTCAACTCTTTGGTAATCAATAAATTGCAAGTTAAAGCTTAATAAGATACCATTTCAGAGTAATTATAATATATTGGCCAAACCTAAACACCCTGATTTTACATTCATTATTGGTGGGAATGGGTAAACCATTCAGAAAAATAATTTGCCATTACCTAACAAGTTGAAGATACATGTGAGACTTAGCTGTTCTAGCTCTAAATATATGCCCCAAAGAGTTATTGCACAAAGAGATGGGTTAATAGTAGCATTGCTTGTCACTGTAGAATAACTGGAAATAACATAAGTGGTTTAATAAATTGATATGTTTATATAATGGCACACTTTACATTAATGGCCATAATTGGCCCATGGCCACAAGCTCCAAAGTAGGGGTATTATACAATGTTAAGAGAAAAAGAAATTCTGACCTAGCCAAAGTGGCTTAGTTGGTTGGAGCATCATTCCATAAAGCAAAGGGTTGTTGGTTTGATTCCCTGTCAGAGCACATGCCTGGGTTGCAGGCTCAGTCCCCATTGGGGTGCATAGGAGAGACAACCAATAAATATTTCTCTCTCACATCAATGTTTTTCCCCTTCTCTCCCTATCCCCTTCCTCCCCTTCTCTTCCTATGTACCTTTCTTCCTTCCCTCTGTCTAAAAACAAAACAAAAATATTAAATTTAAAAAATGAAAGAGAAAAAGCAACTCAGTAGAATTACATACTTATGATTTCACTGATATAAATGTTACGAATGGGTGAAAGCAAGCACTAAATTATTAGAGGTATATACATACAGAGTATAAATATGAAAAAAGTAAGGATATGGTAAAAATATTCAGGAAAGTTATTATTTAGTGATGGAGCATGAGGGATTGGGGCAAACCTGGAGTTTTGAACATGTTGATAGAATTTCTCAAGTTGAGTGTTGGGTACATGGGAATTCATTTTACTAGTATTCATTAAACTATTCATTTATGTTATCATATCTCTTCAAATCATTAACATTCACTTTTTTAAAATACATTTTACTGATTATGCTATTACAGTAGTCCCATTTCCCCCTTCACTCCCCTCCACCCTGTACCCCCTCTCCCACCCACGTTTCCCCCCTTTAGTTCATGTCCATGTGTCATACTTATGAGTTCTTTAGCTTCTACATTTCCCGTACTATTCTTGTCCTCCCCGTATTTTCAACCTACATTCTATGCTACTTATTCTCTATACCTTTTCCCCCTCTCTCCTCCTCCCACCCCCCCTGCTGCTAGCCCTCCAGGTGCCCTCCATTTCTGTGGCTCTGTTCCTGTTCTAGTTGTTTACTTAGTTTCTTTTGGTTTTGCTTTAGATGTGGTTGTTATAATTGTGAGTTTGCTGTCCTTTTACTATACATGACTTTTCTGTATCTTCTTTTCTTAGATAAGTCCCTTTAGCATTTCATAAAATAAGGGCTTGGTGATGATGAACTCCTTTAACTTGACCTTATCTGAAAAGCACTTTATCTGCCCTTCCATTCTAAATGAGAGCTTTGCTGGATAGAGCAATCTTGGATGTAGGTCCTTGTCTTTCATGACTTGGAATATTTCTTTCCAGCCCCTTCTTGCCTGTAAGGTCTCTTTGGAGAAATCAGCTGACAGTCTGATGGGAACTCCTTTGTAGGTTACTGTCCCCTTATCACTTGCTGCTTCTAGGATTCTCTCCTTCGTTTTTACCTTGGCTAATATAATTATGATGTGCCTTGGTGTGTTTCTTCTTGGGTCCAGCTTCTTTGGGGCTCTCTGAGCTTCTTGGATTTCTTGGAAGACTGTTCCCTTTGCCAGATTGGGGAAGTTCTCCTTTATTATTTGTTCAAATAACTTTTCCACTTGTTGCTCCTCCCCTTCTGGTACCCCTATAATTAGGATGTTGGAACATTTAAAGGTGTCCTGGATGCTCTTAAGTTTTTCCTCAATTTTTTGAATTCTTATTTCATCATGCTCTTGCTTGGTTGATTCTATCTTCCTTCTGGTCCACTGTATTGTTTTGAGACTCAGATTCCTTCCTTTCACTATTGGCTCTCCTCCGCGTATCTTCCTGCATCTCTTTTATGGTAACCTGCATCCTTTCATCTAAATTGCGCCCAAAGTCAACCAATTCTGTGAGCTTTCTGATCATCAGTGTTTTGAACTGTGCATCTGATAGATTGGCTATTTCTTGGTCGCTCAAAAGGATGAGTCCTGGGGGGCTGATCTGTTCTACTGGAAACATGTCTTGTCTTTCCCTGTCTCTCCTATTTATTTATTTATTTATTTATTTATTTATTTATTTATTTATTTTCTGGTCTGGTCGCTCTTGTTACGGTGGGGGGCAGAGCCTTAGTTGTTCACCGGGGCTGGGCACCCCAGTCACTAGATTGTGACGTTATATGTGGGGGCGGGGGCGGGATTGGGGACGGGTGGGAACAATGGCGGCAGTTCGGTTCTCCTGGGCTCAGACACTTCCCTAGGATCCTGGGCTGCGAGCTCTGCCCTGGTTCACAATCGCTGCCTCACTGGTTCCCCCAGCCACTGCTTGCGTACTCAGGGATCACCGCTGTGTTCTTGCGCCCAGGATGGCTGTGGCGCCGATTTTGTGCCAAATTTCCCCTGACCTCCGTGCGCTGCTGACCCGCGCCAGCCCCGCACCCTTCCGGCTTGTCGTCCCCTACCAGTCTGGATGTACGGGTCTACTTCAACTTCTTGGCTGTCCGACTTCCATTCAGATAAATCCTCTGACAGTTCTGAGTGATATCATATTTGTAAATTATTGTTGTTCTATTCTTGGTTGTGTGAGGAGGTACGGTGCGACCACCTATTCCTCCATCTTGCCGGAAGTCTGACATTCACATTTTTAATAAGAGAAAATAGGGGAAAGATTGTGTCATGTGAATTAGCAACAAAATAAATTTAAATTATAGTAGTTATTTTAAAAGAAATTAGAAACCCCAAAATATAGCATTTAAATCTGATCTCCATTATCTCAACAAAGAGATTACATGTCATTTTTTTCATGAATTTATGTTATTTTGCATTTTTATGGTCATAGTTTTCAGAAAAAGTTGAATTAGCTTTTAACATATGAATTGTAATTTATTCTTTTAGACATGTAACTTCGTGAATATTATCCCAAGGTTATTTTTCTATTAAGCTAAAGAAATGACTAAATTGATGAAATGAACAATACAATAAATGAGATTGATTGCTTCAGTGCTTTTTTTGCTTTCAAAGATATTCATGTTTTGGAAATAGTTTTCAGAGTTTTCTTAATAAAAAAGAATGCTATGATTATTTTCTTCAACTATGGTATATTCACTTTACATGTATAATGCATTTGCTCACTATTTCTGCTGAATTTATAGGTCACTCTTTCTGACTTTTCTTCACTGTAAGTGGCTACGATCCTTGCAAAGCCTCTAAGCATGACTTGTAGAGTGTCTTCAGATGTGTACAATAGATCTAGGACAAATTCAAGATCACCTGGGAGAAGCTTTAGATAGAATACTGAGGAAATTGCTAGGCAACACTGGAACATGATAACAAAGTTTCTAAAGGTGAACATATTTTGGAAGCCCAGTAAAACAGTTTTATGTCTAGAGAACTCTTAACTATTTATTAAAAGGGTAAAATAACGAGTCCCTCCCCCTGGGCTGGGGTGTTTACGGGGCTGGGTAATAATGGTGAAGGAATTAAGAAGTACAGATTAGTAGTTACAGAGTAGTTACAGAGGTGTAGATTAAAGCATAGGGAATATAGTCAATAATATTGTAATAACTATGTATGGGGCTTGGTGGGTACTTGAAATATCACGAAGGACCACTGTGTAAAGTACATGATTATCTAACCATTATGCTAGCCACTATTGGCTCTAATACAGAATAATATTGAGTGTAAACTATAATTGAAAAATAAATAAAAAAGTAAAACAGAGAACACTCTCTAATCCCCCTCCATAAATTAATGAAACCAAAGGAGCCACTTGCTTCTTAGTTAATTCAATTTAATAAATAAATAAGTAAACAAGTACATAAATAAACACATTGAATTCAATAAATCTAATAAAATACTATTGAGCATCTACCAGAGACAACCAGATAATGTTCAAGGTACTAGGGATATAGCACTGAACTAAATATACATTATGTAACAAAAACAGATCCATGAACACTGTTTAATTCAAAGTCTCCCTTACAGGACTGTGTAAGGCTCTTTAGGGCAAGGACCTTGCTTGTTCTATGACCCAGTTTTTCCTCAGTACTCAACAATGCCTGGCACTAGTAATAATTGATACTTACTATTAACTGCTCATCATTACTGTTGATATATTTAACATATGTTTGTTGCATGAATGAATGTGCCCCAAAGCTACATAACTGGAACTTGGTGGAGCCACAGTTTGAACCCAGTCTTTGGATAGTGATGAAAACAGTTGCCATTCATAGGCCCTATGCTGAGTGCGTTGCCATCATCATTTCACTAACCCTTAGAAACTCTTGAGAAAGAGATAGTATTACTCCCTTTTCATTGATAAGGGTTCTGAGCTTCAGATACTTTTTTTTTATTAGCTTCAGGTACTTAATTGCCTTGCCCAAGGTCACCCACTGGGTCTGTGCCCTCCAAATCTAAGCCTGTCTAGAGCCCAAATCCCTTCTCTTTCACAGCCTTTGTGTCTGTGCTAGCCAGAATATCTAGCTACCGTAGAGGGAAAGGTTCAGTGTATTAACTAATTGGGCCTCAAGGTACCAAGCAGTACAAGCAATTCATTTGACTGATTTTCTTTCTTCAATGAATTTACTAATTTGTTTCATAAAACTGACCACATCAGCTAGTTATATTAATGGTAAATCAAATTATGTTTGTTCATTTTTTTCCTTTTACTAAGTCCTCAGGAATCTGACAGCCACTCATTAATTGTGAAATCCTGGGCAAGTGCTTGACCTCTTTGGGCTTCCATCACTGTATCAGTAGAAATGCAGATTATAGTAATTTCTACCTAGTTTAGCTACTGAGAAGATTAAATGGAGATAGCTCTTTAGCTCCTAATTCAATGCCTGACCCTAAGGAGTTTTGATAAGCAATACCTGCTATTTTGTTTATCATTGTAATTGTTAACTAAATGTTATATTTCACTATCATTTTTGTTCTAAGACTTTTACTTGCTTCCTTGACCTACATCCTTCAGCTTCCATTGGAGGCAGGCAGAATTACTTACTTGTTCCTTATTGGAATTTGTGGAGTTTAAATTATGTCTTACAAATTGGCTCAGGTCTCTTACTCCCTACTGTTTCCTCTAATTGCATGCATTTTGAGTGAAGTTCATTTGTCTTTTTACTACCAGCCCTTTAATATCATCTAACATATAGATATTCCATGATGTTTGTTAAATTGAATGAATAGATCATATGTTTATTCATGGTGAATGGATAGATCAGTTCTCTTTTGTGAATCTTAAGTTAATATCATTTATGGTATCCCATTGATTTTTTTTACTGAATTTATTGGGGTGACATCGCTTCAGAAACTCATAAAAGTTTCAAGTGTACAACTCTATATAACATCGTGTGCATGCTGTATCATGCATCTATTGCCCAAAGTAAAGTCTTTTTCTGTTCCTATTTATTGCCCCTTTGCCCACCTCCACCTATGCCACCTATCTTCCCTCTGGCTCTCACTATACTGTTGTCTGTATCCATGTGTAATATGTGTATGTATATATAAATTTGATGTGCTCTTTACATGTATCACTTGTGTGTGTCATTTAATGCTGGCACTCTTATCAGTCTCTTTTCATTTGAATATGCCTTGCTACTTATATTCTTGACCTAGATCTCTTGTTTTCTGTAAAGATTTTTGCTGCCTATACAGTGGGTATTTTTATTTTATTTTTTACAGTTTTTTTTCTTGCTAGTGCTATATTATGGACTTTTTTTCCTGCCATTCCTGCCATAGGACATTATAAAAAGACTGTCTTACTTTCACTTAAACTTTTATTTCCCACATCATTTTACAGTATACATTTTACTCTGTTCCCCATCATTAATACATTACCACTTGACTCTATCATTAGGCTGTCAATCTGTAAAACTCTTGAAGAAGAAAGAGAGGCCTTATTTTAAATAGGCCTGATACTTTACTAAAGATGTTGGTGCACTGTCTAAAATTTTATTCTTGTCAAGAAAATGCTTTTGAAATTTTAAGGAGAAGTGAAGATTAGAAAAGCTACAAAACCAGGGAATATTTAGGGAGAAGAAAAATAAATAAAAGAAGGACAAGATCCACTACAAAATACTAGAGAAGGTCCTTGCCTTATTTCAAAATAACTAAATATGTAATGAAGAATATCCTGAATGGTCAGACTATGGTTCTAAGCATGAAATTCTCCCTATGGGAAAATGGTGGTTGAAGGTTCTAAGCCAGAGTTCTATTCCACTACTAGTGAAAAATGAAACATTATTAAATGTGAATTTCTAGGTTAAAGGTACTACAGATTAGGGTTTTGAGCCTGGATATAAAAAGGAAAGGGAACACTTAATAACTATTCCCAAAGAAATGTTATATAAATGTTGGTAAGTGGCAGTTTCTCCATTTCCAGTGAAGTTAAGATGAGAGAATATGCCTGAAGTGCGGTAGGAGAGATTTATGTTAAAATTCGGAGAAACTGTCTGGTCTCTGAAATGCTCAAATATGTTACTAAGCAGAGCAGGACTTGCCCCACAAGCAAGGCTGGAGAGTTTTCCAAGATTCTGTGTCATTAGGCAGGGTTTCCAGGGACAGCACTGCCATAGTTTCAGCTGTTCTCTGAGATAATCTGACCTGAATCATGAGAAACTATGGAACTTTTATCAACTTCAGACTTTACATTAAAAGGGGGGTGGCAACCAAACAAAGGAATGAGGTAGTTCTTTATGAAAATGCAGGCTCTGACTATCCCATTTGCCATGTAACTGTACAAATGCTACAGCAAATGAGAAACTGCAGTTAGCTTTCTTTGCCAGACAGAGGAAAAATTATGTATCTGCTTAAAACAGGATGATTTTCAATGCAAAGGAATTGATAAGTATAGAAAACAAAGTTTCATATTGGGAATCGCATATATAGACAGCAAAGGGGGTAGGTCTGAAGTAAGTACACTCCTTAGGCTCTTCCATGAAAAACTTCAATCAACTGCTAGTTTTTGTTTCACAAAACTTTGACATATGTCCCTTGACCTTTACCAACTACCCTTTCACGTTTGACACTTAACATTTGCTACATAATTACAATTCACATTAATTAATTTCAACACTATCAGTTAAGTTATATTTAGCTAAGAACACTCACTTTTGTCTTTTGTGAGTAGCAGTGCAGTATTATTACAAAGAGGTAGTCAGGAGGGCAACAGAGATAGGAGAAGAATGATTCAGTGTGCAGATAATTGTTTCAAGTGAAATTTAGCTCGGTATTTTTGTTCCTGTCCTCAGTAGAACTGAGATTTAGCACCTCGCATTGGCATTTAGCCCCCACCCCCACATAGGAGGAGGCAGTGCTGGGCGGGCGCTGAGAACGAGCCACACCAGAATTAAATTATAGCACAGTTCTAACACTGGCAAGAATTTTCTCTGGCCAGCTCTTGGGTGCAAAGCTGGTGATTCCAAAAGAGAGGCAAGGCATCCCTAGAAAGGATCTCCATATGGTGTGGCATCACTCTCAGTGAGGGGAGCTAACATGGTTGTTGTTTAAAGAGCATATCATCCACAAAGTGGTGACCATTCCCCCCCAAAGTAGTGGGAGCCAGAATATTTATTCATAGAAGAGCTGTAGTTCTAACCTTATAAAGCCACTCATGAAATTGTCTTTTTGGTGGATTATTCCGTAATGGGACCAGAAGGCTCACTAGAAACACATAAAATCCAAGATATTTGACCTCTTTCCCTGAGTTTTCCAAGTGAGAAAACATTTTTATCAGTTTATGTATTGCATGCTCTTTTGCTTTGTGAAAATATTGTATAAGAGTATGGATATGCAAATTTGACTTTCACCTGAAGCTCAAAATACTAGAGAACCATTATTACAATCTGTCAGTTTTGGGGATGTTAGCATGAAATTGTGGTCCACTAGTTTACTGTGCCACTGAAATATTTCTGTCTTTTAGATCCATATACAGAACAGGAAGAGAGAAGCCCTCCATTGGTAGATATTGCAGGTGAAACAGTTTAAACCACCCATATATATCTCACTGAAGATACAGTAATAGTAAATAGAAATTTTTTGAAAGGGTATACCCAGGTAGCCTCCAGCTATTAAAGAATAAGCAAAAGAAAAGAAAACAATTTTGTAGCATTTTTATTTGTGGGACTATAGAACATTTTCCCTCCAGTAATTCAACTTTTATGTGTAGAATCTAATTCCATGCCTTCATCTCATCCTCTTCCTACAGTTGGAGGGCACAAACCCTGGCAGAACTCATTTTCCTATCCATCCCATAGGAAAAATTACAGCCTCTCTATGCCAAGGATTTAAGTAGCTCTGGTTCAGTAGTCCCATAATTCAGCATCAAGTCACCTTTCTGCTGTTTGGACACTGAAAGATTATTGCAGTCCCAGTAACTGGCCTTAAGTCTTAACCCTGAGACCAAGTCTACCTTGAGTCCTTGATGGGACCCCAAATACCTCCCTTGGTACCCATGCATGATACTCTAATTGGCCCCCAAGATAAGGTCTATGGCTTTTTTTTCAGTTGTCTCCTCCCACTCCTACCATCCTCCACTGACTGTAGGATAGTGGAGTTCTAGTTATGAAACCTAGTCTTATGATTAAGGTCTTTGGACCACTGAAAACATCTCTGGCTTCAATTTCCTGCTCAGGCCTCTGACCTGGGCTTACTCTGGGATCCTTATCAGCTGGCTCTGCTCATTGCTTGTCACAGCAGCCTTGAATCTGTCCATTTCCAGAAGTCGCTGGGCCTTTTGGATACTCTGATTCATCTTTCAAACTGGACTGACTCCCCGCATCTTTCTGAATCAATTGCCTGGAGTGTATGTGCTACCCCAGGGAGCAACTCCATTACAGGTTTGGCTCTTCCTGACCTGTCCTGCAGTTGACCTTGGCCAAAGCCTGCTATGAAGTAGTATAGGAAGAGGTTAAGCTTTAATATTTAGAGGATCATACATAGATGAAAGGGGGATATCATACCCTATATTTAGGAGCAAATAATATTTTCAAGAGTGGGAAAAACTTGAGTCTTTTATTTTTTCTCAGTTTGTTGATATACTGTAAAATAGAAATATTTTTGTGTCAAATATTTACTATTAAAAATTTTAGGTATTTTTTGTGTTTTTCAATATCTTTCTTTAATGGAGTGAATTGGTGGCTTTCCATATATCTTGAGATTAAAGATAATTTTATTTTGTGATTTGTTTTGTTCTCTGTTTTTACATTTCAAGGTATTGCACAATGGCCTCATTATGGAACTGAAACATCCGACTGTAGGAAAGATATCAGTCCCAGGTTTGAAATTTTTCATTTTTTAAACATTTTCCTTAAAAATCATTCACTATGCTGATTGCTACAAATAGCTGATGATCCCCCAAACAACTTGTCAAGACATTGTCCCAAGTTTTCATTTTGGATAAAAGTTGAAATCACATCCACAAGAATGCATGCTGAGGCTACAGAATAGTGTCTTTGCTCTGACAAATGTCTGGCTGTCTTGGTGACAACAAAATGCTCATATTACAACTCTATGTTTTGTAATCATGTATTCACAAAAGTACATTATGTAATTTCTAGCAGCTATATGATGATAGATGTGTCAAATATGAAATTACATGTGGTTCATATGAGAATGAAGAAGGAAGTTAGGCTCAATGGTGGTGGTGCCCAATGGAGGTTACTGACTGTTCGGGCAAAGGCATTTTCTTTCCAAATTATTATTTTAGGGTATTAGCTTTGTAGATCAAGAAATTAAGTGTTTTAAGTAAACTCAAAATATGTTGAATTCTTGTAACTTGACTCATACCAAACATACTCACCAAAGAATTTTGGCCTAGGCCAAAATGCCAACTTTATATGTCTCAGGGTAGTTCTCTTTCCTTGTAGCCAGAAGCCTTGTGCCTGCCTACTCTCAGAGCACTCAGACGGTAGCAAGAGGTTATGAATAACCTGCTACCATCCACAGGCTTTACTTCTCTAGTGACTATAATATGACCATTCCTCATATCTGTTGTCTCTACTCTGGGAATTGCTGGAAAAACACTCCATATTCTTTTTCATTATGTCCCTATTTTATAGACTATATACAAACTATACACTTATTTTTTTTCTTTTCTTATGACAGAGGATAATGAAATTAGCTAGGATATAACTTTGGTCACAATTTTCCTGAAACTATATCCTAGTCACCTTGCTTGAAACTTGAGTATTCCCCAAACTCTTCAGTCACTTCAGTCAAATGGCATACATTTACTTTTACAGGTTTCAGGTCTCATTTATTGAATAATTACATTGTTAATTTAATTTTAGGTATATTATAGTTCTAAGATTTGGGATCAACCTGACAATAATGTCTGAGAACACATCAAAAAATGGCCATTGGCATGTTAAAAAAAGAGGGAATTACGATAAATAAAGAACATTATGAATTATGAATTAAAGAATGTTAAGAGCAGGTATAAGCATACCAGATATGGAGATCACATTTTTAAATGAAAATGCTGTATCATGATGAAAGGTAGTAAAAAAGAACATGTTAATAAAAGCTAAGTAGGTCATTTATTCATTCATATATTAAGCAAATACTATGTCCCAGGCAATACTTTGGGTCCTTGGAATTCAAAAATAAACCAGATACCTTGGTCCTTGCCACATGGGGCTCATACTCAAGTGGAAAATCAGATAATAAAAGCAACCAACAAATGTTCCCATAACTAAGTCATGGTAAGTGCAAGGAAGGAGAACAGTGTGTTGTCATAGAGAATAATGGGGACAGAAGTCACCTGTGTTAATTTTGTGGATCAGAGAAAGACTCTCTGAGAGGATGGTTTATAAACTGAGAACTGACGGATCTAAAGGAGTCAACATTTGAAGAGTAGGGGAAGAGCAGAAGGACCACATGTGAGAGAACTCTGAGTTGGGAAGGAACTGGTTACATTTCAATCCAGTATGAAAGATGAGGAAAGGAGGCATGAAATGAGATTGAAGAGAAAGGTGAGGCCCCACTAAATGTGGTTTTATTCTAGTTTTAAGCAGGGGAGTGAAATGACACAATTTATAACTTTAAAGCAGCAAGTCAGGTTAGGAAGCTCTCACAGGAGTTTAGGTGATGATATCTTAAATTAGGGTCATGGTAATAGCAAAAAAGAAAAAGGAGTGGTCAAAAATGTAATGATGGAGTTTTCAGTATGAAAAGACTTTAAAGGACACTTTGTTCGGTGGTTTCTAACTTTAATTTTTAAATAGTAAACTGTCCATGTGAAGTCTCAATATCTAAAACAGATCAAAAAAGAGTTTTGTTGTTCGGTAGGTTAGCACTCCAACTGTACAGGTTTCTTTTGCTTCTACCATGCGCTCTAAACACCCCCTTAGAGTCATGGGCCTTGACAAACAATTCAAGAACCACTGACCTAATTTAATTACACAAGTTTAAATATGAAGTCCAACAGTAATTGATTCTTCAATACGTGAGAGAAAAGGGTAAACATTTGAAATTTAATGCAATTGTTTGCATGTTAGTAAGGGAAAAAAGTAAGTCAGTCGCCAACCTAGAATGAACTCACTAGATGTAATACTCTTGTCACTCAGATGTGAATTTGTTGACTTTCCTGGTAAATGAATGAACAATCAATCTCAGGAAGAGGGAAATATTTTTTCAGATTCCTTGAAGGTGAAAGCATACCCCTTTTGCTTACTTTAATTTATAAGAATATCTGTAAGCTATAGTCAAAATAGTGCTGTGTAATAAATAACCACAACAATCTCAGTGGCACTCAAACATAACATTTATTTATTCCATGGATGTGGATCCAAGTGGGGGTTGACTGATCCGGGCTGGACATGCCGAAGTGGCTGTTGTTATAAGCTAAGATCTGGTATCTAGTGAGGCTTTGTCCTCACTGTGAGTTAGGCTCAGTTTTGCTCTACATGTCTCTCATGTTCTTCTCATGGCAATGGCAGGAGAGCAAGATGGTAAGTAGAAACCACAATGCCACTTAAGACCTTCTGCTGAGCTATTAGATCCTTCTGCCCTCATTCTATTGGTCAAAAGCAAGTTTTAGACTGTATACAATAGGTAGGGAAATGTCTGTTTTTATGTGAAACTGCAAAGTTACATGGCAAAGATATGGGCATAAGGAGGGGTAAATAACTGGGGCCAACAATTCAGTTTACCACAGTAAAATTCTCAAATCTGTAGTCTTTTTTATCTTTACTTCTCTTTGGGAAATTTTTTTTCTTACTTTAATTTCTTTAGAGCTTAAGAGTATTTTTTTAACTTTTTTTATTGTCATTCAAGTACAGTTGTCTCCATTTCCACCCCAACTTCCCACCACCCCAACAGTCCATACTCCCCACCCTTGATCCTACCTGCTCTTTGATATGTCTATCTTATTGACTTACCTTATATAATTTCTATAAAATTATCAATATAAGAAGTCTCAGATTTGAAATGCAATGGGTGTGTTTAAGTTATTTTTGGAATTAGTATCAGTGTCTCTCCAAAGCAGCCTATCTAGACTCCCCATAAAAACAGAGAGACAGTTCTGCTTATAGATGTCAGATAAGAATTTGCAATTGTTTCCTTTAATTCAGTGTATCCCAGTAAGAGGCCACTCAGGGAGAATACGAGATATTAAGTACAAAGAGAATTTATCAGTAAATAATTCAAAATTTTCCTGTATGTTGCCCTTTTCATTGATTTATTTACCTGTGATAGTTTTGCTTTTCTTTGTAAGTAATTTTCCCTTTGGAGAATTCATGAATGTTGTAGAAATAACTCAGATTCTCCCACAAAACCTCAGTGAAGTGAATATGCTAAAACAGGAAGGGTGGGTAGAGTGAAAAGCAATTTTATGCTACACTAGTTTTTAGTTAGCCAGTGGAGACACATTTTTGAATTCATTAAATGTAGTTCTATAGATTTACATATATATTTGCATCTTCACATTTACAGTAAATGTTACCATTAATGTTACTTCAAACTACTTATTTATATTTCCTGTTATTAGTGAACCCGTACTGAATTTTTGATACATTGTACTAATTTTCCTGAAGCATTTTGTCTTAGTAGTTACTTAGTACTACCTATCTCTTGAAGAGAGCAATAATTCTTATGTAATATTGATTGCACCTTTTTAGAGATGTATAAATCCATAGCAGTCCCTCACATTCTCAGATTAGAGCTCCTGTGTATTCCTAATTGATCGATACTTAAAGATATCGGTCAACCAATGTTTAATATACTTTGAATAGGAATGGAAAATTATTTGCCTCTTCAAAATTTCTGTTGGCTACTTAAATAATTATTGTAAGCATTTAGTACATTATTATAGTATTTGCAATTATTACCGATATTAGATAAAGTACAAGTATTATGGTCTAAATTACTCCTTTATTAACATCTATTCCAACATACTTTTTATATCACTTTCTCCCTCCACTATACAATAAATAATTAAAAAATAAATTTCATTTGCTTATATATATGACATAGTGAAAGCATGTGGTATAGTTAATACTCAAATTATCTCTAAATATGAGCTGTAGTTATGCTAATTCTATTCTTTATTTCACATATTGTTCATGAAACTTCTCTCATTTGAGCTTTATAGCCTGTTTTACAGTTAAACGTAGAGAGAAACTAATACAAATTTATTATTAATGGGGGTATAAAAGAGAAAAGGTATCATACTTTTCTTTGCTAAGCTTAAAGATTCTTGCATTTTAAAAATCCCCAGTGAGGGAAGTAGTCCTTAGTTTTTGCTCATCATTAGCTTAGTGACAGAAATGTAAGCACCCTGGGCACAATGTACTAGTTTGCTCACAATTAACTAATGCAGCCTGATCAAGTGCCAAATCTTCAAACACACACTTACTCACACGCATACTCATACTCACATACAACTAAATTCACTAACCCTATTGTCTTCCATATGCTATATTAAGGTTTGGTGACAGATTTGTACCCAGAACAGGCCCAGCCCATCAAGGACATTATAGTTTGCCAGGGAAGGCAGCATTCAATAAATTCAGAAAAGTGGGATGAGTATTTTAATGGAAAACTGGAGGCTACAGCAGTATGCTCTGAGAGTACAAACCAGGGAGACTTAAGCTAGTGTATAGAATCAGGAAAGTTTTCCTGAGAAGTGAACTGTAAACAGACTAGTGAACAATGACCAGTTGTCAGCTGAGCCAAACTGGTGTGGGCTAAAGGAGCAATGAGGAGCCAGAGTACTAGTGTCTGGAGGAGATGAGAAAGGGATCAAAGGGAGAAATGGGGGAGGAATAGACTCAGAGTTACCCTGGAGAGGCAGCCAGAGTCCAGAAGAAGGAGATCTAAAATACAACTAATGATCAAATGAAAAAATAAATAAAAATTTAAAGGAAATCTATACTGAGGGCTCTGAGATCCCTATTATCTAGGGACAAAGGTAGGACTTGGAAGAAGACTTTGGGTAAGAACTTCAAACCTAATTGGGAAGATGTTCTTATTGATTGAGTTTAGGGCTATTTCTAAAAAGCTTCTAAGTTGGTTAAAGATTTTTATAAAACTCATAGTATTCTGCACTTTAAACTGAAATTAATAAAAATTTGTCTGTTAATTACTGAAATGAAAAGTTACATTAGAGCTCATGACATAACATTTCTTCTGCAAAAGATTGGCCATTATATAAATATTACCTTATCTGTGACTTTATTGAAAAGATCTTAACATTAGTTATTACATTACAAAGGACTTCCAGTTTCCAGTGAGCCATTCACCATTTGTATTTTCTTCTTGAAATACTGCTGGCCTTGGCTTTTAGCCAGAGTGGAACATTCTGTCTTTCCATGTAGTGCATAGGGGCCAAAACAGCCTTGGTGCTGAATTCCAAACTTCAAAGGATATCACTGAAATTCATTTGCTGTTAGGTAAGTTCTTCCCCACAGTCTTTTTCAGATTCCTTCCTGCATTTGAATTGTGGTTATTTGATTCCAGCAGCATTTCTGGGAAGCACTGTAGTACTTGAGTGTGTCAGCCCTGTGAAAGGGCAGCAGTCTTCCATGCACAGAAAATAGTTTTGAATTGAATTATCCTGGACTGCTGGTCTCCTGATCTGTGTTTTTCAGAAAGCAGCACCAAGTTCTTTTAAATAAAACTTTTCATTAGTATTTTCCCATAGGGTTTTAATATTTGTATTTGGAACCTGCAATAATTCTTAGCTAGTGGGTGTTGGATGTGGGAACAGTCACCATTATGAATTAATGTAGCTCCAATGAAGGTATTAGATTATTGGTGTTTATATTTTCAGTAAATTTTTAAAAAGTTAAATGCTCATTATTTGATTATCTGATGTATTTTATTTCTGAATGTTTTGCAACTTTATATAAATGATTTTCTAAAACACCTTTCTTTTGTAAGCTCCTGGGGAGAAAGATACTGTCATTTTAAATCTAACCAATACCCTCTATACCAGCTAAGTATAAATATTTTCTGGGTGATTAAAATAAAAAAAAACTTTAGATGAAAAATACTTAAAAAGACAATTTGTGATCATTTTAAGCAATATATATATATTTATATAAATATAAATTTACTTATATATTTATATAAATAAATATATATATATATATATATTTGTGAACAGGTTGGCTACATGGAGAAGCTATCTGACAAGAGATTTATTCTGCTTCTTTAGTTTGTTTCTAAACTGAAATACACAACTTAAGTGACTACCTAGTATCTTGCCTGGTTATGAATCACCTCTTCTAGGCTACATGAGACTTCACTTTGCCCTGTTACTTTTATCTTTTTTTCTTCCCTTTAGGTAGAAAGTTTGATAGTGTTTCTGAACTCACATAGCCTCGAAGTGCATTTACATTTCTATAATGGATAACTGTAACAGGGAAAGCTGTCACAAATCTCTTTGGGGAAAAAATTAAGAGGAACCAAAGTTTCAGTTTATATTCCTCATATAGTTTAAATATGTGAGTTCTAAGGAAGAATTTTAAGTAAAAGCAATCTGAGACTAAATGGTAGGATAACTTATTTCTTCCAGATAGAAAAAATCTTTCAAATGACAACAGGAAGAGTGTAAAGTTTCCATGTTGTGTGTAGTGCATAATCTGTCTTCTAGAAAGAGCATACTCCTTCAGGGAGCAAGCTAAGCTGTGAAAAAGAGGAAAGAGATGAAAGGAAGTTTCCACAGTCTGTCAACAGAATGAGAGAGAGAAAGCTGGAAGGGAAGGGAATTTTCATATAGGCTAGACATGGTACTTCCCAAAGTCCTCAATTATTTTTAACTTTATTAAACACTTAACCCAAGGCAATATACTGAGAGTTAAATAAATCAATATATTCTCAGATGATTTGACATTGAGTGCCTGCAGTCTTCTCTGGAAGTCCCGTAAGAGTAAGGCGTAATCTTATATACTGTTGCCTTCCAGTGAGAGAAATGAATAGCACAAGGACTTCCCTTCTCTAGGAGATCTTGGAGGAAACAGGAGGTGTGAATCACATCCCCGGGAATGTCTTTCCCTCAGGAACAGGGAATTCCTAAGAGCCAAGTTACTGTCACTGATGTGACTTAGGGATCTCCATCAACTATGCTTATCTGTACCATGAGGAAGACATATTTTGTTAGACCCAGGCTTTCATGCTCAGGGAATTCATATTCCTATTGGTTGGGACTGGGAACATGGCCAAGAACTTAGTTGCTCCTCTTCAACATGTCCTTATCAATCTATTTGCTAAGATAAGTAAATCTGTCTAATAGACAAGAAAATCTTGTTGCAAATTAGTCCTAAGTTATCAATGAAATTCTGGGTCACAGAGTAATTCTTCACTATTAGGAAGTGACATTTAAACTAAAGAATTTTTCTGGGTGAATATTTAATTGGACTTATACATTGTTTGGGGTATTTTCTCAAATATTAATATACTGAATGATCCTTGAGGTAGGAGTTGTGTTTGAAATCATCTGAATGAAACAAATTTAGAAATCAAAACAAGATCAAGATAAAAACAAAAATGAAAAGCCACAGGAAGAGTGGAAGCTTCAGTGTAGTACAGCATTTTCTTGTTGTTATTTGTCTTAGAAGGTGGAACAGAAATTTTCTGGGATTAATTCTTCAGTTCTTGTATTTGCTGCAGCTAACTTCCATTGGGTACTCAAAGTTCTTTTTATGGATCAAACTTAAGTGCTGATTTTATGATGGACCTTTACAGAATAAATTAAGTAAATGTAATTAGGCAAGTAGACTGGCTGGAGAAGTAAAATCTGATACCATGTAATAGCTAAATATAAAAAATTAAATTATCTTTCACTTTGGACTTCCATGTTATGGCATTAACTTGGATGATCAAGGAGTGACATTGTCTTTGCCACCAAGTGGGTTTCAGCCTAGAGTATTTTTTTTCTAATTTTCATTGCTCGATTTATTTATGGCTGGAGAAGGGGTCATTTCATTTCCCTCTGAAATAGAGATGGCTTTGCTTTCCTCCAGCATTACCAGGTAGGGACTTTTTTGGTTCATGGAAATATGACAATTAGGCTGAATCCTATAGGAAATTAAAAAAATATATATAGACCATTAAGATATCAAGATATATTCCTGTTCAGGAGGCTTAGCCAGAAAAATATCAATGCAGTGAACCACCTTTTTATTTAAAGGGCTTATGGTTTAATTTATTTAAAGGGTTTATAGGCACATCGTGTTTTGTTAAAATAGTGTTAGAGGAGGTGGAGAAATGGTAGCTAAAGTGTTAAATTAGAACCTCCAAGTATCATAACAAAATCAATGGGTAATGTGCAATATTTCATTTATCATATCACCTCCAAATCTTAAGCATTTATTTGGCACTGAGCTGGTCTGTGGGGATCATTGCTTTTCTCCACAACTTGAGCAAGTCCTATCTTATGTCTGTTAGTTCTGTGTCAGCTTTCATAGAACAATATCCCCATACCATCATATTTTTATCTTGTATGACATTAGCAGTCCATGTGTCTCTGGGCTCATTCTTTGAGTGAGATTAAGATTTCAATAGAAGGGAAGGGATGAGGGACCTTGTCCTTTATCAGAATACCATCTAAGTCACAGCAGCTGTGTGACTCTTGGAGTGGATGACCCGTTAATCTAACTTACTTGAAACGCTTTGTCTGTTAAAAGTGTTCCTATAACCCTCTATTTCACATTATTACAAGAAGCCACATGCTTTTCAAACAATTAAGCAAAAACCTAATTTTAATTAAATGAAAAAAGAGTTAACTACAATAATTTTGGGAATTAGAAGACAGTGTGTGGTGAAATGAAAGTACCAACAGGACTCTGCAGCCACAAAAAAAGCAAGAGAAATATACTATCCCATGCAGATTTAAAGAATATCCTCAATACAGTTTACCCCCGGTAAACTCCTCAAAGACAACTTACTGTCTTTGTATTGGGCCTTCAATTTGGTGTATGACCTTAAGTAACTCACTTCACCTTTTACTGCCTTGTATTCTTGTTCTAATGGGACCAATACTTTTGTTCTTCCAATTTAAAGAAAAAATGCAATTCACTGTACTATATGTAAGTATATTTTGTGAATAGATTTGAATGCATTATTGCCATTGAATATTCAAACTTGAAGTGAGGGAATGTAAGCAAACATCTTTTGACTACTTCTCTGCATAAGGTATGTATGTAAACCCTTTATATACATATTTGTTTAATCTCCAGAACAATTCAGTAAACCGTACATTATTATGTCCAATTTACAGATGAGGAAATTGACACTTGTTCAGTGTTGCAAAACCAAACCCAGTTTTGGATATCCCTGAAATCTTTCTTTTCCCTATTTAGTACTGTCTCCTAAAGTTGAGCCAAAAAGGAAAGTTAAACCAACTCTTACATTTTTGACCTTACAACTTTAGTCTCTAATTTAAAGGCTGCCTAATGTATTTTAAATGTTTCATTTAAAAATTAGCTTGGAAATTTATTTAAAGAATGTTTAAATTTCAAGAATTTGAACTTATATTGAGCCTACTTCCTTTGGGAATTGAGGCTTGTTTGTTTGTTTGTTTGTTTTTCTTTTTCCCAAAGTCTGTTGTGCTCAAAGAAAAAAAATACCTTGTTGGAAAATGCATTGTTAGGCCATTTTGATATTCTCAAGAGCATATAAGTGTAAATGCACCAAAGCACGCAGATTACATTTTCTTCAAGTTATACTCTTTTCACACATTAACAGAAAAGCAGTTTGAAGGGGAAAAAAGGAAATGTTTGGGATATATATGCAAATTTTAATCATCAAGAGACTAAAAATGTTAAGCTGCCACTCTGACTTTCCTAGATTTCTCATCCATCCAATGGCCTGGGTACCGTGAGGGCAAATTTCCTCTTGCTCACTGGGGGCTGGTTTTGTTATAAAGTTAGAGCCAGGTTTTCTTTGAGAAACATTAATTAAACTACAAACAATGCTATGTTGGTATAAGAAAGTTAAGATGAGTGGTTGATATTATGGCCAAAACAATAATTTAAAAAACTAATTGGTGAAATTCTGTATGATTCTACTTATATGAGTCAAATAAGTAGTCAAATTCATTGAGACAGAATATAGAAAGGTGGTTGTCAGGAACTGAGGGGAGGTGGGAATGGGGAGTTAGTGTTTAATAGGTACAGAATTCCAGTTGGGAAAGATGAAAATGTTCTGGAGAGGGTGGTGGTGATGGTCATGCAACAATGTAAATATATTTAATGCCACAGAACTATACACTTAAAAAAGGTTAAAATGATAAATTTTATGCTGTATGTATTTTACTGCAATAAAATATGATTACTAAACATAGATTAGCTAAGTTCTATGTTGTTTTCCCTGTATACACATGGTGCATATGTGTGGTATAGACACAAGACATGGTAGAGTGGAACACAGATAGGCTCAGTCAGCAATACTTGAGTGCAAAACCTGGCTCTGTAATTTATCATTGGAAATAATACACAGCCTCTCTAAGTTGTCTCAGTGACATCTGTCTTATCTGCAATAGGAAAATCAAACACTTAATCTCACTGTGACTTATAATAATTAAATAATGATATGTCCCAAGTGCTCAGCACATAGGAGTAAGTGAGAACACATTGTAGATAATTAATAAACTCTTAAGAGTATTTATAATATCTATAGTAGCAACAACTCTTGTGGAAAAATAAAACTAGCCACATTGTTATTTTTCAAACACTAAAAATTGAATAATCTTTTATATTTCTCTAAACCATGCAGATAAATAAATCACTATTTTGTTTAATATTTATCTGATATCTATTTTGTGCCAAGTGTTGGCTGACAAGGAGCTCAGACTAAGGGGCATTTGATAGCGACCAATCAAATGAAATGCAGTGGGCACAGGGAAACCCTGGGACTGGCAGTGCCAGATGTGTGTGTTAGGCAAAACCAGTCCATTTAACCATCTTTCAACTAAGAGCTCTTGGATAACTATGTGGTGCATGAAGTCAGTGGAGACCATGCAGTGTGGAAGCATCCTTCAAAGCCAGTGTTCTCTGACACATCATGCAGGTGAAAATAGTAATTCAGAGAATATATATGAGACTGTAACAGCTTGTTTAGGATAAATTAGAGAAAGACTAAGATATAGTGCAATGCTTCCAAAATATAATCTGCAGTTTCCTGTAGCCTTAATATTTGTCCTACCAATAAATGACCCTGTTGTCAGACAAATTTGGGAAACCTATATTAAACAAAGGTCAATAAATTTTCTTAACTGTGACATTTCTTAGAATCATTTACATTCTGAGATAGGTTTGTATCTCTAAGAAGAAGTTACTGAATACCATGCTTTCTTGTTATTTGACAGTGGAACCCTTTCCCCTGCAGAACTCTTATTAAGATCCCATGGGAAAGCACTTTGTGGGGCATTCCACTAGTGTCCCCTCAAGGTGCATTTGACAAGCTGTAATGGTCATTTCCTGGATAAATTGGTTAGTTACACTAACAAAGGGAAAGAAAACTGACCATTCTCCAAGGGTTGAAATTTTTCTTCTTTCTTAGGTCAAGGGACAAAGGGTCCTGAGGCGTATTAAACTTTCTTCTTCTTCTTCTATGGATATCAAACACATATGAGCACTGGGCAGGAGAGGGTTAGCCAGGAGCCCTGCCCTGGCAGTGCCTGGATGGCTGAGAGGTCAGAGTGGTGGTGAGGGCACTTCACTCCAAGCTGGTTCAGGCTCTGCCAGTGAGTCTCATTTGACAATGAAAGACATCAATAATGGAAATGGATAGAGGGCAACACCAAAGTGCAGATCAAGAATAGCTCACATGGTGATGCTCTTGCACTAGAAGCAAAATCTATCCTCAGATCTAGGGAAATCACTTGAGAAAAAAACACTTTTTCTTCACTGAGCCTAAGTAAAGCTGCATTAGGAGAATTCTGCACAATTGTTCATACTCTAGCTTAGAAAATGGAGTTGATTAAGTGGAAAGACATTTTTAAAATGTGACAAAGATGATGAGGTGTTTAAAGGGTAGGATTTAAGTAGTAAGATGTGGTGGAGAATTTAAGATGTATGACTGAGTAATAATTACAGTGAAGCATGTGATAGCTGCCTATAAATACCCAATTAATTGCCTAATGTAGCAAATAAGGAAAAACAGCCTTTAAGCACCAAAAGGAAAACTGGAATTGAAAACTACTAGGGAAACATTATTTACATTGCAAGAGAAATTAGCTCAGTTATTTGAATAAATATTTAGGATGATACTTCTCTTTCTTAAACTATTTTAAACTAAGGTTTTTTTTTTTTCATTTAAAAGGATGCATACATTTTCATGTTTCTTAGGAGCAGAAATTAAAGAATAAAGAAAAAATTTTAATTTGCTGCAGGGTATTGTGAGCCAGTGACAACACCTGAGGTTGCTTCAAGCCTCTGGACATATTTTCCTTAATTTGAATTATAGTGATATGCATGGTATTAAGTAACATAGAAAATTCATGCATTATTTTACACTGTGTGTGAGAATGCACCTTGTAATGTAAAGCGTAATAAGGATAGTTGCTATAGGGAGCACTTGCTAAAACTAGCTAATCCTTAGTGAGTATTCTTATTATGCATTAGGTACATAACATATGTAGTCTCATCATTACTTGACACTCTGTGGGAGACACTGGTATCCCCACTTTATAGATGAGCAAACTAAGTATTAGCAAAATTAGATGAGCTGACCAAAGTCACACAACTAGTAAGTTGCAAAGCCAGAATTTGTATCAATTCTCTTACTCAAAAATCCATGCTCTTTTATTGTGATGCTATGCCACCTCCTGAAGGCACTTTTGATTATGAATTTTAGAAACTTTAAACCAATAGCTTATTATATATGAAGCACTCCTGAGAGTGAAATAGTTTGCTTGTGTTTGAGAATGGGTGGTCACTAAGAGTGTTATCTACAATTATCCTAGATAAAACCATACCATGGCTTAAGCAAAGAGCTTGCCCAGGGTTTTGCATGGAATGCACTTGGCAAGACTAGAAGAAAGGGCAGTTGGCTCTGGGTCTCTAGGCATTCAGAGCTCATATATGGAGGAGCTCTGTCAGATCTCAAAAACAGCATCCAGATTTGATTATAACTTCTCTTTGTGGTCTTTGAAGCTTTTTGGTATTTCTTCCCTAGCCTTAGAGAGTTCAGACCTATTTTCACATAAACAGAAATGCTTCTTCCTTTCTGAGCACTTCATTGTTGGTGGCATTGTAGAATGTCCCAGGAAGGGGGAAATGAGGCCAATCATAAAGGAAAAATTCCTCTTTGGCTTGCATGTTTATATGAAAATGCCAAAGCTATCAGCTGTTACAATAGCAGGCCTGGGTAAAGCCCCCTTTCCCAACTGCCCTACAGCATACATACAGAAGGGGTAGATAATTCCAGTAGGCTTAATCAGAAGATTAAAAAAAAGCTCCCACAAGTATCAGCCCAAATTCATGAGTTTTACAGGAAACTAGGAAATATGTGGTTTGGTACACTTTTTATTTCAGTAAGAGGTTCCCAAGTCATAAACATGGAAGTGACAATTCAAATTCTAACCATTCCTTATTAAATACCTTACCTGAACTTACCACTGAAAAGAGCATTTTCCTTGAATGGGGAGAATGTAGAATAAAAAAAATTAACTTGACATACTAATTTCTAGGACATTTGAGACAAACAGCCCATCAGTGTTACCGTTACCTCATTCGCCTTTTTTAGCCATCAATGCTGATGCTTATGTCTTTTACATTCATGGAGCACACTTCAAATGTAAGGAATTCAGTTACATAGCAGGACCTTAGCAGAGATGATATATATCACCTTGTTGGCTATCTTTATAATGCCTTCTTCTTTTCTTAAAAAAATATAAATGGTATATCAGAACTGATGGAAAAAACAAATGTGAAAGGAAAGTTGAAAAATAAGTATATTTAAACAATTGTGGAATCATTTAAGACAGTAAAGTGAAGTCAACTCTAGAATCAAAAATATTATCCTGAAGATTACATTTTTTTGAATGAAGTTTAATTAATGGGGTTTCAGTGTATTGAACTGTTTAAGCATCTTCCCTGTCAACATTCCCAATAGAGGTAACCCCAGTCCTATTTCCTTTCTCTCCTGCCTGGCGTCCAAGGTAAGCCGTTTCCTGGATATGAGCAAGATTACAGCTGGGTCTCACACTCAGCTCTCCAAAGCTAGCCACAGCTTGGAGCAGCATGATCTTTTGGGGGAAGGAACTTCCTGGTGGTGCTGAAGGCTCATCTTTCTCTATTATTCCTATTTTAGAGGTTCTTTGTATTTACAGTAGCTCCAGTTATGGTCAAAATGACACCATCCTGTCCCTTAGTCTCCTTTGCCTGGGTATACCAACAAGGTCCTTAAGTCCTTAGAAATTATAAGTGAGAGCTTACTCCATATTTGTCATTTTAATTACAATTTCATTAGTTGCCTTCCCTTCATTTGCTGTGAATTACAGACAGTTTTTCTACATCTTTAATTGTGAAATTTTTCAGTAAGACCAAAAGAAAAAAGAAAATAAGAGCTGTCATTTAAACACATATTGTCTTAAATTAAATTAAAACTATAGGAACTCCAAGCCAAAGGCTGCCATTCTGGTTAAATACCAAGATGTTTTCCGTACAAATGAATTCTAAGAACAATCTAACAATAGCTGGGGTGTTGGGGGGACAGTGGGGAGAAGGGTTTTCAGGAACTACTATAAAGGACACATGGACAAAACCAAGGGGGAGGGCAGAAGCAAGGGAGGGAGGAGGGTTTAGATGGGGTGAGGGGGAGGGGGGAGAGAAAATGCAGACAACTGTAATTGAACAACAATAAAATAATTAAAAATAAATAAATATGTAACAAGAAAACAAAATAAAAACCAAAATAAAACAATAATAAACTTTACTTGCAGATGCTTCTTGGACTCTTTGCATTCAGTCATCACCCCCAACTCCCTGACAGCAATCCAAGCTCTGATATAAATGCTTTTGGAGGCATACCTTTTAAAAAATAAAATAAAAACAATGATTTCCCTAAAATAAAAAATAAGCAGCTATCTTTTAGGCCTTCATGTCATCTATTTGAGTATTGAGCAAAAAGAAAAATTAACTGTTTAGAATCAGAATTTTCTAAACTAATATAAAAATCAAATTTGAGTCCTTTTATCATTTGTTTCCTTGGTGTTTATGTAAAAGGGCATAGGAGGTAATATGAAAGAAGGCTAAAAGAAGGCAAATAAATGCAGAAAAGTAGAATTCATGAGTGAAGAAAATAGAGGGAATACTCATATTTGAAGATTTGAAATGGTCTTAATCTTTTACTCCAGTTTGCTTGTTCCTGTGCTTTTCTTGAATATCAAGTGTCACCCTGTAAGTTTTCATTCAAGTATTTTCTTTAGACTGCTCTTCTTTACCCTTATTAAATACTTCACATATCCAAAAGGAAATGTCAGCACTTAAGCTTTTGTGTAAGGTGGGAAAAGGAAAAAGTTTATTTTGCTGCTCTTCTATTTAAATGCAATGGAAATTTGCTATAATTTTTATTTTTGCATTCCAATATAATATGGCTAAATCCATGACTCTCCAAAAAGTACAGAGAAAGCAATACATAACACCTATACACACATTCTGGTGTCAGTCCTGGTGTTACAATGAAATTCAACCTTATACTTTTACATGTGAGTATTATACCTGTTGGTTTATTTCTTCCCCATATTTAAATTCCTGCAAATTCCAATGCCAATTTATTTTTGTTTTCTAATACAAAATGTAAATCTCAATATGCTACTGAGAATTAAGGCTTTGATATGATATCACTTACATGTGGAATCCAAAGAACAAAATACATTGACAAAGAAAATAGAAACAGACCCATAGACATAGAGAACAGACTCTTGGCTTCAAGAGAAGAGGGGTGCTAGGGACCTGGGTGAAAAAAGGTGGTGGGATTAAGAAGTACTAATTGGTATACTGGAAATATTGGGGGAAATACTTTATAAAGCATATAAAGCATTGGGCAAACCACTATGCCTTATGCCCAAAACTGATTAAAAAAAACAGTAATCAAAACAAAACAAAACAAAAAACAGTTCTATATCATGAACAAAACATAAGAAGAAATTCAGCTACTATTCAGTGATGAGTTAGAGAGTTTGCATTCCACATTTATATTTAGATGAATATTTAAGTGCTTCATTTAAAGGAAATCAATATAAGTAATTACTAGTGGCTTAGCCAAAGCACACTAATTTTTATTGATATTATTTTAAAATTTAAGAAGTACATAAAATAGAAAAAAAAGAAGCACTAATTAATAGTTACAAAATAGGGGGATGTAAGGTAAAGAAAGCATAGGGAATATAACCAACAGTATTTTAATAACTGTACATGGTGACAGATAGGTAATCACTGTATAAGTTTTATCGATGTCTTACCACTAGGTTGAATGCCTGAAATTAATAGAAAATAGTGTTGTATGCCCCCCACAAAAAGGTAATCATCATTAAATGTTTAAAGCCTTTGAAATGAATATTTTCCCTTGCAATATACTACTAGGGTAAATATTGAGAACTACTGGATAATTTGAATATCAGTCAGTTTTAGACTTTATCAGATACAAATAATTTCAATGTAAGCAGCCAAATTTTATCTATCAGGTCTATATATGCAATTTAAGGTATATATGTGTTTGTGTGACATATTTTAAAATATCATGTCAAATTTTTTAAGTGTTAAATAAATGTCAGTTTTTGCTAATCTTATACATATGTAAATGCCAGTTTTTGCTAACGTTATACATATGACATCTACTTTGTGCCATCAGAGATTTAGAGATTTAGTGATGTTGGATAGAAGTGATGGATTATAGGTAGTACTATAGGCTGAAAACTGGAGTTCATACTTAAGGAGACCTTATTTTAATAATAATGATTATATAACAGCAATATGGCTACATCTAGCATAAGCTATATTTGCTAGTGTTGTCTGGCTTATTTATTAGATGCTTTTAAAAATGTTCCAGTGACATGAGACCTTTAAGTTTGTATTTTGCAAAGAAAGAGAAAAATTTACCTAAACCACAAGACTGAAAAAAAATAGACTGGTAGTAATTAACCTCCAAATTTTGCCTTTTTAATAACATAGGTGGTCATTTCATAGAAGTTTTTAATCTTAATTTCTATACTTAAAACAATCCTTCTTATATACTTCCATTCACAAAAGGTATGCTATAGAATGTAAATCATGAAATATAAAAGTAAATTGTGTGGTATTTCTAAGCCCTGGCACTCCAAAAACTATGTAATGGGGAATTTTTCAAGTTGTTATTAGTCCAAAGGATCTCTCATGGGTCCCTGGGTCTTATATCAAACTAAAGAGGAGAGAGGCAGGGCTTGTCACCCTAGCAGAATGGAGCCAGTGCGTTCACTGGTATGGGCCAGAAGGAGGGCAGACGATAACCTGCCTATGGACAATGGAGAGACGGCCAACCCATCAGCGAGGGCACAATAACCGGCACACCTGGTGTCATATTTACCAAGAGGTGGCAAGGTGCCTTGACAAGCAGTCAGTAAAACACATAGAGATCATAGGTTCAAGGAATATCACGGAGTCTTAGCAAACAGTATGCAGTGGACCTCAGGTAAATTTTCCTGCTTAGTAAGGCCTCAAGACTGGTATTTAGGAGCAGATCTCATGTTCTGGCATAAAAAAGAAAAAGGCAAGAGCAAAGTGGAATCACCTTCCCATATGCTAGAAGAATGAGGCTGCCAGAATGGTTTGGAAGACAGAAATTAGGCACAGAGAAGAAGGCAGAACCTACTTTTCAAAACTTGAGCAAAAGGCAAGACTTGGTTTCAAGGCAAAGTAGATCACATAACTTGGTCTGAGGCACAGGGTGAAGACTGGCAGGCCATGTGTCTTCTGAGCACAGTCCCACAGCATCTCAGCTTCTTCAGAAGTGAAGAAAAAGTATCAAGAAGTAGGAAGCCAAGCAGAATACCAACTAGAGAATGTTTCTGGCTCAAGTCTTGGGGTTGTTCCTCTTTGTTCAGCAGGTGAGAGTCCAGAGGCAGTGGCCTCAAGCTACTTAACCTTGTTCTCAGAAATTTCCACAAAGTCAGTGAAAGAGTCAGTAACTGCCCCTGAAGTGACCTCAGCAGCCTGCCAACAGGGATATAGGCCCTTTCTATGCCCTGGACAACTCTCCAGGGGGTTCCTGGGTTCCTTGATGACCCCAAGGACTCTAGATCTTTAAGAACACCAGAATGATGTTTAAACTTCTCTAGGCTACTTTATGGGAGGTCTTTTTAGACCAGGGGCAAAGCCACTCAGGAAGCTGTTTAGTTTATTGAGACAACTGGATGCCAACAAATGCTATGTTTTAAAAAGACCAGAGACTATCTTTCAATCACCATTTCTAGGAAGCAGGTATGTTCAATATTACCAAGACCAAATGGTGCTTTTTACAAGAATATTTGCTACAAAGACTATGTTGAACACTTACAAACCAAGCCCTAGAGGCAGTTCATTTACTTTCAAATAATGTTGTTTCCACCATATTATTTTCCAAATGCATTCATGTTGTAATTGATGCTATTGATGACACATTCATAATACACATAATATGTTTATGCCATTCTTTTTCCTATGTGAACACCTAATGAGGCATCCAAACAAATGTCATCGCCCTGTACTGTCAGACTGCTGCCCAGCATACCATGATGGGGGAGTTGTGTGTAACAAATTGTCCATTAAGGAGAGAGCAACCAGCAGCAGGAGGACCTTGAAATCATGTTTTGTACTAGGCATGTTTATTAGAAGTACTAGATATGATGGTTAACTCAGAGAAGGATATGCCTTTCTAGGACAGAGCAAAGTCTAATTAATAATGTTACAAAGAAGGGAATTGGGCTTAAAATAAGAACTAACTTTCTTAAATGTGAAGCAGTAATGAAAAAGAAGGGGGTGTAGAGAATGTTAATCTTTCTGGCAAGATAGTGAACATCAGAGTAACTTTAGAGTTCAAAGTAGACAGTGGGTGGGCACTTAGCAGGAATGTTATACTTACGTGTAAAGTGGGGAATTGGTTCCAGTGGCCTTTAAAGTGAGTGACTGAGCTAGAATCAAAATTCAAATTTTCCACTTCATAATCTGGAAACTTTACCTGATTCCCTGCTGTGACTGGCTGAAAAACAATAGCCTCCAAATATAGCCATCTCTTAATCCCTGGAATGTGTGAATGTTTCCTTATATGGCAAAAGAGACTATGAAGATATGATTTAATTAAAGATCTAAAGTTATGGAGATTACCCTGTATTTTTGAGGTGGGCCCAATGTAATAATCACATTAAGTTTATGAGAGGGCGGCAAGAAGAGTGAGAATCAGAGAAGTGATGTCAGAAGCAGAAATAGGAGTGCTGTGCTTTCAAAATGAAGGAAAGGACCACAAGCCAAGGAATATAGGGAAACACTAGAAGCTGAAAAAAAGGTAAGGAAATGAATTCTCCTCTACAGCCTCTAAATGAATGAAGCTTTGCAAACATCTTAACTTCATCCTGGTGAGGCACATGTCATAGTGCTGATCTCCAGAACTAAGACAATGAATTTGGATTATTTAATGCCATTAACTTTGAGGTTATTTGTTACGGTAGCAATAGGAAACAAAGGCACTTGCCTTTCACTAAAATTTGTCTGTAATTTTATTTGAGCTTGGAACAAACTAGCCAATGCCAAAAATTGGCACACCAATGAAGGAAATATAGCTAGCTAGTTCACTCCCCTCTTCCAACACTGGTTGTCCATTCTTGGATTGAGCCTGTATGTGTAATTGCTCCCTTCTAATGGAATTTTTCCTTCTTCATTTACATATGTGTTGGAATGACTTCTATGCACATATAACTAAATCCAAACTTCTTAGCAAGATATGTAAGCCTCTTGATGATCAAACTTGCTGCTCTCCCACCTATTTCCTCCCTGAAGTCCCTTGTCAAGTTTCCTGAAGGCATCATACTATTTTACCTGTTATTTGGCACATGTTGTTTCTTCTGTAGTAAGTAGCTTTTATTTTCTGTTTTGCCTAGATAACTTCTACTCAACCATATCAGGATTATGTTTAGACAAAATAGAGACCCAAAATAACACCTCTATTGAGGCTTCAATAGAGGTTTAACTCTTTCTCCCATGACTACTTGAAAGTGGGCAGTTCCGCACTGATACAGCATCTCATCTCTTCTCTGGGACAGCCACAAGAAATCAGGCTCCTTCTAGCTCATGGCTGTGCCATCCCAAGAGTATGGTCTTTGTGTTAATACTACAAGAAAGTGTTTAGAGCTCTGACCATCACTACCATATTTCAGAGAAATGGAAGAAAGCAAAAAGAGATAAAGGAGCAAAGAGCACATCTCAGCTATCTATTTTGGAAGTGTTCTGAGTGATATCAAATTATACTTCTATTCACACACATTAAAAAAGTATTTAGTCACTTGGAAAGATGTTGGGACATGTAGTTCTTATCTTGGGGATGAGGGAGGCATTGACCTTGCAAAAACTCAGATGCTCTATTTCTGTGGGATAAGAGAAGGAATATTAATGGATAATATTAAAGGAATATTTATTTATATATTATATGTATATAAATGTACACATACAAATGTATCTATATCACATCATCATTTAAAACTCAAATTATATGCTTCCTGTTATGGAAAGATGTCCCCAACCCCTGACTGCATTAATTGCCTCTCCACTATGCTCTTAAACATCCTGCAAATATCTTACCTAACTTTGTCAAATCTTTTTATTTCTTGGCTGTCCCTCACAGAGGACCATGAGCAATTTGAGGCAGAATCTCTGCTTTTATCACTATATTGCCTAGCACAGTGGATATAAAAATTTACATACATTGAATAAATGAATGACATAATTCTGAAAAGTTTTCTGATGTCAGTGTTCAAGGAATTTTAAGTTTAGAGCAGATATTTTAACTTAAGATGTACTGTGTTTTGGCTTTTAAAATATATTTTGTAAAAGTTTCTAAGAAATTAATTAGAGTGCCTACCAAAATATGTAGCAAATGTAGCTCTGTATATGTATCTTATAGTACAAAAAGTGAGAATTTGTCCAAAGTAAGACATAGATTTTTCCCATACTCTCACCCCACCATTCTCTGTAAAGATAGCTTAAAAACTGTAATCAAGGGTAGTTTATTTTAGTTTAAGCCATTAATTGCAGCAGATTGCATGTGGACCACAATCTGTATCAATGCAACCAAATGATATATATAATTGTAACACTGTAAAGTTAAGAGGTAGATAATACATTTATTGAGTAAAAATCTATTGAGTAATAGTAACAAATAATTTTGTTTTTAGTAATTTTTTTCTGATATGCCTTTTTCTTGAAATATATTTTAACAGTAACATGAAATTATCAATACTGGAAAGGTGAGTATTATTGTCTGGAGAAATCTAGAATCCTAAACCACTCTTTTAGTTCAAGCAACTATTTTTTATCCTCACCTGAGAACATTTTATTTGTTGCTTTTAGAGAGAGGAAAGGAGAGAGGAAGGAAGAGAAACATCAATCTAAGAGAGAAGTATTGATTGGTTGCCTCCCAAATGTACCTGGATGGGGTGGTGGGAGGGTGTCACACATGCCTATGCCTTGACTAGGGATTGAACCCAGAACCTAGGTATGTGTCCTGACTGGGATTCAAACCCACAACCCACAACCTTTTGGTTATAAGATGATGCTCCAACCAACTGAGCTACACCAGCCAGGGTTCAAGCAGCTAATTTTATACAATTATTATTTTTAATATGTAGGTATTCAGTTTTCTTAAGAATATTCTTTTGATAATTAATATATTTAATGAAGAAATAAAATACATGAGACTTGAAAGGAAATATAATAACAGATATGATACCTGCTTTTAAAAACATCACCTAATAAGGAAGAGAGTTTATATTAAAAATTATAATGTGTTACAGTGGGTGAAGTTAACTGAGAGAATGAATGTGTCCATTAGAATGGGGAGACCATTTCTTCAGAGTATTGTAAGGAATTCTTTCATGAATTAACTGTTCATATTTTTCCACCAACTTCTACCTCAATAATTATTAGAGTATTATTAGTTAATATAGTTTTATTTTGCCTTGCTCTTTAAACTAGAGTGTTCCTATTTCCAGTTTGCCTGGGACTGTCTTGATCTATGTATGTTGTGCCAGCATAGTTATCAATAGTGCCCCTTTATGTCTCTAAAGGAATAAGCCAATTTATAGCTTGTTTCTCCATCCTCAGTAGTAAGAACTTTCCCTCAGTCTTTCTGCTTTCCTACTTTCCACACCAAATGCATGGGAGAGTAGGAAAGAAGATAACTTACTCTCCTCGAAGCTCAGTTTCTGGCCTTGGTTCCCATATGGTCATACTCAAACTTTGCTGATTGTGTCAAGTTTCTGTTGTTTACAGATAAAACCTTTATTCTTTGGAGGAGGATGCTTCTTATTTAAAGGGGGAAAAAGACAGATTCTCATGTTTGAGCTCACAAGTCTTTCGTTCTTGGTTTTATGAAGCAATATTTGAGCAGAGGTCATTTTTTAAATTGAACTTATTGGGATGCCACTGGTTAACAAAATTATACAGGTTTCATGTGTACAATTGTATAATACATCATCTGTACATTGTATTGTGTGTTCACCACCCCAATTCAAGTCTCTGTCCAGCACCATTTATCCCCTCTATACTTTCCTACATATCCCTCCAACCTCCTCCCCCACAAAAATTATCACACAGTTGTGTGTCTGTGAGTATTTTTGTTTTTTTTTCTTTTTTGTTCAATCCATCCACACGCCCCCAGCCAGTGCTCCTTCTGATAGCTGTCAGCCTGTTCTCTATCTGTAAGTCTGCACAATTTTGTTTTTTAGTGCAGTTTCTCTATTAGATTCTACATATGAGTAAAATTATGTGGAACTTGTCTTTCTTTCATTGGCTTATTTCACTTAGCATAATGGTCTTCATGGACATGCTGTCACAAAGGGTAAGGTGTCCTTCAGTTTTGCAGCCAAATAGTACCCCATTGTGTAAATGTACCACACTTTTTTTTTATCCATTCATTCTACTGATGGGTACATAGGTTACTTTCATAACTTGGCCATTGTAAATAATGCTGCAGTGAACATAGGGGTGCATATATTCTTTTGAATTCATGTTTTGGGTTTATTTTGATAAAGTCCCAGAAGTGGAATTTCTGTGTCATAAGGGAGTTCCACTTTTAATTTTGGGGGGTAACTCCATACTGCTTTCGACTATGGCTGCACCAATCTGCATTCCCAACAACAGTGCAGGAAGGTACCTTTTTCTCCACATCCTCACCAACACTTGCAGTTTGTTGATTTATTGGTGATTGCCATTCTGACAGATGTGAGGTGGTATTTCACTGTGGTTTTAATTTGCACTTCTCTGATGGTTAGTGACAATGAGCATCTTTTCATATATCTATTGGTCATCTGTATGTTCTCTTTGGACAAGTATCTTCAGGTCCTCTGGCCATTTTAAAATTGGTTGGTTTTTTTTTTTATGTTGAATTTTATAAGTTCTTTATAAATTCTGGATATTAACCCCTTATCATATGTATGGATGAATATCCTCTCCCATTCAGTGGGTTGTCTTTTCATTTTGTTGATGGTAGTTTGATGTATTCCATTTGTTTATTTTTTTTCTTTTGTTTACCTTGCCTGAGGAGTTATATCATAGAAAATATTGCTACAAGAAATTCCTAGATTTTACTGCATATATTTTCTTCTAGGATTTTTATGGTTTTGAATCTAACACTTAAATCTTTAATCTATTTTGAGTTTGTTTTTGTGTATGGTGTAAGAAGGTGGTCTAATTTTATTTTTTGCTTGATCTGTCTGATATTCCTAATACTATTTACTAAATAGACTATATCTACCCCATTGTATGTTTTGGCCCCTTGTCAAATATCAATTGACTATAAAGGCATAGGTTTATTTCTGGGCTCTTTAATCTGTTCCTCTGATCTATGCCTGCTTTTATGCCAATACTATGCTGTTTTGATTACTATGACTTTGTAGTATATTTTGATTCAGGTAGCATGATTCCAACTTTGTTCTTCTTTCTCAGTATTTCTTTGGGTATTTGGGGTCTTTTGTCATTCCATTTAAATTTTTGGAATATTTGTACTAGTTCTGTGAAATACACCATTGGTATCTTGATAAGAATTGCATGGAATCTATAGATTGCTATGTATAACGTGAACATTTTAATGACGTTCATTCTTCTTATACTTGAACATGGTATATGCTTTCACTTATTTGTATCTTCTTCAATTTATTTTTCAGTATCTAATAATTTTATAAATATAGGTCTTTTACATCCTTGGTTAAATTTATTTCTACATATTTTTATTTTTTTGAAGCAACTGTGAATACCCTTGATGAACATAGATGCTAAAATCCTCACAATATATTAGCAAATCAGATCCAGCAGTATATTAAAAAATCATACATCATGACCAAGTGGGATTTCTTCCAGGGATGCAAGATTGGTATGATGTCCACCAATCAATAAATGTGATACACCACATAAACAAAATGAGAAATAAACACCACATGATCATACCAATAGATGAAAAAGAAACATTTGATAAAATCCAGCACCCATTTATGATAAAAACTCACAGCAAAGTGGTAATAGAGGGAACATACCTCAATGTAATAAAGGCCATGTATGACAAATCCACAGCCAACATTATATTCAATGGGCAAAAACTACAAGTGTTTCCCTTAAGATCAGCAATAAAACAGGGATGTCTGCTTTCACCACTGTTATTCAATGAAGGTCCTAGCCACAGCAATCAGACAAGAAGAGGAGAAATAAAAACATCCAAATTGGAAAGAAGAAAGAAGTAAAACTGTCGTTATTTGCAGATGACATGATACTGTATATAGAAAACCCTATAGGCTCCACCAAAAAACTACCAGAACTGATGAATGAATTCAGTACAATAGCAGGATACAAAATAAATATCCAAAAATCATTGCATTTTTATACTCCAATAATGAACTGTCAGAAAGGCAAACCAAGACCACAAGTACTGTATTGTGCTGTGTATAATGTGCACGAATGTTTTTGGCCCAAAATTTCAGGAAAAAGTGTTTCATTTTAATTCAATTATTTATTAATTTATGTTTAGATACTTGGGTTTTTTGTATTATAAAGGAATTTTAGCATTTATTTTTGAACATATTATGGTACAAGAAATTTTATGTAACAAATAATTACAAAACACAAGAATAGGTACAAAGTATTTCAGACACTACCCATGTATAGTGCACATCCTTATTTTTTGCTCAAACATTTGGGCAAAAAAGTACCCATTATACAGGGAAAGATATGGATATTTCTTTAAATAACTATAGATCATGTAGCACTGGGTATATATGCTTTCTCCAATTGAATAATTTGATCTGCAATTAATTAAGCTTTTGGCATCTAAAGATATTTTCTTCTGAGGGAATGAGTTGTTTCATAGAGGTGAATGGACTCTATAGAATGATAGATCAACTATAAACAGATGGTAGATAGTCACCAGAGCCCATCTTTTTAATTGCTAGTTCTTTTGAAATGTTTTCCTTGTTTGATGGAATTTTATAAAATGAGTTAAAATAACCTACCTGGGTTTCTTAATGTAGATTGAAAAAAATGAAACTTTTCTTATTTTTATAATCATTAGAAATGTTTATTTTTTATATATAATAAGCACTGTTTCTCATTGACTCCTGAGGCATTTGGTGTTGTTTATCCTTTTTCTATACTTTTTGAGTTAATGTCTTTTTATGGCATATTGTTCCTAGTTTATTGCCTCTATTACTCCCTCTTCCACATGTGCTTTGTTTCTTTGCACTTGCTATAAGCTCAAAAACAGTATCAGTATAGTGATCATAATTGTTAATAAAATCAAGGTAAATTAGCTTTAAATGATTAGGAACTGTTGGAGAAAATCTAAGAGTTTTTATGACATAACTTTTGGTTGCACAGATATTTTTGCTTGATTTTGTTCTGTGTTCCAAGTAGTTGAGTTGTAGAATAGTTGACCTCTAGTTAAGTAAAGAGTCTTTGTAATTCTATTTGAAAATTAGTGTGGAAAATTAAGGTGTGCACCCCTATGGAGAAAGTTGAGGTCAAGTAATTCATTCCTGAAGCTGATTCCCATACTGCGCTCAGGAATAGTATTAACCAATCAAATTGCTCCCAGAGGTGTGCTCACTTCCTAGGTCAACTCTGAAAACACTCCATCCACATAGCCATTTCAGGCTTCCAAATACTTGCTTGGTAAATGGACAGAGAAACAGGAAATCAGAGTGAAAATGAATACTATAAATCTGTTTTGTACAAAAATGTGGTGAACAACTTTTAGTGAGGGTGAATGTACTATATCAGACTTTAGAATTTCACAATACAGCTTAATTCATCTAGGAAACTAAGTCTTTCTCCCCCACCCCAATTTAAGACTCACAAAAATAATACAAAACTTGTGATTATTTCTGAGTTTCAGAAGTCAGTCTTCTTTCCCTTTTATTAAGGATTTTAAAACAATCCCTCAACAAGTCATGGGGAAGGTCAATTTTACAAAGTAGATTTAACTTGCTTAGTGAGAGCCCAAAAGTTATGATTGCCAAAAGAATGTCTACAATAAAGTGAGTGAAACTAAAACTAAACGTTGTACTCTAATTTACATAAAAGAGAGCTCAATAAGTACAAAGATACATAGGCATTATCTTCGCTTTCCTTTAAGAAATAGATGTTAAAAATTAACCTTGAAAAGTTCCCAGACACCAGTGTCCTAAAAATTTAATCTGACATTTTCACATTCACTGTGTAGAAAGGGAGACAGTTGGTGTGGATTTTTACTACATTTCACTTTTCACTTGCACATATAGAAGTTGTAGGCCAGAAGAAAAGGCATGTGTCTTTTCTTTTTGTTTATTTTTTCAATTTTATTTTATAGTGGTTTCAGGTGTACAGCTTAGTGGTGAGACAATCATATACCGAATTTTTTAGACTATAAGACACACACCCCCAATTTGGGAAGAATAATGGTTGTTAATGCTGCTGTTGAGTTTTGTTTACATTTACATTGGTAAAATATTATGTTATATATGTTATTAAATATTTTATCACATTTTTTGCTTCAAATTTTTTTTTACTATTTTCCTCCTCTAAAACATACTTGTGTCTTATGGTCCAAAAAATACAGCATTTCATATAATGTTCCCCTCCATATTTCCAGTACTCCAACTGGCATCATATATAGTTATTACAATATTATTTTAGCTATATTCCTTGCGCTTTACTTCCAACCCCATGACAATTCAGTAACTATCAATTTGTGCTTCTTAATCCCTTTACTATTTTCACCCAGACCTCGAATCCCCCTTCTGTCTGGCAACCATCCATTCCCTGTCTGTGTCTGAGTCTTTTTCAATTTTGTTTGTTCATTTGTTTAGTTCTTTAAATTCTATATGTAAGGGAAATTACATGATATTTGTGTTTCTCTGACTACCTTATTTCACTGAACATAATGTGTTCTATGTCCATCCGTGCTTTCACAAATAGTAACATTTCATTCTTTTTCATGACCAATTAGTATACATGTACTATTACTTTTTTATGCCCTAGTTATTGATGGGAACTTTTGTTGCTTCCATATCTTGGCTATTGAAACTAACACTAATGAATAACACTAATATTCTTTTGAATTAGTCTTTTAGATTTGTTTAGATAAATCCCCAAAAGTGGGATTGCTGGGTCATAAAGCAGTTCAATTTTTAATTTTTTTGGATACCATCTATACTGTTTTCCATACTGGTTGCACAAATTTGCATTCCCACCAACAGTGCATGAGGGTTCCCTTTTCTCCACATCTGCATCAACAGTTTTTATTTGTGGATTTACTGATGACAGCCATTCTGAGTGGTGTGAGATGATATCTCATTGTGGTATGAATTTGCATTCCTCTGATGTTAGTGACATTGAGCAGTTTTTCATATGTCTATTGTCCTCTTTGGAGAAGTGTCTATTTAGATCCTCTGCCCATTTTAAATTGTACTGGTTGTCTTTTTTTTTTTTTTGTAGGGGGCAGTCTTGAGTAGTATGAGTGCTTTATAAGTTATGGATATTTACCCCTTATCTGATGTATCATTGGTAAATATGATCTCTTATTTAGTAGGTTGTCTTTTTGTTTTGTTGATAGTTTCCTTTGCTATGCAAAATCTTTTAGTTTGATATAGTCTCATTTGTTTATTTTTTCTTTTTTTTGCAAAGACACTGTGTCTTGTCTGAATGCAATTACATTTTCTAACAGAATTCTTTCTTTGCTGATTATATTTGTATGCATATTATTATAAAGCCTTGAAAAGATTTCTGGATTTTGATTTTATGTTGGCTTTTCTACAAATTACATATTTCAATCTACCCTTACTAGTGCAACTACGAAATATAATGATCACAGAATTTTGGGGAAAAAAATTGCCCTAAACATCAAGATATAATGTAAATTGAGTATTCATGGCTATTATTGCTCTTCTATTAGTAACACTTAGGAAAAAAGGGGAAAATGTTTTCAAATGATTTAAATGTTTATAATTATGAAACAACAACAAAACTCTTTAAATAGAGCAAATGCTTGTTATTAAAAAATGTATATTATACAGCAGTATTTTACACTTATTTTTGGTAACTGCTTGCCTTACTATGCAGTTTCAGCTGCTGTATTACTAGGGTTTGTTTCTGCATAGAAGAGATACCACAAACAAAAACAAACAAACAAACAAAAAATAAACTTATACTTGAGAACCATAATAGTTGCCTGACTATATCTCTGAAGCTTTTGAAAGATAAGCATGCTTTACCATCTATAATTATTAATATAGATTGTACTAAAAAGGGGTGGTCTTAAGGGCCAGCACACACTAATGAGCTCTGTTCATAATGAGTGGGATGCCCTTGGTCCAATTGCCTACCTTGATTTACAAGTAAATGTATTTTATCTCTGGACTCAGCCACTGACTTATAGTTGAGGTCTTGGCAGAACAGCGAGTCCCAGTTTATCTTCTGGAAAAGCAAACATCCACAGGCATTCTTGGTTAAATGCTAAGAGGTATACGACCTATTTGTAAGCTAATAGTTACTTACGCACGAACTCTCTGTCAAACACTGGATCCAGTGCCTAACATATACTATTCTAAAAATATTCTTTTGTTTGATAAGACAGACACTATTTTCTTTGCTTTACAGATTAGAAAACCAAAGTTTAGATTGATTGAGGACATGTTTAAGGTCACACAGCTGGTGAGAAGCAGGACTAGGGTTCCAAATGAAGTGAGTCTGATTCTATACTCTTCTGCCCTGGAGAGAATCTGGTCTCATTTTAGATGAATGCACTTCATACCTTTCGTAGGGCAAGCCCAAGATGTTAAACTGTCTCTGGCTTAAGTGTAAAGTAAGTGGATTATTTCTGCACTTTATCTCCTCTCATGGGAATGTAAATAAGTCAATATAGGTGCAGTCTTCCAAATTTCTTTAAAGAAACAGCAACATAAAATCAAGTCCCCATATATTGTCAGAGGGAGGCACTCACTACATATTTTGAAAATAGATGAGGCTTTCAGAAATGGTTCCATTTCTGGGTTTATTAGAGCATTTCTTTTCTGTTTTCAAAGTTTCTAAACCTCTTCAGTTGAGATATATTGTCCTTCAATGCCAGCTAATCTCATGATCACTCGCCTGAACCCTGCCCATCACTAATATTTGCTACTCTCCTGCAGGTTTGTATTGTGGTTTGCAGGGAAGTTCCCAGTGGTTGCCTTCATCCTGCCACTGTGAAAGTCAGCCAGGAAATACAAGGTCTGAGGGTTAAAACATATTAGCTCTAAATCAGCTCTTTTTGTTTTGTATACCCAGAATCTGCTCTGGATTCACACTGGGGTTTTGAGACAGTTTTTCCTTTCCACTCTGCCTCAGTTTCTCAACTACCAAAATAAAGGGAAAAAGCACACATGTTCTTATTTAGATTGAAGGGCTTTTGAGGTTTTTTTAGGATCCATGACCAAGTTTATTACATTATAACACTTTTTTCATCTTTATGGTGATTTTTGTTTGACTGGCATATTGTTCTTACATGTCGTGAGAAAAATTCTGTTTTCTGGATTTGAGTTTTCATATTCTTTTGGAAATTTCAGTTGTTAATTTTTACCTATTATTTAATTATTACCTATTTCTAGAACCTAGAAGCAACAAGTTTCATATCAGTATTATTTACTATATATTATTTTAAGTTTAAATGTCAAAACTTCTATATGAAAGGGATGTTTAAAGCTAAAGAGATTTGTGTTGGGCTCACAAATATAGAGAGCTAAATCACATACCTGCTTATATAGTCAAGGTGTCAACTAAGCTTGGCCAGTACCTAGCACTGGAGCTCTTTTCCTTCCTATGCATGTGGCACGCATTGCTAATCAATCCTGGGCTTTTTCTCACCAAGCACAGAGGCCACTTGACTTTAGAGAACGTTTTTTGGCACACGGCTCAAACAATCATTTGGAGTTGGTATGCAAGATAAAACCAACTTGCCCTCCATGGAAACAATAGCCCATGTGATAAATACCAAGGCAAACATAGATTTTTATCATCAGGGAGCACTTTGAAACCTTAACAAAAAGATACTTTGTAGTGAACCATGGTGAAGGCCCCAAAATTTGTATAAGCTCTATAGTGTTTATAATGGAGATCTCTTTTTATGCAAAATATTTTGGGAACAAATGAAGTTTTAAGTTAAAAATCCGACTTTCAGAGGCAAGGATGAGAGAGAATTTGCTTCTTTTCTGTAGACAGTTTTTCATCACATTTGATCTGAAGAGATTGCTCATATTCATGTCTAACAAACAGTGATGGAATTCTTATTCTTGTGCCTGAATCTAAAATTAGTCTCTAGGGATAGTGCTTAATTAATTTTTCTCCTGAGCTTGAACACAAAGGTGCATTATGAAGGTATGCATCAAATGAGGTACTCTCTTTACAGTGAATATCAGGATAAACTTCTTGCAGTAAGTAGTAAAGTAACACATTTCTGTTAATGAAGTGCTAGAGCAAAGACATTGGATCCAAATTAAATAGTTACATTCCTATTTAAATTTCCTGCATGGGATGTTTTTTTTTATCAGTTCACTTTATTTTTTTCATCTTTTCATCCAAATGTAAGCAGTATAAATTTCAGTGATGCTTCATATTAATTTTGGAGGGGAAATGACCAAATTGTTTGAAGAACTCTAATCAACCAGGAGCTGCACTAGAGGGCATCCTCTTCCAGCAGTCTTGGCATTGCTGTGGGTTTGGGCAAAGCTGTGAGTGCCTGTGGCTGGGCAACTAGAAGGTAGGACTACCCCAGAAATTCTTTAATCATTTTTTGGAGGTCTTTGTTCTTCTCAAAACTATTTTGGTTACAAGAAACAGGCATGTACTCACACTGCCTCACGTGAAGGAGGATTTATTGGACAATTAGTTGTGCATGGGAGAAAATGAATGACCATGGCCATGCTTAGAAGGATAGTAGCTAAGCTGTAGTGCCCTTTCTCTGTCTCTATGAATGATAATGCCTCTGCCTCACTTTCCTCTCACCTTCCTACCTGGATTCCTCTGAGTATTCACAGTCAGTCCCCTCATAAATTAGCATACACTTGACCCATAATGGCCACCTACACTACCACTTCTTGGTAGCTGTAGTTGCATCAGCTAACTAAGCTCAGTGACTTAGCTTTCCAGTTCTTAATTCCACTAAGAGGGCTTGGGCATGGCTTATCTTTCCAAGCCAACCATTGAACATAAAGCCACATAGACTGAAATTCAAGGGTGAGCTGTTCTGGAATCCCTATTGGTTTAATCAGTTATGGCCAGTGATTGCAGAATCACATTGTACATATCACAGCTGCCTTCTATAGTCTTTGTAGTATACCTGTGTTTCCAGCCCCCTTTGAGGTCTGAGAATGTAATGACCAAGCCTGGAATTAGAATCACAAGAATCAATTGGACTTACCTGGGGGATAGTATAACAGTGCAGTGGCCATTTTCAAAGCTGACAACAGAGAGCTGACAATAGGTAAAAGTTATGTTTAGAAATTTAGCTATGGCATTTATTCTATATGAAATTTACATCCATCTTCACTTCTTTTTTTCTGGCTGATACTGAATCATTTTAGAAGCACTAATTTTTCCTGTAATTATTGCCATTGGCTTATTTCATAATGTAGTGATCTAGGAATACTCTCTATAACCTAAAGGTGAGGTAAGACTGAAAAAAGAGAAAGAAAAGGAAGGAAGGAAGGAAGGAAGGAAGGAAGGAAGGAAGGAAGGAAGGAAGGAGAAAGAAAAAGAAAGAAGGAAGGAGGGAAAAAAGAAAGAAAGAAGAGAGAAAGAAAGAAAGAAAGAAAGAAAGAAAGAAAGAAAGAAAGAAAGAAAGAAAGGAAGGAAGGAAGGAAGGAAGGAAGGAAGGAAGGAAGGAAGGAAGGAAGGAAGGAAGAGAGAGAAAGAGAAAGAAAGAAAACAGGACTCTGCATTTTGCTCTGCAGTCTGGAAGTGATCAGAAAATCATTGGAATGGATCACAGGTTTAGAGGCTAAGAAAACTGGGTTAATTTGTAGACCTTCTTAATACAAGGCTTGTGTTTTTCTTATTCTGATCTTTCTACTTGATAAAATATGATGTTAGTACTAGCTTGGGATCAGACCTGAGAACCTTGAAGTAGTAGGTAAAATGAGGCCTACTACTGTGCCTTGGATAAGAGGAGATTTTCTACAAGGTTACTATTTTCTGGATGGAGGGTTTTTTTTTTTTTAACCAATCCATGATCACAGGCCATTTTTTTCAGCCCTCTCAGCTTCCTTGCAGACATCTAAGAAATATTAGCATGGACCTTGACCAACACTCCCACCCCCAATTTTGTGAAAGGAGATTGATAGCATGAGCAGTGACCTGGAGAAAAAGATAAGGCAGACCCCTGGCTCAAGGGGTCTGAAATTCTGCTGGGTTCTTCTTGCTTATTTTGTCTCTGTTGACACCCATGCCCTTGAAAAATTCACCTAATTTCTTTTCAGGCCTCAGTTTCCTCATCTGAAAAATTAGAATCATTTTTCCTCTCTGATTTCTAAGAACTGTTGCAAGGTTTGCTTATTAATGATGCTAAGAATGCTTGGAACTTATAAATATTTCCTAGGGAAAGCTGGTATCTTTCGTCTTGCTATAAGATTAGAGGAAGTATGCAGCATCTCTTCTGAAGTTCATCTGTAATTTAGTCAGCTTGTATACAAACTGCACTGCATTAAATGCTGAACTCTGACCCTAGTGTTTAAACATATTAAATACAAAATATGAGTAGTATAAATTGTGTGAAACACATTGGTCTCCTACTTGGAAACCTAACAAGGTTTTGATGCAGGGTCACTGCAAACATTATACAGACACTGCTAAGAGTAAGTGGAAGTCTTTCAGAGGGTGGAAAATAGTCTTACAGCAAAAGTAGTAGAAACCCATCACTTGGGGATTTATAAGTGGGCCAAGGAGAACTGAGGAGAACCAGTGTGCACTGCTCATGGGTGGGCAAGGACTAGAGGTATTTGTTTATTTGCACATTAACTTTTATAATGCTGTTGCTCTAAAGAGCACAAAAGAGCTTTATGGATAACAGACTCCAAGTTTTAAACTCTTCAATCCCTCAACAGCTTTGTAGGGGTTTGATGCCATAATTAATACAAAAGAACATTCACCTATTTTCTCCCTTTAGAAAAACAGAACTTTAAGATGAGCTGGTTTTCCATTAGTGTTTGGGGTTAGAGGACACCAGAACATGCCTTTTTTCCCCTGAGCTTTTGGTTCTGCATTTTCATTAATAAAAATATAACAGATTTCACATGATGTAAGTAAGGAGCATACTGCCATAGGGGAACTATGCAGAAGCCAGTGAGGATGATTATCATGTTTCATTGGTGAATTGCAACTCTAATGTTTTTCTTTTCCACAGATTTTTTTAATCCTCACTTGAGGATATGTTTATTGATTTTTTGAGCAACAAGGGAGAGAGAGAGAGAGAGAGAGAGAGAGAGAGAGAGAGAGAGAGAGAGATCTATGTGAGAAAGAAATATCGATCAGTTCCTTCCCATATATGCCCCAACAAGGGAGTGTACCTATCTATGGATTCTTCAAATTTTGCATTTTTCTAGAAAAAGAGGGATTTTTTTGCCTTTCTTTGCCTTTATGTTTGAGGAGTGACTTGCAACCTCCACATCACTACAACTGTATTTCTCAAAAGTCCCATTGGATGTGGCTCAGGCACTGAGTGAATTTTATGCCCTAAAAGAAATTGAAGCTCTTTGACCTTTTCCTTTTATATCAAGCTGTTTTCTGTTTTGTCTTACCCTGTGTTTTTTGATTTTACTCTAATATCCTGAGTCTTTAGTATAGTATTTTCCCTAGGGCAAAGCCCAAGGAGGAAAAAATCTCTGGGATGGGTAGCAGAAACTGTTGACAAGTAAGGTTTGAAAATGACCAGGTTTTGTTGCAGTTTTCAAAAGCTATAAGCTGACATAGAGAAACCTCGATAGTTACACATATTGGTCAATCACTCTGTCCTCTGAGAAGGGAGAGATTTATAGAATCCATGGGGGATAGGGCCACATAACCCGGTTTGAGCTCAGAAGGCACTAGCTCCTTCAAGCCAAGTAAATTTTGGAAATGATTCTCCCTTTGCTGACAGTACTCTCATTACTGATTGTGTAGAGTAATTTATCAGGCATTTCTTAAAATAAACCATTCATTTATACTAATAGGACTTGGCAGCAAGGAAAAATTGGCAGGACTTGAAGTTCCTAGTGTTTCTTTTTTCTTCTTCTTATTCTTTTTTTTTAATTTAGTCTTAAAAATTTTAAAACACCAACATTGAAAAGTTTTAAACATTTAAAGGAAATAGTTCTTATGGGTCATCTTGAAGTTCACTAAAGCATAAAGAATTTCATTATAAATCTTCAAAATGGAAGAAAATAAATATTTCCAATGATGAAGTTCAGCAAAAGGAAAAAGTCCAGTGTCATTGATTTTATCTTTATGCATTATTCAGACATTGGTTTCCTCATGTTGATAACTTTGTAACTTATTTTTGATATCATGTGGGCTTTTGAAGAGAACTCATTTCACTTTTTCTTCTCCATATACAGATATAGACTCCTTCTCCTTTAAGTCTGTATCAGCTAGCTATTTCTCCTTAGTTATGTATATAATGTACCAGTATCATGTATATATATCCAAAATAGTTATCCTCAAGGCTTCTTGATTGTCTGTATAGTCTTAGACTTGGGCCTCTTATAGTACTTTTCCATCTTACATTCCCTCAGAATGAAAAAGATATCAGCAGGATTGATAACTTTTTTCTCCTATATAAAACAATAGCCATGTAAATCATAATAAAATATAAGTAACAATGAAATCTTCAAGTTCAGAAAAAATTCTTCAGCCCTCCCTTAGCTCTGGGGATAAGCAAGGCTTAAGAGCTAAACTCTGGCACAGCTGAGCTAATATGGGAGGTATACACATATACACAACTGAAAGAGTCAGCCATAGATGGTGGATCCTTGATAGTCATGAACACCGTGGCTAAGACCAATCTGGGACACCATCTGACATCACCATTGGTGGATCCAGAAAGAAAAAACACTGGTAAATAATATATGCTATTGGGATGAATTACACCACGGTCTTCATGATTTGTGATATTTTCTTTCCTGTATAGTTTTTTAACATTCATTTCTTGTACCTCAAGTTTGTGCATATTAAGTCACTAGATTTTATGTTGTACTTTATTTCAAATCTCATATTTTGCTCCTCTCTTCTCTTACCCCATTTTACCTTTCTTCCTCATCTTATTTTTGTTTTAAATTTTGTTTTCCCTCTGGCTATAACTTGTTTCCATTTTTCACTCTTACTGTTTCTTCCCCTGCAGCCTCTCAAAACCATTCTTCTTGTCATTAGTCATCTCACATTCTTTTTCCCATTCTTAAATAACCTTGTTCTCTCTCCACCTTTATCAGTCTTTGTAGTTGGTAGTGGATAGAGTGGTTGTTGTTGCATTCCTTCAATTTTATCTCTTGATCTTCATTATTTTGTTATTTAAAATCCCAAATTTTACCATTCCCTTCTCCTACTCCATTCTGCTTTCTGACTGCCCATTCTTTTTTCTGTCTCAAATTTTAATTTTTCCCTGTCTTAGCCTGGTGCTTGTTCCTCACTCTTAGTGTTCTTTCTCCCTCTACCAGCTCAAATATACTTCCCTTTCCTCTACACATCCATTAAGTATTTTTCTTTCTTTTTACTCTTATTCTCATCCCACCTATATTAATCTTAGCTCATTTGTTGTTGATAGTGCTGTGATGTATCTTTTTCTAAAATTTGGTCCCAATTTTTAAATGTATTTACTAATTATTTTTCCTTTTTCTTTCTCTCCCACTATATTTTTTAAATTTCTGTTTAAACCTAATACTGTATGTTTTCCTTCTCTTGCTCCATTCTGCCTTCTTCATTCCATTTTTATTTACAATGCAAATTTCACTTCCTTTCTCTCTTTGCCTTGCCATAATTCCCTGCCATTGTTATTGTTCCTCCCTTTACACCCTCAAAATCATTTTTCCCTCAGTTAGTCACCTCATATTCATTTCTCCTTTCTTATAGTAATCTTAATCTCTTTATAATCTTATTAATACTTGCTCAATTACTGTGGATAGTGTAATTGTGGGTGGATGTTATTTTTGTGGGTGTCTGTTTGTTTCCTGGGCTGTTTTGTTCTGGCAGCACCTGTACACCAGCATACAAGAAGTAGTGGCAGAATCACTCTCAGTCAGCCACTACTGGAGGGAAAGAGCCACCAAAGAATGACCCCACAACAATTAAAATCCAATTACAACGAGTGAGCCAAAATAAATGGCATAAAGGGAATCTTAAGAATATCAAGTCCAGGATTTCAAGGAAACTGTACCACTGGATCCCACAGGCTTCCTACAATAAAAAGTCACACTACAAAAACAGGGTGTCACAGTAGATCAATCTAAGAAGCAGAAACAAAGGAGAAGAATACCTAAAATGGAGATAAAAGAAACAATCCCCAATGAGGCAGAAAGGAGGAATCCTCAGAAAGAACAGTAAATGAAATAGAGGCAAGTAAACTATCAGGCATTGAATTCAAAATAATGGTTATAAGAAAGGTCAATAAACTCAGTGAGAACTACAAAGAACTACAGGGGAAGCTACAAGGAACTTACTACAAACCACAGCAGTATGAAAAAAGAGATAGAAACTACCAATAAAATCCAGGAGGAAAGGAAGAATACAATTTCTGAGTTGAAGAATACAATAGGAGGAACTAAAAGCAGGATAGATGAAACAGAGAAATGAATAAGCAAACTGGATGACAAAGCAGAAAAAATTCCCAGACAGAGCAACAAAACAAAACATACTCAGGAAGAATGAAGAGTGTTTAAGGAAGTTGCAGGACAACATGAAACATAATAATAACTGCATCACAGGAATACCAGAAAGAGAAGAGGAGCAAGGCTTGGAAAACCTGTTTGAAAAAGTGATGAGAGAAAATTTCCCTAACTTGATGAGAGAAAAGATCATATAAGTCCAGAAAGCACAGAGGGTCCCAATCAAGATGAATCTTTAGAGACCCACTCCAAGACACATCAAAATAAAAATGGCAAAGTTTAAATATGGAGAATATTAAAGGTAGCAAGGAGCAACAGCTAGTAACATACAAGGTACCCTGATAATGCATCAGTTGATTACTCAACAGAAAAACAAGACAGAAGAGAATAGCATGAAATATTCCAAGTAATGAAAAGCAAAGGGCTACAACCAAGACTACTCTACCCAGCAAGTTCCTCATTTAAAATGGAAGGCAAAATAAGGAGCTTCCCAGAAAAAAAAAAGGCTAAAAGAGTAAATCCCCGCCAAACCAGAATTGCAAAAGATAATAAGGGACTGCTTTAATAGATGAAAAAGAGAGAGGGAGGCTCTGGATTGAGTGCCCACCTGCAAACCAAAGGGCCACTGAGTCAATTATCAGTCAGTGCACATGCCTGTGCTGTGGGCCAGGTTCCCAGTAGAGGGTGTGTGAGAGGCAACCACACATTGATGTTTCTGTCCCTTTTTTTCTCCCTCCCTTTCCTCCCTCTCTAAAAATAGAGAATAATGTAGGCAATACATTAAAAAGTTCATAAACCATGATCAAGTGGGATTCATCCCAGGGATACAAGGATGGTATAATATTCACCAATCAATAAATGTAATACATCACACAAACAAAAGGAAAGACAAAAATCACATGATTATGTTAATAGATGCTGAAGAAACATTTGACAAAGTACAGTACCCATTTATCATAAAAATGTTCAGCAAAATTGGAACAGAGGGAGCATACCTTGACATAATAAAGGTCATATGCTAGAAACCTACAGCCAACATCATACTCATTGGGCAAAACCTAAATGTTTTCTTTCTAAGATCAGGAATAAAACAAGAAATAAAATAAAAAATAAAACAAAGAAAAGTCGCTTATACCACTTTTATTCAATCTAGTATTGGAAGCTCTAGCCATAGGGATCAGGCAAGAAAAAGAAATAAAAGGCATACAAATTGGAAAGAAGGAAGTAAAACTGTCGTTATTTGCAGAGGACATGTTAGTGTACGTAAAAAATGCTTAGGCTCCACCATAAAACTACTTGACCCAAAAAGTGAATTGGCAAAACAGTGGGATAAAAAGTCAATATTCAGAAATCAAAGGCATTTTGGCACATCAACCATGAAATATCAGAAACAGAAATTGGGGGGGGATCCCATTTGCTATAGCAACAAGACAAATAAAGTACCTAGATAAACATAACCAAGGAGGTGAAAGACCTGTACTTGGAAAACTACAGAACAATGAAGAAAAAATTAAGGAATATACAAACAAATGGAAGCATATACCATGTTCATGGATTGGGAGACTCTACATCATTAAAGTGTCCATACTACCCAAAGCAAACTATAGATTCAATGCAATCCCTATTAAAATACCAATGACATATTTCACAGATTTAGAACAAATATTTCAAAAGTTTTTTAAAGATTTGATGTATTTTTAGACAGAGGGTAAGGGAGAGAGGGAAACATCAATGTGTGGTTGCCTCTCACGAGCCCCCTACTGGGGACCTCACCCACAGCCCAGACATGTGCCCTGATCTGGGGATCGAACATGCGACCCTTTGGTTTGTAGGCCAGCACTCAATCCATTGAGCCACACCAGCCAGGGCTCAAAATTTTTTATGTAACCAAAACCAACCCTGAATAGCCACAGTAATATTGAGAAAGACAACAAAGTAGGATCACAATATCTGATATCAAACTATACTTCAAGGCCACTGTAATCAAAACAGTCTGGTTGGTACTAGTATAAGAACAGACATGTAGATCAATGGAACATAATAGAGAGCCCAAAAAATAAACCCATGTCTCTATGGTCAATTAATATTTGACAAAGGGGGAAGGAGCATAAGATGGACTAAAAATAGCCTCTTCAACAAATGCTGCTTATTAGATCTTGAATGGTACATGCAAAACTAGACCACCAAATTATACCATACACCAGAATAAACTCAAAGTGGATAAAAGATTTAAACATAAGCTGAGACACCATAAAAGTCCTAGAGGAAAACATAGGCAGTAAAATTTCAGCTATCCCACACAGCAATATTTTTGCCAATATACTGTCTACAGCAAGGGAAATAAAGGAAATAAAAATAAATGGGACTACATCAAATTAAAAGGTTTGGCATGGCTAAAGAAAACATCATCGAGATGAAAAGGCAACTAACCATATGGGAAAACATATTTGCCAACGATACCTTGGACAAGAGTTTGATCTTCAAAATATATAAAGAACTCTATGACTCAACACCAGTAAGACAAACAATCCAATTAAAAAATGGACAAAGGACCTAAACAGACACTTCTCCAAAGAGGACATATAGAGAGGTTCATATGCATATGAAAGGATGCTCAACATTACTAATCATCAGAGAGATGCAAAATAAAACCACAATGAGATAGTACCTCATACAGGTCAGAATGGCCATCATTAGCAAATCAGCAAAGAGTTACTGAGGATATGGGGAAAAGGAAACTTGTGCACTGTTGGTGGGGATGCAGACTGGAGAAGCCACTGTGGAAATTGTATGGGATTTCCTCAAAAAAACAAAAATGGAACTGCCTTTTGACCCAGCAATTCCACTACTGGGATTATACCCTAAGAATCCTGAAACACCAATTCAAAAGAACCTGCACATCCTTATGTTCACAGCAGTGTTGTTTACAATAGCCAAATGCTGGAAGTAGTCTAAGTGCCCATTAGTAAAAGTGTGGATCAAAAAACTGTGGTACATTTACACAATGGAATGGTATGCAGCAGAAAGAAAGAAGGAACTGCTACCTTTCTTGACAGCATGGTTGGAACTGGAGAACATTATGCTAAGTGAAATAAGCCAGGTGGTGAAAGACAACTACCATATGATCTCACCTATAAGTGAAGCCTAATCAACAAAACAAACAAGCAAGCAAAATAGAATCAGAGGCATAGAAACAAGAAACAAACTGACAGTGACCAGAGGGGAAGTTGAAGAGGTATAAGTGAGGAAAGAAGTGGAAGGGCCTAGTTAAAGAACAAGTATATATGACCCACATACATGGACAACATATGACCCACAGACATGGACAACATGACGGGGATTGACTGTGGGAGTAGGGGGGTGGGTGGGCCAGTGAGAGCAATGGGGGAAAATTGGGACAACTGTAATAGAACAATAATAAGAAAGAAAAAAAAAGACTCTTTTCTCATAGTAGCTTGGGATGTCCAACAGTGCCAGGAAATTTCCCTCTACTCATTTATTTAACTTAACCACAAGTTGCCTTTTCCTTCCTTGCTATGCTTTTGTGAGGATAAGGATTAAAGGGAATAGGAATGAGTGAGGGTTTAACTTCCCATATGCAACTCTGCCTACCTCAATGCTGTGTGGTTATGATTTGGGTTAAGATATTGAGGTTTGGTTGATTTTGTGCTAAGGAAAGTGTATCTTAAGCATGGGTTTCTTCCTGATATCAATGATTAGCCAGACTTCCAGCCAGATATGGGGATGAGGCTTGTATCTTTTATTAAAAGCTCTGGGTGGGAACAACCTTCTGAAATTTACCAAGTGGAGGCCAGCTGGTGCTAGGAAGAGGACTTGAGGCTACCTTTCTGATGGGGTTATTTTACTCCATGAGATCAGGAGGGTAGATACCTCCTTTTCAGGGAAGTACATATAGATTGAGATAAGCCTTTCAAGACCCTCAGGCCACCTAGCTTCTAGAAGGTCAGAAAGTTTTTCTTAATTAGCTTGTCTATATACCTAACAGTCTCCTTATTTTGCTTTTGTCCTTCTTTAATATTTAGTAGATAAATGTTTCTAAAAGTTTCAGCCAATTTCAGCTGAAACTAATGAACAAAACCTATTGGCTAATATGTTTAGGCACTAAACATACTAAACATATTCTTACTCCCCTAGGTGGGGAGTAAGAATCAGAGGGTAGAACCTGAATTGGTTCAGTATGATTTACTCATTCAAGGGGTTTTAGGTCCTGATAAAATCAATTCATGCCCTTTAAATTTATATAAAACCAGTTTGTAGCAAAAAGCTCATTAGATTCTGAGCTTGCAAAGAGCAAAAATATCATTTTTGAGCCTCAGTGCTGAACGTGGGTGTGTGACTCAATTAATGCCTGCTGAATGAATATATATTAAAATAGTGTGTGAGAAAAGCCTTTTTACGATGTAGATATTTCTCTCTTTAGCTATAGTACCTTTCTCTTAGTTTAAAAGTGTAGTATGTCAAGTTGGTGTTCACACAATGGTTTGATTCTGGCTTCAGAGCAAATAAAAGCAGATAGTAGAGAAGTTGGGTGGGCAGGGTAATCTCAGAACTTTGTGAAAGATTATTTCTGCTCCGTTCATCAGTCCATCTGTTGTTATCTGAGACTGGAGCTTTTCTGATAGTGTCTCCCTTGGACAGGGCTAACAGCATTCTTTTCATTCTCATTGTCAATTTCAGGTGGACCACTCAGAACCGCTTAAGTCATCCTCTTATCATTGCTATTTTTTTTTAAAGATTTTATTTATTTATTTTTAGAGAGGGAAGAGAGGAAGATAGAGAGGGAGAGAAACATCAATGTGCAGTTGCTGGGGGTTATGGCCTGCAACCCAGGCATGTACCCTGGCTGGGAATCGAACCTGGGACACTTTGGTTCCCAGCCCGCGCTCAATCCACTGAGCTACACCAGCCAGGGCCTTTAAAGATTTTATTTATTTATTTTTAGAGAGGGAAAGGAGGGAGATAGAGAGAGAGAGAGAAACATCAATGTACGGTTGCTGGGGGTCATGGCCTGCACCCCAGGCATGTGCCCAGACTGGGAATTGAACCTGCGACACTTTGGTTCACAGCCCGAGCTCAATCCACTGAGCTACACCAGCCAGGGCTTTATCATTGCTATTTCTAACACTTTTATATCATTAAAATCCTACTTTACTCAGAGGAACTCTTGTACACTAATCCCTTATTAATACCCTGTGAATTCCTGAATTCCTGAACTTCTGAAGAAGAGGCCAGAAAATGCCCCTTCTTTGACCTCCATCTAGTTAATCTTTTATGTAAGAAGGACTGGGGAAGAAAATAAATTTAAAATGATGATGAGAATAATGCTAAAATAACTTAAAAATTCCTTGAAAATTCTCTGATCAGCATGATTAGACATGATTAGATTATATTCAAGTATTACTCAGACTGCCATCAAGTGAAATGAATATTGAACTAAGTAAGCATTAGAATCGAGTTGTCTACTTATGTAATTTGTCACCTGAGGAAGTGACATAATCATGCTGAGCCTCCCTCTCCTCACTTTAAAATAAATAAACTTCAGTTACAGTTAGAAATAAATAATACTAACATGTGTCTATATAATCCAACAAATAGAAGGTAATTTATCATGTAATATCATAATAGCAAAATATAAGGGGAACACCCTCATTTGCAATCATGGTCAATAGTTAGATGGTTTTAATCTATCAATACCTACCACAACTATTTATAGATCTTAGTCACCCTGACATAAATTTGTCATTTTCCACATAAATTTTAACAACTGAAAACTGCCTTAAAAAGTGAATCAAGATGTACTCAAGATTGATATTATCTCTTTCTTCTATAAGGAAGCATAAACTGCTGCTTTGTCCATTATTGGAGAAAAGAGCTGTTCTCAGATTGAACTGGTTTGACTACCTATTTTTCACTAATTTTTTTAGAGGGTAGAAACTATGACTAAATCAGCTCAATGAAATGAATTCTGACTGTCTGAGTCTTCCTTTATCTAGTAACCAATTCCTTATAGTAGCTTCAGACATGTAAGTCTGACAAATCTCTTTAAAAGAAGCTTAGTCCTAGTTAGGCAGTATAAATTTGATATTGAAATTTCTTTGGGCCCAATTAGTAACCAGGAACTTGACATAGATCCAAGAAAGCTTCCAAGCCTTGGTCACAGTAGCTTGGAACTAGTAGCTCATCTGTGCATAATTTTCCTTTCACTTGCAGCACATAGCACCATTTCAAACATAGTATATGAAGAAAAAAGTTAAGGCATAAGAAAATGCATAAAATATACTCTATATTGGTCTGTTTCAGAGTGAAAATATATAAGGGAGCAGAGAATTTTGCCACTACATTGCAATTTAGCAAAATCATTGATTATGCTTCTATCTGTAATTTAATTAAAAAATCTTAGCTTAATTAATGCCTTAAATCTCCCTAAAAGTGTTACTAAACAGAATCTTGATTGAGGCTAGTAGTAAACACAAAACATAAAATTCTCATTTTCTAATGAAATTTAAACACAGTATCTCAGATGAGCATAATAGCAATACTCAATACTCAAGCCACAGTTCAAGAAGTAAATGATTATAGTGAATAATGGAAAAATAAATGTGGTCATTATTAATGAATTTGCAATGATTTTTTTCTTTAGGATGTGTTAGACTGTTCTTAGTTTCATGTATCCAGCATAACATTTTTGGTTAGCAAGAAAAAATTACTGTCTTAGCTATGAGATTGGTCTTATTAGAAGTTATTTGTCTTGACCTGGCAATTATATTTGGTTTTAATTATGTTAATGAAAGGTAAAGATATTCATAAATGAAACTAACACAGGGTTCTTTAACAGAAATAGTTGAAAATGTTTTTGCTGATTATATTGTTACATATTATCCAAATAAATAAAAAAGTCATGTCAACAATCCTCTATGAAAATACCCAAGAGGAAAATGTAATTATTCCTATAAAATGAGAAAAATCAAACTGGGATATACATGGCTCAGGTATAAACAGAAGTGATATTCAAAATACTAAACAGTATTCAAAATACTAAATATCAGGGTGAAACTTCAGCAGCACTGATCTGATACCATGGCTACTATCCCATCATTTTTGGTAAGAGCAGTTATTAAGTAATTAATATATTGATATTTTAGCAACCAATATGGATATAGACATACTAGTTCACACAAACTGAATATCAGCCATGGGGAACACCCAAATAATCCAGCAGTAAATGTTTGATTTATTTCCTATTAAACTTTATAAGTGGAATCAGTCCTGACTCTATGTTCTTCACTGTCAGAATTAATTTATAAGCCCCGAGCAGATATGAAAGAAGAGGATGCCAAATAGAATGATGTATAAAAACCCTTAGGAGTTATTTGAGTATTCCATTTTTGGTAAGGGGACAACTAACTTGTAACACACTAACTTTCCCAGCAAGGAAAATAAGCAAACTGTATAATTTTAAGAAATCCATTTGAAAGCACTGAGGAACTGTCAAGACAGCTTGGACTTCAGGAGCCAAATCTAAAAGAAAAGGGAAAAAAGTTAAGGTGAGACCTATACTTCTTTACTTTCCCCTACTTTGGAATCGTACCATTTTTTGATGAGCAGCATAGAGACATACCAGAAAGTGGTGGCTTAGTTCATGCAGCAGTTTTTCTGGGTTTGGGTTTAGGGATACTTGTGACAGCCAAGACTTAAGGGCCCAACATCTAAGAGAAAAGTAGATATTAGAGATAAACATAAGAAGACTAAAATATGGAGAGAATAAAGCCAGCCAACTAAGGATCTAGGGACCCAGGGATTGACATGATAGTGAGTCATGTTTTGTTAGTTTGTTTGTTTTTCCTTTGTATATCCCAAATTGGGTGTTGCAAAAACTGGAAACCAAGAAATTCCAAGGCCCCCCCGCCAAAAAAAAAAATCCTCAAGAAGTGCTTGCTTTTTCTTGCTGACAGACCAGACCAGGGAAAATGAGGTGGTATAGGCTAGAATGACAGATGATTTTTTGACAATGACCTCCCTACTATAGTCAAACACCACAGGAAAAAAACTGCAGCCCCACTTCACCTCTGTCAGCAAACACAACATAGAAAACCTAGACTTTTGTCCTTGCCCAGCTGAAATAAGAGGCACTCTCTCTATACCTAACCACATTCAGGAGGTGTCAAGAGAAAGCCAAGTGGGGAAAACTCATGAGGACCACCCACCCCCATGGTGAAAGTGGAGACCCTGGGAAGAATGGATTCACAGTCCCTCTTCCACCCAATGGTAACAAGGCACTCCTTGCCATATGTGCTGGAATGGTGTCAAAGGAGACAACATGGAAAACCCTGACTTTTATCATCTTCCAATATAAAGCCACCCACTCTATCAGCTGTGTCAGTGAAAGCCACACAGGTAGGAGTAATCAGGCACTTCTCTTTCTATGAGCCAAGTTCCTATCAGCAGAGGTTTAGTGGGAACCTGAACTTCCACCTTGTCTTGCAGTATTGAGGAGCCTTCCATCCCACAATAGCCAAAAGGTATCAATGGAGATCAACTGTGGAACCTGAGCTTCCGCCACCACCTCACAGTAATAAGGCAACACCCCCTTTTCCTTGCCAGCACAGTCAGAGGAGTCCTTCTAAAACTGATTTAAATAAGATATAGAGTCTCATAATACTCAATATATCTATGAGGCAATCAAACATTATTTTTTATATCAAGTTCCTAGAAAATCTCAACTTGAATGAGAAAAGACAATCAACTGAAGTCAACATTGGAATGCACATATGTTGGAATTACATAACAGAGATTTTAAAGCATCTATGATAGAAAAAAATACTTCAACAGCAATTACAAACATACTTGAAACAAAGGAAAAAGTAGAACATCTTAGCAATGAAATATAATATCTCTGCAAATAAATAGACAATCTACAGAAGGACCAAGTGGAAATGATAGAACATGTTGAGACTATAAAGTTTTATTTATCTTTAGCTGGGTCTCTGGGTGGGCTGGAGCATACCTTTAAAGTTTGAAATTTCTCAAGTCCATCACAGCGTTTACTTTACACTTGGCCTTTTTATGTCTCCTCCTTCTCATGATGGTTCAGATAGAGTGTTACCACCTCCCTTGGTCAATGGGGAAACACAAGTCTATTGCATTCTCCTGCAATTTGTAATTAGGCAAATAACTTTAATCTCTGAGATCAAGATAATTAGGGAAATTTCTAGAATTCTTGCTGAAATTATTGGTAAAGATACCCCTTTTTCAGCTGGATTTGCTCAATTGTTATAATATAAGCACAAGCTTTTGTCTGTAGGAGCCTGCTTGTCATGAGCCAATAGAAAGGAAGGAAGACATGATGAGAGTTAGGGCCCTGGATCTTCCTGGACTTTGTTGACTTATATTTTGAATTCATTTGCTCCTTAAAGGTCCCCAGTAAGAGAATGCTAAAGAGAAAAAGCCTATTTTATAATTGTGTAGATTAAATTAAAGAAATAAGCTGATCTTTATCACATACTTATTTTGTTTTCAAAGCACTTTACTAGATTTTATACTTCACCAACTTATCTAATGCTCACAAAACCCAATGTGGTGTGTGTAATTTCTACATTTAACAGATGAATAATGAAGTAGATCCATAAAACTTAGGAAAGGTGATCAGTTTCCTTTTACTAGTAAATGCCAGAGGCAAAATCCAAGGCCTGATATGTTTGATCCCAAGGACTGTCTTCAAATTAATATTTTCCTGTACATATATGAGGAGGATACAATGTGTTACAAATAATACTTTCTCCATCATTGAATTTTCACTGCCATATTATAATTTTTAGATGCATACTAATATGAAAAACAAAATACTTAATAGTAAGCCAACATATAAAGAACATTTTATTGAATATCTTTTCTTGAAGGTCTAATTCAGATTTAAAGAAGATTCCAACAAATAATAGAATAGCAGGATGGGTTATAAAAATTATTTGCAGGCAAATAAAATTTCAAAGCAATAGCAAAATAATTCAAGAATGTTTTGTCACTACATGTTTACTTATGTGCACATAATCATTTAAACTTTGATTACTTTACCTTAGAAAAATAGAAATTTGAGGTATTACTGGTAGCTTTTTTAAAGAAAAACTTTTTAACTTATAGAGCAATGAATAAATGTTTAACTGTGATCTGTTTTGGATATAGTATTGTATTTGGTGCTCAACAATAACTGATGTTGATTCTTTCCTTCTGTAAGCAATGAGTTAAATTGCTTCTTTTTGATGCAGTCCTTTTATTTGCTAGTCAAAGAATATTATGAATGATTGAAAGGATTTATAAAATGAGGTGGTTGGGATTTGTTTTTATTTGCTTCCAAATGAAAGCATAACACACTTAATTTTGGGGGGATATGGAGGAGCTAACTGATGTCAAATAAACAGGGAAAGCTATTTTGCTAACATCATTCAAAAGTCAAACAAAAATCTTTTCTTTTACAAAATTCATAAACTTTATTTATCAGACATTAATTATATTTGGCAGAAATGTATTGTTGTTTACATAAAATGTATCTTTTTTGAATATGAAAATAAAAGTTGTGGTAAAGGTAAAACCACTGGATTAAAATTAGTGTAACATATGTTTGCCTTAATTAAATAACCATTTTTATAAAATTTACCATCATAACTTTTCATTGTCTATATAATGCTGACCAATACTTTTTCTTAAAGATGGAAACAAAATAATTACAAATCAGAGAATGTTTTACTCACTATTTTGCTTAACCAGCTTTCTAACTCATCTGAATTTCCAGGAGCTGCTATTTAGTGCTGGATATTATATCTGTGGATTTACTTTTGTGATCAGAGGTCTGTAAGGCTTGCTAACTAGGTCAATTTGGTATGCTTGAAAGAATAACCAGAATGTTGTTGTGTATTAGAATTTTAAGAGCAAGATGGCAGTTTGAAGGAATAATTTGCTTAATTCTGTTTCCATAGGTCCCATGTAAACAAACAGTAGAATGTTGGCAAGTTTTGAAGTCAAGGCCAGAGTTTAATAAAGGCAGGGAGGATTTAAAAATAGAAATATTAATCCTGGACTTATATTTTGTCTTACCTCCATCCAAATTCTTACTGTTAAAACAATTGAAAAATATGTTTGTCTCACCTGGGCTTCCACATTGCTCTTACAAACATGTAACTTTAGTGAATTGGGTTGTTTCTGACAGGCATTCCCTTTGGAATTAATCAAGAATATTATGAATACAGAAACTATTTGACCTATGCACTTCTACCTTATTTCTCTCTTCTGTTGGTTTAATCTCTCTCTCTCTCTCTCTCTCTCTCTCTCTCTCTCTTTTTTTCTGGGAAATCTTTCCACACATGGAGAGCATAGGCAACCATTCTGGTCCAGCCCCTCTGGCCACACCCGATTGATCCAGGGTTGGTCTAGGATGGGTAAATATGAGGCATAACCACAGAAATTTCACAATTATAATGCAAGAAGGAGTTCCTATCCAGTGGCAGGAGCTTCACTGATTTAATGTTTTTAAAAGCCACATTAAATCTACACATCTGTCTTAAGACACAGCTTGACTTTAGAAATATGAACATGTGCTGTGTCTTAGAATAGAAAGGAACAGTGTATATTTAAAAGTTTTGATCTGAAGCAGGGCTAGGGTGGTTAGCTAAGGAGTTTTACACAGGCAATATCATCTGTACACATCCCATCCCATCCCAGCACTGTCAGCTCCACCATCCATAGTCCTCCTGGGCAGACAACCGCATCTGCACTGCTGGTTGTTGTCAACAGACTTGCATATTCTAGTCTCATGTTGAAAACCATTGCTTTGATGGGGAGGATATTTCAAACAGTCTTCACTTTATCCAGTGCCTCTTGTTCTGATTCCACATTCACCGACAACCTATTAATTCTCAAGAAGAAAATAGTCTGATGGAATTTTCTAGGCTCACTATAACTCTCTGGTTTATGAGAAAATGGTTGTTGATGCAAACTGTTAGTTTACTCTTGTAATTATATTTCCATGTATTGGCTATGGATGGAGAAAGGGCTAATCATGGAAGCATGAATATTTGTGCTTCATACAACAGCTATATATTTCAAGGAGTAGTATTCTGGTATCTGTTTCAGCCTTAAAGGCAGCTTGATTTTGAGTGTATCTGCTTTCATGAGACTGAGAGCTGATAAGAAACAGGTTCTGTGTCTTTGAAGCAAAAGGCTTGATCTAGCTGGAGTTCCCTTAGACCAGTAGTTCTCCAAGTTGTCAGTGTATCAAAATCACCTACAGAGCTTTGTTAAAGATTCCTGTGCTTGCAATGCTGTTTCAGTAAATTAGGTGTAGTCCAGCTATTCATGCTTTAAAAAATGCTCCTCAGATGATTTCAATGCATAGCCATGTTGTGGAACCCTGCTTTAGACTCTATCTCCATATGACATGAAGATGTGTCTTCTTTTAACTGATATTTTAAAGGCATAATTCATTTTAGTGAGTTGCTATACTTGCCTATATTATACTCGTAAATTCCTAAGTGAAATTTCTGGCTGACTAACCAAAATACACATTTCTGAGTTTGTAAAAGGGGTGTTGTGTTAGGGGACGGCCACAATGGGAAGTGGCCACGACATCTTTGATGTGGTAAGTAGGCAGCCAAACAAACACACAGCTCTCTTCCCTAGAGACTTCAGTTCAGAAATGATTAGTGATGGCTGTACCTTCAATATTAATGGAATCCTTTTCCAAGTTTAATCATATAAGTGTTCAGCTTCTGATCCTTTTACTTTGCTTTTATAATTATAACTAATGAGGGCATTTGTACTGATAGTAGTATCTATACCTTTGGCTTCATTTATGCTGTTAAGAGGTCTGCTGTTTATCTAATTGTGTTCCTTTGTAGATCATCTTTTCTCCTTATCTGCTGCTCAACTGAAACTTTTGTGTTAGACTTCCTTTATTTTTTCAGTTTACTAAGATGTGCCTGAGTATGGATTTATTGATGTTTTTATGACCTATTTTGGAATTTGTTAGGCTTCCCAAATCTAAGAAGTCATGCCTTTTATCAATTGTGGAGAATTCTTCAAATTTTGACTCTGTTTTCTCCTGGAACTCAACTTACATGTGTGTTAAACATTATCACTTTATCTTTCATGCCTTTTAACTTTTTTTATATTTCAAATCTTTTTTCCTTCTATTGCATGCTAAGTAATATCTTTAGTTCTATTTTGCAGTTGACTAAATGCCTCTTCAGTTGTGTCTAATATGAAGTTCAATCTTTCACTAAATTTTTAATTCAATGATTTTACTTCTAAAAGCTATGTTTTCAAATATTTTAATTATTTTTATAGACTATTGTTTTTCACATAACTTTTTCTTCACTTATTTTCTTAAGCATATTTATATACTGAATCTCATAACCCAATATCTGAAATATTTGAATACCTGATTGTTTTGCTCTGTCTAGTACCTAGTAACTTATTTATAGGTATGTTATATTATGTGCATTATATTCAGTCAAACCTCATTTGTCAGGATTCTTTGAGGCCTAAATTTTTGTTATTGTTGTTCTGTCTGTCTCTCTCTCTCTAATGTTGTTCGAGTACAGTTGACTCCATTTTCACCCCACAATTCGCCCCCAGCCCAGCCATCTCCACCTCCCACAATCAATCCTACCCCCCTTTGGCTTTGTCCATGTGTCCTTTATACATGTTCCTTGATGACCCTTCCCCTTTTCCCTGTTACCACCTCCTACCTCTCTTCTGGTTACTCTCAGTGTGTTCTTTATTTCAATGTCTCTGGTTATATTTTGCTTGCTTGTTTGTTTTGTTGATTAGATTCCATGCATAGGTGAGATCATATTTGTCTTTCACTGCCTGGTTATTTCACTTAGCATAGTGCTCTCCAGTTCCATCCATGCTGTCGCAAAGGGCAGGAGCCCCTTCTTTCTTTCTGCTGCATAGTATTCCATCGTGTAAATGTACCATAGTTGTTTGATCCACTCATTTACTGATGGGCACTTAGGTTGCTTCCAGCACTAGGCTATTGTATGTTGTGCTGCTATGAACATTGGGGTGCATAGATTCTTTTGAATTGGTGTTTCAGGGTTCTTAAGGTATAATCCCAGCAGTGGAATTGCCAGGTCAAAAGGCAGTTCCATGTTTAGTTTTCTGAGGAAATTCCATACTGTTTTCCAAGTGGCTGCACCAGTCTGCATTCCCACCAACAGTGCACTAGGATTCCCTTTTCTCCACAACCTCTCCAAAACTTGTTGTTTGTTGATTTGTTTATGATGGTCATTCTGACCAGTGTGAAGTGGTATCTCATTGTGGTTTTAATTGCATCTCTCTGATGGCTAGTGATGCTGAGCATCCTTTCATATGTCTTTGGGCCCTCAGTATGTTCTCCTTGGAGAAGTATCTATTTGGGTTCTTTGCCCATTTTTTAATTGGGTTGTTTGTCATCCTGGAGTGGAGTCATGTGAGTTCTGTCTATGGCCATACCACCCTGGATGTCATCTCTTAGAGGACTAAATTGAGAGCACATTCTTTTATCTTGGCTTTTGGTGGACATCTATGACACTGTAAACTACAAGCCACCTTAGAGTCTTTGTGACCACCAAAGTGCTATGAAACAAACTCCAAACTTGTATGAGGACTGACTTGTGGTAGGTTATACATTCTCAAGGAAATTATTTTATTGATATTTATGAGAATCAGAGTGGGAGGTATAATTTTTTATCAATATTTATGAGAATCAGAGTGGGAGGTATAATTTTTTTCTTGCCCTTGTGCCATGTGAGGTCAATTTTATTTCTAGTTTAACAATTCACTGAAATTATAATATTTTGAGGGAGTCACAGTTTTATGAGAGAGTCTCAATATGACTTCTCACCTTGTACAACCTTTATCTATCTTCTGCTTTCCATGTGGTCATTTATACCACAGCTGTAAGTCAGTAAGCATTGGTAGAGGATCTTGGCATAGCTGCTTGCTTCAGAACTTAACTTTTTATGATTTTCTCTGTCTGTTGAGTCCTTCCCAACTACCCTCACCCCAAACTACCACCCAAAAATTTCTTTTACATTCTTGGTAACTCAGTCATATATTTAAATTATTTTAAAAATATACCTAACATTTTTAAATGCCTTGGATCAAGAAGATTTTTCATGATACCTACTACTATTACTACTACTATTACTACTGTATTTCTGTAAAGGATGTTCCATTTTTTAAAAATTTAGTTAAGAAAATTATTTAATTTTCTAATTCTTATCTTATATTGCTGACAAATTGATTAATACAAAAATATACAGGAATCTCAATATACATTTTCCAGTACCCTTTTTTTTTTTTGTCTGTGAGGAAATGCATACCTAGAGTAACACTTCCCAAAGTTAGTTTCCTGAAACACTAATTTGTAGTTACATAGGCAAATAAGCTTGGGAAGCACTAGTTAAACAAAGTTACAGATATTCCAAATGAAGAAATTGTGTACTGTGGAATATGTTTGTGCCTTTTTAAGAGTGGGATAACTCATAGGACTGGTGCGCATCTCAGAGGTGCACTTAAGGAAAGCTGTTCTAGAAAAATGCCTTCCCATAAGGTAGTGAGTAGCAGAGCAAAGGCTAAGACCCAGTTCTTCTAACTGTTTTTTCCTCTTTATCATCACAATGAAACCTTTCGTAAATTTTGTAAATACCTGGTTGTGAAAATATTTTCAGTAGTGTCCCATCCTCAAACTGAAATGCATTTGGAGCCTGTCTTCTTTCACTAAATGAAAGGAAAGTTGGCTTCTCTCTCTAAAACAGCTAAACAGGAATGCTCCAGAAATTCCTCAAGGAAAATAAAATTTTAAGTTCCAGATTTTTACCTGAAGTAGAAAGATGATGTTTTCACAGGGCTTCAATACAAATCAATGCAGAAATACAGTAAGCTTGTCTGGTTATTAAAAGGGCTTGTGTTGTGAATATCGTAGTTGCTGGAATTTTAGTTGGCAGGGAATAAACAAGAACAAGTTGTGACAGAAAACTTTTTTAAAAACTACTTTTGGATTTTAACCAGCAGAATGTGCACAGTTCTGACAGTGTATTCTTGCCCCTACTACTGAGAAAATGGACTGTGGGAACTTGGGTAGGTGAAGTGCAATGTTATTTACATTTTTGTGCCAAAATATTATGAAGTAAAATAGTCAAACATGTTGAGTGAGTGCAGCATATAAAAATTAATAGGAACATTTTGAATATGTGATATTCTACTTGAAACAATATAAATGAAAGGGTTGTGTTGAGGTACTTTTTTGACCTCTTTTAAATATTTCTGTCCTTTTTTAACACTTTAAATTGTTTATAATAATTCTTTTGAATCCTAGACCTTAAAGTTCTTTCTTTTCAGAATTTCCTTTCCTTTGTTTATCTGTGTGCAACAAATGCTTTTCAGGGGGAAAAAACCCACAGTGCCTTGAGTCTACTAAATAGTCAGTTAATAATGTCTAATAGCATTGACATAGGTCAGTGAGGATGAGTATTGGGTTTTTTCCAAGTGTTGGTGTCCCATTTAATCATGAATATATTGTATAAAAACAAATGGATATATACAAAGATTAAAGAAAATGAAAACATTATAGATATTTTAAGTAGAGAACTTGTAAATGAAGTCTGTGGAGGGTCCTAAGCATTTCAGGGATGGGGATTTGTAAGGTGTCAACTTGATAGAACTTTTACTAACAAAAAGCATACTATGGGAATTCATAATAATGATAAAGTTGAAGAAAAAGAGAAGAAATGTTGAACTTTTACTCTCTGTTAGGTGTAGGATTAAGTGCTGAACACATATTGTTATATTTGTATCTCAAAAGCTAAGACACAGTTTCTATTATCATCCATGTCTTACAAATGAGGCTTAGAGAGCTAATAAGCTAAAAAGTAATTTGTACAAGATCTTACACCATAAATGGCTGATCACACATTTAAATTCAGTTTTTTTCCTCATACCATAATCCTTGTCTTAATTGCTAAGCTATATTGCCTTCTGCAGCAAGTATGGCTATAGGTTATAACTTTTTAAATATCTTTGCCATTTTGGAAAAAGGGTTTATATATATATATTTTTAAATTTTAATTGTTGTTGCAGCATAATTTTCTGTCTTTTACTTCCATCCCAGCCTACCCACCTAGTCCTCCCCTCCTCCCTCCCATTTCCACCCACCCCTAGTTTTTATCCATGCGTCCTTTATACTTTATCACATTATCAAAAAAGTGGAAACCAAAAGGAAGGTCAAGGGTGTAATAATAGTAGTGGATATTTTCAGTATTGTAGGCCTTTCAATGTTAGATTTATATTCTTATGGCTTTTGTATTCAGATTCAGAATTCAAATTGCATAGCCTGAAATACAAAGACTTTACAGTGGACCCCATCTACCTTCCCCACCTGTCTTGCCCCACTCTCAACTACATGCTGTGTTAGCCACTCAGACATATTTGCACCCTTTTGTGGTTGCATGTATTCATGTTATTTCCTCTGCTTGAAGTGTCCACCTTCATCAAGCCCACCAAGAGAGCTCTCAGCTTTCCTTCAGAATTCAATGTGTCAGCAATATGGGTGGAATTTCCAGCACATACAGATTCATTAAAATGCTTTACACCCTTATATAGGTACATTTTCTACCATTTATCACACTGTTATAATAATTTGGTATTATGTCTTCCCCTTTATGCAGTGATCTTCTTGAATGTAGAATCATATTTTATTTATATTTTATCCATAGCCCTTTGCATAAGGCCTACATCAATAAATGTATATGTTGAATGGATGATTGTGATAAGATTAATTCATTATGACAAAGAAATTATTCTGACACCTTTGATACAAATTCTGCTGTTTTCTATGGTGCATTTCTTTTTGTAGGATACTTTGAGACCCTATATAGGAGAATAAATATAAATAAATGAAAAAGATGTGTTTAAAATTGCTAAGTTAGAACATCAAAATATTGAACAGACATAGGAAATGTTTTTAAGTTAATAGTAGTAAAATACAAAGTCAGAAATCATTGCTTGATGACATAACTTTAATCAAAATAAGAAGTGAATTTTAACCCATTTTAGCATATAATACATCCTAGTGCTATTGGGTAGTATTTCAAAGTACATTGATATCTTGAATTTTAAATAAAAATATATTATTTCTTTAATGCTGTGAAGTTTGAATACTACCACTTATTTTGCCAGTTCTTTGTGCCTTATGCATGCTACTTAACCTCTTTGAGCATAATAATTCTTACCTTTAAAAAAATAATTCTTACCTTTAAGCATAGGAAATGATACTTATCTCACAGAATTATTGTAATAATCATAGGATCCAAGGGGGTAAAATAGTAAGCACTTACTAATAATGTTCATACCTTTCCCTCTTATTTTGTTTAACAATTTATTTTTGTTAGATGAACTCTGCCCCAAAATGTTAGGTTCACAAATATGTAGTACCTTGTCATTCTTTATTCTGAGCTGAACTGTAGTGCCCCACTGTAAATCCTTGTAGATCTTTGCTTTATTAAATTTGTGGTAGACTCCATGGATGAATAGCTTTGCTTTTCTGGAGCCTGAGCAGGCCATCACTATGATGGGCAAAGGTCTCCTGTCTTATGGAGTGGATCTAGGGCCCAAACACATCTCTAATTGCATCTAAAAAGTCCTAAAAAATCAGTAGAGTTCCTTCTCCCTGAAGGGAGTCTGGAGCCAATCACTACTTTTCATGCACTGTGAGGACTTTAGGATGCCCTAAAACTGGTCCTCTTATTTATCCAAACACTTAAACCAAAACTTTTTAAAGCTAACATCAAAGTTATTATTTGATAGCTTTAATGAGAAATAACAGGCTGTTTTTGAAATTTTATGAAGAAATTGTATTTAAAGATATCTTGTACAATTTAGTTATAATCTTTTGTATGAAAGAAAATTCTTTTTGTGTAAAGGAAAATTCTTTCATAGAACAAGTGCTATGGTGGTTCCTGTTGTGACCATGGACCTGGAAATCGACATGGTACTCCAGGCAAACATTTGTTTTCATTTCTGACATTCAAGAGTCACTGTCATGAATGTGCAAAGATGAATTCTTGCCCACTCAGCCAAAAAGCAGGACTTACTCTTTTCTCTTCACATAATGATAGGTGTTGCAGCACTCTGGGATCCCCTTGACCTGGACAATGTGGATGTCCTAGCCTGGGGATGAACTGCGGAGTTGTATTCGTAGCCCTTTAGGTCTTTATTGTTCATGCTGAATACCACAGAAACCAAGATTTCTATCTTTTTTTCTGCCACTGCTTATTATACATACAAGTTTTTCTTTGTATCCCTTTGTTTTCTACCTACGAAGGTATATAGGTTATACAGATAGTTCTATATTGTGTACAGAAATTGGAGCTTACAGTGTCTTAGAGTGGTCACATTTATAGTGTGTCATTTACTATATTTCAGACATTACATTAAGCACTTTACAAACACTAATTCAGTGAATCATGTGGTGTTTACAACAGCCCATGATGTACGTGCTGTTATTACTATTTGAGAGATGAGGAAATTGAGACAGAAGCAGTTGGGCACCTTGGCTAAGGTCACAGTCAGTAAGTGGTGACTGGCTTCATGTTCACCCACCTCGCAACGCTGGCCTAGAGCAGCGTGTACCAGATGTGGTGGTGGCAGACGATGTGTTTCCTATAAACCAGATCAGCTTGTTCCCATGGAACAGTGGTACAAATAGGTGAAAAGGGGAAGACAACGCATGCAAGGAAGTAGATAAATATTGCAAGTTTGTGAACACTGTCCTGCATAGAGCCAAAAGGACTAAAACCTTTGATCCTCCTACTTTGCCATAGATACAAATCACCTGGGGTATTTATTAAGTTTGTCCCTGCCTACAAAAATTTCTGATCCAGCAAGTCTTGGAGCTTGGAGTCTACATTAATGTAAGCACTGCCAAACAATTCAGAACATTTTGAAGGTGTCTGAGGTATATTTCAGTAGATATTTGTGCCTTTTACCCACAGACTTCAGGTTATTTTGGGGAACATGGGAAGTAAGATTTTATTTTAAACATCATCCATATCTTGTGGAGTGTCCTTGATAAGAATTTTGTAGAACTGAAATTCATGTTTATGGATAGGTTCCACTTAGACAATGAAACTGGGGTTTGGGAAAGCAGGCAAGAGTGAGATAGTCTATGATCTTAACTATAACATGAAGACTTGATTGCTTTCAGGAAAAAATGCCCCTTCTGGTACAGAAATATAGCACATGGCAGGGTACTCGGTGGAAGAAATGAAAGCTTGTGGGACATTTCAAAGTGGTCTGAACATTGAACTTATATTTATGTATCTTGAACATAGGAATGAAGAGAAAAACAACAACCCTAAAGATGTTACAGATTATATGGTTTATCAGATGTGCTTCAGACCCCTGTTTGCTGGGATGGGTACAATTTAAAATACCCTTGAAATTGTACTTGGGAAGCATGTGACTTCATAGACAGAAGTTTGCATATAGTCTTGCATCCCTTTTAGCAAATAGGAGGCATGGCCACAGAAAAACTCAATTATTAAAGTGAAAAGAAAACAAACTGTTTCCTATAACATGGATTTAAAGAATAGACTTAATTCTTTTTCCTTCTTAAATAGAAACAGTGGATTGAAGTTGAATAAAATTAAGCTAAATAAGAGGAAACAGTGAGATTTTGTAGGCTGTGGAATAGTTTCACTGGGAACATTTTGGAACCCCCTTAACTTAGTTATTACGAACTAGACCAGACAAATGTCTTGAAGATATGCTGCCAAAGGCAAGTTTGCAGAAAAATCAATGAATGACTTTTTTCTCTGTGTTCTGTGAAAATTAGTGTTGGCACACACACAGTTTCACAAATACACAGTCACTAAATGAACATGGATAAAGGACACATGGATAAAGCCGACAGGGAGTAGGATTAAATGTGGGAGGTGGGAGTGTGTGGGGTGGGGGGAAGTGGTAGGGGGAAAATGGGGACAACTATAGTTGAGCAACAATTTTAAAAAGTTAAATAAAATTGTCTTCTTTCTGACTTTTCAATTTGATCATCACCAAAATGGTATTTTAAAACCTCAAAATCCTCTTTCTATTGCTGCGTTTACATGTATTCTCAATTCTGATCTCCTCTTTCCTTCATTATGGGCAAGGTTTCCTGTTAGAACTATAAAAAAAACCCTTACAAGTGCCCTTTTGTCATATTTAAAGCCTTGTAAAAACCTTCCCCAGTGAATCTTAGTGACTGCAATTAGTGAGCAGTAGAGCTTTCTCTCTGATACTCAATGGGGAACATTGAAGATAACCAATAATTTCCATCAGATGGGGATATACAGAAGCTGTACATTTCACCAGGTTCACTCAAAATACTCAACCAAAAAACTACTGAGCATTCCTGTTGTCCCTAACACACACACTTTTCATGGATACCTGGTATAAGTGACAATATTGAAGGAACAACTTCCTGGAAATTTGGAGATGAACATGGGGATATTAAACATAACAATCTCTTTGCTTGATTTGATTTGTGTTCACTACAGTAAGAAATTTGAATGAAATTTTAAAGATTACTTATGGCTTTCCATTTAAACATGCTATTTTTTATTCCTTGATTATGGAGAATTGGTTACACGTTTCTTTTAAAAATATATTTATTCTAGGTAGTCAGTCCTAACACAATGTAATAAAAATGTCAATATTTATTTTCAATTGTAATTTTTTGGAAGACACAAGGGTTCTGTTCTACTTCATTCTTTTAATTCTCCATTCTGTTAATGGTCAAGATCAAGCAAGATTCTTCACCTGGCCTTGTGACATGTAACAGTAAAATAAAATAATAACAATGATAGTAATAATAAAACAGCAGCAACCACTTGTAGATTACTCACAAATATATCAGACCTTGCTTTAAGGTCTTCATAGGTACTGTTTCATTTTATCCTCACAGCTCTACAAGTAAAATGTTCCCATTTTACTGATGTGAAGACTGATCTTAGGTTCAACTATGCATAAAATCATACAACTGGTGTGTAGCAGGATTCAAGCCAATTTTTCTGACTCCAAAGCTTGTGTCTTTAACTACCTGCCATAAACCTCAGGAAGACACATGTTCATTTAAATCTTAAGGAAGTCATTGTAATTCCTCTGATCCTGCCTTCCCTCAATTTGTGTCTGCTTATTCCATTCACAAGAAGGAAATATGTCCATCTTCCCAAATAATATTTTTGAACCACTAGAAATAGTAGACACTATATTATTAATTTTGCCAGTAATTAAAATAGTAACAAACAATATGATTGTGCAACTAAAGCTGAACTCTGCATAACCTAAAGAAATCAAGTAATGGTTCTAAAGAAATTCATGTGGTGAATTGAAATCTGTTTGAAAATAGCACATTCATGCTGTTGCTTTTGGGAGTTTTTCAAATGTTAGTTTTATGCAAGAATATAAAGCACATTGTCACAATCCATAGTGGGAAGGGTAGCACACTGATTCCATTTGCTGTAGCAAGAGGAGGAAAGGGCTTGTATTATTTTTTGTACCTAGACACTTAGAAAGATTGTTACAACATGAAGTTTACTCTTTTTCCACACAAAGTGCACTGTCATAATAGGGTGACTAAGTGGAACATGTGGATGTCAAGAGAATAGTATTTTATTCATTGTTTCAAAGATGCTGATTATAATGATCTAGGAATTGATGATTGCACCAGAAAGAAAAGTGTAGAGGCCTCATTCTGGCTTCCCAAATATTACAAATTTGGGCAGCATTATATACCATGTGCATAATTATAACATTAGACATAAAACTAGTGAAGATACCAAAAATTTAAGTAAATGCTTAATTGAAAAATAAAGTATTGATGCACTTATTTTCCCCACTCCAAATAAAATGTAGGCTATGTGAAGACAGATATTTATTATTCCTTAGTTAATTACGCTCTCTCTCTCTCTCTGTAGCACCTAGAAACATACCTGTAACTTAATAGATACTTAATAAGTTATTTCTTACATAATGTAAAGTCTAAGAGAAATAGTCAAGAGACATTGCACCTCTCCCTGCATATATTTCTATATCTATGAGGAAGAATAGTGGGATTTCCCAACCTCCTCTTCTTAAGAATATCACTTTCCAGGCCATTGCCCTTCTCAGCAAAAAAAAAAAATTATAATAATAATAAATAATTCTTTTTAGTGTAGTAACATTGTGGGTGATTCAAGGACTGAATGTCTTAAATGAAAGCATCTGTTAGAAAATGTGATAAGGTACTCAAGGACAAAATTCTTGTCATATTCATGTTCTGAATGATGCCCAGATTCCCATGGGTAAACTCCAAGTCTTAAACTGCTATAAGGATTGATGGTGGGAGGTAGGGGTGGGTGGGGTGGGGGAAAGTGGTTGTGGGAAATGGAGACAACTGTACTTGAACAACAATAAAAAAAAGTAAAAAAAAAAAAGAAGAGATCAGTACTATTGTTTAGTGATGCAGACACTGGCCCACAGTGTTCACGTCATTATGGATGAAATGAGACATTCACACAGACTACTGAGTCTGGTGGAGGAAAAGGGACAGCATGGCTTTTCTCTAAAGGGGAGCAAAAGCCTCAGCCCTGGATCCAATGAGGTTTTATTATCTTACTGGGCACATTACGAGAAGGTCCTCATTAACTATGCACAGACTCACTTTAGGTGGTTACCTTTTACAGAAAACAAAGGAGCCAATGCTGCTAATCACATCACAGAAGAGGGATATTTGCAAGTGAAAAGGCAAAAGTAGTTGAACCAGTTACACTCATCCTTGGAAGGTTTAGAATGGTTTTTAAGAAGTTGCCTTGCAGTAAATGTCCTCAATTCAGGGTGAGGGTGTTTTAGCAAAAAGGAAGATTCATAGCAGCCTAAGTACATTGAAGGCCTGATCCCCCACAGGAGAACTCATCCATGGGCATTGGTCCTGTGCATCTCCGAGTGGGAACTGGGCCCACACCAAGAAGAATGGTCTACTACAGTTTAGAAGTGCTGTGTTTCTTCCAGCTTGAGTGCTCAAAGCAAATGTTGCCACCATGGAACTGATTCTGCACCCAATGTGGAATAATTTAATTTCATTAATAATGTTAGAAATGTTAAGAAAATATTTTTAGGGAAAAAAAAGGAGAATATGGTGGCACGCAAAACTAGTCTTTTTTCATCTGTACTCCAGGATCCTTTGTTTTCCATTGTTTGCTATATTATTCTGTATCTGTTTTCACTTTTATTTGTGGTCAGCTTTGATATGTCTACACAAAAGCACACATCAGAAGTAAAATGACTGTCTTTTTATAGTATGGCTACAGACAGTTGGACAGGTTTAGGGTTTACTGACTCCTAGATAGTTTTCCCATGAAAACTATGTGCTTGATAGTTCATAGGCTATCTAGCTCATAGCTTTAGCACTATGCTGGTTAATATACTGCAAAGAAAAAAGACATTGTCTTTAAAGGCACATAAATCCAAGCCATTGAGCTAGATTCTGTCCCCAAACCCTGTTGTTAGATTCTTATGCATACTCCCGCAGCTGGATTCTGCCCCTTTGAAATTCTCACACAATTTTCATTGACTATAGCAGAATTTATCTGGGTGTATCCAAGAGTAGAATCTGACTGGCTTCTTGTAATATACCATTTGGGTTTGGGCACAAAGCCAAAAAAAAAACCCAACAAGACACACTGTTTATTACTTACATGGGCCTTTGCCAATTTCTGGATGTCAAAGAAATGAACTCACTGCTTCTGAATAACGCATTCATCAAAATAAACATGAACATTATTATTCCTTCTGTTTAGTTAGAGAGAAAATCATTTGTTGGTTTACTATATGGAATCCAAAATACATTTGGGGTTCTTTACTTCAACCCAAGCTGATAACCCTCAAGCTGATAGCACCTTAAAACAAGATGATTTGTTTTTAAGCAGACAGCCCTATGTATAAGAAGTTGTGGCCAATAGTGAATGACAAAGATACCAAGGCTGGCTTGAACCTACTTGAAGCTTTCCTACAAAGTTCAAGTTTTTGTAAGCCATTTGGGGAGCAACCACTTTGACTGCTATCCTTCCAACGTGAATCCAGCCTAGGAAACTGTTAATGCCTCCTCTGTCAGGAATCAATAATTTTTTCTGTGTTCTTGACTTAATGGCAGTTGCCATTTGCTTTATGGCCTTGTGAAAAGAGCACATATTCCTTTGGGGTACTTTTAAGTATAAAAATGCTAGTGTTTTGCTTTTGAACATATTAAATGGTTCCATATGTATTATCAAGCTATTGTGGTAGCATAAACTGAGGGTATTGCTCTGACTTGGTCTAAAATCATTGTCTGTCTGTGAAATGTCATCTAAAGAGCCTCAGAGAAAAACACCAGAAATGTAGAGCAGAGAGAAGACAAAGCTCCTTGAAGTAGTGCTTGCATCATGGAAAGAATTTGGAGAACCTTCTGAGGAGCAATGAATAGATACACTTCCAAACCCTAAAATACCAACCATCCAAGTGAAAACCATTAAGTTTAATGAGATGTTTTGTCTGTAAATGAAACCTAAAATCTTAAAGAAATTTCAAGTTCACAAGGACCTAGAACTAGATATTTTGGGCTAAAATTCAGCTTTTTAAGAAGAGGTATATTTAAAGCCAATGGTATTGATGGGGTTTTGTTCTCAAAGTTTCCAAATGGTCCTGTTTAGCCAATTTCAGGGCTTAATCAAACTCATGGTCAAGACTTACAGATGTCCAACTCCAAATTCACTGTGCTTTACATCTGTATTTTCCTGTCTACGCTTCAGTGAATGTTAAGGATATTTCCACCTAAGGCATTCTTTGAACACTGAGATTCTATTCAGGACAGGCTTAACCTTTTTTTTTTGACCATCATCATTGTAACCTCCCTCTTCAACCTTATGTTCTCTTTGCTTCTGTTACTCTGTCCTCTTAGTTTTATAAAATTAGGAAAACTATGGTGGTTCTGATTAATTTTGTTTTCTTATGCCCATTCACATTGTATTTTATGTTGTTTTTAGTGCTCCCTCCCCTTTTTTTCTGTTTTGTTAAGAAAAGCACTATTATGAGTGTTTATCTTGAGATCAGGTTCTGATTTCCACAGATTTGAATTTGGAATAGCTCTACAACTTAACCAAGTTGCTTAAACTAGTGCTTCACAACATTTTTAATGTCATGGAATAAATTGAAACTGATGATGTTTGTACGAGTGCTGGGATAAGAACCCTAAAGTAAGCAAATGAGCCTTTTTGAGGCAGGAGCCAGAGTGTGGCTCAGCTGCTCTAAGGGGTGGGCTAATGTGTACCTTAGAAGACTCATTCCCTATTTTTTATGCAGTAAATGGCCCATCTCCAGCTTCAACTCTTTATAGCCAATCTCCAGCTTCAACTCTTTATAGATCAGTTTTATGACCTATAAAATGGTAATAAGAGGGATATCCACTATCCACATCTCAAAGTTCTAAAGATTAACTTAGTTCATACATAGAAAGCACTTAGTACAATCTTCATCACCCAAAGATGCTAATTAGTAATGGTAGTAGTAGAAGTAGCAGTAGTTTAGCACCAGTTACAGCAGTTTTATTTCTTTATAGTCTCAAAAGTTGGAGAAAATCATTGATAGGGCATAGGCAAATTCTACTTACATTTCAAAGAACAATTATATTATTTGATGCCTAATATTATAGAACAGGAAATCTTTATGTGAGGCCTCACATGATAGGTCTTCAATAAACTAAGGCCAGAGAGGAGGGGGAATCTTTGGAGAGCAAGATGCTAAGGTAGGTAGAATCTGAAGCAAATTACTCAGTTTCTCATTGGAAAAAAAGCAAACTGTCAAACAAACAGGTCATATAACTAAAACTTAGTTATTAAGCTGAGATTTAGGAAAGGACTATGGCCCTTGAGGAAGGAGAGAGCTGAACAGCCAGAGAGAAGCACAGTACCATGATCAGGCTAACTTGGGGGTAGTTTGAATTATGATGGAAGGGCCATCTGGCTACACTGGACATATCTCTAGGCTACCCATCTTTACCATGTTTGCCAGCATAGGAAGCACTGGTGTAAGTGAGGAAAACCCAGGAGCTTAGCAGTAGATTTCAGGCCTGAGAAAGCTGTTCTAAAGGACCTCTCTTGAGACTACCCATTGGCCTCACATGCAGATAGAGAAAATCAGATATCCAGCAACAGAAGTCTGCACAGCTGAACAAGTGAGAATGGCCATCTGGAAGACACCTTAGATTTGTAAGAACTATATTCAGCCAAGTTTGGATTATCTGCACAGAGTCATGCATATGCTTGGGCACTGTCTCCTCCCTTACTGCTCAAATGGTCCAATTCCAGTCATGCTCCCTGGGGATATTGCCTCCATTCCCCAAGCCTTACTCTTCTGCAGTTTCACAAAGTGTACTTGGTTTAATTTCTTTGCTTTCCACTGTTCCAGCCTAACAAGGAAATCAGTCAGCTATGGGTTGGGATAAGGAGCTGGTGGTAAGAAACAGCATTCTTCCAAGGGCCTTTGATCTTTAAGAGGCTGTAAGTGGCCCAATCCCCTTGTTTTATGTAAAAATATCTCTTGTATATGTCAGGCAGACTGCTTTTATTCCCATGCATGTAATTGTTGACTCTGGGAGATTTTATACAAAACAGAATGCAGTCCATACCAAAGTCAGGCAGAAGAAAGCATATGACTTGGGACAAGTTGTTTCACACCTTTTTGTCTTAGTTTTCTCATCTGTAAACTTAGCAAGTTGAACTTGATAAGGTAAATTTGATAGGCAGAGTGTTATTGCTGTTGAAAACATGATTTTGAAGATGAATATACCTGACTCTAAGTCTTGGTTCTGCCCCTTTGCAAAGGCAACTCAACCACACTAGAGGCTCACTTTTCCAATCAAGAAGGTTGCTATAAGGTTATATAAAACAATGCCTATAAAGTTCCCATATTGCTTTTCCATCTATAATTTTCTTTCTAGGGTTAAATGTTATATAAATCTGTTATTCTCTACCATATATGCCAATACTCTTTTCTATTAGTATGGAAATATCAAAATAGGCAATGGTAACACTATGTTTTATTCCATGTATACAAGTACATTTATGTGTATACATATTTCTTCTTTCCCTTCCTCCATCTCCTCCTCCCTTTTCTTCTTCCTTTTCCTTTTCTCCTCCTCTTCCTTGTCCTCCTCCTCCTCCCCTCCTCCTCCTCCTCCTCCTCCTCCTTCTTCTTCTTCTTCTTCTTCTCTCTCTCTCTCTCTCTCTCTCTCTCACACACACACACACACACACACACACCAAAAAGGATTCCCTACTATCAACAGAATCCTTAGTTAAATAGGTATCATACCATCAACTCTTCTGTATGCATAAGTAAAGATCCTCTCTAAAATAGAAGGGTCAGAGTGTTGGTGAGTGAGGTATTCACAACTGTGCAGTATTAGCTATGGTCATTAACTGTAGATCAGGGGTCTGGTTTGGTAGGAACACACATATAAGGAGTCCAATAAGAGCTGTATGAAGGTTTTATAAAAAAGTATGAGAAAGGGATGGTAGTGAAGGAAGAAATGTTTGTTTCTAGTATCTTTTGAGAGGAGAAATTTGGAGAACATGAACCAACACCTTTGTTGTTCAATATTACATTTCTTATTGTAGATGAGTAGATTTTGATGTAATTAAGAGTCTGTAGCATCATTGGTTTTATGTGTAGCAGAGGCAAGTTTGAGTTTTTATTTATGTATTATTTACTAAGAAACATTAATATGTACCTGTAGTTTGCCAGCATTATGCTAGGTGATAGAAATATAAGTGAGATTAAGACTGGATCTCAACCTACAAGGAACATACAGTTTTGGAAGAGACAAATGAAGAAGACAGTATTCTCATTATAGTAGGTGGGTGCTATGAATAGGTATGCAGAAGGTCCTAAAGGAACATAGAATAGGACCACTGAAGTCAAGGGGGAGTCAAAGAATGAGTACCTGGATAAGAGGCAGCAATAGAGGAGTGCAGTGGTGAAGATATGTTGGAGAGAAGTTAAAACATAGAGTAAGTAACAGCAGAGAAACTGTACTTAGAATCAGATTACTAACTGGAGCTATAAAGATATCAATGATATCATCCATTTATACAAGGAACACAAGACAAAAAGTTGTCTTGTGCAAAATGATGACTTTGGTTTTAATCATGCAGAATTTGAGGATCTTTTTGGGCCATCCAAATGAAGATAAGGTGTCCAGAAAACAACTGTCATCAGGATTTAAATGGAGGTTGAAACCATGAGTATGTATGCACTTTTTCAAAGAGAGAGTATATAGATTTTTTAAAAAGTTCATCATAATATGCCTAATAAATTTTTAAGGATTGAAATGAAGAAATAGAGATGATGGAGAAGAAAAAATAGCTATGTAAATAGGAGAAATACTAAGAAGAGTTGTAAACCAAGAGAATGAACTTCTGGACAAAGGTCTCAACACAGTCCACCATCAGAGATATAAGATAATAATTGCTATATATCTCTGTTTCTTATGAGTTTTTCACAATTAAAGATTATGTTAATTCAAGTTTTCTTAAGCATTAGTGGTTTTATTGTAAGTACACACTCAGAAAATTAAGTAGACTGTAACCTTATTTATGCAGCTAAGTTTTGGGATAATAGGAATTATAGAAAAGTCAGGCCTTGTAGAAAATAGAATACTGTTCAGGAACTAGAAGTTTGTTCAGGATATACCACAGCTCTCACAGTCAGGATATTTTGTTGCCTCCTAAAGGTACTATGATAATACAGAGAAGATTCTAGGATCCCACCTCATAGGAAGTGCTCCATAATCCCTCTTTAGGCTGCCTGCCATCACCATAACTTTTTGTTTCTCTGTGGAGATCTGTATGCTTGGGCTCTACTGCATATTACTATCTCTAACCAGCCTTTCGAGGAGAGAATTCCCAGTTTCTAAGTAAAGAGGGACCTTATAGTTCATAGATTGGTAGTCCTTGGTCACTTGTATATTCTCACACCCTGCAGTCTAGTTAGCTGTGGCCAGAGAGGCAAGGTATCATGTTACCCAGGACTTGACTACCTCTTCATAAAGAACCACCAAGAAATTTTTTGCTCAACAAGTGACTGTATCCTGGAAGACTAATACTAATTTGAAGCCTTTTTTTTAGTACCATGGATATTGGTAATGTGAATACCAATTGGCATAAATTGGCATACTACAGAGTCATATTAACAGTGGAGACAGAGGCCAGAGTTTGAATTTTAGTAGACCAAGGGGTAAATGGGAAATGAGTCACTAGAGAATGGGGAATATAGATCAGTCTTTGTGGAAAGGAAGGTAGGAAGTGCAGTACCAGAGCTAATAGAACATATGTTTCTAAGACAAGATAGAAATTCTTTCTACTTATTTATATAGTAGTAGGAAAGATAGAATTGAGAGAAACAAAGGGTGCATATACATGGCAGAAGATGATCCATAGACTGATGTCCCTAAAGAACTGAAAGGGATCCTTGTAGAGCACCATCATTTACTTTATCCATTTTTACACTTGTCAGTGTATTCCCTTATCTGAGGTAGCCTGATGATATTTTTGGTGTGGAAAAATTCTGAAATATAAAAGCTAAAATGGAAGTGAGAGTATTAAAGAAATGGGGAAATGCCATGTGAATGGGCAGATCTCTAGCTCAGATCCATGGAAATGGGGGAAAAAGAAGAGTGGGAAGGTCAGAGAAAGTGAAAAATCAGTAGGCAGGAGTTCCAGCAAATATTCCCAATGGACAGGTTATGGGTCTTCTTGGATATTCTGATGACTTGAAGGGTTGTGTTTATTTCTCTGAAAACAAAGAGAAACACAAAAGTGGGACTTGGTTGCGATGTGTCTTATAACTCAATGTGATAGCAGGCAAGTCCCCAGATATTCTAAAGCCACTTATTTGTATCAATGAATGATGATTTTTCCATACATATGTCTGAGTGTCTTGGAACAATTCTTTTAAAAAATTTTAATACTAGAAATAATCCCAGTGGATAAACCAATTAGGTCTTAAAAATAGAACTTTTGTTTAAGAAAATTACAATTCTTCTTATGATGTTGAGCTCTGTCATTGGTAAATTGCCTTCAGTCTCCTCACTCAATTTAGGTTAACACTGTCTTTTGCACATACATATACCAGAAAAGTAAGAATTTTTTTCATTTAAAAATATATCCAAAGGAAAACATATTTCGAGTGGATTTCCTACCATGAGGATTTCGAAAACTAACACTGGAGAATGAAGGTAGAAACTGTAGTTTTACATTTGTCCTTAGAAAATGCAATTTTTACCTCTTTAGTTTTCCACTACCTCTTTACTTCCATTACCTGACTTTACTATCCTGCTTATTATAAATATGAGTTTTACGGGGTACATTTTATAAGCATTTGATACCCTTATTTTCTATTTTAAGAGGAAAATGGGCCTCTTCCATGTTTTCTTTTTCTTTCTCCTCCTCCTTCTCCTCTTCTCCTTTTTTTCTATTGAGAGAAGGAAAGAAGAAAGAGAAGTTATTTCCAGATGAATTAAAAGGTGGTATTTATATTTAAATTTTCATTTTCCTTAAGTGTCATATCTGCGATTCAGATAAGTATGGATTAAGAGATAGGCCAAGCAGTGTTTCTAGTCCCATGAAATTTCCCTAGTTCTTCTTGACAGAGTAAAAGCTGATTATCTTCCTGGTTTATAATTTTATTACTAAAATAGCCAATATATTGAGCACCTAGTAGCTGCCAAATATTGAGGATAAAAAGAGAATAAGTACTGGGGTCCTTTTCTTGAATGCTCATACTACAGTAGTGATCAGTGGGTAGTTGCTAGATTAATGCAACAATTTAGAAGTAGAAGTTAGAAAGGGATACAATTACAGTGAACAAGGATAGAAAATTTCTTCCTCTTATTCAGCCTTGTCACAAGTAGCTAGCTATACTGTTAACTTCACTCTTTGACTAGAGAGAGCAAATACATTTCTGCTTTAAAAAATGTTCTCAAAGGAAAGGAATTTGCCTATATCTATGAGGTTGATTAATTTGCTTTAAAGCCCAAGGAGTGTCAGGCCTGCTTGCTATTTCAAAACTGGAAAAAGGGTGTATAAAGATAAAGGTGTGTGTGTGTGTGTGTGTGTGTGTGTGTGTGTGTGTGCGTGCGCACATTGGGGAGGCAGGGGCAAAGGAAGGGGCCAGGAGAGAAACATCAGTTAGGAAAATAGAAGAAATACTCAAGCAGATGAAGTTGTTTTCCTAATTTTTATCTTAAAATGATGGCTATGGGTGAGGCAAAAAATAAGCAACACAGAGAACACCTTTGATAGAATATGGTATGTTGGGGTTAGTAATGCTAGCTGCTATAACAAGCAGCCCCTAAAATCTTAAATACTTATTTCATGTTCATGTCTGTCACAATCTAATATGGTCTTGGGAGGAGAGGACATTATCTCATGCAGTCTTTCAGGAATCCAGGCTCTTTCTATTTTATAATGACACTGTTTTCAATATATGTCCCTAAGATTTCTGTGAAAGGGACAGAGATGTTAAAGATTGTTCAAGAGAAGGGAGGGTTGTGGCCAGGCATAGAAGTGGCATACAAAATTCTCACTAGTATTCCACTGGAGAAAATTCAGACTCATGACCCAAAACTCATTGTAAAAGAAACTGGGAAATGTAGTCTTCCTCTATTTCCATAAGGAAAATAAATTGATTTTGGTGAACATATGATGTTGTGGCATTGTCTCTGATATGTAGTAGGACTTCTATCAAGCTAATACTGACAATGATAAGAGTCCTAAAAAACATGCAAGTAAGATCTTGCCCTTATTGGAACACTAGCTGCCTTATTTCCACCATAACGTAGAAGAGTTTGAATCTATATACTTATTATTTATATGTCTCTAGGATTTGAATGAGGAACATTTCCAAGGTTTCACATTTAATGAGGTAACTTAATTAGAAGTACATGGTGTAGGCTAAGTGTTCCTCTTCCTTCCTTCCTTCCTTCCTTCCTTCGCCCTCCCCTTCCTCTCTCTCTCTCTCTGCCCCTCCCTCCCTCTATCTCTTTTCTTTTCTTTCTTTCATAGTACATATAATCACTCTGTCAATTCCATTCAGAAATGGAAAGAGAGAAAAATAACAACCTGACTTTTTAAAAGTACTAAAATCCCACTTGAGCAAGTGAAAATAGGTAATGGAATTAGACATATGTTCACTTTGAAAAAGATACTTCCTTCCATCTCTGACTGTCCAAGTTGACTCAGGTCATTTAGTAGGCTAGGCATGTATCCCATCCTGCCCAATTGTCTGAAGGTCAAATCAGATAACCCTCCCAGTTACAGGAGCTGCCTTCTTGCATTAAGATTACAGAGCCCTTGAGCCTTGGCTGGGTAGTTCAGTCAGTTAGAGTATCATCTGTATACCCCAAGGTTGGGGTTCATTCCTCCATCATGGCATATACAAGAATCACCCAATAAGTGCCTTAATAAGTGGAATAACAAATCTCTCTCTCTCTCTCTCTCTTTCTCAATCTCATCAATACATAAAAATTAAAAAAATATTACATACATATTTACATTCCCAGCAAGAACATCCAACTAGACCTTGTAAGGATAAGAACTTGCCTTTCAATTTCACCATTGCTGTAGAGATAGCTAGATTACTGTAATAACAAAAATAAAAGAATGAATTACTCAAAACCCCAACATTATATATAATTGTTTCTTTAAAACTTATTTTTATTAGGTGCTGAAGACAATATAGTTAAAAATACTTAAGCACAAATATAACAGTTATATAAACACTGTTGTTTTTTTTTTAAAAAAATATACTGCACAGTTAGTTGTCTCTTTAAGTTTTAAGTGGTAGTTGCTAAAGTATACCATCAAGGATTACTTTTAGAAAAAGTAACAGCTGGCTTTGAAATTCATTTAAAAATGAACATAATAGGAACGTATCCATGAGGTGAAGTAATTCCTGGCATCTTTCAATTGATACACTATGTTAAAGTTCAGGGCAAAGCATTTAACATTCAAGAAAATTACACATAAGATTGTGTTTTATGAAGTTTTCCCGAGAAGTATATGAACAAGCATTACAAATATGCCATACACCTGTAAGTCTTAGTATTATGGTAGGTAACTAAGGAATATCCACTACAGCAGTAAGAAATCTGCACAATAAATCAGGCAGAGAACAGCTGGTGGAGAAATCATATAGGGAATCAGAGTGATCTGTGGAAGGGATCTTAGTTCACCATTAACATTTTGCAAGCTTTGGGTGAAGAAGCTAGACCTCTGGGCCGCATAACCAAAGACTAGGCTTGCTGCAACCTAGAGCAATTGTTTTCACAAAGTACACAGCTCAAGACAAATAATTACCATTTAAACAATGTGTGAGGAAGGTTGTTGATTTTGACTTGAATTGCTTTTTAATCATTCACAAGACATTAGTCTTCAGAAGAATTGACCTTGGAATTCTAGAGATTGTGGCTTCTTGAATGCCCAGCCTTTCCACTACTAGCAACAAGTGCATCACTAGAGAAAAAAGGGGTGTTTCTTTTAACTTCTGTATTAAGTACATGCTGAGCAGTAAAGAGCCTTTGCCTATCCCTTAACACACAAAATAAGAGCACTGTGGTGAGTAACTCAGAACTTGGCAAAGAAAGAAACATGTTTGAACTTTGGGAAAGTGGGAAGCAAGTTTGTTTTTCTTCACCCCAAATCTGCTATTTTCCTATGTCTTTTTTTCTTTTGGTACTTCTTACTTCAGATCTTTGTGAAAGACATAATTTAAGAAAAGATGAACTAAAAGGAGTCCTCCTGATGTACAAGGGAAGATGTTCAGTGAACTTGGGCCACAGGAAAAAAGGAAAGGGAAGCATAGGGGAAAAAACACAAAAACACAGATTCTGGGGCAAACTCAGAGCACAAGGCCAAGTGAAAACTCCAAGTGCAAATGACCAAGAATCAAAGGTGACAGTGTGTGGGTGGAAGGTGCTGCCTGCTCTGAGACATTCTGCAGTGGAGAAATTCCACTGGACTCAGGCACCTGCTGCTTTAAGATAAGAGCCTCAGAAAGGGGAGAGAAGCCTTAAGTGGTGCAGGGAGGAGGGAGCAGTGAAGAGGCTCCTATGCATTCACTAACGAACAGGACACATTAAGCTGCCCCAATTTAGAGGCCACTGTTGTTTTTTGCTCCCCAGTTTCAAGCTGATTCTGAGTTGGGGCCCCGGGCTGTTCTATAGTCAACTGAAATATGGGGAGCTCTAATTCCAGTGAAAGGGGGCAAAGATAGCTTGGATCTGGTGCTAACTCTGAGACTCATTTCTTCTCGGTTTGTCTGGTCCTGAAGCTTTGGGTCTGATTCTTCCCTCCTTGCTGTGGCTACACTGAAAGGTGTCTTTACCATCTAGCTCTCCTTCAGTTCAAAGCAAGGCTAGCAAAAGAGGGGAAGCCATAGGAACTTAAACTTTGCAAGAGCAGCAGCAACAAAACTTCACTACACAGAAACTATCCAGCCACAGAGAGGCCAGCTTGCCTCTTGGTGGTGCTGCTTTGATGCCACCAGCACAGAGGTTGCCATTCTGTCACATGCTGGCACCAGGGTCTTGAAAATTATTTCTGTCTTCCAGTGGTAACTCCACAGTGACACTGGTCAAATTGCCAATTCAAACTTCGTGCCTGGGTCCTTATGTTTAATGTACTGTCTATCTACTTGCATCCCTTTGGAGCTTAAATCCCAACATTGCCTGTTTTGTTAGGATTCTGAAATAAAAAGTAAAACACATAATTGAAATATGAGGCAGCAGAAAAATGACAAGAATTAGCAAGTGTAGCTTCAATGTTCAGTTTTACTTTGCTTGTAGAAGTGTTTACCATTTCTTGAATAAAATGAGGCTGCCCCAGGGTTAGAAACTTGGGGTAAGAACTCTCATCCACTTTATGGCTCCTTGTTAGGGATCAAGCAGTGGAAGAAGTTGGAGACTATAGGACCAGAGGTCTTTAGGCTCACTTCTTGGTCCAATGTCCATGAAGTTAGAATTTCATATTTCTCTAACATTGAGCTAGCTTTCCCTACCTCTGAAATAGCTGCAGATTAAGGAGGGATGAAAGGGATGAATGAATGAAGCAAAGGTGCCAGAAGGTGAGCTGGTATGTTTGTTAGGACTTCCAAAGTTCCCTCACCCTCTTTGCAGAAACTTTCTTTCCTTCTCCTGTTACTCTTATTTTCTAAAATTTATCTGAATCAAAGAAAAAACAACATCTCAAGAACACAGTGTTAAGTGAAAAAATCCAGATACAAAAGAATATAGTACAAAAATGAGCCTCTTTTGTTAATTAGAAAACTATAGAAAATTGTACTATAGTTATATGTTTATATAATACAAGCTAATAAAACATAAGAAGGATGTACATCAGCACAACAGTAACTACCATGTTCACCTTCACCAGCACTATGGTACCTGATGATTATAGAGAACTTTCCACATGCAGGCACTGTTCTTTAAATTAGATCATTAAAGTTTCTGGAAAGGAAAGAAGAGGTTGGGGTGTATTTGAAATAAATATAGCAAAGTACCCAAATGTTCACAAATTCCAAATTTTGGTGGGGTGTCAGTTACTTTATTTCTGGTGTTAAGTATGTTTGAAATATTTTGTAGTTATTTAATTAAAAGAAGAAAACAATGGCAATAATGAAAAGAAACATGAATACTTTTAGTTGTAGAGGGTCCCTTCTGCCAAGGGACCTGCCTTGTCAATTTCCGCTGATGAAGTGCGTCCCCCTAGAACTTTAAATGCTTCACCTACAGTGCTTTAGACCTTTTCCCATTTCTCTATTCCTACTTTCCAGACAACTGACTACATGTAGTCTCTTGCCTTTCAGACTGCCATGCTGCTGAGGGTTCCACAGTATCTGTTCCAGGCCTGTGCTCTTTCCCACACTCCAGGGCCCACCTTCCATCTCCACACAGACACCCAATGGGTATATCAAACTTAATCTGCTCTAAAGAGAATACTGATTACCCCAAATGATCTTTGGCACACTGAATTCTCCATTATAGTAAGTAGCATTACCTTTAGAGTGAAAACACAATTTGATTTTTTCTCAGCCACCTTCTTACTCTCATTTTCCACAACTGACCCATCAGCAAATCTTATTGGTTCTAATTTCAAAACACACCTTGAATCAGAACACATCTTAACCTGCCACCGCTCTCAGCCTGGCCCCAGTACCATTGCCTCTGGTCTGCACCACTGACTGCAGTAGCCTCCCAGTACTTGCTGGCTTCTGCCCATGCACCACTATAATCTCTTCTTCATATGGCTTTTAAAACTTCCCCAGTGCTCCATTGTGCTCAACACCAAGTAGAAAGTCCTTTTGGTGGTCAGCAGAGTACACATCAGTAGGACACCAGTCCCCATCAATGCCTATCCTTTCCTTGTTCCCTCCACTACAGTCATTACAGCCCTCTGAGATCTTATTGTTCATCAGTCAGACCCACAAATGCCTGGCCTTTAGCCTTGCCCTTCCCTCAACCTGGACAATTCTTTACCTAGATATTTTTACGGCTCTTTTTCTTCCTCTTTTCATTCAAGTCTGCTGAAATCTCACCTATTCAGAGAAATTTCCCCAACTACCCCAACTCAATAAAATAGCCCTGTCTCTTTCTTTCTCATTGCCTGAATTTATTTTTTTGGAACCGTGTCTGGCCCATCTTAAGCACTCAACACACATTTGTTGAAATATTGAATTAATAATACTTCTCATGCACAAGGTGGTTGCAGTCATTAACATACATTATTATTTCATTTCCAAACAGCACAGATAACTGAATCTCAGAGAATGTGCGTAGGTTCTCACTATTGCTGACTCTGAGGGTGAAATTTGAATGTGTTCCTTTTTACTCCACTCTTTCCTCATATCACACTGCATCTTTCAAAGGGAAAGCAAAAAAACAAAACAAAACAACACTCGACTGTCTGCTGTATGCTGCAAGGGATTGTGCTGTTCACGTTTACAAAATTATTTGGATTTTCACAAATACCCTGAGAAATAAACATTGTTTCCACTTTAAAGATGAGAAAACTGAACCTTCTGAGAGGTTAAATATTTAGCTTAAAATCACTATTTCTATTCAGTGACAGAATGTACCTTAGGCCTGCCTCATCCACAGATTGTGCTTTGTTAATGACATTCATCCTGGTTGCCTAAAAATTCCATTTTAATTCCCTTAAAAGACCTCCTTCCCTGTAGCTTGTTACAGCATAGGTTTAGCAATCCTTGCTGTCTTGTAAATGATTCCAGCTCGGTCTTCTTCCCTCTTCTCACTCCCTCCCTCTGCTGCATGGATCTTTCCCCAGAACTTTCACCTTCAAATCATTACTTACGCCTGCTATAGTCTCAGAGGAGCAATAGCTTTCATGGGCCACCCAGAAGCTGGACATGAGAAAACAGGTTATGTCAAAGAGAACAACTAGGAGAACAGCCAGTTCTGGAAGACAGACAGTGCCCAACTTGCAAATGGGTTTGTTTGCTACATTTGTTGGAGGGCTGTTATATGAAACTTGAAACACATTTCCCCATAAAAAAACAATATTATCAATGATGAATGTGGCCTTGGGATCATTCACACAGCCCTGTGTAATGTAAATGTCAAACCAAGATGCTACTAGATACTCCTAGAGATTTTAAACCTCACTGGCAAATCAGTATCAGTCACGTGGATTCTGTGGGAAAATAAGATTTTGAGTTTCAGTTGGGGATATTAAGGGCACTTATGTTCACATTATTCTCCTGGTACCCCTATCTCTGTGTGAGGTTCTCTTTACCACTTTCCCTACTCCAGCTGGAACTCAGCAGGGCTAGTTGTCAGCCTTGGGTAGTGGGAGGTACTGGGCATTTGAAAGAGGGAGGGGTAAAGTGCTGTGAGAACAAAATATAGCTCTCTGAATAAGGGTCCTCTGAAAGGGCAATAGCCTGTGCCTAGAACCTGTATAGAGTAGTGAATCCAGTTTTAGGACCCCATGCATATTAGGGGGGAGGTCTTCTGTGATGTGGTAAGTGCCATGAGCAGGCACAGTAATGACAGAATATTAGCATTAAGGAAGCAGCCACCATTTAGCAGGGGCAATATGTACAGATGTGTGGCTGTTTTCTTTGCATATGCTCATCTTTGGAAGGTACTTATGAAATAGGTAGCAGTGCAGAGCTGTGAAACGTACCCAGAATAGAAATCGGAAGTGTCTGGTCCTTTCTTTGCTTCCTTTACCAGGGACAGTAGGCAACATGTATTTTCTTAGAGCCTTATTTTCCTTTCATGTTCAATGAAAAAAAAAACAAAACAAAACTAATAATCCTCCACTACACAGGGTAGTTGTGAATATCTATTGTGATATAATTGTAAAAACACTCTCTATCACAGGCAATGCTTTATTAGTGTTACACTCTACCCAATAGGCCACATGTTCTCCCAAAGTTAATATTCTTTGGTGTTCTGCTTTCATCCACCCACTATGTTTTTTTTTGTTGTTTTTGTTTTTAGCACTCCTAGCAATTATCTGAAGAGAAAGTCCAGACATCTTCTTTAGTCCTTCCATGTCTCCTTGCAACCTCTGTCAGACCACAAACCAGTGCTTTGCTTGGCTGCATGTTCTCCCTTTAGCAGAATAAGAATCTACCTTGCCAGCAGCCCATTTTTTTGTTGTCGTTGTCCTGATGGAGAAGAATCTAACAAATAATTTAAACCTCTTAATGATAATCAAATAGATCACATTCTAGTTGCAGATTCCTGGGGGAAAACAAATCTTTATCCAAACTCCAAAGGTAGGGATGTTGAGCTGAGATGGTTCCTATTCAAAAACCTATTTTAAGGCCCTGCATATAACAAGAAAAATAAACAACTCAAGGAAGATGCTTATTTGGAAAGCTCTCCCTACTCTGCTGAATTTTTCTCCCCAGCTTGTGACATAAGGTTTCTGACTGACTCTCTTTAAATGACTGTTTTTTAGAAGTCCACATATTTAGTGATTTACCATTTTCACATGTGTTCATAAATGTATCAACTTTTCACATTCTTTGTTTTAATTCCCAAATTGCACATATCCTTTGAAAATTGAAGCCATGGGCTCAAACCATTTTAAACTTAGAAATATATTAAACAGAATGATGCCCTGCGATGTTTCTCTATAACTTTGTCTTTCAGAGTCTTGGCATATACTGCATCATTACTGTATAAACACCTGCTTTGAGATCCGATGTTGCACATGTTTTTCTATTTTTCTTTAGAGTGAATGAGTCACTAAGATATTTGGTTCTAAAACATCCCCACTGGGCAGTGGTTAAGGCAGCATATATAATGCTGAGTTCCCTCTTCCACCAGTTTGAATAGTTGTACAAGAGGAGCATTGGGTGGAGGACTGTAACAAATACCAACTTCATTAGAATTCAGTTAAATAGGACCTCACCTTTATTATTGTTTGAAAAATCAATAATATCAGTAAACTTTTTTTCAGCATTGTGTTACTATAAAATGCCAGATTTGCCCACTGTGAGGTGCTGGGATTATAGGTGCATCCTTCTATTGCAGAGTTGATGAATTATCTCATGTGCTGTAAAAGCTTTCTAGTCATTTTAAACTAAAAAAAATTAGCATCTGCTTTTAGCTTTCTAAGAAAAGATGAAGTATATTGTGGGAAATTAAATATAATCTAGATTCAGGTATACCTTTGTGTGTAAAACAGAGAAACAGAGAAGAGATACTACTACAGTCTGATATGAGACTGGTTTGATTTAAATTGTGATGATTTTTAGGGTGGGTTTGGATGTTGGTGAGAGTTTTTTAAAGACATATCATTTGTCCCTGTGGTCAATATTTATGTCAGTTACATTAGAAAAGATGTTAACTTAATGTGAAAAGATGTAAGAGGCCATACATTTGTATCTGAGACAAAACCAACACCATTAATGATTTTGCCACCTGAAGTATCCAAAGTACACTGATGGTTCACCACATAGAGATATCATTAGAATTAAAATACAAAACATTTCAAAAAGCTGGAATAATGACCACATTAAATAGATTGCAGGATTTTATTTGACTGAAAGCTCATTGCAAACAAGCTGATTGGTGGGGTTAGTTAAAAACACCTTGTGATTTTAGTTTGTAAAAATAGAGATATAGTATCTAGAATAAAGGAAAAGAAAAATCTTTTATACTCTGAGCATTTGAAGCATGCATTTAATTTTGGCACACAGTTATTTTATTAGAGATATAAATAAATTGGAATCCAGATTAAAATCTAGCAGTGAACAGCCATAATGATGAAAGACTTTCAGCCATAAAATACTTTCAAAAAACATAAATGTTTCTTTTAACTTGAAAAAAATAAGGGAAATGATCATTATTTTGCTATAGAACAAATGTTCAAACATAAACTGGGCAACCACAAAGATTTAAGCATATGACTTTTTTTAATCCTCACCAAAAGATATGTTTATCGATTTTACAGAGAGAAGGAGGAGGGGGCAGGGGAGCAGAGAGAGGGAGAGAGAGAGAAACAGATGTGAGAGAAACATCAATCTGTGCCTCCTATACAGGGCCTTACTAGGATTGAACCCACAACTTTTATTTGGTATATGGGATGACAGTCCTACCAAGTGACCCACCTTGTTAAGGACATGACAGGTGTTTTGATGAGATGATATTAAGGTCCTTTTCAACTCTGCTCTTCTAGAGGCCATGGACATACTTCTATGTAAGTTCCATTTTGTGAAATGGTGTTCTTTTATAAAGTATTTTAGGGCTTTATAATATTTTCCTTACTGATCTAGATTACAGCTTCCCAATATTTTATTGAGATGATGAAAATATTTTCTGTACTGCTTAATATGATAGCCACTAGCCACATCTGGCTATTGAACACTAGATATTTTCTAATTAAACTGAGGAACTGGATTTTCATTTTATTTAATTTTGATTTTAATTAAGATGCCCACATGGGGGTGGTAGTTATGATACTGGGCAGTAAGGTCAATATAGTGTTTTTCTGCTCCATTTCAGTTAGCTAACACTTTAAGAATTTGGTCTTTTGTCTCTTCCAAGTTCACCTAAAAGCTTAAAAGCAAATGTGTAACAGAATTAAAATCTAATTTCTAAGTTACTAAATGTAGACTGTTATTTTTTAGATTACTTCTAGATGTTTCCTGATTTCCAAATCCAAGTTCTTCAACGTTCTTTTTACCAAATGACCATATGCTTTACAGCATCTTTCCTCATTTCTTGTATATTGAAATACTGATTGCAGAAATTAAGTTCTATTAGTGCTCTCCTTCCAACAGCACCCACATTCTATTGTCAGAACTCCAGAAAGAGTGTTTTCTATAAAAGATCTGCATTTGCTAACCTCAACCCAGTATAAATACGACATGGTAGGTAATCCCCCAAGGTTTGCCAACAACTTGGCAAAATAACATACTTCACAGTTGTATTTACATTCTCCTTTGTTTTCAAAATTTTTCAAATGATAAATAATTTTTTGAATTCAAAGAAAAATGTATTCTTGGTTCAAAGTAAATCTTTATTAACTTATTATTAAGCTCTCTGTTCCAGGAAAATAACTTTTTCAACCTCAATTCTTGATCAACCCCAGGTTCTCTATCCCTTGCTTGCTCTCTTCACTTTCTGATATTCCCATGATATGAATGTTGTTATGCTTCATGTTGTCCAAAATGTTTCTTAAAACTTCCAGCCAAGATGCAGGCATAGGTAGACACACTGTGCCTCCTCGCACAATCAAAAGAAGGACAACAACAAATTTAAAAACAAAAAAAAAACCCTAGAACTGACAGAAAATCAAACTGTATGGAAGTCCGACAACCAAGGAGTTAAAGAAGAAGCATTCACCCAGACCAGTAGGAGATGGGCAGCCAAGTGAAGAGGACTTGCGGCAAGTCAGCAGCTGGAAGACCAGGGCTGGCAAGGCAGTGGCTGGTGGACCAGGCAGGGTGGTGGCTTGCAGATTGGGCAGTCACACATTTGCATGCAGATAAACCAGGAGAAACAACTAGAGAGCGAGACAGACTACACTATCCTGGGTTCCAGTGTGGGGAAATAAAGCCTCAAAGCCTTTCACTGAAAACACCTATGGGGGTTGAGGCAGTGGGAGAAACTCCTAGCCTCACAGGAAAGTTTCTTGGAGAGACCCACAGGGTCCTAGAACATACACAAACCCACCCACCTGGTAATCAGCACCAGAAATGCCCAATTTGACTGTGGGTAGTGGGGAAGTGATTGAAAACTGGCAGAGAGCAGAGCAAGTGGCACTGTTCTCTCTGGGGCCCCTCCCCCACATACAGCATCACAACACAGCAATGTGAGTTGCCCTGCTCTGGTGAAAACGTAAGGCTCCGCCCCTTACTTTGTAACAGGCCACAGAGGAAAAGAAATGGCCCAAATAAAAGAGCAGATCAAAGCTCCAGAAAAAATACAACTAAGTGACAAAGAGATAGTCAACCTATCAGATGCACAGTTCAAAACACTGGTTATCAGGATGCTCCAGGAACTCACTGGGTACTTCAACGGCATAAAAAAAAACCCAGGCAGCAATGAAGGTTGCATTATGTGAAATAAAGAAAAATCTACAGGGAACCAACAGTGAGGGGAAGGAAACCAGGACTCAAAAAAATCAATGGTTTGGAGCAGAAGGAAGAAAGAAACATTCAACCAGAAAAGAATGAAGAAACAAGAATTCAAAAAAATGATGAGAGGCTTAGGAACCTCCAGGACATCTCTAAACATTCCACCATCTGAATCATAGGGGTGCCAGAAGGAGAAGAGGAAGACCAAGAAATGGAAAACTTATTTGAAAAAATAATGAAGGAGAACTTCCCCATTCTGGCAAAGGAAATAGACTTGCAGGAACTCCAGGAAGCTCAGAGAGCCCTAAAGAAGTTGGAACCAAGGAGGAACACACCAAGGCACATCATAATTACATTAGCCAAGATTGAAGATAAAGAGAAAATCTTAAAAGCAGTGAGAGAAAAGGAGACAGTTACCTACAAAGGAGTTCCCATTAGACTATAGCTGATTGCTAAAAAGAAACCTTGCAGGCAAGAAGGGGCTGGAAAGAAGTATTCCAAGTAATGAAAGGGAAGGACCTATATCCAAGACTACTCTATCCAGCAAAGCTATCATTTAGAATGGAAAGGCAGATAAAGTGCTTCCCAGATAAGGTCAAGTTAAAGGAGTTCATCATTACCAAGCCCTTATTATATGAAATGTTAAAGGACTTATCTAAGAAAAAGACAATAAAAAATATGAACAGTAAAAAGACAACAAACTTACAGCTATTATCAACCGTACCTAAAAAAAAGCAAAAACTTGTATAAAGGACCCATGGACAAAGCCAAAGGGGAGAAGATGGAGGGTGGCAAGTAGGAGTAGGTGAGGCAGGGGAAAGTGGTAGCAGGGAAATGGAGATAACTGAATTCAAACAACAAAAAATAAAAATAAAAAAGAATAATTATAATATATTGTAAAAAGAAACAGAAAAACAAAGTAAGCAGACAACTAGAACAGGAACAGAATCACAGAGATTGAGATCGCATGGAGGTTTATGAGTAGGGGAGTGGGGCAGGGAGAGAGGGGGAAAAGGTATAGAGAATAAGTAGCATAAATGGTAGGTAGAAAATAGACAGGAGGAGGGTAAGAATAACATAGTAAATGGAGAAGCCAAAGAACTTATATGTATGACCCACAGACATAACTGAAGAGAGGGTGGGAGGCAATGTGCAGGATGGAGGGGAATAAAGTGGGGAAAATGGGACAACTGTAATAGCATAATCACTAAAATATATTTAAAAAAACATAAAAACCCCAAACTGTTTCTTAAACTCTTTTCTTTTAATTCCTTTATCATTTTGCTGTTCTTCCCTGGTATGTTTTTCTACTTTGTCTTCCAAATCATTGATTTGATCCTCTGCTTCATTTAACCTATTGTTTACTTCTTCCAGTATATTATTTATTTCATATATTGCATTCTTTATTTCTGACTGGTCCTTTTTCATTATTTCTATGTCTTTTTTAATGTTGTTGAGTATCCATATAATCATTATTCTAAACTCTTTATTTGATGAATTGCTTGCCATCATTTAATTTAGCTCTTATTCTGGAGAGCTCTCTTGTTCTTTCATTTGGGGTCTGTTTCTTTGTATTCCCATTTTGGTTGCTTCTTTGTATTTGTTTCTGTGTATTAAGTAGATCTACCAAGACTCTATTGTCGGCCTTTGTCAGACACTACTTGTGACTGACCATGAGTAACCTGTTTGAGGCTATCAGTGATCCACAACATGTGACTTTCTCTGCTGGTCCTGTTTGTGTGCAGAAAACCCCTTTATTGTTATGTAGTGTCTTTTTTGTCTCTTATTATAGTCTTTCCTTGAAAATCTATTTTGTCTGATATAAGTATTGCTACCCCAGCCTTTTTAATAACTCCATTTGCATAAATTTATTTTCCATTCCTTAACTTTTAGTCTGTTTGTCTTTCATTCTGAGATTATCCCTTGAAGACTGCATATATATATATATATATATATATATATATATATATATGCAATGTCTGTCTTGTTTTCTTATTCATTCAGCTACCTTAGTTTTTAAATTGATTTAAGAAAGAGAGAGAGGTGGGAGGAGAGGAGAGAAGGAGAGATTTGTTTTTCCACTTATTTGTATTCTTTGGTTGATTTTTGTATATTTTGTGTATGCCCTGACTGCAGAGTAATTTGCATCTTTGGCATATCTGGAAAATACTCTATACAGCCAGAGCCTCTGCCTTTTGATTGGAGTATTCAAGCCATTTACATTTAAGGTGATTATTGATAGGTATGTTACTTATTGAATTTTACCCTTTATAACTATGCTAATTTTTTCTTAAAGAACACCCTTTAACATTTCTTTTAATACTGGTTTGTTGGTATTGAACTCTTTAGCATTTTCTTATCTGGGAAGCTCTTTATTTTTCCTTCAGTTTTAGGTGATGAGTAGTCTTGGTTGTAGGTCTTTGCTTTTCATCACTTTGACTGTTTCATGCCAATTCCTTCTGTCCTGAAATGTTTCTCTTGATAAATTAGCTAATAGTCTTATGGTAGCTTCCTTGTAGGTCACTAAATATCTTTCTTTTGTATCTTTTAATATTCTCTCCAATTTAATTATGATATGTCTTGGTGTGGACTTCTTTGGTTGGGACTATTTGCACTTCATAGACTCATGTGTCATTGCTCTTCACTAGGTTAGAGAAGTTTTTAATCATTATTTCTTCAAATATATTCTTAATCCTTTGCTCTTTCTCTTATCCTTCTAGTACCCCTATGGTGCGGATGTTGTTATACTTTATGTTGTCCTGTAAGTCCTGTAAACTATGCTAATTTTTAAAATTAGTGTTGTTTTCATTTCAGATATTGTATTCTTCATTTTTAACTGGTTCTTTTTTATTGTTTCTGTGCATTTTTTCATGCTGTTAAACTTCTCACTAAGTTTATTGAGCATCTTTATAACCATTATTTTAAACTTTGCATCTGGTAGATTGCTTGGCTTTAATTTTTTGTTATTTGGTTGTGGGGGGTGGATTTCTCCTGTTCTTTTACTTTGGAAATGTTTCTTTGTCTCCTCATTTTGGTCTCCTTTCTGTATTTGTTTCTGTGTAGTAGGTATATCTCCTATGTCTTGATTTGGTGGTCATATGTAGTAGGTGTCTTATAGAGCTCAGAAGCTCAATCTTCCTGATTGCCTGAGCTAGATGCCCTACGAAAGTTCTTTGTGTGGGTTAAGTAAGTCCTCTTTTTGTAGTTGAATTCTGATTGCTGTTGGCATTTACATATGTGGTGGCACCTCTTTGGCTGGTTATGAGAATTGATCACGAGCACAATGTATGAGGTGTGGTGTGGGGGCTGCCTCCACAAAGTTGAATTCAACCCAACAGTGTTTAGTGTCTGCTGAAACCTCCTTCTGTGTGTGCTGCTTCTGGAGCTAATTAGGCCATGCTCTGATGTAGCCTGAACCACTGAATGTGTTGGTTCTGGGACCACTTGGTAAGAATCCAGTGTTGGTTGATATCAGGTACTGCCTGTGATGGGCCCTGGACTACCTATTAGAGCTAGAAATTGATCTACAGTTTGTCTCTGCTGGGCCTATGTGTATGTAGGAGGGACCTAGCTGTACACCAAGGCTGGATTCCTCCAGCAGTGGGCCCAGGGATGGCCAGCAAAAGATCCAAGGCCTCCCCAAGATCTGCCCTTACTTGTTAGCTGCCTCTCAGGTTTAATAACTTAAAAAGCCTCTGGAAGCATACTTGTTGTATGAGGGAGGCTATCAGTGAGTCACTACGCAGGGGTGAGTGGTGTCCAGTGATTGATATATGTATATATTTAAATTATGCCAGTGCTGTGTTTGGGGCCACTCAGCAACAGTCTCAGGATACACCAAGGTCTGCCACTACCTTCTGTGTAGCCACAAACCTTTGTTCTGGGTCAGGGTCTCAGGGATTTATGTGGCTGAGGACTGCAGTGTTAATCAGGCACAAACAGACCAAGATTTAGCCATGTAAATGGAGGGCTCTGCAAAGGAATGGTAGTACTAGTCTGGTGATTGAGGGAAAATGGCCCCATCAAAGAGACATACAACTTACTTTTCCCCAGTGTCTTCCTGGACCTCCTGAAGAGTCTTCTGTACTGTGGGACCAGGCTGGCCACAGCCAACTGACAATATAGTTGAGCACAAGCTCAACAGGGCAGGGCCACTGGGAGTCAGAAGGGTGAAACTAGTAGTTCTCCCCTGGTGAGGCTAGTATATGTCCCATGGGTGTTGGGGTACCACTACTCTGGCCCCTGGCTTACAGGTGTAGGTACTCAGGCACTCCAGGCATGTATGGAAGCTACTCTGGCCCATGAGGTTGGGGAACTCTGGGCATACCTGCACAGCTTCTCTGTCCCCTGGGTGATGGGAGGTAGTTTTTCTCAGTGCTTGGGCACATGGTAAAGATACTTTGGTCCATGAAGAGCAGGGTGCTGCATGTGGCACTGCTGCTCAAGTGTGCTGTGGGGGTTAAGGGAAATGGTCTCCTCTCTAGAGCCACACAATTCTATCTCTGTTTCTCCATGAGTTGGCTTTTGAGATTCCTCCAAGAAAGTCTGTACCATGGCCCAGTCAGCAAATTTTCTGCAGGTGGGGCAATAGCATCTCAGGAGAGTGGGGCAATCGTGTGTTGGGAGGGGAAGGTGGAGCTTGTGCAGTATCCCCAAGTTGATGCAGTTTGGAGGGAAATGTTCCACCCAAGAAAGACAGTGTCTGTGCAGTGTGGGAGAGGCACTCAGCACAGGGACCCTGTTGGCTGCTCCTTCAGCTCTCTTCCTAGAGCCACACAGCCCAGTCTATCCTTGTAAGACTCTGGTCTTGCAAGACTCTAGTCTGCTGGAGCCCATGGTGAGTGGATACAAATGAGATTTTGTGTATTGGGCTTTTAAGAGCACACCTGGGTTTATAGAAGACTCCCACCTCTCCCCACAGACAGAATCCTTGCTGATTTTTACATCAGATGTTATGTGGGTACCTCTTCCTGCCTCTGTTCTTCCAGGCTGGGGAGCCTTGCTTGGGGTTGAGAACCCCTATTTTTCAGAGAGGACCTTTGTAGCTGAGACATCTCTTCAGATTCTCAGCCGCCCCACATGAGTGCTGGACCAGCCTTGTTTGAATCTCCACCCTTCCTATCTGCCATGAAGTGGCTTCTTCTGGAAATCCTTAGCTATAAGATTACTATTCAGCTAGTCTTAAATTGGCTGTTGAGATTGAATATTCAATAATTTAGTAGTAATTGCAGTTCAAGTTTGGAAGGAGGTGAGTGTAACTTCTACTTCCACCACTAACATCTTCCAATAATCCCATGTAACTTTTTGATTTCAGCTTACATTTTTCACTCAGCATAATTTCCTTAAGATCCATACAAAGCATGCTTTTATTAATAGTTTAATTATTTTATTGCTGAATAGTAGTTCCTGGTGTGAATGTGATATTTGTTTAAGTATTCACCTGTTGAAGGACATTTGTTCCAGCTTTTTCTAATACAAATAAAGCTGATGTGAACATTTTTTAGCAGATTTAGGGATGAAAAACAATTTCAGTTTTTCTATGATATATATTCAGGAGTACAGTTGCTAGATTTTATGATAAATAGATGTATACTTTTCAAAGAAGCTGCCATACTCCTTTCCACAGTAGTACTGTAACATTTTATATTCACACCAGAAATGTATGAGTGATTCAGTTTCTCTGCATTATTCTCCAAGAGTAACCTCCAGGATTTGGTGCTATCACTATTATTTTGTTTTAATTTACATTCTGATGTTGTTTTAATTTACATCTTCCCAATAGCTAATAATAGTAAATATCTTTGTATGTGTTTATTTAACCACCTGTATATTGACTTTTGCTCATTTTGTAACTAGATTGATATTTCCTGTTTTTACTGAGATATGTGGTTTGCAAATATTTTCTCCAAGTCTATAGTTTTACATTTTTTTTAAAAAAATGTGGTCTTTCACAGAAAAAATGTTTTTAATTTTGATGAAGTCCAATTTATTAATTTTCCATTTCAAAGATATTGCTTTTGGTGTCAAGATGAGAAATTATTTACGTACTCCACTCTCCAAAGTATTTTAAAGGGTTTTTTTTCCTGAGTTTTAAAGTTTTAAATTTAAATTTGTTTTTGTGATTCTTTTTGAATTAATAATTCATAGAGTATAAGATTTAAGGTTAAGTTAAGCTTCCTATGGATGGCCATTTTTTGAAAAGGCTGTTTGTTTCCTGTTTAATTGATTTTGCACCTTTTGAAACATCATTGATCTTATTTGTGTGTCTTTGTTTCTGTATTCTTTATTTGCATTGACTGAAGTTTCTGTCTATCTGGTGATCGATATCACACTTTTCTGATTACTGTAGCTGTATAATAATATTTCATATTGGGTAGAGTGATTCCTCTTGGTTTTTCTTTCCAAATTGTTTTCAGCTATTGTAGATATTGACCTTTCCATAAAAAATTTATAATAAGCTTATATGTGTCCACCAACAAATACCTTTTTCTTGGATTTTTATAGGAATTAAATGAAGCATAAACATGAACTTAAGAATTGACATCTTTAGTAAATTGACTTTTTAAATTTATGAATACAGTATGTGTCTCCATTTACTTAGGTCTTTTATGATTTCTTTTATCAGCATTTTGTATTTTCAGCATATTTATTCTTTACAATTTTTCTTAAGTTTATTTTCTTTGGAGAAATTAGACATAATTTACATTTTTAATTTCAATCTTCACATTTTCTTAGTGCGCAGATATGTGATTACTTTTTGTGTGTTCTCATTTGTATCCAACAACCTTAATTAACTCAATTATTTGTTCTAGAAGGTAGTTTTTATTTGCAGATTATTTGGGATTTTTTACATAGAAAATCATCATCTGCAGAAAAGGGAATTATATTTCTTCCTTTATAACTCATATGCCTTTTGTTTCTTTTTCTTGTCTTATAGTGGCCAGAACTTATAGTATTTTGTTGAATAAGAATGATAAGAAGAGACATTTGTTGCCTTGTTTGTAATCTTAGGGGAAAGTATTTAGTATTTTTCCATTAAGCATGATGGGAAATTTGTGGGGATTTGTGAATGCTCTCTTTTTTCAGTCCTCACCCAAAGATATGTTTATTGATTCTAAAGAGTGAGGAAAAGAGAGGGAGGGAGGGAGGGGGGGAGAGAGAGAGTTAGAGAGATGAGACAGAAACATTGATCAATTGCCTCCCATATGCACCTCGACTGGGGATCAAACTCACAACCTAGGTGTGGGCCCTGACTGGGAAGTGAACCCACAATATTTTGGTGTATGAGTCAATGCTCCAACAATCTGAACTTATTATTAAGTTGAGGAAATACTCTCTATTCCTATTTTGCTGAATTTTTTAAATATAGGTATTGAGTTTTGTCTAATGCTTTTCTACATCAACTGATATCAAAAGACCTTTACTTTTTATTCTGTTGGTATGGTGGATTGAATTAATTTTCAAATGTTAAACCATCTTTGCATAACTGGAATAAATCCCACTTGTTCATGGTATACAGTTTCTTTTTAACACACTACTGGATTTGATTTGCTAATATGTTGAGGACTGTCAGATGTAAGTTCATGAAATATATTGGTCCCTAGTTTCTTTTTATGCATTATATTCATTCATTTTTAAATGGTTAGTAGAATTCTCCAGTGAAATCATTTGAGCATAGAAACTCCTTTTCTCGAAGATTTAAAAACTGAATTCAATTTCTTTAATGATTATAGAATATTTATATTATGAAAAATAGATTTCTGTAGTGTAAGCTAACCAGTCTGTGCTACTTTCTGACACCTGTATCAAACTAATATAGGTTTTATGGCACTTAGGAGTTTGATGTGGAGTGAGATTTTCTGTGCATACAACATGACTGGGATATGTATGGTCTGACCTCACAGGCACCAGAGGAAGTAGCACCTACACTTTCTTTTCAAATTTTCTAGATGTGGAGAAGAAAAAAAGTGAAACTTAAATATTGTCAGCAGTTAAACATCAAAAAATAGATCCAGGCTTTATAATAGATTTTACTTTTAAACTTTTGTTAAGATTTATTATATGACTCAGAATATGGTCAATCCAGGTGAGTTTTATATGGGCACTTGAAAAAATATTCTTTTTTTTTTCAGTGAAATTATCCATATGTGCTAATATAGGTACATTGGTTGATTGAATTGTTCAGTTTTTCTATATCCTTGATGATTTTCTGTCTAGGAATTCTATCAATTTCTGAAAGTGGGATGTGGAAGTCTCTAAAACTAATTCTGCATTTTCAATTTCTCTATTCAATGTTATCGGTTGTTGTTTCATGTAACTGAAGCTTTGTTGTTTGGTGAGTACACATCTAGGATTGTGTATTTTTGTTGACTCAATCTTTTCATTATTATGTTATTTCCCTTTGTGTCTGTAGTAATTTTCTTTGCTTTGAACTGTACTTTATCACAGTCACCTGTTTTTTTCTAAATGAACATTAACACAGTCACCTGTTTTTTCTAAATGAATATTTGCCTGATATTTCTTTTTACAATCTTTTACTTTCAACTTATCTTTGTCATTAAATTTAAAATGAGTTTCTTATAATCAACACATTTCTGTCCCTTCTTCCAATCTGTGTCTTTTTAATTGGTGCATTAAGATCCCTAATTAAGTAAATAGGGATATATTACAATTTAAGAATGATATTTTATTATTTATTTTATTTATTTTCTCTGTTTCTTGTTTCTTGCTTCCTGTGAGTTACTTAACATTTTCAGAATTCCATTTTCATTTATTTATGAGTGTATCTTTTTATTTAGGTCTTCCTTTCTTCCTTTCCTTCCCTTCCTTCCTTCCTTCCTTCCTTCCTTCCTTCCTTCCTTCCTTCCTTCCTTCCTTTTCTTTCTTTCTCTTTCTCTCTCTCTTTCTCTCTCTCTCTCTCCCTCTCTCTCTCTCTCTCTCTCTCTCTCTCCTGGTTGCTTTAGGTATTATGTTATACATATATATGTAACTTATCATGGCCAGCTGGTATTGACATTTTACCAGCTCAAGTAACATATAGAGCCCTCTTGTTTCCACTACACCAGTTAAGTCATTTTACTGTTTCCTGTATGTAAAATGAATATAATCATTCTAAATATTTCCCCTGCATACATTGAGCATCACATTAGATGGTATTATACTTTTTGCTTCTATCATCAAAGATGACTTTAAAACTCATGATAAGAAGGATAACCTATTATATTTAATTCTGCTTTTATTAATTCTGATACACTTTTATTTCTGAAGCTCAAAGTCTTTTTATTTTATCATCTTATTTATGTTTAAATAATTTTCTTTATCCATTGTTTAAAATCATCACCTGCGGATATATCTATTGATACCAGAGAGAAAGGGAGGGAGATAGAGAGACAAATATTGATGTGAGAGAATATCAATAAGTTGCCTCCCAAACATACCCCAGCAGGGGACTGAACCTGCAACCTAGGCATGTGCCCTGACCAAGAATTGAACCCACAACCTTTTCGTTTATGGGCAATGCTCCAACCAACTGAACCACACTGGCCAGGGTTGGTTCTTAAGCCATTTTTTAAGTTTAAGTTTGCTATCAACAAATTCTTTTAGTTCTCTTTCATCTGAAAATGTCTTTATTTTCTTTTCATTCCTGAAGGATATTTTTGGCAAGAAATACAATTCACAGTTGACAGTTTTTTTTTCTTTCAGTAATTTAAAAAAAACACTGCTTTATTCTGTTTTCCCCTAGTTTCTGATGAGAACTCCCTTGTAACTTAAATTGTTTTCTCTTTATATTGATAGTAAAGTGCCATCTTTCTCTGACCACTTTCATAATTTTTCCTTTGTCTTTGTGTTCAGAACTTTAATTGTGATGTGACTTGACATGGATTTCTATGTGTTTATTCAATTTGGAGTTTGTCCAAATTTTTACAACTGTACATTAATGTCTTTTACAAATTTGAGAAGTTTTTTCTTATTATTTTATTCAAATACTTTTTTAAAAAGTCCAGCTCTTTCCCTTTTTCTTCTGAGATGCCAATGATAGAAATGTTAACTCTTTTGTTATTGTCCTGATTGTCTTTTCATTTAAAAAAATCAATCTATTCTCTCTTTCTTTTGTTAGATTGGTAAATTCTATTGATTTTTTTTCTCAAGTGCACTGATTTTATTCTCTATCATCTCCACTCTGCTCTTGAGCCCATTAGTAAGTTTTTTTTTGTTATTATATTTTCATGTCTACTATTTTTACTTGCTTGTTTATAATAGTTTTATTTTTGTTGAGATTTTTATGTTTTTTGGTTTCAAGAGAATCTGTGATTACTTATGAATCATTTTATGATGTCTTTTATAATCTGTGTCAGATAATTCTATGTCTGATTTACCTTGGCTTTGGCATTTGTTGATTGGAATGACATGAAATATCTATCATTTAATCTGTGTGATTTTCCTGTTTTTTTGTTAAATTAAATAATTTTTAATTAAAACCATTTTCTAAAATATTTTTTAAAGATTTTATTTATTTATTTTTAGAGAGAGGGGAAAGGAAGAAGAAAGAGAATGAAACATCAATGTGTGGTTGCCTCTCATAACCCCTACTGGGAACCTGGCCCACAACCCAGGCATGTGCCCTGACTTGGAATCAAACCTTTGATTCTTAGGCCCACACTCAGTCCACTGAACTACACCAGCTAGGGCTATTCAGAACATTTTTAACATCATATTATGAGATCCCATATCCTATTCAATGTTCCTTTTCCTAAGCAGGCAATCATCCTGTTGAGGTGTAGCATGAAGGCCAGGTAGGCATGTATGGTTAATTTTCCCTTGGCTCCCTTACCCTTAGCTCATTGCTGTATTTCTATGGCACTCTCCTGGAAGCATAATTAGAATACCATTCCCTTCATTGGGTGAGGAATGAGAGATTTGCTCCTCCTTGATCCTGCTGAACCCACAGGTCTGGGAAATCAGAGTGCTGCTGCCTGCTTTTGTGGGAATGAGGTGGGGATTTGGAGGTAGAAGATAAGCTCTCAGCTTGGCCCTAATGGAACTGTAAGACAGTGGTAGTAGAGGAGTCTCCACCATTGGTGTTTGCCAGAGTATGGCAGATATTGACAAAAATGTGTAGGGTTCCATTAGGCTACCCTTTTTCTAGTTTTTGACTAGAAGGAATAAGTGTTTTTTTGGCATTTATTTTGTCTTTGTTGAGTTGGAGACTTCTATAGTACTCTGTCCAAGATGCATAGGAGACTACAAGGAAACCCTGAAAACTTTTATCAGTGTTGTTCCTCAAGTCTCAAGATTTCTTGGCAGTCACCTTCTTGTTTCCACCTCTCAGAAATCTTTCTCTGTTGGCTATGAATTCAATTTTCTTGAATTTGTTGAGGCTTATTTTGTGTCCTATCATGTGGTCTACATTTGAAAATATTCCACTTTCATTTCAAAAGAATGTACATTTTGCTTCTTTGGGATGAAAGGTTCTATATATATCAGTTCAGTCCATTTGATCTAGGGCATTGTTCAGTGCTTCAATATCCTTGTTGACATTTTATTTGGGAGATCTACCCATTGTTGACAGTGGGGTGTTAAAATCCCCTAGAATAAGTGTGTTGCTCTCTATATCCTTCTTGAAGTCCTCCAAGATTTTCCTTATATATTTGGGGGTTTGTATGTTGGGTGCATATATGTTTATAATGTTTATGTCTTCTTAGTGGATTCTTCCCTTGAGTATTATGAAGTATCCTTCTGTGTGTCTTTTCATGGCCTGTGTTTTGAAGTCTATTTTGTCTGATATAAGTATTTCTACCTCAACTTTTTTTCCTGCCCATTTGCTTGGAATACTTTTTTCCAACCCTTCACTTTGAGTCTGTATAGGTATTTTGTTCTGAGGTGGGTCTCTTGTAGGCAGCATATGTGTGGGTCATGTTTTCTTATCCATTCAGCTAACCTGTGTCTTTTGACTGTAGCATTTAGTCCATTTACATTTAAAGTTATTATTGATAGGTACTTATTAATTGCCATTTTACTCCCTTCTTACCTGTGTTCCTCTCTCTCACTCTTTTTTCTCCTTTTCTTAAAGTGGTCCCTTTAGCATATCTTGCAATGTTGGTTTGGTGAAGATGTATTCTTTCAGCCTTCATTTGTCTTGGAAATTCCTTATTTCGCCTTCCATTTTAATTAAGAGCCATGCTAGATAGAGTAGTCTTGGTTGCAGGCCATTGCTTTTCATTACTTGGAACATTTATTGCCATTCCCTTCTGGCCTGTAGTGTTTCCATTGAGAAGTTGGCTGCTAGCCTTATCAGGGCTCCCTTGTATGTTACTAGAAACCATTCTCAAGGAAAAAACTCAAAAACACTCAGACTCGTGGAAGATTAAATAGCATGCTATTAAACAATTAATTGGTTAAGAATGAGATCAAAGAAGAAATCAAAAAGCTTCTGGAAACAAATGAAAATTAACTCACAACAACTCAAAATGTATGGAGAGCAGTGCTGAGAAGGAAGTTCACAGTAATACAGACCAACCTAAAGAAGATAAAAAAATATCAAATAGACAACCTAACTCTACCTCTACAAGAATGGGAGGAACAACAAAAGAAGCCCAGAGTGAGTAGAAGGAAGGACATAACCAAGACTAGAGAATAATTAAATGTCATAGAGACTAAAAGAATAATTGTAAGGATCAATAAATGCAGGATCTGGTTCTTTGAAAAGATAAGCAAAATCATCAAGCCTTTTAGCAGGCTCATCAAGAAAAAAAGAGAGAAGACCCAAATGAACAAAATTGGAAATGAAAGAGGACAGATTGCAACTGATACTACAGAAATACAAAGGATTGTAAGAAACTACTACCAAAAACTATATGACAAGAAAATTTGAAAACCTATGTGAAGTGGAAAAATTTCTAGAAAAATATAATCTTCCAAAACTGAATGAAGAAGAAGCAAAAAGCCTCAACAGACTGATAACAGCTGATGAAATTGAAGCAGTAATCAAAACACTCCTGGCACACAAAAGCCCCGGACCAGACAATTTCATGGGAGAATTTTTACATACCATTTAAGGAAGAGCTAACCCCTATCCTCATAGACTATTCTAAAAAATACAAGAAGAGGGAAGACTCCCAAACTCTTTATAAAGCCAGAAACATCCTAATCCCAAAACCAGATACAGATATAACAAACAAAGAAAACTACAGGCCAATATTTCTGATGAACATAGATGCTGAGATCCTCAACAAAAATTTGGCAAACCATACCCAGCAATACATTGAAAAGATCAAACACCATGATCAAGTGGGATTAAACCCAGGAATGCAAGGATGGTACAATATTCACAAACTGATAAACATAATACAGCACATAAGCAAAAGGAAAGGCAAAAATCACATGATCATATCAATAGATGTGGAAAAGCTTTTGATAAAGTGCAGTACCCACTTATGATAAAAAATACTTAGAAAAGTGGGAGAAGAGGGAGTATACCTCTAAATGACAAAGGCCATATGCAAGAAACCTAATTCCACTGCTAGGATAATACCCTAAGAATCCTGAAACACCAATTCAGAAAAACATATGCACCCCAGTGTTCATATCAGTACAATTTACAATAGGCAAGTGTTTGAAGCAATCTAAGTAGCCATCATTAAATGAGTGGATCAAACTGTGGGACATTTATACAGTGGAATACTATGCAGCAGAAAGAACGGAGTTTCTACCCTTTGTGACAGCATGGATGGATCTTGAGAGCATTATGCTACGCGAAATAAGCCAGATGTTGAAAGACAAATACCATATGATTTCACCTATAAGTAGAACCTAATTAATGAAACCAACAAGCAAGCAAAATATAACCAGAGACACTGATATAAAGAACAAGCTGATAGTAACCAGTTGGGAGGTGGAAGGGGATAATGGGGGCTAAAGGAGGAAGGGTCATCATAGAACATGTATAAAGGACATATGGACAAAGCCAAAGGGGGTAGGATCAAGTGTGGGTAGAGATGCTGGGCTTTGATGGAGTGGTGGAGGGGAATGGAGACAACTGTACTTGAACAACAATTTTAAGAAGAGAGAAAAAAAATAAAAATAAAAATAGAGAAAGATATCTTCAAAGGAAAAAGGGAGAAAGAAATCTTCCTATGCTTTTTGTTTCCTGTGTACAAAGTTTTTAATTCTAAGAGGGAGGACTTGGAAGAATGGAACTACTCCATTTTGTCAAAAACTAGAAATTCCTATGTAGGTATTCCTATTTATGTAATGCTTTTTAAAGATATCATCATCTATTTCCTAATGTTAAAATAACATCTCTGTGGACAAATTTCTGACTAGAGCCTCAGCATGAGTTTGAATCACTGCTGGTCATCATGAAACATAAACTCAATTTTCATTGTTCCTGTACCTCAGATGCTGCAGTGTTGGTTATAACAAGAACTACCAATTTATAGGTGTTTAATATGTGCTGCATGATGTGTTAAGTACTTGAAGGTATTTTCTCATTTAATTCTCCAAACAAATCTATGAACCAGATATTGTTTTCACCTTTATTATTATAATCAGGGCACCAAGGCAAAGAGGTTCAGTAATTTGCCCACATCTGCATGACATTTCCCAATATAGTGATTCACAAAACTTCTGACATGCTCATTCAAACTCAGATAACAAACCCTACTCCCAAAGATTCTGATTAATAGGCATAAGGCCAGGAGCATCAATATGAATTTTTGAGTTGGCAAACTATAAAAATAGAAAACCCTTGAGATAGAAAACCCTTTATTCACATTTTCACAAACACCCAAGGCATATACCTGTATTGTCTTTGCTGAAGACGGCCCTCAAAAATAAATAAGGGAGAAAGCAAGCAAACTTCTTCCTTTTAAAGAGGAATTTGAGGATGCTTACCTCTTTTGGGTTTTGCCCAAAATATACCCAACCATTGTTTGTGTGGTTTACTGCACACTTACTGCCATACCACAGGGCTGGGCAATTAGAGAATGGAGTGTGCCCATTTGCACAGACCAGTGTTATGGGCAATAAATGTCCAGTAAATTGGATATTTCCAGGAAATAAGTGTGCAGTAAACTTGTTTCTTGAATGTTCTGTTTCATAGGGAAAAATTTGTGGTTATCTTTAAAATATATATTATGTATTTGGTTATATTATATATATGACTTTATAACATTTTTTATAGTGTGACAAACCCCAAATCCCCATAATAGTAATTTTCTTTACATAAAATCTTCTTCATTAATTTTAAGGTACAAAAACTTTCAGAGAAAAAATAATCCATGAAGGACTCAAACTTATAACCCATTATCGTTATAATACTTAGACTCTTTCTTTCATGACATTCAAAATGCCATGTGAAAGCTTTCTAATTAAGGTATCTTTTATATTACTTACTTTTTTTAAAGAATACAGATGACAAATTATACCTGTATCACTGCTCATTAAAGCCTTTTTACTCATCTACAAGTAATTATCAGGAACTAGGTCTTCTGGTTTTATGGCCTTTATGGACCTAGAAACCTAAGAACAAATTTTAAATTTGGTTCTCATTAATTTGGAATACATGATCACTCAGATGTTTAGATGATCATTTTGATGTTTACCTTTATGCTATCTCGTTAAAAAATAAACTAATTATTAGCTTAATTATGATTATACAGGAAGTGTTTCCACTGATCCTAAATATAAGTTCACTCAAGCACAGAATAAGTAACATTTGTGGGAAAATAATTAATTTACTAATTATAATACACTTGTGTATATTTTTAAGTAAGCTTTCTTATGATTTACAGGACATTACTGGTCTACTTTTTAATTAATTTGTAAGAAATGGTATGTTTCATATTTTTCACTTACTTAAGCTAAATTGTTACTTAGGAAAAAGTAATAAAGTTCCAATGTGGAAATGCCTTTCCACTCAGCATGGACTGAGGATATTCTAGTACATTTTATGCACAACAGCCAACCCTACCCTTAGCAAATGAAGAGAACCAAGTGTGTGTTCTTGGAAACTACAAAGAGCTCCATGCAGAAGAGACTATTACTCATTCATTTAATTAATATATAAAAAGTAAATGACCATTTTCAAATTTATAATGAAACTGTGAAAATGAAACCACTTCAGATATTCAATAGTTATTAGTCCTTTTTACCTTGTTAAATAATTTTGAGTAATGCAAGACACTAGCAAAGAATAACCACAGAATTAGGGCATTTTGTAAATGCCAATCTAAATAGCTAATAAGGAAAATGTGGGAAATGGAAGAAACAATAAATAAGAAAATGTTTGTGTCATACCACAACAGACATGTATGATTATGCAAAATTCACAACATCCACTAGCAAGGAGAAACATAGGAAACAAGATTAAATTAACATGCAATAATAAAATTGTAATTCATATAAATAAAAAACATGTTTTCCAAGTAGAAAAAATACTCATTAAAATTTAGAAGATATTATGTCCATCTAAGAAGGAATAATAAACATTTTTTAAAGTCTGACAATGTTCTCCTGAGCTGTTTTACCTTGTACAGAATCCTAAATATTATTATGATAATAAAAATTAATTTCTTAACAAATGAAAGATAGCATTTGGTTTCATTCTACCAACATTCAGGCGGTAAAATTTTTATCCATGTGAATAATAAAATTATCTTTTACTGCCCTGTTTATTTCTAAAACAATGTCCCTTCTCTTATTCATATATTCATTTAACAAGTATGTATTAAATATCACAATTTACCAGCTTCTGGACATACAATGGACTCAAAATGGATATGATCCCTGCCCTCATGGAGTTTTAACATTCTCCTGAACATCTGTTTTAATCCAACCTATAAAGTGAATCTCTACACTCAAAAATTTAATCCAGCTGCTGGAATGTTTCATGTTTGGAATGTTATAGATGTCTCTCCTCATGGGTAATATAAGTGCAAAATGCAAAACTGGATAAAGAAGATGCAGTGAGAACAAATACATTACATTGAACATTTTCTGTTCACATGTGTCATTTTTGGTTAATAGTCAATAACAGTGTTTCATCTTGCTTTCAAGTCTTTTTGAAAAGATTCATTTTGCTAGAATCATGAAGTCTGAGAACTTGAATATTTTGAGTTTTATTGTTTCAGAAACCTGAAAACTAAATGGAAAGCTTTTTCCTTTTTCTTTTCTTTTCTTTTCTTTTCTTTTCTTTTCTTTTCTTTTCTTTTCTTTTCTTTTCTTTTCTTTTCTTTTCTTTTCTTTCTTTCCTTTCCTTTCCTTTCTCTGTCTTTCCTTCTTACTTTCTTTCTTCCCCTTCCTTCCTTCCTCCCTTCCTTCCTTCCTTCTGTTTTCTTTTTTTCATTCATTTATCTTTAGCAAATTTTGTTGAGAAGAAACACAGCTCCCTGCCATGGCAAATCTTACCTTCTAGCAAAAGTAGACAACAAATGGCAGGCATACATGAAAACTATGGAAGAAAGAAAAAGTAGAGCATAATAAAGGAGGTTTGGAGTGACAGGGTCAGAATGACAAGTTGCAATGTTGAATTTGGTAGGTAGTTAGCAGAGGCCTCATTGAGCAAAGATTTGAAGAATATGAAGGATATGTTTAGACATCTGGTGGAATATTGTTCCGAACAGAGAGAAGAGCTGGAGCAAAGCCTCTGAGGATGTTTGCTTGGTGAAAAGAAAGAAAGCCAGCAGGACTGGAGTAAAGTGAGTAAGGAGGAAAGGCAGTAAGGGAGCTCACATGGATAACCACTTAGTGGGAAGGTTGGTAGATTATGTAGAATTTCAGAACCCACTGTCAATAGTGAAACAGGGGAATCTTTGCAAAATTCAGGGCATAGGAGTGGCATGATTGGACTTATATTTATAACGTCAGCTGCCTTTTTGAGAATATATTGCAAGAAAGCGTGTAAGAAGGGAAATGTGGGAGGAGGCTTTCACAGAAATCCAGGCAAGTGGTGATGGTGCCTAAGACCAGGCTGGTTGTAAGATGTGACTGGATTATGAGAAAATGATGGTGGTCAACTAGGTGGAAGCTGAGTCCCCTTGCTTGAGCCCCCCCCCCATCAGATTCTGGGATGATTTTCTGACAAATAGCCTGTAAAATCAACAAAATCTTAGCTGATATGAAGATTTGAGCCAAGGAGTACAGAAGACACTTCACAACAGGTGCATATAAGATGTGGTGGGGATTGTGGCTCCCAGTCAGCCAGTTGGAGGGGAAAGCCCAATAAAGTTAGTTATCAATAATCAAAGCTGAAATATAACAAGAGTGCCCACATAAACTGAATAAAGAACATTTCTAGAGCATCTAGATCAGATTGCACCCCAGAGTCCCACTGAACTCCTACAACAGAAATCCACCCCATGAAGACAGGCAGTCAAAGCAGAGCAGTCTGAGGTTCAGAAACAAACAAAAAAGAGTCTCCTAAAATGGGAGGACAAAGAAATAGACCCTAATTGAAAGGAAAGGAGGAATCCCCAGAAAAAGAGCTAAATGAAATTGAGGCAAGCTATCTATCAGACATAGAATTCAAAATAATAGTTATAAGAATGCTCAAGGAGTTCAGTGAAAACTACAGGAAACTTTATGGGAACTACAAGGAACTCAGTGGGAACTACAGCAGCATAAAAAAAAGACCTAGAAACTATGAATAAGAACCAGGAGGAAATGAAGATTTCAGTATCTAAAATGAAGAATACACTAGAAGGAATCAAAAGCAGGCTAGATGAATCATAAGGTTGAAGGGGCAAGCTGGAAGACAAGTTAGAAAAAAGAAAACAGTTTTGTTAGAGCAACAAAACAAACAAAAAAAGGACTCAAAATGAATGAGGATAGTCTAAGGGAACTTCAGGACAAGATGGAATGTACCATTCCTGTCATAGGACTGTCAGAAGGAGAAGAAGAGGAGCAAGAGATAGCAAACCTATTTGAAAAAATAATGACATAAAACTTCCCTAACTTGGTGAAGGAAAAATTCATCGAAGTTCAGGAAGCACAGGGGGTCCCCATCAAGATAAACCCAAAGAGGCCTACTCCTTAAACACATCATAATTGAAATGGCAAAATTTAAAGACAAAGAATCTTAAAGGCAGCAAGGGAGAGACAGCTAGTAACATACAAGGGAGCTCTGCTAAGACTATCAGGTGAGTTCTAATCAGAAACACTGCAGCCAGAAGGGACTGACACAAAATATTTCCAAGTAATGAAAAGCAATGACCTGTAACCAAAACCAAAACTACTGTATCCAGCAAAGCTCTCGTTTAAAATGCAAAGTGAAACAAAGAGCTTCCTAGCCACCCCCTCCCCGTCAAAAAATGCTAAAACAGTACATCTTCACCAAACCAGCACTGCAACAGATGGTAGAGGGACTGCTATAAGGAGAAGAAATGAGAGAGAGAGAGAGAGAGAATTACAGGTATGGAAATATGGCAATGAATAAGAACCTATCAATAATAACCTTAAACATAAATGTATTAAATACTCCAGTCAAATGACATAGGGTAGCTGAGTGGATAAGAAAAACATGGCCTGCATATATGCTATCTACAAGAGGCCGACCACAGAACAAAAGACCTATACAGCAAAGTGAAGAGATGGAAAAAAAAATATTCCAAGTAAATGGACATGAAAAAAAAGTGGGTGTAGCAATACTTATATCAAACAAAATAGACTTCAAAACAAAGGCCATAAAAGAGACAAAAAAGGTCACTACATAATACTTCAGGGAGTACTCCAACACAAGGATATAACCCTTGTAAACATATATGCAACTAACATAAGACCACCTAAATATATCAGGAAAATCTTGGAGGACTTTAAAAAAGATATCAACAACAACATAGTCATCATAGGGGATTTTAACATCCCACTGTCAACAATGGATGGATCTTTCAAACAAAGAATTGACAAGGATTTGTGACATTGAATTATACTCTAGATCAAAAGGAATTAATTAATATACATAAATTTTCACCCAAAGAATCAAAATAGACATTCTTTGCAAATGCACATGGGACATTTTCAAAGATAGACCATATGGTAGGACACAAAACAAACCTCAAAAAATTCAAGAAAATTTAAAACATATCAAGCAGATGCTCAGAACACAATGATTTAAAACTAGAAACCACCATCAAGGAAAAAACTAAAAAACATTCAAATACATGTAGATTGAATAACATGTTGTTAAATAATGACTGTGTTAACAATGAGATCCAGGAAGAAATAAAAAACAACTGGAAACAAATGAAAATGAACACACAACAACCCAAAACCTACGGGACACAGTGAAGGCAGCCCTGAAAGGGAAGTTCATAGCAATACAAGCCTATCTAAAAAGGATAGAAAAATCTCAAATAAACCACTTACCCCTACATCTACAAGAACTAGAGGAAAAATAAAGCCCAGAGTGAGTTGAAGGAAGGAAATAATCAAGATCAGAGCAGAATTAAAAGACATAGACTAGAGATATAATTCAAAGGATCAATAAATCCATGATTGGTTCTTTGACAAGATAAACAAAATTGACAAGCCTCTCACCAGACTCATCAAGAAAAGAGGTAGAGGACCCAAATAAAATCAGAAATGAATGAGGAGTTACAACTGATACCAGAAAAATACAAAAGATTGTAAGAAATTACTATGAATAACTAACTATATGCCAAGAAATTGGACAACCTTGGTGAAAAGTATAGATTTCTAGAAAAATACAGTCTTCCAAAACTGAATCAGGAAGAAGCAGAAAGCCTGAATAGACTGATAACAATCAGTGAAATTGAAACAGCAATGCAAAAAATCCTGGCACACAAAAACCCTGGATCGGATGGCTTCACAGGTGAATTTTACCAAACATTTAAAGAAGACTAACTCCCATTCTTCTCAAACTTCCCCAAAAATAGCCAAGAGGGAGGAATCCTAAACTCTTTTTATGAGTCCAGTATCATTGTAATTCCAAAACCAGACAAAGACACAATAAAGAAAGAAAACTATAGCCAATATCTCACATGAACATAGATGCTAAAATCATTAACAAAATATTGGCAATCTGGATTAAACAATACATTAAAAAGATCATACACCTGATCAAATGGGACTCAACCTAGGGATGCAAGGATGGCACAATGTTCACAAGTCAATAAACATAATATACCACATAAACAAAATGAAGGACAAAAATCAGACGATCATATCAATAGACGCTGAAAAAGCATTTGATAAAATCCAGCAAAATCTTTGCTGAAACAAAAATACTCAGCAAAGTGGAAATAGAAGGAGCATGCCTCAACATAATAAAAGCCACATGTGAGAAACTTACAGCCAACATTATACTCAATGGTCAAAAAATAAAAATTTCCCCTTAAGATCAGGAACAAAATAAAGGTTTCCACTTTTACCACTCTTTTTCAACATAGTACTGGAATTTCTAACCACAGCAATCAGACAAGAAAAATAAGTAAAACGTGTCCAAATTGGAAAGGAGGAAGTAAAATGCTCATTGTTCATAGATGACATGATAGTGTACATAGATAACTGCATTGTCTTCATCAAAATACTACTTGACCTAATAAGTGAATTTGGCAAAGTAGCAGGATACAAAGTCAATATTCTGAAATTGTTGGCATTTTTGTACACCAAAAATGAAATACAAGAATGAGAAACTAGGGGAATAATCCCTTTTACAATAGCAACAATAAAAATTAAGTAGCTAGGAATAAATTTAAGCAAGGAGGTCAAAGTCTTGCACTTGGAAAAGTATAGAACACTGAAGAAAGAAATTAAAGAAGATATACATAAATGGAAGCATATACTGTAATCATGGGTTAGAAGAATTCTAATGTCCATAGTACATAGTAATATCCATATGGACATAGGACACAGTCCATGTCCATAGTCCATAATGTCCATCATTAAAATGTCCATAGTACTCAAAGCAATTTATAGATTCAATGCAATTCCCATTAAAATACCAATGGCATAATTCACAGATCTAGAACAAAAATTTCAAAATTTATATGGAACTGAGAAAGACCTCTAATAGCCTTAGCAACCTTGAAAAAGAAGAACAAAGTAGGTGAGATCACAATATGCAATATCAAACTGTACTACAAGTCCACTGTAATCAAAATTGTCTGGTACTAGCATAAGAATAGACACATACATCAGTGGAACAGAATAGAGAGCCCAGAAACAAATCCATGCCTCTATGGTCAATTAACATTTGAAAAAGGGGGCATGAACATACAATGAAGTAAAAATAGCCCTTCAATAAATGATGTTGGTGTTAACTGAACTGGTACATGACAAAAAACTGAAACTAGACCACCAACCAACAACATACACCACAATAAACTCAAAATGAATAAAAGACCTAAATGTAAGTCTTGATATCATGAAAGCCCTAGAGGAAAAAACATAGGCAATAAAGTATCGGATATCACATGTAGCAATATTTGTGCTGATACATGTCCTAGGGAAAGGGACATAAAGGAAAAAATAAACAAATGGGACTACATCAAATTAAAAAGCTTTTGTAAGGCTAAAGAAACCATTATCAAAATGAAAAGGGAACTGACTGCATGGGAGAACATATTTAATATGTCAATGATACATTGGACAAGGGTTTAATCTCCAAAATATAATAAAAATTCATACAACTGAATACCAGAAAGACAAACAATCCAATTAAAAATGGGCAAAGGACTTAAATAAACATGTTTCCAAGGAGGATGTACAGATGACCCATAGACATATAAAAAGGTGCTCAATATCATTAGCTATCAGAAACATGCATATTAAAACCACAAAAAGCTATCATCCCACACTGGTCAAAATGGTTATCATTAATAAATCTACATAAAATGAGTGCTGGCGAGGGTGCGGAGTAACAGGAACCCTAGCACATTGTTGGAGGGAGAAGCAGACTGGTGCAGCCACTGTGGAAAACAGTGTAGAATTTCCTCAAAAACCTAAAAATGGAACTGCCTTTTGACCCAGCATTTCTGCTGCTGGAAATATACCTTAAGAATCCCAAATCACCAATTCAAAAGAACTTATGCACCCCTATATTCATAGCAGTGCTATTTACAATAGCCAAGGGCTGTAAATAGCCTAAGTCAAAATTGATAGATGAGTGGATCACAAACTGTGGTACATTTACACAAGGGAATGCTGCACAGCAGGAAGAAAGAAGGAACTCCTGCCTTTTGCTTCAGCATAGATCAAACTGGAGATTATTATGGTAATTGAAATAAGCCAGTCAATGAAAGACCAATGCCATATGATCTCAGCTATAAAAAGAATCTAATGAACAAAATAGAAACACAGGCATGGAAACATGGAACAGGCTGACAGTGACCATAGGGGCAGGGTGGGGGATAATGGTGTAAAGAAGGGGAAGGGACTAGTCAAAGAACATGTATGAATGACCCATGGGCATGGACAACAGTGTAGGAATGGACTGTGGGTTGGGGGGTTGGATGGACAGAGGAAGGCAAAGGGGGAAACATTGGCATATCTGTAATAGAATAACAATAAAATATTTTAAAAAATAAAAAAATAAAAGTTGTCTGGATTCCAATATATTTTGAAGTCAGAATCAATAGAATTTGCTGATGGGTTGGAAAGAGGAAAGCCAAGATACTCTATTTAGCAATTTGGTGCAATATATATTAATTTACAAGCTTTAACTTCTCTTTACTATTTATTCCACATGTTGCTGCCTTGTTTCTAATCTTGGAATCTAGTTAAGCTTTTTTGTTTTGTCTAATTATTTTTTTGTAATAATAATTATTTTAAAAAGGTTTTATTTATTTATTTTTAGAAAGAGGGGAAGGGAAGGAGAAAGAGAGGGACAGAAGCATCGATATGTGGTTGCCTGTCACACAGATCCTACTGGTGAACTGGCTTGCAACCCAGGCATGTGGCCTAACTGGGAGTGGAACTGGTGACCCTTTGGTTTGTAGGCCCATGCTCAATCCACTGAGCTATACCACCCAGGGCTATTTTTATCTAATAATTATTTATTAAACACTAACCATATGGTAGGTGCTGTGGAAGATGCAAGATGAGCAAAATATTAATTTAGGTCTCAAAAGCAGATCAGAAGAGGAAAAACAATTAGAAATTGAGATTATACCATAGAGGAAAAGCCAATGAAATGTTATAGGCAGTCAGAGAAGGGAGACATTCCTTTGCACTCTGAGAAGTAGGAAAGGCTCAACATCAAGTGGGGCTGAACAGAACTTTAAGAATAACATGGACATAAGGACTGTTAAAATGATGTGCAATGTAGGTGGACATAGGAACCCGCATATGATCAGGCCCTGAGGAGAATTAATGCAGTTTGGCTGTAGGGAGCAGCAGGGGAAAAGATTAGACAAGTTGTCCTCCTGTTTCAAGGTTCTTTGGGCCAAGGAGGTAGCAGAAAATATCAGAAGTGTGGGTATGTGTCAGAGACATTTCAGAAATAGGACTACTGGGATAGTGAGGTATCAAAGGCAATGCTGAAGATTAGGGTGCTGTGATTGAGAGGAAGGTCATGCTGAAACAGAAATAAGGCCATAGAGGGAAAGGACTTGCTCCTAAAATCTTTCCATCTGGACCACAGAGGCAATGTGGAAAAAAAAAAACTATGATCAATTCTTGTGAAAAATAACATATTTCCATTTTCCCAGAAGCAAGTTTGAGGACCTAATTTTCTTGATCCTTTATTTGTTTGGCTTATAGATGTAATTTCTATGAACCCAGAACTCTTGGAAAAGGAAAAGTGGTAGATATGAGGCAGATTCCTTTAAGATAGAGACCAAGGAGAGAGGGAAGGGGGATTATGGGGGAATGAAGGGGAAGAGTCCTCAGGGAACATGTATAAAGGACCCATGAACAAAGCCAAAGGGGAATAGGATTGAGGGTGGGAGGTGGGGATGGGTGGGGGAGAAGGGGGGGAAATGGAGACAACTGTACTTGAACAACAATAAAAAAAGAAAAAAAACAAAAAATATACTATATTCTAGTAGAAAAAGATTTTTTAAAAAGTGCAGAAAAATTTATTAAATTACAAAAAGCTCCCAAAGGTTTACAGAACTTTTCCAAGCTATTTGAGGTAAGAGCCACAAATAACCACCTGCTCCAATTCTATTCAGTTCCTCTTCTATAAACTGAATTGAAATACAATCTGGCTTCTCTGACTGGAAATTTCTTCCGGTATTTTCCTTAATAGAGCATAGAGACAGAGAAGGTGAGGAGCAGGTCACTACTTTGATGGTCTATGAAGCTTAAAATGTTCTGGCTACAGACCCCAGCTGAACCAATTTTGTTTTCCATGGTGAAGTCTAACCAAATAAAATTTGGGGAATGTGCCCAAGGAGCTTGTATTGAATATTTGAATTTTAGAAGGCAAAAAAAGTGGGATAATTGATTATTTTTCAGAGCACATTGTCACAAGGTGTTTCTTCATGCTTCCTAGTATTTTCAGAAATGTTAAAAATAATTAGAAACAAACACAGATTTTGGAAAAAAGCATTCAAGGGAGAGTTCCTTCCAGCCCAACATTTTTTAGAGACCTCAGCTGAAAATTTAGGTAGCACATTTTGAGGGGAGATGGCATGTTTGCTAATGAGTATGAATAACATTTCCTTATGGGCCCTATATTTTTCTAGCAGGAAATGGATAATCTACTATGACATTTCAGTGGGATGGAACAAGAGAGATTAATCAAATACTAGTTGCCCTGTTTTTTTTAAATGAAATATAAATGCCTCAATGGGCTAGCAATCATAAAATATATAAGTATTTATAATACAGTACTGCTTTATAACACCATCTGCCAAAGAATGGTATTTATTCAGCCACTGATATGAGAACAGATTTTCTTCCACATTATGCAGGGAGGAAATACATCCTAGTGTTAATGAGCATGCACTTTGTATTTAGCCAACCCAAGTTCTAACAAAAATTTTAGTTGACTGGCTATATAATTTTTACAATGTTACTTAACCCCACTTTCCCTGTTGATAAAATGGTATAATAATAATTATACATTTTAAAGTTGTGTAGTCTATCAAACAAGGTAATATATGGAAAGCATTCTACCAAATGCCTAACACATGTGAGTACTCAATAAATAATAGCTATTATCTTCATTCCACTGGTCAAAATTGGCAGCACATAAAAATGGGAGTTTCAAAGTGTTTGGAAAATTTGAACTGAATGCTTTTTAAAGGAATGCTGAGGGACTAGATTAATGAGTCCTTCTTCTGGCCCATGCAAATAGGACTCTGTATTAAAATTGAGGCTTATAATCAGTCTCCATAGGCTAGGTTATACTATAGTAACAAACAATTCCCAAATTACATTAGCTTAAAACAACACAGATATAATACATGCTCACACTACAGGTCCATGATGGGTTGAAAGGGCCCTGGGCTGGTGGAACAGTCACCATCTTACACACTGCTAAGTTGTCATAATGGAGAGACATTCTTAAATCAGCAAGTGAGTATTCTGGCCTGGAGATATCATAGATACCCCTTCCATTTACGATTCTTTTGGCCAGTCACAGGTCTTATCCAACATAACAGGGGTCAGGACACACTGCCCTGCTCTTGGAAAGTGGAAACTGGAAACTTGATGGACAACACTGATGACTACCAGAAGACCATATACATAATTGAAAATAGGTTTTTACTTTATGGGTAGTGGCACTTGAGGCACTCTTTATTGAGTCACAACATAATGAATTAAAATTTGTTATATCAGGAGTTATAAATGGTGCCTCTGAACTCTGAGTGAGATGAGGGGATTACCTCTCTAAATTGCCTTGAGTTTCTGGGGTGCCTGGTCACATAAGCAGTCCAATAGATTAAGTGCTTTTGTTAGAGATGTCCAAAGCCACTTTTATTCTCTACAGGCTTTTCCTACTATTCCATTCCAGTTTAAATGGTTTCATCTGTATTTATCTCACATCTAATGGGTTTAATGTGTTCTAACAGTATTGGTCCATTTGGCGCCTTGGATGCTATGGCTGAGAGATGCAATATAAAAATATTGTTATTATGATGACTTCAAGCACTGGAGAGAAAGTTGTGAAATAACTTTGTACTTGAGCTCTCATTATTTTCAACAAAATAAAATTTGGCTTCTTATAACACTAGTAAGCCTTGAAGATTAAATGGTATCTACAGCATGTATCATAGCAATAGTCTAAAAAAGTCAAAATAAAATGTTTAATATAGCATTTCATATATTATAAAATAGATGTTTGCTTTTAAGTATTCTTGATATTTTTAAAAGTTGATACTCATATTTGCCATTAAATAAACAACAAATGAAAAGACTCAAAAATCTACCTTTAACTTTACATATTCTTGCTTCCATTATGATTGCGTGGGCCAACTATGTTAATTAATTTAACCCTTAGGGTTGATCATTTGCTAGTGTGCTATGAGGTTGAGCAATAGATTGTTTCATTGCTTTAGAAATGCATGATCAAGATGGGAGATGCATAGAGTTCTGGCAAAAAGGGCTATTTGGGTTCTTTCCCTGGTGATGTGATATTATATTCCCGTTAACTTGAATATTCATTATGGTTTCCCACATGTTTTTTGGATACTTTTGTTTCCTGCAACTGTTTACATTATTAAGTTGGTCTGGATTATAATATATTGCTTGAACTCTGTGTATGGTTAGTGTAGCTTGGGATGTTTGCATAGATTTGGTAGATTCCCTTTTCATCCTAAAAGAATCGTGGAAGGTTTCTAAAAGGAGAAGAAACAAAATAGTCAGGTTCTTGGTACTAAAAGGCCTCAAAACACATATGGAAAACACTACAGGGCTAGTCTGAGGAATTCTCTGGCACACCAGGAACTGGGTCCTTCCTGTGGCTTAAACCAGTAACATTCTGCAAAGAACACAGTAAAGACATCATTCCTTTTGTGGTGGGGAGAGAGGAAGACTTTGGAGAGCCTTGCCTAGCTCAGAAACATGAGAAATCAAAATATATTAGTGGTGTTATGATTTTAGTACTTTGTACAAAGAAATAGGTGGCATTTGAAAAACTAATTTGGAAAGATGAGTTAGTAATGTGTACATATTGCATAAGACATCTAGTAGAACTGTGATCTGGAAAGAGAGAGAGAACAGACTAGTCAGAACATGGAACCTGAAGCTATTCTTGGCCTGTTCTACTCCAAGACCTTTCTGTTCAGTTTCAAACTTCGATAATTCTAGCTTTTTTTGCTCCCTGCCTTTCACCAGGAAGCCGAGTGGAAAGCACCCAACCACAGGCCTAATATACTGTTAGGCACTTACTAAGTAGTGGTTTCCAATGTAATCCTATATGACTTAGAGACTGGGACAGGATTCCTCCTTACCTACCTTTGTATTTTGTCAGGCTCAACCTGTTAAAATTTAGGTTCATGAAGTTTATCAGTTCAGTTGTCCTTGATAGGCATATGCAGACATTGAAGCAAAGGTATTGTCATGTTTTTAGAATTATATAGAATATCCTTGAAGGGACCACAGTCAGTTCACATACAGTCCTCACTTAGAGGTAGGTATAGTCTACAAACCATGCCACCCAATTCCCTTCATTTTAAAATTCATTTTTAATTTTTCAGTTACAATTTACATTCAATATTATTTTGTACTAGTTTCAGGTGTATAGCATAGTGGTTGGACAAGCATATACTTTATAAAATGTTTCCCTGGATATTTCCAGTACCCACTTAGCACCATACATAGTTACTATATTATTATTGATTATATTCCTACAACTATTTTGTAACAACCAACTTGTACTTCCTAATATCTTCACCTTTTTTAACCCAGGCCCCCAAGAGCCCTCCTCTCTAGCAAGCATTAGTCTGTTCTCTGTTTCTATGAGCCTGTTTCTGTTTTGATCATTTATATTCCTCATATAAGTGAAATCATATGGTATTTGTCATTCTTTGACTGACATTTCACTTAGCATAATACCCTCTGCCATCCATGCTGTGCAAATGGTAATATTTTATTCTTTGTTATGACCAATTAAAATTTAATTGTATAAATGTATACTGCCATTTTCATTCTCCTCTTATCTATTAATGGGCACTTTGGTTACTTCCATAGCTTGGCTAATAAATGCTGCAATGAACATGGGGATGCATACATCCTTTTGAATCTGTGTTTTGGGTTCCTTCAGATAAATCCTCACTAGTGGAATCCTTACTGGGTCATAAGGCAGTTCCATTGTTAATTTTTTGAGGAACCTCCATACTGTCTTCTACAGTGGCTGCACCAATTTGCTTTCCATCAATAGGGCATGAGTGTTTCTGTTTCTCCACTTCTTGGCTCATACTTGTTGTTTCTTGATTTACTGATGATAGCCATTCTGACAGATGTGAGGTGATATCTCATTGTGGTTTTGATTTGCATTTCTCTGATGATTAGTGAAGTTGGGCATCTGTATGTCCTCTTTGAAGAAGCATATATTCAGGTCCTTTACTCTCCTGCTGTTTTGTTGTTTGTTTGTTTGTTTTTTTTTGAGAACCTGGGACTTTTTTTGATAAGCATTAAATCTACCAGTGGTAGAAAAATTTCTTTCTCAGGAAGTAGGCTGGGCATATTGACAAGCTGGTGAAAAGAGTGTCAGAAATAGAGAGGATTATATTACAGCCTACTGATTGTATTACTTATTTGTAACAGGTTTTTATTTCCTTGAAGATGAGTTTGAGGACCTTTGCTGGCTCACAGGGTATTGTCCTGCTGTTTTGGAAGTCCTGAAAAAGTTGGCTTCTTCTAAAGTTTGACTAGAGAGTGATGTATCCAGCTGGGAAAGCCAGGGACCATGATGGCTGTCCGGGAAGTAATAAGAACAGGGAGGGGTCCTTCCACAAGGGTTATAGTTCAGAGCTAGGGAAACCACCTTTCCAGATTTTTATTAAAACCTGGACTCCTGGAAGATATGGTAGGGTGGTTGCATTTTGACTAGATTTTTGAGGCATGCCAAATTCCTAAAGGGTAGCTTGTAATTGAGCCACTGTTTGCATGTAGGACTCTAGGGGGGAAACCTCTGTGTCTAGCAGGAGTTCAGAATATAGAACATGTTGGCCATACAGTACCTCAAAGGGACTGAATGTCAAGCAGGGTTTGTGGGCTACTCTGGTCCAGAGTAAAGCAATGGGTTTGTTTGTTTTGTTTTGTTGATTAGGTTCATTAATAAGTGAGATCATATGGTATTTGTCTTTTACCACCTGGCTTATTTTACTTAGCATGATGCTCTCCAGATCCATTCATGCTTTAGTAAAGAGTAGGAGCTCCTTCTTTCTTTCTGCTGCCTAGTATTCCATTGTGTAAATGTACCATAGTATTTTGATCCCCTCATTTACTGATGGGCACTTAGATCGCTTCCAACACATGGCTATTGCATATGATGCTGCTATGAACATTGGGCTACATAGGTTCTTTTGAATTGCTGTTTCAGGATTCTGAGGGTATAATGTCAGTGGTGGAATTGCCGGGTCAAAAAGAGTTTCATTTTTAGTTTTCTGAAAAAATCCCATACTGTTTTCCACAGGGCTGCACTAGTCTTCATTCCCATTGATAGTGTACTAGGATTCCATTTTTTCTCCACAACCTCACCAGCACTTGGTGTTTGCTGATTTGTTTATGATGGCCATTCTCACTGGTGTGAAGTGGTATCTCATTGTGGTTTGAGTTTGCATTTCCCTGATGGCTAGTGATGCTGAGCATCCTGTAATAGTTTCTCGGCCCTCTCTATGTCCTTCTTGGAGCAGTGTCTGTTTGGGTCCTTTGCCCATTTTTTAATTGGGATATTTGTCTTCCTGGAGTAGAGTCATGTGAGTTCTTTATATATTTTGGAGATTAAACCCTTGTCCAAGGTATCATTGGCAAATATATTTTCCATATGGTTTATTCCTTTTTCATTTTGCTGCTGTTTTCTTTAGCTGTGCAGCTTTTTATTTTGATGAAAATAAACAAAAGCCCCACTTGGTTATTCTTTACTTTATGTCCTTTGCTCTAGGAGACATATTGGTGAATATATTGCTGTGTGGATCAGATTTCCCTGCCTATATTCTCCTCTAGGACTTTTATGGTGCCATGACTTATATTTAAGTTTTTTATGCATCTTGAGTTTATTTTTATGTATGGTATAAGTTGGTGGTCAGGTTTCATTTTTTTTTGTACTTAGCTGTCTAGATCTCCCAACACCATTTGTTGAAGAGGCTATTTTTACTCCATTTTATGCTTCCATCCCCTTTGTCAAATATTAATCGACAATAGAGGCTTGGGTTTATTTATGGGCTCTCTATTCTGTTCCATTGATCTATGTGTGTGTTCTTTTTAAAATATATTTTATTGACTATGCTCTTACAGTTGTCCCATTTCCCTCCCTTTATTCTCCTCTGCTCTACACCCACCCCTCCCACCAGCTATCTTTCCCTTAGTTCATATCCATGGGTTGTTTGTATAAGTTCTTTGGTTTCTACATTTCCTATACTATTCTTAACCTCCCCTTGTCTATTTTGTACCTACCATTTATGCTTATTCCCTTTCCTTTCCCCCATTCTCTTCCCACCACCTCCCCAGTTATAACTCTCCATGTGATTTCCATTTCTGTGATTCTGTTCCTGTTGTAGTTGTTTGCTTACTTTGTTTTTGTTTTGTTTAGGTTTGGTTGTTGATAGTTGTGAGTTTGTCATTTTACTCTTCCGATTTTGATCTTCTTCTTTTTCTTAGATAAGCCCCTTTAACGTTTCATATAATAAGGGCTTGGTAATGATGAGCTCCTTAATGTGACCCTATCTGGAAAGCACTTTATCTGCCCTTCCATTCTAAATGATAACTTTGCTGCATAGAGCAATCTTAAATATTCAGTCAGACCTAGTGGCACAGTCCCCTTTGATCACCTGAGCTGAGTTCTTCAGAAATATCATTTGTGTGGGTTATGTGAGCCCTCTTGTTGTAGCTGAGTCTTGATTGCCATTGTCTTGCTCAGGGGTAGGTGAACTTCAGGCTGCTGACTGTGGAGATAGACCTGGAACACTGTGTATGAGCTGCTCTGAGGTGCTGACCACATTAAGCAGAATTTTACTCATGGTATTTGGTGTCTGACAAGATCTCCCTTTGAATGTAGTGCTTGTGGAGTTAATTGGATCCTGCTCTGATATTGTCTGAAGACTTCTGGGTATATTGGGTCTGAGACCTCTTGGAAGGGATTCCAGTGCAGGTAAATGTCAGACACTTCCTGTGAATGGCACTGAGAAACCTATTTTGAGCTACAAATCAGTCCACAGTTTGTGGATACCTCTGCTCGGCCTGGGTGTGTGTGAGAAGGGCCTAGCTGTGCACCAAGGCCTGTTTCCACTAGCTCCAAGTTTAAGAGTAGGTCAGCAAAGAGGTTAAGGCCCTCTATATCTGCCTCTGCCCACTTCTGTCTGCTGGCTCCCTGTTAAGCTCAGTCACTGAGAGAGCTTTTGGCAGTACACCAGTTGCATGAATTAGGTTCTCAGTGAATCACCAGATGTTTATCAGATTGATATTCAAATTTGGTGCCAGTGCTGGGCCTGAGGTCACTCATCAAAAGTTCCAATGTACATCAAGGTCATCTGCTAGTAACCAGCTGCTTACAGACCTTTGTGCTGGGGCAGGGTCTTGGGGAGTCATCAGAGGAAGCCAGTAGAATTTATTAGGCCCAAAACAACCAAGATTTGACCCTATGAAGGGAGGGATCTGCACCTATTTTGTGTGAGGTAAAAATGATCCATGTTCTAGAGCCATACAACTCTGTCTATTCCATATTTTTTTTTGGACCTCTGGGAGAACCCGGCATTAGCAAGGTGGGGTGACCAGGAGCCAGTAGTGTGGGGCTATTGCTTTCCTCCAGGCTGATGCAGTATGGATGGTAGGGCTTAACCAAGGAAAGATTGCACCTGTGGGCAGTGTGAGAGAGGGACTCAGCACAGGGACCTGGGTAGCTGTCTATTTAGCTCTCTCTTGGAGCCACACAACCCAGTCTCTCCTGGCATGTAGTCTGATCCAAGCCGAACTACCCACCCATTGCTGGGGCCCAAAGTGTGTGACTGAGACTGAGATTTTGTGTGTTGCCCCTTTAAGAGGGGGTCTGGATTTCTAGCAGACTTCCTTCTCTCCTTGGTGGTTATAATGCCAACTGATTTTTACAGCCAGATCTTATGTGGCCTTTTCTCTCTAGCCCTGATACTCCAGGCTGGGGAACCTTGTGTGAGGTTGAGACCACACACTCCTCAGGGAGGGACCTTTGCAGTTGAGATATCCCTTTAGATTCTGAGCTGCCAGGTGTGGTACAGTCCAGTCCTTCTTGCCTCTCTGCCCTTTCTACCAGTATCAGTGTGGCTTATTATGTAAATTCATGGTTGTAAGATTTCCATTCAGCTAGTCTTCAGTTTGTTATTCAGGTTTATTTTTCTATAATTTAGTTATAGTTCCAGTTTTGTTCTGAAAAAAGGTGAGTGTAACTTCCACCTACTCCAATGCCATTTTGGATCCCACACTTTCTTTCTTTCTTTGTGAGGGGTGTAAAGAGACCCAGGGCTTTGACCATCAATCATTAGACTCTCTAGACAAGGGCAGTGCTTGGGGTTTCAGTTAATGTGCTGGAAATTGTTTTGGTGTGCATTTACTTCAGTGTTTTTTAGTTTGATCACTTTTGTTAAGGCAGAGAAAAAACACCCTATCTTTATTTATCCCTAAGTGGCTATGACTAAGTAGTAGAGAGCTCTGAGCTTCTTTCTCTGCTTCTCTTGTGGGACACAAAGTCCACAGTTCCATACAACATAAAACTGTCCTAATTTCTACCCTTAAGTCAATAGTAGTTTGTCTATTTAAGACCAAGGAAATGGAAACTTTTAAAGAAATGCATTTACAAAATTATGAGTTTAAAAATTAATTTTTTAAAGGAATGAAAACTTTTTTTAAAAGATTTTATTTATTTATTTTTATAGAGGGAAGGGAGAGAGAGAGAGAGAGAAAGAGAGAGAGAGAGAGAGACATCAATGTGCGGTTGCTGGGGGCCACGGCCTGCAACCTAGGCATGTGCCCTAACTGGGAATCGAACCTGTGATGTCTGGTTTGCAGCCCGCACTCAATCCACTGAGCTACACCATCCAGGGCTAGAAATTAATTTTTATTCATTTAATTTGCTTCCTGTGGGCACTAAACATGTGTGATGCAATAGATTTGGTATAGACCTTAGATAGTAGAGAAAAGGCTGTTTAAACAACTTATTTAAGACCTCAGCAACAGGGATGCTGGAATAAATACAATTGCCTTGGATATAGATTGCTTTGTAACAAGGACGTTTAGATGGTAAATGACTTCTAAATTTATATGCCCAAATCTATATAAAACTCTTCCCTGAATTCCAGGCTTGCATAAGTAAATGCCCACTGACATCTCTCTTGAGATATCTCATAAGCACCTCAAACAGCATGTCCAAAAATAATTTGATACATATACCACATCTTCTTTATTCAATCATCTATTGAAGGACATTTCAGCCATTTTCTTGTCTTAGCCATCATGAATAATGCTACAATGAATATAAGGGTATATGTATCTTTGTGAACAAATGTTTCCAAGTTTTTCAGGTAGATAACTAGAAGAGGGGTTGCTGAATCATTTGGTAACTCTATTCTTAGTTTATTGAGGACCCTCCATACTGTTTTCCATAGTGACTTTATATAATGGAGTATTACTGAGCCATAAGAAAAGATGAAATGATGTCATTTGTGACAACATGGGTGGATCTTGAGGATATCATGCTAAGCAAAATAAATCAAACAGAAGTCAAGAGCCATTTGATTTTACTCATATGGGGAATATAAAACTGAAAGCAATTAATAAACAAACAAGAAAAACAAATATTATAGACATAGACAAAATCTGGTGGTTACCAAGTAAAGTGGAGGGGGGCAGATAGTAAAAGGCAAAGGAGGTCAAATATGTGGTGACAAAAAAAGGATTTGACTTTGGGTGGTTAGCACACAATGCAATATAAAGATGATGTATCATAGAATTGTACACTTGAAATCTATATAATTTTATTAACCAATTTAATAGAAATATAATAGAAAAAAATAGAACTTGATTACTACTTTCACACAAACTTAACCATGCATCCATTCAGTCTTCCTCGTGTGGTAAATGGCCCCACCAGTTCAGGGGTTTTTAACCTATAAATCCTTGTACATTCTCTCTTCTTTGCCTCTCCCTCCAATTTCATCTAAAACCCTCTCTTCTTCTACCAAATTATGTTCTATCCATAGTGGATCCTTTTGTAGTTCCTTGAACATTAAGCCTGTGTACAGTGTCTGGAAAATTCTTTCTACCATTAGTTGTATTGATAACTCAGTTAAGACTCAGCTTAAAGGTAATGCAATCTGTTTGGCCTTATTATACATCCCACTTAGAATAGTTTTTTACTATCACAATGGCCCCTCCTTACTCTGCCTATAATAGTCTCCTCTTTTCAGTAGGCTTTTTTAACAATTTTAAAATTTCTATTAAATTTAACTATTTATTTGTTTGCTTATTTGTTTATTGTCTGTCTCCAAAATTAGAATATAAATTTCCTGAGAGCAGGGTCCAGAGTTTGCTAATATATGTCTAGATTATGCAGCCCTGATCATGACAAAGGAATAGATACTCAAAAAATTATATGTAAAATAAATTTGTGGATAATGATTAATTAAAATGACATAAACAGTAGTTATTCAGATATCTTTAATATCAATAATAATTAATTTAATAACAAGTTTGTATTGAATAACAGAGCATCGACCCTAGAGTCTGACATATAGGATATCTTACCCTGTTTTTTTTTTCAATTATTTAGCTGGGTAACTTTAGACAAACTAACCATATAAAGGGCCATGGTTTTCTGATCTATAAAATGACAGTTATAATGGTCTCTATTTTATAAATTGAAAAGTCTCATAGATAAGGTGTTTAAGAAAGGATGCCTACCATTATCTTTATTTTGTAGGAATGTGAAAGGGATTGAGGACCCATTAGCAAACACAGTTCGCATTTCTCTGTCCCCATCAAGGACAGAAAACTAAACAGACAATTTAATGCACTGTGTTTAGTGCTGTTATAGAAGATGCATAGGTAATATGTATTACTCAAATGTTCTTGACATTAAGGTCAAGTGGATTTTCTTTATTTATATTTCACCAATTACTTAAATATTGCCACATTATAATTTGCTTCATATTGGGATTATGATTTTCTTACGAAAATTTTGTTTTCTTAAATATTTTTCTAAATACATTTTCTTTAAATTTAATTTTCTTCTTATTATATATTGCCAAAATTTCAGTTAGAAAGACTTTAAACATTTCAGTTATGCTAGTTATATAATTAAGACATTTTAATCTTGTTACTCTCCTTTTTTGAAGACCTCTGTCCTCTTCCATCTCTATCTTATTGACTCCCCAGTTCTGACTTATCATCCTCGGACCTTCCTTTCCCATCACTTCCTAGTTGGTTCTCATTGTGTACCAAAATTTTCTTCTTCCACCATTTAGTCCCATAATTTACTGGAGTCTACATCAGGAAACTTCCTTAGTAAATATCCTTAATTTTTGTAAGTTGAAAAATATATTTATATTTGATTAATAATGCAACTAGATAGAGAATTCTAGGTTTAATATAATTTTTATTAAAAAAATTGAAAGTAAGCCTCACTTTTTTCTATTTTCTAGGACAAACTAGTCAGATTAGTCTACATTGAGATATTCAATATTTCTGCTTTCAGACCTACTTGTACTTTCCAAATCTCCCTAATAACTACCAATTTTAAGACTATATGCTCTTAGGAAGTTGAACCCACTTCCTCTCAGTCTCAGTATAGAAAATTCTGGGCTTCAGCTTTCTCTATCTCTTTTAACTCATCACCATGATTCCATCCATGACATTTTTAAATTTGTTGAAATATCTTATTCACTAGTGGTGCATCCTTTCATTATCTTCACTCACATGAGGTTTTGTTTGTTTGTTGAACTCCTATACTTCTATTTCAGTGGTATTCCAGGAGAGAGTGAAGGCAATATTTATATCCCAAAGTACAACTTGAAATTACTGTACAGCTTGCCATCAGCTAGATGCACTGTAATATATTAAACCAGTGGCCATGTTTTAGACATATTTTACTTTTTTCCCAATATTATAACTATTTGACTTCTTTATTTCAAATGAAGACATTAGAGATTGGCTTAAGGGGGCAGTACATGAAAGAATGAGGGGCTAAATACCTATTCCTAACAAAAGAAACCTCTGGAAGCAATCAACAGATTGAAAGTAAAAGGAGGGAGGAGAAGTATAAGGGGACTAAAGGGCAATGGATAAAATACAATAAAAAAGAAAAAAAACATTAAAAAAGGAAAAGAAAGGTAGGACATACCTGGGCACTGGAGTTCTTCACAACATTCATGAAATGGGAACATACCTTCCTAGACCCCTGAGAGTGAAGAGGAAAATCACATTTTTATAGTTTAGGAAGTCAAAACCCATGACTCCAGATAACAGAACAAAATAGTTAGGATAAAATTACCAGGTCAAATTTAATTGGTCAATATAAATTCATCAGTTGTAACAAACATACCACTTGGTGGGGTTTGTGAGTGTGGGGCATGCATGGGACAGAGGGTATATGGGAAATTTCTATGACTTCCTCTCAAATTAGCTGTGAACCTAAAACTGCTCTAAAAACCTTTAACCACCCCCCCCAAATCTACTTTAAAAGACACTAAACTTTCTCAAAATTTTAACAGTCATTTCCACTTACTTGGCTGCATGATCAGAATGGTGAAAGTCAGCAGCCAAAAACACAGAAAACCCAGTAAGCCTCCTGAAGAACTGAGTTTGCATAGAACTACTCTATCCAGTCTCAACCCCTTAATCTCATCCTGGCCAAAAATCCAAATAAGAGTAAATACACCATTAACCCATTCCACATTTCTTATTTTGGTCACAGAAATGCTAATGTATTTCCTTAAGTAAAAGGTTTTTTTTTTTTCCAATTAAAAAAAAAAAGAAAGTACAGAATCCCATACAAAGAACCCTTGAAGGCTGTAGGTTAGAAAGCTATGTGGGAAGAATAGAGCTAAGAGTATTGAGTGGATTTAGAAATTTGTATAGTTTCTTGTCTCTAAAACTTGTCAACATTTCTTATTATATCCATAATTTTTTAATTTTTCAAAAAGGTTTTACTTTTTTCATCACCTCTTATACCCCTGTATTCTCTTCCACCTCCACTTTCCCTCTTAACTCCACAATTATCACACTGTTGTCCATGACCATGAGTTCTTTCTCTTTTTTATTTTTTCCTTTTTTCTCCATTCCTCAACACCTCCAGCCCTCCCTGGAACTGTCATCTTGCTTTCTATCTATGAGTCTGTCTCTATTTTGCATTTTTAATCAAGATTTGTTCTTTCAATTGTGTGAACACTTTTAAAACTCTTGACATTTAGTTTATAAATTTGCCTCCATAAAATTGCACTGATTTGTACTCCTACTAGTTACCAACCTTTTAAAAACAAACATATCCACAATATTTGATAATTTTATAGACAAAATTGTATCTTATCTTCATGTATCTTATTAAAATTATATCAAATTTCTTTTATTATTGATATTGAATATTACCCATATTAGATTACTCAAATACTCAAAACAATACTCAAAAGATATTTTTAGCCTTATTTTAGAAATGTGTAGACTGAAGTTCAGAGACTTTAAAATTCCTCAAGATCATACAGCTTGCAAGTGTTTAAAAGTATACATGAATATAAATTGTACTTTGCCAAAAGTGATTTAAGGACATGTGACTTATCTGTTCATCTTTGTTTAATGAAAGAGCATATTGTTTATTCTTTCTGGCCCTTACATGTATATATTGAACATTTTCTACTCCTTGAAACAAGAGTATTTGAAAGGTCTTTTATTCTCTTTGTGCAAAGCTTAGACTGAGAGAGATGTCCCTGATACACTTGATTGTTGTGTGGGGTGGCAGGAAGAATTTAATGAGAGCTTATTTTTCCTGGGTTCTGAATATCAGTTTATTTGCTTCATTGCATATACACATGTCTTTATCCAAGTAAGTGCAAAAATTTACCAAGTAATACCAAACTAACAACTTAAATTATTTAAGTTTTTATGCAAAGGGTTAAATATTTTTAATCCTAAACTGGTGACATAGTCTTCAGTATAATTCTGGAAGCTACCTGGAAAGTATGTTGTATAGAGAGAGTGACCCAAGTTGAAATTCCCCTTAATATGGCTGGACCTGAAGAGTTTCTTCAATACCATCATTGAGTGGAGGTTAAACATCTAGGTTCTTGGTACTGGTGTGTACTATAATGTGGACAAAATTGCAAAAACATGATGCTGAGTGAAAGAAGACAGACACAAAAGGTCACCTACTATATGATTCCATTTATATGGAGTATCTAGAATAGATATATCCATAGAGACAAAAAGTAGGTTAGTAGTTGCCAGGGGATGGAGGGAGAAGGAGTTGAGTGAAACTGTCTAATGGGTAGAGGGTTTTACTTTAAGTGATGGAAATGTTCTAGAACTAGGTAGAGGTGGTTGTTGTATAGCATTATGAATGTGCTAAATGCCACTGAATTGTTCACTTTCAAATGGTTAATTTTAAGTAATGTGAATTTCATCTAAATAAATTATTTTGTTTTAATTCCAAGTTCTTCAACCCAACAGATCTTGATTTGGAAGAAAACTCTGTTCCTTCCTAGTTGTGTGACAATGGGCTAGTTATATTAATTTCCCAATGTTAACCCTAACTCTAACTATTTTACCTTAAACCCCCTTTACCTTCATTGCCCATACAGGATTGTTGTGAGGATTATATGAGATAACATATATACTACCTTTGATACAGTGGCTGATGCATCATAAATTCTTATGAAATGTAGCTATTACTTCTTACTACTATTAGCAGCAGCAGCAAAAATAATACTTCCATAGTAGGTTGTGTTCCAAATTTATGATTTAAGAATCATAAATTCTTAGGAAATGTAGCTATTATTGCTTACTACTATTAGCAGCAGCAGCAATAATAATACCTTCATAGTAGGTTGTGTTCCAGCCCAATCACTTGATATATTCAAGTGATTACTATCCAGTTAGAAGTCTCATTTCAGGTTACTAATTTAGGAAAAAGGACCATGGCATTAACTTCAGCCATGTATGCCCTCAGTGGAGTTCTTTTGAAAGACAAGATTTAGATTAAAATTGTTGTTAATTAGTATCAAAAGAGAAGCAGGTCTGTAAGAGCAATTAGTAAGGATCACATCCCTAAAACATCATATTATCAGCTTTCTTAGGAGAGCAGCACACTGTGCCTCCAATTTGTTCTCCTTTACTGAAAAGGAACCAATGCATGAAAAAAGTCATGCGCTAGGGCATTTAAAAAGAAATGTGTGAAAAACAGGGATTTCACTGAGCTTCCGATAAGGAAAACTTTAGTTATCAGTTGAAGGTTCCCATTTATCTGTAGTGGTTGGCATGTGTTACACAGAGGGGTGACTCAATGGTCTCTCTTGCTCTAGTTCTATCAAAAACAGTTTCTACAACAGTACTTTTTATTAACAGAAGTCTCCAAAGAGATAGAAGCACATTTGCTGCTTTCCTTACTGATAGTTTTTTACCCACATATGTTTTGGTTTTATTTGTTCTTCCTACGAGTTGCAAATCAGGAGGAGGCTGAAAAAATTTTTATGAGATAGAAATGCAGTTTTGTATTCTTCTTGTAACTATGTAATTTATTTCCCTGAAGGCTAATCAAATGAGAACTAAAAGATAGTGACATCAATACCACTTTTTGAATGAGGCAGTTAAGGTAGACTCTGTTCCCCAATATCAGTTAAACTTTTCCATGGTAGAGTGGGGAGTAAAAAGACACTGCTAAGGCTATGGAAACAGCATGGCTGTCAATTGGAGACAATGCAAATGCACATGGATTTGCATCCTGGTGTTATTAATTATTAGCCATGCGACCTTGAGTAAAACCTTAGCTTTGTGGGCTTTAGTGGCCCTATTTGAAGAATGGGGATATCTATTTCCAATAGCTGTTGAATGTGTTGTTTTAATTACCCTTTTTACAGTGGTTCAATGCTCAGCAAATAGCTAGAGATACATGTCTTTTCCCCTTGTACTGAAAGCTTCCAGAGAGATGCTGTGGCAGCTTTTGCCATCAGAGTAGCCAGTGGGTTTTGTGCATTATTGTGGGCTAGGGAATGTTTGCTTAGTGCTTTCTGTCCATTATCTCATTTAAATTCTTACATCAAGTTTATGTGGTACATCATACCCAGTTTACAGCTGTAGAACATGAGGCTCAGAGAAATTAAGTGATTTGTTCAAGATGGCTCTGCTGGAAATTATAAAAGCTAACATCCCTGACATTATCCATTGTCAGGTCTCCCTGACAATGGAGTTTGCATATATAACTTCTCCCATCAAAATGCTTCATCCAGGGTTTAGATGCTGTTTAGCTGAGCTGCTGCTTGTTGAATTAAATCTTGGAACTATACAGTAGACATTGAATAGTAAAATTTTGGGTTATCTTCACCTGGGGTCTGATTTTCAGCTTCAGAAAGGCATTATATATCCTGGTCATTATTCTCTTGGATCCAGACAGTCCACTCAGTTGAGCACCCTACCCCCATGAGTTCCTGTGACAGGACTGACAGCTTCTGAACAGGCCCAGCACATACCAGGCATGTGTATGCAGCCTCTGCATAGTGGTACACAGGTCAGATGACCTCTGTGCAGTTGCATGAAATGGAGTCAAGAAAAGGCACACATGAAGATACATTTCTTTCCAAAATGATGGTGCATCTGCAAGGGTGTGACTGGCAGTGGTATTCTTGGCATTCATTGGAAACACCCCAGTTGCTTGGGTAATTAATTTCCTCATTAACAGGCTTCCTGCTTTCTTTCTCTTTTGACAGGCCCAGCTGTGAGATACAGTAAGTTCAAAATGTCAGAGGCCAGGCCACCTCCTCTGCTTGGGCAGCACACAATGCACATCCTGAAGGAGACCCTCAGATATGATGACAGGACCATCCACGAGCTGCTCAGGACTGCAGTAGTGAGCCAACCTGAAACCGAATGAAAAAGGAAAATACTCTTTCTCAAAACCACAATCTGAATGCATTTTGCTAGCAAAGGCAATACTCTTTCTGAACCCTTCTCCCCAATTCTGGTGCCTGGCACTAGAAGGTAGAATCAGATAAATTCCAGATTTCCTGCCTAGTGTTTGGCTCTGGTATCTGCTTTTTAAATGTACCTCACCTTATGCCCTAGCTGGTGTGGCTTAGTGAATTGAGCACTATCCTGTCAACTGAAAGGTCACCAGTTCGGTTCTGTAAGGGCACATGCCTGGGTTGCTAGCCAGATCCCTAGTTGAGGATATATGAGAGGCAACCAATTGATGTTTCTCTGAAACATCTTTGTTTCTCTCCCTGTCTTCTCCTCTCTTTAGAAAGAAATAAATAATTTTTTTAAAAAAGATTTAAATCTACCCCACCTTTCATTTCTTACCAGCTTTTCCTCCAAATAATAGATGAATTGTGGATTTGTGGGATATTTTGGTAAATATTTTTTTTCTCAAAAAATGCATTCCTCATTCTAATTATATCAATAGCCTAAATATTTTGCCTTTCCAACCCATGCTGGTCTGATAAAAAACAAACAAACAGATCTCCTGACATTCTCTACTTGTACATAAAGTCCTCGTTTAAACCTTTTTAGGAAGTCAAAGCAATAAGCAGAATGACAGTCTCAGTGATTGATTCTAAACACCATAACTTAATTTTGAGCTCATGAACCCTTGGTTAATCTGTAATTTAAATCATGGACTTTGCTGATGGCCATTATAGAACTGAGCTCTATTCTCTGCCATTGGAGTAAATGTTGCTTTATGTTGTATTTCTCTGATTATTTCATGATACAATAGCAGAAAATCAATTTCTATCAATGCACTTATTTTTTAAAGATTTTGTTTGTTTATTTTTAGAGAGAGGAGAGGGTGGGTAGAGAGGGAGAGAAACATCAATATGTGGTTGCCTCTCACATGCCCCCTCCTAGGACCTGGCCCATAACCCAGGCATGTGCCCTAACTGGGAATCGAACCAACAACCCTTTAGTTTGCAGGCCAGCACTCAATCCACTGAGCCACACCAGCCAGGGCTCTATCAACACATTTTGAGGTGTAGCATCTACCTGCATCTGGGATTGAAGGCTCTTTAATTGATACCTTATTTTGAGGCAAGTATGAATGCAACAAGTTTTTAAATGAATGTCAAATAATTATTTAGGTATTAAATAATGTATAAATAATAACAAATAGAAGAATAAAATGAAAACATTGATGGTAATCTGAACAAGAATGTATCTACTATAGAAGAATGTATCATGCCTTATTATTAAATATTTGTACTTGAGCATTAAAGTATTTGTCAGTGAATTTAAAGTATAGAAAACATCTTCTGTCCTGAAGGTAGTAACTGAATTGTTTATGTGTTCCTGAATAAACTGCCACTCCAATAACCTACAGCTTGCCAATAACCCACACCCAGGTATAGTCCAAGGAATCAGATGACTCCTATGATCAATATCCTGATATAATCTCAATTCGTGGCCAATAGGCACATATATTTGAAAGTCATGACATTACATACCAAGTGGTAACAGAAAGTTGAATTATACATGTTCGTCTTTCAAAACTGTGATTTAGAACTAGTTTTCTTTTTTCTTTTTGTTCTTTTTTTATCAGAATGATTTTAGTCATTTATCCATGCTATAAGCCCAATATACATCTAGAATCAGGGATTCCAATTTTAAAAGAAAGTCTTTTCACATTGCCTCATAGGACTTTTTAGAAGGAATGCCTACTACTTTTTGAAATAGTTATTATCCTCCCTACTTTTGTTCTCTGTGCACATCTTTTTCTGAAGAACTCCTGCTGTTATTCCACTAGTTAGAATTTCATCATACAAAGGTAACTGATGCCTTATGTAGTACATTTCCCCCAATGGCTAGTTCATTGATATATACAGGGTTCAGCACAAATCATGCCCCCTTTTTATTACAAAATCATGTATTACAAAATCATAAGCATGTAATTCAGTAACACAACAGTATCAGACTCAAGCACATCATATCACACTTTAGATGAAATGTTCAAATTAAAACTAAAAAATATTGTACCCATATTATTACCCTACCAACCACACTCAAGCAAGCATTACTTCTGCTGGATCCTGTATATTCATTCACTTCAAGCCAGACATCAAAATGAAATTCCTCTATGAACATACAGGTAGTAATGGAAATGGTAAAAGGCTGGATGACAGACAATTAACAAACCATATATCTTAAACGATGGATCCACCATTACTTCTACTGATCCAAGTAGATATCTTAAAATGCAAATTACTTGGTTACTGAGCAATGACCCTAAATAACTGGGTAGTCATATGTAGCAGGATACTGATCATTCAGAGAGGGTCACAAAACACCTCTGAAACCTTGAAATCAATCAAAACTGCAGACTTCATGCATACATAGCAAAGTAACCAGTAGAGACTGTCTCCAGTGCAGTTGTGTTCACAGCTAACCAGATTACCATCTGGTATATGGTTAACAATGATCTGGTTAACAATTCGCAATGATCCAGGAGAACTTTGAACCTAGTCATCATCCAATAGAAAGCATTTACTTTACCTATTTAGTGAGGGAATGATTCCGAATAATTAGCCCTGAAAAAACATTGTGCTAGCTAAAATTTTTAGCAAATGTCCCAGATCAAATTCTTCCTATAAACAAAGGTACTGTTTTAATTATCAGGACCTATTATCTTACATATTCCCTAAGCCAAACACAATAGTAAGTACCATATGCTCAGTTCAGTTTGTGTCAGGCCTGCCTCCTGGCAGGTTTGTGTCTGAGGCTTGCCTAGAAAATTTTTTGAAACTTAGTGGGTTAATCGATATGGAAGTGAGGGTGTGTCTGCAAGCATCTAGAATCTTTTGCTTGATTTTTTCTGAAGCTTCTTGCTGCCATAATTATCTGATTAATCAAGCATGATATTTTCCAATAAGCAGTTTGATATGCTGTTTTCCTAGAAGAGGAAAAATGAACATTAACCAACTTTGTGTGACTACCCCACTTATATGATATCCTTTTGCCTTTGATCCATTTACTAAGAGTTAGAAGTACACTCATGATTTTAAAAAATGAAAAACAAAGGAGGTCTCATTTAGGCTATTTCATACTAGGTCATTCAGCTGCTAAACCTAGATAGCCCCATAATGGGGATTTGTACATTAAGACTTCATGACTCTGCTTTTAGCCTTCTTCAGGGAAATTCACCCCCACTCCCATCTCACCTGAATTTGACATTTCACCACTGACTCCTTTGTCTCATGACATATCAATGTCATGACAACATACCAATGTTGTCTACTTTAAGAGCTTTATAGATGTGAGTTTTGCTTGTCACTTTCCCACATGCCTCAATGCTGATTTCATCCATAGAACTCATTCTCCAGATAATGTGCCTATAGATACTGAGAAAGAAAGCCAGCTCAGGGCTAAACAGACTGTCAGATGTTTTGCCTCGCCTCTGACTACTCACCATTGATTCTAAATTGGCAAATGAGACAAGTGGGAAGAAAGGCACACTCTTTACCCTTTATATCCTGAACCTGGGCTATTCATCTTCATACTTCTTCTCTAAGATTATGGTGTTCTTTTTGCATTTGCTTCTACTCATAGGAAACCATTTATTGTAGTGAGCCCTTATCATTGATTAGATACCTGAGAAAATGGGCCTGAAAAAAATGGTTGTTAACTTTGATTGTAGTATCATGATACATAGGAGATGAGAATATAAAGCTCTCTTCCTTCATGATTTTGTTGTAATAGCACTAGTACAGTATTGTTTGAAAAAGAAAATGAAAAGATTCAGAGAAAAGTGCATATTTCCATTCCAAACAGCAATTGTGAAAACAAAAAAACACTTGACAGAGTCTCATTATTATCCATATTGAGGTGTAGAAGTTTTCTCAGACATCAGGATAAAGTTGTTTTTTATAGCAATACCGGGGTTAAATGTTTTAAAAATTACTACTCTTATATGATGCTTAGTTTTTTAATGTAGACATATCAAGCTATCTTCTGAGTCCAGATGGCCCCTGAACTTTTAAACCAGCCTGGCTATATGCTGGACAGGTTTTGGAGATGTAATTATAAAATAAGCAACTTCTATAGACATGTTTTCCCAACACCCATTCTAAAACATGTCTTCTGCAGTCACTCTGGGAGCTTAAAGTATTATAGACAAATAAGTGCACATTCTTTGCACTTACATTTAATACCATATTATTAAAAAGGAAAAAAAGAGAGAAAAGTACAAAAATGAGAGCTTTGGACATATGAGAGTTAGAGTAGCTAAGTTTAAGAAACAGGAAAGGAAAAGAGAGCATGACCAGGTCAGGCAGATCCAAGTGTGCATTTGCTTAGGAGATTCTGGTACTCACAGAAGATGAACCCAGCTTCCTGATGTTCAGGTGCCAGGAGGGGACGGCAGACACTGGACATAGCTCAAACACCATCCAGAAAATGGAGTTCACCCACCTCCAAATTATTCCTGAGAAATAGCTCCCCCCTCCCGTTTCTTAAGTCTTTAGTATTAAAGGCATTGCCCTAATCCTGCCCTTTTGCAACAGTCTTAAAAAGAAGCTGTGGTAGGCAGAATAATGGCCCATCAAAGATGGCCACACCCTAATCTTCAGAACCTGTGAATATGTTACCTTGTGTAAGAGGGAATTGAGGTTGCTAATTAGGTTACCTTAAAATAGAAAAATGATCCTGGATTATGCAGGTGGACCTAATATAAGAACAAGAGTTCTTTAAGTGTAGAAGAATAAATGTCAGTTATGTGATATGAGAAAGACTTTACTGATGAACCATTGCCAACTTTGGAAATAGAAGTGAACCAAAAATATAGGCATCTAAAAGATGGAAAGCAAGAATGGACTGTCCCACACAGCCTCCAGAAGGAGTGCAGACCTGCTTGATTTTAAACTGGTAAAACTTTTTTGGACTTATTTTGAATTTCTGATCTCCAGATGTTTAAGATAATAAATTTGTATTGTTTGAAGTCACTAAATTAGTGGTAATTTGTTACAGCACCAATAGAAAGCTAATACAGAGGCTGCTCTGCCTTTGCAAGTGACAGTTACAGGAACTATCACTAGTTTTCAAAGTGACCAGGTGACTCTTTCTTTTTCTTTCTCTATTTTTCTGCCTACTTACTTCCCTACCATGTTTCCCCATTCTCTGAAACTCCTTCTTCTTCCTTTCTCACTGATAATAATTTTTCCCCCTCTCCTTTTATCCTCCTTCCCCTCTTCCTCCTCTTGTATCTCATCTTTCTCTCCCTCTTCACTACATAAACACACACAGAGTTATATTCGTGCTACACAAACACAGATGCTGAAACCTACAACTGACCTTCAGAAAAATAGGGCTTGCAGAGTAATTTGGAGGATAACTCTTGGACATTCTGGCCATGACTTCATCTCCACAAAAAATCTTGAATTAATCTCTGGGTGGGGTGGTTCTTTCTCTAACTGTTTCTTGTTCTTTTTTTTTTTTTAGAGAAGGCAGGCTTTCTTGGTCTTCAGGTGGTGATTACTAGTTTGTTCCTAGCCATTTTAATTGAATAGCCTCTAGAAGGATGGTACCTTCTTCTCTGCTTTGGTTTTGCCATCTGTTAAAAAGAGTGGCTGAATCCTCATAGCTCTCTATGATTTTTTCTTTCAATAGGATAAAAAACACTTAAACACATCATTGCTCCCTTTTCATTTTCTTGCAAATTAACCACATGACAATCCATTCAATTCAGTGTGGGTTTTTTGGGTCCTGACTGCATGTACTGGAAGAAAAATGCTATCCTACCCCTCATCCTATCACCTGAACTTTTTCTCTTGCCCAAAATTTTGCATAAGTACTCATAATGAAGCAAGACACTCAGCTTCAGAACACACAACTGAGATTGAAATTAATGTAAAACAGCCCCTTTACCTCTTTGTGAACCCTAAAGAAAAATTCAGACTTCCCTAGCATTTCTTGGTATGAAACGTGGCAACATGTGTAACACACATTTGCCCTGACAGTTTTGAATTTATGATTTTAGATTTTACAAAGAACTTTCTGGCTGTTCTTGACAGAAGCTTTGAAATGTACTACAAATGGATATTATTGTGTTCTTTCTTTGGAGAGGGTCAAGAAAATTGTAGCATCTATGAGTGTATTAAGGGGAAAGACTTCACTCTTTCTGTGATTAGAAAAATGAACTATATTTCCCTTGCATAAAGTCAAACATGCTTTCAGTGGCATTCACAGAGATGGGAGAAATGACAGAAATGCAATGACCTAAAGATCACCTCAGGAAACGATACCCAGTGGCTTAGGACCCTGAGAATCTTTTCAACCCGATTTGCTGAACTGTGTAATGGGAAAGGTCTAGGGCAACAGCATACTAAATTTTCCTATTTAAAAAAAAGCAAGAAAATGGAAATATTCAATCACTATGGCTTCTACCTCTGTGTTCATGTTTTCCGTCTTGTGAATCCCAAACATTTTGTCTGATACTCCACCTTTGCTTTCTGGGAAAATCTAAGTGAAAGAATGTGGATCCAGTACTCAGCCAGAGGTGGTGCTCACTGATCTACTTCCTAGGTGGATCAGTGAGCTGAACTCACTGACAGAACCATGGAGAGATACAGTAATCAAAACTCAATGTTTTATGCACCTACTATCACATGACTCAGGTGACATGAGGTGAAATGAGTAGCTTGGTGGGTCTCTGTGTGGGTGTATTTCTGGAGGAAGTTTTATTAACTTAGCAGAAAGAGCACTGAAATCTAGAATAAGCTCAACTGGGGGAGAAAGAGGACTTTATCAGTAGTCAGAGTTATAACCTTTAATTTTCTGTGCAAAATGGAAGTACATTTACCCTACTCATCCCTAAAATATAAGAACTCTTATTGTGTTCTTTTCTTCTCTGTGTTGGGATACTGTATATATAATTTAGCAATGGTGGGTGATTTTTTTCATGAGTTTTATGACTATTATGATATTAAATAATAATACTTATTATAAATAACATCTATTGGGTTCTTACATGGAAACTATTTTTGTCAGTATATTTACATGTACTAACCACTTAATAAATGTGCCTGGAAAGACTTGATAGATGTGCTACTTGAAGAAGACACTATGTTAGTGTAGAGAACTTATGTGTTCTAACATGTTCAGTGCAACTGATACCCTGCCCTTATTACCATGAACACTACTTTCAGATTGTTTCCTAAAACTCATGGCTCATGGAGTTTTTGAGATCTTCAAGGGGTAATGGACAAGATACATCAGGGTAGAAAGAAAAACCCTAACCCAATACTTTCAACCTTTGCACATGCTCTAGAAATAATAGTGTTCCCAGACAACTCACCTGGAAAGTCTCAACCTGCCGTCTCAGCAAGATATTACATTTTTTCATTTGTTACAAGCCCTAAGTATGTGTGTGTGTGTATGTGTGCATATACACACATGTACATATATAAATAACTTCCACAAAAGAGGATGTTAACCCCAACCAATTTTTCTGTGTGTAAATTTACAAATATAAACTGTCATTACTGGTTCTTTTTAAAGGTTAAGTAGAGTCATAAAGTAGCTGATAAGTACTTCAAAAACAACTCTCACAAAGACCACTGTTGAGAAAAATGAGAGAGCCTAGATCACTTGGATTTAACCACTTAGGGGAGCATCTTAGTGCACAAAGAACACCCAGCACACTGTGGAGACCTAATGGACTCTGAGAGAAACATTTTAGTTTAAATGAACTATGGCTTATCAGAGATACTAAAAATTGTTGGAAAATAAGTGACAATATGTTCAATTAAATTTCAGATTCTCCTCAGACAAATGAAAAAGTATGAGCGATGTCCAGGATAATTTATTTATTCAAGCAGGAGTTAAAAATTATATTAGTAGGAAAATGTTCATTTATATAGAAACTTATTTTATAAGCAATTCAGTAAAAAAAATGTGATCTTGAATGAGAAGATATGGGAGTTAACCATGCAGGTAACTTCTTTTGGTTCATTTGGAACATTTTCAAAGTATTGGTATAGCGAGGAGAGGGAAGTACATCTTGGTGTTTGTCTGTTAACCCATGCATGAAGCTTTTTCTGATCTCCCTGATTGCAAGTGATCACTGTATCTTATTCACTCTTTAAGTCTTCTGCTTTTATCTGATCATAACAGTTATGTGACATTGAGTTATAATGAATGGTCAACAATTTCTGTCTCCCATTAAACTTTAATATCCTTATGGGTATCTTAATCTCTAGTAGTTATCATGATGCCACTTCTATAGAAGATATATAATAAATATCTTTTGAATAGACACTCTTTCATCCACCAGATGACATGTTTTATGAGGGAGGAATTGGTCATATTCATTTTTATTACTCATAGTATTTGTAATAGTCTTCAAAGATGGTTTTCATCAGTTCTTCTCTTCCTATAGGCACATGCCTCTCTTTCCATTGACAGCTGTGATTTGCTTCTCTTCCCCTGAATTCAGGTTGGCCTGATGATGGGCTCATTTTTTAAATATTTTTATTTTAAACAAACTTAGATTCACAAAAATTACAAATATAGTATATAGAATTCCCATACACTGTTCACATAGTTTCCACTGATATTAACATTTTATATAACCAACACACAATGATCTAAACCAAAATACTAACATTGATATAATAATATTAATTATTCTACAAACATTGTTCAAATATTACTAGCTGTCTCACTTTGGCAGACAGAATTCCAAGCTATTCCCCAGGATTCCCAGCTCCTGATGTACACACACTCTTTCCTAATTATTCAGTCAAATACTAATTTAAGTGCTGCTATAGAAAGATTTTGCAGCTGTAATTGAGGTCCCAAGTATTATCTATCTGGGTGGCCCTTATCTAAAGGACCTCACATGAGTCCTTTAAATCATGGTCTAGAAATCAAAGATTTCAGTCCAAAGATTTGAAGAACAAAGGAAGAAACTTGCCAAAAGAATATACTTTCCAAAAAACAAACAAACAAACAAACAAACAAACAAACAAACAAAAGAAAATGCCTCACTTTGACAAACAGAATGTGGTAGAAATGATACTGTATCAATTCCAAGTCAAGGCTTGAAGAAGTTTAGCATCTTTTTCATTTGTTCTTTGATATCAACCACTACAAAAGAAGTCTAGCTGCTATCTTGGGAGAGAGAGGGGCCAGTTGGAGGAGCACAAAGACACCAGGCATGTAAGTTCTTTCCTGGCCCTCCAGCTCACTTCTGTAACCATGCGAATTCAGCTGATCCACTAACTCTAGCCATTGCTACATGAAGAAGAACTGCACAGCTGAAACCTACCCAAATGCTGATCCACATAAATTACTGTTCCAATTCATCCTTTCAAGGTACTTTGTTATATAGCAATATGTAAGTAAGTGTCTAATTTAGAGAAGGCTCTCAATAAATGTTTAATATATGTAATTTGATGAATAATGTTCATGAAGTCTTGGCTGATGAAGGTAGGAAATAAGATGCTGTGCTATGGTTTATTAATTAGTTTTTTTCTATAGAAATAGGGCAACCAAACACCTGCTTTAGTTGAAAGTTTTTAAAAATGAATTGGCCTACTAATGTCACATAACAAATGGAATATATTTAATTATTTTGATAATGTGGTGTCTCAGTGTCATTATTCTGACTAGGAGTAAATCCTTTCCCATCCTCAGATAAAACTGTAGATAGCTGAACAGAAATTGCTATGATTTTGATCTAGCAAGAGGCTAAGTATAGAAAAGGTTTAAGTTACTGATGGGTTTCCATGGTAGGCAGCCTCTTAGAAGATCCCTAAAGGACCTTACCCATGCTTCACACCTTTGTGCTGTCCCTTCTCACATTGTACCAAGGTTGGTCTGTGGAAACAACAACATATAGCACAGGTTATGAAAAGGTATGATTAGGTTTTGAAAAACTGAAGCTTCTCCTCACTCACTCTGTCTCTCACTCCCTCCTTTTCTCTCTCTCATCATACATTCTGGAGAAGCTAATTGCCATAGGGTAAGCAGCCCTATACAGAGACCCACATGACAAGGAACAGAAGCCTCTGAATAGCAGCCAGTGAGAAGTGAGGTCTGCTGGCCTGACAGAACCTCAGAGTGAGTTTGGAAGCAGATTCCCTCTGTATGCCTTGGAGATGACTATAGACCAGCCAACATGTTTACTGGCACCTCAGAACCACACAGCTAAGCCTCTCCCAGTTTCCTGACCCTCAAAAACTGTGCAAATGAATAAATATTTGTTGTTTCAACTATATTTTCAATAAATTAGGTTAGCTTTACTTTGGGGGAACTTGTTAAGGCAAAAAGTCATTTTTAAAAGTTATTTTATTGCTGTTTAAATACAGTTATCTGCATTTACCTCTCCACTCCCCACTGCCAGTCATCCACACCTCCCTCCCCTGATTCCAACCCTCCTTGGTTTTGTCCATGTGTCCTATATAGTTTTTCCTGAAAATCCTTCCCCATTTTTCCCTGATTATCCACCCCCTCCACCCCTTTGGTTACTGTCAGATTGTTCTTAATTTCAATGTCTCTGTTATATTTCACTTGCTTGTTTGTTTTGTTGATTAGGTTCTGCTTAAAAGTGAAATCATATGGTATTTGTCTTTCACTGCCTGGCTTATTTCACTTAGCATAATGCTCTCCAGTTCCATCCAGGCTGTCACAAAGGGTAAGAGCTCCTTCTTTCTTTCTGCTGTGTAGTATTCCACTGTGTAAATGTGCCATAGATTTTTGATCCATTCATTTACTGATGGGCACATAGGTTGCTTCCAGAACTAGGCTATTGTATATTGTACTGCTATGAACATTGGGGTACATAGGTTCTTTTGGATTGGTGTTTCAGCATTCTTACGATATAATCCCAACACTGGAATTGCCAGGTCAAAAGGCAGTTCCATTTTTAGTTTTCTGAACAAATGCCATACTGTTTTCCACAGTGGCTGTACCAGTTTACATTCCCACCAACAGTGCACTAAGGTTCCCTTTTCTCCACAACCTCTCCAAAGCTTGTTGTTTGTTGCTTTGTTTATGATGGCCATTCTCATGAGTTTGAAGTGGTATCTCATTGTGGTTTTAATTTGCATCTCTCTGATGGCTAGTGATGCTGAGCATGTTTTCGTATATCTCTGAGCCCTCTATATGTCCTCCTTGGAGAAGTGTCTGTTCAGGGCTTTTGCCCATTTTTTTAGTTGGGTTGTTCGTCTTTCTAAAGTGGAGTTGTGTGCATTCTTTATATATTTTGGAGCTGAAACCCGTGTCCAAGGTATCATTGGCAAGTATGTTTTCCCAAATAGTTGGTTCTCTTTTCATTTTTAATGCTGTTTTCTTTAGCTGTGTAGAAGCTTTTTATTTTGTTGAGGTTCCACCTGTTTATCCTTTCCCTTATGCCCTTTGCTCTAGGGGACATATTGGTAAAAATATTGCTGTGTAGAATATCTGAGATTTTCCTGCCTATGTTTTCCTTTAGGACCTTTATGGTGTCACAACTTATATTTAAGTCTTTTATCCACCTTGAGTTTATTTTTGCGTATGGTGTAAGTTGGTGATTGAGTTTCATTTTTTACATGTAGCTGTTCAGGTCTCCCAACACTATTTGTTGAAGAGCCTATTTTTACTCCATTTTATGCTTCTGTCCCCTTTGTCAAATATTAATTGACCATAAGAACTTGGGTTTATTTCTGGGCTCTCTATTCTGTTCTATTGGTCTATGTGTCTGTTCCTATGCCAGTACCAGGCTCTTTTGATTACAGTGGCCTTATAATACAGTTTGATATCAGGTATTGTTATCCTTCCTACTTTGTTCTTCTTTGTTCATCTCAAAATTGCTTCAGCTATTCGGGGTCATTTAGGGTTCTGATGAAGACTCTCACCCACAAAGTCTCTGTTGTTGCTGTAAGAGACAAATTCACATGGACTACAGAAGTCCTGTGGAGAAAAAGGGACAGCGTGGCCACTCTCTAAGTGAGAGAGAGGATGCAGATGCAAAGTGGTCACAAGAGAAGTTGACCTTGGAAGAAATCCCTTTTTCTCTGAAATCCAACATACCGTACAACCTTCCTGATAAGCACTTGGTGTTGTCTGTTCTTACCTGAGCTGATACATGCACTCCAACCAAGTTGGTTTGTTGGCCACAACTACGGGCTTGTAGCCCTGGATCCCTGTTCCTGTGTGCCAGATGATGTGGACCCTGGCCAACAGGGTGTGTGTGTTGTGGCTGCAAAAACAAAAAAAAATTCACACAGACTAAAGAAGTCCTGTGGAAAAAAAGGGATGAGAGAGGGCCATGCCATCCCTTTTTCTCCACAGGACTTCTTTAGTCTGTGTGAATTTGTTTTTCGCAGCCACAACACACATACTCTGCCTGCCAGGGTCCACATCAGGGTTCCACATAAATTTTTGAAATATTTGTTCTATATCTGTGAAATATGTCATTGGTACTTTAATATGGATTGCGTTGAATTTATAAATTGCTTTGGGTAATGTGGACATTTTGATGATAACTCTTCCAATCCATGGACATGGTACATGCTTGTGTCTACCTTAATTTCTTTCTTCAGTGTTGTATAGTATTCTGAGGATAGGTCTTTTAGCTCCTTGGTTAGGTTTACTCCTAGGTATATTATTTTTCTTGTTGATATATCAAATGTGATATTTTTCCTGATTTCTGTTTCTGATATTCTATTGTTGGTGTACAAAAAATGTCTTTGATTTCTGAATATTGACTTTGAATTCTGTTGTTTTGCCAAGTTCACTTATTAGGTCAAGCAGTTTTTTGGTGACATCTATAGGATTTTCTATGTACACTATCATGTCATCTGCAAACAATGACAGTTTTGCTTCCTCCTTTCCAGCTTGGATACCTTTTACTTCTTTTTCTTTTCTGATTGCTGTGTCTAGGACTTCCAATACTATGTTGAATAGGAGTAGTGAAAGCAGGCATCCTTGTCTTTTTCCTGGTTTTAGTGGGAAAACTTTTAATTTTTGCCCATTGAGCATGATGTTGGCTGTAGGTCTCTCATATATGGCCTTTGTTATGTTGAGGAGTGCTCCCTCTATTCCCACTTTGTTGAATGTTTTAATCATAAACCGGTGCTGCAAGTTATCGAATGCTTTTTCTGCATCTATTGATATGAACTTGTGATTTTTGTCTTTCCTTTGGTGATGTATTACATTTATTGATTCAAGAAAATTGTGTCATCATTGCATCCCTGGGATGAATCCCACTTGATCACAGTGTATGATCTTTTGAATATATTGTTGGATGCAGTTTGCCAATATTTTGTTGAAGATTTTAGCATCTATGTTCATCAGCAGTATTGGCATGAAGTTTTTTTCTTTGTTATGTCTTTATGTGGTTTTGGGATTGGTATGATGCTGGATTCATATAAATAGTTGGGGGTGTTCCGTTTTCTTGGATTTTTTTTGGAATAGCCTGTGAAGGATAGGGGTTAGTTCTTCCTTAAATGCTTTGCAGAATTCTCCTGTGAAACCTTCTGGTCCAGGGCTTTTGTGTCCCAGGAGTTTTTTGATTACTACTTCAGTTTTGTCAGCTGTTATTGGTCTGTTCAGGCTTTCTGCTTCTTCTTCATTCATCTGTGGAAGATTATATTTCTCTAGAAATTTGTCCATTTCACCTTAGTTTTCAAATTTCTTGGTATATAGTTCTTTGTAGCAATTTCTTATAATCCTTTGTATTTCTGTGTTATTAGTTATATTCTCTCCTCTTTCATTTCTGATTGTGTTTATTTAGATCCTTTCTCTTTTTTTCTTGATGAGTCTCCTTAAAGACTCATCAATTTTGTTTATCTTTCAAAGAACCAGCTCCTGGGTTTATTGATCCTTAAAATTGTTCTTTTAGTCTCTATGTCATTTAATTCTGCTCTGATCTTGGTTATTTCCTTCCTTCTACTTGCTCTGGGCTGTCTTTGATATTGTTCCTCTAGTTCTTGTAGATGTAGTATTAGGTTGTTTATTTGAAATGTTTCTACCTTTTTTAGGTATTTCTATGAACTTCCCTCTCAGGACTGCCTTTGCTGTGTCTCATAAGTTTTCAATTGTTATACGTTCATTTTCATTTGTTTCCTGAAACTGTTTGATTTCTTCCTTAATCTTGTTCTTGGCACATTCATTGTTTAATAGCATACTCTTCAATCTCCATGAGTTTGAGTGTTTTTCAGTTTTTTCCTTGAGGGTGGTTTCTAGTTTCAAGCCCTTATGGTCAGAGAAAATGCTTGATATGATTTCAATTTTCTTGAATTTGTTGAGGTTTGTTTTGTGTCCTATCATGTAGTATATCTTTGAAAATGTTCCATGTGCCTTTGAAAAGAATGTGTATTTTGATTTTGGGGGATGCAAGTGTCCATATACATCAGTTAAATCCATTTGATCTAGGACATTGTTCAATGCCACAATATCCTTGTTGATATTTTGTTTGGAAGATCTGTCCATTGTTGACAATGGGGTGTTAAAATCCCCTATAGTATAATCATGTTGCTGTCAATATTTCTTAAAGTCCTCTAAGATTTTCCTTATGTATTTGGGTGTTCCTGTGTTGGGTGTGTATATATTTATACTGTTTATGTCTTTTAATGGATACTTCCCTGGATTATTATGAAGTGACCTTCTGCATCTCTTTTTATGGTCTGTGTTCTGAAGTCTATTTTGTATGATATTAGTATTGCTACCCTGGTGCAAAAAGTCATTTTTAATGACTTTCATTTTTTAGTTTTAATGTAATTTTTGTCTTTTATCACTATGCTTTCTTAAGTGTAATAGGCCTGTACAACCCTATGTGGAGGCATTATAAAAATAAGGGCAATGTTGCCTCTAGGTTGGAAATTACAGCAGTAATGTAGAGTCATTGAGGGAGGGGACAAGGGACACAGAACTTTGGAAAGGCCCCTCAGAATAACTTCCACCTTTGCAATATGTTGTAGAGCTAGTGGTTTTCAAGGAGAAGGGGAGCAAATTTCCCCAGTTGGGACATTGGCAGTACCTAATGATAGTTTTAGTTCTCAAAACTGGGGAAGCAGTGGGAGCACTTTGCAGTTGGCATCTGGTATATAGATGTTGGGGATGCTGCTAAGTAAAGCAATGCCCTGGCTAGCCCTACCACACACACTTATTCAGTATGGGGTATTAATAGAGCAGTTGTCAAGAAACACTGTTCTAAAAGAAGCTTATTCCTGAGGCAGAACAGGTGCCTCATTGGTCATCTCTATGTCTTTTTTGTTTTACTTTATATATTTTTAATAGAGGAGGGAGATGGGCTCTCTGAGATATAATATGATCACCAGAAAAAGCCTACATTTGTTTAATGGGAATGTGAAATCCTTGGAAAACTTTGTGATATATATGCTTCTAAAGTAGAGGAAGGAAAGTTAATGGAGTAAATTCATTAGTTATTCTTCACAGTTGCAGTTACATTAAGGACATAAGTCAAAATTTCAAGAAAAAATATATGTTTTTAATATAATCAGAGCACTGTAATATGCCCAAGTGACTTTGGCTAGGCTGTATGTCTCTCCTGGCTCACAGTTCACTCTGCAGATTAAGGGGCTTTAACAAGATAATTTCTGAGGTCCTGATTTCAAATTATCCCATTCTATGGTTCTTTCATTTAGGGTTATACTATGGATGCACATAGATGGCCATAGGTATAGACATAACTGACAGACAAGTTTGAACAGTAGTGTTAGAGGGAGAAACACGATTTAAATGAGGAATTAGGAATACTCCTGTATATTTGATGATCTAGAACTGTAGGGAAGCAGGGTATTTACACAATTAACACCTATGATAGGGCATAATACACACATTCCTTGGCAAAACTTTCTATTTCTTTGATGTATGCTGTCTGTAGATGTCTACTCTGGGGAAGAGTTGCGGTACGATTGAGGCAAAGTGTTCTCATAAGAAGATCTCAGGTTACAGCTACAGCAGAACAAAGATGACCCTTTGATCAGTATATGCCAAGTAATATCCTCCACACCCCTGAAATCCTGCAAATCTGGAGGTCTTAGGTTCTCTGCAATGGAGCTTTAGAGGGGTAGGTAAGGACATGGAAAGGAGAATAAGTCTGTGTGCAAAACATTAATCAACATTTGCAATTCTATCCAATTGTTCTGACAAGATTGAAGTAAGGATCTCACCAACAAGCTTCCTGTTGGAAAAAGTTACCTCACCAAAGGAAATGATATTTTAAAGAATTAAATGGAAGAAGAGCATTTAAAGGTCATACAATAAGTTTAAACCTAGACAATGATGTTTTCTTGGCTGTAATTATCAACTCTATAGACCTAAGCAAGTTACACCTAGAAGATATGCAAAAGGAAGGGCATCTGGCAAGCAGGCTTCTGCTCCAGTGTGTTGATTTTACTCTACTATCAGAACATGGCCAGGCTCTCAGATCCACCCATTCCTTCCCATGTCCACCCTCACTGTTTTAACCTACGCCTTCTTGCTTCCTGTCCTTCTTGCCCTCTGCCACTCCTGTCCTTCCTTCCAAACTCAATTTAAAAAGTCACCTGTCTAATAAGTCTTTTTAAAAAATTCATCCTAATCTATTCTGATTATAACTGATTACTTCGTTACTTAATATTTATGTTTGAGTTTATTTCACCATCAAACAGGATTGCTGAAGGTCTTGTGTTTGTTAACCTTTGGGCAGATAGAGAGTATCAGGACAAGATGTTTAACATCAAGAAACTGAAAATTGGACTGGGAAGACAAGACAATGATGTAAATGGAAAGCAGAGTAACTCCTGGTACTACATAAAAAATGCCAGTGCTATTGGAATTTGGAGGGGAGGATAATCTCTGTAATATTATGTTTTTAGGAAAGTATGTAGGAAATAAAAATCTTCATCTTCAAAGAAAAGTGAAATTTAAATCAGTGGAGGCAGGTAGAGTAGGACATATAGAGGTGAGCAAGCCATGGAGGCAGATGTTGAGTGAACAAATGAAGTTAAAGGGGCCATTTGAGTAGTGAAAGAGGGCCACTATATTGGCAATAGATTAGAAAATGGGAAAGGAGAAGATTTTAGAGGGTAGTTGAAGGCTTGGAAGCAAGTACTGGGGTGTCATTCCAACAAGAAAGTGGCTATGTCAGTGCTGCACTTTGGGAAAATGATGCTGGTAGTTGTGGTAGAATACATTGGAGTGTAGGACTGGAGTCAAAAAGACTGACTGCCATAATCTGACTGTGAGTCAGTGAGGGCCTGGCCCAGAGACAGCAGTCTTGCATGTGATCTATCCATTTTCCTCCTTATATCTATGTATTAACTTAACAAGATTATAAATGCTTTGTGAACCAAAAATTTTTCCTCTGGTTTATATCATGTCTTTTCTTGTCTGTGCAGTACTCAGGATTAAGTGTCTGTTGATGAGTAAATGTTAGTTATCATTACTCAGTAATTTTTTATAGGCTTAGATGCTCCAAATCAGTTACAAACACATAGCATTGATATGGGCAATCATGTAAAAATTTGTGATATACAACATATTACCTATGTAATATATTCTTTAGGATCAAGGGTGCCAAGCCAATGTAGATGAGATTGATCATGTTCACAAAGTGAATCTGGAGGATTATGTTGGAACATGGAGCCTTGAGAAGTCACTGATGTACCTTTAAAGCTCTAGCAACTTAGCACCACATCAGGCTTCAAAACTCATTCTTCTCTGGAAGAAGATGTATTTATACAAGTTCATGGTAGTGGTTACAGTCAACACATGGGAGAAATTGACAATAAGCCTGAAAAATTCTGAGGCCATCTGTTTGCCTGCTCCATGGAAAGTATCATTCCCTAGCACAGATTTAGACTGAGCCCATATTCCAATCTGCAAAACAGCACTGCAGTTAATTATGGGATTCTCCCTGGTCACTTCAGTCATGGCCAATTAAAATGGCTGTAGCAATTTCCTTGAGCCCTGAATTCTAAATTGCTATATTGGTTTGGCTGAAAAGCCTGTTTAGTTCATTCTATAAAATAAAAGACACATTTTTCATTTTCACCAATAATTTTATTGATTTGGATATTTTGAGCATGTTGTCTATCTCCTGCATGGTATAATGTTGATTATTCTCAACATCTCAATTTGATTGCTGGTGATTATATTCTACTTGCAGTGGCACTTTTAAAATAGGCTTTTGATCCTATTCTGGCCAGTGAGATGAAAGGAGTCTACAGGAAAGTTTCTGGAAAGCTTACTTTGCCCTTTCTTATTGAATATGAACAAAAAATAATGTAGTCCTAGTTGCCATAGGAAGCCAAAGTGTTACCAGGAGAGGAAACAGCTTTGCGATAAATCAATGCCAAGAATAGCATATGAGAGGGGGAAAGAACCAGTGTTTCTGACAATCTATCAAGTTGTCAATCATTTCAGGCTAGAAGCCTGCTCTTCTGGATTTCAGCCTGTGTGAAATACACATTTATTTATCATTTTATCCAGTTTGAGTTACTGTTTGCAGCCATAGTATCTATCTCTGGGCAGGAGAATATCCTAACTTTACAGAGATTATCTCAATTAAATCCTTCTAGAAACTCTGTTGATTCTGTTAAAGGTTGATTCTATCTGAAGCCTTTTTTCTCAGGGTAGGGACCTGAAAATTAGAGTTCTTGTATAACTTTCCTAAGGTCACAGAGCACGTATGCTTTGGAGCTGTCATTTGTACTTAGGAACCCACACTCTTAAATTTTATGTTAGAGTCAAGCTGTCCAATAATTTATTCCATAGGAAAAGCAAAATGGATAACATACTAGGAAATGCACAGGCTTGGCATGTTGGCATTTCTAGAAAGTATTTTTAACACATTAAAGGAAGAGGATTATTTGTCTGTACCAAGTTGAAGGAGCTAATGCCACTCATGACTTAGAAGTGTACATACGAGAAGTGTTTAATTTGACTTCTTTCCATCTAGCAGGCTGGAGCTATGTTTTAGAAGGAAGGAAAGCTTTGATCCATCATAAATCAGAGGTCCCCTCTCCAAACTCCACATAGGTTGTCTCCATCTCATGGAAGGTGTATTTGACATGTTGAGATGCTAAAGTTCTTTGAGGTGGGTTATTGAATTATTGTGCTGAATGAATTTGTGTGTATGCATCCCTCCCAGGGCTACCACACTTAACAAATGCTGGTCAGAGTCACCGTTCCCACTGTGAACAGACACTGTCTGTGCAACTGTTGCTCCAGGGGAGGCCTGTGCAACCTGGAGCCATTCCAGGATTCTACGTGGTCAGAGTTCTAATTTGCCCTGGGATCAGCCAACCTATTTTTTTTATAGTATTCTTCCCCAGGATTCATAAAAACTTTTCCTTTCATATATATATAGACTTCCCCCCTTTCTCAGTTAGAACCTGAATTAAGTTAAAAAAACATTTGAAGTTGAGGGCTACTTATGATATTTTGGAGGGAATATCTTCATTGTGTATGGATCTTTTTAAACCACATGGCCTCCTTAGGCCAAAGGATGTTCTCAGATAAACAAAATTTCTTTTGAATTATGACTTGTAATCAAAAATTTAAATGTTCTTTGGATAAAATGTAAAAAACAATTTAGCAAGAGATTCCTAAAATCTCTTTCATGTTATACCCAAATATGTGTCTGTGTCTGTGTATATTTACTGGAAATTACATCCAATTGCAAGGTTCATCATTGGATATTTTCACCAAATCATTGCCAAATGGATTGTAAGCACTTTGATAAGCATTTTTAGACATAGCCTGTGTGAAAGTAATTTTGACATATTTTATGGATTTTTCAATAACCTAATGCAGGCACTAGTGCATACTCATTGAGTAGGGTATATGTGAGTAAAATTTTTCTCAATATGTAAATCTTTTTTTTACACAAATTTCAAACAATTCTCATCTGAAAACCATAAACTCTTGAAACTGAAAATGCAGGAACTTTTCTGGGCAATTGACTTCACTGGAAAAGAATTCTAGGGATTTTTTAGAAACTTAGTTATTCTACACTATGTGCTGACAATTAATATAAAGACTAGACTTTGATATTTTTACTTCTAGAAATAAAAGCATGGCTGAGTTATTAGACACTTGAGTATTTACTTCTTATTATGTTGAATCTTCTTTGGTTGTCCATTTCTAAAATATACTCATCTCATTGATTTGTTTCTGCACACATGTGTCATATATTCTGAAACTGCATGGTGACAAAACCAAATGATGGAAACTAAGGATCTTAACAAGGATCTGATGTGTACCATTTTCTCAGGTAAGGGGTGATTCCACCCTTGTCTGGTTCAGTCAGTTTTGTTACTCTTCTGTGTGCCCCTAATACTTTCTTCAATTTCCAAGTGATGGAAAGTATCTTATTCCTATTTATTTATTTATTTATTTATTCATTTATTTATTTTAGTGAGGCCTATATTATCTTCTTTTATCTTTCTTTTTTGTTTGGATGGGACAGAATTGGAGTTTGGATTGAATCTTAATTTCTACAGTACTTTATCTCTCATTTTTCCTTTTTTATAGAATTCTATTCTTGTTTTTTAAATCAAGCTGTTTTTATTTTAATTGTTGTTGCAGTACAATTTTCTATCTTTTATTCCCATCCCAACCCACCCACCAAGCCCTCCCCCTCGCATTTTCACCTGCCCCTACTTTTTATCCATGTGTCCTTTATACTTGTTCCTATAATATTCTTGTTGTTTGAATGCCATCTTGTTTCAAAATCTCTCTGAGAATGTTAGCCAAAAGTTTTTTTCTTAAAAAAAATCATCTCCTATTTCCTAATTATTCCTTTTTTTCAGGTATCATTTCCCCTCTGTGTTTATCTCTGTTATGGGGCAGGTTTTTCTAATTGTATGGTGACCCAAGTAGTCTGTTCACATTTATGAATGGAGCAATGATGACCTGGCTGGTATTCCTCTGTCAGCAGGGCTGATTATCTGATAGACTTCATTTTCATATGAATAAATGGGGAGTTGGCCATTACATGACATTGCCTGCTTTTAGAGTGTCTTCTTTGTGGGCACCAGTGCCCACATTAACTGTTTACATCAGACAGAATGTGTTTTGTTTAAAAAGAAAGTAAGCCTAATATTTTTCACCTGGAAGGTAAACATTGGTCATCATTCCATGTTTAGGTGTGTGGATGGTTGAATGTTGTAAACTCAATGGTTGCTTACACAGACTTTCAATTATATGCCTGGTGTCAACTTTGTGCTATGCTCTACTGGGCAGATCAACAACCTTTTCAAATCTCCCCACCCTCCATCCCCCAACACACACACAGACACACACACACAAGATAATGCGGCTTTTTCATTCTTATTTTCTAAATTACCACTCATCCACACTTTACATCGTCCAGAAATTTAGAATTTTTTTGTCAGTTGGTGATGTCCATCATGTTTTGTCATTGTTTGTTAATAATGCTTTTATTTTATTTTCTATGGTTGAAAAAATATTTATAGGGAAAAATTTAAACTATACATTAAAAGTAGAGATAGTGTAATTACCATCTGTATGTTTAGTGTCTGGCTTCAACAATTATCATCATTTTGTGAATATTTTGCCCATCTCTTATGCCTTTTTTCTTAGAATATTTAAAAGCAAATCTAGACATTTGATACATAAATACCTCATTATACATCTCTAACTGAGAAATACGTGCATATGGGATCATTCTCACATCAAAAAAATTTAATAATTTCTTAATATTACATAATACACAAACATTTTTCAAATTATTTTAATTATCCCTAAAGTGACATTTTATACTTGAATTGTTTGAATTGAGATATAATCATGGCACACAACATGTCCTTAAAGGTTAAATGTCTTAAGTTTTTTTATTCTATAACTGTTCTTTTGTGCATTTTTTAAAAAAGACACCATTAAATCAAGCAGCTTTTCTGTTGTAATAAATGACCTCCAAATCTCAATTGCTATAGCAATAAAAGGCTAACCTTTTAAAAAATTTCTGGCTCATATTGTACTTTGTCTGCTATTTAGCAGTGGCTCAGCCTCTCTCCACGTGTCTTCTTATTTTGGGACCCAAGCTATTTGTATTAGGATATTCTTGCAGAAGTAAAAGGGCTGCAAAACAGTGATGACATGATGAGCACAGCTTTGCTTAGACATGGCTTGGTCTCTTTTTCTCCCTTGCATTGTTTGAAGGAAGTTATGAGGCCCAGCCAACATCAGTGGGGTAGGAATACATACAGCTCTTCCAAATTGTCAGCCAAAAGGCTGTAGGCACAAATGTATGATCTGTTTACAAGTGTATAATCCTTACTCTTATAGGAAGAGGGAATGAATAATTGGACAATAATAAAATTCACTGCATATGCCTTTGATCAATTGAAGAAACTAAGTCATTTATTCTGTAGACTGTCCCACATTGTAAATTTGGCTGATCACTTCCTTATGGTATTGTTTGATTTATTATTTTATGTCCTGGAAACTGATATTTAGATAAAGAGTATTGATTGAATTTGGAGTTGATATTTCTTAAGGCAAGAGTACTTTGTAGATACTCTTCATATGTGCTTCTTATTTTATCACACATGAAGCCACAATATAGTTGATTAACCCATTTTACTAATGCTGAGCTTGATCAATGGGCTCTGCTAGTATCAGCCTGATCTTTCCATTCAAAAATTCTTCACTGATATTTCATCTTATGGTTTCAGCATCCATTCATGATTTTTGTCTAGATCTGATGTTTCACTGATGACTGCAAAATTATAATTTTTCTTAATTCAATCTATCTTTATTTATTAAGTAAAATTAATAAAAAGTATGATTAAACTACCATTTTGAATCATAGATACTGTATTTATTTTATATTTTGAGGTGTGTGTAAAATTTCCCACTGAAAAATTTTATTAAAAACAGTTTATAAATCATTGTGCCAGATGATCTCTTGAATACCTTCCAGCTCTAATTGTTCATGCTTCACAAAAGGACAAAGAAGTACAGCTGATAGAAAATTGTGCAAGGTAACCAGTTAGATTTTCCCTCTGGCCTAGAGAACTATAATGACATTATGGAGGGTCCCTCTGACCAATAGCTTCTTGTAAATTAGAGGGAGAATGATCCTCCAGCCTTCAGTCTTGAAAGTCATGCCAAATGATTGTTCTATGTTGTGCATGTATAGGTACCTCACACCAATGTAGGATATAAAACTGGGATTACTAAGCATAACAAAAATAACCTCTGTATTTCTCTTCCCCCATCTTCCACTATGGGACCTTTAGCTTCCTCTAAAATACCCTGATACTATCCTCATGGTCTCATGAGATAACATGTTCTCCCCTGTTCTCAGAAACATGAAGTCATCCATCATTAACCTATTCTCATGGCTTACCACCCAAAATTTTGAAATTATAATCTGCCACTACAGAAGAACACAGCTATGCTATGTTCACTGTATTCCCTGATGTGTTATTCTGATTTCCTTTGAAGTGGGAACAATTCCTCTCTTCCATATTTATGTTTCATTCCATTACATGAATAGAAAAACAATACTCTTGACTTATAGAGGTTTTAGTGAAACAACTCTCTCAAGTTTAACCCACATTCTCCTCACTCATGACTCAATCACATGTTTATAGAGATAGGTCTTCTCAATGACAGACACTTCATTGCATAGCATGTGGTCCTTTTCTTGCTTTGGCTGGAACATGCAGATAACCCCATGTCCTGATATAACAAGAGATATTATTGGCTCCTTTCTTAACATGAGAGTAGAAGTGACTCTAGTTATTCCACATAAAGCAGCAGCTTGGAAGATGACTTTAGTTTCTTCTCTAGATCTTAAGTGCAGTGACATCTTTTTCCCTGTAGAAGTTGACACTGGCTTCAACCACAGAGGGTAGTCCTGGAGAAAGTCAAGATAGAAACTTTTTGGTAGATTATTTATTCTAAGATCCTCATTCCTGCCTTACAGAAAACAGACAGCAGAAGGAAAAACAAGAACATTAAATAGGAAGCCTTGAGAGGTGACATAATCTAAGGCAACATTAAGGGCTTGTGTAGAAAAAAATGCACATGCAAAGTCAGTAGAGAAGAGGGTTACTTGGTTTGCTAAGCAAACCAGCACTGGCTCTCACTGTTGTCTAAACCCCTGAGAAAGTCTCCTATTCTCACACCTTTGTTTACTTCCAAGTTTCATCTAAGACAAAGTCTTTGACCCTATAAAATGCTTTGGTAAAATGAACACTCACTATATCCACCACAAACAAGAAGGTCTTTTACTACCCTCCAGGTATCACAGAGTAATCCACAAGGCTGAAGATTATTTAAGGAAAAACTTATTAATTTATGAAGTTTAGGATGTATCAAACACTATAGTTTAACTTCTTGAAGTCTGGCATTATAAAGAATTTCACAAAAAAAGATTTATTTATTTCTATTCAAAAGCAGGCAAAATGACCCAGTTGCTTTGTAGTACATGGGGCCTGGTTGTCTATCATCAACTGATTGGATTTCTTTATGGTCATTATAGAAAGGACCATCTTTACCACCTTAGATGCTTCCTCTGGTACAAACTTATTCTCTTTTCTCTTATTGAAGAAGACACCCAATGCTCGCTATAGATTTTATACCTATTTTTGTGTGTAAGTGTGTGTATCTACTTGTGTCTGTGTGAGCTCTCAAGATTCCTAGGGTCACTAACAGAAGTAGATATGCTCATTATTAAAACAATAAATAAGGCTCTTGAAGTGATGCTCACACTAAGTGCATGTGAATTCTGCTTCCCATGAATTTGTTTTAAAGTTGTCTTAAAAATAATAGAGATGCTGCAGGTAAACTTCAACTTTTTTGAAAATGTGTAAAGGTGGTAGCTTAAGCAGATATATAAAGTAAAATATTACTTTCTTTGTTCAATTTTTAAAGTAAAGAAGAAAAAAAGCAGTGAACAAAATAGGTGTTTTAATCATGTAAACCAGATTTACCTTATTTCATTTATTATAGAACCAATAATTTGTCCTTGATGATTTCTTAGAATAATTCCCTGTGGTTTGAGGTCCTAAAAGTTAGACCCACATTTACCTGTCCCTTTTCCGCACCCCTAAAAATGTGGACCAGCTTAATCTTTTTCACAATACCCTTGTACTGCCCTAGACCTTGACTCTGTCAATAGAGTGCTCAGGGTTTGACAGAGAATTATCTTCACAGTTCACTTTCCAATACTTTTCCTTAATGCTCAGTTGCCCTGCCTAACTGAAAGGAAGATATTATACTAAGGGCAATCAGAACTTGGCATTCCTGACTTCAGTTTTTGTGTTCACCAATCTTCACTATGTTTTCAATACTACAGGCTAGTTAATTAGATATCAGTCCAGCTTATGAGCTGAAGGAGGTGAAGATGTTCCCCACAGATATCTAGAATCAGAACCAGCATGCCTATGTGGTTATGGGTGCTAGCCCTAGTAATTCAACTGATATTTATTTCCACAGTCAACTCCAGGTGTGACTGTGATGACCCTGAGTGCTAGAGGATGTAGGACTTGGTTTCTTTCATTTAATCCACAGGTATCATTGTATGGAAGTTAATAGCATGGGTTCTGGGTTTCAATAGCCTTAATGGCACATCTTTGCTTTGACATATATTCTGTGTGAACTTAGAAACATCTCTGAATCTCTCTGTTTCTCTACTGTTTCATCTATTCAATAGAGTTAATGTGTCTATCTCATTGGACTGACTTGAGAATTATATGAGATAATGCATGTAACATGCTTAGGATAGAATTAGTTCTCTATATGTTTGCTACTAAAATTGCTATAAATAGTACTTAATTCAATCCTCACATGTTAAAATAGTACAAGTTAAGGTTCTCCAGGATTGTTTCAAAATGCAAATGACTTAAGTGAAGTTATTAACATAAAGTTTAGTTTAATTTCCTGTACATTTTACTGGAAGGAAGGAACAAGCATACCTTGTCCACCTTCTCCCAAGAGTATCCCACTGAATTGGCATGGACTGTGAGAGCAGGATACACAACCTCAGAGAGGGGTTCTAGTCAATTCAGTTTTCAGGGGCTTAAATAACAGAAAAGTTCTGCAATGATAAATTTGTTCCAGAAAGAGGAATACTCTGATCACAGTTCATCTAATCAAACTGAGCTTTCTTTTAATAGTCTCTGTTTTGCAACAGTAGTGAAAAAATATTTGACTGTCAAGGAACCCCTGTCCTAGGCAAGATTTATGCTCAGCTTTACTGATATTTGGTTCTTTTACTGGGATCAGGCTCATTCTAAGACATTTGTGCTTAAAGAGCCCACTGGAAATTTTTCAGAGCCAGCAACAGGAGACCAGTACTTGGCCAATACCCTCAGTTGCTGACATAGGCAGATAAAAGACTCAGGGACTTCAACAGACTATTGATCTCCCTTTCAGCATCTGCATCAGCATTAACTCTTTGTAGTTCATGATGGCAAATGATATTCTGGGTTTCCTTACATATCTGCATTTCCCTTCCCTATTGCCTTCTTGTAGAGGAACAAATGTCTTGGGGTTCCTGAAGAGAGAGTTCTTCCCCATGGCTGTGCGTCCTAGGCTTGGTGGATGGCTGAACCTGGTGGATGCCACTTAACTTAATTGAATCCTCACATGTTAAAATTCAGCTCACATCTTCTGCTGTGCTAGATATTGGGGAGTTTTTGAGAAAGGAATTATTTTTCCTGAAATTTTCAAGCAGAGGTCAAGTTACCTGCTGTAAATTCAAAAGTGGCCATAAAAATTTAGCATAAAAGACACATGGCAACTATTTCTTGCTTGGTAGAAATGAGCAAATGAGTGATGGCCCAAAGGAAAAAGAAAGAGAACCAGTTATTCTAAAGAGTATGTGCAATGGAGTCCCTGAATATATGGATGAGCAGAAGGAGAAGAGTAGTTGGGGATGGAATAAACATGTAGTAGGACCAGTCTTTGCTTTATGGTTTGTTTGTTCATTTGTTTGTTTGTCAATCTTAAGTCTCTTTTGTGGCCCAAGGGGAATCTTTCATCTGGCAAAGTGGCTGAGAACATAGCCTTGGTATAAGACACACTTGGGTAAGAATTTCAGCTCTGCTACTCACAAAATATATACCTTGGTCAGATTGTCTAAACTTTTTAAACCTTGGTTTTCTCATTATTAAGGATAATAACTCCTGTTTGATAAATTAAATGAATAGTAAACATAAAGACCCTATAATTGTACCTGTCAAATAATTCAATGGCATTAAAGGTTATCTAGTTAAGTAGTGATGGTGGTGTTGGTAGTGGTGGTGATGATGGTGTAGAGGTGGGAGTTCTGGTGTTAGTACAAGGGGAAAAAGAGGCTCTAGCTTTTTCACCATATGATTCAATGGTTTTCTAAGAGTGCCATAGCAAATGCACTGGCTTGGAGAAAAAACAAAGTTTTTTGGCCTCACCCCTTTACTGCCTTCTCCAAAGTACATTTTTCAACCATTTTGCCTGCTTTTAATTGAACCAGACTTACAAATGGAAAAAAATAAGAAGGATCAATATTCCTGACACTTGCGTCACCTGAGATCCTCAGAGACCTGGCAGTGAAGATTTCCTCAGAGTCCTGGTTAGAGACTGGCCATTGAGCTTTCCTCTATGGGTACTCCCTTTCCATTTCCTGAATCTTCAGCCAGAGAGGCCAGGTGGTTTTCCATGCCATCAGGATGAGATCAGATTCAACCCCAGTTCTCCAAGGAAAAGGTACCATTTCCTTTGGCCAATTCCCTGGAGCCAACCTTCATCCTGTGATTGGTCTTCTCCCAGAGTGACTCATCAACCCAGAATCTGGCCTTGTTCTGACCCCTGACGTCTTCCTGAGACAGGGTGAGACCTGCTGTGAGGAAAGGCAATCATAATAACGTCCCTTAGCCAAGGCCACATAAACACTTCCCTTCTCTAATGAATGGGCTCCAAAGGGCAGGCTGACTTGTCTTGGTGTGGCCTCCCCAGCAGAAGGGTGTGGATGAGAATTTCTAATGTTGGTGTTGCAAATATGTAGATATCAATTTTCCAGCTTTTTCTCATTATAACAGAATGTTAATGCTGTTGCATAAGGACATCACCCTTTTTATCCATTTAAAAGACTTTACAGAAGCAGAATAAGAAACCACCCTATTAGCAGTACACTGTCCAAAAAGTATCAGTACATCATATACTGTGAAGGTCTAGAATATCTAGAGATGAGTCTTAAGGGACATGAGACAGACAGGCATGCTTGTGAATGAGGCAAAATAACACAGTAGCAAAAAAATGCATGATGAAGTTGGACAGAGATGGGCTTAAATTGTGACTGTAAACATGCTACTGTTTTCAAAACCTCAGTTTCCTTATAGATAACATGTTAAATCTTTTGGGTAAAGCTTGTAAACTGCGTAGTACTGCACCTGGTGTAGAAATGATGCTTAATCCATGGTAGCATGTGGTATGAGCCATCAAACCCCTGAGGAGTAAACACAGAGCTCTGGTTGGAATTAATATCTACCTGGATTTAAGATATTTGAGAGGTAGGATTTGGTCTGGACATTGAAGCAAAGCATGATTTCCACAGTGATTTGAGGAAGTGTCATGGATAGGGAATGAACACTGAGCTACAAAAGGTAAATTCATCAGACAATGGTGAGAGTGGTGAATGTAAAAAATAAGCTATTGGTGGGCTTGACTAACATATTTAGAAATTCTTCCAGAATGGGAAGACTCCATCATAGTCCAGTCTCCCAGCCCTGCTAACTAGCTGAGTTCCAGAACTATTAATCCCGAGAGGCAAGAGAATTCAGAGATACAAAAATTGGTATATAGTGGCCATCCAAACAGCTTGTTTCCAACACTGGAATTCTGACCTACTGACAAGTCTAAATTATTGGAAGGGACACCCAGAAAAGTCTATTTATATGAGAAATTTGGAAACCACCAGGGAAAATTACCATTCTAAGAAGTTGACTCTTGGTCAAAGCCTTTGGCTTGAGAGAGTAGAAGTAATTCTGAACCCATGGCATCTCTTACTTCAGTCTCCCATGGACCCACACTGGAGTTTTTTTGTTGAATAAAGGTCCTGTAAATAAGAAGTGGGAAAAAGTTCTAGGACAATGGAATAGCACCTGTAAGGACCTGGAGGTATGACAGGGGACAAGAATGATGGGAGCAAAACCAATGGCTGGGAGACAGAAATGAGATGAACTTGAAGAACTAGGCAAAAGCCAGGTGATAAAGAATATCCCAAATCCTGGAGAATGGTTTGAATTTAATTCTATGCATAATGTGAAATTACCAGGATGGGTTAAACAGCCAAGTGACATGATCTGACTTTCAAGTTAGGAAGACTATGCTTGTTTGGAGAATTTGTTAGATGGAAGCAGGGCTAAAAGCTGAAAACCAGGAAAGAAGCTATTGCAGTAGTTGGAGCAAGAGGTGGTAATGATCTAGACTGCTGCAGTGATGGGGGCCATGGAGACAAGGTTACTTTTGAATTTATTCTAAATACAGAATCACAGAGTTCAATAATGAATTAGAAAAATTCAGTTTCTGGCTTCAGCCACCAGGACAAGAGTGGAGCTATTGACTGAAATGGAATATAAAGAATGGAATATACTTCATTGGCAGATAGGATCAAGAGTTCTGTTTTTGGGAAATTCAGATGGAGTCTCAAGGAGTCATTTGTTTTTCCAAGGCTTTTTGGTGTCCCAGGAGTGCTTAGGCTAGAGACACAAAGGTGAGAGGGCTGAGTTTCACAAGGAAGAGGAAAGGAACAGGGCTCTAGGATTACTGCCCTGCACCTCCAGAATTTAGTGTTGAAAGGAGGAAGCAGAGTCCACAAAGGACGCTGAAAAGAAGTGATCAATAGTTTGAATGAAAAGTAAAAGAGTATGGCATGTGGAAGTGGGGAGTGGAGATTGCATCATATCAAAGCTGGCCTTGTTCAGCAGGGTCAGATGTCACTAAAGGCCACAGATGGTGGGCATGGTGCTGAGCATTCTACACATAGCATTTGGTCCCTGCAGTGTTAGAGCTGGGGTAGAAAAAGTTATTCTAGAGCTGATGCTTTTCCTACTGCACTGCACTACACTCCTTAGACATCAGCAACCTCATTTTGTTGGGGAACGGGAGTGGCTGGGCAGGTCCCAGGCAGTGCCCCTGAGTGTGGATTAGAGGGGGGCTCAGCTGCAGCCTGGTGTGGTAGCATCAACTTCTGTTCCTGGAACCTCAGCATGGCTATGGCTGCTGCTCACCAGCTGCTCTGCTGATCTTCTCTCTAAACTGTCAGAGTCACTTAAGCTGAGACTAACAGCCTGTGACCTGATACTGTGTGACTGTTTTTTTCACTAATTTTATTTTGGCACAAAGGCAGCAGGGAAATGCGGAAGTACTGGAGCTTGACTGTTGTGAATGGAAAAGGGGGATCCAGGAGTTAAGCTGTGCCCTGAGGCAGGATGCTGATATTTGCCAGCAGAATCATGGGCCCTGTTGTCTGTGGATTGCATGGCCCCTGGGACTCCATGGGAACATTTAGAAAGTGGAGGGCATCAGTCTGTGGCTCCCAGATGGGCTGAGCAGTTTAGAAGCATGTGGCCTGTAGTGCTGCCTTGGGAGGACAGCTACTTTCAGATCTTGAGGGTTGTATGCTCTAAGGGGCTGCCACCTTAATGGGAGGAAAGATGCCTTGGAGCATTGCTAACTTTGGAGTGAGCCTGGAGCCTATGCCCTGGGAAGCTTATGCCTGATCTGTGAGCAGCCTAATCCCAACGAAAATGGCTTCCAGGGGGGATTTTCATTGTCTTACTGTATATTTGTGGTCTTAAATATCAGAAACAGGGCCCATAGTTGGGCTCTAATACTCCAGTTTACTCCTTGAGAACCTGGAGTGGAGTTTTGTCCTCACAGATCGAGATCCTTTGCCATGCGATTCCATATGTACATAAAATAAATTTCTTTATTACCTGTGTCTTCTCAAACCAAAATGTAGGTGAACTAACCTCCTTTGATTACTATTGCTACTAGCCAGGGTCCTATTTCAGTGGACCTTTTTTTGGCAAAACTGCAGGAAAAGTCTCTCCTTTTATCACTCTCCCCACTTCCCTCTTCACTTCCCATTCCCTCCTGAACCCAAACTCATCCCATCTGAAATCACCAGTGGACAGAAATGAGAATGAAGATGTGCTATGAAGGTTCTTCTTTGAGTCTCCCTCCAAGGGAGTGGTGGTTCCCTCCCCACTAGGAGCATGATGAGGGTCATGACTAGGCAGCCCCTTCCCCCCTTATGACATTCTCTATACAGCCACTATGAAGGCCTTTTACAAATGGGAATTAGGCCTTGCCTTGCAGTTGCTCCCACAGCTTTCCATTACACTCAAACGCTCCCACGCTGGTTCTGACAGGCCAGCTTCCCGGACTTCACTATTTGTTTCTCTGCCCAGCCTGGAAGGCTGCTTCCTCAGATCCTGTTATAGCTGCTCACCTTTCAGGTCTCTGCTCCAGGTTACCTGCCAAACAGTCCTAGCCTTATACACTATTCAAAACAAACCCACAACCGCTTGTTTTCTGCAAAATAACTGTGGCTAACTGACCAACCATAATATTTGTATTTATGCTCCTTTTCTCTCACAGAATGCAAGCTCTGCATGTGAAGGCAATCATTTTGCATCTCTTATTGAGCATTGACAACATGCCTGGCACATAATAGTTGCCATATAAGTACTTATTCAATCACTGAGGGAATAAATGTTCCATGTGATTGCCATGTGCACACAAATCAGGCTCAGAATGTATAGCCACTTGAGTGCTATGTTAATATATTTGACTTTTATCTTCCAGGAGGTGGACAAACAACAGAAGAGCTTTAACCAGTTCAGGGACAGGATCAAAGTTGTGTTGTAGAATGATCACTCCAGTGGCTATGACTAATAGGTTGTGCCTCCCAGGGGCCATCAAACTTTTTAGCTAAATGAAGAGATTTTCTTCAAACAAAATCATATTCAGAAACTCCACAATTAATTAGATAAAAGTGGCTCTCACTGGGGCTTGGGAAGGGGTTCAGAGCCAAGCCCTGCCCTACTCACTCTTGCCTCTGCTCCTCTTCAACAGAGCCCTCCAAGCCCCTCTTGCAGAACCCCAAAGATTTGAGGGACAAGTGATAATTTCTGATGTAGGAGGAGTAAGAGTTTAAGCATCTGGTGTCTTTCATCTCCTTGCCTTGGCTGACATGTGCAGTGTGCCTCTGTCGAACTTCTCTCTGCAAACAGAGGGCACCCCTCTTCCACAGCACCATGACTGAGCAGAGATCTGTGCAGGGTCCACACAGTGCCCCCAACCTGCAGGCCAGGTCTGTCATTCACCTCTATTCCCTGTTTGGCACCTTTATCACTATAAATACACTTTGTGAAGGTAATTGCAAGATGGAACAGAAGTGGTTCCAAAGCCTGCTGGCTCCAGGCTACTGTGTCAGCAATATACCTCTGAGAAGCATATAAAAAGACAAGTGACTCAGGAGGTAACACACATGGTCAAAAATAAGAAAGAACCAAAGGGAAAAATACAACAAACAAAACTCCTAAGACAACATTATGAGTGTTCCCAGGAGAATGAAAAGGCTCCATAAAGGTAATCCCAGTCCCTTGAGCACACAATATGGTTTTTATAAACTTCCAGAACCCTATTCTATGTTTTTTCTTTATCATTTCACCCCTACAATACACTTTTTTCTTAAGAAAATTAAACACAAACTGAATATTAAACATTGTATATTTAATTTAAAGAAGGGGGGAAAGAAACCTTTTCAATGTTGAAATGTCATTAAGGAGGTGATGCAAAGCTGAGAGGCCAGGAAATCAAGTTTTTATTATTATTATTATTATTGATTTTAGAGAGACAGAGGAAGGGAGAGAGAGGAGAGAGAAAGAGAACATTGATTTGTTGTTCCACTTATTTTTGTGTCCATTGGTTGATCTTGTATGTGCCCTGACTAGGGATCTAACCTGCAACTTTGGCATAGCATGGTGATGCTGTAACCAACTTAGCTACCCTGCCAGAGCCTTTTCTTTTTAAATTTAGGAAACTGAGTCTTTAACCTGCTACTCTGTCCCTGACAAACAATTGTGTGCACCGATATACATCACTGGGCTTCAAAGTAGAAGTAGAAATTCAGCTTGATTCTGAAGACAAAGGGAAGCCCAGTCAGGGAGAAGTTTCCATATCACCAAGGCTAGGAGTAAGGCTGCCCCCAGGTCCACATGTCATGGCTGCACAGGGACACAGCTTCTGTTATTGTGAGGGCTACCACCAGGCCTCTAAAATGAAGGTATGGTACAGCCGTGGGAAGAACCCACACAGGACAAATATTGCTTTCCAGCTCTGGAAAGTTGACTCCTGCTGCTTAAATACCCTCTTGTTTTGGCTTGTCTCAAACCTTGCTATCCTTCAAGGTAGAGGACAAATACCATATTCTCTGTGCAGCCATCTCCAAGTTCCAGCTTTTTCTTCCTTTTACCCCTCTTTGCCCCCATGTAGATTTGTAGTTCAGATTTTGATTTCTGAGTTCCTGATGTTTCACTGTGTTGAACAGATTACTGAGCCTTTTTATGTTTCCTTGCCTATAAGATGAATTGCTTGTGTGGAATAAGTGAGATCATGCCCATTGAAACACTTCACATGGGGTTTGGCCCATGGTTAAGTTTCAAACTGCTTTGCCTGCTATTGTAACCAGTCAGATCAGTGAGACATTGAGGGGACAGAAACATCACCATAGTCAGGGACTCACAGTTTCCTGGGGAGACTGATCACTCATTTGCATTTTTTTTCACACCAGACACCTCTCTTCTTCATATAGTGATTGTATTTATCACTCCCCTCACTCCTTCCAAAAGGGTTGGGTTTATCACCCCCGTTTTGCAAGTAAGAAAAGTAAGGCCCTTGACAGGTTAGGTAGCTTGTAAAGGTTCTCTCAGAGAGAAAAATGTGGAGACAGGCTCACTCCAAGTCCCTCTGTCTTCAAAGTCTCAGCCATTCTGTTGTGCATCCTACTCTCCCTTTCAGTAATTTTCAGACTTAGAATTTGGATCTGTGCAAACATCAGGTGGTTCAGGGCTATGGATGAGTATGCATTTAGTTAACATTATATTTGAAATTAGAGTTAATAAGGCTTCTTTGTGTTTTCATCATTGCTGGGTGTCAATAATGTGTTTCATAGTAAAAGAGAGAAACTTTGGTTTCCATGAACAAAATATTTAGTAAGTTTTTCTATGTCTGGTCTTATGTGTGTCATATTGGAGGTTAATGTGGACACTTGTTTTCCTCATCTTACAAATATGAAGGGGAAGTGACTGATCCAGGCTCATGCTGGGCTTTGATAGTGATGTTGGCGCCAGCACGCTGACTCCTCCTCAGCTTCTAGGGTCCCAGGCTGGGTATGCAGGGGTTTTCTTTCCAGGAGGGTCAAATGTTCCGGGCTGTTCTTTATCCTTAATGGTTGCTTGGAAAACTTAAAATCACCTTGGCTGCCTCTTAAACCTCCTAGACCCAGCATAGGCCTTCTATATCGGCCCTTAGGGGAAGCTGGGATTCCCCACACTTAACAAGTCCCTGATGGTCTGGGGCACCAGGAAGAACACTAGCTATCCCTGAGGAATGCAGCTTTTGTGAATCATAATGCCCAACCTCATGTAGGGGTCTCAGTTGCCACCACCTTCTTCAAAGACATTCACTTTGTCATTCAATAACTATTAGTTAAACTATGACTGTGGGCATAGAAGATGTAAAATAAAACTAGTGTTTACCCCTGTTGACCTACAGAGGTATTTCCACAGATTTGGCTAATTAAAACAATAGTGCTTGTTTGGTTATCAAAGGTAAGTCCCTGGGTTGGGCCTGGGCCAGATGGGTGCCAGTGGTCACAGAGAAGAATGCTGAAAAAATGGGATGCTCCTTTTTGTCCACAAAGAGCATGGGGTGCTCTCAAGAAACTATCTGTGCTCAAGAAACTGTGAGTCAGGAGTTAGGGGACATGAGTCCACAGGGAGCTAAAGGGACTCCAAACAGAGAGAAAGTGCTGGGCTTATATATATTTGGCCTGAGTATGAAGAAATAAATCAGGTTGGCTGAATACATGTGTGTTGTAGGGATGGGGGTGGGTGAGGGTGTCCTGATTCTGAACTTGCTGTTTTAGGTGATTCCTTTTATGATGTATACTCTATTTGTCTTCAGTAAACTTTAAGTTTATTACAGAATGGACATTCCAGATGACTTCTAGCTCTTATGTGGATTTCAAAAGAACTTTGTTACAAAGGATTAGGAGAGTCACCTAAGGACCTTAGTGACCAATAGCTAGGGAAGTGGCTAGTGAGAAGGAAGGTGATGACTCTCTTAGGTGGTCCTAAGTCTCTCACTTCCTCATTGAATCCTTTGGTTGCCTCTGTAGCCAGGAAAAGCTGTCCTTACTGTTTGTTTCAACTTATTAGGAATAGTCCAGAAGCCTGGTCCCTGTATCTTCTTCTCACAAGGACAATTCTAATTTTATGGCTAATACTATGAAATTTGCAATACACTGTTAAGCAACCATCGCCTAAGGGTACTAGACAGTATAGTTGGTGTCCATTTACTTAGAAGGTCACACCTGAGATGTTCTGAAAGCTCAGGCCCTGCTGAATGTAGTTCCCAATCTGTCTTGATTTATGCCCATCTTCAGACACAGGCTCACAGAGCCCTCTGCACATTGCCATTAACTGTGTGGCTTTCTTGGTACATATATATCACAGCAAAGAAAACCAGACAATAAATCAGGAAGTGCAACTGAAAAAGAAGCACAAAGAGAAGCAAGAAACTAAAGAATGTATGGATTACAGTCTTTAAAATCCCTTAAAATAATGCAGAAATGCTAAATGTGAAAGGAGTTCTTGGATTTTTTAAATTAAGACATTATTTAGAGCAGTTCAGGTTCACAGCAAAATTAAGAGGAGGGAACAGAGATTTCCCATATTCCTCCTCCTCCCACACATGCATAACCTCCCACGCTATCAGCATCATTCACCAGAATGAAACATTTGTTAAAATTCAGGAACCTACATTGGCATATCACAATTACTCAAAGACATAGTTTACATTAGGGTTCACTGTTGGTGTTGTACATTCTGTTGGTTTGTGCAAATGTATACAGTGACATGTCATGCATCCATCATTATAAGATTATACAAAGTATTTTCACTTCCCCCAAATTTTCTGTGCTCTCTTCATATCTTCCCTTCTCTCTCCAGCTTCTGGCAACTTCTGATCTTTACTATCATAGCTTTGTTGTTCACACGATGTTATATAGTTGGAGGCATACAGTATGTAGCCTTTTCATAGTGGGTACTTTCACTTAGTAATATGTATTTAAGTTTTCTCCATATCTTTTCATGGCTTGATAGCTTATGTCTTTTTATCACTGAAAGATATTTTATTGTCTGCATGTACCACAGTTTATTTACTCATTCACCGCAGTTTATTTACTGCTTACCTACTTAAGAAGATATCCTGGTTGCATCCAAATTTTGGCACTTATGAGCAAAGTGTTGGTTATCTTTAAAATTATAGAATCTCAGAACCAAGGTCATGAGGGAGTAGGGATTCACTGGTCATTCTGTACAGTGTGTTCAGAAATAAGGAGTATGGTAGTGTACTTCAAGCTAAACCCAGACAGATGTCAGTGAAGTGAGGAAGGCTTTGGCCAAAATGAAATGATCTCCTGCCCCATCAGGATTTATTGGAGTCCTCATATGGGTCCAGGTCTCTGTAGTGCATACAGAAGGTATGAACTCCCCTTCAACTCACAACAGCCAGTGTTTACTGTCTAGGAATGGTTCTATAAGGAAGTAAAGATCTGTGTTTTCCTTCCGGGTAATAGAAACCATGAAATGAGTGTTCAGGAAAGATTTTTCCTGCCAATCCACTTGATAATCTATTAGATAATCCATTAGATAAACTTGTGGCCAAGATGATATGTTTATGCTTAATATACTTGTCCTTTTTCAAAAACAGATAAAACCACAGAGAATCAATAAAAGAGTGTGCTGTTTATCCATAAATACTTGTATTTCTTTTAGAGTAATTTAATTCTAACAAAATCTCAATTGCAATGATATTTTACAAAATGGCTTCCAGGATCTGTGTGTCTCTTTTTATTTCTATAGGTCTAAGCAAGGACCATGACTGAAAGAAAGGTCTAACTGCATCCAGTTCTTCTGTGGCCTCATTTCTCTGAAAGGGTAGAGAACCAATAGCTTCAAGAGATATCCTTTAGGTCAGAAATCAAAACTGTTAGAGCTGAAAAAAAAAGTACCTCAGAAAATTTGTTTAATCCCCTCATGTTATGAAGGAGAATCCAATCCCTGAAAGATAATATTATATTCCCAAATTCAGATCTCCTGACTCCAAATAGGATGCTTTCTGTCATCCTGGGTTCTGATTAGTGGCAAAGCTAAGATTGGGCAGCCGTTTGTTTAATCAAACTATTCCTCTGAAAGTCTTTGAAGCTGTATGTAGATTGGTAAGTAAATTAAATGGGTTTCAGCCAGAACAAGTGTCTCCTGAGAGACAGGTCTCAGTGCAGTGGACCCTGCAACATACCCTAGATAGAGAATTATGAAAAGTAACGAGGGACAGAGTTGAGAAAAGGAGAAAACAGGGCTCAGGGAAAGGGAGAGAGAACAGCAGTGGGCTCTGACTTTCCAGTCTGTTGAGCCAAAAGTTTAATACAAGAACGTCCTTGTGTACTTTTGGAAGCCATTATAGCAGAATCCAAAATGGATACTAGATCACTTCTGACCCCGTGTTTCATCTGATACATCCCACCGTTTGCTTATATTCCCAGCACATCAGAATGAATAAGAGTAACCTCCTACTTGCCTAACCTTCTAACAATCCCTGGAGAGAGAAGTGATCTCTTGTCACATATAAAGAAAGTGATGGCACACTAGACTTTCCATGAGAACTGTTTTTAGTATAAAATGGCCTCTATCTCTAGCTTTCATTTCCAAAAGCTAGAGATAGTTGCTCCATATCCTTCTTCCATAAAGAAATATTAGTGATCTTCAAGTGACTAGATGGTCTTGAAGGGTTCCTCCATATTCACAATAAAGCTGAGATTGACGTTGAGCTATTTTCTTACCAACCATGAGCACATTAGCACCTGATATATTGAAAATCATAGGAAAGTTAAGTCTCCATGGAAAATACCAATGGCCACAGCCCAAGCTTTGTCCAGCTTACATTATGCATATCCCTCTTCTTGGCCAGCCAGCTATCCTTAGCCTCTCTGGTTCTAGTGTTTGTACAAGCAATTGTTATAACTTTATTGTAGCTCCTCTCAGCAAGTCATGAATTTTTGCAGCCAAATTACAAGTCTGTTTACAGTTAAGTGGCAGCAAATACTTTTAAAGCAAGTACTATAGATATTTTTACAGCTGAGTTTGCACCATCAGAAATACACAAAATATACAGGCAAGACCCAGAATGCCAGTGTGACTATTTAGGGTTCAACAAAATAGGGTAAATAAGAGTTTTGTATTTTCCTGAGGGACACAAATCCTCATCAGGCCAGGGCTTGGATTCCATTGTGAAACCAGGAGGTCTTTGTATATACTCCAATGATGGGTTGTTTCTACATTTTAAGGGACATAATTTGCTTGATTCACTGTACTAAAATTAGGATAATTATATTGCAATTTAAAAATGATTTGTTATTGTATGATTCTACTTATACAAGGTACATAGAAGAGTCAAACTCATAGAGAAAGAAAATAAGATGTTAGGTGCCAGGGGTTGATTGGAAGGGTGAATAGGGAGTTATTATTTGAGGGGTACAGGGTTTCAGTTTGGGGAGATGAAAATATTCTGGAGATGGATGGTGGTGATAATTGTACAACAGTGCAAGTGACACTGAACTATGCCCTTAAAATGATTAAAATGATACATTTTAACATTATATGTATTTTACCAAAGTGCGATATTATTTAGAAGCTGAAGACATATTATTGCCTTGCAGATTGGCTAAGGATGTATGTGTGGTATGTGTTCATGTTTTAAGAAAGGGGTTGCTCCATATATACATGTGTTATCATATGTGTTTATATATATATATATAAAGAGATGTCATATATATATATATATATATATATATATATATATATATGACAACTCCCTTCATAAAACACATATTTAACTTGCTATTCTATACTTTGATAACACTGACATCTCAGGTTAGTATATGATAATTTTTAGCTTAGTCTGAGGTATCATTGGCAAATATGTTTTCCCATATGGTTGGTTTCCTTTTCATTTTGTTGATGTTTTCTTTAGCCATACAGAAGCTTTTTAGTTTTATGTAGTCCCATTTGTTTATTGTTTCCTTTATATCTCTTGCCCTTGTGGATGTATTGGTGAAAATATTGCTGTGTGAGATATCTGAAATATTCCTGCCTCTGTTTTCCTCTAGGACTTTTATGGTTTCACAGCTTACATTTAAGTCATTAACCCATCTTGAGTTTTCTTTTGTATATGGTGTAAGTTGGTGTTCTAGTTTCTTTTTTTTTTTTTTGCATGTACCAGATTTCCCAACACTAGTTATTAAAGAAGCTATTTTTACTCCATTTTATGTTCCTGCCCCCTTTGTCAAATATTAACTGATCGTATTGATATGGATTTATTTCTGGGCTCTCCATTCTGTTCCACTGGTCTTTGTGTTTGTTCTTATGATAACACTAGACTCTTTTGATTACAGTAGCCTTGTCATATGGTTTGATATCAGGTATGGTGATCCCTCCTACTTTGTTCTTCTTTCTCAAAATTGCTGAGGCTATTTGTGGTCATTTCTGGTTCCATATAAACTTTTGAAATATTCATTCTATATCAGTGAAATATGTCATTGATATTTTTATAGGAATTGCATTGAATCTATAGATTGCTATGGATAGTATGTATGCACATTTTGATGATGTTAATTCTGCCAGTCCATGAAAATGGTATATGCTTCCATTTGTTTGTATCTTCCTTAATTTCTTTCTTCATTGTTGTGTAGTTTTCTGAGTACAGGTCTTTTACCTCCTTGGTTAAGGTTATTCCTAAGTATTTTATTTTTCTTGTTGCTATAGTAACTGTGATTTGTTTCCTAATTTCTGTTTCTGATATTTCATTGTTGGTATACAAAAATGCCTTTGATTTCTGAATGTTGAGTTTGTATCACACCATTTTGCCAAATTCATTTATTAGGTCAAGTAGTTTTTTTGTTGGAGTCTATGTGGTTTTCTATGTACACTATCATGTCATCTGCAGTGATGGCTTTACTCCTTCTTTTCCAATTTGGATGCCTTTTATTTATTTTTCTTATCTGATCACTGTGGCTAGAACTTCCAATACTATGTTGAATAGAAGTGATGCGGCCACCGGCCTGCAGTGACCGCGGAACACTGCAGATGGCTCATCGAAACGTGAGAAAAACGTACACAGAGACAACCAGGTCCTGTGGGGAAATAGGGATGGAATGGCCACTCTCTCTAGTAGGGAGCGCTGTGGCCACCCTCCCCAGGGGAGAGCGCCTCTTTCTCCTGCCTGAGCAGGCTTTTATTGGGTTCGTTTGCGTAAGAATTCAGGTAAAGCTCATTACTCATTGCCAGGAAGTAAGAATAGAACAATAGATAACAAGGAACTCTGAGGGCCTATTTTGAGTCAGGGTCAAAGAGCTGTAAAACTTTAAGGAACGAACTTACTTCTTCCTTGGACCCTTATCATTCAACTGAGAGCATTCTAAACAAAGAAGGTTTCACAGGATTTTACATATTCTTTCTTAGGCCTGATTACCCAGGGAACCTGCCCTTTCCAGCACAGGGATGCACCACCCTGTCATTGTTTCAGGCTTAGGAGGACCAAGGGAACTAAGGCAACCAAGAGATAAGGAGATTTTCTCACAGAAAATAAGGACTCAGGCTTTGTCAAAGCCAAGGGGCAAGGGTCCATCACCCCCTTTTGCTGTAGCCCTCAAAGTCCTTCCTTGGGGACCTCCCACGTGATCATGCCTGTCTTAGATTGTTCCCCCCTTGGGGAATCTTACCCATCATTGGCTAACCGACCAAGCATTGGGGGCCAGTTATGGATGAAGTAAAAAGAGCAGAAGTGGTGCTCCTGCTAGGGAGATAAGCTTTTGTCTCCTTGCTGGCTTATGGTCCAAGGTCATTCCCTCAGCCTTAGCCTTGGCGGAGGTTACAGCTTCTGATACCAGGCAGGGTGGGTCCCAACATAGAAGTGATGAAAGTTGACCCACTTGTCTTGTGCCTGAAATGAGAGAGAAAATGTTTAGCTTTTCCCTGTGGAGTATGATATTGGCTGTTGGTTTCTAGTATTAGACCTTTATTATGTTGAAGTATGCTTCCTCTATTCCAATTTTGCTGAAAATTTTTATCATGAATGGGTACTATACTTTATCAAATACTTTACATCATCTATTGATATCATATGATTTTCATGTTTTGTTTTTATGTGGTATATTACATGTATGGATTTTCATATATTGTGCCATCCTTGCATCCCTGGGATGAATCCCACTTGAACATGGTATATGATCTTTTTAATGTATTGCTGGATCCTGTTGCCACTATTTTGTTGAGGATTTTATGTTCATCAGTGGTATTGCCATGTAGTTTTCTTTCTTTGTTGTGTGTTTATCTGGTTTTGGAATTAGGATACTACTGGCCTGTTGGGAACCGCCCTGACTGGTATCAGAAGCTGAAACCCCCGCCTAGCTAAGGCTAAGGGAACACCCTTGGAACCGTAAGCCAGCAAGGAGACAAAAGCTTATCTCCCTGGCAGGAATGCTGCTTCTGCTGCTTTATTCCTGACTGAACCCCCAAAAGTTTGGTCGGTTAGCCAAAGACGGGTAAGATTCCCCACGGGGGGAACGACCTAAGACAGGCACGATCACTTTGGGAGGCCCCCCAAAGAAGGACTTGGGGGGCTGCAGCAAAAGGGGGTGATGGACCCTCACTCCTCGGCTTTGACATAGCCTGAGTTCTCAGCATCTGGGAGAAAACCTCCTTGTCTCTTGCCTTAGTTCCCTTGCTCCACCTAAGCCTGAAACAATGACAGGGTGGTGCAGCTCTGTACTGAGAAGTGCGGATTCCCCGGGGTGATCAGGCCTAAGAAAGAACATGTAAATTACTGCAAAACCTTCTTTGTTTAGAATGCTCTCAGTTGAATGAGAAGGGTCTTAGGAGGAAGTTAGTTTGTTCCTCAGTCTTACAGCTCTTTGACCCCGACTCAATAGACTGGCAGAGTTCTTTGTTTTCTATGATTCCTTACTTCCCCCTAATGAGTACTGTACTTTACCTGAATTATTATGCAAAATGAGCCCAATAAAAGCAGGTATGGACGGTACATCAGTGCGCTCCCCACTGGGGGGGGGGTGGCCATTTCGTCCCTACTTCCCCACAGAAACTAGTTTGTCTCTGTGCATGTGTTTTCTCTCACGTGTTTTCGTTGTTTCGTCGAGCCATCCACAGCATTCCGTGGTCACTGCTGGCCAGTGACCCACGCACAACACTGGCCTTATGAAAAGTTTGGAAGTTTTCCCCCTTCTTGGAATTTTTGGCATAGTTTGAGAAGAATCTGAGTTAGTCTTCTCTATTTTTCGTAAAATTCTACTGTGAATCAGTCTGACCCAGGGCTTTTTTTGTGACAGGAGCTTTTTGATTACTGCTTCAATTTCACTAGCTGATATCAGTCTATTCAGGTTTTTTGCTGCTTTTTGACTGAGTCTTAGAGGGTTATGTGTTTCTAGAAATTTATTCATTTCACCAAGGTTTTCAAATTTAATGGCATATAGTTGTTAATAGTAATTTCTTATGGTCCTTTGTATTTCTGTGGTATTGGTTGTAATTTCACCTCTTTTGTTTCTGATATTATTTATTTGTGTCATATCTGGTTTTATTTTTCTGGATGAGTCTGGCTAAAGGCTTGTCAATTTTGTTTATCTTTTCAAAGAACCTGCCATGGATTTATTGATCCTTCGGATTGTTCTCTTAGTTTCAATGTCATTTAATTCTGCTTTGATCTTGATGATTTCCTTCCTCCTACTCACTCTGGGCTTTGTTTAGTGTTGTTCCTCTAGTTTTTGTAGTTGTAGGGTTAAGTCTTTTATTTAAAAATTTTCCATTTTTTCACGTAGGCCTGTATTGCTATGACTTTGCTTCTCAGGACTGCTTTTGCTGTGTCCCATAGGTTTTGGGCTGTGGTATGTTCATTTTCATTTGTTTCCAGACTTTTTGTCTTCCTGCTGATTTCATTGTTACCCATTCATTGTTTAATAACATGTTATTCAGTCTCCATGTATTTGACTGTGTTTGAGGGGTTTTTTTCTTGAGGTTAGTTACTATTTTAAGCCATGGTGATCCAGTAAAATGCTTGATATGATTTCAGTTTTCTTGAATTTTTTGAGGCTTGTTTTGTGTCCTGTCATGTGGTCTATCTTTAAAATGTTCCATGTGTCCTGGCTGGTGTGGCTCAGTGGATTGAATTTCATACTGTGAACCAGAGTTTCTGGTTCGGTTCCCAATCAGAGAAAATGGCTGGGTTGTAGGCCAGGTCTCTAGTATGGAGTGCTGTCAAGAGGCAACTGCACATTGATGTTTCTCTCCCTCTCTTTCTCTCTCTCTTACCCTTTCTAAAAATAAATAAATAAATAAAATCTTTAAAAAAATGAAAATGTTCCATGTGCATTTGATAACAACATATATTTTGCTTCTTTGGGGTAAAATGTTCTGTATATATCAGTTAAACCCATTTGATCTAGCATATCATTCAGTGCCACAATGTTCTTGTTGATTCCCTGTTTGGAAGATCTGTCCATTGTTGACAGTGAAATGTAAGATCCGTACTAGGAGTGTGTTGCTGTCTATATCTATCTCGAAGTCCTCCAAGATTTGCCTTATTATTTGGGTGCTTGTATGTTGGGTGCATATATGCTTACAATATTTATAGGTTCCTAATGGGTTCTTCCTTTTAGAATTACAAAATGATCTTCTTTCTCTCTTTTTATGGCCTTTGTTTTGAGATTTATTTTGTCTCATGTAAGTATTGCTACCTTGGTTTTTTTTCCTGTCCATTTGCTTGGAAAATTTTTTTTCCAGACCTTCACTTTCAGTCTTTATATGTGTTTTGTATTGAGGTGGGTTTCTTACAGACAGCATATATGAAATTCATGTTTCCTTATCCATTCAGCTACCCTATGTCTCTTGATTGGAGTGTTTAATCCACTTACATTTAAGGTTACTACTGGAAGGTATTTATCCATTGCCATTTTTTTTCTGTTTGCACCTGTATTCATCTTTCTCTCACTCTATACCTTCATATTTTTAAGCACTCCCTTTAGCATGTATTGCAATGCTGGTTTGATGGAGGTGTGTTCTTTTAAACTTCTTTTGTCTGGGAAACTCCTGAATTCACCTTCCATTTTAAATGACAGCCTTTCAGGGTAGGGGCTTTCCATTCCCTTTTGGTTTGTCATGTTTCTGTTAAGAAATCACCTGCTAGCTTTATTGGAGCTCCCTTGTATTTTACTATCTATTTCTCCCTTGCCAATTTTAGATACTGTTTTTAAAATTTGGCATTTTAATTAACATATGTCTTGGAGTAGGCCTCTTTGAGTTCCTCTTGATTGGGACCCTTTGTGCTTCCTGAACTTGTGTGGCTTTTTCCCTCTCCAAGTTAGGGAGGTTTTCTTTCATTATTTTTTCAAACAAGTTTTCTATCCCTTGCTCCTTTTTTTCTCCTTCTGGTATTCCTATTATTTGAATGTTGTTGCATTTCCTATTATCTTGCAGTACCTTTAAGCTATCTTCATACTTTTTGATGCTGCTGCTCTATCTGGGCATTTCTTTCTACCCTGTCTTCTAGCTAACTGATTTGGTCCTCTACTTCATCCATCCTACTTGTAATTAACTTTCTCTAGTGTATCTTTTATTTTAGGTATTGTATTCTTCATTTCTTCCTTGTTCTTGTTTATAGTTTCCACTTCCTTTTTCATGTTGTTGTATTTCCCATCCAGTTCCTGTCATTGTCACTGAGTTCCTTGGTCATCCTTATAACCAACCATTTTTTTTGAATTCTATGTCTGATAGTTTGTTTGCCTCCTTTTTATTTAGCCCTTTTACTGGTATTCTTCCATTATTTTTGATTGAGGGTTCTTTCTTTGTCTCTTCATTTTAGGTGACTCTTTTTGTTTGTTTCTGCAATTCCAGATGCTTTGCTTTGCTAGCTGTCTCTGTGAGTTGGACTTCTGTGGTACAAGTCTGTGAGACTCAGTGGTGTGGTCTCTGTGATCTCCTTGTCTGAATGCTCTAGGGTTGCCTTTTCTTCTGTTTCTGTGGGTCTCTTGTTGTACTTAGGCTCTACTTGTTGGTGGCATTTTTGTTGGTGGGTTTTCCCTTCCAGTGGGCTTACTGGTGATTACAACTCCCACCTTGTCTTGTATGCTATTGTACAGGTATTGGTTAACAAAACAGTTTCACCAAAAAACCTACACCAGCAAAAAGAACCCCCTAGTATGTCAGCAATCTCAACCACAATTGGCCTAGGATTAATAAAAGTGAAGGGAGATTACAGGTAGTATAAGTTATGACAAAGGGAATATGAGGTGACTGAAAGACAAGGAAATATTATTAAGTGGTAAGAGGGAGGAGAATTGATAAAAACAGGGATAGAACCAAGGAAAAGAAAGGGAGAGAACAAAATTGAAAATTGAAAATTGATTCAAGATTCAAAATTGGAAATTTTGAAAACATGAAAGGGCAATGGGAACAATGTGGTAAGAAAAGGGAAAAGTATACTATGTGGTTTGAAGTAAAATTGAAAAGGTGTTGAACCAATGGGGGCAAAATTGCAGAAAAAATACAGCAGGGTTGATAGCAATGACAGCTGAATAAAGTTTAATAAAGCTGGAACAGGAATAAGAATATTTTAGAAAAGCAAAAGTGAATATGAGATATCTACAGTAATGAAATTATTTTGAGAGGATGGGGGAAACAAACTAATAAGAGTAAGGAGTAAATCCCAGGTTGAGAGAGGGGAAAAATGAAATAAAATTTCTCACTCAAGTGATCAGGGTGGGGTGGGAGGCAAAAAGGGGGACACTGTTCTATGGGATTTAAAGTACAAAGAAATAGTGAACAAATAGGTATTCTGTTGGAAAAGTGCAGCAATAACCATGGAGTTTTGCCCAAATAGCCACTGTTTATAAAAGGTGAAAAAAAGACTATTATAAGTGGAGAAAAATATGTGAACTGACATAAGAAAGAAGAGTCCTTATGTGAGGTTAGATGCAGGAGAAATAGTGAGAGTAAAGGATAGGAACATGACCTAGGGCGAGAGAAAATAAAGTTTACAACAGTAATAAAGCTAAGGAAGATGGCAAAATGGATTAAGATCAAGGAAGGATGCTGTGTGGGATTTTAACAATAATATGATAAAATTATATAACCTGAATAAAATAAATAAAAAGTAAAAGACTAAGAGTAGTGAGTTATTTGGAATACAAGTGAAGTGAAAGAATAAAAATTAAAACACAATATGAAAGGGAGAAGGATAAAACCAACCAAACAAAAAAACTAAATACATGAAAAGAAGAAACAGAAATTTTAAAAAACATGCAAGTTCTGATGAATAGCAAGGTAAAATTTGTCTCAACTGTTGGTGTTCACCTTCTGACTTCTTTCTGGATCTGTTTCTGGTTTTCTCTCAGCTCCAAGCTTTACTGTCTTACTCTTGAAGAGGGGAAAAAAAGCCCCTTGCTGGTTGTTAAGCCTGCCCCACTGGTTTTGCGGGTCTTCTTGGCTCCTGCAGGAAGTTGGTGGGGAGTTGGGCTCCATTTTCCCTTTCCTGTGGTTCTGCAAGAAAGAGGGCTCAATCTGGGCTACTATAATCACAGGTGCCCAGTTTCCAGCCCACGCCCCATAGCACTGTGCTGCTGGCACTCTTCATTCTGTACAGTTGTGCTGTGCTGGGGCTGATGAACCACCTCACTTTGTATCCCTTTGATCAATCTGTGAGATGCACAGAGTGGGAGTAAATTGTGCCCACAATCCTCCCTCCTTGTTGGCAAGGCCACTGCCCCTGCATGGGCAAGGTCCCTGCCCAGTGCATGTCAGTTCTCCTTTTGAAAAAAGTCTCTGTGGGCAATGCTGCTGCTCTGAGCCACTGCCTGGCTTTCCAGGCACTCCAACTCTCTGGCAAGTCCAGGGTCTATCTCAGTCATGGGCAGTCACAGCCCACCTCTTCTCCCAGCTCAGGCACCACCAGGATCCTCCCTACTCTTTGCCACTGTCCTGGCCACCCACTACAGCCCCAGCTTGGGTGTGATGCCAGCTATTTGTGTGCCTGTGTGCCCCCCCCCACCACCCCCGCAGTGACTTTACACTTTACACATTCAAGTCTTTCCTGGCATGGGTCTGTGACTTGCCTGCCCTAGGAGGGGAGGGAGCCACTGGGCTGCTATCACTGACCACGCTCTCCTCTGATATTGTCCCTGTGGAGCTCTGGTTTCTGGCACCATGTCTGGGGACTTTCCCCATAGGCTTGTAAAACCTACTTATCACCTGTTTTGAAGCACTCTCTGCACACTTTGGCTTCCAAACTTCCTATCAGCTAAGATTCTGTTGGCTGTTCACTTTGTCCTTCAGAAAGTCAGCTAAGTGTCTCAGTTGAGTGCATGAGCACTTGGGCTCAGCTCCCACCCACTTTGTTGCCATCTTCTCTTCTCTGATATTTTCATTTTATAATTAAACAAATGTAATTAAAGTAATATTGAGCAATATTAAATTATATGTATATATGTTGATAGATAAAATTGTAAAAAAGAAAGGTAGAACCATTAAAGTTAAGCATTTATAATTTTGTTATATATATAGCCTGTCTTTAAAAAGTCAGGTCATTGTTACTATAATGAGAGTGGTTTGGGCGACATTGATGTAACATGGCAGTCAAGGAGAGTGGACTAGAATGCGAGTGTGCGAATAATGATGACTTTACTATACTAGTCAGTGGGGGTGGTAGTCATTGAATGAGCATGTACACTGTATGGCCATTGATTTAAAAATAACTGAGTGAGTAGAACAATAGTTCTGCATCAAATTTTACATTAAGCTTGGACATTCATCCCTGCAAATTATTTGGATAATTCAGAAGACCATAACTGTGGGCAACAGGTGATTGGCAGGTTCATCATGACAACACGCCCACATATGCATCATGTCTCCTGCAGTTTTTTTGAAAAACCAAATCACCAGGTGACTTAGCTCCCCTATAGCCCAGACTTGGTGCCCTGAGACTTTTGGCTTTTCCCAAAACTAAAATCACCTTTGAAAGGGAACAGATTTCAGACCATTGATGAGATTGAGAAGAATACTGTGGGACAGCTGAGGGTGACTGTGAGAACTGTGTGAGGTCCAACATGCCTACTCTGAAGGGGACTCAGGTGTTATTGTCCTATGTACAGTGTTTCTTGCATCCTGTATTTTCTTCCATAAATGTCTCTATTTTTCATGTTATATAGCTGGATACTTCTGGGGCATACCTCTGTAAATCTATACAACTACATTTAATGAATTTAAAAATGTATCTCCATTGGCTAAGTAGCAAACACTGTAGCATGAAATCACCTTTCACTCTACTTACCCTTCCTGTTTGGGTAGATTCACCTCACGGAGATATTGTGGTAAAGTCTGAGTTATTTTTATAACATTCATGAGGTCTCCAAAGAAAGAAAGAAAGGCATTACTCCATTACTTACAAAGAAAGGCAAAATTATCAGGTAAATAAAATCAATGAAAAGGGCAATATGAAGGAAATGTTTGAATTATTTACTGATAAATTCCCTTTGTATTTAATGTCCCTTGTCCATTGAGAGGCCACTTACTGGGATACAGAGAATTAAAGGAAACAATAGCAACTTCTAATCAAAGCCTAATCACAACAACAAAAATATACATGCTTTGAAGGAATAAATATTTTAAATATGAATATAAGCAATTTAAAATGTCAAAAATCTATATAATATTTGTTATTTTGGAAACTAATTTTTTAAAAAAGCAAAATTAAAATTTTAGGCATATGCTCTCACTTTCCTCCAGAATTGTTAAACAGAAAAATACATATGGAAAAATGGAAGACATTCAAACAAGAGTGTATTTTCATACTAACTGTTGCACTAATACCTACAGTTTAACTTTACAATAAAATTAAGACTATCAGGTATTTCACTCCTTGACAACTCCATTGTCATGATTCATTGGCATTCTGATGATTACACCCTCAAAATGGAGCTCTTGATTTCTACCCTGTAGATTTGTTCCTCTTCCTGTAGACAAAATAACTGCTCCCCAGTCATGTTCATGTCCTATCCCTGGAAACTCCAGTAGGCAAAAGGGACTGTGCAGATATATTTTGGGTATGTGGTAAAAGGCAGTTTAAAGTAGAGGGGATAAAAATACATAAAGAAAAGCATAAAGAGATATGGAGGAAAGAAAAGAAAGGAGAGGAAAAGGATACAGAGAGAGAAAGAGAAAGTCAAAGAGAAAAAATTTGCTGAGCACCTTGATTGGACTTCTTGGATATACCTCAATGAATGCATTCTCTTTTTTTGCGTATGAAAGTTTGAAATGGATTTCTGTTACAAAACTCTAAAAACATACACTCAAGTACAAAATTGGTGTTTGGATGTGAGGAGTTTAAAGTCATAGACAATTGGAAACACAATTAATGCAAGTACTCAGGTAAGAATTGCTGTTATTTTATTTGCAGTAGTCTAGAGCTAGATAAATGCTCATCTGTTTCATCTTAATACTTGGGTCAGATAGTTAAACTGCAGTTTGTTGACCTTTTTTTAGCTTCTAGAAAGAAAGAAAGAAATTCAGTCCAAGTTTGCTTGACTTTAAGTATTTTATAGGAATCTTTTCCACCCATGCATTGCTACCTATGGCAGCTATAAAATTTCAAAATAAAATAATAAAAATTCCAACCAGGTGCTAAAAATAAAGCTTGGCATGATATAGAAATAACTTTAAGATGTACAGTCTTACATCCCCTAGCTTTATCAAGATATAGTTGGCATATAACATTGTATAAGTTTAAGGTGTACAATATGTTGATTTTATACACATATATGTATATTGTGAAATGATTACCACTATAAGGTTAGTTAACACATCCATCACCTCATGTAATTATTGTATTTGTGTGTGTGTAGTGAGAACACTTAAGATCTACTCTCAGCAATTTTCAACTTTTCACACAGTATTATTGGCTATAGTCACCATGCTATCTATATATTAGACCTTCAGAAATTACTCATAACTGGAAGGGTTTTTTTTTAAGATTTTATGTATTTATTTTTAGAGAGGGAAGGGAGGGGGAAAGAGAGGGAGAGAGAAACATCAATGTGCGGTTGCTGGGGGCCGTGGCCTGCAACCCAGGCATGTACCCTGACTGGGAATTGAACCTGCAATGCTTTCGTTTGCAGCCCATGCTCAACCCACTGAGCTACGCCAGCCAGGGCTTATAACTGGAAGTTTTTACCCATTGGCTAACATTTCTCCATTTTTCCCACCATCCAGTACCTGGCAAATATCATTATACTCTCTTTTTATATGTTATTTTTTAAGGATTCCACCTAGAAATGAGATCATACAGTATTTGTCTTTATCTGACTTATTACACTTAGCAGAATCCCCTTCAAGTTCTGGATGATAGAATTTTTTTGTGTGGTAGATAATTTAATCATTTTCAACTAAATTAAAATCATGAATTCATGGAATGAGAAGTTTAGTATAAAATTATAATAGGATAATGATTACTAAATGTTTTCTTTGATGAACTCATTTATAGATGTTTAAGAACCTTCAAAATTATGTACACCAAAAATATAAGCTATTAGTACTTAGTAAGATCCTTTTATTTATTTTAAGACTTATTTACTCACCAATTCCAAGCAGAAAAAAAACTCTTAGTTATAAGATAACTCCTGATACTGTGTGCATCTGACAAAAGATTTCCTTCTTGATTTAAAACATTCTCAGCTTTTGAATTGAAGAATTTATGGTTGAAGAATTTACAGTTTCTTATATAAGCATAAGATAAGTCAATATTAATGACAAGAGATGGCAAAAGTCAATAGATAAATGAGTAGATAGGTGAGTGGTACATATATGGAATGGATTATTACTTGGCCATAAAACAGAATGAAATCTTACCATTTGCCACAGACTGGATTAATCTACAAAGTATTATCCTAAGTGAAATAAGCCAGTCAGAGAAAAGCAAATACCATATGATTTCACTTACATGTAAAATCTAAAGAACAAAATAGAAACAGACTCATAGATACAAAGAACAGAAAGATGATTGCCAGAGGAGGGGGGTGGATAAAAAAGGTGAATGGATTTTTTTTTATTTTGAAAGAAATATTTTATTGTATAGTATAGAAGCTTTAACCCAACTACACATTAGTTTATTATTATTTAATATAATGCTTCTCAAGTTAAATTAAAAATCTTACTCCAACTCTATCCCAGGAAATAATTGAGTTGTAATTCAACAGCCTTTTCAAAAGATTAGATTTCCTATCAAATGAAAGTCAGTTGGAACAACCAAATGTTTAAATATGCTTGATTAATATTTAACAAACCCAATGAGTAAATCTGCATACATGTGTATTATGAAAATGCTATATGAAATTAGCTCTGATTTGAAAAGTTAAAGGGGTTAAAAAGTACAAGTTGATGGTTACAAAGTAATCATGGTGATGTAAAGTACAGCATAGGGAATATAGTCAATATTGTGATAACTATGTATGGTGTCAGGGGGGTGTTGAAATATTGAGGGAATCACTTTGTAAAGTGGATTATTGTTTAACCATTATGCTGTACACCTAAAATGAAAATAAAATAATATTGAGAAGGGATGGCAAAAAATAAAGCAAGTTTAGCTTATAGTGATTACTACGTGTGTGTGTATTGCTAAAAGAATAGAAATTTATTCTCTTCTATTTCAGACTCTAACTACACTTCATTATGTCTCTTTGATATAATCCTCATCATTTTGTACATTTTCTTCTAAACTGTAAATTCTATAATGGCTGACCATCTACCTCTCCACTCACTTCTGTGCACCCAGACTCTAACCACCTTCTTGGCATTGAATAAGTGCTTTTATTTTTTTTTATTGTGGTAAAATATTTAGAAGATTTTAGTCATTTTAAGTGTACAGTTTATAGCATTACATATATTTACATTGTTGTGCAACCATCACTACCATCCATCTCCGATCACTGCTTAAACTGAAACTCCATACCCACTACACATCAGGTCCCCATCCCCCTCTCCTTCCAGTTCCTGGGATCTAATGTTCTACTTTATGGCTCTATGAATTTGGCTACTGTAGGTACCAAATATAAACTAAATCTTACAGTATTTGTCATTTTGACAAGCTAACTTTATCCAGAATAGGGTCCTCAAAGTTCATCCATGTGTATCATATACCAGATTTTTTTTTACTTTTTAAGTCTAACCAATATTCCAGCATGTGTACACTCCACAGTTTGTTTATCCAAGTGACTACAGACAATTGAGATACTTCTACCTTTCAGCTACTGTGAATTATGTTGCTATAAACAAGGATACACAAACATCTGTTCAAGTCCTTGCTTTCAATTCTTTTGGTTATATATACACAGAGTGAAATTGCTGGATTATATGATAAATCTATTGTTAATTATTTTAAGAAATTGCTATACTGTGTTGCATAACACCTGGACCACTTTACATTCTCACCAGCAATGAATGAGAGTTCCTATTTTTCCAAATACCAATACTTTCTATATTCTGTTTTTTTTGTTTTGTTTGGTTTTATTAATTTTTTTTGAAAATGACCATTTTAATGGGTATGAGGTATTATCTCATGGTGGTTTTGATTTGCATTTCCTTGATGATTAGTGATGTTGAATACCATTTCGTGTATTTGACCATATTTATGTCTTCATTGGAAAAATCTTTTTAAAATCCTTTGCTCATTTTTAAAATGAGGTTGTTTTTGTTTTGTTTTGTTTTGTTTTGTCAAGCTGTAGGAGTTCTTTATATATTCTGGATATCAATCCCTTATCATGGATGTAGTTTGAACATATTTTATCTCATTTCATGGATTACCTTTTTATTCTGTTGATAGTGACCTTTGGTGCACAAAAGTTTTTAATTTTGAAGTCAAATTTATCTTTTTTCTTTTGTTCCCTGTACTTCTGGTATTATGCCTAAGATATTATTGCCAAGTTCAATGTTGTAAAGCTTTCCCCCTATGTTTTATTCTAAGAGTTTCATAGTTTTAGCTTTCAAGTATATGTTTCTGTATGATTTGTTTTTTTCCTAATTTCCTTTATTTTTAATATATCAACATAGAAGATATAATTTATAGAAAGATCTAAAAATTGATGAGACATGGTAGGTTGTATTAGTAAAAATAAACATTGTCCTCATTTTGGAAGACTCCTAGGGAAAGCTTGCTAATCACTCTCTTTTGCAATTTAAGACTTTTTATCATTTAGTTTGCAATTTAAGACTTTTTATCATTTAACCTTTTAGAAGGTTCTCATACATATCCATACTAAATCCATTCAACCCATCAAAACACAAGTCCTATTATTATTCCATAAAGAAGAAAAGAAGTTGATCAAAATTCTCACTACTTATATTCTCCATAGGCATGAAGGAATAATGTGCTTGCTGAGAGAATGAAGTTTTTAAAATGCTTTCTTGATGAAAGGGTTGGAATAGCCCAATAATAAGTAGATCTGGATGCAAAAAAAAATAATTTACTCCATTAGAAGAATGCAGTTTCTTGGCTCTTACAGGAAGAAAAGCTGATTGACCTATAAATAAAAAATGCAACAAACTCTCTGGTTAGAACCTTGAGAGGCTCTATGTGTTATGCCTTATGTGAAATACAGATATTAAATTGGTTTACCATAACTATCTGACTCTATGTGGCATGTGTGTTTAACTGATAATATTTTTCTAAGGTTCTTATTTATTTCTTTGCTTTCTTAACAACTCAGATTCCATAAATGGGACAATTCTGTCCTATATAGCTCACATATAAATGATAGGCATCAACTAGGTCAGAAGTGCTAGGGAAGCTTATTTGATAATATAGACCCTGGTCCCTACCTTGAAATATAGAATAAAATTTTGGAGAATGGTGTTCAAGAATCTATGGTCATTCTAATGATCTTTTCAGTTTGAGAACCAGTGTCTTATCTACGTGAAAACATCTATCACTTACTTGATTTTGTTAACAATAAATCACATTGCCTATAGGATATTAGCAAAATCTTAAATCTGAATTTCCCCACACATTTCTTTCAAAACCTTATAGATTGAAAAGGAATATAAATAAAGTCATCCATAAACCATACTCAGTATACTGTGAGACAGAGATTACTACAGATTTTAATTTGCATATCCAAGGGAAAGAAACAGCCCAAACTAGAAAGATTGACTCTGAAGCCCACACTAGCATGGATTGACTCTGAGGCCCACACTCTCCCAAAGTATCACCTGTTGAAGAAAGTGAACACTACACAGGAATAAGGAGAGAATAGTGATGACTAGTGTTGGTGATTGTCTTAGCTGCCTAGGGCTTCTATAACCTGTTACTATAAACTAGGTAGCTTAAAGCAGCATGAACTTGTTCTCTCACAATTTTGGAGACTGGAAGTCTGAAATCAAGGTGTCAGCTAGTTTGGCTTCTTTTGAAGCCTCTGAGAGAGAATCTGCCCCATGCCTCTCTCCTAGAGTCTGGTGGTTGCCAGCAATCCTTGGTGTTCTATATCTTGTAGCTTCATCATTTCATGGTCACATACTCTTTTTCTCTGTGTCATTACATGACCTTCTTCCTTCCATGTGTGCCTGCACCTCTTCGTCTCCACATGTCTCTTTCATTAGGAAGATGCCAATCTTTGGATTTAAAGCCTACCCTAATCCAGCATGACCTCATCTTAACTTGGTTATATACACATAAACTTTATTTCCAAATACAGTCACATTCACTGAATCAGGATGCACATAAATTTTGAGGGGACACCTTTCAGCCAAATATAGTGCTATTATATGGATAAAGTCACCCCCAGAGGCAATGGTCTCACCCTGAGTGAGGAAATACTAAGAACAGGTCTGAGATTCCATAAGTGAGACTATTGACTATTGGAGGAAATTAAAGGAAAAAAGTGGCATGAGAACAGAAGGGAGCAAAACGTGGCCATTTTGGGTAAGCACCAGTTCTGTGAGAGGCTGACAGCTTTCAAGGGGAGGTAACCTTTAGGAGTTTGGTAGTAAAAAAGTTTAATGTAAGGGGACTATAGAAATACCGCCCCCCCCCACACAAAATCAGAAGACGTGGTAACCACTTTTGTACTCTCCCAAAGTATCACCTCTTGAAGAAAGTGCATGTCACTATCACAAGAGGGAACTCTTCAACCCAGTGCACCATCATTGTCTGCATAAGACCTCCTATTATTGGTGATGTACAAAATATAAGCCATTTTCAAAATGAATAGAAAATGTCTGGCGACACTTGAAGAGAGTTGTTATAAGAAGTAAACCTAAAAAGAAACAAAACATTTCAGCTTATGAAAGTTTACCCTAAAATAAAATCACAAAGCAGAAGAAAACTGTAACACTTAAACCTGACTTAATGATCTGCAAATGAACATTTGTAGTATGGAAAAAAAAATCCTTGAAACAAGAATTCAAAAAGTCAGAGCAAAAAAAAAAACAACAAAAATCAAGATGATGTGAAAAGAAAAAAAAAACTGGCTTAGAAAAGAAATTGAACAAAAAGATATCATCAACTCAGAAATAAAAATAAAATCACAAGTTCTAAACAAAATAGATTAGACTGAAAACATAATAAGGGACATTAAGTAGAGGAAGTAAAAGATCCAGAGGAATGGAAACGAAATTAGAAATTTATTTATTTTTTTAAAGATTTTATTTATTTATTTTTAGAGAGGGAAGAGAGGAAAAGAGACAGAGAGAGAGAGAGAGAGAGAGAGAGAGAGGGAGAGAAACATCAATGTGCAGTTGCTGGGGGTCATGGCTTGCAACCCAGGCATGTACCCTGACTGGGAATCGAACCTGCGACACTTTGGTTCACAGCCTGTGCTCAATCCACTGAGCTATGCCAGCCAGGGCAAAATTAGAAATTTAAAAGAATCTGAGATACATGTGACAAACAGAGGACAGATAAGGAAGAGCTAGCATTTACATGGTTGAAGTCCCTGGAAAAGAAAAACAAAAAAGGATAAGAATCAACAATAAAATATGAATTCAAGAAAACTTTCCAGAAACAAATACCTGAATCTACAAGTTCTAAGTCCTTGCCATACACCTGAGAAATTATGGAATAAGTAATTTCAGACATATACCAGTGAAACTTCAACACTATAAAGAAAATTTTTAAAAAAATCCTCTGGGCATCAAAGCAAATAAAAAATGCAAAGAAAATTAGTTTTTGTTTCAAAAGTTATCAACAATAAACAAGACCATAGTGGAGAACATTTTTAAGAAATTCAAGAATGTGGTCCAAAGATTGTATTTAGCCAAGTTATCTTCAACAGCTTTGAACACACAATACTTCCTATCCTCCAAGCCCTTCATGAGAAATGTCCAAAGAGACAGACTTAATTCAAATCATAGAGGTCTGGGAAAACTTTGGCAAAAAGACTAACAGTAAGCCATTTAACTGTAGATCTAAGACTAAAATAAATGTCAGGGCAAGGGTGGAAAATAGTGTAATTCTTTATTGTTAAGACAAAGTATAATAATGCAACTAAAAAACTGGAAGAAGGGAGAAAGGAAAAAATAGAATAAGTATATTGATGCATAAGAAATAGGTAGAAATAAAAATTTTTAAATTGTGATGTAATTTAGAGTTCACAAACCAAACAACAAAATTTTCCTGGAGTGAGAACTATTTCTTCACTCATTAATGACCTCACAACGATTCAAGCTTGACCTCTTTTTCCATCATGAAGGTAGTATTGCTGGAGCCATGGGATTAACTAGATACTGAATGTTTCTTTGTTTTCTTAATAGGATGGGACTTGATTCCAGGGTGAGGAGATGGAAGTAAGACTCTAGTACTCAAGAAAAATATTTAATGAGGGTGTATGTGTGTGTAGGTGTGCTGGAACTTGCTTTCTGAGCTTTTCTGATTTCTATACTCTTTCCTAAACAAACTAATCATTAAACACTTTCTCAGCTCAGAAATGCTGTATCTACATCCTGACTTAGACTACCTGCTATTAAATGTCACATTCCCAGACAGAAATCAACATCACTAGGAGAAGTTCTATAAGTGGTGGTGCAGAATTTAATTTTATCCTCTCTGGGCTCCGAATTCTTCATTCTAATTGTTAGAGCCCATGGAAACCAGGTGTACTACTAGTGTAATATAGCCACCACTTACTAAGTTATCATTCCATGTCAGGTGTTATGCTTGTAAAGCCTCCCTAAATGTAGTTAACATTTAGCTTTGATTTTTATATGTGTTGACTCATTTGATGTTCACAAAAGAATCCTATGAAGTAGGTGTTATTACTCTTCTTATTTCATAGCTGAAAAAACTGAAACTGAGATTAAGTATATTATACTGCCCAATGTCACCATGCCTTGTGAGTTACAGAAAGAACTCAAATCCAGATCTGCTTAACATCACAGCCTATTCACTTAACCACAATATTATTTCTGGATGGGATCTTTGACTCAAAATTGTATAAAGATGAGGAGAGTATGTTAACGGTGCCTGAGACACACTACATTTTGCAACTATAAGATAAAAGTCTGACATCATCCTCACTAAAAATGAAATAGTAAAACAAGAAAAGTTTGTTAATTTATCTTATGAGAGAGAGTCAATCCTTACTTCTTAATTTTTAAGACCAGTAAATAGAGGTTTAGTCTCATTACTTTATAGTTTTAAAATGTTCAAAAGTAACTAATTTTTATAATTTATGTATGCAAGTCAGTGAAAAAAAACCCTCACACTCAACCTCAACATAAAAGAAAAATAGGAAAGGCATCACTAGAAAAGTCACTTAAAATATGGATCATAAATTGATTAAGTAAATTTTGGAAGATCCCTACAATTAAATATCAAGTGGTTGTTAAAATACTGAAACTATGTGTAGCTATAGAATGCTATTTTAAATTATTAAATAAAGAAAAATTTACAACATAAAGGAATTTTACATGAGTAGTGTATTTATAAGTGCATATTTCTGCATATATGTTTATTTGCATTTTAAAAATTACAATGAATGGTATGATTCCATTTTTGCAAAAATATATAGAAGAAAATATTTAGAATGAGAGAACTTAAAATACCCACAAAATTGTCTCTGGGTGATCATTTATGTTTTTTTCTTTATTCTCATGTGCTTTTTCTAAAATAAAAATCTACTGCAATCACAGTGATAGAATTTTATTAAGTAAAAAATTGGAGAGCCAATCACCTGTTTCACAGAAATACAGGCCCTGCCACTTTCAGTTCCTTTATGGGACACCTGGGCTGGAATTCCTCCAAGGGCAGCTGGAGATCTGGAAAGTAGTAGATCACTTGGGAGAAAAACCACTGGAAACTCACTGTTTGGCTTCTCAGTGGGACTTGTACAAACAGTGTGTGCCTCCATCTGGTTCTTTGACTTACTTCCCTGCCATGTACCTGCATGTCACCGGGTTCACTCAGGTCCTGCTCACGGGCTGTGGGCCAATGCTCACTTGCATAGTAGTGTATTATGTTATGACAGAGCTGGTAACTAGATGCAATGAAACATGAAGACAATTGAGGTGTGTGCTGCTGATGTCACATCATAGGGTGAGGAGTGCGATAGGGAGATCTATCCTTAAACATCTTGATTCTTTTTTACTAATGGCTGCTTTTGCATGGCTTTTTTTTTTTTCCTGTGTAACTTCATCTGGAAATCAGTTTTCTCATTATTACCTGATTTCAAATATTTCTTGAGAGATTTTAACTAGGCTACTTGTCTGGTTATTCTGGCACCTTTCAGATAAGCTGGCTCCAAAGTTATGAGGTAACTTGGCTTTATCTAGCAGTTTTATCAGGAAGGTTTTCAGAATGAAGTCTTCTATTTGAAATTTCTATAGAATGATAGCTTTTAGAGCTGGAGTGTCTAAATGTATATACAGTAACTTGGTTAGACTGGAGTCCACTTAAGGATTCTTTCCAGGGACATGCTCAGATTACCAGTTGACTCCTTGAGTTGGGGTTCAACAGGCTAAGTCACTTCTCATTTTTCTTGATGGAAGCTGGTATCAATAGGGAACATTCAGAATTGGAAAATTTCAATCCAATCCAGCTGCTCCTACATTAACCTAGATGTAGGTTTCAATTTTTTTTTTTATTTTGGTGTTCAACATGGAAAATGCTTTCCCAAGGTCTATCAGCTTATAAAGGATGATTTTGTAAAAAGCCCATTGAATAGATAAAGCCTTTGAAGTAGAAAGCAATGAAGGGCTTAACTAGAAATAAACATCAAACTGTAGACAAAAGATTAAGACCAAAGTTAATATATGTTAAGCCAAAATATGAGAAAAATAGCAAAACGCAAAGTTTGAAATTAACTTTTAATGGAGGGTCACAAGAATTATAACTTTAGGTTGGTACTTACTATTTGCAGAAAAAGGGTTAACTTATCATATGTTGCATTTAAGAGACATCAAGATGTCTGCCTATAGATGCCTGTAAAAATAAGGACAATTTTATAATGAGATATAAACTGGATAGTTGATCTATATTTATAAACTATTGGAATGCAAACTGAGAGTGTAACAGAACCACCTTTGGGTTCTATTACCTACTGCTGAAAAAAAATGCTATGACTCCCAAAGCCAGAGTCTTATGAAAGGGAAAAAATATGTATTCAAAAGTTATACAGGATTAAAACAATGATGGAATTTTTCCATTAAACCCCTCTCCCTTAAAAACAAAAGAAACACCCACAAACTGTCCTGCCTCCCTCTTGCCAAACCAGGTCAGTCAGAAGTACTGTCTCTCAGGAAAAGATAGAAATCTGTAGCTTAGTTAGGCAGATTCCCATTTTAATGTTCTGGCTTCTCCCAGTCATGGGTGTTCAGCTAGGCTCCTGCTCTCAATCCAAAACCACATGGCCCCTCCTCATGGTGGGCCAGTGGAAGTCCTGCATCCTTTGAAATCATGGCCAAGACCACTTTCTCCACTCCCAAGCCACATGGTTAAGAGACCCACATGACTGTTCCAAGCTAGAGTTTAAATCCCAGCACAGATCTTCCTCTGTAACCCCATTTCTGACTCCTCCCACAAAGGGTACATCTGCCAATACTCTGGTCTCTTCTACCTTTCTCAGCTGCCATTTTTACTCTGGACATGTTTGGCCCCATGACATGGGGGAAACATCTTCCTGCTCTCTCTTTGGCATAGCAAGACCCTCCAGCTACCTCATGAGTCAAAGTCATGCCCATCTCCCTGGCTCCAAGCTTTTGCCACAGCTGCTTAATCTATCTATGAAGTTAACCAGTTGTTATTAATATTCAAAGTAACTCTCAATGGTCATCTTCCACTTCACCTTTCCCTCCCCCAGTCAGGTTAGTGGGTTACTTCTGTATTTTTGGGACTTCTATATTCCCTGTTACAAGAGGAGACATAATGACATTTAAAAGTGATGAAAAGTAAGAATGCTTATCTGTGTGCCTAATATTAAGCAAGAATATTAGTACCCTATCTGACTGGAGCCACTGTTTTGGTAAATTTTGCAGATACAATCAGCCTTTACTGAATTTTACTTCTTATTTTTATAATCTTTACTTCTACCTATTTATGGGAATCCCATGTTTCTCTTCTTGGATAGCAAGACGCATACTTTGTCTCTCTAAGTGCAGTACTCAGTATAGACCATGGCACACAATAGATTTCTAATACATTCACTAATTTAGCATTTATTTAATGATTGACTTTTACATATATAAACTATGGTAGGCCCTTGGAAAAGTCAAAATCCCCTTACAGAGAAATTTATAAGACTTTTTAATTGGTTTTGTGTGTTTTTCTTGTTTTATTTTGTGTTGTAATAAAGGCAATCTTGACACTGGATTGTGACTTAGGGCAAGAAGGAGAAGCTTCTTATAATAGATGCTAAAAATTAATTGGGCTGCATATATATATATATATTTCATATATATTTAATTGTGCCCACTCCCTTTTGCAGCCCTTTCCCTGGAACCATAACTAGTAGGCTTAACTTTCTATTTTTTTTCTGAACAGTTTTCTCAAAATAACCAGAGTGACTCCTTTGTATTAGGATATTATATTTATAGGTACAGAAAGACCAGATGATCAAAGTCAATAAACTACAAAGAAAAACAACACAAAATAATTTACATTTAAGTATCCTTGAAAGTCAATAACATTATTTTAATATATTTTATTTGTGAGCTTTTACAAAAAATTGTATAATGATTGTTAACATTCAACTTCTTTAATTACCACTAATACAATAAGTTAAATACAAGAATCTATTAATGATAGTAACTAGTAAACAATAAATGTTAACTGAACCTGTGCCTACTGATTTTCTGAAAGACTGTAAATGAAAGGAAATCAAGTTCAACAAAATCAAACAAACTTTGGCCCCAGCACCATACACTTCTTTTCCCCTTCTCCTCCTTTCTTTCTTAGTCTTTATTCCTCTTTCCATCTATTTATTCATTTATTTAACAAATCACCTTAATGGTCCAGGCACTGGACTATGATCATGGTAATAAGTACCTTGCTTTCTTTGCAGGCTGTAATTGGGCTGCTGATGAATGGTACTTCCTGTTGAGAATTAAAATTGATTTTTAAGAATTGTTCAAGGATATTGAATGAATGAACCCATATGTTTTCTCTGTAATAAAAATTACTGTGTAAAGCACAGTCTCAGAACTTTGGCACCATTGACATTTCAAGCTAGATAACTCTTTGTTGTAGGGTGCTGTCTTATGCTTGGTAGGATGTTTAGCAGCATCCCTGGCCTCTACTAACTAAATTCCAATAACACCACCCAGTTGAAACAGCCAATAATATTTTTAAACATTGCTAAATGTCAAAAAAAAACATCTTTAGTAAGAAACCATTGGTATAAAAGAAACATAAAAAAGAGTTTTCTTGGTGTTGCTTCTCAAATTCCTATGTTTACGGATGGATTTTAAAGGGCTTATACTAAATACAAACTCATGCAGGAGGGAGGTGTGGGTGTATGAGTGTATATGCAAACATGCCAGCTAATTTACGGTGATAGATGGAAATGCCAACAATTTTTTAAGATTTTATTTATTTTTAGAGAATGGGGAATGGAGAGAGAAAAAGGGAGAAAAACATTGATGTGTGAGAGAAACGTCAATCCATTGCTTCTCCAACACACCCCAACCAGAAATCAAACCCACAAACCCAGGCATGTGTCCAGACCACAAATCAAATCAGTGATTATCACTCTGCAGGACAATGTTGAACATACTGAGTAACACTAGTTGGGGCAAAATTTTGACAATTTAAGGTCTGTTGGCAATTTTTCCTAAACACTCTTTTCCAAGGTCTTGCATTTAAAGAAACAATATTGGCTTTTATCTGACACTTACAGCAATGAAATTTACTGAGTATTAAAGAATGCATCAATTAAACTTACTGTGACAGCTTTCTTTTCTTTTCTTGAAAACCCGAGCCATACACATTGTCCTACAAAAGTTTTAATTCAATGTTTACAATAGCTATCTTTCTATTAGTTTTAGGTTGACCAAATTTATGATTCATCAGGCCTGTATTTTCTGTATTATTTGTAAATTCTTGCTCATTTTAAGACATTGGAATTATAATTTACTAATTTAAATTATTTTGGAGGTTTGTGGTGGTTGTAACTTTTTGTATGACATATTGTTGGTCATATCTATGATTTATTTGCTGCTGAGTCCTTTGTCAGAAACACAGCTCCCAATTATCCAATTAATTATAATATTGTTCTATGGGAAAACTTCAGCAATAGAAACTGTTCACTAATTATAATAAAAAAAAGAGTAGCATACTATCAGATAAACTAAAATTTTGTTTTGGTTGCAAATAACCAGCATTCACAAGACAAGTCCAAAGTAACTCCATCTATCATGGATTTATATTGTGCAGTTTCCCATGCTGAATGGGACAATGCTTGTATCTTTTACTGTCAAGATGACCAATTGGTGAGAATTAGTCTGAACAATTTCCAATTTAAAAATAATTATTTTGTTAACTACATGTGACAGTAATCTAACTTTTGAAAAACTACACATCCAGGCAATTAAGTATATCCAAAAAGAAATGACTTAACCATATTATGATGTGGCACCCACTATTTACTTTTCAAAAAAGAACACTGCTTTGCTTTTAGTTAAGTTTTATCCCAACAATATCTAATGATGCTGTTTAGACACTTGCTGCTCCAGTCACAGGGCACACCCCTGGTCTGCTCCAGTCCTGCCAACCCCTACTGTACTTCATGGCTTCTGAATTTCTGGACTTCGAAACACACTTAGTCTACCTTTATAGGGCATACCACTACAAGAGGGGGTTGGGGGTAGTGGACAAACACTGCCATCTGCCTCTAGGCCACATGCTCATTGATTTAGTAATTCATTGTGGTATAGAAATGTTAGAGTGGGAAATCAATGTGCATCTTAGAACTGAGAAAATAATATCTCCTAAATCTCTAATAACTCACTGGAAAAAAAACATACAATCTAAAAAAGGTGTCGTTGCTCTGCAAATGCAATTGCTACATCATTTTCCTTGTCTCATTGTCCAGCCAGATTCTTGCTTTTAGAAAGAAATTCTGGAGGGGATTCCAAAATGGCTGCAGAGTAGCTGGAAGCTCAGTCCACCTTGCTCCCAGCCCCAGACTGGTCTTTTAGTTAAGCTACAGAGTAATCAACTTGAAAATCGAGTTGAGTATGTGAGTGTATGAGTGCCTGTGCACAGGCGAATGTACAGGCAAGTGTATGAGTGTGTCAGTGCATGTCTGTGATGGCATTCAGGGGTGGGCAGCCTGGGATCTCCTGGTGGAGCTGCTGCTGGCGCCGCCACCCAGCCTGGCACTTCTGGCAGTGCAGGCTTGGAGTGGGAGCCATTTTTTGGAACTTACAAAATCCCCCTTGGGAAGAAGTTGCTGGAGTAGCCACGCCTCTGTGCCTTCCACACTGGGCAAGGCCACATGCCTTGCTGTTGCTGGGAGCCAGGGTCTAGAAATTGCAGTATTTTCTGAAGAGAGGGCTATAACTTCTCTGGCCCTGGGTGCTGCTGGAACCATAAATCAGACAGAGTCTGATTGAGGAGGCTGTGAATTGGCTGAGGAGCCAGGAACACCAGGGGCAGAGAGAGGTGGTTGGGTACAGAGGTCATGGTGGGAGTGCAGCAGTGGGAGCATGAGGCTGAAACTCACTGGAGGGAGCAGCACGAGTGCACCATGACTATCTTCTGTTATACAGTTTTGCTGCTGGACTTTTGCTTTTCCTTCCCTCATCCCATCAGCATGATATGAGACTTGGAAGAAGATGATGCATACAAGATCTATTCTATTGATTTAGGAGAGAGAGATGCATCATTGTGAGAGAGAAACAATAATAAGTTACTTCCTATACATGCCCCAACAGAGGATCCAACCCACACCTGGAAGTTCTCTTAAGGCATAGGCAGACAGGGAATGGGTTGAGCCTCGTAGCCAGATGGAGGAAAGTTTTCACCAATGAACAGGTCACTAACAATCAGGACCCAAATACAACAGGAAACTCCACATAACCCATACAAAGATCATTCCTAGAGCATGCAGATCAGGAGATCAAGGATCCTGCACTGTGGAGAAGTGAAAACCACTGGAGATAAATCCACCATCTTGTTTTTTAATTTTTTTTTCCCTTAAAGGGGAAAAGCAATGGTTTTGTGTTTGTGGCTACCCACCTTGGGCCCCAGAGAAGGGAGGGAGTTACAGACTGGAGTTGTGTGAAGAAAGTCTGGAGTGGAAGGCACTAGGGAGAGACTTGGGAGAGTAGCTATAGGGTTTTTGGGACCTAGGTATACCTCGGCTCCACAAAGACCGTCTTTCTCAAGAAGAGCTAGCCCCTCCCAAAGGAAAATTGATTACCTTCCCTGGTGGGATACCATACTGCCACCCTCTGGAATTCCCCTTGCCACATCCTCTGAAATCCTGTTTGCTCCACCAAGCAACAATTTTTGTTCTTTCCTCAGGTTTCTTGTCTTGGTGTTCTGTTTTGTTTGTTTGTTTTGTCTTTCTTTTCTCCCATCCTGCATCCTAACCCTTGCTGAGGAAACAGCAACACAAATGGTCTCAGGGGTAATCAGAGACTGATTGTAGGGTGCAGCCAACCCATACACTATTCTGGGAAACAGACTGGTGCTTCTTCCTCATGGGAGAGCCACAAAAACACTTTCCCAACATCCAGCAGAGCCAAAATCTGGGCTCTGGAAGCCTACTGGGGCTCCACCCTGCCAAGTGAAGGGAAATAATCCTGGACAGACTCAGAATAGTGGCTAGGGGGAGGGAGAACACACCCACCATCTTATCTGAAGTCTGAAAGGCACCTGCTATGGGAGATCCAGGAATCACAGCCCCTGTTTCTGCCAGAAGCCCTCTCAGAAATACTTGGGTTTGTAACTAGTCTAAGTGTGACAGCACACAGAGACAGGCAGAGGTAGATCTTGTGGTGACTTGGGACATTTGCTGACACATCCCTGAACCAAATGTTGATAAAAGCTTGCTTGCAGAGCAGCTTGGCCCACCCTGGGGGCAGCCAAGCCTGGAGGAATTAGCCACAAACTGTGGATTGCTTGTAACTTCAAAATGTCAGCTGAAGGCCAGAGATAGACAGCACCTGACATTGTCTTACACTAGACTCAAACATCAGAGCACTATGCAAATAGTACAATAAGAAGGTAAGATTTAAACCCTGTTGAGACAAATCCACTTTTTTTTTACATTATTTTCACTATTTCATTCTTTATCATAGCCATTGTATTAATTTTTGTCATTTTTAAAAAATTTTTGGTTCTCTAATTTTTCCTTCATATCTCCTAATATACTCTTATCTCTGTTACTCCATCATTCCCTTCTTCTCCCCTTTTATTGTGTTTGTTACTTTTTCTGTGCTTCTTTTCCCCATTTTCCTATTTCAATTTATTACGAGTATTAGTTCTTTCTCCTCTCATAATCACTTTTCTTTCCTTTGGTCTTCTCATATTCTTTTTTCTTTTCTCTACTATTAAATTTCTCTTTCCACTTTTATTATTCTTTGCTCTCTTGTCATTGATCTGGCTGTGGTGGTTGCAGGGTGTTACTTGTACTGGTGTTGTTTTTGTATTGTTTTGCTTTGTTCTGCCAACACCTATACAAAAGTGTCCAACACATGGTGGGGACTGAACCTCTTAGCCAGCTGGAAGGCAGTTCCCACATATAAATGGGCCAATAAAAATCAGGACCCAAATACAACACAAGAATCCACATAACCCACAAAGAGGGCACTCCTAGAGCATCCAGATCAGGAGATAAAGGAGTGTGCACCAGAGATTCCCAACACATAAGACCACTTCACAAGACAGATATTCAAAGCAAATCAATATAATACATATAAATAAATGCAAAGAAACAACTAATATGAGGGGGAAAGATAACAACCACCAAATAAAAGAAAAAGAGGAATCTCCAGAAAAAATAACTAAATTAAATCGAGGCAAGAAATTTATTACACATAGAATTCAATGCAATGGTTATAAGGATGTTCAAGGAACTTAGTGGTAACTACATCAGCATGAACATGGATATAGGAAACTTGGATAAGAACCAGTTGGAAGGGAAGAATACAATATCTGAAATGAAGAGCATGTTAGAAGGAATTACAAAAGAGTAAGATGAAGTAGAGTGTCAAATCAGCTAGCTGGAAGACAAGGTAGAAAAAAAAACAACCAATCAGAACAACATAATGAAAAAAGACTCAAAAAGAATAAAGATAGTTTAAGGGAGCTTTAGAAAACATGAAAAATGAAAAATATTCACATGGTAGAGATACTAGAAGAAGAAAAGAAATGAGGGATAGAAAATCTTTTTGAAAGAAAGAAAAATTCCCTAACTGGTGAGGGAAAATGTCAAGCAAGTCCAGGAAGCACAGAGGGTCCCAATCAAGATGAACCCAAAGACACCTACTGTAAGACACATTGCAGTTAAAATGGCAAAATTTAAAGACAAAGAGGGAACCTTAAAGACAGCAAGGGAGAAACAGGTAGGGAGAAACATATGAGGGAACTCCGATAAAGCTGTCAGCTGGTTTCCCAACAGAAACACTATAAGCCAGAAGGGGTTGGCACAAAATATTCCAAGGAGTAAAAAACAAAAGACCTGCAACCAAGACTGATTGATCCAGAGAGGCTCTCATTTAAAATGGAAGGATAAAGACCTTACAAGATAAAAGTAGGCAAAAAGAATATATATCCACCATGCCAGCAACGCAAGAGATCCTAAAGAGACTGCGTTCAGAAGAAGAAAATATAGAGAGATAGAGGAACACAAGTACAAAGGGAAAATGGCAATTAATAAGTACCTATCAATAGTAATTTTAAATATAAATGGATTAAAAGCTCCAATCAAAAGATATAGTGTAGCTGAATGGGTAAGAAAACACAAACCACATATATGCTGTCTATACGAGACCCACCTCAGAACAAAAGATCTACACAGGCTGAAAGTAAAGTGATGGAAAAAATATTCCATGCATATGGACATGAAAAAGCTGGGGTAGAAATATTTATATCACACAAAATAGACTTCAAAACAAAGGTCATAACAAGAGACAAGAAGGGCATTACATAATAGTTAAGCAAGTAGTCCAATAAGAAGATATAACTCTTGGAAATGTATGCACCAAATATTGGAGCACCTAAATTTACAAAGAAGACACTGGACAACTTTAAGAAAGAGATTGATGACAATATAGTCATTGTAGGTTATTTTAACACTCCACTGTCACAATGGATAGATCTTCCAAACAAAAAATCACAAATATTACAGCATTGAATGACACTGTAGATGAAATGGAATTAATTAATATTTACAGAACATTCATCAAAAAGAAGCAAAATATATGCTCTTCTCAAATACACATAGATCATATTCAAATATAGACCACATGGAGGATACAAAACAAGACTTAAAAATTTCAAGCAAATAGAAATCATATCAAGCCTCTTCTTGGATCACAATGGCTTTAAACTAGAAGCCAACCTCAAGAAAAAAGCTCAAAAACATTAAAAAAGAGGCTGAAAAACATGTTATTATGTAGTGAATGGGTTAACAATGAGATAAGAAAAAGAGATAAAAAAGCATCTGAAAACAATTGAAAAGAAACACACAAGGAATAAAGACGTTGGCCAAGTAGTGGAAAGGGAATCCACTTGCTCTTGCACCCAACTCAAACACTTAGCTAATCTTCCAAAAAGTAAATAGAACATTCAATGGAATCTTAGGTGATATGAAGTTTGGAAGCCAAGGAGTACAGAAGACACTTCTCAATGGGCAGTATGGAGATTTTATGGGTGGAAGGGGAAATATCCCATGTGTGGTGCCTGCAGCCATGAAGAGCCTGGCCAGAAATCACAGCTTTGCAGCTCTCTCCCCTCCCAGGGCAGGGAATCCCTAGACCTGGTCCAAGAGTGACATGGATACACAAAGTTGAGGAGATCCAGGCTACACACACACAGCAAATAGCACACGCTGCAGCACCAAATACCAACAGGGAGAGAACCAGTGAGACAGGTGGGGATACTATCTGCACCTGGGTCAAGCAGAGGAGGTTGGCTGCAGCCAGCCATGACTTTGAGAGTGTCTTGACTTTGTGGAGAGGTGGCATGTATGGAAAGCCAGACAGTGATCAGTACTGCAGTGGAAGTACCCAAAAAGACTTTTTAAAAGGGGTGTGAGGCAGGCTAAGCAGAGACCCTATGCACAGCCACTCTGCCAGCAAGGGGAAAGGATTGAGGGTGCGATTTGCTCCCACTCAGGGCAGCTGGGAAGATTGATCAGAAAAGTGGAAATCGAGAGGATTTCTCAGCCCTAGCCCCAGTGCAGCTGGCGGGGCAGAGGCTGTGCAAAGTGGGAGAGTGTGGGCCTCTGCCTGCTGTGAGGGCAGTGGGCTGAGAAATGGAAGGTTGGGAGCTGTGCCCCTGAGTTTAATTAAAGCCAGAGAGAGTCCCTTTCCCTGGCTGACATAGAACCCCTGGGAAAGAAAGGTCTCATCCAGCCACCACCTCTTGCAGGAGCAGGGAAGATCTACAAAACAGGCAGGTCAGGCTCAAGAATGCTGCAGGGTGCATTTCCACAAGATAAAGACAGCAAGAGGGCCTAAAGGGCCCATACTGAACTTCTCTCGGAGACAAAATACACTGGTTCTTATTTAAAAAATTAATTTTTTATTGTTCAAGTACAGTGGTCTCCATTTTATATTTTCCCCCACCACTTCCCCCCAACCCCAGCCATCCCCACCTCCCACCCTCCATCCTACCTCACTTTGGTACTGTCCATGTGTCCTTTATACTTGTTCCAGCAACCCATCACCCCTTTCCCCTATTACTCCTCCTGTCTCTCCTCTGGTTACTGTCTGTTTGTTCTTAATTTCAATGTCTTTGGTCATATTTTGCTTGCTTCTTTGTTTTGTTGATTAGGTTCCAGTTAAAGGTGAGGTCATATGGTATTTGTCTTTCGTCACCTGGCTTATTTCACTTAGCATAATGCTCTCCAGTTCCATCCATGCTGTCACAAAATGTAGGAGCTCCTTTCTTTCTGCTGTGTTGTATTACATTGTGTAAATGTACCATAGTTTTTTGATCCATTCATTTACTGATGGGCACTTAGGTTGCTTCTAGCACTTGCCTATTGTAAATTGTGCTGCCATGAACATTGGGGTGCATAGGTTCTTTTGGATTGGTTCATGGTTCTTAAGATATAATCCAAGCAGTGGAACTGTCAAATCAAAAGGCAGTTCCATTTTCAGTTTTCTAAGGCAATTCCATATTGTTTTCCACAGTGGCTGCACAGGTCTGCAATCCCACCAATGGTGCACTAGGGTTCTCTTTTCTCCCCAGTATCTCCAACACTTATTGTTTGTGACTTTGTTTACGATAGTCATTCTCATGGGTTCAAAGTGGTATCTCATTGTGGTTTTAATTTGCAACTCTCTGATTGCTAGCGATGGCAAGCATCTTTTCATATATCTCCGGGCCCTCTATATGTCCTCCTTGGAGAAGTGACTGTTAAAGTCCTTTGCCCATTTTTAATTTTTTTTTGTCTTCTTAGAGTGGAGTTGTGTGAGTTCTTTATATATTTTGGAAGTCAAACCCTTGTCTGAGGTATCATTGGCAAATATCTTTTCCCATACGGTTAGTTCTCTTTTCATTTTAATGCTGTTTTCTTTAGATGTTATTTTGATGAGATCCCATTTGTTGATTCCTTCCTTTATGTCCCTTGTGCTAGGAGACATATCAGTGAAAATATTGCTGTGTGGAACATCTGAGATTTTCCTGCCTATGTTCTCCTGAAGAACTTTTATTTAGTCAAGGCTTATATTTAAGTTCTTATCCACCTTGAATTTATTTTTGTGTATGGTGTAAGTTAGTGATCGAGTTTCATTTTTTTGCATGTGACTGTCCAGCTCTCCCATATCATTTGTTGAAGAGGCTATTTTTACTCGGTTCTATGCTGTTTTTCCATTTTCACATATTAATTGACCATAGAAACTTGGGTTTATTTCTGGGCTCTCTATTCTGTTTCATTTGTCTATGTGTCTATTCTTATGCCATTACCAGTCTGTTTTGACTACAGTGGACTTGTAATACAGTTTGATATCAGGTATTGTGATCCCTGCTACTTTGCTCTTCTTTCCAAAAATTGCTGCAGCTCTTTGGGGTTGTTTATGGTTCCATATAATTTTTGAAGTGTTTGTTCTATAACTGTGAAATATGCCATTGGCACTTTAATATGGATTGCATTGAATCTATAAATGGCTTTGGGTAGTATGGACACTTTGATGATGTTAATTCTTCAAATCCATGAACATGGCATATGCTTCCATTTGTTTGTGTTTTCCCTAATTTCTTTCTTCAGTGTTGTGTAGTTTTCTGAGTACAGATCTTTTACCTCCTTGGTTAGGTTTATTCCTAGGTATTTTATTTTTCTCTTTGTTATGTCAAATGGGATTTTTCCCCTGACTTCTGATCCTGATATTTCATTGTTGGTATACAAAAATGCCTTTGATTTTTGAGTATTGACCCTGTATCATGCTATTTTGCAAAATTCATTTATTAGGTTGAGCAGCTTCTTGGTTGAGTCTGTATGATTTTCTATGTACACTGTCATGTCAGTTGCAAACAATAACAGTTTTTCTTACCCCTTTGCAAGTTGGATGCCTTTTATTTCTTTTCTTGTTTGATTGCTGTGACTAGGACTTCCAACATTATATTGAATAGAAATGGTGAAAGTGGGCATCCTTGTCTTGTTCCTGATCTTAGTGGGAAACTCTAAGTTTTTGCCCATTGAATATGATGTTGGCTGTAGGTCTCTTGTATTTGGCCTTTATTATGTTGAGGAATGCTACCTATATTCCCACTTTTCTGAGTGTTTTAATAAAAAGTGGGTGTTATGCCTTATCAAATGCTTTTTTTGCATCTATTGATATGATCATGTAACTTGTTCATGTGATGTATTACATTTATTGATTTGCTAATATTGTACCATCCTTGCATCCCTGGGATGAATCCCACTTGATCATGGTGTATGATCTTTGTAATGTATTGTTGGATGCAGTTTGCCAGTATTTTATTGAGGATTTTAGTGTCTGTGTTCATCAGAGATATTGGCCTGATGCTTTCTTTCTTTGTTGTGTCTTTATCTGGTTTTGGGATTAGAATGACGCTGGCTTCATTAAATGAGTGTGGGAGTCTTCCATACTTGGATTATTTGGAATAGTCTGTGAAGGATAGGGGTTAGCTCTTCCTTAAATGCTTTGTAAAATTCTCCTGTGAAACTGTCCGGTCCATGACATTTGTGTGTTGGAAGTTTTTTGATTACTGCTTCAATTTTGTCAGCTGTTATTGGTCTGTTTAGGCTTTCTGCTTACTCTTCATTCAGTTTTGGAAGATTATACTTTTCTAGAAATTTGTCCACTTCATCTATGTTTTCAAATTTCATGGCATATAGTTCTTCATAATAATTTCCTACAATCCCTTGTATTTCTGTAGTATCAGTTGTAATCTCTCCTCTTTCATTTCTGATTGTGTTTATTGGGTCTTCTCTCTTTTTTGTGTGTGATGAGTCTGCTTAAAGGCTTGTCGATTTTGTTTATCTTTTCAAAGAACTGGCTCCTGGATTTATTATTGATCCTTAGGATTGTGCTTTTAGTCTCTATGTCATTTAATTCTGCTCTGATTTTGGTTATTTCCTTCCTTCTACTTGCTCTGGGCTGTCTTTGTTGTTGTTCCTCTAGTTCTTGTAGATGTAGGGTTAGGTTGTTTATTTGAAATGTTTCTATCTTTTTTAGGTAAGCCTGTAACGCTATGAACTTTCCTCTCAACACTGCCTTCACTGTGTCCCATAAGTTTTGGACTGTTGTGAGTGCAAACACAGAAACATTTGATTTCTTCCTTGATCTCTTTCTTGACCCATTCATTGTTTAACAGCATGCTATTCAATCTCCATGAGTTTGAGTGGTTTTGAGTTTTTTCCCTGAGGTTGGTGTCTAATTTCAGTCCCTTGTGGTCAGAGAAAATGCTTGATATGATTTTTCAATTTTCTTGAATTTGTTGAGGCTTATTTTGTGTCCTATCATGTTTTCTGTCCTTGGAAATGTTCCATGTTCATTTGAAAAGAATGTGTATTTAGATTCTTTGGGATGAAAGGCTTTATGTATGTATCAGTGAAACCCATTTGATCTAGGGCAATGGTTCAATGCCGCAATACCTTGTTGATATTCTGTTTGAAAGATCTGTCCATTTTTGACAGTGGGTGTCAAAATCCCCTATTATAAATGTTTTGCTGTCCATAGGTCTTTCTTGAAGTCCTCCAATATTTCTTTATGTATTTTGGTGCTACTATGTTGGGTGCATATATATTTACAATGTTTATGTTTTCCTGATAGACTGTTCCCTTGGCTATTATGAAGTGACCTTTTAAGTCTCTTTTTATAGCCCTATTTTTGAAGTCTATTTTGTCTGATATATGTATTGCTACCCCAATTTTTATTTCCTGTCCATTTACTTGGAACATTTGTTTCTAGTCCTTCACTTTCAGTCTGTGTAGGTCTTTTGTTCTGAGGTGGGTCTTTTGTAGGCAGCATATGTGTGAGGCATGATTTCTTACCTATTCAGCTATTCTGTGTCTTTTGATTGGATCATTTACTCCATTTATGTTTAAGGTTATTATTAAAAGGTACTTATCATTGTCATTTTTTTTGTATGTGTTCCTCTCTCTCTCATTCTTTTTTTTCCCTTTTCTTAAAGCAGACCCTTTAGCATCTTCTGTGGTGCTGATTTGGAGGAGATGTATTCTTTTAACCTTCTTTTGTTTTACTCCATATTTGGCCTTCCGTTTTAATTGAGAGCCTTGCTGGATAATGTAGTCTCGGTTGCAAGCCTTTTATTTTTATTACTTGAAATATTCCTTGTTATTCTCTTGTGGTTTGGAGTGTTTCCTCTGAGAAATCGGCTGCTAGTCTTATTGGGGCTCCCTTGTATGTTACTTCCTGTTTCTCCATTGCTGCCTTTAAGATTTTCTCTTTGTCTTGGAATTTTGCCATTTTCATTATGATATGTCTTGAAGTGGGCCTATTGGGTTCCTCTTGATTGTGATCCTGTGCTTTCTGGACTTTTGTGACTTTTCTTTCATCAAATTAGGGAAGTTTTCCATCATCACTTCTGCAAACAGGTTTTCTATCCCTTGCTCTTCTTCTCTTTCTGGTATCCCCATTATATGTATATGATTATGTTTCATATTGTCCTGCATTTCCTTTACCACTTGATTGTTCTTTCTGAGTCTCTTTTCCTTTTTTTTTGGTCTTTCTGTGTGTTTTTTTCTGTAGTGTCCTTCAGTTTGCTAATTCAATTCTCTGTGCCATCCAGCCTACTTGTAATTCCTTTGAGTGTGTTTTTATTTCCAAGATTTTATTGTTCATTTCTTCCTGGGTTTTCTTTATAGTTTTTATTTCCTTTTTTATACTGTTGTAGCTCTTACTCAGTTCCTTGTAGTTGTCTGTGAGTTCATTGAGCATTGCTATAACCATTCTTTTGAATTCTATATCTGATAGTTTGCTTAACTCCATTTTCTTTAGCTCTTTTAGTGGGGAGCCTTTCATTCCTTTTGATTACATGTTCTTTTTCTCCCCATGTTAGGTGATTCTTTTTGTTTGTTTCTACATTTCCTGATGCTTTGCTTCACAGGCTGTCTTTGAAAGGTGAACTATGGTAGGAATTCTGTGGGATTCAGTGATGTGGGCTCTTTGGTCTCCTTGTGTGGATGCTCTCGATTTGCCCTTTCTTGTTTTTGTGTGGGCTCTCTTGTTCTTGGGGTTTTACCTTTTGTTAAAACCCAAAAGGTTTTCCTTTGTTGGTGGTTTCTTTCCTCCAATGGGTATACTGATGTTTGCAGCTCCCACCTATTCTTGTATGTGATCAGTGGCAGGGAGTATGCAAATTGGATTAAGACAGGGGAAGGGTATTCTATGGGATTTAAAGTACCAAAAGGTAGAGGAAAGATAGGAGATTCTTTGGATGAGTATAGTGTTAACTGTGATATTTCACCCAGCTAGCCACTTTTTATAAAAGGTGAAATAGAGGTAAGACTCTTGTTAGAGAGCAGAAAGAATGTGAGCTGAATCCAGGAAACAGAGCACTATTTCAAGGTTAGATGAGATATAGTGAGTGTAAAGGATAGAAATCAGGCATAGTGTGGAGAGAACAGAGTTAACCACAATAATAATAAACCTCAGGAATAAATTGAAGTGGGCTAGATCATGGAGTGTTGCTGTGTAGTATTTACAATTGCATAGAACAACAATTATTTAGACTATACTGGAACAACAATAATATGACAAGAAATATATGATTTGGATAGCTAGAATAGAAAGTACATGATCAAGAATAGTGTGTTATTGGAACAGGAGTGAAGTGAAAGAAGGAAAATTAAAATACAATAAAGAGAGGATAAGGAAAACCAGTGAAACAATGCAAATAAATGGAAATAAAATGAGGAAAACTAAACATATGAAAAGGAAATTTAAAAAATACTAATAAAATGAAAGAAGTAAAAATAGTGAAAAATAATAATAATACAAATAAAGAATAAAATGCCAGCTCTATTGGATAGCAAAGTGGTATTTGTCTCAGTTTCTCAGTTTTGGAGGTTAGCATTATGTTTCCTTTTTGGATATGTCTCTGGACCTTTCATAACTCCACTTCTTATTGTATCACTTGGAGGAAGAAAATAAAGAACAAAAGAGAGAGAGAAAAGAAAAAAAAAGCCTTCTGCTCCCTTTAAACCCACTGAGTGAGTTCTGCTGATCTTCCTGGATGTCACAGGAAGAGGGAGTCTGGACTTTGCTTTTCCCCTTTCCTATGGTTTTGTGAGGATGGGGGCCAGGTCTGGGCCACAGTAGTCACAGTTGCTCAGCCTCCATTTCAGGTCCTTGGTGAGCTGCCAGGACCCCACTGTCTGTCTGTGCCAGGCCTGAGCCTTTGATTCACCAGTTGTGCCAAGGTCCCTGCAGTGCACCTTCTTCTTGCTCTTTTCAAGTCCACTGTGGCCAGATCTCACCAACTGGCAAACAGCACCAGACAGCCTCCACACATGGGGCGCCTCTCACTTACTCTCTGGGAAAGCAACGAAAGTCTAACATGGGTGCAGGACTCAAATCAGCCACTCAGTCTCTCAGAAAGCTGTGCAAGTCAAGCTTGGGTGCACAGCTCAGCTCGAATGAGCCTTGGGGCAAGCTAGGCGCTGTTGGAGAGTTCCTTACAAAGCAGCTGCCCGCTGTTCTTAACAAGCACATGACTTTTCACACTGCCCAACTTTCCAACCAGACTGGAGACTATCCAGGTCAGGGTTTGACATGGATACCATGGATACCAACTCTTCTCCCTTCTCCAGGTGTCACCCAGCTCCCCAGTTTCTCTGGTAATGACCTAGCCAGTATCCACAATCCCAGCAGGTATATACCACCACTGGGTTACTCCCACTTCATCTCCATTTCCCCCCAGTGACTTCAAGCATCCAGGTGCTGGGCTGTCCTCCTTGCTATGGTAGGGGAGGGAGCTGGTGATCTAACTCTCTTACAAGTATCCTGTGCTAGCACTAGGCTGGGGGCCACAGCAGCCTAGGTCCTTGTGCAGATCCTAGGTACCTTACTGTTCCCATGCAGTCTCCTCACTGTCTGCTTTTCAATGTCTTCTACAATATTTGGCCCCCAAACTTCATATAAGCTGAGATTTCATTGGCTGTTCACTCTGCTCCTCAGAAGATTATCTAGGTGTTCCAGCTAGACACAGGGAGAACTGGGCTCTGCTCCCACCTACCTTGCCACCATTGTTTCCTTCATACTTTATTTCCTTAGACATGGTTTCCTTTCTTTCATTTTTTAAAAGATTTCATTTATTTATTTGTAGAGACAGGGGAAGGTGGGGAGAAAGAGAGGGAAAGAAACATCAATATGAGAGAGAATATTGATCAGTTGCTTCTTGTATGCACCCCAATTGGGATCTGAACTGGCAACCCAGGCATGAGCCTGGACCACGGATCAAACTGGTGACCCAATGCTTTGCAAAATGATGCCCAACCAACTGAGCCACCAGTCAGGGTTCCTTTATTTCTTTAGAAATGATTTCTTTTAGTTGTTTGGACATACTTAAACTATCCAATTTAAAGGTGTTTTTTTTTTTCAGTAAGTCTAATGTCTGAGCTTTTTCAGGCACATGTTCTATTGACTACTTTGGTTCCTGTTTGGTTCCTGTGGTCCATACTTTCTTTTCTTTGTAAGATTTTATTTATTTATTTTTAGAGAGAGAGGAATGGAGGGAGAAAGAGAGGGAGAGAAAGATCAATGTGTGCTTACCTTTCACACCCTCCCCATCAGGGACCTGGCCTGCAACCCAGGCATGTGCCCTGACTGGGAATCGAACCAGTGACCCTTTGGGTCACAGGCTAGGTCTCAATCCAGTAAGCCATACCAACTAGGGACATACTTTCTTATTTCATTGCATTTCTCATTTTGGGGGGGTTAATATTGGACTATTTAAACAGTTAATGTCAAACATCTGGAAATCACATTTTACCCCCCGCACAGATTTTGTTATTGTTGTTATTTTGTTGTTGTTATTGTTCCTGATGTTATTTGTTTAATGATGTTCCTAAGTTAGTTACATGAAGTCTGTATTCTTTGCCATGTGTGGTCACTAAATTCTCTGCTCAATTAACTTAGAAGTCCACTAATTATTGGAAAAGGGTTTACTTAAATATCTGTTTTCCAGCTTTTGCCAAAGAGCTTTCTGCATATATTGAGGGATGTCATTAATGCTCAAGTAGGAAATTTACAATTCTGTGTTAGTCTTTACTTACTGCTTGCACAGAGCACCAACTTCAGTCAGCAGTTTCATGGTGAAATCATAAAGAATAACAGCAGAAATGTCTGAACTTTTATCCTACCCAGGATACAAACAGGACAGCCCCTTCTCCTGTAGCTAGTAAAACATCTATTGACATTTTGAAAACTCTAAAAAAATAATCAGTGCCTTCTCACTGTGTGTCTAGGTGGGTTTCCTTTTGCAAAGAAACCCATCCATGTCTTGGAGGTTCTCTTCATGTTCTGTGACATTGCACAAATATATGCAGACCAAACATATAATAGGGTGGTTTTTTTTTACAATTTAGTTATCAATTTGTTATAGTCCTACCACTCTTTCTATGTGTGAAAATACCAGAACTGTTATCTCTCCAAAAGAATTACCACTGGTGACTGCATTCCAAAGTAATTACAAAATAGATCACTAAAACAATTTCATGAATGGCTTTCATTATCATTTTATAATTCATGTTACTTGAACTGGAATGTAACCCACAAATAGATTTAGTGCCAAATCTGTCATATACCCTGCTTCCCCATAAACCTTTGATGTTAAATTGCCAAATTGCTAGTGATAACCATTAGATTTTGAGCCTTTGTGAAGTGGAGAAAACAGCTACCTACAAAAGGGCACAACAATTCATTTTCACTCCCTGCTTCAAGCTGGTGTCTCTCATAGTGGTATCAGCATTATTTTTTGGATGCTAGGACTTGAAATATACAGATCTTGTGTTCATATTAGTCTTCTGTTCCCACACAAGTTAAAAATTCTTGCAGAAGTCACCATACATAAATAACATCAGTATTTGCAAAGAGAGTTCCATTAGTGCCATTAGGATGATCCATTTTGCTTCCAGGTCTGAACAATAATGTTAGAAATCAGAGAAGGCCTTCCACAATGTACAACAGTCCAGATACAAAACATACTTTCAAGTGTCTCGTGAATCTAAAAGATTTGGAAATTAAGAAGTCTGTGCTTTAATGACACTAAAAATATATTTTTAAAGAGATACATTATAGATATGGGGCACATCAGCTTAAATATGTATTGTCTTTTTCCATTTACTCTTCTTCCAATATTTGTAATAATTCTAGATTTTTCTCTTTTTAAAAATAAAATTACCAATATTACATGTTATTTGTTTAATGTGATAGCACACCAGCACAATACTTCTTTTCCAGAATGTTAACATCTCATTCCACAAAGATGTATATGTGTTTCAATGAGTGTTCAACAGCAAAACACACATATCATTTGAGCAGGTAAATCTGAAAAGTATGAACTTAATATAAAGGTTTATAAAGTTGACTGTTTTATCTTGGAAGACTAGGACACCCTTTTAAGAAAGGAAACAAATACTGTATATACACAGATAATGTTAGGAAATAACAACATCAGTGTTTACTGTAATTGGATGTGAATTTCCACCTATCCCCAATCATGTCACTTTAAATTGAATAGTAGATTCAAAATATTTAGAAATATTTGAAGAATCTTGAAAGGTTTCAAACTGGAGTAAAATTTATCAAGTCCAAGTTGACAACTCTATATTTTTAAATACATTTTATTGATTATGCTATTACAGTTGTCCCATTTTTTTCTCCTCTCCACTCTGCACTCCCCTCCCACAAGCATTTCTCTTCCCTTTAAGCTCATGTCCATGGGTGGTATGCATAAGTACTTTGGCTTCTCCATTTCTGATACTATTCTTAACATCCCCCTGTCTATTTTGTACCTATGATTTATGCTTCTTATTCCCTGTGCCTCTTCCCCTATTCTCCCCCTTCCCTCTCCACACTGTTAACCCTCCATGTGATCTCCATAACTGTGATTCTATTCCTGTTCTAATCATTTGCTTAATTTGATTTTTTGTTTTGTTTTTAGGTTCAGTTGTTGATAGTTGTGTTTGTTGTCATTTTACTGTTCATATTTTTTATCTTCTTTTTCTTAGATTAGTCTCTTTAAATTTCACATAGTAAGGGCTTGGTGATTATGAACTACTCTAACTTGACCTTATCTGGGCAGCACTTTATCTGCCCTTCCATTCTAAATGATAGCTTTACTGGATAGAGTAATCTTGGATGTAGGTCCTTGCCTTTCATGACTTTGAATACTTCTTGCCAGCCCCTTCTTACCTGCAAGATTTCTTTTCAGCAATCAGCTGAGAGTCCTATAGGAACTCCTTTGTAGGTAACTGTCTCCTTTTCTCTTGCTGCTTTTAAGATTCTCTCTTTATCTTTAATCTTGGCTAATGTAATTATGATGGTCCTTGGTGTGTGCTTCCTTGGGTCTGACTTCTTTAGGACTCTCTGAGCTTCCTGGAGTTCCTTCCTTTACCAGGTTAGGGAAGATTTTCATCATTTTTTCAAATAAGTTTTCCATTTCTTGGTCTTCCTCTTCTGCTGGCACCCCTATGATTCAGATGTTGGAATGTTTAAAGTTGTCCTGGAGGTTCCTAATCCTCTCCTCATTTTTTTGAATTGTTGTTTGTTCATTCTGTTCTGGTTGAATGCGTATTTCTTTCTTCTGATCCAAACCATTGATTTGAGCCCCAGTTTCCTTCTCTTCACTGTTGATTTCCCGTATATAATTCTTTATTTCACTTTTCATAGCCTTCACTTTCTCCTCCATTTTATGACTATATTCAACCATTTCTGTGAGCATGCTGATTACCAGTGTTTTTAACTGTGGGTCTGATAGGTTGGCTATCTCTTCATTGCTTAGTTGTATTTTTTTCTGGAGCTTTGATCTGTTTTTTCATTTAAGCCATATTTTCTTTGTCTCTGTGGGCCTGTTATGTTTTAAGGTGAGGAGCCTTAGGTATTTTCCAGGTCTAGGCAACCCACTTAACAGAGCTATGGTGCTGTATTTGGGGAAGGGTCCAAGAGGGAACAATGCTGCTTGCTCAGCAATCACCCTGCTTTCAGTCACCTCCCCTGCTACTTACAAGCAAATTGGGCTCTCTGGTGCTGATTTCTGGGGTGGTGGTTTTGTGTATATTCTAGGACCTTGTGGGTTTCTCCAATGAACTCTCCTGTGAGGCTGAATGATTCTTTCAACTCTTCAATCCCCACAGGTTTTTTCAGTCAGAGATTTTGAGGCTTTATTTCCCCATGCTGGAACCCTGGGTTGCTTGATCTGTCTTGCTCCCCTGTTGTTCTTCCTGGTTTATAAGCATGCAAATGCGGGACCACCTAGTCCTCCAGCTGCTGCCTCAGCATGTATCCTCTCCACTCTAGCTGCCCATCTCTGCCTCTCCTAGCAGTCTGGGTGAATGGTACTTCTTTGACTTCTTGGTTGTTGGACTTCCACACAGTTCAATTCTCTGGAAGTTCTGGTTATTTTTTGTATTTAAATTTGTTAGTGTCCTTCTTTCGGTTGTGTGAGGAAGCAAAGTATATGTACCTATGCTTCCATCTTGGCCAGAAGTCCTAAGTTGACTGTCCTTTAAAGGCTGAACTTCTTGTTCATACATGGGCGCTGTCTAAGTGAAGATGGTGGAGGAAGAAGGGTTCACACACAGTACCCCACCCTGACCTCCAAGATAGTGAGAGAGTGTGTCCAAAGACTCCCTCACTGAGGACTTCATGATGCCTCCAGGACTCTGTAATGTTTTTCGCTCTTCTACTTTACTATCAGTCACCCCATTTCCTGGCCTGGGATTCTGCTAAGATGCATTTCATCTCCCACCAAAGAAAGTGGGGAGGGCTCAGAAAACACCAGCTTTTCTGTATTTGCTTCAAAGGCAATCAAAGCCTAAGATAGGACTGGTTAGGGTGCTTGCTGTCCCCTTTCCTCAGCTGGACAATTGGTATCTCCAGATCTCTCATATTGAGAAATGTCTAGATCGATTGACTATTCTCCCCAAGAATGTCCACCCCCTAATATGAGGACTCCATCAAAGAAAATTAGAGAGAGAGAGAGAGAGAGAGAGAGCGTGCATGCACAACAAACTCAAGAAAATTTTGCCTGGGCAGGCAGCATACTTGTATTATCATTAAAGTGTTTTAAGTTGAAAGTCCATCATCAGTGTCATGAAAATAGTATGCAATTCAATGGGAAATAGGTGAGTTATTTGGCCCTTTCTGAGCTGATCACACAATGGTTCAAGTTGACTTTTGTTAAGGAACACTGGAGAGGTCAATGTGTTTGTTAGATAGGGGTGTCATGGATCAGCTTCTGGAAACTTTTCTATGTTAATCATCCCCAGACTGTTTATTATCAAATCTAAGTAACATTCCTTTAAGCAAGCATCCAGGTAGATCATCTGGAGAGGAATGTATTTGCAGCTCCCTCCGCTTATAATAATGGCCAGGAAGAAGCTGACCATACCAAAAGAATTGCATTTTAAATATTAACTGCAACTTTGTTTTGGAATTTCACATAAACAAAGAAACATTATTATGCTGCCTCAGCCTGTGCTTTCACAAGTTGTTTTTACTAAATTATACCACTTCAAAATTTACCTAATTATTAATTATATGTGAGTTAATTATATTTCCACATATATGTATGAATATTGTGCTTATTTTATTTTTGAGAATTATAATTTTGTACCCAGAACTAAGAGACAGTTTTGGCAGATACAAAAGAATTGCTGGCTGCTCCAGTGAGGATTGTCACCAACTCTTCAGTCCACTGAATAAGAACATATCTTATCCCCAGTCAGCTTCCTAATGAGGCAGAGATGTTCCTTTTTTTTTTTAAGATTTTATTTATTTACTTTTAAAGAGGAAAGGAGGGAGAAAGAGAGAGAGAGAGAGAAACATCAATGTGTGGTTGCTGGGGACCGTGGCCTGCAATCCAGGCATGTGCCCTGACTGGGAATCAAACCTGCGATGCTTTGGTTCACAGCCCATGCTCAATCCACTGAGCTACACCAGCCAGGGTGAGATGTTCTTTATTGATGTTTTTTTTTTTTTTTTTTTTTTACTTTTTCCAATGCAGCGAATGCACTGTCTGCTTAGATATTAGACTCAAAGAAGACAGCTTTTTTACTTCATTTTTTCTTTTTTTTAGAAATGAAAATAATTGTCTTTGAAAACTTGAGCAGCAGGATATGCTTTCTTGACTTACCTGAAGTCTTTGTACTGAGAAGAATGTGTTTTCGCACTCTGTTTAAGGAGAACTATGTTTTTGCACTCTGTTTAAGGAGAACTGTGTTAAATTAAATGAAATACTCTTTTCCAAATTAATTTTCATACAGAATTTAATAATTTTAAATGGATCTCCATAGAATAAGCATAGGGCACTGTTACTTGCATATATCAACATCCTGATATAGCTTACTCTGGTTATAAGTAGTCAGTGATGTGTACCATGTACTTTTCATTCTTTCTGTCAGGGCATATGCATCTACATGATCTAGAAGCAATTCCAAAAAATCAAGATGGGAGTTAAAAATAAGAGAGGCCAAACACTTCAAAGTTCATGCTCTTTTATATTTAGATCTGTTGAAAGATGTCAATGTGGTTTAAGACTGATATTGCATAAAGCTGACTTAATGCTTGTATCCTGAAAAGGACCATCAACAGGAGAGATTTCCTGGACTTGTCAAGAGCAACCATCTTTCCTTCAGTTTAATCCTTGAAGTGATGTCTCCCAGACCACTGAATGACAAATTGAACAAGTGTATTAGGAGTTCTCAAGAAAGGTTTCTATATTTTATGTAGTGTTTCTTGTTGTCTTGAAGATATTGAAATATCTTGCTAACCTTCTTTCAGGAAGAGTTCTCTATTAATTTCCCATCAATGAATCATTCATAAATGGATCTTGCCTATTTAATTCTTAGGTGGGAAGGTATTTGGGGGTATAAAAAGCCCCATTTAGGTCAAAAGGACAGCATATGAGGGGAAACAGAAAGGAACTTGTTAAAATTTAAACTACATTTTAAACATCTTATTGCAGCCTACAGAGTACTTCAAATCATTGTGGGGATGTCAGGCATGACTCTGCTGATCAGTGTGAGGGTAGGTTCTGAGATACAGATTCTGGAGAGGGAATCAGGAAAGCACAGTCTGAGAAAGTGCCTCAAACATCTTAGGCACTTGGATCCCTCTGGTTGGGACCTAGTCACCCATGTCACAGAGCTCACATTATGAAAAATAGTCAATGGTATGCAATAAGTGAGAATGATTTTTCCTCCAGAGCTGTTCCAATCTCAATCTCTGGGGTTGATTCAAACTAGGTAGACTCCATGTATAAACTTTATTTGTTTGCAGAAAGTGCGTACTCAATTCTTTATACACTGGAAATATAAAGAAGTCTGTCTATATTTATCCCCAGAGCTTAACTCTCTAGAGAAGTGAGACAGCCATTGATGAGGAGAGTAATTCCACTCATCTACAGCTTGGTTGTGATAGACTGGTATGTTGTGATTGAATTTGTCTGATCTAGATAATAAATCTGCTTTCAACTACTTCATCACACCACTGGACTTCCACACCCCACCAAAAAACGATATTAAACCATTTCTTAATTTAACTTCAACAAAAGGATTTTCTAAAGGTTAAGTACTCCACTCATGCCTCCATTCAAGCTGGATTGACAGAAAGTTTCATATTTGGGCTTAAATTTTTTAAACAATTAGGTTGTATTTTAATGTTGTGTCTTTGCTTTTTAAGGGGCACTCTGTAGCACTGCAACTGAGTACATTGCATATGACATCATTCAGTGTTTTCCATATGAGGCTCCATCAGCATGATTTCCTTAAGAAATTAATACCAGAGAAATACACTGGCTTCCCTGAGGAACTGTGTAACAGTTTCCAGGGTCTTAAAGTCAAATTTAACTATGTTTGCAAGTGTGTAAGCTCTATGCTCTGTGTATTTACATTCTTTTATCATCCTCACTTCTTTTCATTCTCTTTTCTTTCTTTGTTGATTCATTTTAGTCTTAACCTAAAAATTATTCTGACCAAAGAAGCAGAGTATAAATCAATAATTAACAAATAAACAATGTTTGGTAATTTTAAAAATAAATTTTTTCATTTCATCATGATTATTACCCAATTTCTAATGACAATACTATAAATCATATTCAGTTGCATATAATATTTCTTTTAAACTATTATATACTCACATTAAAACAAATTTAACAAAGTAAAAAATACCTTAGTATTTTGGTTGATATAAGTTTCAAGAATTTGTTAATTCTACTTCTACAAGATAAACCAGACTTAAAAACTGATATAAAGTCAATTTATACAGCACTTTAAAGTGAAGCACAAAAATTAAAATTTGTTACATTAGCTGAACCTCACTAATTTGCAGATACCATGGCCAACAGGAAAGAGTTGGTTGAAAATCCAAAAATTATAAGAATTTAGTCATGGTAATAGCCAGTTTCAAATAGCACAAGACAAAGTGTTTTACCACATTATTATCACATTTTTTGTACCATCCCTCTCTTACTCAGTAATCCTAGAAGAGAGATCAGAGTCCTTATTTGCATAGAACATTAAAGTTATGCAATATGAAGTGGGCAGTATTATTAAGACAAAGGTTTATCATGTCCATTTTAATTATGAAGAACCAAAAGCTACTTCCAAGGAGAAATAAGACTGTACAGATTTCACAGAGCTTTGATGGTGGTAGAACTACATGGGGCAATTGAGAACTAAAGTTCTAGGATGAGGGAGCAAGACACAAAGACTATGAAGAGAGAGGACTCCTAAAAAGGAGCCTGCATTGATGGACAAATGAAAACAAACTCATCAATAAACAAACCTGTTTTGTACCATCTCTTGGATACATGTAGGTGGTAATATGATAGCAATGTATTTTTTTCCTGGTAATAGATTGTCCTCTTTACCTCTTCAGAAATTAAGGACTTTATTATGGGATGATTAAAATTTTGGATTAATCATTGAGCAATACGCTGCCATGTTGAAAAAGATTCATGGTTTGGTTGAAAGAGCTTCTCCTCCACCACCCACCACCAACATCTGTGAGTTTTTTCTCCTTTTTTTGGTTCTAACCCCCTACCCTCTTACCAAACCCTCTCCCAGCATCAGCCTGCTCTCTGTCTATCACATCACACCTTTTAGAAGGGCTAACATAAAAAAACCAACAAACAACAAGTACTGGTGAGGATGTGGAGAAAAGGGAAACTTAGTGCACTATTGGTAGGAATGAAGACTGGTACAGCCACTGTGGAAAGCTATATGGAGTTACTGAAAAAATTAAAAATGGAACTGCCTTATGACCCATTGATACCATTCTTGGGGATTTATCTGAAGAAACACCAAACACAAAATAAAAAACAAAACATATATATGCACCCCAGTGTTCATTACAGCATTATTTACAATAGCTAAGATTCGGAAGCTACCCCAGTGTCCTTCAGTAGATTAATGGGTTAAAAAGTTGTGGTACACAATGCAATACTACTTGGCTGCAAAGTAGAAGGAAATTTTACCCTTTGCAACAGCATGGATGGTCTTGCAGAGCATTATCCTAAGTGAAATAAGCCAGTGAGAGAGAAAAATACCATATGATTTTAATCATATGTGAAATGTAATGAACAAACTGAAGAACTATTTTGATAGAAATGCTGGAGAGGAAATGTGAAACTGTTTCAGAATCCAGAGATATTTAACTTAGCTCCTTGTACATTGTTCAAAAAGATGTATTTTGTGGACCCATAAGACCTTGTATTTCTTTTTTTTTTCTTCTAATTTTTGGAACATTTGATGCTTATCATCACATGACCCTGAACATGGCCAAGCACATTCTTCTCTGAGCTTAATGTCTATGTAACACAAGCTAGGAGTTAATTAATCTGTTTTGTTGCTGAGATGGGATGAGAACTGCTCTCTCCTCCATTACTACAGAGTCCTGTACTTCTTCGTGGGCCAGAGTGAAATCTCACCACTGTGGAAAAAAGTGCCATCTGACTCCCAAATACAGGGTTGTTATCCTTGTCACAGCTGGAAAACGTCATGTTGAGATTGGATCATGTGGTATTGTAAGTCACCCAGTTCATGTCTAATGAGAGCATCTCTGAATCTCCATTTGATAACTAAGACAAGCACAGAACCCCTCAGCATGGAGTGCATTTCATAGGAAACTGATAACCAGGTTCTCCCACACCCAGAAAATTAAAATAAAACAAACTCATCCCCATTTTCCAAACTCACATACTCTCAGCCTCAATCAAAATAAAGATGATGTACTTATATAAATTCTGGGTATGTAGTTTTGAATGTTTTCCCCCCTAAATGATGAGCATTTCTGGAAATAAACCATGGTGATTTCTCACATAGAAATACAAACAATAGTCATAAAAACCACTCTCCAACTAATCCTTCCCTAAGATAGAGCCTAAGACTGAAATTAAATGAAGAAAAACAACATGATGAACATTTCTAATCTGTGGAGCATAATTTTAGTGATAGATAAAATTTAATAGGTTTGTATGTAACCCACCCATTTTTCTTTTCTTCATTCATAGTCTTCAGGAAATTTCCAAATGAAAAGCACATTCATTCTGTGAACAATGCACTTGATAAGAACTGGAACAAATTATTCTTTTTTTGTCTAAATCTTTTAGTCTAATTACATACATTTGTAAAACTAGAACAAATAAAATAAAATGATCTAATCTAGAGATATTAAATATTTATGAAATAAACCTTTTATAATAACTTATTTACAACATACATAGGCTAGGTCTCAAACTGAACCATCCTGTTCATCTACCCATAACTTTGAATTGAACAGTGGACTACATTTTATGAATCAGCTATGAGGGGAACTGCTTCAAGCATGAACTCATTCTGTTGCCAGGGCTAAACTCAAACTTGGGATGGGCACAGTAAATCACGACCAGTTGATTATGCTGCTACTGCACATGTACTTTGGTGGGTGGTTCTAGCTCTGGTTAGCTGAGAAAAGGATGCAGTGGGGTGTAATTCCCCACATTATTAGTTCCACATATTATTAGTTCCCAGCCTCAATGACATCACCATAGAGGCTGGTAGAGACATCAAATATCAGAACAAAGTTTTTCTGGGTTCTATTGGAAAAGAAGTAGTGCTGGTCACAAGACAAAAAGGCTGAGATGTGTAAGAGTATTAAGAAGATGCAGGGACCAATGTTTAGCAAGCCAATATGGAGTAATCAAAAGCAAGGAGAGCAAAAAGTTCTTTGAAGTAGAGCCTCAAACAAAAGATAGCAGTTGCTCTGTCTGTGGAGGGCTGTGATAGACCCACAGTGGGACATGATCTTAGGCTTATTTTGAGTGCTGCTCTTTCCTGATGGGCCTAATAGAGTTCAAAATCCTCCTAATGAGCCTTTGTGGCATGAGTGTCTGATGAATCTGCTTTTAACCATGTGGGTCCTGGGTAAGCCCAAGAGTCTCAGTCATTTCCACTAGCCCTTTGGTTATGCTTTTGTTTCAGTTCCTGCTTAAATTATCTGCATGAGGCCAGCTCAGGTGCTGTGGTGACAGGAGAAAGAACTTTCAATGACAAGTGTGATTTGTCCTGACACAGAATTAAGAGATAGCCCTGTAAACTCTACTGCTACTGGTTGTCCACAGTCTTTTTTGGGAAAAAACTGACTTCCATCCAAGAGGGAGACAGTGTGCCTATTTGTAGAACCAAACAAAAGACAACAACACATTTAAACAACAATAAAAATGAACCAGAACTGCCAGAAAATTGAACTGCATGGAAGTCCAACAACCAAGGAGTCAAAGAAGAAACATTCATCCAGACCAGTAGGAAAGACAAGGACAGGGAACCATGGTGGATAGGACTCACAGCAAGGTGGAGGCAGCAGGACAGGGCTGGGCGGCAGCTGGTGGAACAGGTGGTCCCACATTTGCATGCAGATAAACTTGGAGGAACAACTGAGGAGCATGACAGACCAAGCAACCCGGAGTCCCAGTGCAGGAAAAAAAAAGGGCCTGACTGAAAAAAAACCTGGAGGGTTGTGGAGGCAGGAGAAACTCCCAGCATCACAGGAGAGTTCATTGGAGAAACCCAGAGGGTCCTAGAACATACACAAACCCACCCACACAGGAATCAGTGCCCAGAAGGGTCCAATTTGTTTGTGGGTAGAGGCAGAAGTGACTGAAAGCTGGAAGAGAGCTGAGCAAGTGGTATTGTTCCATCTCGAACCCCTCCCCCACATTAAGTGCCACAACTCAGCCAAGTGGGTTGCCCTACCCTGGGGAATACCTAAGGCTACTCCTCTTACTACGTAACAGGTGCACCAAGACAAAAAAAAATGACCCAAATGAAAGAACAGATCAAAGCTCCAGAAAAAATACAACTAAGCAACAAAGAGATAGCCAACCCATCAGACCCACAGTTAAAAACACGTAATTAGCATGCTCACAGAAATGGTTGAATATAGTCATAAAACGGAGGAGAAAGTGAAGGCTATGAAAAGTGAAATAAAGGAAAATATATGAGGAACCAACAGTGAAAAGAAGGAAACTGGGACCCAAATCAACATTTTGAACCAGAAGGAAGAAATACACATTCAATGAGAACAGAATGAACAAAAAACAATTCAAAAAAATGAGGAGAGGATTAGGAACCTCCAGGACAACTTTAAACATTCCAACATCTGAATCATAAGGGTGCCAGAAGGAGAAGAGGAAGACCAAGAAATGGAAAACATAATGAAGAACTTCCCCAATCTGGCAAAGGAAATAGACTTGCAGGAACTCCAGGAAGCTCAGAGAGTCCTAAAGAAGTCAGACCCAAGGAAGCACACACCAAGGACCATCATAATTACATTAGCCAAGATTAAAGATAAAGAGAGAATCTTAAAAGCAGCAAGAGAAAAGGAGACAGTTACCTACAAAGGAGTTCCTATAGGACTCTCAGCTGATTGCTGAAAAGAAATCTTGCAGGTAAGAAGGGGCTGGCAAGAAGTATTCAAAGTCATGAAAGGCAAGGACCTACATCCAAGATTACTCTGTCCAGTAAAGCTATCATTTAGAATGGAAGGGCAGATAAAGTGCTGCCCAGACAAGGTCAAGTTAAAGTAGTTCATAATCACCAAGCCCTTATTATGTGAAATTTAAAGGGACTAATCTAAGAAAAAGAAGATCAAAAGTATGAAAAGTAAAATGACAACAAACTTACAACTATCAACAACTGAACCTAAAGCAAAGCAAAATCAAAGTAAGCAAACAACTAGAACGGGAACCAAATCACAGAAATTGGGATCATATGGAGAGTTGTCAACAGGGAGGTGAAAGAATGGGGGCGAGATACAGGAAATAAGATGCGTAAATGGTAGGTACAAAATGGACTGGGAGTGGTTAAGAATAGTATCCGAAATGGAGAAGCCAAAGAGCTTATAAGTATTACCCATGGACATGAACTAAGCAGTGGTGGTGGGGAATGCAGGTGGGAGTGGGGTGCAGTGCAGAGGGCAATAAAGGGAAGAAAAAATGGGACAACTGTAATAGCATATTAAATAAAATATACTGAAAAACAAACAAACAAACAAACAAAATAGAAAGAAATCAACATGAGTAGTTCTTAATCTGGGACTTCTAGACTTCAGAATTGCAAGAAAATAACTATCTGTTACTGAAGCTATACAATCTGTGATATTTTCTCATAATAGCCTGAGCCAAATAATACAATTATATAAACATTTCAGAGATAGCCACGGTGGTGGGCAGCAGGGAATCCCATCACCTTTGAGATGGGTTATCAAATGTGCCCAAGAAGCACATTTCTCTTTGGTCCCAAATCAACCCTCTCAAACCTCTTCTTGAGAAAACACAAATTCTAGGAGAAATTAAAAAAAAAAAAGGGATTACCCCTGGCTGGTGTGGCTCCATGGATTGAGCAAAAGCCTGCAAACAAAAAAAATCTCCAGTTTGATTCCTAGTCAGGGCACACACCTGGGTTGTGGGCATGCAAGAAACAACCAATAGATATTATTTCTTGCACATGGCTGTTTCTCTCCTTTTCTTTCTCCTCCCCTCCCCTTCTTTCAAAAAAAATAATAAATTGTTTTTAAAAAGCAGATTTTATAAACTCCATTTTTTTTTGTTTTTAGCTATGCTGGGATATTTTTCCATTTTTCTCTGAAATTTATTCAGATTCCAATTATCCAAATGCCCATCAAACTATATAAGAAATATGGCTGAATTTTCTGCATTGATATCCACATAGTTTCCTGAAAGTAGATGAATCATATTTACCATGGTATCCATGCACCTGGCATTACTATAGGTGGACAACAAATATTTTTTGGAAGGTGAGTGAATGAAGGAATGAATGAATGATAAGTGGAATTTAACTTGAGTATAGCATCTGGTCAATTTTCTAAATCATTGCATACTTTTTCTGTTTTTTAAATAAACTTTTTTACCCAAGGTTTTCTATACATATCCCTTCAAATACTCTGAAGAAACTTAACCAGGATATCTTTATCCAGTTCTATTCTGTAAGGATGGAAGATTTGGAAGAGGTCATCTCAAGGACTATCCTCTTTTTTTTTTAATATTTTATTTATTTATTTTTAGAGTGAGGGGAAGGGAAGGAGAAAGGAAGAGAAAGATCAATGTGTGGTTGCCTGTCATGTGCCCCCTACCGGGGACCTGGCCCACAAGCCAGGCTTGTACCCTGGACTGGGAATTGAACCAGCAACCCTTCAGATTGCAGGACTGTGTTCAATCCACTGAGCTACACCAGCCAGGGTAGGACTAGCCTCCTTTATGTACAGTATGTCCCTCTGTATCTCTACATGTATATGGCTTCTTTGGAACCCATGTTGCAGTAGAGGTATTCAAATCATTTAAGTCAAATTATGATGCTTAAAAGGAAATCAAGATTCTATTAGTTATAAGTATAAGAAGCAACTGACTTTTCCATTTGCAGATATCAGAATACCAAACTCACAGGAGCTTAAGCTAATGGTTGTATTTTCTTTCTATATGTATTACAAAGTCTAGAGATAGGCTGCACAAGGCAGGTAGCCTGATTCAATAATCTTTCAGTTGTGAAGCTTGTTTTTTTTTATTTTTATTTTTTTGTTTTTCATATGGCTTCTCCCCTGCAGGCATAACATCTGCTTTTCAGTCAGCAAGAAATGGGAAAAGAGCCTCTATGCCTTTTTTATTTTGGAACCCATAATCCAGCCCAGGAAGCTTTGACTATATCTCTTTGGCCAGAATTACATTGTATAACCACCTTTAGATGCAGGGGGAAAAGGAGTCAAGGAGGAACTTGGCTGTAAATATGTGTTGAATGAACAAATCTTCCATATCTTCTACACTACCTTAAATAAGAAGTAATTTTCTTACCCCAAGGTAAGAAACAAGTCCCAAATAAGACTTGAAGGGGTGGAAATAAAAATAGCTTCTGAGCAAAAAGAGATGGTGGACATTCCTTTCATAGACCTGCCTTAAAAAGTCCATGGAGGCACAAGCACGTGTCACTTTGCTTTAATCAACCCAGAATCAAGTGTGCCTCCTAACCTATGTGAATCAGCCATGACTAGGGGTCCTGTTGGCTGAAGGTCAGAGTTAAATTGTTCATAATTGAGGCCTCACTTAATGTATTCTCAGAGAAAATGGCTATTCTCAGAGAAAGGGGTCATTTTGAAACAGAAAACCAGAGGTGGGTTTATTTAACCTGGAGGGAGTTGGGAGTTGAGGGTGTGGGTGGAAATGGCAGGTAGATTCTTCCAAGATTGCCTCCTGCTGCCCTTAGTATCCTTTAGATATGGTTTTAGAGATCATGAAAGATAGAGCTCTGGTCCCAGAATCCAAAGATTCCCTTGAACCCCAGCTCTGGGTTATGACTTTTGGCAAATCATTCTTTAGACCTCCATTACTTCATCTGCAAAGTAAGAATAAAAATATCCATAGATTAAGTGAGAAAATGTAACAGACACACTCCAACAGGTTTGAGAGTACATAGAAGATGTTGCTGCGAATTTTAGAATAGTACTAAGCTTTTACTACCTATTCTGGTCATTGATAAGTTTAATGTCACTGAATTTGATTTTGTGAACATAGGTCATTAGTGTTTGCAAAAAGAATCTTCTTTCCTATGAGCCATACTTCGATTTTTTTCAGGCCTTTTGACACCTGTCACCGGCCATGTTCTCTCATAAGTGGTTGGGAAGAGATATGTATAAGCTTGGGACATATGTCTGCTCAGACCTAGAGCTATATCTCATGATCCCCTTTGCAGTGAATGTGAATAAAGAAGAAAAAACCCTACTCATTAAGATCACACAGTATCCAAAGGATTAAAGCAACATGAAAATGAGCTGCTTACTACAATCTCTAACAGACCATTCAAACAAATTGTCACTCTACCACACCACATTCAATGAGGTGATGGTTCCACATGCATCCTCTTCTCCTTGACAGAATGTGTATAAAATATAAATAAATGAACAGATTACAGAATAAACTCTGAATGACCAATTTTTGTTCAAATAAAGGCCTTCTCTTATCCCACAGTTCCCTGATAATAAATCTTTGAGCAACAGGTTGATCCCTCTCAGAAACAGACTATGTAGCAATGTTTTCACCTTCAGCACTTGTCAGAATGGAGTGAGTGAGAGTTGGAGGCTTGAAAACACATGTAACTATAGACTAACAGCCTTGAATGGATTTCCTCTTTCAAAGGTCTTTTGGAGAATACTCTGGTTGTTGCTGAGAGAGAGAGAAAAGGAAACAGGTTGTGATGTCGATAATAACAGCAAATGCAATAGGCCATCTGCAAAAGGGAGCTGCTGATGTGACTTCCAGAGTATGCTAGCTACAAGGTTACAAGGACAGAACAGCGCTCCTCCTACCAAAAGAGTGGGAAAATGTAATTTTTTATTTATCTGTACTGTTACTTTTCCCTTAGGTCGGTTATTTAAAGTCTGTCATAAGTCTTTGGGAACTCATACAGCAATTTGCATGTGCTATCTCACTTACACAGTTCTATATGTATTCATGGGAAAAGAATATGAAGGAATTAGGGCTTCAACATTTCTCAGGGTATTCTGTAGTGACAAGTTGCATGAAATTTATGTGGTGGTGGTGGGGACCCAAATTTATAAAGCTGCTGCTCTAACCAAAAACAAATCAACCTCTACCATTGGGATATTGTTTTCGATAAGGAAATAGGTCAAAGTTATTCTCCTTTGTCTTGTTTCTCTGATTCCCTTGGTATTTGCTCTTTCTTCCAAATTAAGTAGGACCAAATGGCTTCAAAGTGACCAGTTCATTTCTATACAGACTGAGGCAGCTGAGCCTTTTTCAGTAGAGTGCACAAAATACTAAACCCCACATCTGCAAGAGAACATAATTGACCTTGTTTTACCCTTAGCATTTCTAATTTTTAAGCTTTAAGACACCCAGAAGCAAATATCCTCGGGAGCCTTTTTCCTTCCCATATGAAAGAAGTGTGGTTTCTGTCACATTATAACCAACTACTGACTCTTTACTAGGATTCAAACTTGGCCCAAATCTACATGTGCACCTGACATGTTGTATGTTCATTTAAATACCAGAACTACTGTTGCAAGACCACGTTACCTTTATGTAGGTACTAAATACATATTTGTGTTTTCTCCAAGTGTGCTTATTTCTACCAGACCAAGAAGATCAGTGCATGGTGGTTTTATAAGCCATTCAGAATATGTGTCTTTGAAGGAAAGTCCTGCACACACAGTGGTCATACAGTCCCCTTAGAGACCAGCCTACATCTGGTGAAACTTAATTTTGACACAAGTGTTGGTAACACGATCAAGTCATCTAAGAAATGAGAGATTCAGTCGCCCCTTCCCTTGGTGGACTCTCTACATATTTTCATGGGGGTTGGGGATTTCTGCCTCATCACTCACAGACATTTTAAGAAGGGAGAATAAATCTAAGCACACAGAACCTTCAGTCAAGTCACACTTTTCTCTATCCATTGGTATAAGGGGAATGTGTGAGAGAGAAACACACTTTAGGAAAGCATGTAAGCCCTGGCTGGCATAGCTCAGTGGATTGAGCACGGGCTGCAAACCAAAGCATTGCAGGTTCGATTCCCAGTCAGAGCACATGCCTGGGTTGCAGGCCACGGCCCCCAGCAACCGCACATTGATGTTTCTCTCTCTCTCTCTCTTTCTCCCTCCCTTCCCTCTCTAAAAGTAAATAAATAAAATCTTTAAATTTTTTTTATAAAAAATATATACATAAGAAAAGAAAGCATGTAAAGCTTGCTCTCTAGAGATCTTTTGTGTTACAAGAACAACTGAAAGTTGGTCAAAGTAAAGTTTTCAAATCAGACCTCAGGTTTCAAATCCCAAATCTATCATCTGCTTGAGCTGCCACATAAAAATGCCATAGACTAGGTGGCAATATATGGTAAACAATAAAAATTTATTTCTAAAGAGATCAGGGTGCCATCATTGTCAAGTTCTGCTGAGAGCTTTCTTCCTGATTTGTAGATGACCACCTTCTCATATGCTCATGTGGGAGAGGAGAAGAGAGGGGAGGGGAGGGGAGGGGAGGGGAGGGGAGACAATAGTGTGGTTTCTCTTCTTACAAGGACTCACGAGGGTCCAACTCTCAGGATCTTATCTAACCCTAATTATCTTATAAAGGCCCCTTCTCAAAATACTATTACACTGGTAATTAGGTTTCACACATAAATTTTAGGTAGACACAAATATTCAGTCCATAGCATTCTACCCCTGGGCCCTCAAAGCAAGGTCCTTATCACATACAAATTGTATTTAGTCTACCCCCAAATCTTACCTTGTTCCAGTATTAATTCTGAAGTCCAATATACAAAGTCTTATCTAAATACCATCATAACCAGATATGTGTAAGACTCAAGATATTCATTTTGAGAAAAATATTCTTCTCCAATATTACCTTGTAACTGCAAATAAGTCATATGCTTCCAAAATACACTGACAGAACAGAAGGTAGACATTCTTATTCCAGAAGAAAGAAATTAGAAGGAAGAAAGAGGTGATGGATCTTAAGCAAATTCAAAACCTAGCAAGACAAACTCCATTAGATGCTAAGGCTTGAGAATAATCTTCTTGATATTCTGCCCTACTGACCCACTGGGGTGGAAATATCACCTCCATGACTCGGTAGAGTGGCTCCACCCATGTGACCCTTTGCAACAGACTGGGTGGCACTCCTGACATTTAAAATCAAGTAGTAGCAGGCTTGTTGTTCCTCAGGCTTGTGTGCTCTGGGCCTGGGGTAGGAGTGTCAACTGTGATAATTTGCCTTTTGAGTATTTTTTCCCTCTTCTTGAAAGATAGTGCAAGTTTATCACCAAATAGCACTATTTCCATCCTGTGAAATTCAAGGAGTCTAATAGCCTTCCTTCAGCCTGTTCCACCTTCTCTGTTCCCTTTAGTTCAAACTGGTAGTGTCATTAATCATATAATATCATCTCTATTCTTGGCTTCTGCTGAGATAGTTGATTCTGCTCATGAGTCAAACTCACAATCTCTTATTAAATGGTTATTCATCCATATCCAGAGTGTTCTCTCCAGAACAAGTTTTCTCATTTTTTTCATTGTGGCCAATAACTTTCCAAACTTTCAAGTTCTGGTTCTTTACTGCTTAATAATTGTTTCTTCAACTTATGCCTTTCTTCATTTTAGTTTAAGCAATAAAAAGGAATAGAAGAATTCCAGTCAAGGTGATGGAATAGGTGAACATTGTGCTTGCCTCCTCCCATGACCACTTTAAAACAACTAAGTTATAGAACATCAACCTGGAGAATCATTTGGAAATTAGTCAAACATGAGTCCCATAACTAAGGTTATAAAGAAGAAGGAATGTTGAGATTGGTAGGAATGGTGGACATACAAAATTAGCTACCCCATGCCTGCCCACAGGTGGTGGTTGAAAATCAGGAAGGATATCTAAGCTTCTAAGCTTCAAAAGTCCTCCTTGAGGAACAAGGGGTCCTAGCCCCACACCGGGGTCTCTATCCCAGAACACTGGTGCTAAAAAAAAAGAACCCCCCATGACATCTGGTTGTGAAAAGTCAAATGGGGATTCTATGCATCTAGGTGAGATTGAAGGCTGCTGGAAACCGAGGTATCCTTGTAAAGGACTCACACACAGACTTACTTGCTCATGGGTACTCACCCTGGGCTCCTGTGGAGGGACAGTGGCTCAGTAGGTACAAGAGGCACACAGAAAGAAATGGAGTTGTATGGCATCAGAATGAGGGCTAGAGGGACAACTGCTATTTTCCCTGTGTTGAGTCTTCCTCCTGCATGGTTGGCAGGCAGGCACCATCTTTCCTGTGTTGAGATCTCCCCCAAAATGGCCAAATCTGAATCTGCATTAACTGGGTGAACACCATTCACCCCACCTTGGTGAAAACAGGTGAAACCCCCCCTCTGAAATCCTGCATCACCCAACTCATGTACCACCCAAGACTCTCTCAGTGGCTGAGCCTTATGAACAGCTGGATTGTGGCAGCAGACTTTGAGATGTCCTGTGCCTTTTATTGAGCTGTTCCAGGGATGGTACTGGTAGCAGCATACCTTGGTTAATAGTGTTGCCTGTTCTTCATGCTTCCAAGGCCAGAAAAGTTAGCTACCAACTATGAATATGGTCCCAACTTGGTCACAGGCAGTGGTTGAGCTTGGCCTGCACCAGACCCTTTCCAAAAGAGTCCCCAGAAACAATATACCTGGTGGCCAGCTTCAGACCACACAGAGCACCACCCAATTACCTCTACAAGTGGAACACATAAAGGAGTTCTCACCATGTATTAGAGCCTACTGAGGTGAATATATTCTGTGAGGTCAGCCCCCACACAGCAACTCATGAGCTGTGGTCATAACTAATCCTCATGGCCAGTCACTAATGTGCCAAAAGCAATTAAGGTTGAACTACAATAAGGGAGCACACAGAACCCACACAAGTGATACTCTTGAAGGACCTGGCTCAGGAGATCAGGGCAACTGTACCACTTGGCTTCACTGGACACCTACTACATAGGTCCACCCTACCAGAATGATTCATAACAGGTCTACCTAATACATAGAAATAAACACAGGGAGTAAGCCAAGATAAGGAGAAAAAGAAACATGTCTGAAAAAGAAAGACTGAACAAAACTCCAAAAAAAGAACTAAATGAAAGGGATGTAAGTAATCTACTAAATACAGAGATCAAAGCACTGCTTATAAGGGGGTTTAAGGAGAGAAGAATAGACAAACTTGGTGAGAACTTTACTAAAAAGAGAGTAAACAAAAAATTACATAGAAAACATAAAAAGAAGCAGTCAGAAATTAAGAACTCAATAACTGAAAAGAAGAATACATTAGAAATAATCAACAGTACATTAGAAGAAGCAAAGTATCAAATCAGTGATTGGAAAGAGAAGGTTGCGGAAAACATGAAGAGAAAAAAAGCAAAATCATTAAAAATGAAAATAGTTTAAAAGATCTCTGGGATAAAAACTACCAACAGCTCTGGCCAGGTGGCTCAGTTGGGGTTGAGCATCAACCCATACACCAAAAGTTTGTGAGTTTCAACCCCAGACAGGCCACATACCTAGGTTGTGGGTTTGATCCTTGTTTGAGCTATGTGCAAGGGGCAGCTGGTTGATGTTTCTCTCTCACATTAATGTTCCCCTCTCCCCCTTTCTCTGCCTCAAAAATCAATAAAAAATATCATCAGATGAAAGGTTTTAAAAAGAGTACTGGCATTTACTTTATAGGAGTACCTTTTGGGTACTCCTATAAAGAGAGAGAGAGAGCAAGGGATTAAGAATTTATTTGATGCAACAATGACAGAAATGTTCTCTAACCTGGCAAAGGGAATGAACATACAAGTCCAAAAGTCATGGAAAGTAAAAAACATAATAGACCCAAAGACACTAAGACACAGCGTAATTAGAATTGCAAAATTTAAAGACAAAGAATCTTAGCCCTGGCTGGCGTAGTTCAGTGGATTGAGCGCGGGCTGGGAACCAAAGTGTCCCAGGTTCGATTCCCAGCCAGGGTACATTCCTGGGTTGCAGGCCATAACCCCCAGCAACCGCACATTGATGTTTCTCTCTCTCTCTCTCTCTCTCTCTGTCTCTCTCTCCCCCCCTCCCTAAAAAATAAATAAATAAAAAATCTTAAAAAAAAGAATCTTAAAAGTAGCAAGAGAAAATGAGTTAGTTTCCTGCAAGAGAGCTCCCACACATCTGTCAGCTTACTTATCACCAGAAACTTTTTGGACCACAGGGATTGGCATGATAAAAAGCAAGGACATACAACCAAGACTACTCTACCTAGCAATGTTATCATTTAAAGTTGATGGAAAAATAAAGAGCTTCCCAGACAAGAAAAAGGTAAAGGAGTTCATTACCAATATACCAGTATTACAAGAAATGATAACAAGACTTCGTTTTAATTTTTTTTACTTTATTGGGATGACATTATTTCATAGGCTCATATAAGTTTTGAGTGTACATTTCTATGACACATAATCTGAATATTGTATACCCACAACTCAAAGCCAAATAATCTTCTTTCACATATAATTATCCTTAAAAAGTCTTATTCAAGAAGAAAAAGAAAAAATAAATATAAATAATAAATGGCAATATATTCCTTTAGATGTAAATGGATTAAATGCACTAATAAAAAACCATAGGGTAGCTGAATGAATTATAAAAAATATATATGTGTGTGTATACATATATATCTTATAGACTATATATTAATTGTATTACTATATATTGTTATATATTATATATTACATATTTTTATATATATATTCTACAAGTGAGCCACTTCAGATAAAAAGACACAAACAGACTGAAAGTAAATGGATGAAAAAAGACATTTCATGCAACTAGAAATGGACAAAAACTGAGGTACCAATACTTCTATTTGATAAAACAGACTTTAAAATAAAAAAAACTATATGAGAGACAAAAAAAGGACATGTAATAATGATAAAAGGATCAATCTAACAAAAAGGTATAACCATTGTAAATGTTTATGTACCCAACACAGGACACATTAAATATTTAAAACAAATATTGACAAATATAAAGGGAGAGATCAACAGTGGTATGGAAATAGTAGTGGACTTTAACATTTAATTAACATTAATGGATAGATCTTCCAGACAGAAACTCAACAAGGACACAGTGGCTTTAAATAACATGTTAGACCAGATGAATTTAATTGATATTTTCAGAATATCACCAAAGAAGCAGAATATACAGTCTTTCAAGTGCACATAAAGAATTTTACATAATAAACTGTATTTTAGGCCACAAAACCAGTCTTCATAAATTTAAGAAGTTTGAAACCTAGTCAAACATCCTCTTTGACTACAATGTTATAAAACTAGAAATCAATGAAAAGAAAGAAGTAAAGGAAAAGAAAACCATACATAAACATATGAGGGTAAATAACATGCTACTAAACAAATAATGAGATCAAGGAAAAAATCAAAAGATACCTTGATACACATGAAAATGTAAATACAAATGATCAAAAATCTATGAGACACACACAAAAAAGCAGTTTTAAGGGAAATTTCAGAGCAATAGAGGACGAATTTAAAAAAATCTTAAATTAAAAAAAATCTAACCTTATACATAAATGAAGTAGAGAAAGAACAACAAAAGCTCAAAATAAGAACATAGAAGGAAATAATAAAATTTGGAACAGAAATAAACAAAACTGAGTCTAAAAAAACAATACAATAGATCAATGAAGTCAAGAACTGGTTGTCTGAATAGCTAAACAATATTGATAAACCTTTAAACTTACCATGAGAAAGAGAGAGAGGACCCAAATAAATAAAATAAAAAATGAAAGAGGTGAAGTGACAACTAACACAACAGAAATACAAAGGGTTATAAGAAAATACTAAAAGCAATTATATCTCAACAAATTGGACAATCTGAAAGAAATGGATAAATTCCTAGAAACATACTATCTTCCAAGACTAAATGAGAAAGAAACCGAAAATCTGAAAAAAAAAACAGTTACTATTAATGAAATTGAAGCATTAATAATAATAAAAAAGACCTCCCATAAAACAAGTGTCCCAGAGCAGAATGCTTTACAGGTAATTTTTAAATTATATTATATTGATTATGCTATTACAGTAGTCCTAATTTTTCCCCCTATACCTTCCTCAACTCAGTACCCTCTTCTCTTTCAAGCAATAACCCCACCATTGTTCATTCTCTTGGGTCATGATTATACATTCTTTGGCTACTCCATTTCCTATACTGGACTTTATAACCCCACGGCTATTCTGTAACTATATGTACTTCTTAATCCCCTCACCCTTTCCCTCATTCCTGCACAGCCCCTCCCATCTGGCAACCATCAAAACACTTTCTGTATCCATAATTCTATCTTTGTTTTTCTTGTATTGTTAGTTTGACTTTTAGATTTAATTGTTGATAGATATGTGTGTATTTCCACTTATTGTTCATAAAGCCCAGCACAGGTATCAGCCATCTGTATATTGCTTTATAGCTCATGCAAGGTGGGAAGAACACAGATGGAGCTAACTTTGGCCTCCATCACCTGGGAAACCTCAGATCCTGCACACCCAATAGACAGCTACAGCCCAGGTGGGAGCACCACCACCCTGCCCCTGCACAGCTGATTTTCCATGGAGGGCAGAGGTTGGTAGTTAGTGGTCACAACCAGTCCTTGCAGCTGACTGGCCTGGGTAAATTCACCTCATTTACTTACCAATAGCAATCAAGGCCCAATTAGAAAAGGAAGGTCTACTAAGCCCACATGATGAGCACACCTTGAGTATTTAGCTTGGGTAATAGGGGAGGCTGTGCCACTGGACCCTACAGGACACCTACCACAGTAAGCCAGGCTATCAAGACAAGGAGTCACAGCGGCTCTACCTAATATATAGAAACAAACATAGGGAGCCTGCCAAAATGAAGAGAAAAAGAAACATGGCTCAAATGAAAGATCAGATTAAAAACTCCAGAAAAAGAGCTAAACAAAATAGGGATAAGCAATCTATCAGATGCAGAGCTCAAAACACTGTTTATAAGGGTACTCAAGGAACTTAGTGAGGACCTTAACAGCACAGAAAAAATCCACTCAGAAACAAAGGATACACTAATTGAAATAAAGAACAATTTACAGGGAAACAACAGTAGAGTGGATGAAACTAATAATAAAATCAATGATTTGGAACATAAGGAAGCAAAAAAACAACCAATCATAACAGTAATAAGAAAAAAGTATCCAAAAAAATGAGGGGAGTATAAGAAGCTTCCTGGACAACTTCAGGAGGTTCAACATTCACATCATAGGGGTACAAGAAGGAGAAGATAAAAAGCAAGAAATTGATCTCATTAATTTGAAAAATTAATGAAAGAAAACTTCCTAATTTGGTGAAGGAAATAGACATGGGAGTCCAGGAAGCACAGAAAGTCCCCAGCAAGATGGATAAAAAGAGGCCCACTCCAAGACACATCATAATTACATTGCCAAAGGTTAAAGATAAAGAATCTCTTTTATCTCTCTTTAGCAGTGAGAGAAAAGTAGTTAGTTACCTGCAGGGAGGTTTCCATAAGGCTGTCAGCTGATTTCTCAAAATAAATTTTGCAGACTAGAAGGGATTTGCAAGAAATATACAAAGTCAAGAAAAGAGGGGAACCTACAGCCTAGATTCATATATGCTGCAAAGCTATCATTTTGAATCAAAGAGCAAGTAAAGATCCTTCCGGACAACAAAAAACTAAAGGAGTTTATCATCACCAAACCATTATTATTTGAAATGTTAAAGAGACTTATTTAAGAAAAAGAAGATCAAAACTATATACAAGTAAATTTTATCAGAAATTGAAAGAAGCATTAACACTCATCTTTCTCCAACTATTCCAGAAAGTTCCAGAGGAAAGAAAACTCTCAAGCTTATTTTATGAGGCCACCATTATGTTAATTCCAGGACCAAATAATAAAAAGTATGGGCCAAGATCTCTGATAAACATCAATGCAAAAATCCTCAACAGAATATTAGAAAACTAAATTCAGCAATACATTAAAAAGATCACATACCATAATCAAGTGGAATTTATTCTTTGGCTGAAAGATTGGTCCAATATTTACAAATCATCATGATACAGCACATGACCAAAATAAAGTATACAAAGCATATGAACGTAAAAATAGATGTAGAAAAAGCATTTAACAAAATCCCAAGAAAGTGGGAATAGAGGGACCATATCTCTACACAATAAAGGTCATATATGACAAACCATGGCTAACATCATATTTAATGGGGAAAAATTTAAATGTTTAAATCCATGCCTATGTGGCCAATTATTCTATAACAAAGTAAGCAAAAATATGTGGTGGGGTAATGATAGTTTATTCAATAAATTGTGTTGGAAAACTAGACAGATATATGCAAAGAAATGAAATTAGACCACCTTCTTACACTATATACAAAAAATAACTCAAAGCCCTGGCTAGCATAGCTCAGTGGATTGAGAGTGGGCTGTGAACCAAAGTGTCACAGGTTCAATTCCCAGTACATGCCTGGGTTGCAGGCCATGACCCTCAGCAACCACACACTGATGTTTCTCTCTCTCTCTATCTCCCTCCCTTCCCTCTCTAAAAATAAATAAATAAAATCTTTAAAAAAAATAACTCAAAATGAATTAAAGACTTAAATGTAAGATTCAAAACCATAAAACTCCTAGGTAAAATATATAGGCAGTAAACTTTTAGACATTGCTCTTAGTAGTATTGGTTTTTCTTATAAATTTCTTTGGGCAAGGAAAACAAAAGAAAAAATAAACAAATGGGACTACATCAAACTAAAAACTTTTGCATAGCAAAGGAAGCCATCAATAAATGAAAAGAGAACCTATTGAATGGGGGAATATGTTGGCCAATGATACATCTCATAAAAGGTTAATATGCAAAATTTATAAAGAACTCATAACTTATAGCCAAAGAAACAAACAAACAGTCCAATTAAAAATGGGCAGAGGACTTGAATAGACATTTTTTTTTAAAAGAGGACATACAGATAGCTAATAGGCATATTAAAAGATGCCCAAAATCACTAATCATCATTGAAATTAAAGCCACAATGAGGTATAAACTCACACTTGTCAGAATGGCTGTTATTCATAAACAAACAAACAACAAGTGTTGTCAAGAATGTGGAGAAAGGGAAACCCTTGCATACTTTTGGTGGAAATGAAGATTGATGCAGGCACTATAGAAAACAATATGTACATTCCTCAAATAATTAAAAATAAATCTTCCTTATGACCCAGCAATTCTACTTCTGGGTATTTATCTGAAGAAATCTAAAACACTAATTTTACAAGATATGTGCATCCTATATTCATTGCAGAATTATTTACAATAGCAAAGATATAAAAGCACCCTAAGTATCCATTAATAGACAACTAAGGAAGATGTGGTATGTATAAAAATTAAATAGTAGCCATATAAAAAAGAACAAAATTTTACCATTTGTGATAACATGGATGGACCTAGAGGGTATTATGCTAAGTGAAATAAGTCAGAGACAGAGAAAGAGCAAACAGAGAAAGACCAAAACCATATAATTGCACTTATATGTTGCATCTAAAAAAAAAGAATAAACAAACAGAAACAGACTCATAGATAAGACTGATGTTACAGGGAACAGACTGATGGTTTCAAAGTAAAGGTGAGTTAGGGGTGCTGGGTGAAAAAGTTAAAGGGATTAAGAATTACAAATTGGTTGTCACAAAATAGTCATGGGGATGTAAAGTACAACATAGGGAATACAGTGTATAGTTAATAATATTTTAATAACTTGTGTGGTACTAGTAGGGTACTAGTCTTATTGGGGTGATCATTTTGTAAATCCTGTAAATAGTTAACCATTGTGCTGCACACCTGAAACTATTATAAAGTAATATCAAGGATTCTTCTAATAAACAAATTAGAATTGTTACTTGAAAGTAGTGACAATCAAAACACCTTTTAGATTAGAATTCAATTGTTGCTAATGCATCATTCCTTCATGACAGAGTTTAGGAATCATGTCTGTGTTTTACACATAGTTGATTTTTAATCATTATGTTCTGAATGAATAAGTGCACATTAAGCATTTCTAATGCTTCCCAATTTTATAATAAAAAAGGAAGTGTACGTTCTAAAAAAATTCAACTGTAATTGAAATATAAAAATTACAAATAAAAAGAATGAAGGCACTCTACTTCTTTTCTTAGCAGTCTCTTTAGCTAAATATCCAGTTTCACCACTTACAAGGCCAACCTTCACAAAATAGTAGAACATGAACACAGTTCAGGCATGTACTTTGCCATTTTAAAACAGGGATGATGACCTTTTCTCTATGTCGCAATAAAATGTTCCTCATTTCCATTGATTCTGAGACCTCATTGAAGTCATTATTAATGTCCATATTTCTAGCACTCCCCTCAAAACTCTTGTAGTCTCTACCCATTACTCAGTTCCAAAGCCTCTTTTATACAGTAGACATTTGTTACAGCAATACCTCATTTCTTACCACCAAAATCTGTCTTAGTTTGCTCATGTTGCCATAACAAAATACCATATACTGGGTGACTTAAACAGCAAAAATTAATTTTTCAGTTTTGGAGGCTTAAAGTCCCAAGATATGCAGTCAGCAAACTGGAGACAGAGAAGAGAGATGATAGTGGAAGGTTTAGTATGAATCCAAATGCCTGAGAACCAGTACAGTTAAAGTTCTAAGTTCTACCAGTGGTGTCCCACCTGCAGTCCATGGACTGCATGCCACTCAGGATGGTTTTGAGTGTAGCCCAACACAAAATCATAAATTTACTTAAAATAGATCTTTTGTGATTATGTGTCACAATGTATTTAATGTGTAGTGGAAGACAACACTTCTTCCAATGTGGCCCAGAGATGCCGAAAGTTTGGATACCCCTGTAAGCCAAGAGACCAATGTCCCAGCTCAGAAGTCAGACAGGCTCTTTCTTCTTAGTAGACTTTTCTTCTTTTTAGGTTTTTAATTGATTGGATGTGGTCTATCTACATTAGCCAGTGTAATCTGGTTTATTCAGTCTACCAATTCAAAGGTTCACATCATCCAGAAGTAATCTCACAGACATACATAGAATAATGTTTGACCAAATTCTTGGGTGCCTCATGGCCCTGTCAAGTTGACAAAAAATTAACCATCAGTGTATATGATGTCCATGATTCTCATCCTCTCTGTTTATCATTTGCTGTCTGTAAAATGGAAATAATAAAAAAACAACCTCATAGAATTGTTTTGAAGAGCAAACTTTCTAACACATGTAAAACACTTAACAGAGGCCCACAGTGAGGGCTTGGTCATGGCAATTACTGTTACCAGTGTATTATATACATCATTAGATAATAAGTCTATCTTGAAAATCAGAATTTTCACAAGTGACTTTAATTCTCTCTATTTATAATGCTGTAATATCAGGTATCAGTCTCAAACATATTATCCTAGGATAGTATGACCTAGTACTGCACCTGTTGAAACTAAAAACCTTATTTACTCTTCTAAAAGATAATGAGAAATGCAACCTGCACTTTCAAACTTGTTTAAAAAAACACATCTCAGGTTCCACACAGAAACCATTATAGTAGCACCTATTGGGCAAGAGGCCCAAGAATCTACATTTTTAACAAGAGCCTCTGATAATTCTGATCTACACTAAATATTAAGTTCCACAATAATGGAACTTGGCACAAGCTATTGATTCATATTTTCCTCCATTTGTTTTATTACATGTGTGTGTAAGTACCTTAGTGTTATTGCCCAATTTGAGTTTCAGTTTGCATTTATCCCTCTTATGTTCTTCCAGTTGTACATCATCTACTTTTAGGGTGGTGCTCTGTGATTTGGTTTATGTTTGTTGTCCAAGGCCTCCTCACCCCCATCATTCCTTTGGTAACAGACAGTGCTGCTCACTCCTTTCTTATTTATTCTATATTGTATTATCTTCTTCCTCCACATCCTTCTTGGTGATTCAGAAAAAGAGCTGTTTTTGTTGTTTCTAGAGATAACACGTCTCTCATAAATTTCTCTCCAACTAAAAACATCATAAAATTGCTGGTGACTTAGCACAAAGTCATGCCTGTCCTAGAGGACCACTTCTCTAACTGGCTCTTATTTAGTGAAACTGCATTTTGGAGGCTTTTGTTCTTCCATTCTTCCTTGCTGCCATTTAGAATGGACCCTTAAACTCAGAGTAGACAGGGATGTTTCTTATTTTAGGTTTGTATAGATAGTTGCTTAATTTTGTGAGTTAAATTAAGCTTGTGGTTCATCCACAGTTTCCCATATTGTAAACTCCCCTCTCTTTATGAACATAGGAAATTAAGCCATAGTTACAACTGAAGAGGTTACAGAACATAAGGTGTATTAATGATGGAATGTAAATGGGTTGGAAAGCATTGGACTGCCTCTATTATACTTACAATGAGCATCTTAGTCAGAAATAGCAGTAATTAATTAATTTAATCTAAAAAAATAGGGGTTTACTGGAAGATATCAAAGATCACCTAGAAATGTCAGGCATAGAGCACATAAAGGGACTAAGGAAGCTTGTGCTATGGGAGCCTATTGCAGAATGCAGGCAAGCAGGATCCTGATAAAGGCACTGGGTGGTGCTCCTGAAACCCCTCCATTCCAGATTCAGAGCCATGTACAGAGGTTCTGACTGGATACTTTCAACCAAGTGTCTACTCTTCCATAGACAGGGGACTTCCCCTAAGAATTTCTGCAGCAGAAGGTCATGCTTCTTCCTTCCTCCCAGAGTTCTTCACAAATCCAAATGTTCACATGTTGTGCAGCCTCAATATTGAGAATCCCTATTTTTTCAGCCACTGGGCTAAATGTTCCATATGCAGAATCTCTAATCCCTGTCACACCATCTAAAAAAGATAGTAGCAGTATGTGTGTGTTTGTATGTTTGTTTTTTACAGTGAAAAAAAACTGTGCCTCAAAGAAGTAAAATAACTTGACTCTGGTCATAGAGACGGTAAGTGATGAACCCAGGCTTGTCTGACTCCAGAACTGATGGCCTAACCACTCTATCATGTTGCTGCCTCTATTATCTTCACCTGAAGTTTCCTTATATCCCAAATAAGATAAGCAAGTAGGACTTGTTTCTTAGTTATTACATCCACATCTGAGTAATAAAAGGTTTTGACAAAATTATCTCTAGACCTCCTTCCATCTGTGTCATTTTCTTTCTTTAACTGTATTCCATGGGCTACCATTTAAAATGGCATTGAGTGTACAACTGCAGAGCAGCTTTGGATGGTGTTGGTAGAATCATTGTCATTATCAAGTGCAATTGTTTTCTTTGGTCTTGTGCAGCTTTCCCTATAAAATTGTACTTCTCTCACCAAGTCAGTTTCCTGAAGTCTGTTTGGAAAATAAACACAGGCCTATTTCCCTGTAGAACTGGTTGCCAAACATACAGTTCCTGCTGTCTCATTGGTGGCATGCTAATCACTATTTTGTTCTTCTGAATGCATACACCTCAGCAGAAATGCAGAGGAGCTTTTTCAAAAAAAAGTGTATGTGTTCACTGGTTTTATGGGGACAAAGTGAAGAGTGGTTATTCAGATAATCACTCCTAATATTTTCTTGGGTATATTTGGTTTTAACTAGAAACTAATAGCCACTTGGACACTGTTGTAGAGCAGTGTCCCTGGCATCAGTCTGAAACTCCCATCCAAGACTGCAACTAGCATCAGGGCATTCATTAGAAGGCATAAACTCTGGGTATATTCTTTTTTCAGAAGGAACAGTGTGTGATTCATTTATTCTATAGTTCTGTGAATGGACATTTATGGAACCCCTCCTTGAAACCAGGGATTGAATCAGCATTGAACTTTTACTTGCAGAAATAAAACAAAGTCATCCAGGAAATGGGCAGTAGACATTAAAAACACACTGAAAATTCAAGATGATGGAAATGTATTATGAATGCCTGGAGACTGACTAGTACAGGAGCACAGAGAATGGGATTGCTGTGTCTTGGGGATAAATCTGAAAAACAAAAACCTCAGAAGTTATAGTTGGGTGGGGTCATAATGAAACAATTTTACCCAGAAAATAATGGGGAGGGTATTTGAAGTCTGAAGGACAAAAACCTACAAGTTTCACAACATTAGGAAGTTCAAGGTGATTGTGAGTTACAGAGAAGGGAAGTAAAAAAAGAGTGAAAGGAGAATTTAAAAAGGGGTTAATATATGCCATGATATGAATAGTCACATATTTCAGGGAAAGGTGTTTGGATTATGTTTTTAGGGACCCTTGAAGGTTTTAAATGAGAGAGTGATTTGATCAGATCATATTTTAGAAAATCACTCTGTTGACAGGATGGATTAATGCAAAAAGAGGATAGATGTTTTTATAGACTGTCACATCACAAGTACAATTTTACCATTTTGGAAAGAATTTATAGAAGACTCATCACTTTTCAGTCTCTTTTAAAATATGAAAGCCATGAGAATCTGATATGAAAATGTGTGGTAATTTCATTAGGAAATAATTACAGTGGTTATTTTCTTTTACTGGTCTGGAACCCTAAAAAAAATGACAGTAGGCCAGTACAGTATACTTTGTCTTTTTATAATGTAAATTTTAGAGAGCATAAGTAAAATGTTGTCTTCTAATCTGTAAAATGATTACTGACAAAAATCTCAATTAAGATGAATTAATAAGTTATTAAAATATATTGTTTTGTACTTGAAAGCTTTTACACTAGTTGTGTAGCCACTGCAAATGCTTATTTAACCATTTTGTGCTATATTTAAGAACCACTTTCAAACATCTATCATGTATCATTGAACTACATTAGAAGATGTGAATGTGGACTGCTTTAAGACATGTCAAAATTAATAAGTGCTTTAGTATGCTGTTCTATTTCAAATACAAGCCCATGAAAAACAATGAGCAAGTCTTCAGTGTTATGATGGGAAAATAGCAAAACCATCCCATCTTACTTCACTCATCACATCATCTATTACACAGTAAAATAAACATAGCCACTGACTACAACCCTTAATGAGCATATGTGACTCTAATAATATTTATTGGGTTTATTTGTTTGGGGCCAACTGACGTAAAAAGAAAACAGCACGGCATGGGGTCATTAGTCTCTTCTGACATGTGCAGTAATTATAAGGGAAACATTAGTAGCCTATTTTTAGCATGTATCTTCATCCACTGAAATGATTGGCCCAAGAAATAATCCCTGGGACAGAAAACAGAAACACCCAGAATTAAACTTTCTTTCTCAACTGTTCAATGGTCATAGGAAATTTATTAGCACCATCATTTCTCATCAACATTGAAGAATATTTTACTTTAGACCATTATGCAATTCTTCCCAACTAGATAGCCTCTCACCTTCATCTCTGTTAAGGGTTCTTCCAGGTAAAAGAAATAATAAATGTTGCCTCCTCCAGGAAGCCTCTCTTTTCCTGCAAACAGTATCACTTGTATTTTATATTATTTTTACTTATATATTCTGTTTATTCTAATTAGTGTTTTCTTTATTAAAAATATTATTGAAAACTCATTAAAATGATAGGAGCAAGACATTGTTCTAGGCTCCACAGTGATGGTATATGACAGATATGGTAGATAGGTAAAAAAAGTACAATTTCCCCTGTACAGGAGTACAAAACCCAGTAGGTAGGTGAGGCAGATAAATACCATATTTTTCAGACTATAAGATGCACCTAGGTTTTAGAGGAAACTAGGAAAAGCATTTTTGAAGTAAAAAAATTTGGTAAAATATTTAAAACATATATAACATAATATTTCACCAATGCAAATGTAAACAGAACTGAACAGCAGCATTAACAACCATTACTCCTCCCAAATGGGGGGTGTGCATCTTATAGTACAAAATACACGGTAAGATCAAAAAGTGGCTCTCAATATCATTTCACCTCAGTATATGAGAGGGATGAGGTTCCCTGCTCCTAATCTCAAAGATTTACTGTTGTTTGTCAAGAGCATATGGGCATGATGAGGAGACCAGAATGTAGACTGGCAGGATGGGAGGAGAGAATAATTTGAAAAATTTCAGGAGGCATTGGTGATTAAAGCAAGGTCTTTGGCATAAAATACGTGATTTGGATGAGCTACATAATTATTTTGAAGTTCATAATATTAGTATTAGTGCTAAATGAGATGCTGTAAAATACATTATATTATCTAGCTTCTAAGTTCTCAATAAAGGATATTTATTATTTTGTTGCTATTATTTTGTTGGTATTATTATTATTTGTATGCTGTTTCTCAGAGAGTGTGTCCCCAACCCTGAACTGTGAAATATCTCCCACTGGAAGCACAGTATATACAGGAAGTTCAGAAGAAAGGTAATTTTATAACTTTGTAGGGTGAAATCAGAGAAGGCTTTTTGGAAGAGGTGCCATTGCAGTTGGTTCATAAGAGTTTATTATTATTTAGAGAAACCGTGACTATGGAGACAGACACTCACCCATGAGCTAAATGATAAATAGTATTTGCACATTTCATTCTTGGTGTTCTAGGATGGATTTCAGGCATTTGTTGGGTATTTCCACCATAAGTGATAAATTGTTTAGAGCAGGAACCATTATTGTACATTTTATTTTCTTATCTTTACAAAGAAGCTAATAGAAATAAAATAAATACTTTTGTTGACCATCTATGGCCTACTATGGAAGTCATTCTTATAACTGAGAGGTTGATAGATATATGTAATACATCCTTTCTTCCTCAGAGAAAAGGAAACTTGGAGAAAGCTAGGATGGATTTGGGGAATAGGATGCAGCCTTCGCAGCTCTCTTGTCTTTGGATGGTTTCATCTATGTGAGCTCCTCTCTATACTCCCTAAAGAACATGATGTATATAACAGAATCATGGTGCTTTAGGCTTATTTATCTGTTATAATTCCTCTTTCATTGGTAAATTCTTTTATTATATTTATTAAATTTCCAACATATTTTCAGCTATGCAAAGAGGCAACTAAGTAAAGGTGTTTAGTTGGAATGTGTGCAGAAGAGATAAAGGCCAAGAGCATCTGCTGAACTGGTGGGTGGGGAGAAGACGTATGGTGAAGGCACTTCCCAGGGAGAGGAAAGTGGGCTATTGTCTCATCACTCCTCCCCATGAGAAGATTCTCTATCTAGTATTACCAGGTTCTGGATTTTGTTTTTCTTGAGAAAGATGTGTTTTCATTAAAGGGAGCTTTTGTAATAAGGTATAAGCTACTAATATACTAATACCACAAGGAATTGTTTTTTTCTTTTTTTTTATTGTTGCTGGAGTACAGTTGTCTCCATTTTCACCCCACCATGCCTGCCCACCAAACCCATCCCACCTCCCACCTTTGAGCGTACCCCCTTTGGCTTTGTCCATGTGTCCTTTATATGTGTTCCTTGATGGCCTTTCCCCTAATATTCCTCCCCCATCTCCTCTCTGGTTAATTCTTTACTACAGTGTCTCTGGATCTACTTTGCTTGCTTTCTTTTTTGTTTTTATTAGGTTCCACTTATAGGTGAAATAACATGACATTTCTCTTTCACCTCCTGGCTTATTTCATTTAGCATAGTACTTTCCAGGTCCATCCATGCTGTTATGAAAGGTAGGAGCTCCTTCTTTCTGATGCATAGTATTCCATTGTGTAAATATACCACAATATTTTGATATACTCATTTACTTGATGGGCACTCAGGTTGCTTCTAGCACTTGGCTATGGTAAATTGTGCTGCTATGAACATTGAGGTGCATAGATTCTTTTGAATTGGTGTTTCAGGATTCTTAGGGTAAAATCCCAACAGTGATATTGCTGGATCAAAAGGCAGTTCCATTTTTAGTTTTCTGAGGAAATTCCATACTGTTTTCCACAGTGGCTGCACTAGTCTGCATTCCCACCAACAGTGCACTAGGGTTCCCTTTTCTCCACATCCTCTCCGACACTTGCTGTTTGTTGATTTGTTTATGATGACCATTCTGATCAGTGTAAAGTGATATCTCACTGTGGTTTTAATTTTCATCTCCCTGATGGCTAGTGGTGCTGAGCATGTTCTGATAGGCCTCTGGACCCTCTGTATGTCCTTCTTGGAGAAGTGTCTGTTCAGGTCCTTTGCCCATTTTTTAATTGGGTTGTTTTTCTTCCTAGAGTGGAGTTGTATGAGTTCTTTATGTACTTTGGAGATCAAACCCTTGTCTGAGGTATCATTGGAAAATATGTTTTCCCATACAGTTATTTCATTTTTCATTTTAATGCTGTTTTCTTTAGCTTTGCAGAAGACTTTTATTTTGATGAGATTCCATTTGTTTATTCTTTCCTTTATGCCCCTTGTTCTAAGGGACATGTTTATGAAAATAAAACTAATTTTATACAATGCTGGCTATCTAGGTTCCATAATATGGACACTGATGTTGAGAAGAATAATTATGCTAAAGAAACAAGTATATGTTTAAAATATGTTCTAAATTTAATTTCTACACATAATTCAAGTTTATTGTGGAGAGAAAACAAAAAATTGAAGATAAGCATCAAGAATAAAATAAATTCTCCCATAAGCTTATTATTATAGAAGAATGTTGAAGGTCATGTTTATGACTTCATTTTTTCAGTAAATACATGACCTTGTACACAAACATATTTTTAGCACAGTCTTAATTTTTTAAATGTGTTCTTGTTTCCTCCTCAGTATATATTATCACCTTACCTATTATATCCTGATTGATTTTTGGTGGGGTGTCTGGCAGTGGGTGGGGTAAGGTATTTCCTTTCTCCTGTTTAGCTATGAGATTAGGTGAAAAGACACTACCCACAGGTCCATGAATGCCTCAGATTGGTTTAAATCTATCAGAGTTTCCACCTTCAGACCCCGTGATCAGTATAAGAATATAAATCCAACAATTTGGGCCATATAGAGATAACAGATTCCAGGACAAACAGTAAAAAAAGACACTTTCTCTCTTCTGGATAGTGTTTGATGTTATGAAGCCAGATATTTCTTCTTTTTAATTTTTTTTATTTTAATCTTTGTTCAATTACAGTTTTCTCCCTTTTACTCCCATTCCAGCCCACGCACCCAACCTTCCCCACTTCCCTCCCACTACCACTCCCCCCTAGATTTTGTCCATGTGACCTTTAAATTTGTTCCTGTAAACCCTACCCATTCTCCCTTCTCTCTTCTCTCCCCTCTGGTCACTGTCAGTCTGTTCTCTATTTCAGTGACTTCGTTTATATTTTGCTTTTTATTTGTTTTGTTGTTTAGGTTCCTGTTAAAGGTGAGATCATTTGGTATTTGCCTTTCACTGCCTGGCTTGTTTCACTTAGCATAATGCTTTCCAGCTCCATCCAAGCTGTTGCAAAGGGCAGGAGCTCCTTCTTTCTTTCTGCTGCACAGAACTCCATTGTTTAAATGTACCAAAGTTTTTTGATCCATTCATTTACTGATGGGCATCTAGGTTGCTTCCAGCACCTAGCTATTGTAAATTGTGCTGCTATGAACACTGGGGTGCAAAGGTTCTTTTGGATTGGTGTTTTAGTGTTCTTAGTCCCAGCAATGGGATTGCTGCATCAAAGGGCAGATCCATTTTTAGTTTTCTGAGGAAGTTCCATACTGCTTTCCATAGTGGTTGTGCCAGCCTGCAGTCCCACCAACAGTGCACTAGGGTCCCCTTTTCTCCACAACCTCTCCAATACTTGTTGTTTGTTGCTCTGTTTATGATGGCCATTCTGACTGGTGTGAAGTGGAATCTCATTGTGGTTTTAATTTGCATCTCTCTGATAGCTAGCGATATTGAACATCATTTCATGTGTCTTTGGATCTTCTGTATGTCCTCCTTGGAGAAGTGTCTGTTCAAGTCCTTTGCCCATTTTTTAATTGGGTTGCTTGTCTTCTTAGAGTGGAGTTGTGTAAGTTCTTTATATATTTTGAAGATTAAACCCTTGTCTGAGGTATCATTGGCAAATATGTTTTCCCATACAGTTGTTTCTCTTTTTATTTTGATACCGTTTTCTTTAGCTGTGCAAAAGCTTTTTATTTTGATGAGTCCCATTTGTTTATTCTTTCCTTTATGTCTCTTGCTCTAGGAGACATGTCAGTAAAAAAGTTTCTGCATGAAATATCTGAGATTTTCCTACCTATGTTCTCTTCTAGGACTTTAATGGTGTCACAGTTTATATTTAAGTTTTTCATCCACCTTGAATTTATTTTTGTATATGGTGTAATTTGGTGCTCGAGTTTCATTTTTTTTGCACGTGGCTGTCCAGTTCTCCCAAGACCATTTGTTGAAGAGGCTATTTTTACTCCATTTTATGTTGCTACCCCCTTTGTCAAATATTAATTGACCATAGAGACTTAGGTTTATTTCTGGGCTCTCTGTTCTGTTCCATTGGTCCATGTGCCTGTTTTTATGCCAGTACCAGGCTGTTTAGATTACAGTGGCCTTGGAGTATAGTTTAGTGTCAGGTATTGTGATCCCTCCTACTTTACTCTTCTTTCTCAACATTACAGCAGCTATTCGGGGTTGTTTATGGTTCCATATAAATTTTTGAAGTGTTTGTTCTACATCTGAGAAATAAGCCATTGGTACTTTAATAGGAATTGCATTGAATATGTAAATTGCTTTGGGTAGTATGGTCATTTTGATGATATTAATTCTTCCAATCTATGAACACGGTATATGTTTCCACTTGTTTGTGTCTTCCTTGATTTCTTTCCTCAGTGTCATGTAGTTTTCTGCATAAAGGTCTTTTACCTCTTTGGTTAGGTTTATTCCTAGGTATTTTCTTTTTCTTTTTGCTATTTCAAATGGGATTTTTTCTTGATTTCTGATTCTGCTGTTTCATTGTTGGTGTACAGAAAGGCCTTTGATTTCTAGATATTGACTTTGTATCCCACTGTTGTGCCAAATTCATTTATTAGCAGTCAAGCAGTTTTTTGGTGGAGTCTATAGGATTTTCTATGTACACTATCATGTCATCTGCAAACAGTGACAGTTTTGTTTCCTCCTTTCCAATTTGGATACCTTTAATTTCTTTTTCTTGTTTGATCACTGTGGCTAAAACTTCCAGTACTATATTGAATAGAAGTGTTGAAAGTGGACAGCCTTGTCTTATTCCTGATCTTAGTGGAAAAGATTTTAATTTTTGCCCATTGAGTATGATGTTGGCTGTAGGTATCTCATATATGGCCCTTATTATGGTGAGGAATGTTCCCTCTATTCCCACTTTGCTGAGGGTTTTTATCATAAATAGGTGCTGTACTTTATCAAATGCTTTTTCTGCATCTATTGATATGATCATGTGGTTTTTGTCTTTGCTTTTGTTTATGTGATGTATTACATTTACTGATTTGCGAATATTGTACCATCCTTGCATCCCTGGAATGAATCCCACTTGGTCATGGTGTATGTGCTTTTTAATGTACTGTTGGATGCGGTTTGTCAGTATTTTGTTGAGGATTTTAGCATCAATGTTCATCAGTGATATTGGCCTGAAGTTTTCTTTCTTTGTTGTGTCTTTATTTGGTTTTGGAATTAGGATGATGTTGGCCTCATAAAAAGAGTTTGGGAAACTCCCATCTTTTGGGATTTTTTGGAAGTCTGTGAAGGATAGGGGTTAGCTCTTCCTTAAATGCTTTGTAAAATTCTCCTGTGAAACCTTCTGGTCCAGGGCTTTTGTGTGTCAAAAGGTTTTTGATTACTGTTTCAATTTCTTTTGCTGTTATTGGTTTGTTCAGGCTTTTGGCTTCTTTTTCATTGAGTTTTGGAAGATTATATTCTTCTAGAAATATGTCCATTTCATCTATGTTTTCAAATTACTTGGCATGCAGTTCTTCATAGTAATTTCTTACAATCCTTTGTATTTCTTTGGTGTCAGTTGTAATCTTTCCTCTTTCATTTCTGATTGTGTTTATTTGCATCTTCTCTCTTTTTTTCTTGATGAGTCTGCTTAAAGGCTTGTCAATTTTGTTTATCTTTTCGAAGAACCACCTCTTGGATTCATTGATCGTTAGAATTGTGCTTTTAGTCTCTATGTCATTTAATTCTGCTCTGATCTTGGTTATTTCCTTCCTTCTGCTTGCTCTGGGCTGTCTTTGTTGTTATTCTTTGAGTTCTTGTAGACGTGTGGTTAGGTTGTTTGTTTGAAATGTTTCTAACTTTTTTAGGTGGGCCTGTATCGCCATGAACTTCCCTCTCAGGACTGCCTTCACTGTGTCCCATAAGTTTTTGGTTGTTGTGAGTTCATTTTGATTTCTTTCCAATAACTTTTTGATTTCTTCCCTAATATCATTCTTAACCCATTCATTGTTTAATAGCATGCTATTTAATCTCCATGATTTTGAGTGTTTTGGGTTTTTTCCTTGGGGTTGGTTTCTAGCTTCAGTCCCTTGTGATCTCAGAAAATACTTGGTATGATTTCAATTGTTTTGAAATTATTGAGGCTTGTTTTGTGTCCTATCATGTGGTCTACCTTTGAAAATCTTCTGTGTGCATTTGAAAAGAATGTGTATTTAGCTTCTTTTGGATGGAGGGCTATGTATATATCAGTAAAGCCCATTTTCTCTAGGGTATTGTTCAATGCCACTATTTCCTTGTTGACATTTTGTTTGGAAGATGTGTCCAGTTTTGATAGTGGGGTGTTAAAATCCCCTACAATAATTGTGTTGCTGTCAGTATCTTTCTTGAAGTCCTCTAAGATTTTCTTGATGTATTTGGGTGCTCCTATGTTGGGTGCATATATATTTACAATATCTATGTCTTCTTGGTGGATTGTTTCCTTCAGTATTATGAAGTGACATTCTGGGTCTCTCTTTATGACCCTTTTTTGGAAGTCTGTTTTGTCAGATATGAGTATTACTATCCTGGCTTTTTTTCCCCTGTCCATTTGCTTGGAAAATTTGTTTTCAGCCCTTCACTTTCAGCCTGTGCAGGTCTTTTATCCTGAGGTGGATCTCTTGTAGGCAGCATATGTGTGGGTAATGTTTTCTTATCCAATCAGCTTCTATGTCTTCTGGTTGGAGCATTTAATACATTTATATTGAAGGTTATTTTTGATAGGTACTTAATCATTGCCTTTTGTGTACTTGTGTTCCTCTCTCTCTCTCTCTCTCTCTCTCTCTCTCTCTCTCTCTCTCTCTCTCTCTCTCTCTCTTTCTCTCTCTCTTTTGCTTCCTTTCCTTATAGCAGGCCCCTTAGCATGTCTTACAGAGCTGGTTTGGTGGAGGTGTATTCTTTTAGACTTCTTTTGTCTGGGAATCTCCTTATTTGGTCTTCTATCTTGACTGAGAGCCTTGTTGGGTAAAGTAGCCTTGGCTGCAGACCTCTGGTTCTCATTACTTGGAATATTTCTTGCCATTCTCTTCCGGCTTGGAATGTTTCCATTGAGAAGACAGCTGTTAGCCTTATTGGGGTTCCCTTGTATGTTACTTCTTTTTTTCCCCTTGCTGCCTTTAATAGTCTCCCTTTGTCTTGAAATTTTGCCATTTTAATTATGATGTGTCTTGTTGTGGGCCTCTTTGGGTTCCTCTTGATTGGGACTCTCTGTATTTCCTGGATTTGTGTGACTTTTTCTGTCATCAAATTAGAGAAGTTTTCCATCATTACTTTTCAAATAGGTTTTCTATCCCTTGCTCTTCTTCTTCTCCTTCTGGTATCCCTATTTATGGATATTATTATGTTTCATAGTGTCTTGCATTTCTATTAATCTCTCTTCATTCTTTCTGAGCCTCTTTTCCTTTTCTTGTTCTTTCTGGGTGTTTTCTTCTACTCTGTCCTCTACCTCACTGATCCAGTCTTCTGCTTCATCGATCCTTCTTTTCATTCCTTGTACTGTATTCTTCAGTTCAGAAATTGTAGTCCTCATTTCCTCTTGGCCCTTGTTGAGAGTTTCTATTTCCTTTTTCATGTTGATGTAGTTTTCAGTGAGTTCATTGTAGCTTCCCTGTAGTTTCTGGTAGCTCATTGTGAGCTCATTGAGCTTCCTGATGATCATTGCTTTGAATTCAATATCTGATAGTTGACTCGCCTCAATTTCATTTAACATTCTTTCTGAGACTTCCTCCATTCCTTTCATTTGGGAATTGTTTCTTTGTCTTCCCTTTGTTTGTGAGACTCTTCTTTTTAGCCTCAGCTTCTTAAATTGATCTGTTCTGGCTCCCTGGGTTTGTGGTGTGAACTTCTGTAGTAGTATAGCAGTGAGTTTCAGTGGTGCAGTTTCCTTGATCTCCCAAGCTCACTGGTCTTGGGCTGTCATTTAAGTTGGCTTTGTGTTTGCCTTTGGATTTTGATTGTTGTTGAATCTTTCTTTGGTGGTTCCTTCCCACCAGCTGGTTAAATGAGGGTCACTCTGTCCACCACCTCTTGTATTTTGTTGTGCTGGTGAGGGAAGGTTGTGTTGTAGCTGGTTCTTCTGTGTGTAAAAGGTTTTAAGCATTCTCTTTTGCTCTTGTTCAGTTGTTTGTATTAGGTACTTACTGTCTCTACTGTTTAGTTGTATTTCCAGATAGGTCCTGGATTGAGGTTTGTGTGGTTACCACTCCCTCCTTCACCTTCTTCTGTTGTTGTCTGTTAGTGGTTCCTTTGTTGTTGGGTTTCCTCTTCCAGTGGGTATCCTGGTGTTCGCTGCCTCCACCTATTCTTTTTTTGTGATCAGTTGGAGGGGGAGGCAAAATGGTTTAAGACAGCAAGATAGTATTCTCTGATATTTACAGTAGCAGCCAGTAGAGAAGAGATAGGAGATCCTTTTGACTATGTATAGTGTCAACCATTATCTTCTACCCAGCTAGCTGATTTTTAGAAAGGATGGAAAGAAGACTCTTGTTGGGGAAGGAAGGATTGTGAGTTGGATCTAGAAAGCAGTGAGGTTGTGGGAGTTCAGATTCTAAAGTAAGGTGAGAGTAAAAGATAGTAAATAGGTGTAGTGTTTGAGAGAATATAGTTAACCACTATAGTATTAGAGTTCAGGAAACTTTGAAATGGGCTAAGTTCTGGGAGGGGTATTGTGAGGTCATTATAATTACATGGTACAGCAATTATTTACAATAATATTAGGTCAACAATCATATGACAGAATCTATGAGATCTAGGTAACAAGAACAGAGAGTACAGAACCTCGAGTAGGGTGCTAATGGGACACAGGTGAGTTAAAGGACAGTAGATTAGCAATACAGTATGGAAAGCAATATTAGGAGAAAACTGTCAGGTCATACAATATAACCAGCCTAGCAAAGCAGACTATACAAAAAGAAGAGGGATACAAAAATACTATTAAAAAAAGAGGTAAGAATATTGGAAAAATAATAATAATACAAATATGCAATAACTTGCAGGTTCTCTGTAATAGCAGAGTGAAATTTGTTTTAGTGTCCCAGCTATTATGATATCCCTTCTTTGGGTTCAACTTTGGTCTTTTCACAGATCCAGGGTTTTGTCTCACTTGTAGGTATTTTTAAAAAATAACAATAAATAAGGCAGATGAAGGAAGGAAGAAGAGATAAAATTGGAGGAAAGAAAGGAGGAAGGAATAAAACAAGAAAGCAGGAAAGAGAAGAAAAAGAAATTAAAAGAGAATAAAAACAATAAAAATTTAAAAATTAAGAATTGTTAAAAAAAAATAGAATCAATTTAAAAAGTCTCTTGGTTTCAAAGTGGCCAAACCGGTTTTTCCGCTCTTGCTGGCTGCAGCAGACTGAGGGGTGGTTGGTATGGCTTTTCTTCCTTGGTTAGCGGGCGCACACTGTCTGGGAAGCTAACATGGCTCCTCAGCCCTGCACCCTGGGTGTGGGAATCAGGCCTTTCCCCAGGGTTACTGCTGTGGACTGGGGCGAAGGGCTACTCTCCCCGTGTGCCCATGCCTGTGTGCCCTTGGTTGGGTGGCAGGGAGGCTGGAGCGATTGATCACTTTAGGAGAATTCCCCAAACAGTGTCTGTCTATTCACTCCTTCCTCTTGAGAAATTCCTCCTGTTCAAGCCTGCCACTCCACACAGTGGCCTGGCTTTTCCTGCCGCCAAACTCTCCAGCCAGACCAGTGACTGTGGGGACCAGGGCCTGCTGCGCAACCCAGCCCCTCCTGTGTCCACAGCCTCCAAAGGTGCTCACAGCCCTTGTGTGTTTGCTAGCACCTGGATTCCTCCCAGTGCCGCTCAGACCCTCTTTGGCTGGGGAGGGAGCAGTTGTCCTGGCTCTCTCCCAAGAATTCTGTGGCAAACCCAGCATCGGGCACTGGGCCTGGGGCTGCAGCCCCCAGACCACACGCTTGTCCCTGGGACCCTACTGTGTTGCAGCACTCTTCTTAGGGTTCAGTTTTTCGGTTCCACCACATTCCTTGGTCCCTTATTTTCACATATGCTGAAGTATGTTGGTTGCTTGCTTCTCTACTCCATAGATTGGTCAGGATTTTCTCCCCTGAGCAGAGGGAAGCCAAATCTGCTCCTTCCTTCCCATCTTAGATTGAGGATATTTCTTCCACCATTTTGTAACCATAGAGGTGGAGCTCTGAGCCTGAGGGTCTTTGTTCTGAGGGCCTACAAGGTGAATAACTACTGCTTTTCCCCTGTTCTTAAATGATTTCCCCTGGAGAGAATGGGCCAGAGAGACCTCATATAGAATTGTTCTCACTATAATGGAAAAAAGTTTGTCTTTGAACTGAGCCAACCTGGATTCAAATCCCATGGGTGTAGTTACATTTAAGGGCAGTGTTACCCCAGGTGAATTTCTCTGTCTTAGTGCTTCAGTTTAAATGCCTGTAAAGTGGAGAAAGAAACATACCTACATGTTCTGAGAGTTCAAGGAGTGTATTTAAGAGCAAAGTGTATTGCCTTTTATTCAACATAGTACTGGAAGTCCTAGCCACAGAAATCAGACAGGAAGAAGAAATAAAGATATCCAAATTGGAAAAGAAGATGTAAAACTGTTGTTATTTGGAGATGGCATAAGGCTATATAGAGAACCCAAAAGATTCCACCAAAAATTACTGAAACTGATAAATAAATTCAGTAAAGCAGTAAAATACACAATAAATAGCTAAATTGTTTTTGCATTTTTATATACCAATAATGAACTCTCAAAAAGTGAAACTAAGAAAATAATCTTGGATGGAAGATGGTGGCGAGATAGGTGGGAGAAGAATCCACTTCTCTCTGCGCACAGGTGAAACACCTAGCCGATCTTTGGAGGAAAAGAGTGAATAGTCAATGGTACAACAGCATGTATAAAGATTGGAGACCCAAAATTGTACAAGACTTTAAAAAATCAGAGAGCAAGGGGAGTGCTTTAGGTTAATAAGGTCCCTGGGACCAACACAGGGACAAGCACGGGGCCAGGGTGGAAGCAGCCCCAGGTCCAGTGCCCGTGGGGTCTGCCACAGGATTCTTGGGAGAGAGCCAGGTCAATGGCTCCCTCCCCTGCCAAACAAGGTTTGAGCAGCACCAGGAGGGGCCTGGATGTTTGAAGTCATGGGGTGGGGGTAGGACAAAGTGGCAAACACACAGGGGCTGTGTGCACCCACTGAGACTGTAGACACCAGCTAGGAAGAGTTGGGCAGTGACAGACCCAGACCTGGTCATTCCCTGGTCTGGTTGGAGAGTTGGGCTGTGTGAGAGGCCACGCACTTGTTTGGAATGGCAGGCTGGAAAAGAAGGAATTTTTCAAAAAGAAAAAGAGAGAAAAGAGGCACTCAGCAGCTGTTTGGAGAATTCTCCCACAGCAACTGCCTCTGCCTCCAGTGCCCTTATCCCTGTTAAGTCTAGTGCTCAGGTCCACAGCCCTGGGGACAGCAAGCACTTGACCCCTCAGCTTGGGGACTGCCTGTCCCACCCCAGCAGCAGAGGCTGAGTACTCAGGCCCACAGCCCTGGGATGGAGTGCGCCTGACCTCACTACCCAGGGACACCTCACACCTGGCCCTGCAGGGTCAACTGGTTCTCTAAGAGGAAGGTAGAGATGACATCACAGAGGAGAACTGCAGGGCTCAGGGAGCCAGCAATCTTCAGAAAGACTTAACCCAGTGGGGGATGATGAACTACCCTGAAGGGAATCTGAGAGTCCCTGCATCTAGGACAGCAAAGGGCGAGAAGGTGATGTGTAAGTTTCCCTTAATTGGTGCACCTCAAGGACAGCCCAACTGGTGTACTGAAGGCATAGGCTGGATGCAGAAGGGCACTGGGGGCCCTGCAGCAAACTGAGGAATTTGACCAGAGGCTGGGCAACTGCAAAGAGTGTTGCTGAGGAAGGGAGAAAATCTAAACCATTCCCCGCCAGCCTGCTATAGCCAGGAAGACCAGCAGAACTGGCTTGACTGGTTTAAAGCCAGCAGAAGGCTCTTTAAAAAAATAAATTCCTTCTTCTCTTTCCTTCTTTCTTTTTTATTCCTTCTTCATTCTTTCCTTCTTTTCCTTTTTCATTCCTTCTTCCTTCCTTCCTTATGTTTTTTAATCCCCACAAGTGGGACAATAAAACCTAGAGCTGTGAAAATATCAGAGTTAGACCCAAAGAGGAGTCACCCCAACAACTGAGACAATGAGACAAATTTCACTTTGCTACTACAGAGAACTTGCAAGTTATTGTATGTTTGTATTATTATTATTTTTTCATTATTCTTACATCTTTTATTTTATTAGTACTTTTGTATTTCTCTTCTTTCTATTTAGTCTTTTTCTCTTGGTTTGTTAAGTTGCATTGTTTGACTGGTTTCCCTTGTTCTCTCTTTCATAGCGTATTTTTAATTTTGCATCTTTCACTTAATTTGTGTTCCAATAGAACACTACTCTAGGTCTTGTATTTCCCATTCTTGTTATTCAGATCACATAGGTTCTGTCGTATGATTGTTGCTCCATTACTATTGTAAATAATTGCTGTTCCATAGAATTATAAATATGACACAGCAGCCCTCTCAGATCTTAGCTCACTTCAGTATTTCCTAAATTTTATTCTGTTGTGGTTAACTCTTTTCTATCATATACTACATCTATTTTATATCCTTTACTCTTGCTTTACCTAATAACCTGACCTTCCACAAGTTCACTGCTTTCTAGATCCAACTCATAATCCTGCCCCCTCCCCAACAAGAGTCTTATCTTTTTTCCACCCTTTATAAAAAGTGACTACTTGGGTGAAATATCACGGTTAACATTACACACATCCAAAGGATCTCCAATCTCTTGTCTATGGGTTGGTACTTTAAATACCATAGAACACACTCCCAAAATGTAAAATGTTTTGCCTTCCCCCTCCAACTGATCATAAAAAGAAACCAGGTGGGAGCTGTGAACACCAGGACAGAAAAGGAAACCCACCGACAAAGGAACCTCCAACAGATAACAGCAGAAGAAGGTGAAGGTGAGAGTGGAAGCTATACTAACCTCAACCCAGGACTGATGTGGAAATACAACTAAATGGTGGAGAAATTACCGAGAACAAAAAACTGAACAAGAGCAAAAGAGAAGCCTAAAAAAGGCATACACATCAAAAGAATCATTTTGAATACAACCTGCCCACACCTGCACAACAGAACACAAGACATGGTGGATGGAGCGACCTTCTGTTAGCCAGTTGTAGGAAAGGGCCCACCAAAGAAAGACCCAAAAACAATCAAAACCCAAAGACATACAGAAAGCCAACACAAATGACAACCCAAGATCAGTGAGCTCAGGAGACCAAGGAGATGATGGCACCATTGAATCTCACAAGTCTTCTACCATAGAGGTTCACACCATAAAAACAGAACAGATCAGAACAGATCAGTTTCAAAAGCAGAGGCTAACAAGAGTCTTACAAAAAATGGGAAGACAAAGAAACAATTCCCAATGAAAGGAATGGAGGAAGCCTCAGAAAGAATGTTAAATGAAATTAAGGCAAGTCAACCATCAGATATTGAATTCAAAGCAATGATTATCAGGAAGCTAAATGAAGTCACAGAGAACTACCAAAAACTACAGGAAAACTACAATGAACTCACTGCAAACTATATCAATATGAAAAAGGAAACAGAAACTATCAACAAGGGCCAAGAGGAAATGAAGAATACAATTCTGAACTGAAGAACACAGTACAAGGAATCAAAAGCAGGATCGATGAAGAAGAGGATCAGATCAGTGAGCTGGAGAACAAGGTAGAATAAAAACACCCAGAATGAACAAGAAAAGGAAAAGAAGCTCAAAAAGAATGAAGAGGCATTAAGGGGAAATGCAAGACAACATGAAACAATATATGAAACATAATAATATCCATAAAATAGGGGTACCAGAAGGAGAAGAAGGAGAGCAAGGGATAGAAAACCTGTTTGAAAAAGTAATGATGGAAAACTTCCCTAATTTGGTGAGATAAAAAATCACACAAATCCAGGAAACACAGAGAGTCCCAATCAAGAGGGACCAAAAGAGGCCCACTGCAAGACACATCATAGTTAAAATGGCAAAATTCCAAGAAAAAGAGAATCTTAAAGGCAGCAAGGGAAAACAGGAAATAGCATACAAGGGAACCCCAATAAGATTAGCAGCTGACTTCTCAATGGAAAAGCTCCAAGCCAGAAGAGAATGGCAAGAAATATTCCTAGTAATGAAAACCAGAGGCCTGCAACCAGGATTACTTCATCCAACAAGGCTCTCAGTTAAAATGGAAGGCCAAATAAGGAGCTTCCAGACAAAAGAATCTTAAAGAATATACCTCCTCCAAACCAGCTTGGCAAAAGATGCTAAAAGGTCTGTTTTCAGAAAAGGAAAAAAGAAGAGTGAGAGCGAGAAGAACACATAAGAAAAAACAGCAATGATGAGTACCTCTTAATAATAATCTTAAATGTAAATGGATTAAATGCTCCAATCAAAAGACATAGAATAGCTGAATGGATAAGAAAGCATGACCCACACATACGCTGCCTACGAGAAACCCACCTCAGAACAAAAGATCTACACAGATTGAAAGTGAAGGACTAGAAACAAATGTTCCAAGCAAATGAACAGGAAATAAAGGCCGGGGTAGCAACACATATATCAGATAAAATAGACTTCAAAAAAGAGGACCATAATAAGAGACCAAGAAGATCACTTCATAATACACAAGGGAAGGATCCATCAAGAAAACATAAACATTGTAAATATATATGCACCCAACATAGGAGCACCCAAATACATAAAGAACATCTTAGAGGACTTCAAGAAAGATATTGACAGCAACACAATTATACTAGGGGACTAGAACAACCCACTATGAAAAATGGAAGGATCTCTCAAACAAAATATCAACAAAGATATTGCAGCATTGAACAATGCCCTGGATCAAATGGATTTAACTGCTATATATAGAGAGCCTTTCATCCCAAAGAAGCTAAATACACATTCTTTTCAAATGCACATGGGACATTTTCAAAGAGAGACCACATGATAGGACACAAAACAAGCCTTAATAAATTCAAGAAAATTCAAATCATATCAAACATTTTCTCTGACCATAAGGGACTGAACTAGAAACCAACCTCAGGAAAAAAAACTCAAAGCAACTCAAACTCATGAAGATTAAATAGTATGCTATTAAACAATGAGTGGGTAAAGAATGAGATTAGGAAAGAAATGAAAAAGTTTCTGGAAACAAATGAAAATGAACTCACAACAACCAAAAACTTATGGGACACAGCAAAGGCAGTCCTGTGAGGAAAGTTCATAGCAATACAGGCCTACCTAAAAAAGAGAAACATTTCAAACAAACAACCTAACCCTACGTCTGCAAGAACTTGAGGAACAACAACAAAGACAGCCTAGAGTAAGCAGAAGGAAGGAAATAACCAAGATCAGCACAGAATTAAATGACATAGACTAAAAGTACACATCTAAGGGTCAATAAATCCAGGAGCCAGTTCTTTGAAAAAAATAAACAAAATCAACAAGCCTTTAAGCAGACTCATCAAGAAAAAAACAGAGAGGAGCCTAATAAACACAATCAGAAACGAAAGAGGAGAGATTACAACTGACATCACAGAAATACAAAGGATTGTAAGAAATTACTATGAGGAACTATATGCCATGAAATTTGAAAACCTATGTGAAGTGGACAAATTTCTAGAAAAGTATAATCTTCCAAAACTGAATGAAGAAGAATCAGAAAGCCTGAACAGACCAATAACATTTGATGAAATTGAAACAGTAATCAAAAACCTTCTGACACACAAAAGCCCTGGACCAGAAGGTTTCACAGGAGAATTTTACAAAGCATTTAAGGAAAGCTAACCCTTATCCTTCACAGATTATTCCAAAAATTCAAGAAGATGGAAGACACCCAAACTCTTTTAATGAAGCCAGCATCATCCTAATCCCAAAACCAGATAAAGACACAACAAAGAAAGAAAACATCAGGCCAATATTACTGATAAATATAGACACTAATATCCCCCCAAATATTGGAAAACCACATGCAGTGCTATGTTAAAAAGATCATACACCATGATCAAGTGGGATCCATCCCAGTGGTGTAGGGATGGTACAATATTCACAATCAATAAATGTATACATTACAAAAGGAAAGACAAAAAACACATGATCATAACAATAGATGGGGAAAAGCATTTGATAAGGTACAGAATCTATTTATGATAAAAACACTCAGCAAAGTGGGAGTAGAGGGAGCATTCCTCAACATAATAAAGGCCATATATGAGACACCTACAGCCAACATCATAATTAATGCACAAAAACTTAGAGCTTTCCCACTAAGATCAGGAACAAGGCAAGGATGCCCACCTTCACCACTCCTATTCACCATAGTATTGGAAATCCTAGACACTGCAATTAGACTCATTGCAGAGAAAAAGAAATAAAAGGTATCCAAAAAGGAAAGGAGGAAGTAAAACTGTCATTGTTTGCAGATGGCATGATAGTGCACATCGAAAATCCTATAGACTCCACCAGAAAACTACTTGACTTAATAAATAAATTTGGCAAAATAGCAGGATACAAAGTCAATACTCAATAATCTGAGGCATTTTTGTACACCAACAATGAAATATCAGAAACAGAAATCAGGAAAAAAAAACATGTAATAGAGCAACAAGAAAAATAATATAGCTAGGAGTAAACCTAACCAAGGAGGTAAACGACCGGTACTCAGAAAACTATACAACACTAAATAAAGAAATTAAGGAAAACAAAAACAAATGGAAGCATATACCATGTTCATGGATTTGAAGAATTAACAGCATCAAAATTACCACACTACCCAAAACCATTTATAGATTCAATGCAATCCCTATTAAAGCATGAATGACATATTTCACCGATATAGAACAAAGAGTTCAGAAATATATATGGAACCATAATGACCCAGAATAGCTGCAGCAATTTTGAGAAAGAAGGACAATGAAGGAGGGATCACAATACATGACACAAAACTATACTACAAGGCTACTGTAATCAGAGCAACCTGGTACTGGTGTAAGAACAGACACATAGCCCAATAAAACAGAACAGAGATCCCAGAAATAAACCCAAGTCTCTATGGTCAATTAATATTTGACAAAGGGGGCAGAAGCATAAAATGGAGTAAAAATAACCTCTTCAACAAATGGCATCAGGAGATATGGACAGCTACATGCAAAAAAGTGAAACTCGATCACCAACTTACACCATACACACACAAAAATTCAAGGTGGATAAAAAAACTTAAATATAAGTTGTGACACCATAAAAGTCCTAGAGGAAAACATCAGCAGGAAAACCTCAGATACTCCACACAGCAACATCTTGACAGATATGTCCCCTAAAGCAGGGGACATAAAGGAAAGAATAAACAAATGGGACCTCATCAAATTAAAAAGCTTCTGCCTGGCTAAAGAAAACAGCATTAAAATGAAAGGGGAGCCAAACATATGGGAAAACATACTTGCCAATGATACCTTGGACAAAGGTTTGATCTTCAAAATATGTAAAGAACTCACATGAGTCCATTTCAGGAAGACAAAAACCCTAATTAAAAAATGGGCAAAAGACTTAAACAGACACTTCTCCAAGGAGGACATTCAGGAGGCCCAGAGACTATGAAAAAATGCTTAGCATCAATAGCCATCAGAGAGATGCAAATTAAAACCACAATGAGATACCACTTCGAACCCATGAGAACAGCCATCATAAGCAAAGCAACAAACAAGTGTTGGAGAGGATGTGGAGCAAAGGGGACCCTAGTGCACTGTTGGTGGGAATGCAGGCTGGTGCAGCCACTGTAGAAAACAATATGGAATTTCCTCAGAAAACTAAAAATGGAATTACCTTTTGACCCAGTAATTCCACTGCTGGGATTACACCCTAAGAACCCTGAAAGAGGAATCCAAAAGAACCTGTGCACCCCAATGTTCATAGCAGCATGATTTACAGTAGCCAAGTGATGGAAGCAACCTATGTGCCCATCAGTAAATGAGTGGATCAAAAACTATGGTACATTCACACAGTGGAATTCTACTCAGCGGAGAAAAAGAAAGAGCTCCTACCCTTTACGACAGTGTGGATGAAAATGGAAAGCATTATGCTAACTGAAATAAGCCAAGCAGTGAGGGACAAATACTATATAATTTCACCTTTAAGTGGAACATACTCTACAAAAGAAAAAAGCAAACAAAATATAACCAGAGACATTGAAGTTGAGAACAATCTAGCAATAGCCAGAGGGGAGGGGGGAGGGGACAATGGTGCAAGGGTTCTCAGGAACTACTATAAAGGACACATGGACAAAACCAAGGTTTTGGGTGGAGGCAAGGGAGGGTGGTGGGTTTGGCTTCGGTGGGGAGAGTGGTATGGGGAAACTTCAGACAACTCTAATTGAACAACACTAAAATAATAAAAAAAATAATCTCATTTATAAGCACATAAAAATACCTAGGAATAAATTGAACCAAGGAGGTTAAACACCTATACTCAGAAAATTATGATACTGTAGGAAGAATTCCTGAAGATACAAATAAATGGAAGCATATACCATATTTATGGATAGGAAAAACTAACATTGTTAAAATGTCCCTACTACCTAAAGTGATATGTAGATTCCAATAATTTCTATCAAAATACCAATGTAAAAAGCTTCTACACAACAACAAGAACAAAATACACACACACACACACACATGCATATATATATCAACACAACGAAATGGGAACCCACTGTATTGGAGAACATATTTGCCAGTGATATATTTGAGAAAGGGTTAATTTCCAAAGTATATAAAAAATTTATAAAACTCAACACCAGGAAGACTAAAAGCCCAACAAAAAATGGGCAAAGGACCTGAATAGACACTTCTCCAAAGAAGAGAACATACAATATGGCAAATATACATATAAAAAATGTTCATCACTAATTGTCAGAGAGATGAAAATTAAATCCACAGTGGGATATCAACTCACACCTGTCAGAATGGCTACCATCAACAAATTAACAAAGAACAAAAACTTAGTGCACTGTTGGTGGGGATGCAGACTAGTGTAGCCACTCTGGAAAAAAGAATTTCCTAAAAAAATTAAAATAAACCTGCCTTTTGACCTAGTGGTCCCACTTCTTGGAATATATCCTAAGAATCCCAAAACACCGTTAGAAAGAATATATGCACACCTATGTTCATAACACCATTATTTACAATATCCAACAAGATCTGTAAAGAGTACAACTGCCCTTCAGGAGATGAATGAATAAAAAAGATGTAGTACATTTACATAATATATTATTACACAGCTGTAAAAAAGAAGGAAATCTTAGTTTTATGACAGTGTGAATGGACCTGGGGATCATTGTGCTAAGTGAAATAAGCCAGTTAGAGAAAGACAAGTACAATATGGTCTCTCTTGTATGTGGATTCTAATAATCAAAATCAACTGATTAATAAAATAGGAACAGAGTCATGGATACATGCACCAGACTGACAGCTGTCAGAAGGGTGGGACAAGGGGGTACTGGATAAAAGAAGGTGAAGGGATCAGCCAAAGAACATATATGAATAACCCATAGACAGAGACAACAGTGTGGTGTTGGTTAGAGGGAATGGAGGTTGAGGGTTGGGTGGTGGTGGACAAAGGGGTGGAAAATGGGTACATCTGCAATAGTGTGAACAATAAAAAGAAAATTCAAAAATACCAATGGTGTATTTTACAGAACTGGAACAAATAATGCGCAAATTTATATGGGAACACAAAAAATACCCTAAATAGCCACAGCAATGTTAAGAAAGAAAAACAAAGTTGGAGGAATCATACTACCTAAAGTTGAACTATACTACAGGGCCATATTAATCAAAACAGTCTGGTAATGGCATAGAAACAGGCATATATAGATCAGTAGAACAGAAGAGAGAGCCCGGAAATAAACCCATGCCTATATGGTCAATTAATATTTCACAAAGGAGACAATGACATACAATGAGTAAAGAAAGTCTATTTAATAAATGGCATTGAGAAAAAAACTGAAAGTAAGTCACTTTTTCACTCCATATACAAGAATAAACTCAAAATGGATTAAAAACTTAAAAGTAAGAGCCAATATCATAAAAATTTTAGAAGAAAATATAGTTAGTAAAGCCTCAGACATCTCTCATAGTAAAATTTTTTTCTGATATATCTCCTTGTGCAAGGGAAACAAAAGAAGAAATTAACAAATGGGATTATGTCAAACTAAAAAGTTTATGCACAGCAAAGCAAACCATCAACAGAATGAAAAGAAAATCCACTGAATGGGAGAGCACATTTGCTAATGATATATCTGATAATAGGCTAATATCCAAAATTTACAAAGAATGCCTACAAATGAACACTAAAAAATAAACACCAAATAATTCAATTATAAAATGAGCAGAGAACCTGAATAGACACTTCTCCAAAGAGTGCATACAGATGGTTAACACATATATGAAAAGGTACTCAATGCCACTAGTCATCATAGAAACAAAATTAAAATAATGAGGTATCACTTCACACTTGTCATAATGGCTATCATCAATAAATCAACAAACAACAAGTATTGGTGAAGATGTAAAAAAAGGGGCACCCTCATGTACTGTTGGTGAGAATATAGATTGGTGAGCTACTGTGAAAAACAGTGTGAGTGTTCCTTTAAAAATTAAAACTGGAACTGCCTTATGATCCAGCTATTTCACTTCTGAAGATTTATTTGAGACATCCAAAACACTAATTTGAAAGGATGTATGCACCCCTTTATTTATTGCAGCAATATTTATAATAGCCAACCTATGGAAGCAATGCAACTGCCCACCAATACCAAAAAGCTGGGGTACATATGTACAATGAAATGTTATTCAGCCATAAAAAAGAACAGCGTCTTACTATTTGTATCAGGTATTATGCTAAGCAAAACAAATCAGTCAGAAAGTTACAAGCTTCTGAGTTCCTGCCAACGTGAAGGTGTAGGTAGAAACCTTTTGCTTCCTTGTACAACCAAAAGGAGGATAACAGCCAATCTAAAACCAACAACCAACCAAAAGCACCAGAAAGTCAAACTTCATGGAACTCCAACAACTAAGGAATTAAAGAAAAAATCAACTAGAATAACCATACCAGTAAAGTGGTGGACCACGTTGGCTGACTCCAAAAACCATGGTAAGGGTGTGGGGATGCTGCTGAGCTCAGCGGGCTGCACTGGAGGGGCTGACTTAAGGGGAAAACTGAAACTCAGAGGTGGCTGTGGACTACAGCAGTTACAGCTGTGAGCAGGTGAGCTGCACTATTCCCTCTCTGGCCCATCCCCAATAGGCAGAGCTGGTCAGTTGTGGGTGCAGGGTGGATGGGGGATAAAGGGGGAAAATTGGGAAAATTATAATAGCATAATCAATAAAAAATACTTAAAAAAGAAAATTACAAATATCATATGATTTTTCTTAGATGTGGAATCTAAAGAATAATATAAATGACCAAACAAAACAGAATCAGACTCATAGATACAGAGAACAAACTGATGGATGACAGAGGGGAGGGGGCTTAAAAGACTGGGTGAAAAGGTGAAGGGATTGAGAAGTAATGATTGGTAGTTACAAGTAATCAAGAGGATGTAAAATACAGCATAGAAAAATATAGTCTATAATATTGTAACAAAGAGGTAAGGTGTTATTTGGGTACTGAAATATCAGGGAGAACACTTTATAAAATATGATTTTCTAATTATTATGCTGTACACCTGAAACTAGTACAAAATAATAGTGAATGTAAACTATAATTGATTTTTTAAATTTAAATTATTATATTGTTCAATTACAGTTGTCCCTATTTTCTTCCCACCCCTCCCTCCCACCCCCCCCCCTTGCTTCCACCACCCCCCCCCCTTGGTTTTGTTCCTATGTCCTTTATAGTAGTTCCTGAAAACCCTTCTTCCCACTGTCTCCTCCTCCCTCCCCTCTGGCTATTGTTAGATTGTTCTTAACTTCAATGACTATGGTTATATTTTGTTTGCTTTTTTCTTTTGTTCATTATGTTACAATTAAAGGTGAGATCATATGGTATTTGTCTCTCATGCCTGGCTTATTTCACTTAGAATAATGCTTTCCAGTTCCATCCATGCTGTCACAAAGGGTAGGAGATCTTTTCTGCCGCATAGTATTCCATTGTGTAAATGTACCATAGTTTTTTGAATCCTTCATTTACTAATGGGTTCTTAGGTGAAATATTTTTTTAAAAAAAGCAAGAGTTTTGCAAGATTCGGGAGTTGTGAGAGAGCTAGAGAGACAAAGGTGTAGAGGAATAAGGAGTGAGAGAGTGAGGTGACAAAGGGACAGAATTAGAAGGAATCAGGGCCTGAGGATATTGTTAAAATGCAGATTCTGATTCCAGAGCGATTGGCTGAAGCTTGAGTTCCTGTGTTTCTAAGTAGCCCTTGCCTCTGCTTTTACTGATCTGCTGGCTTGTGCACCACTTGTGTAGAAAGGTTCTATATCACAAATAAAAATGAGTTACCTCATAACTCTTATTTTTATTCCCTAGAAGTTCTTCCTACTATCCATTAAATGGCAAGTTTGGCTATGTCCAATGTTCTATATGTTGTGTTTGCTCATTACATAGAGGAAAAAGCTTAATTCTGTCAGTCAAAAGGAATGCTTATTCTGTGTAGCTTAACTGGAAACTCCTTTATAAATGGAGTTGAGCTCATAAATCAGAAAGCATAGGTAAAGTTAAGGCATGGGTAGAGGGCTTCTGGGAAAGGTAGGAGGGAAATTAAGAGATCTGGGAGTCACCAATTCTCACCATTGTTGGATGTTCACATCTCACTGCACAGAAAACAGCTCCATCTTCATTTACTTTTATGAGTCCCAGGAGGTCAAATTACTCTTTAGGTAGAAGCTAGGTAACTTGTTTTACATTGGCAAGAATATTACATGTGGCCAGAATCCAATCACAGTGTTCTGTACATTTGAGATGTAATTGAAGAACAATAGATTCTCAGGCAGAAGAACTAGATGTCATTCAGAGATCTGAAATTACCTGCTCAGTTCCTTAGACAAGCTTCCAAACGTGGCTGAGACTCAGATTTTTCATCTGTAAAATGAAGACTATCAAATAGCACAAGCTTTATAACAACCCTATTATAAAAAACAAGGGAGAAAATATACAAAAGAACTTTGAAAAAAACCAATCAAATAGAACATTATAGAATTGTAAAGGATTGCAGGGACAAGAGTTCTAAGGCAGCTTAGCAATTTCCCAAATGTAAAATTATATCTAAGACCCTAAAACCCAATTTGACAGGAACTAAATATACCTGAGGAAGGAGCAATACAGAAAGAAAGGTATATAAGCTGTCCAGGAAATAGGTCATGAACCATGATGTTTCACATGGTATAGTCATCCTTGCCTCCAAGTTTGGGAAACTGGTCAGGTGAGAGGTAGCCAAAGATGGACTCCAAATTGTAGACCAGATGGCCCCCTGGAGGTGTGCAGTATCCATTTAGCTTGAAGGTAAACAGATCCCATTGCTTCAGTAAAGAACATTTGGTAAGAGGATGGAATCTAGTTTTTTTCCATATTGTTGATAGTAAAATGAGAATACCCACAAAAATTAAATGTAAGAATGGAAAAAACAAAGAAAGTATCCACTTCTCTCCTTCCCCAAAGAGCTGTACTCATTCAGGCAAGCCTGCCAATTTCCTAATGTTTTCCTTTTCTAATTCCATGAGCTAAATGAACAAATTCATACCCTTGTTCTGAAGATATTGGAGCATATGCTCTAGATAGGTTTCTTGATGTTTTTGGAAGAATCAGGAGTAACTTAGAACTACCTGGAAAACTGAGTAAGTGATCTGGAATTTGGCCAGAGGAGAACACAGAAGGTAGGTATTGGTCTTTTTGTGTCTTAGTTTCCATGGTTCCAAAATCAGATGTTCTCTTACAGTTCATCAACAGCATGATTCTGATGGGTAATGAAATTGAGGATATAGTGAAGGGTACACAAGCTCATCCCTTGGGCTGGGAACAGAAATGATTAGAAAGTCAAAGAATCAGCTCTATTTGCTCAAAGAATGAATGACTCTTTCATTTAGCCATTGGATTCTGCCTAAATGTTATCTTCTAGGTGTTAACTTGGTTAATTATCCCAAGACAAGTACACATATCCCCCTTAAACTACCTGTGTAACTCAGCATTTGCCATTTTTCTTATTTATTTTTTCAGTTTTCTCTTTTCAATCACTGTAGCAAAAGTTTCATAAAAGTATGATTTATTACTTAGCATTTTATTCCTATTACCAAGCATGACCTGAAAATAACAAGGGCTAAATAAATATCTCTGAATGAATGATACTCTGATATCTATGTCACTGAACACTTTCCTAACTTTATAGTTCTAAGGTTATTCTTGTGCTTTTTTCTTTCTTTTTTACCCCCTTCAATATTTTCCTTAGCTTAATTCCCCTCTCATAATCACCATTAAAGTTTTCCCATAAAATAATTTGTGTTCCTATTCACGGAGAGCTTAAAAACCTGTAGTTCTTTATGACAACAGCGTCCTGGAAACATAACCATTGGGCACAAGAGAAACCAACAATTGTACTTAGAGTTAAACATTTCTCAACCTCCTTCATGCAGGTTGCTTCCTTTGTGAAATGCACTTCTCCAGCTATGTTTCTCTCCAGGACATTTATGTAAAGGGACTAGGTCAGTAAGTCATAAAATTATTTTCCTGGTGATATATGTAAGAGACAAACAGTATGACTAATGTTCTCACACCAAGTTGTACAGTGATTTCTAAGTGGCAAGAAACATGTTTCTCTAGTTTGAGAAATTTTTCTCAGACAGGAAAATATTTTTGGAAAATGTCTGTCATATAGTAAGCTCTAAAAATTATTGGAAAGAATAATTATGGATGAAATTCCCCTGAATGTGTTCTTTACTCTTCTTATGTTGGTGACTTGATATGGGGATTTATGGTAGAGTTAACTACATGTTCATACTTTATTTCTCCAAAGTCCAGCTGTCCCTCTGTAGTCTATGTCTTCCTGTGCATAAAACATTCCCTTTGCATCTGGAGACTCAAAGAAAAGACCCCATCAGTCTGCACATGAAATTTGCAGCACTCAGCTTTTGCACCTGTGGATTGAGAGATCTGGAGTATATTTGTGTTTTCTGGTCACTGTTGGAGTAGTGACATTTAACCTTTAAAAAGCAGTGGTTTGCTTAGAGCCTGTTCTTAGTCTTTTTAAAATCATGTACATAGTGCCAGAGCCAGACACCTCTGCCTACCAAAGGCTGAAGGAATGTGCCTTGAAGCCAAGTCTTGACAGAATTCCAAAGCTGGGGAGTCAGTGGGACAGGGTGATCACCTCAGGGTCCATGCCAACTTTCTGTCCTGCATTTTACCAATTCTGTGTTTTGGATTTTAGCCAATATGAGAGGTCTTTTGTGCCAAGAATGACCATAACAAGTGGGTTGGAGTTTCCACTGGAGATTAATTTAAATGTTCCACCTTCCTTTAGCTCCTCATTTAGTTAGAGTGTATGTGATGTTTCTTGATGCAGCCCCAGGTTTTCCAAGCCTCTGTTTACTGAGGGAAGGAGCGAGCAGGGGCCAAGCTATTCTCTGTCATTTCTCAGTTTATAGTCACATGTAATCAATCATCAGATGAATGGGGACTTACAAAAAAGCAATTGAACTAGCAAAGAACTACTCCCAAATGTCAATGTGATGAGTAAAATACAGAATGAAAGTGGACAAGACAGCAAGATCTTTCTCCCTGCCTCACTTTCTGCAGATGCCTAATTCAGTTTAACAACTCAAGGCTGGGACATCCCTGAATTACACAGCTGGCATCCCATTAAAATCCGGCACCTCAAACCTTTATGTGGTTCATGGACTTTACCTTAAACTACCTGTCCCCACCAGACAGACTCTCCCATTGCTCACAGCATTTTTTTTTGTTTTTTTTTTTCATATTCTATATCCTGAGGGCAACATTCTCCCAGCAACTGACTTTTCTTATTTAATCAACTCTTTCCCACTACTTCCTCCAACACATTGAATCTGTCCTCAAGTCTTGCTGATTTTGCTTCCTGCCCATTCATATTCACTTCTATTGCCATTGTGCTTGTGTAAATCCTACCATCTCTCACCTGGACCATCACAGCAGTCTTCTGTTTACCCTCCTACAATCTTGTTCTCTACCCCAGCCCCACTCTCAATCCTACTCTTTATGTTGAGTCAGCACCATGGATCTATCATATGGATCTAACCTTGCTGTATCCTAACATTCTAATCTGTGATCCATTCAGACAGTTTATGGTCTGACAACCACCTCCACACACACCCCAAACTGCATCAGGACTTCATGCTTCTGTCCTTGTTTTGTATGTTTCCTGGGCATTCCCAAGGAAATTGGGAATTTGCTTCACTAACAATTACTTCTCCAGACTTGAATAAGGTTGTATTTTCTAGAAGTCTGCTCAAATGCATTACCTTGGGTCCCATATTTTTTTCTCACTCTGTTCATAAGTTTCGATGTTGTTTTGAAATTATTTGATAGCATTTCCTCCCTAAACTCTCAGTTCTTTGAGAGTAGGATTGCACCTAAAATGCCTAGCCCAATTCCTGGAACATAGAAGGTACTAAATACATTTTTGTCAAACAAAATGATTAACTTCACTTTCTCCTCAAACCAGTTTTCTTGTTATTGATCTCTGGACTTGCTTTATTTTCTGTCTTGACAGTGGTATAGACTGTCCCTATAGTGATGCTGCCTATCATACCATGGTAAACAACCCATCAAATGCTGATTATTATTCTTAGGGGATCTTTCAGTGCTCCTGGAATCCAGCCCTGGGACCTTTCAGTGGCCTCTCTGCAGTTCTTAGAAGGTTTTTCAATGAGGATTTAATTCCTGAATGACTTTAAAACTAGGTATGGTGAGTTGAGTATATGTAATCACTATTAAGTTAAAAATTCATCCCAGAACATAGACAAAGAAATATAGGGTTAAGTGAAAGAGGTCACAACCTATAGGTACAAAAGGCTGATTCTCTTATTTGGAAATGTCAGTAACCCTAGTAGCCAATTGGCACGTAATTAGCATTTTCTTCTGAATTCAGACTGCATATAAACATTGCCTAGGAAGCTTCTAGAAATGCTGATGTTCAAGTACACCTCAGAGATTTTGTTTTAATTGGTCAGGGTAGAGTCTTAAGTATTGGTGACTCTTGGAAAGTACCCCAACTCCAAAAGCTTGAGAAGGGTTGGTTTACAAAGAGCTTGCCCCATGAGGTTCTTTGTAGCCAGAGCAAATCTTGTCCATGTGTTTCAAATGACAGTGGATTTAACAAATGTTTAGATGATCTCTCTTTAGTTCAGCTTCAAAGGATTCTTCAACTTATAACTTCACTATGAGAGGAATTTGTTGAAACTGATTGGGGAAAAAAGCACTACAAAAGGATCACATTTATGTCTTTGTAACAGTTAATTTAAGCACCAATGGGCACTTAAACATTTAAATAAATACCTGAAAGAAATATATTACATGTATTCCTCCACAGAATGTGGAATGACAGGCACTGTTGTGCTGTGACTTGCTGAAGTGACACACTTTTAACTTTATCTCAGATTTATGGAAAGCCTGGAGATTAGCCCTCAGAAATTTAGGTAGAAGGATGTCTTAAAGTCATGCCACTTAAGTTTACAAAGGCCAAGGAGAGGGCTCCCTGATAGTCTCTCCCATTGCTCACACTATTGTTGTTCTTGTTGTTGTTTTTAATCATTGCTCAAGTAGAGTTTTCTGCCCTCCACTCCCATTCCAGCCCACCCACCCATCCCTCCCCACTTCCTGCCCATTGCCATCCCCCTGTAGTTGTTGTCCATGTGTCCTCTAAATATGTTCCTGAAAACCATTCCCCTTTTCCCCTTAAATTCCCTCTTCTCTCCTCTCTGGTCACTGTCAGCCTGTCCTCTATTTCAGTGTCTTTGACTATATTTTGTTTGTTTCTTTGTTTTGTTGATTAGGTTCCTGTTAAAGGTGAGATCATATGGTATTTGTCTTTCACCGCCTGGCTTATTTTACTGAGCATAGTGCTTTCCAGTTCCATCCATGTTGTCACAAAGGGTAGGAGTTCCTTCTTTCTTTCTGCTGCATAGAATTCCATTGTGTAGATGTAAAATAGTTTTTTGATCCATTCATTTACTGATAGGTTCTAGGTTGCTTCCAGCAGTTAGCTATTGTAAATTGTGAACATAGAGCAAAAAGGTTCTTTTGGATTGGTGTTTCAGGGTTCTTAGGATATAATCCTAGCAGTGGAATTGCTGGGTCAAAAGGCAGATCCATTTTTAGTTTTCTAAGGAAATTCCATACTGTTTTCCATAGTGGTTGTACCAGTCTGCAATTCCACAAACAGTGTACTAGGGTCCCTTTTTCTCCACGACCTCTCCAATACTTGTTGTTTGTTGCTTTATTTATGATGGCCCTTCTGACTGGCATGAAGTGGTATCTCATTGTGGTTTTAATTTGCATCTCTCTGATAGCTAGCGATATTGAACATCGTTTCATGTGTCTTTGGATCCTCTGTGTGTCCTCCTTGGAGAAGTGTCTGTTCAAGTCCTTTGCCCATTTTTTAATTGGGTTGCTTGTCTTCTTAGAGTGGAGTTGTGTAAGTTCTTTATATATTTTGGGGATTAAGCCCTTGTCTGAGGTATCATTGGCAAATATGTTTTCCCATACAGTTGGTTCTCTTTTTATTTTGATACTATTTTGTTTAGCTGTGCAGAAGCTTTTTATTTTGATGAGGTCCCATTTGTTTATTCTTTCCTTTATGTCTCTTGCTCTAGGAGACATGTCAGTAAAAAAGTTTCTGCCTGAAATATCTGAGATTTTCCTACCTACGTTCTCCTCTAGGACTTTAATGGTGTCACAGTTTATATTTAAGTCTTTTATCCACCTTGAATTTATTTTTGTATAAGGTGTAATTTGGTGCTTAAGTTTCATTTTTTTTTGCATGTAGCTGTCCAGATCTCCCAACACCATTTGTTGAAGAGGCTATTTTTACTCCATTTTATGTTGCTACCCCCTTTGTCAAATATTAATTGACCATAGAGACTTGGGTTTATTTCTGGGCTCTCTGTTCTGTTCCATTGGTCCATGTGCCTGTTTTTATGCCAGTACCAGGCTGTTTAGATTACAGTGGCCTTGTAGTATAGTTTAGTGTCAGGTATTGTGATCCCTCCTACTTTACTCTTCTTTCTCAAAATTGTAGCAGCTATTTGGGTTCGTTTATGGTTCCATATAAATTTTTGAAGTGTTTGTTCTATGTCTGAGAAATAAGCCATTGGTACTTTAATAGGAATTGCATTGAATATGTAAATTGCTTTGGGTAGTTTGGAAATTTTGATGATATTAATTCTTTTGATTCATGAACATGGTATATGTTTCCATTTGTTTGTGTCTTTCTTGATTTCTTTCCTCAGTGTTATGTAGTTTTCTGCATAAAGGTCTTTTATCTCTTTGGTTAGGTTTATTCCTAGGTATTTTCTTTTTCTTCTTGCTAATTCAAATGGGATTTTTTTCTTGATTTCTGATTCTGCTGTTTCATTGGTGGTGTACAAAAATACCTTTGATTTCTGGATATTGACTTTGTATCCTGCTGTTTTGGCAAATTCATTTATCAGCACAATCAGCTTTTTGCCTGAGTTTATAGGATTTCCTATATACATTATCATGTCATCTACAAACAATGACAGTTTTGTTTCCTCTTTTCCAACTTGGATGCCTTTTATTTCTTTCTCTTGTCTGAATGCTGTGGCTAAAACTTCCAGTACTACATTGAATAGAAGTGTTGAAAGTGGACAGCCTTGTCTTATTCCTGATCTTAGTGGAAAAGATTTTAATTTTTGCCCATTGAGTGTGATGTTGGCTGTAGGTCTCTCATATATGGCCTTTATTATGTTGAGGAATGCTCCCTCGATTCCCACTTTGCAGAGTGTTTTTTATCATAAATAGGTGCTGTACCTTATCAAATGCTTTTTCTGCATCTATTGATATGATCATATGATTTTTGTATTTGTTTCTGTTTATGTGATGGACTACATTTACTAATTTGCGAATATTGAACCATCCTTGCATCTCTGGAATGAATCCCATTTGGTCATTGTGTATGATCTTTTTAATGTATTGTTGGAAGTGGTTTGCCAGTGTTTTGTTGAGGATTTTAGTGTCAATGTTCATCAGTGATATTGGCCTGAAGTTTTCTTTCTTTGTTGTGTCTTTATCTGGCTTCAGAATTAGGATGATGTTGGCCTCATAAAAAGAGTTTGGGAGCTTTCATCTTTTTGGATTTTTTGGAATAGTCTGTGAAGGATAGGGGTTAGCTCTTCTTTAAATGCTTTGTAGAATTCTCCTGAGAAGCCATCTGGTCCAGGGCTTTTGTGTGTTGGGAGTTTTTTGATTACTGCTTCAATTTCCTTTGCTGTTATTGGTCTGTTCAGGCTTTCTGCTTGTTTTTCATTGAGATTTGGAAGATTATATTTTTCTAGAAAAGTTTCCGTTTCACCTAGGTTTTCAAATTTCTTGGCATACAGTTCTTCATAGTAATTTCTTACAATCCTTTGTATTTCTTTGGTGTCAGTTGTAATCTTTCCTCTTTCATTTCTGATTGTGTTTGTTTGCATCTTCTCTCTTTTTTTCTTGATGAGTCTGCTTAAAGGCTTGTCAATTTTGTTTATCCTTTCAAAGAACCAGCTCCTGGATTCATTGATCCTTAGAATTGTGCTTTTAGTCTCTATGTCATTTAATTCTGCTCTGATCTTGGTTATTTCCTTCCTTCTACTTGCTTTGGGGTATCTTTGATGTTGTTCCTCTAGTTCTTGTAGATGTAGGGTTAGGTTGTTTGTTTGAAATATTTTTATCTTTTTCATGTATGCCTGTATGGCTATGAACTTCCCTCTGAGGACTGCCTTCACAGTGTCCCATAAGTTTTTGGTTGTTGTGAGTTCAGTTTCATTTCTTTCCAGTAAGTTTTTCGTTTCTTCCATAATTTAATTTTTGACCCATTCATTGTTTAATAGCATGCTACTTAATCTCCATGATTTTGAGTGTTTTGGGTTTTTCCCTTGGGGTTGGTTTCTAGCTTCAGTCCCTTGTGATCCGAAAAAATGCTTGGTATGATTTCAATTTTCTTGAAATTGTGTAGGCTTGTTCTGTGCCCTATCATGTTGTCTATCGTTGAAACTGTTCCATGTGCATTTGAAAAGAATGTATATTTAGCTTCTTTGGGATGGAGGGCTCTGTATATATCAGTTAAGTCCATTTCATCTAGGACATTGTTCAATGCCACTATTTCCTTGTTGACATTTTGTTTGGAAGATGTGTCCATTTTTGACAGTGGGGTGTTAAAATCCCCCACTATAATTGTGTTGCTGTCAATATCTTTCTTGAAGTCCTCTAAGATTTTCTTGATGTATTCGAGTGCTCCTATGTTGGGTGCATATATATTTACAATATTTATGTCTTCTTGGTAGATTCTCCCCTTGAGTATTATGAAGTGACGTCCTGGGTCTCTCTTTATGGTCCTTTTTTGGAAGTCTGTTTTGTCAGATATGAGTATTGCTACCCCAGCTTTTTTTTTCCTGTCCATTTGCTTGGAAAATTCGTTTCCAGCCCTTCACCTTCAGCCTGTGCAGGTCTTTTATCCTGAGGTGGTTCTCTTGTAGGCAACATATGTGTGGGTCATGTTTTGTTATCCAATCAGCATTTCTATGTCTTTTAATTGGAGCATTTAATCCATTTATATTTAAGGTTATTATTGATAAGTACTTATTCATTGCTATTTATGTACCTGTGTTCCTCTCTCTCTTTTGCTTCCTTTCCTTAAAGCAGGCCTCTTAGCATGTCTTGCAGAGCTGGTTTGGTGGAGGTGTATTCTTTTAGACTTCTTTTTTCTGGGAAGCTTCTTATTTGTCCTTCTATCTTGATTGAGAGCCTTGCTGGGTAAAGTAGCCTTGGCTGCAGGCCTCTGGTTCTCTTTACTTGGAATATTTCTTGCTATTCTCTTCTGGCTTGGAGTGTTTCCATTGAGAAGTCAGCTGTTAGCCTTATTGGGGCTCCCTTGTATGTTACTTCCTGTTTGTCCCTTGCTGCCTTTAAGATTCTCTTTGTCTTGAAATTTTGCCATTTTAATTATGATGTGTCTTGATGTGGGCCTCTTTGGGTTCCTCTTGATTGGGACTCACTGTGTTTCCTTGATTTGTGTGACTTTTTCCTCTCATCAAAAGAGGGACATTTTCCATCATTACTTTTTCAAATAGTTTTTCTATCTCTTGCTCTTCTTCTCCTTCTGGTATCCCTATTATACACATATTATTACATTTCATATTGTGTTGGATTTCCCTTAATCCCAATTCATTCTTTCTATGCCTCTTTTCCTTTTCTTGCCCTTTCTGGGTGTTTCTTTTTTTTTATTTTGTCCTGCAATTCGCTAATCCAGTCTTCTGCTTCATCAATCCTCCTTTTCACTCCTTCTACTGTGTTCTTCAGTTCAGAAATTGTATTCTCCCTTTCTTCTTGGCCCTTGTTGATAGTTTCTTTTTCCTTTTTCATGTTGATATATTTTGCAGTGAGTACATTGTAGTTTTCTTGTTGTTTTTGCTAATTCTCTGTGACATCATTGAGCTTCCTGATAACCATTGTTTTGAACTCAATGTCTGAAAGTTGAGTTGCTGCTGTTTTACTTAGCATTATTTCTGAGGCTTTCTCCTTTCCCTTCATTTGGGGATTTTTTTTGTATGTGTTCTCATTTTTTGTGAGACTCTTCTTGTTCACCTCTGTTTTTTAAATTGATCTGTTCTGGTCCATTGTGATTATGGTGTGAACTTCAGTGGTAGAATACCTGTGAGGTTCAGTGGTGCAGTCCCCTTCATGTGTCCTGGTGTTCACAGCTTCCCCCTGCTCTTTTTTGTGATCAGTTGGATGAGTAAGGCAAAATGGTTTAAGACAGCAAGACAGTATTCTATGATATTTACATTAGCAGCCAGTGGAGAAGAGATGAGAGATCCTTTGGCTACGTATAGTGTTAACTGTGATCTTCCACTCCACTAGCCACATTTTAGAAAGGATGAAAAGAAGATGAGACTCTTATTGGGGAGGAAAAGATTGTTAGTTTAATTTAGAAAGCTGTGAGGTTGTGGGAGGTCAGATTCTGAGGTAGGGTGGGAATAAAGAATAATAAATAGGAGTAGTGTGTAAAAGAATAGAGATAACCCCTATAATAATAGAGTTCAGGAAATTGCGAAGTGGGCTGAGATCAAGAGAGGGGTGTTGTGTAGTATTTACAATTGTATGAGATAGTTCCTCCAGTAATATTAAAGCAACAATCGTGGCAGAATCTATGAGATCTAGATAACAAGAATAAGGGTTATAGAACCTTGAGAGGTGTACTAATGGAACACAAATGAAGGACAGTAAGTTAGCAACACACTGTGAATGAGATAACAGGGGGAACCATCAAACAACAGTATAACCAGCCAAGCAAAGAATATTATACAGAAAAAAAAAGAATACCAAAATGTTATTAAAATAAAAAATACCAGAAAAATGAGAAAAAGATAATATAAATTTGCAGTAACTTGCAGGCTCAAAAAAAAGCAGAAGATGGAATGCCGGAGAGATAAATTTGGAGTGGAAGGAATAACACTAGGATGAAAGGAAGAGAAACATAAGGAATTGAGAGATATAAAAATAATAAGAATTAAAAAATAAAAAATTACATAAAAAACAATATAAAATCAAACAAACAACAACAGCAGCCAAAAACAACAACAACAAAACAAAAACCCTCTTGCTGGTTTCTAACCATCCAGACCAGTTTTTCTGGTCTTGCTGGCTTCAGCAGGCTGAGGGACGGTTGGAATGCTTTTCACTCTTCCCAGTTAGAACTTAGTCAATCTCTCTCTACTGTCTCCAGGGCTAGCCTCCTGCACTCTCCAGAGCCAATCTGATGCCTTCCCGCAGGACCCTGAGTGTGGGTATGGGCACTCCCAAGCACACTCTCTGGAGCATACTGCAGCAGTCTCCCGTGCTCTGGGGCCCTGCAGAGCACCTGCATTTTTTCCAGGTTCATGGTGTAACCTCTAGGGATCGAGAGGGGTTGTGCCCTTCCTCCAATTTCCCCGCTGCAGGCTCCAGGAATCTGCGAAGCAACCCCATCTTTTCAGGGTTCACAGTGTGAGAGTGGGAATCGCAAAGGGGCCCGTGTTTCCCCGAGCTCACCACTGCAAGCTCCAGAAACCCATGGACGCCCATGCCCTTTCCTTGTTCAGGGCTGTTGCGTCTGCGTCTTCCACAGAACCACACTCTCACTGGGTTGGGGCTGCGGGTGCAGGGCCAGGCTGCCCCTGGTCATGCAGGCTGGGGCACTCACTCTTCCCAGGGCTATGCGTGGGTGCTCACAGCTCCTATGTGATTGTCTCTCAGTCTTACTCCCCTCTCTGTGCCTTCAAGGAACAAGGCCTCCCCCGGTGCTGCTCAATCCTTGTTGTCCAGGGAGGGAGCGGTAACTCTGCTCTCCCAGGTGCCCTGAGGCAGACCCGGAAGCATTGGGCCTGGGGGCTGCAACCTCCCTGGTCCCCACGCTGATCCCTGGGCCCTTATCATCCTGAAGCAGTCTCCTTACCATCTGGTTTTTCAATGTCCGCTATAATTTTTGATGTCCTGTTTTCATAAATGTTGAGATATTGTTGGCCACTTGCTCTGTTCCTCTGCAGAGTGGCCAGTTTCTCTCCAGTGCATAGGGGGGGAATATGCTCCCTTCTACAATGCCACCATCTTCCCCCTCCAAGAGTTCTTTTCTTTTGTTGTTTTTTTTTTTAACATTCTTCCTGTTTTCCTCAAGCAAGATAAACTATCCCTGAAATTAAATAGTATAGCAACTCCTAGAGCTGTCACTGGAGATTTTCTTTTAATAAAATATTATTTTTCAGCTATCTCATGCCTGCTACACTGAAGTTACATGTTCAAAAATTCTGTGCTCACATTTCTTTTGGTACTTAAACAGCACCTACTTTGAGAAGGAGATATGTTAGCAAAGGTGTTACACCTTTATGTTATAAAGGTGTTTGATACTTGCTTCATATTCATCTAGGAAAATGTGGATTATATGAGTCAGTGTGATTGGAACACAATTAGAATAGTGCTTTGCAACCAGTTAGCCCTATACAAGGTTTATTTAACAACAACAACAACAAAAAAAACAAATGTAGAGAGAAGCTTCTATTCTTGCTTCACTATGCCACTTTTGGGGGGAGGATAATGCTCCTTACCCAATCAATGAAATTTTAGTAGACCAGAAATCTTAAAGTCTCCTTTCCCCCAAATTTTCTGTAGAGAACAAAGCTTCCAGTAGCAGTACCATGGAATGACTTTCATGGATGCCTTTCTAGCTCTTTCTCACCTTTATTGACCCTTTCCTCCATAACAATATATTAAAAATTACATTTATGACTATTTCAGTATAATGATAAATATAGTACAGCTTGGATTTATTATTGTATGTTAATTATTGTCATATTAATGATTTCTTTTGATTTTAAAAAGTTTAAAATGTTTTTGTGTACCCCTAAAAGTTTATAGATAAGTTATCTTGGTCCAGGCATTTTCTTTGCCAGTTATTTTTATCTCCAGAACAAAATGGGAGTGTTTTACTTTGTTTTTGAGATTTGGGAAAAGGTAGAGTTCATAGAGAAATTGTGGGTAAATTCAAAGCTACTCAACAAATTCTTATTAAATATCACACACTACGTTTGAGTGTGCACATATATTTCTCATTATACTTCTACATACATGAAACCAATTGGTCCCTGTTGGAAGGACTTTGCATTCTGGTTGATATGTCCATAGCTTTATATATCCCAAGTTTTTTCCTGTGGGGAACCAACATTAAATAGAAGTCTAGTCCTAGGTTATATAATTATAGTTCTTTAACTATAAGCCACTAAGTTAGACTCTGGCTAACTTAGATTTAAAAAATAAATAACTTATTAGAAAGTTACTGAAAAACTCTCAAAATTAAGGAAAAGCTTTAAGATAATTTTTTTACAAAGACAGTATATTGCATTTTGTAAGCCATGATAAGAAATTTGGACTTAAGTACAATGTGAAAAGAAGTTATTGGTTGGTTTTGAAAGAGAAGTGGTGTGATCTGTTTATATTTTATGATGTCTCTGCTGTCTGGAAAATAGATTGTAGATGTCTGGTATGGCATGAGGATACTAAGTTGACAATACATTTCAGAGGTGAGGTAAGAAATGATGGGGCTTTTGCTAGTGGAAAATGCCCATTTGAAGAGGAATAGACAAAGACAGAACATATTTTCAAGGTTAAGGAAAAGAAAGAAGTATCAAAGTCTCCTTATCAGAGGCTCCGGGGCTTTTGATATGACCAACTAGGTGGATGGTCATGCTACTTACTGACAAAAACAAAAACTAGACATAAAACATGCTTGAATATGGTATCCAAGTTATGGTTGTGGCATGCAACTATCTTGTGATCCAGTGATTCTACTTCTGGGTATATATCTAAAGTAACCCAAAACACTAATTCAAAAGGATGTATGCACCCCTATATTTATTGCAGTCATATTTACAATAGCCAAGCTGTGGACACAATGCAAATGCCTATTAACAGATGCATGGAATGGTACTTAGGCATAAAAAAGAAAGAAATTTTACCATTTGTGACAGCAAGGATGGACCTAGAGGGTATTATGCTAAGTGAAGTAAGTCAGTCAGAGAAAGACAAATACTATACTTATATGTGAAATCTAAAGAACAATATAAACAAATAAACAAAACAGAATCATACTCAAAAATACAGAGAACAAACTGATGGTTGCCAGAGGGAGGGGACATGGGGGACTGGGTGAAAAATGTGAAGGGATAAAGAAGTACAGACTGGTAGTTACAAAATGGTAATGGGGATGTAAAGTACAGAATAGAAAATATAGTCAATAATATAGTAATAACTTAGTAAGGTGCCAGGTGGGTTCTGGAACTATGGTGGGGACAATTTGGGAAGTATATTATTATCTAACCACTGTGCTATACACCTGAAACTAATACAAAATAATATTGAATGTAAACTGTAATTAAAAAATTAAATATTAAGAATAAAATAATAATATCATTATACAAATTTTTAAAAAGAACTAAAGAAGAATAACTAAATGCAATGGGCATATATTGGTTGAAACATAGATTTTTAAAAAATCCCATAAACCCCAGCTGTAAGACATTTTTTGGGACAACTGAAGAAATCCAAATAGGTACTGTATATTAAATGCAATTAATACATCCTATTAATAATAATACAATTAATACTAATACACTTAATATTAATTTTCTTAAATGTGATCATTATATTGTTATTGTTTATGCACAATTGCCCTTGTTCTTAAAAATAATTATGGTTGTGGCATTTGGAGCTACCTATTATCTATCCACATGGAAGTGGCAAATCAAGAGTTTCAGGAAAAGTCAGGTTTTAGATATCTCTTTTCAACTTTTATGTAGGTGAATTTCAGGTGATAGGTCTTGATGAGATTTTTTAAGTTAAAGATACAGATAGAGAACAGAAAAAGGCTAGGATGGAGCTCTGAGGCTGGCACTTCAACATTTAAAGGTCAGTCAGATGAGGCAAGTAAAGGGGGAATGGAATCAGGAGAGCATGGTGTCTTGGAATCTCAGGGAAGATACATTAATTCCTGCTAAGAAATAAAGCAAGGAGAAAGAGGCTGCCAATGGATTAATCATAAGTGACACAGACAAAGACAGATTCAAAGATATAGTGGAAATAGAGTTTGTTTTGAAATGTTTTTCCTCCCCATTCTACCTAGGACAAAGGGGAATAGAGAATCGGATGTCAGCTAGAGGTGGGTGCATCCTCAGGAAGAATATTTTAAAGATGTATGTTTGTATACTGATGGCAGTGATCCAGTAGAAATGGAGAATTTGGTGATTTAGCAAAGACAGGAGCCAAGTTTTTGAAAAGACTTGGATGTCATTACATCCAGGTGTGTAATTGAAACAGTTACCATTTGATGGTAATGGATACTTTATCTCTTATGAAAAGGCAGAGGGCAGAGAACAGGTATGTCAGAAAATATGGTGGGGTGGGATGAAAAATCTCCTAGCTAATTGCTTATTTTCTCAATAATGAGGCAAGGTCAAAAGCTGAGAGTAAGAGTGGTTGTTTTATAGAAGAAATAAGAACAGCAGGGTAGGAGACAGTTGTTTGGGGGAATCTAAACATAAACATGAGAGGGAAATACATGTAGGGCTGCTTCGTACTATTAAGTGTCTATTTGAGATTTATGAACATAAAGTGTATGAGGCTGGTTAGTATAGTGGGTTGTTTTTTTGCTTGTTTTGTCTAGCAATCTTTAGCTGTACTAGGGCAGGAGGTGTAGCTACTATTAGTAATTATAACACTACCTGGCATACTGAATGCTTACTATCTGTCAAGCACTTTTTAAAACAATTTAGAAGTGTTCACTTTATGATGTATGTGAGAAAACAGTTATAGAGAAGTTAAGTAATTTGTTCAAGGTCACACAGCAAGTAAGGGCTGGTGCCAATTAGAGATCCTAACAGTTAAAATCAAAATACCACATAATTCACACTTCATAGTTTTATTACTAGGAAAAGTAAGCTAGTCATATATAAAGCATCTAGCACAGGGCTCTGCTCAAGAGAAACATTCAATGAATTCTAGCTAATATGAATAGCAGAATTTAGAGAATGATATCTAATCCATAGAGTTTTTGTAGAGTTTAAGAGAGTTGAAATTTGTAAATTCTGAGCCTAGTACCTGGAACTTATAGATGTTGGTATACTACTACTTTGTCCCTATCCTCCCCCTACTATCCTGTGCAATATTCTGACATCTAAGGCTTCAATCATTTGACTGCTGACAACTGTGTTGCCATGTGAGGCCACCAGGCAGTGCCACAAAAGAGCAAGCCTGTTTGATTCACCTTCAGATCTCTTAACTCAGATACAGGTTGGCAAACAGAAGCTGAGCATTGACAGCCAAAAGAACAGTTATATAAATAAATAAATAGATAATAGATAGATGATAGATAGATGGATGGTTGATAGAGAAGGAGAGAATTGCATTTAAAGCACATATTTGGGCAAATAAAACAGAGTATGTATAGCAAGAATGTTATCTGATAGGCAGGCAAGAAAGGCCAATGCAGATTTCTTGTGCTTTGAAGCCAAATGAGACAGAAATTTTGCTTATTTTTCTCACAACCAAGCTATACTCATAAACTGTTAAATGCATGGGTCAGACAAAATTCCAAACAGTGGCACAGACATATACATATTTCATTTGCCTAGCTCCAGTACACGTAAGGCAGATTCAGAGTTGTAAGTAAGGTCTGTGTTCCGCCCCTACATTCAGCCCAGCCCAACCTATTATTTGACAGCCATCTCTCTAGCTGCGAACTCCATCCAAGGTCAACAAATGAAAACACCTAGTGTTCCAAGGAATGTTGCTTCATAAGGAGACTATTCCAGGTATCTTCTTTTTTGCAACACCTACATTCCAATCATTGCTCTCTGAATGGCAACAGTCAGCTACAGAAATAGCACAACATGCTTTTCTTATCTGTATTTCCCTCTGAACAGTGATGTAATGCAATTGAAATCTCTGTCTGCTTATTGTATCATTATAAGTAGCTCTATGTATAGCTAAATGGTATTCTTAAAAAAACATAGATACAATTAAAATATAAGTAAGATAAAAAACCACCTGCCATATTATCATGACTTTTGGGCGTATTTTCCAAGTTCCCCTCTCCCCATCCCTGGCCATCTTCATGTCTTTCTATTGTTTCTTGGATTGTGCCACTAAGGCCATATGCATCTGCTTGTAGCTAGTATAACTGAGCTCCCCAAACAAAGATTCCCATGAAAACTGAACAAAAGGGGAGGGAGAGGCAGAGCATGTTAAATGTCTTATTAGGCCTTCTGTCTGATTCTCATTAGATTCACTAACTGCTTCTCATTAGGCTCATTGCCTCAATTTCTTTCAGGCCCTGAATACATAGACCATTGCTTATTGTCATGGTTGGTCGAGAAGATCCATTTCGTTTGTTTATGAATTGAATATGGCTTCTGAAAAGTCCCAGTCATCTTTTTTGACAAAGTTAAGACAGGCTTATTGTTGTTATTTGCTATTGTTTGAGAAATCTTATGCAGGGTGGACAGAAGAAACAGTTGAAAAAACCCAGCACAAGAACTTCAAACCCTGCTGCAGAATTGGGGCACTGGGAGATAACTGTTATAGCCAAGAGGCCAGCCTGATGTGCAGACATCAGCAATAGACAACATCATGGGAAAAATCACAAATGCCACTGTGTTAGAAGCAACCATTGCAGACATAATCAGATGCCCAGAAGGCAGGATATGGGAGGGGGCAGCTGTCAGGACACATGGGGGTACTCATGTACCCTGCAACTTCTGTCCTTTCTGACCTGTGGGAACATTTTCCCAGGGTGTTAAATTAAGCACCAGATGATAACATGGAAAAGTCACCATACAGTTGAACATTCTGCAAATTATGCATATAGTACATTACCCTGGTGAAAAGAAATTACTATACTCAATATTCTGACTAAAACAAGTGCCCGATCCCTTCTATTGGGAAGAAAGCTCCCAAAATATGGTAGGCAAGTTCAATTAGAGATGTCTTCTTGTTGATGACATCAGTGAACATGGCCCTGAAATATAACATAATATACGTATCTCCAATTGGAAAAGCAGATATTGATGAATATTTGCTCAAAAAGAGGTAAACAAATGTTTACTTTCTGTGTTCTCTCTTTGCTCTTGTTTTCCATCTTGATGTTTGAGTTTCTCCTTTGGTGAATATGATATGGACTCAAAATGGTTTTGAGAATCATCTTGTGCCTAAAATCAGAAAAGTAATATTCATAAGGAATTACACTTTTTTTTGCGGACAATAGAGTTAGAAGGAGGAGGTTTGGTAAAGAAAGCAAATGTTTTTCCCCCAACTGAAGGTATGACCTGGGTTGATATAGACCTACAGAGGAAAGTCAAGCTGCCTAACATTTTTACACAATTAGGTATCAATATGACACCTTCTCCTTGCCTTATGCTCTATGCCTCCATGTAAAACATTCTCCATCAGGAAGGAGATGGGTATTCCCCAAAGAAGGAGAACAGAGATGACTCACTGAGGAGATAAAGGGTATAGTTCCTTTTAGGCATGCTGTAGCTGCTCCATGAGCTGGAAAGACATTATCACTTCTTGTGGGTTTTTTTCCCCCTGAGTTTGCAATGGTCTGTTTTTTTTATGACCATATCCATGAAGTTACATAGTTTTAAAATTATTGCCTTCTTACTAATCTATGTGGTCAAACTTAAAAGGACCTATATAGAGGTTAGAGACTAGAACTTTCTGGTAGGAAAGGGCATAGTCATTCCAAAGGTGTTTCTGTGAAAGGTTTTTGGGTTTTACCCTCCCTGGCTTCAATATTGGCTTCTCACCAAGTTTTAACATCTTTGGTGAGTTGCCCTCATTCTTTTCTCTTTTCACTTTGGAGAACTCGACCTCAAAGCAGTCTGAGAAATCTGGATCCCAGACTCAACATTCATTCACAACATTCTCAAACTGGTTTTTCTCCCAGTTGGCTTATGGAGTACACTGTTCTATGAAGTCCTTCTAAGATAGCAGGTCTCTATGCATTAATATCAAAGAGACATTCTTATTGGTGCCTGTGGGTCATGATTGTGGGGATGACATAATAATTTTGGCTCCAAAGCTCTTTATCAAAAAGCCCAGTTCAGAGACAGACTAGAATAATGGGCTGAAAATGATCTTGGCCTTTCAGGGGCTTTATCCTATCAAAAGTTCCAGTACGAGAACCTGATCTCCTAGACAGTATTACTTTTATTGCCAACCATAGAGAATCACTGAGAAAACTAATTAAAGAATTTGAACCTCATTCTCTCTTTCATTAGCTGACCTTCAACCAGGGACTGGACTCAAAACAAAGACACTCTGAGCCAACAAGATATAGAATGTGAGGCTTTCACCAGGGTAAAGGCGGGTGCACACTCTCATTCTCCTCTTTGAAAGAGCTACTTGAACACAAAAATACCTTCATCTTTTTTTTCTTTTTACAATGAAAACAGCATTGGGTTTGCATCAGAAATGATGAAGTTTGAAGTTCCTGAACATTATTCATTTATTTGACTCAGCTTTCCATTTTTCCCTTGAATTCCAGGAGCCAGGTCAAGACAGTGAGTTCTTAAAGAAAATTAAGCACTTTTGCAAAGGTAGTAAAGAAAAAACTCTTATTTCAGGTTTCAGGCTTTCAAGGAAATGATGGTCATTGATTTTTCAGGATTAAGACAATGATAAAGAGTTGCAGATATAAATGGATTTACATGGAATCTGGCTAGTCTATCTGAAAGTCCTCCTATCTTAAAATATTTGCTCCCATCCTGAAAATTCACACTTCTTGTTCTTTTCTTCCCCCCTCACTATATTTTAAGATTACATGGTTTGGTAGTAATTATAAGGATCATATGGAATGATATTTATTGATTAAACATCTTGGCTGATTGAAGAATGACTATTTCAAGATTGTGAAATGCTTTATGAAAGTTACATTATCTGCTGAAGTGAAGGAATATAATATAACATACATCTGTATTAGTTTGTTATATGGCTGACATAAATTTAAAAAAGAGGGGCTACAGTGAGGTTCCTGCAAAAAACTCTTTCATTACTATAGAAAAATATTAGGCTTAAAGATTCATAATTTATTTTTAAAATTAAAGAGCAGGAAAATACTATTTTATTTTAAAATGTATGTTCTTTCAATTTTAACTATGGTAACTATAAAACAAAGATTTGTGTGAGAATCAATATGTGAAAATAAAGAGTGGATCTCCTTTCTTGAGTTGTGCACTGTACACCTGACTTATTCTTATCCTACTGATTAGTCTACATTACCCTGTTTGTTCAATTGAGATTGCCCTCATTAAACAGGCTTTTTAAAGAGCATTTTACAGTGAGTCAAGGCCTTCTTAATTCAGAGTAAAATTAAGCATATATGTGTGGCTATTGTAAACAAGGGTAAACATAAGCATACACTCAGAATGGGAGCTTATGCATTCCTCTAAGAATCTGGCTGGAGTGTTGTTCCCTGCTGCATGCCCTCCTTAGAATGTCACCCAGGGAACTGTATGCAGTGCTTTGACATATCATCAAATCCTGGCACTCTAGAGATGTAGTCTTCAATGCCAGGTAGATTCTCTTGTAAATGACCAAATACTTGACTTTGAACTTTTGGTGAAAGATTTAATATGAGGTGATTGATGGGTGAAAATACATTATGCAATCCAGAAATATGCAAAAAAAGTAAGAGAAAGAAAAGAGAAATGAACATTCTTGAATTATTTGACCATAAGAGCATGAAAATTGCTTGAAGTACAAACCTCTATGACATTGGGACCTTGAAGGAAATACAAGCGAGATCCAAAGAAACATGAAATAGTTGTATGTATGTATTTTATGTATTTTCAAATGTCTCTGTATTTTATGTATTTTAAAATATCTCTGTATTCAATAGTGCTATGTAGAAGCTACTATTTCCTCTTCCCTAAACAAAATCTTGGGTATATTCCATAACTTCCTGGTCACATTTGATAATTAAAACTTAGTGTGGCTTAATTTAAACCCTTAATTGCATATCCAATTTACAGCTATATCTGTGACTCTGGCTGCTTAGAAACAGGGTGGGGGTAAGATCTGGCTTCCAGATCAATGCTATCCCCTCTTACTATAAACCACAGGTGACAAACACAAGGACCTTCCACCTTGTTTTATCTGGCTCGGCACCTTGTTTCTACCCAGTGGCAGCACTGAGCTCCTTGCCCCTAGTTAAGGAGTAGTTACATTTATACAGTCCTTAAAATTACATTCAGCCCTTTGAAGGCAACTGCGAGTCCAATATGGATCCTGGTGAAAATGAGTTTGGCATTCCTGCTCTAGACCCAGATCCTCAGAAGCCTGAAAGAGGGCTAGGGGAGTCCGAAAAAGCCTTCCTTAAGTGTCCTCTTGCTCTTGGGTTGAAGATAGCTCAGGGCATTATCTGATTTCTTCCTGGTTCCATCTACTACTGGTGGTTTCCACATAGGTGGTGCATGCATGTTTTTAAGCTTTATTTACCCTTCCCAATGTAGCTTTGTTTGCCATTATCCCTGTGTGACCATCCTGGAGGAATCCCATGGCTCTAGTTTCTCCACTAATGCTTTGGCTCCTTCATGTGGAGCCAATAAAAGTCTGTGGTTTTATTTTCAACATCCAAGCATGGAGGATAACTAGGTGGGTTAGGGGTTCACCCTGTCCTCTTCAGGCATTTTCTGCCATAGTTCCTCCAAGATCTGGTACTCATGCCTTCAGAAATTTCTAGACTGAAATAAGGCCATACATAGCATAGTCCTATATGTCTTACCATACCTCAGGGCTGCATCTCAAGCTCTTCCAAGGACTTTGGCATCTACCCTGTTATGGAGACATCTTGAGAAAGGATCTGACAGTTCTGGAAGCTCAGGAGGCTTCCAGTTGGAGAATAAAATGCTATTTTCCTTTTTTCCAAGTACCCCAGTTTTATGAATGACTCTCTTGGAGCCCCCTCACTTTTGTTTGGAAGGGAAAACATTTTTTTCTGCCTTTTAGTTAGGGGTACAAACTGAGTGGAACTAATACACTGTAACTGCCACAGGGCCCTTGATAGGCACCTCTCCTACCACATTCCCTAGACTGAGGAAGGGTGCTTGACAGCAGTGAAACCTTCCTGAGGCCTCTCAGTCACCCTAAGTAATAGTGTCTACTCCCAATGCATGATTTCTTTCCCCTCCTCTTCCCCCCCTCTTCTTCTTCCTCTTCCCCCCCCTCTTTCTTCATCTTCTTCTTCCTCTTCCTCCTCCTCTTTCTTCCTCTTCTTCTTCTCCTCCTCCTTCTTCTTCTTCCTCTTCTTTTTCTCCTTCTCCTCCTCCTCCTCCTCCTCCTTCTTCTTCTTCTTCTTCTTCCTTCTTTTTCTCCTCCTCCTCCTCTTTCTTCTTCTTCTTCTTCTCCTTCTCCTTCTTCAAGATTTATAAAAAATAGCTTTCGACTTCCAGCAAGATGGAGGAGTAGGTGGACGTACGGTAGCTCCTCGCACAACCAAGATTAGAACAACAATAATTTACAGATAGAATAACACCCAGAACTGTTAGAGGATTTATCTGAATGGAAGTCGGACAGCCAAGAAGTTGAAGTAGACCCGTACATCCAGACTGGTAGTAGGAGACGAGCCGGGCGGGCACAGGGTGTGCGGAGGTCGGGGAAAACTTGCTGCGAAATTGGTACAACAGCCATCCGGCGTGCAAGAATGCAGCGGTGGTCCCTGAGTATGCAAGCTGCAGCTGGCGGACCCAGTGAGGCGGCAATTGTGGACCAAGGCAGAGCTCTCAGCCCAGGATCCCAGAGAAGGGTCTAAGATCCCAGGAGAATGGAACTACCACCATTGTTCCCTCCCGTCCCCACTCCCGCTCCCACATATAATGTCACAATCTAGCGACTGGGGTGCCCAGCCCTGTTGAACACCTAAGGCTCCGCCCCCCACTGTAACAAGAGTGACCAGACCGGGAAAAAAAGGAAAAAAAAAAGGAGAGACAGGGAGAGACATGTTTCCAACAGAACAGATCAGTCCCCCAGGACTCATCCTTTTGAGTGACTAAGAAATAGCCAATCTATCAGATGCACAGTTCAAAATACTGGTGATCAGAAAGCTCATGGAATTGGTTGATTTTGGGTGCAAATTAGATGAAAGGTGCAGGTTACCTTAAAAGAGATGCAGGAAGATACACGGAGGAGAGCCAATAGTGAAGGGAAGGAAACTGGGTCTCAAAACAATACAGTGGACCAGAAGGAAGATAGAATCAACCAAGCAGGAAAGCACGATGAAATTAGAATTCAAAAAAACGAGGAGAAGCTTAAGAGCATCCAGGACATCTTTAAACATTCCAACATCCGAATTATAGGGATACCAGAAGGGGAAGGGGAAAAGCAACAAATTGAGCGTGTATTTGAACAAATAATAAAGGAGAACTTCCCCAGTCTGGCAAAGGAAATAGTCTTCCAAGAAATCCAAGGAGCTCAGAGAGCCCCAAAGAAGTTGGACCCAAGAAGAAACACACCAAGGCACATCATAATTACATTAGCCAAGGTAAAAACAAAGGAGAGAATCCTAGAAGCAGCAAGAGATAAGGGGACAGTAACCTACAAAGGAGTTCCCATCAGACTGTCAGCTGATTTCTCCAAAGAGACCTTACAGGCAAGAAGGGGATGGAAAGAAATATTCCAAGTCATGAAAGACAAGGACCTACATCCAAGATTGTTCTATCCAGCAAAGCTCTCATTTAGAATGGAAGGGCAGATAAAGTGCTTCTCACATAAGGTCAAGTTAAAGGAGTTCATCATCACCAAGCCCTTATTTTATGAAATGCTAAAGGGACTTATCTAAGAAAAGAAGATAAAGAAAAAAACATGTATAGTAAAAGGACAGCAAACTCACAACTATGAACAACCACACCTAAAGCAAAACCAAAAGAAACTAAGTAAACAACTAGAACAGGAACAGAACCACAGAAATGGAGGTCACATGAAGGGTTAGCAACAAGGGTGTGGGAGAAGGAGAGAGGGGGAAAAGGTATAGAGAATAGGTAGCATAGAATGTAGGTTGAAAATAGACAGGGGGAGGGCAAGAATAGTATGGGAAATGTAGAAGCTAAAGAACTCATAAGTATGACACATGGACATGAACTAAAGGGGGGGAATGTGGGTGGGAGAGGGTGTACAGGGTGGAGGGGAGAGAAGGGGGGAAATGGGACAACTGTAATAGCATAATCAATAAAATATATTAAAAAATAGCTTTTGATCATGATGGATTCTTGATGGGCCTTGTTAGAATGCAGAGATTTCTTAGTTTCCCATGGTATTAAATATCCTGTTATAATAGACAGACTGAATTAGATCAAAAGACTTATTTGCAGAAAATGTAGTTCTAAAAATGTAATTTATATAATGTTATGGGCAATTGAATAAAAGGCTACATTTTATACAGCTTATTTTAATTATGCATTTTCATGATAATTTTTATACTTACAGGTCAAAGAATAATCTTCTCTTCATGACAATTAGAGGAAGGAGACTCACCTGAGCTTACCATCCCAAATCATAGGTAGAGGGCCACAGGACAGATAAAGTTAGAGTCATGATACATATATTATATCATGTACCCGCTTGATTAGAATCTGGCTACTAACTTAAAGCCTAAAATTCTTTGATTATATCTATACATTTATCCTTCATTTCATCCATGCTTCCATTCTTCCATCCTTCCATCTATCCATCTACCCATCCATCTATTTACCCATCCGTTTATCTCAGCATCCTGATTGTCATCATTGTTGTAGCACAGTATTTTATTATGGGTCCAAAGGTCAACCATACAAGAATCATCATCACTATACATTTTTTAACAAATATCCTATATAAGTTTGATTAAAATTTGAGAAACTAATGAGAAATTCAATGTTGTGAAAATCTCGGCTGTACTAAATACTACAGAAGGGCGCTTTCCCACCAATCAAATCAGTGGTCAGTGACTTCAGTGATATTTTCCTGGGTATGACTGATCTCATGAGGAAACTTCTGTCTCTCTCTCTCTCTCTTTTAATCCTCACCTGAGTACATGCTTATTAATTTTAGAGAGAGGAAAAGAAAGGGAGATAAATATCACTGTAAGAGAGAAACATCAATCAGTAGCCTCTTGTATACAACCTAACCATGGACTGAACCCACAGTCTAGGCATGTGCCCTGAAAGGGAATCAAACCCATGACCTTTCTGTTTACAAGATGATGCTCTTACGAACTGATTCACGCTGGCCAAGGCAAAAACCTTCTCTTGAAACATGTCCAACATATTTTATTCACATGCAAACTTTAATGTGAATATTTAAATAAAATGAGTCTACAAGTGTTTGCTCAATACATGGAAGGTTTTGTAAGGTGCATTCAGAGGGAGAGGGTTCAAATCAAAGGTAAGCTGACACCCTCCCCTCTAGCCTCAGACCAAGTAACAGTAAGTAATTCTCCAGTATCTGAAATTATTTTTTATCTGCTTGTAAATTGCTCATTATCCACCTTTCCAAATCTGAATGTAAACCTTGACAACTTGTCCACTGCAATCCCCAGCACCTGGACTATTACTCAACATGAAAGAAGCATGCAGTTACTATCTATAAATGACTCAACAAGCCACATAAGGATACATGAGTAAAACAAAAATTGTGCCAAAATAATTGGAATACATTAAAGTAAACTATAAATCAAAGTGGACTTAAGAATGTATGGGTTTAACTTTGGAAATATTCCTTAAGTTATACATCTTGAGCTGAAATCTAAAAACCCTCCTGAAAGGTATAGATAATGAAGGGTAGAAACTTGTTTCTCTTTTTGAACTGTAGACTAGTTCAGGCAGAGGCCTTGAGGCAGAAATTAAGAAAAGGGTTTTGAAAAACAAGATCAGCTTAGGGACCTGGAGAAGAAGTCACAAGTGAGAGGGGCAAAAGGGTGGAGTAGGTGGAGAAGAGGTGGAATCAGTGGTCAGAAGTTTATATTTGGTCCAGATGGTAACATAAAGCCACTGAAGGGCCATGTTTACACATTTTCAAAATCCAATTAGGATACCACATGTTTTTATGGTTTAATCACCCATTTTGGACCCATTAAATAAGTTTGTTGAAAGAAAAAAACAAAGGGAAAAAATAAAACTGTGTGTCATTTGATAGCATTAACAAATCATGGAATAAATGTGTGAAATTGGAATGCTTGACCTGGAACCAAAATAATTAAAATATGGTCTTCATGACTGAGCTGTGAACTGAACCAGGCACACTCTGATATCTGAAAATATGAATAGTTAAGGGGAAAAAAAGAGAAATTGTGGTTATTTGGGTGAGGAAATTAGGTATCTTCCTCCATTTGAATGCTTTAAACATTCACTTTCTGAGGGTGGAAGGTTAGGCCAGCTGATTTCTCATGTTTAATTCCAAGCTCTAGAGTCTAACAGTTCTGTAAGAACAATGGTGATACTCATGAGGAGGAAGCAGCTGCTTCAGTGGGGTTCCCTCTGGAGAATAGGGAAGTCCAGCATTCAGCTCCGATCAGACCAAGACAGGAGGTGAGGAGAGAAAGCAGGCACTGGGAAGAGAGGGAGGACAACAGGCCTGGGATTTAGCATAATACCTACTGTCTATTCTTCCTTCAGACTTAGCCATGAATTATAATATATAGAAAATGGGGTATAGTGACAAAACAGAGGTGGGAAAACAGATAAATGCTGTATTCTTGGGAGAAAGTTATAACCCTCATTCTCTTGTGCTAGGATGATTTTAGTTTTTTAGAACCTCATGACTCACACTGGGACAACTACAACCCTTGGGGGCTTGTTAGAAACACAGAAATTTAGACTTTACTTCAGACTTACTAAAAAAGAATCTGCACTTTAACAATATTTCTCAAATGATTCATAAGTACATTAAAGACTGAGAAGTACTGTGTTAGAGGATTTGGAGCAAACTTGATAAGATAAAATAAGAATTGAGAACAGGGAGAAAATTGTAATCCTGTGGGAGAGAAAACAGTGTAAGTAGTACCACTCCCCAATCCCCTGTCAATTCAACCTGGATAAGATTACAAGCTTTGCTACAGACCCACCCCCATATATCCAGCCATGAAGACTCAGACTCACAGATGTACATTTGTGTAGACAAATAAAAATTACTGGGAATACATTGGTGGGAGAATTGCCTCTGTTTGAATCCCAAATCAACTTGTCTTTTTCTTTATGAGGCATCTGGAGCTACTATCTCTTTCCTAGTTCCTTTTATCAATTATATTTCATGTTATTTTCCTGTTTTACTTTATATTCTACTCTTGTATCTTTCTTGAGTATAGCCCCAGGTCAACCAATAACCAAAGAAGCCAAATTGAGACAGATCACTAGTCATTTGCCATCCCATTGGAAAAATAATGGTTTTCCAGTTTCTCAAGTGTGGAAATTTCCCAGAACGAGCCTTTTTCCAGGCATGGGGACCCTTCCTCATTAGTTCTAGTAAACATTCCCTCACTTTTAAGTACTCACTTATACTCCTCATGGGATTCCAGACTTGAAAAGCTCATATTGCATTGTGCTTCTTCCAGTCTTCTTTCCATCTCTTTATTGCCTTTCTTTGTAGCTTTTGAGTATATGTAAAGCAGAAGTCCCCAACCTCAGGGCAGCAGAACAGTACTGGTATGGACCTGTTAGGAACCAGGTAGTACAGCAGGAGGTGAACTTGAATGTAATGCACTTGAATCATCCTGAAACCATCTCCCTACCCCAGTCCATGGAAAAAATTATCTTCCACGAAACCTGGTGCTATAAAGGTTGGGGACCACTGCTGTAAAAGACAGTGTGCTATAATAGTGAAGGCAGTGGTTCATATCTGACAGATTTGTGTTCTACTCTGTGGTTCTGGTCAAGTTATTCAATATTTAGGATAGAGACCGAATTTCTTTACCTGTAAGATAGAAATAATAATACCAGCTGTATAGGTATTTGTCATTATCAAATAGCCAATTTTACCCAAAGTTGTTACCATGGCACCTACACATAGCAAGTATTAAAAAAAATGGTAAATGGCAACTATCAGTGCCTTCAGTAATAAATTTATTAGGTAATCTTGGCTTATAATAAACATTGGTATATCCAGATGCGTTAATTTTATTGTGATTACTTTAATTCTCTCTCAACAGGGCTGCTCTAAGATTCACCTGGGTTTTAGATAAGGAGACTGTCACTCATGCTTTCAATTACTCTAATTTTATATCTAGAGAAACTAAAAGAAATATTAAAATAGAACAGAAAAATGCAAAATGAGGAAATATATTGTAATAAAACTCTGGGTGTACCTTTTGCCCCTCAGGATCTATAATGAAAATTCTAAATGAAGGGCAAAAGGTATTGACCTTGTTTAAATATGTCCAAATTAAGAAATCATAAATTTGATTCAGTGATTCCATTGCTTGGAATATACCCTAAGAATACTGAAATACCAATAAAAAGAATTTATGTACCCCTATGTTCAAAGCAGCACTATATACAATAGCCAAGTGTTGGAAACAGCCTAAGTGCCCATCAGGAAAAGAGTGTATTAAAACACTATGGTGCATTTGCACAATGGAATAGTACACAGCAGAAAGAAGGAAAAATAAATTCTTACCATTTGAGACAGCATGGATGGAAGTGGAGAATATTATGCTCAGTGAAATAAGCCAGGCAGTGAAAGACAAATACCATATGATCTCACATATAAGAGGGATGTAATGAACAAAATAAACTAATGAGCAAAACAGAACCAGAGACATGGAAACATGGAACAGACTGACAGCTGCCAGAGAAAGGGGGAGGGGGAAATTGTGAAAAAATGGGGAAGGGATTAGTTAAAGAACATCTATGAATGACCCATGGACATGGACAACAGTGTGAGGATTGACTGTGGGAGTGAGGGGTGGGCTAGGCAGAGGAAGGCAAAGGGGGAAAATTGGACAACTGAAATAGAATAAACAAGAATAAAAATAAAGAAAAAAAGAGAAAAAATCTGTGTAAGTGAATCACATGTTTGCCAGCACACTAGCACCATCTGTAAGTCACCATTGATATTCCAAATAAGGAAATTCTGATAAAATCTTATACTGTTACTTTATTTTTAACTGTCACGTATGTGACTGCAGAAAGTTTTGTCCCATGCAATCCTCTAGTCAATGACAAATACAAATGGCATTTCTCTTCAAACTGTGGAAATAATGCATATTTTTTCCTTTGGCTGATCAAACATTTATCACAGGTCATTTACATAGCAGTGGATGGCTTGGTAAACTAATCACTAAGCTCTTTCATGTGGTACTGTGGTTTTCTTAGGACATCATGTGAAATTAGTTTGATGATTTCAATTCCTTCTCTTGGGATCCATAATCAAGTTCATAGACAAATCAAAACCAAGTTGGCTGACCCCATCAGCCTGAGTCCATATGATGGGGGTGCAGTTATGTCCTGATATTGGATTCACTGATGGTCTGTGAGTCAGTTTTGACTTCTGAGAAGAAAGCTTTGGCTAAAGATTAAGATAGATTTATAAATGTGTATATGTATGGGCATGCGTATATGTGTATGTGGCTATAGTGATGAGCAAATTTAAAGGGGCAAATACTCTGTCAGAATTTTAAGTGCTATTTAATAAAATTTGATTGTGACATATTTTAATTGCTATTTTTAAGAAAGACAGCCCTGGCTGGTGTAGCTCAGTGGATTGAGCACGGGCTGGGAACCAAAGTGTCTCAGGTTCAATTCCCAGTCAGGGTACATGCCTGGGTTGCAGGCCATGACCCCCAGCAACTGCACATTGATGTTTCTCTCTCTCTCTTTCTCCCTCCATTCCCTCTCTAAAAATAAATAAATAAAATCTTAAATAAAGCAAACATTAAAAAAAGAAAGAAATATTAACTTAAAATTTTTGCTTTAATTTATTTATCTTCCTAATCTCTCACAATATTTTCAGTCCCATAAGCTTTTCAAAACCTTGTTATTCTTCTATCAAAAGGTGAGGTCTAAATCTCCTCTTCTTGAAACTTGGGAGCTTTTGTTACTGCCCCAATGAATAAAATATTGAGGATGTGAGCCTGTGTGACTTCCAAGATCAGGCTATAAAGAGATTACACAATGGAATACTACGCAGCAGAAAGAAGGAAGGAGCTCCTACCCTTTGTGACATCATGGGTGGAACTGGAGAGCATTATGTTAAGTGAAATAAGCCAGGCAGTGAAAGACAAATACCATATGATGTCACCTATAAGTGGAACCTAATCAACAAAACAAAAAAAGCAAGCAAAATATAACCAGAGACATTGAAATTAAGAACAAATTGACAGGTACCAGAGGGGAGGTGGGAGGGGCTAATGGGAGGGAAGGGAAGGGTTGTCAGGAACAACTATAAAGGACACGTGGACAAAATCAAAGCAGGGTAGAATCGAGTGTGGGAGATGGAGATGGCTGGGGTGTGGGGAGTGGTGGGGAGAAAATGGAGACAACTGTACTTGAACAATAACAATAAATAAATAAAAAATAAAAGATATAGAGCTTCAGTTTAGAAAACTGAAAAAGCTCTGGAGATAGATGGTGGTAATAGTTGCACAATAGTTTGAACGTACTTAAGGCCACTGAATTATATACTTAAGAATGGTAAATTTTACATTACATTTCACTAAAATAAAAAAATCAGCTATAAAAAAGAGTTTACAAGTTAATAGCTTCTCTCTCTCCCTGTCTCTCACTCTGTCTCCCACTCTTTCTGTCTACCCCTCCCTCACCCCTTCCCTTCTCCCTCTGTCTTGCTGCATGTGCTTTGGAAACCCTGATCTGATATGTAAGAAGTACACTATCCTTAAGCAGCTATGCCAGACACATCCTGGGGAGAGACCACATCTTAAAACAGGGACCACATCTCAAACAGAGACCTGCCAAGGAAGCCCAGGGGACTAGCCCCTAGCTGTTTGTAGCTCCAGCTAAGTCAGTAAACATGCATGTATCTGAGGTGGCTTTCAGTAATCCATGCCAAGTAAAGCCAGCCTTTGTGCCACCCCAAATGATATGGAGTCATCAAATGGAGCAAGAGAAGTTGTACCAAACCCGGCCCAAATTGCAGATTTATGAACAAAATAAATGTTGTGATTATTTTATGTTACTACATTTTGGGGGTGGTTTATTACACAGCAGCAGATCACCGAAACATATGTCATGGGAAACCAGCTTAATTTTTTTCCCTTTGGTGAACTTTTTTTTTCTGGGGGAACCATAACCTAACTCAAGGACCTATCAAAATATTTGACTGAATCCACCAACCTAGGTTCTTACCTGGGGACAATTGTGGCTTGATATTGATTCAGTGAAAATCAGTGAGTCTATTTTGTCTTCCGAGAAGGAGACTTTGCTTGGAGAAGCAGGAAATAATATTTTTTGTAAGTGTTTAACATCTACCAATGCTGATTTTTGGTTTTAATACTGAGATAGAGTTACATAAGAGTTACAAAACCACTGGGGCAAACTGGTTTTGGCATCTCTCTATACTATCATTGCAACTGCACATGAATGCAATTATTTCCAAAAAAATATTTAAGTGGCTGTGTGTGTGGGAGGGGCGTGAATAGACTGATTTGGAATAGCAAATATTCTGGTGGAACTTCCAGTGACCCCTTAATAAAAGTTTGATCATTGCATATAGTAGTTACTTTTAAAAACTGTTGAAGTCAGATACTTTTAATTAATTCTTTAACGTCCATAATTTCATGTCAAATACAAATAGTGAGAGGCATTTTGCTTTTTCACCTTTACAGTCAATTAGCACAATTTTCATACTGGAAAGCCATAATAAATATTGATCAAACATATCTGAAAACTAAACAAATCCCTCCTCTCCAGTGAGTTCCAGTTCTCCCAGGTACTGAGAGGATGTGGGGATGTGATTGCCAGATTAAGATGACTGTCACAGAAGGGGTAAGCTGCCAAGCTTGATGTTAATCCTAATCAGTTTGATATGATTACTAACAGGATGGATTTTTTAAACAAGGGAAAATGAACAAAGGAGAACTGCACAGTAACACAGGATCCTTAAGAAAATCTTTACTGAATTTTCTAAATTTACTTTCTGTTGTTATTATTATATTTATTTTACTGATAGAAAAATGTGACAGACATAATACATTAGGGGTATGGTGCAGCATTTGCAGCACCTATTTGAACAGGTTGGAGAAATTGGGAAGTGTAGAGCATATGTGTTCATGTGTAGCAACAACATGTATGTTGAAAAATCCACTCATTTACCAAAATTACCTGACAACTGTGATTTTTTAAAATAAAAAGGCAAGTATTATTCCAGGCAGAAGTTTTTTTAATTTAAAGAGAAATATCATTTTAGGTAGGAGACAGTGATATGAATCATTCACACTGAGAAGACTTTTTCTGCCCCATAGTCTGATAGTCGTTGAAGGAGTCAGGAGTGAAAAGAGGGACAATGAAACAGAGGTGGAGCTCAAATAGGAGTCTCTTGTTTAGTAGAGAATACTTATTAATTAATAGTGGGGTGAATAGAAACTTTTTACTTTACATTGTTTTGATGGTGTGTGTATGCATATACCTGTTAATTTTAAGCAATTGATTCAGTGAAATAAATAGTGTAAACTATTATTGAAAGTGATTGTGATCAGATATTTTTCAAATTTAGCTGATCACTACCTTCTGTAACATTAAAAAATACATATATTCCCAGGTCCTACTCCAGACTTTATGAGTCAGAATCATTGAAAGTAGAGCCTTAAATTCTGTATTTTAAGTGCTCCCCTAGTGATTCTTAGTATTACACAAATTTGAAGAACTAGGTAGGAATGAATGGATGTTTCAGTTTTCCATCCTTCAAGTTACACTGGCATAAGGCCATTTCTGTTCAACTGCATTGAGCTAACAGGACTGTTCATGGCAGGTTCTTATTGGAGTCTTTCAGACAATAAACTTTTAGAGACATGGCACATCCTGTGTAAGCTCCACATAGTGTGAAAAACACATTCAGAGTGACTTTATATCTAGATTTGTCCGTTTTAACCTGAGAATCAATTTACACATAACACCAAAATAACTTTCCCGCTTCCTCCTTTGAATGCCAACAGTTCACCATGCAGATGTCCCTAGATTGGGCACTATGTGTATGTGTGTATGAAAGTAGGAGTGGAGGTGTGCCCAAAGGGACAAACTCAGAAAAGACTCCTTAGCACGATTTCTGCATTCAGTTTTAGAACACTAGATCACAAATCAAGGTTTGTTGTTTCAGGGAGGTCTTCCAGCCTGGAAGGACTTGGGTACTTTTAACATTGGTTCTCTTTTTTAAAACATCCAGACTGACAAGATTGACAAAGGAAAATGCACTCTTACTTAGAAAATTGATTCTATTAACTCTTGTGACCACCATAGTTTCACCTTGATCATCTCTGTATTATTCAGGGAGGATTAACATCTGTTCCTCATAATCCTTGAAGGTACATGGCTTCACATAACAAAAATTAACTTCAAATTTATATTATAGTGCTTTATAAGCCACTTGGGGCTGAGAATCACAGAGTCATTCAGTGACCCAGGATTCTTCCTTCTAGCTTTTCTACTATTTTCCAAGGTCTCAGAGTCCTCCGCTGAAGCCTTTGCATTAGATTAGCAGGTGAGGTCTGAGCAAATAACAGAATATCTATGGGAGGTTTATTATGAACAGAGTTTGGAAATTCTGTTAGCTAGAACCCAATTTTATGGCCTTACTAATTGTAAGGGAGGCTAAGAAATTCAGTCTAACTATGTGCTTAGGTACAATAGAAACAGATTTTGGTCTTTGTTACTATCTCTTTAAAGGTATGATAACTTTAAAGATATGATATGGTAAGAATGGTACTTTATATCTGTAGTTTTCCACCTCCAAACCCATAACTTCCGTCTAATCATGAGAAAAACATGACAAAAATCCAAATTGAGGAACATTCTACAAAATGCTTGACCAGTACTTAGTTGTCAAGGTCATCAAAAACAAAGTCAGAACTTCTATAGCCAAGAGAAGCCCAAAGTAACATGTCAAGTAAATGCAACATGGTGACCTGGATGGTATCCTGGAACAGAAAAAGCACAGTAAGTAAAAACTAAGGACATTTGAATACTGTATGGGCTCTGATTAATAAGAATGTAACAGTTTTTGTTTATTAATTATGGCAATGTACAATACTAGTACAAGATGCTAGTAATAGTGGAAACAATGTATGGGACACATGGGAACTATCTATAATACCTTCATAACTTTCTTATACATCTAAAATATTTTAAAATAGAAAGTTTGTTCAAAATTTAAAAAACACAAATGAGTGCCAAGAAACCCCACAACTTCTGTCTTCCCACCATGACCATGAAAAACCACTCTGTCTACTGAGAAATTACCGATCTTCCCCTTACACTCATTTTAACCCTTTCCCTGTTCCTTTTAACTTTCCTCATCTCAAAGTGATTACTTCTCAAGCACAATTCTTTTATTGCCTCTTAAATAACATGTTGCATGTTCCTCTAAGAATATAGACCAAAACAAGATGGTAACAATGCAAAAATTAAAAATCATTATGTCCCTGTGTTAAAACATATATATGTGTCCATAGATACGAACTTACATACACGATCGAAGAAACTTATGACCCAGTTTTCATTGGGATCTCTACTTTTAGACTTTTCATATTACATAGTTTATTATTAACATCAATAGCTCACACAAAACTTATTTTATTGTATTTTGTTCATTTTCCATGTCATCCTGACATATTTTGTACAGCCCATGAAATACATTTGAAAATTTCACTGAATCATAATACAGTATATTTTTAGAGAAATATATACCCAGAAAGATATCCCATTTTTTTAAAAAAATCCCCTTTAAAAACTTACTTCAATTACTTTGGAAGATATAGTACTCCATAATTCTGGAGACCTGCATAGGCATGGAGAAGAGTTCTCACAATAAATACATCAATCTTATTTGGTTTAAACCAATATTATCCAAACTTCTGTAACTTGGAGGTTTTCTTTGTATTGTTTTCACTTTCTTCTTTCCCTAATGGATAATGGATTGCCCATTATCCATTAACTTGTTGCAGAACTAGGAATTCTTTAAATACATTTCAACTTAAATAATTTTTGGTTCTTTTCACACATCCATAGAGGAGAGAATAGAAGAAAAAATGTTATTTTCTTGTCTTATTTTTAAAAAGTAGGTATTTATCTTAAAATTAGAAAAATATGTTTGAGTCCTCTTTTATACATGTATTTGGGTAAGTAATTCTTTCTGAACCTTGATTTACACATTTTATAAAAAGAAGTTAACAAAAATCCCTGTTTGGGGAGTTTTTTTTTTTGGTGAATTTAATGAAAAACTTAGCCTGTATAACTATCTCTGCTCCTAGTCGTTAGAAATAAATGCAAAATATATGGGTTACCTGGAAGCTCAGTATTGACTAAACAAACTAAATGTGATGACATCCATTAAATCAAGAACTCCAATCTTGGACAATAAGCAGTGAAATTGGTTCTTGGTGGTCAGCAAGTGAGGGCTCAAGAAGCAAAGCAGATTAGGACATGGGATTAATAGGATAGCTACAGATAGGGGTTCATGACAGCATAGGCACATGCCTTAACACCAGTCCTTAGCACTGGCATTTATTATCATTTATTATAAACTGAGCACTTAATATGCATTAGATTATCTCATATTAACAATAACTCATGAGACAGGCTCTTTGACAATCTCCCTTTTACAAATGAGAATGGTCAAACTTGTTCTTGCTTACTAAGTGGCCATGCCATGATTCAAATTCAGGCAATCAGACTCTAGAGCCGATTCTCTTACCACTACATCATTTGGATGTCATCTTTTTGAAGCCACTTTTTTATTAGACTGAAATGGTGACAGCTCTCTATTGTTTCCTCACCCCACCCTGCCTTTTCCTCCCATTTGTTAGGCTGTCCTGATTTTTTTTAAAAAAGTCACTGTCCTGACCCAAGTCTTTTCCCCTCCTAAGCCTATATTTCTGATCAAGGAAGAGAATAATTACTTACATACACAAGACAACATCTCCTCATCTCTCCAGGTGTGGTTATATGGGAATCACTCTCATTTACAAGCAGCTTGCCTTGCAAATGACTTAGACCATTCACACTTACAGCCTCTGCTACTAACTGCCATCTATCATTGGAAAACCTGCCTTCTATGCAGCCACCCTCCACCACTGTCACCATGTCATTGGAGAAACACTAGACACTGTAACATGAAGGAAGATTCTGTGAAAATCAGAGGGTAGTTGCCATGCTGGAACAGGAGGACAAGTCCTAACCCTATGTCTACTGTTATTTCTAGGGGACAGAATGATCTCACAGTCCAAATATCCACAAAGATGTATCTTGGAAAAGGTGTGCCGTCCAAAGACTCATGAGGGAACATTTTCCTTATTGAAATCATTATAGTTCAATTTTCGCTCCTTAGTTTTCTTATTCAGGGAAATGATATTTTGAAATTCATTATTTATTTTGTTTGGTAAGTACATTTAGGGTGTATACATGCTAACTTATCTTACAGACTCATGTGCATATTTTTAAAAGTAAAAATATGTTGTTTTATGTTTAAAAAATGTAACAGCCAACTGGATAGCAACTTTTATCTAAGGTGAACATGCCAAGGCAAAACCATGAATTCTTGTCTACTTGACTCATCTGATTCTTTGTATTTTTTCTTTAAACTCAAGTTTCTTTTTATAATTATGAAAACATGATAGCAAATATATAAAACATATATTTTTAAAAGAAATGAAAAAGAAAATAATGATACCTTGTAATTCCACAATCTAGAAATAACCACGGTTAACATCTTCCAGACATTTTAAAATGTACAAACCAGGTATCAACTGGATCTCTGTGCTCCTTATTATTGAGATAACATGGCTTGGAACTTCATTTCATTGCTCTTCTCAAGATTTTGGCAACTTCCCAGGATCTCACATTCTAATGATCACGTGTGATGTTGACTTTCTGATCCTTATGAATTCCATTCTCCACTCTTCCTCCCACAGCTGTTCTCTAATTTTGCCTTGGCCAGAGACCCATATGTAGAAATAAAGCTCTTTCCTTGATTTGATAGTAACAGCAAATCATCCATAAAAGGATTTTTGATGCATAGCACAATTCACTTCAGGATGTAAAGACTGCTATACTTAAATGTTAGATATCTTTTTTTCTGAGAATCCTTTGGTCTTTAAGCCATGTTATTCAACCATGTACTTTATCTCTTCATCCCATTCTGTTTTTGCTTTCACCCTTTCACAAGCAGAAATAATATTCTTTATTTTTTCTAATTAGGCAATTTAGTTGTCTAATGACCTTGCCCACAAATTAAAATTCAAGAATTTTTCCTTTCTACACACAAAGTCTCTCCTAAAGCTTTAAAATTGTCTTTTCTTAAGTATATTTTACTGATTATGCTATTATAGTTGTCCCATTTTTTTATCTCTTTTATCCTCCTCCACCTTGCATCTCCCTCCCTGTAGCATTCCCCCCTCTTAGTTCATGTCCATGGGTCATACATATAAGTTCTTTGGATTTTCCATTTCCTATATTCTTTTTTTTAAAGATTTTATTTATTTATTTTTAGAGAGGGAAGGGAGGGAGATAGAGAGAGAGAGAGAAATATCAATGTGCAGTTGCTGAGGGTCATGGCCTGCAACCCAGGCATGTACCCTGACTGGGAATCAAACCTGCGACACTTTGGTTCACAGCCCATGCTCAATCCACTGAGCTACACCAGCCGGGGCCTCATTTCCTATATTCTTAACCTGCCCCTATTTATTTTGTACCTATCAATTATGCTTCTCATTCATTGTACCTTTCCCCCATTCTTCCCCCTCCCCTCCTCACTGATTTTGTCTTTACCAAAGGGGCTGGAGTCATTGGATAAAGTTTGCTAAGTGTTATAAAGTTTCCACTGAGATCTAGATATGCAATACAGGGCAGAATCAAAGGGAGGTGAAAACAAGACATTTCACATGGTAGGAATTTCAAAGAAGATGTTAAAAAATTAGTTTCTAGTGCCTAGGCTACTCCCTCAATCAAAGATGCAAAAGGACATGAATGGAGATCAGAAAAATTTTACAGAGATTTCACTGAATAGAACACTTAGTGGAATATAAGAATACCCATTCTAACTAGAAAGAGATGAGAAGTAAGATGCTTTTCCATTTCACATCAAGTTCTTAGTTAAAAGAGGGAAGCTTCATGGACCACTCAGAATTGACTTGATATGTGTTCTCCTTAGTGGGGGAGACACAGTAGATTGATTCCTGGCTTCTGCATGGAAAACTTAAAAGCCAAGATGGGCTTGATGCACCAGACTAGGCCTTCCTGCCCTTTGGGACAAGGAAGGTATATGTCTCCTATGGAAAAAAATGCAGACCCACTCTCAGGAGAAACTGGTTAGACCATCTTTAATGCAGCACAGGATGGTTTCCTGAGTGGCCTTGGGACTTACAGATACTCTGTCTGGTGGGCTGCTGTGAAGAGAGTGAAAATTGGAAGGAAAACTTGACAGTTATGGGAAATGCAATCAAATGAGGTCAGTGGGTTTCCAGAAAGGCCAGCAAAGGACCTACAAGGGAGGGTTTTGACTTCTAACCAGGTCCCAAGAACATGGTACCTGTCATTATAGAACCAGTTAAAAACTTTTCTGCTCCCTTACCTCTTCCATGCCCCACTGGAATCTTAAAATGGTCAGAAGCCACAGTTCAAAAAATAAGAAAGTGGGGGAAAGATGAGGAAACAAAGTAGGAAGTGAAGAATGAACAACCATAGCTTTCATACTTTTTGAACACAAAGGGACCATGTAAGATAAAGAGAGTTTTATTTTAAATCCAGGTTTTAAGTTTTTAAGAATTACATGCTAAAAATTGTTTTAAAAAATGAAACAAAACAAAACATATGGCTCCCCAAGCTTTTATCTAGAGAAATAACCCTTACCAAGTAAAATCTGAAGAAACAGTGAAAGACAAAAATACAGATCCCAACTGATCAATTTTCCTGTGTTATATCTACTATTCTGTAACATTACTTTTTGAATTATTAGCAATTAAAAATAATTGTTAACAACTACTGACAATTAAAATAATTATTGACAATTCTTTAACCAACATCACTGAACTTTGTTTTTAAAATTTTTCTCTGTAAAAACACTGATATGGTTATTTCATATATATATTGAACTACTTCTGTAGGAAAACTATGAGGCTACTGGATCAAGGTTTAAATTCATGACTAAAACTTTAGCAATGAATTGCCAAATTCACACCAATTTACATGTCACCTATGCATGAGCTTGCCACAGATACATTAGAACCTTCAAGTTCTACCACATTCAGGTGACTTTGCTCTCCTGACCCTGATCCCTTGTGGTTAATTTATAATGTAACTCTCAAAGGACACATTTATTTCCCAGTTCTTGAGGTGATATTTTACCTCATTCTTGTTCCTATACTTATAAATGCATTTTGAAAATCTAACCTATACATATATTAGCAGCTGCTTTTACATTGTTTGCATAGTTTTTATGAATAAAAGAATGAACCAAAAATGCACCATTGTTTATATTTCTTGGATAAATTACCTATCCAATTAAACCCCAGGCTCTCCTTTTGAGAAAGCTGTGACTACTTCTATTAACTTCATGGCCATAGCTAAAGCTGTAATTAGGACTGATTCAGTAAGTACAATTTCTTTTTGAAGGTGTGTTATGGGTAGCAGCTCTGTCTGGTGCTGAAGGGAGTGAGACTGTTATGGATTTTCTGGGGCTTTGGCTATAGGGGAATCAATTTTAAAAATCTTAAGAAATATTTAAAAAACAGGATTTTAATGAGCAGTGATATCCTCTGTCTATATTTGGCTATGAAGTACCTTCCTATGAAATATAATTTCTAGCTAGCTATCACTTGCTATGTTCCCTGTGTTCATTATTCACCAAAATAAAGGTCCTGTTGTGCCAACTCTCTACACTCAATTTTCATTTTACTATTTCTTTTAGAGTGAGAATAACACTCAGTTGTCAAGGGGATTGAATAAATTGTAAATAAAAAATGTTATTTTACTCCCTACAACTTATCTCAGGCTATATTATGAATTTACCAGGTCCTAAATATCAAATATATGATCTTAGAAGGGAAAATCTCCATACTAATATATGAAAAATTCTAAATTCCAGAAGGGTGAATGAACAGATGGATACTTTTGGGACATGTGTTATGTCATTTTTGTTTTACATTTTTTTGGCTCTGTGAAAGAACATATTTTCCATGAAGTTTGGTAGATAAAGTGAAGGATAATATTAAACTAAACCTGAAAATAAGAAATGAGAAGTAAATAATTTAGCAAAAATATAGTTCCACATGACAATTTTTAAAAGTTTCATTATTGAAACACAGATTTAAAAAACATGGGCACAGACTAAGACACAAAAACTAAACAATGAGTGATGTAATAAATTTTTTTTTGCTTGAAGTACAGATGTCATTCTAACACATTCATATATGTATTTCCAGGTTGTATTAATATTTTCCATAAAATATTGAATTCCATGAAATAATTATAGATTGGTGATTGTCCCCCTAATAATGATGTCTTACATATAAAATAAAACATTGAGTAGTTCTAGTACCTTGGAGCACTGAACCTCTTGACACAACATAAAAATTCTGGATAAGTTATTACAACACAGCAGTTTATAAAACATCTGAGGGAAAAAAATAAATAAAGGGAATCCCTAGTTTCCAGAAATAGTGAACTCCTTGCCAGCACAGAGCTAACTCAGCAGCAGCTTTATATGGTTGTGGGGTAATTTCAATTTAGATAGATGTCCTACAGTTGATGGGCTGAAGTATTAATGCTCACACATTTACAAGAAATGTGGACTTTGGCCATGATAAAGCATGCATGGGTGCTAAAACTGAGACTGGCATTGCACCTCAGAAGGGTTCCCCACATTGTAAAAAGACCCTCATAGAGAAACCACTGTGACCAACCTAGCAAAGTGCATAGCTTGGGGAAGAGTAGAAAGAGAAACAATGGGTCTCTAGCCAGCCATATACATTGAGTGACAACTGAAGTTACACCCCAAATAGTACAGAATCTCAACTCAGAAATTAACATGAATCTTCTGTTGGACAGTAAATCCTTGGGTATCTAAAAAAAAAAAAAAAGCAGATCTTACATACAAACAAAAAAAGATTTCCTTTTTTGTTTCCTCCTCTGATATACTTTCAAAATGATTTTGTTATAGTATATGCAACTTTTTTATATACTTGTTGTTGGGGTGAGCCTACAAGTAGTTCAGTTCTAAATGTTGCTATAAGCAGACAATGAGTTACATTTTATGTCAGAAATCACCATTTAAGAAAAATAAATGTCAATCTGAAAAATGTCAAGATGTGTTTACAAGAAAAACATTGCAAATAATATAAAGAATTATTCACTGTGAAGGAATGTCAACAGATACAGTCAACAAGAGGATTAATGTACCCTTGTGAGAACTTTAATAATAGGATAATATGATATAAAATAGAGGACAAGATTATTTAAAAGTATTAAATATTTTATTTTAAAGGAACAAAAACAATGAAAAGCATTGCATTGTAGAGAACAATCTAATTAAACAAAATAACTATCCTAAGCAAGATAGATTAAAACAAAATCTTCACTTAGGCACATTATAGTGAAACTGGAATGCCAAAGACATGCAGAAGGTTTTGAGAATAGCTAGGGGACAACATTTTAAATAAAAGAATAATAACTGGACTGATAATGAACTTCTTATCACCACAAATAGAGGAGTGGAGACAATGGAATAATATCTTCATAGTAACGAATAACTTTATACTGATAATGGTCAGTGTAGGATTCTGTAAGTATCTAAACTTCTACACAAGAAAAAGTAAAATAAAGATATTTTCAAGAAAACAGCAAGACTTATTTCTTTAAAGATGTTTGATAAAAGAACTACTTGAGAGTATACTAAAATTAGAAGAAAATTAACTTTGTAATGATGAGTAGGATTAAAAAAAGCAGTGATGAGCAAATGATTGTTAAAATGGGAGATAACTCTAAAGACCATTGGCTTAAAAATATTTTTAAAAACTCTTTAAGACAGACTTAAAAGCAAAGTGGAACTAAAATGCTATGAAATAAGAACATGCAATATGGGAGATGCTCCAAAGAACTAATATACAAGGTCTGGCACATATAACACCCCTTTTTATTACAAAATGTTTTATTATAAAAGCATAAACATGTACTTTTAAAACATCAATATCACACTCAAGCACACCATATGACATTTTAGGTAAAATGTTAAAATTAAAGCTATAAATTATTACACCCATTTAATTACCCTGCCAACAACACTCAAGCAGACATTACTTCTGCCAGACCTTGTATTTTGAGTTTCTTCTAATGCTTGGGACAGAAATAGAAATATTGGAGGGAAGATGGAGGAGGAGTGAATGGAAGTCACACTGACCTCCTCCCAGGGCCAATCTGGAATTACAATTCAATTGTGGAGAAACCACCCATAATAAACAACTGAGCAATAGCTAGAGAGAAGTCATATAACTTCATACAGACAGAAGAACCAGCTTTGGCACAACCTGCCTGGTAAGAAGTGTGGTAGAGACTCAAGAGGGGAGACTGGGTACCCACAGGTGGCAGCAACAAAGAGATAATTAAGCAGTGGTTGGATCCCCCAGAGAAGAATGGGGTCTAAACCCTAAGCTAGGATTCCCAGCCTAGAGCACCAGAGCCCAAAAAGTACATAAATAACAAAGAATAGCAAAAATCAGCAGGGCTGCAAAAATAGATGGCTAGAAATGCAAGAGTTGTTTAAAGGGCCAACACACAAATTTTCATTTGCAGCCACTTATACTGGACTCTGGCAAAGGCGGGGGCAGAGTGGGCTGGAGATGCCTGAGGAGAGACTGGGGACAGAAGCCTTGGGGGGCAACTGAGAGAGTAGACACCGGGGTCCTGGTGCTGAGTCATCCCCCGGATGTCAGCAGCCTTTGTCCTCAGGCAGACCACTCCCCTCCAAGCAGTAGTAGCCTGAGGGGAACAATAGCCCCAACACCAGGAGGGTCTCTGACTTGGCCCTTTGGTGCTCAAGCTTGACTGCTGAGTGCAGAGTGACCAGATAAACAACATAGGATATAGCCAGAGACAGTAGATCCCTGGCAAAAGGAGGCAAGAATGGTCTGGAGAGACTGGGGACAGAGGCCCTGGGGAGAGAACTAAGAGAGTAGCCTCTGGGATCCCAGTCCTGAGGCAACCCCCATAGGAAGCAGTCATCCTGCTCAGGTAGACCACTCCCCTCTAAGCAGTAGCAGCCTGAGGGGAAACAATAGCCTCCATCCCAGGAGGGATTTGGCCCAACCCTATGGTGCTTAAACCTGACTGCTGAGTACAGAGTGATCAGATGAACAATTGAAGGGGACAGCCAGGGACAGATCACTGCAAGTATCCAACAGGAGGCCTAAGGTCAGACAGGATCAGCATCTGACATCAGCAGAGGCAGATCCAGAAAGAAAAAAAAAGTGGTAAATACAAGAGGTTATCCAGGTGAAAGCCACTGTGGTCTTCATGATTTGTGATATTTTCTTTCCTGCATAGCTTTATAACATTCATTTCTTATCCAGGAAGTTTGTATGTATTAAGTCATTAGAGTTGATACTATAGTGTATTTCAATTCACATATTTTGCCCCTCCCTCCTCTTAGCCCATTTTACCTTCCTCTTTCCTCACATTATTTTAATTTAAAATTTTGTTTTCTCTCTAGCTACAACTTGTTTCCATTCCACATTTCTATTATTTCTTCCCCATCCAGACATACAAAACCAATTTTCTTGTCAAGGGGCATTTCACAAGCTTTTGCCCTGCTGTTAAAATACCCATGTTTTCCCTGCCTGGTGTAGCTCAGTGGGTTGAGTGCGTGCTGCAAACCAAAGGGTTGCCTGTTCAATTCCCAGTCAGGGCACATGCCTAGGTAGTGGGCCAGGTCCCCATGGGAGCCACATGAGAGGCAACCACACATTGATGTTTTTCTCCCTCTCGTATGCCTTCCCTTCTCTTTAAAAATAAATAAATAAAAACTCTAAAAATAAATTAATAAAATAAAATAGCCATGTTCTCTCTCCACCTTTAATAAACTTTGCTAGTTGGTTGTGGGTAGGGTAGTTGTTGTTGCATTGTTTTTTCAATTTTACCTCTAGAGCTTCAATTATTCTGTATTTCAAATATCAATTTTTACTGGACCCCTCTCCTACTCCTTTTTTGTTTCAAATTTTAATTTTGTGACCTTAGCCTGTTTTATTTCTTTTTCTTTTTTGTCTTTCTTCTATTTCTCTTTCATTCTGCCCTTTTATTTTTCTTTATTCTCCTTTTTCAAAATTTTCCCTTATATCCCAAATTTTAATGTTTCCCTCTCTTAGTCTGGTTTTTGTTCCTCGCTCTTAGTATTCCCTCTCGCTCTATCACTTCAAAATCACTTCCCATTCCTCTAAACATCTCTTAGACTTTTCTGTGTTTCATTTTTTCCTCTTATTCCCAAACTGCCTATATTACTTTTAGTTCATTTATTGTTGGTAGTACTGTGGTGCACATTTCTCTACAATTTGGCTCCTATATTTTTATTAATTATTAACTATTTTCCTTCTTTTTGCTTTTCCTCACTTTATTTTATTTAATATTGTTTTAATTTCTGTTTAAACCTTATATTATATGCTTCCTTCTCATACTCCATTCCACATTCTTCATTCCCTTTTTTATTTGTGAGGTAATTTTTATCTTCTCTCTTTCCATTGCTCCAACTCCCAAGTCTTATTAGTGCTCCTCCCTCTACCCTCTCAAAATCATTTCTCTTTTGGTAGATCATCTCATATCCATTCTCCTTTCTTATAATAGTCTTTTTTTAATGGTAGAACTTGATAATGTAATGATTGACTTAGGTGTGGATGCCAAAACCACTGAGAGAAAGATTTGGGGGAATAGAATATCCACAGGATCTCACAGTATCACCCCCACATGTTATTCAGCAATTGTGAAGGGAAGGAGGACCCTTTACAACAGAGAAATCTGGTGGTCACGACCTTGACCAAAGGCTCAACCCTGACATCCTGATGATGAAGAGCAGACATTACAAGTCCCCCTCTGTGTGATGGCCTGGGCAGAGCCAACCTCTCCAGAGATCCTGGCAACAGTGTTTGGCCGACAGTCTATCTGGAAACAGTAATACTTATCCTGTGGGATATCTGACAGGTCAGCAGGCCCAGCTGCCATCTGACCTCGCCTGAATGGTTGACAGACACACCTTGCTTTTGAGCTCTGCTATATGCCAGGCTCTGTGCTGGCACCAGACATGTTGGAGATGATGCTCAGGAGTCTGTGTCCTTGGGGTCTCAGGTGTTTTGACAATTTCCAAATTATTTCCAGATGATTGAAGCTTCTCCACCAAACTGGTAAAGAAAAATATATCTATTTGTTGTTTTCTTCTCCTGGACAAAGCAGGTGGCCAGTTGCAAAAGAGTCTGCCTTCAGCAAGGTGCACTCAGGAGCAATCTGTGGGCTCTTGATTATGCCATCAAGTGAAATGGCCCGGGGCATTGGGACTCTTACCATTGCAGATATCATCAGGACCCATGGCGGCAACATCAAAGGGCATCTCTCTGTAAGCATCAGCCCAGCACCCGCCAGACAGGTAGCTTCATCAGTGTGTGCCTGAGTGCCCCCCTGCAGTGCAGCTGCCACTGAAAAGCTGACTTGGCCCCAAATGGGGCCAGCAGCTTCAGAATCAGTGAGAACACTATGGGGAGTCAGGTCTAAGCTTCAGCTTTCTGTTGTCCTTGACACGAGGCCCAGCTCACTCAGGTATCCCCCGACCCACAGCCACTAGAGTATGCCATGGGCTGGGCACCAGCATGTTCACCTGGGGTCTTTTTCAGTCATGGGGTCCAAGGAGCAGCCCTTCTGTTAGGGTATGCACAGCTGCAGCAAGATCATCCAGGCATGCTCAAGGAAGAAACGCCCTCTTATAACAGTCTTAATCTCATTACACCCTTATTAATACTGGTTCATTTGCTGTTGATAGTGGGATTGTGGGGGGTGGTGTATTTGTGGGTAGGGGTTTCTTTCCCAGGATTTGTGGTTTTGTTCTGGAAGCACCTGCACAACAGCACACAAGATGTGGTGGATAGAGTGACCCAAAGTCAACCATCTGGAAGGAAGGACCCACCAAAGAAAAGCCCAACAGTAATCAAAACCTAGTTACATCCAGAGAACCAGCATAAAAGGCATAAAGAACCTCCCAAGAACATATAGTTCAGGTGATCAAGGAGACTGCACTACTGAATCTCACAGGCCTTCTACCATAGAAGTTCACACCACAAAGTCAGAAAGTCAAAACACATCAATTTAAGAAGCAGAAGCAAAAGCAAACAAGAGTCACAGAAATAATGAGAAGACAAAGAAACAACCCCCAAACAAAAGGAGAGGAGGAATCCGCAGAAAAATTGCTAAATTAAATAGAGGCAAGTCAACTATCAGATATTGAGTTGTAACCAATGGTTATAAGGAAGCTAAATGAGCTCAGTGGGAATTACCAAAAACTACAGGGAAAATATGAGGAACTTACTGCAAACTATATCAGCATAAAAAGGATAAACAAACAATCAACAAGGACCAAGAAGAAATGAAGAATTTGACTTCTGAATTAAAGAACACAGTAGAAGGAATCAAAAGCAGGCTTGATGAAGCAGAGGATCGAATCAGTGAGCTGGAGGACAAAGTAGAAAAAATTCCCAGAAAGAGCAAGAAAAGGAAAAAAGACTCAAAACGAATGAAGAGGGGTTAAGGGAAATGCAGGACAACATGAAATGGAATTATATCCATAAAATAGGGATAACAGAAGGAGAAGAAGAGAAACGAGGAATAAAAATCTTGTTTGAAAAAGTAATAGTGGAAGGGAAGGGAAGAACAGGGTAAAAAAGGTAAAGGGAAGAAGAAGCATAATTAGTAGGCATAAAATAGATGTGGAGAGATAAAAAAATGGTATAAGAAACAGAGGACTCAATGAAGTTATATGTACAATCCAAGGCCATGAACTAAGCAGGGAGGGAATGCTGGAGGGTTAGAAGGCAGGGTAGGATAAAGGGGGAAAATTTGGGAAACCTTTAATAACATAATCAATAAAAATACTTAAAGATAAAAAATAATAAATTTTAATCATTCTTAAAAAAATGTAATAGTGCAAAACTTCCCTAATTTGAAGAGAAAAAGACACACAAGTCCAGGAAGCAGAGAAGTTCCCAATCAGGAGGAATCAAAAGAGGCCCACAGCAAGACACATCCTAATTAAAATGGCAAAATTTAAACTCAAAAAGATAATCTTAAAGGCAGCAAGGGACAAATAAGAAGTAACATATAAGGGAGCCCTGATAAGGCTAGCATATGACTTCTCAACAAAAACATTACAAGCCTGAAGGGAATGGCAAGAAATTTTCCAAGTAAAGAAAAGCTAAGGTCTGCAACTATGACTACTTTATCTGACAAGACTCTCAATTAAAATGGAAAGCCAAATAAGGAGCTTCTTCCACCAAATCAGTATTGCAAGATATTCTAAAGAGACTGCTTTAAGAAGAGAAAAAAGAGTGAGAGAGAGACGAACACAGGTAAGAAGGGAATGAAATGGCAATGAATAAGTACCTATCAATAATAACCTTAAATGTAAATGGATCAAATGCTACAATCAAAAGACATAGGGTAGCTGACTGGATAAAAAAGGGTAACCCACACATATGCTGCCTACAAAAGACCAACCTCAGAAGAAAGGATTTACACAGACTAAAAGTGAAGGGTGGGAAAAAATACTCCAAGCAAATAGACAGGAAAAAAAATCCAGGATACAAATACTTACATCAGACAAAATATACTTCAAAATAAAGGTGATAAAAGAGACCGAAAAGGACATTTTATGATCCTAAGGTAAGAATCCATCAAGAAGACATAGACATTAAAAACATACATGCATCCAACATAGGAGCACACAAATACATAAAGAAAATCTTGGAGGACTTCAAGAAAGAAAGACATCAACATTTTTATAATAGGAGATTATAACATCCCACTACCAAAAATGGATACATCTTCCTAACAAAATACCAAAAAGGATATTGCACCATTGAACAATGCCCAACATCAAATGGACTTAACTGTACACACACACACACACACATATATATATATTATATATATATATATATATATATATATATAGAGAGAGAGAGAGAGAGAGAGAGTTGAAGGTTATATATATATAACCTTGCATCCCAAAGAAGCAGAATACACATTCTTTTCAAATGCACATGAGCTATTTTCAAAGATAGACCATATGATAGGACAAAAAACAAGCCTCAACAAATTCAAGAAAATTGAAATCATTTCAAGCATCATATCAGTCCACAAGAGCCTGAAACTAGAAACTAACTTCAAGGAAAAAACTCAAAAACACTCAAACTCATGGAGATTGAGCAGTGTGCTATTAAACAATGAATGAGTCAATAATGGGATCAAGGAAGAAATAAAAAATTTTCTATAAACAAATGAAAATCAACTGAAAACAGCCTAAAACTTATGAGACACAGTGAAGGCAGTCCTGAGAGAGAAGTTCATAGTGATACAGGCCTACCTAAAGAAGTTAGAAACATTTCAAATAAACAACCTAATGCTACATCTATAAGAACTGGAGGAAAACCAAAAACAAAGCCCAGAGTGAGTAGAAGGAGGGAAAGAACCAAGATCAGAGCAGAGTTAAATGACATAGAGACTAAAAGAAAAAATCTAAGGATCAATAAACCCAGGAGTTGGTTTTTGGAAAAGATAAAATCAACAAGCCTTCAAGCAGACTCATCAAGAAAAAAGAATGAGGACCCATAAAACAAAGTCAGAAATTGAAGAGGAGAGATTACAACTGATGCCACAGAAATACAAAGGTTGTAAGACATTTCTATGAAGAACTACATGATAAGAAATTTGAAAATTTAGGTGAAATGGACAAATTTCTAGAAAAGTATAGCCTTCCAAAACTAAATGAAGAAGCAGCAGAAAGCCTGAATAGACTGATAATAGCCAGTGAAATTGAAGCATTAATCAAAAATTTACAGGCACACAAAAGCCCTGGACTGGATGGTTTCACAGGAGAATTTTACAAACATTTAAGGAACAGCTAAACCCTATACTTCTCAGATTATTCCAAAAAATCCAAGAGGAAAGACTCCCAAACTGTTTTAATGAGGCCACCATCATCCTAATACCCACACCAGGCAAAGATACAACAAAGAAAGAAAACTACAGGCTACTATTGCTGATGAAAATAGATACTAAAATCCTCAACAAACCGTATCCAGCAATACATCAAAAAGATCATACACCATGATCAAGTGGGATTCATCCCAGGGATGCATGGATGGTACAATACAATATTGGCAAATCAATAAATGTAAAACATTATATAAACAAAAGAAAAGACAAAAATCACATGAACATATCAATAGATGAGAGAATAACATTTGATAAGGTACAGCACCCATTTATGATATAATCACTCAGCAAAGTGGGGGTAGAGGAAGCATACCCCAACCTAATAAAGGCCATAGATGAAAAACCTACAGCCAAAATCATACTCAATAGACAAAAACTAAAATTTTTCTCACTAAGATTAGGAAGAAGGCAAGGATATCCGCTGTCACCACTTCTCTACACCATAGCATTGGAAGTTCTAGTCACAGCAATCAGACACGAAGAAGAAATAAAATGCTTACAAATTAAAACAGTAGGAAGTGAAACTGTCATTGTTGAAGATGACATAATAGTGTGCATAGAAAACCATATAAACTCGAAAGAAAAAAAACCCAAAACATGACTTGACTTAATAAGTTAATTTGGAAAAACAGTAGGATACAAAGTTAGTATTTAGAAATCAAAGGCATTCTTGCACACCAATAATGAAATATCAGAAACAAAAATCAGGAAAAAAATCCCATGTGATATAGCAAAAAGACAAATAAAGTACCTAGGAATAAACCTAACCAAGGAGGTAAAAAACCTGTACTCAGAAAACTACACAACACTGAAGAAAGAAAATAAAGAAGACACAAATAAAAGCATATTTGTGGAAGCATATACTATGTTCATGAATGGAAGAATTAATATCATCAAAATGTCCATACTACCCAAAACAATTTATAGATTCAACACAATTCCTGTTAAAATACTAATGACACATCTCACAGATATAGGACAAACACTTCACAAATTTATATGGAATAATAAATAACCCAGAATAGCTACAGCAATCTTGAGAAAGAACAGGGTAGGTGGGATCATCATACCTGACTTCAAACTATATTACAAGGCTACAGTAAGCAAAACATTCTGGTATGTGCATGAGAATGGACACATAGATTAATGGAACAAAATAGATAGTATAGAGATAAATCCAAGTCTCTGTTGTTAATTAATATTTGACAAAGGGGGCAGAAGCATAAAATGGAGTAGAATTAGCCTCTTCAACAAATGCTGTTGGGGGATCTGGACAGCTACATGCAAAAAAAAAAAAAAATGAAGCTGGATCACCAACATACACCATACACAAAAATAAATTCAAGATGGATAAAAGATTTAAATATAAATCTTGACACCATTAAAGTCCTAGAGGAGAACATTGGCAGGAAAACCTCAGATATTCAACACAGTAATGTTTTCATGGACATGTCCCCTAAAGCAAGGGAAATAAAGGAAAGAATAAACAAATAGGACCTCATAAAATTAAAAGGCTTCTGCATGGCTAAAGAAAACATTAGCATAAGGAAAAGGGAACCAGCCCTATGAGAAAATATATTTGCCAGTGAAATCTCAGACAAGGGTTTGATCTCCAAAGTATATAAAGAGCTCACATGACTCCACTCCAGGAAGACAAAAATCTCAGTTAAAAAATGGGCAAAGGACCTGAGCAGACATTTCTCCAAGGAGGACATACAGAGGACCCAGAGATATATGAAATGGTGCTCAGCATCACTAGCCATTAGAGAGCTGCAAATTAAAACCACAATGAGATACCACTTCACACCAGTCAGAATGGCCATCATAAACAAATCAACAAACAGTAAGTGCTGGTGAGGTTGTGGAGAAAAGGGAACACTAATATATTGTTGATGGGAATGCAGACTGGTGCAGCCACTGTGGAAAACAGTATGGAGTTTCCTCAGAAAACTGAAAATGGAACTGTCTTTTGACCCAGCAATTCCACTGTTGGGATTATACCCTACATATCCTGAAACACTAATTCAAAAGAACCTATTCATCTTAATGTTCATTCATAGCAGCACAATTTACAATAGCCAAATGCTGGAAACAGCTTAGCTGCCTGTCAGTAAACAAGTGGATCAAAATACTATGTTACATTTACACAATGGAATACTACACAATAGAAAGAAAAAAGGAGCTCCTACCCTTCTCAAAAGCATGGATGGACCTGGAAAGCATTAAGCTAATTGATGTAAGCCACACAGTGAAAGAGAAATACCATATGATCTCACCTATAAGTTGGACCTAATTAACAAAACAAACAAGCAAGCAAAATGTTACCAGCGACTTTGAAATTAAGTATTTGGGAGTATTTGAAATTAAGTAAGCATTTGGGAGGTAGGAGGCAAGTAATGTGGGACAGAAGGGAAAGGGTCATAAATGATCATGTATAAAGGACCCATGGACAAAGCCAAAGGTGCGTAGGATTGAGGGAGGCAGGTAGGGGTGGGTAGAGAGGCAAAAGCAGTGGTAGGAGACAACTGTATTCAAATATTAATAATGGAAAAAAACTTTAAAAAAGAAATAGAAATAGTGATATGTTGCGTGAAATATACTTAACAAAATGTCAAGATAAGCATGAAAGCATAGAATATGTATTTTTTACCTTAATAGATGAGAGGGAAATAGATAATAGAAGGAAAAATTAAAGCAGGGTAAATGGAAAATACAAATTATTTCATGTATCAGTATTCATAGTTAATATAAATATCAATTAATACTGTCTGTTAAATTGTATTTAACTTTAACAATTCAAATACTTTCACTGTGGTTATTAATGTCATTCACTATATACTTTTTTAATTTTCTTTCTGGACTTATGGTTTGGATTTCACTTGCCTGACCCTTTGGAATGAAGTATGGCTATGTAACTGGTTATGACCAGTTTTACACAAGATTAAGTGATCAGTGCCACATTTGTGTGGAGTGTTAATGTCCAGTGCATGATATATCTTTTTGTCTTCCTTGGAGAAGTGCCTGTTCAAGTCTTTTGCCTATTTTTTAATTGGGATTTTTTGTCTTGTTGGAGGGAAGTCATATGAGTTCTTTATATATTTTGAAGATCAATCTCTTTTCCAAGGTATCATTGGCAAATATGTTTTCCTATATACTTGGTTCTCTTTTCATTTTAATGCTGTTTCCTTTAGCCATGCAGAAACATTTTAATTTTATGAGGTTCTATTTGTTTATTCTTTCCTTTATGTACCTTGCTTTAGGGGAGATGTCTGTGAAAATATTGCTGTGTGGAATATCTGAGGTTTTCCTGTCTATGTTCTCCTCTAGGACTTTATGGTGTCAAGATTTATATTTAAATCTTTTATCCATCTTGAATTTATTTTTGTGTATGGGGTATGTTGGTGATCAAGTTTCATTTTTTTTGCATGTAGCTGTCCAGATCTCCCAACAGCATTTGTTGAAGAAGCAATTTTTACTCTATTTATAGTTCTGCCCCCTTTGTCAAATATTAATTGACCGTAGAGACTTGGATTCATTTCTGGGCTCTCTGTTCTGTTTCATTGGTCTATGTGTTGGTTTTTATGCCAGTACCAGACTGTTTTGACTACAGTGGCTTTGTAATACAGTTTGATATCAGGTATTGTGATCCCTCCTGCTTTGTCCTTCTTTCTCATATTTGTTCCAGCTCTTTGGGGTTGTTTATGGTTCCATATAAATTTGCACAGTGCTTGTTCTGTATTTGTGAAATATGTCATTGGTAATTTAATAGGGATTGCATTGAATCTATAAATTGTTCTGGGTAGTGTAGTCATTTTGATGATGTTAATTTTCCAATCCATGAGCATGAGCTTGCATTTGTTTGTGTCTTCCTTAATTTCTTTTTTCAGGGTTGTATAGATTTTTTAATTTTTTATTTTATTTTTTAATTTTAATTATTGTTCAAGTACAGTCTTCTGCCTTTTACCCCCATTCCAGCCCACCTCTGGCCCTCCCCACCTCCCTCCTGTTTCCACCCCCTCTTGTTATTGTCCATGTGCCTTTTATACTTGTTCCTGCAAACCATTCACCCTTGTCCCCTGAAATTCCCTCCCCTCTCCACTCTGGTCACTGTCAGCCTGTTCTCAATATCAGTGTCTTCGGGTATATTTTGCTTGTTTGTTTTTTTTATTAGGTTCCTGTTAAATGTGAGATCATATGTTGTATAGATTTCTGAATACAGGTCTTTTACCTTTGTGATTAGGTTTATTCCTAGGTACTTTATTTTTCTTGTTGCTATATTAAATGGGATTCATTTTCCTGATTTCTGTTTCTGATATTTCATTGTTGGTGTACAAAAATGCATTTGATTTGTGAGTATTGACTATGTATCCTGCTGTTTTTCCAAATTCATTTAGTAGGTCGAGTAATTTTTTGGTGGATTTTATAAGATTTTCTATGTACACTATCATGTCATCTGCAAACAATGAGAGTTTTGTTTCCTCCTTTCTAATTTGGATACCTTTTATTTCTTTTTCTTGTTTGATTGCTGTGGCTAGGACTTCCAGTACTGTGTTGAATAGGACTAGTGAAATTGGGTATCCTTGTCTTGTTCCTGATCTTAACAGGAAATCTCTAAGTTTTTGCCCATTGAGTATGATGTTGACTGTAGGTCTCTCTTGTATGGCCTTTATTATGTTGAGGCTTGCTCCTTCTATTCCCACTTTGCTAAGTGTTTTATCATAAATTGATGCTGTACCTTATCAAATGCTTTTCCCCATCTATTAATATGATCATGTGAATTTTGTGTTTCATTAGTTTATGTGGTGTATTATATTTATTGATTTGTGAATATTGCACCATCATAGCATCCCTGAGATGAATTCCACTTTATCATGGTGTATGATCTTTTTTAAGTACTGCTAGATGCAGTTTGCCAATATTTCATTGAGGATTTTAACATCTATGTTCATCAGCAATATTGGCCTGAAGTTTTCTTTCTTTGTTATGTCTTTATCTGGCTTTGGAATTAGGATTATGCTGGCTTCATAAAAAGAATTTGGGATTCTTCCATTTTCTTGAATTTTTTGGAATATCTGTGAATGTTGGTGGTTAGCTCTCCCTTAAATGTTTTGTAAAATTCTCCTGTGAAAACTTCTGGTCCAGGATTTTGTATGTTGTAATGTTTTTCCTTACTTTTTGAATTTCTTTGGCTGTTACTGATCTGTTTAGGCTTTCTGCTTCTTCTTCATTCAGTTTTGGAAGATTGTATTTTTCTAGAAATTTGTCCATTTCACCTAGGTTTTCAAATTTCTTGGCATATAGTTCTTCATAGTAATTTCTTACAATCCTTTGTACTTCTGTGGTATCAGTTGTAATTTCTCTTCTTTCATTCCTGATTGTGTTTATTTGGGTCCTCATTCTTTTTTTCTTGATGAGTCTGCTTAAAAGCTTGTTGATTTTGTTTATCTTTTCAAAGAACCAGCTCCTGGATTTAAGGATATTTAGAATTTTTTTTTGTCTCTATGTAATTTAATAGATTTAATCTTGGTTATTTCCTTCCTTCTGCTTGCTCTGGGCTGTCTTTGTTGTTGTTCCTCTAGTTCTTATAGATATAGGGTTAGGTTGTATATTTGACATGCTTTTATCTTTTTTAGGCAGGCCTGTATTGCTATGAACTTCCCTCTCAGGACTGCCTTTGCTGTATCTCATAAGTTTTGGATTGTTGTGAGATCATGTTCATTTGTTTTCAGCAGCTTTTTTATTTCTTCCTTGTTCTCATTCTTGACCCATTCATTGTCTAATAGCATGCTATTCAGTGTCCATGAGTTTGAGTATTTTGGATTTTTTTCCTTGAGGGTGGTTTCTAGTTTCAGGCCTTTGTGGTTGGAGAAAATGCTCGATAGGATTTCAATTTTCTTGAATTTGTTGAGGCTTGTTTTGTGTCCTATCATGTGAAAATATTCCATGTGCATTTGAAAGAATGTGTATTTTGCTTCTTTGGGATAAAGGCGCTCTCTCTCTCTCTCTCTCTCTATATATATATATATATATATATATATATATATATATATCATATATATCATATATATCACATATAACTGATATATATATATATATATATATATATATATATATATATATATATATATCTAAGTCTGTTTTAAGTCTAAGTCTATATCTATGTCTGTTTTATCTAAGACATTGTTCAATGCCACAATATCTTTGTTGATATTTTGTTTGTAAGATCTGTTCATTTTTGATGGGGGTGTTAAAATCCCCTACTACAATAGTTTTGCTATCAATATCTTTCTTGAAGTCCGCCAAGATTTTCCTTATGTATTTGGGTGCTCCTATGTTGGGTGCATATATATTTACAATATTTGTGTCATCTTGAAGGGTTCTTCCCTTGAAAATTATGAAGTGACTTTCTGGGTCTTTTTTTATGGCTCTTTTTTTGAAGTCTATTTTGGCTGATACAAGTATTGCTACCCTAGCTTTTTTTTCCTGTCCATTTGTTTGGAATATTTGTTTCCAGTCCTTCACTTTCAGTCTGTGTAGGTCTTTTGCTCTGAGGTGGGTCTCTTGTAGGCAGCATATATGTGGGTCATGTTTTCTTATCCATTCAGCTATTTTGTGTCTTTTGTTTGTAGCATTTAATCTATTTACTTTTAAGGTTACTATCGATAGCTACTTATTCATTGCCATTTTTTCCTACCAGTGTTCCTCTCTCTTTCACTGTTTTTCTTTCTGTCCTTAAGGAAAACCCTTCAGCATCTCTTGCAGAGATGATTTGCAGAGGAAATATCTTTAAGGCTTCTTTTTTTTCTGGGAAACTCCTTATTTGGCCTTTCATTTTAATGGAGGGCCTTGCTGGATAAAGCAGCCTTGATTGCTGGCCTCTAGTTTTCATTACTTGGAAAATTTCTTGCCATCTTCTTCTGGCTTGGAGCATTTTGATTGAGAATTCTGTTGCTAGGTTTTATTTGGGTTTCCTTGTATGTTACTTCCTATTTTTCCTTTGCTGCCTTTAAGATTCTCTCTTTGTCTTGGAATTTTGCCATTTTAATCATGACGTATCTTGAAGTGGGCATCTTCGGGTTCCTCTTGATTGGGACTCTCTATGTTTCTCTGTGTTACTTTTTCTCTCATCAGGTTAGGGAAGTTTTCCATCATTACTTTTTCAAACAGCTTTTCTATCCCTTGCTCTCCTTCTCCTTCTGGTATCCCTATTTTATGGATATTATTACATTTCATGTTGTCCTACATTTCCCTTAACCCCCCTTCATTGTTTCTGAGCTTCTTTTCCTTTTCTTGCTCATTCTGGGTGTTTTCTTTTTCTACCTTCCCCTCCAGCTTGCTGATCTGATCCTCTGCTTCATCCATCCTGCTTTTGATTCCTTCTACTGTGTTCTTCAGTTCAGAAATTGTATTCCTCACTTCTTCTTGGCCCTTATTGATAGTTTATTTTTCCTTTTCAATGTTGATACAGTTTACAGTGAGTTCATTGTAGTTTTCTTGTAGTTTTTGCTAATTCTCTGTGACCTCATTGAGTTTCCTGATAACCATGGCTTTGAACTCAATATCAGATAGTTTACTTGCCTCTATTTCATTTAGCATTCTTTCTGGGGCTCCCTCTCTTACTTTCATTTGAGGATTGTTTCTTTGTCTTCCCATGGTTTGTGAGACTCTTCTTGGTAGCCTCTGCTTGTTAAATTGATCTCTTCTGACTCCCTGGGTTTATGGTGTGAACTTCTATGGTAGAAGACCTGTGAGATTGAGTGGTGCTATCTCCTTGATTTCCTGAGCTCTCTGGTCTTGGGCTGTCATTCATGTTGTCTCTCTTATATGTCTTTGGGTTTTAATTGTTGTTGGGTCTTTCTTTGATGGGTCCATCCCTCCACTGGTTAACTGAGGGTCACTCCATCCACCATGTCTTGTATTCTCTTGTGCAGGTGTGGGCAGGTTGTGTTGAAGCTGGTTCTTCCATGTGTATGAGATTTTGAGGCTTCTCTCTTGCTATTGTTCTCTTGTTTGTTCTGAGTAATTTCTCGACCATTTAGTTTTATTTCCAGATCAGCCCTGGGTTGAGTTAGTGTGGCTTTCCTCCCCTCCTTCACCTTCTTCTGTTGTTATGTGTTGATGGATCCTTTGTTGGTGGATTTTCTTTTTCTGAAGGTATCCTGGTATTCACAGCTTCCACCTACTCTTTTCTGTGATGAGTTGGAGGGTGAAGGCAAAATGGTTTAAGACAGCAGGAGTGTATTCTATGGTATTTAAAGTGTCAACCCATAGAAGAGCAATAGGAAATCCTTTTTATATATGTAGGGTTAACTATGATATTTCACCCTGCTAGCCACTTTTTATAAAGGGTAGAAAGAAGATAAGACCCTTCTTGCAGGGGAAAGATTGTGAGTTGGATTTAGAAATCAGTGAGCTTGTGGGAGGTCAGATTATGAGGTAAAGTGAGAGTAAGGGATAGAAAATAGGTATAGTGTGTGATAGAATAGAGTTAAACACAATGGTAATAAAGTGTAGGAGAGTGAAGTGAGCTAAGAGCTGGGAGGGGTGCTGTGTAGTATTTACAATTGTATGGAATGGAAATTATTTACAATAGTAATGGAGCAGCAATCACATGATAGAATCAATGTGATGTGGATAACAAGAATAGGAAGTATGGGGCCTAGAGTAGTGTGCTAATGGAACACAAGTGAAGTGAAAGACAGTAAATTAAAAATATACTATGAAAGAGAGAACAAGGGAAACCAGTCAAACAATGCAATTTAACAAGCCAAGCAAAGAAGACTAAACAGAAAGAAGAGAAATACAAAAATACTAATAAAATAACAGATGTAAGAATAATGGAAAAATAATACAAATATAAAATAACTTGCAAGTTCTCTGTAGTAGCAAAGTGAAATTTGTCTCACTGACTCAGCTGTTGGGATGACCCCTCTTTAGATCCTACTCTGTAGCTCCAGGTTTTATTGTCTCACTTGTGGGAATTAAAAAGAAAGAAGAAAAGGGAAGGAAGAAGAGATAAAATGGGAAAGAATGGAAAAAAATCATGAAGGAATAAGAAAGAAGGAAACAAAGCAAGAAGGAGTTAAAAGAAAAAAAAACTTAAAAAAAGAAAAACCTCCTGCTGGTTTCAAACCAGCCAAACCAGTTCTGCAAGTCTTCCTGGCTGCAGCAAACTGAGAGGGAATTGGTTTCACTTTTCTCCCTTCCTGAGCTGGCCAGCCTCCAGCCCAGTTCCTCAGTTTGGTGCTGAGCCCCAGTGCCCTTCTGAACCCAGCCTAGGCCTTCAGCCCACCAGTTGATAGGTCCTTAAGGTGCACCAATAAGGGCAATTCACACACCACTTTCTTGCTTTTAGCATCTAGGACACTAGATGCTAGGGGCTGTCAGAGTCTCTTTATACTAGTTCAGTCCCCTCCCTCCACAGAGTTATGTCTTTCTGGGGATGCTGATTCCCTGAGCCCTGTAGTTCTCCTCTGTAGGGGCGTCTCTGCCTTCCTCTTAGAAAACCAGTTGGCCCTGTAAAGCATGGGTGCTGCTGTGGCTGCCACTGAGGATGCAGGTGCAGGTCTCCTCTGCTGCTTCCCCTGGGTTGCAGGGGTTGGGTGTATGGTGCCTCTGGGCAGTGGGGTCAGGCACAGTCCCTCCCAGTGCTACAGGTGTGAGCACTGGGTCTCTGTTACTGCGGCAGGACTGGTAGCCACCAGTCCCGCAGGTTCAGGTGTGCACCATTCCTAGGGCTTAGGGTGTGAGTGAAGGGCCTTCCAGGCCAGAGCAGGAGCACCATGAGGCTGGGCAGGAGTAGGGGTGCAGGAGGCCAGGGCAGTCGCTGCAGAAGAATTCCCCAAACAGCTGCTTAATGCCTCTTTTTTCATTTTTTGTTTTTGAAAAATTCCTCCTGCTCAAGCCTGCCACTCCAAACAAGGGTCTGGCCTCTCACACAGCCCAGCTCTCAACCAGACAGGGACTATTTGGGACAGAGTCCATCACGGCCCAATTTTCCCCAGCTGGCATCCACAGCCTCAGTGGGTGCACATAGCCCCTGTGTGTTTGCCACTTAGTCTTTGACAGAAGGAAGGTAGGCCTAGGAGGAATGGATAATCACCAGGTGGGAAAACTGTACCTTGGGAAACTGTAGCCTGGGAAAATGTCTGCCTGGGAAACTGCCTGCCGACCCTACCCAGGACAAACAGATGCTCAGCTAAGCCTATCTGGTCGGCCTATCTGGCATAACAGGGTACAGCTTTAACTTGTGCCTGACAAAATGTATCTGCAATCATCAAAGTATTTGATTCTTGGCTTCATCCACTCCACTCTTGTTCCCCTATAAATTGTTAATTATTTCAATTAGTATATCCTTCATTTCCAACTGTGTCTTTTTTATACTGTTGAGGTCCTCTCTAAATTCCTTCAACATCTTTATAAACAGTGTTTTGAATTCTGCATCTGATAGGGTGTGTATCTCCATTTTTGTTTAGCTCTTTTCTAGTTTTGGTCTGTTCTTTCATTTGGGCCCTGTTTCTCTTTCTACTTATTTTGGCAGGCTCCTTGTGTTTGTTTCTATGTATTAGAGAGATCTGCTTTGACTCCCTGTCTTGGTAGTGTTGCCTAATGTAGTAGGTATCTTATAGGGTCCAGTGGCACAGCCTCCCTCCCCTACCACCCAAGTTGGGTACTTGAGGTGTGCCCTTTGTGTGGGCTAAGTACACCCTCCTCTTGTAGTTGAGCTTTGGTTGCTGTTGGCAGATAAATGGGAGGGATTAACACAGGCCAGCTGCAAGGACTGGCTGTGACCACTGACCCCCAACCTCTGTCCTCCATGGTGAATCAACTGTGCAGGGAGGGGTAGGGTGGAGGTTCTCCAACATAGTCTATAGCTGTTCACAGTATGTTTTCCTTGGGGATTCCTGGGTGGTGCAGGCCAAGGTCAGCCCCCATTTGTGTTTTTCCTGGGGTACCCTGCCTGAGCTATAAAGCAATTTGAGATCCCTGCTACATGTGCTAGGCTTGGCAGTTCCCAGGTAAAGCCAAGCTGTGACTCTAATCTGGCTGCCACTAGGGCTCACTGAAGCCAGCTGTTGCTTGTCTGATAGGATTTGGGAACCAAGACCTATTCTTATGAAGAAGCATCTTGAGTGGGCCCATAAATTGGGTGGGGTAGAGCCTCTGTGGATCTCCAAGGTGAGTCATACAGTGTTAGTCAGGTTGATGGAGTCTCAGATATGACACCAGCCTACAGGCTCTATGGGAGGAGGGCTCAGCAAACAGACAATGACCTTTGCTTGCTCTGATGCCAGTTACTTCATTCTCTTTCTGTATACCACTGGTGCCCTTCAAGTTGCCACCCCTGTGCTACAGCTTAGAGGGAGCAAGTTTGAGTAGGTGAGTCCATGTGTGGGTTTCTCAAGAGAAACTGCTTAGGGCTCCAGCAGCATCTTCCACCAACTCAGTCCCTGCTGGTTTTCACAGCTAGAAGTTGTGGCGATTTATCTTCCTGGCACTGGAATCCTGGGCTAGGGGGTTTGGTGTGGATCTGGGACTCCTCGCTCCCAAGATATCCCTCCCAAGTGTTTATCCATGTGGGTGTGGGGCCAGCCCATTCCACATCCGAGCTCCTCCTACCAGTCTGGGTGGATGTGGTTTCTTCAATTCTGTAGTTGTCAGACTTCCATTCAACTCAATTTCTGACATTCCTGAGTGATGGTTGTTCTATATTTTAGTTGTAATTTTGATGTGGTTGTGTGAAGAGGTGAGCCATGTCTGCCAATGTTATCATCTTGACCCTTCACATAGGTTTTCAGTTCCTTTCTCTCTCTTTTCTCTTTCTGGTACACTATGGTGCAAATGTTACTCTTGATGTTGCCTCAGAAGCCCCTTAAACCATCCTCATTATTTAAGTTTTTTTTCTTTCTACTGTTCTGATTGAATATATTCTATGACCTTGTCTTGTAAACTGTTGATTCAATCTCTACTTCATCTAATGTACTATTCATTCCTCCTATTCTTCAAATTATTATATTCTTTATTTCTGACTGGTTCTTTTTTTTGTTTTCTATCTCCATTTTCACATTTTCTATCTCTTTGTTGAAGTTTTTGCTGAGTTCATTTCCTATTCCCTTCAGTTCATTGAGGATTTTTATATCCAGTGTTTTAGTCTCTGGATCTGGTAGATTGCTTTTCTTCATTTTGTTTAGTTCTTCTTTTCTGGAGTTTTGTCCTTTTTTTTTAAATTACTATTTGAAACATGTTTGGTTGTATTCTCCTTTTGGTTGACTCCTTGTGTTTGTTTCTATCTATTAGGTAGATCTGCTATGTCTCCTAGTCTTGGTAGAGTGGCTGTATATAGTAGGTTTCCTATGGACCCATAGGAAATGATGATGTAGTCTCCCTGGTCACCTGAGCTGGCCCTTCAGTTGTGTCTCTTATGTGGGGTATGTTTGTCTTCTTAAGTGAGTCTTGATTACTGTTGGCACATCAATGACAGGAATTGACCCTCAGGTTGATTGGCTGTGAGGAATGGCTGTGACTAACGCAGAGGAGCTATTATGCAGGGGCTGGTCCCATAGAGCAAAATTTGCTTTAGCAGGGCTCTTGTTCCTGCTGAGTCTGCCCTTATCTGTTTGTGGAAAGAGTTGGGTGGTGCTTTGGTGTTATCTGAACCTGGCCAACATGTGTATTGTTTCTGAGACCTCTTGGGGTGGCTCTGGCCAATGTCAGCTTCTATCTGTGTCTTGCCCAGGGACACCTGGTATAAGCTATGAAATTATCTGTATGATGGTTACTCTGTTATGACTGTTCAAGGTTAGACAGGTCCACTTGGATTTTGGCAGAATGAAGGAAATACATGGAGCTGTGGAGATGTTTGACATGTCTTTATTCAAGGGTGGGTGATTCATGTACACTGCATTTTGCATGTCCCTATGTGGAAGTCCCAATTCCCTTATATACTACATGGACACAAAGCTGGCAGGGTGCCAAAGTATTATAATACATAATACAAAGTATTATGTATTACAAAGTATTATTTAAGTATGGTATACAACAGAGCTTCATTCTGTGCATGTGGTCCCACTCAAGGCTATGGTAACTGTTTATTAGGCCCAGGCTCAAGGCTATGAAAACACAGCTTATCTTAGTTCCCCAGACATCTGTGTGAGGCAGCCAGACTGACCCCATTTGCCCTATAATCCTCCCCTTCTGGTTGCTCACCACGCAATCTAGGTGAGGGTGTCTTCTGCGAAGGTCCCTTGGCAGAAGGCAAGGGTCTCTTGGGAGGAAGGCAGAGCCCAGCACCCAGCTGCCACAGCAGCAGTACAATCTTCAACAGCACGCAGGCAAAACTCAGGCAATAAGGCCATCCCTAGGTACATGGCCAGTCCAATTTTTAGGCAGGTAAGGCCACCCATGTGTGCCACACACCCAGAGGGCTCCAGTGGGAACTGTAGCCCATGCATCATTCTATGTCTCCCAGAAATGCTTTAGAGTCTAAGTCTGCCACATACCTGTAGAGTCCAGCCCACCTGGGCTTGTCCTTGAGGCTTTTAACACAGAGGGGGCTGGCCCATCCAACCCCATAGTCCCAGGCATGAGCCAACCCCAAGCCATCCACATGGAGCAGAAGACCAAGGTCTGGGGCCAATCACAGCGCTGCTTCACCCCAGTGAAGATGCTGGTCCAGGTTGCATTCCTAAAGTAATGTACACTGTTTCACAGGTGTTGCTTTGCACCCTAAGGGCAAAGTAACAAGACAGTTATAGACACAAGCAATGGCCAATCACTGCCGTCAGGCAATATACAAGCAAGTTTCTGGTCTGTTGACAAGATGGTGGCTGGCAGAATGAGCTTTTCTGGGTACAAACACCAACCTTGCACACCTTAACTGGGGGTTCAGCATGTACTTGCAACAATAGTTGAGACCTCATAATGGGCCATAAGGATATCACAAAGGTGCCACAAAGAAGCATTTTGTGGTCTGCTGGCCCTGGGTATTTCACCTTTAAGAGTGCAGGCCGTGCCCCAGACACCCAGAGCATTATTTGCAAGTTTCTCTCCACCCCTTGTTCCCAAGGGGCAACAAAAGTCACCCAACACATGTGAGGGGCTTTTATTTCCCAAGGCCACATCCAAGTGGCTATTTGCCCTTGTTCCAGGCCCTCAGGTACAGGCAAGAGAGTATTTCCCTGTTTTCCCATGCCTGGTTTCAGCAAATCATCCTTAGCCTGTACCTGCAGCTGAAGTGGAGCAGTGGTCTGGTGGAATAGCACTTCCACTGGATCTGGGCCCTCGCCCCTGGCTCCTCTCATTTACAGTCCAGAGGACAGACCATAAGTATTTTATCCAGTCCCCCAGCATAGGGGTGGCAGCTGTAGCTCGCAGGGTCTTGCCCCAAGTCCTGTCCCTATAAAGGCCTGTGTATAGCCATCCATTTATTTGCATGCCATGTAGAGATCCAGAATAATCCTGGATACACTGCCTAACTCTGCAAATATTCGGGAGGTGTTTCATTGGCAGCTATGAGTCACACAGTGTGCAGCTCTGCCCCCTGGCTATTCTGATCTCCTCTAGTATTAAGCCAGATTGTGTCTGTTTAACTGTCGTCACCCTTCGTGTGGATGGCACCTGAATGGGGAGAATGCTCAGCATATCCTCGCAAAGAGCCCCAGCAGGCTCCTGCATGTGGCCCAGGGTATATCAGGAACAAGGGACACTTAAACAGTATACTCATGGGGGAACAGTCACTCTTCTGGTCCCTGCCCATCCTCTGTAGATCGTTTTCTTGGCCCTTTCCCCTATTTAAATTTTCAAAAGATATTCCCTGTTGTGAGTGGGTCACCGGCCAGCAGTGACCACGGAACGCTGTGGATGGCTCACCGAAAAACATGTGAGAAAAAACGACATGCACAGAGACAGACTAGTTTCTGTGGGGAAGTAGGGACGAAATGGCCACCCCCCCTAGTGGGGAGTGCGCTGATTTACCGTCCATACCTGCTTTCATTGGGCTCATTTTGCATAATAATTCAGGTAAAGTACATTACTCATTACGAGGAAGTAAGGAACAATAGATAACAAGGAACTCTGCAGGTCTATTCTGAGTCAGGGTCAAAGAGCTGTAAGACTTTGAGGAACAAGCTAACTTCCTCCTTGGACCCTTCTCATTCAACTGAGAGCATTCTAAACAAAGAAGGTTTCACAGTAATTTACATGTTCTTTCTTAGGCCTGATCACCCCGGGGAATCTGCACTTCTCAGTACCGAGCTGCACCACCCTGTCATTGTTTCAGGGTTAGGTGGAGCAAGGGAACTAAGGCAACTGGGAGACAAGGAGGTTTTTTCCCAGACGACGAGAACTCAGGCTATGTCAAAGCCGAGGAGCGAGAGTCCATCACCCCCTTTTGCTGCAGCCCCCCAAGTCCTTCTTTTGGGGGGGGCCCCCCAAAGTGATCGTGCCTGTCTTAGGTCGTTCCCCCCGTGGGGAATCCTACCCGTCGTTGGCTAACCGACCAAGCTTTTTGGGGTTCAGTCATGAATAAAGCAGCAGAAGCAGCATTCCTGCCAGGGAGATGAGCTTTTGTCTCCTTGCTGGCTTACAGTTCCAAGGGCGTTCCCTTAGCCTTAGCCTAGGTGGGGGTTTCGGCTCCTGATACCAGTCAGGGCGGTTCCCAACAATTCCCTCCCTCTTCTCAAGAGGTTGACACAACCATATGGTCCTTTAGACACACTGAAGACAGGCCTTTTGGGGACACATCCTTGTTTTTTTCCATCACCTTATTTTTCTGGGGCCTCAGGAAATGTTGTTCAGCTTGCAACAACATGGGGTCACTTTTTAACAGTGAAATAGGGGGAACTTATGACATTGTCCCTCCCTTTTGCTGCTTCATCCCCTTGGGCCACTCTGCTGTGGTCACCTCTTCTGTGGCCGCCATCTGCTGCACCATCTCATCCCTCCCTGTCAGCATGCTCTCCAGCACCTGCTTCTCTGACTCATGCCTGCTCCAGCATGCTCTTTTACAGCCACCTGGGTCATGCTGCCAGCTCCAACAGCTGCCCCACCAGCAAGGCCATGGGCAGAGTGAGCAGCATGGCCCAGCAGCTGGGTGCCAGAGTGCACAGGGTCAGAGCCAGAGCCTTGCATCCACTCACAGTGACTGGCAGCACTTCAGACACTAGGAACATGAGCCCCGTGCTGCCCAACATGGTGGGCACAGTGAGCTGGCCTGATACATTGTATAGAAGCACAGCCAGGACTACCTGCACCAGTCTGGCTAGCAGCAGCAGCATAGCACAACTTTATTCCAAAAATAAAGTGTGGGGTGGAAGAGGGGAAAGGAGCCCCAGGCTGCCCAAATTGAAACTCCCCCCCCAGGTGCCATAGGTTGCTGAGATTTCATTTTCTGTACCATTACTGGACAGGCCTATAGGGAACTCAGTTCTCTTCCCCCTGCCCCCACCTTTTTACCTGAATCACTCACTGTAATTGGGGAGGGAGATTGCCACAGCTCTGCTGTTCTTAGTTTTTTTGCCAGGGCATAAATCACTCCCTCTCAGGGCTCCTGGAACTTTGCTCTGTTGCAAAGTGCAGTGTCCTCTCCTTCAGCCCTCCAGGTTTCCTTTCTTCCTTGGAGTTCACTTAACTTTACTGTATCAGTAAGCTGATACAGTCTTCATCAGTCTTCATCACAGCTCACAAAGCTGAAAGAAACACCCAGGCCATGGTCCTCACAGCCTCATGGATGCTGGGCTTTTCTAGGGTCTCCCAAACCACCCTCAAAACCTTCCTTATTGTGTCTGGTGCACCACCAACATTGGGCCAGTCCTGGGGGAAAGGCCAAGCCACCAGGAACCTGGCCACCAGATACTACCTGCCAGTGGCCAGCCACTCCACCAAGTCCTCCTCTGAAGGCTCTGGCTCCATTCCATTCTGTGACAAATCCTGCCAACCATGCCAATTGTGTTGGAACTGTTCAAGGCCAGATAGGTCCACTCTGGATTCTGGCAGATGGAAGAAAATATATGGAGCCATGGAGATGTCTGACATGCCTTTATTCAAGGGTGGGAAATCCATGCATGCAGCAAGCCACATGTCCCCGCGAGGCACTGCATTTCTCACTGCATGTCCCTACATGGCACTGCATGTCCCCTGTCCATCAGTGGGAAGTTCCAACTCCCTTATATACTACATGCACAAGAAGCTGGCAGGGTGCCAAAGTATTATACAACAGAACTTCATTCTGTGCATGTGGGCCCACTCAAGAATATGGTAACAGTTTATTGGGCCCAGTCTCAAGGCTATGAGAACACAGCTTGTCTTAGTTCCTCAGACATCTGTGTGAGGCAGCCAGACTGACTCTGTTTACCCTACGGTTATCACTTGTGCTGAGTTTAGAGGCACCTTGGAGAGGGTAAACTGCAAACTGGGGCCAGGTACCTAGTGCTGGGCTTGGGGCCACTTAGTAAGAGGTATAGGGCATAGAGAGGCCCAAAACTCCTTGCTTGGATTTTGTCAACATTTGAGAGATTTTACAGAAGCCCACAGTGAAAACTGAAGTAAGCTGTTTGTATGGAAAAGCCCCTGGACATGGCTTGAGTGGGCCTGCAAGCTAGGTCAGTTGATCTCAGGAAATCATCTGGGCAGGACAAAGTGTGTTAACTAGGTTGATGGAGATTTAGACTTGACTCCTGCCAGTGCCTGCATCCTGGTTTGGGGGCAGGCTCAACAACAAAAAATGGCCACCAGCACTTGTGTTTGAGAGAATGCTACCCCTCCAACCCTCACCCTGAAGCTGGACAACTGGGTTCCTCTCCATATGTCCCTGGTGCTTTTCAAGCTGCTGCCCCAGTGCTGGAACTCAGAGGGAGTGAGTCCATCAGTGAATAAGTTCATGAATGGACCCTTTTAAAGAAACTGCCTGAGTCTTCATTAGCCATCTGACTTTCTCATTCACAGTCCCTGCTGGTTTTGGTTTTCACAGTCAGAAGTAATGGGGACTTCTCTTCTTAGAACTGGAATCCTGGAAAGCTGAGATACCCCTTCCATTTCTTAACTGCCACACATATGTATGGGGCCTGCCTGTCCTGCATCTATCTCTGCCTCTCCTACCAGTCTCGGCTTGGCTTCTTTTATTTATCCTTAGTTACAGGACTTATGCTCAGCTAGTCTTTAGGCAGTTCTCAATGATGATTGTTCTTTAGTTTAGTTGTAATTTTACTGTGGTTGTTGGGGGAGACAGGCACAGTATTTACCCACGCTGCCATCTTCACCAGGGGTCTCATAAAGACACTTGCCTCATGCAGGCTTTCACAGATGTTGATTATAAGATTCCTAGATTTTCATGCTTATAACTTTTTAAAAATCAATATTATTTCTAGAACCCAGACAGAGATTGTGTATTCATTCTTTTACTTTTAAAAGGTGAAGCAATTCTGGAAAGAGAACTTAAGGCCTTCTTCTTAGGACCTTAGGGCTGCTCCTATTCCCCAGGGCTTTGTGGTGTCCATGAGCAGAAAAATGATAAACTTACCATACTATGGACTAAGTTTGAAGTTTATATTCTGTTGGGGTAAGGGTGAACTCCCCTTTTAATAGCCTCATTAATTCCTAGATATACATAACCTTCTGTGGTGTAAGAGGCATGCCTGGAATGGAGGAACAAATGTGCGGGAGGTTTGTATATCTATTTTGTACATACTACTATCTGTGGTTGTGAGAGAACCAAAGGTATTCAGCACAGTGACATTCTCATTCACAGCATTCTACTTGGCTCCTGGGGACCATAAACCAGTCATCTCCAGTGGAAAAGTCTCAAGTTCCCATTGGGAAAACATTAGGGGAAAACAGACATAACAGAAACATGTTTGGTTTTTAAATGTCATCTAAAGACCACAAAGAGTTTGTAATACAAAAGACCCACATTCCTCTTTAGTCTGCTTATGCTGAGTAGTCACCACATTATCACAACATGCTAGGGCTTGAAGAGTGCAGCTGATATCTCAGTGCTGCCTTGCTTTCTGCTTCTATGGAAGTCAGTTAAACTCTCCAAGCCACACTGTCCTTAACTATAAACTGAAGGTGATATTGGCATCTTCTTCGTAAGGATGGGGTTAAATAAAAATGTTTTGTATGGAACCTGGCACTCAGGAAGCCCTTGGTGAATAATAAGGATGATTATTAACATAGGCTGCCAGGTAGTCAGGTAGGGCTTCCGGTTTCTGGACCCAATCCCCTATCCCCAAATTCTGTGCAGATGGAACCCATGTTATGGCAATAGACCTAAAAGCCAAGAGAAAGAATGGATGTTTCTGTTCTAAGACTGAGACAAGAAAACTAGTATGGCATGAAGAGGGCAAAGTACATTTAACTGGTGCCTCAAGATATAAAAGCATTGAGACTGTTTCTGTTGACCACTAAATACTCCCAGAGTAGACTAAAGGAATCACTGGTCATCCTAAGTTACTAATATGGAAAGCAATATACCTAATGATTCATCCCTCCAGTTTTAAAATGGGCAAACCCAGCGTGTTCTGTCTGGGTACTTTAGGCCTGTCCCTTCACTTTTGGAAGCTCAGATCTCTCACCTGTAAGACTGGGCTATTAGTCATGTTTCTTTTGTGAGTTTGTTAAAGTTTTACATGTTCAGCCTCTAATATATTAGCTAGTATTCTTTTGAATGTCTCCAGAGAAGATCTACATTTAGAGGTTAAAGTAGTACCACAAATCACATTTTGGCATGCTTTTTAGACAACAGATCAAAGGTTTAGCAATTCTGAATGTTTGCAGACCAGCTCAGTCAGCCTTTCCTCTTGCCCTCCTCCCCTAGAGTCCTCAGTTGTATGGGAGTTCTCATGAAGGCTTCTCAGCCAACCAGTCTACATACCGCATTATGACCCGAAAACTCCAGTCATCTGAAGACTCTAGAACATGAGCATGAGTCACCTCACTCTAAATGTTACAGTCTATGAGGCGAGTGCTTCTTGTTTTCACAGACTATGGGGCCTCAGCTCTACAGAATCACATCTACTTGAAAATTTCCAGTCATGTATTAGATCACTCCCAGAGAAGAGAGGAGATCATGCCTCCAGATTTTGCATGTAACTTATGGAACCTCTTGAATAAATAGTAATAAGCCACACTCCTAAACTTGTGTGGCCAGGGTCCCATGAATAGATGGGTTCCCATACCCTATGAAGCCCCTGCCTCTACCAGGTCCACTGTGAGCATCTGAAACTCCTGGGTTTTCCTTCAAAGAAAACTCATGCCTTTAAAACTCATGACTTTTTAAAAATAGATTTTATTTTTTCACAGCAGTTTGGGCAGTTTAAGGTCTTCAGAAAAAAGTGCATCAAAATTACATAGCTTCTATATATTCTCTCTCCTGCTGTGTTTCTCCTATTATTAACATGTTGTGTAGTGTGATATGTTTTTTGTAATTAATGAACTAATGTTGGTAGACTATTTACTAAGTAAAGTCCATAGATTACATTAGGGTTCACTCTTGGCGGTGTGATCCTATGGGTCTTGACAAATTCTTTTTTGGGGGGGGGTATTTAATTTTATTTATTTATTTTTTTAGTTGTTGTTCAAGGACAGTTTTCTACCTTTCACATTTTTTAATGTCATATATCCACAAATACAGCATCAAACAGAGTAGTTTCACTGCATTAAAAATTTCTTGACCTCCACCTATTGAACCCTCTTCCCAACCCCTATCACTCATTTTTTAGCTGCCTCCATAGTTTTGCCCATTCCAGAATGTCATATAATTAGAATGATATACAGTGTAATCTTTCAGATTGTCTTCTTTCACTCAGTGATAGGCATATAATATTGTTCCATGACTAAAGGGACATCTTAGTTGCTAGCACTTTCTGGCAATTATGAATACAGCTGCTATTCATGTGAAGGTTTTGTGTGGACAAAAGTTATGTATGGACTGTTTTACCATTATTAAGATCTTCATATTGATTCTAGGTTTTCTGCTTCAACTTGTTTCTCTTTCCTAGAGAGTATGCAACACCTGCTTTTCATTGTAAATACTTCTCATTAGAAAATGGGCTGGTGAAGTGGGAGGTGTGGGCTTTTATCCTTTAGGAGTTCATTTAACCTCTTTAAACTTTGACTTACTCATCTACTGGAGTAGTGATAACATAAAGGCTGAGAAATATGTGTGAAAATAATAGTTACATAATAGGAAATGACCAATAAATATCTTTATTTCCCTGCACTCTTTACTCCTTATTCCCACCCCTCTTTTTATCTTCTGTTGCTGAGAAATTCATAAAAGTAGATTTATATATGATCTCCTGCTTTAATTTTCACATACTTTCTGAGAATTTTCAATACCACCCTGATTTATATTCTGATCAATCACATATTATAAATTCTGAATGTATGCTGACATTTCTTTTTGGGTTCTGCACTTTCAATGAAACAAAAACAGTTAATTCAAGGTGAATCTTCACTGGCTAGAAGTAGTCAGTAGACTACTAAGTGGTGGGAGTGGTGGGTGTGAACTTGGGAATGTTTGGTGAGGAAAAAGAGAAGATAGTAGTGAAGGAGTTTTGTCATATTCACTTATAATTGAGGATTTATTAATTCATCATACATCCCTCTGCTGGAATGTAAGCCCCATGAGAGTAGAAGTGTTATCCTCATTTTATTATGACTGTAGGTAGTGGCTTATGCTTACACTGGTCTCAACAAATGAGTGAATAAATGAATGAATGAACCAAAACTTAGACTCAAGAAGCTTGAAAAACATGTAAAAAAACATGGGGGAGTATGTGAAGAGGCAAGGAGCTTGATATCACTGCTACTCAAGCCACAGTTGTAAGGACAAGCAAATACACATAACAAAAGAATCATATTCCCTAGATAAGCATGGGACACACATGGATTGTTACCTACCCAGCATCCAGATGTCTCTTTTTCCTTACTAATAGCATCCCAATTTTGTTCAAGGAGACAATTTTTTTCTGATTTAAAAAATAAAAACTCCATTTATGATATTCCTTTGCAATTGGAGGTACCATTTTAGACAGCTTTCACTAGTGCATAGCAAAAGATTTCTAGGGACACAGGGAAAGTTTGGTTTTCTGATGGAAGTGACACCTTTCCTCCTTATTGCTTTCCTCTTTCTCTTTTTGTCTTGGATGCAAAGGCAAGGTGAGGTACAATCACCATAAGGATGAGGCTATATTCTAAAGAAGGTAGAACAGAATGATAGAAGGAGCCTTTGACTTTAAAAATTTTGTAGCATCCACCTTCAGATATACTACTGATTGAGGAAAATAAATTGCTTAAGTCACAGTAGACTTGTGTTCCATGAAGAATCCTATTTCTAAATGACAGAGGGCTTCTTTTCTAGGCTCCTGAAGTGAATGCATTTGGATTTGGGGCTGAAGAAAGCTCCAGATTTGAGTTCCTATTTTATTTGGCTTAATGTGTATGGGACACAAGAAACTAGCAGGCCCTAAACATCTGGTCATTCAATATACAACCTGTAGGTGGTTGTCACCATTAGTCCTGCTACTGCAGGGATGTCTGATTAATACATGTTCAGAAGTTGCTGAAAATCAGATCAACAAGTATAAGCTTCCCCCATCCCTTCATTTGTATCACGTCTCCCTTCAAGTGTCCCTTCTACTTTCTACTCTTTCATCAGATGAGCTTCGTTTTTTGGCCTTTGTATGATGAGGTATTGCCATTTGAACTTCTTCATTTCTATGTTGGTCTTTTGTGGATAACTGGATCTGAGAAGTTCACGCATACAGCAGAAACTGTATTATCCCAGCATGTTTGTACATGTCCCACCTAAGACCAACTCTTAGAGTGTTGTCTTGAAATCTTTAAGTCTTTATGGGTTATAAACTTCTTTAATGGTCCTGGGAGGCCAAATATCTCATCTTAGTGGTTTGTGTTCTCTAGGAATTAACTGGGAAATGTACTTAAAATCTTTATTTCAATTTCTCACTAGTAGTAATTGTGATTCAGTTGGTGGAGCTCAGGAATTTGAATAGTTAACAAGCACCCACATGCATCAGCTGCTGGTGGTTTCTGGATCAGACTTAGAGAAATACTGACCTATGAAAGGCCTGAGGTGGATCTGTGTGAATGAGCTATCCCTACCTGAGAATAAGGTTTTGAGGAAGATGAAACTAGAATTAGGCCTTGGAAGCAGGTTAAGTGGATAAGGAATATGAGAAAAGAAATCTGAGATGAGAGAGGGGAAATAATATTAAAATAGAAGGATGAAATTGTCAAAAGACAAAGTTTTCATCTCCATGGAAGATTGAAACTGTCAATACTGTCCTTGAACCTTACAGTGACAGAATGTTAGTATCAAGTTGTCAGTTTAGCTTAACACTTGTGTACTTATTATAATAGGTTGTTAAACCAATATAACACAAGGGGCATAAGCAATTTAGTTACAATACTTATCATGTTTAAAGCATTTTAATTCAGCTATGTTGACATGGTCATGTTCTTACTCAGAATCAGATTATTTGAATTCAGGAGACCAAGTATGTAATAAGCATATGAAAGAGTATGTGTTGTGCCATATTCATGTAGTATCTGTATGGTCAAGATAATTCTTATTTTACAGAAAATTAAGATAGATTTAAAAGAAGATTTGATTACCTCAGGGACACAGTCTCTATTTTCTTGGTTCAAAGCTGCAAGTGTTTAAAGCTGAGTCTGAACCTGAAGAAAACAAAGTGTTTGGACCAAAAACACAACTGAGATTCAGCTAGAGCAGCCAGTTGCTCTCATATAGCCCCATAGAAGCTTCGCTAATGAGGATTAATCAGTGCTTCCTGTGTACTAGGCTGAGAGTAATTGGGTCTCTGAACATGCTGACCTTTTCATTTACTCACCATTTAAAATAAGCTCTTGGTTACTATATATGGTGCTTAAACAGTGGTACATTTAAAGCAGTAGCCACATACTTCCACATATGTATCCATCTTTGGCTTTTTTTCTTTCTGTCTTCCATCTGTCTGCCCTTCTTCTGGGCTTCTGAGAAAGGCAGAGTGGCCTCAAGTAGAGTTGTTCTGCCAATGGAAGACAAACATTACTTGTTGTCTGGCCCTGTCTGGAGGCAATGAGAAACATCACTAAATGAAGCCTCAGCCTCAGCAACAGAGTTGAGAATTCAAACAGCATGGCTTGCTCCTAGTTGGTGTCTCTAACCGCCCCCTCCAAACTCTCTCAGCACTGGCTGGCTGGATTCCCTCCCTCTCTGACCAATAGGATAGCTTATAGGCTGTGATATGGTCAGTGATTCTGCCTCTGCACCTCAGTGGCTTTCTTTTTTTGCTACCAGCTGCCTTCTGGGCTGACTCAATCTATTCCTTCAGCTAACAGAGGACTAAAGGACCCAATTCACATAGGTCGAGGCTGGGTTACATTTTGTATGGACCTCTTATGGCTTCAATCTTCCTATTCCTAAGATGACTAGGTTTGCTGAAATATCTGTCTATTTAGTACAACCAGGTGACCTCTTGAGGTCCAAATAAGATGAATAGCAATTGGATTTACACTTGTTCTTTGATACTTTAAAATGACCACTCACAATTCAACTCATGTATTCCTGTAGCAGGATGATTTAAGCCTGCATCCAGGAATCTTTGGGTTCTCCCATTCTGAAATAACATGCAAATGCTACATGTGAGTGCATGTGTTCAACACACATGAGTACCTAAGACACTCTCTGTGGTTCCATTATTCTCTCAAACTGGTCTCCAATATAGACTCTCACTTCTATGGTCTGGCCCAGGGTGTTCACATGAATAAATGACAGATAATTTATGATATATAGAGGAATATTTTTTATTTTAACACCTCAGAAAAAAATTAATTGATCAAAACAGCAATTTTGCATATTTAAAATTTTTAACACATTATTTTTATATAGTTGATTTAAATATATTACTACTAATTATGCAGGTGACATGCTGATATGTCAAAAAATCAGGAAGAAGGCAACTTCTTGATATTTGGGAACTCATTCTAGCCACTCATGTTTCTTAGTAGTACTGCACACTCTGCTGTACATGGTTCTGAGCCTCATCACACAGGGAGCCCCCCTAACACTGACTTATCTCCTAGCCTCAGATCTACCCACTTTTTCTTTGAAACTTTTCTGACTTTCCAGAAGAGCAGCTCCTTGCCCTTGGTGCCTCTCATACCTCACAGTCTTCTCTCACGCAGTCTTCAATAGAAAATGAGCATCTTTGTTTGGTTACCTATTTCTTCTAGGTGGAAGCACTTTCAAGAAGGAATTCAGTTTCCTTTACATGTGGGTCCTTGTTAACTTGCCTGGGGCTGGGCTCATTACTGATGCTCAGAAAAAAATGTCTATGGAATGAATGAATGGATGACTGTGTGCAAATGAATGAATAACTGTTGCTTGAACAGCTCATACATCCACTTCATCAAGAAAGTAATCAAATTAGGGTTCATTTCTAGAAAACATTTGTGCATATCAAAATTTTTGTTAAATTTTATGTTAGAAAAATTTCTGTCAGGAAAATATAATATTTAGGAGCATTCTATTACATGATAGAATTGGGTTCAAACTATGGTTCTTACAAAAATTATTTGGTGACTTTCATGAAGTTGCTTAACTAACACTCAGTTTCCTTATTTGTAAAGTGAATCTAACAAGTTATACTGGGAAAATATAAAAAACCCATGTACATAAAACTATCAGCATAGACTGGGCTAAGTGAAAGCCCAGAACTAAAGCCCACTTTATATAGAAAGTGCTTGAAAAAATTATCCACACAATTTTTTTCCTAGCATGCATATTCTTGTTTTCAACCACAGGAAATACTTGTATTTGATGTAATGTAACATGTGGTAACTATTTAGTAGTCTTGTGGGAGTTCCACATATTGATCTGCACAGTAACCTGCTTCTTTGTGTTGTCATTTCACTGCCAACACTGTAATGTTATTTTTTTGTGATCATACATGACAGCCTCCCATCACATTTCTTAATTCCTGAAAATACTTCTCTGCTAGTTACCTGTAGGAAAGCAAGTTCCAATGCACAGGACCCACACCCACAGATAGGTTCTCCCGTGGGGAATCAGACCTGCATTGTACCTAGACTGCTATGTGATTGCTTTTGCTAAAACTCCCTCACACTGAACTGAGGCAGCAAACATTTACTGCAAAGTAACTTCCTGAAATCCATGCAAAACCTTCCAATGATGAGAGTAACTTGTTCAACCACTTTTCTCCTTGCATTTGCAAATATCCTTCTTCTGTGATGTGATTAGCAGCATTGTTTCCTTTTTTTTTTTTTAAAGGTAACCACCTAAAGTGAAACTGTGCATAGTAAATGAGGACCATCATGTAATGTACCCAGAAAAGAAATAAAGGCCGGTCATGGCAAGGGCCAGAGCTTTTTCTCCCCTTGAGAGAAAAGCCATGCTGTCCCCTTTCCTCCACAGGACTCAGTAGTCTCTGTGAATTTTCTGTATCTCATCCACAATGTGGTGGACCCCATGAGTTGGGGTCTGCATCAGTTTCCTATCTTCCTGAGCAGCTCCATATCTCACTTGCCCTATAAAGTGCTTCACTCTCAACATAGACTTGTGACACTAGTTTCACAGAGATAATGGAAGACTATGGGTTGTTCCTGGTCTCCTGAGCATCCTTCAGATTTGTCTGCATCATCTCTTATCTCTCAAAGGCTGATGTCTACACCCTTCCCTTTGGGGTGCTGTTTCTTCTCAAAACTTTTGCCTCTACTTTATCCCAGAACCTTTTCTTTTTCACTGACATCCTGCCTTTTGCAAACAAACTTTCTTAAAAATACTCCATCCTGAGATGGACCAACAAATAAAGCAAAAAGAATCCTAGCTTTGACCTTAAAAGCTCAAGGCTTAACTCCCTGTCTCTTCATTGTCAACCTTCCTGATCATTTTTGCTTTTTTTATTCCCATTTATTACCACTTTCCTCTTTGCCAAGCTCTCATCTATCTTTTTACCTCAGTATTCCACTGAAAGTCCCATCTCTAATGTTTCTGATAGCTTTCTAAATGCCTAATCCAATGGCTTTTGTCATCCTGTGTAAGCTTTTGGCAGCACTTACCTACCCTGTTAATTCATTAAAACTCTTCTCTCTTTTGGTTTCCATGTTTTACCTCTCTTTTTTTTATTGTTTCAACTATTCTATCCATTTCCTCTGTCCATCTTCTGACTCTTTGCATTGCCCCAAGATTCTTTGTACAGATGCTTTTTCACCACATACCTGTCCCAGACAATCTCACTCATTCTCACATGTACCAAAACTATCACCAGTCTGCACATGCCCCCAAATCTCTCTCCAAACTGTCTTCTTATTCCAGACCCATATTTCTAGCAGATCTACTCCCATATGTATGTCAAGCTTGACATATTAAGAGCAGAGCTCACCAAGGGACCCTGACCAAAGCCTGCCTACCTCAATCAAAAGCACTCCTTGAGTCAAATTCATGGGCTAAATTAGGTGCCTGACCAAACCATGATTTACTTTTTGTAACTTTGCACAAGTAACATCATCTTTCCTTGTCTCAGTTTCCTTACTTGTAAAACTTAAAGGCTAATTTTGTAGGATTGTATGTGTAATGATGAACTACAGTAAAGTATGTAAAACTTGGAACACCAGTGAAGACCTTTCATTCTATATCAACTCTTCATATTGCCTTCCAAGGGCATTTATTTTCATCATTTCTATCTAGTCTTCCCTGACCCTCTAAAACAGAATCATTTCTTTCCTACACAGACACTCCTTTCTTTGAAGCATGGATTACAAACTTCCATAGATCTTGTTTGCATGCTCTCTTTGTATCTGTATTATGAGCTCCTGAGTTCATGCTGAATCTCTGAATTCTCACACTAGTCATTCATAAAACAGGCACTTCTAAGAATTCAGCAAGCAGAAGATGAATTATATTAAGTTTAATAAAGTTTTTTTAAAGTTGTATAATACATATTACTCAAGATTCTAGAAACAAGATAGTGATGCCCACATCCTCAGACATTTTTTGCTTCAAAGTGCTGAGTTCCAAAAATTGAGTTTATTAACAGCGGTACAAATTTTGTAAATAACCTTGGGAAGCTCACTAATTAAAGTGGCTTTTTAAACTATAATCCCATGAAGATTTCTGGAGTCAACTTCAGCATTCTTGGTAAACCTCTAGGTAGGCTCTTCACCCAACATGTACTATGGAAAAGCCTCAGTTATCAATTCACTGCTGTGTGTGAATTTTTTCTTTTACTTTCTCTCTCTCTCTCTCTCTCTCTCTCTCTCTCTCTCTCAGAAGGGTAGGCTGCAGTCTCCTTCCAACTTTTCTTGAGAAAAACTGAAAAAAATGGAAACTTCTTAAGTAATTGATTTAGCTTCCCTGATGCTTTTGATTCTTGGCAGGCCAGTTACTGGAAACTGTCATAAGATTCCTTTTGTTGTTGCTTTTGTGTTTTCAACATTTGATTCTTAATCCATATAAAAGTGCAGTTGCTATTAAGCAATATTGTTAGGTCACTCAGAACACAGGAGAGGAAGATAATTATAACACATACACATCCTGTAAAGAATGTATTATCCTTTACAAGATATGTATGTTCTTATCTTTCTTACATAGAAAGCCTTGAGTTGAGGGGTTGGGGTGAGTTGTGAGAAGATCTTGAAAAGCTCAGGTCACCAGTATACATGCTTGTTGCTCGGGCAGGCAGAAAGGAGAGTACCCTCTTCCCTTCCTTCCCCATTTTTGTTGGTCTTCGGTGCAAGCAAAGGTTGCTGGAGGGTTACATGAGGACTCTCTTGAACATTCATGCTGATGCCTTCTCTGTGTTGACTTTTGCCTTATTATTTCCTCATTCATAGCATTCTGTAGGCAGTAAGCTGAGGCCCTGAGAAATTAACCCTCAAAAAAGGCATTTGGCTGAAAGCCCATGTGAGGCATCTCATCCCTGAGTGTTCACGGTATGTTCTACAAGCCTATTTGTACATTGCATGTGATGCTGCTCTGAACAAATGAAGTGTCATATTTTACTTCCTAGTAATGTACCCAACTCGTCTATGAGCAATACAGGTTTCAGAGAGGGATGGGAGGTAAGTTGCCTCTCCCAACAGCGGAAAAGTCCCTGCTGTGTGACTGTGCCTTACAAACCCAGACTGACTAAAGAACAGCTGGATCTATTCACAGAAGAACAGATTAACTGAAGGAGGCCAGATTTCTGCCTCCCAGACCTGACCTCATAGTTTCCATAGAAGTGTAAAGGAGAGTATATGCAACCTCATCTCTCTTCTCTTCAGTTTCATCACCAGCAAACTGAAGATGTAGTTACCAGAATTAATTGAGATAGCACATGTGACATATGCAAAGTAGTGCCTGGTGAATAGAAAATGCTTTGTAAATCATAATTATTGCTTTACTTTTTGCATATGTTTTATTCCATTTTACCTCTATTATTTCACTAAAAGAACAGAGTTATCTGTTGGCAACTCTTTCTCCATCAAGACTCTTTTTCTAATTAAAAGTCCCCTATGATTCTCTGTTTTCTTGAAGTGAAGTTCTCATGAGCCCACCTCTCTAACAACTATTTGTCATTGAAAGACAATCTCACATCATCCCTTGTATGAAGGAAACTAAGTGCTAGAAAGCTGGCTCTTGTGACACCAAACTCAAGGCAAAAAGAGGAGAAAACTCTTGTACATGTATTTATGTGTGTCTGTGTGTTTGGTATATGTATGTGCACACATGTATAGGGTTTGTTAAGGGTTGAGTTAAGGGTTTGGATAAAGAGGATTAATTTAGCATCCAAGGATTTCTTGGAAGGGGTGATCATCAGGAATACTTGAGAAGGAGAGTGATCCAGAGGACTCTCTTCCTTGCTCCCCACTGTTTGCATCAGACTACATTGGGAAGGTTGCTTAGGGCTTAAGATGATCCTTAGGGTAAATGATGTAGCCCTGACAAAATCTCTGTGGTCACCAATTGGGTTTGTTTACTTCCATCACTCATATTCTTGGCCTTTTTGCTCATGATTCCTTGGTTCTAGCATTGTGATAGTGTCCAAGCTCCTATAGACCTCTTTCCTCTCTCTTATAATGTACTAACAATGTTGTCTTTTTTCTTATATTTTTCATTTATTGTATTTTCCTTTCAAGGAAGGAAAGAAAGGTTTCCATATTTACTGCACACATCCAATCACAGTGCTGTGGATCAAAAGAGGTATTTGGTATAGACTTTGGTATTGTTGCTCTGCCAGGCTCTAACCCTTTGTCACAAATTGAAAACTGGAGAGGAAATTCCTTATTCTGAATGATCCCAATCCTCTGTTGGGCTTCCAGGACTCTCATGCTGTTTAGTACTTATCTTCTCTGCACTACTGCTCTTGGACTTTCAACTTTGAAGTAGAGAATATAGCACAACTTCCCATCTAGAGCAGCTTATCCTGGCCAGGACCTCAAGTGGCTAGGAGAGTAGGAAAAAGACAAGGGAAAAATCAGGGCTAATTTAATATGAGTTGATTTAATGTATAAAGAATAAGACAAAAATTTCCAATTTTTTTAAAACTGATTTTCTCAAACTGAAGACTGTTGTGGCACCTACACTCATTGTCCTTAGGTAAGCCAAATTGTTTGTATGTTTTAAAGCTTCATTGCATTTCTGGACTTTAAAAAATCACCTTAATTTATTTTTATTTTTATCTTTTAAATAAATATTTTGATAGGCAAAGGAATCTTAACAAAAAAGAATAAAAGTAAAGGTCTTACTCTCTTACTTTAAAACTTATTACAAGGCAACAATGATCAAGATACTCTGGTACTAGCCTAAAGACAGACATCTAAACCAACAAAATAGAATAGAATAGAATAGAATAGAATAGAAATCCCAATAATAAAATCTTGACTATATGGTCAAACAATATTCAACAAGGGTGCCAATTCCATCCAATAGAAATAACCTTTTTTTTTTGACCAATGGTGCTGGGAAAACCAAATAGGCACATGGCAAAGAGTAAAGACTGACCATCACTTTATACTATATACAATAATTAACTAAAAATGTATCAAATATCTAAACATAAGACATAGAATAAACTATAAAACTCTTAGAAGAAAACATAGGTAAAATCTTCATAATTTTGGATTTAGTAATGATTTTTTGGATATGACACTAGAAGCACAAGTAACCAAAAATATATAGACAAATTGTACTATATCAAAATTAGATACTTCTGTGCATCAGAGGACACAATTAACAATGTTAAAAGGCAACCTATAGAATGAAAGGAAATATTTATAAAGCATAGACTGGTAATGGATTAATATCCAGAATATGCATATAGAACTCGTGCAACAAAATAATAACCTTTAAAAATCGGCAATGGATTTGAATAGATATTTCTGCAATAAACTATACAACAGTATATTAAAAGATGCTTGCCACCACTAATCATTAGAGAAATGAAAATCAAAACACAAATTACATCTCATGCCCCTTAGGATGGTTACTATCACAAAAAGAGAAAATATAAGTGTTAGCAAATATGTGAGAAATCAGAATCTTTGTGCACTCTTGGTGAAAATGTGAAATGATGAAGCCTCTATGGAGAACAGTAATATGGTTCCTTAAAAAATTAAAAAGAGAATTATATAATCCAGCAATTTCACTTTTGTATGTACCTCCAGAAAAATTTAGAGCAGGGTGAGAAAGAAATATTTGCACATCCATATTCAGGGCAGCATTATTCACATTATCCAAAAAAAAGGAAGAAACCCAAATGTTCATCGATAGGTGAATGGATAAATAAAATGTGATATATACACATATAATGGAATATTATTCTATGTTAAAAAGAGGAAATTCCTGACACATGCTGCAATATTGATTAACTTTGAGGGCATTATGTTAAGTGAAATAAACCAGTTTCAAAAAGACAATTACTGTATGATTTTACTTAAATGAGGTATCTAGACCAATCAGAATCATAGAGACATAGAGTAGAATGGTGGTTGGGGGAAGCTGGAAGTAGGGGAAGGAGAATAGAGAGTTATTATTTAATGGGTGTAAAGTTTCAGTTTTGCAAGATGAAAATGTTCTGGAGATTGGCTGCCCAACAATGTGAATATACTTAACACTGCTGAATTGTACACTTAGAAATAGTTAAGATGGCAGATTCTTTGTATTTTACCACAATTTAAAAATCAACAACTACAACAACAAAACAGGTCTTTGGGTGAAAACACTGGTTTCTGTTCTGCCTCAAGGATTGAGTCATTAATGTTAAGCTGATGGCTTTAACTTGGTTAAGCCTCTGTTTCCTCCTCTGTTAAGGTAAAGCATACATTTCCTCACAAGGTTAAAGATTAAATGAGATATAGTTATTTGTAAAGTACTTAGCTCAAAATTTAGTATGTAAAAGGTGCTCAATAAATTGTGGTTCTCTTTACCTATTATTTATCTACTGCAAACAAAAAGTTGACTAGGTATTCTTTCAGAAGAAAATATATATTGGGGAAAAATAAAGGATTGCAATCCAGCATGCAAAGCTTTGATGAGCCATGTGAAAATCTCTAAGACAGAAAAGGAGAAAGTTCTTTTTAGAGGGGAAGAGAAAGTTAAGGTAAAGGGCTGTTACAGTAAGAATTTCTGTCATTGTAGGGCTTTTGCAACTGACAAAATATGTGAGAGCTCTACTAGAGGCTCTCACAATTCCTCCATTGATTATGATCTCTGTCATAAATTTTGACAAATTCATACACACACATCAGTGAGGGCTATTTGGATTGTAGAAGTAATGAGGGTTATGTAGAAGGTTTCTTGTAAAGAAGCAGCAATGTGAGCTTTGTGAACAATCCCTCCCTGTTGCCCTAAAGGAGAGAAGGGGTTAGTGCACTGTTCACTCTAGACCTTAGACCAATGATGTTTTGAAGTTGTGTTTCTAGTGCTTCCACAAGGCTCTCCTAATGACTTGGCTCTTGACCTGTGCTGCCAGGCAGATAGACGTTCTCCCACACAGATTGGATGAAGATTGGGTAGAGGGAAGAAACCTATTTACATGTATGGCCAACAAACTGCCATTTCTTTCTATGGTTGTATTTCTCAATTCTTCTCAGAGGTTCTTAGTCTTCTATGGATTTTGTTGAAACACTGGTGGTTTCCCAGAAAATTTTAGCTTCTTTTCTAAATCTCCTTTCAATAATCTCAGAATCTTGAGTGACAGACTTGGGTTGGGGTATTCTGTCCTTGAACCTTAACATTTAGACATTCAAGTGGAAATGTCAAAGTTCAAGGAATATTATTTGATCTGTTCCCAATGCTAATGTCTATGCATGGTTGTATGTCATTTTTAATGATGCTTTGCCTATCACAGAAAGATTGGTCATAGCTATCCTGGGGTGTGGTGCTGTCTCAGGAAATGAGGTGAGGAAGGTTGAGTGGAGGGAGAAGAAAGAACAGATAAAATAGAAACTCGAATTCTCTGTAATTCTTGGGCAAAGTGAAGGCAATAAACTTTTAGCTATGTAGAAATGTTGAGTACATTTACTAGTCAGGGAATTCTCAGATTTCCAAAGTTAACTCACCAATAAGAAATATGACTTCAAAAGAATGACAGACACTTCCTTCCACTAAATCTTTTTATCTTCATAATTAAAAGTGCCTGACATAATTCATGCTATTAGATTTTTCTCTTTTATATTAAGTAATAGGTAGCAAATTGATGGGTTGTTTAAAATTTTTCCCAGGATGAATTAATCATCCTCTCTCAGAGTCCACAGTTACTGAAGGGTCTCTGGTGGGAGGAAGTAAAGCCTCAGAGTGGGTATGTCAAATGAAATAGTGGAGAAAGGCAGTGGCATCATGAAGGATTCCCCGCAGAGTGGTCCTTGAACTAGCAGAATCACCAGAGGATGCCAATGCTCAGGCCCTCACCAAATGTACAGAACTGGACATTCTGGGGGTGGGGACACAATGTTTTAAGAAGACTCTAGGTGTTCCTGATATATTAGCAAGGTTGGAAACACTTCTTTTCTATCCAAAATCCATAATTCCTGTATGCTGAGTTCATACTGTACTCCCGGCTTTGGGCTGGATTCTTACATATTTTTATCTACTACTTACAGTGATCCATTGAGACTGAGAAGTCTGGCTATATACCTTGCTTGCTCTGAGATGGAAGAACAGCCCCATGTTGAGGCAGTGGTTTGGAATTATATCCCAGGACCAAAGAGTTATAATGAAAGAGCTTTTATTAGACATGATCACAACCTCTGTTTTCTAAAAATGTCATTTATTTTTCTTAACACCCCAAAGTAGGGAAGTAAGCATAGTGCCTGCTTGACCCTTGTACTGACTGCCACCCCATGTGATTAAATAGGATTCCATTACTTAATGACCAGTTGTACTTATAGTGCATACTATAGATAGATACATTAAAGTTTTTGCTATAATTCCTTTCTCCTCCAAAATTTTATTCCTAAGATTTCTATTTCAGGTTACTTTTTTTCTCTATAAAATGCCCTTTCTATTTCCATTGTTTCATTTATAAATATTATTTATGTTTTGAAGTCTACCTTGTTTCTATATCCTCTGGAGCTTTCTTAAATTCTCGCTTTGGATGGTTCTAATTTTTTCCTTGGCATTCCCATGGCCTTTAATCTTCACAATTCCATAACCAAGAGTGCTAAATATAGAAATAAACACCATATTTAAAAAATGTTGGACATTCTATGGACAGTCAGTTTTTCCTTGCATTGTCACCATGTAAGATGTGACCAATATACAGACATTACATCTCATATTTTTTTTCCCCAGGTACATTCAGAGACTCTTTAGAGAGAGAGATTCTCTTCTCTAATAGTTCATAGGTATTTATTTTTCTTTTCATTGTCAAGTTCCTTATAAGACTAGTTTGAAAATGCAAATGGAAAATAAGTTCTTCATGGTATTCCAGGCAAGCACTTTGCTGGGGAGACCTGTAAGTACTTTGGCATCTAAACTCAACTGGAAAGATTTCTGTGGTCCTTTCTGGTATACTCAGTGAACAAGTAATCTAGGGTAGTCATTCGCATGCCATATATTCACTGGTCCTTGTCTATACTTACCTCCACTTTCTTTGATTTATTGCTTTTCATTTCCTTCTGTTAACTACTCATCATCGGTAATTTATTAAAAAATCCCCCAGTAAACATACAGTAGATATCTAATGTATGCAGGAGCTTCCTTAATGCTGTGTTGGGGGATTCTAGGCAGAAAAAGCCCTGAGTAAAGGTAGAGGCATGGAACAGCTCAAAGGGATCCTATTCCTTCTATGCCTTTAGCTCACTTATATACACAGAAATAACTGCTCATCCAGTCTCAGAAGTCTTCCTGATGCCTCCAAGTGGTACTGACCACCTACACTATGTCACTGCACCATGCTTCATAAGACCTAAATGATCGTGTCCCATAGTTGTTTAACTCATCAGTCTCCTACCGCCTGGCCAGTCTATCAGTGATAGAAACTGTCTTATTTATGTCTGTCCTGTGATTCTCACTGTGTCTGGCAGATTGGGCCCCTTACTATTTTTGAATGAATGGATGGATTGTTCAATAGATAAGTTGGTGAATAAAATTGTTTTGGCCAATGATGGGTAATGTATCAATTTTATATATTCCACCTTAATCTACCAGTTGTCTTAAAAACAGTAGAGTTCAAGAACTGTAAATTGGAGAAAACATGTAATTCCTATTAACTAAGATTTTACTAAATCTACCTTATTTTGACAATGGACATTCCAAGGGTTATTATAGAAAAGTGAGAAGATGAAAAAGTTATTTCTATCAATTGTTTTATACAATCCAAGAATGGCCCAGTACATAGACACAAGTCATTATAGCATGATTTTCCTCTGGAAGGTGGTGCTGTTGGAAGCAGAACTTGATTTCAGATAGCCACTGAACCTCTACAATATCCCCTGGCTCTCTGTGCTGGGAGAAGGTTCAAGGAATTGTAAAAGAGCAATGGGGCCAGAGAGTGAGTCATTTCCTCCTTCTGGCTCTCTGCAGGGCTGGCTTACTAGACTCCGATTTGAAATAAATTTGGAGTGACCCGCTGATGTGTTCTTACCCCCCACAAAGTAGCCTTAAAAATATCTTTGTGCCTAACCGGATGTGAGTTAAACTGAAAACTGACTGTGCTAGCCAGTAGTATAGATCATCAAGCTACAGGTGAGGTGCAGCTGGTGAATGATGTTTGTATTGTCTCACCAAAAGTGCCTCCTGGGAGGGGAGAAGCCTAAGAGAGGTCAGCCTAAGAAGAAGGGCAAGCTGACTCCTCAGCCAAAGCTTCTTAGAGCAGGCTATGTCACTCTGATTTTTGCATGAGTGGGCCCCATGTAAATGCAGAAACTGAAGGAGAGTCTGACACTTACTCATGCTCATGGACACCCCAGGTTTGGGTGCATTTTGTAAAGCACCTGACAAGTGCTGAACCTGAAGATTAGCAGAGTCAGCACAATTAAGGGTTTGTGTGTGGTGTAGAAGCATCTACACCTGAATGCATTTTCTTGGTCACAACAGGCCTGGATGACAATGCACAGGTTTCCTAATCAGCTGAGTGTATCTGTGGGATAGGCACTGAGAGGCACACTGGGGAGCAAAAGCCAGACAAGGGAGGGAGCCAGCTCCAGTTTGCTAAAAAAGGAGATTAAATTTCAACCCCTGAAGGAAAACAAAAAGTGAAAATAAAAATGGAAAAACTCTGAACCCCAGGTTTGTTTTTTGCACTTATTTTGTTTTTTTGATACACTTACCTGTGTTTTGAATACTTGCAGAATGATGGATACTTGTGTTTTGACCATGCTGCCTAGATGCCACCTAGTCTATTGGGGCATGTCTCTTACCTTTCTTTCTGGACAGAGTAGCAAAGGGAAGAGTGAAGCCTGACCCTCTGCATTCTATCTGTTCCAGTACAGCTGCGTTTTCTCATTCCTGAGAACTGGATGAGTTTGCTGAGCCTATATTGTGTACCACCTTAAGGGCAGCTGTTATTTTAACAGGAGAACCCGACTTGAACCTCTCTAATCCTTACCCCCAGACACTTTGAGGTCCTGAGACTGGTGTATATGCACACATGCATTTTCAAAGGGTTTTTCCCCTGTACTCCTGAGAAAGTGACCCCTTGCAAAGTTTAAAATAAGAAAAGGAGAAAAGAAGGGAGGGGCTTAATGACACAAATGCTTGACTCTGACCACAAAATATTTCTGTAGCTTTAACATTTACAATAGCAAAAATGATGTTATCCTATACTCACCTACTTATGTCTGCCAATTCCTGTTTCCTTTTCTGGATTTGAATGATGCATACCATGCCCCCATTTTAGCTTTGAACCTTGGAAGAATTAACCCAGAATTAAAATTATGAGAGGCAGTGTGGTGGTGGTGGTGGAGAGCTTGGAAATCCATTGAACCAGGCTCAGAATTGCACAACCAACTTTAGATTTTTTTTTCTCAAGACATATTTTGGGAAGAAGCTGTTTTATGAATGGATAAAGTGTGACACACAAAACTTGTGGGATCCATCTGAATGCCTCATCTGGGTCAGCTGTGACATCTGGCTCTTATGAATCTGGCATATTGTGACTCATAGATACACAAATAATAATCCTTGATAGTGACCACTTGTGATTGCTGGCAAACAATGTCAAATGCCAGGAAACTGCTGTGGAAACCTCAACTGAGCAGCTCAGGCCACTACTGTCCCTGCTGCTTTCAGGGAGAATCTGCTGGGCTCTAGGGCTTTTTGCCCCAGGTAGCTAGCCACGTGCAATGGCAGATGGTCTGGATTTGGAGCCCCACTGAGCTACATACACCTCAGCTGAAAATGTGGCAAGTTATTTAACTTCTCTGAGTCTCAGTTTCTTTATTTGTTAAAGAAAGTAAAACAAAGTAATCAAAACATCTAACATTTATTGAAACTTACTATTGGCTCTCCTAAGTATGATACAAGGCATTATTTAAGTTAAAATGTTTAAAAGATGACATGGTTGGTACATTTGCCAGTGAAGAAACTGGCACATAGCCACATTGGCAGCAAGTGTTTGAGCTAGAATCCTTGTGCTTTTTCTGAGACTTTAGAGAAGTGATTCTCTACCAGCGTAATGTCTCCTTGGGGTCATTTGGAACTGTCTGGGGAGATTGTGGGTTGTCACAATTGGGTCAAGGCGTAGATGCTACTGATATTTACAGTGTTGAGGACAGGGATGCTGCCTAACATCCGACAATGTACAGGATGGCCTACACAGCCAAGAATTTTGCAGCCCTTAATGTCAATAGTGCTGAGGTTGAGAATGCTGCCCTAGAGCCTGTCCTCTTAGCTACTACACTAACTCACTAGATGATATCTACTAGGAGGGATTTGGGAGGATACAGTGGGGGATGCACATAAAGCTCTGAGCACAATGCCTGGCACATAGTAAGTGCTCAATAACTTAAAACTTCCATTAGCTTCTGCTACTAAGTTTTTCATTCCAAATCTTTTTTCTCCATTATTAACAATGTCTTGAAAGCTACCTGGACTTTGGCTTCATTTCTCTTCTCCAGAAGACCTTGTAAGGTATATGTAAGAAAATGCAGATTAACTTTTTCTTCCCAGTACTTGCTATTTTTTCCCACTAGAATACCTTTTGAGCTCAGATGTCTCCACAGGGACATATGCATGGCTTTACTTGGAATCTGTAGCCCTGTAGCTTTGTTGGAGAAGTGACTGTCAGCTGGGCTTGGTTCTCCTGCAGGGGTGTCCAACCCATGGCCCGCAGGCCATATGAGACCCAGAATAGCTATGAATGTGGCCCAACACAAAATCGTAAATTTACTTAAAATCCTTTTTTGGGGGGTCATCAGTTTTCATTAATGTTTGTGTATTTAATGTGTGTCCCAAGGCAATTCTTCTTCCAGTGTGGCCCAGAGATGCCAAAAGCTTGGACATCCCTGTGTGCAGGTGCATCCAACAATGGGTAATGTTAATTGTCCAATTGCTCAAGGGTTAGGAAACTGGTTTCATTAATGGAGAAAGTTTTATAAATGAAGACTCATAAATAAAGGAAATTTATGGTTTCCTGTTGTATGTCTAACTTCTGCTTAATTCTAAATATTTCCAGAATTCTCTTCTTCCATGGAAGTTGAATGGATCAGGAGACAGTAAAGAAAAGTAAAGACTTGGAAGATCAGCAAACACTTACAATAAAATGTAATTTGCGGGGAACAGTGACTTGACTTTTCTTGGTACCTCCTTCAAGTTGGGACAGCAATTTCCAGCTCCAAGTGCATATCCATCTTTGCTGAGAGCTGCCTGAAAACCTGTGGCTAAAGTGTGCATTGTTCTGTAGGTGGCTGTCAGCAAGGCCAACTGATAGTTGGTTCCAAGTTCCTCAGGGCCACTTCACTGGCCACTTCATTTTGTCAGAGTATGAGAAGCTATTGGCCATGATGCTTGGGTGAATATGTAATGACCACAAATCAAAACTATTGTGCATTAATGAATGTTTGCCATGTGCTTGGTTGGCACTGTTTTGGCCACATAGCATCAATTAATTAAACTTCATAATAACTAGATGAGATATTATATTTTATCCCCATTTTAAATATGGGACAATCAAGGCACAGAGAGGCTAAGCAATATATTTTCCCTGAGCTCAAAGATGGCAGCAGAGATAACAAGTTAACCACAGCAGTGCAGTACCAGAGACCACACTATTAACCATTAGGATGAGCTGCCTCTACATAGAAGGCGAAACAAAAACAATCAGATTTTAAAAATTGACAGAAGTTCCACATAGACAGTTTTCCAAAGAAGACATACAAATGGCCAACAAGTACATAAAAAGTTGCTCAACACTATTAATCATCAGGAAGAGGCCATTCAGAACCACTATGAGATATCACTTCACACCTGTTAAAATGGCTCTCCACAGAAATAACAAGTGTTGACAAGGATGTGAAGAATAGGAAAATCTTCTTTACCACTGGTATGGGTATAAATTGGTGTAGTCAGTATGAAAAATAGTATGGAAGCCCCTCAAAAAATTCAAAATATAACTACCATATGACCCAGCCATTTCACTTTTGGGGATTTATCCAAGGAAAATGAAAACACTAACCAAAAAGACATATGCAGCCCTATGTTTGTTGTAATATTATTTACAGTAGCCAATATGTGAAAACAACCTAAGGGTCCATCGATGGATGAGTGAATAAAAATTGTGATATATATACTTACATATATATTATTATTACTCATCCATAAAAAATGGAAATCTTGCCATTTGCAACAGCATGGGCAAAACTTGAGTACATTATGTTAAGTGCATTAAATAAGTCAGAGAAAGACAAATACTATATGATCACTCTTATATGTGTAATCTAAAAAACAAACAAATAAGAAACCCAACACAATTACAGAGAACAGATTGGTTGCTAGAGGCAAGGGATGGATATGGGAGAAGTGGGTAAAGGGGGTATAAAAAAGACACAAGCTATAAAATGCCATTCATTCAATTAACTACAAAGTATTATTTCAGGCAGAGTCCTGCTCAACATTTTCTAGTTACAATTTTATTATTTATTTATTTATTTATTTATTTATTTATTTATTTATTAAATTTATTGATGACATTTGTTAACAAAATTATATAAGTTTCAGGTATACAATTCTGAAAAACACGGTCGCAAGATAGAAATTAAGGTAATTATTTGTATGTCTGTACATCTCTGTGTGCACATAGACACATGTATTCCCCACCTGGAATACATAGGATGAAAAGTGTTAGTTTGCAAGTTACTAAAAGCATTTTTTGAGGGGGTATGCTAGAGTAGATTTGAGGAAATCAGACAGGCAGTTACATGGAAATTAAATTAAAATTAAATTACATTAAATTAAAATGTAAGCTCCTTTAAGACAGCTGCTCATGATTCCTTGTTATACCTCACAACACTTAGCAAAGTACTTTGTTTAATGTGATTGGGTTCAGACTCCGAAAAGAGGGAACTTGCGTTAATCAAAAGCAGATTGGGGGCAGTTAAGCCTCTACAGGTTAAAATATGCCAGTCTTTGAGGAGAAAATGGAGTAAAGCAAAATATTTATATGTAATGATTTGGAGCGTGGGGAGTTTTTATTTTTTATTTTTTTATTTTGAGTGGGAAAAAAAGCCCCCCAAAGCCAAGAAGATACTAATGGATAAAATGCTTTGCACATATGGAATGGAAATTTGTACTCAGTTAAGTCAAAAAGCAGCTTCTGAAGAATTTACTGTGGCTGCAGCTTCACAGGTGCCTGACATGCTAGTCCTGCGGCATCACTGCGCCATGTGTTTGGCTATGGCCCTCCACTCCAGCCGCCATGAGGGAAGATCGTATTCAGTGAGGCAGAAACTTCTAGAACTGTTTGGAACTGCTGCTTTTGCCAAAAAGATCCCCTCCTTCTCACCCTTTTATCCGCACACAGGAGCACTAAAGAACTAAACAGCTCTCATTTCAGTTTTCTTCCAACCTTGCTCTTTTGGCTCCTCCGTCTTTGAGGAGCAGCTGCTTTTCAGCTGATGTTTAAGCTCACACACTGTAAGTTAAATTACTTGATTTCTTCTAAAGGAAAGAGCTACTTTTCTCTGGTTTGTTTTAATTTCTTCTAAATATCATTCTTACAGGAGTACCTCACTTTATACATCTTAACTCTCCTCAAGAACATATGGTTTATGTGCTGCAACATAAACCCAATATTTGCAAATTGAATCAGGATTGAAAGTCACCAAGAAGGGACATTTAAAGAGGTCATGTGTGGAATCTTTTTTGTTTTTTTTTCCTTCTAAAGCAAAGAATCCTTTGATAATGCAAATGATTGGTTTTCTTCAGTCTTTTCCCAAAAAACTATACTCCATTTTTACAAGCTTGCTAGATTTATTTTTATTTTCAATCCTTTGTTTTATTTATATTTATTTATTTATTTATTTATTTATTTATTTAATTGTTGTTCAAGTACAGTTGTCTCCATTTTCACTCCACCACACCCCCACCTGCCCCACCCATCCCCATTTCCACCCTTGAACCTACCACCTTTGGCTTTGTCCTTATGTCCTTTATACATGTTTCTTGATGACCCTTCCCCTATTATGCCCTATTATCTTTCTCCCCCTCCTCTCTGGTTACTGTCAGTTTGTTTCAGTGTCTCTGGTTGTATTTTGCTTGATTGTTTGTTTTGTTGATTAGGTTCCACTTATAGGACAGATCATATGGTATTTCTCTTTCACTACCTGGCTTATTTCACATAGCATAATGCTCTCCAGTTCCATCCATGCTGTTGTGAAAGATAGGAATTCCTTCTTTCTTTCTACTGCATAGTATTCTATGGTATAAATGCACCACAGTTTTTTATCCACGCATTTATTGATGAGCACTTAAGATGCTTCTGGCACTTGGCTATTATAAATTGTGCTGCTATGTACATTAGGGTGCATATGTTCTTTTGTATTGGTGTTTGAGGGTCCTTAGGATATAATCCCAGCAGTGGGGTTGCTGGGTCAAAAGGCAGTTCCATTTTTAGTTGTTTGAGGAAATTCCATATTGTTTTCCATAGTGGATGCACTAGTCTGTGTTCCCACCAACAATGCACTAGGGTTCCCTTTTCTGTACAACCTCTCCAAGGCTTAGTGTTTATTGATTCGTTTTTTGACTGATGTGGATTGGGTTATTTCAAACTGGGACACCCACTTTTTCCCAGGCAAACAGTTACTCTTAGACCTTGGATCATGTTTCTCTCTTTATTTTTCCAGCTTTTTCTTACTCTTTAAAAAGTGGTGATTATGTGAGAATATAATATTTAATAAAGATATTTGAATTCATATATTCAAAAAATGACATCCCCTCTGACTTATCATATTGAGATAACCTACAACATTCTGATAGTAAACTTTGAAAGTTATTTTTTAGGTCTGGTTTGGGAATGACACTGGAAGGATAGGCTACCAAACCTACAGTCATAGTATGCCAGATCAAGAGACAGCTGTGGTCTTGCTGTGTGCTCAGGTCCTGGTCATCAGGAAATTTGGTCTTCTGTACCAATGGTATCCTCTTTCTTAGAAGTCCACTTGTCTCTATACCTTTCCTCTACTTGAGAAATAACAGCAACTAAACTTAAATAGTACCCACTATGTACCAGGTACCATTCTCATCAATTTATGTATATCAACTCACTTTATCTACACAGTAGATTGATGAAATAAAACATAGTAGATAGATGATCAGTATCTTCATTTTGCACCAAGGGAAACTCTGGCAGAGAGGTATAGGCCACACAGTGACAGAGCTGGTATTCTAAGACTTAACCAGCTCAGTCTCTGTTATGGCCTAGGGTAAGAAGGAGCACTTTGATTGTGATCAGTGTCAGCATGGTAGTGTTCTTCCATAATAATGATTTATGTATACTCAGTTGATATGAGACTTTGCTGTCTTATTTAGTCCTTAAAATACTTGCTATTATCACCATTTACAAGTGAGGAAATTGGGTTAGTAACTTATATAAGGTCACTGAGCTATCTAATTAGGAAGGAGGAGGTTCATCCACAGACTTTATTCACTGTGGTGTGCATAGTTCAGCTGAACAGAAAGAAAGAATTAGCCTCTGTTAAAGGAACTGCAGAATAGTGAGATGGATAAGAGGTTTTTCAGGACAGAGTTAGGAGGCCCTGAAATCTTATTGTGCAAATTTGACTCCTCTTTTAAATTCCTCACCATCTATCCCTCTCCCCTCTGTCTGCCTGTCTGTCTGTGTCTCACACACACACATGCCAAAAAAAGTGGTTTCATAAAATAAGACTTTGCATTATATAACACAGATCTCTTAGAGCAAGTTAGAATAAAATGAACAAAATCCATGCCCAAGAAGACCTTGAGTGGCTCAGTGGATTGAGGCTGACCTGCAAACCAAAGGGTCACTGGTTCAATACCCAGTCATGGCACTTGCCTGGGTTGCAGGCCCCCAGTAGGGGGCATGTGAGAGGCAACCACACATTGATGTTTCCCTCTCTCCCCCCCTCTCTGTAAATATGTAAATAAAAAAAATCTTAAAAAAAAAAGAAGACCTTGTTAGGATCCTTTTACAATGGGAGGCAGTGCTGTACTGGCTTTGTTATAAAGGTGAGTGAAGTCTCAGAGCTCATACCTGTTGCAAGAGGAAAAGTAGGCTGCTCAAGTATAGAGAAAACAAATTTTCCCCGGGTGATGTGGCTTCTGCTCCCTGCCTCTAAGGCCTGCTGGCACTTGAGGAACACCCTAAAGGAAGGAAGAACCAAATCAACTTCTAAGGAAACTTTGCTGCTCCTTCACATCCTCTTATGTTCTCTTTGTCAGGAAAGGGGTTTTTCTTCTCCCATACACCTGGAAGCTGAGCATAACTTGTCATCTTTAATTTGAACTTCTTGCTTGCATACACAGCCATCAGTTACTCCCTCTGTCCAACCATCTTCACTCTGCTTCCTGGGTCAGACCTACATCTTGAATTACATAGCAGGAGTTTCCCCATGCAAAAGCCACTGAAATACCCTGAACTGCTTACTCCTAGAATTCTTTTTTAAATATGAATTTATTTAGGTTATATCCTTAGAAACTTACCAAGGCTTCTCATTTATTATGAATAAACATCACAATTTCTTGGTTTACCACTGTAAGTTTTTTCTCAACTTCCAAAGTTAACTCTCCTGCTAACCCTATTGCCCTTTGTTGCTACCATGCATCCTCCACTCTTGTTCTCTAGAGGACCTAATTAACTTAGACATGCCAAAACCTTTTATTTCTTAATCTCTTTGACCTTGCTATTCCTTTCAGCACCAGTTTCTATCTAGTTTTTTAATTAATTTATCCAAGGCATGATTTACGTGTGCTTTTTCTCTGAGGCTATCCTTGGTACTCCACCCAAATGTTTTCACATGGAAGCCCTTTCAAGAGGAGAGTAGTACAATAGCTACACTTACATTCCACTTACTGTGTGTCAGAACCTGTGCTAAGCACTTACCACTTATTAACTCTTTTAATCCTCTCAACAATCTTATTCTCATTTTGTAAATGAGGAAACTGAGGTACAGATAAGCTGTGAATTTTGCTGAAGATCACATGCATGGTAAGTGGTAGAACCAAGAACTAAAGCCAGACAGACTGATTGTGCCTCATCTTCTTTCTTACTCCAGTGTCAGCCAGCATGAAGTCTGAAGACAGCAATAAATGTTTCATAGTGAGTGTTGTAGCCCCTCATATGAGGTGCTTCAGTGCATGCTTATGACTGAGGGAAGATGTACTGATGCTTAATACAAGTTTAAAAAATAACTGAAGGAAGCTTTTTTAATGAGGCAGATCATTCCAGTTCCTGCCACCTTGGGATGGTAGAGAAAAAACAGAGAGGGAAACATTTTTTGATGATAACTTTTGTCTGATACTTACTTTAAATAAAAGAATGATGATGGAAGAAATTATTTTAACTCTTGAGTCTCGATCAAAGCAGATGTAAGAATCAGGCTTAGCTCTGTGGGCATCTTTAAGTTTCATTCCTTAATTTTAACATAGACTTCACTCTCAAGGTCCTGCAGGACCCAGGCAAATCCTCAGTTGTCCCACATATGCCACTTTCACCTTGCAGTTCCATGTGGCCTGGGTCACAGCAGAACCTCTGGGGTTTCCTGGGGTGTTATAACCTGGGCTGTATGGCATAGGTGTGTGCATTGTGTGGGGCTGAGTTGACGGGGGTCACAGAGGGAAATTCATCAGTTTTTGTTTTATTGCAACAAAATAATCAAGCCAGAATATTAATATTGTGATAATTGCTTTTCTCCTTCATGTTTATAGAAAGAGAGAAACAGCTGGATTGGTTGACATCTGAACAAGATTGGTTGATGATTACTTGTGCAGCAGATGGGCTTGGGTTATTAATAATCAATAAATGTGGAAAAGAGTGACACAGGCTTGAGCCAGACTTGCTTTGTGCATGACAGTTAACCTTGCTTCTTGCCAGTGGGCCAAGCTTTGGATTGCTGGGCTGCTTCTTTTTATGACCAGAGATCTAACACCACTGGATGTGACAAAACACTGAAGGAAAATTGTGCTGGAAAAGTGCACAAGAAGAGCCAAAGCATGTTTGATGAATAAGTGCAAGGTCAAAACACAACACAGACCATACCATAAATGACTGGGAATGAAGCCCCTCTGCCCATATTCAAGCCTCAGCAGGTGTGTAAATAAACACCTCAGGGAAGGGACTGCCTCTTGAGGACAGGGAGTTCATTGAATGGGCATTTTGGAAGTGATGGGATTTGAAAGGTGTCAGAACATTCTCATATTCCACGAACACATGCCCAACTAACTTCTCACTACTGCCTGCTGTTTTATATTCAGAAAAGTATTCTTTCATGCTATATAACTGAATGAGGCTCATTAAAATGCACTGTCCTTGAGAAGGGTGACATTGAAACTTAGCATTTACTATTCCCATATGTAAGTTAGTTTGCTGAACTTAATCATTCCCAGGTCTCAGAGCTAGACAAATCATGAGGAAGAGATTAAACTTGATGAGGGGCTCTGAGCACTGTGAATGCCTTGAGCATTGAGTTTTCTCTGCTCTGCCACTTACTAGCCATATGCTCTTGGGCCAAGTCATTCAATGGCTAGGATCTTCATTTGAAAAAAGTCAAAGTAATAACAAGTACTATGAATAAGGCATAGGAGGTTGTAAAGATCGAACAGGGCAAAGATTATAAAAACACCTTGAAAATTGTGAAGTAAAATATAAATAGAAGGTAGTAGTGATGAAGGTTAGAGTATGATGTGGGTAGCAGTAGTTCTCACAATGGAAAGCATGGCACTCTTCAATAACCATGTATAACATTGAGGGATAGTACAAGAACTTAGAACCTTTTTATGTCCCAAGTGACTGAAGCCTTTACTAAAAGAGGCATAAAATAACTAAATAGAACAGCTCCTTAGGTACAGTAATGGAGGAAATTACAGCCAGCATTGTGCAGACAGGGGCATTGAGCTTGTAGTTCTGTTTAATATCAGGATGCTCTGACTTTTCCTAAGGAACAGAATTTAACTCTTTAAAGGCCACCAAAGTTAGAGAATACAAAGCAGGAGTTTCAGGGATAATTTGGAACCACACACAGAGAGGCAGAGCTGGAGGGGAAATGGGAGAGAATGCCAATCCCTAGGGTCCCAAGAAGAGTAGATAGTCAATATCTCCACATTGGATTGGTGGGAAGCAAAAAATGATAAAGACCATCCTTAAAATTAACTTGGAGCAACTTTATCAGCAGTAACAATGAGTAAAAAACCCAAATCAGTAAAATGAGGTCATATAGAAAGATTTTGTTAGGAAGAGCACTGTACAGGAGGAGGAGAATGAGCAAAATGTAATACAAGATAGTACAGCACTAGACTATGAAGGCCCATCAGCTCCAAAATGAGGAAGAAGTGAAAATTTATAGCAGAGCCATTTAAAACATATTGATAACTTATAGTATATATTAACTTGCTTTGACTTGTATATTAAAATATTATTTTCTTTCTATTTTCAACTCATCTCTTATCTTTATAAGAGCTCAAGTTAAAAAACACTTGCAGGTATTTTTATAGCTAAGCATGTGCCCTGGAGAGTTGGCTTGACCATTGTAACCAAAATGTTTATGTCCAGAATACATAATTGCTGGCCAGCAGCTGTGGCCATTGAATAGAATATGTAATACACTATTGCTTCATGTGGGCTGGCAACTTGGTTTGCTACATAATATAGAAGCTTATAAACTGAGTTCTTTGCCAATTTCAGCTCTATAGTTCTCACCATTTTTACCTCAAATAATCACATGATAGAACTTTCCTTATAACTTCCCTCCTGTTGGTTCCCCATCTGGCGTGATATATATATATATATATATATATATATATATATATATATATATATATATATATATATATATATCACAGTGACAGTGATAGCTCTTGGGTCGGGCTTTATTTTGGATATGTTTTTAACTCCTGAGTGAATGAAATCTCACAAGCACCTAATGATTTCTACACATTACAGAGATGAGTTTCTTATCTTCTAATTTATTATTTTTCTTTCTTTACTCTTTTCCTTAAGATATTTCTTGTTGTTTCCCTTATTGTAGCACATATTTTAGTGGCTCTTCTTGTACCTGTGAGTTTAGTGCTCTATGCTTTTCCAAAGGTCCCACAGTCAAGTCTTAATCACAGGGCTTCCAGATGTTCTCATAGTCAAGTATCTTCAAGCTTTAACCACCCAGTGTCATTCCTCTTCTGTTTGGGCCCCACCAGCCTCATTTCTTTCACTCTCTCTGATCCCTCACTTGAGCCACATCCACCCCTGAGGAGCTGACATCCTTGAGGGTACTTAGCTCTGTGGTGAGTTTTCCACATGCCAAAGCTGCTAAGGGTCCCTTCTAAGAATTAAAAAAATAAATGTTTCATATCTTACTTTTGAGGGACTCTTAGAGAAAAACCAAAGCCGAACTTTTGGCACCTCGAATAATTTACAGTATTGAGCAACTTCCACCAAACTATCCACCCCATCACTCTTTCTCAGGAATTGGGAAAAGCATGATGTGTATGCTTGCCATATCCATGGCCCCCATCCGAGGCTATAGCAGTTCTTCAAGCACAAATCAAAATGCATCACACCATGTGATCCCACTAGCTTGTCATACTGGTGGGCCAGGGACAAGCAGTGGGATCAAAGGCAGTAATCTAGATAAAGATCAGGCAATAGGCAGACTGGTCCATAGGGCACTCTATACCAAATAATGACTAGTTAGACCATTCTTTGGGGAGTTTGAATCCAAGTTGCATAGTATTGCATAGTAACTTGATGACCTGAGTGCAAAGATGGTGGTGGTGCGGGGCACAGCACCAAAATGAAAGAGCTCTGGAGTAGGGAAAAGCACAATTCAGGGAACATCAAACACATCAGGCATCAAGATCTGTGTTTTGTCCTATGTAGCATTTCAGTCTGGGTACAAAATAGGCCCTTCCCTTTACATCCTTGTAAGAAGCAGCTCCCAACTAAAGTAACTAGAGTGCATCTGTTTTGATATGAAAGATTCTAAAACCTAACTCTTTTAAAATATATATATATATATATATATATATATATATATATATATAAGGTCAGAAGGTTTCCAACCATGTAATAAGAAAAATAGAGAAATTTATTGAAGAAGATATAAGTTACAAGAAACATTGTACATAAGACAATGGCTCCTCAGTTCCTTTTAAAGTAGGTACCTTGGGACCTCACACATTTCCTCCAATCACCATCAGCTGCCCTGTTGCATTTTCTTGAATCTCAGTGATGGTCTGAAATTTCTTCCCTTTCAAAGGTGATTTTAGTTTTGCAAAAAGCCAGAAGTTGCCAGGCACCAAATCTGGGTTGTAGAGGGAATGAGTCACCTGGGTATTTTAAAGTTTCACTAAAAAACTACATAAGACATGATGTGTGAAGGGGCACATTGTCATGGTGAAGCTGCCAATCACTTGTTTCTTATAGCTGCAGCCTTCTGAGTCATTTGAATAGTTTCACAGCAGAGGGATGTTTAAGCTTAACATAAAATTTGATGCAGATTCATTGCTCTACTCATTTAGTAAGTTTGAATGAGATGACCACACTGTCAGCTGCCACCCATACATGCCCTGACTGGAAATGAACCTGTAACATAGGTATGTTTCCTGACTGGGGATCAAACCTGAAACTTTTTTAGTGCACAGGACATTATTCCAACTAACTGAGCCATCCAGTCAGGGCTAAGACCCCACTCTTGTTCTTTTATCAAAGAAAGTAACTCAGTACTCCTCCCCCATCTTCCTACTTGGAGAACATAAGGTTAATGTGCCCTCAACTGGGCTGCTTCTGGAAAAGAAAGCTCCTTGTTTTCTAATTGTTTGATACTAGAAATTAGAGCTTATAGAGAAAAATAAGAGCCTTAAATTCACCTAATGCAAAGCCAGTCCCAGCCAAGGTTTTGTCCCTACCCTGTCTATACAGATAAATTCTTTACTCAAGCCAGGGACCAAGAACTTTGGGTTTCAGTAATGACACCAGTAATTGGGCCCAAGCTAAGTCAGCCACAGCCCTTAGTGTATTACCAAGTGAAGGAATGGTGGCTTGCAGTTACTTAACGTTGGGATCTCTTTAAACTCTCTCCCACTGGGGATCCTTTGACAAACCAACCAAAGTTCCTTCTTTCCTTTGCCCCTCCTCATCCCAACAAATGACAAAGTGCAGGCTATGGTCTCCAGGTAAGCACAGTTTTGGGGAAACAAGGAAAGCAAACAAAATACTCTATGTAGTTGCAGGGTTCCCAGGCTCCATTTCAAAGGCAGTCCTTTTTGGCTTTGTTTGCTCCTGTTTTTCCCAGCATAGGTGTTTGATATCACACAGACCTTTTCTGAGAGTTCCAAGGAGAGAGATATTTAGTTTACAATGGGTAGCCAAGAGTTTCCTAGGTAGAAAAAGGGAATAAGTTACCTGTCCACAGGGTATGTATAAAAGCCCCCAATTGTGCTGGTGCTGCCAGACATGAGAAAGTTCAGATATCTACAAAAAGCACCTATTGCAATGGCCTTTACTGAGACAACTTAGCAGCACCATCTATCCTTGTTTGAATGGCAGTCTCCTCACTGGGACATCACTCCCCTTCCCCAGTTTCATGTGTGGCAGGACAGGTCAAGCTGTGAGGTTATTGCCTATGCAGATAAATTTGAAAAAAAACCTAAATAAATTTTAGATAAAATACAAAGTGTGGGATTTCTATAGTACTTTACAAGTCACTGGAACTTGCTAACATTTAGAACACTTAAAACTTTTTGTACATTGCTCCTGACACAAGTATGATTAAAGCATCAGGGGAACTTTTTTTCCTTAAGTCTAACTAACCTAGGCAGGTACCCAAATGTGTAAGCATCAGCTCTTATGAAGGAAACAAAAAATCAGCCTTTAACTATGAGGAAACATTTAAGGGAGTTTTGAACACAAACAAAAATCAGTGGGGTTTGCCATGGGTCTCAAAGAGAAAGAGGCAGACCCCCCAGAAAGGGGATGCAGGCAGAAGGAGCTATAAGCTTCTGCCTGTGTTTCAAGCAGCAGCCTGGGGCAAACATGAGGAATGAGAGCAAGGTCCTTAGCCCTCTCTCTAACCCACTCAGTGGGAACTTCATCCTCACCATTTTCTCTTGTACAGAGACCAGTTCCTCTCCAATCCTTAAGCCTACTCTCACAAATCAGCTGAGGGAAGAAGGTAGGGATAATAGATAGGGTATAGTATGTCATTTGACCACCACTTGGGTATTTGCACCTTAACAGAGGGAATGGTTTTAATCTCTTATTGAAACAGTGCCTCAGTCTAAGGTCTCAAAAAATAAACACAGCATATGCAATAGCACCTGCCTCAAGATTAATTTTATATAGGCACTTCCATCCTGGGTTAAAAAGTGACATTGTTAGTAAAAACTTTAAAAATATATAATCAGTTAAAAAGATAAAGGCTTTCCCTCTGTCCACAAGTGCTTTCCCCACCCACATTCAGGAAAGGGCACCTGACAGTATGCCTGCAGGTTCAGGTAGGCAGCATGCTAGCAGTTTACCACATTCTAAACTTAGATTATTGTAAACTTTAGGCCATTATGAGCACGACTGACAATGGCAATCAGAGTATGAATTGCCTTCACATACACTGGCCTTGTGTTTGAGTGACAGACAATACCTGCATATCTAGTATGGGAATTCCTTACCTACTATTGCTATCAGTAAATGATTCAAAAGGCCTACAAAGGAATACATTTCTAACCATGTGGCCAACCATCAAAACCACTTGGACAAATGTCTCTGCCCTGGGCATGTCCAGGTCATGATCTTCTGAAGTGAAACACAGTCCACAGAGGGAAAAAGATGATCTGGGAAACGTTCCCAGCCAGAATTGGCACTCTGCCCCTCTATTTCTGTGACTGTGGTATGACTCTGCTATGGGCCAGGAATGCCGATGAGAATCAACAGAGCACACGTCCATAATGTTTACTGTGTATAGGTACCCTTTTAGGGGCTTTATGTCCATGAACTCACATAACCCCCATCTTACAAATGATGATGAAAATGAGGCTAGAAAGGTTAAAGTATTTGCTTAGCTATACACCTACACATATGATCTGAAAGAATACCCAGTAGGGTATCAGGCATTATGAGAGAATTAAAAGCATAAAGACGAGCACCTGATTCCAAAGTTAAAAATCTTAATTTTTTCCAAGATATTCTCTAAGCATTGTTAAAAAGAGACCTATAGAAAAAAAGTGATTCCTCCCACCCCTCATCCTAGTTACAAGAGTAATCCACAAAAACAATTCATGCACAACCCATTTCAAAATATGTCTCTAAAAAGGACTATTTAAATTTGAGGTTAACTTTAAATAAAATATATAAAGGTACAAGTATCTGTATGTTTAATACATTCCATTTATTAGAAGTAAAAATGAACACAAAAAATCCTCACATTTGTGTATATTTGATGTATAATATAATCAAGGAAGTAAAAATTCCTGATACTTTTAGGTTGTTATGTTAATGAGATACTATCTAAAATGACAATTTTGCATTTTATTTTCCTTCCTGGAGTTTCTTTAAAAATAAGCCCTAAATCCACTTCTATACGTGATTAAAATTACCTGTAACTACATAACCTGCATTTGATAAATAATATTCTTTCTTTTCCAATGCTTAAAAAAGTTGTTCATTTTATTTTTTAAAATAATTTTATTTTAATTATTGTTCAAGTACAATTTTCTATCTTTTACTCCCATCCCAGCCCACCCACGAAGCCCTCCCCACCTCCCTACCATTTTCACCTGCCCCTGGTTTTTGTCCATGTGTCCTTTATACTTGTTCCTGTAAACCCTTACCCTTTTCCCCTGAAATTCTCTGAAATTCCCTCCCCTCTCCCCTCTGAACACTGTCAGCCTGTTCTCTATTTCAGTGTCTTTGGTTGTATTTTGCTTGTTTCTTTGTTTTGTTGATTAGGTTCCTGTTAAAGGTGAGATCATATGGTATTTGTCTTTCACCGCCTGGCTTATTTCACTTATCATATAATGCTTTCCAGTTCCATTCATGCTGTCACAAAGGGTAGGAGTTCCTTCTTTCTTTCTGCTGCATAGAATTCCATTGTGTAGATGTAAAATAGTTTTTTGATCCATTCATTTACTGATAGGTTCTAGGTTGCTTCCAGCAGGTAGCTATTGTAAATTGTGAACATAGGGCAAAAAGGTTCTTTTGGATTGGTGTTTCAGGGTTCTTAGGATATAATCCTAGCAGTGGAATTGCTGGGTCAAAAGGCAGATCCATTTTTAGTTTTCTAAGGAAATTCCATACTGTTTTCCATAGTGTTGTACCAGTCTGCAATCCCACCAATAGTGCACTAGGGTCTCTTTTTCTCCACGACCTCTCCAATACTTGTTGTTTGTTGCTTTGTTTATGATGGCCCTTCTGACTGGCGTGAAGTGGTATCTCATTGTGGTTTTAATTTGCATCTCTCTGATAGCTAGCGATATTGAACATCGTTTCATGTGTCTTTGGATCCTCTGTGTGTCCTCCTTGGAGAAGTGTCTGTTCAAGTCCTTTGCCCATTTTTTAATTGGGTTGCTTGTCTTTTTAGAGTGGAGTCATGTAAGTTCTTTATATATTTTGGGGATTAAGCCCTTGTCTGAGGTATCATTGGCAAATATGTTTTCCCATACAGTTGGTTCTCTTTTTATTTTGATACTGTTTTCTTTAGCTGTGCAGAAGCTTTTTATTTTGATGAGGTCCCATTTGTTTATTCTTTCCTTTATGTCCCTTGCTCTGGGGGACATATAAGCAAAAACACTGCTGTGTGAAATATCTAAGATTTTTCTGCCTGTTCTCCTCTAGGACTTTAATAGTGTTATGGTTTACATTTAAATCTTTTATCCACCTTGTATTTATTTTTGTGTATGGTGTAAGTTGGTGCTCCAGTTTCATTTCTTTTCATGTAGCTGTCCAGTTCTCCCAACACCATTTGTTGAAGAGGCTATTGTTACCCCACTTTATGTTGCTGCTCGCTTTGTCAAATATTAATTGACCATAGAGACTTGGGTTCATTTCTGGGCTCTCTGTTCTGTTCCATTGCTCTATGTGCCAGTTTTTATGCCAGTACCAGGCTGTTCTGTTTTGATTACAGTGGTCTTGTAATACAGTTTGGTACCAGGTATTGTGATCCCTCCTACTTTGCTTTTCTTTCTCAAAATTGTGGCAGCTATCCGGGGTTGTTTATGGTTCCATATAAATTTCTAAAGTGTTTGTTCTATGTGTGTGAAGTATGCCATTGGTACTGTAATAGGTATTGCATTGAATCTGCAAATTGCTTTGGGTAGTATGGACATTTTGAGATGTTAATTCTTCCAATCCATGAACATGGTATATGTTTTCATTTTTTTGTGTCTTCCTTGATTTCTTTCTTCAGTGTTGTATAGTTTTCTCCCTACAGGTCTTTTACCTCCTTGGTTAGGTTTATTTCTAGGTATTTTATTTTTATTTTTGCTATTTCAAATGGGATTTTTTTTCTTGATTTCTGCTTCTGCTGTTTCATTGTTGGTGTACAGAAATGCCTTTGATTTCTGGATATTGACTTTGTATCCCGCTGTTTTGCCAAATTCATTTATTAGGTTGAGCAGTTTTTTGGTGCAGTCTATAGGATTTTGTACGTACACTATCATGTCATCTGCAAATAGTGACAGTTCATTTTCCTTCTTTCCAATTTGAATGCCTTTTATTTCCTTTTCTTGTCTGATTGGTGTGGCTAAAACTTCCAATACTATATTGAATAGAAGTGGTGAAAGTGGACAACCTTGTCTTGTTCCTGATCTTAGTGGAAAAGATTTTAATTTTTGCCCATTGAGTATGATGTTGGCTGTAGGTCTCTCATATATGGCCTTTATTATGTTGAGGAATGCTCCCTCTATTCCCACTTTACTGTGTTTTTGTCATAAACGGATGCTGTACCTTATCAAATGCTTTTTTCACATCTATTGATATGATGATGTGATTTTTGTGTTTGCTTTTGTTTATGTGATGTGTTACATGTACTGATTTGTGAATACTGAATCATCCTTGCATCCATGGGATGAATCCCACTTGGTCATTGTGTATGATCTTTTTAATGTATTGTTGGATGTGCTTTGCCAATATTTTGTTGAGGATTTTAGCATCTATGTTCATTAGTGATATTGGCCTGAAGTTTTCTTTCTTTGTTGTGTCTTTATCTGGTTTTTGGATTAGGATGATGCTGGTTTCATAAAAAGAGTTTGGGAGTCATCTGTCATTCTGGATTTTTTGGAATAATCTGTGAAGGACAGGGGTTAGCTCTTCCTTAAGTGTTTTGTAGAATTCTCCTGTGAAACCATCCCGACCCGGACATTTGTGTGTCTGGAGTTTTTTGATTACTGCTTCAATTTCATCTGTTGTTATTGGTCTATTCAGGCTTTCTGCTGAGTTTTGGAAGATTGTATTTTTCTAGAAATTTTTCTCTTTCACCTAGGTTTTCAAATTTCTTGGCATACAGTTCTTCATAGTGATTTCTTACAGTCCTTTGTATTTCTGTTGTGTCAGTTGTAATCTCTCCCCTTTCATTTCTGATTCTGTTTATTTGGACCCTTTCTCTTTTTTTCTTGATGAGCCTGATTAAAGGCCTGTTAATTTTGTTTATCTTTTCAAAGAACCAGCTCCTGAACTCATTGATCCTTAGAAATGTGCTTTTAGTCTATATGTCGTTTCATTCTGTTCTGATCTTGGTTATTTCCTCACTTCTACTTGCTATGGGCTGTCTTTGTTGTTGTTCCTCGAGTTCTTGTAGGCACAGGATTCTGTTGTTTATTTGAAATGTTTCTACATTTTTTTAGGTAGGCCTGTATTGCTGTGAACTTCCTTCTCAGGACTGCCTTCACTGTGTCCCATAAGTTTTGGGTTGTTGTGAGTTCATTTTCATTTGTTTCCAGGAACTTTTTGATTTTTTCTCTAATATCATTCTTGACACATTCATTGTTTAATAGCATGCTGATCAACCTCCATGATTTTGAGTGTTTCTGGTTTTTTTTTCCCCTTGGTGTTGGTTTCTAGTTTCAGTCCCTTGTGATGAGAGAACATGCTTGGTATGACTTCAATATTTTTGAATTTCTTGAGGTTTGCTTTGTGTCCTATCATGTGGTCTATCTTTGAAAATGTTCCATATGCATTTGAAAAGAATGTGTATTTAGCTTCTTTGGGATAAAGGGCTCTATATATGTCAGTTAAGCTAATTTCATCTAGGGCTTTATTCAATGCCACAATATCTTTGTTGACATTTTGTTTGGAAAATTGTCAATTTTTGACAATGGGTTGTGCTAGTCCCCTACTATAATTGTGCTGCTGTCAATATCTTTCTTGAAGTCCTCTAAGATTTCCTTTATGTATGTTGGTGCTCCTATGTTGGGTGCATATATATTTACAATATTTATGTCTTCCTGGTGTATTCTTCCCTTGAGTATTATGTAGTGACCTTCTGGGTCTCTCTTTATGACCCTTTTTTGGAAGTCTATTTTGTCTGATATGAGTATTGCTACCCCAGCTTTTTTATTCCTGTCTGTTTGCTTGGAATATTTGTTTCCAGCCCTTCACTTTCAGTCTGTTCAGGTCTTTTGTTCTGAGGTGGTTCTCTTGAAGTCAGCATATGTGTGGTTCATGCTTTCTTATCCATTAAGCTATGCTATGTCTTTTGATTGGAGCATTTAGTCCATTTACCTTTAAGGTTATTATTGATAGGTACTTATCCATTGCCATTTTCATACCTGTGTTCCTCTCTCTCTCTATTCCTTCTTTTCCTTAAAGCAGTCCATTTAGCCTGTCTTGCAGAGCTGGTTTGGTGGAGGTGTATTCTTTTAGACTTCTTTTGTCTGGGAAGCTCCTTATTTGATCTTCTATCTTGATTGAGAGCCTTGTTGGGTAAAGTAGCCTTGGTTGCAGGCCTCTGATTCTCATCACTTGGAATATTTCTTTCCTTTCTTTTCTGACATGGAGCATTTCCATTGAGAAATCAGTGGCTAACCTTATTGGGGCTCCCTTGTATGTTACTTCTTGTTTCTCCCTTGCTGCTTTTAAGATTCTCTCTTTGTCTTGGTATTTTGCCATTTTCATTATGATGTGTCTTGAGGTGGGCCTCTTTGGGTTCCTCTTAATTGGGACTCTGTGTTTCCTGGATTTGTGTGAGTTTTTCTGTCATCAAATTAGGGAAGTTTTCCATCATTACTTTTTCAAGTGAGTTTTCTATCCCTTGCTCTTCTTCTCCTTCTGGTATCCCTATTATACTGATTGATAAGTAATATTCTCTATAATGTTCAAAAATTTATAATTTTGAAAATTTGTTGGAAAATATAATTGTGATATTTTAAAAAATTAAATGGGTATGTTAGAATTTATGATGGAGGGTGGGAGGTGGGGGTGTATGGGGCAGAAGAAAGTGGTAGCAGTAAAATAGGGACAACTGCACTTGAACAATAAAAAATTATTTTTTCAATTATATCAATTTTGTTTTGTTTTACATGAAGCTGCTCTAAACAATCTTGTTCTTCCTGTTGTGATTATATTTTTGATTATAACCTCAGAATGCATGCTAGAGCAGGATCACTTAGTCAAAAAGTTTAAACTCTTTAAGTTTCTTGACATTTATGATTAATTGTTTTCTAGAAAGGATTAAACAATTTTCTTTTCCCTTAGCAGATTGCAAGAGTGCCAGTTTCCTGTGTTGACTATTTAAAATTTATTTCTTGCCCCAAGAATGATCAAATCATCTCCTTTATTTAGAACTTTGTTAGTAAATAAGCAGTTTCATTATTGAATTGGAAAAATGGTTTACACATGAATATTAAGCTTTGGATATTTGTTATAATTATTTCCCCCAGTTTGATGTTTATATTTTCCTAAGTTGTGTTATATATAACCCAGGCAATCAATTTCTGTGTAATAGCCTCCTCTACTTTCTCTTCTTTTTTTCTTTTCATATTGCTTTTAGTGTTAAAAAGTGTTTACCCATTTGAAGATCATCTATATGTTAAATATTTACTAAATAAAAATTAAATTCATTTCTTGACAAATTATTTCAATAAACCATGTTTATTGAACAATTCCATTGATCCATTTGTCAATTTTTATACCAGTATTATAGCTTTCTATTGTTATCCTACTAAAATACATTTTACTATTTTTTTAGAGTAAGTCTTAACTCTTCTCTTCTGCTTTTTCTCCCGTGAATTGTAGAACCATATGATCAAGTTCCAAGAAGAAAAATAATTGTTTCAAGAATTAGTGTAATTAGTAAGTCCCTAAATTGTTGATCTATGTGTGTACCTATTTTGTGACTAATTTTAATTAGAACATCTTTACTGTTTTATCAGTAGGTATGATGTTTAAAATAGTTGTTCTTGATTGTAATAAGGAAGTAGCCATGCATTTCTACTTGTTTTTTTTTGTTTGTTTGTTTAAAAAAATCACATATGATGTTGGAGTCCTTCCAATGCATTTTCAACATATAATGAGATGAGCATATGGTTTCCTCATTACTCTCCTATATGGACCCTTACTCTAGTTAAATTAGTTTACTAACTCATTTTTAAATTTTATGCTTTTGTTTAAGTGTCTCCTCCATTTTTTTTTTAAAAAGATGCTATTCTGCTTTAGTCAGGATCTCTAGATGCAAGTAATGGAAGACCAAAATGCAGCCAACTGAAAAAGAAAAAATATCTGGTCACTTCATTTAAAAATCTAGGAACAACGTTACCTCAAACTAATTCAAAAAGTTCCAGAGGAAGGATGTCTCCCAAGTTCATTTTATGAGAACATCATTATTCTAATTCTGAAACCAGATAAGACACTACGAAAAGAGAAAATTATAGGCTAACATTCTCGATGGACATGGATGCTAAAATCCTTAACAAAATATTATCAAATCAAATACATCAATATATCAAAAAGATCATACACCATGATCAAGTGGGATTTATTCTGGGAATTCAAGGTTGGTACAATATTCACAGTCAATAAATGTGATTCACCACATAAACAAAATGAAGGATAAAAACAACATGATAATATAAATAGATACAGAAAAAGCATTTGATAAAATTCATCACTCATTTATGATAAAAACTCTTAGCAAGGTGGGGAGAGAAGAAACATACCTAAACATATTAAAGGCCATGTAAGATAAACCTACTGCCAGCATCATACTCAATTAGCAAAACCTACAACTGTTTCCCTTAATATGAGTAACAAGACAGAGATATCCACTTTCACCTCTCTTATTAAACATACTACTGGAAGTCCTATCCATAGCAATCAGACAAGAAAAAGATGTAAAAGGAATTCAAAATGGAAAGGAAGAAATAAAACTGTCTTTATTTGCAGATAATATGCTATTTTACATAAAGAAATCCAAATCGAACTTCTGGCCAATAAGGAGGTGTAGGTAGACACACTGTGCATCCTCACACAACCAAAAGAAGGACAACAACAATTTAAAAATAAAAAAACAACCTGTACTGACAGAAAACTGAACTATATGGAAGTCCAAAAACCAAGGAGTTAATGAAGACACATTCATCCAGACTGGTAGGAGGGGAGGAGAGAGGCAGCTGGGGCACAGAGGGCTCATGGCAAAGTGGCAGCTGGCAGACACTGGGCGTACAAGGCGGCGGCTGGTGGACCCAGCAAGGTGGCGAATTGTGGAGGAGGGCATGGTGCAGTGTGCAAGGCGGCTGGCAGACAGGGTAGTCCCACATTCTCGTGCAGATAAACCAGGCAAAACTGGGGATCGAGACAGACCACACAACCCCGGGTCCCGGTGTGGGAAAATAAAGCCTCAGATCACTGGTTGAAAACACCTGTGGGGAAGAGGTGCTGGGAGAAACTCCCAGCCTCACAGGAGAGTTTGTTGGAGAGACCCACAGGGTTCTAGAGCATACACAAGCCAGCCCACCTGGGAATCAGTAGCAGAAGGGCCCAATTTGCTTGTGGGAAGTGGGGAAAGTGACTGAAATCTGGCAGAGAGCAGAACAAGTGCCATTGTTCCTTCTTGGACCCTTCCCCCACATACAGTATCACATCGCAGCAATGTGAATTGGCCCGCCCTGGTGAACACATAAGGTTCTGCCCCTCACTACATAAAAGGCATGTTGAGACAAAAAAAAAATGGCCTGAATGAAACAACAAATCAAAGCTCCAGAAAAAATACAACTAAGCGATGAAGAGATAGCCAACCCACCAGATGCAGAGTTCAAAACACTGGTAATCAGGATGCTCACAGAATTGGTTGAATTTGATTGTAAATTAGATGAAAAAATGAAGGCTACGCTAAGTGAAATAAAGAAAAATGTACAGGGAACCAATAGTGATGGGAAGGAAACTGGGACTCAGATCAATGGAGTGGACCAGAAGGAAGAAAGAAACATCCAACTAGAAAAGAATGAAGAAATAAGAATTTTAAAAAATGAGGAGAGGCTTAGGAACCTCCAGGACATCTTAAACATTCCAACATCCAAATTATAGGGGTACCAGAAGGAAAAGAGGAAGAGCAACAAGTGGAAAAGTTATTTGAACAAAAAGTAAAGGAGAACTTCCCCATTTTGGCAAAGGAAATAGACTTCCAGAAAGTCCAGGAAGCTCAGAGGTCCCAAAGAAGCTGGACCCAAGGAGAAACTCACCAAGCACATCATAATTACAGTATCCAGGATTAAAGATAAGGAGAGAATCTTAAAAGCAGCAAGACAAAATGAGAGAATGATCTATAAAGGAGTGCTCATAAGACTGTCAGCTGATTTCTCAAAAGAGACTTTACAGGCAAGAAGGGGCTGGAAAGAAGTATTCCAAGTCATGAAAGGCAAGGACCTATGTCCCAGACTGCTCTATACAGCAAAGCCTTCATTCAGAATGGAAGGGCAAATAAAGTGCTTCCCAGATAAGGTGAAGTTAAAGGAGTTCATCATCACCAAGCCCTTATTTTATGAAATGTTAAAGGGACTTATCTAAGAAAAAGAAGGTAAAAAACAAGTCCAGTAAAATGACAGCAAACTTAAAATTATTAATAACCACACTTAAAAGAAAGGCAAAAGAAAACTAAGCAAACAACTAGAACAGGAACAGCCACAGATGGAGATCACATGGAGGGTTATCAACAGTGGAGTGGAAGGGGGAAAGAGGGGAAAGAAGTACAGAGAATAAGTGGCATAAATGGTAGGTAGAAAATAGACAGGGGAAGGCAAGAATAGTATGGGAAATGTAGAAGCCAAAGAACTTATGACACATGGACATGAACTAAACAGGGGGAATGGGGGTGGGAGGGTGTGTGCAGGGTGGAGGAAAGTGAAGGGGGGGAAATGGGACAACTGTAATAGCATAATCAATAAAATATATTTAAAAAAGAAACCCAAATATTCCAGCAGAAACTACTAGAACTGATAAATGAATTTAGCAAAGTAGCAGGATACAATATTAATATCCACAAATCAGTTACATCATTATATGTCAATACAGAACTAATGGAAAGAGAAATTAAGAAAATAATCCCATTTACGATTGCTTCAAAAGAATAAAATACCTAAGAATAAATCTAACCAAGGGTGTAAAAGACTTGTACTTGGAAAATTTAAGACACTGAAGAAAGATGTAAGAAGATACAAATAAGTAGAAGTACATACACTGTTCACTGATAGGAAGAATTAACATCATTAAAATATCCATGCTAAAAAAGAAATCTATAGAATCAACACAATTTCTATCAGGTTTCCAATGATGTGTTTCACAGAACTAGAGCAAATATTTCAAAAATTTATATCGAACCACAAAAGGCCTCACATAGCAACAAGAATCCTGGAAAAAAACCTACTAAGTTGGAGGAATGACAGTACCTAATATCAAATTATACTATAAGTCTATTTAATCAAAACAGTATGGTACTAGCACAAAAGCAGATACATAGATCAATGGAACAGAGCAGAGAGCAGAGAAATAACCCACATCTCTATAGTCAATTAATATTTGACAGAAGAAGCAAGCACATACAATGGGCTAAAGAAAGTTTATTCAATAAATGGTGTTAGGAAAATAGGACAGATGTGTGCAGAAAAATGAAACTAGACTACCACAAACAAAAATAAATTCAAAATGGATTAAAAACTTAAGTGTTAGACCCAAAACCATAAAAATCCTAAGAGAAAACCTATGCAGTAAAATCTTGGACAATGATCATAGCAGTATTGTATCTGATATATCTTCCTAAACAAGTTTTTCTACATCAAACTAAAAAGTTTTTGCACAGCAAAGGAAAGTATCAACAAAATAAAAAGACAGCCCAAAGAATGGGAGAACATATTTGCTGATATGTGTGATAAGAATTTAACATCCAAAATTTATAAAGAACTTAACAAAACTCAACATTGAAAAAATCTAATTAAAAAATGGGCAAAGGACCTGGATAAACACTTCTCCAAAGAGGACATGCAGATGACTAATAACATGAAAAGATGCTCAACCTCACTAATTATCAGAGAAATGCAAATTAAAATCATAGTGATATATAACCTCACACCTGTCTGAATAGCTATCATCAATAAATCAAAAAACAAGTGCTAGCTACATTGTGGAGAAAGGGGAACCTTTCTACAGTGTTGGTGGGAATGAAGATCACTGCAGCCACTGTGGAAAGCATTATGGAAATCTCTCAAAAAATTAAAAAATGCATCTGCCTTTTGATTTAGTGATCCCACTTCTGGGAATATATTAGAAGAAACCCAAAACAGTAATTCTAAAAATTATAAGCACCCCTATGTTCATTGCAGTATTATTTACAAATCACTAATATATAGAAGCAGCCCAAGTGTCCATCAGCATATTAGTGAATAAAAAAGCTGTGGTACATTTACACAATTGAATACTAGTTGGCTGTGAAAAAGAAGAAAATTTTACCCTTTGCAACAGCATACATGAACCTGGAGAATATTATGCTGAGTAAAACAAGCCAGTCAGATAAAGACAAATATTATATGATTTCACTCATATGTGGAATGTAATAAACAAAATTAATGAACAATAAAAATAGAGATAGACTTACATAGAGAGAGCACGATGACAGCTGTGGTGGGGTAGGTTAGGGGGTGGAAGGATTGACCAAAAAGGCAAAAGGACTCATGCACATGGACAACAATGTCATGATTATTGGGGGAAGAGGGGTATAATGTGGCTAAATGGTAACAGAAAAAATACAATAAAAAATTTTTAAAAAGTACCTGGAATATAGTAAATATTCTACTTTTGTAAACACAGGTATTTTTTAAAAAAGGAACCCAAAAGATGTCATGAGGATTCAGTTTTGCCTTGCTTAGTCCCTGAAACTTCAGACTTCCATCCTCACAGAAGCAAGTCCACAGGGAACAGAGCTTTTTTATGCCACTAGCTCTGACACAGTTCTAAGCAATTCTCTCTTTGATCCATAGTTGCTCACATGCTCCAGCTTGTACCAATGACTGTAGCCAAGCAAAGCTGACTGAGGTTTAGGATACTTGTCTTCACTTAGGCTGAGAGAAGAGTAGACAAAGAGTAGGAGAGAGGTTCCACAGAAAAACGTTAAAAAACAACAAAGATACACATTAAGTAGATACATTGTATACCCTTAGTAGATTGAAACCTCCCAGGATTGAATTGCTGAGTATATATTTTTCTTGTTTTCCGAGCATGTTGTTTCTCCATGATCCCCAATCCACTGCACTTCCATTTCCTTTTAGTGCAGGGGCAACTCTCCACATGTCACGCTATGAAACTAAGGTTCCTAACATCCTACAGCTCAGTCTGTCTTTAGCCCTAGATGTTTCTCTGGCTCAGAGCTTGCATGGCATTCATCTTAGAAATGTCTGATACTGTGCACCACAGATGCAGTGGACTGGGGCAGTCTCCTGGCTTCCCCCATGCACTGCTTCTCCCATAGACAGTGCTAGTGTTGCCTCCAGGATAATCAATTATTGATCTCAATACAAGTACAAAAGGCATAAAAGGAGAAAGAGGTTACACTGGTTCTAAACTTTTATGAAAATATTCCCACAATGCTTCCTGATCCATGTTGTTGATTTCCTTGTTGACATAGTATGTTGCAGATTTCTTACTTTTATTTTTCTTTTCTTTTATTTATTATCTCTATGGTTGTTCAAGTACAGTTGTCTGCCTTTTTCACCCACCACTACCCCCCACCCCAGCCATCCCCATTGCCCTGCCCTGATCCCACCCTCTCTTGGTTTTGTCCATATGTCCTTTATAGTTGTTCCTGAAAACCCTTCAAACTTTTTCCCCAAATAACCCCTTCCACCTCCCCTCTGGTTACTGTTTGTTTGCTATTAATTTCAATGTCCTTGCTTATATTTTGCCTGCTCATTTGTTTTGTTGATTAGATTCCACTTAAAGGTGAGATCATATGGTATTTGTCTTTCACTGAATGGCATATTTCACATGCCATAATGCTCTCCAGTTCTTTCCATGCTGTTGCAAAGGGTAGAAGCTCCTTCTTTCCTTCTGCTGCATAGTATTCCATCATGTAAATGTACCATAGTTTTTTGATCCATACATTTACTGATGGACACTTAGGTTGTTTCCAGAAATTGGCTACTGTAAATTGTGCTGCTGTGAACATTGGGGTGCATAGGTTCTTTTGGATTGGTGTTTCAGGGTTCTTAGGATATAATCCTAGCAATGAAATTGCCAAGTCAAAAAGTAGTTTAATTTTTTGTTTACTGGGGAAATTCCACACTGTTTTCTATAGTGGCTGCATACTCTTCATTCCCACCAAGAATGGATTAGGGTTCCCTTTTCTGTACATCCTCCCTAGCACTTGTTGTTTGTTGCTTTGTTTATGATGGCCATTCTGACCAGTGTGAAGTGGTATCTCACTGTGGTTTTAATTTCCATCTCTCTGATGGCTAGCAATGCTGAGCATCTTTTCATATGTCTCTGGATCCTTTTGTATGTCCTTCTTGGAGAAGTGTCTGTAAAAGTCCTTTGCCCATTTTTTAATTGGGTTCTTTGTCTTTCTAGAGTGGAGTTATGTGAGTTCTTTATACATTTTAGATATCAAACCCTTGTCTGAGGTGTCATGGACAAATATGTTTTCCTATTTAATTGGTTCTCTTTCCATTTTAATGAAGTTTTCTTTGGCCATGCAGAAGTTTTTTGTTTTGATGAGGTCCCATTTGTTTATTCTTTCCTTTATGTTCCTTGCTTTAGGGGACATATCAGTGAAGATGTTGCTGCATGGGATATCTGAGATTTTCCTGCCTATGTTCTCCTGAAGGACTTTTATGGTGTCACAACTTATATTTAAGTTGTGCCCACCTTGTTTTATCCATCTTAAGTTTTATCCACCTTGAATTTATTTTTGTGTATGGTGTAAGTTGGTGATCGATTTTCATTTTTTGCATGTGTCTGTCCAGCTCTCCCACACCATTTGTTGAAGAGGCCATTTTTATTCCATTTTATGCTTCTCCCCTCTTTGTCAAATATTAATTGGCCATAGAGACTTGGGTTTATTTCTGGGCTCTCTATTCTTTTCTGTTGGTCTACATGTCTGTTCTTATGCCAGTACCAGGCAGCTTTGATTACAGTGGCCTTGTAATACGGTATGATATCAGGTTTTGTGATCCCTCCTACTTTGTTCTTCTTTCTAAAAATTGCTGAAGCTATTTGGGGTCATTTATGGTTCCAGGGGTCACTTTTGTGACCATTTGTGATTAGAGGTCATTTTGAAGTGTATGTTCTATATGTGTGAAATATGTCATTGGTAGTTTAATAGATATTGCATTGAATGTATAAATTGCTTTGGGTAGTGTCCATATTTCAATGATGTTAATTCTTCAAATCCATGAACATGGTATATGCTTCCATTTGTTTGTGTCTTCCTAATTTGTTTCCTCAGTGTTGTGTAGTTTTCTGAATACAGGTATTTTACCTCTGGGTAAAATAGCTTTAGCTTTATTCCTAAGGTACAGTATTTTTCTTATTGCTGTATCAAATGGGATTTTTTTCCTAATTTTTGTTTCTGATATTTCATTGTTGGTATACAAAAATGCATTTGATTTCTCAATATTGATTTCTATCCTGCTGTTTTTCCAAATTCATTTATTATGTCCAGAAGTTTTTGTTGGAGTTTATAGGATATCCTATGTATAATAATGTGTCATTTGCAAACAGTGAAAGTTTTGCTTCCTCCTTTCCAATTCGGATGCTTTTTATTTCTTTTTCTTGTCTGATTGCTGTGTCTAGGACTTCCAATATTATGTTGAATAGGAGTGGTGAAAGAGGGCATCCTTGTCTTGTTCTTGATCTTAGTGGGAAATCTCTAAGTTTTTGCCCATTGGTATGATGTTGGTTATATTATCTCATATATGGCCTTTATTATGTTCAGGAGTGATCCCTCTATTCCCACTTTGCTAAGTGTGGGTTTTTTTTTTTTATCATAAATGGGTTCTGTACCTTATAAAATGCTTTTCCTTATCTACTGATATGATCACGAGATTTTTGTCTTTCATTTTGTTTATGTGGTGTATTATGTTTATTGATTTGTGGATATTGTACCATCCCTGCAACTCTGGAATGAATCCCACTGATCATGGTGTATGACCTTTTTAACATATTGCTGGATGCGGTTTGCCAATATTTTGTTGAGGATTTTAGCATTTGTATTCATCAATGATATTGGCCTGAAGTTTTCTTTCTTTGTCTGGTTTTGGGATTAGGATGATGCTGGCTTCATAAAAAGAATTTGGGAGTCTTCTGTCTTCTTGGATTTTTTTGAATAGTATGTGAAGGATACAGGTTATTTCTTCCTTAAAAGTTTATAAAAACCTTCTGTGAAACAGTCCATTCTAGGGCTTTTCTGTGTTCAGAGATTTCTGATTGCTGCTTTCATTTTGCCAGCTGTTATTGGTCTGTTCAGGCCTTCATTCAGTTTTGGGAGATTATATATTTCTAGAATTTTGTCCATTTCACCCTGCTTTTCAAATTTCTTGGCATATACTTCTTCATAGTAATTTCTTACAAATCTTTGTATTTCTGTGATATCAGTTGTACTATCTCCTCTTTCATTCCTAATTGTGTTTACTTGGGTCTTCTCTCTTTTTTTCTTAATAAGTCTGGTTAAAGGCTTGTTGACTTTGTTTATCTTTTCAAAGAACCAGCTCTTGGATTTATTGATTCTTAGGACTGTGCTTTCAGTCTCTATGTCATTGAATAGAATCTGATCATGATTAGTTCCTTCCTTCTACTTACAAAAGGCTGCCTTTGTTGTTGTTCCTCCAGTTCTTGTAGATATAGGGTTAGACTGTTTATTTGAAATGTTTCTACCTTTCTTCGGTAGGCCTGTATTGCTATGAACTTCCCTCTCATGACAGCATTTGCTGTGTCCCATAAGTTTTGGTTTGTTGTGATTTCATGTTCATTTGTTTCCAGAAACGTTTTTATTTCTTCCTTGATGTCATTCTTCACCCATTCATTGTTTAATAGCATGCTATTCAATCTCCATGAGTTTGTGTGTTTTTGAGTTTTTCCCTTGGGGTGGGTTTCTAGTTTCAGTCCCTTGTGGTGAGAAAAAGTGCTTTTCATGATGTCAATTTTGTTGAATTTGTTCAGGCTTGTTTTGTGTCCTATGATGTGGTCTATCTTTGAAAATGCTCCATGTGCATTTGAAAAGAATGCATATTTTGCTTCTTTGGGATAAAAGAAGCAAAATATGCATGCTAAGTCCATGTGGTCTAGGACATTGTTCAATGCCTCGATATCTTTGTTGATATTTTGCTTGGAAGATCTATCCATTTTTTAGAGTAGGGTGTTGAAGTCCCCTACTATAATAGAGTTGCTGTCTCTGTCTTTCTTGAAGTCCTCCAATATTTTCTTTATGTATTTGGGTGCTCCTATGTCGGGTGCTTATATATTTATAATGTTTATGTCTTCTTGGTGGATTCTTTCCTTGAGTATTATGAAGTGTCCTTCTGGGTCTCTTTTTATGGCCCTTGTTTTGAGGTTTATTTTGCATAATATGATTATTGCTACCCTAACCTTTATTTCCTGTTCATTTGGTTGGAATATTTGTTTCTAGTCCTTCACTTTCAGTCTGTGCAGATCTTTTGTTCTGAGGTGGGTATCTTGTAGGCCACACATCTGTGGGTCATGTTTTCTTATCTATTCATCTATTCTGTGTCTTTTGATTGGAGCATTGAAACCATTATCATTTAAGGTTATTATTGGCAGGTATTTGTTCGTTTTTCCCTCCTTTTACTTGTGTTCTTCTGTCCTTTACTCTTTTACTTTCTTTTCTTATACTACTCCATTTAGTAAATCTTGTAGGGGTTGTTTGATGGAGATGTATTCTTTCATCCTTTTTTTGTCTGGGAAACTCCTTATTCTGCCTTCCATTTTAGTTGAGAGCCTCCCTGGGTAGAGTAATCTTGGTTGCAGGCCTATGTTTTTCTTTACTTGGAATATCTCTTGCCATTCTCTCCTGGATTGGAGTGTTTCTGTTTGAGAAATTAGGTGCCAGCCTTATTGGAGTCGATTTGTATGTTATTTCTTCTTTCTCCCTTTGTCTTTAATACTTGTCATTTTAATTATGGTATGTCTTGGAGTTGGCCTCTTTGGGTTAGTCATCATTGGGACTCTGTTCTTCATGAACTTGCATGGTTTTTCCGTCTCCAGTTTTGGAAAGTTTTCTGTCATTATTTTATCAAACAGGGTTTCTATCCCTTGTTTTTTTTTCTTCTCTTTCAGGTATTCCTATGATTCAAATATTGTAGCATTTCATGGTATCTTGGACTTCCCTTAAGCTATCTTCATTTTTTTAGTCTTTTTTTTCCATGCAGCTGCTCTACCTGGGTGTTTATTTCTACCTTGCCTTCCAGATCACTGATTCAGTCCTCTACTTAATCCAGCCTGCTTGTAATTCCTTCTAGTGTGTTTTTTATTTCCAAAATTTGATTGTTCATTTCTTCCTGCTTGTTATAGGTTCTATTTCTTTTTTCATACTGTTGTAGCTCTCACTCAGTTCCCTGTAGTCATCTGTGAGTTCTTTGAGCATCCTTATAACCATTTCTTTTAATTCTATATCTGATAGTGTGCTTGCCTCCATTTCATTTAGTTCTTGTAGTGGGGAGTCTTCCATTGCTTTTGACTGCAGGTTCTTTTTTTGTCTCCCCATTTTAGGTGACTCTTTTTGTTTGTTTCTGTGCTTCCTGATGTTTTGCTTTTCTAACTGTCTTTGTAGGGTGAACTTCTATGTTAGGAATTCTGTGGGATTCAGTGGCATGGTCTGTTTGCTCTCTTTGTCTGGATGCTCTAGGTTTGTCCTTTCTTCTGTTTGTGTGGGTTCTCTTATTTTTCTTGGCTTTTTACCTTTTGGAGGTTCCTTTGTTGGTGGGTTCTCTCCTCCTATGGGTATACTCATGTTTGCAGCTCCCAAGTATTCTTGTTTGTGATCAGTGGCAGGTGGTAGGCAAAATGGATTAAGACAGGGGGAGAGTATTCTATGGGATTTAAAGTACCAACAAGTAGAGAAGAGATAAGAGATCCTTTAGATAAGTATAGCGTTAACCATCACGTTTCATCTAACCAGCCACTTTTTTATAAAAGGTGAAAAAGAGATAAGACTCTTGTTAGGGGAGTGGAGGATTGTGAGCTGAATCCAGAAAGCAGAGTGCTTTTGTGAGGTTAGATGATGACATATAGTGAGAGTAAAGGATAGAAAGTAGGCACAGTGTATCAGAGAATTGAGTTAACTGCAACCATAATATGCTGAGGAATATAGTGAAATGGGGTAAGATCAGAGAGGTGTTCTGGGTAGTATTTGCAATTGCATGGAAGAACAATTATTTACAATAGTACTGGGAACAACAATAATATGACGAGAAATATATGATTTGCATCACAAGAATAGAAAGTACACGATCAAGAGTAGTGTATTATTGGAACAGCAGTGAAGTAAAAGAAGGAAATTTAAAATACAATATGAAAGAGAGAATCAGGAAAACCGGTCAAACAGTCCAATTTAACAGAGAAATAAAATGAAGAAAACTAAACAGAAAGAAGTAAAATAAAAAATACTAATAAAATGAAAGAAGTAAAAATAATGAAATATAATAATAATACAAATAAACAATGAAATGCCAGTTCTATGGGATAACAAAGTGAAATTTGTCTCATTTCCTCAGTTTTTGGGGTGAACCTTGTGCTCACCCTTTGGATCTGTCTCTGGACCTTTCAAAACTCCAGGTCTTATTGCCTCACTTGGGGGAAGGAAAAAAAAGAGAGAGAGGAAAGAATAAAAATAAGCCTCTTGCTGACTTTAATCCCACTGAGCAAGTTCTGCTGGTCTTCCTGGATGCCACAGGAAGGGAGGGGCTGGGCTTCACTTTTCTCCCTCCTATGCTTTTTGTGAGGATGGAGACCATGGAGACCAGGTCTGGATCACAATATTCACAGTTGCCCAGCCTCCAGCCCAGGTCCTCCATGAGCTGCCAGGCTCCTACTGTCCATCTGCACCAAGTCACTGCCTTCAATCCACCAGTTGTGCTGAGGTCCATGTGGTGCTCTTCTTCTTTGCCTATTGCGAGTGCATGGGGCCGCAGCCCATTGCAGGGCAAAGGTACTACCAGTCAGCCTGTGTATGAGGGGTGCAAATCAGCTGCTGAGCTATCCTCCCTAGTCAAGTGCAGGCAAGTGGCTGAAATCAGCTCCAGGTAATGGGTGCAAATCAGCTCTTGGTGAGAGGCCAGAATCATCCACAGAGCAAGTGGTGCCAGTCAGCCTCTGGGTGAGAGGCTTGATTCTGCTGATAGGCAAGCAGTGTGAGCCAGCTGCTGTGCCAGAGTTCCTTAAAAAGCAGCTAAGAACCTTTTTTGAGTAAAAGCCTCTTGTTTAAGCCCACCATTCTTTACAAGAACTGCTTTACACACAGCCCAACTTTCTAACTATCCAGGTTAGAAAGACTGGAAATTATCCAGGTCAGAGTCTGGCACAGCCTGACTGTTCTCCCTTCTCCAGGTATCACCCAGCTCCCCAATTTCTCTGGTAATGACCTAGCTAGCATCCACTGTCCCGAGGGGTCAACAGCACCCCTGTGTGTCTCCCACTTCATCTGTATTTCCCCCAAGCAACTTCAAGCACCCAGGTCCCTCCTGGTGCCACACTGCCCTCCTTGCTTTGGTAGGGGTGGGAGCTGATAATCTAACTCTCCTCCAAGTATCCTGAGTCAGGCTCCAGGCCAGGGGCAACAGTAGCCTTGGTCCCTGTGCAGATCCCAGGGACCTTAGAGTCACAACACTATATCTGCACTGTCTGCTTTTCAATGTCCTCTACAATTTTTGGTCTTCAAACTTCATATAAGATGGGATTCCATTGGCTGTTCACTCTGTTCCTAAGAAGGTTGGCTAGGTGTTCCAGCTGGGCACAGGGAGAACTGGGCTCCACTCCCACCTACCTTGCTGCCATCTTAAAATTTTCTTTTTCTTTTTCTTTTTTTTTTTTTTAGTATCTTTATCTGGTTTTGGAACTAGGTAATGCTAGCCTTGAAAAGTGACCTTGGAAGTCTTCCCTTCTTTTGAACTTTTAGAAAAAGTGTTGAGAAGAATAAGTGATAGTTCTTTGAATGTTTGGTTCAAATTACATGTGAAGTTATTCAGTCCAGGATTTTGTTTGTTGGGGGTTTATTGTTTCAATTTTGTTGTTTTTTATTAGTCTGTTCAGATTATCTGCTTTTTCTTGATTTAGTCTTGGAAGGTTTCTAGGAATTTCTAGGAAGGTTTCTAGGAATTTATCCATTTCTTCCACATTGTCTAATTTCTTGGCATATAGTTATTTATAATATTTTATTATAGTCATTTATATTTCTGTGGTGTCAGTTACTTCTCATCTTTCACTTCTGATTTCATTTTTTTAGTCTTTGTCCTTTTTTCTTATTGAGTTTTGTTAAAGTCTTACCAATCTTGCTTATCTTTTTACACAAGCAGAACTTGTTTTCATTGATTTTTTTTTGTATATTTCAGAATCCATTTTATTTATTTCTTCTCTGCTCTTTATTATTTTCTTCTCTCTACTCGCTTTGGGCTTTGTTGTTATTTGTCTAGTTCTTTAAGGTTAGATTGTTTATCTGAGGTTTTTGTTTCTTGATGTAGGCCTGTATTGCTATGAATTTCCTTCTCTGGGTTGTTTTTGCTATATGTTATACAATTTGGATTGCTGTATCTTCATTTTCATTTGTCTGACATTATCTTCTGATTTTTGCCTTGGTCTCATTATTAACCCATTCTTTGGTAACATGTTTTTTAACCTCCATGGCTCTGCATATTTTTCCATTTTTTTTCTTGATTTCTAATTTCGTACCATGTGGTCAGAGAAGATCCTTGATATGATTTTAATTTTCTTAATTTAACTGAGACTTGTTTTATGTCCTAACATGTGGTATATCCCAGAAAATATTTCATGTGCACTTGAAAAAGAAGTATATTCTACTGCTTTAGAATATTGAAATGTCCAGGTTGAAATGTTCTGAAAATATCAGTTAAATTCATCTGGTCTAGTGTGTCATTTAAGGCCACTGTTCCTTCATTGATCTGTCTGAATGATCTAACCATTGTTGTCAATGGGGTGTTAAAAGTACCCTGCTATTACTGTATTACTGTCACTCTCTCCCTTTATGTTAATCAATATTTGCTTTATGTACTTAGGTGCTCCTATGTTGGGTGCATAAATGTTTACAAGGATTATATCCTTCTGTTGGCTTGATCTGTTTATCATTAAGTAACATCCTTCCTTTTCTTTTATAACAGCTTTTGTTTTAAAGTCTCTTTTGTCTGATATAAGTATTGCTACTTATAGCTCTTTATTTGTTTGTTTATTTCTATTTGCATAAAATATCGTTTTTCCATCCCTTCATTTTCAGTCTGTATGTGTCTTTCTTTCTGAGGTAGGTCTCTTGTGGACAGCATATATATGGGTCTTATTTCCTTACTCATTTAGCTCCCCTATATGTTTTGATTGGGCCATTTAATCCACTTACATTTAAAGTGATTATTGATAGGTACATATTAATTGCCATTTTATTCTTTCTTTACAAACACTTCTCAGTTTTTTAATGTTTTTCTTCATAAATAATCCCTCTTAACATTATTTGTAATACTGGTTTGGTAGTGATGCAATCTTTCAACTTTTTCTTGGTTGGGAGGGTCTTTATTTCTCCTTCAATGTTAAGTGATAGCCTGGCTGGGTAGAGAAGTCTTCATTGTAGGTCCTTGCTTTTCATCATTTTGAATATTTTGTGCCAATCCCTCCTGGCCTGAAATGTTTTTGTTGAGAAATCAGCTTACAGTCTTATGAGAACTCTTTTGTAGATAACTGTTTTTCTTTGCTTTTTTCTTTTTTTAATATTCTCACTTTGTCTTTAATGTTTGCCATTTTACTTATCAGGGCTCTTGGATTTCCTGGAATTGTGTGTCTTTTTCCTTCACCATACTAGAGAAGATTTCAGTCGTTATGTTTACAAATAGGTTCCCAATCCCTTACTCTCTCTCTTTTCCTTCTGGTACCCTTATTATATGGATCTGTGGTGCTTGGCATTGTCCCAGGGGTCCATAAACTGCTTTACTTTTTTTTTGCTGTTATGATTTTTTCTGCTGCTTTGTCTTTTAAATTGCTGATTTGATCTGCTTGTTCATCTAATCTGCTATTGAATCATTTTAGTTCATTCCTCATTTCAGATATTGTGTTATTCATTTCTGACTATTTCTTTTTTTATAGTTTCTATGTCCTTTCCTATATTTACTATCTTTTTGTTGACATTCTGAGTTCATTTATTCTTCTAAGTTCCTTGTACATCTTTGTAACTACTATTTTGAACTCTGTTTCTGGTAGATTGCTGGCCTGCATTTCATTTAGTTTTTTTTTCTGTAGATTTCTCTTGTTTCCTCATTTGTGGAATGTTTCTCTGTCTCTCAATTTTAGCTGCCTCTCTGTAATTTTCCTGTGTATTAGGTTGATCTGCTATGACTCCCAGTCTTGGTAGGGTGACCTTATATAGTAGGTCTTTTATGAGGCTCAATAGCTCTGTCTTTCTGATCACCTGTGCTAGGTATTCCAGTAATGTTCTTTATGTGCTTTATGTGAGTCTTCTTGTTGATGAGTCTTGATTGCTGTTGGCCATCTATGGATGGGTTTGACCTTCAGGTTGGCTGACTAGAAAGGCTGACTCCAATTACAATGTATGAGCTACTGTTCAGAGGCTGACTGAACAAAGCAAAATTTACCTGGGCAGGTTCTGGTTCTTCCCTTTATTTTACTGTTTGTGGAGCTAATTGGATCATGCTATGATTTAGCCTGAAGCCTGACACTGGGTGTGATGGTTCTGGGTCTTCTTGAAAGGAACTCTGGTCAGTATCAGACATTGTCTCTGACTTCCTGGGCTACCTGTTAGGAGCTACAAAGTGATCCACTGTTTGTGGCTTCATCTCCTGGGCATGGGTGCACACAGCATGAGCTAGGTTGCACACTAAAACCAATTCCCATCAACACCAAGCCTAGAAGACAGTCAGCAAAAGCATAAGGCACCTAAAATTCTGCCTCTATTTACTAGATGCCTGTTAGGCTCAGACACTGAAAGGACCTCTAGTGGCATGTGACTTGTGTGAGATAGTTTCTCAGTGAGTTACTAGATAGGGGCAAGTGGTATTAAACAGAATAATACAAATTCAAACTCAGTGCCAGTGCTGGGTTTGAGGCCACTCAACAAAAGTCCCAGGTACACCGAGTCCAGCTGCCACCTGCCTGGGACCTGAAGATGTTTGTGGTGGGGCAGTGTCTCAAGAAGTCAGGGTGAGTCCTGCAGAGTTTATCATGGTAAAACCAACCAAGATTTGGCCATATGGAATGAAATCTCTGTATAGAAATGTTGGCACTGGCTGGGCATGTGAGGAAAACAGCCCCCACCCTAAAGCCACACAACTCATTTTTTCCTAGTTTATCTCTGCCACCCCTGAGTATGCCTGGTCTTCTGGTAGAGCCTTCCAAGAAATTCTGTCCTAGAGGTCCAGGCTTGCTGCAGCCAGCTAACTCCTCCACAGGATGCAAGCTCAGCAGAGCAGAGCCAAATGGAGTTGGGAGAGTGAGATCAGTGTATTTCCCATGTCAGGGTGGCATTGGTTGGGCATGAGGATAGGAAAGATGTCCCTTGCCCTAGAGTCAGTCTTTCCTTATGCATCTCTGATACAACCTGAGTGTGCCCAGACCTCCTCAAGAGCCCTCTAAGAAAGTCTGCACTGTGAGCCCAGATTGACCGCAGCTAGCAGACTCTTTCACAGGGAGTTAGTTTGGCAGAGCAAGGCCAGTGGAAGTCAGGAGTGTGAGCTAGTGCATTCTCCCAGGTTGATACTATATGTAGGGGAGGGCTGAACCAAGGAAAAATCGTGTCAGTGGACAGTGTAGGAGAGGGACTCACCACAGGGACCCTATTGGCTGTCCCTTCAGTTCTCTTCTTGCAACTATGCCACAAAGTCTCTTTCAGTATGACTCCAGTTTTCTCTGATCTGCCTTCCCTCCACTAGAACACAGTATGAGTGGCTGTGAACAAGATTTTATGTGCAGACCCTTTAAGAGGATGCTTGGTTTTTAGCAGATTCTTGTCTTTCTGGGTAGACAGAATCCCTGCTGCTTTGCATAGCCAGGTGTTATGCAGGCTCCCCTTTCCAACTCTGGTGCCCTGGGTTGGAGAGCTTACATGTGGCCTACATACCTCACTCCTCAGGGATAACCCCCGAAGCCAAGATATTCCCAGGTACACCAAGTTTTTGAACTGCCACATGTGGGGCATAGCCAGCCCTTTTTGCATCTATGCCCTTCCTACTAGTCTTGATGTGACTTCTTTGGTAAATCCTTGGTTATAAGATTTCAGTTGAGCTAGTCTTCAGTTGGTCACTTAGGTTGTTTATTCTATAATTTAGTAGTAATTCCAGTTTGTCCCTGAGAGAAGTTGAGTGTAACTTCTACTTACTTCACCACCATCTTGCATTTTATGTGCATTTCTTTTTTTTTTTTTTAAGATTTTATTTATGTATTTTAGAGAGTTGGGGAAGTGAGGGAGAAATAGAGGGAGTGAAACATCAGTATATGGTTGCCTCTAGCACACCCCATACTGGGGATATGGCCTGTAACCCAGGCATGTGCCCTGACTGGGAATCAAACTGGCAGTGCTTTGGTTCACAGGCCTGTGCTCAGTCCACTGGGCTACACCAGCCAGGGCTTATGTGCATTTCTTAATTGATTGTCTAGTCTTTACAGAACAATTTAAAATATAGTAATTAAAAAGGCATCTCTGTTTTCATACTTTATAAACATGCTTCTAGTGTTTCATTATTAACATGGTGGTGGCTTTTCTTTGCATGTATTTACACACACACATATATACACACAAATACACACACATATATATGCATAAAATGTTGCAGATGTATTGAGTTTTATGTCAATGCTTCTTTTTTAAAAATTAGTGATGGGAGCAGAATTTTATTAAATTATGTTGTGATATATATGATTTTACCTTTTAATCTATGTATGTAATAACTTATATGATTTATTAGTGATGGATCATAATTGTATTACTGAGAAAACCTGTCAGCTTGTGCTGCATTTTTCTTTCAAACTGCTGCTGAATTTTATTTACTGATGTTTTTAAGGAACTTGAATTCATATTTATAAATGAAATTGATGCAGAATATACTTTTTCTACCATTTTGTGGTTTCCTATTTCAAATATACTAGTTATATTTAAACAGTTATTGATTTTTAAAATTTATTTAATCTTATTTTTCTATGTCTGCATTGATATAAAGCTTTTTTCTTTGGTTACTAATTTTCTGTTGTATCAATTTGTTTCTTGATGTTTCTAATTTATTTAGTTATTATATAATTGTTTTTATTTTAATTTTAAATTTGTTTTCTCAGCTTTGAATTGTGTTCTGTGTGTCAGTGTTTTGCTCCTGATGCCTTTATTTTTAAGAATGTTTGTTCTGTTTAAGTTCTAGAAAAAACACTCATTTCAGGGAATTCCTTTCCATTTATTGGCTTATATTATCTTATAGAATGGAAGCATTATCTGTTTAACCCATGCTCTTTCTCCTCTTCACACTTATTGCAGTGGAGTTCTTACATAGTTGCTATCAGTGATGTACTGGGCTGACTGGTAAGGGTCAAATATTTACATCTCTTCTCAACTTTCAGTGATGTCATTTTTGCAGAATAAATTCACTGTGGTGGCACTATTTATACCATGGTTAATTATGAAATTCTACAAATTGATTGTTTTCCCCAAGAGATCTTGCTGTTTATACAATTACTGCCCAGCCCGAGTTACCACACACACACACACACACACACACACACACACACACACAATGAGTTACCATTACATATATATATAGAGAGAGAGACAGAGAGAGAGAGAGAGAGAGATACCATGATACCCTACATATTGATATTGTGTGTGTGTGTGTGTGTGTATACCAATATATATTGATACCATGTAATCAATTGCTATAATATTGCTTTTTGTCACATTTGTGTTATGAGCAAGTCTATTAGATCCTTGTTCTGATAATGTGCAGCTGAATTCATCTGGACATTCTGTCATCTTTATTTGACTTCCTCCTTAGAGCTTTATTTTGGAGTCAGAATAGTGTTTTTCTTTTCTAGAACTTTTTTTTCTTTCCCCAAGAGCTTGAAAAGAGTAAGGGAAAGTAGCCCTTCTGTACCTCAATAAGCTAATTCACTTGCAGTATCTGAACTTTGCTCTGCCTTCAGCAATTTGATTAAGGGGTGTGTGCTTGAGTTTACTCCTTCTGGCTTAGGGCCTTTCTATATCTTATTTGGGTTACCTTCAGGTATAGAAATTTCTCCTCCCATGTGCATTCAGGAGGATCCTCAGAGCATTACAAAATCTGCTCCCAGAGTTCCCTTCCCTTGCTTCATCCATTGCTCTCAAACAGCTGTCCCCTCCCTTCCAAGCAAATAAGCAGCAATATGAATAAAATCTGTGGCTGTGGGTCCTACAACTTCTACTTTAGAAGTAGGAAAAGGAGTTCTTCACCTGAGGTGCTCTGCTTACCTTATCTAATTAGGGCATCTCGCTACCTCAGAACCTACTTTCTGAGTTTTTGTTTATTTTTTGTTCTGTCCTTTGGCTAAATACCTGTTTATGTATGGACATTAAAACTCAAGGTAATTCTCATTTTCTGAGTAGGTTCTTGCCAAATTTTTGGTTTTTGAGCCTAGGTGAAACTTTGGGGTGTTAAAAAGGGGCTTCTAATTTTTAGAGATTTTCTTATTCCTCCCCAACTTCTGTCCAAGTACCTACATATTCCTTTCTGTCTAAGTCTCCCTCAGTTGTAGGATATTAATGAAATTTTATTCTGAATTTTTCCACTTTGTTTCCCCAGACTGATTCTGAAGGTCATGGTTAAGAGGCATAACAATTTTCAAAACTGATTTATCTTTCTCTTTCCTCATTCAGACTTTGCAAAGATGATGACCTAAAGTTGTGCTTTTCCCCTGTGCAGTTTTGTGTGCATGTGTGTACATAATGTGTTTGATACTGCATACTCATGTTGAATTCATTTTGTTAGATTTTAGCAAATAGATGCTATAGCATCTTGTTTCCTCTTACCATTTTCCTGATATCTCCTTCTTCTAGTTCCATGTTTTAATAACATTGGTCAAAGAAAAATGAATATATATCAATAATGTTACTGAGTGTATAACACAGAATTGGATGAGTGTTTTTCTTACCTTTCTCTATTTACTCAAATAAGGCTGATTCAAGTGGAAGAAGATATGGGGCTTCAGGTTAAATGCATTCTTACTGGTTTTATTTCACACAAGCCTTTCAAGTGACTATGAAACTCAATTTGGATTGGAATTGTTTTGTGGGGAAAACTATAGTTTATTGACTGTGTATGATAAGATATTAAGATTTGCTATAGCTCTATTATACAACATGAAAATCTCCCAATCAGTTATCTACTACCATACCTTGTCATGCACATATTTAGATCAAGTAATTTTTATCTGTCGAAAATGCACTTATTCATTTACAAAATGTAACTAAACATATCTGACAGTTATTACCATTCTAATTCTGTTGAGCAAGTTTTCATATTCTGTGAGAAATGGGAAAATATAAAAATGCTAGCTCCTGTTGCTATTAAAGCAGACAAGACCTATAAGCATTTTCCTATATAACCTTTGGTACCTGGTGAAATTTGATAGGTTAAATAAATTTGACAACAACAGAAATTGTGTACCTTTCCCTGAGTTCTCTGCCTCACACTGGAAGAGAATAAAATGCTAAGCAGAGAATTTTGAAATTAGTCCTCCAGTTTTGATAAGTTTGATCAATATATGTTGTGACCTACTTGGGTCAAGCTTTTTACACACCTTGTATCATTCAATCATCAATGACAACTTGAGATACAGGTATTGTGATCTGATTTGACAGGTATGGAAATGGAGGCTCAGAGAAGTGGTAGAATTTACTGAAGCTCACAGACTAATAAGGGTAGAGTCAGACTTTTAATTTCTGTTTCTCTGAACCCTTTTTGTTATTCTATAATACCTCTACAAAGAGTCAGTTGTCCTTGGAAACTGCAATTATTGTCAAGAATGAATTACTTAGAAGCCACAGTGATTCAGACTTAAGGCCGCTGTAGTTGAAGAGACTTGTTCATTAGGTGCTCTCTGATGACTATAAGGAGGCTAAAAACTGGTCTATAATTAATTTTAATGGCAATGGACAAGAAAAAATTATTCTATCGCATTGTTTTTAAATAATTAAAAATTATTTTATTGCATTGTCTTAAATATTCAAAGAAGCAAACAAACCTATCAAGACAGTAACTTTGTATCTTTGTCAATATCTGAAGCATGCATACCTGCTCCACCTGGAGCACCGAATGTCATGAAAGTTCACACTAAAATCACATGCAACTATTTAGTTTGCAGTACCAGTATTAAGAAATGGATTTAAAAATCAACAAAACAAAATTTAAAAAACTTTATATACTATAAATTCATGCATGTACTTTTTCCCATTTGATATAACCAGTTTTATTTACAAGATTCAGTGCTTTAAATAAAGTGAATTATTCAAATGTTTAAAAATTAAGGTAATTTTAACCTATTAGTGCTAAAAATAAGTTGTATCCATAACTTACATATATGCACACACACCATGTACTTGGAACAAAGGGCATGAGGTGAAAATGAAGACTTTACTGTTCTCCAGGCTCATCTCTACATATAAAAATACAGGAAAATAGTCTTTTTGTTTTAATGAATTAAGTTTTTATTTTGTTTCCTCTCTATAAGAATATGGTGTCTGTGAAAAGAGTAAACAGAGAACTATTTCTCTGAATATCTTAAGTGTGTTGACACTAAAAGTTGGCTTCCAATAATTTCATTAAAGAAACATGGAGAAAAAGACAGATGTCAAGTCTTGCATATGTAATAGAGAATCCCTCTGCTCCCTCAAGTTAGAGTGCAAGATTGAGCCAGATTATTTAATGTTTGTGGGAGAGGGCTAGGAGGTCAAGGCCAGGGAGATCTCACCCAAGGAGCCTGGAAGATGATTACAGGATAGAAGTATCTGCACAGAACAGATACACACTAAAACATTCATGGCACACTTAGCATTTCTATTTGAGGTGACTTTTTGTTATTAAAACACTCAGGATCTTTGGGTGCACTCGTAGACTAAGGAGAGGTACACCTTTGTTCTAGGACTGTTGCTTGAGGGTTGTTGAGAATACATTACAACATGCCATTTGTTCCACTGTTTTCACAGTTTCACCCTAGTCAAGGTTGGCTAGAAAAAATCTAGACAGAAAGATAATGACTTCCCAGAGAAGGGAGCAGATAACCATATATTGCTCATTTGATGGATACAAACAATAATACCAAATATTTATCGTTAAAGCATGCCTTCTAATAGAAATTCTCCAAATTTATTTTTCCTAAAATGTCAGCTCATTAAAAATCCACTTCACTTCTACAAGAAATTGAGTATTAAAATTAGACATAAAATTTTGAAAAACAATAAAATAATGACAACTTTATAATGTCTGACAACTGAAACTTATTTGGCATAGGTTTATTTGATGAGGGTATTTATTCGTGATGAGTCTTAATTATAAAAGACTAAAATTCAAACTCATTTGTAATGGATCCAAAAATGTCACTAAGTACAAGCATTTTCTCTTCTTTCCTTTAGGTGTGAAGGATAAAACTAGTTTCCTTTAGATGTGGTAAATTATATTCAGTTGCCTTGAGCCAGTTGCAATCTCATGGGTCATGCACTGACTACAAAGAACATTTTTGGTGCCCAAAATGCTTCATTCTACTTGATTCCAAAGAGCACTATTAGAACCTTGGATTCTGACAAATATGCACGTGGTCAGATTTTTAGAATGTTGAATTTTTGTAATCCACTGGCCTCATTCAAGAGAGTATTAGCCTGAAGATAATGAGACTCTTTTCACTGAAAACATAAGTTTCTTTGCTTAGTCATATTGATAAAGCACATTACCAGATGTCAATAAATTTCCAAATTTTAACTTGTTTGTAGATGGGTCTAAACTTCATTGTAATATTCTGTGTTGAGGTCAATGACTAAAGGAAAATTATTTCAATCTCCTAAAAACAAACTGACTAATATGGTAGTGATAAGAAAATACACATAATGCATTTTCTTTCAAGCTACCACAACAGATATGTAGAAAAGATATGACAATTTTAGCAGTAACCTTATTTAGATTTATAATGGTTTAGGATTCTTGGATGAGTCTTAGTATGTAGAAAACAAAAAAAAATAAAAATAAAAGAGGGAGGAGGGCAACACTTCAAGAGCTAGTTGGAACGCCTTTATTTTAAGTTCTTCTTATAGTTCAGGATGTCCAATATAAAAAAAAACCCATAAATACAACATCAGGGAATAAAGGTCAGCTATCTTATACTTGTTCCAAAAGTTAAGAGAGGTTGATTTATTTGCAAATGAAAAAAACATGTTGAATAGATAGAAATTTTTGTTTTGCTTAATTTTTCTTTTAAAAATTACTGACTACCTTGACTACAACTGTGGCTTATGAAAGGGAGAGCCAGTGTGATCCTTGTTCTGCCTCAAAATGCTTTTTTAGATGTCTTCCTAATGTTCTTTTTATTCCTACACATTTGGCACTAATTGTGCTTAGGGTTTTGGATGAGGCTGGAATGCAGAAGAGACAATAAACTATATCACTTAATAAAGCATTCCCTTTTCAGCCTGATTCATGGATGTATGGCCCTCTGGATTTGATCCACCTGCCCTGGAAGAGCAGTAGCTATGGAAGAGCTAAGATGGAAACCTTCAAGTGCAGGGCCACATGTGCAAACTTGGAGCCCTTTAGATTGGGAAAAGGAGCTCAAACTTTAAAATTAGCCCAAGGAACAGTGGATCCCCCAATGCATTTTTTGAAGTGCTTTCCACCTTTAGTTTAGATATTTCAAGGGAAATTTAATCCATATGCTTTGGGGCTTATGGATTTAACTCATAAATATTCTGCATTAAGGACTGCCAAGCTCTGCACTCACTAAAATCAAATGGGATAACAGTGCAGAAAGAGGAAATGTGATACTCAAAGGTCCATCACCCAAAGAAGGAAAAGAAATCCTCAAGTTCAAACCACTGTCTATAAATAATCATAGAGTAGTAATTCATCCTATAATTCTGTAGTGATAAAATCCACCACTTATGATTGTATGTGGCACATAAAAGCATACATACAATAGATATATGTCCTTCTCAGAGAAATATTACAATGTGTGGTCGTTCTTGTCATCAATTCAAAAATAAATAAATAAATAAAAACTCCAATAAGGAGATAGAAGTTTCTACTTATTTTAGCAGCTTTTGAAATCTATACAGACTCTTCTTTTTCTGTCTCTTGCCCTCTGTCTCTGTTTCTGTCTTTAACCACTACTGGGACTCTGCCAGGCCACAGGCTGAGAATCTCTTTACTCTCTGTGTATCTATACTTAGCCAAATAATTTTGACCAACTTTATTAAGTTGGTCTATTCTAAACAATATTTTCCCAATGTAAAATATTACATTATGGTTGTGTTTTTTTCCAAACTAAATCTCCCTTCCAATGAGATTACTTTATGCCTTCCTAGGGGGGCTGTGCACTCCCTATAGATGAAGAATCTGTGTTGTGCTCACTGCTTGGAATAGTTCAAAAGAGAGCAGCTCAATGAGAACAGTAGTATAGTTTCCATTATTCATTTATTTTTTCTGTAATATTATACATTAAAAATGACCAGCTTCTGTACACTTTTAAACAAACTCTGCCTTTCAAGGCAACATGTGATTTTAATATTTGCTGTGTCATAACATCTGTATTTAGGAGTTTTCAGAATAAAAAGGGAAATCATGGTCCATTTCCAAATGAGTTTGAATTTCTTGTGCCAATAGCACCTAATACCTGGAAGGATCTGAGGGCACCTATTATATACCAAAGACACTTCCACTAATAGAGAAGCCTTTGGCATAATGATTATATTCACATTCTTGTATTATAGAAAGGAGAAGTAGAGAGTAGTGCAGGGTAATATATCAGATAAGATTTGGGGATTCACATACAACTGAATTCTCACTTTTAGTGAGGGCAGACAGTAGTGCCATGATGGACAAAGCCAGTAGTACACAATGAAGATGGCTTGGGCTAATATTATCATTAGGATTTAGTCCCTTAGCATTTCTCATCTGAAAGAATGCAATAAAATTATGATGTTTGTTTGTTTGAAAGTGTAATGAAAAATATGAATAATAATCAAATTGGGCAACTGGAAAATAATATAAAATATTATATAACTATGCTTTAAAATACATAAAGTCTTAAACCAAATGTCCAAGGATTTTTGAGTTGTACAAAAGAACAACATTGCATTTTCTTTCCTTCATAGGAAAAGATTATACATCTATTTGTAAGCCAGAGCAAGACAAGTAGGTGCCAAAAGACAAAATCAACTAGGATTGTTCTTTTATTTCTGTAGTACAAGTGGTGCTTGGTATCAGGAGGTGCTCATTTGCTTCCACTGTTCACTTTTACAATTAGAAACACCAGCAAGGAATCTGCTTGGGGCCAACATGGGAACTGCACATTGCTTGTAACCCTCAATTTATCCTGATAGGTATGGTGATTTATTGTGGTTTAACAAACCTTCAGAAAAAGGACAGCAGGGGTAAATGATGAAAGGAATAAAGAGAAACCAAGTAAGTAAAGAATATTTACTGGTTTCTGAGCTGCTGAGAGCCACAAAATCCCTCTACTGGTTTCAAGACAAACAGATTCACAAGGAAGGAATTGTACTTCATAGTACCAGACTCAGACAGTTTTAGCTTGAGCAGCCAAGCCCTACTCAGAACTTTGGCAAAGTTCCTTAGATTACTCCACCAGCTGTTCCTACCCCTTCCCCACCCACAGCCTCCAGGTATCTAACTGCTTTTGAGCAACTGACTTCAGCCCTACCCTAACCACACAAAGCAGCCTTCTTCACATTGCCATTTCACTGGTAAGCCCTTCATGATGTTGGTGTCATCATCTCTAACAATTGCACCCCTATTTTTTCAAAGGGCAGTTTGAACTTTAATATACTCCTCTGTCTGTCAGACTGATTGATTGATCGATTGATTAAAGAAGTCTATTTGGCTTTGAAATGTTCATTTCTATTTTTTTGTAATACTTCTATGAGGCTATGAGGCTTGCAATACTTCTAGTTGACTTTTTCACATTTTAAAGCTGACTGGAAGTGGCTTTTATTCAGCCTTGTGTAGGCTGCCCTTTTATTCTCAGAAATGCTTTAAATGATTGAATGGAGTGAGAGCCCCAAGAAGTATAAGTCCCTGTGTAATATGTACTAACTTCATTCCTTTAATATGAGCTTTCTCCTTTCTTTTCTTTTGATTCAAACCATCTTCATCTAGTACCCTGGGTCACCTGCCTTCTTCTCCCACTTACAACCACCCCATTAATCATTAAGCCCTTAAGACAATGAGGTTCTGGAGGGCATCAAATAATCTACAGAACAAAGCTTAGTGTCTGTTGAGCACAGAGACACAGGTTTTATCAGACTAGAGATAACAACTAGGCCTCAGTTGTATTTCAGCTCCCAGCTAGAAAAGCCTTGAAACCAGAGGATGTTATGCCATGGCTGACATCAGGACCGGATGCAATAACTAATGACCCCCTATCATTGCACTGGCCAATCATTAGAGACCACAACCCTGACTAGGACTCTAAACTTCCTTAGTCATCATGATTAATGATTTCTCCCTTATATAACCCATCCCCTGAAAGACATCAGGGAGCCTTATCTTTGAGCATTAGTTCAGCTATATCTCTGAGTATGGACCACTTTCAAAAAATACACCTTTACTTTCATTGTCACAAACTCTTGTTCCTGTCTTATTGGGCTTTAATGTGTGCAGGCAACCAGACCCCTACAATCTGATAACACAAGGAGAAAGGATCTTAGTAATGCAAAGTACCCTTCTAAGCTGGGAGTGACTGCATTTATTGACAATTCCAGTATCATTTTGAGGTTTACCAAACAAGAGTGGCCTGTGGAAAATGGTGGATGTGGGGAAAGTAGTGGCACAGGAAAAAAGTCTGGGGAACTCTTAGCTCAGAAAAAATAGGAGGCTGCTGTGGCCACACTTGGAAGAGAGTTAGATCACCAGCTCCCTCCCCTACCAGAGCAGGGAGAGCAGCCCGGTACCAGGAGCAATGTGGATGCTTGAAGTCACTGGGGGGAAGAGAAACTAAGTGGGATACACACAGAGGCAGTGCACACCCACTGGGACTGTGGACACCAATTAGGTCATTACCAGAGAAATTGGGGGATGAGACAATACCTGGAGAAGGAAAAAGAGTTGGGCCATCTCAGATCCTAACCCAGATAGTATCCAGTCTGGTTAGAAAGGTGGGCTGTGTGAAAAGCCAGGTGTTGTTAAGAATGGTGGGCTTAAACCAGAGGCTTTTACACACACACACACACAAAAAAAAGGCTCTCAGATGTTTTTTTAAGGAACTGTTGCACAGCAGCTGACTAACAGCACTCACCCAGCAGTAGAATTGAACCCCTCACTTGGAGGTTGACTGGCACCATTTGCCCTGTGGCTGATTCTGGCCACTCTCCCAGTGGCTGATTCACACTGCTTTCCCCAAAGCTGATTTGAGCCACCAGCCTGCAATTGACTTGGGCACTCACCCAGCAGCTGATTCAAGCTGCTCACTCAGAGATTAGTGTGCACCACTTGTCTGGCGGTGGGCTCTGGCCACAGTGGCCTTAAAAGAGCAAGGAGGACGCAGACTGCACAGACCTCAGCACAACTGGTGGATTGAAGGCAGTGACTTGGTGCAGATGGACAGTAGGAGCCTGGCAGCTCATGGAGGACCTGGGCTGGAGGCTGGGCAACTGTGAATATTGTGATCCAGACCTGGTCTCCATGGTCTCCATCCTCACAAAAGCATAGGAGGGAGAAAAGTGAAGCCCAGCCCCTCCCTTCCTGTGGCATCCAGGAAGACCAGCAGAACTTGCTCAGTGGGATTAAAGTCAGCAAGAGGCTTATTTTTATTCTTTCCTCTCTCTCTTTTTTTTCCTTCCCCCAAGTGAGGCAATAAGACCTGGAGTTTTGAAAGGTCCAGAGACAGATCCAAAGGGTGAGCACAAGGTTCACCCCCAAAAACTGAGGAAATGAGACAAATTTCACTTTGTTATCCCATAGAACTGGCATTTCATTGTTTATTTGTATTATTATTATATTTCATTATTTTTACTTCTTTCATTTTATTAGTATTTTTTATTTTACTTCTTTCTGTTTAGTTTTCTTCATTTTATTTCTCTGTTAAATTGGACTGTTTGACCTGTTTTCCTGATTCTCTCTTTCATATTGTATTTTAAATTTCCTTCTTTTACTTCACTGCTGTTCCAATAATACACTACTCTTGATCGTGTACTTTCTATTCTTGTGATGCAAATCATATATTTCTCGTCATATTATTGTTGTTCCAGTACTATTGTAAATAATTGTTCTTCCATGCAATTGCAAATACTACCCAGAACACCTCTCTGATCTTACCCCATTTCACTATATTCCTCAGCATATTATGGTTGCAGTTAACTCAATTCTCTGATACACTGTGCCTACTTTCTATCCTTTACTCTCACTATATGTCATCATCTAACCTCACAAAAGCACTCTGCTTTCTGGATTCAGCTCACAATCCTCCACTCCCCTAACAAGAGTCTTATCTCTTTTTCACCTTTTATAAAAAGTGGCTGGTTAGATGAAACGTGATGGTTAACGCTATACTTATCTAAAGGATCTCTTATCTCTTCTCTACTTGTTGGTACTTTAAATCCCATAGAATACTCTCCCCCTGTCTTAATCCATTTTGCCTACCACCTGCCACTGATCACAAACAAGAATACTTGGGAGCTGCAAACATGAGTATACCCATAGGAGGAGAGAACCCACCAACAAAGGAACCTCCAAAAGGTAAAAAGCCAAGAAAAATAAGAGAACCCACACAAACAGAAGAAAGGACAAACCTAGAGCATCCAGACAAAGAGAGCAAACAGACCATGCCACTGAATCCCACAGAATTCCTAACATAGAAGTTCACCCTACAAAGACAGTTAGAAAAGCAAAACATCAGGAAGCACAGAAACAAACAAAAAGAGTCACCTAAAATGGGGAGACAAAAAAAGAACCTGCAGTCAAAAGCAATGGAAGACTCCCCACTACAAGAACTAAATGAAATGGAGGCAAGCACACTATCAGATATAGAATTAAAAGAAATGGTTATAAGGATGCTCAAAGAACTCACAGATGACTACAGGGAACTGAGTGAGAGCTACAACAGTATGAAAAAAGAAATAGAACCTATAACAAGCAGGAAGAAATGAACAATCAAATTTTGGAAATAAAAAACACACTAGAAGGAATTACAAGCAGGCTGGATTAAGTAGAGGACTGAATCAGTGATCTGGAAGGCAAGGTAGAAATAAACACCCAGGTAGAGCAGCTGCATGAAAAAAAGACTAAAAAAATGAAGATAGCTTAAGGGAAGTCCAAGATACCATGAAATGCTACAATATTTGAATCATAGGAATACCTGAAAGAGAAGAAAAAAAAACAAGGGATAGAAACCCTGTTTGATAAAATAATGACAGAAAACTTTCCAAAACTGGAGACGGAAAAACCATGCAAGTTCATGAAGAACAGAGTCCCAATGATGACTAACCCAAAGAGGCCAACTCCAAGACATACCATAATTAAAATGACAAGTATTAAAGACAAAGGGAGAAAGAAGAAATAACATACAAATCGACTCCAATAAGGCTGGCACCTAATTTCTCAAACAGAAACACTCCAATCCAGGAGAGAATGGCAAGAGATATTCCAAGTAAAGAAAAACATAGGCCTGCAACCAAGATTACTCTACCCAGGGAGGCTCTCAACTAAAATGGAAGGCAGAATAAGGAGTTTCCCAGACAAAAAAAGGATGAAAGAATACATCTCCATCAAACAACCCCTACAAGATTTACTAAATGGAGTAGTATAAGAAAAGAAAGTAAAAGAGTAAAGGACAGAAGAACACAAGTAAAAGGAGGGAAAAACGAACAAATACCTGCCAATAATAACCTTAAATGATAATGGTTTCAATGCTCCAATCAAAAGACACAGAATAGATGAATAGATAAGAAAACATGACCCACAGATGTGTGGCCTACAAGATACCCACCTCAGAACAAAAGATCTGCACAGACTGAAAGTGAAGGACTAGAAACAAATATTCCAACCAAATGAACAGGAAATAAAGGTTAGGGTAGCAATAATCATATTATGCAAAATAAACCTCAAAACTGTTGGGAACCGCCCTGACTGGTATCAGAGGCTGAAACCCCCGCCTAGCTAAGGCTAAGGGAACGCCCTTGGAACTGTGAGCCAGCAAGGAGACAAAAGCTTATCTCCCTGGCAGGAATGCTGCTTCTGCTGCTGAACCCCCAAAAAGCTTGGTCGGTTAGCCAAAGACGGGTAAGATTCCCCACGGGGGAACAACCCAAGCCAGGCACGATCACTTTGGGAGGCCCCCCAAAAGAAGGACTTGGGGGGCTGCAGCAAAAGGGGGTGATGGACCCTCACTCCTCGGCTTTGACAAAGTCTGAGTTCTCAGGGTCCGGAAGAAAATCTCCTTATCTCTCGGTGGCCTTAGTTCCCGCGCTCCACCTAAGCCTGAAACAATGATGGGGTAGTACAGCTCGGTACTGGGAAGTGCGGATTTCCCGGGGTGATCAGGCCTAAGAAAGAACATGTAAATTACTGTGAAACCTTCTTTGTTCAAGAATGCTCTCAGTTGAATGAGAAGGGTCTTAGGAGGAAGCTAGTTTGTTCCTCAGCCTTACAGCTCTTTGACCCCCAACTCAATAGACCGGCAGAGTTCTTTGTTTTCTATAGTTCCTTACTTCCCCTGGTGAGTGCTGTACTTTACCTGAATTATTATGCAGGATGAGCCTAATAAAAGCAGGTATGGACGGTGGATCGGCGCGCTCCCCACTAGGGGGGGTGGCCATTCTGTCCCTACTTCCCCACAGAAACTAGTCTGTCTCTGTGCATGTGTTGTTTTTTCTCGCGTGTTTATCGTCGAGCCATCCACAGTGTTCCGTGGTCACTGCTGGCCGGTGACCCATGCGCAACACAAAACAAGGGCCATAAAAAGAGACCCAGAAGGACACTTCATAATACTCAAGGAAAGAATCCACCAAGAAGACATAAACATTATAAATATATAAGCACCCGACATAGGAGCACCCAAATACATAAAGAAAATATTGGAGGACTTCAAGAAAGACAGAGACAGCAACACTATTATAGTAGGGGACTTCAACACCCTACTCTAAAAAATGGATAGATCTTCCAAACAAAATATCAACAAAGATATCGAGGCATTGAACAATGTCCTAGACCACATGGACTTAGCATGCATATTTTGCTTCTTTTATCCCAAAGAAGCAAAATATGCATTCTTTTCAAATGCACATGGAGCATTTTCAAAGATAGACCACATCATAGGACACAAAACAAGCCTGAACAAATTCAACAAAATTGACATCATGAAAAGCACTTTTTCTCACCACAAGGGACTGAAACTAGAAACCCACCCCAAGGGAAAAACTCAAAAACACACAAACTCATGGAGATTGAATAGCATGCTATTAAACAATGAATGGGTGAAGAATGACATCAAGGAAGAAATAAAAAACGTTTCTGGAAACAAATGAACATGAAATCACAACAAACCAAAACTTATGGGACACAGCAAATGCTGTCATGAGAGGGAAGTTCATAGCAATACAGGCCTACCGAAGAAAGGTAGAAACATTTCAAATAAACAGTCTAACCCTATATCTACAAGAACTGGAGGAACAACAACAAAGGCAGCCTTTTGTAAGTAGAAGGAAGGAACTAATCATGATCAGATTCTATTCAATGACATAGAGACTGAAAGCACAGTCCTAAGAATCAATAAATCCAAGAGCTGGTTCTTTGAAAAGATAAACAAAGCCAACAAGCCTTTAACCAGACTTATTAAGAAAAAAAGAGAGAGGACCCAAGTAAACACAATTAGGAATGAAAGAGGAGATAGTACAACTGATATCACAGAAATACAAAGATTTGTAAGAAATTACTATGAAGAAGTATATGCCAAGAAATTTGAATACCTAGGTGAAATGGACAAATTTCTAGAAAAATATCATTTTAATCCAAAACTGAAGGAAGAAGAAACACAAAGCCTGAGCAAACCAATAACAGCTGATGAAATGAAAGCAATAATCAAAAAACTCCCAGCACACAAAATCCCTGGACCAGAAGGTTTCACAGGAGAATTCTACAAAGCATTTCAGAAAGAGCTAACCCATATCCTTCACATACTATTCCAAAAATCCACGAAGACAGAATACTCTCAAATTCTTTTTATAAAGCCACCATATCCTAATTCCAAAACCAGATAAAGATACAACAAGAAAGAAAACTTCAGGCTAATAACAGTGATGAACATAAATGCCAAAATCCTTCATAAAACATTGTCTAATCACATCCAGCAACACATTAAAAAGATCATATACCATGATCAAGTGGGATTCATCTCAGGGCTTCTGTGATGGTACAATATTCACAAATCAAAGAACACAATACATCACATAAAAGCAAAGACAAAAATCACATGATCATATCAATATATGTGGGAAAAGCACTTGATAAGGCACAGCACTCATTTATAATAAAAACACTCAGCAAAGCATGAATAGGGGGAACATTCCTCAACATAATAAAGGCCATATACTAGAGACCTACAGCCACCATCATACTCAATGGGCAAAAACTTGGAGCTTTCCCACTAAGATCAGGAACAAGAGAAGGTTGTCCAGTTTCACAACTTCTATTCAACATAATATTGGAAGTCCTATCCACAGCAATCAGACAAGAAAAAGAAATAAAAGGTATCCATATTGGAAAAGAAGAAACAAAACTGTCATCATTTACAGTTGACATGTTAGTGTACATAGGATATCCTATAAACTCCACCAAAAAGCTCTGGACATAATAAGTGAATTTGGCAAAACAGTGGGATACAAATCAATATTCAGAAATCAAAGACATTTTTGTACACCAACAATGAAATATCAGAAACAGAAATTAGGAAAAATATCCCATTTGATATAGCAACAAGAAAAATAAAATACCTAGGGATAAACCTAATCACAAAGGTAAAAGACCTGTATTCAGAAAACCATAGAACACTGAAGAAGGAAATTAAGGAAGACAAACAAATGGAAGCATATACCATGTTCATGGATTTGAAGAATTAACATCATCAAATATCCATACTACCCAAAGCAATATAAAAATTCAATGCAATCCCTATTAAAATACCAATGGCATATTTCACAGATATAGTACAAACACTTCAAAAATTTATGTGGAACCATAAATAACCCTAAGTAGCTGCAGTAATTTTGAAAAGATGAACCAAATAGGAGGGATTGTGATATTTGATATCAAACTATATTTCAAGACCATGGTAATCAAAACAGCCTGGTACCAGCATAAAAGCAGACACATAGGCCAATGGAAGAGAACAAAAAGCCCAGAAATAAACCCAAGCCTCTATGGTCAATTAATAGTTGACAAAGAGGGAAGAAGCATAAAATGGAGTAATAGTAGCCTCTTCAAGAAATGGTGTGGGAAAGCTGGAAAGCTATATGCAAAAAAAAATTGCATCTGGATCACCAACTTACACCATAGATCAAAATAAATTCAAGGTTGATAAAAGACTTAAATACTTTAAGTTGTGACAGCATAGAAGTACTTCAGGAAAACATTGGCAGAAAAGTCTCAGTCATTCCGTGCAGCAACATCTTCATTGATATGTCCCCTAAAGCAAGGAACATAAAGGGAAGAATAAACAAATAGGACTTCATCAAAATAAAAAACTTCTGCATGGCCAAAGAAAACTTCATTAAAATGGAAAGAGAACCAATTAAGTGAGAGAACGTGTTTGCCAATGATACCTCAGACAAGGGTTTGATATCTAAAATGTATAAAGAACTCACGTAACTCCACTCTAGAAAGACAAAGAACCCAATTAAAAAATGGGCAAAGGACTTTTACAGACACTTCTCCAAGAAGGTCATACAAAGAATCCAGAGACATATGAAAAGATGCTCAGCATTGCTAGCCATCAGAGAGATGGAAATTAAAACCACAGTGAGATATCACTTCACACTGGTCAGAATGGCCATCATAAACAAAGCAACAAACAACAAGTGCTAGGGAGGATGTACAGAAAAGGGAACCCTAGTTCATTTTTGGTGGGAATGCAGAGTGGTGCAGCCACTATGGAAAACAGTGTGGAATTTCCTCAGAAAACTAAAAACAAAGTTTCATTTTAAAAAAACGAAACTGCCTTTTTTAAAAAAAATTAATTTGTATTTTAAAGGTTTTATTTATTTATTTTCAGAGAGGGAAGAGGGAGAAAGAGAGAGAGAAACATCAATGTGCGGTTGCTGGGGGTCATGGCTTGCAACCCAGGCATGTACCCTGACTGGGAATCGAACCTGCGACACTTTGTTTCACAGCCCGCACTCAATCCACTGAGCTACGCCAGCCAGGGCTCGAAACTGCCTTTTGATATGGCAATTCCACTGGTAAGATTATGACCTAAGAACCCTGAAACAACAATCCAAAAGAACCTATGCACCCTGATGTTCATAGCAGCACAATTTATAGTAGCCAAGTTCTGGAAGCAACCTAAGTGCCCATCAGTAAATGAATGGATCAAAAAACTATGGTACATTTACATAGTTTTTAATAGATTTAGTTTTTGGATGCAAGTTTGGTTCAATATTTGCAAGTCAATTAAAATAATACAGCATGTAAACTAAATGGAGGATAAAAATCATATGATAATGTTAAGAGATGCATGAAAAGTATCTAACATAATTGAGCACACATTTACAATAAGAACTCTCAACAAAGCAAGAATAAGGAGAACAATAAACACCATATTAGACAATCCCACAGCTAACATCCTACTCAACAAAGTAAAACCAAAACCATTTTCCTTAAAATCAGGAACAAGAAAAGGATGTTTACTTTCATCTCTGTTATTCAACATTGTACTAGGATTGTTCACCACAGCACTCAGACAAGAAGAGGAAATAAAAGGCATATAATTTAGAAAGAAAGAAGTAAAACTGTCATTATTCACAGGTATTCTTATGCTCTACATAGAGAACCCTGAGGATTCTACCAAAAAACTACTAAAACAGATTAACAAAATCAGTGAAATTGTAGGATACAAAATAAATATTCAGAAATCAGTTGCATTTTATACACCAACAGTAAACTATCATAGAAGGAAATCCTTCCATTCCCCCCTCTCTAAAAATGAATAAATAAAACCTAAAAAATTAAAAAGGAAATGTCCATACTACTTAAAACAATATATAGATTCAACACAATTTCTATCAAAATATCAATGATGTATTTTACAGAACTACAACAAATAATCCAAAAATGTTAAAAAACTGTGAAAGACCCCAAAAGCCACAGGAATTTTGAAAAAAGAACAAGTTTGAACATATTATTATATATGATATCAATCTATACTACAAGGCCATAGAAATAAAAACAGCATGATATTCAAATAAAAAGAAACACATATATCAATGAAACCAAATAGATAACCCCCAAATAAGCCCACACCTATATGCTCAAATAATATATTATAATGGAGGCAAGAACATACAGTGGGGTAAAGATGGACTATTTAATAAATGGTATAGGGGAAGTTAGATAGATACATGCAAAAAAAGAAACTAGATTACCTTACTTCAAATACAAGAATAAACTCAAATTGAAGACTTGATTGTAAGATGCAAACACATAAAAATTTTGGTAGAAATATTGGCAGTAAACTTTTTGACATTTCACTTAGCAATATTTTTTTCAGACATATCTCTGAGGCAAAGGAAAAAATAGACAAATGGGACTAGATCAAACTAAAAAGTTGTTGCACAGCACAAGAAACTATCAATAGAAAAATAAGACACCCTACTAAATGAAGATATTTGTCAATGATACACCTGATAAGGGGTAACATTAAAAATTTAGAAAGAACTCATACAAATTAACACCAGAAAAGGAAACAATTCAATTATAAAATAAGCAGAGGACCTGAATAGACATTCTCTAAAGAGGGCACACAGACATTCAACAGACAGATGAATAGATGTTCAATATCACTAATCATCAGAGAAACACAAATCAAAATCACCATAGATGTCACCTCATACCAGTCAGAATGGGTATCATCAATAAGTCAACAAACAATAAGTGTTGGTGAGCATGATGGGAAAAGAGATTCTTGTCCACAGTTGGTGGGAATAGAGGCTGGTGTAGCCGCTGGTGTAAAACAGTATGGAGGTTCCCGAAAAAATTAAAAATGAAACCACCTTATAACCCAGCAATTTAACTTTGATCATATATATGAAGAAATCAAAAAATATTTTAAAAGAATATGTGCACTCTGTGTTCATTACAGTGTTGTTTACAATAGCCAAAATATAGAAGCAACCCTAGTGCCCATCAATAAACAAGTGTATGAAAAAGTGGTGGTACATATATATAATGGAATATTACTCAGCCATAATAAAGAATGAAATCTCACCTTTAGTGACAGCACAGATGAATCTAGAGGGTGTTATGCTATGTGAAATGTGCCAGTCAGTGAAAGACAATAAACTATATGATTTCACTTATATGTGGAATCTAAAGAATAAAAAATAAATAAATAAAACAAACAAAATAGAAACAGACTCATAGATACAAAGAAAAGACTGATGGTTACCAAATGGGATGAGGTATATTGGAGGGCTGACTGAAAAAAGTAAATGGATTAAGGGATACAGGTTGGTATTTACAAAGTAGTCAAAAGGATGAATACTACAGTATAGGGAATATAATCAATATTATTGTAATAAACATGTATGGGGCTATTGTAAATTGTGTTGCCATGAACATTGGGGTGCATAGTTTCTTTTGAATTGGTGTTTCAGGATTCTTAGGGTATCATTCCAACAGTAGTATTTCTGGGTCAAAAGACAGTTCCATTTTTAGTTTCTGAAGAAATTCCATATTGTCTTCCACAGTGGCTGCACCAGTCTGAATTCCCACCAACAGTGCCCTAGGGTTATCTTTTCTCCACATACTCTCCAACACTTGTTGTTTGTTGATTTGTTTATAAAGGCCATTCTCACCAGTGTGAAGTGGTATCTTACTGTGGTTTTCATTTGCCTCTCTCTGATGACTAGTGATGCTGAGTATCTTTTCATATAACCAAGTGCTAGAAGCAACCTAAGTGCCCATTAGTAAATGAATGGATCAAAAAACTATGGGACATTTACATGATGGAATACTACGCAGCAGAAAGAAAGAAGGAGCTCCTACCCTTTGTGACAGCATGGATGGAACTAGAGAGCATTATGCTAAGTGAAATAAGCCAGGTGGTGAAAGACAAATACCATATTATCTTACCTATAAGTGGAACCTAATCAATAAACAAAGAAACACGCAAAATATAACCAAAGGCATTGAAATTAAGAAAAAAAGGACAGTAACCAGAGAGGAGGTGGGAGGGGATATTGCTGGGAAAAAGGTGAGGGGTTTTCAGGAACAGGTATAAAGTACACATGGACAAAACCAAGGCGGGTGAGATCGGGGTGGGGGGTGGAGATGGCTGGGGTAGGGGTAGTGGTGGGGGGAAAATGGAGACAACTGTGCTTGAACAAAAATAAAAAAATGAAAAACAAAAGGATGTATGGTGCCAGACTAGTACTGAAAATGATGATGGGGAACTTTATAAAATATGTGGTTGTCTCAACTCTATGCTGTATACCTGAAACTAACATAGAATAATATTGAATTTAAACTGTAATTGTATAATAAAATTTAAAAAGAAACTCACACAAAGCAGATATAGTAAATATAGATGCAAAAGTATAATTATTTGCATAATATGCTATTAAATACCCCAAATAACTCAATAAATCAATTGAAATATATTAAAATATTATTTAATAAGGAGCTAGTTAGAAAATTGTATAAAATCATATCCTTCTTATGTGCAAGCAACGTTCAATCAAAAATTAGGTTGGAGTAATAATTTTCTTTTTCAGTGTAAAAATAATAATTACATATTTTAAGTGTAAGTTACCTATTTATAAAGGGCTTAGAAGAAAATGTAAATGTTAAATCATGTCATATCGTATAGAGATAGTGAATTTTGAAAAGATTCATTCATTTATGCATTCACTCAAAAATATTTATTGAGGGCATATTATATATCAAGCACTGCTCTAGGCTTTGGGAAGACAGCCATGCACAAAATAGACAAAAGTAGCTGACCTCATGGTGGGGGGAATCTAATTAGGGAAGACAGACCATATAACATTGTGATGATTATGAGCACCATGAAGAAATGTAGATAGAAGCTGCTAAAGAGTTAGATAAAAATGTATTATTTCAAAAAGTATGGCAACAGGGATGATCAAGGAGGGCTTCACTGATAAGTTATATTTAATCTGCTACCAAAACAAGTAAGGATGTAAGCCATACACCAAGTTTTTAATATGGGAAAGGATTCAGGTATTTAAAAATAGCATCTAGGCCTAATGTGGTTTATGTGAAGTAAGAGAGAAAGTAATAGGAGATGGGTTAAGAGAGAAAGCCAGAACTGAACACACGAGGTCTATTGTCCATTGTAGGACTCTGGCTTACACTGTGAATGAGATGGGGGGTTGTGAAAGGTTTTCAGCAGAGAAGAGACATGCTGTGAGTATATATTATAGGGATCACTTATGTTAATAATCTTAATACTCAGCCTATGCAATTTGATTTGGAAATTTATAAAATGATTCTAAACTTTATCCTTAAAAATCCAATGTACAAGAGTAGCCACCAAAATTATGCAGATAAAGAGAAAAAAAGGTAATATCAGTCAAATCAGATCTTAACCATATCATGAAGCTCTAATAATTAATGTACTTTGATACTGGAGTAGGTCATGTAAACATGTGGCTTTCAGCATTTGATAATATTAAAATTCTAAATCAGTGCAGTGCTGAAAAGTTAAATGTTAATAAATAATGTTATAAAAAGGCTAGACATTAAAAACATAAACAAAAGTACTTTGAAGAAGACCTATGAATCCTTATATTAAAATGAATTTCAATTCTTTAAAAATGTGCACTTAAAAATAAATTTACAGAAGATCTAGAAGACAATATAGGGGAAATGTATGTGTCCCTATGGGTGTATGTGTATATTAGAGTGCAAGCAATCTTTATAAGCAGGAATCCAAACCACCACATTAAGCAAGAAAATATTACATATTTTCTAGTACTAATTATATTTTACTAATATATAGCAAGAATATAAAAATAAAATTAAAATATAAAATTTAAAAATATATTAAACAGGCATTATTGACTAGAGATTAATTTATTTGAAATAGAACATTATCAATAGATAAGAAAAATATTAACCTAATAGAAACCAAGGAATAAATGGCAAATTAATATTGAATAATTGGTTCAACTCTACTTTTGAATTAAAATATTCAAATAAAAAAGATAGTAATGTCCAGATAGTATGTTGATAAAAAATCATTTAAAATAATTGGTGATATCCAGGGCTAGGAGGATGTGGGAAATGGGAATTATCCAGTGATCAGACATTTCCATGATGCATTGGTATAATATATACAAATTTTAACTGTATTTACCATTTAATGAAAATTGTGCACATGAACCATATAGATTATTGAGACATAGTAAAGATAAAATACAAATCCAGAATTTAATACATAACAAGTAAACTTTCAATTCAGTGAGAAAATAATGTTTTATTTAATCATTAATATTTGAAAAATTGTTCATCAAGCCCTGGCTAGTATAGCTCAGTGGACTGAGCACGGGCTGCAAACCAAAGTGTTGAGGGCTCAATTCCCAGTCAGGGCACATGCCTGGATAGCAAGCCAAGTCCCTACTTGGGGGCACACAAGAGGTAACCACACATTGATATTTCTCTCCTTCCCTTCCTCTCTCTCTAAATATAAATAAAAATAAAAAATCTTTAATAAAAAATAATTGTTCATAAATCTAGAAGAAAGTTAGACTGGACCCCTACCTTAGAGTTCACCAAAAAATCAAAAAACAAAAAAGAAAAACCCAAAATAAATAAATAAATTACAAATACATTACAATTTCAAATACCTATAATGAAAAGGTGATTTAAAAAGTAATTTACCCCTGGCTGGCGTAGCTCAGTGGAATGAGTGTGGGCTGGGAACCAAAGTGTCCCAGGTTCGATTCCCAGCCAGGGTACATTGCTGGGTTGCAGGCCAGAACCCCCAGCAACCGCACATTGATATTTCTCTCTCTCTCTCTCTATCTCCCTCCCTTCCCTCTCTAAAAATAAATAAATAAATCTTAAAAAAAAGAGAAAAGAAAATCTTTCCCTTTAAAAAAATAAAAATAAAAATAAATAAAAAAATAAAAAATAAAAAGTAATTTACTTGTTGACTATATAATGATCCCATTGCTAGAAATTTACTACTGAGATACATTAGCAAATTGTTTTAAATATTGTTTGTAATTAAAAAAACTAGATACCCAAATATTAATCAATACCCATCTAGTACAATTTTTAAAATATACATCCATACTACAGAATGATATACAGGCACTTAAAAAAATGAGGATCATCTGTGTTTACATGCAAAGATCTTATATCTGTTTTATTTAATGAAAATAGTAGAGGAAAATTTTAAAAATAATTTTCAGTATGTAGGTGTAAATTTTTATTTTATATAAGTTTTAAAAAATGAATTACACATAATTACTATATTGATATTAAAAATAATAAAAATAATAATACCCAGCACTTATGTAATTATGTTCATGTGCTACATACTCTTTTAGGCACTTAAATATTTGAGCAACTCTAAAAGATAGGTATTACTAATAGGTCTTTTGTGAGTCAGAAAGCCAAAGTAAATTGCCCATGGTCTTAGTGAATGATGGAGCCAGGATTTAGAACCAGACAGTGCAATTCCAAATTCTGGACTGTGAGACATTGTGCTATGTACACACACACATACTTATATCCTAGATAAAAGATTATTAGTTGTAGTTATGAGGAGTAGAAAAATGAAAGTTGGGTACAGGAAAAAGGAACACTTACAGTCATTTCCTTACTTTCTGTACCTGTTTGATTTTTTTAAACTATATGTAGATTTTAAATTTTCTTCATTAAAAAATTAAGAAAACTTAAAAGAAAGAAGAAAAAAGAAAAGGGATTCCAAGCGTCCTCAGGAACTCTAGGGAAAAACTGATCCCAGCTGGCACAAATCTCTCTACAATATAGAGCAATGAAACTTGAAGTAGCTGACCTTGAGAGCAGCAGGCTCTTTGCTTTTTCGCCCCCTTTCCTGAGCTTCTGTATGAGACTGACTTGCTGGAGCAGAACCTGGGCGCCACTGTGTTGCATTTCCTATCAGCAAAGAGATCAGAGAAGGATGCTGCCCTCTCTATCATGTCTCTTCTATCAATCGATTGAATTCTCTCCCTTTCTGTGTGCTTGACACCATGATACCCAGGAGCTCAGAGAGTAATGCTGGTTTCCAAACAAACAACAATGCCAGGGACTGCTCACTTACCATCCCTTGGGAAGGAAGGCCTGAGAGCCAGCACTGGTCAGCTAAGTCTCTGGCACAGGAGCTTGGTTTCTTTGGCAGGGAAGAAGTAGCCATATGTCTCCAGGCACCAGTTAGTTGGCCACCTCCAAAGGAGGAGTTACAGTATCCATCACTAGAGGACTCAGGTATCAGGCATGCTGGCAAGCTCCTGGCTGCTACCTGAAACCTCCAGAACACTGCATTGTTTTTTTCCAGGTTCTGAGATAGAGGTTAAAAGAGGCGACCAGGCCATTATTGTTTGGCTGCAGGGAAATAAAATCAGCCCTTTTGCAAATCCACAGTTAGTGTGAACTGATAAAATATCCGGTGCAAATGGCAAAAATAAAAGGACTTTGTGTGTTCCAAATCTGTCTTCCCCTATGCACTATTCAATAATGGTTTCCCAAAATCTTGACTTATGTTCTCCAGTGAAATAATAGATGGGTGCAAATTAAATCCTAACCCTTATTCATAGAGCTGAGTGTCTAGAAAAGTTACAAGGAGAGAATATAAAATTATGTTTATAAGGGTGTGTGTGTGTGTGCAAAGAAGTTACTATACTTTTTTTTCCCCCAACAAGTGAGAAATCAGAGAGTGAAGCTATATTTATAAGAAAGAGGTTTAGGAAAGAAAGTACAAAGGCAGTTCACATGGCCTCAAGAACTTTGGGAAGGGAGTTCAGAAGACAGGAGCTGTTTATCCAGATATTATTGTTCTTTAAAAATCCAAAATTAATTAGACATATTAGATTTTGCTCTTTTTCCTTTATAAAAAATTATTTAAGTTGGTCTAGATCAGTGATTATCAAACTCATTGGTCTCCAGACCACTTTGTAATCTTAAAAATTATTGAGTACCTTGAAGAGCTTTTATTTATAAAAATTATATCTATCTATATTGACCATATTAAAATTACAAATGAAAAATTTTTATTACTTAATATTTTATTAAAATAAAATTAACATCATATAAATAACATATTTTATTAAATTAACTATATTTTCTTAAATAAAAATAAAATTATCAAGGAGTGGTATTGTTTCACACAGCTGAATTCTCATATTTTCTTTTGCATTCAATCTGTTGTGCTTTGGTGCTATTATGGCCTCTAGGAAACTTTACTGTACACCCTTATGAGAATAAGAATTTTAAAGAGACAAATAATGTTTCTTAATATGAAAATATTTTTGCTTGCAAAGACCTTCTAAAGAGTTTCAGGGACCCCAGTGTGATTAACAAGAAGGCAAATAAGTACAGTAGTCCCCATCTTGTCAGTGGGGGATATGTGTTAAGATCCTCAGTGGATACTTGAAAAACATGGATAGTATTAGGTCCTATATGGAGTATACTGTACTTTATTAAGTAATATAAAAGTTACCTGAACATAAGCACTGTGATACCATAATAGTTGATCTAATAACCAGGAGGCTAAGAGATTAACAGGTGGGGAGCACATGCATCCTGAATATGCTGGAAAAAGGGGTAACTCATGTCCCCAGTAGGACAGAGCAGGTTCATGCAAGATTTCATCACACTACTCAGAGTGGAATGCAATTTAAAATTTATGAATTGTTTATTTCTGGAATTTCCTATTTAATATTTTTGGACCAAAGTTGACTGCAGGTAACTGAAACTATGGAAAAGGAAACCATGAATCAGTGGGGACTGGAAATTGGAGTTATGTATGCTAAAGTCAATGGGGTTGTCAGATTAAATAAAGTGTTACTAGCACTAATATATATACTGTGTATAAACTACACACTGGAAGATGAGTGCTCTGGGTTTGAGAAAAACCTACTATGATTTTGAAAATCAAGCCAAGTGAGGTAGTGTTTTGTTAAAAATCATGTAGGAAAAACACATGTCCAGTTAAACAACAATAATAACAACCTAGTTACCCTCATGCCCAAGGCCACAGTTTCATGGCTGGAAATTTCAAGGCTTCTAATTGATTCAATAATTGAGAGTTTGGGAACTTCAAGAATCATAAATCCAGTGCTGTTTAAAATTAAAATTGTATTTGGAGCTTTGTGTCAATGTCATTTTGCATAAATAACACCCAAACTTTAATTCAAATATAGGTTAAAATGCACAGGGCAGGTCTTTGTCTTTTGGTTGAGTTTCCTATTTACCTCTCGAGGATTTGTAAGGAGATGATAAGAAAATAGATTAAAAAGCCCACTGACAAGTTAGTGCAACAAAATATAATATGTATTTTTTGTTTCTAGCTCTTTTGATTTTTGGAGGCTCTGTGTGGGATAGATTCCATGTTAATGTCTAAAATCTGGCCTTCAGGGAATATGTGGACCACACAGAAATCTGACCTTCATACTCTTAAAAATATTAATACACAGTAATAAATTTAATGCATTCAAATTCAATAACAATTACTCATGAGGTCCTGAATCCTGAAAACACAAATTGGCTTGTGGCAAATAGACTCAAATAAACTTTCTGAAACATTGGATTATTTGCAGAAGAAATGTCTTGCTCCAGTAGCTGGAGGGACTACTACATATGAAGAGAATTGTGCAGGGCAAGAATCCCAAAGTAAAGAACACACATGGACACACACACAAACATGCATCCACATGAAAGTATTCTGAATTTAGGCATTCCTGTTGTGAATTTGTTTAACTCCAGATCTGCTTCTGTATTCATAATCCCGAGACAATATCAGAAACATTTCTAATCGTCCATTACTATTCAAGTGGTGAGTATCCAATAGAGCATGCAAGTATCAAGTTATAATGTTATATGCCAGAAATTTATATAATGTTATTAACCAATGTTTCCTCAATAAACTTAAATATTTTTTATCTTCACTGATAAGCATGGTTTAAAGTAGTTGTAAAACCTTTTGCAAGTTAATTTACCTATAATGGGTCCACCTTATCATAAAATAAATAAATATAACAATATATTCTTTGCACAGTTACAAAGGATTCAGTGAGATAAAATATGTCCAGAGCTTAGTTCATTGCCTGGTACTTAGAAAATACTCAGAGAATTCACTCTGCCCTATTCCATGCCCATATAGTTTAAAAGGACAGGGCAATCCACAACCTTAACGACCTTTGAACTTTGTATTTTGGCCTGATAAAGAAATGACTTGTCAGGAGAAATGTGAAATTGTTGTGTAGTTTAGAGAGGGGAAGAATGCTTCAACCATTACATAAGCATTTGTAACTGTTATGAAATGTAAGGTAAACTATACAAAAGCAAACCAGACTAAGTTAATTATTCAGTGTATTTGGTAAAGCAAAAATCTGCTTTTCTGAGTCTTAATAATGTGCAAATAGAAGTAAGTTTAGAAAACACAGGTACACAAATGAATTGGATGAATAGTCTTCTGACTTACACAAATTAACAGGTGAGAACCCCAGCTCCAGGATGGAATTTAGGAAGCCAGCAAGCCCTACACAACAGGGCTTGGGCCAGGCAGTCTGCAGTTTAAAAACAGTGCTTCCCATGGCTCAGCACAGTGCAGGGGAATGACATTGCTGCACTTGAACTTGAAATCCAGAATGGAGACTCTACTGGGGACAAAGGAAAATACACATATATAATTTCTTGGTGAATTTTATTTTTGGGTGCAATAGATTAATTAAAAGTATAGGCAATATTTATGACTGTTGACTATCAGAGTAAAGATGTATAATACACAAAGGAATTCTTATTGCTTTCTTTTTTTTTTCTTGAGTTTGAGATTCCTTACACACAAGGGAACGACTAACTGCTGTTTGGATAAAACTACTAACTTTTGTGTCTATTAATAATGGGATGGGAACCATTGCATGAGAAGCCATGGTTACTCCTGCTTCAATATAGATAGGGACAACCATCTTAGAAACTGCTGTATCCACACTGTTATATCAGTCAGGGCAGAGCCTCAATTTAAGAACAGTCCAATAGCCACTAGACATTAATAGATGCTTCATGTGCCCAAAGATGTCACATGAGAATATTGCGAAATCCACATTCAAAACAGCACAGGGTGGAGCCCCTAACACTAATCTTTTTCTAAAATCCTCACCCAAGAATATGTTTTTCTACTGATGAGAGAGAGAGAGAGAGAGAAACACTGATACAAGAGAGAAACTTTGATCATATGTTGTGTCCCACATATGCCCTGACTGGGGATGAAACCTGTAACCTAGGTATGTGTCCTGACCAGAATGAAACATGCAACCTTTTAATGTATGGATAACATTTCAACTAACTGAACAACCTGACAGGGTTAACACTAATTTTAAATTCCCAGAGTTTCTCCTTTATTTCAGCCTTGTACTTCTCCTTGGTTAGTTTTCTCTCTTCCTCTAACATCTATCTTGTTATTATTACTATCCAGCTCTTTTTTTATATTATGTTTTTCATTTTTCCTCATTTTTCTTCTCCCTCTTTATGTCCTTTGATAATATGAAAGAGGCCTGCAGCCTACTTTGTATTAACTGACCATAGCATAAACAAGTATTTAAAACAGATCTATCTCAATATAGCAAACTTGGCATCTTTCTTCAATCTGCCTTTACACCAGTATGTTTGAATACAGCCACTATATAGCCTGTAGACTTCCAAAATTCCATTTTTCTGGTTCTTGAACACTCAGCACATATTCACACATTTCAATATGCTGGTAGAAATTTCCTTTTAGACATTTCTGCCTACTGATATGTTACTATATTTTAAACCTCAGTTCATATGTCACTTCCTAAAAGAAGCCTTCTGCAATCCTCCTAGGTACCCTTCTTTAGATGGCCTCCATATTATCTCATTTGGCGATCTAATCAAATCTCTCTATTTACTACTTTTTAGTGAATAACACTCCAACAACAATCCTAGATATAACTATAATAACTATTTATAATATAACTACTTATTCTAATATTTCTACTAATAACTACTTATTCTAATAACTACTTATTTAATATTTCCTCGTGGGTTACCAGTTTATCCTGGAGAACAATAAGTTCCTGATAATATGTCAATAACTCTTAAATTTACATACTTGGATGCATGTGCATGTACATACATGCATGCATACATGTCTGCTCACACATACACATACAAGATGTTAATGGACAAAAGTTTCCAATCTCATACTCAAGTCTGGGTAATCCAATGCATCAGTTATTTTTAAAACCTCTATTTGACTGAGGCACACTTGTTACTCATCTCTGAGGAACCTGTACTGGATATCCATGAGAGCTTCGAGTCAAACATCTCTGAAGGAAGTGGGTTTTGGTAAGGAAGCATGAAGTGTGGGGTGCTCTGACATTCTTCTGACACTGTAATATTCTTTCTCAAAAGAGGCCTGCAGCCTACTTTAAAAATTCCTCACAAATCAAACTATCAAAAATACTACAGACATAACACAGACAGTGGTTTGTTCCAAGCCCAACTGCATAGGAAAGCAGAAGAGGTCAGACTGACACATATTGCCAGCACCCTCCAGATACAACAGGAAAAAAAAAAGGATTTATTTGTTGGAAGTTGCCATGGTAGTTTCCACAAAGAAGGTCTGTGCATATGTTGTCTGTTGGTATGGCTGCTGATGTTTTAAGAGGAGAACTTGCAAGCCCAAAGGAAGTTGAGGTACTTTATTATGTCCCTCTCCTTTGTGCAATAGGTTAGAGTGAACTAAAAATGGATTACTTATTGATCATTTTTAAAAGGTATTAAATTATGTAATCAGACTTGAAGCACTAATAGAATGTTGAAATTTTCTTTACTGTGTACATCACCTATAAGTTTGAAGCCAACTTTGAGTGAATGTATTTTTTTTCAATTATATAAAAAATCAGCCCTGGCTGATGTGGCTCAGTGCATTGGATGTTGTACCGCAGATCGAAAGGTTGCTGGTTTGGTTTCTAGTCAGGGCACGTGCATGGGTTTTAGGGCAAGTTCCCAGTTATGGGGCTGTGAGAAACACCTGATCAATGTTTCTCTCATACATCATTGTTTCTCTCCCTCTCATGCCCTCTCTGTAAAAATAAATATATAAACTCTTTAAAAAAATCAAATGAGCAAACACATCCTGGGTATATAGATAATAAAAAATGAAAGTAATAATTTACAGATCTATTAATTTATCAGTGAATCTCAATCTTGTAGTGCATCAACTTAATTTTTAAGTAAAAATTTTAAGTAAATTTTTAAAAAGTGACCCTTAATGAATTTGTGTTAAAGTATGTAAGGGAAACAGCATCTGGGAAGTTCAGCATAAGTTTGTTTCAACTATTGTCAAAGCTCCTCGATATGACCTTCAAGCTACTTTCTGGATTTCTGAAAGATTCATCTCTTTCACAAACTCTTTGCTTAAACTAAATCCTGACTGAGACATGATAGAGACAACTGATTAGTTATGTTTTCTAAATGAAAGTATTAATATCTTTATCTAAAATATGTATCTGCATAACAAAATAATGGATTTATTCCCAGTTTCCTTTCCTCTGCAGAGTAAAAAACACTGTTTTATGAATAACTTATAGCAATGTCCAACTTAAAATATTCTGGTGTGTTGAAAGCTACAACCACTGATGAATCATCATATTGATAAATGACCACACAGATTCAGACCACACAAGACTTCAAACTGAACCCAGAGTTAAGTCAAAGAACTGTCAAGCATTTAAATTTTTTTGTAAAAAAAAAGTGATTGTTGAATTCATATTTTAAGCTTATAATGTGAAAGGATTGACATGACTTAAATGTCTCTTCATGGTCCTTATGTGTTCTTTGACTCAATTCATAGTTGGATTCTATTAATTGACTGGTATTAGTTACAACAGAGTTATTTTTAAATAAAATTGTTATTTAAATTAATGCAGCTTTTCTTTCCTCAAAAAATTGTCAAAAGGTTATTTAACTTTTATATTTGTTTAATTCATTTTTATTAAAATTATTTAGACTTTCAAAATTCAAAAAGTGAATTATACACTAAAAATATACATAATATAACCAAAGGCACTGAAATAGAGAACAGGCTGACAGTGTCTAGAGGACAGAGGGGAGGGAATTTCAGGGGAATTTCAGGGGAAAAGGAGAAGGGTTTATAGGAACAAGTATAGAGGACACCTGGACAAAAACTAGGAGGGAAGTGGAAATGAGAGATAGGTGGGGAGGGCTGGGTGGGTGGGCAGGGATGGGAGTAAAAGATAGAAAATTGTACTTGAATAACAAAATGAAATTTAAAAAATAAATAAAAATATACATAATGTAAAAGTTAAGCAGGAGTTTAAAAATGAGTGACCAAGTTATTGAGGTCTGAGTAGTTATTTCTAAAGAGCTATCAGGGGCTATTATTGTTATTGCCATTACCAATTAAAATTTAGATCATACTACTTCCAAACAGGAAAACACTACTTCTAAACAGTATTTTAAAATGTTTGACTATAAGTTTTATTTGAGTTAAGGGTTTATGAATCAGATTATTGATTCCAATAAACCATACAGTTTGACTTCCTTTGTTATTTATAATTGTGCATGGACCAATAACAGCTTGTTAACTGCTCTTTGTTATTACTTTTTCCATGGAATCTTTGTCCAAGAAGCTGAATTCCAAACTTCATGATTAGGGCAAGTACTTTTCAGGCTTCAAGGGCTAAGGAGAGGATGTGTAAATCCTATTTCTCCTGACAATGTCAATCAAATATAACTTTTTAAAAAATAAACTTTATTTTTAGAGCAGTTTTAGGTTCCCAGCCAAACTGAACAAAAAAGCCCCCATATTTGTGACCTACTTTAGACACCCTAGATATGCACAGCTTTCCCCACTAACAACATCCCATACCAGAATGGTACATTTGTACTACCTTGAAGTCCATAGTTTACATTCAAACCATTGCAGTGTCCTACAGAGTATTTTCACTGTGCTAAATTTCCCCTATGCTCTGCCTTTCCACTTCTCTCTTTCTAAGCCATGGAAACCACTGTTCCTTGCACTGTTTCCATAGTTTTCCCCTTTCCAGGATGTCATATAGTTGGAATCATGCAGTATGTAGCCTTTTCAGATTGGTTCTTTCACTTACCAATATGCTCTTAAGTTTCCCTCATGTCTTTTCATGTTTTGGTAGCACATTTTTTTTATTGCTAAATGATATTCCATTATCTGGATGTGCTACACTTGATTTACCTAGACACCAGCTGAGGGACAACTTAGTTTACTTCCAAATTTTGTGAATTGTGAGTAATGCTGTTATAAACATTCAGGTTCTGTGTGGATATAAATTTTCAACTCATTTGCATAAACACTAAAGAGTGATTGCTAAATCATATGGAAAGAGTATATTTAGTTTTGTAAGAGACTGACAAACTGTCTTCAAAAGTGATGGTGCCATTTTGAATTCTCTGTAGCAACGAATGAGACCTCCTCTTGTTCCTTGTCAGCATTTCACATTTTCAGTGTTTTGGATTTTGGCTGTTGTAGTAGGTGTGTAACAGGTTCTCATTGTTTCAATTTGCAATTCCTTAATGAGATATGATGTTTAGTATCCAATCATATGCTTATTTTCCATCTGTTTATTTTCTTTGATGAAGTGTCTGTTCAGATCTTTTGCCCATTTTAATCAAATTGTTCATTTTTTATTGTCAAGCTATAAGAGTTTTGGTATATATTTGGAAAGCAGTCTTTTATCAGATGTGTCTTTGGGAAATATTTTCTCTCAGTTCATGCTTTCTCATTCTCATGTCTTCTCATTCTCTTTACAGTGTATTTCACAGAGTACGTGTTTAATTTAAATTAAGTCCAGCTTATCCATTTCCTTAATGGATTGTGCCTTCAGTGGTGTATCTAAAATGTCATTACCATGGCTGTGGTCATCTAGATTTTCCCAAGTTTATGGTCTAGAAGTTTTTAGCTGTGCCCTTTACATTTAAGTTTATGATCCATTTTGAGTAAAATTTTGTGAGGGTTAAGATTGTTTGTCAATTATTTTCTCCTTTCCCTCCCCTCTCCTCCCTTCCCCTCCCCTTCCCTCCCCTCCCCCTTCCCTTTTTCTTTTTTGAATGTCAAGCCTACTTATGCCAGCATGATTTACTGGAAAACTATCTTTATTTTATTGCCTTTTATTCTTTGTCAAAGATCAGTTGACTATGTTCGTTTGTATCTATTTATGGACTCCTTATTCTGTTTATTGATCTATTTGTCTATTTTTTTTTTTACCAATACCACACGGTCTTAATAATTTTAGCTTTTTATTAAGTATTGAAGTCGGGTAGTATAAGTCTTCCAATTTTGTTCTTTTGTTCTTTTGTTCTTCCACGTTGGCTTTTTTTTCTTTTTGTAAACTTTAGAATCAGTTTGTTGATGTCAACAAAAGAATTTGCTGGAATTTTGATTGGGATGTCTTTGAATGCATAGGTTATATTGGGAAGAATTGACATCTTAAAAACATTGAGTATTATCCATAAGCATGGAATGTCTCTTCATGGTTTAATTTGTTCTTGATTTCTTTCCTCGGAGTTTTGTAATTTTCCTCACATAATCTTGTATACATTCTGTCAGATTTATACCTAATTATTTCATTTATGAGAGTGCCGATGTAAATGGTACTGTATTTTAATTCCAAATTCCATGTGTTCATTACTAATATATTGAAAAGCAATTGATTATTACATATATTAACCTTATACACAGCAAGCTTGCTATAATCTTACTATTTTAATGTTTTTAAATTATTTTCAAATTTCTACATGGATGATCATCTCATCTGTAAACAAAGGCCTTTCTATTTCTTCCCAATCTGTGAACCTTTTACTTCCTTTTCTTGTCTCTCATAGTAAATGTTATGCATTTACTATGCATAACAATGTAGAAAAGGAGTAGTGAGAAGGAAAATCTTGCTTTGTCCCTGATCTTAATGGGAAAATTTCTAGATTCTTGCTATTAAATATGATGCTACCCATAAGTTTTTTGTAGCTATTCTTTATCCATTTGAGGAAGTTCCACTGTATTACTACTTTGCTGAGAGTTTTTTTTTATTATTAGTGGGTGTTATATTTTGTCAAATACTCTTTCCACATTTATTTAATTGTCATGTAGTTTTTCTTTTTCAGCCTGTTTTGATATGATGGGTTACATTAACTGATTTTTTAATGTTGAGCTAGGCTAATATAGCTAGGATAAATACCATTTGATTGTGTTGTATTAATTATTTTTATACATTGTTGGTTTTTATTTGCTAATATTCTACTGAAGATTTTTGCATTTATGAGCATGAAAGATATTTGTCTGTAGGTAACTGATAATGTCTTTGATTTTGGTTTTAGGGTAATGCTGGTTTCATAAAATGAGTTAGAGAGAATAAAGAGTTGGTGTAATTTCTTTCCTTCAGTATTTGATAGAATTCACCAGTGAACCTACCTGGGACTGTTACTTTCTGTTTATGAAGAAAATTAATTAAAAAAAAACTTTTATTGTATTTTTATCCATTACCATTTAGTCCCCTTATACCCCTCTCTCACAGCAATTCATGTCCATGAGTCCTTTTTCCTTTTTGTTCAATCCCTCCATTAATTTTTAATTCAATTTCTTTAATAGATAAAAGCTCATTTGAATTTTCCATTTCTTGTGTGAATTTTGGCAGCTTGAGTATTTCAAGTAGTTTGTTCATTTCATCTACATTATCTGCCATATTCATGGGTATTCAGTTGTTTATAATATTTTTTATTATCATTTTAATGTCTATGGGATCTGTAGTGATGTCTCCTCTTTATTTCTAAAATTAGTATTTTGAGTATTCTCTCTTTTTTATTCTTAGCCTGGATAAATGATTATCACTTATATTGATGTCCTCAAATGATTAAATTTTGGTTTTGTTAATTTTATCTATTGATTTGTTATGTCATTGATTTCTGTTCTGTTTTTCATTATTTCTTTTCTTCTGTTTACTTTGGATTTAGTTTGCTCCTGTTTTTCCATTTTCCCAAGGTGGAAGCTTAGGTTGTTGATTTTAGATCTTTCTTTTTCTTAATGTGTGATCCAGTTTTATAAATTTCCCTCTAAACACTACTTTTGTTGTATCACTTAATATTTGATAGTTATGACTTCTGGCAAGATGGAGGCATAGGTGGACGCACTGTACCTCCACGCACAACCAGGATTAGAACAACAACAATTTAGAGGCAGAATAACACCCAGAACTGATAGAGAATTTATCTGAATGGAAGTTGGACAGCCAAGAAGTTGAAGTAGACCCGTTCATCCAGACCGGTAGGGGGGTGGAGAGGAGGAGCGGGCACCAGTTGTAGTGCATGGAGCTGCGATTGGGGAGAACTGGGTGCAGAAGGCAACTGAGAGTGTAAGCCTTCCGGAATGCGCAGGATTGTGGTGCAGTGGTGGACTCTGAGTATGTAGGCAGTGGCTGGTGGACCCAGTGAGGCGGCATTGCGGATCAGGGCAGAATGCACAGCCCAGGATCCCAGGGGGGTTGCTGAGGCCCCAGGAGAGTGGAGCTGCTGCCATTGTTCCCTCCTGTCCCCACCCCCACATACAATGTCACAATCTAGCGACTGGGGTTTCCAGCCCCTGTGAACACCTAAGGCTCCGCCCCTCACTGTAACAAGAGTGACCAGACTGGAAAAAAAAAAAAGAAGAGAGAGAGAGAGAAACATGTCTCCAACAGAAGAATAGCTCAATCTTCCAGGACTCATCCTTTTGAGTGACCAAGAAATAGCCAATCTATCAGATGCACAGTTCAAATCACTGGTGATCAGGAAGCTCACAGAATTGGTTGATTTGAGGCTCAAATTACATGAAAAAAATGCAGGTTACCATGAAAGAGATGAAGAAAGATGCACGGAGAACCAATAGTGATGGGAAGGAAACTGGGACTCAAAACAATAGAGTGGACCAGAAGGAAGAAGAAAGCAACCAAGCAGGAAAGAATGAAGAAATAAGAATTCAAAAAAAAAATGAGGAGAAGCTTAGGAACCTCCAGGACATCTTCAAATGTTCCAACATCTGAATTATAGGGGTACCAGAAGGGGAAGAGGAAAAGCAACAGATTGAACACGTATTTGAACAAATGATAAAGGAGAACGTCCCCATTCTGGCAAAGGAAATAGACTTCCAGGAAATCCAGGAAGCTCAGAGAGCCCCAAAGAAGTTGGACCCAAGAAGAAACACACCAAGGCACATCATAATTACATTAGCCAAGGTAAAAATGAAGGAGAGAAACCTAGAAGCAGCAAGAGATAAGGGGGCAGTAACCTGCAAAGGAGTTCCCATCAGACTGTCAGCTGATTTCTCCAAAGAGACCTTACAGGCAAGAAGGGGTTAGAAAGAAATATTCCAAGTCATGAAAGACAAGGACCTACGTCCCAGATTGCTCTATCCAGCAAAGTTCTCATTTAGAATGGAAGGGCAGATAAAGTGCTTCTCACATAAGGTCAAGTTAAAGGAGTTCATCATCACCAAGCCCTTGTTTTATGAAATGTTAAAGGGACTTATCTAAGAAAAGAAGATAAAGAAAAAAACATGTATAGTAAAAGGACAGCAAACTCACAATTATGAACAACCACACCCAAAGCAAAACCAAAAGTAACTAAGCAAACAACTAGAACAGGAACAGAACCACAGAAATGGAGATCACATGGAGGGTTAGCAACAGGGGAGTGGGAGGAGGAGAGAGGGGGAAAAGGTACAGAGAATAAGTAGCATAGAATGTAGGTTGAAAATAGATAGGGGGAGAGTAAGAATAATATGGGAAATGTAGAAGCTAAAGAACTTATAAGTATGACACATGGACAGGACTAAAGGGGGGATATGGGTGGGAGAGGGTGTACAGGGTGGTGGGGAGTGAAGGGGGGAATGGGGCAACTGTAATAGCATAATCAATAAAATATATTTTAAAAAGAAAAAAGAAAAAAATTGATAGTTATATTTTTATTTTTATTTATTTAAAATGTTTAAAAATTCTATTGATTTTTTTTTGGGGGGATGGTGCTATGTATTATTTAAAAGTGTGTTTTTTAATCTCCAAGAATTTGGGGATTTTCCAGCTATCTTTCTGTTACTGATTTTTAGTTTAATTTACTGGAGTTTGAGAGCAAGCATTATATAATTTCTTTTGTTTTACATTCATTAGGGTGTGTTTCATGGCCAGAATGTGGTGTATCATGATGAATGTTTCATATTAGTTTGAAAAGAATGTGTATTGTGGCCTTGTTGGATGAAGTAGTTGACCTATGAATTTTAGTTAGTTGATCACTGACACTGTTGAGTTGAACTATATCCTTAGCAATTTTCTGCTTTTTGTCTATCTTGGATGGAGTGTTGAGACCACCAACTATAATAGTGGTTTCAACTCTTTCTCTTTGCAGTTCTATCAGTTTTTGCTTTATGTATTTTAATGTTGTACTATTGCATGTTAGCCTAGGAAGCTAGTTAGTATTAATAAAGGAAGGAAGCAAAGAAAATCAGACATAAAGTCTAGTAATCTAGGCAGTTGCAGCATTCATAGGCTTCCTGGCAGATCACTGCATCTGCTACCCACCAGGATCTAATCCCAGAAGCAGGCAGGAAGTATTATTACCAGGCATTAGCTGGGATTACGAAGGTAGAATTAAAACAGTAGGAAATTTTCCTCTGCTGAGCATGGGTGCAATAGAAACCAAGATGGTGCAAGGAGAGGTCCTTTTCCTTTGAATATGTGTGATAGAAGCTATGATGGCAACCATAAAGGGAGGTGTCTAATTTGGGAAACAGAATATCTTAGGGTGAGGGCCCAGCACATGCCAGTGAAAGACTGGGAAAGAGATTGGTCAATTTGAAAGCCAGAGGTAATGTAATCTAAGCTTAACAAAAGCCTCTCACTTAGCAACATGTATTTTTTCACCCGTTCATTCATAGGTTCTCTGTGCATAGCAGCTGTGAGGGCCTAGCAGCCACTCGGGACAAAATGCAGGCTCCAAGCACCAGCTCCAAGTTTGAGCCTGGGTACAGCAATGCAGTGCTTGCTGGAGCTCAGCCAGGAAGAACAGAGACTAAATTAGCTGGATGTGGACAGAGACTGAATGGACTAAGCTTTGGCATGGACTGAACTGATGGCAGAGTCCCTGGCCCCTGGCCCTTCTTCTGGGTTTGGTGAAGACAAGGCTGAACTTCCTACACAGTGTGAATGGATGGAGATGAGACCCTCTAAACCCGAGGGCAGTCTTTTATTTCTATTCCAATAAATCTGACCACTACATCTCATCCCCCAATTCATGGGTCCCCAAAATGCTTTTCTTGCAACTCCATGTAAGGACCCCATTTTCACTGGTGACACATGCACCTTAAGGATTGTTGTCTTCTATAAGAATGGACTCATTTATCATTATGTGAAGCCAGTATTTGTCTCTGATAACTTGGCTTGGTCTGAAAGCTGTTCTCCTGAAATTAATATAGCCATTCAGCTTTCTTTCTTTTAATTCATTTAGCATAGTATATCTTTCTCTATTCACTTACTATTCATTTATATGTCATTTTGCAAGTGGATTTCTTGTAGATAGCATATATAGTTTGTTGTTGTTTTTGGATCCACTCTGACAGTTTTTGTCTTTTAAAGTTTTATTTATACCAATGACATTTCAAGTGTTTATTGATACAGTTGGATTAATGGCTACTGTAACCCCTGTAAGCCTCCTCCTTTGATTGTAATGTATAAAGGCACAGAACTCCCATTCTCTGGAGCATTTTCTCAATCAGTTGAGATTTTCTTTCCTGAAATTGTCATTAGTTGGCTCAAATAAACTCATTAAAATTTTAGAGATTTGAATGTTTTTTTATGTTGACATTTAAAAAAATTCCTGGTCTGATAATTCCAATCATCCTGCCATATATGAGTCTGATTCAGATGCTCGATGGGTCTTTTTAAGCTGCTTTTTATTTTAATGTCTCATACATTTTTTCTTCATAACCGTACAAGATGTACTGGGTAACAGAACTATAAATAGGCATTTAGTAATGTAGTGGTAAAGTGTTGGTGAGGGGAAGTATTTTAAACTCCTAAGATTAACAGTATTTTAATCAGCTTGTGACACTGAACTGGGAGTTTCTTTAGTAATTATCAGTGTCCTCTCCCTCAGCTGGCACAGGATAAGTGGAGCTGTCTGCACTTTCTTTTCTCCAGTTGGAAGGCTAGAAGGAGCTGGACTTAGGTATTTTTCCCTTTTCCTAGATGGAAAACTAGAGTGGACTGAAGTTTTTTTCTTATTTTCTTTTTTTATCCCTTCTCCCAGATCACTTAGACTCCATAAATTTCTAATAGTTTAGATTTTGGTAAAATAGTTGTTTTTTTTTTAATTGAGGGTAGGCCTTGTTAAGAAGAAAGAGTGCTATGTTTGTATTTCAAAATATTTCCTTTCTACTTCAACCTGCTGGAAGATTCACATGATTTTTCTCTGATCTTCACTGTGTGGATGTGTAACACTCCAAGAAATAAACTAATAAGAGTGTGAAGTCCCCTCTCTGATTGCTTCCCCTGGAGTTGTTACCTTTCATATTTGTCTAAATCTAGCAATTTGTCATTTATATATGGTTCAGATTTTCCCAGCTCAGCACTGGTTCTTGTAGGTATCTGTTGGAGGTTAAAAAAAAAAAGGAAGGTATTAATATTTTTCATACCTTCTAATTTCTTCTAATAATCAAATCTGCTTCTCCTGTTAAGGCAGATTAACAGGAGAAAATCAAAGTTTTAATACATGAACATAGGAAATTCACGTAAGTATGAAAATGTCCAAGACAGTGAGGCAACAGGAGAATATGTTTGGCAACTCAGAAACAGTGGGACTTAGAGGAGTAGCTAGCTAATAGACACCTGCCTGAAGTCTTCCTAATTTTTTAAAGTATATTTTATTGGTTATGCTAGTACAGTTGTCCCATTTTTTTCTCCCCTTTATTCCTGTCTTCTCTGCATCCCCCCTCCTATCAGCACTCCCTCCCCTTAGTTCATGTCCATGGGTCATACATATAAGTTCTTTGGCTTCTACATTTGCTATACTATGCTTAACCTCCCCTTATCTATTTTGTACCTACAATTTATGCTTCTTATTCCCTGTTCCCCTATTCCTCACCTCCCCTTTCCCACTGATGATCCTCCATATGATCTCCATTTCTGTGATTTTGTTCCTATTTTAGTTGTTTGCTAAGTTCAATTTTGTTTTTGTTTTTGTTTTTAGGTTCGGTTGTTGACAGTTGTATGTTGTCATTTTACTGTTTATATTTTTGATCTTCTTTTTCTTAGATAAGTCCTTTTAACATTTCATATAATAAGGTCTTGGTGATGATGAACTCTTTTACCTAGACCTTATATGGGGAGTACATTATCTGACCTTCCATTCTAAATTATGGCTTTTCTGGATAGAGTAATCTTGGATGTAGGTCCTTGCCTTTCATGACTTAGAATACTCCTTTCCAGTCCTTTCTTGCCTGTGAGGTTTCTTTCGAGTAATAAGCTGATAGCCTTATGGGAACTCCTTTGTAGGTAACTGTCTCCTTTTCTCTTGATGCTTTTAAGACTCACTCCTTATCTTTAATCTTGGCTAATGTAATCATGATGGGCCTTGGTGTGTGCTTTCTTGGGTCCAACTTATTTGGGGCTCTCTGGGCTTCCTATACTTCCTGGAAGTTTATTTCCTTTGCCAGATTGGGGAAGTTCTCCTTCATTATTTTTTCAAATAAGTTTTAATATGTTGTTCTTCATTTTCTCCTCTTGGCACCCCTATGGATTGGATGTTGGAATGTTTAAGGTTGTCCCAGAGGTTCATAAGCCTCTCCTCATTTTAAAAAAAAATTTTATTTCTTCATTCTGTTCTGGTAGAATGTTTATCTTCCTTCTGCTCCAAACTGTTGTTTTGAGTCCTGGTTTCCCTCCCAACACTGTTGGTTCCCTGTACATTTTCATTTATTTCACTTTTCATAGCCTTCACTTTTTCCTCTATTTTGAGACCATACTCAACCACTTCTATGAGCATCCTGATTACCAGTGTTTTGAACTCTGCATCTAGTAGGTTGTGTATCTCTTCATTGCTTAGTTTGAAGCCTTCCTATTTACCATACTTAATTCAAATTCAGCTATTGCAACACCTAAAATCTCCTTCCAGAAACAGCTTTGTCTTTCTGAATCTCTTGGGCAGGAAAAGAGGGAAGAAAAGGGGGAGGGTCAAATGTTAGTTTTGACTCTTATTTCCTTAATAAAAAGCTTAAAATTAGTATCCCAGGCCCTGGCTTGGTAGCTCAGTTGACTACAGCATCATCTCTATATGCCAAGATTGGAAGTTTTGTCTTTGGTCAGGGAACATACATCAATCAACCAATGAATGCACAAATAAGTGAAACTACAAATCAGTGTTTCTCTCTCTCTCTCTCTCTCTGTTACTCTCTCTCTCTCAAATCTATTGAAAAATAGACTCCCCAAAAAGCAACTTCAGGATGCCATAAGTTTTATTCCCCTCAGTTTCTATTCATGGATTTATGACTAGTAAGTTGTGGTTCTGTGTATCCTCCTAACTCTCCAACTTTGGGGGAAGATAATTTTCCTTGTGATCTCACTTTTTGGATTGACATAAGAAAAGTTGTTGATTTTTTTTTTCAGTTTGTTTGGCTTTTTAATTGTTCTTGGATTAAATGACAACTTCCAAGTTCCTTATATGCTGTATTGGGAACCAGAAGTCCTATGCATAATTTGAAATTAAATCTTGCAAGAGGAAAACATTAGCTTTAAACTCTAAAAGAAACAACTGATTGTTTGATTAAAATAACTACAAAATCTAGATATTAAACTAGTTTATTAATCAGGCTTACAAGCTAGTAATGCTGATTAGACATGTGTCTGGTTTCTGTTGGGTTTGGCTAATGGAAGGTAGCACCATAACATTAGAAAGAGAGAAGAATCAGTGTGGGAGAGGTGTTTCCAACGTTCTCTGACTTTGATGCTTCAATTATGTAGAGAGCTCCTCTTAGGCAGTCCCAGACCCTCACTTCCAGCTGTACCTCATGTACAAATATTTCTTTCTTTTTCACCATTCAGACCTAGGGGTCTTTTTGGCTTCTCTTTGATTGCAGTCTGTATGTACCTCACCATGTCTTGTTTTCCTTACCCTACTCATACCTCTAAAAACAGTCTTATCAAGTAACTTTTGTTTCCTGCCAGGACTCTGACTAATGCATTAGTATTATATAAAATCCATGAAAATGTCCACAATTGTGCATATAAAACCAGACATTTTGCTTCATTAAACAAACAACTTATAATTTGTGAAAAATAGCACAGAAAAGTTGATACATATACAAACAGTTTGATTGTGAGTAATGAAGATTCTTGTCCTCTGTAAGACTTTCCTGGGGTATGCTTTGTGGCATGCTTTTTCATGCTTTTGGTTATGTTTGTTTAGTAGTGTATATTGACTTAATCATAACCTTTAATATTGTATATAGTTGTATACTTTATAAGCATATTTATATTTATATATTTTGTATAAATTTAATAATATGTATAATTCCTCATGGGTCAGATTAATAATATATATCTCTGGTATACCTGCTCTCTACAGCTTTGACTTGTATTAAATAGCTTTGTTTTGGGTTATACAAGTATTTCATTCTCAGTATGTCATAGGCCAAGCAGACTCTTACTTCTCTAAGCCTTTTATCTTGTGTTCTTCTAGTTCTCCTACCAATTTGTCTGTAAACTAAACTGGTAAAATGGGTGTTATCTTTTACTCCTGCAGCCCTTAACACTCTAAATCTAATTAGTAAATAAGTCTCATTAATTATGCCTAATGTGTTTCTCGATTCCTGATGTCCGTATTTATTCTCACTTCCACAGGCTTAATCTAAGCTTCCAACATTGTGCTTTGACTATTATAATAGGTATTTTGAGACCTTTCCCTTATGCCCTGTTTCCAGATGATATGACTGTGTTTAAACATTTAATAGCTTTAATATTGTATAGCAATGTTTTATAAACTGCTGGCTATGATTCATTAGTGGATGTTAAAAGCCACTTAGTGGGTGCATGTATAAGCATACTCATAAACACACACACCAATGTAGCACAGACAATTTTATAAAATAATAATAACCCTATTAAATGCATTTCACTCTAATATTCTTATGAAATTTTGTGTTCTGTTTCAATTTTTAAGTGATAGACATTACCCACTAAGATGTGATCCAAAATGTGGGATATGGGCAAAATATCTAAGTAATACTATACTACAGGTTCAGAACCAGTACACTTCACATTCCATCTCTGTACATATTGCATGTGTCCAGTTTCATTGCTCTCCTTATCTTTTTGTTTATGCATTTTAGTCTTCTGTGAGGCTTTTGCCTAATGCTCCCTATTTTTTGTATCTTCTCTGTGAAGATCTCTCAACTCATTTTTACAGATATTATGCAAATGTTTCTCTAAAGACTCTTAAAATAAAATTAATCACTCTTTATTTTGCATGAATTTGGCATATTCTTTTATGATAAAAAAATCAACAACCTTGATTAAATTTGCTTATGTGTACATCTATATCCCTCCACATAGAATTTCTGGAGACAGACTTTTACTTATTTTTATATCTTAAATATCTAGCACAGTGCCAGAGAGTAAGTGTGTAATAAATTATTGTTAACAATTATTGATTAACAGAAGTGTTATTCAATAAAAGACAGCAACAAAGATTTTGAAGAAATAGTTGCAGTATTTCTCTGCCTAGAGGAAGGCTTCTGCCTAGGGGAAAACAACCTCAAATAATTAAGTTTCAAAAGTATTGGTCTCATCCTTTTACATTCATTATTATCAATAGGTAAGTGTACATTTAAATTTTTAAGACACTACCAACTTTTTCCGAAGTATGTGCATCATTTTATACTTGTTCCAGCAGTACATGAGGATTCTAATTACTCCGCATTCTCAGAAGTACTTGGTAAGATCAGGCTTTTTAATTTTAGCCATTCCAGTAGGTATACAGAATTTATTATGGTTTCAGTTTACATTTTTATAATGACGAATGATGTTGAAAGTCTTCTCTTTTTTTGATACAATCTGATAATCTTTTTACTGGAGTATGTAGACCAATTTCATCTAATGTGATTAATGAGGTAGTTGGGTGTAAATATATAATCTTGAAATTGCTTTTATGTATTCATCATATTTCCTCTTTTTGTTCTTTCCTTTAGATTCACTGAGGAATTTTGTGATTCCATTTCATCTTCTCTGTAGGCTTATCAACTATAACTTTATTATTAGTGGTTGCTTTAGAGGTTATGACATATATTTTCAAGTTAGTACAGTATTCAAGGAATATTACAGCTCTTTAAAAACAATATAAGAAACTTGATAATATACTTCCATTTCTTTACTTCTTATCTTTGTGCTAGTGTTTAATATATTTTGCTTTTAATATGTTATAAACATCACAATTTATTTTCAGTATTTTTAAAATAATCAATTATCTTTCAAGTAAATTTTAATAATAAGAAAATATTTATTGCATCACAGGGAGAGATTTACACATTACTTTGATAGACATAAGCATATAAATGGTATTTAAAGCTATGACAAAGAGAAAGCATCAAAAGAGAAAATGTGCATAGAAAATGGGGTTTAGACCTAAACCCCAAGGACTCCATCATTTAAATCAGGTAAATAAGAAGAAACCAGCAAAAGATTAAGATAAGAGTGGTTGGGAATTAGAAGGATGAATAGGTAAGGGTGGTGATAAAGAAGCAAGACCAATATTCAACTGTATGGAATGCTGCTAAGAGATTAAAGGAGTTATCAAAATTTAACTGAATCAAAAAGGACAGAAAGGGAGTTCTGGCCAAGGTGAAAGGGTAGGTAGAAATGCTTTGCTTCCTTGCACAACCAAAAGAAAGATAACAGTAACAACAAATTTAAAAATAATAAACAACCAGAACTGCCAGAAAATCAATTTGTATAGAACTCTGACAACCAAATAGTTAAAGAAAAATTCACCCAAACCAGTAGGAGGGGTGGAGATGGGCAGACAGGAGGAGAGCATGTGCTGCAAGGCAACATCTGGAGAACCAGGTGAGCCAGGTGGGGCTAGCTGACTGGGAAACTAAAGACTCAAAAACTTTACTGGAATGCTCAGGCTCTATACATGGGCACTTTAGGATCAGCAGGAAGTGATTTATGCAAACTGGGAGAGATCTGGATCAATCCTAATACTACTCAAACTATCCCAACAGGACTGAGTAGGTGTGCAAATTCCCAAAGGACATTTTGGACATATTCTCCTGCAATCCAGCCTAGCTTTAAAAGGATTGCAGCTACCTTCAGCTGCTGGCATATCAGGCAGAGCCCTTGCAGCTGCTGCAGAAGAAGAAAAAGTAAACAGACCTGACCACCAACTGGACAGTCTGGCCCCAGCCAAACCCAAAGTGTGGAGCCGTCCAGTTCTGTGAAAAATGTCATTGAGGAGACCTAAGATAGTAGAAAGATAGGTGGGAACGAAGTCCACTTCCCACTACACACAGGTGGGACACCTACCTGATCATCTGAGGAAGAGTGAACGACCAATGGTATCCCAGCATATATGAAGGTTGGAGGCCAAAATTGTAGAGGACACTGAAAAATCAGGCAGTGAGGAGACTGTTTTGGGACAGTAAGGTCCCTGGGATCAACACAGGGACCACAGCAGCTGCAGCCCCAGGATTCTTGGAAGAAAGCCAGGTCAATGGCTCCCTCTCCTGCCAAACACAGAGGTCTGAGCAGCAGCAGGATGGACCTGGATGCCTAAAGTCACTGGGGGGAATAAGGATGAAGTGGTAAACCCACAAGGGTAGTATGCATCCCTTGAGACTGTGGATACCAGCTGGGTCATTACCATAGAAACTAGGGAGCCACGTGATACCTGGAGAAGGGAGAAGAGTTGGGCCATGACAGGCCCTGACACGGATAGTCTCTGGTGTGGTTGGAAAGTTGGTCTGTGTGAGAGGTCGGGCACTTGTTTGGAGTGGCAGGCTTGTACAGGAGTAATCAAAACAAAACAAAACAAGACAAAACAAAACAAAACACAAAAGAAAAGGGACTTGGTGGCTGTTTAGAGAATTCTCCCTGAGCGGCCACCCCTGCCTCCTCCAGCCATGCCAGGTACAGCCTCTGCAGCCTCAGCCAAAGGCCTGCTCCTGCTGCCAGGGAATGGACTGTGCCGGCGCCCCTAACTTACCCCCAGCTACAGTTGCAGAGGGTGCCCGCCCACGCCCATGCCCCAGTGGTGTGTGCCTGACTGAGCTGCCCCCAAAGCTGTGCAACTACCCCCGACCCGCACCTGCTGCTGCAGCATTGGAGGGTGCATTCTCATGCCCGCAACCCGGGGGTGCTGCACGTCCCACCACACTACCCTGGCAGCAGTGGCGGAGGAGGCCATGCACACACACACACCACCCCAGAAGTGTGCACCTGTGTCCATTGCTGCAGCCATGGTGGAAACCCAGCCCTGCAGCCCTGACTGGTTCCCTGTGAGTAAGCTGGAGACCCACCCCCCCTGCCCCCCCCCCCCCCGCCACATCAGGGCTCAGGAAGCCAGCAGTCCCCAGAAAAATATATATCAGTGGGGGAGCCGAACTACACTGAAGAGAATCTGAGAATCCCTAGCACCTAGGACAGCAGAGACCAAGAAGGCACTGTGTGCGTTGCACCTAATTAGTGTACCTCAAGGACAGCACAACTAGTGGACTGAAGGCATAGGCCTGGTGCAGAAGGGCACTGGGGACTCGGCAGTGAACTGAGGAACTGGGCTGAAGGCTGGGAAGAGTGTGGTTCAGACCTGGCCCCCATTTGCACAAAACCGCAGGAAGGGAGAAAAGCGAAACCCATCTCCCCTGAGCTTGCTGTAGCAGCCAGGAATACCAGCAGAACTCGCTTGGCCAAATCAAAGCCAGCAGAAGGCGTTTTTTTCTCCCTTCTTTCTTTTTTCTCTGTTTTTTTTTCCTACAAGTGAGACAATAAAACCTGGAGCTATGAAAGGACCAGAGTCAGACCCAAACAAGAGTTATCCCAACAATTGAGAGAGTGAGACAAATTTCACTTTGTTATTCCAGAGAAATTTCAGGTTATTATTTATTTGTATTACTTTTTTTAATTATTTTTACTTCTTTTATTCGTTAGTATTTTTTTATTTCTCTTCTTTCTGTTTAGTTTTATTTGTTTTGGTTGTTTAATTGCATTGTTTGACTGGTTTTCCTTGTTCTATCTTTCATAGTGTATTTTTAATTTGCCTTCTTTCACTTCACTTGTGTTCCAGTAGCACAGTACTCTAGGTCATGTACTTCTAATTCTTGTTATTCAGATCACACAGATTCTGTCAAATGACTGTTGTTCCATTACTACTGTAAATAATTGTTGTTCCATACAATTGTAAATACTATACCACACCCATCCCAGATCTTAGCCCATTTCATTGTTTCCAGAATTTTATTATTGTTGTGGTTAACTCTATTCTCTCACACACTAGATCTATTTTCTATTCTTTACTCTCACTACATCTTGTAATCTGAATACCCACAAGCTCACTGTTTTCTGGATCCAACTCACAATCTTCCCCCCCTATAAGAATGTTATCTTTTTTTCCACCCTGTCATAAAAGTGACTAGTTGGGTGAAATATCACAATTAACACTATCTTTATCCAAAGGATCTCCAAACTCTTGTCTATGGGTGGGTACTTTAAATCCCATAGGAAACACTCCCACTGACTTAATCAATTTTTCCTTTTCCCTCCAACTGATCACATAAAAGAATAGGTGGAAGCTATGAAAACCAGTACACCTGATAGAAGAGAGAAACCATCAACAAAGGAACCTGCAACAGATAATAATAAAAGAAGATGAAGAAGTGAGTGAGAGACACAATAACCTTCACCAAGGGCCAATCTGGAATTACAACTAAACAGTGGAGAAATACCCTAAACAAACAACTGAAGAATAGTGAGAGAAACCTCAAAACCTCGGACAGACAGAAGAACCAGCTTCAACACAATCTGTATGCACTTGCACAAAAGAATGCAAGATGTGGTGGGCAGAATGACCCTCAGTTAACCAGCTGGAGGGAAGGACCCACTGAAAAAAGACCCAAAAACAATCAAAACCTAAAGACATAGACAGAGCCAACATAAATGACAGCCCGAGGCCAGTAAGCTCAGGAAATCAAGGAGACTGCACTACTGAATCTCTTCTACCAAAGAAGTTCACACCATAAACCATAGTCTTCTACCATAGAAGTTCACACCATAAACTATGGTCTTCTACCATAGAAGTTCACACCATAAACCAAGGGAATCACAACAGAACAATTTAAGGAGCAGAGGCTAACAAGAAGAATTTTACAAATAATGGGAAGACAAAGAAACAAAACCAAGTGAAAGGAAAGGAGGAAGCCTCAGAAAGAATGCTAAATGAAATAGAAGCAAGTCAATTATGAGCTATTGAGTTCAAAGCAATAGCAATAAGGAAGCTCAATGAGCTCACAGAGAAATATCAAGAACTACAGAGAAACTACAATGAGCTCACTGCAAACTATATCAACATGAAAAAGGAAATAGAAATGATCAATAAGGGCCAACAGGAAGTGAAGGATACAATTTCTGAAATGAAGAACACAGTAAGAGGAATCAAAAGCAGTCTAGATGAAGGAGAGGATCAGATCAGCGAACTGGATGACAAGGTAGACAAAACATGCAGAAAGAGTAAGAAAAGGAAAAGAGACTCAGAAAGAATAAAGAGGTGTTAAGAGAATGGCAGGGCAATATGAAATATAATAATATTCGTGTAATAGGGATACCAGAAGGAGAAGAAGAAGAGCAAAAGATAGAAAACCTGTTTGAAAAAGGAATGATGGAAAAAGTCCCTAATGTGATGAGAAAAAAAGTCACACAAATCCAGGAAACAGAGATTCCCAATTGAGAGGAACCCAAAGAGGACTACTTTAAGACACATCGTAATTAAAATGGCAAAATTCCAAGACAAAGAAAAATCTTAAAGGCAAAAATGGAGAAACAGGAAGTAACACACAAGGAAGCCCCGATAATACTTGCAACTGATTTCTCAATGGAAATGCTCTAAGCCAGAAGGGAATGGCAAGAAATATTCCAAGAAATGAAAACCAAAGGCCTATGACCAAGACTAATCAACCCACCAAGGCTCTCAATTAAAATGGTAGGGTAAATAAGGAACTTCCTGGTCAAAAGAAGCCTCAAAGAATATACCTCCACCAAGCAAGCCCTGCAAGAGATGTGAAATGGTCTGCTTTAAGAAAAGGAAAAAAAAAAGAGTGAGAGAGAGGAACACAAGTATGAAAAATGTCAATGAATAAGTACCTATCAATAATAACATCAAATGTAAATGGATTAAATGTTCCAATCAAAAGGTATAGAATACCTAAATGGATAAATATCATGACCCACACATATGCTGCCTGCAAGAGACCCACCTCAGGACAAAAGACCTACACAGACTGAAAGTTAAGGACTAGAAACAAATATTCCAACTAAATGAACAGAAAATACAGGCCAGGGTAACAATAATATCAGACAAAATAGACTTCAAAACAAGGGTCATGGAGAGAGACCCAGAAGGACACTTCATAATACTCAAGGAAAGAATCCACCAAGAAGGCATAAACTTTATAAACATATATGCACCTGACAGGAGCACCTAAATACATAAAGAAAATATTGGAGGACTTCAAGAAAGATAGAGACAGCAACACTGTTATAGTAGGGGATTTTAACACCCCACTGTCAAAAATGGATAAATCTTCCAAACAAAATATCAACAAAGATATTGTGGCATTGAACAATACCCTAGATGAAATGGGCTTAACTGATATATATATAAAGAGAACCCTCCATCCCAAAGAAGCTAAATACACATTCTTTCCAAATGCACATGGAACATTTTCAAAGATAGACCACATGATAGGACACAAAACAAGCCTCAACAATTTCAAGAAAATTGAAATCATGTAAAGCACTTTTTCTGATCACAAGGGACTGAAATTAGAAACCAACATCAAGGAAAAAAATCAAAACCACTCAAACTCATGGAGATTGAGTAACATGCTATTAAACAATGAATGGGTCAAGAATGACATCAAGGAGAAAATGAAAAAGTTTCTGGAAACACATGAAAATGAACTCACAACAACCCAAAACTTATGGGACACACTGAAGGCAGTCCTGACAGGGAAGTTCATAGCAATACAGGCCTACCTAAAAAAGACAGAAACATATCAAATAAACAACAAAACCTTATACCTACAAAAAATCAAAGAACAAGAACAAAGACAGCCCAGAGAAAGTATAAGGAAGGAAATAACCAAAATAAAAGCAGAATTAAATGACATAGAGACTAAAAGCACAATTCTAAGGATCAATGAATCCAGGAGCTGGTTCTTTGAAAGGATAAACAAAATCGACAAGCTTTTAGGTAGATGAACCAAGAAAATAAGATAGAGGACCCAAATAAACACAATCAGAAATGAAAGAGGAGATATTACAACTTATACAACAGAAATACAAAAGATTGTAAGAAATTACTATGAAGAACTGTATGCCAAGAAATTTGAAAACCTAGGTGAAATGGACAAATTTCTAGAAAAATATAATCTTCCAAACCTCAGTGAAGAAAAAGCAGAAAGCATGAACAGACTAATAACAGCTGAAAAATTTGAAGCAGTAATCAAAAAACTCTCAGAACAATGAAGTTGGACTGGATGGTTTCACAGAAGAATTTTCAGAGCACTTAAGAAAGAGCTAACCCATGTCCTTCACAGACTATTCCAAAAAATCCAAGAAGATAGAAAGCTCCCAAACTCTTTTTATGAAGCCAGCATCATCCTAATCCCAAAACCAGATGAAGACACAACAAAGAAAGAAAATTTCAGGCCAATATTGCTAATACACATAGATGCTAAAATCCTCAACAAAATATTGGCAAAATGCATCCAGCACTATGTTAAAAAGATCATACACCATGATCAAGTGGAGTTCATCCCAGTTGTGTAAGGATAGTACAATAATTGCAAATCAATAAACATAATATATCACATAAACAAAAGCAAATACAAAAATCACATGATGATACCAATAGATTCAGTAAAAGCATTTGATAAGGTACAACACCCATTTATAATAAAAACACTCAGAAAAGTGAAAATAGAAGGAGCATTATTCAACATAATAAAGGCCCTGTATGAGAGACTTACAGCCAACATCATACTCAATGGGCAAAAACTTAAAGCTTTCCCACTAAGATCAGGAACAAGACAAAGATGTCTGCTTTCACCACTCCTATTAAACATAGTATTGGAAGTCCCAACCATAGCAATCCAAGAAGAAAAAGAAATAAAAGGCATCCAAACTAGAATAGAAGAAGCAAAACTGTCATTGCTTGCAGATGACATGATAGCGTACATAGAAAATCCTACAGACTCCACAAAAAACCTACTCTACCTAATAAGTGAATCTGGCAAAACAGCAGGGACAATGTCAATATTCAAAAATCAAAGACATTTTGTACACTAACAATGAAATATCAGAAACAGAAATTAAGAAAAAATCCCATTTGATACAACAATGTGGAAATTAAAGTACCTAGGAATAAACCTAATCACAGAGGTAAAACACCTTTACTCAGAAAACTAAACAACACTGAAGAAAGAAATTAAGGAATACACACACAAAAAAATGGAAACATGTAAGTTCTCATGAACTATAAAATTAACATCATCATGTCCATACTACCCAAAGCAATTTAGGGATTCAACACAATCCTTATTAAAGTACCAGTGACATATTTCACAGATATAGAACAAAATTTCAAAAATTTATACGAAACCATAAAAATCCCTCAATAGCTATAGGAATTTTGAGGAAGAAGAACAAAGTAGGAAGCATCACAATACCTGATATCAAACTGTATTACAAGGGCATTGTAGTCAAAACAGCCTGATACTAGCATAAGAACACACATATAGACCAATGGCACAGAATAGAGAGTCCAGAAATAAATCCACTTCTCTATAATCAATTAATAGTTGACAAAGTGGGCAGAAGCATAGAATGGAGTAAAAATAGCCTCTTCAGCAAATGGTATTGGGAGACCTGGACAGCTACATACAAAAAAAAATACAACTCAATCACCAACTTACACCATTCACAAAAATAGATTCAAAGTGGGTAAAAGATTTAAATATAAGTTGTAACACCATAAAAGTCCTAGAGGAAAACATGGGCCGGAAAGTCTCAGATATTCCAGACAGCAATATTTTCATGAGTATATCCTCTAGAGCAAAAGACATAAAGAAAAGAATAAATAAATTGAACATCATCAAATTAAAAACCTTCTGCATGACCAAAGGAAACAGCATTAAAGTGAAAAGAGAACCAATTGTATGGGAAGCATTTGCCAATGATACCTTGGACACAGTTTTGATCTCCAAAATATATAAAAAACTCGCACTACTCCACTCTAGGAAGACAAACAATGCAATTAAAAAATGGGCAAAGGACTTTAACAGATGCTTCCCCAAGGAGGACGTATAGAGGGCCAGGGACATATGAAATGATGCTCAGTATAACTAGCCATTAGATGCAAATTAAAACCACAATGATATACCACTTACACCAGTGAGAATGGCCAACATAAACAAATCAACAAATAAAACTGTTGGAGAATACGTGGAGAAAATGGAACCCTAGTGCACCGTTGGTGGGAGTGCAGAGTGGTGCAGCCAGTGTGGGAAACAGTATGGAATTTCTTCAGAAAACTAAAAATGGAACTGCCTTTTGACACTGCAATTCCACTGCTGGGATTATGTCCTAAGGACCCTGAAACACCAATCCAAAAGAACTTATGCACCCCAATGTTCCTAGCAGTACAATATACAATAGCCCAGTGCTGGAAGCAACCTATGTGCCCATCAGTAAATGAGTGAAAGAAACAACTATGGTACATTTACACAATGGAATACTATATAGCAGAAAGAAAGAAGGAGCTCCTACCCTTTGCAACAGTATGGATGGAACTGGAAAACATTATTCTATATGAAATAAGCCAGGCAGTGAGAAAAAAATACCATATGATCTCACCTTTAAGTGGAACTTAATCAACATAACAAAAAAGCATGCAAAATATAACCGGAGACATTGAAATTAAGAACAATCTGAGAATAACCAGAGTGGATGTAGGAGAGGATAATGAGGGGTGCGGGGGGAGAACGGTTTTCAGGAACAATTATAAAGGACACATGGACAAAACCAAGGAGAGATGGAATTAGGGGAGGGAGGTGGGGATGACTGGTGTTGGAGGGGGGAGTGGTGGGGGTAAATGCCAACAACAGTAATTGAACAACAATAAAACATCTAAATAAAAACTCTAGCTTTAAAATACTGAGGGGAGTTCAAAGGCAAGAGGGACTCCCAGTATCACAGAGTTGGTTGGAAAGGAGGGCTAAAGCAGAGTGAGTGAGCATCATTGTTCTCTCTCTGACCATTCCCCCAGAGACAGTGCCACAATGCAGCAAAGAAGGTTGCCCCACCTTGGCAAATAGCCAAGGCTCCACCGTTTACAACATAACTGGTGTGCCAAGATGAAGAAATTTGGCTAAAATGAAGGAACAGGTGAAAACTCCAGAAAATGTGCTAAGTGATGACAAGATAGACAATGTATCAGATACAGAGTTAAAAATATCAGTAATTAGGATGCTCACAGAATTCACTGAGCTCAGTCACAAAATGAAGGAAGAAATGAAGGCTACACGAAGTGAAATAAAACAAGGTATACAGAGAACCAACAATGAAGGGAAGGAAACCTGGATGCAAATCAACAATTGGGAGCAGAAGAAAGAAATAAACATTAAACCAGAACAGAATGACGAAAGAAGAATTCAAAAAAATGAGGACAGGCTTAGGAACCTCTGGAACAACTTTAAGCACTCCAACATCCAAATCATAGGGGTATCCAAAGGAGAGGAGCAAGATCAATAAATTAAAAACTTATTTGAACAAATAATGGAGGAAAACTTTCCCAATCTGAAGAAAGAAATAGACTTCCAGGAAGTCCAGGAAGCTCAGAGTGTCCCAAAGAAATTGGACCTAAGGAGGAACACACCAAGACACATCATAATTAAGTTATCCAAGATTAAAGATAAGGAGACAATCTTAAAAGCAGCAAGATAAAAGGAGATAAAAGGAAAAGCAGCAAGATAAAAGGAGATAGAAGGAAAGTTACCTACAAAGGAGTTTCCATAAGCCTATCAGATGATTTCTCATAAGAAATATTGTAAGCAAGAAGGGGCTGGGAAGACATATTCCAAGTCCGGAAAGGCAAGGACCTACATCCAAAATTACTCTATCCAGCAAAGTATCATTTAGAATGGAAGGGCAGATAAAGTGCTTCCCAGATAAGGTCAAGTTAAAGGAGTTCATCCTCACCATGTCCTTGTTATGTGAAATACCTAAGGGACTTATCTAAGAAGAATAAGAAATGTCACAGGTTCGATTCCCAGTCAGGGCACATGCCTGGGTTGCAGGCCACAGCCCCCAGCAACCGCACATTGATGCTTCTCTCTCTCTCTCTTTCTCCCTCCCTTCCCTCTCTAAAAAATAAATAAGTAAAATCTTAAAAAAAAAGAAGAAGAGAATTATTTAAGATGAAGAAGATAAAAATATCAACAGTAAAATGACAACAAACTCACAACTATCAACAACTGAATCTAAAAACAAAAACAAACTAAGCAAACAACTAGAACACAAACAGAATCACAGAAATGGAGATCACATGCAGGATTTTCAATGGGGATAGGGAAGAGAGAAAAGGTAGAGGGGATAAGAAGCATAATTAGTAGGCTCAAAATAGACAAGAGGAGATTAAGAATAGTATAAGAAATAGAGAAGTTCAAGAACTTATATGTACAACCTATGGACATGAATTAAGGGAAGGGGAATCCTGGAGGTTGGAGGATATGCAGGGTGGAGAGGTTATAAAGGGGAGAAAAAATTGGGACAACTGCAATAGCATAATCAATAAAATATACTTTCAGAAAAAGGACACAAAGTATTTGACCTTTACTGATTAAAACAAGTACTTTTACATATTAGGGACGCCTGCAAAGCATGAATAAATTACTGAAAATGGTCATAGTAAAATATTTAAGAGAAAAAGACATATAGATATTGATGAAATTTCTAAAAATGATATTTCATATAGACACTCCTTTAAATATTTTTTCTGGAAGAATAATGGCTGAGGATACAAGGAACATATAAGGAACGGTCTTTACATTTAAAAATGAAAATATAGGGCATGCTTTTGCTTTTGGAGAAAGTTAATTTTCTCTTGACTTGTTCTAAGTATAAAGAGAAAAATGGAAGGTGATTGGAAAGAGGAATAAGTGTATGTTTAAATGTGTTTCCTGTGAATACTTTGCCCAACAAAAGGTGTATGCAATAAGGTGATGAAAGTAAAAAGAATTAGATCCTACAGAAAACAAGACCAGTGAAAAAAATTTAGCATGATGTGAAAAGACCAATGAAAGCATCTCATGGTAACTGGCTAATAAAATTCCATGTGAAGAAATGTCAAATAATAAAGACAGGGTCAAAGTTCTAGAAAAAGTATCTATATAAAGCCTAGCAGCATTAGCAGGGAGAGAATTCTGAGGGACTGAACATATACATGTTCAAGCCTCCAGCACAGATTGAGAATAAATAATATAAAGAAAAGACTTTGTACCAAAAAAAGAGAGTCTGAATAAATGCAAATGCAAGAAATTTATTTCAGGTCTCTATAAGGGCTTAATAAGACTACATATAAATTATGGTTAGCATTTCTTATATGTGGAGATGGTGAGGGAAGAAAAAAGGGACTGAGGACTGTTAAGTGCTCAGTCAGATCAGAGAAAGAACAGCATTCTCCAGACAGGCCTAAATCACATTCCAGTCCTCCAATCCCTTGTTTAGGGAAGACTGTAAGTACTATGAGTAATACCAAATGATGGCCTTGTCCACAGTAGAGTATTTCCATGATATTTTGGAAATTTCTAGCTTGGGAGGATCATATTATTATAAAGCCTTGGGTGGAGAGAAGTGGTTGGTTTGGACAATAACTGCCTTTTTTAGAACTTTTGTGGTACTATCTTACCTGCCTTTCTAACACTCCAGCCCACTTTGGAATTTGGCATAAAATGCCTTTGTTACTGTGTTTATCTGGGCTGTGTTTACTCAACTCTGTTGTTAAGTTCCTTGAGGACTGCAGAGTTTGTATTAGTCAAGTGAATGTCCACACAGTTATAACTCAGGTTCTTAAATGTAGAAGAAAATCAACAGAATTTGTAGGTTCATCCTTCACCAAAAGATGAATGTTTTTCATTGATGAGGGTTTCAACAGCCTGGAAGGAGTCATTTGAGGTTTTGAATGTACTGAATGTATATTTTTTAGATACTAAAAAAGCACAAGGTTAGTCTACTTTAGGTACTACTCAAGATGAAGTCATTATTATGAGACATGCATTTTAAAAGATATTTTCTTTTCAAAGATTTTATTTATTTATTTATTTATTTTTAGAGAGGGAAGGGAGGGAGAAAGGGAGAGAGAAAGAAACATCAATGTGCGGTTGCTGGGGGCCGTGGCCTGCAACCCAGGCATGTGCCCTGACTGGGAATCGAACCTGCGACACTTTGGTTCGCAGCCCACGCTCAATCCACTGAGCTACGTCAGCCAGGGCTTTAAAAAGATATTTTCTAAAGTTTTTTAAAATATCCATTTTAAAGGTTTGTGTCATTGTGGCTAAACAGTATTAGTATGACTGATAATTACTGTTATTCTGTATACATGTGTTCTGAATACGACAATGGAGAGAAGTCCACAGGCTATCTAACCATGCATTTGAAAAGTTAATTCCTACAAAAGAAGAAAGGACTTGTTCAAAATTACAAAGAAATGATCTCCTAATACAAATATCCACATTTCATCTTTAAGCTCACTAAAAAGAGTGCACATGTGTGACTATGAGTTATATAGTGACTATTGAGTTTTCCAAGTGCCATTAACCAGAGTTGCTTGTATTTCTAATATCCCATTCAATCCTAAAAATAATCTCAATTTATTATCCTCAGTCAACATATGAGGAAACTGAGGCTCAGAGAAAGGTCAGGCTCCTCAGGATCATGCTGTGAGTTATATGAAGAGCTGGTGTTCAAAGGCAGGTTTTCTGATCCTAAGCCAAATACTCTTTTTACCAAACAGCATTAATTTTATTTATGGTAAGGAGTTAATAAATACTCAGTGAATTGAATTCAATGATCCAAATGTAATGAATATGTGAAAAGTCATGACCAAAATGCAACTAAAATGTAACCAAATGCAACTTTGCTTTGTCTTCCTTTGGTTTTTAATGTGTATGTGGGGTAGAGAGTTATTTTTCCCACCACCAGGACTTTGCCAGTTAGTCTTAGGTCACAGACTAAAATCACTTTAAATTACAAACCAGTCAATTAAGAAATTACTGTGTCCAGATTAAGATAGTAACTATAATCTCAGTTTTCATTTCAAGATAAGACACCTCCATCTCTTCCTTCTGTTAATACCTAGCTTAAACAGCCACCCACTATCTGAGGAGTATGCTTAGTTTACTCTTTCTTTCTCTCCAAATTTTTATTCAGTGATGGGCACTGCAGTAAGCTGGTCCCTCCCCACTTGCTCTCAGGTGGTCCTTTCCATGTCCATTTTCTTCTGATGAATTTCCTGACTTCCAAGCATCCTCTCAGGAAAGACTTAAATAGCTCTAGGCATTCTCTTTAGTTTGTGGTTAATGTGAAAAACTCATACACCCTCTATCTTGCTATGGATGAGAGATTAATTACTCACAAGATTACTTGTCCCTCTGTCCTGCATCAGACCACTTTCAAACTTCTCAGTCATGAATAAGGCCACAATCTATTGTGGGGCCATACTGCAGGAATATCTTGAGGCAGAGTAGATAGCAACAACCCACACCCAGATGTCCCTACTCCAACAAATCCCCATGAGGTTGGGATTGGCTCATCTAGGTAGCAATTTTGTTGAAAGACAATACCTCACAACTTCTTCCCTACATACTCTGATCCCCTTTTCTGACCTTAGTTTGATGAAAATTTTGGGAAGCTGGATTTCCACCATTTCTTTTGAGAATTATGTGTTCTGATGTGCACCTTCGTTCTGAGACTTAAAACTCTATTTTGCTACATCAGTAGAAACCTTACTTTTAACACCTTCTTCTGCAAAGGATATATTTTACTCTGGAATTAAATATATTAATAAGAAAGGGCTGTTGACCTCTTGATATTAAGTAGAATTTAATTTATGAGTTACTAATAATGCCTATGGGATCATCAGCTCTAAGAATTGAGGCCAACTGAATTGAAAGGGGACTTGAATTCACATTTTATTAGGTCATTCATCCAAAGTCTACACACTAACTTTTGACATAGGACCAGAATTTATAGGTACAGAGTTGATTTGGTTGAGTTGAGAAATTATATCACTGTGCTTTTAGAATAAATTTTCTGAAGAGAAACTTCTGTATGCTTACATTTTCTAAAGATATGCCCTTTATTGGTCTGGCAAGGTAAACTTCAAGGAGGAAAAGAAATGCAATTTCTAGAAGAATGTATTTCTAAGGATCTAAACCTTGGACATGATTGCACTATATGCTTTTTGCCTGACATCAATTTTAAGGAAATAAAAGTTTGGACATTTCTTTGATCATAAATATTCTTTAGTAGCATAGGTACTTTCTGGTTTAATGTTGTGACATAAAATAAATCTCAGTTCTATGAATAATAAGATAGTCTTTTCTTATTAAAAGTAACTTGTTTGATTGTTGCACATGCATGGGGCTAAATTGAAATAACTAGAATTCAGAATAATGAGAACTCACACAGACCCTGAGATCAGATGTCAATTTGTAGGTCAGTGTAGACCCATTGACTTAGATTTTGGAGGTTTGAAAGATGCCATGAGCCACCAGTCTAATCAGTTTATGTAAGCTAAATCTAAATCATCATAAATTTGTCATTAAGATATTTGGAGAAAGAGGACAAAATTAATTTTGGAAACACCTATGTATATGATATTTCCTATATGAAAATGCAAATATAGATTATTTTTATTATGACAATTTAAATTATTTTCCAGAAAACTCACTAAAGTTCTCTGAAGGTTATAATAGAGCCTATATGGAGACACCTAGCCAGCTTTAAGCAAAATAGTCTCAATCTTATTTGTTTTACATCTTGATTTTAAGTAACTTAAAAAAGAGAGTTCCATTGCTTCAAAAATGTCCTATAGAAAACCACTTCTTAAGAGGTGTTTGTAGTCTGGTGGAGGTGGTAAATCTGTAGATGATTAACAAGTAATTACAATACCATTAAATAACTCAGCAAGCATACCTCAAACATCACTACACAGATGATAAGGTACTGATAGATATTCCACAAAAATAAAAAATAAAAACAGAAGCAAAATGTGTTTCATGGTTAAATTAGTTTGGGAAAAAATTATGCCAGGAAAAGTTAAATCTTCTTATTACAGAACTTCTTCCAGCCCTTAATATACTTATGTGCATTAAGAACCTACAATAAGGAAGCTGTCGCCAAGATGCAGGCATAGGTGGATACATTTTGCCTCTTTACACAATCAGAATGAAACAACCAATTTATGGACAAAAAGCAACCAGAACTGCCAGAAAATTGAACTGTATGGAAGTAAAAAATTCAAGGAATTGAAGGAGAAATATTCATCCAAACAGGTAGGAGAGGCAAAGACAAGCAGCAGGGGTGGGGAGAACACATGGCTGGATGACCTGGTGGTCCTGCATTGGTGTGTGGATAAACTGGGAGGAGCAACTGGGGAGCCCGTCAGACCTTACAAGGGTTTCTGTGTAGGAAACTAAAGACTCAAAACCTCTGGCAGTAAAATTCTGCGGGGCTTGCAAGGGTGGGAGAAATTCCCAATCTCATAGTAAAGTCTTTTCGAGAGGCCTAGGGAGTCCTAGAATGTACACAAACCTACCCATCTGGGAATCACCACCTGAAAGGGCACAATCTGCTTATGAAGTGAAGAAAGTGAAGGAAAGTGGGGCAAGAGCCAAGCAAGTGGCATTGTTCCCTTTCTGACACTTCTCCCTACACATAGAACCACAACTGTGTGAAGTGTGTTGCTCCACCCGGACAAACACCTAAGGCCTTGCTCCTTACAATGTAACAGGTGTGCCAAGACAAAGAAAAATAGCCCAAATGAAAGAACAGATCAAAATCCCAGGAAAAAAACTAAATGACAAGGAGATAGTCAACCTATCAAATGTACATTTCAAAACACTTATCAGGATACTCACAAAAATGGTTGAGTATCACCACAAAATAGAGGAAGAAGTGAAGGCTATGCAAAGTGAAATAAAGAAAGATATTCCCAACAGTGAAGGGAAGAAAACATGGACTGAAATCAATGATTTGGAATAAGAGTGAAAAAAAAATACATTTAACCAGAACAGAATAAAGAATAAGAATTTAAAAAAATAAAGAGAGGCTTAGGAACACTTGGGACAACTTTAAATGTTCCAATATCCAAATTATAGGGGTGCCAGAAGGAGAAGAGGAGAAGCAAGAAATTTGAAAAATTTATTTTAAAAACATTTTTTAATTTTTTAAAAATTTTATTTTAATTGTTGTTCAAGTACAGTTTTCTGTCTTTTACTCCCATCTCAGCCCACCACCCAGCCCTTCCCACCTCCCTCCCATTTCCACCCCCCCCCCTAGTTTGTCCATGTGTCCTTTGTACTTGTTCCTGAAAACCTTTCCCCTTTCTCCTGGAAATTCCTTCCCCTCCCCTCTTTGGTCACTGTCAGCCTGTTCTCTATTTCTGTGTCTTTGGTTATATTTTGCTTATTTGTTTGTTTTGTTGTTTAGATTCCTATTAAAGGTGAGATCATATGGTATTTGGAAAACTTATTTGAAAAAATAATAAAGTAGAACTTCCTAACCTAGCAAAGGAAATAGACTTCCAGGAAGTCCAGAGAGTCCCAAAGAAATTGGACCTAAGGAAGCACACATGAAGGCATATCATAATTACATTACCCAAGATTAAAGATAAAGAGTGAATATGAAAAGCAGCAAGAGAAAAGGATACAGTAACCTATAAAGGAGGTTCCATAAGACTATAAGCTGTTTTCTCAAAAGAAACCTTGGAGGTAAGAAGGAGCTGGAAGGAAGTATTCAAAGTCATGAAAGGCAAGGACCTACATCCAAGATTACTCGAACCAGCAAAGCTATCATTTAGAATGGAAGGGCAGATAAAGTGCTGCCCAGATATGGTTGAGTTAAAGGAATTCATAATCATCAAACCCTTATTATGTGAAATTTAAAGGGACTAATCTAAGAAAAAGAAGAAGATCAAAAATATGAAAGTAAAATGACAACAAACTTACAACTATCAACAATTGAACCTAAAACAAAACAAAATCAAAGTAAGCAAACAACTAGAATGGGAACAGAAATACAGAAGTTGAGATCATATGGAGTGTTGTTAGCAGGGAGGTCAAAGAATGGGGGGAAAGATACAGGAAATAAAAAGCATAAATGATATGTACAAAATAGACTGGGAGTGGTTAAGAATAGTATAGGAAAAGGAGAAGCCAAAGAACTTATATGTATGACCCATGGATGTGAACTAAGCATTGGTGGTGGGGAATGCGGGTGGGAGTGGGGCGCAGTACAGAGAGGAATAAAGGGGAGAAAAAAATGGGGCAACTGTAATAGCATAATAAATAAAATATACTTAAAAACAGAAAGAAAAACACTTCTCTATTTGCTAGAATGCAAGATTTTTCTGTATGTATGCTTGAGAATAAAACTCATAATTTGATCCTGAGATCTCAATAGTTTTTTCTATCTACGAATACCAAGTAGTCTAATCATAGGTGTTAAATTCATAAGAGACCATATGAAGTGTTGTGACTCCTTTCCAACTTGTAAAGTTTGGTGGGCTGTTATTTCATTGTATGGAGTGATCCATCTGACTCTTCTGATATGGCTCACTGAGAGGAAATTTTCTGCTTCAGGTGCTAGGAAAAGAGGGAAGCAATAATAGTACTCTTTTAGTTTGTGATTTACCTTTGATGAAACTGGCTTAGTTGAAAATTTACCACTTAGAAATGTCTTCACCTACTCCTGGAACTCTTTTAAGAAGGGACTATACTACTCTGGTAGAAGACTCTGGTAGGAGCCATTAACATTTCTCCTACTCTAAGATCCAGTGGAAAGAATAAGAAAAGGATCTCCTGACTTTCATGTATAGGTAAATCAAAATCACATGGGGAATCCTAAAAGTGTCTTGCTGTCCCTTTCAAGCGTCTGACATACTCAAGCAAACAAGATATGACATTCATCAAGGTAGCAAGTAGAGACATAGATTGTATCTATAGAAATACATTTTGTTTGTTTGATAATACAGTACATGAAACACTAGCAGAGTAGTAGGGAAAAACAAAGATCAGCCCAGCATTTACTAGTGTATATAGAAAAATTAGAATTGAGTAGAAGTCAAGTACAGAAACTAGAAGAAGTCAGGAAAACAGGAAGACCTTGCTGAATTTGGAGAAACAATAACTTATTGTCATCTGACTACTTAAAAGGACAAAATGCTTGCGCTCTTAGTAGTGTTAGGGACTATATTAAAAGTACCACTCAGTTGACCAATGGAGTCAGGAAGGATAAAAATAAAGAGATAAAGAAGAGAGAAGTTATAAAGTTAAAATCGATAATAGCAGTTGATTGCCTTGAGAAAGGTAAAAGAGCAAAACAAATGAAAATGTATGGTAATCTGAATATTGGTAGAGTGATTAATATGAGAGGGGAATTGCAGGATCTTGGCTACTTGAGAAGAGGAATGTAGTTTGGAATATGGTGAATGACAAGAAATAGAGACATACAAATTAAATCCTGGAAGTCAGAAAAAAGAATAAATTTGAGAGTCACAGTGTAAAGGTGAGACTGGAAGTTATTGCTTTGGGTCACTGATAAGAGTGCAGAGGAAGAGACTGCAGGAAAAGACCTTGGAATTGGGTGATGAAGCACAAAGCAAGAGAAGAAATCTGAGATGAAATGATGAGAAGATGGATGAAATCTTCCTACTTGTTCTAGCATTACACAATACAACCACATAATCTTTCTGTGTCATATTAACCATAAAATACAACTAAATAGAAAGTAAAATATAAAATATAATTAAACTTTTACATAAATATTTAATGCCATAATTTTAGCAACTATTGATTTGTGTTTGTATGTATAATTCAATAAAGCAGGTTTTCTGTGTAAATAGTCAATATATTTTTGTTGTTTTATTTGTATATATGTATATAATCCAGCTGTATATTTAATTTCATATATTTTTGTATCATTTTGTTAAGATTTATAAGTAAAAAAGTGTAGTGATTAAGAAAAAACAAACAAACAAACATTATAGACAAGACAACAGTATGGTGATTACTAGAGGGAAAAGTTCAGGTGAAGTAAAGGAGGGTAAAGGAGGATAAATGGTGATAGAAGGAGATTTGACTTCACACAGTGACTAAACAATAAAATATGCAAATGGTGTATTATAGAATTGTATCTATGATACCTATATATTTCTTAACCATTGTTACCACAATAAATTAAATTAAAAAAAGAATTCTGGTTATAGGGTGGCTAACAACCAGTTTGTCCAGCACTGTCCCAGTTTTAGCAATGAAATACATCCTGAGAAATTCCTTGATCCTGGGCAAGCCAAGATGGTTGGTAATCCTAGTTTTTGAAACTAATATGACCTAAAGAAACTTGGAAGCAAAGAAATAGAGACACTATTAGTACTACTTCTTGGATATAAATGTTTCTTGTTTTTAAAGCATGCTTATTGTAGAAAACTTGCTAAACAATAAAACATACATAAAAGCAGAAAAGTCACTCATATCCTACTAGTTAAACAAAAGGTTTTTTATTCTTTGGGGACATCTCCATGTATGCATATTTTATGACACTGCTAAACCTGACTATATCTTATATTGTTCCCTTTATATTTTTATAATACAAGCATTTGTTTGTATTTTAATGTGTGTTTGAAAATGTAAAAGTTGATGATTGCATAAATTCCACTGGAATTTTTTGAATATTCTTTTTTTTTAACAAGGAACTCAATTTTTTTTTTATTTTCAAGTATATTTGAATGGTTCTGCTATTACAGTTGTCCTTTTTGTCCCTCTTTATCACCCTCCACCCTCTGCCTACCCTCCTACCAGCATTCCCCACACTTAGTTCATGTCCATGAATTATACATACAAGTTCTTTGGCTTCTCTATTTCCCATACTATTCTTAACCTCCCCCTGTCTATTTTGTACTTACTATTTATGCTTCTTATTCCCTGTACCTTTTTCCCCATTCTCCTCCTTCCAACTGATAACCCTCCATGCAATCTTCATGTCTGTGATTCTGTTCTTGCTCTAGTTGTTTGCTTAGTTTGTTTTTTTGTTTGCTTTTTTTTTTTTTGGCCTATTTGTTGATAGTTGTGAGTTTGTTGTCACATGACTATTCATAGCTTTTGATCTTCTTCAATTTCTTAGATCAGCCCCTTTAAAATTTCATATAATAAGGGCTTGGTGATGATGAACTCCTTTAACTTGACCTTATCTGGGCAGCACTTTATCTGCTCTTCCATTCTAAATGATAACTTTGCTGGATAGAGTAATCTTGGATGTAGGTCCTTGCCTTTCATGACTTTGAATACTTCTTGCCAGCCCCTTCTTGCTGTAAGATTTCTTTCAAGAAATCATCTGATAGTCTTATTGGAAATCCTGTGTAGGTAACTTTTTTTCTCTTGATACTTTTAAGATCTCCTTATCTTTAATCTCTGACAATTTGATTACGATGTGTCTTGGTGTGTTCTTTCTTGGATCCAATTTCTTTGGGACTCTCTGGACTTTCTGGAAGTCTATTTCTTTCACCAGGTTAAGGAAGTTTTCTTTCATTATTTTTTCAAATAAATTTTCAATTTCTTGCTCTTCTTCCTGTCCTTCTGGCATGCCTACGGTTTGGATATTAGAATGTTTAAAGTTGTTCCAGAGCTTCCTGAACCTCTCTTAATTTTTTTTTTAATTCTTCTTCTTCATTCTGTTCCAGTTGAATGTTTATTTCTTCTTTCTGTTCCAAATAATTGACTTGTGTTCAGTTTCCTTTCTTTCACGGCTGGTTCCCTGTATATTTTTCTTTATTTTACTTTGTATAGCCTTCACTGCTTCCTCTATTTTGCAGCCACACTCAATCATCTCTGTGAGCATCCTGATTACCATTGTTTTGAACTCTGCATCTGATAGAGTTCAATCTGATATAGACAATCTGATAGGTTGTCTATCTCCTTGTTGCTTAGTTCTTTTTTCTGGAGTTTTGATTTGTTCTTTCATTTAGGCCATATTTCTTTGTCTCAGCACACCTGTTAGGTTGTAAGGGGTGAAGCCTTAGGTATTTGTCTTTGCTTCATGTGGGTCTTTATGTGGGGGAGGGGTCAGAGAGGGAGCAATGCCACTTGATCAGCTCTTGTCCACTTTCAGTCATTTCTCATGCTCCCCACAAGCAAATTGGTCTCTTCTGGTGCTAATCCCAGGGTGGGTAGTTTTGTGTACATTCTAGGACCTTGTGGGTCTCTCCAATGAACACTCCTGTGAAGCTGTGTTTTTCTCCTGCTGCTGTAACCCCAACAGAATTTTATTGCCGGATGTTTTGAAGCTTTAGTCTCCCAGCTGGAATCTTGTGTTGCATGGTCTGTGTCTCTCTGCAGTTGTTTCTTCCAGTCTATCTTCACTCAAATGTGGGACCACCCAGCCTGTTAGATGCTGCCTTGCCTACTTATTCTTTCTCCTTGCCTTACACCCATCCCTGCCTTTCCTACCAGTCTGGATGAATGTTTCATTTTTTTAACCCCTTGGTTTTCAGACTTCCATAGAGTTCAATTTTCTAGTAGTTCTTGTTCTGTTTTTTTTTTCATATTTGTTGTTGCCTTGTTTTGGTTGTGCAAGGAAGCAAAGCACACCTACCTACACCTCCATCTTTGCTGGAAGTGAGTATTCTTCTTAACTAATTGATCATTAAAAATATAGATTTTGATAATTTTTAAAAACGGTTGTACTGCAATCAATACTTTTTCATTGCTTAAATTTTTGCATCTTTTTATTCTTTCTAAACATTTATTTTCAAAAGAAAAAATATTAAATGAAAATATTTATATTTATGTATAAAATTAGAGTGTTTCCTTTGAAAGAAATGATCAGGGTAATCTGATCACCCAAAATATAACTGTAGGAATGAATATTGACACAGTTGGATTTTATAGCAAAGTGAAGCTCAGAGTCGACATGATCCCAACAAACACAAAAGAACATAATCAGCTTTTAGTTTTCAACTTGATCATTAACAAAAGACCCAAAAGCTATTAAAACTGACAAAAGCACCTAATCTGGTAGAAAAAAAAAAGAGCAACTCAGAAGAAATAGATACTATGCAAGAAGAAAACTATATTTATATTAATACAAATATACACTGTAGTGTAAGTGGAGACATTACTTCCACCTATTTTCACTGATAGTTGGATGGTGTACCAGTAGCTGACATTATACATCTTCACATGGCATACAAATAAATGGATGGTTATGCATAGACAACCATGGAGACAGGCTTTGTGGCAAGACTTATGGTGCTTAGGTCACCAGAAACAAATCACTGTATATCATGTTACTAGACATGTACCTCTTGCTTCTTCTGGAAATGATGAGGCTGACACTCTAGCCAACGTATGGTGGCTAGAAACAGTACCTGCTAGACCCTCAGGAAAGAAAGTAGCCCATCACATCTTACAACCTGAGCAAAGAACCATGTGATCCACTATCAAAACCTGAGGTTTACCTGTTACATTGGCAGAGGCACAAGAACAGGTCTCACACAGGTCTTGTGAGACCTGTGTTGTCTGCTCTTGAGAGCATCCCCAAAGGCCTGTGGGAGCTTCTCGACAGGTAGTGCTGGGACAGGTACTGCTAACCTGGTGGCAGGTGGATGTAATTGGGCCCCTACCTGGTTCAGAGGGGTATAAGTATGCTATTACAGCTGTAGACATGACCACAAGACTTTTAGCTGCTTATTCTGCATGGCACCCAGATCAGAAAGCTGTGATTACTGCGCTGGAGCTGTTATGTGTTGCTTATGGGCCTTTAATCATTGACAGTGATCAGGGAACACATTTTACTGGGGCCTTAGTATAACAGTGGGCTCAGGACTTGCATATTGAGTGGAAATTTCATGTGGCCTATTACCCCCAAGCTTCTGGAATGATTGAACAGTACAATGGTCTCTTAAAGCAGGGCCTGCAAGCTACAGCTACCACCCCTAAGCTGAAGGACTGGATGAAACACTTATAGACTGTCATCCTGACTCTAAATGAGAGGAGTCAGGTGAAGGGGCAGCTCTGGTGGAAGCCTTGCTGCACCAGACTACAGCTCCAATTCAGCTGCAGGTATAGACTAAGGATGCCTTGCTGAAAGCAGCATGGGAAAACAGTGGAATATTCTCTTGCTGGCTCCAGAGGGCCTGGAGCAAGGGAGAACAGCCACTTGGATATGGCCTTGGGAAATAAAAGCCCCCACATGTATTGGGTTGGTCTTTTTGCCTCTTGGGGCCAAGGGGTGGAGAGAAACTTACAAACAGTGCCCTGGATGATTGGGACATGGCCCCTGTCTTAAAGGTGACATATCCAGGGCCAGCAAACAACGGAATGCTTCTTCATGGCACCTTTGTGATTTCTTTATGGTCAATTATGAGTTTTCCCCTCTTATTGCAAATGGATGCTGAATCCCCAGCTGAGTCATGAAAGGTCTGGTATTTATGCCCAGAAAGACCTCCTCTGCCAGCCACTGTCTTATCTGCTGACCAGAAGCTTGCTTGTATATCGCCTATGGGTTGTGACTTGCCTTTACTGGTGCCTATAACTGCTCTGTCTTTTCACCTTTAGAGTGCAAGGTAACACCTTAGGGGCTGGGGTCATACCTATGCCTCAGTGGCTGACAATCAGCATGCTGGGTCCACACTGAACTTCCCCTGAGCACCTTGGCTGGCCTCTCATGGTGCATCTCTCTTGCTTCTGTCTCAAATTGGACTTGGCCTTAGAACCAGTGGAACGGTGAACACCCCTTGTGGAATGTTATCTGGACTGACATCTATGCTGGTGCAAAGCAGTAGTCTGGCCCAAGCCATTAAGCAGTTACTCCATATGTGATGGTTTGGGGTGGCTCACGGCTGAGGCTGTGGAGCTGGCTAGACCAGCTTTCCTTTGCATTGAAAACTATGAAGGACAGACCCAGATGGGCTGGACTCCAACCAGTCTGTGTCAGACCCATATTCTTGGACATTGCAATGAGGCACAGAATGGTGCATGGCCTTCAGTTTCCACTGGGACCTTCTCACCCAGTTTCACTGGGTGTCCCACATGAGTTGCCTTACTTGTATGGAAATTGGACTGGCTATCGTACCTAAGAGTGGCTTGATTACCTGTGTTTTAGCTGTGTGTTATTGAAGCTTATACTTCTGCTGTGGCAGCACTTCTGTTTTGCTTTTTTGTTACTGTAGCCTGTACTATTGTTGTGGGTTATAAGTGCAGGACTTTGCCCTCCTCACCAAGGGAACATTGCAGAAGACATCCTTGTGTAGATCGTAAGGTAAGGAACCCAGAAGGGGTGGATGGTAGGGTAAGTGGAAGTGATCTGGGTTCCTCACCTAGGTGTCTGGGTAACTAAGGGAGGCGGTATTCCCATAGCCTTGGAGGGGCCTGATACCCAGTGTTTTCATAGCTTTGAAACTGGGTCCAGTAAACTGTTCCCATAACATGAAGTAGGCTTGCATGCATAGAATTGTGTTATGTTATGTAATGTTCTGGCAGTTTTCTGGCTTTGTTCCCCTCTAGTATTTCACAAGTAGGGACTCCCTGCTGGGGGGATGATGGAGAGACATAAGCAAGGGGACAGGTGCCACAATGGGTGCCAAGCTGGGGATCAAGGGCCATGACATGCAATGCAGAGACATGCAGGAAGACACACAGCTTTCAGCGTGCATGGCTCACTGACCCATGAATAAAGGCATGCCAGACATCCCAACAGCTCCATGAATATTCTTCCATCTGCTCAAATACCGGAATACCATGGACCTGCCCAAGTTTGAATGGCCAACACACACACACACACACACACACACACACACACACACACACATAATATTGTAGAAATTTTATAGAACATAACAACTATAAGTAATGAGAATCAACTATATATTATTTATATATTTATATTACATTATTTATGTATATATATATAGTTGATTCTCTACTTATAGTTGATTTTCATTACTTGAGGATATACATATATAGTTGATTCTCTACTTACAGTTGTTATGTTCTATAAAATTCCTACAATATTGAATTAGAGAATATTGAACCATTGCTCCTAGGGAAAAGTACAGGGATAGGTTCCTATGAGCCTTTGGTGACATTTTTGTCAACTGATTAATAACATAACTAACAAAAAGGAACAAAAATGTGGCACTGCACGTACTGCTAAAAGATACTTATTTATAGTATAAGAGCTTAAATAAAAAGGCAGAGCATCCACTCATTTCACCAAAACTAAGAATATGCACCACTTGACTCAAATTTTTCAGAGTTCTACGTATCTATGAATAATTGTGAAAGTACCACTAAAAAAAAATCTGTGGGTAATGAGATCAGTTCTCTGTGTGTGTGTATTCACAGAACAAAAAAGACAGCTTTTGGAAATAAAACACATTATAGATAGCACTAATGGAAAACTCAACAATAGGTTACAAAATAAAGTTTAGGAACTCTTCCAGGAAAAAATACAAAAAAAGTAGAAATAATGGAAACCAGGATAGTAGGTTTTAAAAAGTAAAAGACAAGACACTGAAGACCAAACATATGAATAACTTTTCTCCTGAAAGATACCACATACCAAATCAGCTGAAAAAAATTATTAAATAAATAGTTAACATTTTTCAGAATTAAATGACATGAGTTTCTATATTGAAAAACCCACACAGTTTCTAATAAAATAGATGAAAATAAATCCAAACCAAGAAATATCATTGTTAGATTTCAGAGTGCTAGAAAAAGAAGCAATTTTATAACCCCCCACCCTGGGAGAAAAAAAAATCTATGTAAAGGATCAAGCATAAAAATGGAATCTGACTTTTCTACATTGTTTTTGAGGCAAGAAAGTGATTTAGAGATTCTTTTAAAACTTTGAAGAAAAAAGGAATTCTCTGCTAGGATTCTATACCTCACAAAACTATCAATTAATTGTAAGGGTAAAAAGTAAGACATTTTCAAATATATAACGTCTCAAACATTTTGCTTTCCTTGTACCCTTTTTCAAGAAGCCAATAGCAGGTATTCTCTAACAGAGGAGGTAATAATTTATAAAGAAGAAGACTCAGGATTCAGAAAATAGGAGAGTCAACCCAACAGAGAATCAAGAAAATGTTCAGGGTACTAAACAAGGGAAATTCCAGAATGATAATAGTGCCCCTAGGGTTAAGGAAATCAGTCCAAATTGGAACATTGTGACTCAAAAGACAGGCATGCTGAGGGCTGTTTTCATCATGATTTCTGCACTGATGCTACATATACATTTTAATCTGAAAAAGTGGCTAGAGAATTTGCTCCTTCAAATCAAGGAAGTATGTCATTACAGAGGGAGTTGTGAGTCACAGAACATAGAAAACCCAAACAAGGATAAAGGAAAAGGGAATTCTAAGGATGATGGACAAAGGCAAGTCCCAGGATGATAGTTATGAAACAGGCCTAGAGATGTATCAAAACAAAACAGAAACAAGGAACTGAAAGATTACCAACATGATTTATATTGTGAAAAACTAATGTGGCTAGTTTTTGGAAGGTGTTTAAATAATTGATAATATATACAAAAAAACTAAATAAGTAAAAAACTAAGGCATGTATTAACTTCAGGAAAACCTAAAGTAAGAAAGAAAAATAGAATAATAGTATACCATATGCTCAGTTGTAAATAATATTTTTGAAGGTATAATAGTGCTAAAACCGAATATTGATTCAACCTCATAATACATTATTATACATACTATTAGTATGGGAGGGTGCACATAAGAGGAACATTGCTATTCAAGAGCTAAAGCCTAATCTATCAATATAGGAAGTCAATAGATAATATCTAAGATTGATGAATCAAAAGTCAGTAGCATAACATTATTTAAGAAATATGAAAATGTATAAATACCAGAAGTAACCTTGGCTGGTATGGCTCAGTTAGTTGGAGTGGCATTCCATAGACCAAAAGGTTGTGGGTTTGATTCCTGATCAGGGCACCTACCTAGGTTGTGGGTTAGATCCTCTGTCAGGGTGAAGAAAGCAACCAATCAATGTATCTTTCTCACATTGATGTTTCTCTCTCTCTCTCTCTCTCTCTTTTTCTCTCTCTTTCTCTCTCTCTGTCACCTCACCCCCCTTTCTCTTTTTCTCTCTGTCAAAGCAATAAAAAACCATGTCCTTGGGTGAGGATTAAAATAATACACCAGAACTAAAAGGTAAAAGAGTCAAAGTGAAGGAGGAAAATGGCGGCTTTGTTGGAGGGAGCATAATGCCCTTCCTCTATACAGGGGAGAGAAACTCGCGGATCTGAGGAGGAACAGAGCAAGGGGCCTGGGTTATCACAACATTTATGAAAACAGGACATCAAAAATTATAGCAGACATTGAAAAACCAGATGGTAAGGTGAGTGCTTCAAGATAATAAGGATAGGGATCCGCCCGGGGACCAGGGAGGCTGCAGCCCCCAGGCCCGGTGCTCCCGGGTCTGCCTCAGGGCACCCGGGAGAGCAGAGTTACCGTTCCCTCCCTGGACAACAAGGATTGAGCAGCACCAGGGGAGGCCTTGTTGCTTGAAGGCACAGACAGGGGAGTTGGATTGGGAGACAGTCACCTGGGGGCTGCAAGCACCCACACCAAGCCCTGGGAAGGGTGAGTGCCCCCAGCCTGGGAGACCAAGGGCAGTCTGGTGGTACACCAGTGCCCCCAACCCAGTGAGAGTGTGGTTCTGTGGAAGACCCAGACCCCGCAGCCCTGGGCAAAGAAAGGGCACGGGTGTTCTCGGGTTTCTGGAGCCTACGGTGGTGACCTGGGGGGAGGAGATTCCCAACTCTCGCAAAGGACCGGGGTGCTTCACAGGTTCCTGGAGCCCACGGAGGGGAAATTTGTGGAAGTGTGAACCCCTTCCCAATCCCCAGAACTTGCACCATGAATCCAGAAAAGACACGGGTGCTTCCTGAGAACATAGAGCCCACTGCAGTGAAATTTGGAGGAAGGGTGTGACCCCTTGTGGTCCCCAGAGATTGCACCTTGAACCTGGAAAAGATGCAGGAGCTCTGTGGGGTGGAGACCTCGGCAGTGAGCTGTGGAGAAGTGCTTGGGAGTGCGCATGCCCACAACCAGGGTCCTGGGGGGGGGGGTACTTTGGACCAGCGCTGGGGAGAGCGTGCTGCTAGCCCTGGGGACAATACTCGAGAGACTGAGTTCTGACTGGGAAGAGTGAAAAGCATTCCAAATGCCTGTCAGCCTGCTAAAGCCAGGAAGACCAGAAAAACTGGTTTGGCCAGTTAGAAATCAACAAGAGGTTTTTTTTGTTTTTGTGTTTGTTTTGTTGTGTTTTTTTTTTTTTTTTTGGCTGTTGTTGTTGCTTGATTGTTTGATTTTATCTTGTTTTTTAATGACTTTTAATTTTTTAATTCTTATTATTTATATATCTCTCAATTCCTTATGTTTCTTTTCATTTCATCCTAGTATTATTCCTTCCACTCCAAATTAATCTCTCCTGCATTCCATCTTCTGCTTTTTTTCCCCTTTTCTATTGAGCTTACAAGTTACTGCAAATTTTGATTATCTTTTTCTCACTTTAATGACCCTTATTTGAATAGTATTTTGGTATTCTTTTTCTTTCTGTACAATCTTCTTTGCTTGGCTGGTTATACTGTCGTTTGATAGGTTCCACCTGTTATCTCATTCACAGTGTGTTGATAATTTACTTTCCTTCATTTGTTTTCCATTAGTATACCTCTCAAGGATCTGTACTTCTTATTCTTGTTATCTATATCTCATAGATTCTACCACACGATTGTTGCTTTAATATTACTGTAAATATTACCTGTTCCATACAATTGTAAATATTACACAACACTCCTCCCTGATCTCAGCCCACTTCTCAATTTCCTGAACTATATTATTGTGGGGGTTGTCTCTATTCTTTTACACACTACTCATATTTACTAATCCTTATTCCCACCATACCTCAGAATCTGACCTCCCACAGCCTCACAGATTTCTAGATCCAACTAACAATCTTTTCCTCCTCAATAACAGTCTTATCTTCTTTCCATCCTTTCTAAAACTTGGCTAGTGGGGTGGATGATCACAGTTGACACTATATGTAGCCAAAGGATCTCCCATCTCTTCTCCACTGGCTGCTACTGTAAATATCATAGAATACTGTCTTGCTGTCTTAAACCATTTTGCCTTACTCCTCTAACTGGTAAAAAAAACAAAGAGTAGGGGGAAGCTGTGAACACCAGGATACACAAAGGAGACTGCACCACTGAACCTCACAGGTATTCTACCACAGAAGTTCACACCATAATCACAGGGAACCAGAACAGATCAACTTAGAAACACAGGCTAACAAGAAGAGTCTCACAAACAATGAGAAGACAAAGAAACAATTCCCAAATGAAGGGAAAGGAAGAAGCCTCAGAAAGAATGCTAAATGAACTATCAGATATTGAGTTGAAGACAATGATTATTAGGAAGCTCACTGAACTCTCAATGAGCTACCAGAAACTACAGGGAAGCTACAACGATCTCACTACAAACTATATCAACATGAAAAAGGAAATAGAAACTACAAACAAGGGCCAAGAGGAAATGAAGAATACAATTTCTGAACTAAAGAACAATGTAGAAGGAATGGAAAGCAGGATTGATGAAGCAGAAGACCGGATTAGTGAATTGTAGGACAAAGTAGAAAAAAACACCCAGAAAGAGCAAGAAAAGGAAAAGAGGCTCAGAAAGGATAAAGAGGGATTAAGAGAAATGCAAGACAATATGAAACGTAATAATATCCGTATAATAGGGATACCAGAAGGACAAGAAGATGAGCAAGGGATAGAAAACTTATTTGAAAAAGTAATGATGGAAAACTTTGCTAATTTGATGACAAAAAACTCACACAAATCCAGGAAACATAGAGCGTCCCAATCAAGAGGAACCCAAAGAGGCCCACCTCAAGATACATCATAATTAAAATGGCAAAATTTCAAGACAAAGAGAGAATCTTAAAGGCAGCAAGGGACAAACAGGAAGTAACATACAAGGGAGCCCCAATAAAGCTAACAGCTGACTTCTCAATAGAAACACTCCAAGCCAGAAGAGAATGGCAAGAAATATTCCAAGTAATGAGAACCAGAGGTCAGCAACCAAGGCTATTTTACCCAGCAAGGCTCTCAATCAAGATAGAAGGACAAATAAGAAGCTTCCCAGACAAAAGAAGTCCAAAAGAATATGTGTCCACCAAACCAGTTCTGCAAGAGATGCTAAAGGGACTGCTTTAAGGAAAGGAAGGAAAGGAGAGAGAGGGAGGAACACAGGTACGAAAATGACAATGAATAAGTACCTATCAATAATAACCTTAAACATAAATGGATTAAGTGATCCAGTCAAAAGACATAGAATAGCTGAATGGATAAGAAAACATGACCCACACATATGCTGCCTACAAGAGAACCACCTCAGGATAAAAGTCCTGTACAGGCTGAAAGTGAAGGACTGGAAACAAATTTTCCAAGTAAATGGACAGGAAAAAAAAAGCTGGGTAGCAATACTGATATCAGACAAAATAGACTTCCAAAAAAGGTCCATAAAGAGAGACCCAGAAGGTCACTTCATAATACTCAAGGGAAGAATCCACCAAGAAGACATAAATATGGTAAATATATATGCACCCAACATAGGAGCACCCAAATACATCAAGAAAATCTTAGAGGACTTCCAGGAAGATATTGACAGCAACACAATTATAGTAGGGGATTTTAACACCCCACTGTCAAAAATGGGCAGATCTTCCAAACAAAATGTTGAGAAAGATATTGTGGCATTGAACAATACCCTAGATGAAATGGGCTTAACTGGTATATACAGAGCCCTCCACCCCCAAAAAGCTAGATACACATTCTTTTCAAATGCACAAGGAACATTTTCAAAAATAGACCACATGATAGGACACAAAACAAGCCTCAACAATTTCAAGAAAATTGAAATCATACCAAGCATTTCTTGGATCACAAGAGAATAAAACTAGAAACCAAGGGAAAAAAAACACAAAACACTCAAAATCATGGAGATTGAATAGCTTGCTATTAAACAATGAATAGGTCAAGAATGAAATTAGGGAAGAAATCAGAAGGTTTCTGGAAACAAATGAAAATGAACTCACAACAACCCAAAACTTATGGGAAACAGTAAAGGCAGTCCTGAGAGGGAAGTTTATAGTGATACAAGTATACCTAAAAAAGAGAAATATTTCAAACAAACAACCTAACTCTATGTCTACAAGAACTCGAGAAACAACAACAAAGATAGCCTGAGCAAGTAGAAGGAAGGAAATAACCAACATCAGAGCAAAATTAAATGACATAGAGACCAGAAGCATAATTCTAAGGATCAATGAATCCAAGAGCTAGTTCTTTGAAAAGATAAACAAAATCACCAAGCCTTTAAGCAGGCTCATTGACAAAAAAGAGAGAGAAGACCCAAATAAACACAATCAGAAATGAAAGAGGAGAGATTACAACTGATACCTCAGAAATACAAAGGATTGTAAGAAATTAATACTAAGAAATATAGGCCAAGAAATTTCAAAGCCTAGGTGAAATGGACAAATTTCTAGAAAAATATAATCTTCCAAATCTCAATGAAAAAGAAGCAGAAAGCCTGAACAGACCAATAACAGCAAAGGAAATTGAGGCAGTAATCAAAAAACTCCCAACACACAAAAGCCCTGGACCAGATGGTTTCACAGGAGAATTCTACAAAGTATTTAAGGAAGAGCTAACCTCAATCCTTCAGAGACTATTCCAAAACATCCAGAAAGATGGAAGACTCCCAAACTCTTTTTATGAGGCCAACATCATCCTAATTCCAAAACCAGATAAAGACACAACAAAGAAAGAAAACTTCAGGCCAATATCACTGATGAACATTGACACTAAAATCCTCAACAAAATACTGGCAAAGCACATCCAACAATACATTAAAAAGATCATACACCATGACCAAGTGGGATTTATTCCAGGAATGCAAGGATGGTTCAATATTCGCAAGTCAGTAAATGTAATACATCACATAAACAAAAGCAAAGACAAAAAACACATGATCATATCAATAGATGCAGAAAAAGCATTTGATAAGGTACAGCATCCGTTTATGACAAAAACACTCTGCATGGTGGGAATCGAGGGAGCATTCCTCAACATAATAAAGGCTGTATATGAGAGACCTACAGTCAACATCATACTCAATGGGCAAAAATTAAAATCTTTTCCACTGAGATCAGGAACAAGATGAAGCTGTCCACTTTCACCACTTCTATTCAATACAGTACTGGAAGTTTTAGCCACAGTGATTAGACAAGAAAAAGAAATAAAAGGCATCCAAATCAAAAAGGAGGAAACAAAACTGTCACTATTTGCAGATGACATGATAGTGTACATAGAAAATCCTATAGACTCCACCAAAAAACTGCTTGACTGCTAATAAATGAATTTGGCAAAACAGTATGATACAAAGTCAATATCCAGAAATCAAAGGCATTTATCTACACCAACAATGAAACAGCAGAAGCAGAAATCAAGAAAAAGATCCCATTTGGAATAGCAAAAGAAAAAGAAAATACCCTGGAATAAACCTAACCAAAGAGGTAAAAGACCTGTATTCAGAAAACTATATAACACTGAGGAAAGAAATCAAGGAAGACACAAATAAATGGAAACATATACCGTGTTCATGGATTGGAAGAATTAATATCATCAAAATGTCCATACTACCCGAAGCAATTTACACATTCAATGCAATTCCTATTAAAGTACCAATGGCTTATTTCACAGACATAGAACAAACACTTCAAAACTTCAGATGAAATCATTGACAACTCCGAATAGCTGCTGCAATTTTAAGAAAGAAGAGCAAAGTAGGAGGGACCACAATACCTGACACTAAACTATACTACAGGGCCACTGTAGTCAATACAGCCTGGTACTGGCATAAAAAACAGGCACATGGACCAATAGAACAGGACAGAGAGCCCAGAAATACACGCACATCTCTATGGTCAATTAATATTTTACAAAGGAGGCAGTAACTTAAAATGGATTAAAAATAGCCTCTTCAACAAATGGTGTTGGGAGAACTGGACAGCTATGTGCAAAAAAATAAAATTAGAGCACCAACTTACATGTTATACAAAAATAAATTCAAAGTTGATAAAAGATTTAAATATAAACTATGACACCATTAAAGTCCTAGAGGAAAATGTACGTAGGAAAATCTCAGATATTTCAGGCAGAAACTTTTTTACAGACATGTCCCCTAGAGCAAGGGACATAAAGGAAAGAGTAAACAAATGGGACCTCATCAAAATAAAAAGCTTCTGCACAGCTAAAGAAAACAGTATCAAAATAAAAAGAGAACCAACTGTATGGGAAAACATATTTGCCAATGATACCTCAGACAAGGGTTTAATCTCCAAAATATAGAAAGAACTTACTTGATTCCACTCTAAGAAGACAAGCAACCCAATTAAAAAATGGGCAAAGGACTTGAACAGACACCTCTCCAAGGACATACAGAGGATCCAAAGACATGACACAATGTTCAATATCGCTAGCTATCAGAGATGCAAATTAAAACCACAATGAGATACCACTTCACACCAGTCAGAATGGCCATCATAAACAAAGCAACAAACAACAAGTGTTGGAGAGGTTGTGGAGAAAAGGGGACCCTAGTGCACTGTCGGTGGGACTGCAGACTGGTGCAACCACTATGGAAAGCAGTATGGAACTTCCTCAGAAAACTAAAAATGGATCTGCTTTCTAACCCAGCAATTCTACTGCTGGGACTATATTCTAAGAAGCCTGAAACACCAACACAAAAGAACCTTTGCACCCTGATGTTCATAGCAGCACAATTTACAATAGCTAAGTGCTGGAAGCCACCTAGATGCCCATCAGTAAATGATTGGATAAAAAAAAAAAAAAAACTATGGTACATTTGCACAATGGAATTCTATGCAGCAGAAACAAGAGCCCCTATCCTTTGTGACAGCATGGATGGAGCTGGAAAGCATTATGCTAAGCGAAATAAGCCAGGTGGTGAAAGACAAACACGATATGATCTCACTTTTACCAGGAACCTAATCAACAAAACAAACAAACAAGCAAAATATAACCAAAGACACTGAAATAGAGCACAGGCTGACAGTGACCAGAGTGGAGAGAAGAGGGAATTTCAGGGGAGAGTGGGAAGGTTACAGGAACAAATTTAAAGGACACATGGACAAAAACTAGGGAGAGGATGGTAATGGGAGGGAAGTGAGGAGGGATTGGTGGGTGGGCTGGAATGGGAGTAAAAGGGAGAAAACTGTACTTGAACAATGATTAAAACAATAAAAATAATGAAATAAAATAAAATAAAATAAAATAAAATATAGAGTCAAAGTGGTTGCCTTGTAACAGGAGGACTAGAGAAAGTAAAAGGACTAGGGCAATGAACCTGTAGGTTTTTAATAAGCTTCTTAGTAAAATTTAACTTTTTATTCTTTATACATTTATTTTAGATTAATTAATACTTCCGTTGAAATCTGTAGTGAATTTATAGTTCCTCCAGCAGAGAAATCATTTAAATTTACTGCCAATAACAGTTATCATGAATGTCTGGATTGATAGGATCATCTGATCCATCAATTTTAAGCAAATTGATTGCTTACTCTCCAAATATTGCAGTTGTTCCTACACCAAGGATATGATAAAGGAAACTTCCTGGAGCTGGATTCCAGCTATCCAGACACCCCAGTATTTTGGCTAAGAATGTCTTTTACTTGAGAAAGAATTGTGAAGAGTTGGATTGCAATAATTTAATCTTTCATTTATTTTAATTTCTTATGTTAGATTGGTACTAAACCCTATTTACAGGCGTTTCCTTTTTCTAAATTTCTACCAGGAATATTATCTGGCATTCAAAACTTGGGAAAATTCTGTATAAGGAACCTCTAAATCTTGGCAGAAAATATAAGTTGTTAGAGGTCTTATGAGTAAGACCAAACTGTAAGGTGTTTTAGAATTGACCTTCAAGGTTATCTTTGTTAACTCCCATATTTTTCATGTTACAAAAAACTATAGCCAAAAAGGCTAAGTGATTTATTTAAAACAGTACAGCTATTATTGACACAGAAAAGAGGAGAATTCAGATTTATTGACTTCCAGTTTAGTGATTGTTTTACTACATTATACTACAGTATACTACACAACCTGCACTACACTGTACAATGCTAGAAAACACTGTTCTATACTACAATGTGCTACCCTATATTATGTTACAATACATCACACTGTATGACCTCATTACTTTGTACTATACTACTCTACAGAAAACTAAACCACACAGCACAATACTACACTGCATTATACTATCCCACATACTACTATACTACTCTGTACTCACTATTTTGCCCTATGATATACTATACTATAGTACACTACCCTAAACTACAAAAAATGTTATTAAGGAAATAACTTGCAACAGTTTTAACCTCCAATCTTCTAGACGTATTACACAGCAGCCCACTAATATTTCCAACCTGCAAGCTCAGTCCAGTTCTAATTCTTCAGCTGATACTGACCCTATCTTTATCTTGAATTACCTGCAGTGAGCTTCCATATAGAAGACACCTCTACTCTTTCCTAACTTTCTGAATTGTGTTGGATGATGACCCAGTGTCATTGTCCCAGCAATGTTCTCTGGGATTTTCCATTGCCATCTTCCCACCATCATGGTACCCCATTTTGAAGACTGAATCATATAGATGACTCCCTGTGCTCAAGTGCCTTCTGTGTGCAGTATTTACAGGGCTGAACTTTGCTTTAGGTGACCATTCTAATAAATTGATAAGGTCCCCAGCTCACTCTTTCGACTAACAAGATGATTGCAGCTTTGCTATCACTTTACCTTCTCAACTACCCCCGAGGAATGGAGTTGTAGACTAGTAACTTGGACCAAGAACATCATTCCAATCCTCAATAAGCAGCAGCAGTAGTCACATTAGTCTACTACCAAGGGAGAGAGGTTTTTGAGAGGTAATATGCATTTGGCTGAAATCTTGATGTCAAGCCTTGATGTCAGGCTTGAATTTATCATTTAATAACCAGTGAACAGAGTATTAGTTTACTCACAAATGAAATAGAAATAATGACATTGATCCTACCAGGTTGTCTTAAGGATTAAATATACTTGTATATACCAAGCTCTTTGAACAGTACCTAATATATAGTTTGTGCTAAATAAATGTTAGATATTATTTCACTTCAGCCTTAAAAAAAATAAAAGCCTTAGTCACATTATCTGAAACAGGTTCATAAAGATTGAGTAACTTGTCCATGATCATGCAGTTAGAAGGAGGTAAATGAGACCAGGTACCCATACTCTAACCTTTCATATCTTGCCCTTTTGATAATCAAGCCCCATGCTGGTCCGAATTTCTGAGCAATGCTCTACCCACCTGTTGGGCAGCTCCAGCTTGGATCCCCCCTGGTGCCAGGCATCTGCTTGAATCGTGACAAGAACATGTTGATCCCTATTGGACCCATGCCTAGCCCACACAGCAGTAACTTCTTTGCCAGCCTCTACAGCAAGGACAGCTCTCTCAGCTCCTGTTCCAACCTACAGAGAGCAAAGCTGGTGCCAACTCTGCTCCCTGCCCTAGGCCTGTCTGGCTGTAGGTAGGCTGCTCTGAGTCATGGGAGAATCCTGAGTTCTGACTAATTTTTTGTCTAGTATTTTTTGCAGGGTCAACATAATAACCACAAATGGAAGGAGAGCAGGGAAGAAGGCAAAGAGAAAAAGGAAAAAAAGTTGGTATTTATTATCAGCCCAGTGAAGTCAACAGGAAATGGCTCAGTGTAGATCAATCACTTCATTATCCTGAGTAAAAGGGCAGGACAGTATCTTCCTGAGTGACTGAAGAGTTAATCATGACTGGGCAAGAGTTTTCCACCCAGAGTTTCATGTTTTCATTTTGGAGAATTCCCTTTGTTTCAAGAGCTTGTGTCTGTTTTAATAACCTGGAATGCTATTCCCTTTGCCCATTAGTCTCTATCACTATGGGTTTTTACAACGCTTAGGGTAGATTTATGCTTCCAGCTGAATGATTGATTACTCAGTGAATCTTTGGCAAGGGATGTTTTGTTCCAAGAATGACACATTGCTTTTGAGATGACTTTCTACCCAACAGGAGTGGGCAGGAGGTCAGGGGAAGCCCCTACCTAGGAAAAAATAGTTTCTTTGTGATCTTGAAGAAAAAAAAAAACTCAGATGATGAACAGCCTGATTTGGGGGCTGTGAGTGGGTGAGACACTCCAGTGAAGTCATCCTCAATGTTCCCTCATAAGGAGAGATTATGAATTTAATGAGCAGAGGAATTCTGACAAGTCTTAAAGCCAAAGGCAATTAGCAAAGGCTAAATTACTTGAATTCCTTGCAGTTATGAAATAATTCCATCCTAATGAAATTATATATATATATACATACACATATACATATGTATCTGTATCACATATTGGCCTATATTATATTTTTTATTTATAAATATGAACATTTCCTAATGTGTGTTCAATGACCCACCAGTCTCAGAGGAGGCTACATAAAAGAAAAGTGCAATGGTCAAATCTGTTTGTAAATGCCACATGCTAGAACCCCCTCATTGTTATGCACAAAGGACATTGCCATATTACATGATCTGAAAATTCCTGCAGTAAAGATTTTACTTAACTTTACTGACTCTAGTGTTCCAAATATGTTTGAACATGAAATCATCTTCTCCACCCCAACACCTACTAATTCTCCAAGGAATCAATACTCCATAAAATATACGCCTGGAGAAATGCTGATACATTGTACCGTGAAACAGTTAAGTCATGGAGCAGGATAAAGTGTTCTTATCTTTGATGATGCCAATGCTTAAAACATTTTTCTTTGATGTGCAGCCAATCAATTCTGATTTAATTTTTTTTTATTTTAGTCATTGTTCAAGTACAGTTTTCTGCCCTTTATTCCCATTCTAGCCCACCCACCCATCCCTCCCCACCTGCATCCCATTTCCACCCCCCCTAGTTTTTGTCCATGTGTCCTTTAAATTTGTTCTTGTAAACCCTTCCCATTCTCCCCTGAAATTCCCTCCCCTCACCCCTCTGGTCACTATCGGCCTGTCCTCTATTTCGGTGTCTTTGACTATATTTTGCTTGTTTCTTTGTTTTGTTATTTAGGTTCCTGTTAAAGGTGAAATTTGACACCCACATTTTACTTTGCTCATGTTGCTTTAAGATACTATGTGATGTCCTTTGGAATATTATAAGATATTGTAAAACTTTATTCCTTGAAGAGGTTTGTTTTTTATAAATTGCCTTTACTCAGGCCTATGTCTGTTGAATGAGGTGACTGATTAAGCCACGCCATCACAAGTCAACAGCAAAGTACCTTTAATAACTGGAAAAAAGGTTTTAAACCTTTATCATTCCATAATTTGATTATTATACCAACTTATGGCCTGGATCCTATAGTTCTGCTCTTTCTCTGCTTTAGTCCACATCACCCCCAGACCAACCTTTCTAAATTCAGTGAATAAACAGTTACCCTCCTTGATCAAAGCCTTGAGCAGCCCCTAAGTCTAGTTTTAGGGATGTCTCAGAATTCCTATCTATCCAACTTTATTTTCCTCTATTTCTGTAATTCTTGAAATTGCAAGCCAAGGTTCTTTCCATCTCATAATTTCCCAGGTTTTTCCTGTCCTGTTTTGATTGCCTGAAGTATTCAACTTTTTCCCTTGAACCAAACTATAATTCTTAAAAATCCAACTTTTTCTTATCTTTCCTGAAGTATTTACTGAATATACATATATTTATTAATGCATTTGCTCTCTAGACACCTTAGAGATTTCAAAGTTTTATCAATGCTGATTATATTTTCTAATCCAAAACACAAATCTTTAATTTAATGAAAAGGGACTTGTAAAATAATGACATAAAGTATTAAAAATTATTGTACTTCTGAAATATCTGAGTTATTGCAGAATATCTGGAACAGTCTTAAATATGTGTGATATATTGTCATGCGACATAATTCAGGAAAATTATTTATTCCCATATATGTTTAAACTGCTGACTCTCAACAGCATTATAAGTCATTAGATGCCAAAGAGCTGTATTTTTAGCCCTTCTAACTTCCTCTTATACATGTGTAAGCTTCTCAAATGTTTTCTAGCATAAAAAATGTACAAATTTTAAACACTTAAAAATAAATTAATCAATTTATATTTTAGAGCTGCAGTGGGAACAATTGAGATAGGCAATTTCTGCTTTGTTACTGTTATATTGATTTCATTTCCACATTTTATCTTACAACCAATCCCTTCCCTCACTTATTAGATGCTTTCAATTAAGGAGAGACACAGGGTGTCTTGTGCAATTCAGGAATCTACTAAAGTGGTACTTTCCCAAAAATATGATAAATCAGGATGATACAAAGCAGTAAAAATGCATAGCTCTAAGCCCTGTCTGTTTCCACTCCTGGCTATATCCCTCTATCCATTCACCATATTGCTGTTAGGGTGTGAGCCATGAGTCCTCTATGGAAAACTCAGCATTATGTAATGTGTGATTGAGTCCCTGACAAAGACTGTAGACTAAAGATTACACTAACACTCTATGTAAGGAAGATGATGTATCAGTGGTTCATCATTAATCCCAACACTGTGGATAATGAAATGACATTTTTGAGCCCACATTCTATATTTCCATTATTTTCTTTTCAGTAAATTGACTCAATAATTATTACAAAATTTCAGTGGACTGGAACATCATAATGGCAGATCCTAAGATCTTTCCAATTGCTTTACACATTTAGAAACATTTCAAAATTGAAACTTGTCCATGAACCCCACATTTTATATCAAAGATCAGAAGTTGAGAGTTTGAGTCACATCTGCAGGCCAAAAATCTCTGAAGCTCATAGCAAGCCAAAGCATACTTGTGTTAAGATTAGAAATGAACAAAAATCTATTAATAAAAAAGATACTTTTATCCTACTGCATATAGCTCAATATTGAAGAATATAAATGGTTGTTATTATTGCTGTTAATATGTCCATTGACCTTAGTATGTTGCAATGACCTACAAAACCTCTATGTTGAGAAATATTTTCTTCAACTGATCTTTCAGGTTTCAGAGGTTTACACATGAATCTGATAGTGAGGAAAGAAGAGGACAGCCACTGGGCTAGTCACAGCAGCCATCTGTAATATGACAATCAGCAGAAATTTATAGGGCAAAACCAGATTAATCTCTTACCCATGTTAAATGTAAAAGATCAGCTGGCCAGTTTCTCAAACTTGTTGAAACTACCTGATTTAAAACATCATCTACTTTTATCTGTTTATCACTAAATCTCTAATATAGAAAATGTAACAAGAAAAATAAAGTACTATGTACATTTTCTCCTGAAGTGAGGGTCTTTATACACTGAGTCACTATATCATTTTTCTTCCAAATCAAGTTTAATAGGTAAAGGGACTATTGTTAATACTTATGCTGGAACAACTGACATAAATTGGGACATCACACTGCACTAAACTGGGATTTAGAGTGTGTTGTGAAAGGTTAAAATTCAGCCGATAATTTAAAGAATGCATGGTAAAATAAAATAACAAACCAATTACCTCAGAGTGAATATTGGCCTCAGATATTTAAAAATTACCTCCTTTCTTTGCACTCAAGACAAATTTTCAGAAATGCTTCTTGTTAAGCACTCATGAGAAAGGCAGCCCATGACAAGTGCTAGGTATGCCCAGACCAAAAGCTGTGGTGCTTTTCACAAACAAGGCAGAGGTCTTGGACTCTGCCAGGACCTTCTTTTCCTCCTCATTGGCGATTAGTCATTCCATGGTGTTTAAAACTGAAACATTCATTTTAAATACTACAAAAATGTGTCACAGGGTGCAGGCAAGGCATCTGTTCCAGCAAAATGTTATGTTTTGATCATTTTCAAAAATGATTTTTCTGTTTTTAAAGAAAGTGTGTGGACATGAAGATGAGTCAGTCAATCTGAGGGGTACTGTATGCTGAGTTATTTTGAAAGCTGTAAAATTTAAAAATACATGGAAAAAAATAATTTTCCTTAAATATTATTTCAATTTTGTTCTTTGACTTAGTATTCCTTTTCTTTTTAAATCTTTTTATAGCACCAAAATCATTGCCAGAGGGAAAAAATGCCATCTCGAAGGCAGCTATAGAATCATTATCATATGGAAACCTAGATGCAGGCCTATAAAAACAGTTACACTCATATTTATAGATTTAGGCCAACTTTATTTGAAAAGAATGATATATATGAGCAAAGGTGACTTAGGTATATAATTATATTTTTAAAACAATTCTTGAATACATAATTATTTCCAAAAATCAATCTATTCTCTCACTAGGGTTTCTACCATTTCAATATTAGACCTATTACTAAGTGCAATTAACATAACTTGTATCTAACCTCAGTATTTTCTATCCTCATCTACATACCCCTCAATTTTATAAATAAAACACATTTAATATATGAACTCTGATTAATAGCCTAATAGTAGACTGTTTTCCAGACTAAGAGTATCTGGAAACTTCAATGTAGCACACAGTAAAACAGGATTTTAATAAGATTTTCTTACTTTCTATCTTTTCTTTCCCAGTCTTGCAGTATTTCTATTTCAAAGAGCCTCAAAAGTAAATTGTAATTGCTGTTCGTGAGTGCTCAATGATAGTTTGGTCTAATTTTGAAAGTGTGTGGCCCCATCAGGAAAGTAACCCACAAGTTCTAGCAGGGAATGAACACCAACTTGCTGTGTTTTTTCCCAAAGCAAGTTATGTTACTTTCAGCACCATTTCTTTATCAGGAAAACTGGAGAGAAATGACAGTTGTCTCCCTCCTGATAGATTACTGAATTCTGAGGTGTGAGAAATCATTTGCATTTGTAAAGTACTACTTGGTTAATTTACCACCATAACAACTGAAACAAATCAGAACAGCTACCTAACCAATGATTTTTACCTTGCTGGGTTCATTTTGGCCATCTAAAGCAGAACAATCAATTGGATCAACCATTCTGAGACACAAATTGGCTGTTGAAAGAGTCAAAATGCCAGATTGGCTGCTTTTATTTATAGGTGTTTTTCTTGATATGAAAACATTGGGTGAAAATGGAAAAACTGAGTCAAAGATCCAGATGTTTGATCCTCCCTTTGCCAAATAGCCACAAATTTTGTAGCACTCAGATTTGCAACTAAATTTCTCAGCTTTTACTAGAAAGCCTGCATCATACAAATACAAAACTAATATGGTCCCAAGAAAAGCAACTCTTTTAACTCAAGATAACAGTTGCTTGTACATCGGCTCTTTTCCCCTCGCTAGGCAGTTTCATGGACAGGAAGGGCACAGATCCATTGTTCAAAATCCTTAAATGTTCTCTTCTTTATTTAGGCCTGAGACTGCTTAAAAGAATACTTGTGTAAGCCAAATAATGGTAATGACAAGAAGAGAATCTTTCCTGAACTGGTCCACTTTATAATTCAGATATAGAAGCAAGATCTATCATTGCAACATCAAGAGAGGCATGACCCAGACCTACATTTTCTGGATTGGTTTGTCTTATACACTGACTAGGGATTCTATTAGTCATCAGAATGGTGTGCCTCAAGCTATTGTACATATTCTAAGTTCAGTCCGATATACTAACAAGTCATATTTTAAGTGAGCTTAGCAAAAGTAAATAAAACTATCCTTAAGTGTGTCTGTCTGTTAAGTGGGGTTTGGTGGAGGTTACATGTTTAGCATTTTGCCATTTTACCTGTTTTTAATGGCTGGCATTTGTTTGCATTGCTTCTGCACCTGGGCACATACTAATTCAAAGCCACAATCACAATATGTATTATCTGTAATTTTTCTTCTTTTTTCCTTCAATTCACTTTTCTTGAAATATCACACTTTAATTATGTGCATAGAAATGACTTCATTGCTTCTTAACTCAGAAGCCAACTCATTTTCTCCTGATGGTATGATGACCTGTCCTTGTGGGAGAAACCCATCTGTTTATACTCTTTAAGCTGTATCTACACAAGGAACAGGTTTTGTATGTTTTGAAACTATCTTTCCTCATTTCACTACTCATTGCTTGCCTAGAAAGGAGAAACCAAGAAACTAAGAAGAAATAACTGTAATCAACAAGTATTTCTAGCAAAACCAATAAATAATAAGCACATTTGGCATACAGAACATAGCTTGAAAATGATAAAGAGCCATGGATTTCAAACCATTTAAGTATTTGATCTCAGTATCAGATATCTGCATAAACCATTTAACACAGGACCTAGTATATACATGATAAATGGTAGTTATATTTTTTATTGGGAGATAAAATATTTGACTTTTGTAATATGTGAATATTAATGAATATTTTTTGCAACCTGGTTGTCTATCTGATGCTTACAATAATAAAGGAAGTTTTGGCATAAATTCTTGGCTTGACAGTAAACATTGGTTAAAATGTACTTAATAAAATAGACTTCAAAAGAAATTTTGTACAGTCAACTTACTTTAACAAGTGATTATGGAAGATTGATATCACCTATCACAAGAAATCTTTCCATGAGTAGGGTTTATTCCAGGAAGAATGTAGTGTTCATCTGTAAAACGTTTTGCCCTTCCATATAGTTTCTGGATTCTACCATGAGTAGAATGGTCTTTGCTAATGATGGCCCATAGCTAATTACGGAGATTCTATATAGTGAGATAACTCAGATTTGTATTCATAGAAAAATTTAGGTTTAATCCTGGGATAAACTTGATAAAAGATAAAAAAAATCTTCTCATTCCATAGGAAGGCCATCTTCGTAGGAAAGAATCAATATAATTCTTATATACATAGTAGCTTATGAAAAGATTAGGTTAAAACCCATGAGGATATAAAGTGTTGTCTAATCTGAGCAATGCCAAATCTAGCCCAACTCCAGAAACCCATAAAATATTCAAACACAACCTTAAACATACCCAGTCCTGGAATAAAAGCAAATTTACATTGGCAGGAGAGTCATAAGCTCTTCTTCATGAACAGCGAGAAACTAGAGATAGTTTATTAGTGTCCTGCTTCCCTAAGATCCAAGAACTTGGAGATGAATGGGGTGCTTGGTATGAGTGAGCACATACTACTTACCTCAGCTTCACTTTCAAGTCCCACCATAAGATGCAGGCTGTGTGGCTAGCCCTTCTGCTCCAGTCACAAGTTTTCCCACCAATTCCTTCACATTTCCTTCCAAAGCCTTTTTCACTAGTTCAGAGAGATTTGAACCTGGCTAGAGACCCTAACCACATTATAAAGCGTATCACCATTATTTGGAAAAGGAAGGGAAAACAGTAAATGTACCAGAAACTAAGAATACTGAAAAATCATGTTATGCTGAAAATTTTTCCCAGAGGAAAAAGAATATGGGTTTTGAAGGTGGCCAGCAGCTGAAAATGACATTCTATGAAGACAAATTATAAAAGAGAAGGGAAAATCTTAATTGTAGGGAACAGCCTAGAAGTAAATAATTACAGCTTGATCTTGGGAAGTTGATTTGGTGTCATCTAATAGAACATCATATTGATCCAAATGGAAACCAATCACTAAGGTTTCCTGAGAGACCAGCAAGACCTAAGCATCTCAACCACTGCCTCAGGCAACATCCTAGGTAGAATTTTCACTGGAAGAAGGGTGCCAATTTTTTATGAAAAACTACTTCTTTTCAGCGAAGGCTCTTCTTAGACTTGTGTCAATTATATTCCCCGAATGCTGCTGAAGCATATTTCATTATCCTTATAGATTGTGCCAATTATTAAGTTTTTGTCTCTCTGCTTCAAACGCACCTTCTACTTTCTACCATCAACTTTGCGTTCTAGGCTCTGAACTCTAAACCCTACTTGTGCCTGTTGAAGGCTCTGTATTAGCTTTGCCTTACAGTGAGGGCTAGAGGGACACTGCAAGGCTAGAGAAGAAGGGCTTGGTTTTCTCTCTTTGACAATACTTCCCAAGCAATGCTTCTTCACCCAAACCATCACACTTCTTTCCTAGAGCATCAACTTTTCCTGCACTGACAGAGTCAGACTAATAAAGTCCTTCAGCAGTATCAGCACTCACTGATTGATACCCTCCAATAGTCCTAGGGTCTGGCCCCACTAGGCTGTTCCTTTAAACTCAGAAGTGTTAATAATTCCAACTGCTTTCCTCAGTTCCCCCAGTCACATGGGTGGTGAATGTTTCTTGCAGTTGTTACTTCCAATTGTTACCTTAGAATTTTTTCATTTTACTCTTTAGGTTTACTCTTTACTTATGACAAAATGAATGCCGTAAGTACTTAACAATTCTTTATATTGAATCCTCTGTTAAAATAACTAGAGTGATTTCTGTCTCCTGACTGAAACTAAAAGTTAAATAGATTAATTAATTAATTAAGATTTTTGTTTCCACAACTAACTTGTAACATATAGTTTACCTGACTAAATGCTTTATTTTTATCTCTCGACATAATAACTCCAGTTAGATACTTGCAGAAACAGTATTTTTTTTTCCTGAAGGAATTACAATCATTTGAGTTAGTCAAGACTTTTATGGTTTTATGTTATAGAAATTCCCAAGGGCATAGATCATTTAGCCATGGTCAAAGCTAGGCATCTCTTTGCTGCTTTATCAATACTATTTTATTATAGCTAAGGCAATTAATCTTTTTATTTGTATTTAAGCTTTGTAAGACAAATTATTTTGATCACATAAAGTGAAAAAGGATATCTGAGACCCCAGTGGTTAATTTTTATAAGTTTTAAGGATAATTAAAAAGTTCTTTTTCTCTTCCTATTCAATTAAGGTAGGATGATCTTTTATTTAGTAATGTGTCCTTGATAAGTGACTCAGTTTTTCATCAAACGATGTTATTCCTACCCATGACTGAACTACTGGACTGGATATTATGACATATGTTTTTTTCTTTGCTGGGACCACAATATCTCTATTTCAAGTATATGAGAAAAACAACATATATGAAGGTCTTCCTAAGGATAGATTATTCATTACCCTATGGATTCTTAAGCTGTGATGCCTACATGTTTTAAAAAGCTTATGAACACAAAGAAATGGAAAATGAATGCCAAAAATGTGTGTTGAATTTGGAGAAGTTAGGAAACTGGAGAGTTTTTCAGATGTCTTTGTATACTTATATTACCCTTCTAGATCAAGTCAGACGAAATTAGAATTATATAACCCGGGCTAGTCTCCCATATGAAATTGCTTTATACAACTTCTTGCTGACATGCCATAAATCCTCAAGGCATACTCTATGATACTAATAGTTACTTCTCTTGTGGAGATTTTACTGAGAGTTTTTTTAAGTATATTTTATTAATTATGCTATAAGAGTTGTCTCAACTTTTCTCACCTTTATCCCTGTCTTCTCTGCATGGCCCCCATATTCCAGGATTCCCTTCCTCTTAGTTTGTGTTCATGGGTTGTATATATAAGATCATTGACTTCTCAATTTCCTCTCCTATTCTTAACTTCTCACTATTTTATTCCTACCAATTATGCTTCTTATTCCCTGTACCTTTTCCCCCCTTCCCTCCCCTTCCTCTCTCTACTAATAACCTCTTATGTGATCTCTAATTCTGTTTTACTTGTTTAGTTTTTGTTGTCTTTTAGGTTCTGTTGTTGATAGTTGTGAGTTTGTTGTCATTTTATAGTTCATAGTTTTTGATCTTCTACTTTTTAAATAAGTTCCTCTAACATTTCATATAAAAAGGCCTTGGTAATGCAGTCCTTTAACTTGACCTTATCTGGGAAGCACTTTATCTGCCCTTTCATTCTAAATGATAGCTTTGCTGGATAGAGTAATCTTGGATGTAGGTCCTTGCCTTCAAACACTTATTTCCAGTCCCTTCTTGCCTACAATATTTCTTTTGAGAAATCAGCTGATAGGCTTATGGAAACTCCTTGTAGGTAACTATTTCCTTTTCTCTTGCTTCTTTTAAGATCCTCTCCTAATCCTCAATCTTTGGCAATTTAATTATGATGTGTCTTGGTGTGTTCCTCCTTGGGTCCAATTTCTTTGGGACTCTCTGGACTTCCTGGACTTCCTGGAAGTCTATTTCCTTTGTCAGATTAAGGAAGTTGTCCTTCATTATTTTTTTAAAATAAGATTTCAATTTCCTGCTCTTACTCTTCTCCTTCTGGCACCCCTATAATTTGGATATTGGAACATTTAAAGTTGTCCCAGAGGTTCCTAAGCCTCTCCTCATTTCTTTCTTTCTTTCTTTTTTGTTTTTTGAATTATTTTTCTTCATTCTGTTCCAGTTCAGTGTTTATTTTTTCCTTCTGTTCTAAGTCAATGATTTGAGTCCCAGTTTCCTTTTCTTCACCATTGGTTCTCTGTATATTTTTCTTTATTTCACTTTGTATAGACTTCATTTATCCTTCATTTTGTGGCTGTACTTAACTATTTCTGTGAGCATCCTGATTATCAGTGTTTTGAATTCTACATCTGACAGGTTGTCTATCTCCTTGTCATTTAGTACTTTTTCTGGAGTTTTGATCTGTTCTTTCATTTGGGTCATATTTTTTCATATTGGCATATTTGTTATAATGTAAGGGGCAGAGCCATAGGTATTTGTCAGGGTAGGGCAACCCTCTTAGCAGCATTGTGGCACTGTCTGTAAGGAGGGGTCAGAGAGGGAACAATGCCACTTGCTGGGCTCTTGCTCCACTTTCCATCACTTCCTTTATTTCCCAAAAGCAGATTTTGCCATTTCAGGTGCTGATTCCCAGATGGGTGGTTTTGTGCACATTCTAAAACCCTGTGGCCATCTCCAGTGAACTTTCCTGTGAGGCTGGGAGTTTCTCCCACTTTTGCAACCCCCACAGAGTTTTACAGCCAGAGGTTTTGAGTCTTTAGTTTCCCAGTTGCTGTATGTTCTCTCTGCTGGGCTACCCATCTGTGCCCCTCCTATCCATCTGGATAACTGTTTCTTTAACTCCTTGGTTTTCAGACTTCCATGCAGTTTGATATTATGGCAGTTCTGGTTGTTTCTTGTTTTTAAACTGGTTGTTATCCTTCTCTTGGTTGTGTGAAGAAGCAAAACATTTCTAACTATACCTCCATCTTGCCCAGAACTTGTATTGAGAGTGTTTTTGCTACATTCTGCAGGTTACTCTTTATGGGTGAATCTTTTGGAAAAATTCTCTTCTGGTGTGGGTATGAAGAATAGTTATACAACCAATTATTTGCTGTGTATTTTATGGGTAGAAAATTGTGTAATTGAAAACTTGTCTCTTCATCTTGGCTGCTGGAAAACTTAAGGTGAAATTTGTGGCCCAGCCATTAGCAATTATATAGCACTTTGTAATAGGCATATTTATATCAGTCTCATCCTTAGCTCCATTTTCAGTCCCCAGGGCTGTTTTCTTTCTTTTTAATAAAATTCTAATGTTTATACTATTTTTTATTTTTATATTATTCATTTATTTTTGGAGAGGAGAAAGGAAGAAGAAAGAGAGGGAAAGAGATATCAATGTGTGGTTGCCTCTCACATGCCCCACAACCCAGACATGTGCCCTGACTGGGAATTGAACCAGGAACCCTTTGTTTCACAGGCTCGTGCTCAATCCACTGAGCCATACTAGCCAAAGATAATGTTTATATTATTATGTTGTATTTTATAATTGTTTATAAGCTCTTATAATAGTAATAAACAACAGAACAAAAAAAGAACATGAGAAAAAATGGTTAATGTTATTCCATGGTTGGAAAGGAAATTGCTGGTGAAAAGGACTTTGAAATATGAGTAAGAATTCACTCAGCAGAGAAGAAAAAAGGCAAAACATTGCAGCAGTGGGAATTATAGTGGCAATGGTATTACATGAACTTAGAGAGATAAAGAAGAGAGCTTGGCCCTATTTGCATGCTTAGAGAATGAAGAATGCAAAAGGGCCATGAAGGTTTGAAAGCTAAATAAGACTCAGGTTGTGAAGTGGAAAATTATTCAGTGATTCAAGTCATAAATTGGTGTGATCAGAATGTGCCTTTGGAGGATAATTCCTGTGTCTCTGAGATATGGTCTGTGTCTGTGAGAGTATGGAATAGAACTAAAGGGTAGAATGTAGGTGTGAAGATCTGTGTCAGCCCCACCTTGCTCTAGCCTCAGCTTAAAAGCCATGGTTAGGCTTCACACTTCAGAAGCCTGTTTTTAATACAATTTGATCAGGTGATGCACTCATCATCTTCTTGCTTCCAGAGAATGACATCTAAAAATATCCTGTTTCCCTGATCCTGGGGTCCTGTGCCCAGGGAGCCTGGATTTATAGTCTCCCTGTCTGCCAGAATCCCCTATGACCCACCTGTACCTGCAGTCTCTATTCAGGTTCTACGTATTGATTTATTCTTTCATTTCTATTCCTTAGTACCCATTTCATTGTTCCAGACTATCAGATAAGCACAATAGGTATCCATTTACTCCTGTCAGTTTCTTTTTATCCAGGAATAGACCATGCAGCCAGTATTATCACATCTTTACCAGAATACCCTTCCCTGGCTTGCAAAATCACTTCATGCTAAAAGTAGTTGCCACATGGAAATCTGAACACCATACCAATCTTTCTTACCCTCATTGTCCACTGAGTACCCACCTGGTAAAGTTGAACCTAAATTTGATATGCCTCTTTGAACATGATTTTGAATGTTCAACCCATGGTTGGGTTGATGGAGCAAGGGCTGTTAGATTATTCTGGTCATTATCTTCATCCATTACCTTTGTTAATGTTGTGAATATGTCTTATTTACTTCTCTTGAAAGGAACTTAAAAAGTGTAGCAAACCTGAAGCTAGCCATCATATTCATGGTAAGGAATCTATGGAAATGTCAGTGATAAAATAAGAGCTAGAATTGTGACAATAGGAAAATTGGAATTGAGATTTAATTGTTAGAAATTTGTAATTGGATAAATCACGAATTTAAAAAAATGTTTTGTTTTGTTTTATTTTGTTTTGGAGCTTGGCTAATTGGGTATTGAGAACATTGATTGTCTCAGCTAAGCCCTCTCTCTCTGCTTTGTCTGTCACTTCCAAGCTTAGCTATGCATGCTGAGGTCCCTTTATCATCTCCCATTCAATCTTCACTAATTCCATTCTGCATCTCCTTCTTGTCTGTATTCTTCCTCCACTTCTTTGTTGATACTGCTCTGCCTAAATAATCAGAGACCTCCACAATGTCAAATCCAATCTCAGGAGATGTCTCAACAGCACTAGAAACCACTGATCTCTCTCTCTCTTTCTCTCTCTCTCTCAGCACTCTCTTCTCTTAGCTTTTGTGACACATTTTTTTTTAGTTTTCTTTCTTCTTCTATAGTCTACTCTTCTTATTAATCATTTATTCAACAATACTTATTGCTTTCACACTATGCATTAGGCATAGTTTTAACAGCTAAGACATAGAAGTAAACAATAGTAAAAACACTTTGGTATCACAGAGCTTGCATGCTAATGTGGGAAAGCAATAAATTAAACACATAAGATATCAGAGGAAAATAAAACTATGAAGAAGTATGAAGTAATTTAATTTAAGGAGGGAGGTCCTCACTGAGTCCTCACTGAGCTGATATTTGAACAAAAAAGATGAAGGAGGGTTCCACGTGAGTAAATGGTGAAAGATCTGTTCAGGCAGAGAAACTAGCCAAAGCAAATACCCAGTATAGGAAAATTTCTGGCTTGTTTGAATATGAGCAACAAGAAGGCTGAGATGGCATCATTAAGGGATGTGGTCTGGCTGATGAGAAGAAAATTTGTTTAAGGTCTTGGTAGGTTTTAACTTTAGTTTTTAAGTGAGATAGAAATCTAGATATTTTTATCATATAAATGGAAAGATCCAACATGTTTTAAAGAATCATGCTTTTTTTTGGAATTGAGGTGAGTAGCCCAGGGGTAAGGATAGATGCAAAGAGGTAGTTGCTATTGTCCAGTCATTAGACCAGGGTTGTTATGGCAGATGTAGGAAGAAGCATCTATATTCTGCAGAGTACCTTAAATACAGATGCTAGTATTTTTTGATGGGTTGAATGTGTATACTGAGAGAGAGAGAGAGAGAGAGAGAGAGAGAGAGAGAGAGAGGAAGTCAAGGATGACCCCAAGGTTTTTTGACCCAAGGAAAACTAAGATAGAGTTATATTAACTAAAATCTAAAAGATGACAAAACAGATTTAGAAAGGATAATGAGTCTTAGGTGTAATGATGCTGTATTATGTAATCGAATGCTTGAATTTGAAGAGTTTCAAACTAAAGAGATACATTTGAGAGAAGCTAGTATATGGGTGGATTTGAAGCAATGATATTGGATGATATCACCAAGAAAGTGAATTTCAATAGAGAAAGAAAGTCTGAACGCTAGGGTACTTCAAAGTAAGTAGTCTGGTTGATGAGAAGAATATCACAGAAGACTGAGAACAACTGAAAGTGAGGCAGGAAGAAAACAAGATGTGGTGTACCGAAAGTCAAATAATATAAACAGATAAAAAAGGAGGGAGTTAAAACCTGTGTCTACTGTTACTAGATAAGATACTACCACAAGTCTTAGTTTGAGCAGAACAGTTTTCAATTACACCTGTAGTTTCAGCACAATTTTTTCCATTTTAAGTATAATTTTTATTGAGATATAGTTGATGTCTACATTACCTAAACTAAGATCTTTTCATGTGTATAACATAACAATTTGATACCACAGAATAATCAACACAGTAAATTTAGTTAACATTTATCACCACACATAGTTACAGCTTTTTTTGTCAGGATAGTTATTAATAGCACTTCCTTTCATTTTCATAAGTGAAGAGGTAACCAAATGACAGGTCACATAATATCAACTAAGAACGGACTATTACATTTAAAATGTGAAAGTTATTAATAACTTTGAAGTAATAAATTGTAATTGAGGACATGGGGATAACAGCCTGAGCAGAGAGGATGCAGAGTAGAATAAGGAACAAAAATGGAGACAATGAGTAAAGATAAATGAATCAAGAAGTTCTGTTTTAAAAGGGAACATAAAAGTAAGTGACAGCTGAAGGGGAAATTTCTGTGAGTCCAGAGTGGTAGGGGTTTTTTGTTTTTTTGTTTGTTTTGGTAAGATGAGCTTCCACATCATCTTTTCAATCTCTCCTCTTTTATTTTCCCTTTAAATGTTGGGCTTCTTCAGAGGTAAGTTCTAGCTCTCTTATTCTAAATTCTCTTCCTTGATGTTATGAGTAATACTCTCACCCTATGAAAATACACACTATAGTCTTTCCTTTAAGCCAGCCTCCAGCCTTTGTCACGAACTTGAAGTGCTGGTCCTCCTATACAGCCAGCAGCCCTACAGGCAACATAGGCACCAAGGAATGACAATGAGTTGATACAGGTGACTATGTTATTCACTCAGATTTTATTAATGAGATTTCGATCCAAATATATAATAACCCAATAACAATAATCACTCAGAAACAATCAGCAATAACATTACTCAAAAGAATTGGGGGATAACAAACCCAAGTCCTAAGAGTCCAAATCAGGTCCAAGTCCGGGAGGCAGCCAGCCAGCATTTTGCAAGGCAGAGTCTTCATGGGCTTCAGAGTCAGCTAGAGCAGGGTCAATCAAAGCAGCAGAGCATCTTTCGGAAGCCTCAACCTCTCTAGGCTGTCTCAGCTGTCTGTTCAAAGACTTTTGATTTCATACCCATGTATGACACAATGTTTCACCAACCTTTGATTAGTATATGTTGTTTTGTGCCACCTCAGTAAGCACTGAGAGGGTGGTGTTACCTTTCAGATAAGCACATGTTGTGTACTATATTGTAATGTGCATGCTTGAGGGGTTGCATCATCCGCTCGAGTCATTGAGTCAATGACATCATCTGAGTCATTGCTATATTGTGCATGTACTAGACAGTCTTCTAAGTTGACAGGACTGATGCCATCTCAGTTCAGTACTGCTCTCCACGCTTGATGACTTTATTGACTCTTATGGCTGTAGATAGAATCTAAATGCTGACAATTTCCAAACCAAATGCTCTGACTTCTTATCTTTTGAGCTCAAGATCTGTAAGTACAACTTTCTGATTTAGATGGCTTCTTGAATATACACTTAATAGGCATCTTACATTTAACCTCTCCCAAATTGAATTTTTATACTGTTCCTTACTAAATCTACTTGTGGTTCATGACTTCCCTATTCTTTATAAGGTACCAATTGCTCAAGCCAAGAATCTAGTCAACATTCTTGATGTTTCTTCCCTGCTCATTTCTCCACATCCTACTCATCACCAAGTCAATTTTACCTTAAAACACAGGAAAAATATCAATCTGGGGTTTATTTGCACTCACATTCATTATTTGCCTTTTATCTTCTCTGCTTTGTAATATAGGGGAAATAGTCCTGAAAGTTATGTTTCCAGAATTCTGGCTGTATTCCATGAATGGCAGCCATTGATAGGATAATGAACAGGAGGAAATGAGAGAACTATTATTTCTTCCCCCACTCCATTTTCAGGTGAGACCATTGCTTCCAACCAAGTGACTCTAGCTCAGGAGCTCCAGTGGTTCCACCTCGTCTCTTGGTCCCCTCATACAAAAAAGATGAAAATGTCTTGTTTAAGTTCAAGTTTGTTAGACCCTCCCCTATTGGCTTACTTCTTCCACTGCCTGACTAGCAACTCCATAGATTAAAATTTCTCTACTTTAAATATAGTGCTTTCTAGTTTCTTTTTTTCACATTGGATCCTCAGAAATACTCATATTCGTCTGTTTTTCAACTCCTCGTGAGCAAATATTTTCTAAGGTCTTTATTTCTTCCCTGGATCACAACCTTCTGGCTGGTGTTCTTCACCTTTAATCTTTCTTCCTTTTAATCTTTTAACACAGTTGCCAGAGTGATCTTTAAAAAATTAAAGATATTTAATGGCTTTTAATTCTATGTAAAATTGTAGACTAACTCCTTAAGCTGTCTAAAAGATCATGGATAATTTGGCCTCTCACTCTTTCTCCAACATCATGTCACTCTTTCCATCCCACACTCTTGTCCTCCCACCTCCTACTGTAACTGAGAAAAACCAGGGCTCATGCATCTGGGTTGGTGAATGACCCAACAATTAGTACTGAGGAAAACAGATTTTTATTTACAGGTTTCCAACCTTGGAGGACTCAGAGCCTTGTTTCCTCCATGAGTGCCAGTGTTTGCTTTGCTCCTCACCAGGCTCTAAGCCAAAACTATGTCCATATGTTTATCTGTTCTTAAGTTCTCCATCTCCTCTGGAAGGTACACTCATGGGTTTCAAAGTCTCCATTCTCTTGCAGCAGCTCTTTGCTTCAGGATCTGGGGTATATTTTCCTTAGCCTCCATAATATGCCAGGAAAACATGTGCCATGTTACACTGGATTATGCTGAAGTCCAAAAAGGTACACATCCCAAGAGAGTATGGCCTCTCCATTATGTCCTTCAGAGTAGCACAAGTCAGCATTCCACCATCACAGTTTAGCATGCCAGGCATCTCCCACAAGTTTGTGCTTGTTTTGGCAGGTTCTTGCACAGCTCCAATCAGCTTTGCCAGATCCCTGCACAACTCCATCAGCTCTCTCTTTACACCCTTTCCTCCTGCACAGCTGCTACTGCACTAGAGACTGCATGCTTGCTTCCTTAGTACACAAGGGCACATGACCAAATCCTCAGAGGAGCAGAGGTAGCTCCTCCCTCTCACATGGCTTTCCTTTTCAGGGAAGTCCCTCTGCAGACTGGCAGAGCTGCTTGTTGCTTCCTCAGTACCGCATGAAAGAATATCCTTCATGGCAGAATTCTCAGAGGAGCGGAAATAGTTTCTCTTTCACTATAGACAACATGGTGGAATCCTGACTCCTGGCTGGCATGGCTTCTACCTTCTACACCAGTCCTCATGGTGGACAGCTTCACTACAGACTGCATAGCTGCTTGCTGCTTCCTTTCTCAGACCTCATGGCCAAATTCTTACTTCAAGGCTCCTTCCTCATGGCTGCTCCTCTTCCTTACTACTGCAATGCATGGTTGACTCCCCTTCTCTCTCTGCTGGCCATTATTTTAAATGGTTACCCAGAGCTTCCTACATGACCTCACATCTGGATCCCCCTACAATGTGCCACTTTTGCCAGTTCCCCTGTATCTTCTATCTTCTTTTAGCTCCATTTTTAGTCAGGGCATGAGTACCGCATTACACAGAACCTCTGACTCCTTGCCTCTTGAGCAGGTGCAGTATAAGTACCCCCTTAAACTTCTGAGTTACTGAATGCTCTCAGAATCATGTCCACATTTCACCTAGGACAGTAGCACAGCTATTAACTTTCTTTTTGTAATGTAAAGTATCTTAAGCACTATATCATTCACTTCCCCCTCCCTCCATCCATGGGCTGTGGGGAATATTTTCAGGGACCCCCACCCCAATCCCCATTACACTACAACCTTACCCTTTTTATAAAAGTCTTACCTACAAATCATATAAAATTGGTCCTCCCTCTACTCTGTTATTCTTTTGGTTTTTTGGTCTTTTCCTTCCTTTGATGTATTGTGAGGTATATTTATATGTTTACCTTTTTCCCTTTTCAGCAAAAACTTCAATAGTTCAAGGAACTTAATTGTAATGGTCTTTATCATTTAACCAGTGTCATTCACAGTGCTTGGCTTGTAAAATGTGCAACTAGAAGTAGTGTTTGAATAACTGAATGGTGATGAATTCACACTAGCATTTTTTTCATTATTAGATTACAATGGTCATTCTCAGAGGCATAACTAATAACCAAGTCAGCTGTTAGTTTATTTGGAGTTACCAAATGGATCCAACCCCACTCTACTAGATAGTTACTGGCTTTATGCTTGAAGGAAAACTAATGACACTGTGGTTTGGTAAATCAGAATTTAAAGTCACTGAGCCCTTATAAACCTACCTTCTCCTCCCTGTACTAATCTTATATTTTTCCTTTTTAGCTTTTTCAAGTGAGCTCTATTTTTCCAAAGGAAAATATAAAGTTGTTAGCATGACATATAGGGCAGTTACTGGCCTCTTTCCATGTTCTTAAATGACCACATCCTGTCTGCACAGCCTATTCTCAGGCAGCATTGCTATCTCAGGAGTATTGGTGCTACACACACAAGTAGGCTCTTCCACTCCTTCATCCATACCATTGCTTTCCTTCTTCCATCACCAGAAATATTCTCTTGTCATCTGAGAAACCCTGATCAACTCCATGATCTAATAAAAGTATTTCCTCTTATGTTGAGCTTTCCTAAACTTTACTTGCTGAGTTGGTTTCCCCTCTGTGTTCTGCTAACATCCAGCATTTTTCCTTAGGCAATTCATCAGATCATATTTTAATTCTCTTTTAAAGTTCTCACCCATGTACTAGACTATGAGCAGAAACCATATCTTGTTCCTACTTGCAGTCTAACACACAGTGCATGGTCTGAAAGGTGCTTAGTATGCTTTTGTTGGACGAATGATTGGGTGAATTATTTGACATTTTTTGTATACTTTCACCATCTCAAGGAATTATTTTGCCATAGAAACTTCTATTTGTTTTCTCTTCCCTTTTGGTTCTCAAACTACATGTCTTAGTGTGTCAGTCTCCTTTTCTAAAATTCTTCATTATTTATCTTTGTGATAAGCCACCACCTACCCATAGGCTCCCCCTGTCCCCTGGCCTATTGACTCTGTTTTCCTCCTGCTCAATGACAAATCAAGCCCCAGTGCCTCTACTTCTTGTAAGGACAGAAAGAAGCTGTGTCATGACTGTGATCCTGCTTCTGGGGGAGGGAAGGCACAAGTGGCCCTGACCCCCACTGACTCCTCCGTTGTCTTCCTTAGCACTAGGCAAAGTTCTAGGGCTTGATGAACTAATCCATTTCCCCTCAGCCACAAAGGCACAGTGGGAGGAGACATTTTGCAAATCAAAGAAATAATAAGAGACTCTGCATGCATGAGTTGCATGCACTATTGATTTTTGTTCCAGGAAATGTTAATAGCAACAGAGAGTGAGACCCTCATACATCTTTATGTTGAAGAGCAACCCTTCTGCTGTTTCATTTCCAGCAGTATTACTAGATAGTGACTCTGGCATTTCATTACTGAGAATATGAAAAGTCAAATTCCTTCCTTTAGGAGTAATAATGATGAACTCTAACCTTTCCCAATAAGACACGTTCTTAGCTTCTTCAAAATCATTTAAGAAGGTGAACATAAAGCAACAGTATTTTTTGTATGTGTATTGCTCTATTTCTGACTGGTACTAGAAATTATCTGTTTTTCTTTCCCCAGTATTCCTCCTCAGATGAGAAGACTGGGAGAAAGCCCTGCAACCCCACGAGTCCGCCTGTTTGTTGAAATCAGTTCAAGATCATCCAGGTCTGCAAAACTCAGATGAAGCAGCTTGTTGCATAATTTACCAGAGAAAAGAAGGCCATCTGGAGAGCCAATCTGGAGAACTAAGCAAAGGCAGAGTCTCTTTTTCCCCCCCTCTTAAGCTCTCCTGATTGACTCCCTGCATATACTAGGCCTCAGTAATCCTTGGCCTGCAGTGTGAAAGATGGTGGTCCAGGTCAAAAGTCTTGGCCTTCTGGCATTGAATCCTAGCAAAGCATTACCTGGCTCACAGCTGCTAGTAACCCCACCTACCATCCCTGCTCAAGGTTCTCAGTCAACTCCTACCGATCTTACCCCGTAACACTGTGGGGGCCTGTGTCATTCCAAAGGACAGCTGGTTTACACATATGCAGAGGAGGCAGCTACCCACAAAGGGATGTGGGAAAACTCTACCAAATTAAAAATAAATAAATAAAATAAAAGAAGAAAGCTGTCTTAACCTCTTGTTAAAGAGTAAATTATTTTTTTTCCACAGAGATTAAATACCTTGTGTTAAAGCAATCTATTTCTTTTGAATCCAAAGCCTGCAAATGATTCCATGGGACAGTTAACAAAATAAACTTTTATCAGAGGATAGTATCTTATCAATTATTTAGGTGATTTATTAAAGGCTGTAAGGACTTCCTGGAGTTTTGTGCCTTTACAGAGCCTGGGGGAGAGGTTAAGAGACCAGAGTTCTTCATCAGCCAGCACCTGCCTGCCTCTGGAGTTTCACCCTGCCCACTGCTACTGGCTGTCCTGGCACTAGGTGTCACCTATGTGTTAACTCCTATTGATCTGCAGTGATTTACCTGCATGTTTCATTGGCTAGGTTTCTGGGTTAGAAAGGAAAAAAACACAGTCCTCAGTTCATGAGGTCTACCACAGGTTCCAGGAATTTCCCCAACTTGTTCTCATCACTTTTCTAGTCTGCATGTTCTAATGTGATCATATAGAGATACAATCACTGTCCATCTTAGAATTCAGCCAGTTAAAATAAAATACATTACAGCCTGACATTGTAAAAGTTACATAATATTCTAGATTTTATTTCTCATCTATATAATAGAAATAATAATACTCATTTCTTCAGATCTTTAGAAATTCAATATATGCGTAAGTCCTACCACATCAGTATATGTTTGATTAAACGGCATTTTCCTTTTTTTTCTTATGTAGTTTAAAATGTATGTGTTTAAACAAGCCAGTTTTACTGGTCCAGCAGTATAGAATTTCTTTCATGTGTCCCTCAAGGGTACTAAAGTTTAGGCTTCATGGTTCTGTTTCTTGAATGGCAGTGCACCTTCAGCTTCCTTTCCTTCCAAAACATTGAATTTGGGAGTGTGGGGCAGGGGGAGGATTTGTGCAGTCTTGCATGAACTTCTACAGTGCCTTGGCAGAACAATGTTTTAATTATGGCCTTTCAGTCTCAACTGCACCTGCCCATTTCACTATCAGAAAGAAAAATCTCTCTTTTCTTCCTTGCTTCACTGTTATTCTTTAGAACCATGATTGTTTTGCCGTAATAGATATAGACTAGAGAAGAACAAACCTCAAAGAGTTTGGATTAAGTTCTCTTTCTGATAAACGTGATGAAGTTTGAATGCTCCATGGAATCTTATTCAAACTATCTTAACTTTTGTAGCTCATAAAAACTGAAAGAAAAATTTATTTTTTGCCACTTTCTTTGGTTTGCCACCATCAGAGGCGAGCAAACTGCAAGTACATGTCACATCAAGGCTTTAGTTTCCATTGTTTTATAACATGTTTTGAGATCTTAGAAAGACCACATTTGTGTACATGCAAAATGTGAATCATAAACAGGTCTTCAGTTTATCAGGGGTAGTTACACATCTTTTTACCCCTGCAACCTGTCAAAGTGAGGTCATGTACCTCTTGCTTAAGTAAGATTTTTAAGTGTATAAGTTAAAATATAGGATTTAAAAAACAGCAATCATATTGAAATATGTTTTTTTTTCCTGTGAACAAATTATTTTCTTTTGGGATACAGAAGATCTTTTCTGTTATAAAATACATGCTCATTATTCAATAAAGATATAAAATTTGGAAATTATAATAAAAGTATAAAAAATTAAATCACTTATAGCATTATTCCAAAAGAATCCTTGACCATTGAGTTACCTCTCATAGGTGGTCAGATTACAAAAAAAAAAAAAAAAAGAATTGCTGGCTTGTTTTAAATGCTCAAAACTTAATAAGGGTACAGATAGATGAATAGTGAACACAATCATTGAGAACCTTTGAATTGACACCTAGTCCTGGAGAATTCAAGTTAAATGTGATACAGGAGCTCATCTGATTGTTCAGTATGAAACCTGGCATAAGTATCAGATTTATTTGAGAACATTTTTTAAAATTTAGATTTCAGGTTCTATCTTAAGCCTCTTGATTGGGAGTCTCTAGGCACAGGGCCAAGGGACTATACTTTTAGAGGTTGCTTAGGTACCTCTAACTATCAGCAAACCTTGGGGACCACTGATAGTACAACCCCACACTCAGTGCAAAAAGCTCTCTTATGAGGTCTGTAAACGTTTCTTCCAAAGCACATTTAGGTTTGGAGGTTCAGCTCACCTCCAACACAGACCATCCTAAGCTGGGTCACACCATGTTACAGTAACAGAAAAACCAGTGACACTTCAGTATCTAAAATTATAATTTCTACTGAGTTGTGTCCTCATCAGGTAACCTTTTTTTATTTTCCATGCCTCAGTGCACATAGGAAGTGGGTGGCCTGGCTGGCCCCAGAAAGTGCTGGACACAGTGAGAATTGTCCCTTTAAGGAGGGACTGGAGTGGGGGCTAATGCTGGGAGTGACTCTCTTGATCGGGATTGTAGGCTTTTTCATCCTTGTGAAGTCTAAGTGCTCAGTTTTATTCATTAGCACCTACAAGGGACTAATTGCCATCAGGCATGTAGGTGGAATTCCTGGCAGGGAGCAAGAAATGGAATAGGTTTGATGACAACCAATGATCTGCCAAAGCCCTGTCAGAAGGAGTACAGAGTCTTGCTGTCACTCATCCACCCCTTTAAATTCAAATGAAGATGCTTCTGAGTGGGGGGAAGGAAGGGTTTGGCACCCATCCAGTTATGCATCAAAGATACTGTACATTTTTACTGTATATGCAAAAGTCCCTGCTCCTGTAGTTTCTAAAATGAAAGACAGAAATAAAAAGGAAAGAGAATGAAAATGTGAGGCCTTTAGTCCAGCCAGCTACACTTACTACTTTCTGTAATGTCAGTGGGCAAAGGTGACTCAGGCATTAACTGATGGGCACCAAGGGGTCTGCATACCTCCTGTAACTGTCAGCATTGTTTCCTGTGCATTATGTATATACATTCATAATGTTCAAGGAGACTAAACTCCAAAAAAGAGGAAGAACTCTTGTCATAGAGTATCAAGGATGTCAGGAGACACGGAGGTCACAGTGACACAAACTGAACCAAGATCCCCTGGCAGGAAGAATTTCAAGCTACCTGAAAGTGCCACTGATCCAAAATTGCAGTTTTGCATGTGACTGTAATTTCGTGAAATTATACACAAGAAGCATGAGCTGCCTGGGTGTGGAACCACATCCCCCACTGACAGTGGGTAGTAGTAACAGTGGGTGGCGGTGCTCATATATTTAAATCAAATCAAGTTATCTCTGATAAATGCCAAGCATGATCTTAACTCCTCCAAGTAATAAACTTCAGCAATTCAGGCAAAACTTAGCCTTTCCACAGGGGACAGCCATACATCTCCTTCTCATTCTTGCAGCCTATTCTCCCCCTCCTTGCTAATTTCTGTAGCAGAATGGGAGCAGACCAGTTCCAGCCTCTGCAGTGCAGATCCCCTGTTACTCACTAAAGTCAGGGAATGACTCAGCTACCTCATACTGTTTTACTGAAGGAAGGTGCAAAATCTCTGGTCGCAAATATGTTTAGCAGAATGAGAAAATAATTTATCTTGGGCCTTCTATGTTTGATGAGAAAGAGTTTAACTAGATGATCCTACAAAGTTTTTTGAAGTTGATTAAGTCAGAGATTGCTTAAAATTATACAAAGTTATCACTAAATTCTATGTAACATTATAGGATTTTTCAGCGAATGTGTTTTCAAGATATGTATCTTATTGAATTACTTTGCTATTTAATTCACAAGTACTTTATTTTTTTTCCATGCTTGGAATGACTACATTTTCTAAGAGGCAAATGTGATACCAGTTACATTTGTAGGTGAAATCAAAACAGTATTATTTAATTTTATTGAAAAATTCTCTGACTTAGCCTATATGACAATAACAAAAACAGTATTTTCTCTTAACTCTTATGGGTAACTAATCATTTGTGGAACAACATGTTACCTTAAAGCACCTCTACCAAAGCAAAGTATCATTTACAGAGATTCTGTGTGGCATGTGGCAACTTTTTTCAGGGAGAATTGGTGATTAACGAGCAAGTTTATCCTTATTCTATTGAATAATGTTATCTAGTGTTGTTATTATCTACTCTGTAAGCTTTATATTAATTATTTTTTATTAATCAGTTGAAATTTGTATATTTTTCAAGAAAGGATATTTAAATATCATATAATATTAGATGTCAGTGGACATACTATTAAAACCACTAGAGTTAGTGGAGATAGGAAAAGGATAAATAGGAATTCTGAGTTAGGAGAAGGGGTAGATAGAAAAGGGAAGTTATTTGTCTGCATTTCATTTTGTGCCTTGATAGCTGGAGAAGAACACAGCTTCATCTTGCTGCATTGCCTATGTGTAAGTGTTGTGAAGCAGAAGGGAGGTGGAAGGAGAAAAGAGAATGAGAATGAAAGCCATAGAAGAATGGTGTAGATACAAGATATACCAAACTGACTATAATTTGCACTTGTCTTCAAAAGCGCAAGAGAAAGAACAAAAATATGTAGAAACAATCCTTCAAAAATTATATGTTAGTATCCTTTTAATGTATTTCCACTGAGTGGATGAACTATTTTTATTTTCATCCAAATGAATTGGGTTCCAAACAGAGACTCCCATTCTCCCCAAGGGTTGTATAAACTGAAAGAGCCTTGGGAAATGTGTTTTTTTCCCAATATTTATCTTCTATTGCATGATACCACATTCTTCTTTTCTAAATTTCTCCAGGAATTCATTGAGGCTTAGGGCTCACTTTTTCTACCTATCATATGGGGAGAGAAGTCCCCAAATCCCTTCTGTCTCAAAATTCATATGTTCTTTTTCTTCTTCCATGAGGCTCTCACTTTTGCTGGATTGAGAATTGATGTTGCTATCATGTTTAAAATTTGATACAATCTCTGATCAAATGCCATGTTTTTCTTAAGGCAGATTTTACTAATTCAGATAAATAAGCAGATAAACAAATGACCATGTCCATAATCACCCACAGAGGAAATATAATGCACAAAGATTTAAAGTTTTAGGGGTGTATTTTTGGGCACATCTCTAAATATCTCAAAAGTTATAACAGACCCATTCCTTTTCCTGAGCGGGGTGAAAGGTGCTTCAAAGAAAGTTAAACCCTTGAGAACTTCTGGCCAATATTGAGGCACAGATACATACACTGTCCCTCCTCACACAACCAAAAGAAGGACAACAACACATTTAAAAACAAAAAAACGACCAGAACTGACAGAAAACTAAAATGTACAGAAGTCTGACAACTAAGGAGATAAAGAAGAAACATTGATCCAGACTGGTAGGATAGATGGAGATGGGCAGCCAGATAGAGAGGACTCATGGTAAGGCAGCAGCTGGTGGAGAGGTCAGTCTCACATTTGCATGAAGATAAACTGGAAGGAACAACTGGGGAGGTAGACAGATCATGCAGCACAAAGTTCCAGTGTTGGAAAATAAAGCCTCAAAACCTCTGACTGAAAAAAACCTGTGGGAATTGGGGTGGCAGAGGAAACACCTAGCCTCACAAGAGAGTTCATTGGAGACACCCACATGGTCACAGAACATACACAAAACCACCCACTGGGGAATCAGCACCAGAAAGGCCAAATTTACTCATGGGTAGTGGAGGAAGGGACTGAAAGCTGGCCCAGAGCTAAGCAGGCAGCATTGTTCCCTCTCGGACACCTCCCCCACATACAGTATCACAAAGTGGTGATGTGGGTTGCCCTGCTCTGGTGAATACCTAAGGCTCCACTCCTTACTACATAACAGGCACACTGAGATAAAAAAATGGCCCAAACAAAAGAACAGATCAAAGCTCCAGAGTATATACAACTGAGCAATGAAGAGATAGACAGCTTATCAAGTGTGCAGTTCAAATTATTGGTATTCAGGATGCTCACAGAATTGATTGAGCTGGGTCACAAAATAAAAGAAGAAATTAAAGCTACAGAAAGTAAAATAAAGAAAAATGCACAGGGAACCCACAGTGACAGGAAGGAAACCAGGACTCAAAACACTGTTTTGGAGCAGAAGGAAGAAATAAACATTCAACCAGAACAGAATGAAGAAACAAGAATTCAGAAAAATGAGGAAAGGCATACAAACCCCTGGGACAACTTTAAACATTACAACATCCAAATCACAGGGGTGCCAGGAAGAGAAGAGGAAAAGCAAGACATTAAAACTTATTTGAAAAAATAGTGAAGGAGAACATGCCTAATCTGGCAAAGGAAACAGACTTGTAGGAAATCCAGGAAGCCCAGAGTCCCAAAGAAGTTGGACCTAAGGAAGCACACACCAAGACACATCATAATTACATTGCCCAAGATTAAAGATAAGGAGAGAATCTTAAAAGTAGCAAGAGAAAAGGAGACAAGGAATAAGTCCCTTTAACATTTCATATAATAAGGGCTTGGTGATGATGAACTATTTTAACTAGACCTTATCTGGGGAGCACACTATCTACCTTTCTATTCTAAATGATAGCTTTGCTGGGTAGAGTAATCTTGGATGTAGGTCCTTGTCTTTCAGGATTTGGAATACTTCTTTCCAAGCCCTTCTTGCCTGCAAGGTTTCTTTTGAGAAATCAGCCAATAGTCTTATGAGAACTCCTTTGTAGGTAACTGTTTCCTTTTGTCTTGCTGCTTTTAAGATTCTCTCCTTATCTTTAATTTTAGGTAATTATGATGTGAGTTGGTGTGTACTTCATTGGGTCCAACTTCTTTGGGACTCTTTGAGTTTCCTGGAAGTCTATTTCCTTTGCCAGATTTGGGAAGTTTTCCTTTATTATTTGTTCAAATAAGTTTTCAATATCCTTTTCTCCTTCCAGCAACCCCATGATTCAGATGTTGGAACACTTGAAGTTATCCTAGATGTTTCTGAGTCTCTTCTCATTTTATGCATTTTTATTTCTTCATTTTTTTTCCATTTGGAAGCTTATTTTTTTTCCTTTTGTTTCAAATCTTTGATTTGAGTCATGGTTTCCTTCCCTTCACTGTTGGTTCCCTGTATATTGTCCTTTATTTCACTTTCTGTAGCCTTCATTTCTTCTTCTATTTTGTGACCCAGCTCAATCAATTCTGTAAGCATCCTAATTACCAATGTTTTGTGTTGGGAACCGCCCTGACTGGTATCAGAGGCTGAAACCCCCGCCTAGCTAAAGCTAAGGGAACGCCCTTGGAACTGTAAGCCAGCAAGGAGACAAAAGCTTGTCTTCCTGGCAGGAATGCTGCTTCTGCTGCTTTATTCATGACTGAACCCCAAAAAGCTTGGTCGGTTAGCCAAAGACAGGTAAGATTCCCCACGGGGGGAACGACCTAAGCCAGGCATGATCACTTTGGGAGGCCCCCAAAGGAAGGACTTGGGGGGCTGCAGCAAAAGGGGGTAATGGACCCTCGCTCCTCGGCTCTGACATAGCCTGAGTTCTCAGCGTCTGGGAGAAAATCTCCCTATCTCTTGGTTGCCTTAGTTCCCTTGCTCCACCTAAGCCTGAAACAATGACAGGGTGGTGCAGCTCTGTACTGAGAAGTGCGGATTCCCCAGGGTGATCAGGCCTAAGAAAGAATATGTAAATTACTGTGAAACCTTCTTTGTTTAGAATGCTCTCAGTTGAATGAGAAGGGTCTTAGGAGGAAGTTAGTTTGTTCCTCAGTCTTACAGCTCTTTGACCCCCCAACTCAATAGACAGGCAGAGTTCTTTGTTTTCTATGGTTCCTTACTTCCCCTAATGAGTACTGTACTTTACCTGAATTATTATGCAAAATGAGCCCAATAAAAGCAGGTATGGACGGTAAATCAGCACGCTCCCCACTAGGGGGGGTGGTCATTTCGTCCCTACTTCCCCACAGAAACTAGTCTGTCTCTGTGCATGTGTTGTTTTTTCTCGCATGTTTATCGTCGAGCCATCCACAGCATTCCGTGGTCACTGCTGGCCGGTGACCCACGCGCAACAGTTTTGAACTCCATATGAGACAGGTTGTCTCTTTCCTCATTACTTAGTTCTTTTTCTGGAATTTTGATCTGTTCTTTCATTTGGGCCATATTTCTTTGTCTCAGCATGCCTGTTATGTTGTAAGGGGCAGAGCCTTAGGTATTCTTCAGAGTGGGAACTCTCTTCGCTGAGTTGTGGTGCTGTCTGTGGGAGTGGGGTCAGAGAGAGAACGATGCCGCTTGCTCCTCTCTGGTCTCACTTTCCATCACTTCCCTCTCTTCTCACAAGTGGATTGTGCCCTTTAAGGTGCTGATTCTCAGGTGGGTGGGTTTGCGTATATTTTTTGACACTGTGGGTCTCTCCAATGAACTCTCCTGTGAGGCTTGGATTTTCTCCTTCCACTGTAACCCACACAGATATTTTTTTACAGGTAGAGGTTTTGATTCTTTAGTTTCCCACACTGAAATCCTGGGTTTCTCAGTCTGTCTTGCTCATCTGTTGTTCCTTCCAGCTTATCTGCATGCAAATGTGGCTGGATCACCCTCTTTGTCAGCCTCCATGTATTGCCGCATGTCTTCTCCACCCCAGCTGCTGGTCTCTGCCCCTCCTACCAGTCTGGTTGAATGTTTCTTTAACTGCTTTGTTGTTGGATTCCAGGAAAATGTTTCAAAGTACATCCTATGGCTTTGTGTATATCTTATCTACCTCATAAACTTTGTGTATGTCCTACCTACTTATAGACTGTATGCCATGCTATTCCATTTGACAAGCATGGACTCAAAAATAAATATGTATAGTTAAATCATGTCTAGAGATAAGGCTGTAAATGAAAGCTGCGCTTAATTTATGGAGAATTCTGATCAATGAGGCAATGAGATCAGATGCAGATTTTTATAAATTTATCAAAATAATCTTTTCATGTAATGTGTTTTGAGATACATTGTAATCATGCAAAAAGTTGATAATATAAAGAACAGGTAGATTATTTGATCAACATTTTCCTAATGAAGATGATATCTCTTCCCTTTCTAACCATTAATTTTTTCCTCACTAAACATTTTTTTTTTTTTTACTTTTACACATATCTGACTCAGGGATTTAATAGCACACCTTACTTAACACATGTTCTTAAGGCTTATGATGGGCAGGTGGAAAAAATCAACTTCACTTTGAAAGCACAGAAATTCTGGATGGATTTGCAGAGCAGTTTTCCTGGATCAAAGTAATGTCTGTACCCAGAAAGAGACACATCAGTATTTGACTTTCAGCCTGCCAATTTTAGTGCAATAAATTTTATGATAAAAAGTCAATTCTAGTGTCGCAGGTTCGATTCCCAGTCAGGGTACATGCCTGGGTTGCAGGCCATGACCCCCAGCAACTGCACATTGATGTTTCTCTCTCTCTTTCTCCCTCCCTTCCCTCTCTAAAAGAAAAAAAAAGTTAATTCTACCAACCTCATTCACATTTGATGTTTGATTCAGATTTCTTTCTTTTTTATTTTCCCCCTTGGACTACGTGAGTTCCTGTGATCAAGGCTGATCTTACCCCTAGGTCATTGGAAAGGCCCTCTGCCCCCTCTCCCACCTTCAGTGATGCCTGAAATACTTTAAGTAGGAGACCAATCAATCAATTTTGCCTCCACAATATGAGTAACACCTAGAACTAAATTCACACAGAGAAATGAAAACTGAGATCAGACATTTCCTAAGGCAGCAAGTATGGGTTGATAGGAGGAAAGAGCACACGGGGTGCTTGAGGCCAGAAGGAATACCAGCTATAGCAAATTTCAGAGAAAGGAAAACAAACAAACAACAACAACAGCAAAAAAGATGAGTGAATAGCAAAGACATATGCCACCTATGCTTGTTTTATCCAAGGCTTGTGCTAATGAAACTCTAGTGTCTACTCAATGACACTGTGATGCAAAACGACCCACATGCTTCTTGTGCTGGTAGCTTGTTTTGTTCAAGGTGAAAGAAATGAAATTATAATAAAATATAAATTTCATAAGATTTCTAATAAATTTTTATTCAGTCTCCCTGAAATTAAATTTAAGCCATCTTCAACGAATTAGTTGTAAATTACTAAAAACACATTCTTAAGTTTGGTCCAAAAAAATCCCATTAACAATAAATATTAACAAAGTAAAAAGAATTTTAATCAAAATTATCTCTCAGAATGCAAAATTATCTTTCACAAGTGAATATAAGAGTATTATACTACAGTTCTTACAATCCAAATCACTTTTATGTTTTCTCCAAGTGCATTAAAAATGACAATGGAGAAAAGACATGTGATTATCATGCTTGTGCATGTGTAAAGGGTTAGCTTAATGATTCTTGTAAAGGAACAGATAATTTGGATTTATAATAATTACAAATAAAATCAGTCAGGAATAAGTGTTTTGTACAAGATATTTTCATATCTTAAGAGAAGGACAATTTTAAATTTAATAAAACAAAATAGTCTGTCTACTGATGTTCCTTTGTGTTCTAAAGGCCATAATTAACCTCAGGAAAGAAAATACCAACTATATGTAATAAGGACAATGTGAGAAGCCAGATCAATTATAAGGCCAATGACATAACTGAATGTATCATTAGTTTTCATTGTCTTGCCCTTGAATTTTTGAAGGGCTATTTGCTAAAATGTACACTAGAGGTTGAAAAATACATCATTTGTATTAGGTTGTGATAGGCTGGCAACTGAACTTCTGGAGTTTTCCTCAACCATACAAAATTGGACATCCCAACATCTATTTATATATAATGTTTGAAAACTAGTTTCAATTGGCAAATGTCATCACTTCTTCCACACCTTTCTTCCTAATACATCGTAGAAAGGACAGCTGACTTCCTTTTTAGTTACCATGATTCTAGCTGTCTCTGCATTTAAGCTTTGTCTTTTTTAGTGTTTTGGTTCAGCCAAGTGAGGGTGGATTTAGAGGAAGGATAAAGCACTACACATAGCCTCTCAAATATGGGTTAGTTGCAAAATGAAGAAAGTAATAAAAGAGAAGAATCATCTTCCATCTTGCTTTCTGTTTGACACTGAAAATATATACAATTTTTTCTAACATAACTTCATTAGCTGTTAGACTAACTTTCAGCTTTTTCTGTCAAAATAATCAACATGTTACAGATATTATTCTAAATCTCTGTGTTAAAAAAGAGGATAAAGTATTAGGAAACATTGTACAAAGATGTTTCATAGTATTTTTTTAGATAGAACCACAAGTACCAGATAACTACAGAAAATGAATTATTGAATATCAGTAGTTGTTAACTTATATGAGTTTGCCATTGTAAAACACACCCTCTCCAAAATATTTGTATTTATCCCATTTTAATTACTTATTTATATTTTTATGTATGTTTATGTGTTTATTTTTCTATTTAATGTTTATTGTATTTTTCTACTATCATTTAACCCTTATACCTCCTCCCCCAAGCAACCACTGCACTGTCCATGTCCATGAGCCCTTTTGCCTTTTTTTTCAATCCCTCCACCCCCTATTCTCCCCCATCAACTGTCATTCTGCCCCCTGTCTGTGAGTCTGTCCCCATTTCCTTGTTAGTTGCATTTGTTCATTACATTCTACATATGAGTGAAATCATATGGTATTTGTCTTTCTCTGCCTGGCTTATTTCACTTAGCATAATGTTCTCTAGGTCTATCTATGCTGTCACAAAGGGTAAACTTTTCTTCTTTTTTATGACCAGGTAATACTCCATTTGTAAATGTGCCATCAATGATTTATCCACTCATTTACTGATGGACACTATTTGTATTTTTAATGGGAATTTCCTAAAATGTATTAAAATTATTTTAAGCATAATTTAATGTATTTTAATGACTCAGAAAAAATAGTTGTTAAGTGTTTAGTAGAATATTCTTCAGTGTTGTTAAAGTACAAGTGACTAATTGTCCTTAAACTTACACTCTTTTGTGAGATGCTACATCAGGGTTGTTTTTATGGTTTTCATTGTTAATCCTACCAGGTGAGGACCTATCTATATTTATGTCTTCTGACTCTACCCTCCTAAAATACACAAACTGTAATCTGCATTGGATGATAAGCCAGGTTTTCAAACTTGGAATTAGATTTAAAATAAGATTACATAGATGCTAAATGGGGACCTGAAAAAAAGTATATATACTTTGTGGTCTTCATTGATCACCTTTTCACCTTTTTGTTTATTTCAGATTTGTGGTCATATTCCAAAGACTTGAATTGCTAAATAAGTGACTCATGGATAAATGAGATAATTGAAGAAGTTTTTCCTAAAATTTAGATAAAACACTCATATTTTGCAAAAGTAATATATTTTTTCATTTATGTTTTGGGTATAAAAGATACTTCATTCCATTTCATCACAATGATCTGCAGAATGATTACCAAATGCAGAAATATCATACATTTTAAAGCCTCTGGTTTTCTTACAGTAGCTGATCCAATCCAGGAATATAATATCTCCCAGTCTTTCAGATGCCTGAAGCAATGAAAGGAAACTGTGTTTGAATTTGCTAATGTTGTTTATTTTGTTGGAGTTGCCATTTCATCATCATTACTGGGAGGGGTCAACAATGAATTTGCTTTAAATAAAAAGTATTTTTTTTCAGTTTTAGTGAAAAGAGATGGCCAAATGTCTGATGGAATCTCTGATTTTAATGAGATGGGATGATGCCCAGTTTCAGGCCACAAAACAAAACAGAGTAATAAATGTGACATGCCACTTCTAAAGGGGTAAGACTCTGGGAAACAGTCCACTTTTCTGTTTTGATGTTGATTATAAACAAGTGATTGCAATCTGTCAGACTTACATATATATATACCTGACCACTTGGATACATAAGCTAAAAGATAAAGCCTTATGTAGCAGTATCAAAACATCTGCATTTACATTTGTATAATTGTTTTAAAAGTAATTACTGGGAAAAATTGTGTTGTTAGAAGATACTCAGTTATGAATTTTTAAATAAAAATAGCTGTGATCAGCCATTATGTACTGTAATTTTTTAAATATCCATGAATGCATGAGGAAACAAATTAAAATAAGAGTATATTTTAGTAGAACAGTGTATTATTTATTATATAACTAAAGTATTAGATATTTTAATCTTTACAAAATAAATCTAGTTCCTAGGGAGATGACAGTTCAGTTACTGACATACTTGAGCAAGATTGCTATACCACTGGCTTGCTAAGATTTCATTTTATTTAACAAGCACATATATAGCACTTACAATGTGCATAAGAAATTATTCTAAGCATTTTATCAGTATTAACTCATTTAATCCTCATAACAATCCAGGAAAATATATATTCGTATCCTCATATTATATAGGTAGGTCAACTGAACCATGGACAAGTAACTTAACCCAGATGGAATTTGAAGTCAGCAATCTGGCTGCAGACTCTATGCACTTAACCATTAATATATGTTACCTCATTAATTTATATCCCCATGTTACGTGGGGCTAAGACACTTTTGCCAAACATACCCACTATACTAGCCTCACTGGGTCATAGGAGAAGTCAGGGCCCACATGCTGCCTGCAGAATAACCTGTTCACACAACAGACAAAATAGGCTCTGGCTTTCATTCCAGTAGCCAGTGCATAATCTCCTCCTTTTATCATAAGATACCCTTTTGTAATCCTTTTAGGGACAAAGGAGGAGTAAGGCATATGAAAGCATTCTTTTCCTACCAATTGCTTTCATTTGCATAAGTGGAAATCATTTAGGAAACATCCAATAATACAAAAACTTAAAATATAATGGATTGTGAACTCAATCCATTTCTTCCCTGAAAGTTCCTTGGTTCCTAGGCAAATTCATGCCTGCCTCTTCCCAGCAACCAGCTCTGCATAAAATAACTATTGAGAAGGATACCACTTGACAAGCTACAACATCTATGTGTTAAAGCTGTGCATAACAACTTGCTTGTCATTCTCATAGTTTAAAAAGACCACTTGAGATGCTTTCCACTTAGACTTAACATTAACTGGCAAATCATATCACTTTTACTCACTCACTCACTCGTTGAAATAGTCTATAAATCAATGATAAAAAATTAAAATCTGCTTAACTGGATTACTCTTCCCAATAAAAATATAAAATCCAACAAGAAATATTCTAGTTAATAGTATCAGAATTATCTTCAATTCATACAGCCACATATTCCTGGGCCATTGGAAAACAAACTCTGATGATATGCTCTCTATTAAGTTATCTGTGTCTCTTCTTACAACATGGTTATCACTTAGTAACCTTTTGAGGATTGTTTTAGGAGGATAAATAACAAAAATAATTAATTTAATAAGGAACATTTTAATTTTCAAGTGTTTGCAAGAGAGATCCATTAAGAATTAGCTCTAAGGCATTTGACTGTTAGGAATATACTCAAAGAGATTTCAGTCATTTTCATATATATAAATGAAAAAGGTCATTGGGAAAAGTTAATTTGTAGCTGGATTGAGAAGGGTCATAGATTTAGTAAAAAGAAACTCATGACTATTTTATAAACAAGGGCCATGAAGCATCGCCTTTCATCCCAAAGAATCTGTGACTATATCTATATTTCATAAAGACATCTTGTTGGATTAAAAGGATCTAAAACAGAGGTTATAGGAGTGTCTGAAAAGAGATGATGAGGTCTAGAACCAGAGTCATGGAAATGGAATTTGATGCACAGGAGAGAAAAGAACAAAGACAAGAATGAAATACCTTTTTTAATAAAACAAAAGTATACACATTTATTATAAAATGGCATATTCTTTTTTTATTTTTAAGAAAATAGAAACAATCTTTTTGATTTTATAAGACAAACTTTGCTGTTTAATTTAGTTTAATCTAAATAGAGATGCAGAATAAAAAATAATCTAAGCAACACATCAGGATTCTCAACTGAATTTGAAGAAACAGGGACTTTTATGAGTATGGGGATGTCTAATATACCTTTAAGTGTTTTGTATTGCTTAATGTGGTGGACTTTAAGTTTGTAGTTGCTTATTTTGTTTGCTTTTCTGTGGAAATAAAAGAAACTGGCTGGGTTTGACACTGGAAGAGTTTACATGGTATAGCTATGGTAATCCATAAATCAAAATGAGTTAGCAAATACAAGTTTCCTCTATATATGGTTTAGAGTTTGAGTCAGTTTCATCCTACATCTGAAAGAACAGTACACTTTGGAATACCTGGGCTATTTGAGTTTTGAGGCAGCAGAACTAAGTATGCTCTTGGTTTGAGGAAGAAGAAAGTGAAATATATACTCTCTCACTGTCTCATGGTGCTCTCCAGCTAAGCTTGCCATGCTGAGTACATAAACACCAACTAGAGAGAATGTTAACCTGACATTAAACCTTAAACCTCTGACAAAACATAAATATAAATGCTACTGACTGGTAGCTGCCAGTCTTATTACAGACCATTTCTTATTTGTACCAATCTTCAGGCTGTAGGTGCAATATGGCTAAGGTACCAAGTGAGCCTAACTCATACATATCATTCAGCAAAAGGACTATAGAGGTAAATAAGACATAGTCCCTATCGTTGTGAAGCATATGGTCTAGTGAGAGGACCAGCTATTTCCCCTTACAATTAAAAAGTGGAACAATAGTGAAGATATGAGCTGAATAATGCTTAACACCCCACAGGACTAACCAACTCTTTGGAGGATTACTATTTGTTTCCTTTTACACTCCTAATACCTCTCTTTTCACCCAGGGCATTCAAGAGATTAAAGTCTTTGACTCCTGAAATTTTAGACACCAGATCTCTATGCAGGATACCTTTGCAGAAGATTCACATATATTAAGATCAGAATTGTCTAGCAGGGGTGTCCAATCCATGGTCGTGGGTCACATGTGGCCCAGGATGGCTGTGAGTGTGGCCCAACACAAAACTGTAAATTCACTCAAAACCTTTTTTTTTTCCTCATCAGTCTTCATTAGTGTTTGTGTGTTTAATGTGTGACCCAAGACAACAAACACTCTTCTTCCAGTGTGGCCTAGAGACACCAAAAGTTTGGACACCCCTAGTACAGGGAAAAGGGGCTGAAGCATTCTCTAGCTGTGTTAGATGTATTATCTTATGTAATCCTCCTAAAAGCTGTATAAGGCTGGTATTGTCACTTAATAAAATAGGGAACAGGAGTACAGAAATCTACACAACTAGTTAGAATTCAAACCCTTATCTAACTAAATCCAAAGTTCTTACATTTTCCTACTATGTGAAATGCAATCCCCCAAAGTGGCATTATTATAGATGTCTTTATAATATAAGAGTATGTGGATTGTAACACTCATCCTAAATAAATGTGTATCACCATTACACATAGGCACACATGCACATATATAAAACATTACTAGTCATTAAGCAAATTCTAATTGAAACCACAATGAGATATTACTACATACAGAGAAAGACAAAGAAGAAAACAAACATGAAACAAAATACCAAAACCTTGGAATGCTCATATCTTGCAAAATCTGTGGGGGCCAAAATTAGATCAGTGGTTGCTAGCAGCTAAGGTGAGAGAAAAGAATTGCTTTTCTTTTCTTTCAGAGCACAAGAACATTTTTAGAGAGATAGAAATATTCTATACCTTGATTTCAGTGGTGGCTACATGATTGCTCCTGTGTGTAAAAACTTGAACTTGCTTTAGTCACTAAAAATGATGGATTTTGCTTTATGTGAACTATACCTTATTTAAAAATGTATACAACTATAAAACGTAAGTTTCTCTACATCCAAGTTAACTTCAATAACCTTCATGTTAACCCACTCCTATACATACCCCCACACATGAACAAAGGTCTTTTTTGAAAAATGTATTTTAATACAAAAGTGAATGTTTACCTTTTTATGTCTCTAAACTTAGAGACATAAACAGAACAACATATATTAAATACCATTGAACAATTCATGAATTTTTATACATGATTTGATTTCTTATTTAGTATCATTTATTATTTTGGTTTTCTTTTAGTTCTTTTACAATGTTTGATTACTGATTTTGCCATTTTTACAAATCCCATACACAAGGTAGCATCGTTTATGAGACCTTTTGTAATGAGTGAGGATATCAGAATACAATAAGATAATAATTTGTTCCATTCACTATCATCACCCTGTTTCAGATGCAGACAAAGCATCTGAGTGTGAAAGAATTTGAGTCTGTTACCAAGATTAATAGAAATGCAGATGGGGGACTTCTGAGGAACTAAAAACTTCATCTGAATCATCTGCAATCTAGAGGAAAACAATTGTCTTGGAATCATATGAAATGCTATAAAAGTTAAAATTTATGAGTAAGTCCCACTGCTCTCCAGCACCACTTGACAGCCTTGTGGGGTCTGAGAGCAAAGAGCTAAGAACAGAGATTTATGCCACAAATTAAGCTTCTAAAACCCCACTGGAATATTTTTATTAGCCCCCTGTCCATATTTAACTGCACTGCTATTCCTACAAGAGAATATTCTAAGAATGAGGTTGATTTGGGTGCAGGACAAAGAGTGTTTAACTGAAAAGAAAAACTGTGTAAAAACAAAAATAAAAATTTAAGACCTATTTTGCAATTTCTTAAAACTTGGTTCATGTTCCAAATTCTCAACATGCTTGGGGACATCATTTAAATTATTTTTCTCAACCAGTGGAGTACACTTTTTAAATTATTGAAGATGTCCAAAGATCATAAAGTCATCTTTTTAATCTGTGAAAATGCAGGACTTTTTCTGAGAACTTCCACTTACCCAATCTGTTACTCATTTTCTAAATCAGTTAAAATCTTTGAGGGTAAGGGCACAAATATATAAATAATGACACTGGGGAAACTTAAAATGAAGAAAAGGACAGAACCAGAAATTTAGTTCCAAATACATCTAAACAGAACAACATATATTAAATATCATTGAACAATCATGAATTTTTATACATGATTTGATTTCTTATTTAGTATCATTTATTATTTTGGTTTTCTTTTAGTTCTTTTACAATGTTTGATTTATTTATTTTTAGAGAGAGGGGAAGGGAGGGAGAAAAAGAAGGAGAGAAACATTAATGTGTGGTTGCCTCTTGAGAGCTATCAGGTACCTGGCCTGCAACCCAAACACATGCTCTGACTGGGAGTCAAACCAGTGACCCTTTGGTTTGCAGGCTGACACCCAACCCACTGAACCACACCAGCCAGAGCTGTTGTTCACTATTGACACAACAAAAATCCCAATAAAATAATTAATATTTTTTCTCAATAAAATTTGACACTTAGCACTCAGGTTTTTTTCTTATTGAATTTATTGGGGTTACATTGGTTAAAAAAATACAAATTTCAAGTGTACAACTCAACAAAAATTGCATACTGCTTTGTACATCTATCACCCAAAGAAAAGTCTCCTTCCATCCCAGTTATCCCCCTTTTGCCCTCTCTAACCTCCCCCTACTACATTTTCCCCCTGGCTATCACTGTACTATTGTCTGTGTCTATGTTATATAGATATATATTTGGGTTGGCCAAAAACATTTTTTTTTCTGTAAGATGGCTCTAGTAGTGCTTACTGGTTTTTAATTTCATTTGAAACAAGTTTGTTAGGTTATATTATGACAGCTGTCATATCAGTGTGCATTAAAAGAATCGAAATTGTTGGATTTTTGTGTAGCCATTTTAATATTGAAGATGGAAGAAAATAAGCAACATATTATGATTTATTATTTCAAGAAAGGTAAAAACAATGGAAGTGCAAAAGAAAAGATCTATGCAGTATATGGGGAATGTACTATGACTGATCAAGTGTCAAAAGGGGTTTGTGAAGTTTTGTGCTGGGGATTTCTTGCTGGATGATGCTGGACAGTCAGGTATCAAGTCACTTGACATTGATAGATTGGGTCATTAATTGAGAATGATGGATGTTATACCACAATGGAGATAGCCAACATACTCAAAATATACAAATCAATAAAGTGATTGATAAAAGTGAAAAATGAGTCTTTTATATTACTGAAATAACTAAACAGACTTTTCCAGCAACCCAAAAATTTGCTTAATCCCTTCATCTTTTTTTCATCAAGCACCCCAACCCCTTTCTTCTCTGATAGCTGGCAGTTTTCTATGTATCTATGTTTCTGTTTCTCTCTTGTTTGCTAAATTATTTTTTCATTGTAGTCAATTCAATACAATGTTTTCTCTTAACCTCACAAGTTGTTTATTAATGTCAAGTAAGCTAGCAGGAAGAAACTCTTAGTTGAAGACCATTTGAACAGGAAAAATCATGAATAGTGAATAAACAAATGGAGGCAGGTATATCACAAACCTCTTTGCATTTGGGGTTTGTATCGATATGAACAGGAGCAGGATTTTAAAATACTAGGCCCTGGAATATTTACCTAGTTTTTTAACATCTGATTAAAGGTAAATCTTAATCACAACAAATAATTGTTCTGTTAAGCAATGTGATTCTACTAAAACACCAATTTGAAAGATATATGCACTCCTATGATCATAGCAGAATTATTTACATTAGCCAAGATCTGGAAACAGCCCATCAGTAGATGAGTTGATTAAAGTGCTGTGGTACATTTATACAATGGAGTACAATGGGGCTATAAAAAAGAAGGAAATCTTACCTCTTGTGACAGCATACATGGACCTAAAGATAATTATGCTAAGTGAAACAAGCCAGTCAGAGACAGACAAATACCATATGATCTCACTTCTGTGTGAAATCTAATGAACAAAGTAAACTTAAGAACAAAATAGAAAGAGAGGCATGGACTGATAGCTGTCAGACAGGAGGGAGGAAGGGGGAGTGGATGAAAGAACGTAAAGGGATTAGCCAAAGAACATGTTCTGTATAATCCATGGACAGACATAACAGTGCAGGGATGGTTAGAGAAGGGGGAAGTGAAGCTGGGAGAAGGGAAGCAAAGGAAGGTAAAATGGGGACATCTGAATTAGTGTTAACAATAAAAGTGAAGAAAAAATGTGATTCTAGCAGGTGAATCATTCAGATATATGTACACACATCTATGTCCCTCTTGGCTACACATATAGAAAACAAAACAAAACAAAACGAAAAAGCCAAATAAAAAAGATAAAGCAGGATGTGTATAACAAGATAGTCCTGCTGTAATTGGTCTTTAACTCTCCATCCTTAGTAAACACTACAGGCTAAATTCATATATACAGCTGTAAAAAGAGTCAAATTACCCTGGATATATACTGCAGAAATATTATTATTTCCTTTGGTATTTAAGAGTTTCAGAAGAGATAAAGAGAGGTAATTTTCACACTCACTCTATTATTTATTTTTGTCTATTAGTTTCCTTAAACTTGAAGTATACTCTTTTTAGTTGTTTTCATTTCTTCTCCAACTTTTATATGCATATCTCATTATGTAGATTGGTGGGTTATGATCAAGAAATACTAGGTACTTTTCAAGATACATCAGTATTTAGTGTCTTCCAAAGTTACTTTTGAAGAGGATAAATGTGTGTACAAAGGTGATGGCCCCAAGCCATGGCTTAGCCATCTCCATAGTCTGAATGGTACCTTTGTGATTACTGCTCAAACACTGTCCCACCACTGCTAGGTTACATTTGTCTCAAGTTGTGAACTTAGTGTTATCCAAGCTCTCCCAGAAAATATTAGAAATATAGAAAATGATTTCTCCACAGTTTCATGGACCAGATTATCACCTCTTCCAATGTTTCAAGAAGTTTGCTTTCAACATTATTGATGACAGTTTCCAGATTCCTACTGTTAACTCCACCAGGGACTGAAACACTTGCTGTAATGTGGGAGAACCTAGACCCAGCCAGTCCCTTAGGCTGTGAGATCTCATCCAGTAGCAGTCAGCCAAAGTGCTGCTCCAGCCCTGGTCCCCAACCAGGGAGGCATGCAGGAAAGGCCAATGGACTTGATCTGGCACCACAGCCTAGACATAAGGCCTTCATTCACATCAGGATGAAACCCAGGCCATTAGAGCTGACCTGGAAAAAACCAGGTTCTCCTTCATGTCTAGTCACCAAGGAAGACACCATCCAACCACAGGCCTCCCCACACATGCCTACTCCTGCATCCCAGCAGGCCCAGTGCCACACCATCTCTCCCAAGCAGCTGCCAGCATAGGGCCCTGCTTCCTATCGACCCTCACTCATGGCCCTGTGCCTTCAGCACATGTTCCCAGCTGTCCTGCAGGAGGGCCCAAATCCCTGGAAGTGAAGCACTGTGGAAGCCACAGAGTAGAGGCTGGTCTTTCTCCACCCTACCTAGCTCTGGTTCTGCCTCCTTCACCTCTCCCCATGGTTTCTACAGTTTTTGTTGAATACTGAATTACCCTGATTTAAACAGAATCCTAATTTAGTACCAATGAGAATCACTGGATATCTCAAGGTGACACAGATAGTTCATGATATGAACAACGACAAGAAAAAAAACCCTTGATTTTATTTCCACCACCACACACAGGAGAAAGAAGCCTCCCTGGGTCCAGGACTGAATGCAGTGCCAATACATTTATTCTAATTCCATCCCATTACCCCACTCAAGAAAGTAGCACAGACTGCAAAAGAGCATGTGGACAATATTGTGCTTTATTGACAATCTTTACTCTAAATATTACTTTTAAATTATTTGTGGGTTTTCTGAAAATGAATATAAAATAAAACTGAAAACCCCTGCACAACAATGGCCAGCCTTTGTAGAATGCCTGTACCATCAAGAAAAACTCCAATATGCTTGCTTGATTTTTTTCCTATCTTTGCCTCAATAATTGTTAGTTCAGTGATTACACAAAAAAATGTGTTTTACTTGGGTTAAAACTAGTAAAAACTTTTAAGATTTTCTTTTCATTATGCTCTTAAGAAAAAAATGTGTTTCTCTGGAGATGGCAATTTTAATGAATTTTGGATGACAACATAACTTAACTTTGAAAGATGGAACTGGAGAGCATTATGCTAAGTGAAATAAACAAGGCAGTGAGGGACAAATATCATATGATTTCACCTGTAAGTGGAACCTAATCAACAAAACAGACAAACAAACAAAATATAACCAGAGACATTGAAACAAAGAACAAACTGACAGTACCCAGAGGGGAAGGGGAAGGGGAGAATGGGGTATAATAGGGGAAAAACCATCAAGGAAGATGTATAAAGAACACATGGACAAAGCCAAAGGGGGTAGGTTTGAGGTTGGGAGGTGGGGATGGGTGGGGTAGGGGGGCATGGTGGGGTGAAAATTGAGACAACTGTACTTGAACAATAATAAAAAAGAAAGGGATTACAAATTTTAGGTGATAAAGTTTTCTACTAAATTCAGGCTCTTTTTGTATAATTTCTGATGTGTGGTTTCCTTTCTTGTGTTTGAATACCAAATGCTGACAGGAGGGGAATGGTGGTTACTGGGTCAAACTTTGAAGATCCTAAAAGTAGAATAATCATTGCCAAGAAGATATAAAATTATAGCCAGAAAGAAAAAAAAAAGAAACAACAACAAACATCTAAAACTGTGCTTGAAATATGAAGAGCAGGCAAATACTAAAATGATAATTAAGAGAAAAGGTACTAATAAAGATAGGTAATGTCTTTTTTAAGTGTAGTGTTGGCCTCTTTTGAAGGCATGTATAAGAGCTTTAAGGAGTGATGTAGAACTGAAGACTAAAGTGAGAATTCATAGTATCTCAAGACATCAGCCTTGGTTGGATAGATTGGACACCTATATTGCCAATATATAAATCTCTAATCTTCCTTATAGCATTCACCCACTTTTCATGGTTCTGCTTTCTGGTACACCACAAAATAAATATATTAATACATGAATATTTTAAATATCAAGACCAGCTAGAATTTCCCTCTTCAGTGTTTTTAATAAAAAAAAGTTCATCAAATATTTCAATAACAAAAAATAATATATAAAATTTTTTTCCATTCTGATTGTCCTTTTTCAGTTTCTCAAAAATTCATTAAAATCACAGCCCAAAATTTTATAAAGTTCTTTAGGTGATATTTCAAAACTATAAGTTCCAAGAGTTCTATTATCTGGACAGTAAATTTACATTAATATTAAATGTGTCTGTCATTATGTTCACTTTCTTAACAACTGTACCATATTATTAGTTCACACAAAACTTGAGGGAAAAATGTGTGTAGCAAGAGATTGCCTAAACTGATCAACCAGGTTTTAAACTGGACATTGGAGGAACATGAATTACAACCTATGATGCAAAATGGGACATTACGTTGTAATTCTCAGAAGTGTTATAAATAATACCTGAGCAGAAGTCCTAACTTCAGCTGAACTTGTCATGACTCATACAAATCCAGTCCTCAGTCAGTCTGGATTTAGAGTACACTTTAAAAAGTGAGCAGAACAGGGGAATGGTAAAGTATCTGATTTGTTTAAATATTTTGATCTCCTTGAGTCCTCTGATTAATTCTGACTCTTGTGTTCCTGATTCCCTTCTGACTTCATAGTTGACCTTAGCCATCACCTTATAATGACATCTGTTTTTTCATGGTTCACCTCTTTAACCTGACAACTTAGCTGTTTGCCCTTCTATTCAGCTTCAAAACACCCTTGTTATTCTTTTATCTACTGTACCTACTCACTGTGGAATCTTGCACCATGCTACTGATTCCATCTTCTCTTAAATACATTTTAGCCTGCTTCTTCACCACTATGTGGTATTCAATTCAAGCACTTGTATAACCCCATAAAGTCTAAATTATCCTCTTGGGTTTTGATATGAATCTCTTAATATCTGGCATTTGAGTAATATAGCCAATTTCATATAAGTCAGATTTATATTGTAGCATGACTATCACTAAGATTTTGTGGGATGGATGTTTAGGAATGTATGATGACAGTGAAAAAGGATATATCTGTCTTTTTTTTGTTAACTTTTTTTTTTTGTTGCTGTTTAAGGACCAGTGTTGCCATTTTCCCCTCACTGCTCTTAAAAGAAAGAATTCTAATGTTCAAAGTGAACTGTGCATTAAAAGTACATTGAGGCCCTGGCCAGGTAACTAGATTGGAGCATCATCCCAATACACCATGGTTGTGGGTTCGATCCTTAGTCAGGGCACATGTAAGAAGGACCCAATGAATGCACGAATAAGTAGAAGAACAAATCAATGTTTCTCTCTTTCTCTCTCTTTCTCTCTATGTCTCTCTCCTTTCATCTCTCTCTCTAAAATAAATGAATACATTTTAAAAATACAAGTAAATTGGTATGTTAAACAGGATATTGACAAATAAGAGAAGAAAAAATAATTGATGCTGTTTGGAGAAAGAGAGGGAAGACACAACTGATGCTTTCTTAATATAGATTATTACTCTAGTAATAAGGATATTAGTGTCAGCAACTTTATCTCTCTCATATTTGAATTCCCCTTAGACTCAAGCAAAATGCATTTTGAATTGAAAATAATTTTCTGTTTACAGTGTTTTTCTTTCAAATACTTAAAAGTTTATATAATCTTGATGTACACAGGAGAATCTTTTATGACTGAGAAGACAGAAAAGTCCACAAAAGAATAGTTTTTCTGGCCTTAAATCCAGTAAATAAAACAGAGAACATAAGCACTAACATTAATCAAACTCTTCCCAAGCATTCCCTAGTTATCATTTCATTGAGTCTTCCTAAAATCCATTGAAGGAACATTTATTTATTAGCCTTATTTTTCAGATGGGGAAATAAGGACTCAGGGGCATTAATAACTATGTGATAGGCAGTAATTTTTAGTGCAGGTGGTAGGAATGGTAACTCTGGTTTCACAGTCCATGCCTTATTAGATCAATCATGCTGTCCTATAGTGTCTGGTGATTAAGGAATGAAGGAAACCTCAGGAAATAAATTTTTGTATCATTCCAGTGAGAAGTCAAAAGATCATTTAGAGTATGTGGCTTCTGATGAAGAAAGTTTTTTCATGAACTCATATTTCTAAAGAAAATGTATATTTAATCACAAAGGAAGGTTAAAGAGTGCTATGTAGCCCTAAGGATAGTGCCAAGAAAAGTTCAGAATAAACAGAAAGAAAGAAAGAAAGAAAGAAAGAAAGAAAGAAAGAAAGAAAGAAAGAAAGAAAGAAAGAAAGAAAGTTTTTGTGATTTATTGTGAAACTTATTGTGATTTATTTATTTGGTATAAGAAAATGTACAAAAGATGAATACCTTGTTGTTCCAGAAAGGGTGTATAACATCACACAATTTAAAGAAAATATAATAGAGTTTAACCCTTCTTTGTGTTTCTGTTTTCACCGAAGTAAGCAACCTTTCAAATTCAAATGACATAGCAAAACCATTATTAAGAAACTATTGCTATTCAAGGTAAGAAAAAGTAGAATAAAACAGCACTAAGAAAAGTCTTGATAAGTTTTTCAATCAAGAGTGAATTGGGCAGAGTATTTCCCTTTTTAATCCCTCAGTTTCCTCATTTATAGAATAAAGACAATGCACCCACAGGGTATTTGTGAACATTAAAAGAATGCTTTGTATATGTGTTGATGGAATCATTCTCATTGTGCAGGAAGATAACATGAAGAATGAGAATGGTGCCATAACACCAGATAGGAGAAAATATTGTACTGAAGAAATGAAACCCAAACTGTGTCTTTCCTTTTTCTATAATACCCAAATGCTGGGCACATTGCCTAGCACCTGGTAGCATGTCATATTTTTTTTTTCTTTTTGTCCTAAATGAGAATAATTTTTTAATTCAAAAACCATGTGAAACAAGTAAATATAATATAATTAGCAATGTTTAAGGAGTGATTTCAGTTTACCAGAAAGATAATACTATGAAGCTAAGATATCAAGGTAAAAACTCCAATTATTACTAGTATTATCACAATAATATATTTGAATCAAGACATTTTTCCCCATGGTTATAATTTTTCAGATGCTATGTGAAGCACTGAGATGTAGAAATAAATAAAACACTCTTTGTTCTCAGGTTTCTCACTATCTTAAGCTAATAATAACCAGGCTGTGACTTAACAGAGATTTTGGTCTTTAAGAAAATATATTCACAAAGAAGTGGAAAAGGTGTGCTAGACAATAGCTGTCCCACATATTGATGAATGTTAGGATTATTGTGATTTATAAAGAGAGAAGCATGTGAGTATCTCAACTGTGAATCCATTAAAACATTAGGACTCCAATTTTTAGAGTGTCACATATTTAGTGAGAAAGGCAGAGAAAAGCTGAGAAAAACAATATTCAGTGTTTATTCTGTGCCATGACTTTTCTATGTGTTTATACACAAAACTTATTTTAATGTTCACAACAACCCTTTGAGGTAAGTGCATTATTTTCATTCTATAGATGAGAACATTGTGGAATAAAAAAATTACTTTGCCCAAAGACACAAATAAAATAAGCAGAATTGAACCTAAGCTATTTGACTCTATATCCCATAATCTTACTTTTTATATTAAAGTAAAATATTCTTATATGCTAAATAAGAGAAGTCATAGGAAGAATGGTGAACTAAGAACTTTGTCTCTCCTTTCTTTCACTACCCATCCTCTTCTCTAGGCACATAGAACTCTGCTGAGAACTGAAGGCCAAAGGGAGAGTGCACAATAATCTTATTCATATTAAATTATTGAAGGTCTAATACCAGATCTTTCCTAGATATTGTACTTTAAAAAGTGAATATCAAGGTGAACATGATGCATAATATACAATAAAAATGAATCTTTGATAATGAAAATTTAAGTAGTGAGAGTTATTTGGACTATCTGTGGCATGGTTCACTTTCCTAGGAATACTATCAACTTTTCTACCTGAGAATGGCCAATAGTGTAAGAAATATAATTGAATAAAATTTGGGAGAGACTTCTTTAAAAGTTGACTTTTAGAACAGGTCATGAAAGAAGCAACAGATAAGAGTTCTCAAGAGCAAAAGGGTTGGGAGCCATCATAATTGCAAGAAAAGCAAGAGCAAAGCCAATGAAGAGGAGAGCTTCTAAAACACAAATTTACATCTAATGAGCCTGAACAATTCTGGAATCAGTACATTCAGCCATAATAAATAAAATATTGACATTTGAAATGTATTTTCTTAAGATATGTTCTCTTCAGTATCTTATCTTTTAAAATTGTCTTCTAGACACATGAAGCAAATTGAAGTTAACAGAGCGTTTTTTGGATATTTTTCCCTGGAAATTTACTGTTCTTTTACTTTTAAAACATAATGTTTTATGTAGAAAGTGTATACTGACTCTATCTAAGGGGACTTTTATTGTTAAAATCACCAAATTTTTTTATACAGTTACATTTATAAAACAAAATTTTATTTTACACTAACATAATCTGTTGCATTTTAATATTCTTTACTTTTTTTCTAGAAGAATTACATAGCTTCACAAAATAATAATAGTGTATGCCTAATTTGAGAAATAAAATACTCCATGAAAAGTGCTTGTGTATGCATAAGTTGCAGTGAATTTTCAAGCCCTTTATAACCAACTTCCCTCTTAGTAAAAGAGGAGGACTCTCTTGTGACTAATTCACTTTTTTGTTTTACAGTTCTCAAACTTCCTGGAAGCTCCTCTGTACTGGTGATTTGGTAGAGAAGCACGCACTCAGAAAATAAACTCAAAAGACTCTCCCATGAGTTCTTGGTTCAGTTTTTTGTTTCATTTTGCTTTTTCCCATGTACTTTGCAAGGGCAAATGAACAAGACAAACAATGGAGAGATAAAATTAATTTGGTTGCATGGTTTGCCTAAAAAATATTAAAAACATTTTGTATAGAATTGTTTTTAAAGAATACATATGCATATCATTTCAAGTGAGTGTGGTAAGTTTGAGAAGGAAATTAATAATGCTTCTTCACTTAATCAAAAATGTAATGCCAGTTTATCAATGTCTATTTTCAATGAAGTAAAAACTTGATAATATTTAGGAATGTTCTTCCTAACATTCATGTAGATAAAGCCATATGAAATATATGGTTTCATAAGTTAAAGCTAGTTGGATATTGGAAATTCGGTATACTCCAATCTGTAATTAGATTAATGGGTTAATTCCTCAACATCTGAGGGATGGATATAGATGGTCATCTCTTTTATGCTTACAGGAATATATGACAATTCTTAAATAATAACACTTTATAAAAACATTTTGAGAAAATAGAGGTAGATTTCACTTGTAAAAGTAGGTGAGAAAACCTTAAATGAAGTACAATGAAAAATCGCCCACCATAACTAAGTAGATTATATTCAATAATATAAATGTTTACATATGGGACTCTATCATTATAACCTGCAGAAAGTTCCTGTAGATGTCTTGAAAATGTACATATACATTCCTTTTTATAGGTGATAAACATGCTTTTATTCTTTATTACAATGTGTTAAAGTGAAGAGGAAGAAAGAAAAGAAAGAGAGAAAAGAAATAATAGAAAAAATCCTAATACTTTTCCAAAGCAGGCTTTAAAAAATATCATGACTTTAAAAATGGATAGATAGCTACTTCCAGAACTTGTCAGGAAAAAGGCATTTGGATTGGAAGCAAAAACATTCTTGAGATTCTTCTCTCATGTTAGTGACAATCTCAACTTACAAGATACTGGGAAATGCGATCTTTATCTCAGAAAATGTTCTCTTTTAGTATTTACATTCCCAAGTTCCAAGAATATGGTCACTAAAAGCATTAAAAGTTTTGTTTTCTTTGTGCAGCTGTAATCATAAATGAGACCACACTCTGCTGCATGTGATAGAGACTCATCAAACCAAGTCCAAGGACAGATCTCTGCTATAGGTTGGCAAGTTAGCTACTCCTGTTTCAAAGCATAGAAATTAGAATTCTTACAATTCTTGGTGGGGGAGAAACAATCAAAAGTTACTATCTGCAGTCAGGTGGGAGAGACTTTTTTAGTTTTTTATAAATTTAATTTAGTGGGGTGACAGTAGTTAATAAAATTATACAGGTTTCAGGTGTGCGATTCCACAATACATTATCTGTATATTGTTTTGTGTGTTTACCACCCCAAGTCAAGTCCCCTTCCATCTCCATTTATCTCCCCATTACCTTCTTCTACCTCCCCAAGCCCCCTTTCTTTTTTGTCATTACCATATGGTTGTCTATATCTACGAGGTATTGTTTTATTTTTTTGCTCAGTTCCTTCAATTCCTTTACTATTTTTTACCCAGTCCCCAACCACTCTGCCCTGACAGTTGTCAGTCTGTCCTCTGTATACATTAATATGCTTCTATAATGTTTTTCATTTATGTAGTTCATTATATTGCACATATAGATTCCATATATATGGTACTTGTTTTTCTCTGACTGGCTTACTTCATTTAGCATAACACTTTCCAGGTCAATCCATGCTCTCACAAAAAGTACGATTGCCTCCTTTTTATTTTACAGCTGAGTAGTATAAAAATTCTTAAAAGCATTGATTTCAGGAATTATAAAAACACTTTGACACATTTTTTAATAAAAAAACACTATATTTAATAAGACAATAGCCAAAATTAATTGCAATGAACAAATATTAGAATAAAATTTTGAAGTGAAATGAACCTTTCAGAAATACCTAAGAATAGAATTTAGTTTCTAACAAAGTAGGAATCATGATCCTCTGATTTTCTTCTCAACACAACTCTGTAGATGCTGCATATATACTGATGTAATAGAAACAAGAATCATAGTGCTACATCTTGAGAAACTCCTGGGAAGGAGTAGGTGGAATTACATGAAAGGTGATGCAGCACCCCAGATGGAAGAAAGCCTAGGGGTCGAGTGTTGTCAGACCTTTTATTTGTGGACCCCTATGTGTATTCCTGCAAATCCACCTCACACATACACCACTGGGTAAACCACTGTCTTCTTCCATTCCACTGTAAGACAGAAAACAGGCTTCACTTGCCAAGAGCAATTGAGGATTGTTCACTATTGTCTGGGTATAGTGAGTGAATTTGTACATGTGGTCTTGTCTACTAGTGAGTATTTCAGTATTCCTTTCTTTATTCCTCCCCATCATTGGAGGTCTAAGTGATCACAAACAAAGGACATAACTTTTGGGAAGAAGCAGTACCTGGATAGGAATATATAGAGAGATTTTTCTATGGGGCTGTATCATATGTTGAGGATTTGGTCAACAAAGCACAATATAACCCAGATTGTTATGACATAGCTTTTTTTTTTTTCAGTGATCTCTGACCTACCTCCAAAACTTATCAGAAGGTTACAAGTTAGGGCATGGACTTTATGGGTACATACTGTAAGGTTAGGAAATATGACATGCTAAGGACTAGTAACTTCTCTGAAGAATAGAACTCTTTTAAGAGAAGACAAATACCTGAACAACCTGTTCCCATGAAGTAGAATTGTCTAGGGAAAATAACTTTTTAATGTCAGCACAATAAATTTCTCAAAGAGGTAAGAAAGTATATTGATAAAAAAGGAGTAAACATTTCTTAATAACCAATAAGAAAAATAAGTGTGCAACAGCATAGTAGAGTAAAACTCAATATAAGCTTATTGAATTGTAGAATACATATATCCAAAAAATAAATATGCTTTTGTAAAATCAAATCAATAAATTACTATGAGGCAACAAGAAAGGAGAGTTAGAAATGTTTAAATGAAATATAAGAGGTGTAAGGGATAAAGTTAGAGTTATCAGTATTTATATAGTAGGAGTCTTAAAATGTTAAATAAGAATAAGTGCAAGGAAGGAAATCATTGTCAAATCAATTATAGAATTTTCACCATAAATAAAATCAAATGCTTCAGACTAAAAAAATGTTCTTTCTCATCTATTAAAATGAAATTTAGGAACATTCAAAACAAAGATAAAATATACAAAAAGTAAATAAAGTTATAGAATAAGGTAATAATATAACATATTTAACTGATATATTGGAATATTTATATACAACAAATAGAGATTCCATATTATTTTTAAAGACACATGTAATACCTTCCTCCACATATACAAACTCTGTGACAGATTACAGTCAGCATCAATCAGCCTATTTTCTAACCTTAAAGCAGTAAAATTTGATATAAATAATAGCTTAAAAACTAAAAATTATACTATTTAATAGCAACTGTGTTGATGAAGTCATAAACAATGACAAAGTTCTTAGAAATTAATAAAAAAGAAAATGTCAAAACTTCTGACATAAAGCTAAAGAAGCATATAGAGAAAAATTGAAAACATTAAATACACTTATCAAGAAAGGAGAAGTATAGCCCTGTCTGGCATAGCTCAGTGGATTGAGCGTGGGCTGGGAACCAAAGTGTCGCAGGTTCAATTCCCAGTCAGGGTACATGTCTGGGTTGCAGGCCATGACCCCCACCAACCGCACATTGATGTTTCTCTCTCTCTCTCTCTTTCTCCCTCCCTTCCCTCCCCAAAAATAAATAAATAAAATCTTAAAAAAAAAGAAAGGAGAAATATAGAAAGTAAACAGACAGAGCTTTCGACTCAATTTAATAAAAAGTTTCACAAGAAACCCAAAGGTATTAAAAATGTTTTAAAGATAATGGTAGAAATTAATGACAGAAAATGAAAACAGGGAAGATTTACTTAAAACTGTTTTTATTTCCAAGGTTAGTAACATGGAAAACTCTAGCACTGTGAAAAATGGTAGGAAAAGAAAATATAAAAACAAGAATTACTGTTATTAGTAAAAAACTAATAATAGACAAAGCAGTTTTAAAAGAAAATAATTCTAAGGACTCCCCCCAAATGGCAGTGTAAGTGGAACAGGCCTCACCGTTTTAAGAACACATTGAATGTGCGCATATATTTAGAGCAGTTTCTCCTGTGAGACAGTTGAACAGCTTCTGCACAATAAGTAAGAGGGAGAGACTGCTAAGAGAAAGTCAGAGAACTTCAAGGGCTTTCCAGGACCTGAGGGAACAAACTGGGACCAAAGGAAACACTGAGCTCCATTTTTTATGTTTCCCCTACACGTGGATATCAGGCATGTGCTCCATCCAGGTTCTCTGACTGACCTGAAAGGCACTGTAGTGTGTTCCCCATTACCATTCTTGGAGCTAAATCCAGAAGAAACAGGAGGGCACCATAGCATGCATAACAAGTACACCCAGAGATTGATCCAGTGGATATGGCTGAATGCTGCTTTGTGCACCCACTGGACTACATGGACATGCAGGGCTTCCCACCTAGACAGAATGTCAAGCTAGCAAAATGTTGCAATACCCACATGCAAGGCTGCATGTATGGAGTGAGCGTGGTACTTCTGTTTACCTGTGTAGAAGTGCCCTGGTTGAAGAAGGTACAAAACTAGCCAAGTATGTGCTTTGTGTGCACTCATGGCTGTCCCACCCAGAAATAAGTTAGATGTAGGACATCATTGAGATACAGGCACTCAGAGCAGCCCTGCCCAGAACTTGCTCTGCCTGTGGACAATTCAAGCAACAGGGTATACAGACAGGGCTGTCTGTGCAGAGTCAGAGGGATGGGGCTGAGCATGCAGAAGCTGCGACACTGACACAAAGGGAGCAGAACTAGTAAAATTGAGCTCTGCACACATGCAGGATTACCATATTGGAGAGGAAGCAGATCTGGTACCCAGATCTTTCTCCGACAATTAACAGAGCCACAGGGCAAACCAAGAGAGTACTGAACAGCTCCTTTTACACTAGATAGTCCCACCCAAATTAGAATAGTAAGGAAGCATGCAAACACCAGGCTACCTCACTCAGAATCCGGTCCTTCATTCCAGGCACTGCACACTCCCACACCAGCTACAGCAAGCCTGCCAAAATTATTGGACACACTGTCTATACAGAGACAATTTTTAATACTGGGAGAGATAGCTATTCCATTGAATCCACAGGAACAACACAGAAAGTCAAACAATAAGGGGAGAAAGAAAAATATTCCCCAAATGAAAGAAAAACAACAACAAAATTCCAGAGTAAAACCTCAATGAAAGATAAGTATTTTGTCTGATAAAAAATTCAAAGAAATAGACATAAGGATCCTCAACACCAATGAGCTCAACAGAAGAACTGAGGGAGCACTTAAAAAAAAAAGAAACATATAATAAAGAACCAATCAGAAATGAAAGAAAAATATAATAAGTGAAATAAAGAATACATTAGAGTAAATTGAAAGATTAGTCAATACAAAAGAATGGATTAGTGACCTGGAAAACAGTGTATTAAAAAATTACCTATCAGAGCAATAAAATGAAAAAAAAATTAAATGAGGATAGTATACAAGATATTTGGAATAACATCAGGCATCCTAATATTCACATTATAGAAATTCCAAAAGGATAAGAAATAGAAGAAAAGAGGCAAAAAATGTTTGAAGAAATAATGGGTGAAAGTTTTCCTAATCTGGGGTAGGAAACAGGCATCCAGGTCCAGGAATCACCAGGAGTTCCAAATGAGATGAACTTAAGGACAGAAACACCAGGACATATGGTAGTTAAAATTACAAAAGATAAGGATAAAGAAAAAATATTAAAGGCAGCAAAAAGGAAACAATAAGTTACCTACAAGGGAAACCCCAAAAGGAAATCAGAGCTGATTCCTCAGAAGGAAATGTACAAACCAGAAGAGAGAGAAAATATTTAAAGTGCTTAAGGAAAGTACAACAGAGGCAAGGCAAGCATTCAGAATTGAAGAAGAGAGAAAGAGTTTTTCAGGCAAGCAAAAACTAAGGGAGTTCACAACCACTAAATTGGTTTTACAGGAAATGTTATTGGGTCTTCTTTATGGGGAAAAGAAAAGGCCATAACCATAAATTTAAAAATACAGAAAAGTAAAATCTCACTAGGGAATGTAAGCATATAATTATCATAGTAAATAAACCAATGGAAAAACAAACATGGAGGCTAACTCATGTTTACTAATATGTAGCAAAATATGTACAGCTACTAATATGTAGCTGTAACTACAATAAATATTCAGGAGATATACAAAAAAAAAAACGTATAAAACATGTAAAAAACCCAAAAAGTGAAGGGGCAGTAAAAATGTACTTCTTTTAGGATGTGATGATTGGACTTAAATATCCATCAATAGACTTATATATAATGGTGGAATAAATTAACATCATGGTAACTATAAACCAAAAACATTAAAAAATACACAAAAAATGAAAAGAAAATTTAATTAAAGCATGAAAAGAAACCAAGAAATCAAAAGGAAAAAGATAAAGAGAGGAAAGGAACAGAGAACAAAAAACAACAAGAAAAAGTTAATAAAATGGCTATAAGCACATACCTATCAATAATTACTTTAAGTATAAATGGACTGAATGCTCCAATCAGAAGACATAGGGTAGCAGTATGGGTTAAAAAAACATACCGCATCTATATACTGCTTACAAGAAACTCACATTAGATAGAATGACATGAACTGAAAGTGAAGAGATAGAAAACATTCAATGCAAACAAAAATGAAAAGAAAACCAGGGCAGAAATACTCATGTCAAACAAAATAGACTTTAAAGCAAAGAATGTTTTTCAAAAAAAGCAGAGAAGGACATCACATAATTTTAAAGTTGTAAATCCAAGAAGAGAATATAACAATTTTAAATATCTACATACCTAACATAGGAGCAATAAAGTATATAAAGCTAAATTAATACCCATAAATGCAAAAAAATAGTAATGCTATAGTAGCTGGGGATTTTAATACTCCTATTAATCCAAGGGATACATCACTCAGACAGAAAATTAATAAAGAAATAAGGGCCTTAAGGCCACACTAGAACAATTTGATCTGATAGACATTTATAGAATATTTCATTCCAAAACTTCAGATTACACATTTTTCACAAATGCATATGCAACATTTTCTAGGACAGATCACATACTATGCCACAAAACAAGCCTCAGTAAAGTTTAAAAAGTTTAAATATATCAAGCACATAATCTAACCACAGTCACATGAAATTAGAAATCAACTACAGAAAGAAAACTGGAAAAATCCCAAATATGTCAAAAATAAACAACATGCTCCTAAACAACCAATGGCTCAAATAAGAAATCAAAAACTACCTTGACACAAATGACAATGAAAACACATCCTCACAAAATTTATAAAATGGAGCTAAAACAGTTATAAGAGAAAAGCTTATAGCAATACAAGTCTACCTCAAGAAGCAGGAAAAATCCCAAATGAACAATGTAAATTTATACCTTAAGAAACTAGAAAAGAGGAACAAGCAAAACCTAAAGTAAGTAGAAAGAAGGAAATAATAATGATCAAAGTGGACATAAACAAAACAGAAAATTTAAAAAACCAATAGAAAAGATAAATGAAACTAAGAACTTGTTCTTTGAAAGGATAAATAAAATAGGTAGTTACAGAATAGCCATGGGGATGTAAAGTACAATATAAGAAATGGAGTACAATATAAGAAATTATACATATGACCCATGGACATGAACAATGGTGTGGGGATTTCCTGAGGGAGTGGGGAGCTGGTTGTAGGGGGACAAAGGGAGAAAAATTGGGACAACTGTAATAGCATAATCGATAACAGATAATTTAAAACTTATTAACCAAAGAAAGATAAACCTATAGTAACATTCATGAAGCAAGCAAAAAAGAGATAACCAAATCAATAAAATCATAAATGAAAGAGAAGATATAACATTCAACACCACGGAAATACAAGGTAGTATAAGAAAATACTACAAACAATTATATGCCAACATATTGAACAATCTAAAAATAGAGAAAATTATAGAAACATAGCACCTTTCAAGACTAAACCAGGAAGAAACAGGGAATCCAAACAGGCAAATTATTAGCAATGAAATTAAAGCAGCAATTGAAAACTTCCAACAAAAGCCTAGGATCAGATGGTTTCATAGATGAATTCTACTAATCATTTAAAGAATAATTAATACCTGTCCTTCTCATACTATTCAAAAAAATTAAAGATGAAAGGAATACTTCCAAATTCATTATATGAGGCCAGTATTACTTCAATACCAAAACAATGATGAACAGAACTAGAATATACAATCCAAAAATTTATATGGAACTAAAAAGTCACCAATACATATAGCAATCTTGAGAAGAAGAACAAAGTTGGAGGTGTAATACTACTTGATATCAAAGTACTACAAGGCTGTAGTAATTAAAACAGCATTGTACTAGCATAGAAGCATACACAAAGATCAATGAAACAGAATAGAGACATCAGAAATAAACCCATACCTATCTGATCAATTAATATTTGATACAGGGGGCAATAACATGCAATGGGATAAAGACAGTCTATTTAATAAATGGTGTTGGAAATAATAAATATATGCAAACAATAAAACTAGACCATCTCTCTACACCATATACAAGAATAAACTAAAAATAACTTAAAGACCTAAATGACATACTCAAAACCATAAGGGTCCTAGAAAAAATAATAAGTAGCAAAATCTCTGACATTTATCTTAGCAATATTTTTTTCTGGTATATCTCCTCAAGCAAAGGAATCAAAAGAAAAAAAGTGAGACTATATCAAACTAAAATGTTTTTACACAGCAAAGTAAACCATCAACAAAATGAAAAACAATCTACAGAATTGGAAAAGATATACATCAATGATACAGCTGATAAGGGTTTAATACAAAATTTATAAAGAACTCATACACTCAAAACCACAAATGAACTTACAAACAAACAAACAAAAAATAATTCAATGAAACAAATGGAAGACCTGAATAGAAACTCTTCCAAGGAGAACATACAGATGGCCAATAACATATGAAAAGATGCTCAAAATCATTAGTCATCAGAGAAATGCAAATTAAAACTATAGTGAGATATCACCACATACTTGTCAGAATGGCTATCATCAATAAATCCACACACACACAAACCATTAGAATATAACTACATATATATGTGAGGGAAATTGTATATATGCACATACATATACACACACACACACACTTGTAAGGCCTGAACTTATAGAAGTCCTCAAAGAAGACATAGATTCTAAACTGTTTCATATTGATCTCAGTAATATCTTTTTGGACATGTATTCTTGAACAAGAAAAACAAAAGCAAAAATAAACAAATAGGACTTCATCAAACTAAAAATCTTCTGTATAGTGAAGAAAACTATCATGTTAGAAAAGAGAGAGAAAAAGAGACCTACTGAATAGGAAAATATAGTCTCAAGTGGGACTATATCAGACAAGGGGTGATAACCAAATACAGGGTTTGGCAAAAATAACACACCTTTTTGATTACAAAATCTTTTATTACAAAATCATAAGCATGTAATTCTGTAACATAACAATATCACACTCAAACACACCATATGGAATTTTAGGTGAAATGTTTAAATTAAAGCTATAAATATTACACTCATATTATTACCCTAACAACCACACTGAAGCAGGCATTAGTACTGCTAGACCCTGTATATAATTAATTCATACAAAACTCAGTTAGAAAAAATAAATCCCATTAAAAATAGGCAGAAGACATGAATAAACATTTCTTTAAAGAAGAGACGTACACATCACCACCATACATATGAAAGTATGCTCACCACCACTAATCATCAGGGAAATGCAAATCAAAACCACAATGAGATTCCACTTTCTTCAAGTCAGAATGGCTACCATAAAAAATTCAACAAATTGCATGTATTCATAAGGATGTGAAGACAAGGGAACCCTTGTGCACTGTTGGTACTGTCAATTGGTGCAGTAACTATGGAAAGCAGCATGATGATTGCTCAAAACATTAAAAATAAATTTACCATACGTCCCAGCAATTTCACTTCTGGGTATCTATCTAAAGAAAACAAAAACACTAATTTGAAAAGATATGAACACCTATGTTCATTGCAGCATAATTTACAGTAGCCAAGATTTGGAAGCAAACTAAATGTCCACTGATAAATAGATAGATAAATAAAAAGTGTTGCACACACACTAGAATATTATGCAGTGATATAAAAGAATGAAATCTTGTCATTTATGTGGGAATGGATGGACCTAGAGGGTATTATGCTGAGTGAAATAAGTCAAAGAAAGAGAAAAACTGTATGATTTCACTTATATGTGGAATTTAAAAAATAAAATAAATGAACGAACAAAAAATAAACAATCTCATAGATACAGATAACAATTTTAAGGTCACTATATTTGAGATGGATTAGGAAATAGTTGCAAAAAGGTGAAGGGGAATATAGCCAATAATGTGATAAGTTTGTATGGTGACAGATGAGTACTAGAATTAGTGGGGTAATGATATTGTAAAGTACAAAAATGTCAAATTACTATATTGTATACCTCAAATTAATATAGCTAATATACTATTATCTACCAAGTATTTAAATAAAAATAAAATAAAATGAAGCCATGAACTATTATATGACAATGCTTTTTAAAATCTTGCTAAAATATATAATTTTCTCTATCATAAAATTGCCAACATAAGAAAACATAGAAAAGCCCTTAAATAAATGGAAATACAGTTTAGGCTTTATTTTCCTAATGTGGAAGCTTAGATGGTACTTTACATATATTTTTATTCAAGCGATTTAAAAAAAAATATTAGGGAAAATTTCTCAGTTATTTTACGTAGCTTATATTACTTTGATACCAACAGGTAAAATTAATATAAGGAAACAAAATGTAAAATTATAATACATGTAAAATATACTTATTAAAATACATGCAAAATCCTACATATTAGCTTATTAAATATATATTATATTCTGTGTAATATAATATAGATACATATTATATATTTATATATAAATATTGCAAAACACCATGTTGAAGTTTATCCCAAGCATGCATATTAAATTGCAGATTTGCAGATTTTTGGAGAATCTAATAGCTCTTAATTGAATCTAGGGTTCTGGATATTTAACTAGAATGCCATTATATTTTGATGCAGGTGGCTCTGAGTTAATGGTACTGTGATAAGTACCATTTTAGTGCACTAGAAATAAACTATTTTTGAAGCAAGAATAATATCAATAACAAAATAGGTTGTTCATTATATTAATTTGACTGCTGTAATAAATATAATAATATTTGAAATGTGAATAGAAACATAAATATCAGAAAGTAAAAGATCATATATCACTATATCATTATAGCATACAAAGAGAATTTTGCAAGTTCAGCCTTATTAAACATGCTCTGTTCTCTGTTCCACAAAGGGCAGAGAAAGAGGACCTTGACAGAGGCATGGGCTGGGCTCAGCAATGAGTTTCTAGAGGTAGTTGGCATAATGTAATATTCAATATAATGTAAGGAATTTGATCATTCTTCTAGAAAGCTTTTCTATTACAGATCTTGAGAGTGGCTGGCAGATAGAGCAGATGTTCAAAAAAGCAGGCCCATAATATCATGGTTCTGATTCAGTCTAGTCCCCAAGAAGCAGCAGATAGGGTATAGTAAGCAGTATTCTAAAAACTATGAATTAAAAGTATCTAGGGCACTTGTTGAAATGCAGAGTAAAGGCCCCACTACAGACCTACTAAGTCAGAATTGCTATGATTGGGAGTCAGGAATCTGTATATACTCATAGAATCCTTATGAATTTAGAACTGACTAATTAGTGCTAGAGAAAGCAACTAGTTTGCATTTAGTGGTTGGCATTCAGTATAGTGGGAGGCTCAAATAGATATTTAAAATCAGTATTGGCACATAGTACTCAGTATTTTTTGCTGTGTGTGCATGTGTGTGTGGAAGGAGGTGGTTACACAGAAAAACAGAAATGCAATGTCAAAAACCATTGAGCAAATTGAAGTTTCTGGGGTGCAGATGGGGAAGATGTTTTGTGTAGGGCCCTGATCAGTGTGGCTCAGTTGGTTGGGCATCATCCCACAAAGCAAAATGTCACCTGTTTGATTCCTAGTCAGGGTACCTCTCTGGATTGAGGGTTTGGTCCCTGGTTGGTGCCCATATGAGAGATAATTAGTTGATGTTTCTCTCTCACATAGATGTTTCTCTCCCTCTTTTTCTCCTTCCCTTTCCATCTCTCTAAAAGTAAATAAATAAACTCTTTAAGTGAAACAAAATGTGTTTTGTGTAGAAAACGTGGGATGGAAAACTGGCTTATGTTGTTATTCTTGATAAGGTATTGTTTAGTTTGTATATGTGTTTGTTGTTTGCTTGTGTGTGACGGGAGTCTCTGGGAGAATATGTAGCAGGTAAGTTTGTAGAGGGGAGGAAATGATGAGAGAGCTCTGTCACTGGCGAACAAAAGAATGAGAAAAACAATGTAAGTGTGAGAAGAGGCCAAGAAATATGATGCCTAATATATTATTGAGGTCAGTATTAAGTGACTAACCAGGGATCCCCAGTTGGACAAGTGGAATTACTGGCAGGGGACATTAAAAATGAGTAAGCAGAGAACTCATTGAAAGCAAAAAGGTAAGTCACAAAATGATGATAAAGAGTTGTGTGATCTATGGGTTGGCCAAAAAGGTTTTTTTGTTTGTTTGTTTGTTTTTCATAAGATGGCTCCAGTAGTACTTAGCTTTATTTGAAACAATTTTGTTATATCAGCATGCATTTAAAACAGATCAAAATTGGTGAATTTTTGTGCAGCCATTTTAATATTAAAGATAGAAGAAAATAAACAATATTTTTGGCATATTATGCTTTACTATTTCAAGAAAGGAGAATGCAACTGAAACACAAAGAAGATTTGTGTAGTGTATGGAGAAGGTGCTGTGACTGATGAATGTGTCAAAAGTGTTTTGTGAAGTTTCGTGCTGGAGAGTTCTCACTGGATGATGTTCCATGGTTGGGTAGATAAGTTGCAGTTGGTAGTAATCAAATTGAGACATAGATTAAGAACAATCAACATTATACTATGCAGGAGATAGCTGATGTACTCAAAATATCCAAGTAAATAAAGTTATTGGTGAAAATGAAAAATATGTCTTTTACAAATAAAACTAAAGGGATTTTTTCACCAACCCAATATATAATTAATTCATGCTCAGAGATGTCAATGAATGTTTGAGATCTTGAAGGAGATCAAATTAATAATGTATAATTACAAAGTATTAGTCTTGCAAAAAAAGAACTAAAAAGGTGAGGTGACAGAATTCCCAGGCAAAAGGAACCTACTGGGAAAGGCTAATCAGAGAAGGCCTCTTAAAGTTGGTGGCCTCTAAGCAGAGAACTGATTGAAGAAGAAGCAGTTAGATAAAGTATGTTCCGTGCATATGGAAGGCCCCATGGAGAGAAAGAAGTGGTGAATTTAAAGAAATCATAAGAGGGAAGGCTGGCTTCAGCACAGTGGTAGATGAAATAGTTGGAGCCAGGCTATAGAGAGCCTTTTTGACAAATGATTCCCAATCTGGTCACTGAGCAGAACCTGAGTTGTTAAGGGTTTGGTATACTTTGTATATGTTTTGGCCCTGTCAGAAAATGGCCACTTAACTATAAGCTAATAAGTACTTTTTCCTACTAATCTTAGGTTTTTAACATGAGCAAAACCTGTTTTTTTGTCTTGTTTTGTGTTGTTTCTCCCTCTACATTTGAAGCATAAACTTTTAAGTGACTTACTACTATGTCTAATAAACACTTATGTAAGTTGGGGAATATAATGCTGTTCTGATTAGATTTACTGTGGTTTAATACAGATTGGAAAAGTATTTTAAGAAGCTTAGCTATTTTGTTAAATGCGTATGACCTGTAAATTTCCAGCCTTTTAGGATTATCCAAATGTGTTCACACTGATGGTAAATTGAAGGGAAATTAGCCAAAAATATTTGTAATTATTAACCAGTAATTAACCAGTGAGTTCTAATAATAGCTGTCAGGTTGGTGTGTAAAGTGTCAGGGCTACTTATTTGTTGCATAGAGATATGTTCATATTATTTCCCTTTGAAGTTTAGATTTTCCAAGTCTTTGCTACCACTTTCTGGAGAGACATTGAATGAGGTGTCAGAACATAAATCTCAACCTCTCTCCTTTCTAAAACAGAAAAAAAGTAGTGTGTTAATTTCATTTCCCCTGAAGTCTGAAGTCTGACTCTTTCAAATTTCTCTTCTGTACTTCTTACAAGATACAGAAGGGAACTCACTTCACTTCTGACTCAATGAATGGTCTGGAGAAATGAGGTTTGAGTTTCATGATGGTTTTTAATCTCTTGGGCTAATGGTTTTATAATTCAGCAATTACATATCATCCTTGTTTAAGTAACTGTAGCAGTTAGTTATATAAAATTGTAATAATATCAGACAAAATGGTAATATTTAGCAAATTATTACAGGAACTCCTACAGAGAGTAACAGACAAGGAGAAATAAGACTGTCATTGAGGGGAAATTACTTCAGATATTTCACCAGATATTTTACATAAAATTGCACTCCTTATTCACAAACAGTAATATGTGAATACTATCTTTTATTATAAATTTGTTTGACATATAAGAAAATAGGTTCCTAAGACTTTAGGCTGCATCAGGAAGCATTTATTTAGATCTGAATATTTTGGACTCTAAAGTCTGTGCTCTTTTCTTGTTGTTGTTGTTTTTTCTTAAGATTGTATTTATTTATTTTTAGAGAGGGAAAGGAGGGAGATAAAGAGAGAGAGAGAAACATCAATGTGTGGTTGCTGGGGGTCATAGCCTGCAACCCAAGCATGTACCCTGGCTGGGAATCGAACCTGCAACACTTTGGTTCACAACCCGCGCTCAATCCACTGAGCTATGCCAGCCAGGGCTCTCTTTTCTTGTTTTGCTTAACATGACTTACCATACCTATTACCCCTGTGAAAATATTCTCATAGTCATTCTCACTTATGTATTAGGCATGCTGGTTGGCAGAAAACTGTATTTTCTGTTTTTTTTTTTAAATAATGTATTCATTTTTAAAAGGGAAGGGAGGGAGAAGAAAAGAGAGAGAGAAACACCAATGTGCATTTGCTGGAGGGCATGGCCTGCAACCCAGGCATGTGCCCTGGCTGGGAATCGAACCTGTGATGCTTTGGTTCGCAGCCTGTGCTCAATCCACTGAGCTACTCCAGCCATGGCTGTATTTTCTGTTTTTAAAAAAAAAATGAAGAAGAGGAGGAGGAAGAGGAAGAAAGAAGAAGAAGAAGGAAGAGGAGGAGGAGGAGAAGAAAAAAATGATGATGATGATAATGTGTTGAGTGGTTTTCATTTGTTTGTACTCTCAACCTACTGAATGGGTCAAATAGTCAAGCAATTCCATTTTAGTGTGACTGCTTATATCTTGGGCTTTAGGGTGAAATATTAAGATATTGGTTATCTCAACCTACAAGTAATATGGGCTGCAGATATACCATTTTTATAGAAACCTTATTATTTACCCCAAAAGAGCCATCTGAAATCAAATCACTATACATAACTCACCACTACAGGCAGGCTAAGGAACTACCTAGTAAGCATTCGTGTACTGATTCTACTACTAATGAATACCGATTGCATAGTTTTCCCAGACTTCTTTTATTGTCTATGAAGTAAAAGATTTAAAGTTTCTTTTAGCTGTAACATTTTTATATTAGACTCATAAATATCTTGTAGATTAAATGGGATAAAGCAAAATATTAAGCATTTTTATTTAAAGTATAATGATGGTTTCTTTCTCTTAATTTATATAACACTTAAGTATTTTGTGTTTGAAATTTAAGGAGAAGAGAAGTGTTGCTTCTGTATTTTTCTTTTAATAAAGTATTTTTCTACTTTAGCATTTTAAGTCATTTAGAAGATTTTACTTAAGAAAAATACTGAATAATAAGTATACATGAAACATTTTGCTTTTTTGAAAAAATTAACCTTGGTATATATTTATTTTAAAATCTGTAGATAAGTTTGCTTAATGTACATTTTGGTATTGTTTTTTAGTTATGCTGACAATGCTACATCAACTTGGACCCAAGACAGTAATTAACAACCCAATCACAGGTTGCTTGTAAATTTATTTGGAAAGTAGATTTTATTAAATAAGTTGGAATATGAGTAGTAGATAGAGGAGATTTTTAAAATTGCATTCAACATAGTGATATATATTTAAAATAGATGAAATAAAATTAAAATTTAAGTCTAGAAGTTAAGGAAATAGAAGTTTACAAAGGAAGACAATCTTTATAGAAAAAACTATTGTCTCAAACATTCTCTGTTTGAGATGTGTTTTAAGTCCTTAGCTAAAATGCAAATTAAAACAAAACAAAGATTTTAAATCTATAATAAAAGATGAAAAAGAATGCAATGCCTCTATTTTAAAAATTTGAATAAATAATCATATATCAATATTTAACTGGCTTGGTTTGACTTTGTAATAAATTAAATTTGAATAAAAAGTATAAAATGTAGGTGGAGGCTGTAATAATAATGATAAGCAAATAACCAAAGCATAAAGTTTCTAGATATTTGTGAAATGTGAATTGTATGTTTTTCACAGCTTCTGAGCCTCAGGCACAACAATATGTTCAGACCTAGAAATGTGAGTGATATGGGAGGGTAAAGTGAAGACTGAGGGTTATTGGGTAATAGCAGCTAATACTTGGGGGTATCCCAACAATTATCTCTCAGCAAGTCTACAAGACACTCTTGCTTTTGTTGCTTATTCATTCACTTTAATATGTATTGAAATTAAATGCTAACTAAAATTTTTTTTACATGCTAACTAAATGCTAAATGCTAACTAAAATTTATTTCTACAACTAGAGTTGTAGAAATAAATATTGTTCTAATTTGGAATAATTGCAATTTAGACATAAGCAGAATCTTGTTTTTTTTCAATAATATGATCAGAACTTTTTCAAATGAAACTTTCTGTTGATCTGTTTTGTTGAAATAAAAATCCGATCTAAATTTTGAAATAAAATTCTGTAAAAATTTACTGAAAAATCTCTTAATGTTGTAGAGATTTTATGTTAGGAAGTTATCATTATTATGTCTGTGTTTTATATATTGAATTGTGCAGATGCTGATAGTATAAGGAAATACAAGGAGCCAAAGCACATTTTACTAATTTCCTACTTTAAGAAATATATAGCAAAAAAGTCCTTGACTCATAAAATATTAAAAGCAGAAGAGACCTTAATTGTCTTCTAGATGATGGTTGGCAAACTACAACCCAGGGTCAAATTCAGCCCGATACCAGAGCTGAGAATAGTTTTATATTTTTTAAATGGTTGAAAATATAAAAATGAGAATAATGTTTCATTTTATGGGAAAATTAAATAAAATTTGAGTTTTACTGTCTATAGAATCTTATTAGAAAATATTTACACCCATTATTTATGTATTATCTATGACAGCTGTCATGCTCCAGGGCAGATTGAGTGGTTGTGACAAAGAGAATATGGACCACAACAAGTAAAATATTTACTATTGGGCCCTTTACAGAAAATGTTAGTAGATCTCTAATCTACTACCATTTGATGGCAAATATGCTTCCTTTTTAGAATTGATCCACAGGGGTCACTAAGGCCATTTTTAAGAAGGATTCTGCTTATGTATTGGGTGGGAAAGTCCAGAGTGCTTGATAGGCTATATCTCTCTGAGACAAGGCAGGGGGATCGTCACATTGGTTAAACATTTTTGAGTCAAACTTCTTGTATATAATCCTGAGTTTACATTAAATCTCAGTAGAATACAAGGTCATTACCCTTCCAAGCCTTATTTCCATTATTCATGATATCAAAGTAATCATCTAAGATCAGCTTAGTGAACACTAAGAGTCATGGAGATGCCTTTTTAAAAGTACAACCCTTATGCCAACACATACAAGGTATGATATTATAAGTTTAGTGTGAGGTTTGGGGACATCATTTTCAAAGATGTTGACACATAAATATTGTTTATTAAGAACTGTGCTGTCCAATACACTAACTGCTAGATGAAAGTGGCTATTTAAATCTAAATTTAATTAAATTTAAAATTAAGTTCTTCAGCTACACAGTTGTATTGCAGAAAGTTTTATTTACAAAGCTAATCTGGGAGATTCTTAATTAATATAAAAATTCACTCATCAGCTCTAAAAAACACTATTAGTTTGTTTTCATATTGTCAGAAATGTAAAAAAAAAGTTGAGAGACAAGAAACTCAGAATAAATATGGCCATCTTCATCCAGTATGTAATTCATCCATTTTCCGCTAATGTAACTGTATGTATAATTATGATTATGGCTATATAAATATGACTATTTATATAACTATAAATATGACTATATATAAATTGAGTAAAACTTGTAAAGTACTAAACATGAGAGGAGGAAAATATTTTTATGTCAGATGCTTGGAAGAATTTTCATAAAACATAGCATAGGAGAGATAGGATTTAGTTAAGATTGATAAACAAATAGAGAAATTTGCCAGAAGAATAACACTTTGAGGTGGTGGTAAAACCACACAGGCTTCAGGAAGTTTGCAGCAGGTGTCAGAACAAAGGTGGACCACTAAAAAGTCAATGGGCAGTTTTGACATTCCTGAGAAAGTTCAGTGATACTAACTCACTGATAGATGTGTACAGTGTTCTCAGAAATATATAATGGCATTGACATCATGCTTTGTAACACATACTGCTGCCTCCAGGGCCTAATGAAGGTAGTCCTACAACTTAGAGGAAAGGTCTCCAGCAAGAGTCACAGTGAATAAATCGTCTGGATTAGTGTCAATGGGCACTGTTGACCTTACTTGGCTTCTCTTGTTGAACCATCCTTTATCCCAGTCAAGAAAGACAAAGTCTAGGGTGAAAACATAAGTCTACTACAAATATAAACTTTTTCTTTCCTATTAATTTGGTGTAAGGCGGTAGTACAATGTATTTCACAGGTGCCATATTATTTTCTCAGTACTACTAAATACTAATACTAAATAGTACTACTAAATACTAAATACTACTATGTAATACTAAATAATACTATTACTACTATTTCTTTACTGCTACTAAGAACAAAACAACATAAAAATATATAAACATTCCTGGTTGGTGTAACTCAGTGGATTGAGCTCGGGCTGCGAACCAAAGTGTCACAGGTTCGATTCCCAGTCAGGGTACATGCCTGGGTTGCAGGCCATTACCCCCAACAACCGCACATTAATGTTTCTCTCTCTATCTATCTCCCTCCCTTCTTTCTCTAAAAATAAATAAATAAAATCTTAAAAAAATATATAAACGTGTCAGCTGTAAAGATAAACAGAGAAATGTAACTAGCTGTATGAAATAACCAGTAATTCAAACTTGACCAGATATATGAAAGAGCCAGTAATTCATTTGCAAAATAGATGCTTCTGCAAATGCATAGAGCAGATTTTACTGCAAGAATTGAGAAAAACCTTTTACATTTCTCTGATTAAGGGAACTATTTTGTCTTTTAACAAGCTGCAGCTATTATAAAAGATACCTTTCTAGGTATTAAAGTCAAAAGGATGATTAGCAAAGGTTGGTAAATAGCATGAGGGCAAAAAATATGAGGTCTGTCTGGAAAAATCCAGTCATTGTTAATATAATGAGAACAGTTTGCAAGAGGTTGATATAACCTGGAAACCAAGGAAAGTGGACTGGAATTTGCATGCAAAAACGATGACAAGTTTCCTGTACTAATCCACAGTGGCAGTAGATGCCATTGAGTGAGCATGTGTACTTTGTGGCTGTCACATTCAAAATGACTGAGTGGAGCAACAAATCTGCATCAAATTTTGCATTAAGCTTGAACATTGCTCCATGAAAACTATTCATATGATTCAGAAGGCTTTCAGGGACAATGCAATGAGTTCAGTGGAAATAAAAGTGTGGCACGAATGCTTCAAAGATGATCAAGAATCTGTTGGAAGTGTTCTACATTCTAGAAGGCCTACAACCAGCAGAACACCTGAAATGTTGAATGTGTATGGGCTACAATCAACAAAGATTGGTGACTGACAGTGTGAGAACTAGAAGCTGATCCTCTGGTTCAGCATCTCTGCATCAGACACAGTAGTTTGACAGAGGATCTTGGCATGAAATGTCATGGCAAAATTTGTTTTGTGGTTTCTGCTACCAGAGCAGGAGGAACATCATGCTAAAATTGCTAATTACTTGATTCCAAACTGCTACCAAAGTACCAAGCTTACCCAGGAAGGTCATAACCAGAGATGACTGGTGTCTATGGCTGTGATCCAGAAATGAAGGCCTAGTTGTCCCAATGGAAGTCCCCTGGTTCTTCATGCCCAAAGATGGCGAGGCAACATCACAACAAGATCAAGATCAGGTTAACTGTGATTTTTTATTTGAAAGTTGTTATCCATCACTAGTATGCCCCTACAAGCCAAACAAATCATAAGGAGTTCTTGCTCAATGTTCCTCATTGATTGAGAGATGCTGTATAACAAAAATGCTTGCAGCTAGGGTAATTGGTGATTGGCAGCTTCATCATGACAACACACTTGCTCATGCATCACATCTTGTCCAGAATTTTTTGGCAAAACATCACATCACCCAGGTGACTAGTCCCAACTACAGCCAAGATTTGGTGCCCTGCTATTTCTGGCTTTTCCCAAAACTAAAGTGACCTTGAAAGGGAAGAGATTTCAGATTGTTGATGAGATTCAGGAAATACCGCCGGGCAGCTGATGGCGATTCCAACAAAGGATCTTGCAGATTGTTTTGAATAGTGGAGAAGACACTAGGAGAACTGTGTGAGATTCCAAGGGGCCTAGTTTGAAGGGGACTGAAGCATTATTATCCTATGTACAATGTTTCTTACATTTTGTTCGATAAGTATCTCTATTTTTCACGGTACATGGCTGGATACTTTATGGACAGGTCGTGTATGTTGATCTACAGAATAATAAATCAGTGTATTATTATACTGGATTGGTAAATAGTCCCAGAGTTTAGAGTAAAATAATTAAAAACATAAATGTGCAAATCAAAACTGCAATAGGCATCAATGACAACCATAACACGTCAATGATATATACAGGATTAAACAGAACAGTTACAGGCAAAGCAATTCCCAAAGAAATAGTGAAACAATATTTTCTTGGTGGTGGGGACTTAAAACTCAGGAATAATTACTTCCCTAAAAATATGATGATCAAATTAATGAATTAAAAAAATAAAGCATCCATATGACAGAGGAAAGTTTGTGTATAAAAGGGAAAGAATTTCTAGTTTGATTTAGACTCTCCACAATTTGAAAAATACAGAAGTGAAACAAACACAACACTCTTGAGAAAAATATATTGAAACTCAAGAATGTTATAGCCAGGCAGGCTATCATTCATATTTGAGAGCAATAGAGAGAAATTAATAGACATAAAAAGACTACAAATGTTTTTGGCCACATTCCTTTTCTGAGAAAGGAAAAGATGAAAAGAAAAACATTTAAAAAATATTCTAGCTGACTGAGGAATGAATCAAAATAAAATACTAAATAGTGAGGATAAACATGTTGTAAAAGAAAATATAGTGAGTAATTGAAATCAATAGTAATTAGAATGTATTCTAAAAAAAAGGAATAGTGTGTAATTAAAACCAAGCAAAAAATCAATATTTAAATCACCAGTGTTAATTTAGTGAGAAGTTAAATATAGAAAAAAATATAAGGAATCATTTCAAAAGAAATTTAAAAAGTTTTAAAAGTGACAATATTCAGGATATGAAGTTCCAGATTACACCAACAAAATATTAGAGTGTGTGTGTGAATAATTGTTTACAAAATGTTTCATTTTATGTGTGTGTGTTGGGGGGGTTCTCAATAGCATATATTTTATTTTTGAAGTGGTAAAGATATACATAGATAGAATTAAATAATTATATATAAAGGTATTTTAAAATGTAAAACAACCATTAGTAGTGGGAAAAAGTGATTTCCAAATTATAAAAAGTAAAAGAAATAAAACTAGGATACATAAAAAACAAATCTAAAAATTCACAAATAACAAGGAAGCCAAAAAGCAACAAAATCATTAATGTAAAGCTATAAATCATAAGTAAATAAACTAAAATTTGATAGACTTTTATTTGTGACCCCAAATTAACTCCCTTTACCAAAATATAAACACAGTGATCTTGTTCCATTAGTACCTTAACAACTATTTGTAGTTATTTCAAATTTGATAGCTTTATATTTCCTTTCATTTGGAAAGGTTCTTGAAGGAAACTTAAATACATTTGCATTTCTTAGTTCCCCACAATTCTAGTTCCATTAATAGCAGCAGTCAAAAAGTCATAGATATTTTAGGAAAGATTTTTTTGATGTTCATTTTTTTTCCTTTTAATCAGTGTCTTATGATTGATGATCTTTTAATCAGTGTCCTAATCTCACCTTGTGAAGTTCTACTTGTTCTACATATTTCTAAAGGGCAACATATAAAAAATGCTGTGTTTGTTTTAATAGTATGTATCTATCAGTCAACCATTCAACAAATATTAAAAGGTTTAATTGTTGCCTGGGATTGTAGATAAAATTCTGCCCTCATGAAATTTAAAGACTATCTAAAGAAATGTGTCAAGTTGTCATTTAAGTCCCTAGAAATACCCAATGGTTGACACAATACAAATGTGTCCTTTGTTCTTGTATATTCATATGAAACATTTTCTCCATTTGCATTAAGCTATTTTTCTTTCCCACTTTTTTTTTAACATTCTATTTGCTCCATTTGATATGTTTCTTTACTTTGAACATGTTGGTCACTCTGTTTTACTTAACTACTCAAATCTTAAACTTTTGCTTATAAAGTCACCACCATAAAAAATATATAGCTGTTCTGAATTTTAGCTTCATTCCATCTGGGTCTGAAGTCTCTGGAATGAGCTTTTGATTGGGTGAGCCCAGGTCATTTGTTCTCTAGTTATCTGCCAAGAGACAGTGAGAGGGACTCCCTGTAACCTTCTGATTGGCTTCCTCCCAAAAAGATCTCAGATGCTGAAAAGTATCATGTGTTCTCTATGACACATGTACAGATGTCTTTATGTAAATGTTTAAAATTTGTATATATTGGGTATATATGTGTATGGTTATAGAACATTATGAATTCATTTATTGATATTTAAACTCTCCTGAGTTCTTGTTTTTTTGTGGTCAAAATAAGTTTTTACAGTGGCCTGTATATTTCACATTGTACTCCACAGATTCCAAAATTTTCTACAGAAAGTGCCTAAAAAATGAAACAGAAACCTCTAAGGACTGTGAAGTTATAAGCAGGCCTCTGCCCCTGCCCCCACCATAATTTCAGTTTGCAGGCATACTTTTAGTTGTTTTATCAGATTTTATAAAAAAGAAGTGTTCTTCAACTCAAAGTCTTTGAATATCACTATAATACACCTTTGCTTTTCAAGGATCTACAATATCAGCACATCTGGGAACTTTGTTAGAACTGCAGTCTTGCTCCACCCTGGTCCTTACAAATCAGAATCTATATTTTAACAAGACCACTAAATGACCTATATCAAATTAAAGTTTAAGGAATGTTGTACTTGTGGATCTCTAAAGTCACTTTCAGCTATTGTGTTTTTCTATACATTTACATAATATGTGTTTTATCTTCTTTATTTTGCTTTCTTTTTCCTGGGAAATTTGGTTCAGAAAAAATAAATCCATCAAAGATATACAGCATAAAGAATCTTTTGATTGAATCGAGATAGGGATAACTAAATTAAACTAGGTTCCAACTTTAGTTATTTTTAGTCATAGTAACTATGACAAATAAAAATGACTGAGACTTATTTAATTATAAATCTCAATTGCTCCTGTGAGAAACATATATGAATCAAAATATAATTAATGAAAAATGAAAATAATCTTCCAAAGATAGTTCAAAAGAGAATAGGAAAATGAAAGGAGTATTCAATATTGACAATGATAAAATCAAGAGAACATAATAAGTTCTTATTCTGGTAAAATGTTTCAGAGTTCACCCAGTATTTGAATATCCAAAAACTTATTGAAATCATTAACAACTAGGAAGAAAGACAAATTAGGTATTTTCAGCCATAAATTACAAATTTAAGTAAGGCCTGAACAAGTAGTCTATACTAACCAAGATTGGTGCATATCATTTCCATCCAAAGTTTTCTCTCCCTTTCCTCTAATTTCATGTTAAAACATTAGTCTAAGAGTGATTGGGCCATAAAGAAGGATGTTTTTGACTATATTCAAAATGCTGGAGTTTGACATTATTCAAGTTGCAAAAATGTCTCTTTTTGGTTTACATTTTTTTCTATGCTTCTTTGTAAGTTCTTTAATCTTTTCATTTTCTCCTTTCACTTTTCCTTATCAGCTTCTTCATCCCTCTCTAACTTAAGCAGTATCTAAGGACATGCTCTGCTTAATTTGCAATATCTAATTCTGTTTGTTTCATATCACTTCATCTTTGCAGCAATTCTTCATTTCCTATGGCCACCTGCCTCCTGATTGTCCTCAGCAGACCTGGGGACTTGGTGTGGCTCAGCTCTCTATTCTACCTCCTCCTCTCCACCTGGCCCAACCACTGCTCTGCCAGGCCTCCCTCCTCTGCTTAATATTGTTATGGCAACCGACAGTCAGTGGGCCCAGGAGACACCATGCTTAGCCAAAATTGGCAGGAAGAGACTCTGAGCAGCATCTGCTGGGCCTGATAAGCCCAAGCATTGGGTCAGGCCCCTCCAGTAAGGAAAATAAGAGGGGAGGGTTGAGATTGATCTGCCAGAAATGGTTCCTCACTTTGTGGAAAGCCTGGAAGATTCTGCTTATAGGCCCTTATTGAGTTGCATGTGACTTTTTGCTTTGTATGCCCTGATTCAGCATTTTGAAACAAAATCTCCATTTCTGATGCTTGTTTAAAACTATTAGAAGAGAGAGAAAATGAAAATGAATCTAGGCCCTGAATGGAAAAGTATATAATAAAATACTGATTGCTTTATTTAGTACAATATATTGCTATATCCAACTTTATCTAAATATTAGTTCTAAATAACATGAAGAAGGGTAAATGATAATTTTACATTTTAAAATATATATGCTAGGATTTAGCAGGAGTGCTCTTCTTTGAAGCAAATAAAAAATACTAATAAAGCCATTAAGGGTGGTTGTCTCACATTTTCAAAATATTGGGTTAGCCAAACACTTGGTTATATTTTTTCCTGTACTATAGCTCTAGTAGTGCTTAGTTGCCTTTAACTTCATTCAAAACAATTTTGTTAGATTGTATTGTGACAACTGTCATATTAGTGTGCTTAAGAAAAATATCAAAATTGGTGAATTTTTGTGTGGCCATCTTAATGTTAAAGGTAGAAGAAGAAACACAGCATTTTTAGTGTACTATGTTTTATTGTTGCAAGAAAGGTAGAAACACAATTGAAATGCAAAAAAAAAAAGATTTGTGCAGTGTATGAAGATGATGCTGTGACTGATAGAATGTGTCAAATGTAGTTTGTGAAGTTTCTTGATACTATTGACATTTTGGCCAAATAATTCTTTGCTGTAGGACTATTTAATGCATTAGAAGATGTTTAACAGCACCCCTGGCCTCTACCCACTGGAAACCTCTACCCACAGTGGGAGATAGGTGACATACTCAAAATATCCAAATCAATAAAGATATTGGTAAGATAAAACATGTCTTTTATTTTATGGAAAAAGATAAATGAATTTTTGGACAGTCTAATATCTTAAAGTACCAAAAATATAAAGGCATCAAGGAGAGTAAGTCTTTGGCAATTACTCAAGTTTGCTTAGAAAAGTGAAATTAGAAATATTGTTAGAACTCCAGATCTAGGGCTGGATGTTGTATCTGTAACACATGTCTTTGTAAAATTCAATAATTTAGAATATTAAAACACTGAAACTATCAGAGACAAACTAGTTTACCCTTGTCAACAAATGAGATGCATGAAGCCCAGAAAATGGAAGGGGCTGGCCATACAGCTTCAGAGCTGCTGAACCAGGTCTACATTTAAGTCAGAACACTTTGTCATATTTCCATTAAAACTAAATTCAGCTTAAAAAGCTTAAAAATTCTAGTAGAATTCTTTGCACCTTAGTATTGGGGAAATTTTATGCATGCACCCAAGATTACAATATCTTCTCAAGAGCAGGTAACACAGCATGGCTCTACAACAAATGATCCATCCCCAATCATATTACCACTGATGTCATCTACCTGCCTTTGTTACCTTAAATACACTTTATATACTATTCAGGGAAGAAAGACTTTATTATGATTATAGGAAAAACAGAATATAAAAGTTATAAGATTTAACAACATAAAAAATATAAAGAAGACAAATAAAGAGGAAGGAAAGCAAAAGGTAGTTGTAAATATTCTAAATTCTTAATTTTAATGAAAGAAATGAACAAACACTGTATCAAGTGACACATCATGTAACATGTTTATTACTTAAAATGTGTAATATTAACCATCAGATGTCCTAAAAGAAGATACTATTTAAGATCCAAGATGGATTTTGGAGATCCAAGATGGTAGAGAAGGTGGAAGTCACACTAAACTTATCCCATGACAATATCAAAATTAAAACTAAATTATAGAACAATCAACTTGGATTACCATCTGAAAACTAGCTGAACAGTAAATAATCTTATAACTAAGAATCCACAGAAGAAGCCACATCAAGACCGTAGGAGGGTCAGAGATGTGAAATAGTCTATCCCCACACCCACATATGGCAGTTAAGAATATGGAGTGATATCTCACTCTTTCTGAAGAATGAGGTGTCTCAAAGCCACATGAGTTCTAGGAAGAGGATCCCATTAACATCTGGTTGTGAAAATTAACCGAGATTCCATCCAACCAAATGAGATGGAAAGAAAACTGGAGCTGTGAGAAAACTGGAGACAGATCCAGAAAGAAGTCAGAAGGTGAACACCAACAGCTGAGACAAATTTCACTTTCAGAACTTGGATTTTTTCAGAACTTACATTTTTTAAATTATTTCTCTTTTTTCCATTTACTTAGATTTTTTGTTTTTTTTTGTTTTAACTGTTTGCTTTGTTGTTTTTATTCTTCCTTTCATATTGCATTTTAATTTTTCTTTCATTTCACTTGTATTCTGAATAACACAGTACTCTTGGTCTTTACTTTTTATTCTGATTGTACATTGCTGATGTGGTAGGTGCATTCTTTTTGCTGGTGTAGGTTTGGTTGTCTGGTAATACTGTTTTGTTAACCAACACCTGTACAACAGCATACAACACAGAATGGGGAGTTGTGAATACCAGTAAGCCCTCTGCGGGGAGAACCCAACACAAAGGAGCCACCAACAGGTAAAATGCAAGTACAACAAGAGAGCCCACACAACCGAAGAAAAGGCAACCTCAGAGTATTCAGACAAGGAAATCAAAGAGACTATACAACTGAGTCCTACAGAATTCCTATCACAAAAGTTCACCTTATGAAGAGAGCTGGCAAAGCAGAGAATCCAGAATTACAGAAACAAACAAAAAGACCCACACAGTCAAAAGGAATGGAAGATTCCACAGTAAAAGAGCTAAATGAAATGGAGGTAAGCAAACTATCAGAAATAGAATTCAAAACAATGGTTATAAGGATGCTCAAAGAACTCACTGACAACTACAACGAACTGATTGGGAACTACAACAGTATGAAAAAAGAAATAGAAACTATAAACAAGAATCAGGAAGAAATGAAAAATTAAATATCTACAATTAAAAAAAGAACAATTGAAGGAATAACAAACAGGCTGGATGAACCAGAAAACCAAACTAATGAGTTGGAAGACAAGGTAGAAAGGAATACCCAGGCAGAGGACCTGCATGAAAAAAGACTAAAAAAATTTGAACTTAGCTTAAGGGAACTACAGGACAACATAAAATGCAACAGCTTTCAAATCATAAGAATGACAGAAGGAGAAAAAAATGAACAAGAGATAGAAAACCTGTTTGAAAATAATAACAGACTACTTCCCTAACCTGCAGAGGGGAAAAGCCATGCAAGTTCTGAAAGCACAGAGGGTCCTCACTGAGATGAACTCAAAGAACATACTCTAAGATACATCATAATTAAAATAAAAAATTTTAACAAAGAGAGAATTTTAAAGGCAGTACGGGAGAAACAGGAAGTAACACACAACTGAGCTTTGATAAAGGTATCAGAAACACTAGGGGATGGCAAGAAATATTCCAAGTAATGAAAAGCAAAAGCCTGCAACCAAGTCTATTCTACACAGTGAGGCTGTCAATTAAAATGAAAGGTGAAATAAGTTTCCCAGACAAAAAAATGGTTAAAAGAATATACCTCCACCAAAACAGAACTTCTAAATATGCTAAGGGGACTGCTTTAAGAAGAGGAAGAAAAAGAGTGAGAGAGAGGAACACAGGTACAAAGGAGGAAAATGAATAAGTACCTATCAATAATAACCTTAAATATAAATGGATTCAATGCTCCAATCAAAAGATATAGGGTAGCTGAAGGATAAGAAAACATAACCCACACAGACACTGTCCACAGGAGACCCACCTCAGAACAAAACTACACAGGTTGAAATTGAAGGGTTGGAAAAAGTATTCAAAGCAAGTGGAGAGGAAAAAAAATCCATGGTAGCAATAGTTATATAAGACAGAATGGACTTCAAAACAAAGGCCACAAAAAGAGAAACAGAAGACACTTCATAATGCTCAACAGAAGAATCCATTCGGAAGACATAAACGTTATAAGCATGTATGCATCCAACACAGGAGAACCCAAATACATTGGAAAATCTTGGAGGACTTCAAGAAAGATATAGACAGCAACACACTTATACTAGAAGATTTTAACACCCCACTGTCAACAATGGATAGATCTTCCAAACAAAATATCAACAAGGATATTGAGGTGTTGAGCAATACCATAGATCAAATGGGTTTAACTGATATATACTGAACCTTTCATCCCAAAGAAGTAAAATACACATTCTTCTCAAATGCACATGGAATATTTTCAAAGATAGAGCACATGGTAGGACACAAAACAACCTGCCAAAAATTCAAGAAAACTGAAATCATGTCAAACATATTATTAGACAACAGAAGACTGAAAGAAACCAACCTCAAGGAAAAAAAAAACTCAAAAATACTCAAATTTGTGGAGATTGAATAGCACATTATTAAACAATGAATGGGTTAGAGATGAGATCAACGAAGAAATCAAAAATTTCTAGAAACAAGTGAAAATGAACACACAAAGTCCAAATCCCATGAGACATGGAGAAGGTAGTTCTGAGAGAAAAGTTCATAGCAATACAGACTTACCTAAAAAAAGATAGAAACATTTGAAATAAACAACCTAACCCTACATCTAGGAGAACTGGAGTAACAACAAGAAAGAAAGCCTAGAGCAAGTGTAAGGAAGAACATAAGCATCAGTGCAGAATTCTCCAGCATCAGTGCAGAATTAAATGACATAGAGACTAAAAGAACAATTCAAAGGATCAATAAATACAGGTGCTGGTTCCTTGAAAAGATAAACAAAATCAACAAGCCTTTAACAGGACTCATCAAGAAATAAATAGGTAAAATCAGAAATGAAAGATGAGAGATTACAACTGATATCACAGAAATACAAAGGATTGTAAGAAATTACTATGAAGAACTACATTCCAAAAAATTTGAAAACCTGGGGAGAAAAGGACAAATTTCTAGAAAAATATAATTTTCCAAAACTGAATGAAGAAGCAGAAAGCCTGAAAAGACTAATAATAGCTAGTGAAACTGATGCAGTAGGAAAAAAATCCCAACACACAAAAGTCTTGGAGTGGACAGTTTCACAGGGGACTTAAAAAAACTTTTAAGGAAGGGCTAACCTCTATCCATTTTGGACTATTCCAAAAAAATCCAAGAAGATGGAAGACACCCAAATTCTTTTTATGAAGCCAGCATCATTCTAATTTCAAAACTAGATAATGACAGAACAAAGAAAAAAAACTACAGGCCAATATCTCTGATGAACATAGGTGCTAATATCTTCAACAAAATATTGGCAAACTGTAATCAGCAATAAGTGAAAAAGATCATACACCATGAACAACTGAGAATCATCCCAGGGATGCAGGGATACTACAATATTCACAATCAAACAAAGGGAAAGGCAAAAAATCACAGGATCATATCAATAGATGTAGAAAAAGCATTTGATAAGGTACAGCACCCATGTATGATATAAACACACAGCAACATGAGAGTAGAGGGAACATATATCAACAAAATAAATGCCATATATGAGAAACCTATAGCCAACATGATACTCAATGGGAAAAAACTTAAAGTTTTCCTAATAAGGTCAAGAACAACACAAGGGTGTCTGCTTTCACCAGTTCTAGACAATATAGTACTGGGAGTCCTAGTTACACCAATCAGAGAAGAAAAGAAAATAATAGGCATACAAATTGAAAAGGAGGAAGCAAAACTGTTGTTGTTAGAGATGACATCATAATGTACATAGAAAACCCTATAGACACCACCAAAGCACTACTCGACCTAATAAATATTGGGCAGAACAGCAGGATACAAAGTCGATATTCAGAAATGGAAGGCATTTTTGTACACCTACAATTAAATATCAGAAACAGAAATCAGGAAAAAAGTCCCATTTGCTATAGCAAGAAATAATAAAATAATTAGGAATAAATGTAACCAAGGAGGTAGAAGACCTGTACTCAGAAATGTGTGCAACACTGAAGAAAGAAATTAAAAAAGATACAAATAAATGGAAGCATATATCATGTTCATGGACTGGAAGAATTAACATTATTAAAATGTCCAGTCTACCAAAAGCAATGTATAAATTTTATGCAATTCCTACTAAAACACCAATGACTTTTCTCAGATATAGTACAATCATTTCAAATATTTATATGGAAACATAAATGACCCTAAATAACTGCAGCAATCTTGAGGAAGAAAAACAAAGGAGGAGGGATATAGTTTGATACCTGATGTCAAACTGTATTAAAAGGCCACTTTAATCAAAACAGACAGCTACTAGCACAATAACAGACACATAGATCAAGGGAATGGAAAAGAGGGCCCAGTAATACACCCATGTCACTGTGGTTAATTGGTATTAGATAAGGGGCAGAAACATAAAATGGAATAAAAAATAGCTTCTTCAACAAATGAGGTTGGGAAGATCTGGGCAGCTACATGCAAAAACATGAAACTCAACCACTAACTTACACCATACATAAAAATAAGCTCAACATGGGTAAAAATTTAAATATAAGTCACGATAATATAAAAGTCCTAGAGGGGAACATAGGTAGGAAAATCTCAGATATTGCACACAGCAATATTTTCACCAAAATGTCCCCTAGAGCAAGGGATATAAAGGAAAGAGTAAACAAATGGGGCTTCATCAAAATAAAAAGCCTCTGTAGTGCTAAAGAAAACATTAGCTAAATGAAAAAGGAACCAAACCAATGGGAATATATATTTGCAAAGGATACCTCTGACAAGGGTTTGATCTTCAAAATATATAAAGAAGTCACACAACTCCACTCCAGGAAGACAAACAATCCAATTAAAAAATGGACAAAGGACCAGAACAGACACTTCTCTAAGGAGGGCATACAGAGGGCCCAGAGACATATGAAAGGATGCTGAGCATCAATAGCCATCAGAGAGATGAACATTAAAACCAAAATGAGATATCACTTCACACCAGTCAGAATGGCCATCATAAATCAACAAACAACAAGTGCTGGCAAAGGTGGAGAGGAAACGGAATCCTAGTACACTGTTGTTGAGAATGCAGACTGGTGTAGCCACTGTGGAAAAAGTATGGAATTTCCTCAAAAAACTAAAAATGGAACTGATGGGGACTCTGGTCAGTGGGTTCCATGTGTTGTGGCTGTGACAAACAAATTAAGATGGACTACAGAAGTCTTGTAGGGAAAAAAGGATGGCATGGCCACTCTCTGAGTGAGAGAGCACCCTGACCCCTTCCTGGACAGGCTTTTATTGCTTTTCTGGGCACATTACATCAAGGATGGTCCTCATTTACTATGCACAGGTTCGCTTTAGGTGGTTACCTTTTACAGATAACAAAGGAGAGGATGTGGCTTATTACTTCAAAGAAAAAGAATATTTGCAAATACAAGGGGAAAGGTGGTTGAACTGGTCATACTCCATACTTGGGAGGTTTAGCATAGATTTTTAGGAAGTTACTTTAAAGATATGCATTTGCTGCCTCAATTCAGGGTGAGGGAGTTTTAGCAAAAAGCAACCCTCAAAGCAACCTAGGTATAATGTAGTCCTGATTCCCCATGGGAAAACCCATCTGTGGCTTGGTTCTTATGTGCCAACTCACTCCTCACTGGTTTTCTGAATCAGGGGCTGGGCAACATTCACCACTGCCACACAGATAGGTTCCCTGTATGAAACTTCTTTTTGACTCAGCAATTCAACTGCTGGAATTATACCCTAAGAATCCTGAGACACCAAATTCAAAAGTACCTATACACCCCAAAGTTCATAGCAGTGTTATTTAACAGTAGCCAGGTGCTGGAAGCAATGTAAGTACTCATCGATAAATGAGTGGATCAAAAAGCTATGGAACATTTACACAATGGAATACTATGCAGCAGAAAGAAGGAACTCCTATCCTTCACGTCAGCATGGGTGGATTTGGAGAGCTTTATGCTTAGTGAAATAAGCTAGGCAGTGAAAGACAAGTACTATGTGATCTCACCTATTAGTAGAACCTAATAACCAAAACAAAAAAGCAGGCTAAATATAACTGGAGACATTGAAATTAAGAACAAACTGACAGTAACAAGAAGGGAGGTGGGGTAATGGGGGAAAGAAGGAGAAGGGTTTTCAAGGAACATATGTAAAGGACACATGGAAAAAGCCAAAGGTGGATAGAGTAGAAGGTGGAGGGTAGAGGTGGGTGGGCCAGGGGACATTGCCGGGGGTAAAATGGGGAGAACTGTAGTTGAGCAACAATAAAAGAACAGTATTGCAAGAAATGATAAAGAGACTTATTTGAGAAGAAAAAAATGATGAAATGTAGAAATAAAATACAGGGAAAAAACCTCACTGATAAAGACAATGACTTAAGAAAAGCATTGGATTAATCAACCATAAAGCTAGCTCAAAGGCTAAGAAAAAGTACATGCATTATGTGTAATTACCACAATAAATTAAGTTTACACACAGATAAAACAGACACAAGAAGTAAAAAATAATGAAAAAAGAAGAGAGGCAAGATGCTGGAGAAGTGAATGGAAGCCACACTAACCTCCTGCCAGGACCAATCTGGAATTACAGCTATATTGTGGAGAAACCACCCAAGAAAAACAACTGAACAATAGTGAGAGAGAAGCCTTATATCTCAGGCAGACAGAAGAATCAGCTTCAACACAATCTGTTTGGTAAGGAGTATAGTAGAGATTCTAGAGGGCTGGCCGGGCATCCACAGGGAACAGCACTGCAGAGATAATTAAGTGGCTGGCTGGATCCTCCTGAGAAGACTGAGGTCTAAACCCTAAGCTGGGACTCCTATCTTAGAGCACCAGAGCCCCAAACAGTACACAGATAACAACTGACTGCAAAAGGTGGCAGGGTTGGTCTCTGCCAGACATGGACAGCTGGAGATGCAGAGCTGTTCAAAGGGCCAACACACAAATTTTTATTTGTAGCCACTTACCTTGGGCTCTGGCAAAGGTGGGTTCAGAGTGGACTAAAGACACCTGAGGAGAGAATGGGGACAGAAGATTTGGGGAGAGAGTGGAGAGAGTAGCCTCAGGGATCACAGTGCTGAGTCATCCACCATACAGCAGCCGCCATTCTGCTAAGGCAGACCACTCCCCTCCAAGCATCACCAGCCAGAGAGAAACAATAGCTCCCACCCCAGGAGAGATTCTGCCGTGCCCTATGGGGCTTAAGCCTTCCTTCTGAGTGCCAAGTGACTAGACTAACAACTAAAGGAGAGAGCAATGAACAGCAGATCTGTGGCAGTGTCAGAGCAGGCTACATAAGGTCAGACAGGGTCAAAATCTGACATCACCAGAGGCAGATACAGAAAAAAAACACCAGTAGTAAATATTAGAATCTACCAAGATGAAATCCACTGTGGTCTTCTCCATGATTAGTGAGATTTTCTTTCCTGCATAGCTTTCTAACATTCAATTCTTATCCAGCAGGTTTGTATCTATTAACTCACTAGAATTTATACTATATTTATTATTCTCTTTTCTTATAACAATCTTAAAATATTTTTGTTTTTTTAAATATATTTTATTGATTATGCTATTACCATTGTCCCACTTTTTTGTCCTTTATTCCCCTCTGCTCTGCACCCTCTCTCCCTCTAGCAACACTCCCCACCTTGGTTCATGTCCATGGGCAGTACATATAGGTTCTTGGGTTCCTACATTTGTAATACTATTCTTAACCTCCACCTGTCTATTATGTACCTATCATTTATGCTTACTCCTTGTACCTTTTACCCCATTCTCCCTCTTCCACCTCCACATTCATAACCCTCCATGTGATTTCCATTTCTGTGATTCTGTTCCTGTTCTGTTTGTTTGCTTAGTTTGATTTTGTTTTTGTTTTTCTGGTTCAGTTGTGTTTGTTGTGATTTTACTGTTCATATTTTGATCATCTTCTTTTTATTAGATAAGTCCCTTTGACATTTCATATAATAATGACTTGGTGATGATGAACTTCTTTATCCTGACCTTATTTAGAAAGCACTTTATCTACCCTTTCATTCTAAATGATAGGTTTTCTGGATAGATTATTCTTGGATGTATGTCCTTACATTTCATGACTTTGAATACTTCTTGCCAGTCCCTTCTTGGCTGTAAGATTTCTTTCAAGAAATCAGCTGGTAGTCTTATGGGAACTCCTTTGTAAGTAACTGTCTCCTTTTCTCTTGCTGCCTTTAAGATCCTCTCCTTATCTTTAATCTAAGGTAATGTAATTATGATGTGCCTTGGTGTGTGCTTCCTTGGATCCAACTTCTTTGGGACTCTCTGAGCTTCCTGGATTTCCTGGAAGTCTATTTCCTTTGCTGGATTAGGGAAGTTCTTCTTCATTATTTTTTCAAATAAGTTTTCAATTTCTTGCTCTTCCTCTTCTTCTGGCACCCCTATGATTCAGATGTTGGAATGTTTAAAGTCATCCAGGAGGTTCTTAAGACCTTTCCTCCTTTTTTTTTGAATTCTTGTTTCTTCATTCTGTCCTGGTTTACTGTTTTTTTCTTCCTTCTGCTCCAAACTGTTGAGTCTCGGTTTCCTTCCTGTCACTGTTGGTTCCCTGTGCATTTTCATTTATTTCACTTTTCATAGCCCTCACTTCTTCCTCTATTTTGCAACCATCCTGAAACAATTCTGTGAGCATCCTGATTACCAGTGTTTTGAACTGTGCATCCAACAGCTTGGCTATCTGTTCATCACTTAGTTGTATTTTTTCTGGACCTTGACTTGTTCTTTTATTTGTTCCTTTTTTTGTCTCAGTGGTCCTATTATGTAGTAAGGGGAAGAGCCGTAGGTATTTGCCAGCTCAGGGAAACCCATGTCGCTGCACTGTGGCACTGTATGGAAAGAGATGTCTGGGAGGGAACAGCGTCACTTGCTCAGCTCTTGGTGGCTTTCCATCACTTTTCCAGCTACCCACAAAGAAATTGGACCTTTATAATACTGATTCTTGGGTGGGTAGTTTTATGTACATTTTAGAGCCCTGTGGGTATCTATAATGCACTCTCCAGTAAGGCTGGGAGTTTTCCCACTGCTGCAACACCCACAGGCTTTTTTCAATCAGAGGCTTTGAGGCTTTATTTCCCCATGCTAGAACCCTGGGTTGCAGGATGTGTCTTTCTCCCCAGTTGTTACTCTTGGATTATCTGTTTGAAAATGTGGGACCACCTGTTCTGCCACCTGCCACCTTGCCCATTCCTCTAGCTGCCACCTCACCCAATCAGCCAGGCACTGCCCACCCTGGTCATCCAGCTACCACCTTTCCATGATTCCTCTCAGCCCTGGCTGCATGTCTTGCCTCTCCTACCAGTCTGGATGAATGTTTCTTCTTTAACTCTGTGGTTGTTGGACTCCCATACATTCCAGTTTTGTGGAAGTTCGGGTTGCTTTTTGTTTTTAAATTTGGTGTTGTCCTTTTGGTTGTGTGAGGAAGCATAGTGTATCTACCTACACCTCCATCTTTGCTGGGAGTCTCAACAGTCTTAATCTCCTTATATCCTTATTAATACTGGTTCATTTGCTATTGATAGTGGGATTGCTGCGGGGGGTAGATTTTTTTTGGATGTGGGTTTGTTCCCTTTGTTTGTGGTTTTGTTCTGGCAGCACCTGTGCAATGGCATACAATACATGCTGGGTAGAGTGATCTTCAGTCAACCAGCTACAGGGAAAGACTCACCAAAGAATGACCCAACAACAATCAAAACCTAATTACATATAGAGAACCAACATAAATGGTATAAAGGGCATCCAAGAGCATCAAGTTCAGGAGATGAAAGTGACTACACCACTGAATCTCACAGGCCTCCTACCAGAGAGGTTCATACCACAAGCTCAGGGAGTCAAAACAGATCAATTTAAAAAGCAGAGACAAACAAGAAGAGTCCCCAAAACAACGGGAAGGCAAAGAAACAAACCCCAAATGAAAGGAAAGAGGAATCCTCAGAAAGAATGCTAAGGGAAATAGAGGCAAGTCAGCTATAAGATACTGAGTTCACAACAATGGTTTAAGAGAAGCTGAATCAGGTCACTGAGAATTACCAAAAACTACAGGGAAACTATGAGGAAATTACTGAAAATTATATCAACATGAAAAAGGAAACAGGAACTATCAACAAGAGCCAAGAGGAAATGAATATTAAAGTTTCTGAATTAAAGAACACAGGAGAAAGAATCAAAAGAATGTTCCATGAAGCAGAGCATAGAATCAATGAGCTGAAAGACAAGTAGAAAAAAACTCCCAGAAAGAGCAAGAAAAGTAAAAAGAATAAAAAAGAATAAAGAGCGGTTCATGGAAATGGAGGTCAACATGAAATGTAATATCCATACAATAGAGATACCAGAAGAAGAAGAGCAAGAGATAGAAAACCTGTTTGAAAAAAGTAATGATGGGAAACTTCTTTAATTTGATGAGAGAAAAAAATCACACAACTCCAGGAAACACAGAGGGCCCCAAACAAGAAGAACCCAAAGAGACCCACTGTAAGATATCATAATTAAAATGAAAACAAACAAAACAAAACAAAACAAACATAAGACAAAGAGAGAATCTTAAAAGCATCAAGGGAGAAACAGGAAGTAACATACAAGGGAGTCCTGATAATGTTAGCAGCTGACTTCTCAACAGAAACACTGTAAGCCAAAAGGGAATGGCAAGAAATATTCCAAGTAATAAAAGCTGAAGGCCTGCAACCAAGACTACGCTATCTAGCAAGGCTTTCAAATGTTAGGTGAAATAAGATGTTTCCCAGACAAAAGGAGGCATAAAGAATACAGCTCCATAAAACCAGCTCTGCAAGATATGACAAATGGACTGCTTTAAGAAGAGGAAGAAAAAGAGTGAGGGGAACACAGGTATGAAGGGAGTAAAATGTCAATGAATAACTACCTATCAATAATAACCTTAAATATAAATGGATTAAATGCTCCAATCAAAAAACACAGATTAGATGAATGGATAAGAAAATATGACCCTCACATATGCTGTCAGCAAGAGACCCACCTCAGAATAAAAAAAAAAAGACTGTACAGACTGAAAAAAATAATCCAAGCCAATTGGCAGGACAAGAAAGCTGGGGTCACAATACATATATAAGACAACATAGACTTCAAAACAAAGGCCATAATAAAAGACCCATAAGCACAAGTCATAATACTCAAGGGAAGAATCCATCAAGAAGACATAAACATTATAAACATATATGCGTCCAACATAAGAGCACCTAAATATATGACAAAAATCTTGGAAAACTTCAGGAAAGATATAGACAGAAACACACTTATACTAGAGGATTTTAACACCCCACTGTCAACAATGGATAGATCTTCCAAACAAAATATCAACAAGGATATTGAGGTGTTGAGCAATACCATAGATCAAATGGGTTTAACTGATATATACTGAACCTTTCATCCCAAAGAAGTAAAATACACATTCTTCTCAAATGTACATGGAATATTTTCAAAGATAGACCACATGATAGGACACAAACTAACCCTCAAAAAATTCAAAGAAACTGAAATATTATCGAGCATTTTCTCAGACAACCAGAGCCTGAAATTAGAAGCCAACCGAAAGGAAAAAAAAAATTAAAAACACTCAAATCTGTGGTGATTGAATTGCATGCTATTAAATAATGAATGGGTTAAGAATGAGATCAAGGAAGAAATCAAAAAGTTTCTGGGGACAAATGAAAATGAACTCACAACAGTCCCAATCTTATGAGACACAGAGAAGGCAGTACTGAAAGGGTTGTTCATAGCAATACAGGCCTATCTAAAAAATATAGAAACATTTCAAATAAACAACCTAATGCTAAATGTACAAGAACTTGAGGAACAAGAGATAAATCCTAGAGTGAGTAGAAGGAAGGAAATAACCAAGATCATCATAGAATTAAATGACATAGAGATTAAAAGAATAATTCTAAGGATCAATAAATCCATGAGCTGGTTCTCTGAAAAGATAAACAAAATTGACAAGCCTTTAGCAGATTCATGAAGAAAAAAAAAGACAGAGTACCCAAATAAACAAAATCAGAAATGAAATAAGAGAGATTACAACTGGTACCATGGAAATACAAAGGATTGTAAGAAATTACTATGAAGAACGAAATGTCAAGAAATGCCAGGAAAACCTGGATGAAATGGACAAATTTCTAGAAAAATATAATCTAAAACTGAATGAAGAAGAATAACAAAGCCTGAAAAGACCAATAACAGCTGGTCTTTTTGAAGCAGTAATAAAAAAAAAAACCTTGCAGCACAAAAAACCCTGGACCAGATGGTTTCACAGGAGAATTCTACAAAACATTTAAGGAAGAGATAACTGCTATCATTTTCAGACTATTCCAAGAAAAATCCAGGAAAAAGGAAGAGTCTCAAAGTCATTTTTTGAAGCCAGCATCATCCTAATCCCAAAACCAGAAAAAAAATGAAGACAGAAAGAAAACTATAGGGTAATATCACTGATGGGCACTGACACTAAAATCATTAACAAATATTGTCAAACCACATACAGCAATACACCATGACCAAGTGGGATTCATCCCAAGGATGCAAGGATAATACAGTATTTGCGAAGCAATAAACATAATACATCACACAAACAAAAGGAAAGAAAAAAATCACATGATCATATCACTAGATGCAGAAAAAAAATTTGATAAGGTACAGCACTCATTTGTGATTAAAAAAAAAAAACACAGAGCAAGTTGGAGTAGAGTGAGCATACTTCAACATAACTAAGGCCACATATGAGAAGCTGACAGCAACATCATACTCAATGGGTAAAAACTAAAAGCTTTCACAGTAAGATCAGGAACAAGACAAGGATGTCTACTTTCACCACTTCTATTCAATATAGTGTTGGAAGTCCTAGCCATAGCACTTAGACAAGAAAAAGAAATAAAGCCAAAACTGTATTGGAAGAAAGTTAGCAAAACTGTAATTGTATGCAGATGTGAAAATTGTGTACATAGGAAATCCTATACACTCCACCAAAAACTATTCAGCCTAATGAATGAATTTGGCAAGACAGCAGCTTACAAAGTAAATATTCAGAAATTGAAGGCATTTTTGTACACCAACAATTAAATATCAGAAATAGAAATCAGAAAAAAATCCCATTTGCTATAGCAAAATAAATAAATAAATAAAGTACCTAGGAATAAACCTAACCAAGGAAGTAAAAGACCTCTACTCAGAAAACTACACAACACTGAGGGAAGAAATGAAGGAAGACACAAATAAATGGAAGTATATACCATGTTCATGGATTAGAAGAATTATCATCATCAAAATGTCCATACTACCCAAAGCAATTTATAGATTCAAAACAATCCTTATTAAAGTACAAATGACATATTTCACAGATATAGAACACACATTTCAAAAGTTTATATGGAACCATATATGACCCCAAAGAGCTGAGGCAATTTTGAGAAAGAAGAACAAAGTAGGAGGGATAACAATACTTGATATCAAACTGTATTACAAGGCCATGGTAATCAAAACAGTCTGGTATTGTCATAAGAACAGACACATATATCAATGGAAGACAACAAAGAGCCCACAAATAATCCCAAGACTCTATGGTCAATTAATATTCAACAAAGGATGCAGAAGCATAAAATGGAATAAAAATAGCCTCTTCAACAAATGGTTATGGGAGATCTGGACAGCTACATGCAAAAAACTGAAACTCAACCACCAACTTACATCATACACAAAAATAAACTCAAGATGGATAAAAGATTTAAATATAAGTCACAACATCATGAGAGTCCTAGAGTAAAACACAAGCAGGAAAATCTCAGATATTCTACCCAGCAATATTTTCACCAATATATTCCCTATAGCAAGGGACATAAAGGAAAGAATAAACAAATGGGACTTAATCAAAATAAAAAGCTTCTGCATGGATAAAGAAAACAGCATTCAAATGAAAAAAGAACCAGCCATATGGCAAAATATATTTGCAAATGATACCCGGGACAAGGATTTGATCTCCAAAATATATAAAGAACTCACACAACTCTACTCCAGGAAGACAAACAACCCAATTAAAAATGGGCAAAGGACTGAACTGACACTTCTCCAAGGAGGACATACAGAGGGCCTAGAAACATATGAAGGGAGGCTCAGCATCAGTAGCCATCAGAGAGATGCACATTAAACCACAACAAGACACCACTTCACACCAGTCAGAATGGCCATCATAAATCAACAAACAACAAGTGCTGGTATGGTTGGGGAGAAAGGGAATTCTAGTACACTGTTGGTAGGAATGCAGACTGGTGCAGCCACTGTGGAAAAAGCATGGAATTTCCTCATAAAAGTAAAAATGATACTGCCCTTTGACTCTGCAATTCCATTGCTGGACTATACGCTAAGAATCCTGAAATGCCATATCCCTTTTTCTTTTCTGATTGCTATGGTCAGGAATTCCAATATTATGTTAAATGAAAGTGCTAAAAGTGGCCATCCTTGTACTATTCTTAATCTTAAAGAAAGAGTTTTCAGCTTCTTACCATTGAGTATGAAGTTAGCTGTGGGTTTGTCATATGTGGTCTTTATTATGTTGATGTAAGTTCCCTCTATCCCCACTGCCACAAGTTTGTATCATAAATGGATGCTGAATTCTGTCAAGTGATTTTTCTGCATCTATTGATATGATCATGTAAATTTTATCCTTCACTTTGATTATGTGGTGTGTCATGTTAATTGATTTTAAGATATTGAACCAAACTTTCATCCTAGGAAGAAACTCCACTTGAACATGGTGTATTGTCTTTTTAATGTATTGCTGAATTTGCTTATATATTGTGAATTTTTGCGTGTAATTTCATCAGGGATATTGGCCTATAATTTATTTCTCTCTTTTGTAGTGTCTTTTTCTGGTTTTGGCATCACTGTAATGTTCACTTCCAAAAATGACTTTGAAAGTATAGCCTCTACTTTAATTTTGACTAGTTTGAGAAGGATAGTGACTGATTATTTTTTAAATGTTTGATAAAATTTACCTGTGGAGACTCTGATCCTGACCTTTGTATGTTTGGAGTTTTTGATTACTGATTTAATTTTGCTGGTAGTTATTGGTCTGTACAGATTTTCTGTTTTTCCCTGATTCAGTTGTGGAAGATTGTATATTTTGGGGAATATATCCATTGCTTCTAAGTTGTCTATTCTGTCAGTATAAAATTATTTGTAGTATTTGCTGGTAATCCTTTTTTTAGGTGTCAGTTATCACTTCTTTTTATTTGTGATTTTATGTAGTTAGTCCCTCTGTCACTTTGGCTTGTTGAGTTTTGTTGGAGGTTTGTCTATTTTATCCTGTCAAGGAATCAGCTCTTAGTTTCATTAATGTTTTCTATTGTTTTGATATTTTCTATTTCCATGATTTTCACTCTGATCTTTATTAACTTTTTCCTCTACTCACTTTGTTTTTTTTTCTAGTTTCTTACAGTATAAATTTAGATTATTTACTTGGGGCTGGTCCTGCTTCTTCAAGTATCCAAAAATGGCCCCCTTATAATTGCTTTTGCTGTATTCCATAAATTTTATAAGGTTATGCTTTTGTTTTCAATTGTCTCAAGGTTTTTTATTTCATGTTTGATTTCTAATTTGATACATTGGTTGTTTAGAAACATATTTTTTAATCTACACATATATCTGTTGCTTCCATTTTTCTTCCTGTAGTTAATTTCTAGTTTCATGCCATTGTGACATGAGAAAATTGTTGGTATGGTTTCAATCATCTCTAATTTATTGAAACTTGTTTAGTGCCCTAATACACAATCTAACCTAGAAAACGTTTTGTGTGCACTTGAAAAGAATGTATATTCTGTTGCTTTTGGGTAAAATGTCCTAAGAATATCTATTAACTCAAACTGGTTTAATATATCATTTAAAAATAATGTTTCCTTGTTTATTTTTCTGTTTAGATGACCTATTCATCAATGTCAATGGGGTATTAAAGTTCACTAATATTATTATAAAAGTCCTACCTCTCCCTTTATGTTTGTCATTATTTGTTTTTTATATTTAGGGGCACATACATTGGCTAAACAGACATGTAACCAAGTTATATTCTCTCTTTTGGATATATCCCTTTATCATCATGCTTTCCCTTTCTTTGTCTCTTGTAATAGCCTTTATTTTAAAGTCTATTTTATCTTCAAGTAGAATTGTCCCCCTTTTACAACTGTACTTGAAAAATGAAAACTAAAAATAAATTTTAAAAATTAAAAAAGCTCTATTTTATCTGCATTGAGTATTGTTATGCAAATTTTTTCATTTGCTCAAAATGCCTTTTTCCATAACCTTACATTCAGTCTATGTCTTTTTTTGTGGGGAGGGGGTGTTCTTTCTTTTTCTTTTTCTTAATGATGTTAAAATACACTTGTCTACAACTTCCCACCACTACTTTACCCCACCCCACCAAAGCCCATCTCTACCCTCAATTCTACCCACCCTGGGCTCCATCCATGGGTCCCTTATACCTATTCATTTACATAGCTTTCCTTTATTCCTACATTATTTCCCTCCCAGCTCCTCTCTGGTTACTGTCAGTTTGTTGTTGATTTCAATGTCTATGGCTATATTTTGCTTGCCATTTTGTTTTCTTAATTAGGTTCCACTTATAAGTGAGATTTTATGGTATTTATCTTTCACTGCCTGGCTTACTTCACTTAGCATAATACTTTCCTATTCTATCCATGCTGTCCAAAGGATAGGAGTTCCTTCTTTCTTTCTGCTACATAATATTCCACTGTGAAAATGTATCGTAGTTTATTGATCTACTCATTTACTGATGGGCACTTAAACTGCTTCCAGCACTTGGCTATTGTAAATTGTGCTGCTATGAACATTGGGGTTCATAAGTTCTTCTGAATTAGTGTTTCAGGATTCTTAGTGTATAAACCCAGCAATGGAATTGCTGAGTCAAAAGGTAATTCCACTTTTAGTTTCTTGAGGAAATTCCACACTGTTTTCCATAGCGGTTGCACCAGTCTGCAATCCCACCAACAGTGCACTAGGGTCCCTTTTACTTCATAACCTCTCCAACACTTGTTGTTTGTTGCTTTGTTTATGATGGCCATTCTGACTGGTGTGAAGTGGTATCTCATTGTGGTTTTAATTTGCATCTCTTTGATAGCTAGCGATATTGAGTAACCTTTCATATGTCTCTGGGCCCTCTGTATGTCCTCCTTGGGGAAGTGCCTGTTCAGTTTTTTGCCCATTTTTTATTGGATTGCTTGTTTTCCTTGAGTGGAGTTGTGAGTTCTCTATACATTTTGGAGATCAAACCCTTGTCTGATGTATCAGTCACAAAAATATTTTCTCATACAGTTAGTTCAATTTTCATTTGCTAATATTTTATTTAGCCATGCGATTTTATTTTATTTTGATGAGATCCCATTTGTTTATTCTTTCCTTTATGTCCCTTGCTCCAGGGGATATATCAGAGAAAATATTGATGGCTGAAATATATGAGATAGTGTTGCTTATGTTCTCCTCTAGGAGTTTATGGTATCACAACTTATGTTTAAGTTCTTTATTCATCTCGAGTTTACTTTTGTGTATGGTGTAAGTTAGTGGTTGAGTTCTTTTGTGTGTGTGTGTGTGTGTGTGTGTGTGTGTGTGTAGCTGTACAGATCTCCCATTACCATTTGTTGAAGAGGCTATTTTTATTCCATTTGATGCTTCTGCATCCTTTGTCAAATATTAATTGACCATAGAGACTTGGGATTATTTCCGGGCTCTGTATTCTGTTCCATTGATCTGTGTGTCTGTTCTTATGCCAGTACCAGACTGTTTTGATCACCATGGCCTTATAATATGGTTTGATATCAGATATTGTCATCCCTCCTAATTTTTTCTTCTTTCTCAAAATTGCTACAGCTCTTTGGGGTCATATATGGTTCCATATAAACTTTTGAAATGTGTGTTCTATATCTGTGAAATATATCATTGGTACTTTAATAAGGATTGTGTTGAATCTATAAATTGCTTTGGATAGTATGTACATGTTGATGATGACACTTCTTCCAATCCATGAACATAGTATATACTTCCATTTGTTTGTGTCTTCCTTCATTTCTTTCCTCAGTGTTGTGTGGTTTTCTGAGTAGAGGTCTTTTACTTCCTTGGTTAGGTTTATTCCTAGGTACTTTATTTTTCTTTTTGCTATAGCAAATGGGATTTTTTTCTGATTTCTATTTCTGATATTTAATTGTTGGTGTACAAAAATGCCCTCAATTTATGAACATTGATTTTGTATCCCGATGATTTCCCAATTCATTAATTAGGAATAGTAGTTTTTTTTTTTTTGTGGAGTCTGTAGGATTTCTTATGTACACAATTTTCTCATCTGCAAACAATAACAGTTTTACTTCCTCCTTTTCAGCTTTGATGCATTTTATTTCTTTCTCTTTTTCTTGGCTAAGTGCTGTGGCTAGCACTTCCAATACTATGTTGAATAGAAGTGGTGAAAGCAGATTTCCTTGTCTTGTTCCTGATCTTAGAGGAAAAGCTTTTTGTTTTTGTCCATTGAGTGTGATGTTGGCTGTAGGTGTCTCATATATGGCTTTTATTATTTTGAGGAGTGCTCCCTCTTTTCCCACTTGGCTGAGTGTTTTTATCACAAATGAGCCCTGCACCTTGTCAAATGCTTTTTGGCATCTATTTATATGATCATGTGATTTTTGTTTTCCCTTTTGTTTGGGTGATGCGTTATATTTATTCATTTTTGAATATTGTACCATCCTAGTATCTCTGGGATGAATACCAGTTGATCATGGTGTGTGATCTTTTTAATGTGTTGCTGTATGCACTTTGCCAATATTTTGTTGATAATTTTAACATATATGTCTATCAGAGATATTGGCCTGTTGTTTTCTATCTTTTTGTGTGTGTGCCATTATTTGGTTTTGGGATTAGGATTATGCTGGCTTCATAAAATGAGTTTGGGAGTCCCTCGTCTTCATGGATTCTTTGGAATACTCTGTGAAGAATAGGAGTTAGTTCTTCCTTACACGTTTTGTAAAATTTCCTGTGAAACCATCAGGTAGATGGATTTTGTGTGCCAGGAGTTTTTTGATTACTGCTTTGATTTCTTCAGCTGTTATTAGTCAGTTTAGGCTTTCTGCTTCTTCTCCATTGAGTTTTGGAAGATTATATTTTTCTATAAATTTGTCCATTTTACCTAGGTTTTCAAATTTCTTGGCATATAGTTCTTAGTAGTAATTTCTTACACTCCTTTGTATTTCTGTGGTATCAGCTGTAATCTCTCCTCTTTCATTTTTGGTAGTGTTTACTGGGCCCTCTCTCTTATTTTCTTGATCAGTCTCCTTAAAGGCTCATGGATTTTGTTTATCTTTTCAAAGAACCAGCTCCTGGATTAATTGATCCTTAGAATTGTGTTGTTAGTCTTGTATGTCTTTTAATTCTGCTCTGATCATTGTTATTTCCTTCCTTCTTCTTGCTCTGGGATGTCTTTGCTGCTGTACCTCCAGTTGCTGTAGATGTAAGGTTAGGTTATTTATTTGACATGTTTCTATCTTTTTTAGGTAAGCCTGTATCACTATGAACTTCCTTCTCAGGACTGCTTTCTTTGTGTCCCATACATTTGGGATTGTTGTGAGTTCATTTACATTTGTTGCCAGGAACCTTTTGATTTTTCCCTTGATCTCATTCTTAACCCATTCATTGTTCAATAGCATGCTATTCAATCTCTTTGAGTTTGAGCATTTTGAGGTTTTTTTTTTCCTTGAAGTTGGTTTCTAGTTTCTGTCCCTTGTTGTCTGAGAAGATGCTTTCTATGATTTCAATTTTCTTGAATTTGTTCAGGCTTGTTTTATGTCTTACCATGTGGTCTATCTGAAAATGTTCCATGTGCATTTGTGAAGAATGTGTATTTTTGCTTCTTTGGGATGAAAGGTTCTATGTATGAAAATTAAGTCAATTTAATCTAGGGCATTGCTCAGTGCCACAATACCCTTGTTGCTATTTTGATTGGAGAATCTATTCATTTTTAACAGTGGGGTATTAAAATTCCCTAGTGTAAGAGTGTTGCTATCTTTCCTGAAGTCCTCAAAAATTTGTCTTACATATTTGGATGCTCCTATGTTGGATGCATATTTGTTTATAATGTTTTTGTCTTCTTGATGGATTCCTCCTTTGAGTATTATGAAGTGACCTTCTGGGTCTCTTTTTATGGCCTTTGTTATGAAGTGTACTTTGTCAGGTATAAGTATTGCTTCCCCACCATTTTTTTCCTGTCTGCTTGAATGGAATATTTTTTGGCAGCCTTTCACTTCCAATCTGTCTAGGTCTTTTGTTCTGAGGTGCATCTCTTGTGGGCAGCATATATATAGGTCATATTTTCTTATCCATTCAGCTAATCTATGTCTTTTGATTGGAGCATTTAATCTATTTACATTTAAGGTTATTATTGAGAGGTACTTATTCATTGCTATTTTACTCCCTTTGTACTTTCCTTCCTTTCTTTCTCACTGTTTTTTCTTCCTCTTCTTAAAGCAGTCCCTTTAGCATATCTCACAATGCTATTTTTGTGGAGGTGTATTCTTTTAGTTTTCTTTTGTCTGAGAAACTCCTTATTGTGCCTTCTATTTAACTGAGAGCCTTACTGGATAGAGTAGTCTGGGTTGCAGGCCTTCGATTTTCATTACTTGGAATATTTCTTGCCATTCCCTTCTGGCTTGTAATGTTTCTGTTGAGAAGTCAGCTGCTAGCCTTATTGGGACTCCCTCCTATGTTATTTCCTGTTTTTCCCTTGTTGCCTTTAAGATTCTCTCTTTGTCTTTAAAATTTGCCATTTTAATTCTGATATGTCTTGGAGTTAGTCTCTGTAAGTTTTCTTGATTGGGACCCTCTCTGCTTCCCAGTATTGTGTAGGCATCTTCTCTCATCAAATTAGTTAAGTTTTCCATCATTACTTTTTCAAACAGGCTTTCTATCCCTTGCTCCTCTTCTTCTGGTAACTCTATTATATAGATATTGTTCCATTTCATGTTGTCCTGCATTTCCTGTAACCCCTCTTCATTCTTTTTCAGTCTTTTTTCCTTTTTCTTGGTCTTTTTGGGAGATTTTCTCTACTTTGTCCTCCAACTCACTGATTCAGTCCTCTGCTTCAATGAGTCTGCTTTTCATTTCTTCTACTGTGTTCTTTAATTGAGAAATTGTATTCTTCATTTCTTCTTGGCCCTTGTTGATTGTTTCTGTGTTCTGTTTATGCTGATACAGTTTGCAGTAAGTTCCACATAATTTCCCTGTAGTTTTTGGTAGTTCACACTGAGTTCCTTGAGCTTCCTTATAACCATTGTTTTGAACTCAATATCTGATAGTTGACCTGCATCTATTGCATTTGGTGTTCTTTCTGAGGATTCCTTCTTTCCTTTAAGTTGGGGGTTGTTTCTTTGTCTTCCCATTGCTTGTGAGACACTTCTTGTTTGCTTCTGTTTCTTAAATTGATCTGTTTTGACTTTCTGAGTTTTTGGTGTGAACTACTATGATGGGAGGCCTGTGAGAGACAGTAGTGCCGTGTCCTTGATACCTGAACTTAATGTTCTTGGGATGTTCATTATGCTTTTTAGGTTAGTTTTCTGTATGTAATTGGGTTTTGTTTGTTTTTGGGTCATTCTTTTGTGGGTTTTTCCCTGCCACCAGTTGACTGAGGATCATCTCTCCCACCACATCTTATGTGCTATTGCATAGGCACTGCCTGAACAAAACCACAGAGCCCAAGAAACAAACCCACATGTACAAATATAACTCCCCCCTCCCCAACCCCACTATCAATAACAAATGAACCAGTATTAATAAGGGTATAAGGAGATTAATACTATTATAAGAAAAGAGAGTGGGTACGAGATGACCTACTAAAAGAAAAATGATTTTGAGAGGGTTAGAAGAAGGAGAACTAATAAGAGTTGGAAGCTGGAGTAATGGAAGGAGAGAAGGTAAATTTTACCTTATGAATATGGAAAGGGAATGAAGAGTGTGAAATGGAGTATGAGAAGAAAAGCATATAATATTAGGTTTAAACAGAAATTAAAATAGTTTAAAATAAAATAAAGTGAGAGAGAGAAAGAAAAATGAAGGGAAATATTAAATAATTAATAAAAATATAGGAGCTAAATTAGAGAGAAAGATCCAATGGCATACTATCAATAACAAACAAGCTGAAATTCGTATAGGTGGTATGGGAATAAGAGGGAAAGAAGAAACAAAGAAAAATCTAGAGGTGTTTAGATGAATGGGAAGTGATTTTATATTGATAGAGAGAGAGGAACAACTAGACTAAGTGAGGGAAAAATTAAAATTTGGGATGTAAAGGAAAAGAAAAAAATGTAGGAAAAAAGGTCAGGATGAAAGAGAAATAGAAGAAAGACAAAAAAGAAAAAGAAAAAAAACAGGCTAAGATGGTATAATTAAAATTTGAGACAAAAAAAAAAGAGTAGGAGAGGGATCCAGTAAAATTTTGTATTTGAAATAAAGAATTTGTGAATCTCTAGAGCTAACCTTGAAATAACAATGCAACAACAACTATCCTACCCACAACCAACTAGCAGTTTTTTACAGGCATAGGGAGAACACAGGTATTTTAAGAGCTGGGAAAAAGGATGTGGAATGATCTTTTATAAGAAAATTCATTTTGAGTGTCTGGACAGGGGAGAAATAGTAAGAGTGTGGAATGGAAACAAGTTGTAGCTAGAGAGAAAAACAAATTTGAAGTGAGGATATTGCAAAGAAAGAGGAAGGTAAGATGCGCTAAGAGAAGGGAGGGGCAAAATATGTGAATTGAAATACACTATAGTATAAAATCTAGTGACATATTACATACAAATTTGCTGGACAAGAAATGAATGTTATAAAGCTATGCAGGAAAGAAAATATTGCAAATCATGAAGAAGACTACAATGGCTTTCACACCAGTATGTGTCAGATGTTGACCCCATCTGACCTTAGGCAGCCTGTTCAATCCTTCCATTGACCTGGTGTCATTGGGTGTCTCCTTTAATTGTTAATATGGTCCTTCTTGACTCAGCAATTAGGTTTAAGTGCCATCCTGTGGTGGGGGCTATTGTTTTCCCTCAGGAAGCAGCTGCTTGGAGGGGAGTAGTCTGCCTGAGCAGGATGATTGCTGCATATGGGGGTTGGCTAAGTATCAGATCCTGGGAGCTACTTTTTCAGTTTTCTCCCAAAACTCTTCATCCCTAGTCTTTCTTCAAGTCTCTCTAGTGTACTCTGCCCCACCTTTGCTAGTGATGTACTGTCTCTGGTTGTCTAATTCAGTTGTTTATCTGGTTACTAGGACTCAGCAGTCAGGCTTAAACACCAAAGGGCCAGGGTAGAGACGTTCCTGGGGTCGGAGTTATTGTTTCCCCTCAGGCTACTGCTGCTCAGAGGGGAGTGGTCTGCCTGAGCACAAAGGCTGCTGCTGTCTGGGGGATGACTCAGCACTGGGATTCCAGTGGATACTCTCTCAGTCCTCTCTCCAAGGCTTCCATCCCCAGTCTCTCCTCCAGCATCTCCAGCCCACTCTGACCCTGACTTTGCCTGAGCCCAGGTAAGTGGCTGCAAATGAAATTTTGTGTTTCGGCTCTTTAAATGACACTTGTGTCTCTGTCTGTCTGTCTCTGGCAGAGAGAAACTCTGCTACTTTGTCCACGGGTTGTTATCTGTGTACTTTTTTGGCTCTGGTGTTCTAGGCTGGGAATCTTCTTCAGGGGATCCAACCGCCTGCTAATTATCTCACCAGCACTGCCACCTGTGTGTGCCCAGCAGCCCTTTTGAGTCTCCACTGCACTCTTTACCAGACTGGTTGTGCCAAAGCTGGTTCTGTGTATCTTACCTCATTTGCTTCTCTCTGGCTACTGCTCAGTTGTTTGTTCTGGGTGGTTTCTCCTCAATTGAGCTGTAATTTCAGATTGGTCCTGGGAAGAGGTCATTGTGACTTCCATTCACTCCGCCATCTTCCTTCTCCCTGTGTCTTTTTTTTTTTAAGATTTTATTTATTTATTTTTAGAGAGAGAGGAAGGGAGGGAAAAAGAGAGGTAGAGAAACATCAATGTGTGATAGCCTGTAGCACACTCCATACTGGGGACCTGGCCCACAACCCAGGCATGTACCCTCTGACTGGGGATTGAACCAGCAGCCCAAAGGGCTGCAGGCCATCACTCAATCCACTGAGCAACATGAGCCAGGGCTGTGTGTGTCTTTTGAAGTGGGTCTTTTTTAGACAGCATGTGTATAATTTTTTTTTTTATCCATTCAGGCACCTTATGTCTTTTGATTGGAATATTCATTCTATTTACATTTAAAGTAATTATTTATAAATGTGTAGTGATCATCATTTTTAATTGTTTTTGTAGTTCTTTTCTGTTTCTTTCTAATTCTCTTGCTCTTTCTTTTGTACATTGAGAACTTTCTGTAGTGCTATGTTTGGATTCCTTTGTCTTTATTTAGTGTATCTATGTATATTTTTGGTTTGTGGTTTCAATGTACTTCATATATAGCAAGCTATGTTTATGCCAATCTATTTTAAGTTGATGGTCACTTAAGTTCAAACATATTCTAAAATAACTACAATTTTAACTTATTCACTCCAAGTTTCTGTTTTTGTAATTATTTTTTTACTTCTGTTTTGTATGTGTGTATGTGTGGGTATCCCTTAATTTATTGTAGTAATTACACATGATTTTACCTTTGTGTTTTAAACTTTGTACTAGCTTTATAATTAGTTGATTCTTTGCTTTTATTAAGTGTTTACCTTTTAAGTGAGATTTTTTCTGTTTTTATATTTTCTTTTTCAAATATTTTATTTTTTCTACTTAAAGATTACCTTTTAATTTCTTGTAATATTGGTTGAACTTTAGCTTTTTCTTACTGGGCAACTTTATCTCTCTTTTGATCCTAAATAAGAGGATTGCTAGGTAAAGTAACTTGGGTTGTAGGTTTTTGCCTTTTATCATTTTGAATATTTCATGTCTTCCCATCTGACCTAAATAATTTGGCAAAAAATCATAATTTGCTGATAGCCTCTTTGGAGTGCTTTTATATGTAACTAACTGCTTTTCTCTTGCTACTTTTAAAATTATCTTTGTCTTTTATCTTTAGCATTTTAATTATAATTTTTCATATTGTGGGCCTCTTTGGGTTTGTCTTGTTTGAGAATCTGCAATTCCTGGACTTGTAAATCTATTTCTTTAGCCAGGTAAGGGAAATTTTTAGTCATTGTATTTTTTTATTTTAATTTTCAACTATAATTAATATTTAATGTTATTTTATTTTTTGCTTTTTTACTTTTTTATTTTTATTTTAATGTTGTTCAAGAACAGTTGTCTCCATTTTCCCCATATCACTCCTCCCCACCACAGCCATCCCCACCTCCTACCCTCAAATCTAAGCCCCTTTGGCTTTGTCTCTGTGTCTTTTATACATATTCCTTGACAACCTTTCCCCAGGCTCAGGGGATTGAGCACCAACTTGTGAACCGAAAGGTCACCTGTTTGATTCCCAGTCAGGGCATATGCCTGGGTTGCAGGCCAGGTCTCCAGTTGGGGGAATGTGAGAGGCAACCAATCAATATCTCTCACCAACTGCTGCTTCTCTCCCCCTTCCCTCCTTTCCGCTCTCTCTAAAAGTAAATAAATAAAAAAATGATCAATATTTAATATTATTTTATATTAGTTTCATGTGTACAGAAGACAAATACTGTATGATTTCACTAGTATTTGGAATCTAAAGAACAAAATAAACAAACAAATAAAACAGAAACAAAGTCATACACGCAGAGAGCAAACTGACGGTTGCCACAGTGTATGGGGTTTGAGGGAATGGGTGAAACATTGAAGGGATTAAGAAGAACACATTGGTGCTCTAAAATATTCATGAGGATGTAAAGCTCAGCACAAGGAATATAGTCAATAATATTGTAATAACAATGTGTGGTACCAGGTGGGTACCTGAATTACTGGGGAATCTTTTTGTATATTATATAATCATCAGTCATTATTTATTCAAATGAGTTTCCAATCCCTTTCTCTCTCTGTTCTTGTTCTGGGACTCCTACAATGCAAACACTTGTAGTTGTCGCAGATGTGTCTTAAACTATCCTCATTTTTTAAAAAAATGGTTTTCTCTGTGCTGTTCAGGTTGTATATTTTCTGCATTCTTGTCTTCCAAATCACTGATGTGATCCTGTCTTCATCTAACTTGTGTTGACTTCATCTAATGTATCCTCCCTTTCAGTTAATATGTTTCATTTTGACACCTTCATTTTTAAGGTTTATATCTTATTTAATTTTTTTATATTTTTGTGGAAATCTCTCTGAGTTTATGTATTTTTCACCTATGTTCACTGAGCATCTGTATACCTAGTGTTTTCAACTCTGTGTTTGATATATTGCTTATCTCCATTTTTTTTAAGTTATTTTCCTGGAGTTTAGTCCAGATCTTTTATTTGGAACATGTTTCTTGGTCTTCTCACTTTGATTCCTTGTGTTTGTTTCCATGTATTAGTCAGAATTATTAAGTCTCCTGGTCTTGACAAAGTAGACTTAATACCAGGACTTATGTAGAAGGTGTCCTGTAGTTACCATGGCAGCAGTCTCTCAGATCTCCTGAGCCAGGTTATTCAGGAGTATCCCCTGTTTGCATCGTGTATGCCCTTCTGTTATAGTCAGGCCCTTATTGCTCCTGGTGGGCCTGTGAGTGTGGCTGACCCTCAGAATGACTGACTGTGAGGACTGACTGTGACCATATCAGATGAGGTATTGTGCAAGGCCTGATCCCACAGATTTGGAGTCACTTTAGTGGAGCTCTGATACCAGGTGAGTCCTCCCTTCAAGTATGTCATTTATGGAGCTGGTTGGGGTCTGGCAGGATCTGAAGATGGCCACTGTGTACATTTGTTCTGGAGAATTCTGGAAGTGCTCTAGTGTAGGCTAAGATTAGCTACTGCTGGTGTCAGACTTGGGGTTACTTGGTAGGAGCTACAAATTGATCTTTGATTGGTTGGCACTTTTGTTGAGCTTAGAGACACTTAGGAGAGGCTTTGCTGCAAACCAAGCCTAGCTCTCATTTGTACCTGCTTGGGATCCTTTGGTGGGCACTGTGAAGCTAAGGCCAGGAACCACTTGTGCTGTGCTTGTGGTCACTTGGAGTTTCATTACAGGCCAAGTGTGGCCACCACCTGTGCCAAGTGGGAGGACACTTGATGGGACTTATAGAGCAAGATCAGACCAGTCACTTGTTTTGTTTTGCTTGGATCCACTTGGCAGGAGCTACAATGTAGCTAATGAGGCCAACCCCTCATTTTTTGGTATTTGTGGACTTTTAAATGAGGCTGTATTATGAGCCAAAGTAGATGGCTAGTGTGCAGAATACTTGAAAGAGGTTCTGGCAGTGTGAGCAACATGGGTGTATGTGGGCATGATCTCAGGGAATCCCCAGGGATGGGGCAAACTCTTTTAGCCAAGTTAGGAGAGAGCACAGATTTGTCTCTAGCTGGGTGAGAGGTGAACACTACAAAAAAAAAAAAACCAAAACCCCCAAAACAATGATGATAATATGAATGCCTGCCAGAGCATTCATATCAGGAGAGACTTGCCCCAAACCCTGCCCCTCCAGACCTTACTCTGAATTTAATCAATTTATTTCCTCCCCATGTCTCTGGTATGATTTGGGCTGCTGCCCCTCTGCTGGAGCTTAGAATGAGTGAAGTCATGAGCATATGAATCTGTGCATAGGCCCTTTAAGAGCAGAACTTCGTATCTAGCAGCACTTCATCTTTCTCAGAGACAATCTCCACTGTTTTTTATAGCTAGATGTTATGGGGACTTCTCTTCCAGGCACTGGTGTCCCAGCCTGGAGGACCCAGGGTGAAGCTGGGACCCCTCACTCCTCAGGAGGGTACCTACACAGCCAAGATATCCCTCTCAATTCTTAATTGCCACACTGTAGGTGTGGGACCTGAGTGTTCTGCACCTCTGTCCCTCCTTCCTGTTTGATGTGTCTTGTTCTTTATATTCTTAGTTATCAGAATTCTGTTTAGCCAGTCTTTAGATGGTTCTCAGGGTTTGCTTTTCTATAATTTATTTGTTACAGTGATGTGACCATGTGAAATGTTGGGCACACACTTTACCTACTCCATCATTTTGATTGGAAGTCTACCAATATTTTCTTAAAAGATCCTGCTTCCAGAAAAAAATAATTACTCATAATTAAATAAAGTTTTTTTTTACTTACATAGTTATGAAAACATAAATAATGGGATTCAATATTTATTTTCTCTTTTTCTATTATGTAAACAACTAGTAGAGTTATGGGTCCATGTCTGACATCTTTTAATATACTTAGCTGTTTGCATTTTATCTTTGTCCACTAAGTGTCTTAGTCTTTTCTAATGGATAAATCAGTTTCAAGTTTTTGTTTGTTTTAGATAGAGGTTCTGTATAGTTCCATACCAACGATCAAGTCACTACAGGTTTCTGCACATATGTAAAAAAAAAAATATGTGATTAGGATGGTTGGTGATTCCACCAGATGTTTGCACTTCTATTTGCACTTCTTCCTTTCAGAAAAAACACTTCCTAATTTAAGCCATTCCCTGACCTTGCTCTCTCACCAACCCAAGCACACACCACAACACCCATCCAGGTGATATGTAAATACACATTTTGTTAACAAAAATGACTCCTTGGACAATGGAGTCAGAGAGCATACTGTTTCCATTTCTAATAGAATTAGAAGGTTATCCAACTATTCCTCTACCTCTGTGCAACAAAATGCCTTTCCAAAACACTTTTTTTAAAGTAGAAAAGGAAAGCAATAGGGGCCCTCCACTTTAAGTGTATATTCACAATACATTTTCTTTGCATCCCAGAGTCATGCCGATATCCTTGTTTTTACTGATGTGCCTTTGGCTAGACCTATTTTATTTTTCTTCTCACAGGCTTCATTTCATTTGGGCTGACTTCAGCTTAGGATGAGGATATTTTTGAGAAACTTTTTGCCACTTGTGCATTAGTATGAAATATGTTATCTCAAAATATGTAAAAATCTTTATTTTCTGAAGACAACTATACATTTTATCCAAAGTATTTGAATATTTTGGATATTTGTTTATTAGGGGTATTAGCAGCATAGTGGTTTTGTTGTTTCTCCTCTTTCTTACTCAAGTTTTATTATCTAATATGAAGTTAATATATTCACTCTTTATTTCACCTAAAGAAGAGAATTGCTATTAACTTTTTCCCATATTTTAACCATCTCCTATTTATACATTATTTTTAGTTGAAATGATACTATGTAGATACTTTTTATAATATTCTACTATCTACTTAACATTTCATGTTATTAAAAACTTGGAGTTACTATGTTACTAAAATACAAATTGTCACAAAGTGAATTTTCTAGAAATTTAGATATATAAATTACTATGCATACTACCACCTTCTTGAGGAAATAGCTGTTAGCATGTTAGTATATTCTCTTTCACTCTTTTAAATCATTTTCCTTTACACAGTTGCTTTATCTATCCTATCTACATAATATTTATGTTTTGTGTGTTGTAGAATTTTCCCATATTATTAGAATTTTTATTAACAATTTCTTTATAAGCATTTTTAATAACTGCATCATAGTATAACATAATTTAGTAAACTACTTTGAACTTAAATTTTTAATGGTGTTGTTTGCTTACAAGTAAACTTCCAGAGGATTTATTTCATTTGTAATGGATGGCCAAGTGGCCATGTGTAAAGGAAGGACAGCTGGAGATATGCTAAGGAGTGTGTGAGTCCATCCAACACACTGAACTGCTGCAGGAAACCAACCTGCCTTCCAAGAGTCCTCCTGCCAACAAGCCACAGAGCTTTGTAAGAGTGTCCAGAATTGCTCTATCCATTTTTAATTGCAGTTTTGTAATCTAAAATTATATTGTAAAACTGGAGGGATTGTCTTGGTCTGCAACACCTTAACAAGTTATCATGACGTGGAAAAAGAAAGTTTTAAATTAAAACTACTCCAGTTTTTTTTCCATGAAGACCAAAGACATTAACATGAGATTAGTTAAAGGTCAGCACTGACTTTGATTTGTTATAAACCCATAGGATGAATTTGGTGGATAGGGGGATTTATCTTGGATAGTGAAATTAGACATATATTAATACATTTTTACTGTAATTCTCCTTCAGAATGTTTTAATATTACAAGGCATCCACCACTGCTTTTATTGGCTATAAAACTTGTCATTTAGAAAAAGTTAATTATAGTAGATTTGCCAACTACTGGGGTGTTTTTATAGCTCTTTTGTCTGGGTATTTTTTTGTTTTCTCCTTCTCTTACTCCCTCTTTTCCTCCAAAATTCACTCACTCACTCACTCACTCACTCTCTCCCTCCCTCCCGTCCTTCCTTCTGATCAACTTTCTTCTCTTTTCCTTTATTTTGTTCAGGTTATTGGTGTAAAATCCTTCTTCTATTTAAAGCTAATTAGATTAAAGTATAAAAATTAATGCATAAATGTAGACTTCTGGTTAAGATAATAATTTGATACCACACAAGCATCCTCTTCTCTGTTTGCATTTAAATGACAAAAATATAAGAATAGAGAAAGATTGCAATAAGTATACAAAAAAAGTATAGGAAAAAGAAGAAAGAAAGACAGAAAGAAAGGAGGGAAAAGAGTAAAAGAAATGAAAGAAGGGAAGAGTGAAAGAAGTGAAAGAAGAAAGAAAGAGAAAGGAAGGGAGGGAGGGACAGATGGAGGGAGGAAAGAAGTAAGGGAGGAAAAATAAAAACAGAAAGGAGGGCTGGGTGGGTGGGCTGGTATGGGAGTAAAAGATAGAAAATTGTACTTGAACAACAATTAAAATAATATTTAACAAAAACAAATATTCATATAAAAAGAAACGAATGTGGAATTCAAGTGAACCCTAACCAAGGTGAAAATCAGCCAGCCTGATTTGTATAAAGGAAAAGCTTATGTAGGACTTGAGGACAGAAACTCACAAACATCCACAATATAAAAGAGAGAGAGGTGGCAATGACTCTAGGTTAGGGAAGGCCAGACGGGAACTTCTAACTTTACACTTGCCATGCTCAGAACTGTAGACTGCTGCTCTCAGCCTGACCTATACTTTGCCAGGATGGTGTCCTAACTAAAGCAAGAACATTAAGACAGTGAGCTCCATTTAAGAGCAGTTGTTTAAAATTAGAGAAGGCGAGCAATACCCCAACTATGTTTGAGCTATTGCCAGAAATATCATTACAAAAAACAAATTTAAAGCGTCTTTCCTTTAGTCAAAACTTTAGGAAGTAGCAGCTCTGCCTTTCATTTGGCAAGGGAGGGCTGTTGACTGATGTGGGAGAATTACTATAGGTTCTGCCTGCTAGGAAATCACACCAGTCATTTCTACTGGTCCCCACAATGTGCCTAGCTGGCTTTTCTCTCTGATTCAACCTCATCCATCATTTATACATATTCAAATTTCAAACCAATATTTATAATATCTTAACAAGCACTAACTGTTTTAGTCCTATAAATTTCTACTAATTTAGTCAATCCTTTGCTGATCATCTAAAAGGAGCCTCAGCTCATGTCAAAAACTAAGGAAGCCATGTCCAGAAAGAATTTCTCAAGATTTCTACTGATTAAGCTTTCTCCACTCTCCCACTCAAAGCCTAGTTGTGTCTTACTTATCCCTGGCCCCTTAGTTTTGATATCTCTGCCTCCTGGAAGATTTCCCTGACCCCTGACACTTGGTCTTGTTAGGTTCATCTATATAGTGCTGCTAAATACCTTTAACTTACCTCTGATAATCTCCTTGAAAATATTGTGTAGTATGTGTGCTCTGAGGTTTCTGAAGGCAGAGTGGGTGTATTTGTCAAGACCCTCACTGTTTACACAGAACCTGGCATATGGTGGCTGTACAATTAGTATAGCTGAACAAATATATACAACAAATTGTATCAAGAATAGAGATTGCAAGAAGGGCATAAGGGGGATAAACGGTAATGGAGAAAAATACAATTAAAAAGTTTATCTACAACTTTCCCTTTTTTATTAAAGTTGTTGTTCAAGTACAGTTGTCTCCATTTTTCCCCCACCACTCCCCAATGTGAACCACTCTCAATCCTACCTTTTTGGCTTTGTCCATATGTCCTTTATCTATGTTCCTAGGCAACCCTTCTCTTATTTTCCCCCCTTATCCCTTTTCTGCCATCCCTGTAAGCAAAATATAGCCAGACATACTTTTTTCCCTTTTATCCCCAGAAGACTCCATCCTCCAGAATTCAAAGAAAAGAGCTGAACACTTCTCACAGTAGGCCTATCTGAAAAGCTGCTTTTAGAAATTCCAGTGTACATTCACACACTATTATATGTTATTTCAAGCTGGTGTGATAAGAAAACTATCAATCTATGAATAAGAACTATTTCTTTACTTGGATTCTTGTTCATGTTCCTGTATATTTATGTATTATGACAAAAGCAGCATTCTTAAGATTTCTTAGATTGTTTTGATAAGATATGACAACTTTTCCCAGCATTTCTTATTAAGAGAATCTTTAACAGGCTCTTTAAATTCATGCATGCTACCTTATATTTATATGTGATGTAAAGTATATTGGGATTCTTTTTTAAAAAAGATTTTCTTAATATAATATTTAAATAATGAAAATATTTCTTTTATGTAATGCTATTTGTGCAAGTAAACTAGTTTAAATGTTTATGCATGGAAACACACCAATTCTTTAGTTTCTCTTAAGTAATAATTATCAAAGATTATTATGTATAGGGCACAGGTTATTTGTTTAACCATATATCTTTAATTTAAAATATCTCTTCCTTTAAGAGTGTTAATTACAAGAGCCACTTTTATTTTTTGTTTTTCAGGTACAGTTTGCATTCAATATTATTCTGTATTAGTTCAGGTGTACACAATAGCAGTTAGAAAATTATATACTTTATAAAGTTTTCCTCTGGTATGTTTATTACCTACCAGAAATCTTATATTATTATTAAAATATTAATGACTATATTTCTTATGTTGTAATTTACATCCCTGTGACTACTCTGTAACTTCACATTTGTACTTCTTGATTTCTTCATCTTTTTACCCAGTTCCCCAACACCCATACTCTCTTCTGGCAACCATCAGTCTGTTCTCTGTATCTATGAGTGAATTTCTGTTTTGTTTGTTCATTTATATTGTTCTTTAGATTTCGCATATAATGAAATAATATGATTATTTGTCTTTTTCTGACTGACTTATTTCACTTAGCATAATACTCTCTAGGTACCTTCATGCTGTTGCAAAAGGTAAGATTTAATTCTTTTTTTGCAAAAGTTAAGATATCACTATTTTTTTATGGTTGAGTAATATTCCATTGTGTATATGCACCACCACTTTTTCAGCCACTTATTGATGGGCATTAGGGTTGATTCCATATTTTGTCTATTGTAAACAAAATGGTGATGCACATAGGGGTACATATATTCTTTCAAAATACTGTTTTGGATTTTTTTTTTGTATATATAACCAGAAGTAGATTCACTTGTTCATAATACATTTTCATTTTTAATTTTTTGAGGAACCTCAGTTCTGTTTTCCATAATGGCTGCGCCAATCTGTATCCCCACCAACAGTATACAAGGGTTTCCTTTTCTCCACATTCTCACCAACAATTATTATTTGTTGATTTATTGATGATAGCCATTCTCACAGGTGTGAGGTGACGTCTCATTTAGGTTTTGATTTGCATCCATCTCTCTGGTGATCAATGATTTTGAGCATCTTTTCATATGTCTATTGACCATCTCTGTGTCCTCTTTGAATAAGCATCCAGGTTTTCGACACACTTGTTAATTGAGTTATTTGGTGTTCTGGGTGTTGAGTTGTGTGAGTTTTTTTAAAATAAATTTTGGGGTTAAATAAATAACCCCTTTTTGGATGTATCATTCGTGAATTTTTTCTCCCATTTAGTAGGTTGTCTGTTTTGTTGATAGTTTCCTTGCTGTGCAAACCACTTTTAGTTTGATGTATTATTTTTCTTTGTTTCCTTTCCCAAGCAGATATGTCACAAAATATATTGCTAAGAGAAATACCAGTGATTTTACTGCCTATGTTTTCTGCTAGGAATTTTATGGTTTAAGGTCCTGCATTTAAGTCTTTAATCCATTTTAGTTTATTCTTGTATATGATATTAGACAGTGTTCTAGTTTTATTTTTTTCACATATCTATCCAATTTTCCTAACACCATTTTTTGAGTAAATTATCTTTACTGCATTGTATGTTCTTACGTCTTTTGTCATATGTTAATTGACCATATAGGCATGTATTTATTCCTGGGCTCTCTATTCCTGGGCTCCACTGACCTATCTTTGTTTTTATGCCAGTACCATGCTATTTTGACAACAGCATAGTTATACTATGCTGTTTTAATAGTTTGTCTATTAAATAGTAGTGTGATAACTCTCACTTTGTTTTTCAAGATTGGTGTTGCTAATTGAGGTTTTTGGTGTTTCTGTAGAAATTTTATGGACTTTTTGTTCTAGTTCTATGAAAAACACCATTGATATTTTGATAGGAATTGCACTGAATTGCACTGGTATTTTGGGTAGTATGGAAGTTTTAATGATATTAATTCTTTCTAACCATGAACATAGTATGTGCTTCCACTTATTTGTATCTTCTTCAATTTCTTTCTTCAATGTCTGATAATTTTCTGCACACAGGTCTTTTACCTCCTTGATTAAATATATTCCTAGGTATTTTTTATGTAGTTAAATAGGATTGTTTACTTAGTTTAACCTTCTGATAGTTCATTATTGGTGTATAAACATGCAAACAATTTCTGAATATTAACTTGTAGTCTGCTACATTATTGAATTCACTTATAAGTTCTTGTACTTTTTAGGTGGAATTTTAAGCTTCTCTATAAACAGTACCATGTCATATGCAGATAATGACAGTTTTACTTCTTCCTTCTTAATTTTATTGCCTTTTATCTCTTGTCTGATTTTTGTGATTAGCACTTCCAGTACTATGTTGAATAAGAGCGGTGATAGTGAACATCCATGTCTTGTTCCTGATCTTACAGAAAATGCTTTTAGTTTTTATCTGTTAAGTATGATGAGGGTTGTGTGTTTGTCATATGGTTTTTAGTATGTTGACATATTTTTGCTTTAGTCTCACTTTGCTGATAAGTTTTATAATATATGGTGTTGAATTTTTTCTAATGCTTTTCTCTGTCTATTAATTTGATCATATGATTTCTATACTTAATTTTGTTTATGTGATATGACACATTAATTGATTGGTGTATGTTGAAACAATCTTGCATCCCAGAAATAAATTCCACTTGATCATAGTATGTGATACTTTTAAAGTATTGCTGAATTTGGTTTGCTAATATTTTGTTCACTGTTTATGCGTTTATGTTCATCAGGGATACTGACCTATAATTTTTTCTTCATAGTTTCTTTATCTAGTTTTGGACTTCTTAGAAAAGTTTGAGAATGACAGGTGTTAGTTCTATTTTGAGTGTTTGGTGCAATTCATCTGTTCTGGAATTCATTACATCCTGGAATTTTGTTTGTTATAAGTTGTTTGTTTGTTACTGTTTTGAGTACTGCTTCAATATTGTTGGACGCAACTGACCTATTCATATTTTCTGATTCCTTTGATTATTTTAGGGAGCTCGTATGTTCCTTGGAATGTATTGATTTCTTCTAGAATGTACAATTTGTTAGCATATAATTGTTCAAAATATTTTTCTAGTCCTTTGTATTTCTATAATATCATTTGTCCCTTCTTTTTCATTTCAGATTTATTTTTGGGGTCTTCTCTCTTTTTTTTTGATGATTTTTGTTAAGAGTTTATATTTTCAAAGAACCAGTTTTTGGTTTTATTGATCTTTTGTATTGTTTTCTTAGATTTTATTTTATTTCCACTCATATTATGTCCTTCCTTCCACCCACTTTGGCTTTTGTATGCTGTGCCTTTTAGTTTCTTTAGGTGAAAAGTGAGATTGTGAATTTAAGTTTGTACTTGTTTCTTGGGGTAGGCCTCTATTGTTATGATGTTCCTCTTAGAACTGCTTTTGCTGTGTCTCATATTTTGGATTGTTGTGATTTTATTTTCATTTGACTAAAGGTATCTTTTGATTTCTTCTTTGATTTCATTGTTAATCCATTTATTGTTTACTGACATATTATTTAACTTCCATGTACATGTTTTTATGATTTTTAGTTTTGTTTTCTTATAATTGGTTTCCAGTTTCATACCATTATGATCAGAGAAGATGCTTGATATGATTGCAATCTTTTTAAATTTATTGAGGCTTGATTTGTGGACTACCATTTTGTCTATTATGAAAAACATTTTATGTGAAAATGAAAAAATATATATATATCCTGCAGTCTTAAGATGTGATGCTCTGAAAATTTCTATTAAAGCCACCTGGTGTAATATGTCATTTAAGACCACTGTTTCCCAGCCTGGTACTGGCATAAGAACAGACACAGATCAGTGGAACAGAATAGACAGCCCAGAAATAAACCCAAGTCTCTATGGTCAATTAATATTCGACATAGGGGGCAGAAACATAAAATGGAGTAAAAATAGCCTTTTCAACAAATGGTTATGGGAGATCTGGACAGCTACATGCAAAAAACATAAAACTTGATCACCAACTTACACCATACACAAAAATAAATTCAAGGTGGATAATAGACTTAAATATAAGACATGACACCATAAAACCTCTAGAGAATATAGGCAGTAAAATCTCAGATATTTCATAAAACAATACTTTCACCAATATGTCTCCTAGAGAAAGGGACATAAAGGAAAGAACAAACAAGTGGGACCTCATCAAATTAAAAAAAAACTTCTGCATGGCTAAAGAAAATAGCATTAAAATGAAAGAAGAACCACCCACATGGGAAAACATATTTGCCAATAATATCTCACACAAGGGTTTGATCTCCAAAATAGATAAAGAACTCACATGACTCCACTCCAGGAATACAAATGTCTCAAATGAAAAATGAGCAAAGGACTTGAACAGACACTTCTCCAGCAAGGACATACAGAGAGCCCAGAGACATATGAAAAGATGTTCAGTATCACTAGCCATCAGAGAGATGCAAATTGAAACCAAAATGAGATACCACTTCACACAGCGAGTGTGGTTATCATAAACAAATGAACAGACAAGAGTTGGAGAGGATGTACAGAAAAGAGAACCCTAGCACACTGTTGGTGGGAATGCAGACTGGTGCAGCCACTGTGGAAAAGAGTATGCAATTTCATCAAAAATTAAAAATGGAAGTGCATTTTGATCCAGAAATTCCACTGTTGGTATTATGTAATAAAAACCTTGAAACACCAATTCAAAAGAACCTATGCATCCCAATGTCCATAGCAGCACAATTTACAATACCAAGTGCTGGAAGCAACCTAAGTGCCCATCAATAAATTAATGGGTCAAGAAACTATGGTACATTTACATGATGGAATACTACACAACAGAAAGAAAGGAGCTACTACCCTTTGTGACAGCATGGGTGGAACTGGAGAGTATTATGCTAAGTGAAATAAGCCAGGTAGTGAAAGACAAATACTATAGGATCTCATCTTTAACTGGAACCTAATCAACAAAACAAACAAGCTAGCAAAATATAACCAGAGACATTGAAATAAAGAACAAACTGACATTAACCCAGAGGGGAGATTTGAGGGAATAATGGGTCGGAGGAAGGGAAGGGATTTCAGGAACACCTGTGAAGCACATATGGACACAACCAAGGGGGGGGGTGGGATCAGGTGTTGGAGGTGGGGATGGCAGGTGAGGGAGGGAGTGGTGAAGGTAAAATGGAGACAACTGTACTTGAACAACAATAAAAAAAGTAAAAATATATATATAATAAAAATTTAAACAAAACAAAAACTAAATAAAAAGACCTCTGTTTCCTGGTTGATTTTCCATCTGGAAGGTCTAAAGCCCTCTACTATTATTGTATTACTATTAATATCTCCTTTTATATCTATCAATATTTAGTTTATATATTTAGGTGCTACCATGTTGGGTGCATAAATATTTGCAAAGGTTATATTCTCTTGTTGGATTAATCCCTTCATCATTATTCAATGACCTTTTTTGTCTCTTTTTGTAGGTCTTGTTTTACAGTCTGTTTTGTCTGATATAATTATTGCTGCCTGACATTCTTTTTTCATTTTTATTTGCATGAAATATCCTTTTCCATTCTTTTACTTTCATCCTGCATGTATCTTTCATTTGACGTGGGTCTCTTGCAGACAGTGTATCTATGGGTCTTGTTTTCTTATCCACTCAGTCTTTTGATTGGAGATTTAATACATTTACTTTTAAAGTGATTATGATGTGTGCATATTTGATGTCATTTTATTCTTTATAATCATGTTCCTTTCTCTTTTTTAAATTCTTTTTCTTATAATACAATTCCTCTTAACAATTTTTGTACTACTGGTTTTTTGGTAATGAACTTCTTTAGATTTTTCTTTGTCTGAGAAGCCCTTTATTTGTATTTCAAGTTTAAATGCTATCTTTGCTGAGTAGTGTACTCTTGGTTGTAGGTTCTTGTTTATTATTACTTCAAATATTTCCTGTCAATACCTTCTGGCCTGAAAGTTTCTGTTGAGAAATCACCTGATGGCCTTGTGGGAGTCCCCTTGTAGGTAATTGTCTTTCTCTTGTTGCTTTTAAGGTTCTTTCTTTGTATTTAACCTTTTATGCTTTCTCTTTAAAAATTTTAATAGACTACTGAGTTACATTGTCATACCATAGGATAAGTTTCCAGTAAGGCTTTTGGTAAATTTTGAAAATTGCTTTCTAGAAAGGTTACCTAAATTCACACTTCCTTCAGGAGTATGTAAGACTGCTCATAAAATTCAGTCTCTCTGGTATTAAAATTCATTTTTTAAATATATATTTCAATATGATGAGTGAAAAATCAATATTACTCTCATTTGCATCTCTGATTATTTGTGAAGTTGATCTTGACACATTTTTTTGGCTTCAGTAAATTACTCATATTGAGTGGTCACTTCCTTACTGAGGCAATTAAAAATATATTTTTACTGTTGTTCAATTATAGTTTTCCCCCTTTCCCTCCCACCATTCTCCCCCAGCCTCACTCACCCCCACCTCCCACACTCAATCCTACCCCCGTATTATCTTTGTCCATGGATCCTTTATACATGTTCCTTGGTGACCCTTCCCCTTCTTTCCCCCATTATCCACCCCCCACCCTTCATCTCTGGTTACTGTTAGTTTGTTCTTTATTTCAATGTGTCTGTATTTAACCTTTTCAGTTTAATTATGATGTGTCTTGGTGTAGGTCTCTTTTGCTTCATCTTATTCTGGACTCTTCTGAACTTCTTGGACTTAAGTGTCTTTTTCCTTCACCAGGTTTGGAAAGATTTCAGTCATTATTTTTTTAAATAAGTTCTCAATCTCTTGCTCTTTCTCTCCCTCCTCCTTCTGGTATCTCTATGTCTCAATATTATTATGCTTACTGTTGTCCCAGAGATCCCTTAGACTTCCCTCATCTTTAAAAGTTCTTTTATCTTTTTGCTGCTCTGCTTCGGTGTTTTCTGCTATCTTGTCTTCTGATGTACTAATTCAGTTCTCTGCTTTATCTAATCTGAAGTTGATTTTTTCTAGTATATTCTTCATTTCAGATGTTACATCCCTCATTCATTACTGGTTCTTTTGTATGGTTTCTGTGTTTTCTTTTATGTTTACTATCTCTTTGTCTAAGTTCTCCATTCTTTACCTCAGTTCTTTAAGCATCCTCATGACCATTGTTTTGAACTCTGTGTCTGGTAACTTGGTTGCCTCCATTTCATTTAGTTCTTTTCTAGAGGATCTCTTCTGTTTGTTTGGGTCATGTTTTTTTTTTTTTGTCTCCCCATTTTAGCTGCCTTTCTGTATTTTATTTATTTATTGGTATTAAGTTGATGTCCTGTGTCTCTCTATCTTGTTATGGTGGCTTTATGTAGTAGTTGTCTTGTGGGACTCAGTGGCACAATCTCCCTTGTCATTTGAGTTAGGTGCTCCAGGGAGTTCCCTTGTATACATTATGTGAGTCCTCCTCTTATAGTTGAGTCTTGATTGCTTTTGGCCTATCTGTGGCTGACCCTCAGCCTAGTTGATTGTGAGGATTGACCTTGATCACAGTGTATGAGCTGCTGTTCAGCAGCTTCCCCCCAAAAAAGGTGGCATTGGCCCCAGAAGGTTCTGATATGTGCTGCAATCTCCCTTTGGGTGTGCCACCTATGGAGCTAATTGAATTGTGCTCTGGTGTTGTCTGAAGCCCATCACCATGTATGTTGGTTCTGGCATTGCTTGGGAGAGACCCTGGTGCAATTCAATGTCAGATACTGCCTGTAATCGGCCTTGGGCTACCTGTAGGGAGCTACCAAGTGACCCATAGTTTGTGGGTCCCTTTGCTGGATCTGGATGCATGTGGCAGTTGCCAAACTGGGTACCAAGGTCAGCTTCCACCAGCTCTGAGCCCTGTAACAGGTCAGTAAAAGACCCAAATCACCCAATATCTGCTTCTACCTGCTGGTTGCCTATTAGTCTTTGTCCCTGAGAGAGCCTCTGACAATTTGATATTGTATGATAGGTTCTTAGTGAGGTAGGGGGGAGTGGTGTTCACCAAGTTGATATAGATTAAAATTTGGTGCCCATGCTGTGTCTGAGGCCACTCAACAAACATCTTAGGAATCACTGACACCAGTCGCCACCTGCCTGAGATTTTTGGGCCTTTGTGGTGAGACATGGTTTCAGGCAGTTGTCAGAATGAAGCCAGCAAAGTTCACCCTGCTAAAATAGACTTTTGTTTGGCTAGGTGGAAGGAGGACTAGGCATAGGAACTTATAGGTGCATGCTCAGGTACATGAAAGAAAATGACTCTACCCACCAGCCCAACAACTTAGTCTCTTCCTCTGTGATTCTGGCACTGTTTGAGCCTGCCCAAACCTCTTTGAGAGCTTTTTTTTTAAGAGATTTTATTTATTTATTTTTAGAAAGAGGGGAAGAGAGAGAAAAAGGGAGAAAAACATTAATGTGTGGTTGCTTGTCATGCGCTCCCTACTGGGGACCTGGCCTGTAACCCAGGCATCTGCCCTACACTGGAAATGAAATTGGCGACCTTTTGCTTCACAGTCCAGCACTCAGTCCAAAGAGCCACATGAGCCAGAGTTTGAGAGCTTTTTAATGAGGGTTGTGCCTCTGATATGGCAAGAATCTGCCTGAAACCTGTCCACCAGGAGTGATTTCTGCAGGAGAGTGTCTGCTATTGCCACTCCCAAGGCTGATGTTGTATGGAGGGGGATGCTTGACTCAGGAAAGATGGTATCTTTTGGTAGTGTGGAGAAAGACCCATCACAGGGATACTTGCTTCTTCTCCCCACAGCCACACCACTCAATTTCTCCTTTTATGACTCCAGACCACTCTGAACTGTCATCTCTCTGCCAAGCCATGGCTGAAATTCTGTACACTGGCCCTTCAAGAGAGCTGTCCTCCTTCTCACCAGAGCAGGTGGAATCTCCACTGAAATTTATAGCTAGATATTATGTGGAATTTTCTTTCTGGCTCTGGTGCTCCAGGCTAGGGAGTCTGGTTTGGAGCTGATGCCCTTTGCTCTTGTGGAGGTAACTTCCTCAGTAGGGATATCCCTCTGGGTTCTCTCCCACCACAAGTGGTTTGAACGAATCAACCCCTTTAGCATCTCCACCCTTCTTATTAGCCTTGATAAGGGTTCATCTGTAATCCTTTCTTATAAGACTTTTATTCATCTAATAGTGTTCAGATGGTTATTTAGGTTGATTGGTTTGTACTTTAGCTGCTACTCTGATACATTTCAGGAAGCAGGCAAGTGTAATTTCCATCTACTCTGCTGCCATCTTTAATTTCTCTCTCAAAAGCCTTTTTGATGTCAGCAAAAAAAAAAGTTCTGATGACCTAATCTAACGATTTAGTACCTCAATTCTTGTGACCTGCATAAAACAACATAAGTCATTAAACAAAAATGTGTGGCTCTATCAAGGGTAAAATTTTGTGTATAAGACTACAGAGCAGCCAGTCTTGTGTGCCTCATCTCAGCCTCATGACTGACAACCTTGGTAATCTTAGCTAGGAAAATGGGCAAAAAAGCTTCTTATTGTGGCCATTGCAGGCTGTTTTTGAACAATGTAATTCAGGGAGGAAATAGAAAAAGTGCTCTCTATACCTAATAAATATTAAAATCTATAGGGTAAATTGAGATAAAGAAAGAATATATAGAACTTCAGATGACTGACTTAGTCTTGCCCCTCCCTTCCCCACCCTTACCATCTTTTTCATCTCTCATCCATCTTACCATCATTGAATGTGATGATGGGTTCCCTACCATCCCATTCTCCTATAGCATCCAGATGGACCATGAGCACAAAATTCCACTGGACCCATGATGTATGGGTGTTTGATGGGGCTCATTGTGAGGACGAGATAAGTGTATTATTTGGAGGCATTGGCAGCCCTGAGAAGCCATGCTTTCTGCTCAAAACAGAAAGAAGCAGCAGTGTTCTAAGACACAAACAACAAAGAAATCTCACATTCCTTCTTACTCATGGTACTTTACTGTAGTAGCCAATCACACTGCAAATGATGACACAGAGAAAAGGGAAATTAGAGCAACCTATGTATCTTTTTCTTTCTGGACCTCCTTACTATTCATCAGTAAGCTAAAGGTAGAGAGTACTGGTGAAATTTGCACATAAAAATAAATAAATAAAAGTAGTTGAGTTAATTTTGTGCAGAAATTTTACTTTTCTGGTAAAAGTGAAATATAGCTCTGGCCAGGTGCGTCAGTTGTTTGGAATGTTGTCCCATGTACCAAATAACTGGGTTGCCAGTTTGATCCCCAGTTGAGGTGTGTATAGGAGGCGACCGAACAGTATTTCTCCCTCTCTCTCTCTCCCTTTCTCTCTCTAAGAATACCCTTGGGTGAGGATTTAAATGAAAGAATGAAATGCATATGCATATGTGAGAGATGGAATGGTATAATTTTGGTGATTTTGACTAGGAGTTAAATGATCCTATACTTGTATCTAACACTTACATTACACAATGGTAAAATTTATGCTAATAATAAAAGGTTTAAATTTCCCTTACTTTTGAACATTAAGTAGCAAATAAAAATAACACAGCAAGTTGAGAGAGACTGCAAAAAAAGAAAAGGTTTCATATTTTAGTAGTTTTAATGATTACTCCTCCCTGTTTTTTGAACATTCCCATTTTTACTGAGTCCTGCAAATTATGCAGCTGGTCCTGCTTGACAGTGAAGTTGAAAAAAGAGTCAGAGCTCTGCTATGCTAGGCCCAGAGGTGGGCTATATAACATACCAGCATTTTGTATCACTTTGGAGAATTCTAAGCACCACTGTGCTGTTGTCTTCATTTGTAGCCTTGATTTCTCAGGAGCTTGTGGGCTCTTTATCTCTTAGCTTGGAGAGGCCATACTTATTTTGATGCTGGGACACTTTCTCTATTCTGAGTTCCAGTTGTAATTTGGCAACTTCCAAAGGGACATAGAGATCCTAATTTCCCCTCTCCCTCCTTTCCTTCTCTCTCTCTCTCCCCCTTTCACTAAGTATATATTGAGAGTGTATGATATGCCAACTACTGTCCTATGTGACCTATTATGGGCTAAAGTATATCCTCTCAAAGTTCATATGCTGAAGCCATAATACCCTATGTGTTGACATCTGGAGGTGAGGTCTTTTGGTAAGTGACATACAGAGTGACCATACTTTCTATACTCAAAACCAAAGCACAAATTCAAAAAGATGCAAACGTTCACAAAGTCTTTGACATTTTGTGTGTGATTTGGGGCATCACTTTTCTATTTGTATATCAGTTCATCATTTTAAATGTATGTAGCAACAGCTCTATTTAAAATGAGTGATAATACAAATGAAGCCCCTAACATGTGCCTCCCCAAGAAATGTTCAATAGGTAATAGAAAATTTTAATATCATGAGTTGGACAGGACAGAATTTTTGAAATCTAAACTGCCTCTTAACAACCTGGGAGCTGTATTATGTGCTTTTTGGTTATAGCATCAAGCTTTTGTTAGATATCATATACTATATTTCATTGTTATTGATTTCAAAATTCTTCTGGTTTAATACAGATATAAGACATATATTCTCTTTAAGAAAATAAATTTGGAATACATGGATGCTGCAAATCCAATTTTAAATAAAAACATTAAATAACAATCAGCCCCATCACTAAAACTTGAATTCACATTGCACTCAAAATGACTATTCTAGGGTGTACTAAATATCTAATACCAATAAGCCAGGTTAATTTCATAGGGTGAAACACTTAGGTTATTGAAAGAGCAAAAATGAACTCCCCTCCAAACTTGTGTTTTTTAGTGACCATCTGCCTAACCATAGTCAAATTATTATGAAGGTGACTCTTTTCAAATAGAAACATTCTGCTGAGCTCAGTGATGCTTATCAGACACTGTGAGAACTACCCAATGTATTTCTCAGGGGCTTTATGTGTCCAATACAAGCCCTCTGGTTCTCCTAACTGAACCTTTAATGATCCAGTCACCTAGTAATTCAACAAATATTGATGAAATACCCATCATGTGCTAGGCACTATTCTAGGTCTTGGGGTAGAACATTTCATTATCATTACAAAAGTAGTGCCTAACTTCTGAAACTGTATTATTTGATCAATCTGGGAAACCACAAAACTAATTTCCATTACAAATATGGGTAACACATAAAATCCAAGAACTGAACCAAATTTATACTCTAAGATATTGTTTTATAGTATTTTATGCAGATATCTGGAACATTTTTCACGTACTTTCCAGCCTAGCAAACTGTCAAAAAACATCTTTTCTTTAATCATATCCAATTATCCACTCCTCCCTTATGAAACTTACCACATTGTTTTTATTGGAATAAAAGTGACTTAGGAACTATATACTGAGTGCCCCCTACCTAAGGAGGTATTCTTTAAGTGTTTTAAGAGTTAAATGAATTAAGAGTTAATAGAAAAGTAACAATTTAATGAAAGAGTTTGCTTGATGTTGAGATATGTATTATGTTCTCAGGTAATTTCAAATACTTGAACATATACAATCAAGCACGCTGTCTCTGAGCATACTGCTCGGTAGCCTACACCCAGCCTTTCAATATGGAAAAGTGGAAACAAAAGAGATCAGATAGAGGTCTGCAAAAGATACTTCTAAATTTATGAAAGTTAAGTTAGATATACTGAAAAAAATAAAATGGATATTGTGTTTTAAAACAAAGCTTAAAAATGCCTAACGATGAAAATTTAGATTGTAAACAATCTATTTAATCATTTAAGCAAAGGTTGAAAATGAAATTCTTTGATCAAATTCAGCTTGCAGAGGAGTTTAAAATAAAAAATGGATCTGCCTTCTGACCCAGCAATCCCACTTCTGGGAATATATCCGAAGATATGGAAGTAGCCCAAATGTCCATCAGTAGACAAGTGCATAAAACAACTATGGGTCATTTACACAATAGTGAGTGTTGAGTGTAAAGGACAAAACACTGATTTAAAAGCCTAATGGTTTTATTAACATTTTAAAAGTTCAATGAATGATAGCTTTTAACATCCAGATATTTTGCCTTTTTATAAGGAAGGGATTTATGTGTATGTCCTCTCTTTTCAAATTCTGTTCTAAACCAAACCACAGAACTTTCTTCATTCTATTAAGCTACAGTTTCATCTTAATAGTTTTAAGTGATCTATTAAATAAGAAACTTGTGATAAGATTTTGCTTTGCTAGTTAGAGAGATGGTACAAACTAGGGGAAGTGAGAGGCCAAATTCAACAGGAGTGAATCATGGAACACATTCCGGGTTACACACCATGAATGGCACCTAAATGAAGACCAGCGGAGGCACACCTGCAGGTTAATGGATGTCAGAGAGGAGCCCAGGTAGCAGCACACTGTTCAAACCATGAGGTGCTAATCTTGTGCTTGTGTTGTACCCTTATCTCTTCTTGCTTTCTCACCAGCCCAGGGGTTGTTACTCCCAGTTCCTCTTTCTATGGAGAAATACCAACATTGAACCTGTAGTCTTTGAGCTACTCATGGTCAAACAACCTCTGAACCCTAGTATTCCATCCCCCTGCCTTTTTCCCTGGCTTCTAGTTCAGGCTTATCTTTGGTGACTTATATTACCAAGCTGATTCCTGACCTTGACCTGTGCTCCATTTTCAGCCTATTTTCCCAGATGGGCATTCTGTAAGTGTCATATGTAATAATTTTTTTCTTTTTGACTTCTAGTTTGCTTTATAATTTTATTATTTATGATTTGGAAAATAGGGTATACCTAGTAATTCTTTTTCTAACTTCACTAAAGCTCCACAATGGAAAGATTCTTCTCCAAAGATGATGCTAGAATACCTCAAACATGATGCTATAGTATTTCAGAAACACAGGGTTCCATGGGGATTATAAAATATCCAAAGACATTATAGAAACAGGAAAATTTAGCAAAGAGAATATCTTTCTTTTTTCAAGAGAGAATCACTTTTATACATTCAGGTATAGCTACTTGACTGGTAGTCCTTAAAAGTCAGGGCCCATGTCTCATGCTTAGGTCACTACACCTGTAGCATTCTCTTTTTACACATGTAGATATTCAGAATTGAACCCAATTGACCCAAATTGAATATATAGGATTTATTCACAAATTAGGATCAACTAGTAAGTCTTCTACCCTCCAAAGAAGTATAGATGCAATGTTTTTATAGGGGACAGATGGGATAAAGAGTGAAATAATAAAGTGGCCATGACTCTGTCCTGTAATTTTAGCGTGTTCCTAGGTAATATGCTAAAGCTTTAACATTTATTGAGGAGAGAAACTCAGAAGAACCTAAATTAGGCATCATATAAGAAAAGCTGGGCATAATAATAATGGTAGCCACTTTTTTTATTATGCACCTATTAAGGATTAAGAACTATATGTTATATTTCTTAATCTTCAAAAAAGTGTTGAAGTTGAAATAGAAGTTATGACCATTTACTTTATGGAAGACAAAACTTCCATTCAATAGCTGACCAGAGAGTCACACCCAGGCCTCTCTGACATCAATGTCCATATGCTTTCAGCTTCAACAGGCTGCCTCACTTATATTTACAAGTTTAAAACTGACACTGGAAGTCAGAGAAGGAAACCATCCATCTTACTTGATCCAAATACCAGAAAGGCAAGATAAAAATAAAGAGAGAGCGGAAAGGTAGAATAGAGGGCAAGGTGGGCATTTGGGAAATTTTTCACAAAAATAGAAGAGCAATTAAATTGATGTCTTCTAAAATGGTCTGGACTCACACACCTACAGCACTGGCTGCTTTGTTTCCTCTCATTAAATCCATGGTTATGGATGGGCAGGTTTGCCATCTGTTTAAATAATAATTTTCTGTTCTCCATGAGCTGAGCTTCAGTGTGGAGGACAATTAAAGCATCATTTCCATCACATCTCTCTTGGCAGAAACTGTGATATTGCAGGACCATTATGCCACCACCCCCTAGCATCCACTGCCAACTACAATTTCAGTGCTTTTCCACCTAGTGAAGTGAGACTTCCAGGACAAAATGCAGGCTGCACAGGCATAGATGCCTACTCAGAAAAGAATAGAAAACAGATTAGGAATAGTTCCAGCATCCTTCCTTCTTGGCAATATCAGAATGATAGATACCAGTTCCTGTGAAATCTAAAGATAAGCTATTTTGAAAACTTCAGTTTAAAATTAATGGGCCATGATAGGTTTTGTTTCAAAAGTGATATGTTTAGAACTGAAACTAGAAGAGAAGCCAAGTGGCTGTACTTCCAACAAGAGAAAGAGTCCAGAAAATAAATTTTGTGGGGACATCATTAAGGGACTAGGAATGGTGGCTGCATATAGAGAGGATGAGTAAAGGTACATCTCCAAGATGTGGCTTTGGAACAGAAAGATGAGCTCTTGTACGACCTGTCTTAAGTCATAAAAATGTCATACAGTGATAATAAAAACAATGACTAATAATATTGAGCCATAAATGTGAACCACACACAATAATAAATACTTTATAAATGAACCAATGTTAGCATGTCTTACAACAACCCCAGTCTGCTAAGCATTGTAATTATGAGACAGTGTGAAAGAGTGCTCCCCTGTTGGTTACCCTGAGGGACACTAGGACTCCCTTCCAACAGGACCCTCATAGAAGCCTTTGCATAATTTGCCTCAAAAATGCCCACCTCGCCCTGGCTGGTGTAGCTCAGTGAATTGAGCGCGGGCTGCGAACCAAAGCATCACAGGTTCGATTCCCAGTCAGGGCACATGCCTGGGTTGCAGGCCACGACCCCCAGCAACTGCACATTGATATTTCTTTCTCTCTCTCTTTCTCCCTGCCTTCCCTCTCTAAAAATAAATAAATAAAATCTTTAAAAAAATGTCCACCTGAACGATATAAGAGAACAACATTTATCCACATCTTTTACTCACTGGTCAAGAGCATTGACTTCTTTGCACACCCAGGCTGCTGATGTGTGCATACTGGGAAGATTCCCACAAGCATTTGTGCTTTGATGAAAAGTCCTAGGGAAAAAAGTGAGAGATCTTGTGGTGCAGTGGAGAGCAGGTGCTGTCAAGTTATACCTGTTTGCATCTGGTTTCCATATTGAGGTTTAGAGAGAAACTGAAAGAATGCAAACCTGGGAACAGCAGGTGCCCAATACAAGTGGGAAAACCACTTTTAAAGCTATGTAAGAATCTCTGCACCAGGAACAAAATATGTAAAAAAAATGTAGAAATTTCCACAGATATCTCATAGAGTGTGTTTTGGTTTCAAATATAAATCTATTAGCTATTACTAAAACTAATTATCTCTGCCTTTTGCTAAAATGAGATCCACATTATTTCTCAATTAATGCTTTGCATAGAAACAATTGAATAAGACTTTAAAAGTAATGAAATGTCACCAATCCTCTGCAATCTGAATATATGTAATCAAATTAAAAGGTAACTGTACTTCTTAATAGCACCAACTTAGAAAACACTAAACAAAATCATAAGTTTACTTTGTTTAGAATGTTTGAGTCAGGGAAACAGTACGAACCTTTTTATTTTATGTAGTAATGCCAATTTTTCTCCCTAGTCAGGGTCCATTTTCTCCTTTCTAGGCCTGAGGGTGGCCATCTGCTTCTTCCGTGCTTCTGTCTAGCATTTCACGCAATCTACCATAAATTCTTTGGATTCCAGACCATGAAGGTGATAACTTTACACAATGCCATAGGGAATTTCATATTTGTCAATGAAGAAAGAATAATATTCTGTGTACTTTTGGGGGGTTATTATATTGTATTATTAAATGAATGAGTCCATGGAAAGTATTTAGAACAGTTCCCAGGACATACCTTTCTCATGATTGTGATTATCAGCATTATCATTACATGGAAGCAGCCATATCTAACAGAATAAGCACTACTTCAGGATTAGAAGACCTAGTTTGTTATACTGATTTAATCATTTATTTGTATTGTGGCTTTGGTGAAGCCATTTAAGTGACTTGTGAATTTCAAAGTGTTATACCAAGAAAGGCATTTCCCACAAATATTTTTTTTATTGTTCAGTTACAGTTGTCCCAGATTTTTTGCTATTGATCTCCTGTGCCCTGCCTCCCCCATAGTCAATCCCCTGCATTGTTTGTGCCCATGAGTCTTCTATTCATGTTCCTTGGCCTGCCTCTTCCCATTCTTTTCCCCTTTAACCTCCTCCTCCTTCTCTTCTGGTTACTGTCAGTTTGTTCTTTAAATATCTCTGGTTCTATTTTGCTCATTTATTTGTTTTGTCGATTAGGTTCCACTTATAGGTGAGATCATATAGTATTTGTCAATAAAGATCATATGGTAGCTTATTTCACTTAGCATAATGCTCTCCAGTTCCATCCATGCTGTTGCAAAGGATAGAAGTTCCTTCTTTCTTTCTGCTGTGCAGCATTCCATTGTGTAAATGCACCACAGTTTTTTGATCCACTCATTTACTAATGGGCACTAGGCTGTTTCCAGCACTTAGCTATTATAAATAATGCTGCTATGAACACTGAGATGCATAGGTTCTTTTGAATTAGTGATTCAAGGTTCTTAGGATATAATCCTTGCAGTCCCACAAATTTTTAATTCTGACCATCTCTCTGGTCACTATTGATGCTGGTGGCAAAAAAACTAAATAATTCAATTATATGTAAAGAAGTTATTTCCCCTCACCCTTCCAACCCTCGATTTCATGTGTAATATATACTTTGAATTCCATCTGTTTATTTGGTTCCTTCTTCCACTTTTTCAGTAAAATATGTATCCATATCTTTACATCCAGAATTCCTCCTTTCCCATTGAAGCAATCTGAGATTTAATTTTAAATAATCCAATAAATTGAAAGAATTATAACCAGTTTCTTTTCCTGTGTCTTTATTCTTTTTGCACTTTCCGTATTTTTCACAATGAGAATGTAATTATTTACAATTAGAGAAAAATATTTAACTAAAATAAAATTCAAAGGCCAACCTACATTTTATTCACAAATATGAATTTTTTACCAGAAATTTGAAAAGTAACTTACAAATATCTGCAGATGAGGCAAACAAAGTATCATTTTAAATGATACAAGTCTATAGATTGCCCAGAAAGAATATTTTATGGGAAGATTTTCATTTCTGTAAAAAAAAAGAAATGACTTTTAGAGTGAAATACAAAGGATATTTGGTTTATATTCACCAAAAACAGTGTAAATCAGACAGGTTACCAACCAGCATAGTCTTTCCTTCTAAGTTTTGCTCAGGTTTTAAATTAATTATTAAAGAATAATTATTTTTATAAATTTCTGACATGAATAAGCTGTAGGTGTATGTTTGTAAAGACTAACCCTTTTGGATTTTAACTGTCATCACAAGAAATATAACAAGATGAAAATGAGAAAACAGATGTAGGCCCTACTATGTGAAAAATTGTTTTCAGCATTGCTTTTTGTATGATCTTCCCAAAACACGGTGAAGTACTGTCTGATCAATTCAAATCATATTAAGAAGAAATCTAGGCTCAAAATGATCATGGAAGACAAGATGAGACCCCAAACTGACAAGGGCAATGATGCAATTTAGACTATAACAATTATTTATAAACTAGTCAGTACAATGGCTGAAAGGACTATTTCCATTCAAATCCTGTGGATGAGCATTAATATGAAACTTCTAAAAGATATTCTTCTCCATCTATTCTCTGCTCATTGGATATGAAATTTATTTAGTTACTCTTTTGGTCTATAGTCAGACTTTTAAAATGAGAATGACAAGGTCATCAATTTCTAATAACCATGAGAAAATCTTTTGGAAAATGTGAATAATTTGGTTTTTTAGTGTTTTCACAAACAGCACCTTGAAAGATAGTTTCACTGATCTAAGTTATCATGGGCTCTGGAGGCAGACCTCAGACAAGAGAATTATGATTTTAAATGACAATTTCCTTCTCTACAAAGTAGGGATACTAAAAATACATACAGAGTAGCATTTCAGTGACTATTAAATAAAATAATGGCATATGATTATAACGCTTACTTATTGCTATTATTATTTACTTGATTAGTGACATGTATTTACTGACTATCATTTCCAGACATCATGATAGAGGCTCAATCTGTCTTTAAAATGGTTGCTAGCTAATATATCAAAACTCAGAGTTAGTCAGTGCACATATTTTCTGTAGTTTTGATTTATTACCATGTATGTAATTATGTGTGTATATGCACTTTTATGATGCTATATGTTGAAGTGTAAGAATTGGAACCCTGTAGCAAAATTATTTCCCTTCGAATCTCTTTTGTGTTTCACTATCAGATCATTAGACATTTCCAGTGGAGAAGCACATTTCAGAACTTCTTTGCTGCTGGGTCAATTTTTTTTTTTTTTACCAACTCATCTTGTCTCCTGCAAACAATGACCCTTCTATGTGGTCCTTCCACATAGAATGTAATTTGTGGAATTAAATAAAGCCTTGACACAGCAATGGATTATTTAAGTATCTTAGGATAAATTATCCTATTGGGTCAGCCAAACAGTTCCTTTAGTTTTTTTTTTCCTTAAAACAAAAGACACATTTTAAAATTTTCATCAATAATTTTATTGACTTGTATATTTTGAGTGTATTGGCTATTTCCAGTGTGGTATAGTGTTGATTGTTCTCAATTAATGTCTCAGTTTGATTGCTGTCAACTTCAGCTTGCCTTCCCAACCATGGAGCATCATCCAGCGAGAGAGAGATCTGCAGCATGAAACTTCACAAACCACTTTGACACATTAGATCAATCATACCACTTTTTCTCCATACACTGAACAAATCTTTATTTTTTTCATTTCAGTTGCATTTTTACGTTTCCTCAAATAATAAAGCACAATATGCCCAATATGTCATTATTTTCTTACATCTTCAATATTAAAATGGCTACACAAAAATTCAACAATTTGATAAGGTTTTTTTTAAATGCATGCTAATATGACAGCTGTCACAATACAATCTAACAAAAATTATTTCAAATGAAATTAAAGACCAGTAAGCACTACTAGAGCAAAATGAACTTTTTGGCCAAACCAATACATTTTTCTGCATTGAAATGTGTTTGACCTTAAGCAACCTGAAAATTTGTTGGAAGAAAATAAACAAATTTTACTAAGAATCTGTGAAATAGCAATTACTGTGAATATTAATCAAGGTGCTACTCTACTGATTCTAGTAGTCAGTGTCAAATGACTAAGACAGATCCTATGCAAGGGTATAGGTGGGTGGAGATTGGGTGGGAAGCATTAATTGGGAAGTTACCAAATGGCAGTTGCAGATGGGGAAAGTGATATAGCAATGCTCAAGATAATTCTACAGCCTTCAGGTATTTCTGGTATTTTCTTTCCTGAGGGTAATTTGAAAGGAGAACCAAATCAAGAACCTCTTCAAACAAATACCACACTGACTTAACACCTGTAAGAAGAATTGCTACTGTGTGGATGAAATGCAAGTAAAAAGAAATATACCTGTCTCTGTTTTTAGAGACTCCATAAGTTCACTTATTTCAGTAACCATTGTTCACATATAATCTTTCAAGGAAAATGAACATGGCCTCTCAGCAGGAAGTGGAACTCATTTGGAATGGTGTCTCTTGTGGTTTTAATTAAAAAAAATCAGACACAAACTTTTCTTATTGTTGAATACTGTGGATGATTATTGAGTTGAAATTAAATGGCTAACTATCTAGCCATGCAGGCAAATAAAGCCACTATAAGAATTTTTCCATGTAAATGCAACTCATTTCAATGTCATGTTCTATTCTTAGAGTTAAATCTGTTAAAGAGTTAGAAATTAAGAAAAGAGGTGCTCAGAAAAACTTTTAAGTATCTAAGAAATGTCAATTAATTTAACAAATATATTATTAAACTGTAATGTGGGATTTATAAGGGTCAAATCACAGAAATCTTGGTGAATTCTTTAACTATCTCCCTCCTTTTACAGAAAAGATTCTGAGGTAGAAAGATTTAATGGATGGCTAAAAGTCACACAGTGAAGGGAAAGCTACCCCTGAGTCCTCTGACTCTTTTCTATAGCCCTCAATATTAGTTGCCCACAAGAGAGTAAGCCTAGCATGATGCTTGCTGATTAACTCCTAAAATCAAGTAGCTTTCACAACCCCCTACCCTGGATTCCTGGTATTGGTGGCCCTAAATGCAAATGGACTGTTCAATCTGAAATATGTCAGAGTAATCAATCATATTATTCTTATTAGTGAATTTTACTCTTTTTATTACAAACTCACATTTTCAAAAAACAATTATGTATGTCCATTTAGGGGATGGAGTACATTATTTTCCAAAGCTGTATTAGTAATAATTAACTGGCATTCTTAAATACATTGTGACAAGAAGTAACACATGAATACTTGTTATTTAAACAATTAATTATATCTGAGGATCTACTTCCAGGTAATGTGTTCACTTCAACCTTACTCCAGCCATATTCTACTTCAGTCAAATGTTCGGGGAGAATCATGAGCCACTTTCTCAAAGTGTGGAATACATTAAAGTTATCAGGGAAGCCCAGAGAAGGGAAGGATTTCTGGGATAGAGATGTCTTTACCAAGGTGGAAAGCTAGTGATAGTGTCAGAAGCCAAATCTGATGGGTAGTGATAGCCCAGTGCTATGCTAAGAATGACTATCAGAGCAGGGAAGAATTCTTGGAATATTACAGATAGAGAAATGACTATGTATACCTAAGTGTGGCCACTGGGGCAGAAAAAGAAAAGACACTATAGCCAGAGACAGAAGAAATGCCCCAGAGGCAAAGCTCTATGATTGGAAGGATCATGCTGGCTTCTTCTTCTCTTTTTTAAATGTAAACTACAGACTTTATTTTTTAAATTTTTTAAAAAATTTTAATAGTTGTTCAAGTACTGTTTTCTGCCCTTTACCCCCATTCTAGCCTACCACCTCCAGTCCTCCCCACTTCCCTCCTGTCTGCATCCCACTGCCTTGTTATTTATTGTCCAGGTGCCCTTTATAGTAGTTCCTTCAAACCCTTCTCCCCTTCCCCTGAAATTCTTTCCCCTCTCCCCTCTGGTCACTGTTAGCCTGTTCTCTATTTCTGTGTCTTTAGTTATATTTTGCTTGTTTTTTGTTTTGTTGATTGGAATCCTGTTAAAGTTGAAATTTTCTGAAAGTGATCTGAAGACTGTAGAATTTAGATTAAAAAAAGCTAAAGAGCAAATGATCTTAAATAAACAATAAGTGAGTGTTGCCTTGAATTATTCCATACACATTTCTTTCACCTTCTTTCCTCTGTATATTCCTCCCTTTCCCTGTCCTTCCATTGTCTTCATTTATCTTAACAATGCATTTTTTACAACTGTCTTATTCTCTAAGGTTATGATACAACTTATGAAGCTAACATAAAAAATTAAGTAACTAAGAAAATTAGGCAGAAGAAGCAAGCAGGATAATGAGAGAGTGGGGAGGTAAAGAAACCATAAAAGAATAATAGAAATGAACATAATGACATGGCTACCTTGCACTAATTGTTTATTACACTGGCATAAAGTAATTCACATACTATAATGCATTCAGTCCTCACAACAATCCTGTGAGGGAGGTACTATTATTACTCCATTTTATAGATGGAGAAACTGAAGCACAGGAGAATCTCATAACTAATAAGTGGCAAAAGTGAGGTTCAAGCTAAACACACCCTGGAGCTCTTTCCCACCAGGCTTTGCTGTCTTTTTTGAAATAGGGGCCGTTTGTAGTTACAATACTCTATTGTGCAGGTAAAGTCTCAAATTTTACTTTCATCGTTCAGGTCAAGCAGAGACACAGTCTGAAAGACAGCTAGCCAGAAAGCCCCAGTTGCTATGTTTAAACAGGGCAAGGATGCTTGGAAGACTGACCTGATGTGCAGACTTCTCAGACAAAGCAGGAGCCCAGCTGTTGCCAATGCCTTTCATCTTCACCCCTGCTGAGTCATGTTAGCCTCCTACTGGGGGCAGGCTCATGAGTTAGCACCTCTCAGTTGCCTTTTCCTCCATCCTACTACAAGATCCTCATGGATCAACACTGACTGTTTGAAAAAGTTACATATGATTCAAGTGGATGACAAAGACTATAAATGATATAATTTGTCTTCATCTTTTCAGTTGAAGAATTCAAACTATAGGTGAACACTATTTATTTCCTATTATTTAAAAAAATTATAAGGAGCAGTCAATAAGAGCAGTTTTCTTTTTTATATTTTATATATATATTTTATTGTTGTTCAAGTACAGTTGTTTCCATTCCCCCCACCACCAATCTCCCCCACCACAGCCAACCCCATCTCCAACCATTTACAAATTATTTAGTTACATGCAAATTTAGAAAGTAGCCCTGGATGGTGTAGCTCAGTAGATTGAGCATGGGCTGTGAACCAAAGGGTCGCAGGTTTGATTCCCAGTCAGGACACATGCCTGGATTTTGAACCAGGTCCCCAGTGGGGGACACATGAGAGTCAACCACACACTGATATTTCTCTCCCTGTCTTGCTCCTTCCCTTCCCCTGTCTCTAAAAATAAATATATAAAATCTTTAAAAAATAAAATAAATTTAGAAAGCTGTAGGATATTTTAAAGAGGCCTATTTGGGTACTAAGGAGGTTATATGGTCTAAAAGAGACGGATAGAACAATACATTACAAAACATGAAAAACTAAGTAACAGAGATGGTGAACATAGGTAACTACTGCAAATTTGAATAACTTACTTCTAAGAGGGCCAACAAATTGGCCTCAGTCACATAACCGTGTAGCACAAATTTGGAATTTAAAAGAGGATCGTGAGTTGGGAGCTCAAAATAATCATCCTTTCTGTCCCCACCAGACCTAAAACACAAAAATTTCCTCCAAGTTTTCTGGGGACTTTTGTGAATACCTGTTTAATACCTCTGAAGAATTCACGTTGCTTCCAAGGGAGCAATGGATGTCTCAGACACAGTCCACTACAGCTCCTTCTACAGTGGGCAAGGTTGGGATAAATGACTGCAGTAACAGAAGAGTCTGCCCTTTGGGCTCTCTGGGACAGACTGACTAATTCAGTGAGAGCCAAAGCATATTAGAATGGTTAATGATGGGGCTGTAGATTCAGCCAGCCAGTGGTTTGACTTCCATGTCTCCCACTCACTGGAAAAATCATTGGGGACAATTTATTTAAGCCCTCTAAGCTCTTATCTGTAAGAGGACCTACTCACAAGAATTTTGTGAGGATTAAATGAATTGATTCATGTGAATGCTTTGCACAGATTCTGACACAATAAAGGGGAGTGACTGCCATTTTATTTCTCATATTCGATATGATCATATGTATGTATATATTTTACATGGATTTCTTGAATAGATAGTTTCATTTCTGCCATTGTTGCTTCAAATATTTGCATGGATGTTCATAACCATTATTGTATTACAATGGGCAATATACCTTACAAATTAGTAGAATATTAAGAAAATCAAAGAATATGCACTGCAGACAGCCAAATTAACTAGTAAGTAAATTTAATAAAAGAATATGAGATACTGAGATGATTAAAGACAGCAAAAATCACACAAAAATGTAAGTGAATCAAATAAACCCTCTCCAAGTCAAATACTCAGATTGTATTAAAAATTCACAATCCAACATATATTTTAGCAGAGACACATAAAAAACAACCTATAAATGTAAAAGTTATTTGGCAATAGTAAAACCCAAAGAAATAAAATTAAAAGTAGAATATACAGCACTTGTTAAAACATATGAAACTCAAAACTTTGAAAATTGCTATTAACATATATATTCATACTAATAGGCTTTTAACAAACTGTGTTATTTCAAAATTTGCCAAGAAGAAAAAAAATACGGTTATAGCTAATATGAAAAATACAAGATCTGTACAGAAAAAGTCCAGCCATTGTTCATATAATGAGAAGGTTTGCACAACATTGATGTAACCTGGCATCCAAGGAGAGTGGGCAGGAATGTGTATGCATGAATAATGATGACTTCACTGAGCTAGTCAGTGGGGGTGGTAGATGCTGTTGAGTGAGCATGTGTACTGTGTGGCCATCACATGTAAAATGGGTGAGTAGAACAATGAATCTGCATTAAATTTTAAGTTAAGCTTGAACATTCCTCTGTGGAAACTATTCAGATGATTCAGAAAGCTTTTGGGGATGATGCAATGAGTGCAGAGCAAATAAAAGTGTGGCACAAGCACTTCAAAGATGGTCAAGAACCTGATGAAAGTGATCCACATTCTGGAAGGCCTGCAACAAGCAGAACACCTGAGAATGTTGAGAGTGTATGGGTTGAAATGAACAAAGATCGGCAACTGACTGTGTGTGAACTAGAAGCAGATCTGGAGATTGCAAAAAACTACTGTGTACAATATTTTGACACAAGATCTTGACATGAAGCATATCACGGCAAAATTTGTTTTGTGGCTTCTGCTACCAAAGCAGAAGGAACATCATGCTGCAGTTGCTAATGACTTGATTCACACCACTACTAATGAACCAAATTTCCTCAAGAACATCATGCTGCAGTTGCTAATGACTTGATTCACACCACTACTAATGAACCAAATTTCCTCAAGAACATCATGCTGCAGTTGCTAATGACTTGATTCAAACCACTACTAATGAACCAAATTTCCTCAAGAAGTTCATAACTGGACATGAATTGTGGGTTCTATGGCTATGATCTGGAAATGAAGACCCAGTCATCCCAATGGAAGTCACCTGGTTCTCCACACCTGAAGAAGGCATGGTAAAGTCAGAGCAAGATCAAGGCCAGGTTAACTATGTGTTTTGATTAGCAAAATATTGTCCATCATGAGTATGTCCCTCCAGGCCAAACTATTAATAAGGAGTACTGCCTCAGTGTTCTTCATCTGTTGAGACATAAAATAGAATGAAAATGGCTGCAGCTATGGATAACGTAATTGGCAGCTTCATCATGACAATGTACACATTCATGTGTCACATTTCATGCAGGGTTTTTTTTTTTTTTTTGCAAAACATCAAATCCAGGTGACTCAGCCTTCCTACAGCCCAGATTTGGTGCCCTGCAACTTCTAGCTTTTTCCAAAATTAAAATCACCTTTGAAAGGGAAGGTATTTCAGATAATCAATGAGATTTAGGAAAATACAATGGGGGCAGCTGATGACAATTGTGAGAACTGTGTGAGGTTCCAAGGTGCCTACTTTGAAGGGGACTGAGGTGTCATTGTCCCATTTACAATGTTTCTAATATCTTGTATCTTCTTCAATAAATGTCTCTATTCATATTACATCAGATCTGGAAAGACCTCATATATATGTATGGTGATATCTAATATGAGAAATATAATTACTAGTGTGTTTATTTATGGGTATGCAAACTTTTTCTGTAAGAAGCCAAATAACAAATATTTCAGACTTTTTATGCCATTTATGGTCTCTACTGCATATTCTTCTCTATGTGTCTGTGTATGTGTATTATGTGTGTTTTAACAATCCTTTAAAAATATAAAGGCCATAATTAACTCAAAGACCATACAAAAGCAGGCCATAGTTTACTGACCCTTGATTTATATTTATAATCTATGAAAGTATTCATATCTCTGATGTTATATTTAAATAATTACTATTACACATATTAATTACAATACAGGTATAATTTCCTTCCAAATCTTTTTTTTTTTCAAGAACACATGGAACATTTATAAAAATTAAATATAGTAGACAAAAACTCATAAATTTCCTGAACCAAGTAGTCTGGGGATTTCTAGTGGTCTGCAAGATATTTTAGGGGATCCTTGAGGCTCAATTTATTTAAATAATAACATTTGAGGGGTTTTTTTTTTGCTTTTTTCACTCTCAATCTCTCATATGATCATAGTAAAGTTTTCCAAAAACTTCATGATATCTCATGATAATCCAGCTGTTTTGTATTGAGCTATATATTAAAGAAATTTGTAAAAATGTAAAATAATATCGTTTTCTTTCACTTTTTTGTTTTGAAAAACAATTTTTACATCAAAATATGTTGTGTATAATAAGATATAGTTGGCAGTTTAAGACGGCAGCCGAGCAAGTGAAAGCTACACTTACTTCCTCCCAGAACAAAACTGGAATTACAACTAAAATATAGAACAATCATCCTGAATAACCAACTGAAGGCTAGCTGAAGAGATGTCTTATAACCAAAGATCTGCAGAAGAAGCCATATCAAGACTGGTAGGAAGTGCAGGGATGGAAGAAAGGCTTGCCTGCTCCCACAGGTGGTGGCTGAGGTTTCAGAGGGATATGACACCTACAGGGGGTTCCCCCAGTTAACTGTGGGTCACAAACTGGGCTTCTCAGCCCAAACATCTGAGTGAAATAGAAAGAGGTATCCACATGATATCTGGACGTGAAAAGCAGCAGAGTTTCTGTCCATCAGGGAGAGGCAGTTAGAGACATAGGCAACCTCTTAAAAGGCCAGTGCAGACCATCTCTTTCACAGTCACTCACCCTGGGTTCTGATGGAGAGAAGGTTGAGCAGACTAGAGATTTGCAAGAAGAGACTGGATTTTCTCGCTCCAGAGAAAGAGATGAGGGACAACCACCAACACTGCCTTTGCTGAATCACTCTGCTACACCCAGGATGCCTGCTTTCTTATGTGAAGCATGCCCCTCTATAGGGGCATCAGCCTACAGAAATGCAATAGCCCCACCCTCTGAATTTCCTGTTGCCCCACCCTGCAGAGCTTCCACCCTGCTAAAAAGTGTAGAGACCTTATGTATAGAGATCTAGGCAGACCCCAGTGGTGTGATTGAGTTGTGTGGGTTAGGGGCAGGGGTCATTCTTTACACTTTCCTGCAATTCTAACTGGTGCCTTCCCTTCACTAGACACATCCTCCAAGCTCCTGGTGGCCTCAAGTTTTTGATATTTTGTGGCTCCATTCTACTGAATTTTGGGCAGAATCTGGGACTGTCTGAGTTGTGTTGTGTGACCGTGGAGCAGGGGCATCACTCCCCAAATCCTTCCAAACCTGACAAATACCTCTTCCTCTCTTAACTCCCAGTGAGTCCATCATGCTGACATCAGGCCCCTGGCAGAATCTGGGGCAGACTAAGTTCTGTGGATCTAGGACAGAAGACTTTTTTTTCTCACTTTCCTTACCAGTTCTGAGATTTCCCTTCTCACTGCCAAATCTTAGTGTGTTTATGCCTGATAAATTCTCCTGGCCTCACCCTGACAACTTTCCTAAGAACCCACCTTACCACAAAGATGTACAAGAACCCAATGGGTGGCAGCTAAAGTTGGTTTACACTGGGGTGTTTGATGAATGACCTCAGACCCAGCACAGGCACTAGGACTGTACCTGTGTACATCTGAAGAACACCTCTTGCCCCTAGTTGGTAACTCACTAAGAATCTATTGCTTGCAACTTGAGTACCACTAGAGGCTCTTTTAGTGACTCATCCTAATAGGCAGATGACAGGCAAAGTAAATAGAAGGGGACCTTGGGGTTCCTAAGGATGTTTGCTGACTTGTCTCAAGGCCCACTGCTGGTAAAGTAAGCTTTGGTGTGCAGCTTGACCATTTCCAAACACACTCAGGCCCAGCAGAGGCAATCACAAATCATGAATCACTTTGTATCTCTAAACAGGTAGCTCAGAATCAGTCACAGGTAGCATCTGATAATGATCTGCATTAGAATCCCTTGCAAGGGGCTACAAAACAAGCACATCCAGTGGGCAGTTTTAGACATTATTAGAGAATGATCTAATTAGATTCACAAGTAGCATCCACAGAGACATCTTGGCAGGCATCAGGTCCTGCTCAGGCAAATTCTTCTGTGAGTGATTAACACCTGCACAGCAGCTCATACACTGTGGTTGGGATTGATCTACACAGATTGAGAGCTGACCCCACACATGAATGGGACAATAGAATTCAAGACTCAATTACAACAGAAGGGTCACAACTCACACAGGGGGATTGCTGGAGCACACAGCACAGATGACCAAAAGAAGAACACCTGCTGATCACACAACACCTATTACCAAGGCTGAGAGTCATAGAAGATCTACCTAATGCATAGAAACAAACAGATCCAGGTAGCCAAAATGAGGAGACAAAGAAACATACCCCAAACAAAAGAATAGAAGAAATCTCCAGAAGAGATTTAATAAAATGAAGGCAAGTAATTTACCAGATATAGAGTTCAAAATAATGGTTAAAAGAAAGCTCAAGGAACTTAGGGGAAGAATGGATGAAATCAGTGAGAACTTAACCAAAGAGATAGTAAACATTAAAAAAATAGACCTTAAAAAACAGTCAGAAATTAAAAATATAATATCTAGAATGAAGGATACACTAGAGGGAATGAACACTAGGTTGGATGAAGCAGAAGATTGAATCAGTAGTTTGAAAGACACAGTACAAGAAAATACCCAATACTAGCAGCAAAAAGAAAAGATAATTTTATAAAATGAGGATAGTTTAAGGGGCCTTTGGGACAACATGAAGTGTAACAATATCCACAATGTTACAGAGAGGTAGAGAGGAGTAACAGAAGAAGAGGAAAGCAAACAGGGATTTAGACCTATTTGAAGAAATAATGATGGAAAACTTCCCAAACTTGGTGCAAAAAAAAAAAAGACACACAAGTTCAAGAATCACAGACAATCTGAAACAAGATTAACTCAAAGAGGCTCACAACAAATCACATCATAAGTAAAATGACAAAGGTAAAAGGCAAAGAGGATCTTAAAAGAAGCAAGAGAAAGATGGTTACCTACAAGGGAGCTCCTATTAGACTGTTAGCTGATTTCTCAACAGAAACATTTTAGGCCAAAAAAGGATTGGCATGATATATAAAAAGTAATGAAAAGAGGACCTAAAACTAAGACTACTTTACCCAGGAAGGCTATCATAAAATTGAAGAAGTAAAGAGCTTCAAGGAAAAAAAAAGACTAAAGGAGTCCTTACTACCAAATCACTATTATAAGTAATGTTAAAGGGTCAGTTGGCTGGATAAGAAAACACAACCCATATATATTGTGTCTACAAGAGACACACCACAGAAAGAAAGATGCACACAGACTAAAATTAAAGGATGGCAAAAGATATTTCATGAAAATCAAAATGAAAAAAAGCTGGGGTGACAATACTTATAGCTAAAAAAAATAGACTTTATAACAAAGCCTACAATAACAGACAAATAAAACTACTACATAATGATAAAAGGACTAATCCTACAAGAGGATAGAACTCTGGTAAACATTTATGCACACAACATTGAAGAATGTAAATATATAAAGCAATTCTTTATGGACATAAAAGGAGAAATCAACAGTAATACAGTCATTGTAACAGACTTTAACACCCCATTGACATCAACTATAGATCTTCCAAACAAAAAATTAACAAGAAAACAGAAGCCTTAAAGGATACACTATGTCAAATTGATTTAGTTGATATCTTTAGAGCATTTCATCTAAAAGCAGAATATATATTCTTTTGAAATGAACATGGAACATTTTTTAAGATAAACCACATGTTAGGACACAAAACATGTCTCAATAAATTTAAGAAGATTGAAATTATATCAAGAATCATCTTTCACTCTAATGGTATAACACCAGAAATCAATCACGTGAAAACACTAAAAACCACAAGAAGACATGGACGTTAAATAGCATGTTCCTAAACAATGAATACATCAATATGAGATCAAAGAAGAAATCAAAAGATACCTTTAAAAATTAAAATGAGAACACAACAACACCAAATCTATGGGACATAGTAAAATCTGTCCTATGAGAAAAATTCATAGCATTAGAAGCCTATCTCAAGAAACAAAAATATCTCAAAAAAACAAATAACTTTAGACTTAAGGGAACTAGAAAAAGAGTAATACAAAATCCAAGTGAGTAGAAGGAAATAATACAGGAAAAAGCAGAAATAAACAAAATAGAGTAAAAAAAATACAAAAGATGAATGGAATCAAGACTGGTTCTTTGAAGAGAAACAAGATTAACAAACATTTAACCTGGCTCACCGAGAGAAGAAGAAATAAACAAATGGACTACATCCAACAAAAAAAGTTGTTGGCAGAAAAAGAATCCATAAACAAAATGTAATGACAAACCATTGAGTGGGAAAATATATTCACCAAAGCTACATCTGATAAGGGGTTAATATCCAAACTTTGTAAAGAACTCATATGACTTAACACCAGGAAGGCAAACAACCCAACTGAAAAAAAAAATGGGCCAATGACTTGAATAGACACTTCTCCAAGACATACAGATGGCCAATAGACATATGAAAAGATGCTCAACATTACAAATTATCAGAGAAATGCAAATTAAAACCACAATGAGATATCACCTCACACCTGTCAAAATGGCTATCATCAATAAATCAATAAACATCAAATATTGGCTGGGATGTGGAGAAAATGGAACCCTCATGCACTGTTAGTGGGAGTGCAAATTGGTGTAGCCATTGTGGAATACAGCATGGAGTTACACCAAAATTAGAAATACAACTAACTTAGGACCCAGTGAGTCAAATTTGGGAAATTTATTTGATGAAATCCCAAACACTAATTTGAAAGAATGTTTGCATTCCCATGTTTGTTGTGGCAGTATTTATAATAGCCAAGATTTGGAAGCAGCCCAAGTGATCATCAGTAGATGAAGAGAAAAAAAGCTGTGTTACATTTACACAATAGAATACTACTCAGCTGTAAAAAGGAAGAAAATTTTACCCTTTGTGACACCGTGGATAACCTGGAGAACATTATGCTAAGTGAATTAAGCCAGTCAGAGTAAGACAAGTACCATATGATTTCACTCATCTGTGGAATGTAATGAACAAAATGAACTAACAAGCAGACTAGAGACATACTTATAGATAGTGAGCAGGCTGACAGCTCTCAGTGTGGGGAGCTAGGTGGAGGTGGTTGGAGGGATTGAAGAAAAAAGAAAAAGAGAAAGAACTCATGGATATGACAACAGTGTGATTTATTGCCAGGAGGATGTGGGTAGAAGGACATGGAAAAGGGTTTAGGGGAAATAAATGGTGACAGGGGAGACTTGACTTGGAGTGGTGAGCATACAATACAGTGTACAGATGATGTGTTATAGAGTTGTACACCTGAAACCTCTATAATTTTGTTAATCAGTGTCACTCCAATAAATTCAATAAAAAGGAAAAATAAATGATTCTGACTAAACTATGTTTTTCCCACTCTAATTACCATGTGCTTGTTTTATCTGTGGCTACTGTCATTATCACATTATTTATATTAACACTGGAATTTATATTTGAAAGAACTGATTCTTTGTGAAGATCTCAGCTCTACTTGGTCAGAATGTCTTAAAATGGAATAACACAGAAGAGGATCCTGTTTATTATGTGATCCTAGAAAGCACAAGTTAGGGAGAAATAAAAATGAGATCAGGAAGGTTGGAAAGCCAATAATGTGTTAATAAACAGGGTACGGTTGTGGTCAACTGAAACTCAATGCAGCTGAAAACTTTATGGAAAACCACATACAATATACATCAAAATTATCTTACCAAGGGACAAATAAGGTGGAATATTTGACCACTAACTGTCATCCTCACTGGTTGAGGGTTTCCCACTGGCGCATGAATTCCTTGGCATTTCCGAGACACCTGTGTGGGTTAAGCAAGCAACTGTGACATGAATGTAAGCCCTTTTGAAGAGAATCAGAGAGACACAGGTGTTTGAGGAAAAGATCTCTCAGGTAGGCATTGATTGTGGCAGTGGGTGGTGGGCTGGGTAGAAGATGGCAAAGGAGGGAAATTGGGACAACTATAATAAAACAACAATAAAATATTTTTTTAATATTTTTAAAGAATAGTTAAAATAAAAATAAATAATAATTAAAAATTAAAGCTGTCAGTGACTAGAGAAACTGTGTACCACACTGCAAAACTCAGAAGTAGATGGAAACACTATGGGGTGGGACATCAACATCAGTTACACTGTCCAACTAAGCTCTCAAGTTATCTCATCTTGTGATCATACAATACCAGCATTATTCTTCTCTCCTGCTTTTTATCTCATGGATTTCTCTATAATTTCCATGGCTCTTCAATTTCCTGCTTAACATACTATATTTATATTTCTAATACTGACACAATTCGCTAATTGAATACAGGGGTGGGCAAAAGTAAAATGGTAAATAATATAATAATAAATAATAATACAAGAAAAAACTGCATACTTACAGAATATAAACTGACTCATAGTTACAAAGACTGACTACCATCAGATGGGAAGGGGTAGTGGGCTGGGTGAAGAAGGTGAAGGGATTAAGCAAAAAAAAAAACCCTCATAGACAGACAACAGTATAGTAATTACCAGAGGAAAATTGGGTTAAGAGGAAGTAGAAGAGAGTAAAGTGGGGATACATGGTGATGGAAAGAGACATGTATTGGGGTGGTGAACACAGAATACAATATACAGATATGTATAGAATCACACCACTTAAAATTATATAATTTTATTAACCAATGTTATCCCATTAAATTCAATTTTTAAAATGTAGTGAGTAGATTATTGCTATTTTTTGAATAATTAATTTGTATATTTAAAATTTCTGCTTCTTTTTTTTTGTCTTTTTTTGTTCTGATGCCTTTCATCTGCTGCTTTGGCACTGTAGCTCAGAGGCAGTGAGTCTGAGTAAATCTGTATGTGGGTCCTTTAAGAGGACTTTTTCGGTTTGTCTTCTACAGCCTCAATCCCTGCTGGATTTTATAGTCAGAAGTTATGAAGATTTCCCAGCACTGGAACCCTTGGCTGGGGGACCTGGTATAGAGCTGGAACCCCTCAATCCTAAGATATCCCTCCCAATTATTATCTGCCACACGTGGGTATGAGACTAGCCGTTTTCTCATCACCACTCCTCACAGTAGTCTCATTGTGGTTTCTTCTTATTTCCATAGTTGTAGAATTTCCATTCAGCTCAATTTCTGATGGTTGTCCTATAGTTTAGTTGAAATTATGATGTGGCTGCACAAGGAGGCAAGTTGTGTTTTAACCTAATTATTTCTTTATATTAATCTTTAATATATATTAGTATAAGGCTTTTAACTTTATTATTCTTCTGAAATATCTTGGCTAATCTTGGACTAATTTTGGTCCACAATTTGGCACTACACTGTATTTCCATAAAAATAGAATTAATTTATCAATTTTCATTGAAATACAAAGCTGCTGAGTTTTTTATTGGGATTCCACTGAATGTATAGGTCAATTTGAGGACATTTCACATATTTGATATAACAACTCTTCTGACTTGTAAGAGTGCATTTATTTAATTTATTTAGGTATTTTTTCTGTCTCAATAATGTTTTTGATTTATTACATGAAGATTTTTCATAATTTTTGTAAAATGTATTCCTAACATTTGATGCTTAGTGGTGTCATGTTAGTGATAATATTGTCTTTAAATTTCATTTTCTGTTTGTTTAGGAATGGTTTATTTTATTTATTTGTATGTTTGTTTGTTTATTTAAAATGGTACCTGTTGTTCAAGTACAATTTTCTGCTTTTTCTACCAATCCTCTCCACCACCCTAGGCCTCCCCACCTCCTTCTCCTGTTTCCACCCCCCTTTTTATTTTGCTTGCTTGTTCATTTTGTTGATTAGGTTCCAGTTAAAGGTCAGACCATATGGTATTTGTCTTTTAGCACCTAGCTTATTTCACTTAACATAATGCTCTTCATTTCCGTCCCTGCTGTTGAAAAGGGTAAGAGTTCCTTCTTTCTTTCTGTTGCATAGAATTCCCTTATGTAAATATACAACAGTTCTTTGATCCATTCCTTTACTCATAGGCACTTAGATTGCTTCTAGCACTTGGCTACTGTAAATTGTGCTGCTATGAACATTGGGGTGCATAGGTTCTTTTGGATTGGTGTTTCAGGGTTCTTAGGATACAATCCTGGCAGTGGCATTGTCAGGTCAAAAGGCAGTTCCATTTTTAGTTTTCTGAGGAAATTTCATACTGTTTTCATAGTAGTTGCACCAGTCTGCAATCCCACCAACAGTGCACTAAGGTTCCCTTTTCTCTTCCACCTTTCCAACACTTCTTTGTTGCTTTGCTTACAATGGCGATTCTCAGTGATGTGAACTGATGTCTCATTGTGTTTTAATTTGCAGCTCTGATGGCTAACAACATTGAGCATCTGTTCATATGTCTCTGGAACCTCTGTATATCCTCCTTGGAGAAGTGTCTATTCAAGGCCTTTGCCCATTTTTTAATGGTGTTGCTTGTCTTCTTAGAGTCGAGTTGTGTGAGTTCTTTATGTACTTTGGAGATCAATCCCTTGTCTGAGATATCATTAGTAAATATGTTTTCCCATATAGTTGCTTTTATTTTCATTTTAATGCTGTTTTCTTTAACTGTGCAGAAGCTTTTTCTTTTGATGAGATCCCATTTGTTTATTCTTTCCTTTATGCCCCTTCCTCTAGGGGACATATCAGTGAAAATATTGCAGCATGGAGTATCTCAGATTTTCCTCCCTATGTTCTCCTCTAAGATTTTTATGGTGTTACAACTTACATTTAAATATTTTATCCACCTTGAATTTATTCTTGTGTATGGTGTAAGTTGGTGATCAAGTTTCATTTTTTTTACATGTAGTAGCTGTCCAGTTCTCCCAATACCATTTGTTGAAGATGCTATTATTGTTCCATTTTATGCTGCTGCCCCCTTTGTCAAATATTAATTGACTATAGAGACTTGGGTTTATTTCTGGGCTCTCTGTGCTGTTCCATTGGTCTATGTGTCTGTTCTTATGCCAGTACCAGGCTGTTTTGATTACAGTGGCCTTGTAATAAAGTTTGATATCAGGTATTGTGATCCCTCCTACTTTGCTCTTCTTTCTCAAAATTGCTGCAGCTATTCAGGGTCATTTGTGATTCCTTATAAATTTTTGAAGTGTTTGTTCTACATCTGTGAAATATGTCATTTGTACTTTAATACGGATTGCATTGGATATATAAATTGCTTTGGGTAGCATGGACTTTTTGATGATGTTAATTCTTCTGATCCACATACATGGTATCTAATTCCATTTGTTTGTGTCTTCCTTAATTTCTTTCTTCAGTGTTTTGTAGTTTTCTGAGTACTGGTATTTTACCTCCTTGGTTAGGTTTATTCTTGGGTACTTAATTTTTCTTGTTGCAATATCAAATGGGATTTTTTTCCAGATTTCTGTTCCTGATATTTTGTTGTTGGTATGCAAAAATCCCTTTAATTTCTGAATATTGAATTTATATCCTGCTGTTTTGCCAAATTCATTTATTAGATAAAGCAGTTTTTCGGTGGACTCTACAGGATTTTCTATGTATACTATCATGTCATCTGCAAACAATGACAATTTTTTGTTCCCTCTTTTCCAATTTGGATGCCTTTTATTTCCTTTTCTTGTCTGATTGCTGTGTCTAGGACTTCCAATACTATGTTGAATAGAAATGGTGAAAGTGGACAACCTTGTCTTGTCCCTGATCTTAGTGGGAAAGTTTTTATTTGTTTCCCATTGAATATGATGTTGGCTTTAGGTCTCTCATATATAGCCTTTATTATGTTGAGGAATGCTCCCTCTATTCCCACTTTGCTGAGTGTTTTAACCATAAATGGGTGCTGTACCTTATCAAATCTTTTTTTCCACATCTATTGATATGATCATATGATTTTTGTCTTTGCTTTTGTTCATGTGATGTGTTACATTAATTGATTTGCAAATGTTGTACCATCATTGCATCCCTGGGATGAATCCCATTTGGTCATGGTCTATCATCTTTTTAATGTATTGCTGGATGCAGTTTGTCAATATTTTGTTGAGGATTTTAGTGTCTATGTTCACCAACGATATTGGCCTGGAGTTTTCCTTCTTTGTTGTGTCTTTATCTAGCTTTTGGATTAGGATGATGCTGGATTCACAAAAAGAGTTTGGAAGTATTGCTTCTTCTTGGATTATTTGGAATAATCTATGAAGGATAGGGGTAGCTCTTCCTTAAATGCTTTGTAGAGTTCTCCTGTGAAACCATCCAATTCAGGGCCTTTGTGTGCTCAAGGTTTTTTTATTACTGCTTCAGTTTCATCAGCTGTTATTGGTCTCTTCAGGCTTTCTGCTTCCTCTTCATTGAAGGGGAGATTCTCTCATTTTAGAAATTACATTTCTCTAGAAATTTCCCCATTTCACCTAGGTTTTCAAATTTATTGGCATATGGCTCTCCATAGTAATTTCTTACAATCCTTTGTGTTTCTCCGGTATCAGTTGTAATTTCTCCTTTTTCATTTCTAGTTGTGTTTATTTGGGTCCTCTCTCTTTTTTTCTTGATGAGTCTGCTTTAAGGCTTTTAGACTTTTTATCTTTTCAAAGAACCAGCTCCTGGATTAACTGATCCTTAGAATTGTGCTGTTAGTGTCTATGTCATTTAATTCTGCTTTGATTTTGGTTATTTCCTTCCTTATACTTTCTCTGGGCTGTCTTTGTTCTTGTTCTTTGATTTTTTGTAGATATAAGGTTTTGTTGTTTATTTGATATGTTTCTGTCTTTTTTAGGTAGGCCTGTATTGCTATGAACTTCCCTGTCAGGACTGCCTTCAGTGTGTCCCATAAGTTTTGGGTTGTTGTGAGTTCATTTTCATGTGTTTTCAGAAACTTTTTGCTTTCTTCCTTGATCTCATTCTTGACCCATTCATTGTTTAATAGCATGCTATTCAATCTCCATGAGTTCCAGTGTTTTTGAGTTTTTTTCCTTTTGGTTGGTTTCTAATTTTAGTCCCTGTGGTCAGAGAAAATGCTTGATATGATTTCAATTTTCTTGAATTTGTTGAGACTTGTTTTGTATCCTATCATGTGGTTTATCTTTGAAAATGTTCCATGTGCATTTGAAAAGAATGTTCATTTTGCTTCTTTGGGATGCAAGTCTCTCTCTATATATCATTTAAGTCCATTTGTTCTAGGACATTGTTCAGTGCCGCAATATCTTTGTTGATTATTTGTTTGAAAGATCTATCCATTTTTGATAGTTGGGTGTTGAAATCCCCCAGTATAATTGTGTTGCTGTCAATATCTTTCTTGCAGTCCTCCATGATTTTCTTTATGTATCTGAGTGCTCCTCTGTGGGTGCATATATATTTAGAATGTTTACGTCTTCTGGATGGATTCTTCCCTTGAGTATTATGAAGTGTCCTTCTGGGTCTCTTTGTATGGCCCTTTCTTTGAAGTCTATTTTGTCTGATACGATTATTGCTACCCTGGCTTTTTTTTCCCTCTCCCTTTGCTTGGAATATTTGTTTCTAGCCCTAGTCTTTCAGTCTGTGTAGAACTTTTGTTGAGGTGGGTCTCTTATAAGCAGCATATGTGTGGGTCATGCTTTTCCATCCATGCAGCTATTCTGTCTCTTTTGATTGGAGCATTTAATCCATTTAAGGTGATTATTGATAGGTGCCATTATTCATTGCCATTTTTTGTACCTGTGTTCCTCTCTCTCTCACTCTTTTCCTTCCTTTCCTTAAAGCAGTCCTTTTAGCATCTCTTGCAGAACTAGTTTGGTGGAGTTGTATTTCTTTAGACTTTTTTTGTCTGGGAAGCTCCTTATTTGGCCTTCCATTTCAATTGAGAAACTTGCTGGTTAGAGTCATCTCAGTGGCAGGCCTCTGGTTTTCATTTTTTGGAATATTTCTTTACATTCTCTTCTGGTTCAGAGTGTTTCCATTGAGAAAGCTGCTAGATTTATTAGGGCTCCCTTGTATGTTACTTCTTGTTTTTCCCTTGCTGCCTTTAAGATTTTCTCTTTGTTTTGGAATTTTGGCATTTTAATTATGTTTTGGAGTGAGCCTCTTTGGGTTTCTCTCAGTTGGAAATCTGTGTTTCCTGGATTTGTGTGACTCTTTTTCGCAACAAATTAAGGAAGTTTTCCATCATTACTTTTTCATACAGGTTTTCTAACCCTTGCTCTTCTTCTCCTTCTGGTATCCCTGTTATATGGATATTGTTGTGTTTCATGTTGTCTTGCAGCTACCTTATCACCTGTTTGTTCTTTCTGTGTCTATTTTCCTTTTCTTGCTCTAACTGGGAGTTTTTTTCTATCTTGCCCTCCAACTGGTTTATTCGATCCTCTGCTTCATCAAGCCTGCTCATATTTCCTTCTAATGTGTTTTTTATTTCCAAGATTTTATTGTTCATTTCTTCCTTTTTTTGTTTATAGTTTCTATTTCCTTTTTCATGCTGATGTAGTTCTCAGCATCTTCATAACCATTATTTTGAATTCTGTATCTGATAGTTTTGTTACCTCCATTTCATTTAGTTCTTTTAGTGAGGAGTCTTCCATTCCTTTTGATTGTATGTTCTTTTTTTTGTTTCCCCATTTTAGGTGACTTTTTGTTTGTTTCTGCACTTCCTGATGTTTTGCTTTGCTAGCTGTCTTTGTAGGGTGAACTTCTATGGTAGGAATTCTGTGGGGTTCAGTGGTATGGTCTCCTTGATCTCCTTGATCTCCTTGTCTGGACCTTCTAGGTTTGCCCTTTCTTCTGTTTATGTGGGTTCTCTTGTACTTGGGTTTCTACCTTTAGGTGGTTCCTTTGTTGCTGGTTTTTCTCCTCCAGCAGGTATGCCAATGTTGGCAGCTCCCACCTATTCTTGTATTTGAGCAGTTGCAGAGGGTAAGCAAAATGGATTAAGACAGATGGAGAGTATTTTATGGGATTTAAAGTAACAGCAAGTAGAGAAGAGATAGGAGATTCTTTGGATAAGTATAGCATTAACTGTGATATTTCACCTAACTAGGCACTTTTTATAAAAGGTGAAAGAGAGATAATACTCTTGTTAGACAGGAGGATGGTTGTGAGCTGAATCCAGAAAACAGAGCACTTGTGCAAGGTTAGATGATGAGATATAGTGAGATTAAAGGATAGAAAGTAGGCTTAGTGTGAGAGAGAATAGAGTTAACCACAACAATAATAATGCTCACGATTAAAGGAGGTGGGCTAAGATCATGGAGGGTTTCTGTGTAGTATGTACAATTGCATGGAACACCAATTATTTATGATAGTACTGGAATAACAATAATATGTCTAGAAAATGTGATTTGGATAACCAGAATAGAAAGTACCAAATCAAGAGTTGTGTGTCATTAGAACATGGGTGAAGTGAAAGAAGGAAAATTAAAATACAATAAAGAGAGAATAAGGAAAGCCAGTCAAACAATGCAATTAAACTGAGAAATAAAATGAGGAAAACTATATGTAAGGAAGAGAAGTAAAATAAACACTAATAAAATAAAAATGGTAAAATAATGAAAAATAACAATAATACACATAAACAATAAAATTCCAGCTCTATGGGATAGCAAAGTGACATTTGTCTCATTTTCTCAGTTTTGGGGTTTGTCCTCATGCTCCCCCTTTTGATCTGTCTCTGGACCCTTCATAACTCCACATCTTACTGTCTCACTTGGGGGAAGGAAAAAAAGAGAGAGGAACCTAAAAGGAAAAAAAGGTCTTTTGCTGACTTTAACCCTGTTCAGCGAGTTCTGCTGCTCTTCCTAGGTACCACAGGAAGAGGGGAACTGGGCTTCACTTTTCTCCTTTTCTATGGTTTTGAGAGGATGGGGACCAGGCCTAGGCCTTAATATTCAGTTTCCCAGCCTCCAGCCCAGGTCCTCCATGAGCTGCCAGGCTCAAATCAACCACATAGCTGTGCACAGTGTGAGACAAGCTGGGTGGTAAGGTCCCACCCTAAGCTGCTCAGTCTCTGGGCACTTGAAATTGAAATCAACCTTGGTGCAAGCCAGCTGCTGCTGGAGAGTTCCTTGCAAAGCAGCTGCCAGCACTTTTCTTAAAAAGCACACAGCTTTTCACACAGCCCAACTTTCCAACCAGTCCAGAGACTATCTGAGTCAGGGTACGACATGGCCCAACTCCTCCCTTCTCCAGGTGTCTCCTGGCACCTCAATTTTTCTGTTGCTGTGCCCACAGTCCCAGTGGATGTGTAATGCCTCTGTGTGTCTCCCACTTTGTGTCTATTTCCCCCAGCATCTTCCAGCATACAGGTCCCTCCTGGTATAGGGCTGCCTTCTTTGCTCTGGTAGGGGAGGGAGATGGTGATCTAACTCCCCTCCCCTTATCCTGTGGCAGGGGCTGGGCTAGGGGCACAGCAGAGCAGATCCCAGGGACCTTACTGTCCCAGCACAATCTCCTTACCATCTGTTTTTCAATGTTCTCTGCAATTTTTGGCCTCCAAACTTTATATAAGCTGGGATTCCGTTGACTGTTCACTCTGTTGCTCAGAAGGCTAGGCGTTCCCCTGTGCACAGGGAAAACTGGGCTCTGCTCCTACCTACCTTGCTGCCATCTTCTGTAACTAGGAATGGTTTATTTTAAAATACTATTCACTTTTTAAATATTGTGTCTAGCAAGCTTGCAGAATTCTTTTACTAAATACAACAATTGATCTAAATTTTCTATATTTAAATCAGTTGCCTACAAATTGTAATTTCATTTCTTGCTTTCTTATAACTTTTATTTCTTTATTGTGTGTGCTTCCAGTATTTAGAATATTTATAAAAATGTTGAGTAGAAGTGGTAATGATTCTTGATTCTAGGGGAAAATATTTTACTATTAAGTTTAATATTAGTTGTAGGTTTTGTAGATTTTTAAAATTCAATTACAGAAGTTCCTTTCTGTTTATAGTTTGTTAAGAAATTTTTAAAAATTATTATATTATTGTTCAATTACAGTTGCCTGCCACCACTACTCCCTCCCACCCCAGCCAAATCCATCTCCCTCCCTTGCTCCTACTCCCTTTTGGTTTTGTACATGTGTCCTTCATAGTTGTCCTGAAAACCCTTCCCCCTGTCCCCCATTATTCCATTCAACTTCCCCTCTGGTTACTGTCAGTTTATTCTTAATTTCAATGTCTCTGGTTATATTTAGCTTTCCTTTTTATTTTGTTGGTTAAGTTCCTATGAGATTTTTTCACCTGAATCATGAATGGTTATTAAATTCGATCCACTTATAGAGGTGATCATGTGATTTTTTTCTTTATATTATGAATGTAGTAAGTATATCAACTGACTAGATGTTAAATGAACCTCATTGGATTAATGGTTTTCAGTCATGACCTATTGCCATTTATATAGATAGTAAGATTCACTTTACTAATATTTTCAGTAAGACAATGATAGTCCTTGGTCTACATATTCCTTTTACAAACATCCTTTCAGGTTTTTGTATCAGGGTTATATTGGCCTTATAGAATGAATTGGAAGTGTTCTGTCTTTTTCTATATTCTGTTTTTGTCAAATTTAGATAAATGCACTGGTAATGCCATCTGGACCCTGAGTTTCTTTGTAGAAAAGTTTTAAATTACAGATTAAATTTCCTTAGCAGATACAAAATTATATAAAATGTCTATGTCTTCCATGACAATTTCAGAGTTAAGTATTCTAGAAATTTGTCATTTTATTACCTTTTCAAATTTATTAGCAAAAAAAGAGTAATAGCCTCTTCTTACTTTTTAAATATCATTAGTATCTCATGTTCCTCATTTTATCTCTGACATGGGTAATTCATATTTTCTCTTTTATTTTAAATATTGCCAAAGCCTTAGAAATTTTATCAGTTTATTAACCTTTGGATGCTCCCCTCTATTGAATGCTTTTTTCTAGTTTATTAATTTCCACTTCTTTCCTCCATTTTATCTTCATCTTTTCCTCCTTACTTCTTCATTGATTTCAATTTTTTTAAATTGACTAATATGTGCCAGTACATTTTTCCTCTAAGTATACTTCAGCTGCATTTCAAAAACTTTATGTCATGTTTGCATTATCTTTGATTTCATTTCAAAGTATTACTTAACTTCTACTTGGATTTCTTTATTGAAACATGGATTATTTACAATTCTATTGTTTAACTTCTAAAAATTTGGTATTTTCTATTTATATTTTTATATTGTCATTGCATTTAATTTTGCTGTGTTTAGAGAATGTTTCGTAAATTCAATATTTTGAATGTTTTTGCCTCCTGCTGTGGCCCCACAATTGGTCAATTTTGGTGAACATTCCAAGTTCAGATGAATAGAAAAAGTATAATGCAATCATTGGTTGCAATGTTCTATAAATATCAGTTTATTCAAGTTTATTATTTTTGTTTTGTGTGTTTTATATCATTACTTATTTTTGTCTGTATTTTCCTGATATAAGTGTATACACGGTCTATCTGGAAAAAGTCCAACTATTGTTAATATAATGAGAATGGTTTGTGCAATATCAATGTAACCTTGCATCAAGGAGAGTGGACTGGGATGCATAAGTATGAACAATAATTATTTCACTGTACTAGTCAATGGGGGTCATAGATGTCATTGAGTGAGCATGTGTACTGTGTGGCCATCACATTCAAAATGGCTGAGTGAGTAGATCAATGAACCTGCATCAAATTTTGTAGTAAACTTGAACATTTCCCCACAGTAACTATTTGGATGATTTGGAAGGCCCCAACTATGGGCATCTGGTGATTGGCAGCTTCATCACAAGGTGTCTGCTCATGCATCATGTCTCTTGCAGAATTTTTTGGTGAAACATCAAATTACCAAAGTGACCAGCTCCTCCCAAAGCCCAGATTTGGCACCCTGCAACTTCTGACTTTTCCCAAAGCTAACATCACTTTTGAAAGGGAAGACATTTTAGGCCAGTGATGAGATTCAGAAAAATACTGTGGGGCAGGTAGTGGTGACTGGGAGGACTGTGTGAAGTACTAAGGCACCTACTTTGATGGGGACTGAGGCATCAATGTCCTATGTATAATGTTTCTTGTATCTTATATTTCCATGAATGTCTCTATTTTTTATAGCACATGGCTGAGTACTTCCTGGACAGATCTCGTGTGTGTGTGTGTGTTTGTGTGTGTGTGCATGCACAATACATGCATATAGTTATTTTTGATTTTTTGATTTAATCTTTGTTTTTTTCCATTACCACTTAGTCTTCTTATACTCCCCTCTCCCTACAATTACTACACTGTTGTCCATATCCATGAGTCCTATTTCCTTTTTGCTCAGTCCCTCCTCCCTCAAATTCCCCCACCAACTGTCGTCTTGTTTTCCACCTATGAGTCTGTCCCCATTTTTATGTTGTTAATTTATCTACAAGTCCTAAAAGTCTTTAAAATTTCACTTTATATATATTGGAGGTTATGTTGTTATGTGAATGTAAATTTAGAGTTGTTATATCTTCCTGATGACTTGATCCTTTCATCATTATAAAATATATCTCTGTCTTTAATAATGTTTCTTGTTTAAAGGCTACTTTTTCTGGTATTAGCATAGTAACATCGGTTTTCATCTGATCAATATTTCCATAAGATTTTCTTTGTTTTTGTCTTTAAATATTCCATATTCTTACATTTCATGCAACCCCACTAAGCACAGTTTTACCCTTAAAGCAGTTGCTTTCATGTAATTTAATTCTCCATATAATTCAGTTTTTTCCCTAGTTTGAAAATCATTGTATTTCCAATGATTGTGTTTAGTCAATTTCCATTTGATGTAATTAGTGATATATTACTATTTTTTCCTGTTTGTTGACTTAATGTTTCCTTTAATCTCTTCTCTTTACTTCTTTTGGATTAACAATTATTTTCTATTTCCCTCTTTATTAGTTTCCTTGTTATGTAATTTTTCTTTTATTTTATTGCCTGTAATGAGTTTGATAGTGTCACCCTCAAAATTTATATTTACCCCTAGCCTCCAAATGTGTCCTTATTTGCGAATATTGTCTTTGTAGTTGTAATTAGTTATCATGAGGTAATGTGGTATCAGGTTAGGCCCTAACTCCAATGGTTGGTATTCTTATAAGAATAGGAGAAGACATACAGAGAGACACCAGGGAAAAATACATGACGATGAAGACAAAGATTGAAGTGATACATCTACAAGCTAAGGAACACCACAGATTGTAAGGAGCCACCAGAAGCCACAGGAGAGGAAGGATTTTTCATTAGGACTTCAAAGAGAACATAGCTTGCAGAGCTGTGAAAGAATAAATTTCTGCTGTTTTAAGCCTCCCAGTTTGTGGTAATTTATTATGGTAGTCCTAGAAAATTAATACAATGTGTACTCTAGATATTATTACATGCAACTTTGACTTAATTCAATATCAATTAGTGCTGTTACCAAACGTATGATATGGTCTTCAAACATTTAAACTCCACTCACTTCAGTTCTGCTTTTAATGCTGTTGTTTCATGTAAGGTTGATCCTTGAACAAGACAAGTTTGAACTGCACAGGTCCACTTATACACAGATTATTTCCAATAAATATTATAAATGTATTTTCTCTTCCTTATAATTTTATTAATAACATTTCTTCTGCTATTTTTATTGTAAGAATACAGCATATAATACATATAACTTTTAAAATCTGTGTTAATCAACTGTTTATGTTATTGGTAATGCTTTTAGTTAATAGTAGGCCATTAGTACAGTCAGCCCTCCACATCCGCAGATTCCAGCTACAGATCAAAAATGTTATTTTTAATTCTCAGTTGGTTGAATCCACAGATGTAAAGCCCATGGACACAAAGGACCAACTGTAGTTAAGTTTCTGGGGAGTCAAAAGTTAAATGTAGATTTTGGATTGTGCAGGGGCCCATACTACTAACCCCTATGTTGCTCAAGGGTCAATTGTATTTTAATTCTACATATATTGATTTTTTAGAAAGCAATACTTTAGATTTATCCCAATATTGACTTTTTCTGAACACTTCTTCCTGAAATCCCATGTTTCCAACCTGGGTCATTTCCTTCTGTCTCAAATTACCTTTACTAATTATTTTTCAAAGGCTGTTGGTAATAAATTCATGTGTGTGTGTGTAGATATGATATTATTTTGCCCTAGCTGTTCCAACACAGCTAGGGCAAAATGATAATTTTATTATCATTTGTTTATGATTTATCTTCACCTTTGATATAAAACATATATACAATGAAATGCTAAATATTTTGTGTAAATTCACTGAATTTTGACATACACCTGGTTAATATAAAGAAAGGTTTCTCATGTTCCTTCTACCTCAACCTTGTCTCTTCCCTCCAACAGTCAACCTTTGGTCTGATCTTTCCATGCTAGATTAGCTTTGTGTATTCTAAAATTTTACACCTTTTTGTGTAAAGCTTATTTCATTCAAAATACTGTCTCTAAGATGCATTCATGCTCTTGTGTGTACTTTTTAAATGTTATAAATATAGCTGCTGCAAACATTTTTGTACAAGCCATTTTTGGAAACATATTTTTATTGTTCTTGAGCAAAATAATTAGGAATAGAATTATGTGTTTGTTTTTATAAAAATTTGCATATTTAAAAAAACTTTTTTTGTTCCACTTTACATACCCAACATAAGAGTTCCAGTCACTATACAGTCTCCTAAACATTTAGTGTTTTCACTCCCCTTATTTTTAGTCTTTTTGGTGGGTATGTCTCATGGCTTTAATTTGCTTTTCCTTAATGACCAATGAGGTTGAGTACTCTTTCTTTTGCTTATTGGCCACTTATGTTCTTTTGTTAAATGTTTATTTTTACTTTGGGATAATTGTCTTTTTATTACTGGGTTTATTACTGAGTCTGTCACAATTCTTCATGTAATCTTTGATGCCAGTTCTTTGTCTGGTGTAGATAGTGCAAATCACTCATTTTTATGGTGACTTTTGATAACAAGATGTCTTAATTTTGATGAAGCCTAATTCATTTGTTTGTGTCTAGATAGTGTATTCTGTGACTTATCTAGGAAATAGTTGCCTACCTCTAAGTCACCAAAATATTTGCTTACATTTTTCCTTAAAAGCACACGGTTAAATTTTGGGTTTAGGTGTGTGATCTATCTTAAATTATTTTTGTTTTTAGTTTGAAGTAGACATTAAGGCTCCATTCTTTCTTATACATGCTCACTTTTCCTTATACCAATTATTAAACACTTCCCTTTTCCTTATTAAATTGCCTTGCTGTCATAATCAAGAATCAAATGACTATTTCAGTATGGCTATGTTTCTGAGCTGTCTAGTCTGTGGCTTGATGAATTTGTTGATCATTATATCTAAACACTCTTGATTACTATAGCTTTGCAATAAATCTTGAATTCAAATGGTGTAAATCCTCCAACTATGTTCTTATATTCAAGATTGCTTTGGATACTCTTGTCTTATTGTCTATTTCTTATCTTTATTCTTATCCTTTCTTCAAAATCCTTTGGTGTAACTTTGTTCTTTTTCTAGCTGCTTAAATTGAAACTTTAGATCATTGATTTTATTTTAACTGTTTTACTGTTGTTCAAATACAGTTGTCTGCATTTACCCCCATCTCTCCCCTGCACCCCAGCCATCCCCACCTCCCTGCCCTGATTCCACCTCCTCTTGGTTTTGTACATGAGTCCTTTAGAGTTGTTCCTGAAAATCCTCCCTCCTTTAGCCCCATTATCCCCTCCCACCTCATTCTGGTTACTGTCAGATTGTTGTTAATTTCAATGTCTCTGGTTATATTTTGCTTGCTTGTTTGCTTTATTCATTAGATTCCACTTATAAGTGAGATCACATAGTATTTATTTGTCTTGCACTGCCTGGCTTATTTCACATAGTATAATGCTCTCTAGTTCCATCCATGCCATTGCAAACGACATGAATTCCTTGTTTCTTTCTGCTGTGTAGTATTCTATTGTGTAAATGTACCATAGTTTTTATCCATTCATTTACTGATGGGCACCCAGGTTGCTTCCAGCACTTGACTATTGTAATTGTGCTACTGTCTGTACATAGAAAATCCTATAGATTCTACAAAAAAATAATCACCTAATAAATGAATTTGGCAAAACAGCAGGATACAAAGTCAATATTCAGAAATCAAAGGCATTTTTGTATGCCAACAATGAAATATCAGAAACATAAATCAGGGGAAAAATCCCATTTGATATAGCAACAAGAAAAATTAAGTACTTAAGAATAAACCTAACCAAGGAGGTAAAAGATCTGTACTCAGAAACCCACACAACACTGAAGAAAGAAATTAAGGAAGACATAAACAAGTGGAAGCATGTACCATGCCCATGGATTGGAAGAATTAACATCATCAAAATGTCCATTCTACCCAAAGCAATCCCTATTAAAGTACAAATGACATATTTCACAGATATAAAAGAAACACTTCAAAAATTTATATGAAACCATAAATGACCCAGAATATTTGTAGTAATTTTGAGAAAGAACAAAGTAGGAAGGATCACAATACCTGATATCAAACTTTATTACAAGGCCACTGTAATCAAAACAGCCTGGTACTGGCATAAGAACAGACACATAGACCAATGGAACAGAATAGGGATCCCAGAAATAAATCCAAGGTCAATTAATATTTGACAAAGGGAAGAGCAGCATAAAATGGAGTAAAAATAGCCTCTTCAACAAATGGTGTTGGGGGACCTTGACAGCTATATGCAAAAAAAATGAAACTTGATCACCAACTTACACAATATACAAAAATAAACTCAAGATGGGTAAAAGACTTAAATATAAGTTGTGACACCATAAAGTCCTAGAGGAGAACATAAGCAGAAAAGTCTCAGATATTCCAAACAGCTATATTTTCACTGTTATGTCCCCTAAAGCAGGGGCATAAAGGAAAGAATAAACAAATTGGACTTCGTCAAAATAAAAAGCTTCTGCACAATTATAGATCATTTTTTAAACATTTTTCCAATATTACATTTAAACCAATTAAAAGCACTAAAAAGCAAAATGATAAAATCCTCTTAACACTGCTTTATATGAATCCTAGAAACTTTATTATATTATATTTTCAATATCATTTATTTCAAAATATTTCAAATTTATATTGTCTTATAATTTCCCATGGTTATTTAGAACTGTTATTTAATTTTCAACATTTGATGTTTTCTTAGATACTAATATTGATTTCTGATTGTGAACAAAAAAATACACTCTGTATGATGCCAATCCTTTTAAACTAATTGGTTTGTTTTATCACCAGTGTGTGTTTGGAATATACACCTTGTGAGCTTGAAATTACTCATTACTCCAAGTGTGTACTAACTCTAAGCCTGGGAAAATCACCAGAGCACATACTCTTTGGTAGGTTCTGAATTCCAGTTTTGACTGTCCATGCTAATTAGGGCTTGTGTTGTAGTTTTCTATCTCTTAGCCAATCACTTGAGAATCAGCAAATGCCTTAAGAGGGAAAGCAATACTGATTGTTGAGCTCACCTCCCCATGTGTTCCTTCCCTGTAAGGTCTTGTTCCCTCAAGTCTTCTTAATTTTAAAGCCTTATGATGCTTCAAACATCTCTCTTAAATATATTTCATTGAGTTTTTCTAGATGTTCTCAGCAGCAGGGCTGGTGTCTGTTACAAACTAATCTGCCACAGACAGGGATGGAATTCCTTAGCTCTCCATTATAAAATGCCAAAAATATCAGACTTCAGATATTTAAGTTTTAGGGCTTTTTTATTAGAGTTAGGCAAAAAAGTTTTGCTTATTCATTCACATTTTGGGGTTATTATTAGTAATTTGTAATGAATCATTCCATCATTTTAAAAACTATAGAACCATATAAAATTAATCTTTTATTACTATTATTTAAGAAACATGAAATTATCAATATCTCTTTGAATGGCATATAAGATACAAAGTAAATTTTATATTGTTACTATATATGTACAATTTCTCTAGTAATATACCCACAATATGAATGTCATCTTTAATACTGACCATTTAAAGAATTGTCAACAAAAACTCCATTGTTTATGTTACATTTCAGATTTCTAGCTTTATTGTGTTTTTTCTCAATTCAAGGGAAAACAGCTTCTATCCAAGTTGGAGGTGTAGATAGATATGCTTCACCTCCTTGCACAACTGTAAGATCACAACTAACCTCAAAACAAACAAACGAATAAACAAATAAAAAACCCAACCAGAACTGCCAGAAAATCAAGCTATATGGAAGTCTGACAACTAAGGGTGCAAAGAAGAAATAGTCATCCAGATAGGTAGGAAGGGTGGTGCCAGTGGGCAAGGCAGAGAGGATGTGGTGTGGCTGTAATGAGCCTGAGGTGGTCAGGCAGCAGCAGCAGTGGTTGGCAGAATGTGTGGTCCTACATTCACAGGTGATAGATAAAAATTGGGGTGGGAAAACATTTGGGAAGTGAGAGATCCCAGCCCCAGGCCAGACCACTCAGTCCAGAATTCCAGTGCTGGGAAATAAAGCCTCATAACTTCTGGCTGTAAAAAACAGTGGAGATTGGGGTGGCAGAAGAAGCTGCTGATCTCTCAGGAGAATCCATTTAAAAGGCCCCCATTGTCCTAGAATGTATGGAAACCCACCCACCCTGGGAACAACTACCAGGGCAACAGCTAGAGGGGTGTCAGTTGTACATGGGAAGTGGGTGAACTGACTGAAAATGGGGCAAGGGTCAAGAGAGCTGCACTGTTCCCTCTCCAACCCCTCCACCACATACAGCACCACAAAATGGTGGCAAAAGGGGTTGCCCTGCCCTGGTGAACACTTAAGGCTCTGGCCCTTACAATGTAACAGGTGTGCCAGGACAGGGAGTCAAAGCAGCTCTGCATAACACACAGAAACTAATACAGGGAGGCTACCAAATTGAGGAGACAAAGAAATATGGCCCAAATGAAAGAACACATCAAAACTCCAGAAAGACAAAATGGAGAAATGGAGATAGCCGACCTATCAGATACAGAGTTCAAAACACTGGTGGTAAGGATGCTCAGAGAACTCACTGAGTATGGCAAATACATAAGGGAAGAAATGAAGGCTATACTAAGTGAAATAAAGAAAAATCCCCTGGGAACCAACAGTGAAGGGAAGGAAGTCAGGATTCAAATCAATGATTTGGAACATAAGGAAGAAATAAACTGTCAACTAGTACAGAATGAAGAAACAAGAATTCAAAAAATTAGGAAAGAAAAAAAAAGACTCTGGGACATCTAGAGAAGTGCCAACATCCAAATCATAGAGATGCCAGAAGGAGAAGAGCTACAGCAAGAAAGTGAAAACTTACTTGAAAAAATAATGAAAATAAACTTCCCTAATTTGATGAAGGAAATAAAAATACAAGTTCAGGAAGCACAGGCAGTCCCAAACAAGTTGGACCCAAAGAGGACCACACCAAGACACATCATAATTAAAATGACAAAGATCATTTTAATTGACCTCAAAGAGAGAATTCTTTGGGATCATTCTCTCAAAGGTCATTCTCTCAAAGAGAAAATCTTAAAAAACATGAGAAAAGAAGAGAGCTACCTGCAAAGGAATTCTTGTAAAACTATCAGCTGGTTTCTCAATAGAAATCTTACAGACAAGAAGGGACTAGCAAGAAGTATTCAAAATCATGAAAAGCAAGGATCTACAACCTAGATTATTCTATCCAGCAAAGCTAGCATTTAGAATGGAGGGGCAGATAAAGTGCTTCCCAAATAAGATAAAGCTAAAAGTGTTCACCATCACCAAACCTTTATTATATGAAATATTAAAGGGACTTATTTAAGAAAAAAGATCAAAACTATGAGTAGTAAAGTGAAAATAAAGTCACAACTATCAACAACTGAATCTAAAAACAAACAAACAAATAAACAAACTAAGCAAACAACCAGAACAGAAACAGAATCATAGATATGGAGATCATTTGGAGGTTATCAGCTGAGAGAGGTAATGGAGAGAATGGGGGAAAAGGTACAGGTATTAAGAAGTGGAATGGATAGGTACAAAATAGATGGGGATATTAAGAACAGTGTAGGAAATAGAGAACTTATAGGCACAACCCATGGACATGAACTAAGAGGTGGGGATTGCTAGAGGAAAGGGGGTGGGGAGGGCAAAGGGAGAAAATTGGGATAACTGGAATAGCATAATCAATAAAATATACTTAAAAATAAAAGGAAAAAAATCAGTTCTTAGTTGTTCCCATTTTATCAACGTGAAGATTCCAGTAAACTGAAGGTCAAAGAACAAATGTCTGACTCCTGTTATTCTCTATTAACCTATTTTTAAATAACTGTTTTTGGCAGTTGTTGACAATGAAATCTACAAATTAATACTTTTCATAAATAATTTTCATAAACTGAGCACCTGTGCTCCTTAAAATATTATCAGAAGAATGGTATTCTTTTTAAGGCTATAGGTATTATTTCATAAACTTCAAAGTTGCTTTTAGCTCTGTGACTCTGACTCTAAAACTCTATTTCTGATGTAAATTCACTTTAATTAAAGCCTGAATATGAATCTACATGACAAACTGTAGAAATAAGAAAGTTATACCCATTAGGTGGAGTTACATCTTTTTTTTAAAAAAAACCGGGGACAGCTCCAAACACTACTGGACCCAGGAGGTCCGAGTTAAGCATTAAATACCTCAAGATTTCACATAATATTTGTTTTTGAATTACTTTATTGTTGGTCAATTACAGTTGTCTGCATTTTCTCCCCACCACTTCCCCCTACCCCAGCCAAAATCATTTGCTTCCCTTGCTTTCTCTCCTCACTTTGGTTTTGTCCATGTGTCCTTTATAGTAGTTCCTGAAAACCCTTCTTCCCACTGTTTCTTCCCTGCTTCCCCTGGCTATTGTTAGATTGTTCTTAATTTTTTATAACAACAATATTAAAAGACTTATTTATTTATATGCTTTCTAAAATTATAAATTTACCAAATACTTCTGAATAACAGATAACAATGATGTTATAATAACATCTTATGTAAGCACTCTTATCCAATTAGATGCTTTTTTCTCAAAGTCTTTTAAATAAAATGAAACATAAAACAAGCTTATAAAACTAACTTTTAAGTTCATGTTCACTTAAATTTTTAGCTATGCATGTCTATGTAAAATGACAGTGCAGTTGAAGTACTGTTTATATGATGATCATCCTATTAAATTTTTGCATCTTAAATAATCTCTCTTCTCTCACTACATCCTTTATATTATTTTTCTCCTTTGACCTCTCAATGACATGAAGTCATCCACAGCTTTTGCTTAACCTTGCTGGTTCCCCAATAGAAAGAATGAGCTACTAACATCATGTATTAGAAAGTCAGGTCATTTGTCTGGAGTCTTGCTCAATTCTCTCTTCATGTCTCTATTATTTTCTCTAAAGTAGAAAGTCCAACAATACAGTTTTTGGATCCCTGGGAAAAATTTAATGGGCATCTGATTTCCTCTCATGTAGAATATAGAACTACATTTGTAGAACAATGGATCTTCATAAATGAAGCTCTTGGTACACAGGTGTTGGCAGATTAGCTGCAGTTAAGTAGTCTTTCCCTTAACTAACTTTTTCACAGCATAGTAAAATTTCTGCCTTTTAATGAGAGAAAATTTTGCTTGAAAGAGTGCATATTATTCTTCCTTGCCCTATTATTTAATTTAATAGGAAAGGAAGGTTTGGCAATTTTGTGAAGGATTCAAACCTTTCAACAATCTCATATGATCCAAACTTCCAAACCTATTGAGATTTCTCCTTTTGTGATTAAGGGGATTGGTAACCACAATTCTTTTCCAGTAGAATCTACATGAGAATGAAGATGGGATTTCAGGCTAACCACTGGATCTTCTGGTTGGAGTCAAATTGACTCCAGAGGTTAGGTTTCCAAGGAGGACACACACTTTCTTGGAACAATTTCCTCAGATGTTATAAAAATATGATTTATAGATTTTCTCTTACTTCAGGATTAACATTGGGAATTGTTTTCTACCTCATCACCTTACTCCACCCCTGAAGCTTTGCTCCATCTTGTTTATAGCCCAGGATTGTATGGAACAGAAACAAAGTTAGAATTTTCTTTGAAATATTTCCTTTTATGATGTATATCCCCAAATCAACTATACAAACATTTTTTATTCATCTATGGACAAACCTACTTACAAAATAATATTAAATAAAAATATTCCTCTGACTAAAACTGATGTAGACACTGGCCCACAGTGTCTGCATCATTATGGATGAAATAAGACATTCACAGGGACTACCAAGTAAGGTGGAGGAAAAGGGACAGCATGGCTTTTCTCTCAAGGGGAGCAAAAGCTGCAGCCTCCACCATGACAGGCCTTTATTAGATTTCTTGGCATATTACATGATGGTCCTCATTTACTATGCACAGGTTCACTTTAGGTGGTTATCTTTTACAGAAGACAAAGGAGCCAATGCTGCTAATCACATCACAGAAGACAGATATTTGCAAATGAAAAGGCAAAAGTGGTTGAACAAGTTACACTCTTCCTTGGAAGGTTTAGCATGGATTTTAGGAAGCTACTTTGCAGTAAATGTACTCGTTTCAGGGTGAGGGAGTTTTTTAGAAAGAGAGAGACTCAAAGTGGCCTAGGCACGTTGCAGGCCTGATTCCCCACAGGAGAATGTATCCGTGGGCGTGGGTCCTGTGCATCTCCAAGTGGGAGCTGGGCCCACGCCACACAGAACGGTCTCCTACATAAAACACAATCTCTTAGACACTTCACTTCCCCTCTTCAAATATTTCCTCTTCACATTTTGGTTCTTAAGCAAATATGTTTTATTGGATCCATAATCCAAGAATCAATAGACTTCTTGTTATATATATTTCAAACCAGTTTCCTTAGCTTTCTTTCCCAAAAAGAACTCTAATTGCCAAGATTGGCATTTATTAACCAAGAGATATTTTATAAGAATATAATCTGTCAGTAGTGTGAAGTTTTTTTCATGTGGTTAACTGACTATTAATGTTTTAGGAGTATAGACAATAATGAGTTATTTGTGACTGCATTGATTTAATTCTGTAGTGTGAGAAAACCATGAACAATGAACCATTTGTTCTCATAGTTTGCTTATTACAGAAGAGGCAAGACCTTAGTTTCTTGCAACTTGTCAAAGCTTGTTGCTTGGGTGAAATTATCCAGTCATTAGGATTGACCTGTGGGCCACAGAAATTTTACATGAAATGAACCCCAAAATAGTGTATATAAAAGAATCTTGATATTTTTAAGTTGCTCAAAGAGAGGGGAAAAGAAGACCAATGGGTGTCACTAGGGTAGGAGAGGTGGTAGGGTACAATGACTAAAGCATTCCCAACATGTCACTCCTTTTCTTCTGACATAGGTTCTAGATGTAGAGATGCAGTGTTTTACTATAAAAAAAGGCAGAGTGTAGAGGGACATATTCAATAAAAATGGGACCTCAATATCTAATGATGGCATGTTGTTTTCACCAAGATAACATTAAGCATTAAATCCTAAAAATTATGCATTGTATATAATAAGCTCATTTCTCTCCTATGATAGAGAACAGTATTAATATGTAGCATCTTTGATTAAATTGAGAAAATTGTCACTAAACTCATTTAAAGTATTCTGTGTCAGATGAGGAACCTTGGACTCAAAAGATAATCTAAACTACTAAGTATTTTTGAAGCTTTCCAAAATGTAAAATGTATTAACAGGAAATTGAAAAATTTAAGATGATTTTTTTGTTTCATTAAATATTAAATAACAAGCTCTCTATTAACTATTTTTATGGCTCTAAAAAATTAAAATCAAGTAAAGACATTAGATATTTAAAGACTTCTTACTTTTTTATTCCATTATAATTTATTTGTGTCTTAAATGATTTTGAAATAATTTGTTATGGTATTTTAGAAAAATCTAGACCAGTGTATTCTGAAAAAAAAATAAACAACTGTTTTTAGAGCTGATGAACAAAAGGGTCTCCTAACAATTTTGTAAAATGTTAAAAAACTCTTAGATCTGATTTTAAGTTCCTCTTTTGGAAAGATGAGTTATTTTATATTGAGCAATTTTTATTTTTCAGTTAAAGCCTATCCATTTTCCTCATAAAGTAAGCTGCAATCTTGACTTTTTTCTCTTTAAAGACTCTTTCATTTTACCAGTAATTTAAGGTATCTGGTAAAAGCCAGTCCTATTGGATTGAGAAACCTGAGTTTACATTTCTCTCCTAATCCCACAGGAGCACGGCTGGTGGTGGTGATGGTTCCTTTGAAAAACACTGGTACCTTCTACCCCCTTTTCACTCAGAAAGGATGTCCAAGAGCATCCTTCAGAAGTATTTTCTACTGCTATGGCTCACCTTCAAATGTGTTTATGCACTTTAATTTGCTTGGAAAGGTTAAAATGAATATGAATATAAAAAAGATATTTAATTCTCTTGATGGTTCTTGTAAAATCTCAGAAAATAATAGAACCTCAAGTTTATTTATTTTGGATTCCAAGCTAAATTGTGAAATACTTGGATTGGTGACATACAGTCTCCCTTTAGCTACCTTCAATAGTCTGTTGTTAAAATTTAGGAAATTTAGAGCAAACCACAGAAGGCCACTTGGGTGGTCTTGCATTGGGCTGGTGAGTGGACCAATTCTAATTCACATTGGTAACTCATCATAAACCCACAGAAAGTGACTCTAATGTTAACTAGAGCAACCCTTCTCCCTAAAAAACTCATTCAATTTATGAAGTAGTCCCACAAAAACACACATATATACAAAATTGAAATTCTTGGGAAAGTAAGCAACCCAAACTTATTTGGTTGGACAGTCAGCAAGTTAGTGATTTTGCGGTTTGACCCTCATATGGTACATCAATCATAGCAGGTTTCTTTCTCCATTCCAAGTAAAACCACTACTTCCTACGCAACATGTCATAACCATCACAATAGGAACTACACAGTATTAGAGTTTGGACTGCATCCTTAACTATGAAGCGCTATTTGAAGTCACAGTTTCCTTCCTGTTTCAACTTAGCTTTAAAACAGATTTCTAGTGATCTTGGAAAATCACTCTTTTTCCTTCATTTCTTGGTTCTATTAGCTTACAAACCAGTTTGGATTTTCTGTTCTCCTGTAAGAGACCAGGTTTTCCTAAGGATACCACCATTTCTGTATTGTATTTTTCTTATGATGATGAAAAGTATCAGGAAGAATGGAAGCATCCATATTCCCAAGGGACAGGACTTTAAGTGCTCTACTTAATAGAAGCAAAATTTGCACTTACCTAGTTTGATGGCAACCCTGCCCCTGATTAAAGTACTAACTCATACAAATAAGTGTTAAACTATCAGAAACACTTTGTAATAGCGTATGCTATCAAACTGAAAATACAGGTTTTAATATTAAAGTGGAATAAAATATGTTATATTTTATTTGATTTCTTAGACATCTGGTTTTATTTATTTATTTTTTAAATTTAAAGTATTATACTGTTGTTCATTTACAGTTGTCTTTATTTTCTCCACACCCCTCCCCCCACCCACTCCCAACCCACCTTTCTCCTTTGCTTCCACCCCGTCCCCTTGGTTTTGTCCATGTGTACTTTATAGTAGCTCCTGAAAACCCTTCTCCCCACTGACCCCTCCCCCTCTCCTCTGGCTACTGTTAGATTGTTCTTAATCTCAATGACTCTGGTTATATTTTGTTTGCTTTTTTCTTTTGTTGATTATGTTCCAGTTAAAGGTGAGATCATACGGCACCTTTTTCCCTCACCACCTGGCTTATTGCACTAAGCATAGTGACCTCCAGTTCCATCCATGCTGTAGCAAAGGGTAGGAGCTCCTTCCTTCTCTCTGCTGCATAGAATTCCACTGTGTAAATGTACCATAGTTTTTTGATCCACTCATTTGCTGATGGGCACTTAAGTTGCTTCCAGCTCTTGGCTATTGTAAATTGTGCTGCTATGAACATTGGGGTGCATAGGTTCTTTTGGATTGGTGTTTCAGGGTTCTTAGAGTATAATCCCAGCAGTGGAATTGCTGGGTCAAAAGTCAGCAATAGTTTTGTGAGGAAAGTCCATACTGTTTCCCACAGTGGCTGCACCAGTCTGCATTCCCACCAACAGTGCACTAGGGTTCCCTTTTCTCTGCATCCTCTCCAAAACTTGTTTGTTGATTTGTTTAAGATGGACATCCTGACTGTTGTAAGGTATCTCATTGTGGTTTTAATTTGCATCTCTCTGATGGCTAGTGATGCTGAGCATCTTTTCATATGTCTCTGGGCCTTCTGTGTGTCCTCCTTGGAGAAATGTCTGTTCAAGTCCTTTGCCCATTTTTTAATTTTGTTTTTTGTCTTCCTGGAATGGAATTGTGTGAGTTCTCTATATATTTTGGAGATCAAACCCTTGTCCGAGGTGTCATTGGCAAATACGTTTTCCCATACATTTGGCTCTCTTTTCATTTCAATGCCATTTTCTCTGCATGCAGAAGCTTTTCAATTTGATGAGGTCTCATTTGTTTATTCTTTCCTTTATGTCCCTTGCTTTAGGTGACATATCCATGAAGATGTTGCTGTGTGGAATGTCTGAGATTTTCCTGCCCATGTTTTCCTCTAGGACTTTTATGGTGTTACAACTTATATTTAAGTCTTTTTATTCACCTTGAATTTATTTTTGTGTATGGCATAAGTTGGTGACCGAGTTTCATTTTTTTTGCATGTAGCTGTCCAGGTCTCCCAACACCATTTCTTGAAGAGGCTATTTTTACTCCATCTTATGCTTCTTCCCCCTTTGTCAAATATTAATTTTCCATAGAGACTTGGGTTTATTTCTGGGCTCTTTGTTCTGTTCTATTGGTCTACGTGCCTATTTTTATGCCAGTACCAGGCTATTTTGATTACAGTGGCCTTGTAATACAGTTTGTTATCAGGTATTGTGATCCCTCCTGCTTTGTTCTTCTTTCTCAAAGTTGCGGCAGTCATTTGGGGTCGTTTATGGTTCCATATAAATTTCTGAAATGTTCTATATCTGTGAAGTAAGACAACTCGTTTTAAATGTGAAGTCAGATAAACTTGAATAGTAAACAATAACACAACACAGTTACTCTTAAGGGTGCCAAGTACTTCCACAAGCATTTACATACTCTTCCTCATACTGTTGGCAGGTAGGTAAGCAAAGAACAGGTACAATCAATTCACTTTTATGCATGAAAAAAAAATAACTACAGTGGTCTAGTTCCTGGCAGGGTCTTAATGACTGAAAATACCTTTTACCTTTTTTTTCACTTCACTTAATTTTATTCTTAAATTTCCATTAATTTGATATTTACTCCACTTTAATTTTTTTACTTAGGCAAACCCACGCCTTTTAATCTTTAGAGGAAGCTCTTTAGAAACTCACATATTTAGATAAATTGATTCAACCAACTTTAAAAAAATATAAAATTAGATAATATTAATAATATTAATTAATTATTTTTCCGTTAAGTTTTCACCTTAATTCTGTGATATTAAAATTATGTACCACATTGTTTTTGGTATTTAAACAGAATCAGAGAACTTGATTTGGAACCAAGACTCTAAATTTAGTATGAATTACATCCAATAACTGAACCCAAATCTGATTTCAAATACCATGTGCTCTCAGCATTATCACAGTGCTCCAGTGAGGAGCTCTGTCTTGTAGCTTACACAGGACAAAAGAGAAGCAATGCCTAAACCTGGTGGAATAAGCAAAAAGGGCAGAATTAAGTGGAGGCCCACACAGAGTCATAAGGCTGTTTGAAGCTATTCTTATGGATTACAGAGAGTGGCTCTGGAAGCTGAGATGATTCTAAGTATTTCTATTTCAAAAAAATTTCAGGGAGGAAAGAAAAAGTTTTCCTTTTTTTTCCCTCCTCTTCCTCATCTTCCCCAGGATCTCTTGCTTCCAGGAAGCTAACTTCAGTCTCATAGTAAAGCAGATCAGCATTTATTAAAGAACTTTTTATTGACTAGCCTGAAAATCTAACCACTATTATAACTTTAAAAAAAGAATCTCCATGGAAAAATGAGTCTTGAGTTCTAAATAATCAACTTATATTACCTTTTATTTTTTTTCTAACACTGAATAAAAATTCCTAAATTTTAGTCACTTCTACTTTTTTGCTTATAAATATCTCAGGAAAGATCAGAGAAAACCAACATTTCAAAGTAACTTGTCACTAAAATCTTTCCTTCTTTTCCCCCCTTCTCTTCCTCTTTCTTTCCCTCCCTCCCTTCCTTCTTCCTTCCTTCCTTCCTTCCTTCCTGCCTTCCGCTGGCTGACCGAAGCTTTTCTGTGGCATCTGCTCCCATCTGCTCTGTGCTAAACACTTTCAATTGCAGGTATAAATTGTTTTTTCAACACACTTCTGCTACTCATCCTATTAAGTGTCCCAAACAAATAAAAGTTTCTACTTGCCTAAAAATAGATCTCCTGCCATCTGGAGTCCTGAGTTTCTGTATTTTCCCTTTTACCTTGGAGCAACTCCAGAAGTCATAACTTTACCTGATATAATTGTATCTGCTTCCAAGTGCTTGTAACACATTCTGGAGCTTTTGTTCTGAGTGACTAATATTTCCATGATATCATTGGGCTTCCTGAAAGGATCAGATGCTCATTTATTTGGACATTTTCAAATCATCGAGTAAAACTTAACAAATCCCAGGGTTTGATTTTAGCTTTAGTCTTAACATTTTAAAAGCGCACACACACACACACACACACACACACACACCCCATATTTTAAAACTCTAAAAACTCTCAGGTTGATCAAAATCACCATGCTCTCCACAACTATTGAAGAGTGAAATAGGTTAAACAGGTCAAGCAATTTTTTAAAATTTTACTTTCCATTGAAATAGATGAAAATGAAAATAAATACTTAAGTCTACAGCTGAATTTGCCTGTGTGTTTTTTAATTTTTCCCATTTTATTTTATGACCCTGAATTCATGCAAATTCTTTCTATTGACATTTAGAAAGTAGATCAAACATCTCACATTAATTCTGAGTTCTGTCCCCATACCCACGTGAAATGACCAGACATTCTCCATCTGATACCTCAAATAAGAAACTTAGAAGCTATTCCTAACATCTCACTTTCTTCACATCTCAAATGCATTCAAACGCTGGGTAGTCAATTACACACACCTCTAGTACCTCTTCAATTATTTCATTTCTCATATGTACTTCCACTGATGTAGAGGAGGCCAGATTTGTCTCTCTCCATCTGATTGGATATCCCTGGGTCCACTCACTTCTCCTGGGACCAAAATGATCTTGTCAAAAAAATGTTCCCAGATGTCACCTTCAGTTTAAAAACATTTAAAATTTTATACCTTGGCATAGATTTAAAAACCCTCATGAATTGCCTCCTAACCTCTCTTACCTCAGTTAAAATTCTACTTGTGTTTTTGAACAGAATGTATTATAGCAAATGCACAAATACTCAGAATAACATGTTTATGTTCAATAGGATAATGAGAATAAAGTATACTGATGCCAGATTTTGGGAAAATTCTCCACATTTTATGAATATCAAGCTCGGGAAATTTTGTTTTGTTTCAAAATGTTGTGTTGATATGTTTTATCAACAGTTGAAAAGTTCCAGACTGTGCAACCCACTTTGGGTTCTTTCCCATCCTTTTTAAGTTATCCTTAACTTTTTTCCTTAGTTCTCCCCTCTTCCTGCTCTAGTATTTCCTTCACATGAATATTTATCATACCTCTCCTTCCAACTCTTCTGATTTCTATACATAAGTTTCCTAATTATTCCTTGATCCCTGTCCTTGGGTGTGCAGTAGCACATTAAAGTCAATGCTAACACATTCATAGTGTCCTCCATTGTTGTATACCCTAGTACAGAGGTGCTTGTTCTTGGGCCTCCAAATTCAATGAATGACCACACTCCAGTCCAGCCACCAATGGTAACAGTCACAAAAATTACTCTCTTTGCATTTTCCAAAGTCAAGAAGTCGCAAGGTATCTCATGTGAGTATGAATCCTTGATGCTCCTCCATACAATACCTTTTGTCATCTAGGAAGGATTAATTTCAGGAGTGTTCAGGCTTCTCTAACTTTAAGCTATTGTAAAATACAGATTCAATCCGGCTTTTCAACATTAGTTAAAACTAAAAATGCCTGAGGATGGATATTTACTATTTTTATAATTTCTGTAGAATCTTTTTTTCTTATCTGGTCTTCTAAAATTCTCTAAATAGTGTAAACTTTTATTGAATATAGTGGATGTCAAACTGGAACAGTCACATCCTCCTCACTGGGGAAGTTGTTAGAAGTGCAAGGTTTGAAGCCCCATCTCACACCTACTTAATCAGCTACCTTGTGTTTAACAATCCTGCAATAAGACCCTCATGCACTCTAAAGTCTGAGAACTGCTGCTCTGGGCATAACAGTTTGTCATTATTATAAGCACATCATATGCTTTTAAACCCTCATACCTAAGTTCTAGAAATATCCTATATCTGAAATGCACTTCTACCTGTTTCTAACTTGCATATTTTTCCTTCAGAAATCATTTTTAAAACAGCCACCTCATAAAACTTCTTCAGTTCTCCCAGGCAGAAATAATACTTTTTCTTCTCTCTAAATTACTTTATTACACATTTCCTATAGTACAATTTTACTTATAGCTAAGTAAAGCTATGTTTGTTTTTCTTGAAAAAATATGAACTCCATGAGATTGCCAAAGTTGATTTTTCTGAGTAAATGTTATCAGGAAAGGAGCTGTATCTTACTCAATAATCTTAGCTGCTCAATAAAATAATTCAATTAAAAGAATACATTTACACTTCATTATTTTATGACAAATAATAAGGCCTTTACTAATCCAATTTCTTTAATATATGTTTTTACTTTAAATATTCTCCTTTTCAAAGAATATTTCATTGCAAAAAATGAAAATATCACATGCAAAGATTGTAACAATATGTGCAAGCAACTGATTCATAGAAAAACCAAAAGAGTAAGTTGTAAAACTTATCAACTAAGATTCACAGCCCATTAAATTTAAAGTGCAAAGAATTAGAAAAGTATCTCAATGATTCTCACCATAACCACATCATAAAATAGAAATGATTTGGTAAACATAAAATTTATTCCTTTCAGAATATCAATTCTGATAGATTTAAACTTTTTTTTCAAATTGAACAAAGTTGATTTTTTTCTAACAAAACCAAATATCTATTTTACAATCATTTTTAAAGAAAAAATAATTATTGCTGATTCACATGTGAGATTGTTTCTACTACAATTTGTAGAACACAGCATTCCAGATTAGCAATCAATTACTCTCCGAGATCCTTATGCACCCTGAAAAGTTCATTATTGAATAATTATATGATCTAACTTTGCAAATACTTGGCAACTTCATCTGAAAATTGAGACATTTGAAAATGATGGTGTCATCACAAACCATAATGATGTGAAAAAATTCTCATTTCCTATGAAGGCAAACATAACATTGTCATATTTTGCTCTATATCTATAAAGCAATTGTGCCACTCACTAGACACTTTCACATGGCTTAACTCTTTAATTATACAATCATAGTTTTAGTATCAGAAAGTATTATTTTCACTGTTCTATACATAGAGTAATCTTGTGCTGAGTTCAAAGGCCTAGGCAAAATCTCATAACTGGTAAGGTTGTTTATTAAAAATGTATATGGGATGTCACTTTTGAATGAGACACTGTTCTGGATTCTAGACAAATTCTTGTCCCCAAAAAGTTCAGTGTCTGGTAAGGAGTACAGTTCATGAGCACACAGTGATAACTGCTTTCACAGGGTGATGCAGTTTCCTAAAAATGCTAATAGAAGAGGCAGGTGATCCAGAGGTGTGAAATTAAAGAAAAATTCTTAGAAATAAGAGTTATATAGATAAAGGGAGTGTAATAGAAAAAATAGAAGAAAAGAGATTCTAGATGGAGGAAGCAGATATTGGGCTGCTTTCTATAGTAAGTAGTTACAGTTGGAGCAAATTGTGGCACAGGAGTGTGAGATGAAGAGATTTAGGCCTTAAACACAAATGTGCAAATCATCAGCAAAAAAAAATGGTATTTTGTATTATAGGGAGATTAAATTACCCAGCCAAAGTGTGTTGAGTGGGAATAGAAACTGTTTAATAATGGAATCTTGGAAAGCACTGCTATAGGAATTTCTAGGAGAGAATAACTAGATGGTATGAGGAGTGGCAGTGAAAACACCTGGAAAACGCTTAAAGAAAGGGATCATGTCTGCCAAATACTACTGATGAAGAGTTGCCATGATAGAAAGAATGGCTATCCTTCCACAAACTAGTGCACAGATGGGAAGAGAAGAAATCTGAAAGAATTCCCAATTGATAGCTTCAAATTTTGAACAAAGTAGAAGGCAGGACCATCAGTGGAAAGAAAGTGAGAGGCCCCAGGGTAGATTGAGGGCTGCAGGAAGGGAGAGGTTGAAAATAACCACTGTGGGCAATTGTAAACATGAACTCACTACTACATTTAGAAGTGGGGCAACATTGAGGAGTCAGTTTAAAATGGAAATGTTTAATTTTTAGTTAATTTAATGTGTGCAGTTGTATGATTTATCTTCATTAGGAGGCAAAGAATCAGAGAAGGTGGCCAGTGGGTTGATTTCAAGTGCAATTTTTGTTTAGAAGGGGAAACAGAAGAATAGTAGACAATCCTGATGAAACAGCATCTTAGTTATGACTAAGGTGAGTCAAATGATGTGTCTATGGTACAAAACATGAGGTAATGCTCACTCATGGGGTCATACGAATAACTCAGGTAAATGTGGTAAAAATAAAGGAAGATAGCTGGAAAAATAGAGGATTATAGTCAGAGAAAGGGGTTTTATGTGATGAATTGAGCTATATCCCTGCCAAAAATTTAAAGGAGAACATGTTTGAGGTTAAGAATAGTTAGGAACTGAGTGTGTTGGTCTAATGTCACCAAAGTTGATACTACTATCAACTTTGGGATGGGGAGGAAGAAGACAGAACATCAAAGTCTGCTTTGGATGAGGACAAGCTCTAGGAAGTCTGTCCATAAAAAAGTGAGGGATCTGTACTTTTTTAAAGGGTCTTAAGTGAACAGAGACTGAGCATGATGGAGGGGTGTTGGTGTGCAACAGAAGGCAGGAATGGGGATCCAGTTAATATCATCTCCTAATTGAGAGATATGCAGTTGTGGGAGATTGAACTGCTTTGAGGGATATAGTATTGCCAAGAGAGCACCACTTAATTAAATCAGGAAAGTATAACAAAGCTTAGCAGGTAAAAAGAGAACTGTATACTAGAAAACTGTGGTTTCACAGTTTTCTCATTTTCAACATTTCAGTGACTCAAGTTAACAAGTGAATAATTCCATGTAAAAATATATGCTATCATGGTGTTTGTATTTGTTTTACTAAGCTTCAGATGAAGCCAGAAAATGCACAGTAATTTGTTCAAAATGATCTAGAACTAGAGAATCAATACTTACCTGAACTTTGGGGATTGGATCCTTCCCTTCTTGAGACATTGATACTGAGCAGGGAGAAAGTATACCAATTGTCAAATAGCAGTCTGACAGAAGGCTGAAGAATGTTGGAGTTATCATTCAGAGATATTAGAACCTTCTGTATTATTAGCTAATAAGGCATTATGAATATTGAGGTGAACCAGTCTGTATGTCAGATATCAGCAGACTTTTTTTCTGAGATGCAGTTTGGTCAATTAAAAAAAGATAGGAATTAGGTTAAAACCTTAAATCTACCAGTTTTGATACCTGTATGTGTTCAAGTCCCAACCTAGTTCCCAGTAATAATCTGCTACCTGAAGTACTGTATTATTTGCAAATAAGCTCTGACACTAGACTGGCAACAGGGTATCTGATACCTGGGCAGAAGACTAGTTAGGTTGGTGTCTACATAGTGTGTTGCGCATGGGTCACTGGCCAGCAGTGACCACGGAACGCTGTGGATGGCTCGACGATAAACACGCGAGAAAAAACACACATGCACAGAGACAGGCTAGTTTCTGTGGGGAAGTAGGGACAAAATGGCCACCACCCCCTAGTGGGGAGCATGCCGATTTATGGTCCATACCTGCTTTTATTGGGCTCATTTTGCATAATAATTCAGCTAAAGTACAGTACTCATTAGGGGCAAGTAAGGAATCATAGAAAACAAAGAACTCTGCTGGCCTATTGAGTCGGGGTCAAAGAGCTGTAAGACTGAGGAACAAATTAACTTCCTCCTAAGACCCTTCTCATTCAACTGAGAGCATTCTAAACAAAGAAGGTTTCGCAGTAATTTACATGTTCTTTCTTAGGCCTGATCACCCTGGGGAATCCGCACTTCTCAGTACAGAGCTGCACCACCCTGTCATTGTTTCAGGGTTAGGTGGAGCAAGGGAACTAAGGCAACCGAGAGACAAGGAGGTTTTCTCCCAGATGCTGAGAACTCAGGCTATGTCAAAGCCGAGGAGCGAGGGTCCATCACCCCCTTTTGCTGCAGCCCCCCAAGTCCTTCTTTTGGGGGGCCTCCCAAAGTGATTGTGCCTGTCTTAGGTCATTCCCCCCATGGGGAATCCTACCCGTCTTTGGCTAACCGACCAAGCTTTTTGCGGTTCAGTTATGAATAAAGCAGCAGAAGCAGCATTCCTGCCAGGGAGATAAGCTTTTGTCTCCTTGCTGGTTTACAGTTCCAAGGGTGTTCCCTTAGCCTTAGCCTAGGCGGGGGTTTCAGCTTCTGATACCAGTCAGGGCAGTTCCCAACAATAGTGTAGTGGTTGATCAGAAGGTATAAGTCTTTTTTTTTAAGATTTTATTTCTTAGACAGAGGGGAATGGAGGGATAAAGAGAGGGAGACAAACAGCAATATGCCATTGCCTTTCATGCATCCCCTACTGGGGACCTGGCCCACAACCCAGGCATGTGCCCTGACTGGGCATCAAACTGACAGCCCTTTGGTTCACAGGCCAGCACTTTATCTACTAAACTACACCAGCCTGGGCAGAAGGTATAACTCTTAATATTGGAGGTTAATTCTCAGGTTGGCTGGATACCTTCACATATATTTGCTTACTAGCTTTGCTTTATTTAGCTAGGAAAACCTGTAAATATGTACTTATTCTCTCTGTATTTTAGGGAATCTAATATGCATGTGAATTTCTATTTTCTCAAAAAATCTCACTAGAACTGTTCAAATACAAGAGTTAGTCTAAGACCTTGGAAATGGTAATCAGGAATAATAATATCAGACTAAATTTTCCTTGAAGTAAATATGGATAAGGGTGAGAGATGTGAGAGTAGAGGTTTTTTTGAAGTAAATTGACTCAAAAGGAGATCTTAATGATCAAAGCGTTAGAATTTATTATCAGAAATTTAATTTGTTTTGATTCATATAAAGAAGTGGGGAATACTAAAATGTAATCAACTTGTCAATTACATTGTTTTGGAAATTTCTCTTGATACATAGATTCTCAGAATATTCAGATTAAAGCATTCTTACCCCATTTAAGAAATTTCTATGTGAGCCACAGAATAGGAATCCAATAAATCTTCATCAGGACACTTTTCAGGCAACTGAATATTTTCCTGATTTAAATTATTTCATAATTTTCTTTCTTACTTTTAACCTTTTTGTGTCTTAGTGAGACTTGTAACAAAAATATAGCTGAATTTTTAAAATTCATCATTATAATCTTTATCTTTTAACTAGCGATTTAATCTATTTACATGTATTGTGATTATTGATCTATTTAGATTTGTTTCTATCATTTTACTTTGTGCTTCTAATTTGTCCTACTTTTTGATGTTCTTTTATAGTTTAAATTTTTATGTGCTTGCTTGTTTTGTTTTAATCCTTCTTTCAGTCTATAATTTATCCAATGCATTTCTATTGTTTTAAATTAGAACTGAACCTAAATTAATTAATGTATTTAATTAAATTAATTTCTAATCTCTTCCTAAATAATCAAAGGCTTGGAATATTTTTATTATAATAGCCACAACTTAAGTGTTTTTTCCAAATTAATCCAATAAGTTTGGCATTTTCATTTTATTATCTCTTATAGACAACATGTTTAGAGTTACCTATATATTTTTTTACACTACTTCTTGTATCTCAGATCTTTCCAAGAATTTGCACATTCCAGAAAGGGCAGGCTGTGATTCCATTTTTCTGCCAGAGGATGATCTCCTTACCATTTTAATAACTACTGTATGTTTTACCTTGATTTTCTTACCTTAGTTTTGGAGATAATAACAATAGGAATATTCTTATACAAAAATAGAAGGGTGAACAACCCCTTACTTTGTTTTCTCACTAAAATTTATAGCAGAGCTATTAACGTTATTGAATCAAATATGTTTGCTATATTTTTGTAAATATGGTCCTGGGAATACCTGCATTAACATCCACCTGGGGTGTATATTTAAAATATAGAATCCTTACTTCCAAGGACCATAATGCCTGGTCTCTGCAAATAGTGAGAAATAGGTGAGGGAGCATGGAATGGGTAAATATGCACTATTAACAAGACTTTATGTGACTTTTAGAAAAATGCAGTGCAAGAACCATTGTTCTATGTGTTCTACATTTTATTACTTATCTTTTGATCAGTTTGTAAACAATGAGTATGTAAAAAAGGGAAAAAAAGGAACTATCCACAAAATGGATGACTACCTATATCAACTTTTCTGGGAAATCTTTTTGAAAGTAAATGGTTCAATTCATCATAAAGAAATAAAAATCGTAGAATACAACTCCTGGGAAGATTCTAGCATTATTTACAAACATGCAAGAAGACAGATTTGTAATACTTAGGGTTGTCTGATAAATAATCTCAATGTCCTAATAATGCAGTAAAACTTTTTGATACCTTAAGCAAATCTTGGTTTATACTTCTTGTTTTCCCATCACAGTCTTTGCAATTAACTCCATTGATATGATCGTATCTTTATTTAGACTTCTGGAGAGTTCCTCTTTCTGGATTCCCAGGGATCTCAAGACCCACTGAGATGGGCTTATAGTGAACATCATCATTATTTATTTGCAACTTATTGGTTGGGACGCCTCATGTTATGCTGTGGGATACAAAATGCAGCCTCCATGTAGTGACTCAAGGAAACATCAGAGAGCTCCCACTGGCCAGATTGGTAGCAACTCAAGCTCATTTTCTGTTCTTGCTTTTTCTCCACTCCAATAATTAAGGAGAAATACCCTTAGTACGTAAGAATACCAACAAGCTTCTTGCCACTCAGATGAATCTGGAAATCATTCACACTTGCTTCCATATGAAGAAAAACTCCTCAGTTGCTATATGTTATAGCCATTATCCATGGATATTTCTGAATTTCTGTGTTTAGAGCTGAAGTTCTGGTACCTGTTGCTGCCAGTCAGAATTGCTTCCTCTCAAGACCACAGTGGCTCTTGCAGGTGTGAGGGTGGAGGATCCTCAATTTAGCTCAAGAAGTTCTATAGCAAATTGGCCCTAGGCCTCTCTGATAGTGCTCCAGATTCTGTCCTGCAGCCCCTTCCTCAGGGCAAGCTAGCCCCTAGGAACATGGGATAATGATCAGTTTCCAAATATACTCACTGAAAACGTGGAATGACTCTGCGATTAGACCACAAGATCCACTCAGAGATCAAGTTGTACCTAGGCATCTATCCCTTTTGTGATTTAGTTTTAGGATTTTTATTTTTCTTCCTAAGAATTTCCTATTAGAATCAGAGGGCTAAGGTCAGGAATCATGTTTTCCTCAAAGTCAGAAAGTCCATGGGCTTCTCTGACCCTCCATTTCCCAGCAGTCTTTAAATTCTTTATATAAATAGAAAATACTTTACATTACTCAGTCCTCCACCAAGAAAAAAAATAAAATAAAATCCAACATAGTCAGACAATTATATATTCCATGTATATATAATTGAATATACATGTGTGTGTGTGTATATATATATATATATATGATCAAAAGTATAACACAGTAAAATATTTTCAGCAACATGAAATGAGTAATGCAATTGTATATGTCCCTACAATTTATATACTCTACTAGGACAAGAAAATAAATGAAGTAAAGAATTCTCTGTATAAGACACTGTGCCTAGTATACTTATAGTATATTATGTAGTTGAAGAATTCTTGGGTGAGTTAACTCTTTTTCATAATTTTGAGATTCTCAAAAAATCATGCAATGATCACTCTAACTTATAGGTAAAAGAGTATTCATTTTGAAGAGCATAGGCATATCATATCACCTTTAGGCCAGATTTAGGAGCTTATCAAAAGAATTACCCACCTTTTGTAAAGGATAAGATGGCTTACAATGTCTTCACACTATTGTTCTGTTCAGTGATCCATAATATTTCTATTATTGATCTAAATTCATTTATTTTACTTTCAATAGCTTTTTACCATTTGAACTCTTCCAAATTCCAGTATGATTTAAGACACTTTTAATTCAAAACATTTTTGCCATGCTGGGCTGCCTCCTTACTCAATATTCTTTTTTTTTTTTAGATAGAGGGGGAAGGGATGGAGAAAGAGAGGAAGAGAAGCCTCAATGTGTGGTTGCCTCTTGTGTGCCCCCTACTTAGGACCTGGCCTGCAACCTAGGCATGTGCCTTGACTGGGAATTGAACTGGTGACCCTTTGGTTCTTAGGCTGGCACTCAGTCCACTGAACCACATCATCCAGGGCCTACTTAATATTCTTATAGGTTATTTCCACTTTTGTACTTTTCCTACGACACTATTCCTAGGATACTCTTCCTTCTCTTCTTAGCTAAGCAAAATCTCACCGTCCCTCAGGAACTCTTTCAATGTTTCTTCAGTGAGGGTTTCCCAGGGACCATTATCCAGCCTCCCCACAATAACAGGTAAAATCTATTCAGCATAATTCAGTCCCAAGTAAGATCACATTTGGAACAGTATTTAACAATCTCTAAAGTACAGTGCTGATTTTACTGAAAATGTAACAGATCCTTGGGATTCCAAAATTCAGCATTTTAGAGCTTATGGTATCAGGAGGGACTGTTGAAGCCTTGTCATGCAGGCAGGTGTGCTTTGCTAGGGTGGGGACTGACATGGCACATGCTGAGATTCAGACACACAGGAGTGAGATTTTCTGCAGCCTAGTGAAAAAGTGGAACAGGACAGAGAAGCCTTTCAGGCCTTCCTACAGTCTTATAGACCTCTTCTTGTCATTGCTTGGATAGTGACTCTTAACATAGTATTTAAATTCCTTTTGTTCCTCTTTGGAGAAAATGTTAATGGCTCCAATTCTATCTTTATAGAATCACTAAGATTCTAAGATGTCAAGTTCAAATGTTCATTTATTCTTTACAGAATTTTAAGAGGAAAGCTATGTGCAATTTTTTAAGGGGCTCACAAATATGAAGTTTCAAGTTTGATTATTATATATAATGAATGTTTTCCTAATTCTGTGAGTGTATATGTTAAACTATACAATTATCTTGTAAGGAGTCTTTTAAAATAATATTATTGCATAATAAAAGTGGCAAATCACATTTTTTCTCTAAGAAACTATAAAGTGAACCTCTGAAAAGGTAACAAGAAGAGAAGCAGATAAAAACAGGAGTAAGGAAAAATGGAAGAGAATTTAAGGTAGCCCTAAAAGTAGAATGCTAGCAAAATTATCAACAAACTCCTGCCACCAACCAAAGTGGCTGACCTTATCTTCAAGTAATCTGCTCCCAGCCCTTTGCATTTCCTATTCTTTCATAAATCCTACATGCTTGGCCTCTTCAAGCATAGGTTCCCCATAGATGAGAGTCTTAGTACACTGCATAGACAAATGGGAAAAAAACACCTTTCTTTTATAAATTCTCAAAAAAAATTATCCTTTTTAAATTAACTCCACAGAAAGGGAAAGAGACAGAGAAAGAGAGGGAGAGAAACATTAATATGAGAAAGAAACATTGATTGGTTGCCTCTTGCACATACCCCAACTGGGGACAAAACCCACAACCACCCAGTCATGTGCCTTGACCAGAAATTGAACCCTTGACCTTTAGGTTTGTGAGATGATGCCCAACCAACTGAGCCACTCAGCCAGGGAGAAGAAAACTCCTTTTCTGAGGCAATTTTAGTGACTTTGTTTCTTATAATAATAATATTTTTTAAGAAGCTCAAGAGTCATTTCTGTGATCATCTCTCTTAGAAAATGATTTTAAGACATTAATAAATATTTTTCTATTAAATTTATTTTGAAATAGGCAATAACCCATATAGTGACATATTTGTAATTAGCCTTTTGAAAGGCATGCATATGCTTAAAAGAATTTACAAGACCTTTTCCTGTTAATGTGTCACTTCTCCTTTGACTCTAAGGAGTTGGTGGAGGGTGGGCCAATTCCTTAACAGGCTGATACCCCAATACTATAGTCACTCTTCCCCACCAACATAAAAGAGGAATCCCTCTCAGTAGTACAGACTCCACTTCAATTGGAAGAACACCTAAAGTTTTTTGGGAAGGGATCCTTTGATTCCTTGTGGCATATGTGATTTTCTCTTAAACCCTGGCTGTAGGAAAAAAACTGTTACACTCTTTAACCTGTGGGGATCATCAAATATGTCCAACTATTATACTTGTGTTATCAAAATACTCCTCCAATTTCAAGTGTCAACTTCATCAAGATTTAATATGTGCATGCATGCCTATAGACACTCTTTTCTTTCCTTCCTTCCTCGCTCCCTCCCTCCCTTCCTTCCTCCCTTCCTTTCCTCCTTTCTTCTTTCCTTCCAACTTTTTCTTTTTTTTCCTCTCATCTTGTTCCAAAAAAGACCTACTAAAACATGTGCAGTTTTGACTCTCTACTGAAAGATAAATCCCCAAGATGAATTACTGTTATATTTTATAATGAGATCACTGCTCACAAGCTGTTAGATTAGTATTGTTGCTTGGTTGATTTTGAGCTGGTTTTCATCTCTGGCATTTTCTCATTTCAGAGAAAAGTGTTTTACTAACATAATATCAGAAGTTACTTTGGTGGGTTCTACTATAAATTCTCAAGATACCAATGAGAATATTATCTTTAATGGCAGCTTTGTCAGGGTTCAAATTCACCTCTGGGCCTAGCTACAATTAAATCTTTGTGGCATGTTCCTCAGGGCACATTAGTGGGTTATTTCCACACTTTAGAATGACTTATGATATGTAAAAAACTAAACCACTCTACTGAAAACTTGAACTATACAGTAATAAAGACTGCTGCTGCCATTCACTCTCATCAATGACTGTTTGCCAGGAGTAAGTAGGCATGATCCACGTGTCATGAGGGTAAGTTCATGATATAGTCTTTCCTGTAAGTCAGCCTGGCAACTGCTGGGCTAGCTGTCTGCTGAGCAGCCCAGAATGAAGGAATAGACAAGAGTCATACACAGTAACTATGCTATTCATTCAGCTTTTGTTGAATGCAGGTTTACTCAAAGTACAACATCAACATACATTTATATCTTACTCACACTCTAACAATCTAAGAGAATGATAACACATAGACAACAATCAATGGGGTACTGCAAACCCAGTTCCCAGAGTTTCAATCTGCAGGTCCGGAAGACAACACCATGGGCAAGTGAGTCGCCAACATCTTGCAAGGAAGGATCTCTAGAGCCAGGTGAGCGTCAGGGCAGATGAAGTCCTCAGTCCAGCAGGATAGAGACTTCAGAGGCCTATGTCAAGGGAAGTCAGCATGGCATGGAGCAGCACTCTGGTGTGCAGAGCTTGGCTGTTTCACAGTGGTCTGAAGCCAGCCTCAGTTGTACCCTGAAAGTGGTATACTCCACCCTTCTGGGTCTTTTGATACCAAATGGCCTCCTGGCACCCCTGATACCAAGTGGGGAATTTTCCCAGGGTGGTCTGTGGGTGGTACATAGCTGTTCTGCTTGGTACCCATGATGGCAGGTGTGGCATTTTCCCAGATCCTAACTATGGGTAGTCCTGCTTTGCAGACATGGCTGTTCTGGTCACATGTGCAGATATCATAGGTGTATCTCCTTGCCTGATATGCCTGCTCTGGCTTAGGTAGTTTCCCTCTTGAGCCAAAGTGTCATGGCTGACTGACAACCATTTTGGTTGACATGAGTGACTCTACTTTGTTTTATATACTTTATGCTATCTTGATCAGACCAATTCCATTTTATTGATCCTGCACTCCACACCATGATCCTTGTGCACAGGCCCAGCCCCATAGCTAGGTCCACAGGAGCCTTTATGAGCATTTCTGAACACTGTTCAGTCTTAACTTCTACCTGCCTTGCTCCTCCCATGCTAGTTTCCAGCCATGAGAGTGACTTGAATTTCATTCAGAGTTCCACCAGCGACCTTGTTCACCTCCACATTCATGTCTTTGGATGTGATTGCTCCACTATCTAGGATGTTCTGCCTGGCCTCTTACTCCAGGTTTTCACTATTTACCCTTCAGAGTCAGCATCTGATACCTTCCCTGACCTTTTAATGCTGGGTGAGTCTTCTCTGTATGAATCTCCTACCATTCCTGACTACACAACATTTTGCATTATCTTGTCATACTACTTTTTACATTATATCTCATTGCTTATTTTTTTGTCTTTCCATTAGGCTATCCTACAGACACTGTGGTTTGTGGTGTTTTTATCAGCATATCCATAGCTTTTTCCCAGCCTCTGATGAGCTTTCACTAAATAGAAGAATGAAGCACGAATGGATATATAAATGTGCCTCTTGGGCCTTTTATACATGTAGCACTTGCTTCTCTCCCCACCACTTCCCAGACCCTCATATCAGCTTCCTAAGGACTGACAGCACTGATTTCAAATGCTGGAAAGATAGTGTTGGGTCTTCCCAGAGGTAGTGAAAACCTTTCCTGTTCTGACTGAAACCAGGCTTGGGAAAATTTGTGAGAGTAGATTTTATCTAGATTTAGGTGACAAGTTCCCTCTACTTCTCCTGGTATCTGTTCTTGGGCCTTCCACCCATAGTTCAGATCTGTTTTTTAAGGTCTCACAACTTCATAGCATTCCTTAGCTCTCAGATTCTGCTAATGCTTTCCTCTAACTGACATTGTCTGTCCAGTGTCTCATTCCTTCATAGCCTTGTTTTCATCTTTGATGGTAATAATATTTAATGTAAATTGAACCTTCTACTAAGTAAGCATGCTCCAAGCACTTTGTTTCAGAATGAGTTTTATCCTCACAAGATAGGAACTTATTCTTATTCTTCTTATTCCTCATTTCTTAAATTATTACTTATTGATATTCTAAAAACCAACCTAAAGTCTCATAGCAAAGGTTAGGTTTTTCCTCCAACCTCACCTCATCATCAAGCAAAACACAACATTTCAGGAGGCAGAGTCTAAACATAAAAGAAAGTCTATGCATACGAATAGGGCATTTCTAAGACTATGGCAGATTAAAAGAAAATATATATTTGGAAAAGGGACAAGGCATAAGCAGAGAGATGCTGGAAATGAACTCTAATTTATGCATCCTGTCTCTGTGTAATACAGTAGTAAGACAATGACATAGCAAAGATGAACAGCTACAAGAGGTGAAGTCATGGGTCTGCATCCTCTCCTCACAATGGCACCAGCATTGGCAAAGATTACATCCTCATAGTCCTTTATGAACTAGCACCAGGGGAATTGGCCTCCTCTCCCACTTCTTTCCCTAGACCCCTGAGGGTTGCATAGAAGTTAAAGTCAATTTTCAGTTTGAATACTAATTCCAGCTCTCATTTTTCGTTTGATCCTGAGTAATTTAATTAACCGCTCTAAAGAGCAATTTCCTTTATCAGCAAAAACAATGATGATGACTTTCATATTATTATCAATATTAAGAAGATTAATCATATGCAGCATGGTATAAACATTAAGTAAATACTAAAAAAATGTCCATTCCTTTCCTTTTCTTCTCATATTTTTTCTATCTCTTCTTCCTTGAATAGTCAATAAATATTTCATGACCCAGTTTCCAAATTAGAAGGCAGAAATATGGTAGATTAGGTGGTAAATTTGAAAGACCCATTTCTAACACACTATTTATCCAAACAGAAACTAGCCAAACCAAGAGTAGCCCAAGGTGTAGTTCTGGTCAAATAATAAACAGATGATCAATATAGCAGCATAGGAAATCCATATCCTAACTTAAACTATAATAATGGTAGTAGTGCTTCAAAACAGGAGAAAAACATGGTGGTAGAACAATTGGTTAGTGAGCTGGAAAACAGTAAAATTAGAATTGTGCAACAAAAATGAATTATAAAGCTAAATATAAAAAAGCTGAATCACATAAGTAACTAGAAATAAACAAAGCTTGTTTAACAAAAAATTAGAAAACTATAAAGAAAATTTGTTTTAAGATTTTATTTATTTATTTTAGAGAGAGGGCAAAGGAGGAAGAGAGGGATAGAAACACCAGTGTGTGGTTGCCTCTCACAAGTCCCCTACTGGGGACATGGCCCACAACCTAGGCATGTGCCCTGACTGGGAATCGAACCAGAGACCCTTTGGTTCATAGTCCAGCACTGAACCCACTGAGCCACACCTGCCAGGGCTAAAGAAAAGAAATTTGATGGATTTAGCTACATAAATACAATGTTTACACAACAAAATACTTCATTAAAATTAAAAGGAAATTCAAAGATTCATTTTCAACATAATAATAGATCTCTTTTAATCAGTAAGAAAAGAAAATCAGACTTCCGGCAAGATGGAGGAATAGGTGGACGCACCGTACCTCCTCGCACAACCAAGATTAGAACAACAATAATTTACAGATAGAATAACACTCAGAACTGATAGAGGATTTATCTGAATGGAAGTCGGACAGCCAGGAAATTGCAGTAGACCCGTACGTCCAGACTGGTAGGAGAAGATGAGCCGGGCGGGCACGGGGCTGGTGCAGGTCGGCGGTGCGTGGAGGTTTGGGAAAATTTGGCGCAAAATCAGCACGATAGCCATCCGGGGCACAAGAATGCAGTGGTGATCCCTGAGTACGCAAGCTGCGGCTGGCGGACCCATTGAGGAAGCGATTGTGGACCAGGGCAGAGCTCGCAGCCCAGGATCCCAGAGAAGGGTCTGAGCCCAGGAGAACGGAACTACCGCCATTGTTCCCTCCCGTCCCCGCTCCCACCCCTGCCCCCACATATAACGTCAAAATCTAGCGACTGGGGTGCCCAGCCCTGGTGAACACCTAAGGCTCCACCCCCCACCGTAACAGGAGCGACCAGACAAAAAAAAAGGAGAGAGAGAGAGAGAGAGAGAGAGAGAGAGATGGCTCAAATAGAAGAACAAATCAGTGCCCCAGAACTCATCCTTTTGAGCGACCAAGAAATAGCCAATCTATCAGATGCGCAGTTCAAAACACTGGTGATCAGAAAGCTCATGGAATTGGTTGATTTTGGGCTCAATTTAGATGAAAGGATGCAGGTTACCATAAAAGAGATGCAGGAAGATACACGGAGGAGAGCCAATAGTTAAAGGAAGGAATCTGAGTCTCAAAACAATACAGTGGACCAGAAGGAAGAAAGAATCAACCAAGCAGGAAAGCATGATGAAATAAGAATTCAAAAAATCGAGGAAAAGCTTAAGAGCATCCAGGACACCTTTAAACATTCCAACATCCGAATTAACACTCAGAATAGGGGTACCAGAGTGGGAAGGGGAAAAGCAACAACTTGAGCACGTATTTGAACAAATAATAAAGGAGAACGTCCCCATTCTGGCAAAGGAAATAGACTTCCAGGAAATCCAGGAAGCTCAGAGAGCCCCAAAGAAGTTGGACCCAAGAAGAAACACACCAAGGCACATCATAATTACATTAGCCAAGGTAAAAATGAGGGAGAGAATCCTAGAAGCAGCAAGAGATAAGGGGACAGTCACCTACAAAGGAGTTCCCATCAGACTGTCAGCTGATTTCTCCAAAGAGACCTTACAGGCAAGAAGGGGCTGGAAAGAAATATTCCAAGTCATGAAAGACAAGGACCTACATCCCAGATTGCTCTATCCAGCAAAGCTCTCATTTAGAATGGAAGGGCAGATAAAGTGCTTCTCAGATAAGGTCAAGTTAAAGGAGTTCATCATCACCAAGCCCTTATTTTATGAAATGCTAAAGGGGCTTATCTAAGAAAAGAAGATAAAGAAAAGACATGTATAGTAAAAGGTCAGCAAACTCACAATTATTAACAACCACACTTAAAGCAAAACCAAAAGAAACTAAGCAAACAACTAGAACAGGAGCAGAACCACAGAAATGGAGGGAACATGGAGGGTTAGCAGCAGGGGGATGGGAGGAGGAGAGAGGGGGAAAAGGTATAGAGAATAGGTAGCATAGAATGTAGGTTGAAAATAGATAGGGGTAGGGTAAGAATAGTACGGGAAATGTAGAAGCTAAAGAACTTATAAGTATGACACATGGACATGAACTAAAGGGGGGAAACATGGGTGGGAGAGGGGGTACAGGGTGGAGGGGAGAGAAGGGGGGAAATGGGACAACTGTAATAGCATAGTCAATAAAATATAATTAAAAAAAGAAAAGAAAATCAAGACAATAGAAAAATGTGAAAGGATACAACCTGATAATTGACAAAAGAAAGTAACACAAACACTAATATCTATCTATCTATCTATCTATCTATATCCCCTAATTAGTGATCAAGTAAATGTAAATTAAAGTAGGAAGTGAAGATCTTAAGTGTGCTAACATAAAGAAGTTTGGGCGGAGATGTGAAGAAATGAGTATCTTTGTATACAACTGCAATATAACCTGTCTGGAGGTTTATTGTACAATATTACCCTTTCTATTGCCTTTAAGGCACCTATATTCATCTGATATTAACTTGTTGTTGATATGTGCCTTTGCTGATTATCTATGTCACTATAATAAAGAGTAAGTCCCCAGCGGAGTAGGACCTACACTATTTTCTCATCTGTTCTTTCAGTGTTGCTTGATGGGTTCACCTGTCTATTCTTCAGTCCAAAACATTATTGATATAATCAAATGATACTTACTGAATAGTGTACACTTAGGAAGACAACTCTTACAATGGATCTCTACTGAATCCTGACTAGAAGTTCAACACCTAAAATTTGATTTTAATGAAATAATCATTGAGCTGAAATTCTCAACATAGGATAATGTTTAAGGGCAAAACTTCAAAAAATCTAAATATTTAATGATAAGAAATTGGGAAAAATTGGATAAATGTATATAAGTAGAATTTCTTAAAATCTTAAAATAGGATTGATAAATATTTAATCATGAGGAAAATTATCAGATTATTTTATATCATTAAGTGATAAAGTTCTATGTACAGTGTGATTCTAACTCTGTAAAAACAACAAAACTGTGTTCTATAATTCCTGATTGTGTATTAGCTATGTTATAAGAAAAATAATCAACAAATAACTTTTATTTTAAAAAGGTAATTCTCGTAAGAATCTCATTCCCTCTAGTTTTATTTCTTTTTACAAGTACTTTCCATATCTGTGAAGGTGCCTCCTGTGGTCTGATGTTGGAACATTTCTAACTATTCTACCTTCCCATTTTCCATCCCCACACCAGCACCTTCTCTTGACACTTTTCCAACTGGCCCTTGAGTGCTCTGCCTTTTTATTCATGATGACTGTCCCAGCCAAGCTTTCAAATGAAGTCTATGTGACGAGTAGGTAACCACAGCCAGAAGAACAACTCTCTTAGAAAAAGCAGCATAAAGGAGTCAGGCTGAGTAGGCAGTAGCTAAAAGCATTTCTGCATAGTTTGCTGTCTCAAGAGTTTTCTCTAAGATACTGAAAACTGACATTTCAAAATATATTTTATCAAATAAACTTTATTCTTAAAATATCTTACTCTGTTTGCAGTCTCTCTACATTGTTCCATTGCTATTGAAGGTTTTTTCAATGTCTCATAGAAAATCATCTCCAAATGAATCAGTATGTCTCAACTTCCATGTGTAACTTATTCCTATTGCTAATATGGGAGCAAGGTACTTGCCTTAAAATAATTTCCATAGTCCCTGTCATACATTTGATATTTATATATTTCAACAAATATTGCCATGAAATGCTACTTAGAAAAGGGGGTTTCTGCATGTTAATTTACCCTAAAGGAGCAGAAGTTTCATGCACTGCTCCAGACATATTAAATACTAGGTATTGGGTAGCACTCAAAGATGGATAGCCCAATTTACTAAAATCTTGATGTATCTGTCAAGAATCTCAGTGGAACAGCTGTTCCAAGGATGTGTCCCCAAGACAGAATAAGAGAAACATGTAAATAAAGTTGTGAATATGCAAGGCAACTTCATTTAAGATTAGAGAAATCATAATTAAACAATAAAAAATATCAATGTGAATATGAGTCTATACACTTTCTACTGCTTACATGGCCCTCTATGATCTGGCCCTGTCTCCTATTTCTCTTCTTTCACCCATGTTGCTTCTAGTACTCTTGCCTTATTTCAGGTCCCTCAACTCTGTCCCTCAAAGCCTTTACATTTTACCCATGAAGCTCTTCCCCCACATAGCACCATTGCTTATTTTCTGCCCTTGAGTTTCTGCTTAGAGCACCCTAACTCCCAAGGTCTACCTACTTACCTTTTCTAAAGTAGTCCCTACCCCTTGACCTCTCAACAACCCACCAACAACTACAGCCATCATTTTATCTCATTATCATTTGTATTGCCTTTTGAACACTTATCACCATTGTTTGTTAGTATGTTTCCTTACTAGTTATCTACGTCATTTGACTAAATCATTAAATCTCAATCAGAGCAAGGACCTAGAGAGTTTTGCTTCCCATTCTATTTCTAGTGCTTACAGTGGTGCCTGAAACATTGTAGACACACTTAAGCATGAAATAGTGATGAAATAATTACACCATGTATCAACAAGTAACTTTTGAAATTCCTATATTGTATTCTTAGAACAGTTCTTTACTACAGACTGTGTCACCATCTTCATTAATGTGTATTTCTTAACAATTTCTCCTTTTACCTTTTCTTCTTACTTCCTTTTTTCCTTCCAGCAGGCATTTATGGAATGCTGGACTCATGCTAGGCCTGAAGATGCAGAGATAAACATGAAATAGTTCCCACTTCTGGTGTTAATAGTTCAGTGAAGGAGTGATTTAAAAATTAAATACATATTTTAATTTTTTATTGCTGTTCAAGTACAGTTGCCTTCATTTCTTCCCCACCACTCCCCTCTAAATAAATATTTTTTTAAAATAAAAGAAAACACAGAGGTGGAACATTTGGCATTTAGAACTGCATTAAAAACTCATACACACACACCTGAAGCTCAATACAGAAATTGTTACTGGAAGCTACAACCACATTTATTTTCTCTTTGCAAGATCAACATAAAGTAAAGTTAATGGTCTGGTAGGCAGTAAAATTTAAGTCATTCCTCTTCTCACAGTTTTCTAGTGAATGAAGAGCTTCCTTCAAATACAAAGACAACTTCAGCCCAGCTGAATCACATAACTTTTAGGCTAGTTGCATTCCCTAAATTGATGTCCAGAGGATGGATGGGAAGGACCTGGAAGGCCAGTGGGACATTAAGAGTAGATGTACTCCAGTAAGAGTCAATGCAAGACAAGTTGTTTTAATACTTCTGACTTTATTCCCATGCTTTACCATTTTTTGGTCATTATGTAGAATTGAGATTAGTTTTACCAGCTCTGGCCTTTCACCATCTTTCAACAGTTTCTATTTACCTGAAGTTCTATATGGAAACAATAAAAGACAGCAAAAGTGAGTCACTGAATCCTACATTTCAATAATAATTCTCCACTCTTTTGAACAGGTACTTCCAGAAAACTCTAAAGAGAGAGAGAGAGAGAGAGAGAGAGAGAGGGAGGGAGGGAGGGAGGGAGGGAGAGAGAGAGAGAGAGAGAGAGAGAGAGAGAGAGAGAGAGGAGAGAGGAGGGGGGGAGAAAAGAAAAGAAAAGAGAAAAAAGAGAAGAAAAGAAAAGAAAAGAAAAAGAAAATACTTTGCATGGATTCCTTCCTTAAGATTTTCAATCATTTTCTTCAACTCCTTTTTGCAATAATGTAGAGTACAAACATATAAAAATGCATGGAAGGTTAACCTCAGCAGTAATCTTGGCAGAGCATTAGTTGTTGCATATTATAACATTGCAAAACCACAGGGATTTTACTAGCAATATGATCTTGGGCAAATGATAGGCTCTGTCTTATGTTCATTTTTCCCATATATAAAATAAGGATAACAATTACCAACTTTAAGGGCTATGTAAGAATTAAAGGAGAAAATGATTATAAAAAGCACAATTTTTTATTCAGAGGAGATTGAATATATTTGGGAAAATGTAGTTAGAAGGAACTCTGTCCCTACTTTTCACATTTTATTTTAATGGGACAATCCTAGGTGGTGTTAGTCTCCTTTCTCTGTGGAAATTACGGCTTGAGAAAAAGTTGCTTTTAAGAAGACTGTATTTGACCATTGTTTTCTTTTCTTTTTCTATATAACTATTGGAATGAAAGCTGTACAATTTCTTTATTTTAATTGACTCATAATTTGAGATAAATTTCTTATGAAATTTTACATTAAAAAAATGTTGAGAGTGGCCCTGGCTGGCGTAGCTCAATGGATTGAGCATGGGCTGTGAACCAAAGTGTCACAGGTTCGATTCCCAGTCAGGGCACATGCCTGTGTTGCAGGCCATGGCCCCCAGCAACCACACATTCGTGTTTCTCTCTCTCTTTCTCACTCCCTTCCCTCTCTAAAAATAAATAAATAAAATCTTAGGAAAAAAAAATGTTGAGAGTGTAAAGCCATTTGTAACCTGAGTCAATTATGGGAATCATTCTGGGAGATGGATCTTATGCAGTGTTGATGCACCCTGGGGCATACGCTCTTAGATATGTGACCATAGAGTGTGGTTTTGTTTTGGTAGCTTTAGATTTTCTGACAGAAGTGTAACAACAGTCAAATACCACTCTCCCTCACAAATCCCTGGGTTTTTATAAACAGTAAATTAAGTTCTCCATAGACAGAGATGTGTTTTGCATTCACTTGAGTGTCTCACACCCAGTGTTGTTACCCAATGTGTGTGTTTTGTTTTGCTTAAGGATACAATGTACTCATTCCAGATACAGTGCACTTTTAGCCTATGTTTTCCTAAAACATACTCTTAGACAATGAAAACGTTGTGTACACCCTAACACACATATACACACACACACCCCTAATACCTATGCGACTCTGTTATTTTATCCTTATAAATATGACTCATTAGTTTGTGGTAGCACAGAAGATAAGTATAAAGCAGGTAAATCTTGATACTCCCAGAACACTGAAGGGAAAAGAAATTGTTTGCTCAAGGACCTGACTGCTAAAATGTTTGCTTTCAAATTCACATACAGTGGAAATGGAAGCTTCCTGAATTTTTTCCTTCTGTACTTTTTACTCCATTTCTATTCCTGATAACAGAAGAAAAGCCTAATGGTGATATCCCATAGCCAGGTGGGTAATGACAACTATTTTGAGGGATGATTAGTGAATATGTTTTGTATAAAATATTAAAATTAATTTTTAAAAAATATTTATGTTCTAATGTTTGGAGTTGGTGATTTGCTTTCTAGAAAGTGAAGGACATTGAAAAAGGTTGTAACTGTGTAAGAAGATAAGAAGGCATCTTGGAAAGGGGAGATGTCCAAGGAATAAGGTCAGGTGTGGCAGATGGACAAGTTCTTTGCAGCAGAGCTTGCCTGTGGTCTTTCTCATTTACAGTCCAGAAAAGAACTTGAACCAGCAAGAGTGAGCATTGAAGTGGTTTGAGCAAAATAAACTATATTAATTTCTGTTTTACCATTTGTGTTAAGAGTTTTAAGGACTAATGTACAGGTCTCCTTATGCCAACATTCATGGACAATGTTTAGAACACAGAAATAATGAGAAAAGGCATTCTCTTAAGATCAAAGAGAAAGATAGCTAGAATTATTTCCAATGGATGATTGTGCACAGTACATATTTTGTAAAAATTTTTAGGACAACTTCCCAAAACGGGATTTGTGTTTTTACATGAGAAAATGTGACTTTCCTATGTAGCTTTATTTCTGTTCTTGAAATCTTCATGTCATTTATAAATGATTGGGAATGTATCAAAATCAAAACAATTTTGAAAAAAGAGAAGGGTACAATTAGCTACTGATAAAGATAAAGTATTAGAGAAACAAATGAGAAAAAATCAATAAATATTTCTTTAGGCATATAACTGAAGAGTTGTGACCTTGTAGAAAATGTACATGTCTATGAATTGTCTCTCAGATGATCAGAAGCTGAGATATAAGAGACGTCATATTTCAGGTAAACATAGTTAGTGTCTTATATCCTACCCTTTCAATAAAGTCAAGTGTATAGTCTGATAATAATGCATATCATATAACAATAGTTGTAATTTCTTTCATACCTGGATTGGCATTTTTAATAATATTTTGAATCTTTTACATGGCATGGCACTTTATACAGGGTTCAGCAAAAATAGGTTTACAGTTGTAAGTATGTGAAACATAGTTTATTTTTCTATTACTATATTATTTGTAATATAATATTGTATTATTTTATTATTGTATTATTTTTCTTTTTTTAAGGATGTTATTTATTTATTTTTAGAGAGGGAGAAAAAGGGAGAGAAACATCAATATGTGGTTACCTTTTGAGCGCTGCGCCCCCTACTGGGGATCTAGCCTGCAACCCAAGCATGTGCCCTAGACTGGGAATTGAACTAGTGACCCTTTGGTTCGAAGGCCGGCACTCAATCCACTGAGCCACAGCAGCCAGGGCAGTTATTGTATTATTTTTCATATGAGCAATCGTAGATTTACTTTGCCTCATCCTGTATTTTACAAAGCATTGTTGAAGTCTGTATTTCTATACCTCTAAAATATAAGATTTTTTCTCACACTTTTATTTTTCTAAAATTAGGGGACACCATAAAAATGCTATAAAAAGCAGCTGCCTAGCCCCCAAAGGAAAGGAAATAGTTGGCATTGCCTGATCATGTTTAAATTTGTCTGGGTAGAGACAGACTACCATCACCTGATTGTAATCCTGGTGGGGTTAATTGTACCTCTAGAGCAATAAGTTGGATATTAATTTGTACTCTTATTACTCACTGTTACTTAAATATTTTCTAAAAGATTGCACTGTAATAAGAAGTGGTATAACATACAGGTTACCACTCTGGTTCTGCAGCTAGATTTCTGGAATCAGAGCCCAAGTCTACCCCTGCCTGGGCCTGTGACATGGGCCATCTGCTTACATTCTCTAAAATAGGGAAATGCAAGACTTACCTCATTGGGTCATTGTGAAGATGATAATGAGTTAATCTATGCAAAGCATTTTTCACAGTGCCTGCAAACCCTTTTTTCATCTGTTACATATATGTATGTATATATGTATGTGTATATAAATGTGTGTGTATGTGTATACTTCTTATTGTGAGCTAGGGACTTTTCTAACTGTTAAAGGTATAAAGATGGATTAGATAACTAAAATATGTTTGGAGCTTACCTTTAGTGTCTGTAAAGAAATAAATCATGTTCAGTGATGATTGGTACCACAAAGATGAACAGGCGAATGGTAGGTGATTGGAAGGAAGCTGACTTCATTAGGGTAATCAGAGAAAAATTCCTGGAGGAGGTGACATTGAGCTGAGATTTCAGGTGAGAGAAAGAACCAACCATGAACAGATGTGACAGAAAAGAACTTTCTAAGCATAAGACCTATAGAGCACCAAGGAGCACAGTAGAAAGTGAGGTCAAAGTCTTGAGCAGAGCCCCAACATTTGACCAGGTTATGGGGTTGGGATTTTATTGAGTCCAGAGTGAAGTCAATCAGAGGAATCAGAGTTATTTACCATTAAGTTCCCATTTTTAATGATGTGAGGGGAAATGGAAAGGCACAAAGAGGGAGGTTTTTGGATTAGAGGGGTAATCTAAAGAGAATGGGTGATGGCTTGGGCCAGATTGGTGGATAGAAATGGGAATGGAAAGAAGAATATGAAAAATAAAATCCTTGCGTGTTTGAGTGACTAAAAGAAGTTCAGCATGGCTGGACCCATGGAAGAGGTAACTTGTAGGTGTAAGTAACCACATTGTTCAAGTTTCACAGACTTTGCCTCATTTACATCTATATCCTTCATGGAAGAAAGTCGGAATGTTAATCAAAGAGCTAAGTTATATCATTGGTATTTGCAAAGCCGATAAGAAACATAAGACACATTTGCTTATGTATCTGTAACAGCAGAGGGAATTTAATGTGGAGAATTTGTTTCCTAAGAGGTGAGAAAGGCCTGAGAAGGCACCTAGTGGAAAATGAGATACCCCTGAGATTAGCAGCAGTGGAAAGCCACTCTCCCACCTGAAAGGAAAGAGGCAGTGTTACTGGAGCCTAAGAGCTGGAGCCACCAGGAAAAAACAGGAATCAGCCCCAGATTGTCCTATAGAAGATCCAGCTAAGGAAGAGGGGCATCTTCTGCCAGGCTCAGCTTGTTAGGCAGAGAGAAGGTGGGGAAATATCCCCCAGCAGTACTCATATTGGATGAACCCAGCTGGAAACTCACCCAGAACCACAAGCCTGTGCAGTACCAAGAGGTAAGAGAATCTGTTGCATTACAGAGCAGAACAGAGAATGTTCTGGACAGAGAATGACTCTGAGGGTAAACAGCATGGGTGGGTGAATGGAAGCACTGATGGAGCTTGGGAGTCAGAAACCAGTGTGGAGAGAGGCCCAGCAAAGAGCCTCGTTTCACTTAAGGTCAAAGTTTCACTTAAAAAGATAAATAGGAACCAATCATGCAGAGTCTAATAAACACTTATGCAGTTTGGAATTCTCAGATCATTCAGAATGCACTGAAAACCGATGAGGTATGTGATTTATAAAATTAATCTAGCTAGAGTGTGAATGACTTAAAGGGATACAATACTGGAAGTAAAGATCTCAGAACATTCCTGCAGTGATGTAGGTTGTAATTTACTTGGAAATGCTGTAATTTTCTTGGAAATATTCAATACTAACTTGCCTATGGAACTATAAGTATCTGTTAACCAATGAGAGTGGTTCATTGACAGTTGAACTACCCTAACCAGAAATGCACTTATGAAGCAGACATAATTAGTATATGAAAGATTAACCAGTGTGAAGTCTAAGGACTAGAAGGGTTCCTGGTGGCTAACCAGGCTCAAAAAAAAAAAAAAAAAAATCAGAGCTTAGCAGCCATTTCTGCACAGGGGCTTCTCAGGCAAACTGTACTTCTCAGAGAAGCCTGGGACAATCCTGTCTCTGTGCTAAATTGCCTGCCTGCCCATCTACACTGTGTTTCTGCCATCTGAGCCAGAGCCAGTAAAGGAATTCCTGGAGTCCTATTTTAGCCAGCAAGACTAAGGCTTTCCCTTTCTAATGGATACTGCACAGCTCTGACCAATCAGAGCAGTTTTATTCTGACCACTCAGGGACCAGGAGTGGAGACTTCTATCTATGGAAACCAGATCTCCTCTGGCTTGGGATTGTGCACGTTCCACAGAAGACTGAAGACTGTGATTTTCCAGCTGGAGCAGAGCAGAGGAGCGAACCATTGAGGAGCAGAGCTTCCTACAGAGAGAAAAAGAGAAGGGTATTACAATTAGCTACTGGTAGAGATAGATAAACATATTAGAGAGAGAGGCAAATGAGAAAAGATCGATAAATGTTTCTTTAGGCATATAACTAAAGAGTTGTGACCTTGTAGAAAATGTACATATTCATGAATTGTCTCTCAGATTGTCAGAGAATAAGATATAAGAGGGGCCTGGCTTCATGGCTGCCTGTGTCCTGGGGCAGCTGTGTGGTGCTGTTTTCACAGCTTCACTGGAGCACTATCAAGCTGTTCCACAGCAGTGCGGTTTTCATAGCCATGTTGTATTATCATTGAGCTGTTTGCACTAAATAAAGTGTCCTTCTTTGTCACACCTCAAAATCAGAGACTACTGCTGGTATTGAATTGGTGGCCACAACTATCAGTTGACACCAGTACTATAAAGTCTTCACATTACAACTATTTGATCTTCCCTGGGGGATTTTGTAATTAGTATAAAGAAATGTTTTAAATAAATATTAATTTCTTGAAATAAGTTGTGTTCAATATAGGTGGATGGGCCTTCTTTATAGGTGCAAGAACCCAGGGTGTCTGCCTTATAACCCTGGTTTCAAGAGAAGGGCCCTGGTCTGATGAATTTGTATTATTACAATTTCCTGAGGATTTTCTTGCCTTACCAAACTAAGCCTTAGCACTGTCATATGTACTTTTGGAGATCCGTTCATCATGGCAAATTTAGGGAACTTCAGAAATGGAAACCTGAGGTTCCACCAACCCAACAGGCAGATGGAATGGCAGTTTCATTTCCTGAGTACTAAAAATGTTGTCATGTGAGGTAGCAGTCAGGATAAAACTAGCTTTAATAGTTACAGTTCTCTCAACAAGATCATGTTCTCCCCTCCTTCTAACTACTGTGAAAGACAAAATGCACTAGATAATTAGGGAGATGATTTTATTTAGGCTATTGCATTAAGGAGAACTTTTATTAGTGAGAAAATTTTCAAAGAAAAAGAAGAAGGACTGGGGCCTTATAGAGGCAAAGTGAACAAGGAATAGTCCACTTTGGGGTTCTTGAAGAAAGTTGGAGACCCGACTTATCTTGGACTATGCAGAGCAGAGTTGTACTTTGATGTTTCTAGGAACACAAAAATGTGGTAAAATCTAAAAATAAAAGTCTGAGGTAATTTCTTCACCACCCTCTATTCTAGCAGCACAGGGCTCAACTAAAGTTCAACATTGTCATCAAAGGCTAAAAATGGCATTGGCCTTGGTCATTTGGCAACATAAGAAAGACATGATATTGGCCTATCGGAAAGATGGGTTGTGGAGAAGGAGAGGAAAGAATGGAATCAAGGAATATTTAAGTGATAGAACTACGGGGACTTGGTAATTAACGAGAGAAATGAAAATCAAGGATTAAGTAGAATTTTCTGGCTTAGGAAATGGGTAAATCACAAACACCTATTATTAAAATACCAAACAAGGAACAGATTTGGGAAAAATAATGTTGAGTTCAATTTTAGACTTTCTGGAGGTCTATAGCGTTCTATGGTCATGAGGCATCTGACAAATAAATTCTTCCTAAGCATTTACAAAGGAATCATAACATCATTATGTTTAGTGTGAAAATTAGTAATAGAACAAGGATTATTTACTTTTCCCATTTTATAACTTGAGCTAGTCACTAAAATATAGATGGATTAGAGCACATCTTGTCTTCCAAAATATATCAACAATGTTGATAATGTCAATTAAGAGCTTAATGAAATTAATGGGTGATTTCCAAGAAGTGGGAGGAAAAGTCAACTCAGAGTTTTTGCACAATTAAAAATTAGGCAAAAATGTAATCTAAATTTTGGCTTATAACGGTAAATGCAGTCTCTCAATGCCCTTTAGCTTTGCCTCCTATGGCCTGGCTTCTTCAGCGATCTCTACTCTTTGTAGACTCTCTGTCCCACCTGGCAGCACACATCTGGTTCTGGGTTGCTGAGATATTAAATAAACTTAGTTTTCCTATATAAAACGAAAGTTACTTTTTCCCACAAAACATTCCTGCATAACAAATCTGTGTAATAAGACTTGAAAGTATGAACAGTTCAACCTGAGGGCTTAATAGAGGAATTACAGGCTCAGACTCATTGGTTAATTATAAATCACAATACTTTTAAAAAATGTATTGCCTGTTGAATGAGTTTTATTTTTTAGAATATTAGCATTTAATTATCTAAATGATAATACAATATGTTGATGTTTTCATCTGTGTCAATAGTAAATGTGTGATGTGAAGATAAAGCAATTTTTGGTGCAGAAAAATGAAGTTTAGAATGAGGACCAGGAACTTGTTTTTTGTCCCAACTATAACTAACCAACTTCATGACTTATACATGAAACTTAATCTTGGGGACTTAATTTCCTTATCTCTAAAAGAAAGACTTCAGTTTTTGATTTCATATTTCTAAAAATTCAGATTATTCTATTCCAGTCTAAACTAAAAAAAATAAATTAAAAAGGGGAAAGTTGAATAACTGCACACTGGTGAATTTATGTTAGAGATTTAAAAAGAATCAAGCTGATATGTTGGTGAGGGCTGTATTAATATGAGCAGACATGTCCACATGTATTTTGGCAAAAGTCAATTATGGAAAATACATGAGAGCTTGGGAGTGAAGAGGAACAGGAGAAATTAGATATTGTTTATTTACCTTTGTGCTCTGAATTGTGTGTGTTTTTACTGTCTGTCATGACCCCACTCCCCACTTCAATGGGAGAATTTCTCCAGCCTCCTTTCTCTGATGCCCTACAGCTTTGGCCCACACCTCCAGGTAGGATATTCTAAACTTGAGATTTGTACTCTCTTACTCTGTAGTTACACAGCTACACCTGGGCTGAAAATTAGAAAAGTAGAAACAAAAAAGAATGAAAAAGGAAATGAAATAGGATATACAAGAACTGTGGGACAACTACCAAAGGTATGAGTATAAGTAGGAGAAAAAAAGGAAAAATTCAGAAGAATTATTTGAAGCAATAATATCTGAGAATTACATCAAATTAATGTTACACACCAAACCACAGGACTAGGAATCTCAAGGACACACACACACACAAGCTAAAGCTAGGCATATCATATTCAAACTTCAGAAAATAAAAAAAAATCTTAAAAGAATCCAGAGAAGGAAACACCTTACTTATTGAGAAGCAATGTAAGAATTATATATGACTTTTCCTCAAAAAATATGCAAGCAAGAATAGAGTGGAATGAAATAAAGAATTGAAAGTGTGGATAAAGAAAGGAAAAAAAAAACTTAAAATTTTGTACCCTGAAGATGATCATAAAGTAAAGGAAAGGAGAAATAAAGACTTTCTCAGACTAACAAAAATGAAAGGAATTTGTTGCCAGTAGACCTGTGTTGCAAGAAATGTGAAAAAAATTTCTTTAAAAAGACAGGAAGTGACATCAGAAACTTGAATCTCCATAAGGAAAAGAAAAGCATCAGAGACCGTGTAAGTGAAAGAAAAATAAAAGTTTTTACTTTCTTATTCTTATTGTTGAGTTTAACTGTTCTTTATATATTTTGGGCAATAGTTCTTTTTAATATATGTGCTTTGAAAATATTTTCTCCCAATTTGTGGCTTATCTTTTCATTCATTTGAGAGTGCATTTAGCAGAGCAGAAGTTTTTAATTTTAATGAAGCATAGCTTACAAATTTTTTTTTCATAGATTTTGCCTTTTGTGTTGTATGTAAAAGCAATCATAATACCCAAAATTTTTCTCCTGTTATCTTCTAGAAATTGTATAGCTTTACATTTTACATCTACTCCCACTGGAGTTCCAAATTCTTATAAATGTCCACCCTGAGTCTTCAACCATTTCTCAATCATAGTTCACATTCTCCCACCCTAGTACTGGTTTCCATGAAGGTTTCACCTCATGGATTTTTGCTTTCATTAACTGTGATTCTCTCTCTCCTGTTGTCTGTCTCTAATGTGTGTGTTTGGGGTGGGGGGGTGGGAGTGGCAGTAGTTTGTCTTGTGACCTGACTTTGACAAGTCTAAAAAGAATGATTGAATTTTTCTTATGTTATTTTTTTAAATTTATTGTTAGGATGAAGTGATTATTCCTATTCTCATTACATACCGGACCAGAACTTGAAAAACTGAATGTGGTATTTTAAACTGCAATTTTTAAAAATTATTTTACTACAGCCCTGGCTGGCATAGCTCAGTGGATTGAGCGCGGGCTGCGAACCAAAGTGTTGCAGGTTCGATTCCCAGTCAGGGTACATACCTGGGTTGCAGGCCATGACCCCCAGCAACCACACATTGATGTTTCTCTCTCTCTCTTTCTCCCTCCTTCCCCTCTCTAAAAATAAATAAATGGAATCTTTTAAAAATTATTTTATTAAAAGATGTTAAAGTCACCTGCCATAATGATAACCAATAAGAAGAACACGTCAGTTAAGATCCAGAGAACTCAGCTTTCCTGAGTTGGGCTCAAACACCTCACTATTCAGGTCTGTTAAATGGACATTGAGCATATTTAGGTTTCTTCACCTTTTTAGATGTAGTGTAATGGGGTAGGTCAGAGCAGAAATCACTGGAAAGCAAGATACACCAATTCTAGGAGGGGGCCCCCAAATCAAGCACAGAGCCTGCTCCCTTCTCTTACCTTGCTCCCCTCTCTTGCCAGGAAAGGCAGTGGAGTGGGAAGAGCACCTTGGCCAATTAAAGCAGCCTGCCTTCTGCAGAGGGAGGGGCTACCTGAAAAGGGGGACTTGAATGAGTCAAATAACTAGGATAAACAAAATGTTCTTGGCAGAGGGGTGGGCAGGGAGCTCCTGGGATTGAAACCAGAGCTGGGGCTTAATAGCCCCAAACCTTGGGGCTACTATGACACAGGCTACACAGCTTGTGTGAGCTGTGGGGGCTGGATACCCCTCCCAAGGTGACTGAAGATTTCTGCCCATGCCTGGAAAAGGGGGCAAAGACAAATGTGGCTGTTGGTTAAAAAGCTGGACACTTCCACTGGCTTCTGGAGTGCATAGAATTCTGGGAGAGAGGACTTTTTAAACAAGAGATGGGGAGAAGCTTGCTCCAGCTTTTGGCTCTGGGGTCTCTCTTGCTCTTGGTGATGGGTGTGAGCTCTTGGCTCTTGGCTTGTGAAGCTTTGGCTTGGAACTTTTTGTCCCAGGTGTGCTTGGATACTTGTGGGTCTCTGGCTGTTGCCCCCACATGGATGAGAGCACTTGTGGGGCTGGCAGATATTGGGCCAACCAGGGGCTTAGGCCCTGCATGGTTGGAAGCCCGTTCCTGGAGTCAGTTTCCCATGCTGGGAAGCATGCCTCACTGGGCTCCAGACTCTGGGACACTATGATCCAGTTCAGCATGGTGCATAGTTCCTTTACTGCTACATAGAGACTGAGAGCAGCACACCCCAGATCCCGAAGGAGAGAGCTGTTGCAAGAAGATGGTGATTCTGAAACCCAAGAGTGCATATTCTAGAGAAAATGGAGATCTGTTTGTGTGGCTGGCTTAAGCTCCAAAAGGGACAGATAACAAACTGGAGATCTTTCAAGTGTGGCTTTGGCTTGTAATATTTTGTAGAACAAGGAACGTCCTGTGTCTTATGGGAGAGAGGGTCTCAAAGCAGGAGTGCTCTCAGCTTCTCCCAAATTGGAACCTTGTTAATAAAAACATGTTTCCTTCCACACAAATCTCTGGATCATGTATTAAGACAAGTGGATGAACCCCATGCTGCACAATTACAGTAGGACATCTTTGAACATTTTGGTTGAGGTTATGGATAGAGATCCCTCAGCTAAAGATGCCAATATGTGGCAATGCTGCTAGACCTAGGAAGTTCTGCACAGGTCATCTACAAAACCATCTATAACTTCATCTCTAAGCCTTTTTGACTAATTTTAACTTTCTAGCTATATGTGAACTCCAAACTCACAGGTATTTCAGGGTGAGTAAAATACCACAAAATGAGTAACAGTAACTAACATTTAGTGTACTTACAATGTGCCACATGCCTAGTCCTTTGTATGGAATATCATTTTTGTCCAAACTACAGTTTTCCTATGAGCAACTCCTATTTTAAAGGATATGTTCAATGTTAATTCTGTGCCAGAAATTGTGCTGAGTGAATACTCCAAAAAAACCTTCCAGGGTTTGTGTTAAAGTTAGCTAGTAATTTATCAAAGAAACTGGGATACTTTTGAGAGTGGAAAGACTCATTAATAATTACACCTGACAACAAGCATAAAGATCCCCAAGGGCACACTGGGATATATGGTCCCTTTAGTTATCATTCTTCTTTTACAGATGAGAAAACTGACATGAGAGAAACAAAGTAGCTTTCCTGAGGTTATATCCTAGTATATGGATTAGATTTGACTCTAGGAATGTTGGACTCCAAAGCCTAGTATGTAATCATGACATGCTGGAATAGACCAGTGATGGCACCTATGATGAATTTCCCAAGTGTCTATCCTCAAATATCCTTTTAGTTTGTTTCACCGATCTTTCCCTTAAAGCTGAATTTCCCTATATTTGACCAAGTACTAACATCAGTAGCTTTAGGGATAAGCTAATGCAACCTTAAAGATATATGAAAATGGCATTATACCTCACTAGAAATGCTCACAATAGCAGATTTTTTAATTACCTTTCGAAATTGCAAAAATGTCAAACTGATTACAGTGTATGCTTTTTTTTAAAACATCGCATGTACTGAAGTTATTTTGGGATAATGAGCAATTTTAATCTTCCTTAATAAAAGCTATTCACAAGGCACTTTAGGAGGGGTTCTGCATATAAGTAGTTTTACTAAACCACTTTCCCCCTTTAGTAGCATTTATTCAAGAATATACTACTTCTTTTAAAAATGGCAGTTAAATTTAGAAATCAGAAAGACATTGTTATAGGCTTGAGCAAATTTTCTGTTTTTTAAGAATATATCTGATAAAAAGAAAGTAAAATTGAATTTTGAATTTTACATAGCTATATGTTAATAACATGCAGAAATGTGCTGAGTTTTAGATTTGAATTTGCGTTTGAAATCAGGTTTACACATTAAATTTCTAAAAGATTTATTTAAATAATTTTAGTCAATATAATGAAATATCAAAAGATGTTTTAAAAGAAAAATGCTTAAATAATTCTTTGTTTAAAGAACAGTTTGTTTAACCATTTAAGCAAAAGGGAATAGGAAATTTTCATAGCAATATTGTAACCATAAAAGCAAATTGAAAATAAGCATCTTAAATTATAAGAGTTTTTCTTACTGGCCAATTAATAAGAACCTATAGAACAACATAGGCAAGATTAATTAAGAGACTGAGGCATTCATAACTTGGTCTTTGAGATGGAAAGAAGTGGTCTCACTCCAAAGTTACCATAGCTCAAATAAGTCTTCTAGAACTACTCTTTGCCCACTTTCTGCTGTAGATCTGTATTGTCTGATATCTTGCCAATGCAATGCTCAGACTCTCACCAACAGAGACAGTTGTGTGGAGGTTCAGTGCTAGCTGGCCTGATGGAGGCAGCACATAGCATTATTTTCTCTTGGGACTTTGATTGCCTTCTGTTCTGCCAAAGGTTTCTGCTTCCAAACAGTAAAGAGATAAATGTCCAAACAATCAATAAAGGAAAATGAAGGAACTTATCCGTGACTTCCATCCATGGTCTTTCTTCTCTTAGGGAAATTATCTTGGTTACCTTGTCTGACCTTTTAAGATTTTGTGATCTTTCTCCTTGCTACTCCTAATGTCTCTTTTTCTGTTTCTATATCTTAGTTTCATTACATTAAAAATTGTATTTGAAAAAGTCATGTTGGCATTGAATTTCCAAGATACCCTTTCAACCATCTTCATTCACTAAACTAGTATTTATGTATGTCTGCTGCTCTGATCCTGGGAAGCCATGATGAGCAAAGCATGCTTGTCCTCAGGATGCTTACAGTCTTCCACTTCTTTTATGAAAGCATTTCTCTTATTTCCTTCCCTCCTATATGCATAGGGCTACTCCATTATATAAAAATTCTTCCTAATTCTTGCCACTTTCTCCAGTCAACATAATAGCTCCTTGCTTTTTTATTCTTCCTTAAGGGCTTGCCTCTACTTAAGGACCTGAAATATCTGACCATCCATTCTAATGTATTAGCTCTTTCTATAACCAAAGGCTTTCTTCCTTGCCAAAGAGCATAGACTATTTGTTTGCAGTTAGTGGGTCTGCTGATCCCTAGAGATCATTGTATCCTTAAAAATGTTTTCAAAAAGAAAGTGAGTTTATAACTTCTCCCATACAACTAATTAGTAATAGATACATCACTGGTGTTAACTCTCACAATTAGCACATAAGCTCTCCCAACTATATTCCAGATATTTTTTATTGATCCTCTGATAACACTAGTGAATAAGTTCCAGAAAGGCAAGAATGATAAAACTGTGAAGTAAAATTGAATTTATATATGACTTAGTCTACTCTGCAGATGAGAAAATTTGGGCCTCTCTTAGCAGAGTGATTAGCTCAGAGACCAAGTGGTCTCCAGGTCTCCTGATTCTAGCACTTTCCCCCTTTCCCTTGCATTCAATCTTCTATGTTGGTTCTTCTTTGGGCAGGTTTCCTGTGAGCCACTGAAAATATGGTTCATTTTTTCCCAGTTCATAGTTTCTCCACCAAGGCCCCTCACAGAGACCTCACTCTCCAAGAAACACACTATTCTTTGTCTCAGCTCTCTTGCTGACATTCCTTCCCTCAGACAACTCACATACTTCCCATTTTCACCTTTCATACACATTCATACTAGATCTGTAATGCCCACTGAGTCCTACATTTTAGACTGCTGGTAGGATGTGTAAGATACTTGCTGAATGTTCAAGATGTAGAGAAGAGGAGAGGGACACCACTACCTCATATTACAGCTATCACTAATGGTGATTCCAGACAGAAGCTTCTGTTCTCTTCTTTTAGCTTCCTTTTTTTTTCACCTACTTCCTGGACCCCACCCCTCTGGCAAGATACTTAGAGGATTCATATGGACATTAGAATTTGAGAAATACAGTTTTGTATGTCCAATGGGGAATTAAACTCAAAGTAAGGAGCCACAAAACTACATGTTGGAAATGACCTGAAATGTTCAAGTTCTTACTTTGCTTTGATTCAGGTGCCCTCCATGTTAATCCCATAGGGACTGAGGTGATTATAGAGCCCTTATCACATTCTTCTGGGATTTTTTTGTTGTTTTTGTTTTTATTTGTCTTATAGTCAATAACTTTTGAATGGTGTTGCTGAATAAGAATACCGTAAGCTAAATACTCTTTTTTCGTAGATAGATAAATTACATTTTTTTTTCTTTAGTTCCAAAGACTACTTAAGAGGGAAGTGCAGTGAAAATTAGGAGAATAAATCTATTTATAGGATGCATATTTGCTGCCTCAATAAAAACAGACCTGCCTGAAGATTCCCCTTACTTTTGGTAATAACACAGTTAAATCTTAGGCTTAATCACAGCAAAATTGATTTTTGTTAATATTGTATTACATATTTTAACATCTTATTTGACAGGTGTGGCTGATTACTGGCAAGCATTTAATTTATGTCAAATCTAATACTATTTTCCTAGAATGGAAGTTTTCTTTGTCTTGTCCCAGTCCTAAGGTAAGAGGAAGATGAACTGTGAAAGCAAAGTTGAATAACATGTTAAAAGTTGTGAGAAGCAAAGATATAACACTTATTGAAAAACACTGGAAAATGCATATATTTATTCCAGAGATAACCTTAAAATGAATGAGTATCAACTAAACATTAAATGTTAAAGAAAAATCACAACTGTTACATTCTAACCTAAACAAAATTTTCTGAGAAATTTGAGAGGGGAGAACAATAGAATGAAAGTTTTTGCAGCAGAATATTTTTGCTCAGATCTAGTTCAAATTTGTCACTTCATTCAATTCTATTACTGTTTCCAATACCCTGAAGCCTCAGAAATACATGCAATTTTTTTCTGGATACTTCAGATGTGGTGATAGACAACAACACTGTTTAAATGAGAGGGGAAGCATTTCAGGAGACCGGGAAAGGAAACTGGTATTGAGCACCTGTTAATTACCAGCAAGTCATAGCCACATCACTAGCATTGCCATATCAGAACCTTCAATACTGTGTATTATTGTCTCCATTTCCATATATCAAATGATTGATGATTGGAGAAGTTACCATAAACTTACCCATTGTAAGGGAGGGGGGAAACTATATATATATTTTTAAAAGATACATCTGTTTGATCCCAAAATTCGTGTTTCTCTGCCACAATGCTGAAAAATGAGGTTAGACATTTCTAACATCAAATGTCTCTGGCATTTCTGTTGGCAACTTGGGAATGAAAAAAAGGTGTATTTATTGTATTTAGATAGGAATAAATACTATAGCAGGGGATTCATCTTGGGGCTTATCTCTTTTGAAAAATCCTCAGGATCATGAGATCAGTCAGCATCAGGAGACTGCTAGGGACTCCAGAAAGCCTTCTGCTCCACCTTAGTTTAACAAAAGTAGTATTATTTATTATTTTACTTTTATAAAGGATTTGTTCATCCCAAAAATCTTCCTCTGAATTTTAGGTTTCATCTGCTCACCTAAGTAGACAAGTATTCAATGACTATTTTCAAGTTGCCAAAACCCTCCCCTTGAGGATGTCTTCCTTAGATATGTGGTTGAGGGTTGCAGGGACCAGAGGACACTGGAATTCCAAGGAGCTGCCACACAAGCTTTAAGGAACCACATTCCATTTTTCAGTGCTTAGGAATTTGATCTTCAGTAAGTAGCATCTATTTAGCCCTTACCCAAGGTTTGGTGGTATTAAGATATACTTGATTTACAACTTCACAGATTCGGTGTTACATTCAGAAATTTTTCCATTGCCAATATAACTCTCTCCAAGGGCCATTCTTAGATAGGAGATATTTGTTTTCAAGCCTTTAGAATCCACTTGAATCTCATGAGCTAAACATGTACTTGTCAACTAGACGTTGGTTCTGCTACCTTTTCTAGTCATTCATATTCAAAACACCATTTTAAAAGTCTGGTTATCTGACAAGCCCTCCAAACAAGGTCAATGTTTTGTTTCCTTTGCTTTGATTTAAACTGAGGTTGTGTTCAGATGAAATTTATTTGATTTTAGACCACGTTTTTGCATAAATGCCTTTCAAACACCATAAGGTACATTCTCCCCACTTTTGAACTCTCTCAAGTATTTGACCTATTCCCAAATAGATCAGTCTGTACCCAAGTTACAAATGGACAAATCCAGATTGAGGTTAGATTCAATAACTGGAGTTCAGGAATGTGCCTCAAAAATTCAGAGACAAATGAAGAATCAGTCTCAATTTCATAAGTACTTTCACTAGTCCCTCTCAGGTTTTATTTATATTCCCTTGATATTTTAATGTAATGAATGATTGACCTTGCCAAATCACTTATCTTCTCTAAGCCCTGGTTTCATCATTGGTAAAAGAGGAATAATAATTGTATTGTAGTATCTCTTAAGTTTATCATCATGATTAAATTAGCCTATCTACTTAAAAATGTATTGTTCAGTGCCTGGAACAAAGCAAGCAGCTGAGAAATGTCAGCTCCTGTCTTCCTCTTTCATACTGATCATCATATTAATTTTTTAAAAAATAATTTTTTTGTTGTTATTGTTCTATTTCAGTGAAGTTAACATTTTTGGCTTGTCCCCAGAACTGTGATTCAGTTCATGTATGAGGCTCAGTGTCAGAGTAACCTAGAGTGCTCTTCAGAATACACATCCCTGCTTTAACCTTCTTGACTCAGTCCTTCAGAAGCTCTCTGTTAGGGCCTGAGAATCTGAGTTTTATGGTACATCATTTATTCTACTGATTACCAGTGGAGAGAACAACTCTCCCACAAGGTAGAAAGAGCTTACTTATCACTGTTCTCTTAGTACATCCAAAAACGCAGGTAGGAACAAGGGCATGCAAGTTTAAGCATTATCTTTACCTCCCTCTATTTAAAATTGATAACTGTTTTACCTAAAAGTTCTAAAGTGGGTGTCACCTTTTACAGGCAGCAGCCATGCTATAAGTGGCCCATAAGTGGCAACACCTGAAGGTGGACTGAGTCTATCTGTCTCACATAGATTTCTGGGGCTTTGAATGAGTGTCCAGTTACCTGCAAATGGTTTTCTCTGTCAAGAACAAAATGCACTTCACATTTAGAGAATGGGGTCAAATAAGATTCCTAGTTCATGGACCTAGTTCAAGGATTAGATGCGGCAAGTTGTCAGTGCTCAGGCTTTGTGACTTCTTAAAGGCTGTAAGTACGTTTATAACAACAAGTGTTCCCTAGAATGGTTGTGGCATACATTATAGTTAATTGGTTGATATAAACATGACATTGTTTTTAATATAAATCCTTATTTACCTATGTTGCCTTATTTATTATTCTGCATTCCTAGGAAGCCCCACAACAAAGTGTTCCACTTTCTGGACTTACCGTGCTTTTTCCAATCCCCCTTTCTATAGTCCCTTTGGCTTGTGTTTCCAATCTTCCTTAAAGCCTGGGTCACTCCCACTGTATGGCCTCACACATTCCTCCCTTGTTACCTCTCACTGTGGTCAAATGACAGTTTGGTTGGTCTTCAAGTATTGAAGAATTGCCTCTGTTTTCCTGACTTGAGAAAATAGGGAATAGGGTACAAGACTCTGTACACCAAAGGGGTTCTTTCTACAAAGTTAGCTAGCCTTGAGGGTTAAGGGAATGATGCTTTTTTTTTCTAGGTGTTAAACTTTGACTCTTTCTGGTAAACATTGATATTCTTTCTTTTTTTCTTTTACCATGACCTTCAAAATACTGTGACTGCTTTCTCCCTGTCCTTAGAGCTTTCTTAGTTATTAACTCAAAAATTATACATTTTGTGATCACCTGTCCTGGCAAGAAGATAACTTATTTTGCATCTGTCTTCTTTCCTCCCTGGGGATACCATATGTCCATTTCTGGCTTCTATGCTCTTTTATAAACACAAAAGTGGAACAATTTGGCTTTATTCAGTATCTTTTATGTCAGTAAATTATATATGTCTCCTTTCACAATTTTAGTCCTCTCTTCCTAACTCATATATCTATCTTCCATGCTTAAAATGTCTAATTTATTCTATTTATGTAATAGTGCTTTTAATTAATACCTTGTACTCTTAAAACTATATGCATAGTTTACAATCTGTCTTGGCCTCTTTAATTTGTTGAACCTAAAAACATAAAATATTCTTTCTCTTTTACTTGCTATCAATAGGTTATTTGAACATTGTTGTAGGAAAGTGTATTGCATCATATTCATTCACTCTCTACCCAAATAAAGCCATGACATTGCACATGTTTAAAATTAAGCAAAGAAAATGAAACTGATGTCACATGGTGATTATAAAAGGGAAAGGGGGATCAGGAAGGTAGAAGATAAATGGAGGATTAATGGTGATGAAAAGAAACTTGAGTTGAGATGGTATACACACAATACAATACACAGATGATGTACTATATAATTGTATGCCTGAAACCTATATAATTTTATTAACCAATGTCAACCCAATAAATTCAAAAAGTAGAAAATAAGATAAAATTACGTATATTTTCAAAAAGAGAAATACAAAGACTGCATGTTATCACTTGCATATACAATCTGAAAAAATGTCAAACTCACAGAAACAGTAACAGAAAAGTGGTTGCCAGGGGCTGAGGTGTGGAGGAAATGGGGAGAGGTTAGAAAAGGTACAAACTTTCAGTCACAGGATAAATAAGGTCTCAGGATCTAAAGGGGGAAAAGATAACTATAATTAATAACAATGTGATGTAATTTAATTTTGCTAAGAGAGTAGAACTTAAATGTTCTTACAAAAATGAAAGCTAAATATATGAACCCTGGTTGGTGTGACTCAGTGGATTGAGCACAGGCCTGAGTTACCAGTTCGACTTCCAGTCAGGGCACGTGCTTGGGCTGCAGGCCAGGTCCCCAGTAGAGGGTGTGCAAGAGGCAACCATACATTGATGTTTCTCTCCTTCTCTTTCCCTTTCCCTTTCCCTTTTCTTTGCTATAAAATAAAATAAAATAAAATAATAAAATAAAATCAAAACTTTTTAAAAAATAAAGGTAAATATTTGAGGTGATAGATGTGAGAATCCTTCTGCAAAGTATACATATAGCAAATCACCACAATATATACTTTAAGTATCTTACAATTTTGGTTTTCAATTATACCTTAGTATAACAAAAAATTACACATGCAGTTATCACTGTGACTCATACATTATTTCTCTGGAGACACCTAACACTTGGAGATGAGAGTGTGGTGGGGAGCAGTGTATGCTGTAGAAGGGAAGCAAGGACTCAGTATCAAATAAATCAAGGTGCATCCTAGGACCTTCTCCAAGGTACTTATCCACACCAACATGAGTACACATGGGACCCACTTCTGATTAGGTGAGCACAAAGGCAGAAAGAAACGTTTGGGGTAAAAACCTTGAGGACTGACCAAAATTTTGCTCAGTAAGATCAGGTAGGAGAAAGACTTGAGGAGAGTATGTTTCTGATGAGAGTGGCCTTTAGGGGTGCCCCTTTATTAGAAAGTCACTTCTATATTTTTGTAATGGCTGTGGTTATAATTTCATAGTTTAAGATCTCCTTTGGAAGTTCCATACCTTTGGGCAACAATGGATAACATCTATGACATAGATTTTAAAAAATCATTGCAATCAATATAGCAACTGGATTTCCTTTTGGAATTCCTATAACATAGATTAAATTTATTTTCAGGCTTAAGTAAAGAATGTTAAAGTTTGAAAAGACCTCATTTTACAGAAAAAAACCCAGCAACTAAGTTCCAGAAATAGGAAAATGGGAGAAAATTAAAACACCTGTGTGCCAAGCCCTGTGCAAGGAAATTCACACAATTAATTTAATCCTTCCTTGTGGTATACTTGTAGTATCATTTTATAGATGAGAATACTGGAGTTCAGGAAAGCATAATGATGTCTTCTAGACAAACTCCTGGATTGTTGGCAAAGCCAAAGCAGGAACAGATGTGTCTTGTTTCATTTCCTACAATCTTCTCATCATACCACACAGGGGTATAGGTTCAGCTTTATACTAAATTAATCTAAAGTTAATGTTTACAGATTCTACAATGAATGTGTTAGTTGGTTAGTTTTAAATATAGGTGGGTATTGTCTTAATTTTGAATCCAGTGAGAAATGTCTAATTTATTATGGGGGGAGTGGGATGGAAGAATAAATAGGACATCTCAGAGTTCAAGAAAGACATCAGTAATTTCTACTTTGTGGAAACCACAAGTATATTAAAACATAAAGATACACCAAAAGAGTGTTGTAAATACTGTGATACATTATACTTGCTTACAGTTAGCAAATTATCATTTTTAAAAAAGGAGTATATTATGCTGTTCATAAGTTAGCCCCAGGCTAAAGAAAATATTGACTTTCATGTACTGAAGGAGGTATAAGTAATCTGTTAATCCAATGAGTTTTAAACATCATCTTTCAATTTGGTCACTGTATCTCAGTGACTAAATAAATAAGTTTACTTGGAGATAAAATCAAAAGTCTAAATTTGAGGCCTAGAATAAACGATCCTCCCTGCCACTCAACAATAGACCTCTTATCAGCATTTTTTCAAGGCCTGACTCTGCCCTGCTGAGGAACTCCCAAACCCAACTGGCTGCTTTATGTTAAAGGGTATATCCTTTAGGGCCACGTGTTTTGACATTCACTCCAGCTGCTACCATTGTGCTTAGTTTACTCCAGCTATTATCCATTCTGTTTTCAACCTCTTTCCCAGGTCAGGCTATCACACCTCTATATGATTTCCAGTGACCCAAATGTCCTTGCTTTTCTATCATGGGATTGATTGAACTCTCTCTGATACCTGTTACTGTGAAGCAGTGCTGAAAGAAAAAAAAGAATTTAGTGGGGCTGAAGGATGTCTTCAGAGCTGGCAGCGTGCCCAGCAGTGGGCAGCCTCTGGTTCACAGGTTCTTACTGAAGGCCCAGCCAGCTCTAGCCTGCAGAAATCCCCCACCTCCCATCCCATGGCTGTACACAGGCATCCATGCCCGTGGTTCCTAACAATAAAGACAGCTTTAGTGAGGCAGGTGCTTCTAGTGACCTGTGATGGCAGTAGATCTGGAATATCAGTTCCATCCAGAGAAAGTCCCTACCCCTCAACAGATTTCCCTATAGGATTTCCAGAATTACTTCCCTCAGTATCCCTCGAGAATGAGAATGCCATAACACCCAGCACACTCCTCTCACCTCTGGACCTAAGCTCAATGAAGTGAAGCCAAAGGAGGTGAAACCTGGAGTCCCTTTCAAGCAGTGGCACACAATCTGCCCTTTATTTGTGACCAGAAAGCCCAGAAAAGTGGACTACAGAGGGCTAATCATGTGCTAATAAACAGCTTTGAAGATTAAAGTATTCCACTCTGCCTCCAATAGCTCCCAGACCTAGGTTTTTGAGGAATAAGCCTCATGGGAAAGCCACCCCCACTGGTCACCACACGTGAGCCTCAGTGATACTCTGTATGAAATTTCCAAGTGATCAAACATAAAACTGCTTGTAATACCCATTTTTATGACAACCTGATGCACTCAGTATCTTTATTTAAATACTTTCAGATTTATATGGACTTGCCTTTTCCAGGCTCACATAAATATCTGCAACAGTTCTGTTTTCCTCATTCCCAGGGTATGCTTGTTTGAAGAGCCTCTGTTTCTAAAGTCAAGTCCCTGATCTTCCTTACACCCTTCCAACAGAGGCAGGCTGGCTGTGGGTCCCCTGTTATTGCATGCCTCAGTGCAGAAGGACAGAAAGCATGTGAAGCCAGGCCAGACAAGACTCCCCAGCCCCCAATGGGCAGCCTGTGGGCAACCTTTCAGACTGCTTTTGTTTTCAGCATGGTTTTTGTACACTTATTTTTACATGACACACTAATGAGGTTGGAATGGATGTTTGGCAGAAAGTAGTGGCATCTGTCATCTCTGCTTCACCAAAATTCCAACTCAGAACTAGGCCTCTGGTCATGCATTTCCTCTCACTGGCCGGTCTGGTTCCTGATGGCTCTGTTCTGCAGCACTGGGTGGATTAAGCTTCCTCAGGCTCTGCTTTTGAGTCAATCTCCACAAGCCAAATTAAGTTCCTCAGTATTATAAAACAGATTTTAACATTTGTAGGAGAGAAAGAAAACCACACTAACAGTCAACCACCCAAACCACACAATGCAAAGGGCAAAAATAAATAGATATTGTAGCAGTAGGTCATTTAAAAATCTTAGGATTATGAACTCGCCTTCCCACACTGTCCACAAATCAGTTAATACCCTGAAAGAAGATTGACACATCTAGAAAACTTCACCTGTGTTGGTGTTGAGACCTACACAACTAAAGTGGGCAAAACTTCTTGTTCTGAATATGTCATATCACAATCCTACATCATCCTACCTCACTACTGTCATCACCCTAGGGCTGATCTCTTTAATTATAATCTGTACTAAATGCTGTGGGTAGTTGATTTTCTTAAAATAGAATTCTAATCATGTTACACAAATGTGATTTTATCACCTCCCCTACTGCCCCTTCCAAACACACATACATACACACATAAATACATACCCCATGCACACTCTTTCATAACACCTCACCATCTGTAGGATGTGGTTCAAATAATTTAGCTTGAGTTACAAAAGCATCCCTGACCTGGCCATTGCCAACATTTTCTGCCTCCGCTTTGCTCACTTTCTCTTTCAACGAGGCACAGCTGTTTTTTGTTTTTTGTTTTTGTTTTTCAGATGTGTTAAACTCTGTTGCTGCTGACACTTCTGGGTTTCTATTTGCTCTTCTGCATTTCTGGAGAGCTTACTTCTTCTCATCAACTAATTGTTGTTTATTCTCTGAATTCTAAATGCTACATCCTGTTTAAATTGCTCTATCCTATGCTTTCATGATACCCAGGTGTCCTTAACACAAAATTCCACTCTGAAGTGATTACTTATTCAACAGTATCTTTTCTGCTCCAAGAGCTGTGAGGCTATGGTCAGTATCCACCTTGTTGCCATGGAATGCCCAGTACCTAGTACCATGCCTAGCAAATAGTGAGTATGCAATGAATGTTGGTTGGATGATTGGCTGAAAGAGAGCCTGACAAATTGATGCATCTTTGTTTCCAAGTTACATGAAGCCATTTGGTGGAAAATGTTATTCCACAATATTCTTTAAATGCTTTTACTTTAGTTCCTTTCTGCTTAAGGTCCATATTGCTGACATCACAAACAGCTGCTCAGGTGGTTATCCATCCATGTAACAGAATTATGCTCAGACTTGTTCTTGCTGATGGACTGGCTATCTGCCAACCTTGTATATATCTGGGTTGAGGAATGGAGCAGATGGTGTACTGTCCATTCAGATGTACTGGCTGCAGAGATATGAAATAAGATTGGCATAATTATAGGATTTGACACCATGAATTTTGTTTTATATTCTCTCACCTAAAAAGTGGTAGCAATGGAGGTATTTTTTAAATTTTAAATAATTCTGTATTTACTTCTTAGGCTGATGAGAAGTATATTTAAATGTTTTAGTGATAGTATATCACCTGTAGACTCACAGTCCAATTGCACTACCACCATGTACTGGAAATATAGATCATTATTTTTAGAAGCAGTGGTAGCCACTATAAAATGCGGAGGGAAAATATAATTGTTATCTGTTTATTTGTTCAGTTCAGATCTACTACAACATCAGTTTTAAGGAAACTGATGGTGTTTGAGATAAATTAACTGAATTTCTATCTACTTCCCTTCTACACCAGCCACAACAGGACCCGCACTGACCCTCTTCCTTTCTCTCACAGAAAGTTACCACTCCTCCTTCACAAGGCTAATCCCTCCTTTTACACAAAAGATCACACCTCACCATCACTGCATCCCATTCCTCACCTCACTTTTTCTGCAGGTTTTTTCAACCTCACCCTCTCCATTCTATTTTTCTGAGCCTACAAGAATGATAAAGTCTCCATTATCTTAAAAATAATTTTCAAGTGCACACTACATTACTTTTTCTTATTTTCTCATCTTTGTCACCTTTATTAGCAGGGTCAGGCTTTGTTACTTCAACTCCATCATTCCTTATAATGAACTGAATTTTGTGTCCCTCAGACTTATATTTGGAGGTAGGGATTTTTGGTGGTAATTAAGGTTATATGAGGTTATAAGGATAAGACTCAAATCTAGTAAGATTGGTGACCTTATAAAATAGAAAAAAAGTTCTCTCTCTTTCTGTGCACACACACACATACCCACCAAGCAGAGGTCACATGAACATGAGGGCACAGTAAGAAAGGTGGCCATCTGCCAGCAAAGAGCAAGCCCTCAGAAGAAGCCAAAGCCTGCTGGACTTTGATCTTGGACTTACCAGCCTCTAGAACTCTGAAAAAAATAAGTGTCTGTTGTTTAAGCATGTGGCATTTGTTATGTGACCCAAGCTGACTAGTGCACTCATCAACATACTTAGGTCTAGTTTCTTTTTGTGCTAGCTACCACCACAGAGGCAGCTCCTGATAATTGTCCAAGATGAGAATCTGTTTTTAAACGTCCCTCTCCCTGACCCCATGCAATGAGGAATGCCATGACCAAACCTCTGAAATTCTCTTCTGCATTTTCTGAGTATTTTTCCTTGTCTCTCAATAACTCTTCCTCCTATTTCTCCCCTCTCATAAAAGCTGACATTTTACCAGAGATAAATCTTAATATTATTCTGCATGTCCCCTGGATGTGATGTTTTAGACTCTTGTACTTTCTTATCCATTTGTAGATAAATCTCAGCACCATATTTCCAAACCAAGTATATCTCTGAGAAGCATAGCCTGATTTTCTTTAGCCTTATAGGTATCTACATTCCAGCACCTAAACTTTTCTGGACACTGGAATTTTAGGCCTCTCTAATCATTTTTCTCTGTGGACTGATGGATTCTCTCATATCTTTAGTCCAATTGATAACATTGCCATTCACCCATTTTGTCAATTTAGAAACTTAGAATTGCAATCACCTCTTCCTTCTCATCCTTTCTACAGATTATCAAATCCCAAAGGCTATCGAATAAAATCTTGAAATTATCATCACATTTAGATCTGTCCACTTTTAATATATGCTATTTGAAATACCTTACTTCAGATTTATATCATTTTTTTGCTTGCCCTACAGGAAAAGTCTCCTAACTTGTGGTGTAAATCAGTTATTATCCTCACTGAAGGCAGACTCATCCCAGAAAATAAAAGAATTATCTCCTTCTTACTCAGACCTAACTGAATAGTAACTAGCATTTCCCAAAGGCATTGCTTGTAATATTAATTATAATTTTCTCTTTGGGATGTTAGTAGGTATTTTTTAAGCAAAAGGAGGGGCTAAGTGTTGAAAACTCAAATCTATGTGTGAAATACTGGATGAAAGAAATTTAATTTATTTACTGAAAACTTCTTAGAAACTAGTACTGTTTCTAAGACCCTCTAAAAGGAGACCTTCTAAAAGGAGATCATGCAAGTCCACAGTCTTTGATCTAAAAATCCTTCGAGCTGGACGTGTTTGAAATTCAGAATTTTTTTACCTGCTTAAAAACGTGATAAGTACATATACCAAATATTAGTTAACACCTCCTAGTACTCACATCATGATTTCCATAGCAAAATAATTAGACATCCACATTAAATATAAGTCAAGATGATAAATTCCTTTATATCTGTTTGGGTAAAATTTTGTAGACTGATATATCACCAAAGCACATTTGGTTTTCTGAGCTCCTCAGTTTTTGAAATTATGTATAAGGGATTGAACCACTAATATGCTTCACTTCCCAAACATAGTTGTCTATGGAAACTTCTTTCCCAAGAAAATTTCTGGGTTTTTTTTAACCATGATACACATTTTTAGAAATGTGGACCTATAGGCAACTTCTGCCCCATCCCACTAAAATGTAATTCCTCTCCATAAGACTTTAATGTTTACCACCTGGTGTTTCTTTCTGTTCTACCTGGATTCTCGTTCCCTACCTGAAAAATGTGTTTTCATTCATCAAAGTCAAGTTCAAATGTCAGTTCACACTTATATTATCACCATTATCACATGCATATTACCTATTTCTTTACTTTTGTGTCAACTGTTTGTCAATAGCCTATTTTTGTCATTAATGAGTTTGTACTCCTTAAAATAGTGTCTAGTCAATAGTGGATATTCAAGAAATAATGAATAAATAGAAAGTAGTTTGAAAGCTGGTCCAAGATGATGTAGCAGGGGGAAGCTGCACTCATGTCCTCTTATGATCACAAAAACATCACAACTAAATTATAGAATATTTAGCCTGGATAACTATCTGAAGACTAGGTGAACAGAAGTCATGTGAATAAGGATATACAGAGGAAGTCACGCTGAGACTGTAGGAAGGGCAGAGATGTGAAACAGGCTGACCCTTCAACCACATGTGATGGTTGAGAATCCAGTAGGATATCTCAATTGCAATGGTCCCCCTGAGGAGTAAGGAGGTCTCAACCTCATGCCAATCTCCCTAGCCCAAAGTACTAGAGCTGGGAGGAGGAGTGTACATAACAGATGGCTGTGAAAATGAGTGGAAATTACCTTCTGGGTGAGATAGATGGCTATTGGAAACTCAGGCATCCTCTTAAAGGGACAACAAATAAACTCTTGCTTGCAGCTACTCACCATGGGCTCTGGAAGAAGAACAGCAGCTCTTGGGGTGCCAAAATCATACAGGGAGAGACTGACTAATGAGACTTCAGGGAGGAAACTTGTAAGGATAACTGACAATGTCCCTGTGTTGTCCCTCTCTTGCAGAGACCATGGATGCCATGTTTCCTGTATTAAGAATTTCCCTCACATGGCTTTAGCCTGAGGACCTACAGTAACTCCACCCTGGGACTCCATAAGGCCCTGCCCTAACCAGCTTGTGTATGGCTGTGGGCTCTGCCAGCAGTAACTAGCCTGGGACCATGTTTCAGTCTTTCTTGAAAAACTCTCAAGAAATTCCAGGAAAGCTCAGGGAGAGTGGTAGACACACAGGGAGAAACTGAGCTATGTGGCTTTATGGCAAGGGCCATTTTCCCCATGTACCCAACCAATGCCACTGTTCCTGTGTTGGGCCATTCCTTCACATGGCATTAGCCTGGGGAGCTTTGGTATCTCCAACCTGGTGACCCCCTAAAGCCCATTCTACTTAGCTTGTGCTCTACTGCAAGCTCTGCTGAAGGCAGACAGTCTGGGTCCACATTGCAGTCTTTCTTGAAAAACTTTTGAGGAATTCAGGGCAATATTGGGGGTGCCAAAGATACACAAGTAGACACTGAACTATGTGGCTATAACAAGGGACATCTTAACCACACACTACACAGGCACCACCATGTCTGTGCTGAGCCCTACCTGCACACAACCATATCTAAATCTGTTGTAGTCTGATGAGCTCTACTGGCTTCCCCTGATGACTCCTTGAGAGGCTGCCCTAACCCAAAGTTCCACAGACCCAAGGCAAGTTGTGTGTGGCCTTGGTGTACTCTGAGATTTTTGCTGAGTGGTCTCCAATCCAGCACTCATGCCAAATTAAAATCTTTATTAACTTGGTGAACACCACTTACCCTTATGTGGTGACTTCCTGAAAACCTGCCTCTTGCAACTTGGATACAGAAAGATACCCTATAATTTCACTTATATGTCAAAATAGATACAAAGGTAGAAGAATTGGGGGTGATGATAAAGGGATTAAGAAGTACAAAATGGCAATTACAAAATAGTCACAGTGTAGTAAAATACAGTATGGGAATATACACAACAATATTGTAATTATATATATGGTGCCACATAGGTACTTAAAATATTGGGGAGATGACTTTGTAAATTATATGATTATCTACCATTATGCTGCATGTCTGAAACTAATATGAAATAATATCCAAAGTCTACTATAATTTTAAAAAAGAAAATAGGTTGAATTTATTTTTGAAGTATCACTGCAAAGACTGCTACAACTGTTTATTTATGCTAAGAAACTATATAAAATCTTAATACTCAAAAGCACATGTTCTCATTTCCCAGTTGCTGTGAATGTTGCTACTTGTATGCTATTTAAGTACTATCCTATCAGAAACAGTTTCAATCAGTGTGGCCATTTTAGGGTTTAGTTACACACTAGGTAGAATATATGGTCCAGGAACCAAGGGGTGGAAGTTGAAGTGGCCCCCCTCACTGTCATTCCCCAATAATACTTATTTTTTATTATTTTTTAACCCTGTACCTTCACACTGCATGAGTCTAGAAGTTTTCTCCTCTGTGTTGGTTGTTTCCACCAAAGAAAGGATAGGTTTGGCATTTAGGTGATCCATTGGAGAATTTCTTGGTACTCCTATGCTATACTTTGGATTTTGTATGTCCTAGTAAGGGTATGGTAACCTGGGGCAGGGGAAATGAGCCCCATATTACCAGATAAGCCACCTCTGCAGTAAAAGTGATAGTGAGCTGCAGGTGCATCTAGAATGAGTGATGATAGAAAGTATTGATGAATATAGGCTATGACCTCATGACCAACTGCAGCAATATTTGTCTAATTTATGCTTTTTAAAGAGTGTACCCAGAAATTATTACTAACCAGATTTCTGGAGAAGCTGTGCACAAATACAATTAATGTAATGGGAAAAGCAAGTGGATCTGATCAACATAAGAGGGAGGCTATAAGTAATAATTCTGGCATCTCACCTTGATCCATGTTCTCCATTCAGTGCACCTCTCCCCCTGATGCCATGAGTGTTGCCTGCCTACATTTCACAACAGCTCTTTTATCTATAGAATGTCCTTTTGTCAACATGAATACATCCTCCATAAATGTCCAGGTTGTTATACCCACTCCTATGATGTAATTCTTAGCCAATAAATGACTTAAAATGGAATATAAAAGCTCATCCCCCTTACCTCTAAGTGGGACATATGAAAATACTCAAGCTCTGATCCACTAGTTGGATCAAGCTAATGTTAGTCTTCCACTAAAACCATAGATTTGCTCGGCTTATTCTCCTCTACTATCCTGCTTTCTTCCCTTTCTCATAACTTTCTTCTGAATCAATCACTTGTTCAAGAATCATCATTTTAGGTTATATGTCTTGGTCTATTCAAGCTTCTCTAATAGAAATTTATTTCTCACAGTTCTGAGAGCTGGAAAATCCAACATCAAGGCACCAGCAGACTTGCTCCCTGATAAGGGTTTGCCTCCAGGTTCATAGATAGTTACTTTCTTGCTATCACATTGTATGGAAGCAGTGGTGATGGAGCTCTCTGGGGTTTCTTTTATAAGGACACTAATCCCATTCATGAGGGCTCCACCCTCATGACTTAATCACCTTCCAAAGTCCCCACCAATAAATACCATCATATTAGGGATCTGCTTCAATATATAAATTTTGGGGGAATATATTCAGTTTATAGAATTCTGCTTTTAGGAGACCTCGCCTGAAATAGATAATTGTTTGAGTAGTTATCCACATATCTTCTCCAATTTAGCCTAACCAGTCTACTTAGTATTATATAACAGATGTCTTAGTTTGAGCTACCAAGCCTATCAAGGTTATCTTTAGTAATTGTGCCCTTTTCCTCTGCTATAAAGCCTCATAGTTTGCAAAATATCATTTGCTTTACTCCGAGTATCTTCTTAGAGTCAGCATCATTTTTATTGAACAACTCCAGGGAATGTTACTTGTCAATGTCTGTGGAATTGATGGTCGGCTGTCATGCAATATCAAGATTTTTTGTTAAATATTTATACCTTTATAACTATATATGCATATTTAATGTACATATTGATATCTATACCTAGGTATAGATAAAGATAGATTCATACACATGTACTTAACTATAGAGTGGAAGTCTTTATTTCAGCGAGGCCACTGAAGTTTTGGTCCTGCCTTTCAGTATCCTCAACACTTTGTCTTTGAATGGAGTGGGTAATGATGTAGGAAAATTGGAGTACATCATTTGGAGCATGTTATATGATGACATATGCCAAGTATGCTATTTACATGTTCATTAGTTTTTATTCTTTAACATAACTGTAAACAGAAGCTAGTATATTATTTGATTCAAAGCAAATGATAGTGTTAGAAGCTACTACTGGAATAAACTGATCGTCTTTCCTATATTGTTGCCTCATTGCCAGTGTGTGAATTTAGATCCCCCATGGAAATTCCTCTTCTGTATGTCTTCATAACTGTGGTGTTAGTTTAGATTACATTGCCTTCTACATCCATGAATGTTACACTGGGTTCAAACTTTTTTTATTCTGGCCATGTAATGCTTTCTGCTTTAGAAGAGGACATACAGCAATCATAGTAGTATAAGTTGGTAAAACCTTTTGGGGTGGAAATCTGGGGATATCAAAATGCATATGTTGCCCTTTGATTTAGCAGTCCCATTTCAAGAAATCTTCCCAAATGAGGTACTCAGACAAATATGTAAACATGTACATACAAGGAGATGTCATCACAGTAGTATTTATAATATTGAGAGGTAGATGAAGTCGAGTTGCTTATCAATAGGAAACAAGTTAAATGCACTGTGAAAAAACTTACACAATAGATTACTACATGATTTTTAAACAAGAGAGAGTGTGTATGTATCTGTCTGTACACTATCTTTAAAAATTTCTTTGGCATATTGTTGGGAAAAAACAGCTTGTAAAACAGCATGCATATTTTGATACCATTTATGTGCAAATTATATACATATATGGTCGGTCATATCCATATATTATCAAACAAGACTTGGAAGGGTGTCCATCAAATCTTTGACAGTAGCTGACTCTTAGTGGTTAGAATCTTGGGTGTTTTTTTCCTTTTATGTATTTTTAAATTTTCTAAAAACTGCCATATTTTATCTTTGTGAGTAGTAAACCTGTTTTAAAAATTGTTTTAAAGTCAACATATAGTTACTAAGCCAGTTTAAGAACTCAAAAGCTGCCCTGGCTGGCATAGCTCAGTGGATTGAGCTCGGGCTGCGAACCAAAGTGTCGCAGGTTCAGTTCCCAGTCAGGGCACATGCCTGGGTTGCAAGCCACAGTCCCCAGCAACCGCACATTGATGTTTCTCTCTCTCTCTCTTTCTCCCTCCCTTCCTTCTCTAAAAATAAATAAATAAATAAAATCTTCAAAAAAAAAAGAACTCAAAAGCAAGTGATTTGTTCATAGTTTATATATATATATAAGCTCCCTTAACAGTGAATACATATATATATATGTATTCACTGTTAAGGGAGGATTTTTTAGACTGTTTTAATGAATCCTCACAAAAATTTCTGTGTGGTCAGTCTTATTATCCCAAAAGACAATGTAATTGTGATGTTGGTCTGGAGGACCCCAAAATTTATATTTTTCACTTTCTGCATGTGAAGCAGTTCTGCCCTGGAAAAGATGTTCCCAAAACTATGCTTCTATGGCTATTGCTGATGTCTGACCCACATTTTGACAGTCCTTTGCAACTGGTATCATTTTTCTTGGCTTCTATCTGAAGACCCTAGTGATGCTTTTAGAGATGTTATTCATTGTTTTGATTTAGGATTGACCACTTTAAAAAAAACAAACTGGCTTTTGGGTTTGGCCTATTGACAGATTTGGATATTCTGTCATGAGTGAACTGTCAACACAGATTGTCTAACTTCTAAGTTTAGTACCTTTACTATACCCATAACACATGAACACACACACACGTATCAAGGCCTGACATTTTCCACATCACCAGTCACCCAACTTCAAGCGCTGATTTTTCTCTACCATTCTTATTTCTGCCTCTTCTTCCCTCTGCCATGTGTAGGACCAGGAAGGCAGAGGAGCCTATTTTCTGTGCACAACCCTTGCATATTTGTTACATATACCAAAAGCCCAACCAAGAGTTTACTGGCTTGCAATTTTGCTTACACACAATTTACCTAATTTCTGAATTACTCAAGTGTCTCAGAGAATGGACAGATCTAATAAATTCTGCATCAGTGCATAGGGGCTTTGGTGGTATCTGGACCATCATCCCCATTCAAGGTAAAATTTCAGGCATTCAGAGAATTCCCATGAACTATATGGGGGAAATAGAGCTCATGTTCCTTATGGCTGCTAAGGGTTACTCTAACATTTCTAGAAGTCTTTCTAACATTCTTGTAAAAGTGAAACAAAGGATCCACTTATAATTATTTAAAGAATGGATGAAAAATCATTCCAAGATATTGCAATGTATTGTGTGTTCTGTTTTACCTGTTTTAGGACCAGAGTTTGGCTTATTTGACCACATGTAGCAGTAGGCACTCATAAATGATGAATAAATAGCCAGAATACCATTGTCATTCTGAGCAGTGTGTCAGACTTCTGGTTCCATTGGACAGGATACAAATCTTTATTCTCAAAATCTCTTTTTGTTTACATTCTATAAATTTTAAAATTTTGAAGTGATGTACTAGTTACTTCTCTTAAGAACTTGTGGAAAACCCTCATGTTTATTGTTTCTAATAAGTTTCCTGGAATTGAAAAGTACATACTGTGGAAGTATTTTACAGGCAACACTTTCCAATCATTGATCACCCTTTAAATTGCAACTAAAATAGGTTCAAGGCCATGAGAAATTTCATTATTAAAATATATCCAGTATATATTACACTTATTTGCATATTATTTATACAATTTTTTACCTAGACCTGAGCTTAATCTTGAGTGTTAAATTATAATGTGACTAGCAGTCCCTGATACAACTCTTGCTGATATCCAACTACAATAGCACTAAAGACTAAAAATTAAGTGAAATAAACTAAAATATCTCTAAGTGAAATAAATTGAAATATCACTAAAAACTAAGTGATATTTCACTCCGATGAACTATCACCAGACTGAAAACTAAGAGCATACAATCACTTAATGTCAGAATCAGGGCATAATTCCCCATCAAAGAGGTCAAAGAAACTGGGTTGAGAAAAAAAGTTAGTTAATTGCTTATGTGTTTGTGTAATGAAACAGAACAGTTTTACCTTCCAGAATGATGTAAGCAAAAAGTTTCACCCATTACCACAAACTCAGAAACACAGACAAAAGCCAAAATGAAGATAATTGTTTTGACTCAGAGGTAGTATGCTATTTCTAGTTATAATCTCTCTTCTATATCTAGCTAGTATTTACTCACTCATATGTAAAACATAATTTGTTGGACATGAATTTTTCAAAAATAGAAACAAAAATATGTGACAATATTAATTTTAAGAAATACTATTTTAGCCAAAAATGTGGAATGAAAATTATTATTCTGTTTTGCTGAATATAATTTTTTAAAATATTGTATTTATTTACTTTTAGACAAAGGGAAGGGAAGGAGAAAGAGAAGGAGAGAAACATCAATGTGTGGTTGCCTCTCATGTGCCCCCCACTGGGGACCTGGCTTGCAACCCAGGTATGTGCTCTGACTGGGAATCGAACCAGTGACCCTTTGCTTTACAGGCCCGTGTTCAATCTACTGAGCTACACCAGCAGGGCTTATTTTGCTGAATATAATTTAAACTACTATGTAATAGTTATAAACATGTGTATATTAGGATGTAGCAGCAAGTATTTAAAAGAACACATTGGCCACACTGTTAATTGTTAATTATGTTCTAAAGACAGATTTTTTAGCCTTTGAGAAATCAGCTAGGAAAGTATGACTGTTTATTATAACTAATATATTTGAATGAACATCTCAGACCTTCCTGTTTTTTTCAGTCCCCTGTGAAATACTTATAAAAGTTCATCACATATTAAAGCCACAAAGGAAAAACTAAGTTTTCAACACTAGAATATTTGCTATTTGCAGACAGGTTTCTCTGAGTGTAATGTGATAAAACTAACACATAATAACACAAGTTTAAATAGTCAAAACCAAAAAAAAATCTAAACAGTTTAAGAGGAGGAAAAAAAGTTAAATCCATTGTTCTAAGAAAAAAACTGAGTGTTAAATCTAGTTGTTGTTTTTTTTTAAGACTAGAATGCTTGGCATATATAGTAAGTGCTAAATGAATAATCATTCAATAAATGAATGAAGATCATTTAGATATTTAGAAAGATAATACAAATAATAAAACCTTGTTTAGGTTCATAATGGCCTTGTTATGCTTACTTAAACATGAAATAATGAAAATAAATAAACTAAGAAGTCAATGCTAGAAGTCAGAGAAATGACAAGAAATTAAACAAATTAGGAAGAAACAATAATAAAAGCAAAAATCAATATAGTTGTGGGACAAAGGGTTAAAAGGAACACTCTTTCAATATGTGTATGTTTTTAAAAATAGAGTTAAAATATGAAAAAATTGATATGTTAATAAACAAAGACACAATCATTTTTAAAATAAGGAGAATATCCTGTTATATAAGTATGTTTACAAATATGAAAATTTTAGTAGAAATTATGATTTATTTTAAAAAGCATAAGGGCGGATTGTCTCATAAATAATTAGAAAACCAGAAAATATGGAATACATAGTGAAAAATGAAAAAAATAAAAGTTTTCAAATAATTATTCGTACAAAAGACTCTAGGACTTGTTTATCAAGTTTTCAAAGCTTAATAAATTGTTCAAGACCATAGAAAATGTTGGAAAGCTTTACTGATCATTTTATAAACTAAAATGAAAGCAAATCCTAACAGAAAGAGTATATGAATCTTATATACAATCAAATATTAATAAATGAAAACCAACTTTACCTAGTATAAGAAAAAATCTGCCTCTACCAACATTTAGTGGAAGCTTCCACAGTTTTTTAGTGGAAGCTAAATAATAGAACATATCTTCATTAATACATCTCAGCAAAGTCCAATTAGGAAAGCCATATTTACAATCTTAGCATACACTTAAATAACATTTAATAAAACTCAATTATCACAAAAAATGGAAAAAAATCTTCAGCGGCTGGAATTGAAAAGATATTTGCCTAGTGTGATAGAGAACATTTATATTAAACAGTCAGTATATTTTAATTGAAATACTAGAAACACGCCCTGGCTGGCGTAGCTCAGTGGATTGAGCGCAGGCTGCTAACCAAAGCATCACAAGTTTGATTCCCAGTCAGGGCACATGCCTGGGTTGCAGGCCACAGCCCCCAGCAACTGCACATTGATGTTTCTCTCTCTCTTTCTCCCTCCCTTCCCTCTCTAAAAATAAATAAATAAAATCTTTAAAAAAAAAAGAAATACTAGAAACACCTCTTTTAAAATAAGAAAGACTGAAATAAAGACTCTGCTATGCCCATTATTATTTAACATATTTCCTAATTCTGGCTACAGAGACATGTAAGATAATAGGAGGGGAGCAAAAGACAATATTTTTAATAATATGCTTTAATATCCAGGATGCTTTACTGCACAATCTTTAATTGTTATGAATGTAGCTTGGTTTTAAAAAAAAACTATCAAAGAGACCATTTCTTTCCTACACATCTATTGTAACTAAGTGGAAAATGCATTGGATGGAAGTAGGAATTCATTCTTATTACTAAAAGCATAATAATGCAATTGAAGTAATAATTTCAACAGGAAATGTGGAGTGCCTAGATATATGAAATTATAAAAATCTCTCTGGGGGTGATATGTAGTACTCACATACAAAATTTAAATATTCTGAAAATATTGTTTCAAAATTAATGTATGGGTTTAACTCAAACCTGGTCACAGTTCCATATTTTCCATTGACACAGTGATTCTGAAATTCCTCTGGAAGAATAAATAAATGAGAACAATATCTATGAAAATGTTAAAATAGAGAAATGAAAATTGTGCTTGTAGACTTTAAAATGTATTGCACAGGCCTAATCACCAAAATGTTTAAAGGAAAGTAGTAAACAATAAATGAATGAAACAAAATTTAGCACTCACTAATAACATAAAAGTTCAATATGTAATAAAGGACACAACAAAATTTAATGAGAATGTATTAGATAACAAATGGTGTTAGAAAAAATAAAATAAAAATACTAAGTTAGAGATCACTTAATGTCGTAGTCCAAAGTAAATTCCTAAAGAATTAATGGCTAAAATTTAAGCATTAAAATATAAATGTTGAAGACCATATGAGAATGCTTGAATAATTGTAGAATGAGCAAGAGACTTTTAAAGTGAAGGGTGGTAGGAGAAAAATTATTATGAGAAAAGCATTTATAACCCAGATAGAAAATATGGCAGAGGCCAAAACAAGTGTCAGAATGTCTTACTAGATTTTGTTAAAAATATTGTAAACTGAATAATAGACCAAATAAAAATAATAAAAAGATAATATTTAGATTACCAATTATTATTGATTTAAAAATATTGATAGTCAATATTTATCAGAGTGTTATTAAATTTAACCATTATTATAAACTGGTACCGATCTTTTCATTATATTTGTTTCTATATGTAAAGTATTACCAGTACTTTACTAGTATTAGTTTTCTCTGTGTAGTATAATTATTTTAATTTTATATTAATACTTCTTTGTGTATGCATATACATACATATATATATATATAAAGAGATTTCTATATCAAACAGGAGATACATGATAGATAGATGATTGATAGGTGATTCATAGATGCATGCATATATTATAAAACTGCATAAGAGATTGTGCAAATTTATCTTAGTCTCCATTTATACCTGGGGCCTAATTTTGTTACCTATATAATAAGCAGATTTGCAAGATTCTGAGTATTTTTTTAGTTAAATAAGATATTAAATCAGCACTATTTTCTGCATATGTATGAATATATTTCTTTAAATACATATATACACTCATGCATACAAGTCAAATATATCCACAAAAGTATGTAAAAGTCAAAATAGAACTACATAGCATCAGTGCTGACATGCCAATAAAATGCAATCCAACTTCTATGAGCTCGTACATAGAAGTGTCCCAGACAGGAAATTAATTCTGGCTGAGTGGAATGACAATGGTTTTCAGGCAAATTCTAGAGTACAATGTCCATACAATGAATTAAGGACAACAGATTAATTAAAATTTAGAAATATTGGACAAACTGCAAAACATCTATTTTGGTTACTAAACAAAGTAGTCTAAATGTTTTTTTATTTCTCTAGGCTGATTCTTTCTGTGCTTACAATTGACATCTATGAAGTCTCAAAATTGCAGAAACACAAGGATAGAATAATCTGAGGTTCCACTGTAATTGAGTAAATTATCTTTAAAAGAACTAGTGAGAAAATACTTTCATGTGTTTTCTCTGTAACACTAATATTCATATAGTTTCCTGATTTACAGGAACCTGAGACTAAGGTGAGGAGAAAGAGAAAAGATGGCAGAAGATAAAATGATTGTGTTTCTTTATTCAATTAACTTATTTTTTTATAGATCTAAAAATAAGTTCTCAGTTAAGCCTTGTTTCCAGGAAGAAATGTCAATAAATACACACACAGACATAGCTCTGTCTTGATGAATTGAGTATATGTATCTCTGTGTGAATACTTTTATACAAATCTGAGTCCAAATAATAGTATCTTGCCTTTCCTGGCTATGTTAGGTGTGTCTGTATATTGCTTAGGAAAATCTGTCCCCAGCCTGTGTTAATTCAGTACACATACAGCACCTGGCCAGTTGTCAATGGCAGTACTTGTACATCATGAAAATATTCCATATTGAGTCACACACATTAAAAAACACTATATTTCTGTTGCAATGTTGTGCCACTTGTAATTCTAAAGTGCCAACTGTACTTGCTTTCTGTTCATTTTTGCTGCTGGGTTCCATGTTGCACATTTTATATTTTGTGTTCCAAATTCCTTGTTCTGATTTGTAGTTCCAAGTCATGAATCCTGGATGTGCAGAATAAACGCTGAACATTTTATGTGCTTGTTTTTTTAAGTGAACTTAAGCTAAAAGAACAAGCTACTTTGTATGAAAACAGATCACTTAGCACAGTAAAAGTTAATAAAGCTATTACACTAAAAAAAAAAAACCACAGTATTTCCCCATCTTTCTTGTTTTTATTCATGGTCCAGGAGATAAATTTTTTGTTGAAGCTCAATTAAATTTATTTTTTAATGCCCATGTTGGGACTCTAAATTAGTGTCAAAGTTTGAAGATGACTTTACCTTATTTCTTCTCAGTTGAACAGGAGAATGAAGAATAGTCTCTAACGTTCACTTTGTGCCATAATCAGATTATACCTTACCTATTGAGGTCACCTATGCACAGAATTTACAGGGTTCTGCTGGGGCCCATCCCTCCCCTCCCCTTATATCTTACCCCCAAAACAATACAATAATACTTATAAGTTACTTGTTGGCGATGCCAATAATTAACCATAAAATTATAGTTAAGGTTTAGGTACACAGGCCAGGTCTTATAAATTGAAGAAAACCCTCGTATTGGAGCTGGCTTCTCTCTTGTTAGGATAAGTGTGGGTTAGATGCCAGGCACATGAAAAAGTCTAACACACTTTTCCTTTTTCCCTTATCCCTTCCTTCCTTTCTCCCCATCCCTTTTTCCCTCTTTCTCATTTTTTCTCTTTATTTCTTCCCCTTTGGGAAAGGATATAGTTCTACTAGGGTTCTTGATTACCCAAATAGAAACCTATCCATAGAATTAAGGATATTTTAAAGATTAAATAATCTAAGTCACTGCTCTCTTCTCTCATGCCATAAAGAAATGCAATCAACACCAATGAAGCATTGTCTAAATTGCTGCTACTCAAAACTAGTTTCAATTCCATGTCACCTGAAGTTTATTAAAAACTCCCTTGGTCCTTACAAGGCCTGAATCTGTGTTTAGCCCTCCACATGGCAGAGTATCTCCTGGATTTATCCTTTTTTGCCTAATACAGCTTTCATAACTTAAAATAGGGCAATTGAGGCTAAAGTGCATGCTTACAGGTCACTGGAGTCCTCTAGAGGATACATCTATGGGCAAGAAATAGGTGAGAATGCTACAGTGAAAGAAATACTGCATCATTCCAGGCCTCGAGAGAATATTCACTGAGTAATTGCATGTAGATATACCATTTCCCTTTTGTATAGACTTGGTCTATTATCTTTAGGGACATAGAAACGATGAGACCTTTCTCATAAACCTCTTTGAGAGTTAATCAAATTTTGTCATAATGACATAATCCCTGAATCAATGCTTAAAAAGGAAATCCACTATCTTCCAACTACAGTGTAAAGCATAGTGAGCTTTGCAGCCAGGCCAGGCAAAACTGTTTTCTTTAGCACCAACTAAGTTAAAGTGAAAATGTAATTATTGTGACTTCCAGATCTTTGCATTCCTACTGCAATCTGCTTTTCTTACTGGCTTCCTTTTTTTATACTACTGGTATTTTTGTTGACTTTTCTTGGCTACATAAGGTCTTTGTAGAAGACAGAGAGTTAGTCAATTAAAGATTAGGTAATTGGGAATCAGAGGAACATAATAACCTAAATTTACTGCTTCTCCTTTATGCTATCACTAAACCATGTGACATTTGAGGTAAGTACTTAGAAAAATTATATTTATGCTGCATTTTTTAAAATAATATAAACAAAAATAAAGTACTTCAAGATATTTGAGAAACATTGTTTTATAATAACTGATATTAATATTAAAACTACAGTGATACAGGATTAAGTACAACTTTATTCCTATAAGAATAAGTGAAGAAGATTATAGTTACTCAACATCCAAGAATGATATGTTTATCCGTTACCTGGTGGGAATATTTGATTATCAATTCCAAGACTGGAGCAGGTCAATCAAAAAGTTAAAATTATGTTTACACAAAGTATTTGACCTTTATTAAATTATTAAAGTTCAAACATTTTATTGTCTGCCCCAAAATGTTGTCCTCACTTATTGGCAGAAAAGTGTCAACACTAGATTTCTGTAAAGTTATAGATGAGTTTACAAGTGATTTGTGCACTAATGGGAAAAGGTCAGGAGAGGATAAGCATAATACCAGGATAAGTTTTGGTGAACTGATGCTCTTGCATAGACAGGATATAGAACCTCTGACTACAGTACCAGTGTTCTAGTCAGTGATGTGGTGGTAAAATGTACAACAACCTGCTCCCAGGGTAGGGTAGGAGCATGATGGTGAGAATCCCTGATTTGTAGTATTCGTTTGCTCATTTCCACAAGTAAATATTCCCATAGAGGCCATGAATGTGGCATGGCTGAATGTAGAGATGGGAAGAGATGCATACAATTGACCCTCATAAGCTTGCTCCAGTACAACACTTACTAATTATCTCACCACTTACTAGTTGGCTGAGGGAGCTTGAGTAATAACTTCTTTCATATTAAGATTAAGTTAAGTATATGTGTGTCTATTTTTATGGGGGTAAAATGAAGGAATAACAATAAAATTACTTCATAGGTTCTCAGGAAAGAGTTGTAGTATTAATGGGACCACATAACTATAAAGGTCCTCTTTGGTTAATGGCAGGGATTAGGTCCCAAAAGTTATATATATATTTGTCCATTTATTCACAAATGTAGCTGGACCTTATGACCCTTCTCTCCTCACAAAGGGATGCATGTTTGAAAATAATACTTCTGAGGAATGCTTTGTAAGCATTTACTTGTTATTAATCATATCTGTATATCCTTAGAACAGCTACAGTTGTTTCACCCTGGAAAATGTTTTCACTTGTGTCATTGTGCTCTGAAAAGGTTTATTTACATTTCATTGATCTCATGGCTTGTATATCATACTGTCAATTCATACATGATTTCCTGTCTCCCCCTAGGTACTTCCCACCATTTCCAATTATTAGGGTTTCTTTGCCTTTAAATATTTACCAATAAACCAGATTTCATGTTCATACTTCTCTCCATGATTTTAAACCCATTATCTTGTCAGTACATGTTTAACCCACCTGCCAGGTTAAAATGGTCCATATCCTGTAAAATAACCTTCCCCTGATTCCTCAAGACATCATAATTCTCAATTTTCTAAATTTGTTTGTCCCTTATCAACTACACAATTATTTTGTGAAAATTATATTAAAGAATCATAAAATTTCAAAATTAGAATAAATTTAAATAGAAATTTATTCTTACTACTTGTAATAGCATTTTAAATGGAAGAGGGCCCTGCTGATGAGGCCAGATGAGATTGTTGGTTATAATTGGTCCTCAGGAGATTTTTTTTTTACCTTAGTCTGTTCACTAATTTTCTGTCTCTGAATCTTTACTTTTCCAGCATATAGAGAGAGTAGATGTGTTTTTCAAAGTCAGACTCGCACTAATCTAATTTACAGACTGCATTATATCCCCAAAAGCCAATGCATAAATATACACTGACAACATAACTATCCCTTGGGCCTGAGTACTCAAGTTGATATAACTAGTTTATTTTCTCCCTGTTCACTGATACTCAGGGGAAGCCACATCATCATAATCAAGATGATAATAGATGCTTGGCAAACCCTGAATTGGACAAGGGCTGTTAGTATTATATTTCTACTGTCACATAATTCTAAACTGTGATGTCTTTTCACATTCATCCCAACGGAGATGTAGTTCCTATGAAATCTGTGGGTTGATCTCTCTCTCCTTGACTATGCTGGGGTGAACTCTGCCAACTCATACTTCCCTGAATATTTTCTTATGGCTCTCATGCTTAAACTATCTCCTTCTGATTTCCTTAGAGAATCACTTTTTTGTCAAGTACTCATCTGATCTGAAAGTCATTCTTTCTGGTAGGGTACCTTTGAAAATTTCTTCTCTAATTCAACCTGTGTTGATTTTATAATTGGAGCAGAGAACAAGTCTATTCCTCATTATTCCAATGTTTCCCCTCATGCTGATTGTAAAAGCTATCACTATAAAATAAACCCCCTTTAAATTTAAGGCTTTATATAGCAATCATTTATTCTCACTTGAGTGAGAATTCAAGTGAGGCTGGACATCTCTGTTTCAAGCTGTAGATCCAGCTGGGCTTGTCTCCTTGCTGTGCCCTAGGCTCAGGTCTGCTTCATGTGTGTCCATTCTGGGGCTTAGGCTTAAAAGACACAAATACCAGGGGAAGCTCTTCTGGTGGCAACAGAAGAGGCAAAAGAGGAGAAGCCCACCCTGACAGGCACACTTCAGTTCTCTGCTGGTAAAATGTCTACTAAAATTCCATTAGCCAAGCAAAGTCACATGATTAGACCCAAAGTCAAGATTCAGCACAATACACTGTACCCATAGGGAGGCCAAAACATGCCATGTGTCTAAATATCAATGGGAGCAGAAAGTATACTCCTGTTGGGGAGGGAGAGTCAACTGTTTAAAATTAAGAATTTAATCTACCTAAGTGGCTTCCATAGATCACATGCTATTCGATCAGTTATAGGTACAATTGTAAATTTTCACCTCGATTCATTTGTGTAACTAGAGACAATATCACAGAAGGTTAAGTTTTTGTAGAAAAAAGCAAAACCAACAAGACAAAATGAAAACACACACACATACACACAAAGGCTATTGATATTGAACTGTTAGAATTCAAACACTAGAATCAACCTGAACTAGGTATGTGGTATTTGACAAATTATTTAATATATGTGAGTAAAGATTTATTGTTTTCAATATGTGTATGATATAGTATTGTTGCTTAATAAGTATTATTCTTTTCAGCTTGAATCATCTACAATCCTAAGATAAGGTCTTGTTCATAGCAGCTTTTTATTAACAATTGACTGACTCATTAGCTACACTATCTCTGTTATGAGAAGTCACTTCCTAGCATCTGGAATGGTTTCAGGCCATAGGACTTATTAGCTTTTAACTATACAAACCAAATTCTTCTTCTAATTTTAAACATCATATCATTGTTCCTTCCATTTTGAATTATACAGAACAATTGTTCTCAGCTCTACTGTCTGCAGACAACTTTAGTCTTGCAAAATATTGTATGGATCACTTACTCTGTCTGCTTCAATTCAGTATGGCAAGAAAAATCCATCCAGAATTAATGGGAAGTCAGGCCCCTTTCTCATTGGGAGCATCTGCTTCATATTAAATATCATAAGTAATTTATTAATTCTTGCCAGAAACAAAAGTAAAGACATTGTTATACTAAAAGCATTACCAGCACAAAAGACCAGCCAGCAGAGCACCTGGACAACTCTTGCCAGCAGCCCGCAGGGTGTCATTAATCTAGGGACACAAATTGTCAGGTTTCCCATGTTTTTTACTAAGGACAAAGCCAGAGTGTGCCTGAACTTCAAAGTCCACTCTTTTGAGGTGATGTGTGTGGTTGGACTATAATGATGACAGACATGTTAGTAGGTAGTAGCATAGCCACACAAATCTCATAGTACATCAAGACATATCTCATAAAATGTGAGGGCTGGAAAAGACATGAGAGAGAACTGGTGTCAACTGAACCATTCACAGGCATGGACTGAAGTACAGAAAGAGGATGTGACTACTTCAAGGTCATCCAGACTACTGGTGATAAATCCAAATTTCCTAATACCTTGGCAGAATTTTATGGACAATGTCAGAAAAGTGGATCCTTCCCTTTGATAGCCAACATGGATGATTGAATAATGCGTGATTTTTATTTATTCTTTTAGAGGTTTGAGATTGGTCAAAGTGTGTACCTTTCCTAATGCTTGGATTTTGGAAGGTTACCAATATGTCTTTTTTATAAGGATGACAATAAAATAATAATGGCTAATTTTTTTTTACATATTGTCTTGTACTAGGAGCTATTTTAAGTTAAATGTTTTGCACACATTTTTTCACTTAATGCCACATGACCAAATTAAGTAGGTGCTTTTAAATGCCATTTCACAGATGACAAAACTGATCCTTAGTGATTAAATAATTTGCCCAGGTTGCACAGCACATAAGTGTGTCAACCAGGATAAAAGTCAGTTACAATGAACTTTGTGTCTATGATCTGTACTCTATATTGTATTGTCTTCAGCCACATTGCATTTGAATGTTTGCAGCTTTTATGTTAGCTAATTTGTGTCAATTTCTGTCAGGATATTTTGCCTTTTTTAGAGTAGATTAAATATTTTCAGGAAATAAATCTATTTTATATCTTCATTTCCTTTTTCCTAAGTCATACCCCAAGCTATTGTATTTGCTTCTATTGTTTTACATTCCTTTGTTTTTCTTCAAACTTGGGCATGAGTAAAATCTGGAAAGGCTTAGGTAGTTTTTCTGTAATGGTTTGGTGCCTTGATGATGATCCCTGGGACAATTCTCTCTGAGGGCCTGCCACTCTCTAGTGCCTCTCTCCAAGCACATTGTTTTGAAATTAGACCATTATATGTATACCCATGAAGATAATTTATACACATTGGCTTTATACATGAAGGTGACCACTACAATCTAATTATAATATACCAACCTGGATTCAGGCACTAATGCTTTGATTGAAATACAAAATGTGGTGACTTTTCACACTTTAAGTATTTTGGTAGACTACTCTTTTTTAAAAAAAAATGAGTAGTTCCTAAATTCCTGCTCATCTTTCATAAGCATCAGTTCTGAATCAGCTGGGTCCAAAGAGGGTAGATGTAATGACTTATTTAATTTCCCTGCTGAGTGTCTGTAGAGATCAAAGTAAAACTACATTTCCTTTAGACACTTTAGTAATCAAATGACCCTATTCATTTTTGTCTGCCCACTGTCCAAAACTTGGTCTTTTAAATTTTATACCTTTGGAGGTATATAGTGACATCCCATTTCGTTCTAATTTGAATTTTCCTAGTTGCTAATGATGTTCAACTTCTTTTCATGGACGTATTATTGCCATCCTTGTTGAAATGTCAGTTGAAGGATTTTTACCCATTTTTTAAATTGAATTTTTTTTCTTACTGTTAAGTTTTGAGTTTTTAAATCATATATTGAATAAAAGGTTTATTTGCCAAATATTTCATTTGTAGATGTTTTCTATAACTTGTTTTATAGAAACAAGTCCCATCATATAACTTGTTTTTTCTTCTCTCAACAGTGTCTTTCAAAGAGCCAAAAATTCTGATTAATAAAGTTCAACTTATCATTTTTATTTTCTTATATGGAATATACTTTTGGTGTCATGTCTAAGAACTCCAGGTCCCCAAACTTTTTCTGTCTATTTTATTCTAAAACCTCTATAGCTTTATGTTTTACATTTAGACCTATACTCCATTTTGATTTAGATTTTATGGTGGGTATAAATTATATATCTAAGATTATTATTTGCATATGGATAAAAATATAAAGTATAGAGCTATTCATATTATCTATTTAATCTTGGGCTACTTTTGATAGTTTTTGGTTTTGCGAGAAATTGATCCATTTGGTCTAAGATAGAATTTATGTACATAGAGTTGTTTGAAGCATCCTTTTATCACCCTTGTAATGTAGGGTCTATGTTGATACATTTTTCTTTCATTCCTGATATTAGTAATTTGTGTTTCTCACATTTTCATTTCTTATTTTTATTAATGGTCTGCCAGTTTTTTGGATCTTTTCAAAGAACCATCTTTTGACTTTATTAATTTTTACTTATTTTCTTTTTGTTTTCTATTTCACTGATTTCTGTTTATACATTTTCTATGTTCTTAATTTTGCTTGTTTTAGGTATCTTTTGCTCCCTTTTTTTTACTTTCCTAATGTGTAAGCTTAAATAATTGGTTTAAGACTTTTTTGAAATATTAAAATTTGCTGCTATAGATTTTCTCTAAGCACTGTTTTAATTATATCCCATAAATATTGACATCTTGTATTTTGATATTTGTTCACTTCAAAATATTTTCTAATTTCCCTTTAAACATCTATTATCAAGAGTAGTACAATCTCACCCTGGCTGGTGTAGCTCAGTGAATTGAGTGCCAGCCTGTGAATCTGAGGGTCATTGGATCAATTCCTAGTCATGGCACATGCCTGGGTTGTGGACCAGGTCCCCAGTAAGGGACATATGAGAAGCAACCACACACTGATGTTACTCTCCCTCTCTTTTTCCTTCCCTTCCCCTTTCTCTAAAAAATTTTAAAAGGAGTAGCAAAGGCTCCAACAGTAATTATGAATTTGTCTATTTTTCAATTTTGTCTCTTTTTTTGCTGAATTTATTTTGAAGCTTGTAGGTAAGTACTTAGACATTTATGATTCTTATGTCTACTTGGAACTGAGCTTTTTTTTTATCATTATGTGATAGTCTTCTGTCTCCTTGGCAATTTCTTTGCTGTAAAGAATACTCTAATATAGGATTGCCACTCAATTTTATTTAACTAGTGTTTGATACAGTGCATAGTTTAACTTTATCTCTTTAGTTTAACCAACCTATATCACTATATTTGAAATGTTTCTTGTAGAGAGTTTTTTTTTTAAAATCCAATGTTCCAATCTTTGTCTTTTAATTGATGCACTTAGGCCATTTTCATTTAATATGATTATTAATATATTTAGATTTACTTTTAACATTTCACTTGTTTTTCATTTACTTCTCTGTTTTTATTTATGTTTTATATTTCCTTTTTGTTTTAAAAAAGATTTTTACTTATTTATTTTAGACAGAGGGGAAGTGAGGAAGAAAGAGAGAGAAACATCAATGGTTGGTTGCCTCTTGTGCACCCTCTACTGGGGACCTGGCCTGCAACCCGGGCATGCTCCCTAGACTGGGAATCGAACCATTGACCCTTTGGTTCACAAGCACTCAATCCACTGAGCCACACCAACTAGCGCTATATTTCCTTTTCTTTATGTAATTTGTGTATGTCAAACGTAGAACATTTTCATCCATTATTTCTTCAAATGTTTTTTATACCTTCTTTCTCATTTCCTCCTAAATAACACAAATATTTTTTAAAATTTAAATTATTTTATTGTTTTTCAATTGGAGTTGTCTGTATTTTCTCCGCACCCCTCCCCCCACCCACTCATAACCCACTTCTCTCCCTTGCTTCCATACTTCCCCTTGGTTTTGTCCATGTGTCTTTTTTAGTAGTTCCTGAAAACCCTTCTCTCCACTGACCCCTCCACGCTCCCCTCTGGCTATTTTTAGATTGTTCTTAATCTCAATGACTCTGGTTATATTTTGTTTGCTTTTTTCTTTCATTGATTATGTTCCAGTTAAAGGCAAGATCATATGGTATTTGTCCTTCACTGCCTAGCCTACTTCACTTAGCATAATGCTCTCCACTTCCATCCATACTGTTGCAAAGGGTATAAGCTCCTTCTTTCTCTCTGCTGCATAGAATTCCATTGTGTAAATGTACCATAGTTTTTTGATCTACTCATTTGCTGATGGGCACTTCGATTGCTTCCAGCACTTGGCTATTATAAATTGCACTGCTATGAACATTGGGGTGCAGAGGTTATTTTGGATTGGTGTTTTAGGGCTCCTAGGGTTTGATTCCAGCAGTGGAATTGCTGGGTCAAACAGCAGTTCCATTTTCAGTTTTGTGAGGAAATTCCATACTGTTTTCCACAGTGGCTGCACCAGTCTGCATTCCCACCAACAAGTGCACTGGGGTTTCCTTTTCTCTGCATCATCTCCAACACTTGTTTGTTGATTTGTTTATTTTGGCCATTCTGACTCCTGTGAGGTGGTATCTCACTGTGGTTTTAATTTACTTCTTCTGATGGCTAATGACACTGAGCATCTTTTCATATGTCTCTGGGCCCTTTGTATGTCCTCCTTGGAGAAGTGTCTGTTCAAGTCTTTTGCCCATTTTTTATTTGGGTATTTTTGTCTTCCTGGAGTGGAGTCATGTGAGTTCCTTATTTATTTTGGAGGTCAAACCCTTGTCCAAGGTGTCATTGGCAAATATGTCTTCCCATACTGTTGGTTCTCTTCATTTTAATGCTGTCTTCTTTGGCCATGCAGAAGCTCTTTAATTTTATGAGGTCCCATTTGTTTATTATTTTCATTATGTCCCTTGCTTTAGGTGATATATCCATGTTGCTGTGTGGAATGTCTGAGACTTTCCTGCCAATGTTTTCCTCTAGGACTTTTATGGTGCTATGACTTATATTTAAGTCTTTTATCCACCTTGAATTTATTTATGTGTATGGCATAAGTTGGTGATCTTGGAATATTTATTTCCAGCTCTTCACTTTCAATCTGTGTAGGTCTTTTCTCCTGAGGTGTGTCTCCTGTTGGCAGCATATGTGTGGGTCATGTTTTCTTATCCATTCTGCTATTCTGTGAATGACACAAATATTAAATCTTGAGTTATTGACCCACAGGTCCTTGAGATTTATTTGTTTAAATATGTTTCTTTCTGTTCTTCAGATTAGATTATTTCTATTGATCTGTCTTCATGTTTACCATTTTTCTCCTTTTACACCTCCTCTCTGAGGTTATGCTCATCCAGATAGACTTCAGGTTTTTTTTAAGCTCTATTTTTTCATATTTTTTCTTTGTATCTTCTTTCTTTTGCTTAGATTTTTACTGGTTTTAAGAGAGTTGTAAATTGCTTTCTGAATCATTTTTGTATAATAACTACTTTACAGTCTTTGATAGAAAATTCCAATATTTTTGCCATTATGACATTGACATATGTCAGTTTTCTTTTTCCATATTAGGTTCAAATTATTTTGGTTCTTCGCATAATGAGAAATTTTGTAGTGTATCTTAGACATTTTTAATACTTAGAAAGTCTGAATCTTGTTTATATCTCATGAAAAGTGTTATAGGCTCAGGCTGCAAGTTTTCAGAGTCTTTGTAATATTAGGTCTGTCTCATGTGTATGCCAACAAGCAGCCAATTTGGAAAGTAACCTATAATGTGTTTTTTTCTGTTACTCAGTTCTCCAAATCTTTGGTATACTGAATCATATCAGTTCCATGTATGTACAGCTCAGACAGTGAGCCCAAGAGTTCATAAATACCTTTTTAATGCTGCTTTCCCTAGCTCCCCCTCTGCAGTATTTCTGCTTCTTTTGGTTCCCTGGAACTCCTCTTATTTTCTTCCATCCAGAAGTTAGGGCTTTATTACTCTGCTGTACTGTACACGTTTACTGTGCCCATATCTAAAGCCAAGTGACAGGAGTACAGGGCAGTGAGGGTCAACTCCACACTCTTGGAACTACAGCTCTACTGAATGGAGAGGAGGGTGCTCTTCCTTCAGAGTTTTAACTCCTACAAACTCAACATTGCTGCAGGTTGTGGCTGCCACGATAGGATTACATGGGACTGGGCACAGAAAATAGAGAAAATCAAAGAAAAACATTTCTTCATGTGAGCATTTTAGAATTCCTTTTTTTCCTATGATTAGGTGAGATCTAGAGGAGCTCTCTCTGTCTGCACTCTGGTACTTCCAGTGCATTGAGTTTGAGCCAGGGGGAAGTTTAAATTATAAATTCACCATTGATTTGGTGGTATTTTGAATTCTGGTCTTCTTCCTAATCTGCTTGTGGCTATTTACTTTCGAGAGTCCTCAAATAGCTGCTTCATGAATTCTGTCCAGGCAGTGGACAGGATGTAGTAGACTATTCCATTTTATCTGATCTGAAATTTCCCAATTCTATTTTAATGTATTTTTTAGTCATGCAAGTGTATTAAATTGCTCTACTGCTGTTTGCATTTTAAGCAATGGCTTCTTAATGATGAATGTGGACTCTAAAAGATGGAATACATGCCAAGCCTTATCCCAGATCCTAGGAATATAAAGATGAGTAACAGTCTCTGCCCTAAAGAAGCTCACAGCATTCAGTCCTCCCCCCATTTCTCCCACTATGGGCATTTTGGCTGGGATGGAAAATTAGATGCTCTTTCCTCCTCTTCCAAAGGAATATTCACATGAAGCAATTTGAATTAATTGGACCTCCCTTTGTCTGAATCTTAAGGGTAATGATACAAAATTAACAAAGAGCCACTCATCTCCCATGGCAGTGCCTGGATACTTGGGATTTCCAGGTTCTAGTCCTAGCTCTCTGTCCTTCCATCCATCCTGGTGCTACCTAATGTACCCTCAATAAATTCCCTATTTCACTTTAATTGTTAAGGGCTGATTTCTGTTATTTACCAACAAAAAATCCTAACAAATACCAAGTTTAAGACAAAAAAAAACAAGTCCATACACAGATCACTGCAAATGAGTATTTAATCAATGCTACAACACTGGCTAAAACCAAAATTTCTAAGAGTATAAAGGTCATTCTGATTTAGTGAAAGAACATTGTGAAAGATCTTGCAAAAAAGATGTCCTGTATCTGAAAATAACAAACTGTTTTGAGAAAGGCTGTCTTATTTCTTGTGTGTTTCTTGAGTGGCTGTGTATAGTTCTCTTTAAGAAGCCATGAACTCTCATGTAGCAGCAAGAAAAAATGTTTGGGAATATTAAAAAGACATTTGAATGTTGTGAGTCCTTAGTTGAAAACTGAGATTAAGTCTCTAGTGTTTGAAGTTCTGCTCACTGCTAGCAAAAAGCAACTTCATGATTTGAAAATAAAACAAAAAGACATAAAAATCCTCATACAGCATCTTAGACATCAAATAACTACAAAACAGCATTTTGATGAGTTAACTGTAAATGAATCAGAAACATACGGATTAAATTTCCCTTGAAATACACAAGGGTTTAAAAATTAAGAAAAAAAGTGTCTGGTAAAATGTGTTTTGAATTTTGCCAAGTCTTGAAGGTTTAAGAAGCAATTCAAGATGTTTTGCCAGGCCACTCAAAACATTGCTGGGTTCTCCCATCTCTTTAAGAGCAGATCTCAATATTTTATTCCTTCTGGTTGTCTGTCTGCCAATCCTTGGTAGATGGGGTGAGAATAGAGAGTAGGAGCACATGCTTACTACAAGCTGTCTTTCTTTTCTACTGCTTCCATCTTACTATGGATTCATATGTGTCCCTTCCCTACCTTCACCTTTTCCTTCTATACACAGTTCTTTTAGAAATTGGGGATGATATTGGTTCCTTAAAGTTATTTAGCACAATTCCTTGGAAAAGTATCCATTTCATGTACACCATCGTTGTTACTCTATCAAAACTCTACAAAATCTGGAAGAGGAGGAGGAGAAGGAGGAGGGGAAGGGAAAGGGAAGGAGGAAGAGGGAGCTTGCTAGTGCTAAATAAATAATTTGAGTTAAATTTCACTCAGAAATATAATTATGAAATCTGGGGGTGAGGAGGAGAATTAGAAATATTATGCATAAACTAGATATCTAAAAAGTTAAAACAAATTAAGATGCACATAAAGGTATACTTCATTATTGTATTTTTATTTGTTTAATTTTGTATTATGCAAATTTTCAAATATACACAAAATGGAGAGAATGGTATAATGAATTCTATGTGTTCATCACCTTACTCAACAACTATTGCCATTCAGCCATAAAAAATTTTAAACTTTGAGATTTGCAATATGATTTTTTAAATTGACTCAGTGAGCAATAAGCAAATAAGACTGGCATCTGTTGAGTACAAGGAATTAATTAGGTGCTGGGACTTAAAGAAATATAAGATAATGTCCATATATTGTGGGTAAGGCAGATATAAAAAAAAGTATTAGGAAAGGAATGAAACTCTTAATTGTGTGGCACAGATCATAAGTTTAAAAACAGCAGTAAAGAGAGTGAATTCAATTATTGAGCCTGCACTTACTAAACCCTTGGCAGTGAGGTGAGACTAGAACAGCAAAAAATGGCAAATCAACACCCTTCAGAAATGTGATGTAATGGGAAGAAATAGGTAACTTGTTTTTCATGCTTGAACATAGACATTCTAACAGACATTTCAAATTGATTTTGAGGTACCACAAACTCCTCCTATTAGGACTGAGTTCTCACTTTGATTAATTATTTCCATTCTTTCATGAAATTTAGTTGCTCTGTCACCACCATCAACTATTCACTAAAGGCCTAAAGGGATTATTGAGAGCTCTTGGATTTGGTAAGAGGGTCTTCCTAAGATTTTACTTCCATCATGGGAGCAGGTAGCCAGGTGTCCACCCTTGAAAGAGGAAAGGTCAAGTACACTTTGACTATCTTGAGAGTTTGTCTTTCTTTGTCACAGACATAAATTAAGTGAGCTTCAATTGCTCTCAGGAGGAGAATGCTTTTGGAAGTGGCATGAGTGACAGCACAAGGACTATAGTTTGGTCTATATAACCCCGAGTAGACAATATGACTACTAGATTTTATACTTCCTGCTTAATCATGGCCCTCAGGCCAAAGTAATTAGTAATCTGGGTATTTGGAGAATGTGCAGCCACTTAGGTTAAAAATCATTCTGTATGCAAAAGGCCATCTGAATTATATTGTTATGAGCTGAATTGTGTCCCTTTCAAAATTCATATGTTGAAATTTTAACCCCTGGCACCTCAGACTCTGACTACATTTGGAAGTAAGATCTTTAAACAGGAAATTAAGTTAAAATAAGGTCATTAGGGTGGGCCCCAACCCACCATGACTAGCATCTTCATAAGAGGAAGAAATTTGGACACATACATGTACAGAGGGTAAGACAAAAGGGAGAATACAGTCATCTGTAAGCCAAGGAAAGAGGACTCAGAATAAACCAATCCTACCCACACATTGATCTTGATTTCTAGCCTCCAGAACTATAAGAAAATAAATTGTTTTTGATTAAATGACCTAGTCTATAGTAGTTTGTTAAGGATGCATTAGCCAGCTAATACATACATATTAATTAACAAAATATTAATATTTTTAATATTTATTTTGAAAATATGAAGATGACATTTGAGTAAGGGTATTAAGGAAATGTGTAACTGAACCAAATGAGAAAATGTCTGTGCACTCCAGCTTATTATATACAGACTAAAGGAGTGATCAGAAATGACAAATTGTGGTCCCAGATTAACAGTTTTGTCTGGTTTCATTTACTCTGATAACATTCTGGTCACATAAACAAATACAATCAAATCCAATTACATATATTCAATATTTGGATTTGAATATTTGGATTAAAAAATTAATGTATAAAAACCTATCATCCTACGAAACAATGTTGACATAAAAAATACCTTTTTGACAAACATGCCTGGCCTGCCAAGCACTGTAGTGTATTTTATAACATGAGGTTAAAGCTGTCTTATACACAGTGAGTTAGTCCTGGAAGCTTCATTACAACTCTTTGCTGGAAAACAAATTTTTATTTTTAAATCTTATCTAATGTGTGTCTGTATTCACTCCATCTCCTTTAGCAAAAACATAGGAAAACTTCATTCCTTGAAAACCAATTACAAGGGGCATACTACTGCAGTGTGTGTAAGAAGCTGTCATGTATGAAAAGCATTAGCAATTGTTTACTGTAGGTTAAAAATAAAATATTTGATACCATTTGGAGGATAATTTCAGCCTAAGAGTGGAGTGTGTGGATTGCAAAATCACTTGAGGTGAAGTTGAAATTTGTTTTAAAAAAGTTTCACTTACATTTCCCCAAACCACTTCTTGTTCTGTGAATACATAGTTCAAATGATGGTTTCTAACTTTCTATGAAAATGTATAATTATATTAAAAAAGAAACATAATACAGCTTCATCATATGTTGTAACCATAGTTCCAACTCAATGCAGAGTTTTTCCAGTTGCACAAAAGAAATATTAGATGAAAATGTACTTCATAAAATGTTAAGTGCAACATAAATGTTTGATTATTGCTATTTTAAATATTTTGAACTTGTGCTGTGGCATATCTCAGGGGTAATTCCAAGACTCTGAGTCCCTGAATGGAGGAAGGGGTTGCAAGTTCTTATTAATATTTAACAAGAGAATAATTGGATCATTTTCCTGAGCCCTCAAAATTGAGATTTGCCTTGGTATCCTGTTACTGGAACTCCAAATCAAGAACCACCCTCTCTAGAAAAGATCCTGTGCCCTGGAGACAATAAAAATCCAAGTTGACAGGATGCAGGGTCTTCTACTTCGTCTTGCCAATTTTGTGTTAGTAAAAGAGGATCTTGACATTAAAATTAGGACTATCTAGTCTTATCCCAGCTGCAGGAAGAGTTAGGGTAGGCACAGCTGGGGCTAAGCAGCCAGCCTTTGGGATGTGGACTCTATGTGATGATTGTGAGAGCCCCAAGTATAATTCTACTCATCATGTTTCTGTGTAGTGTGGCATCTAGAACAAAGAGAATCTGCCAGCACTATTTAATTTATTACACAAATAAAGATATTTGCTTTCACTCTTCACTCTAAACATTAACAGGTGTAAATTTTCTGATTTCTCTAGATCCCAGTAATATTTTTTTTTCATCCCCTGCAAAAGAAGCCCAGACCAAAGAAGTCTAGACTGGCCTTGCTTACCTCCTCAACTCTCTGGTTTGGCATGAGCAGCAGCTGGGGAGGGAAGTGAGCCCAGAGTCAAAGTCAACAACAAAACCCTTAGGGTGAATAAAATAATAGGAAAGTAAACTATTCTCTGTTGCATAGCTCTAGTACCATAATTTGACTAAACTTATTTAAGAGATTATCAATCCATTCGTGAAAAATTTTAATTGAACTTTGAAGATGGATTTAAAAAATACAAGAAGTGGAATAGAGACAAAAAATAATGTGACAGCTTCAACCCTGCTAGTAATCAACTCCCTAGAGTCATTAAGAAAGACAAGAGTAGGAGGTAAAACATCTGGAGAAATGTTAGCAGATAACAAATTGGATGGGTTTTATAAAAGGTGAATGATATCTGTAGAAAACAAAGTTATAAGAAATTTTGAGACAATAACCCTGAGGTCATATGTGGGTGAAAAAAAAAAGCCAATTCCTGGGCAGTTCTTTCAAGGAGATTGGCTATTAGAGGCATTAATTCTCGCAACCCTATCACACAGTGGTCAGCCATGGGTAGTCAAAAGCAAAAGACCCTTCATAAACAGAGTCTTATCATGTACTGGGTCAGCCTAAACACTGGCACTCTCCTGTCCCTATCATGACACTCCCAATCTCGACTATCAGAGAGTGGGAATGGGCAATGGTATCATGAAATGAATACAGACTTTCAAATCTTAGCGGCTTTAATTCAAAAGATGTTTCTGTCACTTACTAATTATAGGAACTTAAGAAAAGTATGCCTGTTCATAGACCCTCATTTTCCTCATTTGATGAATTTGGATAATTATGCCCACTTTGCATATTTTTATGAAGATTAAATAAAAACACATCTGACATAGTACCATTCACATAGCAGATGATGGCTACATGTTGGTTCTCAAATCCTCTTTTCACTCATTCCCTCTGCAATTGCTTATTCAACACTATCTACCCTGTGCTGGGCACTGAGGTACAAAGAGGAAAAAGATGCAATCCCTGTCCTAAGTGAGGTTATAATTTTGAGAAAGGTAGACAAAAACTGGTAACTATAACACAATATGATAAATAAAAGTGAAGAAATTAGCATAGAGAACTGAGGGGCATAGGTGAGGATTGTGTAACTCAACTTTAGAGAAGGGAGATAAGAAAGTCTTACTGGAACAGGGATAACCTGTGGTTGGTCCTGTGGGATTAGTAAGGGTTAAAGAAGAAGCAAACTGATCCTTCTAAGCAGAAAGCATGGGCAAGAGGTCAAGGAGTACGTGATTCATGTGGAAACCTCTCACATTATGACATGATTACAATCTAAACTGTAAAGAAGGAACATGTATGAAGGACCCATGGAAAAGACAATGGGGGGAATTAAATGTGGGAGGTGAGGATGGGTATGGCAGGGGGAGAGTAATAGGAGGAAATGGGGACAATTATAATTGAACAACAATAAAAAAAGAATGGAGTGGTAAGAGGAGAGAGTATGAAAGTAGAAAGGAAGGCAGATTATGAAGTACTTGGCATGACATAGGATTGAGGTCACCCCCACTCTGGGCACGTTGGACAGACACTCCTTTCATTTGTCTTGCAAGGGGTATGCTGACTTAGAGAAATCAACTGCTGTGAGTTACAGTAAATGGAAGAATCAAAAAATCATGTAGGGTGGATGGAAAAAAATACATGGATATCTGGTGGTGTTCCTGAAAACAGTTCTGCAGTCAAACAAAACTTTAGAGCATCTTTGCACCTTGTGAGTTATTGGAGGAGCCCTGAGTAGGATCAGTAGGATCAATAGGATCAGTAGTAGACATTGGTCTCTACCACTGCTTCTCCAGAGAGAGAACATTTTAAACAGCCTTGCCATACCTCTGACCATGTCTCCCTGGAACAAACTAGATCACTGAAGCTGTTTCACAAGTCCTCAACTTCCAGGCCCTTAGGACAACCAACCAACATAGTTCAACATTGTTCTCTGTGGTGTTTTCAAAGCTTTCTATGGACTCTGAGCCATAGCTTTCAGAGACAGCCTGTCAGTCTGGCTGCAACTCAGAAGACCAGTTCTTAATGTAGCCATTTCTTTTTTTTTCATAGTTAAAATTTCATAGTTGAAAATAAGAGAATAAGTGGAATCATTTTTGTAAGTCCATTTTCTTACCTTATTTTCTTATTTTAGCAGTCAAAGTCAAAAGACCCTGCTGACTTCAATCCTAATGGGGCCTTGCAAGAAATTTTAATGTGTGCATGATACATATACAAAACAATAAACAATAGTGAGACTTCGGTTGATGAAAAAATACAGGGTGCGGAAAGAGTAGTTTTACAGTTATGAATATGTTAAACAGTGTATTCTTATATTATTATTTATTACTATTATATTATTTTTCCATACAAAGAACTGTAAACCTACTTTTGCCCCACCCTGTATATGCTCCATAAGAAATATTATCCCTTTTTAACTGAAGCATCTGAATGTAATCTAAAATAATACTACGATGGCCCAAAAGTGTTGCTGCATGGGTTTATTCCCAACTGTATCCCTGTTTGTGACCCCACTGGTAGCACATGATGAGGTAAACCTACTCAATATTCTCCATGTATTTCCTCCGCCATCACTTTTGAACCTCATCTGTGTTTCCTGACTTCTCAACGACAAGCTATAGTAATCACTGTAGCACATGTTTTCTAAACTAGTCTTTTATATAAATGATACTGATACTTGAGGGTTTCTCCACCTCACCTCTCCCTCCCCATTCTAGACATATGTCACTACAAAAGACCCAAAAGCATTTTTCAGTGTGGTCTCATGAGCTCTGACTCACCCTAAAAAAATGGCAAACAGGACAAGACTAAGTTGGAAATTAAAGGACACCATTTTAAATAAGTGAAGGTAATCTATTATACAGGATTTTCAAGGGGCATCAACATGACACCTTGAGTCTTGACCAGACATCTTGGGAAGTGTATCTATTCATGAGGAGACAGCTGTTTTCAGAAAGGAGCAGCGGGTAAACATTATTGCAAAGTAATACTGTTATCAATAGGTAACATTATTGAGCAAAACAATAAATACTACCTTCCAGGGACTAGATCAGAAAGAAAAATGAGCTCATCTGCCCACAAAATAGAACTCACAGCTGAAATTTGTACAAATAGCAATTTTGAATGGAAGAATGTTAGTGAAAGTCCTCTATCATGTTGTGAAAGTCATAGTGACAGAATTGGAACAGAAATCAAGAAAAGACTTTTGTTCGTAACCTATTGGTTAATATTTATTACAGTCAAGACCTACGGACCCCAATCAATAATCAGTACAATTAGAGAGTCAATATATATTCTAAAAGTTGACATCAGTGGCTCTCTTCAATGATGCCTACTTTCAGGTCTCTGAGGTTGGAGATGTTACAGGGTGCAGCCAAGAGGGGGGACCCCAAATGGACATTTGAAATGGGATCCAGAACTTAAGGTGTCCAGGAGATTTTAAGATGTCTCCACCCCCCCCCCCATGGTGTGGGTTGGGGGAAGGGACAAATGGAGCAGGGCCATTGAGATCTGTTTTGCATAGCAACAGCCTTGCAGCTACCCTCTGGCGTGGTCATTTAACATATCTATAGCCTTTGGCTGGTTGCATAGATATGTTAAATAGCTGTGATCATCTCTGAGCCAGGGGAATGGAAGTAACTTTCCCACCAAGACATGACTGGGGGCAGATCCCCCAAGCTACAGCGCCTGCGTGGGAGCTCAGAGAAGATTGGCTCCAGGACATGGGGCCACACCTGCCCAGACTCAAGATGGCAGCCCAGTAAAGCTGGAAGGATATGAATTCTGGCATGTGAAGCCGAGTGTGGGAGGAGTCGGAAATGAGGCTGCAGAGGAAGATTGGCCGCAGGGATTTAAAACCCAGACTTGGCGGCCATTAGAAAGAGAACCATGCTGCTTTAGGAGGGAGAGCCATGCGCATCCCAGAGAGAGAGAACCATGTGGCTGTGGAGGTGCAGAGAGGATCACGGCTATTGTAAAGAGAATCACACAGCTTTAGCAGAGTGAAGACTCCCACAGCCCTGCAAGAGGGAACCACTCGGCTTTGGCAGAGTGGGGACTCTCCCCTTCCCGGAGCCCTGAGAGGGAGAACCATGAGGCCGGGACAGAGTGGGGACCCCCGCAGCTTTAGAAGGGGAACCACCACCTGGTTTTAGCAGAGATCCCGGCGACTCAGCCGAGGGTGCCGGGAACCCAGGGAGGTGTCCCAGTCGAGATGGAGGACTAACTGGGAAGAACCAGAGGACTGCCTGAGCCATGGACTTCTATTTCCTTTCCTGAGATACGGTACTCTGGATTGGGCAAAGGGGGAAGGAAGGAAGGACTGTGTCTGTTTGTGGGTGCTTTAAGGGACTTTAGGATTTTTGATAAAGACATTAGGTCATTACTTGAAGTTTGTATAGCATTAAATAAACATTTCCTTTCCTTTTCACAAATCTCTGGCATTGAGAGACGTGTTTCCTAGGGCGGCGGACAAAACGGACCCGGGGCCTTCTTTCAATAATAGTATATTGTCTCAGGCCCCCCTTGTCTGTTCTGTAACAGAGAGACTTGGCCAGGATCACATAATGAATTTGCAGTGCTTGTACTGGTTCTCTCCCCAGTCCTACAGGATACCTGTCTTTGGCCAATTTACAAACAGACCTTGAGTCATCACTCCCAAATACTAAAACTTTTAAGAACTAAAGCCATTACTCTGATTCAGATTACTTCTCTTTGTTTATCAACATAAACCAAGCTAATTCTTTGGTTGTTAACCAGTCATTCACTAGATGTATTTCATGTTGATCAAAATACTTAACATGGCTTCCAAAAATTGTTATCTTCATTTATATGTTAAAAAATAATGGAGTTTGAAAATTTAAAATTATTACTATATCTACTATTATTACTTTAGAAAATTATATTGTATTTAAACATAATATAAAATGGTATATAAACTTTAAAATCTCAACATTTTACATCAGTTTAAATCATATTCTGATACTTCAAGGCATTATTTATATTCATTTTATTATTACAATGTATGTATTATCTTGTATTTTACATAAGGCAAAATAAGTCAAATAAGGTTGTTCTGAGCTTTCTACAGCTCTCCAAAAAGGATTCCTATAAAATGTAATTTTTAAAAAAAATCTGATAACATGAAATTTGGAGCTTAAAGAAGTCAAATGGGAACTTTCTGTCAGAAGCCATAGGGAAAGCCCCAATCTACCAGCACACCAAGTGACATGTGAGTACTAGAGCCAAGAGGAGTAAACTTCACCTCGGAGTGTTCACTCCTTTTCAGTTGTTATCACTGCATGATGTCCACTGTGTGAGACAAGGTAGGCTCAGTTAAGGCCGGGCTTTGCAAGAAAAATAAACACAATTATTTCTCACACTGGGACATTTTTCTTGTGCATGGTGTGTTCTCATATAAAAATTATGATCATGAAGTAGATATCCATAATAAAATAGTAAAAGTGAGTTTAATTTATTGTGATTTCCCTAATAATAGTCCTAAATAATATTCAAAAGAAATACAGTATGGTTCTGATCTGAAACCATGAATCTTGTTACTTCAAAGATATTAGCAGACTTTCTTCTAACAATAACACAGGCACTTTGCATTTTGAAATAGACTTACTGGTTGAACATTTTGTAGGTTCCAGTGTTAGAACAACAACTAAAATTCCCCAGCCTTTAGCAAATGAGGTTTTTGTCTGTTTGTTTGGTTTTTGTTTTTTGTGTTTTTTTCCTATTTTTTTATTTTAATCATTGTTCAAGTACAGTTTTCTCCCTTTTACTCCCATTCCAGCCCACCCACCCAACCTTCCCTATTTCCCTCCCATTACCACCCTCCCCTTAGTTTTTGTCCATGTGTCCTTTAAATTTGTTCCTGTAAACCCTACCCATTCTCCCCTGAAATTACCTCTTCTCTCCCTTCTGGTCACTGTCAGCCTGTCCTCTATTTCAGTGTCTTTGGTTATATTTTGCTTGTTTCTTTGTTTTGTTGTTTAGGTTCCTGTTAAATGTGAGATCATATGGTATTTGTCTTTCACTGCCTGGCTTATTTCGCTTAGCATAATGCTTTCCAGCTCCATCCAAGCTGTTGCAAAGGGTAGGAGCTCCTTCTTTCTTTCTGCTTCATAGAATTCCATTGTGTAAATGTACCATAGTTTTTTGATCCATTCATTTGCTGATGGGCATCTAGGTTGCTTCCAGCACCTAGCTATTGTAAATTGTGCTGCTATGAACATTGGGATGCAAAGGTTCTTTTGTATTGGTGTTTTAGTGTTAGAATATAGTCCCAGCAGTGGAATTTTTAACCTCCTCTTTCCATGCTTAACACTTTGCAGGCAGAGACTTCCAATCCAACTGGACAAGCACCGAAAACAAAGTCTGCCACCCCACCATCCAGTGTGCAGATACTCCTGGCCAGTTTAGGGCACAGGTAGCTGTAGAGTAATTCTTGAAAAGGCTGGGCATGGGGCAGTCTGGATAAGGTTGATACAGCCTTTCTCTTCTTTTTTCTTTTCTTTTCTTTTCTTTTCTTTTCTTTCTTTTCTTTTCGTTCTTTTCTTTTCTTTTCTTTTCTTTTCTTCTTCTTTTTTTCCTTTCCTTTTCTTTCCTTTTTTCTTTCCTTTCCTTTTCTTTTTTCTTTCTTTTCTTTTTTTCTTTTTGCTTCTTTTCTTTTTAAATTTATTGTTGTTCAAATACAGTTGTCTGCATTTTCTCCCCACCTGCCCACCACCCCAGCCAAACATCCCCCCCTCTCTTGCTTCCATGCTCCCCCTTGGTTTTGTCTGTGTGTCCTTTATACTAATTCCTGAAACCCCTTCTCCCCACTGACTCCTCCACCCTCCCCTCTGGCTATTGTTAGATTGTTCTTAATTTCCATGTCGCTGGTTATATTTTGTTGGCTTTTTTCTTTTGTTGATTATGTTCCAGTTAAAGGCAAGATCATATGGTATTTGTCCTTCAATGCCTAGCCTACTTCACTTAGCATAATGCTCTCCACTTCCATCCATACTGTTGCAAAGGGTATAAGCTCCTTCTTTCTTTCTGCTGCATAGAATTCCATTGTGTAAATGTACCATAGTTTTTTGATCTACTCATTTGCTGATGGGCACTTCGATTGCTTCCAGCACTTGGCTATTATAAATTGCACTGCTATGAACATTGGGGTGCAGAGGTTCTTTTGGATTGGTGTTTTAGGGCCCCTAGGGTTTGATCCCAGCAGTGGAATTGCTGGGTCAAACAGCAGTTCCATTTTCAGTTTTGTGAGGAAATTCCATACTGTTTTCCACAGTGGCTGCACCATTCCCACCAACAAGTGCACTGGGGTTTCCTTTTCTCTGCATCATCTCCAACACTTGTTTGTTGATTTGTTTATTTTGGCCATTCTGACTCCTGTGAGGTGGTATCTCATTGTGGTTTTAATTTACATCTGTCTGATGGCTAATGACACTGAGCATCTTTTCATGTCTCTGGGCCCTCTGTATGTCCTCCTTGGAGAAGAGTCTGTTCAAGTCTTTTGCCCATTTTTATTTGGGTTTTTTGTCTTCCTGGAGTGAAGTCATGTGAGTTCTGTATATATTTTGGAGGTCAAGCCCTTGTCCAAGGTGTCATTGGCAAATATGTCTTCCCATACTGTTGGTTCTCTCTTCATTTTAACTCTGTCTTCTTTGGCCATGCAGAAGCTTTTTAATTTTATGAGGGTTTATTATTTTCATTATGTCCCTTGCTTTAGGTGACATATCCATGAAGATGTTGCTGTGTGGAATGTCTGAGATTTTCCTGCCAATGTTTTCCTCTAGGACTTTTATGGTGCTATGACTTATATTTAAGTCTTTTATCCACCTTGAATTTATTTTTGTGTATGGTGTAAGTTGGTGATCTAGTTTCTTTCTTTCTTTCTTTTTGCATGTTGCTGTCCAGATCTCCCAATGGCATTTGCTGAGGAGGCTATTTTTTCTCCATTTTATGTTTCATACCCCTTTGTCAAATACTAATTGACCATAGAGACTGGGTTTATTTCTGAGCTCTCCGTTCTGTTCCATTGGTCTATGTACCAGGTTTTATGCCACTACCAGGTTGTTTTGAATACAGTGGCCTTGTAATACAGTTTGATATCAGGTATTGTGATCCCTCCTGCTTTGTTCTTCTTTCTCAAAGTTGCTGCAGCTATTCAGGGTCATTTATGGTTCCATTTAAATTTCTGAAATGTTTGTTCTGTATCTGTGAAATATGTCATGGGTATTTCAATAGGGATTGCATGGAATCTATAAATCACTTTGGGTAGTATGGCCATTTTGATATAGCCTTTCTAATGTCCAACCTGTACAAGCAGAGATTACCTCCTACATTAAAGAAGAGAAATCCACACTACATGACACTTTGATGGCCCTGAGGGAATGTTAAGCCCCACTCAACACCTGCACATCCATCTTTGCCTCTGCTTCTTCTCTTTCAAAAACACTCTGGGTTTGCAGTCAAGAAGCATTGAAAATACATGGTACATCATATCTTCATTTTCAGGATAGTCTCCCTTCATGGTGGCAGTAGTGTGTTGAATGGTGGCACCCCCAAAAATATGTCACATCCAAGTCTCTAAAACCTATTAACTGACACCTATTTTGGGGGAAAAGGTCCTTTGCAGATATAAGTAAGTATCTAAATAAAACCATGCAAGATTAGCCAGGTGGGGTCAAAATCCAAGGACATGTTTTCTTATAAGAATCAGGAGAGGAAGGCATTGTGCAAATGGAGGAGAAATTGCAGTAATGTAGTGACAAGCCAAGAAGTTGAAAAAAGCAAGGAAGAATTCTACTGTAGAGCCTCCGGAGGGAGCGTGGCCCTGTTGACACCTTGATTTTAGAATTCTTGTATCCAGAACTGTGATACCATTAATTTCTTTTGTTTTAAGTCACAAAATTTATAGTAATTTGTTACAGCAGCCACAGGAAACTAATACAGTGGCTTAGGGCTACAGTACTTCTGAGCTCACATTCTCACAACTCTTAGCTGAGGAAGAAAGTCTTCTAGTGTTTCCACAAAAGTTCAGAGACTCACTTTGAAGGGGTCAAACTAGTCCTGTGCCTATCTTAACAGCCACTGTGCCCAGAGTAATTGCAGTTACCAATTCTACCTTTCAACCCAGACAAAAGTTCCCCAAGTAGAATGGGCAAAGTTTTAGGAAGAATCCCCATGACATGGCCAGGTGCCTGCTCAAGGAGCAACACTAGGGAGAGGACAACAATGTTCACCACACTACTAAAACAGGCACCCAGATGGAAGTCAGAGTTGTTCAGTTTTACTTTCTGCATGATTGCTATTACTGTAAATATATCATAAATGCACTATTGGCATTTTGTTGACTATGTGCCTCTTTCCAAACTTAGATTTTTTACATTCTTTTTGAAGTTGATTTCCTTTTTCAACCTCTCCTCTATTTTCTTTTATAACTACTCATTCACTAATAATAGATATTAAAGTATGTTCTCCCTCCACAGTTGAACTGAAAGCTGCTTGAGTCAAGGTTGGAACTTCTCTTAGTTCTGCCAAGTAGCTCTGATTTTATATCTTGAGAGTTTCCATGGTAAGGTAAAGTTAACCTGTGCTCACATTGGGCATGATGGTTGAACAGCTCCCCCAAGTAGAAATGATGGTTTCAATGACTCATTTTGGTAAGATATAAATGCAGACGGGTTCAGGATTTGGTGAGTATTTTCTGGCATTTTCAGAGAACCCATACTATATTTGGAGCCAGACAGGATTAAGGTGAAATGAGAAATTCTGAGCATGAATCATTTTCTGAGTATTAGCCACTCTAAGGGTCCTGTCTTTTCACCAAACCCTAGGAAGTGGCATTTGATATTTGTAGGTTTTCCTCTAGCACATTTCCCCAGCACAAATCATGTGTGTATGTATGTACATGGAGAGAAAAAAATAGAGAGAAAATGACAAAGACATTAGGGCACCCTCAATGTGCCAGTCCATGCTAAGTATTTGTCAGAGGACTTGGTGTTTAGTATGCATTTAGGCATTATTGCTATTAACCTTAAATATTACTACTAGTTAATTTAAGATTTACAGAAGCCCTATGAGATAGATATAGTTCAGCCCCATTTTACCAATAATAAAACTGAGGCTCAAGGAGGTTAAGCAATGTATTCAAAAGTATGTTGCCAATCAGAAGCAATGTAACCAAAACTCAGGTTCAACTGCTTGCCACAACAAAAGCCAAACATGTGAGAGAGGTGCTTGTGCAAAAGGAAAGAGGTTTGTTGAAGTGCTGCAACCTGGAAGAATGGTGTACTCCGTGGCTCTAATACCATCTCTCATTTTTGCTCAAGCCCATGGTCCTTATAGAGATAAGGAAGGGAGGGCTTTTTTTCTCCTTGCAATTATTTTTCTAGCTTTTGGCACACTCAGTGTAAGAACCTCCCCTTGCACCATCTTGGCCAATGGGAAAGACTCCTCATGTTTTCTGACTATCTATGGTAACAGTAGGACTAGAGAGAATTTGAACTCAGGTTTCTCTGGCTGTTATACTTCATGAATTTTCCTGACCTCTGGCGTTATCTGCATTTTGCATTCATTAATTCTACTAAAATTCCAGAAAAAATTAAATATCTGTAAATATGCTATTAAAATTAATGAGATTTCAGTAATCTTTTGGGATATAATATTAATATACAAAAATAAATAGATTTCATAGATACTAGTAACATCTAATTAGAAATAACATTTATAAAAGTTAAATTTGCAAATTGTCACAAAATGTATAAAGTATGTAGGAATATTTAACTAATTAGGAATCGTACTAGCTAACAAGCACTAACAAAAGCTGTATGAGACCATCAGGAAAATATAAAAGATGGTTGCCGGTTCAATTCCTAGTCAGGGTGTTACAGAACAGAACAAGGGGGGCCTGAGACAATATACTATTACTGAAAGAAGGCCCCGGGTCCGTTATGTCCGCCGCCCGAGGAAAGACATCTCTCAATGCCAGAGATTTGTGAAAAGGAAAGGAAATGTTTATTTAATGCTATACAAACTTAAAGTAGTGACCTAATGTCTTTATCAAAAAATCCCAAAGTCCCCCAAAACACCCACAAACAGACACAGTCCTTCCTTCCTTCCCCCTTTGCCCAGTCCAGAGTACCGTATCTCAGGAAAGGAAATAGAAGTCCATGGCTCAGGCAATCCTCTGGTTCTTCCCAGTTAGTCCTCCATCTCGACTGGGAGACCTCCCTGGGTTCCCGGCACCCTCCTCTGAGTCTCCAGGATCTCTGCTAAAACCAGGTGGTGGTTCCCCCTTCTAAAGCTGCAGGGGTCCCCGCTCTGTCCAGGCCTTGTGGTTCTCCCTTTCAGGGCTGCGGGAGTCTCCACTCTGTCAAGGCCACGTGGTTCTCTCTCTCTCAGGGTTGCGCATGGTTCTCTCCCTCTCAAGGATGCACATGGTTCACCTCCTCAGCGCTGCACATGGCTCTCCTTCTCAGGGCTGCACATGGTTCTCCACTCTGTTAAAGACGCATAGTTCTCTCTCCTAATGGCCGCCAAGTCTGGCTTTTAAATCCCTGCGGCCAATCTTCCTCTGCAGCCTCATTTCCGACTCCTCCCACACTCGGCTTCACATGCCAGAATTCATATCCTTCCAGCTTTACTGGGCTGCCATCTTGAGTCTGGGCAGGTGTGGCCCCATGTCCTGGAGCCAATCTTCTCTGAGCTCCCACGCAGGCGCTGTAGCTTGGGGGGATCTGCCCCAGTCACGTCTTGGTGGGGAAGTTACTTCCATTCCCCTGGCTCAGAGATGATCACAGCTATTTAACATATCTATGCAACCAGCCAAAGGCTATAGATATGTTAAATGACCACGCCAGAGGGTAGCTGCAAGGCTGTTGCTATGCAAAACAGATCTCAATGGCCTTGCTCTATTTGTCCCTTCCCCCAACCCACACCCTGGGTGGGAGGATGGAGACATCTTAAAATCTCCTGGACACCTTAAGTTCTGGACCCCATTTCAAATGCCCATTTGGGGTCCCCCCTCTTGGCTGCACCCTGTAACAAGGGCACATGCCTGGGTTGCCAGCCAGGTACCCAGTGGGGGTTGTGTGAGAGGCAACCACACATTGATGTTTCTCTCTCTCTTTCTCCTTCCTTTCCCCTCTCTCTTTCTTTTTCCTTTCCCTTCTCTCTAAAAAATAAATAAATAAATAATATATATATATAAAATAAAATATAAAAGATATGGAAATAAAGAACAACGTGACAGTGACCAGAGGTTGGGGGAAGAGGAATAATGGGGGAAAGAAGAGGAAGGGTCAAGTTAAGGAATGTGTATGAAAGACCCTTGGACAAGAACAATAGGGGAAGGATTGAATATGGGAAGTGGTGGTAAGCAGGACAAGGGAGAGTAATAGAGGAAAAATGAGGACAACTGTCATTGAACAACAACAAAAATGTTATTTTAAAAAATATATAAGTAAATTTTTATTATAAGATTAACAGAAGAAACTAAATTGAATGGTATATCATGTTCATGAATAGGAAAACTCAATGTCATAAACATCTCTTTACTGAATTCTAAAAAAAGTTTTGATGGGAGTTTAAAGAGAGATTTGGCCAGTTAAATCTCAAATTTATTTAAAAGTGTAGGAAAAAATAACCAAGATAATTTTTAACAGCAACAATAATGATAATGAACCAGTCACAGTACAGAATCAAGATTTTTATAGTTTGTGTAAAAATCATAAAAATACCAAGTGAAAGAGTAGAAATCCAGAAAATAAACCTCTTTACATATAGAAATTTGTTTTATAAGAGAAAAGCGAAGTGACATTATAAATCATTGTGGGAAATAATATAAGATACAGTAAATTATACTGAGAAAATTAGCATTCCATATTTAAAATAGTAAAATATATCATATAGAAGAATGAATGCCAGTGGCTTAAGGACGTAAGACTAGCAAGGACTTCTGACAAAGATGGAGGTATGGGTAGATACACTTTGCCACCTTGCACAACCAAAAGAAGCAGAATAACAAATTTAAAAAAATAAGTAAATAACCAGAACTGCCAGAAAATCAAACTGTATGGAAGTGTGACAACTAAGGGGTTAAAGAAGAAATATTTATCTGGACTGGTAGGAGAGGCAAAGATGGGCAGCCAAGGTGGAGAGGACTTGTAGCAAGGCTGACGCTGGTAGACCAAGCAAAGTGGCACTCAGTGGAGCAAGGAGTCCCACATTTGTTTGCAGATCAACTGGGAGGAACAACTGGGGAGTGAGACAGACCATGCAACACAGAGTTTCAACATGGGGAAATAAAGCCTCAAAACCTTTGAATGAAAAAACCTGAGGGGCTTGTGGCAGCAGGAGAAACTCCCAGTCTCACAGGAGAGTTTGTTGGAGAGATACACAGGGTCCTGGAATGTACACAAAACCACCCACTGTGGAATCAGCACCAGAAGTACCCAATTTACTTATGGGTAGTGGAGGAAGTGACGGAAAGCCCACCAAGCACTAAGCAAGAGGCATTTTTCCCTCTCAGACCCTTTTCCCACATACAGTGCTACAATGCAGCAAAATGGATTGACCCACCCTGGTGAATACTTAAGGCTCCACCCCTTATTATGTAACAGATGCACTGAAACAAAAAAATGAGGCCCAAATGAAAGAAAAGATCAAAGCTCCAGAAAATATACAACTAAGTGATGAAGAGACAGCCAACCTATTATATGCACAGTTCAAAACACTGGCAATTGGTATGCACACAGAATTGATTGAGTATGATTGCAAAATAGAGGAAAATGAGAAGGCTATGCAAAGTGAAATAAAGGAAAATGTACAGGGAACTAAAGTGAAGGGAAGAAAACCAGGACTCAGATAAATGATTTGGAGCAGAATAAATAAATGAACATTCAACCAGAATAAAATGGAGAAACAAGGATTCAAAAAAAATGAGATGCTTAGGAACATCCAGGACATCTTTAAATGTTCCAACATGCAAATCATAGGGGTGCTGGAAGGAGAAAAGGAAGAGCAACAAATGGAAAACTCATTTAAAAAAATAATGAAGGAAAACTTCCCTAATTTGGCAAAGGAAATTCCAGAAAGTCAAGGAAAACCAGAGAATCCCAAAGAAGTTGGACCCAAGGAAGCACACACCAAGGCACTTAATAATTATATCACTCAAGATTAAAGATAAGGAGAGAGTCTTAAAAGCAGCAAGACAAAAAGAGACAGTTACCTACAAAGAAGTTCCCATAAGACCATAAGCTGTTTTCTCAAAAGAAATCTTGCAGACGAGAAGGAGTGGAAAGAAGTATTCAAAGACATGAAAGGCAAGGACCTACACCCAAGATTACTCTATCCAGCAAAGCTATCATTTAGACTTGAAGGGCAGATAAAGTGCTTCCCAGATAAGGTCAAGTTAAAGGAGTTCATCATCACCAAGCCCTTATTATATGAAATATTAAAGGAATTTATCTAAGAAAAAGAAGATAAAAATACAGAAAGTAAAATGACAACAAACTCACAACTATCAACAATGGAAATTAAAAAAACAAAAACAAAAATGAACTAAGCAAACAACTAGAACAGGAACAGATTTACAGAAATAGAGATCACATGGAGGGTTATCCAAGGGGAGGGTGAGGGGGAAGAATGGGGGAAAAGGTACAAGGTATAAGAAGCATAAATAGTAGGTACAAAATAGACAGGGGGAGGTTAAGAATAGTGTGGAAAATAGAGAAGCCAAAGAACTTATATATATGGCCCATGGATATGAACTAAGCTGGGAGAATGATGATGGGTGGGTGGGTACAGGGAGGAGGGGAATAAAGGGGAGGAAAAATGGGACATGTACAATAGCATAATTGATTAAATATATTAAAATATTAATAAAAAAGTGAAGGTCAGGATCACATTTTATGTCAATGTCATAGTGAATGTCAGGCTCAGAATCAGATTAATGGGTTGCAGGACCAGTATTAAGGTGATGGTCAAAGCAAAGCTATTTTCAAGCTAAGGACCATGTTTAGAATGATGGTTAGGGTTAATTGCAGGGTCAAGTTCAGGGCCAAGTATGGTGTTAGCACCATAGCAGCATCCTTTCTTCTATATTTTTAAATTTACAGTTAACTGGACTTTATAATTGACCTAAAGTGCCTCTTTGCATTACTTAAGGACACTCGGAAGATTTCTACCCACCATAAAGTAGGTGGATAGGACCTATGAGGGGGTGGGGAATGGAGGCTGGACTTCTTGCCTTAGTGAAGCCTGGATGCATGGCCCAGGGTCCCTTTAATGAAAGACACTTTAATATCTTGATGGCTGAAGATGCCTGAAACTTTGTTAGGTAGCAGGTCCAAATGAAGAATGACCAGACTATGTCCATTTTAAAGATTCAAATCACAATATTTTTTTAAAAGGTGGGGTTCCCTCCACTTGGTAGCTATGCAAAGTGTTGGGAATCCTTCCAGAGCTTCATAGACCTGGAGGGCTCCTACCTGTCTCCAAGGGGCCTATTGAACAGGTGAGGACTACACAAGTCCTGGGCATCAGGCACCAGGAATTAAGTAGGTGTAGGGATAAAAAAAAACGTGAAACTTGAAAATTTTTAAAAAATGCAGAAGAATATATGTATTACTTCTGGTTGGGAAATATTTTTTAAACAAGAAACAAAACACAAACTAGAGAAGAAATATTGATAAATTTGAAAAATTTAGAAAACAATTCTATTAGTAAAGACATCATGGGCAAAGATAAATTAAATGCCACAAGAAGTAATTTATGATTGATCTCCAGATTCTTGAAAAGTAAGAAAAATGGACACAATATATGAGCAGGCATTTTATAAAACAGAAAACCTAAATGTTTTTCAACATACAAAATTATGCTTAACATAACAAACACTCAGATACCTGCAAAGTAAAACAGTAATGATACATCTGTTCTCACCTACCTAGCAGGCAGATATTTAAAAGTCTGGCATTACCAAGTGTGGATGAGGATGTGGGGAAAGCAGCTTGCATGCATTACTAGTGGAAATCTGAGTTGCTTTAACTTTTTTAGATGGTCATTTGGCTCTATTTGGTAAAGTTATAGATGTGTAAATTATACTACCCAGCATTTTCACTTCCTGGAAAGTTCTGGCACACATGCAAAAAATACATATCCAAAGACAATCTTATGCAACATATATATAACATGAAAAAACAGAAACAACTGAATATTCGTCCTTACAGAAAATTAAATTGTGATATATAGGGATGGACAAAAGGTTTACAGTTGTTCCTATGATAAATAATATAATAATTTATAAATAATAATACAAGAATAAACTGTTTTGCATACTCACAACTGTAAACCTACTTTTGCCTACCCCTGTATTTAAAAAGCTAAATAACTATTAATATAAAAATTAAAATCTACATATATTAATTTGAACAAATCTTGACAATAGGTTACATAAAAAAGTTTTGATAGGCTACTCACAAAGTGCCATTTATATAAAGGTTTTAAAAATAACATTGTGTTATATACTATGTATGAACACAGACTGGAATGAAATTATAAGACTATAAGAAGAGTATATTCCAACTTCAGGATGGCAACTTTCTCTGAGATGGGAAGGGGAATGGGTAAGGTGGGGATAAAGGTACTTCAGAAAATTTTATTGTTTTTAATAGAAGTTTTGAAATAATAAGAAATAAAATGCATTTAGAGTAGTGGCCAGCGAATACATCTTAAGACATATTCACAAGAAACAGAAGTTAATTTTCCAGCCAGATATGCCTTAGGATGAAGTCAAAGTCTTAAGAATCATCTCTTCCCTTAAGTGTCCAAATATGTTCACAGTTTTTACACCAATTTCTTATTTATTTCTTCCATTCTTCTTGATTTTACTCTGACTTTTTTCCCTTAAATTTCTTTCTCAAGAGTTCCTGAAGAGAAATTTTTGTCATCTAGTTGATGAGATAGGAGTCTTCTGCTTTGAAATGTAAGTTTCAGGGCACCTTCCATTTGCCAGCCTGTATATCAAGTAGATAGCAGAGAACTAATTAAACTGAGATTCACAGAAACCCTATAAGACAGATATTGTTTAGCTTCATTTTACACACAAGAAAACTGAAGCTCAGAGAAGATAAGCAAAGTTTTCAAAGTTAAAGAGCTGATCAGAGTCTGGACTAGTCACGACCCTGGTTTGAAACAAACTAGGTTGAACCCTGGTTTGTTACTTGAATTTTGAAATCTTGCTCTAGACTAGCCAGTGGGTACTTAGGACTTAAAGTGTTTTCATGGAACATCATGTTAGCAATGCGTTTTACAGTTGCTTTTATTACTTATTCATATTTTATAGCTAGCTAGTCTTAGTTTATATAGCATGCTTTCTGCAACAACAGTTATTTTTAAAAAATGAACAGGAGAGACATCTTTGCTTTGTTGGCTAGAGGCCCTTGGGATATTCATGTGAGCATCAGCCATATTGGAAGGTGGTTGTTAGGTGCAGTTCTGCTCTTTACAAACCCACTGATGGCTGGCACACTTCTATTCACAATAGGTTGGTTCTTCATACTCTTTTGAAATAGAGAGAGAATCCACAATATCATCTTCAGTGTAAGCAAAGCTCATTTACATTTTACCAAATATTATAGCAGATAAAATGACTTAGATCACTTTCAGTCCTTTTAACAAGGGTTTTTTTTCATTATAAAATCTTTTAACATTGACTCTGGTCTTGTCTGGCATAATGGGAGAGAGAGAAGGAGCGGGGCACACGATATCATTACTCAAAAGCCTGAGGTTCTCTTTTTTCTTTTTTTCTTTCTTTAAGAGATTTACAGATACCTGGGTCTTTTTCCCAGAGGTAAAGGTGGGACAGGACATCACCCTGAGGATATTGGCTTCAACCAGGTGACAGGAAAAACTATAGAATGCCTCCCTGTCCTTTTCTGAGGGATCTGACATGCCCTGGAAGATGCCAGAACTCTGCCCATAATCACACATGGGTTTTTATGGGGAACTCAAATGTTTCATTTTTTTTCCTCAAGGTTGAAAAGTAAGGGATGAGTGAAGGATTGTTCAATTTCCTCCAATACTGTTACCAACTTTCTCACCTCCTACATTATTGTCTTCACCCATATCCATATCATTCATTATTCATAATGTCTATAGCTTGAGTAATTAATTTGCCATGTCCTGAGATAAACCTAAAGTAGTATTCTCATTTTATGGGTAAGGTAAAAAAAAAAAACTGATTGCCCAAGGTTATTATCACACACACACACACACACACACACACACCCCACAAACACATGCACACAATATTTTGGGTAGTACATTTTGAGAATATTTTCCTTCCTGAAGATGCTGGTTTTACAAAGAAAAATGTTAACAAAAGTTTTTAATATCAAATTAAAGACAAATAAACAAACAGAAAAATCTGTAAGTGACTTCCCTGGTTTTCCAGCTTCTGGAAGCTGGGCATTCTTTGCCATATCAGCCCCAGCCAGCAATGGCACCTCTGACTTCAGAATCAGTCTGTCTCCAAAAGATTCTACTGCCTCTCCTTTTCCCGTCTAAGAACTGTTATGATTACACTGGGCATGTCTGGATTATCTAAAATAATCTCATCCAAAGCCTTGATCACATCTTCAAAGTCTCTTTTGTGAGATTAGGTAAAAGTAACAGGTTTCAGTAATTAGGGGTGGAGAGTATTTTTCTGCCTACTACATCTGGTTTTCACATTATCAGTAGCACTGTCTGGGGACAACTCAATGGAAATGGAACTTAAAAAATAAAAAGAGTTGGTATATTAATTATTAGAGAAACACCAAGTCAATCATAGTATTTCAGTGCTGGGGAAAGTTTTGCAGTCCAGCCCTGGTTGTAGAACTGAGGAGCTGAAGTTCAGCAGAGGAAGCTACTGTAGTAGATGACAGGGTCAGGTGGTATCAGCATGCCACAGGATCCCTCCTTCCAGCTCTGGCAAGCTTTGGCCAGCACATCAGGAAAAACTGCATGAATTCCTGGTGTTCAGTGAAAGATAGCTTATCTGTGTCCTGGAAAAGGCCAAGAGATCTCTCAAGAAATCTTTGTAAAAACTGGGGCTCTTTTGCTTTTTTGTTCTGAAACTGAAAGAAAAAAAAAAACTACAAAGTTTCTGCCAGGAAATCATTTAATCACTTCTATTATCAGAAAAATATTAAAGAATTCACATATTAATTACACATTGTATTTTTAAATTGGATGGAAAGTAATTAATAGGTATCACTGTTAGGTCCCTTACTGTCCCTTGGGATTTATTTAGGCCACTGCTGTTTGAAGATACAACCAGGTCTGCTCTGATGGGAAAAGAGGTCTGGGTCCTGTTTGTCCACCACACTCAGTGAAGTAAATAAAGCTAACCACCACTGTGGGTGTCACTGGCTTATGGTTTTTCTCTTCTTAATATTTTCTTAGATTGACTGTGAGAATTTAGTCATAAATCTAATCTTAGAGGCCTTTTATTGTTATACTTTCTAACAGTCAAATTTATTGATCATAAGATCATCCCTAGTACATAATCTTATAACAGATATTGAAACATTTCTTAAAAGCCCTTTACTTAAAAATAATTTAGGACCTGAAGAAGAGACATAATGGTCAATGTCGTGCAGGTTTCTTTGAAGTGGAAATCCTAGGCCAAAAAGATTTGAGGGAGAAGCTGATGCCATGCAGACACATGCATTATTAGAAATATATACTTTTCTATGCTAAGGGGAAGAGCATATGTGGGGAATTGACAAGACAATAAGGACATTAACTATGAGCTTTTCCTTTCTTACCCTAAAATGAACATTTTTATGGTGCTAGAAAGCAATCATCACAAATGATCCAGGGACCAAGGTGGTACATTGAATGATATTTCTCTCCCTCCTACACAGCCCCATGAGAAAAGCCCACATCCACATTCTCAGTAAGAATTATGTTACTCTCTCCTATTTTCCATTCACCCTCTGTGCCTCTGTGAGAGTAATTATGCTGTGTGGTATGTATTAGTGCTACCTAGACAGATTTCTGGGGATCAGGGACTTTATTATACCCTTTTTGTAGAGACCATGATAGATTCATTGGGATTGATTACAGATAATATGAATATGGAATGACAACTTTTACTATTTAGGAACTTTTTTGCTTCCTTCTATTTCTGTGGTTAAAATTAGTTAAAATGATCCTTAAGAACAGTCCAGCACCATTTCTTTAGATTGCCTCTCCCTTGTAGGTTCTTACTAAATGATTTTCACTCACTTTATTCTCTCTAATTTACATAGATAGATGATAAAAATTCATATAAACAGGGTCTGGCACAAATGACACCTCTTTCATTATGAAATATTTTATTACATAATCATAAGCAAGTAATTCTATAACATAACAATATCATACTCAAGCACACAACATGACATTTTACATGAAATAATAAAATTAAAACTATAAATTATTACACCCATAGTATTACCCTACCAACCACAATGAAGCTGGCATTACTTATGTGTGTGTGTTACATATATATTTAACAATTAGAAGAATGTGATAAACTATTGGGCGTATCACTGGGAAATTTTGCTTCTCGTTCTGATTCTACAACTAAGGAGCTATATTATTCTAAGGAACCACTTCCCATTTCCAGGCCAAGGTTTACATTTTAACAAATAATATGAGTAAATAGAGGAGTTCATAAGATGGCTGAGAGATGGTTCTTACATTTTTTTTCAACTACAGTTTTCTGTGTCTCCCCAAAGCCTAGCCATCCCCACCTCCCTCCCCTGATTCCACTGTGCCTTGTTTATGTCCATGTGTCCTTTGTGGTTATTCCTAAAAACCCTTCACATATTTCCCCTGTTATACCCTCCCATCCCCCCTCTGGTTACTGTCCATTCTTAATTTCAATGTCTCTGGTTATATTTTGCTTGCTGATTCATTTTGTTGATTAGGTTCCAGTTAAAGGTGAGATTATATGGTATTTCTCTTTCACCACCTGGCTTATTTCACTTAGCATAATGCTCTCCAACTCCATCCATGCTGTAGCAAAGGATAGGAGCTCCTTCTTTCTTTATGCTGTGTAGTATTCCACTGTGTAAATGTACTATACTTTTTTGATCCATTCATTTACTGGTGGGCACTGAGGTTGCTTATAGCACTTGGCTATTGTAATTAGCACTACTATGAACACAGAGGTGCATAGGTTCTTTTGGATTTGTGTTTCAAAGTTCTTAGGATATAACCTTAGCAGTGCAATTGCTGGGTCAAAAGGCTGTTCCATTTTTAGTTTTCTGAGAAAATTTCATACGTTTTCCACAGTGGCTGCACCAGTCTGCATTCCCACCAACAGGGCACTACGATTCCCTTTTCTCCACAACCTTTCCAACACTTGCTCATTGTTTTGTTTATGAAGGCCATTCTCACCAGTGTGAAGTAGTATCTCATTGTGGTTTTAATTTGCATCTCTCTGATGGCTAGTGATGCTGAGCATCTTTTCACATGTTTCTGGACACCCTGTATGTCTTCCTTGGAGAAGTGTCTGTTAACTTCCTTTGCCCATTTTTTAATTAGGTTGTTTTTCTTCTCAGAGTGGAATTGGGTGAGTTCTTTATATATTTTGGTGATCAAACTGTTCTCTGTGGTATCATTGGCAGATATCTTTTCTCATGTGGTTGGTTCTCTTTTCATTTTAATGCTGTTTTCTTTAGTCATGCAGAAATTTTTATTTTGATGAAGTCCCATTTGTTTATTCTTTCCTTTATGCCCCTTGCTCTAGGGGACATAACAGGAAAAATATTGCTGTGTGGAATAACTGAGATTCCTGTCTATGATCTCCTGAAGGACTTTTATGGTGTCACAACTTATATTTAAGTCTTTTATCCACCTTAAATTTATTTTTGTGTATGGTGTAATTTGGTGATCAAGTTTCATTGCTTTTACATATAGCTGTCCAGCTCTCCTAAGACCATTTGTTGAAGAGGCTATTATTGTTCCACTTTATGCTGCTGCCCCCTTTGTCAAATACTAATTGACCATAGAAACTTGGGTTTATTTCTGGGGTCTCTATTCTGTTCCAATGATCAGTGTGTCTGTTCTTATGCTAGTACCAGGCTGTTTCGACTACAGTGGCCTTGTAATACAGTTTGATATCAGTTATTGTGATCCCTCCTACTTTACTCTTCTTTCTCAAAATTGCTGCTGCTCTGTGGGGTCATTTATGGTCCCATATACATTTTTGAAGTGTTTGTACTATTTCTTTGAAATATGTCATTGGTACTTTAATAGGTATTGCATTGAATGTGTAACTTGCTTTGGGTAGTATGGACATTTTGATGATGTTAATTCTTCCAATCCATGAACATGGTACATGCTTCCATTTGTTTGTGTCTTCCTTTCTTCCTTCAGTGTTGTATAGTTTTCTGCATACAGGTATTTTACATCCTTGGTTAGGTTTATTCCTAGGTATTTATTTTTCTTGTTGCTATATCAAAAGGGATTTTTTCTGGATTTCTGTTTTTGATATTTCATTGTTGGCATACAAAAATGCCTTTGATTTGTGAATATTGAATTTGTATACACTGTTTTGCAAAATTCACTTATTAGGATGAGCAGTTTTTTGGTGGAGTCTATAGGATTTTCTGTGTACACGATCATGTCATTCACAAACAATGACAGTTTTATTTCCTCCTTTCTAATTTGGATGCCTTTGGATTTCCTTTTCTTTTCTGATTGCTGTGGCTAGGACTTCCAGTACTATGTTGAATAAGAGTGTTGAAAGTGGGCATCCTTTTCTTATTGCTGATCTTAGTGAGAAAGCTCTAAGTTTTTGCCCCTTGAGTATGATGTTGGCTGTAGGTCTCTCATATATGGCCTTTATTAGATTGAAGAATGCTCCTTCTTTTCCCACTTTGCTGAGTGTTTTAACCATAAATGGGTGCTGTACCTTATCAAATGCTTTTTCTGTATCTATTGATATAATCATGTGATTTTTGTCTTTGCTTTTGCTTAGGTGATGTATTACATTTATTGATTTGCGAATATTGTACCATCATTGCATCCCTGGGATGAATCCCACTTGATCATGGTGTATGATCTTTTTAATGTATTGCTAGATGTGGTTTGCCAATATTTTGTTGAGGATTTTAGCATCTATGTTCATCAGCTATATTGGCCTGTTCAGTTTTCTTTCTTTCTTGTGTCCTTATCTGGTTTTGAAATTAGGATGATGTTGGTTTCATAAAAAGAGTTTGAAAGCCTTCCCTCTTCTTAGATTTTTTGGAATAGTCTGTGAAGGATAGGCTTAGATCATCTTTAAATGCTTTGTAAAATTCTCCTGTAAAACCATCTGATCAAGTTCTTTTGTGTGTTGGAAGTTTTTTTGATTACTGCTTCAATTTCATCTGCTGTTATTGGTCAGTTTAGTCTTTCTGCTTCTTTTTCATTTAGTTTTGGAAGATCATATTTTTCTAGAAAGTTACCCATTTCACCTAAGTTTTCAAATTTCTTAGTATATAGCTCTTAATAGTAATTTCTTATAATCCTTTGTATTTCAGTGGTATTTCCCCTTTCATTTCTGATTGTGTTTATTTGGGTCCTCTCTTTTTTACTTGATGAGTCTGCTTAAAGGCTCATTGATTTTGTTTATTGATCCTTAGAATTGTTTCTTTAGTCTCTATGTCATTTAATTCTGTCTGATCTTGGTTATTTCCTTCTTTCCTCTTGTTCTGGGCCGTTTTTTATTGTTTTCCTCCAGTTCTTGTAGGTGTAGGGTTATGTTTTTATTTGAAATGCTTCTATATTTTTTAGGTAGGCCTGTATTGCTGTGAACTTCCCTCTCAGGACTGCCTTCTCTGTGTCCCATAAGTTTTGGGTTGTTGGGAATTCATTTTCATTTGTTTCCAGAAACTTTTTGGTTTTGTCTCTAATCTCATTCTTGACTATTAATTGTTTAATAGCATGCTATTCAATCTCCATGAGTTTGAGTGTTTTTGATTTTTTTCCTTCAGATTGGTTTTTAGTTTCAGTCCCTTGAGGTCAGAGAAAATGTTTGATATGATTTCAATTTTCTTGAAGTTATTGAGGCTTGTTTTGTGTCATATCATGTGGTCTCTCTTTGAAAATTTTCCATGTGCATTGAAAAGAATGTGTATTTTGCTTCTTTGGAATGAAAGCTTATATATATATATATATATATATATATACACATCAGTTAAGTCCATTTCATCTAGGACATTGTTCAACGCCCCAATATTTTTGTTAATATTTTTGTTTGGAAGATCTATTCATTTTTGACAGTGGGGTGTTAAATTCCCCTACTATAATTGTGTTGCTGTCAATATCTTTCCTGAAGTTCTCCAAGATTTTATTTATGTATTTGGGTGCTCCTATGTTGGGTGCATATATATTTACAATCTTTGTGTCTTCTTGATGGATTCTTCCCTTGAGTATTATGAAGTGACCTTTTGGGTCTCTTTTATGGACCTTGTTTTGAAGCCTATTTTTTCTGATATGAGTATTTCTCCCCAAGTTTTTTTTTCTTGTCCATTTCCTTGGAAAATTTATTTCCAGCCCTTCACTTTCAGTCTGTGTAGGTCTTTTGTTCTGAAGTGGGTCTCTTGTAGGCAACACATGTGTGGGTCATGATTTCTTATCCATTCAGTTGTTCTATGTCTTTTGATTAGAGTATTTAGTCCATTTACATTTAAGGTTATTATTGACAGGTACTTATTCTTTGCCATTTTTTGTGCCTGTGTTCTTCTGTCTCTCATTCTTCCCCCACACCTGGTTTTCTTAAAGCAGACCCTTTAGCATCTCTTGCAGAGCTGGTTTGGGGGAGCTGTATTCTTTGAGGCTTCTTTTGTCCAGCAAACTCCTTATTTGGCCTTACATTTTAATTGAGAGCCTTGCTGGTTAGAGTAGTGTTGGTTGTAGGCATTTGCTTTTCATTACTTGGAATATTGCTTGCCATTCTCTTCTGGCTTGGAGTGTTTCCATTGAGAAGTAATGTACTATTTACAGTAGTACTGGAACAACAATAATATGCCAAGAAATATTTGATTTGGATAACCAGAATAGAAAGTACCAAATCAAGAGTAGTGTGTTATTGGTACGTGAGTGAAGTGAAAGAAGGAAAATTAAAATACAATAAAGAGAGAATAAGAAAAACCAGTCAAACAATACAATTAAACAGAAAAATAAAACAAAGAAAACTAAATATAAGGTACAGGAATAAAAATACTAACAGAAGTGTTAAAATAATGAAAAAATATAATAATACACATAAAGAATAAAATGTCAGCTCTGTGGGATAACAAAGTTTCATTTATCTCAGTTTCTCAGTTTGGGGGTTTAGCCTTGTGCTCCCCCTTTGGATCTGTCTCTGGACCTTTCATAGTCTTATTGTCTCATTTGGGGTAAGAAAATAAAGGAAACAAAAAGAGAGAGGAAAGAAAAAAAACAAATAAACCTCCTGCTGACGTTAAACTCATTAAACAAGTACTGCTGATTTTCCTGGATGCCACAGGAAGAGGGGCACTGGGCTTTGCTTTTTCTCCCTTCCTGTGGTCTTGCAAGGTTAGAGACCAAGTGTGGGCTGCAATATTCACAGTTGCCCAGCCTCCAGCCTGGGTCCTATGTGAGCTGCCAGGCTCAAATCAGCCACTCAGTCCCTGGGCATGCAGTGCAAGACAAGCTCTGGCACGTGGTACAAATCAGCCACTCAGTCTCTGGGCATGCAAGGTGAGTCGAGCTTAGGCGCATAGCTCAAAGCACCCTTGAGACAAGGAAGCCACTGCTCAGGAGTCCCTTATAAAGTAGCTTCCTGCTGTTCTTAACAAGCACACGGATTTTCACACAGCCCAACTTTCTAACTGGTCTGGAGACTATACGAGTCAGGGTCCAACATAGCTCAATTCTTCTCCATTCTCTGGGTGTCAGGCTGCACTCCAATTTCTCTGGTAATATCCTAGCTGTTATCAATAGTCCCAATGGATGTATACTACTTCTGTGTATCTCCCACTTCATCTCTATTCCCCCTAGTCACCTCCAGTATCCAGGTCCCTCCTGGTGCCAGGCTGCCTTTCCTGTTCTGTGAGGGGAGGGAGATGTTGATCTAACCCTCCTCCCATATCCTGCAGCAGATGGGTGGCCACAGCAGCCTAAGTCCCTGCACAGATCCCAGGGATCTTACCATCCCCACACAATCTCCTCACCATCTGTTTTCTAATGTCCTCTGCAATTTTTTGCCTCCAAGCTTCATATAGGCTGGGACTCCATTGGCTGTTCACTCTGTTCCTCAGAACATTGGCTAGGTGTTCTAGCTGGGCACAGGGAGAACTGGGCTCCGCTCTCACTTATCTTGCCACCATCTTTCAGTAATCTGGTTCTTAAGTTTTTGAATTGCAAACTTGCAAACTTCTTTCAGGATCAGTCTTTGGGGTAGATGCTCTCAAAACTTTCAGTTCTAACAATTATTATGCTATTGCTAGACACTGGTCAAATTACTTCTCACAGTTTTTCTTATATACTTTTCACAATCAACAGTAATATCATTATTATTTTATTACCTCTATTTTTGGAGAAAAGAAAACTGAGTTTCAGGGGCAGCCAGCTATCTCAGGGTAGAGCTGGACCCAGAAGCTTGAACACGCGGTGGTCTTCTGTGTGCAAGGCAATATGCTAGCCTATTGGTGGAGAGGAGAATAAGCTCAAACCCCCCAAAATTGTGCCAAACTACATATTAAGTTACAAAGAAAAGAACACGCTGTAAATACTCCATTATCTATTTTAGTAATTTCAATAAAAATTAGACTGGTAGATAACATTAAGACTTGGTTTTGGTTTTAGCTTTTTTATATATATCTTCAGTTATTGCCACCATCTGGCAGCCGGGTTACTCAAGGCTTGCTGGATAATTCACATAGAATTTTCAGGGAAGTTTTTTTTTCTAAAATGATAACACAGTTGATAAATTTTTATGACTACACAAGTAACAAAAAGTGAATGGAACAAATCCAATAAAATAGTCATCTTTTCTCATATTTTTTCTGCAGTGATTTACCTGGATTGCATTTATGGAATCATATATTTGAGAGAAATTTAAAATCAAAATAGTAATACATTTCCTGGGTAATCCCATCAAATGAGATGAACAGGGCCATAGAAGGTGCATTCTTACCCTTCTAGTAAACCAAAATATTTGTTTGACTTTTCACTTTATTTTATGTTTCTCTTTGGAAAGTTACTAAACTAGCCCTGGCTGGTGTGGCTCAGTGGATTGAGTGCCAGCTTGCAAAGCAAAGGGTAACCAGTTCAATTCCCAGTCTGGGGCACATGTCTGGGTTGCAGGCTAGGTCCCCAGTAGGGGTTACATGAGAACCAACTACATATTGATGTTTCTCTCCCTGTCTTCCTCCCTTTCAATCTCTAAAAATAAATAAATAAAATTTAAGAAAAGTTACTAAAATTTGTGATAACTAAAGCATCTCCAGATGTCTGAAGTCTTCTATTTGCATGTGTTTCTACCAGGGACAGAGGCAGTGGACAAAGGGAGAGATGATAATGAAAGACTGTAGGGTGCAGAGTGAGGAGACCAAGGCAGTTCCATTCTATTTTTGCTGCTGATAATTACCTAAGGAACCATTTTACTGTTGTTTTATTTGTTTATTTAATTTTTAACTAGAGGTTTCAGTCTGATTTATCCTAAAGGTGATGGTGACCTAAGAATTATTAGAGTTGGGTGGATTCCTAGGAAACCTGAGATCTGAAAATAGGCCTTACTAAATTACAGGGTTGGCCTCCTCACCTGCTGTTATAACCTTTCCTATCTCCCTTGGCTCATTTGCTTCCTGACACCCTGCTCTGTAAATTCCCAACTAATTATAAGCAGAATCCTGGGCAATCATCAAATTTGAAGCTAAGATATGCAAAGCTACAATATAATGAGAAACAGATAGCCAAATGAGTGAAATTAGCAAAATTGATTAAAATCTGCAAAGTGGGTTTTTAACAAATGGTTCCCTATAACCCTGACTTCTTGGTTTGGATTCGCTGGTGGGGAAATAGTTCTGCCTGGCTTTAGACCAGCCATTTTCAATCTTTTCATCTCATGGCACACATAAACTAATTACTAAAATTCTGTAACACACCAAAAGATATATTTTTCCCAACCTGACAAAAATAGGTATACTTTTGATTCGTTCACACCACACAGATATTGTTGTGTTGTCTGTTGTCATTCTTTTATTTAACAATCTAAGGAAAGAGAGTTTGGTGCCCCTGACTAAATAGTCAGGTGTTGTATGCTTTAAAAATCCTTCTGGCACACCAGTTGAAAATTGCTGGTTTAGACAACTAAGAGATTAGTTGGTGGGGAGGCATTAAAGTAGAGAATACTGAAGCATGATTTTTCATGTTATTCCTTAGAACTAGAGGAGAGGTTGGGTTATTTCTTTCACAAAATGCATTTACAGGCTTGAGTCCCATCTCTGCAACCACAGCACATGTCATAGTTATGGGGTGAGGGTAGAGAGTAAGGATGAGAAAGAAAGAAGACTGATTAATTTTCCCTAATTCCAGTAGGACAGAGACCCCAACAATAAAGAGAAGGGTCTTGACAGTGAGACAAGCTGTACTCCCTTATGATGGATGGGAATGTTTTTCACTTAATTTTCTGAGCTTCTCTTAAAGTTAAATTTTTTTTCTTCAGAATAAAATCTTTTTTTTTTTACTTTTGCACTGTGCCAATCATTGCTATTGCTAGCCTGTGGCAGCAACCTAAAGAACAAAGAGGTCCACTCTGTGCCTGTACCAGTCAAACATGGTGAACAAAATAATCAACTCTGCATCTGTGTGAAGAAATCCAGTGTTATATAAGCCAGACTCAGCAGCAGTTTGGGGAGTCATATTTTCTTGTAGTGTGTGCTCCCTTGATTTATTAATCAAGCTCTCTCCTTCTCTCTTTCTCCTCTATCATATTTTCAGTAAACCTCCTTTTAAATCTGTTTGGCTCCCTCTCTTGATTTCTGTTTTGAGGGACGGGGAAAGAACTTCTTTGCCCGTGACAACAGAACCTTTCCAAAAGAAAAAAGAAAGGAAAAAAAATAGAACTATTTTATAATGCATACTTCACCTGATAAATCTCTTAGCTGATATGAGCCTTCAGTCAAAGCAGTTGCCTTTTCCACCACACTTCCAGATATTTTTAGTCATGCCATTGTAACATAATAGTTGCATATATTTTTATGTAGAATCAAAGAACATTTAAAAATGAGTCTATCTTATTGCTGTGGGCACAAAAATGATTTAGAAACTATTCATGCCCTTAAAAGTTTCATAGTATAATTGATCATGTCAAACAATGATCATGTTCTGCATGGTGTAATCATTTGCTATAATTCAGTTTTGTAAATGGTAAAATATGAACACATATCTAACCTGATCTTGTCTAGCAGAAGAAAACTAGACATGTCAGCATGACTAACTAGAATATATAATAAGACTAATGTATTTAAAATGAGATCAATATCTATAAAACATAGAAATTAACTTCCCAGATGTACTCAAGTTCTTCATGGAGAAATGTTTGTCTACTAGCAGATCTATAAGTAAACCCAGATAAATATTTCTGAATAGGAGGCTTCACATTAGAAATATTAAATTGAAAAACACAAAATTAATCCATAAATTCAGTGGCATTCCAAGCAGAATTCTAGCAGGATATTAAGGGGATAGAGAGAAGGTTTGACAAACTCACTTTAAATTTTATGTAAAAGAACAAAATCTATGTTACTTTCTGCCAAATAGTAAGATACCTATAATATCCAACAATAAATAAAAAATGTGGTATTGGTTCATGTAAGCAAGCAGGCAGGGGCAACCTGGAAGCAGCATATTAACCAAACCATTATCCACAACTCCATTATCCCAAAGGCATGCTCAGAAACAACTTTTCAACCAAACAGTTTCACTTCCCTGCTCCCTTCCCCATTCCATTTCCTTTTCACCCTTCCAGGTGTGATTAAGTGGTTGATGCCCTCAGGGGAAGTGCAGAGAAATTCTCAGAGACCTGGAAAATCCTGAAGTCTCACTCTCTCACACCTGAGGGGGTCAGTCTGCCATGGGAAAATCTCAGCCTCATGTTGGGCACCAAAAACCTATTACAGAATGAACCCAGGGATTACGGGGTCTCGCTGGTACTGGATTCTTTGCCCACTGCCAGAGAATTGGAATTATGGCTCTCAATGCCATAGTTTGGTGAAAAGGAAAGGAACTATTTATTCAAAAGTTATACAGGTTTAGTGTAATGGGAGAATGTCACTGTTAAATGCTCAAAGTCTTTTAAAACACCCACAAACTCACACAGTCCTTCCTTCTCCCCTTTACCCAGTCAGGCCAGTCAGGACAGTCAGGGATACCATATCTTAGGAAAAAAATAGAAGTCCGTGGCTCAACTAGCTCCCAGTTCTTCCCAGTAATGTGTGCTCATCTGGCAGGTATCCCGAGGTTCCCAGCACCATCAGCTGTGTTGCCAGGATCTCCAGTTATTAATCCAAACCCATGTGGCACCTTCTCATAACCTGCCAACAAGAGTCCTTTGATCCATTTCCTTCCCACAATGTCTCTCCTACATTCTTCCGAATGGCTAAAAGAGAGCTCTGCATGGCTGCTACATCTTGCTTTCCTGCTTCCTAAGCCCTGTGGTTAAAGGAGCCCCAAAACCACGTGGTTAGACACTACATGGCTGCCATGCCTGGCTTTAAATCCCAGCACAACTCTTCCTCTGCAACCCCATTTCCAACTCTTCCCACCATCAGCTTCACCTGAAAGCACTCCTGCATTTTTCCAGCCTTTCTTGGCTACCATAGTTAGTCTGAGCAGGCATGGCCCTGTGACATGAAGCAAACCATCTGCAAGCTCTCACACAGGTGCTGTAACTAGGTGGAGCTGCCTCCCAGTTACATCATGGGTCAAAGTCACTCCCATATCCTTGGCTTAAAACATGGCCACAGCTCCTTAATATATCTATGAAGCTAGCCAGCTATTATAGATATGTAAAATAACTATTTTTACATCTCAGATATGAAGCTGGCCAACTGTTGATATGCAAATAACTTTCAATGACCCTGCTTCTTGTGTCCCATCCCCCAGTCCAGACTTGTGGGGGAGGGGATATCTTATATTTTCTGGACACCCTGAGCTCTGGACCCTGTTACAAATCCCTCATTGGGGAGGGCCTCAAGCTATACCCTGTTACTGTCATAGTGCATACATATACACCACTGGATCTATAATTAGGTTTCCAAATAGGCTGAACTTGGTAGAGTGCCATCAGTAGGCAGCTATATTTCTTTTTTACCTCTGCCTTCAGACACCTCTATTGTTATTTCCCATTCTGGTGTCTCGCCATATTACAATAGGGCAAGTATAGCAAACAAATGCCACTTTCTGGTCAGTCATCATTCAGAAATTAAGAAGTTGTATCTCCTATGGTGTATCTTAATTAAAATGTCTATTTCATATCTAATTATCCAGTTCAGGTTTTAAAAACTCTGGCTGGAGAACTCACATGATTCAGACAGAAGTTTACAGAGGTCTATAGACTGTGTGTCCAAGTGGGAAGTTCTTCTTCACAGCCTGGACATCTAGCCCCAGGGAATGGGCAAGTGAATGTGACGTAGGCAGGTGAGGCAACAGGAAAAAACAGAATGCACACATGGCACCATGGAACATACTTGAAAACAATAATCAGTGCAATGGTACAAAATAGATTTCATTTAGATTTCTACACAATACCACTTATCCACATTAATACATTCAGAAGAAAGAATACTACCTATTTGTCATAAATATACACACATTTAAGGCCATGATTGACCTAAGAAGGTACCTGAATAGGGGCTGAGTAGAAAATGGGCTTGGCTAAGGAATAACAAAGTAATAAAATAAGCCAAAGAGGGCTTTACACACCCTGGTGATGGTGGTGAGCCATGAGGGCTCTTCCTCACGAATATAAGGAACATGATAAATTGGAATATGTGAAAGCAGAGGCAGTGCCTGATCTGAGACATGGAAACAGAAGGTAAAAGTTAATACATGAAGAGGGGAGTGGCACTGGGATCAAGGAAATGGTGTACGTGTCACAGAAGGTGTCGCAAAATGCCAGGTGCAATGTGGTAATGTATAGAATGAGATGCCCAGGGAATGGGGGGAAGCAGGTTCAGAAGAGTGAAGTGTAAATGAGACTGCTTTCTCTATTGCGATCATGGAACAGAGAAAGCTGGCTGGTCTCATGTTGGGAGGGACACCTGTGTGCTAAGGTTTCTATTGCCGGGAGCAACAACCATGCCCAGACATGTGACTGCACAATGGCTGAAATGGGCTCTGGCCAGTTCTCAGTGCATGTCCCCTTCTGGCTACTTTTGATGAGATCAATGAGTGTCAAACCTGTGAATCCCAAAAACATCTGGGAAACTTTTTGAAAAATCCCAAAGCTTGGGACATAACCCCAGAGATTCTAATTCTGCCCTTGCAAGTAGCACCCGGCATAGGTATCTCCTGCAGCTGCACCAGGGCTCCAGCAGCGCTTTGGTCCCTTATGACAAGAATATGCATCTACTACACACATATTCACCATTTAAGAATGCAAATGGTGCCCTGGCTGGTGTAGCTCAGTGGGTAGAGCACAGGCTGTGAAACAAAGTGTCGCTAGTTAGATTGCCAGTCAGGGTACATGCCTGGGCTGTGGACCAGGTCCCCAGTAAGGGGTGCATGAGAGGCAACTACACACTGATGTTTCTCTCTCTTTCTCCTTCCCTTCCCCTCTTCCTAAAAATACACAAATAAAATCTTAAAAAAGAAGAATGAAAATGGTATTTTTAAATATCTAGTTTTTATGTTAATTATTTAGCCCTTACAAACTGTCTTTATATATTCTCAGGGACTTAAAATGAATATTCACAGTGGGACTGCCATGGACTAGAGAAGCATCCAAGATGGCCTGAGCTGATGATAGGCCTGTGGATAGCTGTGGTGTTCATAGCTAAATGGAAATTGAGTTCCAAACTTATTTGACTTTCAGCCACCCCTATGTCTTATTTTCCAGAATGATCATGGGGTTATTGTACTACAGAATACCCATGGGGGAATATTGGATCTTCTGAGGTTTACCAAGAACTGCTTGAAAAGCCACTTTCTTTTCTTACCTTATCTCCTTGCCCAATATTCTACCATCCAGACCATGTGCAGGCCTCTGAAGATGCTTGTTTTCTCTGCTCTTCTTCTGCTAATGCTGCCCATTCTTTACCTTCTAGTTCACCTGACCATGGCTATGCTCTCTCCTCTGAACCTGTGGTGCCACCCTGTCTGTAACAGACTGACTTGTGGTGCTTCTCTGAGCATTCCACAGCATCCTGTATCTTCTCCTTTTGTACTTACAAGACTGTTGTTCCCAGAATTACATTATATGCTGACACAATTATAAAATAAGACACCACTGATTTCAAAACTACTTTTAAAGAATAATGGGAAAGCCTACATATGAAAATTTATTAAAAACATAAAAAAGGGAGGGGAAGATGGTGGTGTGGTAGGAGGGAGCAGATTTCACTTCCTCCTACACACAGGAGAAAAACCTAGCCGGTCTATGGAGGGGCAGAGCAAATGACCAACAGTATCACAGCATATATGAAAATAGGAGATCAAAAATTGTAGTGGACATTGAAAAACCAGACAGTAAGGAGAGTGCTTCAGGATAATAAGAGCCTAGGGATCAGCTCAGGGACCAGGGAGTTTGGAGTCCCAGGCCTGGCGCTCCCGGGTCTGCCTCAGGGCACCTGGGAGAGAGCTGAGTCAATTGCTCCCTCCCCTGCCAAACAAGGATTGAGTAACACCAAGAAAGGCCTGGTTGCTTGAAGGCACAGAGAGGGGAGTGAGGACTGAGTGGCTGACACAGGGGCTGTGAGCACCCACACATAACCCTGGGAAGAGTGTGCATCTGAGCCCCTGCAACCAAGGGTGGCCTGGCAGCGCACCCCTGCCCACAACCTGGGAAGAGTGTTTTGTGGAAGACCCAAAGCCCACAGCTGTGAGCTGGGGAAGGCGCAGGTGCTCTACAGGATCACTGGAGCCCACAGCCATAAACTCAAGAGAATGTGCTTAGGAAGATCCAGATCCTGCACCCAAGGCCCTGCAGAGAGGCACCACACTGGCTCTGGGGAGAGTGCACGGCTAACCCTGGAGAGAGTATACTGAGGCTGACTGAGTGCTGAACAGGAAGGAAGAAAAGTGATATCAGTTGTCCCTCAGCCAGCTAAAGCCAGCAAGACCAGAAAAACCGGTTTGACCAATTTGAAACCAACAAGAGGGTTTTTTTGTTTGATTGTTTGCTTTTGTTTTTTTAAAGCAACTTCTTATTTTTTAATTCTTATTATTTTTATACCTCTCAATTCATTTTCTTCTCTTTCATTCTTTCTACTGTTATTCCTTCTTCCTTTCTTTCCAATTTTATCTCTTCTTCCGTCCATCTTCTGCTTTTTTCTTCTTTTTTTGAACCTGCAAGTTATTGCATATTTGTATTATCATTTTTTCATAATTCCTACTTTTTTTATTTTAATAGTATTGTGGTATTCCTCTTCTTTCTGTATAGTCTTCTTTGCTTGGCTGGCTATACTGTATCATTTGATAGGTTTCCCCTGTTATCTCATTCGTAGTGTATTGTTAATTTACTGTCCTTCACTTCATTTGTCTTCCATTAATACACTACTCAAGGTTCTTTACTCCCTACTCTTGTTATCTAGATCTCATGGATTCTGTCATATGATTGTTGCTCTAATATAACTGAAAATAATAGCTATTCCATACAATTGTAAGTACTGCACAACACACCTTCCAGATCTTAGCCCACTTCACAGTTTCCTGAACTCTATTACTGTAGTCGTTAACTCTCTTCTCTCATACACTACACCTGTTTACTATTATTTACTCTAACCTTACCTCAGAATATGAACTCCCACAACCTCACTGCTTTCTAGATCCAACTCACAATCCTTCCCTCCCCAACAAGAGTCTTATCTTCTGTCCATCCTTTCTAAAAATGGCTTGTTGGGTGGAAGATCATGGCTAACTCTATACATAGCAAAAGGATCTCCTATCTCTTCTCCACTGGCTGCTAATGTAAATATCATAGAATACTCCATTGCTGTCTTAAACCATTTTGCCTTACTCCTCCAACGGTTCACAAAAAAGAGTAGGGGGAAGCTGTGAACACCAGGCCACCTGAAAGAGACCGTACCACTGAATCTCACAGGTATTCTACCACAGAAGTTCACACCATAAACCCAGGGAGCCAGAACAGATCAATTTAAGAAGCAGAAGCTAAGAAGAGTCTCACAAACAATGAGAAGACAAAAAAACAATCCCCAAATGAAGGGAAAGGAGGAAGCCTCAGAAAGTATGCTAAATGAAATAGAGGCAACTCAACTATCAGATACTGAGTTCAAAGCAATGATTATCAGGAAGCTCAACAAGTTCACAACAAACTACTGGAAACTACAGGGAAACTACAATGAACTCACTGCAAACTATATCAACATGAAAAAAGGAATAGGAACTATCAACAACGGCCAAGAGGAAATGAAGAATACAATTTCTGAACTGAAGAACACAGTAGAAGGAATCAAAAGCAGGATTGATGAAGCAGAAGATCGTATCAGTGAATTGGAGGACAAGGTAGGAAAAAAACACCCAGAAAGAGCAAAAAAAGGAAAAGAGGCTCAGAAAGAATGAAGACAGATTAAGAGAAATGTAAGAAACTATGAAACATAATAATATCTGTATAATAGGGATATCAGAAAGAGAAGAAGAGAAACGGATATAAAACCTATTTGAAAAAGTAATGATGGTAAACTTCCCTAATTTGATGAGAGAAAGTCACACAAATCCAAGAAACACAAAGAGTCCCAATCAAGAGGAACCAAAAGAGGCCCACCTCAAGACACATCATAATTAAAATGGCAGAATTTCAAGACAAAGAGGGAATCATAAAGGCAGCAAAGGAGAAACACAAAGTAACATACAAGGGAGGCCCAATAAGGCTAGCAGCTGACTTCTCAATGGAAATGCTCCAAGCCAGAAGAGAATGGAAAGGAATATTCCAAGTAATGAGAACCAGAGGTCTGCAGCAAAGGCTACTTTACACAGCAGGGCTCTCAATCAAGACAGAAGGCCAAATAAGAAGATTCCCAGACAAAAAATAAAGTCTAAAAGAATACACCACCACCAAAAATGCTCTGCAAGAGATGCTAAAGGGACTACTTTAAGGAAGGGAAGGAAAAGAAAGAGAGAGAGTGGAACACAGGTACATAAATGGAAATGAATATGTACCTATCAGTAATAACCTTAAATGTCAATGAATTAAATGCTCCAATCCAAGGACATAGAATAGCTTAATGGATAAGAAAGCATGACTCATACATATGCAGCCTACAAGAGGCCCATCTCAGAACAAAACACCTACACAGACTGAAAGTGAAGGGCTAGAAATGAATTTTCCAAGGAAATGGACAAGAAAACAAAACTGGCGTAGCAAAACTCAAATGAGACAAAATAGACTTACAAAAAAAGGCCATAAAGAGAGACCCAGAAGGTCACTTCATAATACTCAAGGGAAGAATTCACCAAGAAGACATAAACATTGTAAATATATATGCACCCAACATAAGAGCACCCAAATACATAAAGAAAATCTTAGAAGACTTCAAGATATTGATAGTAATACAACTATAGTGGGAGATTTTAACACCCCACTGTCAAAAATAGACTTTTCCAAACAAAATATCAGCAAAGATATTGTGGCATTGAACAATGCCCTAGAGGAAATGGACTAAACTGATATATATATAGAACCCTCCATCCCAAAGAAGGTTAAATACACATTGTTTTCAAATGCACATGGAACATTTTCAAAGATAGACTACATGATAGGACATAAAACAAGCCTCAACAAATTCAAGAATACTGAAATCATACAAAGCAGTTCTTCAGATGACAAAGGGCTGAAACTAGAAACCAACCGCAAGGGGGAAAAAACTCAAACACTAAAAATCATGCAGATTAAATAGCATGCTATTAAACAATGAATGGGTCAAGAAGGAAATTTAGGGAAGAAATCAAAAAGTCCCTGGAAACAAATGAAAATCAACTCACAACAACGCAAAACTTATGGGACACAGCAAAGATGGTGCTGAGAGGGAAGTTCATAGCAATACAGGCTAACCTAAAAAATATAGAAACATTTCAAACAAACAACCTAACCCTATATCTATAAGAACTTGAGGAACAACAGCAAAGGCAGCCTAGGGCAAGTAGAATGAAGGAAATAAGCAAGATCAGAGCAGAATTAAATGACACAGAGACTAAAAGCACAATTCTAAGGATTGATGAATCCAGGAGCAGGTTCTTTGAAAAGATAAACAAAAGAGACAAGCTCTTAAGCAGGCTTATCAAGAAAAAAAGAGGGAAGACCCAAATAAACACAATCACAAATGAAAGAGGAGAGATTACAACTCAGAAATACAAAGGATGCAAGAAATTACTATGAAGAACTGTGTGCCAAGAAATTTGAAAACCAGCCCTGGCTGGCATAGCTCAGTGGATTGAGCACGGACTGAGAACCAAAGTGTTGCAGGTTCGATTCCTAGTCAGGGCACATGCTTGAGTTGCAGGCCATGGCCCCCAGCAACCACACATTGATGTTTGTCTCTCTCTCTCTCTTTCTCCCTCCCTTACCTCTCTAAAAATAAATAAATAAAATCTTTAAAAAAAGAAATTTGAAAACCTAGGTGAAATGGGCAATTTCTAGAAAAGTATAATCTTCCAAAACTGAATAAAGAAAAAGCAGAAAGCCTGAACAGGTCAAAGCAGCAAATTAAATTGAAGCAGTAATCAAAAAACTCCCAACACACAAAAGTCCAGGTCCGGACAGTTTCACAGAAGAATTCTACAAAGCATTTAAGGAACAGCTAACCCCTATCTTTCACAGACCATTAAAAAAAATGCAAAATGAAGGAAGACTCCCAAACTCTTTTTATGAGGCCAACATCATCCTAATCCCAAAACCAGATAAAGACACAACAAAGAAGGAAAACTTCAGGCCAACATTGCTGATGATCATAGACACTAAAATCCTCCACAAAATATTGCAAAACAGCATCCAACAATACATTAAACACATCATACACCATGACCAAGTGGGATTCATCCCAGGGATGTAAGGATGGTACAATTCACAAATCAGTAAATGTAGTACGTCACATAAGCAAAAGCAAAGACAAAAAACACATGATCATATCAGTAGATGCAGAAAAAGCATTTGATAAGGTACAGCACCCATTTATGATAAAAACACTCAGCAAAGTGGGAATACAGGGAGCATTCCTCAACATAATAAAGGCCATATATGAGAGACTTACAGCCAACATCACACTCAGCAGGCAAAAATTAAAATCTTTTCCACTAAGATCAGGAAAAAGACAAGGTTGTCCACTTTCACCACTTAAATATAGTATTGGAAGTTTTAGCCACAGTGAACAGAGAAGAAAAGGAAATAAAAGGCATCCAAATCAGAAAGGAGGAAACAAAACTCACTCTTTGCAAATGACATGATAGTGTATATAGAAAATTCTATAAGCTCCACCAAAAAATTGCTTGTCCTAATAAATGAATTTGGTGAAACAGCAGGATATAAAGTCAATATCCAGAAATCAAAGGCATTTCTGTACACCAACAATGAAACAGCAGAAGCAGAAATCAAGAAAAAATCCCATTTGATACAGCAAAAAGAAAAATAAAATACCTGGGAATAAACCTAACCAAAGAGGTAAAAGACCTGTATGCAGAAAACTACACAACACTGAAGGAAGAAATCAAGGAAGACACAAACAAATGGAAACATATACCGTGTTCATGGATTGGAAGAATCAACATCATCAAAATGTCCATACTACCCAAAGGAATTTACACATTCAATGCAATACCTATTAAAGTACCAATGGATTATTTCGCAGGCATAGAACAAACACTTCAAAAATTTATATGGAACCATAAACGACCTCGAATGGCTACTGCAATTTTGTGAAAGAAGAGCAAAGTTGGAGGGATCACAATATCTGATACCAAACTCTATTAGAAGGCCCCTGTTATTAAAACAGCCTGCTACTGGCACAAAAACAGGCACATGGAACAATGGAACAGAACAGAAAGCCCAGAAATAAACCCAAGTTTCTATGGTCAATTAATATTTCACAAAAGGGGCAGCAACATAAAAGGAGCAAAAATAGCCTCTTCAACAAATGTTGTTGGGACAACTGGACAGCTATGTGCAAAAAAATGAAACTTGAGCACCAACTTACACCATATACACAAAAAAATTCAAGGTGGATAGAAGATTTAAATATAAACTGTGACACCATTAAAGTCTTAGAGGAGAACATAGGCAGGAAAATCTGAGATATTTCATGCAGCAACATCTTTACTGATATGTCCCCTAGAGCAAGGGACATAAAGGAAAGAATAAATAAATGGGATCTCATCAAAAGAAAAAGCTTCTGCATGGCTAAAGAAAACGGTATTAAAATAAAAAGAGAGCCAACTGTATGGGAAAACATATTTGCCAATGATACCTCAGACAAGGGTTTAATCTCCAGCATATAGAAAGAACTTACATTACTCCACTGTAACAAGATAAGCAACCCAATTGAAAAATGGACAAAGGGCTTGAACAGACACTTCTTCAAGGAGGACATAGAGAGGATCCAGAGACACATGAAAAGATGCTAAATAGTGCTGCCTAGCAGAGATATGCAAATTAAAACCACAATGAGATACCACTTCACACAGGTCAGAATGTCCATCATACACAAATCAGCAAGCAACAAGTGTTGGAGACATTGTGGAGAAAAGGGGACCCTAGTGCACTGTTGGTGGGGTTTCAGACTGCTACAGCCACTATGCACAACAGTATGGATATTCCTCAGAAAACTAACAATGGACCTGCCTTTTGACTCAACAATTCCACTGCTGGGATTATATACTAGGAACCCTGAAACACCAATCCAAAAGATCCTATACACCCTAATGTTCATAGTAGAACAATTTACAATAACCAAGTGCTGGAAGCAACCTAAGGGCTCATCAGTAAATGAATGGATCAAATAACTATGGTACATTTAAGCAATGAAATTCTATGCAGCAGAAAGAAAGAAAGAACTCCTACCCTTTGTGACAGCATGGATAGAGCTGGATAGCATTGTGCTAAGTGAAATAAGCCATGCAGTGATAAACAAATACCATATGATCTCACCTTTAACAGAAACTTAAACAACAAAGCAGACAAACAAGCAAAATATAGCCAAAGACACTGAAATAGAGGACAGGCTGACAGTGACCAGAAGGACGGGGGAGGGAATTTCAGGGGAGTTTCAGGGGTGAGTGGGAAAGGCTTACAGGAGTAAATATAAAGGACACATGGACAAAAACTGGGGAGGGTGGAAATCGGAGGGAGGTGGGGAGGGATGGATGGGTGGGCTGGGATGGGCATAAAGGACAGAAAACTGTACCTGAGCAATAGTTAAAATAAAATAAAAAAAAAAACGTAAAGAGATAATTAACAAAGAATAGAACTAATCTGAACAATTTAATAACTGATGAGGTCTGATTACACTGTTATAGGAACTGCCATTGTAGTTCTATAGAAAGCAGCCAGGAATATTAAGAAAAACATTGGCCCAGGAACCAGTGATCTGGGTTGTAGTTCACTTTCTCTAACCAGCTGAGCAACCTTGGATAAGTCATTGACTTCTGTGAGTCATAAATAATCTCTAATACCTTTCCCTCTTTTCCAAGCCAATGACTCCTCAGCATCCTAAGTCCAAAGCTCCTTTGTGGTTTCATGGATCAGTCTAAAAAATTGAGGAAACTGATAAAAGCATAACAACTTTATCTTTTGTAAAGATAAAACATGTTATTAAAAATAACTTAGGAAGAAGAGAAGATGGCAGAGGAATGAAAGGAAGTCATACCAACCCCCTCCAAGGGCCAATCTGGAATTACAACTCAATGATGGAGACAAACTACTGGGAAACCACCTAGAACAAACTACTGAGCAGTAGCCAGAGAAAAGTGTATAACTTCAAACAGACAGAAAAACCAGCTTTGGCACAACCTGTCTGGTGAGGATTGTGGAAGAGACTCAAGAAGGCCAGCTGGGTGTCCACAGGTGGCAATGCCTGTGGTGTAATTAAGCAGCTGGTTGGATCTCTTGGAGAAGATTGAGGTATAAATACTAAGATAGGATTCCCACCCTAGGGCCCCAGAGCCCAAAAAGTACACAGATAACAACCAGTGGTGAAAAGCAACAGAGTGTCTCTCTGCCAGAGACAGATGGCTGGATATGCAAGGGCCTTTTAAAGGGTCAACACACATTCATACTCTGGTTTCTCTTCAGATCATATAAACCTTTTGCCTTTTATTAAAGGATCAACATGCATATTTTCATTTGCAGCCAGTTACCCTGGGCTCTGGCAAAGGCAGGGGCAGATTGGGCTGGATATGTCTGAGGAGATGGGGGATGGAAGCTTTGGAGAGAGAACTGAGAGAGTAGCCCCCAGGATCCCATTGCTGAGTTATCCTCCAGATGGCAGCAGCCTTTGTACTTATGCAGACTACTCCCCTCCAAGAAGCAGTACCCTGAGGGGGAAAAATAACCCTGACCCTAGAGGGTCTCTGCCCTGGCCCTCTGGCACTTAAGCCTGACTGCTGAGTCCTAGTGACCAGATGAACAACTGAAGGAGATAGCCAGAGTCAGTAGATCACTGGCGAAGGTTGGCGGGGGGAGCGTGAGCAGAGTGGACTAGAGAGATTTGAGGAGAGACTGGGGACAGAGGCTTTGGGGAGAGAACTGAGAGAGTAGTCACCAGGTTTGGTGCTAAGCCAACCCCTAAACATAGCAACCATCCTGCTCAGCCAGACCACTCCCCTCCAAGGAGCAGCAGCCTGAGGGGAAACAATAGGCCCCACCCCAGGAGGGACTCAGTCTCACCCTATGGTGCTTACACCTAGGGGTGAGTGCAGACTGACCAGATTAACAATTGAAGGAGACAGCCAGGGACAGCAAATTACTGGAAGTATCAAACAGGCTGCCTAAGGTTATATGAGGTCAACATCTGACATCACCAGAGACAGATCCACAAAGAAAAAAAAACAGTGGTAAATACAAGAGGCTACCCAGATGAATACCACTGTGGTCTTCTTCATGATTTGTGATATTTTCTTCCTGCATAGCTTTATAACATTCACTTCTTATCCACTGAGGTTTTATATGTAAAGGCATTAGAGTTTATACTATAGTATATTTCAATTCACATATTTTCCCTCTCCCTTCTCTTACCCCATTTTACCCTCCTTTTTCCTCACAATATTTTCATTTCAAATGTAGTTTTATCTCTAGTTACAACTTGTTTCCATTCCACACTCTTTAGTATCTCTCTGCTGTCCAGAAACTCAAACAAATTTTCTTGTCAGGGTCATTTCACATCCTTTTGCCTAGCTCTTAAAACACCTGTGTTCTCTCTACACCTTTAACAAACTTTGCTAGTTTGTTGTGTGTAGGGTAGTGATTGTAGCATTGTATTTCAAGGTTATCTCTAGAGCTTCACTAATTTTATATTTCAAATAACAAACTTTACTGGACCCCTCTCCTGTTCTTTTCTTCTTTTGCCTCAAATTTTCACTATGCCATCTTAGCCTATTTTTTTCTTTTTTGGTCTTTCTTCTATTTCTCTTTCTTCCTGCCTTTTTATTTTTCTTTATTCTCCTTCTTTATCTTTTCCTTTATATCCAAAATTTTAATTTTTCCCTCAGTCTACTTGTTGTTCCTCACTCTTAGTATTCCCTCCCCTTCTATCATTACAAAATCACTACCCACTCTCTAAATATCTCATAGATTTTTCTTTGTTTCTTTTTCCTTCTTATTCCCATACCACCTATATTAATTTTGTTCATTTGTTGTTGGTAGTACTCCAGTGGACCTTTCTCTCCATTTTGGCTCCTATATTTTTATTAATTGTTTACTATTTTTCCTTCTTTTTTCTTTATCCCCCCATTTTATTTTATACTTTCTTAATTTCTGTTTAAACCTAATATTATACACTCCTCTTCACATACTCCATTCCCTTTCCTTATTCATGAGGTAAATTTTACCTTCTCCTTCCATTGCTCCAGCTCCCAAGTCTTGTTAGTGATCCTCCCTCTACCCTCTCAGAATCATTTCTCATTCAATCGGTTATCTCATATTCACTCTCTTTTATTATAATAGTCTTACTCTCCTTACACCCTTGTTAATACTGGTTCATTTGCTATTGATGGGTGGTGGTGGGGGAGTTATATTTGCAGGTGTGAATTTGTTTCTTGGGCTCTATGGTTTTGTTCAGGCAGCACCTGCAGAACAGCACACAAGATGTGGATGAAATGACCATCAGTCAATTGAGGCAGGGGAGGACCCACAAAAGAACAACCCAACAATCAAAACCCAACTACATCCAGAAAACCAGCATAAAATGCATAAAGAACATCCCAAGAACATCCAGTTCAGGTGATCAAGGAGACTGCACCACAGAATCTCACAGGCTTCCCACCATAGAAATTCACACCAAAAACTCAGAAAGTCAAAACAGATCACTTTAAGTAACAGAAGCAAACAAGATGTGTCTCACAAACAATGGGAAGACAAAGAAACAACCCCCAGTCTAAAGGAAAGGACTAATCTCAGAAATAATACTAAATGCAATAGACACAAGTCAAGTATCAGATATTGAGTTCAAAACAATGGTTATAAGGAAGCTCAATGAACTCAGTGTGAACTACTAAAAACTACTGGGAAATTATGAGGAACTTAGTACAAACTACATCAGCATAAAAAAGGGACACAGAAACAATCAACAAGGGCCAAGAAGAAATGAAGAATACAATTTCTCAATTAAAGAATTCAGTAGAAGGAATCAAAGCACTCTCCATGAAGCACAGGATTGAATCAGTGAGCTGGAGGACGAAGTAGAGAAAACCTCCCCTCAAAAGCCAAAGAAAAAGCAAAAAGACTGAAAAAGAATAAAGAAGGGTTAAGAGAAATGCAGGACAACATGAAATGGAATCATGTCTGCATAATAGGGATACCAGAAGGAGAAGAGGAGCAAGGCATAGAAAAACTGTTTGAAAAAGTAATGATGGCAAACGTCCCTAATATGATAAAAGAAAAAGTCACACAAACCCAGGAAACACGGAGAGTCCCAATCAAAGGGAACCAAAAGAACTCCATTTCCAGACACATCACAAGTAAAATGGCAAAATTTAAAGACAAAGAGAGAATATTAAAGGCAGAAAGGGAGAAACAGGAAGTAACATACAAGAGAACCCCGATAAGGCTAGCAGCTGACTTCTCAACAGAAACAGTAAGACCCACAAAGGAATGGAAAGGAATATTTCAAGTAATGAAAAACAAAGGCCTGCAACCCAAACTACACTAACCAGCAATACTCTCAATTAAAATGAAAGTCCACATAAGGAGCTTCCTGGACAAAAGGAGTGTAAAAGAATACACCTCCACCAAACCAGCACCACAAGATGTGCTAAACGGACTGCTTCAAGAAGAAGAAAAAAAGAGTCAGGTAGGAAGAAAGGTACAAAAGGAGTAAAATGGCAATGAATAAGTACCTATCAATAATAACCTTAAATGTAAATGAATTAGATGCTCCAATAAAAAATACATAGTGTAGCTGAATGGATATGAAAACAAGGTCCACATATATGCTGCCCACAAGAGACCCACCTGAGAACAAAGACCTACACAGAGTGAAACTGAAGGGCTGGCAAAAAACATTCCATGCAAATAGAGAGTTAGAGAGGTAAAAAAGCCAGGATAACAACACTTACATCTGACAAAATAAACTTCAAAACAAAGGCCATAAAAAGAGACCCAGAATGTCACATCATAATACTCAAGGGAAGAATCCATCAAGAAGACACAGACATTATAAACATATATGTACCCAATATAGGAGCACCCAAATAGATAAGGAAAATTTTGGAGGACTTCAAGAAAGATATAGACAGCAAAACACTTTCACTAGGGGATTTTAACAGCCCACTGTCAAAACTGAGCAGACCTTTCAATCAAAATATCAACAAGGATATTGAGGCATTGAACAATGCCCTAGATCAAATGGACTTAAGTGATATATATATAATCTTTCATCCCAAAGAAGCAAAATACATATTCTTTTCAAATGTACATGGAACATTTTCAAAGATAGATCACATGAGAGGACACAAAACAAACCTCAAAAATTCAAGAAAATGGAAATCATAGAAAACATCTCAGACAAGAAGAGCCTGAAACTGAAACCAACCTCAAGGAAAAAAATAAAAAACACACAAATTCAAGGAGATTGAATAACATGCTACTAAACAATGAATGGTTTAAGAATGAGATCAAGGGGACCGGCACCAACATGGTGGCGCCCATCGGTGTCCACCTGCTCATCCGCAGAGCAAGGGAAACAAAAGAAAAAATAAACAAATGGGACTACATCAAACTAAAAAGATTTTGCACAGCAAAAGAAGCCATTAACAAAACTCAAAGACAACATACTGAATGGGAGAACATATTCACCAGTGACACATTCCATAAGGAGTTAATATACAAAACTTATAAAGAACTCATTCAACTTACACAAATAAAAAATCCAATTAAAAATGGGAAGAAGACCTGAAGAGACACCTCTTTGAAGAGGACATACAGATAGCCAGACAATAGATATATGAAAAGACTCTCAAGTGATTCATCATCAGAGAAATGTAAATTAAAACCATAATGAGATATCACCTCACACCTGTCAGAATGGCTATCATCAATAAACCAAGAAACAAGTGTTGATGAGGATGTGGAGGGAAGGGAACTCTTGTGCACTGTTGGTGGGAATACAGATTGGTGCAGCCACTATGGAAAACAGTATGGAGGTCCCTCAAAAACTTAAAAATGAAGCTTCCTTATGTGATCCAGTGATTCCACTTCTGGGTATATATCCAAAGAAACTCAGAACACTAATTTGGAAGACTGTGTCCTGTGTTCATGCAGCATTATTTCATGTACCACTAATGCCAAGATATGGAAGCACCCCAAGTGTCCATCAATATACAATTGGATAAAAAACAATGATGTGTATATGCAATGGAATATTACTTCACCATAAAAAATAATGAAATCTTACTATTTGCAACAACATGGATGAACATAGAGGGTGTTATGCTAAGTGAAATAAATCAGTCAGAGAAAGACAAATACCACATATAATTTCACTTATATGCAGAATCTAAAGAGCAAAATAAATGAACAAAATAAGAACAGACTTACAGTAACAACAGAGAACAAACCAGTGGTTGCCAGAGGAGAAGGGGGTTGGGTGTTTGGTGAAAAAGGTGAAGGGATTGAGAAGCACTGTATTTTACCTTTTATAATACACACGTTTTTGCTCAATTTTTTTAGGGAAAAATAAAGATTCACATTATACATAGGTAGTAACAGTTCTGTATCTGTATAAATGTTTTTAATTCTTTTATTTATGCTTATACATTAAAAGTGTCACTCTAGAATGCAATAACAATATCTGTATGCAAAATAATACCCTGGAAAATGAAATTTGGTTTTGTTTCTAAATATAAATAAATAAATAATTGAATTAAAAAATTAAAACAAAAGATTTCTTTCCTGAAAGTTTGAGACAAAAACATGGTGTGCATTATACAGGGTGAAAATACTGTACATATTGGTAGTTTCAGAATACTTGGGGGATGTAAAGTACAGTCCAGGGAATATAGTCAACAATATTCTAATAACTATGTACAATATCAAGTGGGTACTGGAAATATTGAGGAGATCACTTTGTAAAATATATGATTGTCTAACCACTGAGCTGTACACCTGAAACTAATACAAAATAATATTGAATGTAAATTGTAATTGAAAAACAAAATTTGTCTAAAAGATATATTTAATCAAATCATGGCCATAAAGTCCCTGAAGTCAGATGTGTCCCTAAAGCCACATATGCTTTTAGGTTTATCCTCTGTTTAAAACAGCTTTCTATAACACAGGTAGCTCTTGTATCCCATTAAAATCATGGAATTTCACAGTAGGGTACAGGACATGTTGACCCTTAATGACAAATACAATACAATCATCAAGAAAAAAAAAATAATGTTAACCTGTATTTGTTGACATGGGATGATGCCAACAACATATATTATTTGGAAAAACCAAATTATAGACTGGTTTAATATACAACCTCATTTTGTAAAATGAAATACTGATCTCTCCATGTATATGTTTAAGTGTGTAGTATATGTACACAGAGAGAGAGAGAGAAGGACTTTTACCTAAATATTTAGTTTTTATGAAATGGTCCCTTTTCCCAAGCATTGGAAATCTTTGAAAAAATAGTGGTTGGTACATATCTTAGGGAATTTGGCAAAGATGGGAGGAGAATAACATGTATGCAGAGCTTAATTTGAACATCTTATGTTACACTTAAAACAGCTTTTTCTTGTAGAGACTGGATTTTCTTTTAAAGCTTTTGTGTATGGAGAATTTTAAACATACACACAAGTAGACAGAACAACACAATAAACTCCTGCATGCCCAATGCTCAGTTACAATAATCACCAATTTATAGCCACTTTCATTTCATCTTTACCCCTAGCTACTTCCCCTCCCCCAACTGGATATTATGAAGCACGTCGCATGTAATATCATCTGTAGATTTTTTCATTATGTATCTCTAAAAGACAGGGAGCTTTTATTTTCATCATATCTTGTGCTTATCAATTATATAATTTACATGTGTTTCTTATAGTTTTCACTCTCTCTTGAGATTTCCCATCTGTTTACTCATTATGTCCATCTTTTTCTTAAGTACTTGAAATACTTATTTATACTAGCTGTTTTAAAGTCCTTATCTGTTAATTCTGTCATCTGGGTGATCTCAGGGTCTATTTTTGTTTTATTGACTGCACCTTTCTCCCCCTCTAGCTTGTGGGTCACATTTTCTGCTTCTTTATATGCTAACCAATATGTAATTGTATATATTACATAATATATAATAACTTGTGGAAATTATGTTGTTAATTTTCTTTAAAATATGTTGAATTTTGTTGTGGCAAAAAAAAGAATGAGATTAAGGAAGAAATCAAAAAGTTTCTAGAAGCAAATGAATATAACTCATAACAACCCAAAACTTACAGCACACAGAGAAGGCAGTCCTGAGAGGGAAGTTCATAGCCATAAAGGCCTACCTAAAAAACATAGAAACATTTCAAATAAACAACCTAACCCTACACCTACAAGAACTGGAGGAAAACAACAAAGACAGCCCAGTGCAAGAGGGAAGAAGGAAATAACCAAGATCAGAGCAGAATTAAATGACATAGAGACTAAAGAAACAATTCTAAGGATCAATAAATTCAGGAGCTGGTTCTTTGAAAAGACAAACAAAATCGACAAACCTTTAAGCAGGCTCATCAAGAAAAAAAGAGAGAGGACCCAAATAAACATAATCAGAAACGAAAGGGAAGATATTAAAACTGATACCACCGAAATCAAGGCATTGTGAGAAAATACTATGAAGAACTATATGGCAAGAAGGTTGAAAACTTAGGTGAAATGGACAACTTTCTAGAAAAATACGATCTTCCAAAACTGAATGAAGAAGCAGAAAGCCTGAACAGACCAATAAGAGATGACAAAATTGAAGCAGTAATCAAAAAACTTCCAGCACACAAAAGAACTTGATCAGATGGTTTCACAAGAGAATTTTACTAAGCATTTAAAGATGACCTAACCCCTATCCTTAACAGACTATTCCAAAAAATCCATGAAGATGGAAGACTCCCAAGCTTTCTTTATGAAGCCAGCAGCATCCTAATTTCAAAACCAGATAAGGACACAACAAAGAAAGAAAACTTCAGGCCAATATAGCTGATGAACGTAAATGCTAAAATCCTCAACAAAATATTGGCAAACCTCATCCAGCAATATGTTAAAAAGATCATACACCATGATCAAGTAGGATTCATTCCAGGGACACAAAGATGGTACAATATTCTTAAATCAATAAATGTAATACATCACACAAACAAAAGTAAAGAAAAAAATCACTTGAAGGTATCAATAGATGAGGAAAAAGCATTTCATAAGGTGCAGTACTCTATGACAAAAAAAGAAAAGCACTCAGCAAAGTAGGAATAGAGGGAGCATTCCTCAACCTAACAAAGGCCATATATGAGAGATCTAGAGACAACATCATACTCAATGGGCAAAAACATAGAACTTTCCCACTAAGATCAGGAACAAGACAAGAACGCACATTTTCACCACCCCTATTCAACATAGTACTGGAAGTCCTGGCCACAGCAATCACACAAGAAAAATAAATTAAAGTCATCCAAATGGAAAAGGAGGAATTAAAGCTCTCATTGTTTGCCCATGACATGATAGTGTACATAGAAAACACTAAAGACTCCACCAAAAATCTCCTTGTCTTAATAAGTGAATTTAGCAAAACAGTGGAATGCAATGTCAATATTCACAAATCAAAGGCATTTTTGTACCCCAACTGTTGGGAACCACCCTGCCTGGTATCAGAAGCTGTGACCCCCTGCCAAGGCTAAGGCTGAGGGAATGACTTGGACCATAAGCCAGCAAGAAGACAAAAGCTTATCTCCCTGGCAGGAGTGCTGCTCCTGCTCCTTTTACCTCACCCTGCCTGGCTCCCAATGCTTGGTCAGTTAGCCAATGATGGGTAAGATTCCCCAAAGGGGGTAACGACCTAAGACAGGCATGATCACATGGGATACCCACAAGGAAGGACTTTGGGGGCTACAGCAAAAGGGGGTGATGGACCCTCGCCCCTCGGTTTTGACATAGCCTGAGTCCTCATTGTCTGCGAAAAAAGCTCCTAATCTCTTGGCTGCCTTACTTCCCTTGCTCCACCTAAGCCTGAAACAATGACAGGGTGGTGCAGCCCTGTGCTGGAAAGGGTGGGTTCCCCGGGTGATCAGGCCTAAGAAAGAACATGTAAAATCCTGTGAAACCTGCTTTATTTAGAATGCTCTCAGTTGAATGATAAGGGTCCAAGGAAGAAGTAAGTTTGTTCCTTAAAGTTTTACAGCTCTTGGACCCTGACTCAAAATAGGCCCTTAGAGTTCCTTGTTATCTATTCTTCTATCCTTACTTCCTGGCAATGAGTAGTGAGCTTTACTTGAGTTCTTATGCAAACAAACCCAATAAAAGCCTGCTCAGGTAGGAGAAAGAGGCGCTCTCCTCTGGGGAGGGTGGCCAGGGCGCTCCCCACTAGATAGAGTGGCCATCCTGTTCCTACTTCCCCACTGGACCTGGTTGTCTCTGCGTATGTTTTTCTCGTGTTTTGACGAGCCATCTGCAGTGTTACATGGTCACTGCTGGTTGGTGGCCACGACACCACAACAATGAAATATCAGAAATAGAAATCAAGAGAAAAATCCCATTTGCTACAGCAACAAGAAAAATAAAGTACTTAGGAATAAATCTAACCAAGGAGGTACATGGGTACTCAGAAAACTACACAACACTGAAGAAATTAAGCAAGACAGAAACAAATGGAAGCATGCACCATGTTCATGGATTGGAAGAATTAACATCATCAAAATGGCCATACTACCCAATTTATAGATTCAGTGCAACCCCTATTAAAATGCCAATGACATATTTAATAAATATAGAACAAACACTTCAAAAATTTATATGAAACTATAAATGACCCTTAGTAGTTTCAGCAATTTTGAGAAAGAAGACAAAGCAGTTGGGATAAGCATACCTGACATCAAACTATATTACAAGGTCACAGTAATCAAAACAGTTTGGTATGGCATAAGAACAGGCATATAAATCAATGAAACAGAAAGGAGAGCCCAGAAATAAACCCAAGTCTCTATCGTTAATTAATATTTGACAAAGGGGGCAGTGGCATAAAATCCAGTAAAAATAACCTCTAAAACAAATAGTGTAAAGAAATCTGGGAAGCTATATGTAATGAAAATGAAACTTGACCACCAACTTACACATACACAAAAGTAAACTCAAGATGGATAAAAGACTTAAATATAAGTCATAATACCATAGACATTCTAGAGGAAACAATAGGGAAGAAAATCTCAGATATTCCAAGCAGCAACATTTTTACTGATATGTCCCCTAGAGCAAGAGACATAAAGGAAAGAATAAACAAATGGGACTTCATCAAAATAAAAAGCTTCTGCATGGCTAAAGAAAACATTAGCAAATGAAAAGGGAATCAACTGTGTAGGAAAACATATTTGCTGATGATACATTGAACAAGGGTTTGATCTCTAAAGTATGTAAAGAAATCACATGACTCCACTCCAGGAAGACAAGCAATTCATTTAAAAATTGGGCAAAGGAACTGAACAGGTACTTCTCCCAGGAGGACACACAGAGGACCTAGAGACATATGATAGGAAGCTCAGAATCGCTAGCCATCAGAGAGATACAAATTAAAACCACAGTGAGTACCACTTCATGTCAGGCAGAATGTCCATTATAACCCTACCTAGTGCACTACTGGTGGGAATGGAAACTGGTGCAGCCACTGTGGAAAACATTATGGAATTTCCTCAAGAAACTAAAAATGGAATCACTTTCCTACCCAGCACTTCCACTGCTGGAATTATACCCTAAGAATCCTGAAACACTAACTCAAAAGAACCTATGCATCCCAACATTCATAGCAGCACAATTTACAATAGCTAAGTACTAGAAGCAGCCTAGGTGCCCATCAATAAATGAGTGGATCAATAAACTGTGGTATGTTTACATGGTGAAATACTACACAGGAAAAGAAAGGAGGAGTTTCTACCTTTTGTGAAAACATGGATGGAACTGGAAAGCATTATGCTAAGTGAAGTAAGCCAGGTGGTGAAATACAAATACCGTATGATCTCACCTATAAGTGGAACATAATTAACAAAACAAACAAGCAAGCAAAATATAAGCAGAGACATTGAAATTAAGAATAAACTGACAGTAACCAGAGGGGAGGGGGAGAGAAATAACGTGAGAAAGAATGGAAATGGTCATAAACGAACATGTATAAAGGGCCCATGGACAAAGCCAAAGGGGGTTAGGATTGAGCATTGGAAGTGGGGGTGGGAAAATGAAGACAACTGTATGTGAACATCAATTTAAAAGAAAGTGAAAAACTTCAACACACACACACAAAAAGTAACTTAAACATATTTTACCCATTTTCTCCTTTGATATTATAAAAGTCATACTCTATTTTGTAGAACTAAAAAAAAAGAAAAATACTAAAAAATGTATAATCTATTATTTCAAATTTTACATTGTTAATCTATTATAGTATATTAATATTTTATTAAATAAAACAAATTTAACATATTCCTCAGAATTAAGTTAAAAAACTTATTTTATAATAAAAGGACACGTGTTATTATTTAAATATAGGTAAAGCTCCTAATGTAACAATTCTACTTTTTTCTAAGTTCGCTATGCAGTGTAGGGGGTAATTGTCCACACTGAGGATGAATAGGAGATTAGATAATGTTGATGGTGATAAGGGTGGGAGGTCAGTCTCAGGACACAAAGTCAAGAGCCAGGAAGGGATTAGAATCCTTATTTACTGACCCTCTTGGAGGGGAGGTTGAAGTCACTTTATCTTTGAGGTGCTCATGAGGTGAGTTGGAGGAGTTTTCTAAACATCATGATGAAGCCAGGAAATACTTTCTTACTGATTAAGCTTCTCCTATGAGTTAATAAAATTATTTTAAAAATATTTAGGTGACTCTTCATAGTGATTTTCTCTGTATTCTAAAATACAGCACTCCATGGTGACTCAGGAAGCAATAAGGATTTGCATCAACTTAATTTTCTCTTTTGAGACTTGATATCCATGGCAAACATCTTGGTCTGCTTTGGTCTTGGTGGTTAGTGTTACTGTATACATTCCATGTAGGAGTTAAAGTATCATGGGTGGATGAATGAAGAATAAAGCATTCAGACTAATCTCATGGAACAGAAATAGTGAAGGAGTTAATCACAAGAGATTCAAAAGGTTTCCCTGGGTTTGGAGAAGAACCAAATCTGGAAGAGGTGCAGGACTCTTCAAACTCTTTGATTCCCACAAAATTTTAAATTTCTTCGTCTTCCCTTGAGAATTTTGATACAGTCATTAAAGATTGGAAAGTTGATTATTTTTCATATATACAAAACTGAGTCTTGACTTGGGGAAGTAAGTGGCTAACTTGATTTTGAATTTGTTTACTCCTGGAAAGTAATTGCTTCCTGCTTTTGACAAGAGAACAACATCAAAAATGTTTATAAACAAAAATTAAAAGGTTTATTGGATAACAAATACACCATCAGTATTCTGGAAATTGGTCCTAAGTGAATCTGATAACAGAATAACTTACCTGAAAGGCACGTTGGCTTGGTAAATAATATTCAAATTGTTTAATAAATGTTAATTTGGTTTAAATACAGACTTTAATGAAGGATAGAAATGTCCTCTAATAGCCACCTCTGTTCATTGTTTTCAGCTTTCGGTGAAATATAAAGTGTAAAGACAGACTGTTTTTCTATGTCAGTCTTAACAAAAATCTGTGGGCTTTTCTAAGGAAACTCTAAATTATAGGCTTGATTTTCAAGTATTTGATGCATCTTCACACATAGTAAATAGTTCATATTTTCAAAGCCTAAGTTTTTTGTTATAATCACTTAACTCTGCCTTGTATGAAGAAAACAACCATAGGATATTGTTCAAGCAAAAAGATATGGTTTGTTCTGATAAAGCTTTATTTACTAAACAGGTAGAAGGTGGGATATGGCCCTAAGTTATAGTTTTCCAACTCCTGGACTAGTGATAATGATAGCTTATAAGAATATGCACGCAATTATAACACAGGGTATTATGTTTTATAATTGAGGCATTTTATGAACCCAAAGGAAAGACTGAATTCTGTCTGGGATAAAAATGGACAATTCATTCATAAGTAAATGATATTTAATTTGATGTCCCATTTGTTTAGTTTTTTTTTTTGTTTCCCTTGTCCTAGAAGATAAATCAACAAGCATATTGCTACATGAGATATATGAGATTTTATTGCCTATGCTTTCTTCTGGAATTTTGATGGTTTCTTGACTTACATTTAAGTCTTTTACACATTTTGAGATCATCCTTGTGTATAGATAATTTGGTGGTTTAGTTTAATTTTTTTGCATGTACCAGTACAGTTTTCCCAACACCATTTATTGAAGAGATTGTCTTTGGTACATTGTATGCTCTTGCTTCCTTTGTCAAGTATCAATTGACCATAAAGGTCTGGGCTTATTTCTGGGCTCTTTGTTCTGTTCCATTGATCTATATGCTAGTTTTATGCCAATATCAGGATCTTCTGATTACAATGGCCTTATAGTATAGTTTGATATCAGATATTGTGATACTTCCAAATTTGTTCTTCTTTCACAAGATTGCGAAGGCTATTTAGGGGTGGGGGCTGTTAATCTCCAAAATGTACATTTAACAAATACAACTCAACACCAGGAAGAAAAACAGTCCAATTAAAAAAATGTGCAAAGGACCTGCATAGACACGTCTCCAAAGAGGACATATAGCCCATAGACATATGAAAAAATGCTCAACATCGCTAATCATCAGGGAGATGCAAATTAAAACCACAATGAGATATCACCTCACAAGGGTTAAAATAGCCACCATCAGTAAGTCAACAAACAACAAGTGTTGGTGAGGATGTGGAGAAAAAGGAATCCTAGTGCATTGCTGTTGGGAATGAAAACTGGTGCAGTCAATGTGGAAATAAGTATAGAATATCCCCCCCAAAAATAAAAATGGAACTGCCTTTTGATGCAGCAATTTCACTTCAGGAATACACCCTAAAATACTGAAATACCAATACAGAAAAAATATATATGTATATGTGTATATATATATATGTGTGTGTGTGTGTGTGTGTGTGTGTTCATAGCAGTGTTATTTACAATAGCCAAGATCTGGAAATAGCATAAGTGGATAAAAAAGCTGTGATGCATTTACATAATGGAAGACTATGCATCTGTAAAAAAGAAGGAACTCTTACTTTTTGCAACAGCATGGATGGACCTGGAGAATATTATGCTATGTGAAATAAAACAGTCAGTGAAAGGCAAATACCACATGATCTCACTTATATGTCGAATCTACTGAACAAAATAAACTAACAAACAAAATAGAAACAGAAACAAAGATACGTGGAACAGACTGACAGCTACCAGAGGGTTTGGGGGAGACTGGATGAATGATGGTGAAGGGATTAGCCAAAGAATATTTATGCATGACTCATGTAGACAGACAATGATATGGGTATTGACTGAGGAAAGGATTGATGTAAGGCTACACAGAGGTTGGCAAAGTCAGAAAAAGTGGAGGCAACTGTAATAGCAATAAACAATTTTTAAAAAGCTGATCTTGAATGATGAATAGGACTGGACCAGTGAATAAATGATTATTTACTTCTCTTCTTAGAAGAAAGTGTTCTCAAGTTCTTTTCATAACAAAGATTTTTTATTAAAGTTTTCATTGCAGGAGTATTTTTTAGTTGATTCTTTACACTGTGTTCTTCACTTGATGATGCATCAATAAACTGGTAAATAAAAACCTAATAAACACTATCTAAACTAAGCTTAAAGGGCCATATTCTTGTATAAATATTATAGGTGAAATTCTGAAATTGCAAATATTTTATCTGATTCAGGAATGAAGAGATATCAAAAGGAAGAAATGTAATAACTATTTTGAATAGAACCAAAATTTTCAGTATTGCCTCTGTATTGAACCACAAACTTAGGGGCCTAAAAAACATGTGTTTATTATCTCAAAATTTACATGGGTCAGATGTCTAGCCATGGCTCACCTGGGCATTGCTCAGGTCCTCTCAAGATTGCAACCAAAGTGAGAACTACAATGTGTTCCCTCTGGGAGCATGACTGGGGAAGAATCCACCCCCAAGCTAATGCAGGTTGTTTGTAAAACTCATTTAGCTACTGCAGTGCCTAGTAACCTTTTGCAGTTCCCTGCCACGTGCACTTCTCCAACACAACCTCTCACTTTATTAAGTCCACAGGAAAGTCTCTAGCTCTAATCTGTTAAGACAGGCTATTATAGAATGATACCCCATTACCTTTGCCATATTCTGTTAAAAAAAAGCAAGTTGTAAGGCCCACCTACACTCAAGAGGAGGGAATTGAACAAAATTAAACACCAGAGGGTGAGAACAATGCAGGGATAAAGAGCACCATAGAGTCTATCTGCTACACCATGTCCGCATTTTTTGTGTGCAGTGTTTGGTTTTTCCCTGTAAGCAGAGGCTTCATTTATGAGTAGGTGTATGCAATGACTGTGAAGTAGTCAATATTAACAACTCAAGCACTGTGCCAGACATTAAAATATGGGATTTCCTTTTTTTCAGAAGAAGCCATTGGCACTCATGGAGTTTAAATTACAGAATGTACTCTAGTCACTAAAAGTTTTTATTGGAATCAGGTCTGGGTAACTTGAAAGCCTCTTCTTTTATCAATATAAGATATGAAGGTAACTGAGGATAAGCTGAACCTCTCTGTGAACTAACTCATGTGGCAGTTTTCTGAAGCTGAAGGTTTGCCTTGTGCCCAAGTATCATATGCATAGGGATCTTTACTCACTAAGGACCTAAGAATAGAATGTGAATAGGCAGTGAACATTTGTACTCATTATTCAAACTGAATGTTTATCTTGTGCCTGCAAAGTATGAAGAACATCATCCTTGTTAATTGAAGAAGTAGCCTATAACTAAACTCTCCTCAAGTTTTTTATCTCCAATAGAAATATGACAACATGGAATGTAATAAAAGTTTGACACTCATTAAGGTCCCATGACCCATTTTGGGAAAAAAAAAAAAGAAAGAAGTTTGGCTTAACTTGGGAAGATCTGGATGGGTTATGAATTATATCAGTTAGGGTAGACTAGGCTCCGCAATGGTATCAAACAACTCCAAATTCTCAGAGGCTTGCAATCGAGGGTTTAATTCTTATTCACACCATATGCTCCTTGAAAATCAATGGGGCTTCTGTTCCTCAATCTTGTCATTCTCACTCCAAGCTGCTCCAAACTGATAGAGCATCTACTATATGGAATATTGCTTGCCACCATGACAGACTGAAAGAGAGTTCCAGAAGGTCTCCCTTGGCCATAAAACTGTTAGCAGAGAAGGGACACATGCCATTTATGCTCATAACTCATCAGACTAAACTAGCGACTTGACCCACCCCACCACAAGGGGACCAGAATCTACAATACTATCTATAGGCCTACAGGAAGAAATCTGGGAATGTTCTGTGCACTAATACTTAACGATGTACCCATCTACATTATCTGCCTTCCAAGTTAAAGATTTAGGCAATGGCTACCCAAACCCATTATTTTATAAAGAAGCTAAAGCATCCCTGGCTGGCATAGCCCAGTGGATTGAGCACAGGCTGTGAACCAAAGCATCGCAGGTTTGATTCCCAGTCAGGGCACATGCCTGAGTTGCAGGCCATAGCCCCCAGCAACTGCACATTGATGTTTCTCTCTCTCTCTCTCTTTCTTCTTCCCTTCCCTCTCTAAAAATAAATAAAATCTTAAAAAAAAAGAAGCTAAAGCACAGGTAAATAATAAATGAAGTGCAAGGTTCTAATTCTCAGGTCTTCTGTTGTTGTTATTGTTAATAAATGAAGAATTCAAAATGGCCATAAAGTCTGGAAATTAATTCAGTTAATTTTTCTGTAGCAATTGTATCTTTGATCTGAATTCAAATTTTGGTAAATTTCAGAGGGCAAAGAAATGAGACTAGAAACAATAAAGAGAAAATGCATGGGATTACTTGGAAGTCTAAGTCTGCTCTTTAAAGAAAGTCCACTCTGCTCACAAACAGGTATAAAATGTTTATACCAGGTATAAAATGTTCTTGTCCAAATCAATGAAGACCTCCAGATACTGACAGTGGTCACATGGGAAATGGATATGATGTTGGCATTAATCAACACCAACACCAAGATGATTTTGTGAGGATCCAGCTTTTGAAATGAAGCTTTTAATTGCATTGGTTAATAGCTACAGAGTCTGAGAGCAATAACATGTCTCCTTAATAAAACTTTATGTATGAGCATTTTAATGAATTGTTTCAATACATAGAACTTTTAAAAAGAACCAAGTTAGTGGTTGAAAACAGAATAGTTTAAATCTTTACTAAAAAACTCAATCCTAACAACAGGCATGAAAAATAAAATGAAAAGGGGGCCTGTCTCACACAGTAACATTTTTGGAAAGCATTCTTTTGGACACTACGTTTTAGAATTTTTAGACATCTGCCTATTGCTAGAATACCTACACACTTTGTGGAAGCTTTATTTGAAAATGCTGTGTACCTTGTCTAAAGGGCCAGCTGGGATGCCAGAAATAGCATTAGCTCTATTTATGTCTTTGGAGTAATTACAGTGGAATTTAAAGGCTTAGTTTATAGATCCAAGAAGAAGATCTTCTGTGTACACTAAAAGTATGAATCTTTTCCAGACAACTTCTCATTTGGCTGAAGTAGAGCTTGAGGAAGCATTTCATAATGTCAGCCAAAGTCATTTTTTTAGCAAGACCTGGGTGGGATTCTTGCAGTTGAAATCCAGATTTTTTAAAAAAAGCCTTGATTTTAATCTAGCCAAGGTTACTTTGTTGTGGTTATGTAACCATGAATCAATTTTAAAGCTTTCAGTGATGAAAGTAGATACTAAGACAAGTGTCTGCTATCTTTTGTTGAATGGGGGAAAATATGCTAACCCATTTCCTGATGGCTTTGCCTGGTGAACTTGACTTTTGTTTACTAATGTATTTTTTGAATGCATCTCCATTTCTTCCTCTCTATGCCCTGACTCTTACCAAAGGCCAGCTTATATGTGTTCAAGGAGAAAGATAAAATGTGTGTAGTCCGTGTGTTTGTTTTCCACTTATTGGATATAAGATAGGTTCTACTCAAACAGGATGTTAAATGCTCATGGAGATGATGATATACCTTGAGGAAGATCATGTAACTGTGTGCTTTTCAGGCAAAGAATGAAAGAATACTTACATATATAATCTATCATGCTTCTGTCTTCTCCTGTCTTTTTAACTGTGAGAATAATAATAGATTCATTTTAAATGTGTCCCCAACAACAAAACCTTTGAGGGAATTAATTTTCATCAACTTCCAAAAAATTAGGAAAACCTTCACTGGCTATGCAATCCATCCATTTTCTGAAACTTTCATGTATGTTCAAGATATCCTGTGACTGTTAAAAGCAATAATAGCAATTTAAACATATTGTTTTCTTGCTTGTGTCAGATGGCCTGGTTGATCCTAGAGGCTGAAACAATGAGTAAGCTAAACATTGTCTTTGTTCCCATTGACCACACTTTGTACTGTTTTCCAACACTGTGTCTAATTCTTAAAACAGAAGTTTAATATTGATATTATTAGCCCCACTTTATGGAAGAGAAACTGTGAATCAAAAAGGTTGAGTATCTTTCCTAAGGCCATAAAAGAGCAACTAATGTAGACTCAAATCCAAGGCTATTTAACTGCCTAGCCAACCCCTCCTTTTTTCCAACAGACTTTCTCTATAATACAGAATCAAATGGTTTTGAAAATGTTCCAGCTAAATGATCATGGCCTATTTGTGGAAATCAAAGTCTCCACACTCATTGTACTAATTTGTTCCAGATATCACCTCTTTGTGCTGCTTCCCAAAATCCTCTTCCAACTATTGTTCTGGGTGGGCCACAAGAGAAGCTTGTGCAGAATTTGGGAGGCAGAGGTGAAGCAAGAACCATTACACTGTTAAGGGGTGCTCATGATTAGATATATTTAAGAGATGTGTAGAGGTGTCCAGGTGTAAGAGTGGATTTTGCTCTTCTCAACTCTATGGACAAGTCTTATGCAAGACTTCAGACTGGCCAACAGAGGCTGAAACCCTGATGCTTGTCTGTGGACTCATAGAGGTGAAGTTACACAGAGATCATAGCTCCATGGACCTGTCAGCAAGTAGTTCCTTGGCAAAGCGATATGCTTGGTTTCTCAGATCTCCCTGTAAGATTCAAATTGTCTCCAATGCCAGTGTTTCTGGTGGGCTGGCAAGGATTTTCTCTCTGACATTTTAATGGCCCCTTCTAAATCCCTTATTCCCCGATCTTCCCACAGTTATTTAAGTTTCACTTCCTATAAAAATCCTTTATCACATGACACAGTGGTTCTTCCTCTCTTATGGAATCCTGCTGATAAAATAATTTATTAATTTGCTGAGGCAAACCCAGTGTTAGCTGAAAGAAAACCCTGGCCTGATTTACAGTCCCTTTCTCATCTTAGCTTCAGTTGAAGATGGCTAATCCTGGTTCAGGTAAAACCCAGTGTTACTTCAAATTTCTCAAAAAGATGTTATATCTGTTGTCAGCTCCAGTGATCATATATGTATCATTAATGAGAAACAAAAGCCTGAAATATTTACCAATATTCCTCTCATTGGTTTGCTATCCAACTTTTATTAAAAGCACTAGTAAGGAAAATTGGAAGATGGTGGTGAGATAAGGGGGAGCAGAGTCCACTCCCCCCTGCACATGGGTGAAACACCTAATCGATCTGAGGAACAGAGAAAACAACCAATGGTATCCCAGCATATATGAAGATTGGAGAACAAAAATTATAGAAGACGTTGAAAAATCAGATGGTAAAGAGAGTGCTTCAGGACAATAAGATCCCTGGGACCAATGTGGGGACCAGAGTGGCTGCAGCCCCAGGTCCAGGACTCTGGTTCTGCCACAGGGTTCTTGGGAGAGAGCCAGGCCAATGGCTCTGTCCCCTGCCAAACAAGGTTTGAGCAGCACTGGGCAGGAACTAGATGTATGAAGTCACAGGCGGGGAATAAGGAAGAAGCGGCAAACACAAAGGGGCTGTGTGCACCCACTGAGACTGTGGACACCAGCTGGGGAGAGTTGGGCCATGACCAGCCCTGACCCCTATAGTTCCCAGTCTGGTTGGAGAGTTGGGCTGTGTGAGAGGCCAGGTGCTTGTTTGGAGCAGCAATGTTGAGCAGGAGGAACTTTTCAAAAAGAATAAAAAGGCATTCAACAGCTATTCAGAGAATTCTGCAGCAGCTGCCTCTGCCTCCTGCACCCCTACCCCCACCCAGCCGCCAGGTGCTCCCATGGTGGCATGGAAGGCCCTGTGCTCATACCTGCAGCTCCAAGGATGGTGGGCCCAGGAACGTGTGGAACTGGTGCTGCCCAATCTGCCCCAATAGAGGAGGCTGAGTGCTCACACCACAGCCCCGAGAGGGACAGTACCTAGTCCTGCTGCCCAGAGGCACCTCGCACCCAACCCCTGTGCCCCAAGGGAAACAGCAGAGGAAACATGCACCTACATCCAAAGCGGCAGCCACAATGCCCTGTAGGGCCAACTGGCTCTCTAAAAGGAAGGCAGAGACGCCCCACAGAGGAGAACTGCAGGGCTCAGGGAGTCAGCAATCCCCAGAAAGACTTAATTCAGTGTGGGGGGTTGCTGAACTAGCCTGAAGGGACTCTGAGAGTCCCTAACATCTAGACAGCAAAGAGCGAGAAGGTGGTGTGTGAAATGCCCCTAATTGGTGCACTTCAAGGACAGCACAAATGGTGGACTGAAGGCATAGGCTGGGGGAAGAAGGGCACTAGGGGCCTTAACTGAGGGACAGGGCTGGAAGCTAGGCAACTGCAAAGAGTGTGACTCAGTAAGGGAGAAAAGCTAAAATAATTTCCCCCTCAGTCTGCTGCAGTCACAGAGACCAGCAGAACTGGCTTGGCCAGTTTAAAGCCAGCAGAAGGCTATTTAAATTTTTTTTTTAATTCTCTTTCTTTCTTTCTTTCTTTCTTTCTTTCTTTCTTTCTTTCTTTCTTTCTTTCTTTCTTTCTTTCTTTCTTCCTTCCTTCCTTCCTTCCTTCCTTCCCTTCCCTTCTCTTCTCCTTTCTTTCTTTCTTTCTTTCTTTCTTTCTTTCTTTCTTTCTTTCTTTCTTTCTTTCTTTCTTTCTTTCTTTCTTTCTTCTTTTTCTCCTTTATTTTCATTTTTATTCCTTCTTTCTTCCTTCCTTTTTTAAAATTCCAACAAGTGAAACAATAATACCTGGAGCTATGAAAGGACCCCAATTGGACCCAAAGAGAGGTCATCCCAACAGCTGAGACAGTGAGACAAATTTCAGTTTGCTAATCCAGAGAACTTGCAAGTTATTGTATATTTGCATTATTTTTTCATTAATCTTACATTTTTTAGTTTATTAGTGTTTTTATATTTCTCTTCTTTCCAGTTGTCTTTGCTTGGCTTGTTAAATTGCATTTTTTGACTGGTCTCCTTTGTTCTCTCTTTCATAGTGTATTTTTAATTTTCCATTTTTTACTTCACTTGTGTTCCAATAGCACACCACTCTAGGTCCTATACTTCCTATTATTGTTATCTAGGTCACATAGATTCTGTCATATAATTGTTGCACCATTATTATTATAAATAATTGTTGTTCCATACAATTGTAAATACTACACAGCACCACTCACATATTTAGCTCACTTCACTGTTTCCTGAACTTTATTACTGTTACTGTTAACTCTATTCTCTCACACACTACATCTATTTTCTACAATTTACTCTAACATTACATCATAATCTGACCACCCACAAGCTCACTAGTTTCTATGTTCAACTCACAATTCTTCCCACAAAAGGAATCTCATCTTATTTCCACCCTTTCCAAATAGTGGCTAGTTGGGTGAAATATCAGGGTTAACACTACATATATCTAAAGGATCTCTGATCTCTTCTCTACAGGTTGGTACTTTAAATACCATATAATACACTCCCACTGTCTTAAACCATTTTGCTTTCCCCCTCCAACTGATGACAAAAAAGAGTAAGTGGGAGCTGTGAACACCAGGATACCTGCTGGAAGAGGACACCCACAAACAAAGGAACCAACAACAGATAACAACAAAAGAAGTTGAAGGAGGGAGTGGAAGCCACACTAACTCAACTCAGGACTGATCTGAAAATACAACTAAATGGTGGAGAAATTACTCGGAAGAAACAACTAAACAAGAGCAAGAGAGAATCCTCAAAACCTTGCACACATGGAAGAATCAGCTTCAACACAACCTGCCCATACTTTCACAAAAGAATACAAGACATGGTGGATGGAGCAAACCTCAGTTAATGAGCTGGAGGGAAGGGCCCAACAAAGAAAGACCCAACAACAATCAAAACCCAAAGACAAACACAGAACCAAGTTAAACAACAGCCCAAGACCAGGGAGCCTGGGACATCAAGGACACTGCACCACTGAATCTCACAGGCATTCTACCACAGAAGGTCACACCATAAACCCATGGAGTCAGAACAGATCAGTTTCAAAAGCATAGGCTAATAAGCAGACTCTCACAGACAATGGGAAGACAAAGAAACAAACCCCAAATGAAAGGAAAGGAGGAAGCCTCAGAAAGAGTGGTAAATGAAATAAAGACAAGTCAACTATCAGATACTGAGTTCAAAGCAATGCTTATCAGGAAGCTCAATGACCTCACAGAGAATTACCAAAAACCACAGGAAAACTACAATGAACTCACTGCAAACTATATCAACATGAAAAGGGAAAAAGAAACTATCAACAAGGGCCAAGAGGAAATGAAGAATTCAATATCTGAACTGAAGAACACAGTAGAAGGAAGCAAAAGAAGGCTCAATGAAGCAGATGAGTGGATCAGCAAGCTAGAGGACAAGGTAGAAAAAAAAAAACCCAGAATGAGCAAGAAAAGGAAAAAAGTCTCTGAAAGAACAAACAGGAGTTAAGGGAAATGCAGAACAACATGCAACATAATAACATTCATATAATAGGGATAGCATAAAGAGAAGAAGAAAAGCAAGGGATAGAAAACCTGTTTTAAAAAGTCATGATGGAAAACTTCCCTAAATTGATGAGAGGAATCCAGGAAACACAGAGTCCCAATCAAGATGAACCAAAGAGGCCCACTTCAAGACACATCATAATTAAAATGGCAAAATTCCAAGGCAGAGAGGGAATCATAAAGGCAGCAAGGGAAAACCGGTAATTAACATACAAGGGAGCCCTGATAAGACTAGCAACTAATCTTCTCAATAGAAACGCTCCAAGCCAGAAGGTAATGGCAAGAAATATTCCAAGTAAACAGAACCAGAGGCCTGCAACCAAGACTACTTTATCCAGCAACAGTCTCAATTAAAATGGAAGGCCACATAAGGAACTTCCCATAAAAAGAAGCCTCAAAAATATACCTCCTCCAAACCAGCTCTGTAAGAGATGCTACAGGGTCTTCTTTAAGGACAGGAAGAAAAACAGTGAAAGAGAGTGGAAAACAGGTATTAAAAAATAGAAATGAATAAGTACACATCAATAATAACTTTAAACATAAATGGATTAAATGTCCCAATCAATAGGCACAGAATAGTTGAATGGATAAGAAAACATGACCCACACATATGCTGCCTACAAGAGACCTACCTCAGAACAAAAGACCTACACAGACTGAAAGTAAAGAACTGGAAACAAATATTCAAAGTAAATGGACAGGAGAAAAAAAGCCGGGGTAGTGATATTCATATTGGAAAAAATAGACTTCAAAAAAAGAGTCATAAAATGACACCCAGAAGGTCACTTCATAATACTCAAGGGAAGAATCTATCCAGAAGACATAAACACTTTGTAAATACATATGCTGTGCTCCCAAAATAGGAGCACCCAAATACATAAAGAAAATCTTGGAAGACTTCAAGAAAGATATTGAGAGCAACGCAACTATAGTAGGGGATTTTAACAACCCACTGTCAAAAATGGAAAGATCTCCCAAACAAAATCTCAACAAAGATATTGTGGCATTAAATAATGCCCTAGACAAATGCTCTAAACTCATATTTATACAGCCTTTAATTCCAAAGAAGCAAAATACACATTATTTTCAAATGCGCATGGAACATTTTCAAAGGTAGACCACATGATAAAACACAAAGCAAGCCTCAACAGACTCAAGAAACTTGAAATCAAGCCCTGGCTGGCGTAGCTCAGTGGATTGAGTGCAGGCTGCGAACCAAAGCGTCGCAGGTTTGATTCCCAGTCAGGGCACACACCTGGGTTGCAGGCCACAGCCCCCAGCAACCACACATTGATGTTTCTCTCTCTCTCTCTCTTTCTCCCTCCCTTCCTTCTCTAAAAATAAATAAATAAAATCTTTAAAAATAATAGTAATAATTAAAAAAAAGAAAATTGAAATCATATCAAGCATTTTCTTTGAACACAAGGGACTGAAAATAGAAACAAACCTCAAGGAAACACCCCAAAACAATCAAACTCATGAAGTTTGAATAGCATGCTATTAAACAATGAATAGATCAAGAATGAGATCAAGAAAGAAATAAAATGTTTCTGGAAACAAATGAAAATGACCTCACAACAATTGAAAACTTATGGGACATAGTGAAGGCAGTCCTGAGAGGGAAGTTCATAGTGATACAGGCTTATCTAAAAAATGACAGAAACATTTCAAATTATCAACCTAACCCTACACCTACAAGAAGCCAAGCAACAAAAACACAGAGAGCCCAGAACAAGTAGAAGGAAAGAAATTATCCGGATCAGAGCAGAATGAAATGATGTAGAGACTAAAAACACAATTCTAAGTATCAATATCCAGGAGTTGGGTTTTTCAAAAGGTAAACAAAACTGACAAGCCTTTAAGCAGGCTCATCAAGAAAGAAAGAGAGAGGACCCAAATAATCACAATCACAAATGAAAGAGGAGAGAACACAACTGGTACCACAGAAATACAAAGGATTTGAAGAAATTATTATGCAGATCTATATGCCAAGAAATTTGAAAAGCTAGGTGAAATGGACAAATTTCTAGAAAAATATAATCTTCCGAAACTGAATGAAGCAGAAAGCATGAACATACCAATAACAGATGATGAAATTGAAGCAGTAATCAAAAAGCTTTCAGCACACAAAGAACTTGACTGAATAGTTTCACAGGAGAATTTTACAAAGCATTTAAAGATGTGCTAAGCCTATCCTTTACAGATCATTCCAAAAAATTCATGAAGATGGAAGACTTGGAAAGTCTTTTTATGAAGACAGCATAACCAGATAAAGACATAACAAAGAAAGACAACTTCAGGCCAATATCGCTAATGAACATAGATGCTAAAATCCTCAAAAAAAATATTGGCAAGCCACATCCAGCAATACATTAAAAATATCATACAGCATAATCAGGTGGGCTTCATCTCAGGAATTCAAGGATGGTACAATATTCACAAATCAATAAGCATAATATACCACATAAACAAAACAAAAGACAAAAATTACATGATCATATTAATACATGTGGAAAAAGCATTTGATAAGCTACAGCACCCATTTATGATAAAAACACTCAGCAAAGTGGGAATAGAAGGAGAATTCTTCAATCTAATAAAGGCCATATATGAGAGACCTACAGTCAACATCATACTGAATGGACAAAAACTTAGACCTTTCCCACTAAGATAAGGAACAAGAAAAGGTAGCCCGCTTTCACCACTCCTATTCAACTCAGTATTGGAAGTCCTAGCAACAGCAATCAGACAAGTAAAAGAAATAAAAGCATCCAGATTGAAAAGGAGGAAGTAAAGCTCTTATTGTTTGCAGATTACATGATCGTGTACCTAGAAAATCCTATAAACTTCACCAAAAATCTACTCAACCTAATAAATGAATTTGGCAAAATAGTGGGATACAAAGTCAATATTAAGAAACCAAAGGCATTTTTGTTCATCAGCAATGAAATATCAGAGGAGGAAATCAGTAAAAACATCCCATTTGATATAGCAACAAGAATAATAAAGTACCTACGAATAAACCTAACCAAAGAGGTAAAAAAACCTATATTCAGAAAACTACACAACACTGAAGTAAGAAATCCAGGAAGACACAAACAAATGGAAGCATGTACCATGCTCATGGACTGGAGAATTAATACCATCAAAATGTCCATACTACCCAAAGCGATTTATAGATTTAATGCAATCCTTATTAAAGTACAAATGACATATTTGACAGATATAGAACAAACACTTCAGAAATTTATATGGAACCATAAATGACCCCAAATAGCTGCAGCAACTTTGAGAAAGAAGAATAAAGTAGAAAGGATAACAATAACTGATATCAAAATATATTACAAGGCCACTGTAATGAAAACAGTCTGGTACTGGCATAAAAACACACATGCAGACCAATGGAACAGAGCAGTGGGATCACAAATTAAACCAACACTCTATATCAATTAATATTTGACAAAGGGGGAAGAAGCGAAATGGATGAAAAATAACTTCTCCAACAGATGGTGTTGAGAGATCTGGACAGCTACATACAAAAAAATGAAACTTGATCACCAACTTACACCATACACAGAAATAAATTCAAAGTGGATAAAAGACTTAAATATAAGTAGTGACATCATAAACATCCTAGAGGAAAACATCAGCAGTAAAACCTCAGATATTCCACACAGCAACATCTTCACTAATATGTCCCCTAAAGCAACAGGCATAAAGGAAAGCATAAACAAATGGGATCTCATCAAATTAAAAAGTTTCTGCATGGCCAAAGAAAACAGCATTAAAATGTAAAGAAAACCAAATATATGGGAAAACATATTTGGCAGTGATACCTCAGACAAAAGTTTGATCTCCAACTTATATAAGAAACAGAAAGCATGAGCAGACCAAAAACAGAAAATTAAATTGAAGCAGTAAACAAAAAATTTCTGACACACAAAAGCCCTGAACTGGATGGTTTCATAGATAATTCTACAAAGCATTTAAGGAAGAGCTAACCCCTATCTTTCACAGACTATTCCAAAAAATCCAAAATGAGGGAAGACTCCCAAACACGTTTTATGAAGCCAACATCATCCTAATCCCCAAAACAGATAAAGACACAACAAAGAAAGAAAACTTCAGGCCAATATTGCTGATGATCATAGACACTAAAATCCTCCACAAAATATTGCAAAACAGCATCCAACAATACATTAAACACATCATACACCATGACCAAGTGGGATTCATCCCAGGGATGCAAGGATGGTACAATATTTGCAAATCAGTAAATATAATACATGACATAATCAAAAGCAAAGACAAAAATCACATGATCATATCAATACATGTGGAAAAAGCATTTGATAAGGTACAGCACCCATTTATGATAAAAATACTCAGCAAAGTGGGAATAGAGGGAGCATTTCTCAACATGATAAAGACCATATATGAGAGACCTACAGCCAACATCATACTTCAGAGGCAAAAACTAAAATCTATTCTATTAAGATCAGGAACAAGACAAGGCTGTCCACTTTCACCACTTCTATTCAATGCAGAATTGGAAGTTTTAGCCACAGTGATCAGAGAAGAAAAGGAAATAAAGAGCATCTAAATTGGAAAGGAGGAAACAAAGCTGTCATTGTTTGCAGATGATATGATAGTGTACATAGAAAATCCTATAGACTCCACCAAAAAAATGTTTGTCCTAATAAAGGATTTTGGCAAAACAGCAGGATATCCAATCAATATCCAGAAATCAGAGGCATTTTTGTATACCAGCAATAAAACAGCAGAAGCAGAAAAAAATCAAGAAAAAAATCCCATTTTATATAGCAAAAAGAAAAATGAAATACCTAGGAATAAACCTAACCAAAGAGGTAAAAGACCTGTATGCAGAAAACTACACAACACTGAAGGAAGAAATCAAGGAAGACACAAACAAATGGAAACATATACTGTGTTCATGGATTGGAAGAATCAACATCATCAAAATGTCCATACTACCCAAAGGAATTTACACATTCAATGCAATACCTATTAAAGTACCAATGGCTTATTTCGCAGGCATAGAACAAACACTTCAAAAATTTATATGGAACCATAAACGACCTTGAATAGCTACTGAAATTTTGAGGAAGAAGAGCAAACGTAGAGGGATCACAATATCTGATACCAAACTCTATTAGAAGGCCCCTGTTATTAAAACAGCCTGCTACTGGCACAAAAACAGGCACATGGACCAATGGAACAGAACAGAGAGCCCAGAAATAAACCCAAGTTTATATGGTCAATTAATATTTGACAAAGGAGACAGCAACATAAAATGGAGTAAAAGTAGCCTCTTCAACAAATGATGTTGGGAGAACTGGACAGCTATGTGCAAAAAAATGAAACTTGAGCACCAACTTACACCATACACAAAAATAAATTCAAGGTAGTTAATAGATTTAAATATAAGCCGTGACACCATTAAAGTCCTAGAGGAGAACCTAGGCAGGAAAATCTGAGATACTTCATGCAGCAACATCTTTACTGATAAGTCCCCTAGAGTAAGGGACATAAAGGAAAGAATAAACAAATGGGATCTCATCAAAAGAAAAAGCTTCTGCATGGCTAAAGAAAACAGTATTAAAATAAAAAGAGAACCAACTGTATGGGAAAACATATTTGCCAATGATACCTCAGACAAGGGTTTAATCTCCAGCATATAGAAAGAACTTACATTACTCCACTGTAACAAGATAAGCAACCCAATTGAAAAATGGGCAAAGGACTTGAACAGACACTTCTTCAAGGAGGACATAGAGAGGATCCAGAGACACATGAAAAGATGCTAAATAGTGCTACCTAGCAGAGAAATGCAAATTAAAACCACAATGAGATACCGCTTCACACAGGTCAGAATGGCCATCATACACAAATCAACATGCAACAAGTGTTGGAAAGGTTGTGGAGAAAAGGGGACCCTAGTGCACTGTTAGTGGGATTTCAGACTGCTATACCATTATGCAAAACAGTATGAAATTTTCTAAAAAAACTAAAAATGTATCTGCCTTTTGATCCAGCAATTCCACTGCTAGGATTATATCTTAAGAACCTGAAACACCAGTCCAAAAGAACCTATGCACCCCAATGTTCATCGCAGCACAATCTACGATAGCCAAGTGCTGAAAGCAACCTAATTGCCCATGAGTAAATGAATGGATCAAAAAATTATGGTGCATTTACACAATGGAATTCTATGCAGTAGAAAGAAAGAAGGAGCTCCTACCCTTTGGGACAGCATGGATGGAGCTGGAAATCATTATTCTGAGTGAAATAAGCCAGGCAGTGAAAGAGAAATACCATATGATCTCACCTTTAACAGGATCCTAAACAACAACAACAACAAAAGAAACAAGCAAAATATAACCAAAGACACTGAAACAGAGAAAAGGCTGACAATGACCAGAAGGGAGAGGAGGGAATTTCAGGGGAAAAGGGTAAGATTTTACAGGAACAAGTATAAAGGACACATGGGCAAAAACTAGGGGGGAGCGTGGAAGGAGTGTGGAGGGAGGTAGAGAGCACTGCGGGGGTGGTCTAACATGGTAGTAAAAGACAGAAAACTGTACTTGAACAACAATTAAAATTTAAAAATTTAAAAAACAGGGGAAAAAAAGGGAATCACAGGACTCCACTCCAGGAACACACACACACACACACACACACACACACACACACACACACAATTAAAAAACAGACAAAAGACTTCAACAGGCACTTCTCTAAGAAGGACATACAGAGGGTTCAGAGACATCTGAAAAGATGCTCAGCATCACTAGCTATCACAGAGATGCAAATTAAAACCACAGTGAGATACCACCTCACACTGGTCAGAATGGCCATCATAAACAAATTAACAAACATGTCTTGGAGAGGCTGCAAATAAAAGAGAACCCTAGTGCACCATTGGTGGGAATGCAAACTGGTGCAGCCACTGTGGAAAACAGTATGGAATTTCCTCACAAAACTAAAAATGGAACTGCTGTTTGACCCAGCAATTCCACTGCTGTGATTATACCCTAAGAGCCCTGAAACCCCAATCCAAAATAACCTCTGCATCCCAATGTTCATAGCAGCACAACTTACAATAGCCAAGTGCTGAAAGCAACCTAAGTGCCCATGAGTAAATGAGTGGATCAAAAAACTATGGTACATTTTACATAGTGGAATTATATGTAGCAGAGAGAAAGAAAGAGCTCCTACCCTTTGCTACAGCATAGATGGAACTGGAGAGTCTTATGCTAAGTGAAATAAGCCAGGCAGTGAGGGCCAGATACCATATGAGCTCACCTGTATTTGGAACATAATCAACAAAAGAAAAAAGCCAACAAAATATAACCAAAGACATGGAAATTAAAAACAATCTAACAATAACCAGAGAGTAGGGGATTGAGGACAGTGGGGAGAAGTGTTTTCAGGAACTACATAAAGGACACATGGATAAAACCAAGGTGGAGGGTGGAAGCAAGGGAGGGAAGTTGGTTTGGCTGGGGTGTGATGGGAGTGGTGAAGGGGAAATGCGGACAACTGTAATTGGACAACAATAAAGTAAATTTTAAAAGCTCTATTAAAAATTTAATTCATAAATGTTTGCTTTTTTATAATGAATTTTTAATTGAATGTTTCATTTCTTAGAGAATTGCATTGGCCTGAATTGGGTACTAAATATATTTGAAATAGTTATTAGTGTTTAGAAATGGGAGAATTCATTTAATATTTTGGACTTCCAATTTATTTTTTTAATGTAAAAAGACCCCAGCCTTGTCTGGGTAGCTCAGTTGGTTAGAATGTTCCAGTACAGAAATGTTGAGGGTTTTATCACCAGTTAGGGAATATACAAAAATCAAACAATGAATGCATAAATAAGTGGAATGACAAATCAGTCTTCTCTCTCTCTTTCTTTCATCCCCCTCCCTAAAATCAATAAATAAATCTTAAAAGAAATAGAAAGATCCTATGTCACTAGGCCCACATTCCTAAATTGCAATGTACATTTCCTTTTTCTTACTTGTTTGATCCCTTAGGCATTTAAATTGGTGGCTCCTTAAATAATTTAGGTTTTACCACTGGAAGAAGGGACATTAACATACACTCCTCAGTGTGCTGTAAGAAAAAGCTATGAGCCCTGGCTGTTGTGGTTCAGTGGATTGAGCTCCAGCTTGCAAACCAAAGGGCTGCTGGTTTGATTCCCAGTCAGAGCACATGCCTGGGTTGTGGGCCAGGTCCCCATTGTGGGATGTGCAAGAGGTAACCACATGTTGATGTTTCTCTCCCTCTCTTTCTTTCTACCATACCCTCTGTCTAAAATAAATAAATAAAATCTTTTAAAAAAAGAAAAAAAGAAAAGCTATGAAAAATCTTCACTGATTTTTTCCAAAATCAGTGAGATTTTGGATAAGAATGTTATCACCTTATAGCAAATTTCCAGGGGCAAAATTTAAAACAGAACAATGCATAATTTGAGTTTAATATCAAACACATGTTCAGATTCCTCTAAGTTTTGTTAGCCTGTGGCAATATGGCTAAGGGTCTAGTTGGTATTCTAACTCACTTTCTGAAAGCCTATACTCCAGGTTTGTGTACTCATGGACTGTTTCCATGCCCACACTCAAGTTCTGCTGGTAACTCAACATGAAGGAGCTTTGCACAGTACACTACGCTGTTGGTGTTAACATACTTTGTCTTGCAGGTTTTTTAGGCTTGCCTGTAAGACTGGAGCTTTTCCTCTCATAAATGGATGATTTGCAACACTGTTGACTTTTGTTTAACTTTCCTGTTTGTCATATCTTGAAATGCTTCCTTTCGGTATAGAATATTTGGCAACCTTGTTAAAACAATCTGGCTGCCTTAAATTAAGAATTTAAAAGTTTAATTTAATTTGATTTTTTCCTTTATTCTCTAAAGAAAAAACGGAGATCCTTTTCAGCATACATTTGCACTTCCTCATTATAAAAGATCTTTTTATCAGCTGATTTAGTTAATAAATTCATCTGTGAAGAACATCAGATTTTAAAATATATGTAGAAATGGTTTTATGTAAAGAATACATATAAACTATCTGGCAAAAAGTTAGAAAACAAGAAATATTAGTTGTTACTATTATATGTAAAACATAAATTATGTAAGTGGTTATATTTTCTGTTTCACTTTGCCTTTGAGAAATCTCTAAAGCACATTTATCATTGAGTTATAATTACCTTGTAGGAATTATGCTTAGTCCTAATTACTATAAATAATTCTTTATGCATGTGATTTTTCTATCACTACTCCCTGATCCTGATTATGTATTTCTCTTTTTCCATTTTTTATACTGTGTAATCCATTGTAAAATAATAGAGATAAATGGAGTAATGCAAATTTTTATTTCCTAAAACCAGGATTAGAGCTACAGCCACCTAATAGGTTTATTTATTGGAAATCTCTGAAAAACTCAAATTCAATCTATAATCTAGAATGACAGCAATTTTTTTCTAAAACACAGACTTAAATATATTCCAAAATTTAAAAAAATTATCTCCTGAAATGTAAAATCTAAACATCGTAGCCTAGCTTTGAAATCTTCCTCAAAGTAGCTTTGACATGTTTCTTCAGTTCTATGATTCCCTTGTATGAAACATGCACTCTGGTCAGATTGGCCTGGGACAACTCAGCTCTTTCCCTCATGAAACAAAGTGCAGGGTATATAGTTGATAGAAGGAGTAAGAGGCCAAAATTTTGGGAAATGTGCCATGACTGACAGCCCTCCTATTTTCATACCACTGATAGATGAAGGGATTTGATCTTTCTTGTTTTAGACACCATTTGGGAGCAAACATGTTCAATGGGGATATTTTTCCAAGTGAAAAAGAGAAAGTTAGAAAACAAAACCAAAAGAAAAGATTGGATACATTTTTTGCTCTGTTTCTTACAAATAACACTAAGCCTATGTAAGCTCTTTGCTGATCCAGGAGCACATCTATGTGGAAGTGTTTTATTTTCCTTTTTTCCAATAATGTTAATTTTTAAGCCCACTAATTTTGTGACCTTCCTTCAGTCTCCTTAATGTTTGTCTTTGGACAGTCTTAGTCCTTCACTAATTTACCCTCCCTTCAATCATTTATTCATTTTATTAATAAATACAGGGTCTGGCAGAAGTAAGGCCTGCTTGAGTGTGGTTGGTAGGGTAATAATACAGTTCTAATTTTAACATTTCACCTAAAATGTCATATGGTGTGCTTGAGTGTAATATTATGTTACAGAATTATATGCTTATAATTTTGTAATGAAAAAGGGGTGTTAATTGTTGCACACCCTGTATTTACTGATTTCTTTTATGTGCCAGCCATAATAACAAGTATTGAGGATTGGGTGAAGAACAAAATAGATTAAGTACTACTTACCTTCATAAGGCAGGAAAAAACAATCTTTTAAAAAAATAAAAATTACAAGTTCAAATATTCATAAGAACTACATAAAATATTTATATAATGAGACAACTAGATAAGTGAATAACATTAAATGTATAAATTTAAGAATAAGATTAAGGTAAGAAGTAAGGGATGAATGTGCTGAGACTATGTGAGGTCATAGAAGGCTTCTCTGAAGAAATAATATTTTGAGAGAGGAAAGGGAAGAAATAAAGGAAAGTGATCAAATAATCACAGTAAAATATTCAAGATTAAGTTCTTGTAAAAGAGTGCTCATTATATATATTTATATATAATATGTACCATAATACATATCATATACAGTGGTGGGCAAAAGTATATAAAACACAGTTTATTCTTATATTATTATGTATTATGTATTGCATTATTTTCCATACAAACAATTGTAAACCTTCTTTTTCCTACCCTTGTATATGTAGTTTAAACAGATAATACAGTCAAAAAAGCAAGTTTTGAGCTATTTATTTCTTTCATATTTTAATGTTCTGTGGTCATAATAATTATATGTCTTATAAATCCTTATCAATTAAGGAAATAAACCTATATTTCCTAAAAAAATCAAAAAAATTGAGTGTCTACTGGGTTCCAAGCATATATGTCCTTTAAGAGCATAGAGAGTGGCGAGACTAGAGGACACAGAATGATATCATTTCCTATGTGGGGGTGAGTGTGAAAGAAGTGTACCTAGGAAGCAGAAAAACACAGAAGAGCACTGGAAACCTGGTGTTCCAGAGAAAGCTTCCTAGAAGTAAAGATTTATAATCCCAATCTGATAAATGACTAAGAGTGAAATAGGATCAAGGAAAATAGCATGTGAAGAGCTAGAAAAGTAAGAAATAGTATGGATATGCAGAAAAAATGTTGGGATGGGTCAGCAAAAATGGAATTGGTTGTTGTTGACAAACAGATGATACTTAAATCTAAATGGATGGTGGTACAAAGAACACTAGAGACAATCTAATGGAAAATAGAAAATCTAGAGGAAATAGTGTGTAACCATCTACATGGCAAATTGGGAGACTTCCAAGGATTATACAGAGAGAACAGTCACTGAAGGCCAGTAAGGGTAGTCAATACTGGCAAGTAATTCCATGTAGGATGAATGTTCCATAGTATCAAAAGCAGCCAGAAGGCCAAGCAAGAAAAGCACTGGTGCAGTATCACTGAATTTATGAATAAGGTCTTCAGTGACCTTTTCAATAGTAGTAAGTGCTGAAGGCTGACACAGATTGAAGAGTTGCAAAGTGAGAGGATGAGAATCAATGGAGCAGAAAGTTTACCATGACTTTTACAACGAGGGTAAAATGACAGAGGTGCCACTCACAGAGGAATCATGAGCCTGGGGAGCTTTTTCTGCTGTGATTGTTCTTCTTTTTAGTAATCAAAATTTAAACATTTATTTAGGCCAAGGGAAAAAACTTAAGACAGAAGGAATGATTGAAGGTAAAACAGTAAATATTCTTTTGATTGATGATGGTCTTGAGATGGAAGCATGAGCAATACTGAAGATGTTGTCTCTGAGTAAGAGGCAGGACATCTTATTTTCTGCCCATGTAGAAAAGAGACAGGGAAAAGACAATAGTTTGAAGTAGTTCACACCTGCTGAAATTAAAGTAGGGGACAAAATCACATGTTCAGGAAAAGGCTGTGGGGTCAAATAAATGACTTGGGGTTGGTGAAGGTGTGAAAGAAGGTCTGGGACTGCAAGAGTAGTAAACAAAGTTCAAGATAGCTCAGCTGAGGCTGAAGACCATTAATGCCTTAAGATGGCAATCTTACAATTGTGATTATCTTTAGGAATAGAAAAGAGTACATAAACGTGTGTGTGTGTGTGTGTGTGTGTGTGTAACAGGAAGACAGAGGGGGTTGGAAGAAACATGGAGGGGAGAAGTGGTGAATTTGACCTTGTCAGTAAAATAATAGTTCCAGATGTCACCATTTCATTTTGGGATGGATCAGGGAAAAAGGAATTCTGGACTGTTGGACAACCAATGAGGAAGGAAAGATACACTGGCCAAGGTTCTCTATGAGACAGAGAACATTATCATAGAAGGAAAAAATAGCTAATATTTATAATGGCCTGAATATGAAAATAGGCATTCTAGCCTTAATAGTTCATGCATTTCCATAAATATTGTTAAAACTACATCAAATAAATTGGGAACATATCAAGGACTAAAGATGTTTCCTAAATTAATAAAAGTGCATGTTGATTATTAGTATATTTCCATTATTGAATACTGGTGATAAATGCTGAATTTTTAGGTAATAAACTATGTCAGCTGAGACTTCTAGTCATCAATGCAAAGTAGGTAGACCCTGGCTCACCTTCTCTCACAACTACATCAATATTACAACTAAATTATAGAACAGGCATCATTGAGGACCACCTAAGGACTAGCTGAACAGAATTCATATAACTAAGGATATAAAGAAGAAGCCACTAGGAGACTGCTAGCAGGACTGGAGACCTGGAACAGATAGGTCCCACACACACAGTGTGGTGATTAAGAATCACGAGGTATATCTTTGCTGTGGTAGTCCTCCCTAAGAAGCGAGGGCTCCCAATCTATCAGCCTCCCTAGCCCAGAGCATCAATGCCAAGAAGATGAGTCTTCATAACGTCTATTTGCAATTGCTTCCCAGAATGACAAAGTGCTGCTAGAGATCAAGGCACTCTGTTAAAAAACCTAAACAACTCTCATGCTCACAAACTTTCTCTAAGCTCCACAGCAGGGGAAGAAGTTCAAAAAGTGCCAGGGACACATGGAAAAGGAATAAATTTACTAATTTCAGGCTAAACAAGCAGGTGTTGAGGCAGCTAGCTCTGGAGATGAAAGCAATAGCAGGTGCCACTGTTCCTTTGTTAAACTCTCCTAACACACAGCCTGCCTGGTGCAAGTGGACTCAGAATCGGTGCTCTCCATTAACCTGGCAAGCACCTTTTATGTTCACCCTGCCTACCCTGGTGATTTCCTAAGACCCTGTCCCACACAACTTACCCACCCACCTAAAGACTCTTTTAGTGAATCCTATACATAAGTGGCCTGCCTCAGCTCAGACTGTGGGCTTTACCAAAATCTCTCAAAAGTCCACAAACAACAAAGAAGCAGCAGCTGATCTTGGTGCACCTTGCAGATACTGTTAGCAGCCTCAAGCCAAGCACAAGTAGTAATCGGTCTCAACTTGCATTGAAACCGCCATTCAGGTGGCCCCAAGGCTAATAAAAGGCTAGATTCAGGCTGATATGTAGTTTCAACTAAGCAGCCACAAGCTAAGCACAAATGGTAGGCCTCACCTCACATCATGGTGCGAGGTCTCAAGGCTTGGATCAGCCAGTCTTTGTTCTCAGCACAACTTTTCCTTCCCAAGAGCTTCCAAGCCCAGCACAGTGATGAAAAAGCACGGATCACATTGTAGCTTCCACCAAGAAGCCCCAAGCCCACATAAGTGGCAGCTGACCATGGCCTACAAAAAAAGTTTCCCAAGAGACTCCAAACCCAAAACACCCAGTACATTTCTTTAGACATATCAGAACATTCCCCAGCCAGCTCTATAAATGACACACGGGAAGTACAAATTGGAGTGGCACTGGAGCCCCACTAAAGTGACTCCCACACCATGGGGTCACTTTCCACACAATAAACAGCTCCTCTACTATTGTCTCATTTGGCCCTCATAGCTAGTTAGCTTGAAGGTCAAACCCACCCACTTAGGTGTCAACAGCAATCCAAGCTCAATTAAATATGACGGAATATATAATCCACACAGAGGAAACCCCTGGAGCAGCCAGCTCAGGTGACCAGAGAGCCTGCACCACTGGGCCCCACAGGAAACATTCTATATAACATCACTCCATCAAAAACAGGAGACACACCAGATCTACCTAATACATAGAAACAACTGCAGGAAGTCATCTAAAATGAGGCCACAAGAAACATGTCCCAAATGAAAGAAAGGACAAAACTCCAGAAATAAAAGTAAATGAAAAAAAATCAGCCATCTACCAGATACAAAGTTAAAAATTAGTTATATAGTTGCTCAATGCAATTAGGGGAAGAATAAAAGATTTCACTAGAATTTCACTAATATAAAACATAAAAAACAAGATAGAAAACATGAAAAAAATGTCCTGAAAAACACTGTAACTGAAATGAATACACCAGAAGAAATGAACAGAAAATTGCATGAAGCACATGATCATATCAGTGATTTGGAAAAGAAAGTACAAGAAAACTCCCAATCAGAACAGCAAAAAGAAAAAAGAATTTAAAAAATAAGGGCAGTTTAAAGGACATCTGAGATAACATTATGCATATAATATTCACATTATAGGGGTACCAGAAGGAAAAGAGAGAGAGAAAGGGATTGAAAATGTCAAAGGAACTAGACATACAAGCCCAAGAAGTGAATTGTCATAAACAAGATAAACAAGATAAGCCCCACCAAAACATATAATACTGTATTTTGTCATGTATAATGTGCACCCACATTTTTTGCCCAAACTTTCAGGAAAAAGAAAACCTTTCATTTTCATTTTTTTAATTCAATTATTTATTTATTTGTTTGTTTATTTATTTATTTAATTTTGAAACAAAACTGATTATTATATTCCAGGGTATTATTTTGCATATGGACGTCATTATTACTTTCTAGAGTTACACTTCTAATGCATAAGAATACAAACATTTATACAGATATGGAATTAGTACTACCCATTATAATACACATCTTTTTTCTGTCAAAAATTTGGGCAAATAAGTGCACATTATATACAGCAAAATACAGTAATTATAATCTCACATGTTAAAGACAAAGAAATATTCTTAAAAACAGCAAGAGAAAGACAGTTATCTACAAGAGAGCTCTCATTACACTGTCAACTGATTTCTTAACAGAAAGTTTGTATGCCAGAAGGGATTGGCATGAAATATTCAGAGCGCTGAAGAGCAAGAACTTGCAACCAAAATTATACTACCCAGAAAAGGTATCATTTAGTATGGAAGGACAGATAAAGAACTTACCAGAGATATAAAAGCTGAAAGAGTTCATCAAAATAAACCAATATTACATAAATTTTAAAAGGAATTCTTCAAAGAAGATTAAAAAATAAAAATGTGAATAAGAGAATTTAAAAAAATTCTCTCTTGACAAAGGCAAACACATAAAAAAAGCAAAGAATAAATCAACATTAAAGCCAGTACAAAGTCTAAAAGGCAAAATTAAAAAGATCATGTGTAATTACAATAATTAATTAAGGATATATACAAACACACTCAAAAGAAGCAAGAAATAATTCCAAAAACATAATATGGAAAGGGTGAGTAAAAATTGTAGTAATTTAGAATGTGTTCAAACTTCAGTGACCATCAACTCAAAATAGACAGCTATAAAAACATAGCATAGTGTTTATGAAGCACATGATAAACACAAACCAAATAGCTGTAAGTTGCATAAGAAATAAAGGGAACAGAATCCATCCATTCACTATAGAAAGTCATCAGTGTACAAGAGAAGAGAAAATAACAAAGGAGCAGAGAAGAACTAAAAAAACATTTGGAAATCAATTAGTAAAATGGCAATAACTACATACCTATCAATAATTGCTTTAAATATAGATGAACTAAATGTTCCAAACAAAAGACAGAGAATGGCTGGATGGAATAAAAAAACAAGATTTATAGATATGTCGACTACAAGAGATCCACTTCAGAAAGCAAGACAGACACACACAGACTGAAAGTAGAGGGATGACAAAATATATTTTATGAAAGTGGAAATTTAAAAAAGATAGAGTGTCCAGGTTGGTGTGGGTCAGTGGATTGAGTGCTAGCCTGTGAACCAAGGGATAACTGGTTCAATTCCAAGTTGGGGCATATGCCTGGATTGCAGGCCTGGGCTCCAGTGGAGGGCACATGATAGGCAATCACTTATGGATGTTTCTCCCTCTCTCCTCCCCTCTCTCTAAAAATAAATTAATAAAATAATTTTAAAAAGGTGAGATAACAATACTTATATCAGACAAAATAGACTTTAAAACAAAGGCTGCAACAAGTGATAAAGAAGGGCACTGCATAAAGATAAATTTTCAATCCAACAAGAAGGTATAACTTGTAAACATCTACACACCCAACACAGAAGGAGTTAGACATATAAAGCAAATATTGACAGACATAAAGGGAAAAATTGACAGTAAGACAATGATAATAGAGGCCTTTGATGCCCCATTGACATCAATGGATAGATCATCTAGGAAACAGTGAAACAGAGGAAAATATTATGGCAATCTGAAACATTATGGCAGATGAAGTTAATTGATATTTTTTATAGCATTTCAGCTAAAGGCAGCATAATAGACATTTTTTTCAAGTTCACATGGGACATTTTGCACAGTAGACCACATGTTAGTCAATAAAATAAATTTCAATAAATTTAAGAATTTTAAAATCACACCAAGCATTTTCTCTGACCACAGTGATATGAAACTAGAAGGCAATTACAAGAAGAAAACTGAAAAACACACAAACACATGGAGGATAAATAAAATGCTACTAAAAAATAAGTGGGTTACCAATGAAATCAATAGAAAAAGATATCTTGAGACAAATGATGTTGAAAACACATTGACCCCAAATCTAAGGAACACAGTCAAAGCAGTTCTAAGAGGCAAATTCATATCAACAGGCTATCTCAAGGAATAAGAAAAATCTCAAACAAACAATCTAACAGTATACCTACTGGAACTAGGGTAAAAAAAAGTCCAAAAGGGAGCTGAAAGAAGAAAATAATAAAATTCAGAGTAGAAATTAATAAAAAATAGAAAAGATCAATAAAAACAAAAGCTGGTCTCTTGAAAACCTAAACAAAATGAATAAACCTCTAGCTTGACTCATCAGGAAAAATAGAGACAGGGACCAAATACATAAAGTTATATAAAAGAAAAGTTACAGATGGCATCACATAAATACAAAGGATTATAAAAATTCTACAAATAATTATATACTGAGAAGTTGGACAGCTTGGGAGAAATAGGTACATATTTAGAAACATACAATCATCCAAGAATGAATAATGAAAAAAACAGAGAAACTGAACAGACTGATAACTACTAACAAAGTCAATTTAGTCATCAAAAAAATCCCAACACAGAAAACTCTGGGTTACAGGACTTCAAATGCGAATTTTACCAAACATTGTAAGAAGATTTAGCACCTAACTTTCTCAAGTATTTGAAAAAAGTCCAGAACAGAAAACACTCTCAAACTTATTTATGGCTCTGGCATTACCCTGATACCAAAAACAGACAACGACTTACAAATAAAAAAAAATTGTAGGCCATTATCTCTGATGGACATAAGTAAAAAATCTTCAATAAAATATTAGCAAACAGAAACCAATAATACTTTTAAAAGATCATATACCAGGATAAACTGGGATTATTTCCTGGGATGCAAAAATGTTTCAACATAAGTGAAACAATTAATATGATACACCACATAAAATGAAGGATATACTTGTTCTAGTACTGTGAAATATGTCACTGGAATCTTGACAGGAATTGTGTTGAATCTATAGATTGCTTTGGGTATCATGCACATTTTACTGATGTTAATTCTTCCTATCCACGAACATGGTATGAGCTCCCACTTATTTGTATTTCTTCAATTTCTTTCTTCAGTGTCTCATAATTTTCTGTGTACAGGTCTTTTATATACTTGGTTAGGTTTATTCCTGTGTATTTTGTGGGGGTTTTTGAACCAACTGTGAATGGGATTGTTTTCTTAATTTCCCTTTCTGTTAGTTTGTTATTGACATAAAATTGCAACTGATTTATGGATATTAATTTTGTATCCTGCTACTTTCCTGAATTGGTTTATCAGTTCTAATAGTTTCCTGGTAGAATCTTTGGGGTTCTCCATGTACAGTATCATGTGATCTGCAAATAAAGACAGTTTTACTTTTTCCTTTCCAATTTGGATGTCTTGTATTTCTTCTTCTTGTCTGATTGCTGTGGCTAGGACTTCCAGTACTATGAATAAGAGAGGTGAAAGCAGATATCCCTGTCTTGTTCCTCATCTTAAGGGGAGTGCTTATTATTTTTGCCTGTTGAATATGATGTAGCAGTGGGTTTGTCATATATGGCCTTTATTATGTTTAGGTATGTTCCCTTTATTCCCATTTTGCTGAGTGTTTTTATTGTAAATCAGTGCTGGATTTTATCCAATGCTATTTCTGCATCCATTGATATGATCATGTGGTTTTTATCCTTCATTTTGTTTATGTGGTGAATCACATTTATTGATTTGTGAAAGTTGTACCAATCTTGCATTCTTAGAATAAATCTCAGTTTACCACGAAGCATGATATTTTCAATGCATTGCTGTATTCAGTTTGCTAATAGTTTGTTGAGGATTTTTGCATCTGTGTTCATCAGGGATTTTGACCTATACATTTCTTTACTTGTATATGGATTAGAATAATGCTGGCTTCATAAAATGAGTTTGGGAGCCATCCATTCTGAATTTTATGAAATAGTTTGAGAACAAGAGGCATTAATTCTTCTTGGAATGTTAGAAGAAATTCACCTGTATGGCCACCTGGTCCAGGGCTTTTGTTTCTAGTGTTGTTTTAATAACTACTTCCATTTCATTAGGTATAATCTGTCTATCCAGATTCTCTGATTCTTCCTGATTTATTTTTGGAAGATTGTATGTTTCTAGGAGTCTATCCATTTCATCCAGGTTGTCCAGTTTATTTTCTTACAATTCTTTGTATTTCTTTGGTGTCAGTTGTTACTTCTCTTCTTTCATTTATGGTTTTATTTATTTGGGTAATTTCTCTTTTATTCTTGATGAGTGTGGTTAAAGGTTTATCTGTCTTGTTTATCTTTTCAAAGAACCAGCTTTTGGATTCATTGATTATTTTGTATCATTTTTTGCTTCTATTTTATTTATTTGTACTCTAGCTTTTATTATTTCCTTCTACTCACATTGAGTATTGTTCGCTTTTTTTCCAAGTTCCTTTAAGTGTGAAGTTAGATTGTTTATTTGAGCTTTTTCTTGTTTTTTGAGTTAGGCCTGTAATGCTATGAACTTCCCTCTTAGATTTGCTTTCCCACTATCCTACAAATTTTGGATTGTTGTGTCCTCATTTTCATTTTTTTCCAGGTATCTTTTGATTCCTTCCTTGACATCATTTTTTTGGCCCATTCATTGTTTAATAATGTTATTTAGCTTTCATGTTTTTGTGTGTTTTTCACTGTTCTTGTGATTGATTTCTAGTTTCATAGCATTATGGTCAGAGAATATATTTGATATAATTTTAATCTTCTTAAGTTTATGGAGACTTTTATATAGAACCACAAAATCCCTGCATAGTAACAGTGATTATGAAAAAGAAAAACAAAGTAGGAGGAATCAAATTACCTAATACCAAACTTTACTACAAGGCCATAGTAATGAAAACATGCATGGTACTGGTAAGAAAAAACAGACAGACATATAAATCAATAGAATAGAATAGAGAGCCCAGAAATAAACCTACACCTATATAGTCAATTAATATTCAACAAAGGAAGCAAGTACCTACAATGGGCTAAAGATTGTTCAATAAAACGTTTTGTGAAAACTGGACAGATATGTGAAAAAAATGAAACTAGACCACTTTCTACACCACACATAAGAACAAATTCAAAACAGAAAAAGACTTAAATTTTAGACCACAAACCATAAAAATTCTAGAAGAAAACACAGCAAAATCTCAGATATCGTTTGTAGCGATTTTTACTGGCTATATATCTCCAAGCAAGGGAAACAAAAGAAAAACAAACAAATGGGACTACATCATACTAAAAAGTTTTTGCACATCAAAGGGAATCATGAACAAAATAAAAAGACAATCCAAAATATGGGAAAACATAATCACTGATAAATCTGATAAGGAGTTAATATACAAAATTTATAAAGTGCTTAAAAAATTCAACACCAAAAAAAAAATAAAAGAAAAAGAAACCCTATTAATGGGCAAATGATCTAAATAACCATTTCTCCAAAGAGGACATACAGATTACCAATAAACATATGAAAAGAGGTTCAACATCACTAACCATCGGAGAATTGCAAATTAAAACCACAATGAGATATCACCTCACACCTGTCAGAATGGCTATCATCAATCAATAAACAAAGAACAAGTGCTGGTGAGGTTGTGAAGAAAGGGGAACTCTTTTCCACTGTTGTTGGGACTATAGACTGGTGAGGCCACTGTGGAAAGCAGTATGGAGATACCTAAAAATTAAAAATAGACCTGTCTTCTGATTCAATGGTCCCACTTCTGGTAATATATTCAAAGGAACCCAAAACACTAATTTGAAAGAACATAAGCACACCAATGTTCATTATAGTGTTATTTACAGTTGCCAAGATATGCAAGCAGCCCAAGTGTCCATCAGTCGACGAGTGTATAAAACAACTATGGGAAATTTACACAATAGAGTACTATTTAGCCATATAAAAGGAGAAAGTTTTACCCCTTGCAATAGTATGAATGGACCTAGAGAACATTATGCTAAGTGAAATAAGCCAGTCAGAGAATGGCAAATACCATATGATTTCACTCACATGTGGGTTCTAATGAACTAACAAACAAAACAATGACAGACTTATAGATGGAGAATAGATGACAGCTAGTGGAAAGGGAGAGGTTGGGCAGTGGAGGAATTGAGCAAAAAGGAAAAAGGACTCATGGACATGAACAACAGTGTAGTGATGCTGAAGGAAGGGGTGTATAAGGGGACTAAATGGTAATGGAAAAAATACAATAAAATTTAAATTAAAAAATTAAAAAATTAAAGATAAAAATCAAATAATCCTATTAATGCTTTCAAAAACTATTTGACAAAATCCAACATCCATTTATGACTAAACACATTTTAGCAAAATGGGGCTAGAGGGAACATACCTCAACATAATAAGAGCTACATATGACAAATCCACATCTAAAATCCTACTTGATACTGAAAACTGAAAGCTTTTCCTCTAAGAGCAGGAACAACAAGAACTTAGACTTTCACAACTTTTATTAAAATAGACTCGGAAGTCCTAGCTGTAACAATCAGTAAAGAACAAATAAATAACATATATCTGAATTGAAAAGGAAGAACTTTGACTGTCAATATTAATGATCTGGTGAGATTGTGCATAGAGAACCCTAAATATTTCACCAAAAACTATTAGAATGAATAAATGAATTTTGTGAACTATCAAGATATAAAATTAATATTCAGGAATCAGTTTTATTTTCCCACAACAATAACAAGCTATCAGAAATGAAAATTAAGAAAATGATCCCATTTGTAATTGCATCAACAGGAATGAATTACCTAGGAATAAATTTAATCAAGAAAGTGGAAGCTCTGCATTCAGAAAACTATAAGAACATTGAAGAAACAAACTTAAGAAAATATGAATTATTGAAAAGTTATACCATGATTATGGATAGGAAAAATAACACTGCTAAAATGTTGATACTAGCCAAATCAATCTGTGGAGTCAATGAAATCCTTATCAAAATATGAACAGCATTTTTTCACAGAACTAGAAAAATCATCCTAAAATTTATATGAAATCACAAAGGAACCAGAATAGCCAAAGCAGTATTGAGACAAAACAGTTTGAGGCATCCTGATACCTGATAGGAAACAATACTACCAGGTTATAGTAATCTAAACAGCATGGTACTGGCATAAAACAGAAACATAGATCAACAGAACAGAATAGAGAGCCCAGAATTAAACCAATGCATATATGTTCAATTAATCTATGACAAAAAAAAAACCACACAAGAATATGCAAGGGGGTAAAACAGTCTCATCTATAAATGGTATTGTAAAAACTGGACGGATATATCCAAAAGATAAAACTAGATCACCCTCTTACACCATTCATGAGAGTAAACTCAAAATTCATTAAAGACAAATATTAAGACTTAAAACCATAAAACTAGAAGAAAATTAGGTAGTAAACTCTTTGACATCACTCTTACAAACAATTTTTGGATATATCTCCTTCAGCAAATAAAACAAACAATAACAAAATGTTACTACCTCAAACTAAAATAGCAATTTTCAGCTGTTGTGCTATGGCACATATGGTGTGCCACAAGAAATTTTAAGGGGCTGAGGTTAGAGCAGAGGGACTCTGTTCCCCCTGGTGGGGGGCTCCACATGGTCTGCAAGCATCTCATTGAACTCCGTATGTGGGACACTTCAGGTTCCCAGAACACTATGATAATGTCTTGGCACTGGCCTATCCTGATTCAGACAGATGCTGTACTCATCTGCTTCAACACTGGGTAACCAGAAACACTGGATAATGTGCTCAAGAAGTGGCAAGGGGGGACTCAGGAATTTTACCCCAATTCCAAGGTTGTGCTGGTTGGCTGTAAATATACGTACAAACTGACCTGACCACACTGAAGGAGCTGTCTAAGCAGTGGCTTATCCCTGTTATACATGAGCAGGGCATTGTGCTGGCCAAGCAGGTAAGGGCTGCATCCTACTGAAGCGCTCCTTCTGGTCCTCTGAGCGCAGCCTCAGGGATGTCTTCCAAGTGTCCACAGTGGCCTTTCTTGGCCATGGCCATAGGCAGCTGTGCCCTACTGACTCATGCTGGGGACCGCAGCATCCCCTCAGGAGGTGGGATGGGCAGGCCAGGAAAATGGGAACAAAAGCAAGATACACAAAGAATTATCCAATGGTTACAACCTCATGTGAGGGACCTGTGAGGGGCGGAGTGTCAGGAGAGGTGTAGAGGGCACAGTTGTTCCCCTGCCTGCATCCTGGCTTCCTGACGTCCTCCTGGCTGTGGCTGGAACTTCAGGGCAGACTGAATGAGCACTTCCCCTAGGAAAAGGACTTAGAGGCAGATGGTGCTACCATTCTCCACTTCTCATCTCCCTCCCCTGTATTGAGGTAGCTAGCAGAGCCACCATCTGGGCCAGGAGCTGGAGAGTGCAGGGGGCTTGGGGAAGCTGACATCAGTGACTTTGGTTGAGTCTAAGCATATGAAGAATGCCTTCCTTCCCCACTCCCTGTCCCCATATCTTGGCCCTGGCTTCCTTCCCTTAGGAAAGCATCCATTCTATGACCTTCCCTTTTCCTCTCCTCTAACTTCTACAGCTGCTTCCACTCATCCTAAATTCTAGGCAGAATGCACTAAATTAAAAAGCAAGTGCAGAATCCCCTTTCCCCATATACCCACCAGTGCTAGCTCCTCCGTCTCTTTCCTCAACAGTTCCCCCCAAAAGCCCATGTCTATAGTAAAAAAAAAATCAAAACATGCAATACCTAACTATTCAAGGGACAGTGATCCTTTTTCCCTTAGATTGTCAAATAAAATCATGTCAACAGCCAACACAACAGTAACTGTCCACTGTGAATGAGTCAAAATCATACCTATTGTTGTCAGATTGACCAAAAATACACTTTTTTGTGTGTGTTACACTATTTTAGTAATTAGTTTATGCATGCCACGAGACAAAAAAGGTTGAAAATTGCTGAATTAAAATATTTTACAATTAAGAAAACTACCTACAAAATGAAAAGACAACCTACCAAATGGGAGAAGATATTTGCCAATGATACATCCAATAATTGGTAAATATCCACTATTAACAAGGAACTTATATAACTTAGCATAAAAAAACAATCAGATTAAAAAATTGGCAGATGATCTGAACAGACATTTCTATAAAGAGGACATTACAGGTGGCTAACAGACATATAAAAAGATACTTAACATCACTAATCATTAGGGAAATGCAAATTAAAACCACAAGAGATATCACCTCACACATGTTGTTAATTTACCATTGATAAATCTTAAATCAACAAACAAGTATTGGTGAAGATAAGAAAAAGGAAATCATGAAATATTGATGAAAATCAGTACAGTCACTATTAAAAAATAGTATAGAGATTCCTCAAAAAAAATTAAAACGGATCTACCATATTACCCAGAAATTTCACTCTTTGGTACTTACTCAAAGAAATAAAGTGTTAGCTGGATTAATGAAGACTCAGATATGATACCCACCTGCCAGCTCTGTGTGTGGGGGGAAATGGCCTTTGCCATCACTTCTGTCTTCAAGAAAGCTGTTCCTCCAGCTCTCTCCCTAAAGCCAGCCAATTAAGTTCTACCACCCCCCCTCCCCCAAATGTCCCTGGTATCTTTCAACTTTCTGACCCTGTTCTAGAGCTCAGAGCAAGACAGTCTGAGGAAGTCCATGTGCCAGCCTTTTAATAGGAATGCCTAGGACTTCAGAGGCCCTACATCTCACTCAACAATTTCCACTCGTTTACACAGTGGACATTATCATGACTTCTCTTCCTGGCTGAGGGTTCTGTTCTAGAGCTGGGATCTTCACGCCTCAGGGGGGACCTCCACACCTGAGATATTTCTTCTGATTTTTAAATGTCACATGTGGGTGTGAGACCAGCATGTTCTTCATCTCTGAACCTCCTACCAGTCTCCATATGGCTTCTTCTTTATATCTTTACTCATAGGACACCTGTTTAGCTAGATCTGAGGAGTTGCTGAATGATGGTTGTTCCATAGTTTGGTTGTAATTTTGATGTTTGTGGAAGGATGCAATTACCATGTTTACCTACTCTACCATCTTGACCAGAAAGAGAGAATCTTAAAGACAGTAAGAGAAAAGCAGTTATCTACAAGGAAATTCCCATAAGACTCTCAGCTGACTTCTCAACAGAAATTTGCAGGTGAGTAGTGATGAAAAGCAAGGACCTACAGCCAAGATTACTATACCCAGCAAGGTTGTCATTTAAAATCAAAGCAGTGATAAAGAACTTTCTGTACAAGAAAAAGATGAAAGAATTTATCTTCACCAAACCAGTATAAGAAACATTAAAGGGACTTCTTTAAGAAGAAGAAATAATACAAATCGTGATTAAGAAAATATTGCAAAGAAAACAATTCTCACTGACAAATGAAAACACGTAATAAAAACAGTGGATCAACCAACACTAAAGTGAGAACAAAATTTAAAAGGCAAAAGCAATTACATATGTAATTACAACAGTAAATTAAGGAATGCACATAAACACAAAGACACAAAAACATAAATGTAGGTGGGGTGAATATAAGTGATAGCGATTATAGAACATGTTCAACTAAGCAATCATCAACTTAAAACAGACTGCTATAAACATAGCTTAGTATATATGAAGCACATGGTAACCACAAACCAAAAAACTACAAGAAATAATTTAGCTCTTTGATAAAATTCAGAGTGATTTTAGGAGAAATTTTGCTTCAGTAGAATCTGTAATTCACAGTTGTGGATATTAGACTCTGGTTCAGTTGCCTTTAAAGTTCTACTTTTCTACCTGTAAACTGAACTGTATCCTGATTTTTTTAATCACCAAAGATGTTACCTGTTGGTCAGGGTAAACAACATATGAAATTTGGGCCAGCCAGCCTGTGGATGCCTCAGTATCCTCACCTGCATACTCCCTTTCATCAGACCACTTGTCATAGTTCTTATTGTTCTAACTATATTTAGATTTATAACAAAATTTATCTCTACCAGGTTACAAACCCTACTCATAAACTGGGAATGCTGCCCCTTACTGACTCTAGACACCATTGCAACCTCCTTCTGTGCCCAGACCTTATCATTCCTCTGACAGAGAATAAGGATCAGGCTCTGAAGAAAAACTCCACACCTTTTCAGCAGAAAGCAGCTACAGAAGAGATTCTACTCCTCTTTCCCTTTAAAGAACTAAGACCCAAGGATCCTTGAGGAGGGAATGATATAGTTAGCAGTTAGACAGAAAGAGAAGAGTAGGAAGAACAGGCCTGATTTGAAAGGTTACTAGGGCAAAAAGTCCTGGGTGCCTAGCAATGGACAATTGTAAGGTAGAATCTTTCCACCAGCGTGACCTTACCTTCTCTGGCATACTGCTAGTCATGCAGTTTAGACTGCCTGAATTTTCATATCATTGGTCATGTGGTTTGTACAACCTCCTGACCTTTTGCTTCCTGGCATGTCACTAGTTATTTTGTAGAATACCTTAGAGTACAAACAAGGAGGCCAAAGGAAAGCCTCTTGCGAGTCCTATACAAGCCCTTACATAACCACTCCCTTAAGCCTTTTTTAAAATATATTTTATTAATTATGCTGTTACACTTGTCCCATTTCTCCCCTTCACTCCCCTCCCCCCTGCACACCTCCTCCCACCCACATTTCCCCCTTTAATTCATGTCCATGTGTCATAAGTTCTTTAGCTTCTACATTTCCCATACTATTCTTGCCCTCCCCCTGTCTATTTTCTCCCTATCTTCTATGCTACTTATTCTCTCTACCTTTTCCCCCTCTCTCCTCCTCCCACTCCCCTTGTTGCTATCTCTCCATGTGATCTAAATTTCTGTGGTTCTGTTCCTGTTCTACTTGTTTGCTTAGTTTGCTTTTGTTTTAGGTGTGGTTGTTAATAACTGTGGGTTTACTGTCATTTTACTGTTCATATTTTTTATCTTCTTTTTCTTAGATAAGTCCCTTTAACATTTCATATAATAAGGGCTTGGTGATGATGAACTCCTTTAACTTGACCTCATCTGAGAAGCACTTTATATGCCCTTCCATTCTAAATGAAAGCTTTGCTGGATAGAGCAATCTGGGATGTAGGTCCTTGCCTTTCATGACTTTGAATGCTTCTTTCCAGCCCCTTCTTGCCTGTAAGGTCTCTTTTGAGAAATCAGCTGACAGTCTGATGGGAACTCCTTTGTAGGTTACTGTCTCCTTGTCTCTTGCTTCTTCTAGAATTCTCTCCTTATCTTTAATCTTGGCTAATGTAATTATGATGTGCCTTGGTGTGTGCTTCCTTGGGTCCAACTTCTTTGGGAGTCTCTGAGCTTCCTGGACTTCCTGGAAGTCTATTTCCTTTGCAAGAGTGGGAAAGCTCTCCTTTATTATTTGTTAAAATAAGTTTTCCACTTGTTTCTCTTTCTCTTCTCCTTCTGGTACCCCTATAATTCGGATGTTGGAATGTTTCAGGTCCCTTAAGCATTAATCCCTCAAGATAATGAAGTTCTGATCTGAATCAAATAATGTTATGAACAAAGCCTTGGGTCTGTTGACCACAGAGACAGAATTTTCGTTCAACTAGAGATAATATCTAGGCCCCAGAGAAAGCAGAAAGGCCAGGTGTGCAATATCATGCTGACATTAGGACCAGCTGTAATGAATAATCATCCCCTGTCCTGGTTCTAACCTATCAATGGAGACCACAACCCTGAGGAGACACACCAGAAAAGCTGATAAATATTCTATTGAAAACCACCCCTGGAGACATCCATTTTTAAAAAACCCTTAAGACAAAAGACACAGTGTTCTCTCTCTCTCCTCTCTCTCTCTCACTCTCTTTCTCTCTCTTTTCCATGCCTTTACCCCTTTTTTCAGATGGAAAATATGCTAAAACAATTATCAAAACTATCTTTCCTTAGGTATCATGAAATAATCTAAATGTGCAAACAGAAAGAGACATTTTAAGTTAGGTAATGCCTTTGTCAATTTCAGTAGTGGGACTTGTTCAGATAGTTTTCCCTTCCACTTGACTAAAGTTCACCACAATGAATATTATAATAGATTATAGGATCTCCACATAGTTTTATAGTAATTGAATTTTATCACAACAATTATTTTGCCAGAAATCATATGTCATACTTGCTGGATGTGGAAATAAAATGGAGCTGATACCCTTATTTGTATAATTTAAAACGATAATAGATATAGTCTGAAACCTGGTGGTAAAAGGATTTTTCTCTTTTCCTACTTTATGTTTCTTAGACTTGGAACATTCTGTCTGGCTGGGGGAATATCAGGGACTGCATTAAGCATTTTGTATGCATTATTGCTTTCAAAATGGTGAGGAGTTGGATTTAAATAGTACTAAAGTTGAATCCTATCTTGGCTAATTACTATCCATGCTCCACTGGAAAGAATATCTAACTTTTGCAGATCTCAGTTTTCTCATCTGTAATATGGAGACAGTAACATCGTTTACCTCATAGGTTTCTTGTGAGAATTAAATGAGATGTGTGACTCTAAGTTTGTTGTGTTTAACCTTCTGATGGAAGTGATTGGAATTTCTGAAGTTCATGGTAGCAAGAAAAAATAAAGGGGAGGTGGTAACTTGATGGCAGGAAAAATAGTAATGCAAATGATATACAATAAAATGATTTCTCTATGTTCAAAGTGCTTTTATAAACTAAGACCAGAGAAATGATTTATTAAGTTATAAAATTATATAACTATAATAAAATTCAGGGAGAAAAGTCACTAGGACCAAAAATACAAGCCCACTATATAGAGAACTCTACTTAATACAAAAAGCATTTGGCATTTGGAATTTTATCTGGCCACTGATTCACTGATCTTACTGAGGTTTTTATATAGTATGAAGGTCCTATGCGTATTCATATTGACAGAGATTAGATTCTGCATTATTTTAATACTAACCCTAAAGTAGTCCCAACAGACACTGGCATCTGATGGCAAGGCTTTATGTTGTTTTCTTGGATCACAGAAAGATAAAACTATTAGTTCATCTTCATCAGAAGTTAGGGAAGGCAAAAGTTTAGCATTTAGTATAGTGATCTGTACATTGAACTTTCTTAGAAAAATGCACGTATGTCCTAGATTATGAATTAATGTCAGAGATCCTGATTTTTATGTTACAAAAACACTGTACATCTGTACTAAATATAAAATTATATTACAAAATATATTGCAGGTACATTGTAGGAAAATTTTAAAATATATGCAATAAAAAAGAAAGGTAAAATTGTCCTTAATGCCTTAATCTTAGTTCCTGTTATTTTAGTCCTAATTAAGGATGAATATAGAATTATGTAGTAATTCTCTTATAAAATAGACATTTTAAACTCAACATACTATAAACTTCTTGTATTATTATATATTATCCTAGAATCATGCTATAAATAGCTTCATTTTATTGCCTTTTATAAAACATGTAACTCCTTGCTAAATAAATTTCAAATATTTCACCAGTAGAAGCAAACTCTTTCTAAATATTTGTAATGATTTATCATTGTCTACTTTTCATAAATTTGTCCAAGTTAAATTGGTAAGGTAAAGGTATGTAGATTTTCTTGGCTTCTGCTAATGGTATTATATATGCAATTATTTAATTATAAATAGTTCATAATTTGAGAACTCATTTTCCATTAGTACTACCACTAATGTTTTGCTTATTAGTCTCAGTTGGCATAAAATATTCATAGATTAAAAAAACTATTCATTAACTTTTCAGCACCATGATATAGTGTCTTCTGAAGGTCAAAAGGGCTCAAGATAAATTGTCCAGCCCTGGCTGGTGTAGCTCAGTAGATTGAGCACAGGCCTCTGAATCAAACTGTTGCTGATTCCCAATCAGGGCACATGCCTGGGTTGCAGGCCAGGTCCCCAGTGCGGAATATGTGAGAGGCAATCACACATTGATGTTTCTCTCTCTCTCTCCTTTCCTTCCCCTCTCTCTAAAAATAAATAAATAAATAAATAAATAAATAAAATGTTTAAAACAGAAAAGATAAATTGTCCAGCATTACTGTGGGAAGATACAAGAGAAAACCCAAGTGTGAAAGCCTCACATGGCATTGGTTTAGAAACTTGAATACCTGGGCGTCTATACACAAAAGCAATGGTTGCAATAATTAACATTCTCCACAAAATTAATTTTCTCCAAAACATAATTTTCTCAGTAGTTAAGAAAATAATTTAAAGACCCCACCCCCAATAATCTGCACAATATCCTTTTCTCCACTTCCAGTGCCCCTCAGGCACAATCTCAGTGTCTATAAACTGAGTTATGTTGACTTTAGAATCCACATTGAGGAACTGACTAAAAAGATACTTGGAAGTCTGCACATGACAGCGTGCCATTGCAGTACCTGGGGAATAGGAGAGAGAGACTAGGAATGGCAATGTGGTTTATGATTTGTGCATTGTGAATTGTGTGGGATGAAGGCATTGTAAATAAACCTTAAAGAGTATCATTTATTTTTGAAGAAAGACTCCAAACAAAAGAGTCATAATTTTATATAACTATGTAAAGGCATTATGTTTAACTACCTAGTGTCTGACTTTTTGAGAATGAGTGTACACACATCTTAGTTTAGAAATAAACTGATACATGTAAACTGAAGATTTAAAAGACACAACTTCTTGAGTGAAAACTTACCTGCTTTCAGCTAAATTCAATCTCTTTTTCCCCTTCCTTCCTCCCCTCCCCTCCTTTGCTCTCTCTTCCCCTCCCCTCCTCTCCCCTCCTTTTCTTTCTCCTTTTCTTTCTCTTTCTTTCTTTCTTTCTTTCTTTCTTTCTTTCTTTCTTTCTTTCTTTCTTTCTTTCTTTCTTTCTTTCTTTCTTTCTTTCTTTCTTTCTTTCTTTCTTTCTTTCTTTCTTTCTTTTCTTTTCTTTCTTCTCTCTCTCTCTCCTTCCTGCCATCCTTCTCTCTCTTTTTTTCTTCTTTCCCTTTTGCAAGTGACAGAATAAGAAGAAAATATAAGAGAGATCAGCTTTAAATGACTTATAAAAAGCACCCAAAAATACTCTCTGGACATCAAAAAGCTCTTGCAAAGCGGACTTGTAATGATTTAAGTATAAATTAATGAAAAACATATGAATATTTTTTCTTTTAAAATATGCTTGGTTTTAAAATTTTAAGGGGAAAAATACAAAAGAATGTTTTAGATTTGGTAGAGCAGAAAAACATCTTAGAAAATAGCTTGGATAGTTTGAGATAACACAGTAGCATTTGGGTTGCTTTTGCTCAATGGAGAAGGGCATTATGATTTCAGTTCTTACACATAGAAGCCCTGTTCATCAGCTACCCACACTTATGGAGAAACACAAGTAGAACCACCTTCCACAATATGTGTTTTGACATTGAATCTGAGGGAGTATGTTGGGCTGAAGTTCATACTGAGAAAATATAGGTTATATTTTGACACCCTTAGCTATCTGTAAATCCAACATAGAACTATAAACTACTGCAGGGGTGGAAGTAGATGCAATATAATCCACCTGAGGAATGGAATGAGGCATATGTGAAATCTTGTTCACATAGGCATGTACCATCTTCTATTCCTTTTGATTTCCAAGCTCTTATATCTTGGATGTAAAATAATAAGACTTTACCAAATTATGTAATCATTGTATTAATACTCCAGGTAATTCCTTTGTTTTCCCCCAGTTTTATGGAGGTATAAATGAAAAATAAAAATATAATGTATTTCAAGTGCACAACATGATGATTTGATATGCATATGTATTGTGAAAGAATTTCCCACAATCAAATTAATTAACACATCCATCTCTTCACATATTTACTTTCACTGTTGAGAATGCTTAAAATTTACTATCTTAGCAAATTTGAAGTATAACAATGCAGTGTTATTAACTATAGTCATCATGCTGAACATTAATTATATTCTTAAACTTACTTAACCTATAACTGTAAGTTTGTGCACTTTTGCCAAGTCTCTTATTCCCTCTCTACCCCATCCCAGGCTGTGACAACCATCATTCCATTCTTTGTCCCATGAGTTTAGCTTTTTTAGATTTCACTTTTATATGAAATCATAAAGTATTTGTCTTTCTCTGTGTGGCTTATTGTACTTAGCATAATGTCCTCCTGGTTAATTCATGTTGTCCCACATGGAAAGATATCCTTTTATAAGACTGAATATTATTCCATATACACCACATTTTTTAGCCACTTATCCATTGATGGACACTTATGTTATTGTCTATATTTTGGCTATTGTAAATAATGCTGCAATGAACATAGGGGTAAAGTTATCTTTTTGTGTTTGGGATTTTATTTTCTTTTACATATATACCCAGAAATGGGATTGCTGGATCATATGTTTAATATTTTGAATACAATTTACATAATTTTACATAATGGCAGCACCAATTTGCAATTCTATTAACAACAGTGTATGAAGATTCCCTTTCCTTCACATCCTATCCAGTATTTGTCATCTCTTGTCTTTTTGACAATAGACATTTTAACATGTGCAAGGTGATATGTTAATTGTGGTCTTAATTTGCAGTTTCTTGATGACTAATGATGTTGAGCACCTTCTTATGTACCAATTGGAAATTTGCATGCCTTCTTTGGAAAAAATGTCTATTCAAAATCCATAATTTTCCCATTTTTAATTGGGTTATTTATGAGTAGTTTTTTATCGAGTTGTAAAAGTTTTTCATATATATTTTTGGATATTAACCCTTTGTCTGATATATGATTTGCAAGTATTTTCTCCCATTCTATGGATTACCTTTTTATTTTGTTAATTGTTTCCTTTGCTGTACAGAAGAAAATTAATTTAATTTAGTCCCACTTGCTTATATTCAATTTTGTTGTCTTTGCTTTAGGTGTCAAAATGTAAACATTATTTCTAAGATCAATGTCAAGGACATTTTCACTTATGTTTTCTTCTAGAAATTTTACAGTTTCAGGTCTTACATTTAAGTCATTAATCCATGTTGAATTGACTTTTGCATATGGGGTATGATAGCTATTTTTTTTTGTATAAGAATATCTAGTTTACCTAACACCATTTATTAAAGAAATTATTTTTCCAAGTTGGCATTCTTAGAATCGTTGTCAAAATTACATGACAATATATGCATGGGTTTGTTTCTGGACTTTGTATTCTGTTCCATTGATCAATGTGTCTGTTTTATACAAATAACATACTGTTCTGAATACTAAAGTTTTGTAATATAGCTTGATATTAGGAAATGTGATGTGTCAAACATTGCTCTTCTTGCTCAAGATTCCTATCCACTTGGGTTCTTTTGTGGTTTCATACAAATTTAAAAACTATTTGTTCTATTTCCATGAAAAATGACATTAATTTTTTATAGAGAGTGCATTGTAATCTGTACATTACTTTGGGTAGCATGGACATTTTAGCAATATTAGCTCTTCTAGCCCAGAAAAATGGAATAATTTTTAATTTATCTATGACTTCTTCAATGCTTTTAATCAATGTTTTGTAGTTTTCAATGTACAAATATTTTACTTTTTTGGATTAATGTATCCTTAAGTATTTTATTTTTAATGCTATTGTAAATAAAATCTTTCTTAACTTCTTTGTCAGGTAGTTGTTAGTATATAGATATGTAGCCAAGCTTCATGTTTTGGTTTTGTATCCTACAATTTTACTGAATTCATTTACCAATTCTAACAGTTTGTTTTAATATTATCGTGTTATACGTAAACAGAGACAATTTGATTTCTTCTTTTTTGATTTGGATGTCTTTTATTTCTTTTTCTTACCTAATTACTCATACTAGTACTTCAAGTACTACATTGGATACAAGTGGTCAGAGACATCTTTGCCTTCTTCTTGACCTTAGAAAAAAATGCTTTCAGCTTTTCACTATAGAGTATGATGTGAGATGTGTGCTTATTATTTATGAAGCCTTTATTATATTGAGGCACATTCTATTTCTACTTAATTTGCTTAAGGTTTTTTTTTTATCACAAAAGGATGTTTATTTTGTCAAATGTTTTTTCTGCATTTATTGAGATTATATGATTTTTATCCTTCATTTTGTTAATATGGTGCATCAGATTTATTGATTTGCAAATGTTGAACTATCTTTGCATTTCTGGACTAAATTCAACTTGATCAAATCTGTCCCATTTTATTGCCACTGAATTCAGTTTGGTAATATTTTGTTAAGGATTTTTGCATTACATTTTTCAGGAATATTGGCCTGCAATTTTCCTCTCTTATGGTATTATTGTCTGGTTTTGGTATTGGTGTAATATTTGCCTTATAAAGTAGTTTGGAAATATTCCTTACTCTTTATTTTTAGAAGAGTTTGAAAGGTATTCATATTAATTATTTTTGGGTGTTTGGTAGAATTTACCACTCTTGCCATCTTGTCCTAGACTATTCTTTGTTGTGAGATTTTTGATTACTAATTCCATCTCCTTACTCATTATTGGTCTGTTTAGATTTTCTAGTTTTTGTGATTCAGTCTTGGTAGGTTGTGTAATTCTAGGAATTTATTTATTTTTTTTTCTAGGTTATTCAATTTGTTGGTATATACTTGTTCATAGTAGCCTGTTATAACCCTTTGTATTTCTGCAATACAAGTTAAAACGTATCCTCTTTTATTTATGATTTCATTTATATGACTCTTGTCTATTTTCTTTAGTTGCTCTACCAGAGGTCTGTCAATTTTATTTTATATATATATTTTATTGATTATGCTATTAGAGTTGTCCTAATTTTCCCTTTTCCCCCTCCACCCAGTAATCCCATTCCCTCCAGCAATATCCCCCTTAGTTCATGTTCATGAGTCATGCATATAAGTTCTTTGGCTACTCCACTACATATACTGTTCTTAACATTCCCCTGTCCATTTTGTACCTACCTATTCATACTTCTTAATCCCTGAACCTTTTCCCTCATTCTCTCCCTTCCCTCTTCCAACTGATAATCCTCCAAATGATCTGCATATCTATGATTCTGTTTCTGCCCTGCTTGTTTGCTTAGCTTGTTTTTTTTTCAATTTTTGATTGTCGTGAATTTATTGTCATTATAATGTTCATAGTTTTGATCTTCTCATTCTTAAATGATTCCCTTTAACATTTCATATAATAATGGCTTGATGATGAACTCCTTTAGCTTTATCTTGTCTGGGTAAAGCTAACTTTCTCTGCTCTTCAATTTTAAATGACAGTCTTGCTGGATAGAGTAATCTAGGTTTTAGGTTCTTGCTTTTCATCACTTTGAATACTTCTTGCCAGTCCCTTTTAGCCTACAAAGTTTCTTTTGAGAAATCAGTTCACAGTCTTATAGGAACTCCTTTTTAGGTAACTGTCTTCTTTTCTCTTGCTGCTAAGATCCTCTCTTTATCTTTAACCTTTGGGATTTTAATTATGATGTGTGGATGTGATCCTCTTTACTGCCATCTTATTTGGGACTCTCTGTGATTCCTGGACTTGTATGTGTATTTCCTTTGCCAACTTTCATTTTTTTTTTCAAACAGATTTCAATTTCTTGCTCTTTCTCTTCTCTTTCTGACAACCCTATGATTTGGATGTTCGTATATTTCAAGATATCCAAGAGACTCCTTAGCTAATCCTCTTTTCTTCTTACTGTTCAGAATGTATGTTTTTTCCTTCTTAATGTTCTAAATTGATTTGTATCTCAGCTTCATCCCCTCCACTGTTGGTTCTCTGTAGATTTTTCTTTATTTCACTTAATGTAGTCTTTATTTCTGCCTGGATCTTTTGTATGCTATTGAAGTACCCAATGAGTTCCTTGAATATCCTGATAACTAGTATTCTGATAAGTTGCTTATCTCCATTTTTTCTAGTTCTTGCTCTGGACTGTTGTTCTGTTCTTAAATTTTGGCCATATTTCTTTGTCTCCTCATTTTGGAAGCCTCCTGTGTTTGTTTTTGTGTATTAGGTAGAGGTGCTTTGATCCCCTGTCTTAGTGGCATAGCCTATCATAGAAAAGCACACCTATAAGTTGTATGAGGTACAGATTTAGTTAATAGCCTGAGGATGATGACACATGTCACTGCTTTGTGGCTCTGTGGGGGTAGTGCTTGGAGATAGAACAATGCTGCTATTGACCTCTTGAATTTAGCCAGTGAAGAAGCTGTCTCCCAGCACCTGACCTGATGCCAGTCACTTCAATTTCTCCTCATATGCCACTGATGCCCTTCCAGCTGTTGCCCTGGTATTGAATCCCAGAGGGCCTGAATCTGAATAAGTTCTAAGTCCATTGTGGGCCCTTTAAGAGGAGTCTCCTGAGAATCCTACAGTTTCTTCTGCCACCCCTAACCCCATTGGTTTTTATAGCCAGATGTTATGGGGACTTTTCTTCCTGGCACTGCAATCCTGAGCTGGTGGTCTGGTCTGGGGTTGGGATCCCTCACTCTGGAGGTATACTTCCCTATTTACATCCACCACATGTGGATGTAGGCCTGCCAGTTTAGCATTCCATGGATCTCCAAGACTCTCCACACCTGTCCACCTGTCTGAGACTTTCTGCATGTCTCTGAGTCTCCACCCCTCCTACCTTTGGACAAATGTGGCTTCTTTAAATCCTCAGTTGTTGGGCATCCATATAGCTTGACTTTCTAATGATTCTGGGCAATATATGTGTTGTATTTTAGTTGTAATTTTTGCTGTAGTTGTGCAAGGAGGTGATACATATTTACCTACATCTCCATCTTGACTGTAAGTCCATTTGTCAATTTCATTTTGATAAAAACAATTTAGTTTGTTAATCCTTTCTATTATCGTTCTATTCTCCATTTTACTTCTGCTCTGTTATTATTTCCTTCCTTCTTCAAACTTTACACTTAGTTTATTCTTTTTCTAGTTTCTTGACAGGAAAAATAAATTGTTTATTTGAGATTTTTTTTTAATGTAGGTGTTTATCACTATCAACTATCATCTTAAAACTGCTTTTGCTCCATACTATAAGTTTTGGTATGTTGTGTTTCAAAATATTTTTATTTACCTTTGATTTTCTTCTTTGACCTACTGGTTGTTCATTTTGATTGCATGTATTTGTAAATTTTTTAGTCTTCTTCCTGTTATTTATTTTTATTTTTATACCATTGTGGTCAAAAAGATGCTTGATATTATTTCAATCATCTAACATGTAAACACTTGTTTTGTGGCCTAACCTGTGAACTATACTTGAGAATCTTCCATGCATACCTGAGAAAAATGTATATTCTGCTGCAGTCAAATGAAATACACACACACACACACACACACACACACACACACAGAGTCTATTGATTTTATAGATTGATCTGAAGTATTGTTCAAGTCTTATATATCCTTATTGATTTCCTATCTCGGTGAACTATCCATTGTTAAAAGTAGGATAATGAAGTCCCCTAATATAAGTATATCCTTGTCTATTTCTCCATTCTCATCTACTACTATTTGTGTGATCCAATTTTAGGTGAACATATACTTATAACTTTTATGTCTTCTTGATGAATGGCCCCTTTGTCATTACATAATGACTTACTTTGTCTCTTGTTACAGTTTTGACTTAATGTTTGTTTGTGAGGTATTAAGTGTAGGTATTCTAATTCTTGTATGATTTCCATTGGCATGGAATATTATTTCCCATCCCTTTATTTTTAGCTTATGTGTGTCTTTAAAGTGGAAGTTAGTCTCCTGAAGACAGCATAAAGTTGCTCTTGTTTTTTATCCATTTCCCATGCTATACATTTTTATTAGAAAATTGAATCCATTTACATGCAATTATTAATAGATGATGACTTTCTAATGCCATTTTTATTCATTATTTTCTAGATGTTTTGTAGTTCCTTTGTTTTATTCTTTCTCTCTTCCTTTTTAAATTGGCAATTTTCTGAAGTCATATGCTTTAATCCCCCTTCTAATTATCTGTTGTTGGTTTTTGCTTTGCATTTTTCATGAAGCTTATATAAACATAGTTATAATAGTATATTTTGAGCTGCTAATTTAACTTTAATTGCACACAACACTCTACTTTTATTCCACATCACACATCATATTTTTGATGTCACAATTTACATGTTTTTATATCATGTATTCATTAACAAATTATAGTAACCATAGTTATTTTTAATATCTTTGTCATTTAACTTTTGTACTAGAGTCAAGTGACTCTAGTCAAGTGACTCTAGTACACCAAATACTAGACACCAAATACACACCACCAAAATTTTAAAAAATATATTAATGGATTTTATTAGAGAGAGATAGAAGAAGGAAAAGAAACAGAGAGAGATCAACCTGTTATGTCACTTATTTATGTATTTACTAGTTGATTCTTATATGTGCCCTGACCAGGGATCAAGCCCACAAACTTAGTGTATTGGGACAATGCTCTAACCAATGGAGCTAGCTTGCCAAGGCAAAACACCACCATTTAAAAATATTAAATAGTATTCTAAATTTGACTATATATTTACTTTACAAGTATATTTTATATTCCATATTACTAATTACTGTCCTCACATTTTAGTATGTAGAATGTCTTTCAATATTTCTAGTAAGGCAGGTCTAGTAGTAATAAACTCCCTCAGCTTTTCTTTTTCTGAGAAATGTTTATCTCTCCATTTCTGAGTGAAAATGACAGATTTTCAGGGTAAATTCTTTGTCATTAGCAGGTTTTTGTTTTAGTATTTTGAATATATAATCTGTCCTTCAAAGTTTCTGCTAAGAAATCCATTGATAGTCTTATGGAGATGTCCTGGAATGTAATTTTATTTTCTTTTGCTGCTTTAAAAATTCTTTCTTTGTTTCTGAATTTAGACCATCTTATCATAATGCGTCTTGGAGATCTCTGGGTTGAATCTGCTTAGGGACCATAAGCATAATATAATTCAAATGTCTAAATCTCTCCTAAGCTTTGGGAAGTTCTCATACATTATTTGTTTAATTAAGTGGTCTGCCCTTTTCCTCTTCTCTTGTCCTCTGGTACCCAATAATGCATAAATTGTTTCTCTTGATAGTATTTCTGGTAATATTTATCTCTATTGCAATTTTTATTTTATTCATTGTATTTTGCAGTGACAGAATTTCTGTTTGGTTCTTTTTATGCTTTGCATCTCTGTTAAACTTATCATTTTGTTCACATAGTTTCTGTCCTGAATTTATTGAATTGTTTTTCTGCATTTTGTGGTAGTTTACTATTTTAAATTATTTCTGGGAAAATTACAGTTCTCCTTTATTTTGGAGTTAGTTACAAGAAAATTATTGTGCTCCTTTGGTGGTGTAATATTTCCTTGAGTTTTTATGTTCCTTAAAGACTGTGTTGTCATCTTTGCATTTGTAGAAGGAACCACATTCTCCATTCTTTGCTTATTAGCTTTAAAAGAATAATACCTTCTGTCATTTCTATTAAGGATAGGGGGTTTTCTATGGATAGACTTAGTCCACACTTCTTGTTCCCTCTTGGGGGAGGGTATTTTGAAATATTTTATGCCTTTCCTTTAACCTGTGAAGCCAAGCTGAATGCTGACATTACACATTTCCTTGCTTCAGAGTGATGTTAAATGCTTACATTTGTGTGCTTCCTCCCAAACCTGCAGAGTTGAGATGACTTTCTGCATGTTTCCTAGCTATTTGCAAAGGTTTTCACTCACTGTTCTTGAGAGAAGGCACAGGAAGCTGACCACAGGGTGCACAGAGAATTTGGGGTAAGTTTAGGGCTGTTGAGGTGATCCATAGGCATGCCATTCACAGAAACTTATGGCAGACTCTGTGATGGATTCCATGAAGTGGTTAGCAGTATCCACATTTTTTGATAATGTTATCAGCCCTGTTTGCTATTACTGCTGCCCCTCCCTACCCCTTGGTCTTGAAGCTTACCATAGTGTGCTGAATTGGACAAGAAAGAAGAGGCATGTTTGGCAGCTTCTTGCACTGCTGGAGAACCTGGACAGTCATGTGTTCACTCTCATAGTTGCCCACTAGAGAAATTGCATGCCAAAATTTTCTCTTGACACTGAGCTGTATCACCCTGGGGGAGTGATAATGTCAGTATTGAAAAACTGTTTCTCTTATGATCTTCAGTGCAATTAATCTCAGACTTTTTGGCTCCCACAATGTGCCAAATTTTGCCTGGTGGTTCCATAAAACAGGGGTCTCCAATCCCCAGACAGCAAATGGGTACTGAACCATGGTCAGTCAGGAGCTGGGCTGCACAGCAGGAGGTCAGTGGCAGGCAAACCAGAGAAGCTTCACTCACATTATTGCCTGAGCTCTGCTTCCTGTCTTGCCCCCACCTCCCTGGTCCATGGAAAAACTGTATTCTGTGAAACCAATCCCTGGCATAAAAAAGTTTGGGGGTCATTGCTCTAAGACATTATCCCACCCAAATTGCAGGCCCACTCAAGCCATTTTCAGTGGTTTTCTGTACAAATGGAATGACACGGTTTATGCTGTGAATTTCCTAAAATTTCTCAAATGCTCACATACCAGACAAGAAGCATCTGGCCTCAGTGAGCCTTGTGCCTCTAGCTAAGTGGCCTCACGCCAGGCACTAACCGAGTTGGCCTTGGTTCACAGCTTAACTTCTCCTTGCCACATTCAATCTCAGCACAAGTAGCAGCAATTGGCAGATTGCTTTGCAGTTCTTTCTGGGTAGCCCCCCAAAAGGCACAGGTGGCAGGTGATCTTGCTCCCCTGGAGACCTGAGAGCCAGCACACCCAACAGAAAAATTAAGAGAATGCCAAAGTACTACCAAACTACTTCCACCTGTGACACACTCAAGGGTTGGACTCAGCAGATACTAGAGACCTGCTGAAGTAAGTCCTATTCAGGGTGGTCACTCCCTGAACAGAAGACTCACTACTTAATGTTATGGCCAGTCCTCACACCACATTATGTTAGGGAGTAAGTCCTTCCTACTACACATCAACAGCAATCAAGTCTTAACTACAACAGGAGGGTGCACAAAGGCAACAAAGGGTGTACACCTAGAGTTCCAGGCTTGGATGACAAATGAGGTTGTGCCATTTAGTTCTGCAGATCACTTACTACATAGAGCCACTCTACCAAGGCCAGAAGATATATGCCTTATCTCTATCTAATATATAGAACACAAAAAGGCAGTCAAAATGAAGGGACAGAGAAATATTTCCCTATGAAAGAAAAGAATAAAACTCCTGAAAAAGAACTAAATAAAATGGAGATAAGCAATATGCCAGATGTAGAGTTCAAAACACTGGTAATAAGAAAGCTCAATGAACTTAGGAGCAGAATAGATGAACTTGCTGAGCACTTCAAAAAGAGATAGAAAACATAAAAATGGAAATAGAAAATATAAAAACAAACAGAAATGAAGAATAAAATAACATAAATACATAATATATTACAGGGAATCAACAGTTGAGTAGATAAAGCAAAGGATCCAATCAGCAATTTGGAAGTTAAGGAAGCAGGAAACAACCAATCAGAACAGAAAAAAAGAAAAAAGTATTCAAAAACATTGGGATAGGATAAGGAACCTCCAGGACAACTTAACACATAACAACATTTGCATTACTGGATTGCCAGGAGAAGAGAGAGAGCAAGAAATTGAAAACCTATTTGAAAAAATAACAGAAAATTTTCTAACTTGGTGAAGGAAATAAAGATACCAGTCTGAGAAGTGCAGAGAGTCCTAAACAACATGAAACCAAAGAGTCTCGCACCAAGAAACATAATTAAAATGGTAAATGCTCAAGACAAAGAAAGAAACTTAAAAGCAGCAAGAGAAGAACAGTTCATTACAAGTGATCTCCCATAAGAGTGTCAGCTGATGTATCAACAAAAAATTTGAGGGCCAGAAGTGATTGGCAGGAAATAATTCAAAGTAATGAAAAGCAAGACATGAGATCAAAGTTGTTCTATAAAACAAAAGTAGCATATGAAATGGAATGACAAATAAAGAATTTCTCAGACAAGAAAAAGTAAAGAAGTTCATCACCACCAAACCAGTTTTTTATTTTAAATATGTTTATTGATTTTAGGAAGAGGAAAGGAAAAAGAGAGAGAAACATTGATGTGAGAGAGTAACATCAGTCAGTTGCCTCCCATATGCACCATGACTGGGAATTGAACCCACAAACTAGGTATGTACTTGACCAGGAAGTGAAGCCCCCAAACTTTTGGTGTACAGGGAAATGTTCCAACCAATTGAGCAACACCAGCCAGGGAACCCCCACACCAGTTTTATAAGAAATATTAAAGGATCTCTTTAAGAAGCTAAACAAAAATTAAAAATATGAACAATGAAATGGCAAAGTGTACACATCAATCAACAAGTACTTTAAATGCAAATGAACTAAATTTCTCATCAAAGGACATAAAGTAGTAGAATGGATAACAAAGCACGATCTTTACATATTCTGTTGATGAGAGTCTCATTTCTGATCAAAAGACACATACAGACTAAAAGTAAAGAGATGTAAAAAGGTGTATCATAAAAATCAAAACAAACAAATAAGCTTAGATAGCAATGCTTATACCAGATGAAAAAGATTGAAACAAAGAAGGACTCAGCAATTCACTTCTGGTAATTTTTCTGAAAATACCCAAAACACTAAATAAAAAGATATATACATCTATGTGTTCATTGCAGCATTATGCATAATATTTAAGATGTGAAAGCATTCCATCAAAAGGTTAATGGATAAAGAAGTGGTGCAAATATACATTGGAATATAACTCAGAGATTTAAAAAATGCTATTTGCAACAACATGGATAGACCTATAAGGTATTGTGTTGTGAAATTAGCCAGAAAGAGAAAAATAAATGGACAAATATCATATAATTTCACTTATATATATAATCTAAAAAGCAACATAAGCAAACAAGCAGAATGGAAACAAACTTATACATACAGAGAAAGAATTTTGATGGTTTCCATATAGGATAGGCTTTGGGGGAATGAGTGAAAAAATGAAGAAATTAAGAAGTACAAATTAGTAGTTACATAACATTCATGGGGATGTACAGCATAAGGAATATAGTCAATAACATTCTAATAACAGTGTATGGTGTCAGACGGGTACTAGATTTTGTGGAGCCCTCAATGTCTAATCATATATGAAACTAATATACATTATACATTGAGTATAACTGAAAAATATAAAATGTTAAAGAAAAGGTTCTATCTTTAATATTTGACATTTTAATTACAGTGTGTCATGATGTGGGCTTCTTTAGGTTAATTTTCTTTGGAATTCTCTGCACTGCCAGAAATTGTATGCCTATTTTTTTTAACAAGGTTAGGAAAGCTTTCGGTTATTATTTCTTCATATAGGTTTTTAGTACTGAGCTCTCTCTTCTCTTTTGGTTACCCCTACTATGCAAATGCTGTTACACTTGATGCTGTCAGAGAGGTCCCTTAAACTGTCCTTACTTTTAATATTCTTTTTCTTTTTGTTGTCCTGATTGGGTGTTTTGCACTATCCTTTCCTCCAAATCACTGTTTACATGCTGTATTTATTCGATCTGCTATAGATACTTGGTAATGTATTCTTCATTTCAATTACTGTAGTTTTCATTTCTCACTGGTTCTTTTTTTATGTTGCCAATCTCCATTTTTACATATTCTATCCATTTTCTTGAAGTTCTAAGTTCATCCACTCTTCCCCTCTATTTTTTGAATTTTCTTATAATCAGTGTTTTGTTGTTGTTTTTTTCCTGTTTTTTCTTTGTATTTTAATCATTGTTCAAGTACAGTTTTCTCCCTTTTACTCCCATTCCAGCCCACCCCCCCAACCCTCCCCACTTGCCTCCCATTACCACCCTCCCCCTAGTTTTTGTCCATGTGTCCTTTAAATTTGTTCCTGTAGACCCTACCCATTCTCCTCTGAAATTCCCTCTTCTCTCCCCTCTGGTCACTGTCAATATGTCCTCTATTTCAGTGTCTTTGGTTATATTTTGCTTTTTTCTTTGTTTTGTTGTTGAGGTTCCTGTTAAAGGTGAGATCATATGGTATTTGTCTTTCACTGCCTGGCTTGTTTCCATAAGGATAATGCTTTCGAGCTCCATCCATGCTGCTGCAAAGAGCAGGAGCTCCTTCTTTCTTTCTGCTGCATAGAATTCCAGTGTGCAAATATACCATAGTTTTTTTTATTCATTCATTTACTGATGGGCATCTAGGTTGCTTCCAGCACCTAGCTATTGTAAATTGTGCTGCTATGAACATTGGGGTGCAAATGTTCTTTTGGATTGGTGTTTTAGTGTTCTTAGGATATAGTCCCAGCAGTGGAATTGCAGGGTCAAAAGACAGATCCATTTTTAGTTTTCTGAGGAAGTTCCATGCTGCTTTCCATAGTGGTTGTACCAGTCTGCAGTCCCACCAACAGTGCACTAGGGTCCCCTTTTCTCCACAACCTCTCCAACACTTGTTGTTTTGTTTATCATGGCCATTCAGACTGGTGTGAAGTGGTATCTCATTGTGGTTTTAATTTGCATCTCTGGTAGCTAGTGATATTGCACATCATTTCATCTGTCTTTGGATCTTCTGTATGTCCTCCTTGGAGAAGCATCTGTTCAAGTCCTTTGCCCATTTTTTAATTGGGTTGTTTGTCTTCTTGGAATAGAGTCGTGTAAGTTCTTTCTATATTTTGGAGATTAAACCCTTGTCTGAGGTATCATTGGCAAATATGTTTTCCCATACAGTTGGTTCTCTTTTTATTTTGATACTTTTTTCTTTACCTGTGCAAAAGCTTTCTATTTTGAAGAGGTCCCATTTGTTTATTCTTTCCTTTATGTCCCTTGCTCTAGGAGACATGTCAGCAAAAAAGTTTCCCCGTGAAACATCTGAGATTGTCCTACTTATGTTCTCTTCTAGGACTTTAATGGTGTCATGGTTGATATTTAAGTCTTTTATCCACCTTGAATTTATTTTTGTATAAGGTGTAAGTTGGTGCTTGAGTTTCATTTTTTGCACATAGCTGTCCAGTTTTCCCAACACCATTTGTTGAAGAGGCTATTTTTATTCCACTTTATGTTGCTGCTTCCTTTATCAAATATTAATTGACCGTAGAGACTTGGGTTTATTTCGGGGCTCTCTGTCCTGTTCCATTGGTCCATGTGCCTGTTTTTATGCCAGTACCAGGCTGTATTGACTACAGTGGCCTTGTAGTATAGTTTAGTGTCAGGTATTGTGATCCCTCCTACTTTACTCTTCTTTCTCAAAAATTGCAGCAGCTATTTGGGGTTGTTTATGGTTCCATATAAATTTTTTGAAGTGTTTGTTCTATGCCTGTGAAATAAGCCATTGGTACTTTAATAGGTATTGCATTGAATATGTAGATTGCTTTTGGTAGTATGGACATTCTGATGATATTAATTCTTCCAATCCATGAACACGGTATATGTTTCTATTTGTTTGTGCCTTCCTTGATTTCTTTCCTCAGTGTTATGTAGTTTTCTGCATACAGGTCTTTTACCTCTTTGGTTAGGTTTATTCCTAGATATTTTATTTTTTCTTTTTTGCTATTTCAAATGGGATTTCTTTCTTGATTTCTGCTTCTGCTGTTTCATTGTTGGTGTACAGAAATGCCTTTGATTTCTGGATATTGAATTTGTATCCTGCTGTTTTGCCAAATTCATTTATTAGGTCAAGCAGTTTTTTGGTGGAGTCTATAGGATTTTGTATGCACACTATCATGTCATCTGCAAAGAGTGGCAGTTTGTTTCCTCCTTTCCGATTTGGATGCCTTTTATTTCTTTTTCTTGTCTGATCACTGTGGCTAAAACTTCCAGTATTATATTGAATAGAAGTGGTGAAAGTGGACAGCCTTGTCTTGTTCATGAGCTTAGTGGAAAATATTTTAATTTTTGCCCATTGAGTATGATGTTGGCTGTAGGTCTCTCATATACAGCCTTTATTTTGTTGAGGAATGCTCCCTCTATTCCCACTTTGCGAAGTGTTTTTGTCATAAATGAATACTGTACCTTATCAAATGCTTTTTTCTGCATCTTTTGATATGATCATGTGGTTTTTGTCTTTGCTTTTGTTTATGTGATCTATTTTATTTACTGATTTCCAAATATTGAACCATCCTTGCATTCCTGGAATGAATCCCACTTGGTCATGGTGTATGATCTTTTTAATGTACTGTTGGATGCGGTTTGCCAGTATTTTGTTGAGGATTTTGGCGTCATTGTTCATAAGCGATATTGGCCTGAAGTTTTCTTTCTTTGTTGTGTCTTTATCGGGTTTTGGAATTAGGATGATGTTGGCCTCATAAAAAGTGTTTGGGAGTCTCCCATCTTTTCAGATTTTTTTGGAATAGTCTGTGAAGGATAGGGGTTAGCTCTTCCTTAAATGCTTTGTAGAATTCTCCTGTGAAACCATCTGGTCCAGGGCTTTTGTGTGTTGTGAATTTTTTGATTACTGCTTCAAATTCTTTTGCTGTTATAGTTCAGGCTTTCTGCTTCTTTTCCATTGAGTTTTGGAAGACTATATTTTTCTAGAGATTTGTCTATTTCATCTAGGTTTTAAAATTTCTTGGCATACACGTCTTCGTAGTAATTTCTTGCAATACTTTGTATTTCTGTGGTATCTGTTGTAATCTCTCCTCTTTCATTTCTGATTGTGTTTATTTGGTTTTTCTTCCCCTTTTTTCTTGATGATTCTGCTTAAAGGCTTGTCGATTTTGTTTATCTTTTCAAAGAACCAGCTCTTGGATTCATTGATCCTTAGAAGTGTGCTTTTAGTCTCTATGTCATTTAATTCTGCTCTGATCTGGGTTATTTCCTTCCTTCTGCTTGCTCTGGGCTGTCTTTGTTGTTGTTCTTCAAATTCTTGTAGACGTGTGGTTAGGTTGTTTGTTTGAAATGTTTCTAATTTTTTTAGGTGTGCCTGTATCGCTATGAACTTCGTTCTTAGGACTGCCTTGGCTGTGTCCCATAAGTTTTGGGTTGTTGTGAGTTCATTTTCATTTGTTTCCAGAAACCTTTTGATTTCTTCTCTAATATCATTCTTGACCCATTCATTGTTTAATAGAATGCTATTTAATCTCCATGATTTTGAGTGTTTTGTGTTTTTTCCCTTGGGGTTGGCTTCTAGCTTCAGTCCCTTATGATCCAAGAAAATGCTTGGTATGATTTCAATTTTCTTGGAATTGTTGAGGCTTGTTTTGTGTCCTATCATATGGTCTATCTTTGAAAATGTTCTTTGTACTTTTGAAAAGAATGTGTATTTAACCTTCTTTGGGATGGAGGGCTCTGTATATATCAGTAAAGCCCATTTCATCTAGGGTATTTTTTCAATGCCACAATATCTTTGTCGATATTTTGTTTGGAAGATCTGTCCATTTTTGATAGTGGGGTGTTAAAATCCTCCACAATAATTGTGTTGCTGTCAATATCTTTCTTGAAGTCCTCTAAGATTTTCTTGATGTATTTGGGTGCTCCTATGGTGGGTGCATATATATTTACAATATTTATGTCTTCTTGGTGGATTCTTCCCTTGAGTATTATGAAATGATGTTCTGGGTCTCTCTTTATGGCCTTTTTTTGGAAGTCTATTTTGTCAGATATGAGTATTGCTACCCCTGGCTTTTTTTTTTTTTCCTGTCCATTTGCTTAGATAATTTGTTTCCAGCCCTTCACTTTCAGCCTGTGCAGGTCCTTTATCCTGAGGTGGGTCTCTTGTAGGCAGCATATATATATGGGTCATGATTTCTTATCCAATCAGCTATTCTGTGTCTTTTGATTGGAGCATTTAATCCATTTACGTTTAAGGTTATTATTGATAGGTACTTATTCATTGCTTTTTATGTACGTGTGTTCCTCTCTCTTTTCCTTTCTTTCCTTAAAGCAGTCCCTTTAGCATCTCTTGCAGAGCTGGTTTGGTGGAGGTGCATTCTTTTTAGACTTCTTTTGTCTGAGAAGCTTCTTATTTGGCCTCCTCTCTTGATTGAGAGCCTTGCTGGGTAAAGTAGCCTTGGTTTCAGACCTCTGGTTCTCATTACTTGGAATATTTCTTGCCATTCTCTTCTGGCTTGGAGATTTCCATTGAGAAGTCAGCTGTTAGCCTTATTGGGGCTCCCTTGTATGTTACTTCCTGTTTTTCCCTTGCTGCCTTTAATATTCTCTTTGTCTTGAAATTTTGCCATTTTAATTATGATGTGTCTTGTGGTGGGCCTCTTTGGGTTCCTCTTGATTGGAACTCTCTGTGTTTCCTGGATTTGTGTGACTTTTTCTCTCATCAAATTAGGCAAGTTTTCCATCATTACTTTTTTCAAATAGATTTTTTTTTATCCCTTGTTCTTCTTTTTCTTTTTCTGGTATCCCTATTATATGGATATTATTATGTTTCATAGTGTCTTGCATTTCTCTTAATCCCTCTTCATTCTTTCTGAGCCTCTTTTCCTTTTCTTGCTCTTTCTGGTTGTTTTCTTCTAGTTTGTCCTCTAGCTCACTGATCCAGTCTTCTGCTTCATCGATCCTGCTTTTCATTCCTTCTACTATGTTCTTCAGTTCAGAGAGTGTATTCTTCATTTCCTGTTGGCCCTTGTTGATAGTTTCTATTTCCTTTTTCATGTTGATGTAGTTTTCAGTGAGTTCATTGTAGCTTCCCTGTAGTTTCTGGTAGCTCATTGTGAGCTCATTGAGCTTCCTGACAATCATTGCTTTGAACTCAATATCTGATAGTTGAATTGCCTCTATGTCATTTAGCATTCTTTCTGAGGCATCCTCCTTTCCTTTCATTTAGGGATTGTTTCTTTGTCTTCCTATTGTTTGTGAGACTGTTCTTGTTAGCCTCAGCTTCTTAAATTGATCAGTTCTGGCTCCCTGGGTTTGTGCTGTGAACTTCTTTAGTAGAATAGCAGTGAGTTTCAGTGGTGCAGTTTCCTTCATCTCCCAGGCTCACTGGTCTTGGGCTGTCATTTAAGTTGGCTTTGTGTTTGCCTTTGGGTTTTGTTTGTTGTTGGGTCTTTCTTTGGTGGTTCCTTTTCACCAGTTGGTTAGCTGAGGGTTACTCTGTCCACCACCTCTTGTATTTTGTTGTGCTGGTGAGGGCAAGTTGTGCTGAAGCTGGTTCTTCCGTGTGTATAAGGTTTAAAGAATTCTCTCTTGCTCTTGTTCAGTTGTTTGTATTGGGTACTGGCTCTACTGTTTGGCTGAATTTCCAGATAGGTCCTGGATTGAGGTTTGTGTGGTTACCACTCCCTCCTTCACCTTCTTCTGTTGTTATCTGTTAGTGGTTCCTTTGTTGTTGGGTTTCCTCTTCCAGTGGGTATCCTGGTGTTCACCGCCTCCACCTATTCTTTTTTGTCTTGTTGCAGCATTCTTCTTAGGGTCCAGTGTTTTGGTTCCACCACAGTCCTTGGTCCCCTATTTTCACATATGCTGAAGTATGTTGGTTGCTTGCTTCTGTACTCCATAGATCAGTCAGGATTTTCTCCCTTGAGTAGAGGGACGCTGAGTCTGCTTCTTCCTACTCCAATGCCATCTTAGCCCCTCTGTAATCAATGTTTTGAACTCTGTGTTTGGTAGATAGCTTGTCTCTATTTTATTTAGTACTTTTTGTTAAATTTTGTCTTGGTCTTTCATTAGAGACATCTTTCTTTGTCTCAAAATTTTGGCTATTTTCCCTGTGTTTGTTTGTATGTGTTAGATAGATGTCCCATGTGTTCTAATCTTGACATAGTAGTCTTGTGTAGTTGGTATCTCCTGGGGCCCAATAACAAAATCTACCTGTTCCTCTGAGCTGGGTGCTCTAAGGGTTTCCCTTGTGAATGTTGCATGTGATCTCCTATTGTAGTGAGCCTTAATTATGGTTGACACATAAATGGGTGGATTTGACCTTCAGGCTCATAGGCTGTAAGAATGGCTCATGACTATTTTGACAAGCACTTGCGTGGGACTTGACCCCATGGAACAGTATTATCTTTAGCAGGACCCTAATGCCTACCATGTCTAATCTTTGGGTATAACATTTGTGGCAGTAATTTTGTGGTTCTATGAATGTGATCTGAAGTAAGTGCCCAGTGTGTTTGTTCTGGACATTTTGGAAGGTGTTATGGTGCAGGTCAAGTTCAGCCACTACCTATGTGTGTCCAGGGTCCACCTGGTAGGAGCTACAAAGTGATATGTAATTGAAAGATGCCTGCTGGATTTGTTGGAGTCTGAGAATTGTTATTCTGTGAGCTGAAACCATCTTCCTCTACTTTCTGGCTTTGGGTTGCTAAGTAAGAAGTACAAGACATGCCAAGAACAGCCACTGATTGTTTGGGGTTTGTGGACCTTTGAACGATTTTAGGGAAGTTTGCAGCATAGGCTCAGGCCCACAACTTGTGTGGGTTATCTCCTGAAAGAGGTTTGGGCCAGACAGGGCCTCAGAGAATCACTACAGTGGCACAAGAACAGTACTAGTAAAGTTAGGAGATTCAGACTGGTCACCCACCTTCACCTACTAGCTATGTTTGGGGAGGGATCAACAAAAGAACAATGTTGCCTTTAGGCACTTTATTCTCAGAAACAGACCTGAAAGCAGACATTTCAGTTCCTGCCTGTATGTCCCTGGTCCTTTCTGAGGTGCTGTCCTTTCTCTGGAGCTTAGGGCAAGTGTTTATAGGTGAGTGATTATGTGCTCTGGCCCTTGAAGAAGACACCAGAGTCTACAGCTGTGTTCCATCTCACTGTGACTGAGTTCCTGCTGATTTGCACAGTCAGTTCTTGTGGGTACTCCTCATCCTAGCATTGATGCTCTAGGCTGAGGGGCCTAGCATGGGGCTGGGATGTTTGATGCCTCAGAAGGTCCTACAGAGACAGCATATCTCTCCCAATTCTTAACTACTACACGTGGGTGCAGCACCCATTCATTTTGTATCTCTGCCTATCCTACCTGTCTCAATGGGGTTTCTTCTTTATTTTTTGTTTTAATTTTTAAAAATCTTATATGCTGTGGACAAGAAAACTTTTTTATCTTTATTTTAAGTGTATTTTATGGATTATGGTATTGCAGTTGTCCCATTTTCCCCTTTATTCCCCTCCACCCTGCACCCCCTTCACACCAGCATCCCCCTTACCCTTAGTTCATGTTCATGTGTCATACACATAAGTTCTTTGGATTTTCTATTTCCTATCCTAGTCTTAACCTCCCCTTGTCTATATTGCACTTACCATTCATACTTCTTATTCCCTATACCTTTTCCCCCAATCTCTTCCCTTCCCATACAGGCTGATAATGGTCAATGTGATCTCCATTTCTGTGAATCTGTTCCTGTTCTAGTTGTTGGCCTAGTTAATTTTCATTTTGGGATTTTTTTTTTGTTTCTTTTTAGGTTCAATTGTGGATAGTTGTGAGTTTCTTGTCACTTTACTAGTCATATTTTTCATCATCTTATTTTTCTTAGATAAGTCCCTCTAGCATTTCATAAAATAAGGGCTTGGTGATGATGAACTACTTTAACTTGACCTTGTCTCGGAAACACTTTATTTGCCATTCCATTCTACATGATAGCTTTGCTGGATAGAATAATCTTGGATGTAGGTCCTTGACTTTCATGACTTTGAATACTTCTTGTGGGTCTCTTCTTGGCTGCAAAGTTTCTTTTGAGAAATGAGCTGATAGTCTTATGGGAACGCCTTTGTAGGTAACTGTCTCCTTTTGACTTGCTGCTTTTAAGATTCTCTCCTTAATTTTAATCTTGGGTAATGTAATTATGATATGCCCTGGTGTGTGATTCCTTGGATCCAACTTCTTTGGGACTCTTCAAGCTTACTGGACCTCTTAGAAGTCTATTTCCTTTTCCAGATAGGGGAAATTCTCCTTCATTATTTCTTCAAATAAGTTGTCAAATTTTTGCTCTTTCTCTTTTCCTTCTGGCACCCCTATGATTTGGATGTTGGAAAATTTAAAGTTGTCCTGGAGGTTCCTAAGCCTCTCTTCATTTTTTTGGAATTCTTGTTTCTTCATTCTTTTCTGGTTGAATGTTTATTTCTCCTTCTGGTCCAAATCATTGATTTGATTCCTGGTTTCCTTACCATCACTGTTGGTTCCCTGTATATTTTCTTTATTTCACTTTGCATAGCCTTCACTTTTTCCTCTCTTTTGTGACCACACTCAGCAATTTCTGTGAGCATCCTGATTACCAGCTTTTTTGAACTTTCCATCTGATAGATTTACTATCTCTTCATCACTTAGTTCTATTTTTGGAACTTTGATCTGTTCTTTCATGGGCCATTTTGTGTGTGTGAGAGTGTTGGCATGTGTGTTACATAGTAAGGTGAGGAGCCTTAGGTATTCACCAGGTTAGGGCAACCCATGGAGCTGCATCGTGGAGCTGTATGTGGGAAAGGGGTCAGAGAGGGAACAATGCAGCTTTCTTGGTTCTTGGCTGGCTTTTAGTCACTTACCCCACTACCTACAAGCCGATTGGGCCCTTCTGGTACTGATTCCTGGGTTGGTGGGTTTGTATGTATTCTAAGACCCTGTGGGTCTCTCCAATGAACTCTCCTGTGAAGCTTGGATTTTCTCTCACCACTGCAACCCTCAGGTTTTTACAGCCAGAGGTTATGAGGCTTTCTTTTGCCACACTGGAATCCTGGGTAGTGATGTCTGTCTGGCTCCCCAGCTGTTCCTCCTGGCTTATGTACATGCATATGGGGTACTGTCCAGTCCACCAGCCACTGTCTTGTCTGCTAGGTCCTTCAGTTGCCTCTTTGTCACGAGTCCTCTCCACCCAAGCTGCCTGTCTCCACCCCTCTTACCAGTCTGAATGAATGTTTCTTCTTTAACTTCTTGGTTGTTGGTTCCACACAGTTCAATTCTCTGGCAGTTCTGGTTATTTTATTTTTGTGTTTTAAAATTTGTTGTCCTTTTGTGTGTGTGAGGAGGCACAGTGTACCTACCTTCACTTCCATCTTGGCTGGAAGTCAAGCTATATCTTTAGGTATGGTTCTGTTTAGCTGGTCTTAAGGTGGTTCTCAAGTGTGCTTGCTCTATACTTCAGGATTAATTTTGCTGTGGTCATGGGAGAAGGTGAACATAGCATTTACCTACTCTGCCAGCTTGACTATAAGCTATGTGCAGGTTTTTGTGTGGACAAAAGTTTTCAGCCTTTTGGGATAAACACCATGGCACATGATTTCTGGATTGTATTGTAAGAGCATGTTTGCTTTTGTAAGGAACTGCCAAACAGTCTTCCAAAATACCTGACCGTGAAAGTTACATTTTCAAAAGTCATTGGCCAAAAAGTTTGTTCAGTTTTTCCATGACATGAATGACACATTTTTCATTTTCACCAATAACTTTATTGATTTGGATATTCTGAGAATGTCAGCTATCTCCTGTGTGGTATAACATTTATTATTCTCAATTAATGTCTCTATTTGATCACTGTCATTGTCAACTGGTCTACCTGACCATGGAGCATCATCCAGCAAGAAATTTACAGCACAAAGCTTCACAAACCACTTTTGACATATTTTATCAGTCACAACACCTATTCTATACACTGCATAAAACATTTTAAAATATTTCAATTGAATTTTTACTTTTCTTGAAATAATAAGGTATAATGTGTCCAAATTGTTGCTTATTTTTTTCCATCTTCAATGTTAAAAGGTTACCCAAAAATTCACCAATTCTGATGTTTTTATGCACACTGATATGACAGCTGTCATGATAAAATCTAATAAAATCATTTCAAATGAAGTTAAAGACAACTAAATGCTCTACTAGAGCCTTTCATGAAAAAAACAAATAAACAAACAAGCAATCTTTTTGGCCAAACCAGTACTTCCTTTCAGATTTCAGAATTGTCCTTTTCTGAATGGATATGTTTGAGTGAACAAACATTCAAATATATTGCATGAATTATTTTACTTCTACTCTCTAAAACTTAAAGGACACAACTAAGTCTCCCTGAAAGCAGTTCACTAATAATAGCCACTAAGGAGCCATTAAGTTAAAAAGTGCCCACAAAAAAAATTGCAAAGGTACACTTCCTTCTATTGACAACAAAAATATAAAATAAATAATCAAATTAGGTTATATAATTTTATAATTATAGTATAAAGATTTAGATGCCTTTTTATAGGCTCTTTTTTCATCTCTTATGATATTGATTCTGTGGTTATGGATTGATCACCTCTCTGCAACTCCAGTCAGACAACCACTGCCTAAAGATGGGATGTTTAGAAGCAAAGTAACTTAAATTTTAACTTTAAAGGGTTAAAGAAGTCAATTCACTTGAAAGTTGGGAGAAAAAGAAACAAAGTAATCATGCTAGAGTCTGTTGAAGATTAACAGACTACCACACAAAAGCCCCAAAGCATCCTTCAACCTTCTAAAAAATGTACTAAAAATGTTACCATGGCAGCAACCAATTAAATAAACCAATAAAAGAGGACAACTATCTACACCTCAACCAAACTACACGAACAAACAATAAAAAATGCACCATAAATCAATTAAGTTTTAAATGTAGTTTGAATGGTTGAGAGTGGGGGAAGGTATAGGAGAAAAAGGAAAATAAAGACCTTAGCCCATAATTAAAACAATGATAAAATAACATAAGTAAAATCAACAATAAGGCCCAAGACTGAAAATAAGGTCCATATTGTTCATACAAATGCACTTTTTATTTGGTGATATTAAAAGGCTATTTATGATTTTATTCTAATACTATGGGTTTGCATTAGCAAAGTTTGGAGGAGTTGAGAAACAGTTTATAGGCCTTGCTGATTGACTCTTTCTGTGAGAAATAAATCAAATGGGCTCATGGACATACCACAGAGCTCTCTTTATGTCTTAAGATACTCTGTGATAGAGTGAGAGATTTTGCTGGATATCGGGGACAATTCCAGGCCCCCTTACCTCAGGAATCAGATCCTGACTTTCACTTAACTGGAAAACAACTATCCATAGTACAAAGAAGTAAATCCTTTGACCCAAAGTCTATTGGGTGTTTAGAGAATCTTAAGCATGGAATCACAGGGCAGGAGAAAAATCATTTTGAGAGAACTAGGAGGGGAAATTTGTGGGATAATTTATTGCTTGTATGATTAACTGATTTAAGGAAAATCCTTATGGAAAGATTCACCTTGCCTTTTCTGTGTTTTTTTTTTTCAATTTCTATCTGTCTTTAAAGTCATTCATAGAATTAATTAAATTCATGCATGCATACTACTTTCAAATTAAATTTGAGAACATAAATGCTAACAGAAAACAATAAACTTAAGCATTTTTGGAGAGCCACATCTATTGTTGAGAATTTGCAAAATATCCCTTTACTAACAGCCACCTCTTACATTTAAAGATAAAATGGAAATTTGAAACATCAAAGACACTTGATAACAGCTGGATATGGCAAAAGAGAAGTTAATCACACTTTGTTTTAGGGGACTTGCTATAATTGGTCTACATGAGAGGAAGCCCATCTATATTTGTTTTAATTTGTGTGAGCACACAGTGTTGGACTCCAGGAATCAAAAGTAAAGACTCTCAGTGACATTGGTTTTGAATATAACACATAATTTCATTGTACTATTGTAACATCTGAATTCTTAATGAGGATGTGATTTAGTCATTCCACACTTTTTCTTCCTTGATCCCTCCTTCCTTCCTTCCTTCCTTTTTCCTTTCTCCCTCCCTCTGCTCTCTCATTCCCCTCTTCTTCCCTTCCTCACCCTCATTCTCTCCTCTCTTTTCATTCTCCTTTCTACCCACCCCACTCACTCTCTCTCTCTCTAGAATCTCCATGTTCATTTAGAGATAATGCAAAATCATGGTGCTTAAAAAGTGAAAATGCCTTTTGTGGTTTTGGTTCATTAGAAGATTTTAGAATATAAATAAAATATCCCTGTTGCCTGCCTATTGTGCTTGGAATGGAATGTTATATATTTAGCGAAATTTGTTATTTGCTCTTTCTGTGTTCTCTTAATCTCTAGAGCAATGTAGATTTCCTCAGCAATCTAGACTGAGCCACATTTGAAGAAAAGAGACCTGATGCACATATTACTGTTTCTGTGGAGATAAAAAAGTAATAAAGTTTTAATGATTTATTTGTTAGCAAGCTGTGGTTCCTCCCCAGATGTTGTTCTAAGGTCTTTAAACTTACAGTATTTGTGGTAAGAGGCAAAACCAATCCCTTAGAGTGTGGAGTCTGCCTTGTTCTCTTTGTTTACTCACTGTGGGATTGGAAAGATTACTGGGACGTTGTTCAATTAAAAATAATGGAAAATCTCACTTAGTTAGAAGAGTAGTATGCATACTTTAAGAAACAATGGAAGAATTTGTTGGACCAATTTTAGTTGCAGTTCAAATTTCAGAATCAAATCTGAACTCTTTGGTATTTTGACTTCCTTGCAGCTAAAAAAAATGCTACTTACTACTTATAAAAGAAAAGAATCTAGCTTTAAAATGTGTCCTGAGATCAAATGGTTATTTACTGATTATATTTTGATGTTGCAAGTAAAAATGAATCAGAAACTGTAAATTTTTAAATTAAGGTAGAGATCATTAAAGCAATACACATTTTATTTAACTGGACAATATGCAAAATAATAATTTATAATGTTCTAAAGTTGGTGTAAGTCAACCTATGTAAAATTAAATAATTCATAAATTATCCAAAATATAAACTCTTTTCCAAAATGATGGTCACTATGTCAATTTTTACCAATGGGAATCCCCAGTTTGGGGTGTGGTGAAGGAGAAGACTATTTAGTGAAAACACTTCAGCTGTGATACAGCATGGCTATGTAACAGATCAACAGTGTTATAGCACAATCATGAAACAGCAGTGGTGAGCCAAGGCATCCTTGGAAGAGGTAATTCTGGGGTTGAGGCAGCCCTGCCTTAGATTGTAGCTTTGCCTCTCCCCACTTAGTTCCACTCTACTCTGCACTACGCTGCTTGGATCTACTCTGCTCTGGTCTAGTACACTTGGGTCTACTCTACTCCACTCTACTATATTCAGTGGAGACAGCTTCACTCAGCTTCTATGTTTCAACTCATCATAAAAACACAATCTTCAATAGAAAGAGAAAGAGTGCTCCCCAGCAGGAGAGGAGATAACTATATCTTTATATATATATATATCTTTATCCATCATCCCTGATCAGTCCATTATCATGTAAATGGAAGCTCCAAATACTCACAGTTTAATTGGTCTAAAAGGCACTTCTCTGGTTGGCTGGAATGGAGCCACTCTGATTGTTCTATGATGGTGCTACTGATTATATAACTTCAAAGCTCTAATTGGATGGCAACACACTCAGCCCTTGTTTGAAATATGATTCTAGGAACTCCTCTTTTTTCTTTTTTTATTTAAAATTTGAGCCCAGTTAGGCACTAAAAACCCTTCTTACTGGCCATTTTCTTTCTTGAGGCCAACAAAAGTATAAAGCACAAAGATTAAGATGCATCACTATAATAGTGTAGTGTAAATGTATTACTTTGACTGGCAAGAAGGTGAGACACAGTGAACATTATCACCATGCTTGGTCTGATTACATATCTTCAAGGACCTAGATAGTGGTTGGGTGAATTGCTTCCACTTTTAGCTTCACTAGCACATTTATAAAGCTCTACTCTGCTGCAATATCCCAAAAATATGGGGTCCAACTATACATGAGTGCACCAGTATAAAAATAAAAAGTTCACATTAATCTTTCAGTAAATCAATGAACAATGCTGAATAACAACTATATCAACTCTGTTTAAGTAAAGCATTGTCTTTCAACCACTGGAGAGTCCAACTACAGAAAAAATATGTCTCCACAGGTCCATTACTCTTAACATTATGAATGACATCTCAGATACTTTCACACTATCCATCCCTTCTTTTCTTTTTTTTTTTGTATAAAATTTTAATATTTAGAATTAGCCATCTGGACTCAATTTATATGATCCCAATTTTGTTGGCAATACCCAATGCATCATAGTCTGGAGCCAGTCAAACACATGCCTTCTTCTCCCCATTAGAACTGATCAGGGTGTTGACCTTGGCCAAATCAATGTCATACTGCTTCTTCACAGCCTCTTTGATCTGGTGCTTTTTGGACTTGACACCCACAATGAATGCAACTGTATTGTTGTCTTCTATCTTCATGGCTGACTCAGTAGTCAGGGGGAAGTTGATGATGGCATAGTGGTCAAGCTTGTTTCTCCTGGGAGCACTCTTCTGAGGATAGTTAGGCTGCCTTCAGAGCCACAGTGTCTTAGGCCTCCAGAAGGAGGGTGACATGTAGATATTCTTTTTTGTGTGTGGCTATGGATGACTTTTAGCACTGCTTTCTTTGTATTCAAAGCTGTTGCTTTGACTTTGGCTTTGAGAGGGGCAGGGGTTTCCTTCTTTGCTTTAGGCACCATCTGCATGGAAAGGGTCCTATCTCTTCTTTATTTTCCCTTTCCCTTATTCCTAGGACCTAAAGAAAAGAATATAAGTTATTGCAAAATAATGTTACAACTGTGAAACCCAAAGTACATAAGAGTGAAGTATTTGTTCTTTTCTATAACATCCATAGTACCCAATGCAATGGCTCATGAAGTGCATGCTAGATGAACTTGGCATGAGCAAAACACTGTTGATTTCCTTTAATATAGATTAGAGAGTGTTGCCTTATTATAGGGAACCTATCCGAGTGGAATGGCAAATGCAGCTCAGCCCTATGGGAAAACCCAATAGGTGTGTTGTGGCATGCAGGAGCCAAACCCATGGATCAGTTCTCCTGTGGAAAATCAGGCCTGCATTATAACTAGGCTGCTTTGTGACTTACTTTTGCTAAAACTCCCTCACCTTGAGTTCAGGCAACAAATGCTTATTGCATATCTTTGAAGTAACTTCCTGAAGTCTGTGCTAATTCTCCCAAGAATTGAAGTCTAACCAGACCAATTACTCTTATCATTTTCTTGCATTTGCAACATTTTTCCTTGTTAATCTGTAAGAAGTAACCAGTAACATCCTTTCCATTGCTTTCTATAAAAACTAATTACCTAAAGCAAACCTAAGTATAATAAATGAAAACCTTCTTTAATGTATGCTTTTAGAAAGCTAATAAAAGCTTGTCAGGGGAAGAGTTGGGGCACTCTTCCCTTGAGAGAGTGGCCATGCCATCCCTTTTTCTCCACAGGACTCGGTAGTCTGTGCAAATTTGTCTCGTCTCATCCACAATGCTGCGGACACTGCTGGCTGGTGTTTGCATTACCTTATAATTTACTAAGCTCTATCAACTAATTCTATTTCAGCAGATTATATCTTTAGTTAGTCTGTTAATTCTATGAGTATAGTAGTTTAGTTGCTACTATATATAGGATATGTGAGTGACTGAAGTGGTTAATGTCTGCCCTGTGCCCATATTATTCCATTTCCCCAGGTTCCTCTGGGTAGGTGTGCTTGATCATTAGTACACGAAATGCATCAATCTGTTATTCATCTATTTTTATTTTGTAACATGCCCATTAGTTAATATAAAAAATAATAGAGTTTACCATTAATTATAGAATAAGAGACAGAAAATAATAAGACAGATTGAACAAATTAGTGTAATCAGTAGCCATACTTTGTTTCCATTAAAAAATATACTTTTGTGAGGACTGTTATAACTATCATCAAAAATAAGTGGAAAAAATTCAAGTGCAGAGCAGTGTATGTAATACATTAATATTTTTATTTTTAAAAGGAACATATATAATAGATTGTGCTTGTATATACCCCTCACTACATACACATGCACACACACATATGCATAGATTATCTCTGCATGGGAATTAAGTAGAAAACCTATAAATCTGATAGCCTGTGAATAGCAGCAGGAAAAGTGGAGACTGTAAGTAAGGGTAGGAGGGATATACTCCCCCTTCTAACGATTTGATTTTACTAAGTGAATATTTTAATTTTTAAAATAAGCATTTTGAAATTGTAAATTTTTGTACAACTTTATGTCAATGCATTAGTAAATATTCTGTAATAGTTTTCTAGAAACATAAAATTTATAAATTCATCTGAAGATGAGGTAGACAGCCTAAACAAACCAATACAGAAAAAACTAAAATGCTGTCAAAAAGCCCCAGGAGTCCCAGATAATTTTGATAAGCTACACTAACATTCATAGAATCATAACTCTCATTTAACATTTAAAAAAAATTCCAGAGCATACTCAATAACCAGAAACCATATTATGTGGCTTTATATGACTAGCAAGAGTATAAAAACAAATGAACAAAAACAGCCTAAGAAATTAAATCTATAGGTAAGTCTTATGAACACAGATAAAACTTCTAAACAAAAAAAATTACCCACGCCTATTCATTAGCATATTTTTGAAAGAATTAATAATACAAAATTAGAGTTTACTAAGAAATGCAAAGAAGTCCTAATAGAAGAAATCTATTACTGTAATTTACAGATTAAAAGAAAATCATTACCTTAATAAATGCCCCAAATTATTTGCTGAAGTTCAATATGTGTTCACCAATTTAAAAAAATAACTGAGCCCTGGTTGAGTGGCTCAGTTGGTTGGAGCATCATCCCACACAAGAAAAAGTTGTGGGTTCAATTCCTGGTCAGGGCACATAACTAGGTTGTAGGTTCAATCCAGGCCAGGATGTGTATGGGAAACAACCAATGGATCTTTATCTCTTCCCTTCACCTTCCTCTCTCTAAATATAAAATTGATAAACATATTCTTAGGTGAAGATTTAAAAAAATTAATAATGTTTACATACCAAAACCACTAGCAAAGAGTAAGGAAATTTTGAAATATTTCACAAGCACACATAAAAATCAGGTTGATGGTAATATCTGGATGTTGAGAAAATATACAGCTGTCTAAGCAGTGTTGTAGAATTCCTCTCAACTTTACAGAAATGGACAGTATCTGTTAGGGACTAGATGAGAGGCAGGAAACAGAGAGAGACCAGACAAAGAGGACTGAAGTGGCATTACCTTGGCTAATGTGAGTTTAGGAATCCCTAGCTTGCTCCCCTCCCCGCCCCTCCCCTCCCCGCCCCTCCCCTCTTTGCAGACCTTTAGTTCTATGAGATATTAAAATATGTTTTTAGGACTAAAGTGTCCTCTACTTAAATACATTTGAGTAGCATGCTAAATTCTCTTCGCTAGACATTCAAAAAACAGTGGCATATGAAAGTGTTTAGGAAATACATAAAGAACCAATCAGCCCACTTTTTTCTAAACCAGTGTTTCTCTAAACGACCTGACCGTGAAAAACTTTGTTGCCGTTGTTGTTCCTTAGTACTTCTTGTAACTGCAGAACCTTGTTCCATGGAAGGCCAGTTTTGGGAAATAATACAAACAAAGTTTTGTTGGCAAACTGCATGAATATTCCCAAGATTCAAACTGCAGAGTCCCTTAGTGTCCAGATCTCCAATGTGGTCATGCTCCTGCTTCTTCTCAGCAAGGGGTTTCCATAGTTGTGGTCCAGATCCTGCCACCATCAAGGACTTCTTGGCTGTCAAGTTTGCATGGCCAATTCCTAAATTTTTGAGCAGAGGTTGACACATTTTTTACCTTTTTTCTCTCGATACATTTGTTTTTAAAGTCTTACGAGTGTTATGTCACTTCTTATGAGACTTGTAATGGCTACTCTAAAATTTATGGTTTTAATTTTTTTTATTTTTCAATTACAGTTGACATACAATATTATATTAGTTTCATCTGTATAACCCAGTGATTGGACATATACAAAATTTATGAAGTAATCTCTCTAATAATCTAGTACTCATCTTAACACCATAGATAGTTGTTTCAATTTTATTGACTATTATCTATACTGTACTTTATGTCCTAATGACTATTTTGTAACTACCAATTTGTACTTCTTAATCCCTTTACCTGTAACATGCATTCCCCCAGCCCGCCCCCCCCCCCCCATCTTGCAACCACTGAAATATTCTCTGTGTCTACGAGTCTGTTTCTGGTCTGCTTGTCAATTTATTTTGGTTTTTTTTTGGATTCCACATATAAGTGAAATCGTATAATAGTTATCTTTCTCTGACTTATTTCACTCAGCACAGTATCTTCAAGGTCTATCCATGTTGTTGCAGATGGGAAGATTTCATCCTTTTTTAATGGATGAGATATATATATATACACATACAAACATACATACACACCACATTCTTCTTTATCCATTCACATATCGATGGACTTTAGGATGCTTCCATATCTTGCCTATTGTAAATAATGCTGCAATGAATGTTTGTATGTATATGTCTAGTTCATTTAGTGTTTTGAGTTTCTTTAGCTAAATGCCCAGAAGTAGAATTGGTGGGTATTTCTTTGTCTATTGTTCTAACCTTTGTTGTAAAGTTTACTTAGTCTGGCACAAGAATTGCTACCCCAGATTTTTTGTTCTATTTTCATTTCATAAAATATTTTTCCATCCCTTTACAGTCTCTGTGTGTCTTTTGGTCTGAAGTGAGTCTCTTGTAGATAGCACATGTACAGGTCTTGTTTTGTTATCCATTTAGCCACCGTATGTCTTTTGATTGAAATAATCCATTTGCATTTAAAGTGATTATTGATATGTAGTTATTTATATTTTATTATTCATATGTTTAATCTTTTTCTTCTTTTTGAGGAAGACCCTTTAACATTTCTTATAAAACTGGTGTGGTAATGATAAACTCCTTTACCTTTTCTTGTCTGAGACATTCTTTACATGTCATTCTATTCTAATGACAGTTTTGTTGGGTAGAGTGATCTTGATCATAGGTCTTTGCTTTTCATTATTTGAGTGTTTCATGCCAAACATTTCTGGCCTGCAAAATTTCTGTTGAGAAATCACTTGACAATCTTATGAAAGTTCTCTTACAGGTAACTTAACTGCTTTATGCTGCTGCTTTTAAGACTCTCTCTTTGTCTTTAACATTTGTCATTTAATTATGATGTGTTTCGTGTGGGACTCTTTGGTTTCATGTTGTTTGGGACGTTCCACACTTCTTGGACAGTTATCTCTATTTCCTTCACTGGATTAGGAAACCTTTTTGCTATTATTTTTTCAAATAGGTTTTCAGTTCCTGGCTCTCTCTATCTCATCTCCTCCTGGCAACCCCATAATGCAAATGTTGTTATGTTTTAAAACAATGTTGTCCCAGAGGTTCCTTATTGTATCCCAACTTTTTTGGATTCTTTTTTTTTTCTCTGTTCTGATTGGGTATTTTCTGCTTCCTTAACTTCCAAATTGCTGATTTGATCTTCTGCCTCATCCACTCCACTGTGATTTCACGTAATGTAATCTTCATTTCAGTTATTGTATTCTTCACTTTTGACTTGTTTTTTTATGTGTTCTATCTCTATTTTTACATTTCCTATCTCTTTGTTGAAATTCTCACTAAGTTGATTTATTCTTCCCCTAAGTTCACTGAGTACCTTTACCAGTGTTTTGAGCTCTGTATCTGGTAGATTGCTTGTCTCCATTTTATTTAGTTCTTTTCCTAGAGTTTTGTTCTGTTTATTCATTACAGACATGTTTTTCTGTTTGCTCATTTTGACAGTCTCCTTATTTTTGTTTCTTTATATTATGTAGAGCTGCTATGTCTTCCAGTCTTGGTAGAGCGAGTGGCCTTATGTACTAAGTGTTCTTTAGTCCAATGGAACAACCTCCCTGGTCACCCATGCTCGGTGCACCACATGTTGACTGTGTGTACCTTCCTGTGTGTACCTTATAGCTGAGCCTTGATTGCTGTTGGAGTGTCAATGGGGGAATTTATCTGTAGGCCTACTAGGCTGTGAGGACTGGATGCAACCACAACAGAGGAGCTGCTGTGCAGGGATCAACACCACAGAGAATGACTCAGTGGGACTGTGAGCTTCAGTGGGACTCTGGTGTCCAGTGAGTTCACACCTTGAGTGTGTCGCTCATGGAGGTGGTTGGGTGGTGCTTGGGCATTGTGTGAAAATGACCAGTTGATATAGGCCAAGATCAGCTGCTTTCTGTGCCCTACCAAGGGCCCTTTGGCATGAGCTACAGAATGATCTATAGATTGCTGCTGGACTTAGAATTGCCCAGGAGAGACCAAGCTGCAAACCAAGACAAGTGGCCAACTAAGACAATCTGCCAAGAGTGCCAGGCCTGGGGTCACTTAGCAAGAGGTACAGGTCATGCAAAGGCCAGGTGCTACTTGTGAACCTTTGAGAGATTTTATGAAAATCTGCATCATGGTCCAAGACAGGCCATTTGTATGGAAAAAGAACTGGAAGTGGCTTGTGTGGGTTAGCAAGTTGGGTGGAGTGGGGTCTCAAGGAATCACTAGGGCAGAGTGAAGAGTTAGCTAATTTGATGGAGACTTATATATGGTGCTTGCCTGCTGGTTCTGTGTGGGGAGGGCTCAGCAAAAGAACAATTGCCTGTTCCAGCACTTCTGCCTGGAGAAATTTTCCCCTCCAACTCTTACTCCAAAACCAGACAATTCAGTTCCTCCCCATATGGTGCCTTTTGAGGTGCAGCCCCAGTGCTGGAACTCAGAGTAAAGGTGGCCATGTCAGTCAGTGTGCCAGCCCTTTAAGAGGTACACCTGGAACTCCAGAAGCACTTTGTCTCACTCAGCCACAATACCAGCTGGTTTTCATGGCCAGAAGTTATGGGCACATTTCTTTCTGGCACTGGAACTCTGCGTTGGGGGGCCTGCTGTGAGACTGGGACCCCTCACTCCTCAAGGGGGACCTCTGTAGCTGAAATACCCCTCCTTATTTTTAACCATAAAATATGGATATGGGACCAGCTGTTTCCCCATCTCTGCCCTTCCTACCAGTCTCAATGGTTTCTCTTTTAAATCTTTAGTTGGCTTCTTTTTTATATCTTTAGTTGGAGGACTTTGGTTCAGATAGATCAGGAGGTTCTGAACTATAGTTTTTCTGTAATCTAGTTGTACTTATGATGTGGTTGTGGGAGTTCTGTATTTATCTACCTACCATTTTAACAAGAAACTACACTAAGATTCCTTAATACACAATCCAGGGTCACCTGACTCATTAATACAAATACTCTTTGCTAGAATCTACTGATAAATTAACCTCTCTGAGTATGGGGCCTCAGTCATCTATATTATGACAAAGTCTCCTGGGGACTACTCACTCCTCCAAGTTTCCCTTTCTCTTCTCCCAGGCTTCCTGTCATGGTTTTACTTCTTTTCCAATTGGCCTAAAACTGGGGTATGTGACTCTACTCCTTTCTCTGCCCCCACCTGAACCTTACACCCTCTTTCCTTACCCCTCACTGCTGGCCAGGAAACCACCACTGTATTGTGGTTACATGGAGGGCCTTGTCAGCTCTGCACCCACACCCTACAGATGTGCCACACAAATTTAGAATCTCCAATGCAACCTGTTTTACTGTACCTTTCCATGGTGTCTAAACAGCTTCATTGCCCATTCTTGATACTGATGTTTTCAAAATATCAACCCCCAACCTCAAGGCCTTTTGCTTGTTTTTCCAACCTTCCTTTCTGATGCCTTTTCTTGCTTCACTAATGATTTCTGGGCTGACACGATCACTCTAAACTTTCTGAGTCATGTGCACACTTACTTATTTCCTTCTTCAAGGTTAATTCCTCTGGCATTGAAACTAGTATCTTTTCATCTGCTATGGCTCTAGGACATACCTTCTGATAATAACATTCTTACATTGTGAAGTGGTACCTCATTATAGTTTTGATTTGCATTTCCCTAGTAGCTAGCAAATCTGAGCATCTTTTCATACAATTTTTGGTCATTTTTATGTCTTAGAAGTGTGTGTTCAAGTCTTCTGCTAATTTTTTAATTGGATTGTTTGTTTATTTGCTGTTGAGTTGTATGAGTTCTTCATATATTTTGAATATCAACCCCTTGTCAGAGCTGTTGTATGCAAATATCTTCTCCCATTTGTGTGGTTGCCTTTTTGCTTTGTTGACAATTTCTTTTGCTGTGCAGAAACTTTTAAGTTTAGTATAGCCCCACTCATTCATTTTTTTTTTTTTTTGCCTTTACTTCCCTGGCCTTTGAGGTCACATCTTTTAGAATTCTTTCAATAAGTAATAACAAGTGTTAGAGAGGTTGTGGGGGAAAAAGAACCCTCATTCAATGCTGGTAGGGATGTAAACTGGTATAGCCACTGTGGAAAATAGTATGAGGTTTCCTCAAAAAATTAAGAATAAAATTACAAGATGACTAAGCAACTCTTCTTCTGGGTACCTACAGTAAACATTTGAAACCATTTATTCACAAAAATATGCACGTCCCTAGGTTCATGGTAGCATTATTCACGGTGGCCAAGACATGTAAGTAACCAAAATGTCCTTCTATAAATGATTGGATAAAGAAGGTGTGATACATATGTACTGTGCAATGGAATAATACTCAGCCATAAGAGAAGATGAAATACTGCCATTTGTGACAACATGAATGGACAACAGAAATGTCAGCCAGAAAAAGTTAAGAACTGTCTGATTCACTTACATGTGGGGTATAAATGAACAAACAAGGGAAAAAAAGCCCTCATAAACACAGACAATAGCATGGTAATTACCACAGGGAAGGCAGTAGGAGGTGTAGTAAGAGGTAAAGGGGAACAAATATATGGTGACAGAAGATGATTTGACTTTGGGTGATGGGTACACAATACAATACATACACCATGTATCATAGAAATGTACACTTGAACCCTATATAATCTTATTAACCAATGTCACCCTAACATATTTAATTTAAATATACAATTATTTGTCACATTTTAGAATGTCATGTCCTATTAGCATGAACCCCAATCTTTCTTTCATACCTGAAACACAAATACACAACAAAGAAAGGAAGGGAGGAAGGAAGGGAGGCAGGAAAAGAAAGAAAGAAAGAAGAAAAGACAGAAGGAAAGAAAGAAAGAAAGAAACAAACAAACAAACAAGCAAACAAACAAAACAAACAAACGTCTCCTCTCCCATTTACAGAAGTTTTTCAAGACAGAATAAAATATTCACTGTTTTTTAAAAAAGAACACATACACCTATAAAAAACAAAATAGAAAAAGGAATACAATTTTAAAAAGAAAAACTAACCACTAAATTCATACTCAAATATCTTTTGTTTTATTGAGATTATCTGTACTTAATGGTTTTAAACATCTTTTAAAAAACTATAAAATTATGGCAATGTCTGAAAAATACTCCATTAAATTGATGTAATGTAAAAATTCTTCCTTTGTTGAACAAGTATTTTGTTCCCAATTTCTTGCCTGCATAAATAATATTGTAATATACCTTACACATGAATCTTTATCTGCATGTACAATTATTTCCTATGACAGTTTCCTAGAAGGAGAGTTCAGAGGCAGATGATGAACTTTAATTTAAAGTTTTTATGTTCTGTCAAAATATATTCTAGAATATATGTATCAATTGATAATGTAATATCTATTTATTTATTCAAGTATACATTGAAGTGTTTAAATATTATGATTCTTTAAAAAAGCATTACTAACTTGAACATTTTTTGTTACTATTACAACCATGGCTACCATTAAAACTGTGGCCATTATAGCTTCAAATTAGTCATTTCTGTTCTACATGAAGTTTCTAGATTTTAAGATATAGTAATACAATTTTGTGGAAAATCCACAAATGACCATATTTGGCTTTTCCACTTACTTCTGGGAAACTCTAGGCACAGTGATACTTTTAGAAAATGTACCAAAATTCACAACATAAATTTTGATGATAAATTAACACAATAATTTATAAATATATAAAAGAACAAAATTATAATATTTTTTCATAACCCTGTTATTGATTTTTAAATTATTTTATTTTTCTAATTTTGGAATCAAGTGGGACATAAATCAACACCTAATTTGGAGGTATTGCATATTTAGCTTCTTCTTTTTTTTAATATATTTTATTGATTATGGTATTACAGTTGTCCCATTTCCCCCTTTCACTCCCCTCCACCCTGTACACCCTCGCCCACCCACATCCTCCCCTTTAGTTCATGTCCATGTGTCATACCTGTAAGTTCTTTAGCTTCTACATTTCTCATACTATTCTTACCCTCCCCTTATCTATTTTCAACTTATGATCTATGCTACTTATTCTCTGTACTTTTCCCCCTCTCTCCTCCTCCCACTCCCCTGTTGCTAACCCTCCATGTGATCTCCATGTCTGTGTTTCTGTTCCTGTTCTCGTTGTTTGCTTAGTTTCTTTTGGTTTTGCTTTAGGTGTGGTTGTTAATACTTGTGAATTTGCTGTCCTTTTACTATACATGTGTGTTTTTTTTATCTTCTTTTCTTAGATAAGTCACTTTAACATTTCATAAAATAAGGGCTTGGAGATGATGAATTTCTTTAACGTGACCTTACCTGAGAAGCACTTTATCTACTCTTCCATTCTAAATGAAAGCTTTGCTGGATAGAGTAATCTGGGATATAGGTCCTTGTCTTTCATGACTTGGAATACTTCTTTCCAGCCCCTTCTTGATCGTAAGGTCTCTTTTGAGAAATCAGCTGACAGTCTGATGGGCACTCCTTTGTAGGTTACTGTCCCCTTATCTCTTGCTGCTTCTAGGATTCTCTCCTTCATTTTTACCTTGGCTAATGTAATTATGATGTTCCCTGGTGTGTTTCTTCTTGAGTACAAATTCTTTGGGACTCTGAGCTTCCTGGACTTCCTGGAAGTCTATTCCCTTTTCCAGAATGGGGAAGTTCTCCTTTATTATTTGTTCAAATACGTTTTTAATCTGTTGCTCTTCCTCTTCCCCTTCTGGTACCCCTATAATTTGGATGTTGGAATGTTTAAATATGTCCTGGAAGTTCCTAAGCTTCTCCTCATTTTTTTTTTGAATTCTTATTTATCCATTCTTTGTTTTTTGGTTGTTTCTTTCTTCTGTCTGGTCCACTCTATTGTTTTGAGTCCCAGTTTCCTTCCCATCACTATTGGTTCCCTGTGTATTTTCCTTCATTTCTTTTATGGTAACCTGCATTTGTTCATCTAATTTGTGCCCAAAATCAACCAATTCTGTGAGCTTCCTGATCTCCAGTGTTTTGAACTGTGCATCTGATAGATTGGCTATCTCTTGGTCGCTCAAAAGGATGAGTCCTGAGGCATTGATCTGTTTTTCTGTTTGAGACATCTCTCTCTCCCTCCCTCTCTCCCTCTCTCCCTCTCTCTCTCTCTCTCTCTCTCTCTCTCTTTTTGGCCTGGTCACTCCTGTTATGGTGAGGGGTGGATCCTTAGGTGTTCACCAGGGCTGGGCACTCAGGTCGCTAGATTGTGATGTTGTATGTGGGGGTGCGTTCGGGAGGGAACAATAGTGGTAGCTCAGTTCTCCTGGGACCTCAGTCCCTTCTCTGGGATCCTGGGTTGTGCACTCTGCCCTGCTCCACAATTGCTGCCTCACTGGATCTGCCAGCTGCCGCTTGCATACTCAGGGTCCACCTGCTGTGATCTTGCATGCCCCAGATGCCTTACACGCCCCCAGTTGCCTTATGCGCCCAACTCTCTCTGCTCTCTGTGCTTCAACCCACGCCTGGCTGCTCATCTCCGCCTCTCCTACTGGTCTGGATGAATGGGTCTACTTCAACTTCGTGGCTGTCTGACTTCCATTCAGATAAATTCTCTGCCAGTTCTGGGTGTTATTCTGCCTCTAAATTGTTGTTGTTCCAATCTTGGTTGTGCGTGGAGGTACGGTGCATCCAACTATGTCTCCATTTTGGCCAGAAGTGCCCACATATTTAGCTTCTTACTAAATTCTTTTATATTTTCATTGTCAAATACCAGAGCACTGCCTTCTTAATTCTGATACCCTTCATTTTCTTGATCTCAGCTCCCCACAGAAACTGTGCTCAAAGTGTTTTGCTAATGATCGAAGATGGGATTTGCATATTAATCTATATGTTCTTCTAGAGCTTTATTATTATTAGATTAATCTTAATCTATTTGGAATATATTCCTGCTTAATGTTGATGAGAATAATCTTATTTTCATTCCTTCAAAAATTACCTATTTTACACACATGATTATTAAATCATTCATCTATTTCTAGTTGACTGGTAATCCTTCCTGTAATTTTTATTGCAATCATAGATACGCATGTAAGCTATGTATTTTAATCAATGATAATACTTCCTAGGTACATCTCACCACTTCATTCTTTAAAAACTAGCAACAAAAATTATGTTTGCTTTACTATAAAGGACACATGGACAAAATCAAGGGGGAAGGTGGAAGCGAGGGAGGGAGGTGGGTTTGGCTGGGAGCAGGGAGTGGTGAGGGGAAAATGCAGACAACTGTAATGAAACAACAACAGAATAATTTCAAAAACAGAACTTTGGAATTTTCAGGCCTGCCCTCTACTTCTCCACAGAACAGGGAGGAATTGGAAATAGAGTTAAAAATTGATCATGCCTATCTGAAGAAGCTTCCAAAAAAAAAAAGAAAGAAAAGAAGAAGAAATATAAATTGGTAGATAAAGAATAGGGAATGTAGTCAATAATATTGTAATAACTATATATGGGGACAGGTAGGTACTAGACTTATCTAGGGATGGGGAAACACTTCCTAAGCTATATAAATGCCTAACCACTATGCTGCACATCAAAAACTAATATAGTATACAATGTCAAATGGAATTAATTTATTTCCTTTTATTTTAATCATTGTTCAAGTACAGTTTTCTCCCTTTTACTCCCATTCCAGCCCACCCTCCCAACCCTCCCCTCTTCCTTCCCATTACCACCCTCCCCCTAGTTTTTGTCCATGTGTCCTTTAAATTTGTTCCTGTAAACCTTTACCATTCTCCCCCGAAATTCCCTCTTCTCTCCCCTCTGGTCACTGTCAATATGTCCTCTATTTCAGTGTCTTTGGTTATATTTTGCTTTTTTCTTTGTTTTGTTGTTGAGGTTCCTGTTAAAGGTGAGATCATATGGTATTTGTCTTTCACTGCCTGGCTTGTTTCCATAAGGATAATGCTTTCGAGCTCCATCCATGCTGCTGCAAAGAGCAGGAGCTCCTTCTTTCTTTCTGCTGCATAGAATTCCAGTGTGCAAATATACCATAGTTTTTTTTATTCATTCATTTACTGATGGGCATCTAGGTTGCTTCCAGCACCTAGCTATTGTAAATTGTGCTGCTATGAACATTGGGGTGCAAATGTTCTTTTGGATTGGTGTTTTAGTGTTCTTAGGATATAGTCCCAGCAGTGGAATTGCAGGGTCAAAAGACAGATCCATTTTTAGTTTTCTGAGGAAGTTCCATGCTGCTTTCCATAGTGGTTGTACCAGTCTGCAGTCCCACCAACAGTGCACTAGGGTCCCCTTTTCTCCACAACCTCTCCAACACTTGTTGTTTTGTTTATCATGGCCATTCAGACTGGTGTGAAGTGGTATCTCATTGTGGTTTTAATTTGCATCTCTGGTAGCTAGTGATATTGCACATCATTTCATCTGTCTTTGGATCTTCTGTATGTCCTCCTTGGAGAAGCATCTGTTCAAGTCCTTTGCCCATTTTTTAATTGGGTTGTTTGTCTTCTTGGAATAGAGTCGTGTAAGTTCTTTCTATATTTTGGAGATTAAACCCTTGTCTGAGGTATCATTGGCAAATATGTTTTCCCATACAGTTGGTTCTCTTTTTATTTTGATACTTTTTTCTTTACCTGTGCAAAAGCTTTCTATTTTGAAGAGGTCCCATTTGTTTATTCTTTCCTTTATGTCCCTTGCTCTAGGAGACATGTCAGCAAAAAAGTTTCCGCGTGAAACATCTGAGATTGTCCTACTTATGTTCTCTTCTAGGACTTTAATGGTGTCATGGTTGATATTTAAGTCTTTTATCCACCTTGAATTTATTTTTGTATAAGGTGTAAGTTGGTGCTTGAGTTTCATTTTTTGCACATAGCTGTCCAGTTTTCCCAACACCATTTGTTGAAGAGGCTATTTTTATTCCACTTTATGTTGCTGCTTCCTTTATCAAATATTAATTGACCGTAGAGACTTGGGTTTATTTCGGGGCTCTCTGTCCTGTTCCATTGGTCCATGTGCCTGTTTTTATGCCAGTACCAGGCTGTATTGACTACAGTGGCCTTGTAGTATAGTTTAGTGTCAGGTATTGTGATCCCTCCTACTTTACTCTTCTTTCTCAAAATTGCAGCAGCTATTTGGGGTTGTTTATGGTTCCATATAAATTTTTGAAGTGTTTGTTCTATGCCTGTGAAATAAGCCATTGGTACTTTAATAGGTATTGCATTGAATATGTAGATTGCTTTTGGTAGTATGGACATTCTGATGATATTAATTCTTCCAATCCATGAACACGGTATATGTTTCTATTTGTTTGTGCCTTCCTTGATTTCTTTCCTCAGTGTTATGTAGTTTTCTGCATACAGGTCTTTTACCTCTTTGGTTAGGTTTATTCCTAGATATTTTATTTTTCTTTTTGCTATTTCAAATGGGATTTCTTTCTTGATTTCTGCTTCTGCTGTTTCATTGTTGGTGTACAGAAATGCCTTTGATTTCTGGATATTGAATTTGTATCCTGCTGTTTTGCCAAATTCATTTATTAGGTCAAGCAGTTTTTTGGTGGAGTCTATAGGATTTTGTATGCACACTATCATGTCATCTGCAAAGAGTGGCAGTTTGTTTCCTCCTTTCCGATTTGGATGCCTTTTATTTCTTTTTCTTGTCTGATCACTGTGGCTAAAACTTCCAGTATTATATTGAATAGAAGTGGTGAAAGTGGACAGCCTTGTCTTGTTCATGAGCTTAGTGGAAAATATTTTAATTTTTGCCCATTGAGTATGATGTTGGCTGTAGGTCTCTCATATACAGCCTTTATTTTGTTGAGGAATGCTCCCTCTATTCCCACTTTGCGAAGTGTTTTTGTCATAAACGAATACTGTACCTTATCAAATGCTTTTTCTGCATCTTTTGATATGATCATGTGGTTTTTGTCTTTGCTTTTGTTTATGTGATCTATTTTATTTACTGATTTCCAAATATTGAACCATCCTTGCATTCCTGGAATGAATCCCACTTGGTCATGGTGTATGATCTTTTTAATGTACTGTTGGATGCGGTTTGCCAGTATTTTGTTGAGGATTTTGGCGTCATTGTTCATAAGCGATATTGGCCTGAAGTTTTCTTTCTTTGTTGTGTCTTTATCGGGTTTTGGAATTAGGATGATGTTGGCCTCATAAAAAGTGTTTGGGAGTCTCCCATCTTTTCAGATTTTTTGGAATAGTCTGTGAAGGATAGGGGTTAGCTCTTCCTTAAATGCTTTGTAGAATTCTCCTGTGAAACCATCTGGTCCAGGGCTTTTGTGTGTTGTGAATTTTTTGATTACTGCTTCAAATTCTTTTGCTGTTATAGTTCAGGCTTTCTGCTTCTTTTTCCATTGAGTTTTGGAAGACTATATTTTTCTAGAGATTTGTCTATTTCATCTAGGTTTTAAAATTTCTTGGCATACACGTCTTCGTAGTAATTTCTTGCAATACTTTGTATTTCTGTGGTATCTGTTGTAATCTCTCCTCTTTCATTTCTGATTGTGTTTATTTGGTTTTTCTTCCCTTTTTTTCTTGATGATTCTGCTTAAAGGCTTGTCGATTTTGTTTATCTTTTCAAAGAACCAGCTCTTGGATTCATTGATCCTTAGAAGTGTGCTTTTAGTCTCTATGTCATTTAATTCTGCTCTGATCTGGGTTATTTCCTTCCTTCTGCTTGCTCTGGGCTGTCTTTGTTGTTGTTCTTCAAATTCTTGTAGACGTGTGGTTAGGTTGTTTGTTTGAAATGTTTCTAATTTTTTTTAGGTGTGCCTGTATCGCTATGAACTTCGTTCTTAGGACTGCCTTGGCTGTGTCCCATAAGTTTTGGGTTGTTGTGAGTTCATTTTCATTTGTTTCCAGAAACCTTTTGATTTCTTCTCTAATATCATTCTTGACCCATTCATTGTTTAATAGAATGCTATTTAATCTCCATGATTTTGAGTGTTTTGTGTTTTTTCCCTTGGGGTTGGCTTCTAGCTTCAGTCCCTTATGATCCAAGAAAATGCTTGGTATGATTTCAATTTTCTTGGAATTGTTGAGGCTTGTTTTGTGTCCTATCATATGGTCTATCTTTGAAAATGTTCTTTGTACTTTTGAAAAGAATGTGTATTTAACCTTCTTTGGGATGGAGGGCTCTGTATATATCAGTAAAGCCCATTTCATCTAGGGTATTTTTCAATGCCACAATATCTTTGTCGATATTTTGTTTGGAAGATCTGTCCATTTTTGATAGTGGGGTGTTAAAATCCTCCACAATAATTGTGTTGCTGTCAATATCTTTCTTGAAGTCCTCTAAGATTTTCTTGATGTATTTGGGTGCTCCTATGGTGGGTGCATATATATTTACAATATTTATGTCTTCTTGGTGGATTCTTCCCTTGAGTATTATGAAATGATGTTCTGGGTCTCTCTTTATGGCCTTTTTTTGGAAGTCTATTTTGTCAGATATGAGTATTGCTACCCCGGCTTTTTTTTTTTTTCCTGTCCATTTGCTTAGATAATTTGTTTCCAGCCCTTCACTTTCAGCCTGTGCAGGTCCTTTATCCTGAGGTGGGTCTCTTGTAGGCAGCATATATATATGGGTCATGATTTCTTATCCAATCAGCTATTCTGTGTCTTTTGATTGGAGCATTTAATCCATTTACGTTTAAGGTTATTATTGATAGGTACTTATTCATTGCTTTTTATGTACGTGTGTTCCTCTCTCTTTTCCTTTCTTTCCTTAAAGCAGTCCCTTTAGCATCTCTTGCAGAGCTGGTTTGGTGGAGGTGCATTCTTTTAGACTTCTTTTGTCTGAGAAGCTTCTTATTTGGCCTCCTCTCTTGATTGAGAGCCTTGCTGGGTAAAGTAGCCTTGGTTTCAGACCTCTGGTTCTCATTACTTGGAATATTTCTTGCCATTCTCTTCTGGCTTGGAGATTTCCATTGAGAAGTCAGCTGTTAGCCTTATTGGGGCTCCCTTGTATGTTACTTCCTGTTTTTCCCTTGCTGCCTTTAATATTCTCTTTGTCTTGAAATTTTGCCATTTTAATTATGATGTGTCTTGTGGTGGGCCTCTTTGGGTTCCTCTTGATTGGAACTCTCTGTGTTTCCTGGATTTGTGTGACTTTTTCTCTCATCAAATTAGGCAAGTTTTCCATCATTACTTTTTCAAATAGATTTTTTTTTATCCCTTGTTCTTCTTTTTCTTTTTCTGGTATCCCTATTATATGGATATTATTATGTTTCATAGTGTCTTGCATTTCTCTTAATCCCTCTTCATTCTTTCTGAGCCTCTTTTCCTTTTCTTGCTCTTTCTGGTTGTTTTCTTCTAGTTTGTCCTCTAGCTCACTGATCCAGTCTTCTGCTTCATCGATCCTGCTTTTCATTCCTTCTACTATGTTCTTCAGTTCAGAGAGTGTATTCTTCATTTCCTGTTGGCCCTTGTTGATAGTTTCTATTTCCTTTTTCATGTTGATGTAGTTTTCAGTGAGTTCATTGTAGCTTCCCTGTAGTTTCTGGTAGCTCATTGTGAGCTCATTGAGCTTCCTGACAATCATTGCTTTGAACTCAATATCTGATAGTTGAATTGCCTCTATGTCATTTAGCATTCTTTCTGAGGCATCCTCCTTTCCTTTCATTTAGGGATTGTTTCTTTGTCTTCCTATTGTTTGTGAGACTGTTCTTGTTAGCCTCAGCTTCTTAAATTGATCAGTTCTGGCTCCCTGGGTTTGTGCTGTGAACTTCTTTAGTAGAATAGCAGTGAGTTTCAGTGGTGCAGTTTCCTTCATCTCCCAGGCTCACTGGTCTTGGGCTGTCATTTAAGTTGGCTTTGTGTTTGCCTTTGGGTTTTGTTTGTTGTTGGGTCTTTCTTTGGTGGTTCCTTTTCACCAGTTGGTTAGCTGAGGGTTACTCTGTCCACCACCTCTTGTATTTTGTTGTGCTGGTGAGGGCAAGTTGTGCTGAAGCTGGTTCTTCCGTGTGTATAAGGTTTAAAGAATTCTCTCTTGCTCTTGTTCAGTTGTTTGTATTGGGTACTGGCTCTACTGTTTGGCTGAATTTCCAGATAGGTCCTGGATTGAGGTTTGTGTGGTTACCACTCCCTCCTTCACCTTCTTCTGTTGTTATCTGTTAGTGGTTCCTTTGTTGTTGGGTTTCCTCTTCCAGTGGGTGTCCTGGTGTTCACCGCCTCCACCCATTCTTTTTTGTCATCAGTTGGAGGTGGAAGGCAAAATGGTTTAAGACAGCAACAGAGAATTCTATGATATTTACAGTAGCAGTAATTAGGGAAGAGATAGGTGATCCTTTGACTATGTGTAGTGTTAACTGTAATCTTCCTCCCAGCTAGCTGATTTTTAGAAAGAATGGAAAGAAGATAAGACTCTTGTTGGGGAAGGAAGGACTGTGAGTTGGATCTATAAAGCAGGGAGGTTGTCGGGGGTCAGATTCTGATGTAAGGTGAGAGTAAAGGATAGTAAATAGGTGTAGCATGTGAGAGAATAGAGTTAACCACTACTGTAATAGAGTTTAGGAAACTTTGAAATGGGCTAAGATTGGGGGTGCATGTTATGAAGTAATTACAATTAAATGGAACAGCAGTTATTTACAATAATATTATAGCAACAATCATATGACAGAATCTATGAGATCTAGGTACCAAGAATAGGGAGTACCAAACCTCGAGTAGTGTGCTAATGGGACACAGGTGAGTTAAAGGATAGTAGATTAGTACTACAGTATGGAAAGAGATATCAGGGGAAAGCTGTCAGTTCATACAATATATTCAGCCTAGCAAAGGAGACTATGCAAAAAGAAGAGGGGTACAAAAATACTATTAAAAAAGATATAGGAATACTGGAAAAATAATAATAATACAAATATGCAATAACTTGCAGGTTCTCTGTAATAGCAGAGTAAAATTTGTCTCATTGTCCCAGCTGTTGTGATGCCCTTTCTTTGGGTTCAACTTTGGTCTTTTCATAGATCCAGGATTTTGTCTCACTTGTAGATATTTAGAAAAAAATTAAAAAAATTAAAAATAGAAAAGGCAAATGAAGGAAGGAAGAAGAGATAAAATTAGAGGAAAGGAAGGAGGAAGGAATAAAGCAAGAAGTCAGGAAAGAGAGGAAAAAGAAATCAAAAGAGAATAAAAACAATAAAAATTAAAAAATTAAAAATTGTTAAAAAAATGGAGTCAAATTAAAAGTCTCTTGGTTTCAAAGCGGCCAAACCAGTTTCTCTGCTCTTGCTGGCTGAGGCATGCTGAGGGGTGATTGGTATGGCTTTACTTCCTCAGTCAGTGGAGCTCGCACTGGCTCCCTCACTGTCTGGGAAGTTAACATGGCTCCTCAGCCTTGCACCCTGGGTGTAGGAATCAGGTCTTTCCCCAGGGTTACTGCTGTGGACTGCAGTGCAGGGCTGCTCTCCCTGTGCGCCCATGCCTGTGTGCCCTTGGCTGGGTGGCAGGGAGGCTGGAGCAACTGATCACTTTAGGAGAATTCCCCAAACAGTGTCTGTCTATTCAGTCCTTCCTCTTGAGAAATTCCTCCTGTTCAAGCCTGCCTCTCCACACAATGGACCGGCTTCTCCCGCAACCCAACTCTCCAGCCAGACCAGTGACTGTGGGGGACAGGGCCTGCTGTGCGACCCAGCCTCTCTCCGGTGTCCACAGCCCCCAAAGGTGCTCACAGCCCTTGTGTGTTTGCTAGCACCTGGATTCCTCCCAGTGCCTCTCAGGCCTTGTTTGGCTGGGGAGGGAGCAGTTGTCCTGGCTCTCTCCCGAGAACTCTGTGGCAAAACCAGCAGCGGGCCCTGGGCTGAGGCTGCAGCCACTGGATGACGAGCTGGTCCCTGGGACCCTACCTTGTTGCAGCACTCTTGTTAGGGTCCGCTTTTTCGGTTCCGTCACAATCTTTGGTCCCCTATCTTCACATATGCTGAAGTATGTTGGTTGCTTGCTTCTCTACTCCATAGATCGATCAGGATTTTCTCCCCTGAGCAGAGGGAAGCGGAATCTGCTCCTTCCTACCCTGATGCCATCTTAGCCCCCGGAATTAATTTTTCTAATTAAAAATAAATACAGCTCACCAAAGAGAAAAAAATTACGTTTGCTTCTATGTAGGTATTTACAAACAGAATATATATACTTACAAATCAAGTGTCCAGTATTTTTCTAGGACTGCAATAATATCTTATGTGTAGCATTAATCCTATAATTTTTAAACTTCAGTCATTAAATGATCTTCTTTATTGTTACTATATCTATGTTAAAACTGTACTTTTGCTTAGTCAATATTTTAATAATCTATGTAAATGAATGAATAAACATAGAGCATAAGAAGAAGAATGGAGGTAAAGGGAAAGAATTGAGTGCATGGGCATAGCTAGGTCTTCCAGGGCTACTCTTTCCCACTGGTGACAAACTGAGTTTCTCTCCTTTACTTAAAATTCTTAGTACTTCTCAGAATGACTTACAGCTCTTAACTAGTTGTTGCTAAGCCCAGGGTGAACTCATAATGCAGTCATCTCTGACTCTTGTTACCTTTCCTATTAGATCATCTAAAGCCAGAGTTTTACATAAGCCATTATTATAACACATTTTTCATTGTGTTAAAGGTTTGATCAATAATTTATTGAATCAAATTCTACTGAATCTTGAGAATTATTGCTTTTATGTATTAGCTTAGTGTTAGTGTTAAGAGAAATAATACATTTAGCTATGGGGTTTTGTGTTGCCCTTAAACTCTCATGTTGCATACACAGCTGTGAAAGGAAGAATACAAGTTGGTGTCTCAAAAAGGAGCTTACCATATTGGCTTTAGCAGCGCACATGCTAAAACTAGAAAAGCAGCTTATCATTCAGAATCAATCGGTTTCAACCACAACAGCAAAATTTATTGGAATTTGGTCTAGAAGTTTCTTCCACTTAAAAATAAAGTAGAAGCTAAGTGAATAGAAAATGGCATTCATTTCCTTATTATTGTAAAATATTATAGTGAATAAAGTATGTAAAATACCTTGGAAAGATATGTAGACATAAGTATTTTTTAAAATTCATGATTATTCCCTATTATAACTTACTGAGATCTATATCCCTCTTTAACTTCATTTATTTTGTGTTTAATATGACTATTATGTTTTTCATTTCAATCACTGGAATTTTTATTTTACTTTATTTTTTAAAGTCTATATATTTTTAATATGTTTTCTAAAGCTATCTGCTATTTTCTCAGTGCCATATATTTCTCTTGTTTTCTAAATCATTTCAACACCTACCTCTTTATACAATCTTATCTCAAATTCATATGCTATGTTTGCTCTCTCTTCTACGTGGGAGATTGTTTCCTGGACTAGTTGTGACATTTTGTTAATGAATTTATCTTGTGAGGGATGTTTGTCTGTGTGTGTGCTAAAAGTGGTATGAGAGAATTTTTGTATTTGTTACATCGAGGGACTCCAAAAGTAGCACTAATCTGGGATGAAGTTTTACATCATTTTCTTTCTAGTTACATAGAAAATTAAAAATTTGAACTTTATACTGCATTAGTTTTCTAGGGCTGCCATAACAAATAACCACAAAACTGGTAACTCAGAAAAGAAATTTATTCTGTTACAGTTCTGCAGGCCACCAAGTCTAAAATCAAGGTCTAGGAAGGGTCATGTTCCTTCTGCAAGTTCTGGAGAAAAATCTATCCCTGCCTCTTCATATCTTCTGTTGTCACCAACAATCCTTAGTGTTCTTTGGCTTACATCTATATCGTTCCAATGTTTGCCCCTGCTGTCACATGTGTTTCATCTCCTTCATATGAAGATATCAACCACCGAATTTAGGGTCTCTTCTAATACAGTATGCTGTATCTTAAACTGACTTAATTTGCAAAAACACTTTCTAAATAAGGTCACATTCGCAGGCGCCAAGAGTTGGGATTTCAATATATCTTTTGGGGAGACACAATTGACCCCACAACAACACTTTTGAAGACAATATCATGATTCATAAAGATAAGGCTTCACATTCTCTGTGCCAATAGGTTGTTTTTCTGGTGCTCATTTTATTTCATTCCATAGTGTTTCAATTACTTCCAGCTGAATTCCAAGTTACTGACTCCTTGCTCAAAAGTAGGCAAGAGGCACATGAATCTAACCAGGATTCATAATATTATTCTGATACATTAATGAGAACATCACTGAAATCTTATAAATTTCATTTTTTGAAAGGTGCTTGAACAGATAGAATCTATTTCCATCTGAAATTTCTCCTTACAAATTGACACTTAAAAATTACTCAATTTTAGTTGGTTTGACCTAAGCATTTAAGTCTTTACTTGAATAAAATCAATTTGAAATATCACCAAAGTTGCAAAATGTATAGATTTACCACAATAAAACCTGCAATTTTGCATAATCTGTCAGTCATTAAGAGGCATTCCTTTTGGCAACATCCTTATAACCTATAAGAAAAACATTAAAGTTAAAACATTGCAGGCAGGAAAAAATAAAACTATTTTCTTTTTTAAAAAATTTAATTTGTTGTATTTTTTCCACTACCATTTAGTCCCCTTATGCCCTCTTCCCCCAACAATCACTACACTGTTGTCCATGTCCATGCGTCATTTTTCTTTTTTGCTCAGTTCCTCCACCCCTACCCGCCACAACCCCCTCCTCTGCTATTACTTGTCATCTGCTCTCCATCTATGAGTCTGTCTCTGTTTTGTTCGTTAGTTCAGTTTGTTCATTAGATTCCACATTTGAGTGAAATAGTATGGTATTTGTCTTTCTCTGACTAGCATATTTCACCTAGCATAATGTTCTCTAGGTCCATCTATACTGTTGAAAAGGTTAAATTTTCTTCTTTTTTATGACTGAGTAGAATTCCATTGTGTAAATGTCCCATAGTTGTTTTATCCACTCATCTATTGATGGACACTTGGAATATTGATGGACACCATCTATTGATGGCTGCTTCCATATCTTGGTGATTGTAAATAATGCTGCAATGAACATTGGAGTGCTTATGTTCTTTTGAACTAGTGTTTTGGATTCCTTCAGATATATTCCTAGAAGTGGGATCACTGGATCGAAAGGCAGATCCATTTTAAATTTTTGAGGTATCTCCATATTGCTTTCCACAGTGACTGCACTGGAATTTAAATATATTTTCTGCCTTGGCCATGTCTAGAAACTGCATAACTTAACAGTGTACAAAGAAGAAAATGAAAAATGAATTTGGTTGATTACATGTGTCTTAAATATTGACAGTCTGACACAAATAATACCCCCTTTTTATTACAAAACTTTTTATTTCAAAATTGTAAATATGTAATGCTGTAACATAACAATATCACACTCAAGCATACAATATTACATTTTAGGTGAAAATCCAAATTAAAACTATAAATTATTACACCCATATTATTACCCTACTAACCACACTCAAGTAGGGCTTACTTCTGCAGGACCCTGTATCAGTTACAGATACAATATTTTTAAATGGTAATGGTAACCAATAAATTTGAAAAATGTAAGTTTATTACAAAATTTTTATGGTAAAAACCAATTCTTTTAAATAGCCACTCCTAGGATAAGCTTGTTTTTGTTGTTGTTGTTTGTTTGTTTATTTGTTTTTACAAGAGGGTAGTAACTGGTGAGCCAGTTGCTGATATCACTAACATCCACTTAGCCTAGAAAATAAAATTCACAATCTAAGTTCTTTATCTCTGATATCCACAATTACAGGAAAATTATTGCCAAATGACACTTATGACACTTTTTCTACAATACATAAAAAAGCAGAATTGTTAGCAGATCCATTATTTCAAGCTTAACACTTAGCTATGGGAAAGACAGCAACTGAACAGCAGTTGAATGCTAGGAAATTCTGGGAAAGGCATATGGTGTCGTGTCAAATGCTAAAGAACTGAAGATTCCATTCTCACAGATAAATCAGAATGCCAAAAAAGCCGCCTCTTTATATTGAAGTAGATTACATGTTGAATGTTAGGAAATGGTTGAAAACTGAATAGACAAGATCAAGACATCTGTGTGAAGTTCAGTGAGGGCTATTTCCAAGAACCCCTTCTAATATAATGAAACTTGAGGGAATAAACTGAAATGCTTCTATCCCAAGCAATTCTGTAAAAATGTAGTAACAGGAAGCTAGTGACCAGAAAGCTACCCTAAAATGTAGAACAAAAACAACAACAACAAAGCCATCCAGCCATATATATTCCTGCAATCACCATTTAACAACTGAAGACTGAGGATTAGACTGTTCCTACACAAAAAGGAAATGTACTAACTGTTGATAAAATAACTGGTCCAGAGGAAAACCCTGTGCTGGAGCAGCTGGTGGTTGAGACAGCATAAATACCGGGTATAAAAACTGGTGCTTAACTAAGAGCAAAGTTAAGAGTTTAGATTATGGAGTCAGACTATTTCAAACCCCAGCTTCTCCTTGTGAGATTTTTAGGAGTGTTAATAGCCAATATTTATTTATCACTTACTGTGTGACAGGCTTTGTTCTAGATTTATTGCATTAAATTATCTCAACAAGCAACTGGTAAGGGAGCAAATCCAGGGTTTCTTTGCAAGAAGTCTGGCTCTAAGCCCCATGGCTTCACCTCTTTGCAACATGTTCCTTGTGTAACTGCTAAATGACAAGCCAAAAGGTCTACATGACTTTGGGCAAGCCAGCAAACCCCTCTGTCACTTTAAAATAAGGGTGTATAGTAATAGTACTTATTTCATAAAATGTCTTTAAAGTTCAAATAAAATGCTCACATATTCTTAGCACAATATCTGACATATAATAATAAAAAATAATTATTATATTTTTCTTGATAACCACACCATTCAGCTCTACCAGACCCAGATGCAAGCCAGATTTCTTTAGGCCTCTGCAGTTAATAATTACTGGCAAGATCACATAAACCATAATAATGAAATCTCACTGAATCATGACATCACCATCTCAAATACCTGTCCTCCTTTCGTCCTTACTTTTCTCCCACTCGTGGACTCCCAGTTGCCTTTTGGGCTCTTGGAGACATCTTACATGTGCACGCCAATAGACCTCTGATGTTTTCCACCTGGACCCATAGGCAATACCCAGAGCCCACAAAGCCACTGGAGGGCAGCCCCTTCCCCTGTGTCTGCTGCACTGGATGCTTTGTAGATGAGAGTGTGGTGCTTGATGTTGGTGCCCAGGGCTCACAAAGCTACAGACTAGTAGAGAACACACGTGGGGGGGGGGGGTGTTTCTCTCTGAGCCTCACTGTGCCGCTTTGGCTCTTAACCGGTCACATTCAACACTTGATATAAAAAAAAAAAACCTCCCTCAGCCTCTGTCTACAACATCCCTCCATGGGGCTTAAGCCAAGTCCATGTTCTCAGTCTGGGGAACAGATGCCATCTGCTAGGCCAAGACCTTGGCTGAGCAAGTATGGGAATTGCCAAAGATTACCCCAAATGAGTGAGTCTAAAATAAGATCACCAAATCACCCAATTTGATTAGGATTTTCCTATTTTTAGCACTGAAAATCTCTTTACAAGAATTCTCCACTGCTCCCTCCTAGGATGACTGGTCACATTTGTTTAAAAATACCCAGAACATTTTGGGCAGCATCATTGAATTGATCTACCAGTGTGGAGGACAGCTGGTGGGCAAGTATTCTGCATGCTGAATACAAGATCACAGATGACATTAATGTAGCTTTCTAGGTTTATTCCCTACCAAAATTTTTGTTGTGGTGTAAACATGTGCTTTGCCTCAAGTTGCTATGATAGAGAAATAAGACTATTCCATCTGGTTCAGATGAGTTAAGATTATTTGAAAATGTCCTTTCTTAAGCTTCCCTCCCTCATTCCTGTCTATTCCTCTATTTTCTTATAATTTATAATTCTCTACTTCCTTTAACATTGCCCAAAGAGTCAGCATTTTGTGTGTGTGTGTGGCCTAACAGTGTCCCACACTGCTGTTAATTGGGGACCTGTGGTTTATTCACTCTGTATCATTTCAGCAGTGTTTCTTTTTTGGCAAGGAAACCTTCTTACATCCCACACTTCTGATTACATGAGACTCAGACTGGATACATGTAGTCTTCCTGCTTCTTTTCAAAAATCTTTCTTTTCTTTTTTTGAGTTTCATGAGAAATCATTATTGTTATGAAAGAAGTAAAAATGCTTCAGTTTGCCCTACATTTAGCTATTAAAAAGAAGCTGTTCATATCTCCTAAAAAATTAAGACAGACTTACTGAATTTGATATTTTCAATCAAGTTACCAGACCTATGTCACAAAGTATCCCCCACACAGCTGGAGATGAGCAAACTATTCAATCAGTACAGAATTGCCAACTTCTGAGCACCCCTTACCTCATTCCTCCTCTCTTCACTAGTAGCAGGAGGTCTGGAGTCCCACTCCTCACCTCTCTCTCAGCTGCCACAATTTGGAGGCTGACTTCCTCTCAGTGTGTACTCAGTGGAGGGGATACAGACTACTGGATGTAAACTCTACCCACCCTCAGCTCAGACAGTGCTGGATACCATAGTCTTGCTGCCTGGACAAAAGTTGGCTCAGATACCCTGGCAAGGTGCATTCCCAATCATGTAGACTCAAGGCACTCGGACAGAAGTTACAGGGACATCAGGAAGGCCAAATACCTGACAATCAGAATGAGGTCCTGTGATTCAGGAAATGACACTGATGGGAGAGCAGAACTCTTTCTTGGCAGTTCTTTGCTGGAAAAAAAATTAGACATTAGCAAAATGGTCAACCCTAGGACCTGGACACTATCCTTGACTGGAACCCTAAGCCATGACGTGGACTTTCATTTCTAATCCACAATCACTTCCCAGGGCCAGACCAGTCAGACGGGCCCAAAGTTCCAGATTAGGTAAAATTTGGGAGACTTCCCCCTTCAGGTTTTTCTCCTAAGTGGTGTTCCTTTTTCACTCAGGAAATCTAGTTCTCCCATCCATAGGCATCAGATTGTGAATAGAAGAGAGGCCACCACCAGGATTTTCACAGTGCTTCCCCCACCTCACCCCTCCAGGAAACAAAGCTCTCCCTGGTTATTCCAAGGAGAGGAGGAACCTCTCCTTGGTGCCCTGGAGTTGTGTCTTCCAGTAGCTCCAATATTCTTTCATATCAGCACTTGACACTGTTCTCGAACTCAAGAAAGCTGCTCTGCAAATGCAATTTTTAGCCATCCCTTCTTCTAACCAGATCATAGCTTTAAATCTCTCTTATTTAAGTTCTGAGGTTTCACTCTCCCCATTAGAATGTCTGTTCCCACCATCCCTGTGGCATTCATGACAACTCTTACACTACTGAAGCACAGAACTCTCTAGTGTAGCTCCCACAGGCTACCTACCCCTGGGTCCCAACTCAATTCATTATATTTTATCACTCAAGGTATTTTTATTTTAATTTAAAGCCATTTTTGCCTGAGACATCTTAATTTCTCTTATATTTGTGCCCTTTCTGTTCTAAAACATATTATTGAATATTACAATGTTTATCGTCACAATAAGATTTCTTGAATACTGGTCTAAATATTTGTTGTTCCACTAAAGTTTAAATACCACTGAGGAAGGAGGAAAATGTATTTTGTCCAGTGATGTATCTTTATTTCCTTCTACATGTTTTAAAGCATAGTTATTATTCAATAAGTATTTGGTGGATGAATAAAAAATGAATATTATAATTTCATCATAGGAGAAATTACTTTTTAATGAAAACCACATCACACAACTTAAAGATGGTCTATTGATGGATGCAGGAGAATATTTTCTTTTCTGGAGAGCTCTAGGTGTTGAAGCAAATATGTGAAGCAGCCACCATGTGGTTGTTGGACCCAGTGAGAGATCAGGCAGGAAATTCCTTGGCATGGATTTTGTTACTGTGTATATAAAAAAGAGATCAGTCATAATTTTGGGCCTGTAATTAGGACTTTGATTTAATTTCTATATACTTCATTTCCTTTCTAAGGAAAAGAAAAAGTAATAACAGTAACTGTTCTTTTAAGTAGAAACATTTTTTATTTTGTTGAAAAAGAAAAGGGAAATAAGGAACAAATTCAGAGTAAGAGTCAGTGGATTTCCATACTGGGAGATTTTCTTGAGTTCCATGGACTTTCTTTCTGTTCCACAAATATGCCAGGCATAGTGTTACCTAAAGACCTTTGCACATATTGTTGATGTGGCCGAGAAAACTCTTACCTAAGATTTATGTCTTTCTTATTTTTCCATCTTTACTTCATGAGGACCTTACCTAACTAACCTATAAAAAAAAACAAAACAAAACAGAAACTCCACCCCTTGCCTTTCTCCCACCAGATTCTCTGTTCCTCTTACTAGGCTTTACATTTCTCCATGGCATGCACCACCAAATGACATATGAACTATTAATTAATTAATTGAATTGTTTGTGTTCCACTCCCTACCCCACCCTCCACTAACTATAAGTTTCATGAGTTAAACAACTTCATTACTTCCTATTACAGTGCTTGATACATACAAGTACTCAGTACAAGTGCTTGAACAAAGTTGAAGTGATTGGAGCTTTCCTGCATAAACTGTTAGTGTAGTGCAAATGTTTATTATTTCCCAGTGATGCTTGGAATTGGCTTGTAGCTGCTTCAGAAAGCTGATTGTGTGTATTTCTTTCCAACTCTGAATTAATTGACATCAAGTTCATAAATTAAAACTGACTATGGTGGGAGTATTAACCACAAAAAATTGGCAAATGCCACAGAGCAAGGCTTTTCTTTTCTTTTTTTCCTTTTTTCCTGCAGAATCAATTGTTAAACATATTTTAGCATACCATTGGTCTTACTTGGACATTTTCCTACAAAATGATAATGTATGTATAAATAAACAACATTTGTACTAAATATTCTGAAGTGTTGTGCTAAAATGATTGTGCTTATTAACAATTCAATCCACCTAAAGACAAGAGGAGTGTTAGAGGACTCTAGGATAAAAGCCAAAGCTGACAAAAATTAATGATAAGCAGAAAATTGAGATTTAAAGGAAACTTAATTTAAATAGCATTGAAAAATATTAAAAATAGATTCAAAGTGTAAAAATTATTGACCACCATAATGAGAAATTGTGTATTGTGTAAGAATATTGTTTAATATAAAGAATTAAAAATTACATCTAGACACACAAGGAGGACATTGGAGAGTATTTTAGGCTCAGAAGCTCAGTTTATCCCTGCAGCCCTGCCTAATGCCCAGATATAGGGTGTTTTATGAACAATAAAATAGATTGGAAGACTTAAATTCAAATCAAATTTGAATTTTTTGCTTGCAAGCTGGAACTGTCAGTGCATCTTCCTATGTGATAGAAAAACATCCATTTCTTACAGTTGGAATTACAAGAAAGCCTCTCACATTCTCTCCACCAAATTTTCATCATCTCCCTTTATTCACTGACTTCAGTCACCTTTACATTCTAACCATTGAAGATGCCACTGGTGTTGAAGGCACTACATGGTAAGGAATCCAGAATCCGGGCTGAAATCACAGGCAGATTCCAGTTCTGACCCCTATGCCATAACTCTGCACTCACTTCACTTTTGGCCTAACCACTACACAATACATGTGTTGTGGCTCACATTAGGATGGTGCCTCACCTGCTGCTCAAGCCCTCTGCTTCAAGGACAGATTCCTCCTCAATGAAAATACTCCTCATTCTTCAAGATCCACTTGGAATTCTTGTTCTACTTTCAGTGCTTTGGGGATCAAAGAGAAGCTGTCTCATTATTGAAATGAGACAATATACTATTTATAAATAGTATAAATAGTATATTTACAATATACTATTTATAAATACCAAAAACTAGAAAGAAAAGAGGAATGAATTATGTAAAGAAACACATTTATAGCATGTAATGTCCATTAAGCACATCAAACTTCTTTTTTTTTCAGTATATTGTATTGATCGATTATGTTATTACAGTTGTTCCACTTTTTCTACCTTTGCCACACTCTCCCTGGTACCCTGCTTCCCTCCAGCAATCGCCCTGTCCTGCTTAGTTCATGTCCATGGGTCATGTATTTAAGTTCTTTGGCTTCTCCATTTCCTACACTATTCTTAACATCCCCCTGTATATTTTATACATTTAAATCCCTGCACTTTTTCCCTAATTTTCCCTGTTCCCTCCTCCCAGCTGATAACCCTCCAAAACATCTCCATATCTATGATTCTGTTCCTGTCCTTGTTGTTTGCTTTTTTAATTTTTTAAGATTCAGTTATTGATAGCAGTGAATTTGTTGCCTTTTGAATGTTCATAATCATGATCTTCTTTTCTTAGATAAGTCCCTTTAACATTTCATATAGCAAGGGCTTGGTAAGGGTAAACTCCTTTAGCTTTACCTTATCTGGGAAGCACTTTGTCTACCCTTCCATTCTAAATGATAGCTATGCTGGATACAGTAATCCAGGTTCTAGGTCCTTGCTTTTCATCACTTCGAATACTTTTTTCCAGTCCTGTCTGGCCTGCAAAGTTTCTTTTCAGAAATCAGCTGATATTCTTATGGGTACTCTTTTATCTTTTACTATTGTAATTTTAATTATGATGTGTCTTGGTGTGGTTCTCTTTGGGCCCAATTTCTTTGGGACTCTCTTTGTTTCCTGAACTTATTTGTCTATTTCCTTTGACAAATTAAGGAACTTTTCTTTCATTATTTTTTCAAATAAAGTTTCACTTTCTTGTTCTTCCTTTTTTCTTTCTGGCATTCCTATGATTCTGATGTTGGCACATTTAAAGGTGTCCAAGAGTCTTTTAATACTATGCTTTAAAAAAAATGTTTCTTCTTTCTGTTCTGGTTGAATGTTTATTTCTTTCTTATGCTCCAAATCATTGATTTGCATCCCAGCTTCCTTCCCTTCACTGTTGGTTCCCTGGAGATTTTTCTTTATTTCACTTACTGTAACCTTCATTTCTTCCTTTATGTTGTTGCCATACTCAATGAATTCTTTGAACATCCCAATAACAATGTTTTGAACTCTGCATCTGATAGGTTGGCTATCTCTGTTTCATTTAGTTATTTGTCTGGGATTTTGTTCTGTTCTCCCATTTGGGCCATATTCCTGTCTCCTCAATTTGGCAGCCACTCTGTGTTTGTTTCTGTGTGTTAAGTAGAAGTACTTTGACTCCCTTTAGAAGGCACCTGTAAACTGTGTGGGATGGAGCTTTACGTAATCACCAGGGTGGGGCAACCTGCTTCATAACTTTGTTGCTCTGCATGGGGGAAAGATTCAGAGAGAGGATTGTGCTGCTGCCTGGCTTCTTGGGGTTTTCCCTGTACTTACACCATTTCCAATCACTTCAACCACTCACTCTATTTGCACACTTCCAGTTATTTTCCTAGTGTTGAATCCCAGAGTAGGGGGGTTTGCATGTGTTTTAAGACTGTGAGGCCCTTTAAGTGAATTTTTCTGAAAATCTCACAGGTCCTTCCACCTTCCTAACACCCACTGGTTTTTACTGCCAGAATTTATGGGGATTTATCTTCCTGGCATTGTAATCCTAGGCTGTGTGGTTTGGCCTGGGGCTGGGACTACTCACTCCCAAGATATCTCTCCTGATTTTTATCCACCATATGTGAGTACGGGGCCTCCCGTGCCCATTCCACCACTGTTGCTGACTTCCCATGCACACCATGTTCCCTGGCCTCTCTGCTTTGTCTCTGTATCACCATCACTCCTACTCATCTAGATGAATGTAGCTTATTAAATTCTTGGTTTTCAGACTTCCATGTGCTTCAATTTTCTGACATTCCTGGGCATTACTTGTTTTGAAATTTAGTTATAATTCCTTTTTGTGGTTGTGCAAAGAAGAAAATAGTGTCTGCCTACACCTCCATCTTGACAGGAACTTGTCAAACATCTGCTTTTCAGTGCAGATATGGATATTAGTAGTGTAATAATCTCTTTGCTTTGTGCCTGTTTCTTTGTATGTCTTGACCCACTAATCATGAAATACATGAGCTTGTGGGAGATATTTCTACTTTTTTTTAAATGAAAGCAATCCACCAATATAGCTAATTAGAAAAACTATAATAATACAAAAATATTGGGAAAGTTGATATATTTACTTCACATCTTCTAATCCCACTGCACTTCCCATAAGTAATCTTTTTAAAATAATCATTTATTTATTTATTTATTTTTAAAGAGAAGGGAAGGGAGGGAGGGAGGGAGGGAGAAAAACATCAATGTGTGATTGTCCCTCATACACCCCCTACTGAGGACCTAACCCACAACCCAGGCATGTGACCTGACTGGGAATTGAACCAGCAACCCTTCAGTTTGCAGGTTGACACTCAAGCCACTGAGCCACGTCAGCCAGGGCCCATAAGTAATCTCTTAAAACAGGTTTGGTGCATCCTTCTGGTAAGTGGATGTGTGGAAATGTGTGTATGTGTAAGTTAAAAAGTGCATCATGTTTTGTTTGTAGTATATTGTATCATAAAATTGTATTATATAAATATATTGCTGTATGAGCTATTATTTTACTTTATAGGGTATCTTAGCAACTTTTTGTCAGTACCTAGTGGAAAATATAAAATAATATTTTATACTTTACTTTAGAAGCTTCTCATTAATGGATATCTAGGTTTTTCTAATATTTGGTCACATCTTATGAAGTTGCAAAAGACATTTAGATATATATCTTTAGGTGCATGTATAGGGATACCACAAAGTGGATTTCTGAAAATGAAATTATTGGGTCAAAATAGAACACATTTGAGATTCTGGGAAGTTTTATCAAACTGCTGTACAAATACGGTTCTCCAAACTGATTCGTAACATCAGTATATGAGAAACGAATTCCCCTCACCTTGCTAATAAACAATGGATATTATCAGTTTCTTAGTAGCATAATAGGTTTACCAGGCAGCTCAACTGTTCTGTGTTTGAGGCTAAAAGTCAAATCCTCTAGTTTCAGGCATGTGTGTGTGTGTATGTGTGTGTGTGTGTGTAAAGACTGCAAATCCATAATTTCTGTGCAACTGCAGATGTTTTCCATTCAGTATCTGGTGGAATCTCCTGCTCTTAAGACAGTGGCTCTTGTAACCAGGCTGTCAAAGCTTATCACTGAGGTCTCTGTTGAGTCTATGTCCTGGTGATGTAGGCCATGCCTTTGGGATCTTCCCCCACAAATATCAAGTGCCCAGGGTGCATGGCACTATCATTGGCAAAGGTCATTGCAAAGAGTAGAACCTGTGAAAGGTACAAAATGGGTGTGGTGACAGTAGCCTGGCTTTCCATGCTGGCCTGAATATTTAGTCTGGGAGGAAATAGAATGCAAGCACAGACAAGCATTCCTGCAGGCACACTCATTAATCGGGTCTGGCTGATTAGGTGTAAAGGGAAAGAGCATCAGGGAAAGGTGACACTGTGCATGCTGTCTTTCACTTCTGAGGAGTGAGGGCCAAGTGTCTGTCCTGGACACTCTTCAAGAGACTTCTCTGGAGAATTGAGGGGTCTTCTTGTTTGGGACCAGAGATCTTTTGTGAACACACCCACACACAGAGTGTTAGTTATTCTTCACAGAGTCTGCTAGGGCAGAGTACATCCTACATATAATTGTCTAAGTGGCATGTAGGGAGATAAAGATGTAGGTGATATCTAGGCCTATGGATATGGGCAAAATTACTCACAACATATGTAGCCAGCCATTCATGGGGAGAAGTGAATGGATTCTCAGGAGATCCATTTACTGAGGAAGGCTCCATGGGCACTCTGTAATTGAAGAACAACTTAGTGGGGTATTCATGTCACAAATGTAGTTGAAAGTTCAGTTCTTTAAAATATTTTCAAAATATCTTTGCTCATTTAATAAAAAGAATGACCTTACATGAACAAAGTGTGAGAAATGTACACATAAAAGATGTGAATATAAAGAAAGGAAGCTTTCCTTTTTTAAAATATGTTTAAAAATGAATTCAAAATTTTAGCTGTATCATTTTACCATGGGGAGAAAAAACACAAATGTGTGTTAGTACATGAGGTCTGTCCTTGACAAGGATGTTGTGGCATCATTAAAAACCCATATCTCTTTATATACACTAGTTGTTTACACTAAAACCATTATTACTTTTTAGAAAAGTAGATTGAGCTTCACAACTATAGGACAGGGGACTCCACTCTTAAAAGTACTGTCCTGTTATAAATTTGAAAGTGTTGTTGCTTCCGTCATGGAGTTACACAGCACTCCTAAAGGAACTAAAACTTGGCAAGCATCTCCTGAAAAATAACATGAGTGTACATTTTTATAAAGATATATATTTTTTAATCATTAAGGTATAATTTACATATAAATGTACATTTGTTAAACTGTATAATTTGATTAGTATATGCATGTATATTTCACATAGGGCCATACTTCATAAACTTTTCTGAAATTTGCTTTTTAAAATACTGAAAGACTTTATTTTTAGAGTGTTTTTAAGTTCACAGAAAAACTGAGATGAAGGTACATAGATTTCCCATATTCCCCCAGCCCTCACACACAGCCTCTCCCTTTATCAACATCATGCACTTGAGGGTACTTTTGTTACAACTGAACCTATGCTGACACATCATTATCTCCCCAAGTCCATGGTAAACTTTTTTCAGAGTGTACATAGATTGCATCTCTTTTATTCATGCCGTATTGTCACACTGAACATGAATAGAGGTGTGCTTGTGTAATTCTTTTTCCCCCTAGACTAAGTAGCACCTAGAAATAGAAACAAAAATTGGCAGCCCAAAGGGGTGGGCTATTGAAAGTATTGCTTAGAGTCTCAAATGGTGCTGCCTTTTCTTGTTTGTTTGTTTTGCTTTTAATTTTACCTAAGACTAAAAGTACAGAACACTTTTTTTCAGGATTTTTGCTAAGACCCTTTTTTTTTACTGAGAATCTAAACACCTGCTAAGGGGAGCTTCACACCTTTCAAATTGATTCCAAGGCCCCAAGAGGGAGAAATGATCATTTAGAAGAAAGAAGTTGACGAGGGCTCAGATCTTATGACGTCCTCTCCTGGTGCCCACCCCACCTCCACCAATTACATTGTCTTAATTGCTTTTCTTGCCCCACTATTTCCCCATACCTTCTCTGCCCTGTTGCTAGTTTTATCTTTTCAAAAAACAAAATCATCATTCAATTCTTCAGCTTGCTAATATGATGAAATGCAGTTGACCCTATTGCCTATAAGACAAAATTCAAATCCCCTGACAAACAGGCTTTCATTTATTGTCAGTCCCCTAAATGTCCCTGCCTCCCTGAATTGCACACAAGCCTCCTCATGTACAGAGATCTTTGCACATTTTCTTTCCACGCAGCACCCTTTCCTCCAGAAAACTCCTAACTCTTAATCATCACTGAAACCTTGCACAATTACCCAGGCAGAGATAGATAGTTTACTATCCTATGGCCAACCTCGGCATCACTTGACTTTTCTCTCTGACTGAAATAGACCACATTTTCCCTTATTTTTGTGCATATGTCAATCTCTTCACTAGACCACAAGTTTTTGATCGCCAGAATCACTTTCTCCTTATTTTTGCAATCCTGTCATCTAGATTTTCACTCTTTGTAGGAGTTCAACAAACAGATTAAGTAAAAGAATAAATAAATATCCTGCAGAATTAAGAAAATTGGACTCTAAGTCTGTTTTTTTTTCTAAAGGCCCAGCTATAGATTGTGGTTATTGTGTCAACAACTAACTTTACATTCAATTCTTCTCATGTTAGATATACCTGGGGTGTTAGTTAAACATACATATTCCCGCAACCATCTCTAGATAAGCAGATTCAGGATTCCTGTGGTAGAGCTCTAGCACTTGTATGTTTATCACTTGTTCAAGGTGATTCTCATGATTATAATATGCACGTGGGAAACTCTGAGTCAGAACACTCAGCTGCATTGTTAGGGCAGGTGGTGCTTCTGGCTGCTCCTGAATCATCTACAATACATTAAGCATGCACCAACTAAGTTTCTACTCTAGGCCAAGCTCCATTCTTTTGCTAGAAATTGCCCAAATCTTTGGAAATTGGGTTTGTTCACCCAAGAGTAGGTGGGTCAGTCCTCTCACAGCAATGCTTCCCATGTGAGTGAATTCAGAACAAAGTTCTTTTCACTGAATTGAACCACATTCCCTTTTTATAACATGAGTATCTAATGTTCCCCCTTTTATTATGTAAAATTGCTGCATAAATTAAATTCTACCAATGGTAATGATAATCTTGAATATTCTTTCTGATATTCCACATTCTCAGTGTATCCTCAAAAAAGACACCTCCACCCCCGAATTTAGAATCTGATATATCCCTGAGGGGACTAATACCCTACCACAGTTAAGAATCTCTGATCTGATGTCAAATTCCAGCTGCACCTAACCTCTTCCTTCCTTCAGGAAGGGTTACCTATGTCCTGAAAAGGTTGAAACATGGCAAATGTTCATTTATACTGGCTTATCAATACATTACAGGCCCTGTTTTCAAAAGTGCACTCATAGTCTCAGAATATTAAAAACTACTTCTGAGAAGCAAAATAAATCAATCTTAAACTCCACACCTAGTTTTCCACCATACAAAAGTTAAATCATGTATTTCAGAAAGACTGATGACATTGTTCTCTCCAGGTCCTGGAAAGCAAAGGACAACATTTTTTTCTAATCAGTGCTGCTGTACCTGCCAGGACAGCCCTCAGACAATAGAGCTAATCTGTTAGAGCCTGATGGGTGGGCAGGGCATCACCTGTCCTTTCAAGATGTATCTATTAAAAACATCTACCATATGTGTACAGGCTAAGTTACATGGTTTCCTCCTCTCTATTGCTTAATAACATTTATAGTTTCATCTTACAGAGGTTTTATGTATATAGAATTCATGGATCATTGCTCTAATCCCACCTCTTGGTCATTCATCTATTTATTTTTCATGTATTTAAGTGGAGTTCTTTCAGGAATAAAACAAAAAGCCAACAATAAAAACATGATTATTTTACAGGGGAAAAGAAAAGAAAGAGTCTTTATTAAGTTTATATATAGAAGCCAGTTCTTACAGGAACCGTGAGTGCTATTCTGATATGGTCAAACTACCCTGGGTTTGCAGAGGTCATATAAACCAAATGAAAATGCATAATGGACCAGAGATGAGGCTAGCTTCATCACAGAGTTTGAAGTGGAAATGGTGGAATGGCTTTGCTTTTGCTTGAAATAGGCATTTGGTATGATTTGAAGTCCAAGGATGTGTTTGAATATTGCATGAGAGTTATGATATCTTGCAAAGACTGATGAAAGAGATAATCCACTGGCATATTTGGTCACATTGGTATATTAGATTTGTGATCTGTCATTTAATTGATAAAAAAATTCCTAAAGAAAGCAGTCATTGACATAGATAAATTCTGATGAAGGTTAGGTGTTGATATTTTAGGAGCTTGGATTAAGGTTTATGAGGCAGGGGTAAAGCATAGGGCTCCTATGGCCAGTCAAGATATAACCTACAGGCTCTGCATGCAAGAGAGTGGGAAAAAAATTGTGGAGGAAACTTCAACAGCAGAGCCAGACTGACTCTATCACTTCAAAAATTATAGCTTGATCCCTAGCTAGTGTGGCTCAGTGGATCAAGTGCTGGCCTGTAAACCAAAGGGTCGCCTGTTTGATTACCTGTCAGGGCACATGCCTGGGTTGCAGATCAGACCCCCAATAAGGGGCACCCAAGAAACAACCACACATTGATGTTTCTTTCCTTCTCTTTCTTCTTCCCTTCCCCTCTGTCTAAAAATAAATAAATAAAACTTGAAAAAAAATTTCAGCTTGAACATAGTCTGTTTGCTTTCATGTAGACAGCCTTTAGAAAACTTTTGAGCAATCAGTACTTCAAAAATAAAATTAGCCACCCTATAAAATAAATCTTTCACAGTTGGAAGTGTTTAAATAGAAACTGAGGAGCTCACTCTGAAATGTATAAGAAGGGGAGAGTGACACTGAACAAAATGGTTTTCAGCCCTGGCTGGTGCAGTTCAGTGGATTGAGTATTGGCTTGTGAACCAAAGGGTCACCAGTTCTATTCAGTCAGGGCACGTGCCTAGGTTGCAGGCCAAGTTCCAAATAGGGGGTACACAAGAGGCAACCACACACTGATATTTCTCTCCCACTCTTTCTCCCTCCCTTCCCCTCTCTAAAAAAAGATAAGTAAAATCTTTTTTTAAAAAATGGCTTCCAGTTTTTCCACAGCTAGTTTTCTATGAAATTTAGAGATGTTCATGTTTTGGTGCCAATGAAGACATTATGTTTAATCTCTTAAATTTCATGTTCAATTTTTCACTCTGTATAATTTATCAAGATCATTCTCCAACATCTAATTTTGTTGTTGGATGCAATTTATGACACCTGCATTTGACTTCTTCTGAAAATTCCATAAGTCTATTTTCTTTAATCAATTAGTTGATAATGTATAAGAAAGATATTGATAACACTGTTCTCAATATAAAACTGTTGATAATATGATACAAATATACAATACACAGCTGAGAAATTGATAACATTGTTGAAAAGTGTAAGGTTGAGTGCAGAGCCACATTTCACTCCATTGCACAATTCCTTTGAGGTAGTTTCATTTGTCTATTGACTGAGTCACCTTACAGAACAAGTATACATTTAATGTATTATATTAATTCATTAATATAATATATTAATAAATGTGCTCCCCAGTCTTCTCCTACTTTCCCATTACTATTATCCTTTAAGTATTTTCAAGAATAAATCAACAATCTATTCTGCAAGTTTTCTTCTTGTCCCATCCATCTATGCAACACATGGCCCTCCTTTGGATAATAATCAATTATTTGAGCTTTATCATAAAAATCTCATCAGAATAGCTCTTGTTGTTTTCAGTGACATGTTTTGAACCCTAAGTTTATTTTCCATTTGGATCTTCTTAATATACCCATCAGAAATTACAGAAAACTAATTTTTTATAATTTTGAGCCCAACTTTATAACAAAACTTCCCAATATCTGAATTCACAGAAATGCCTATTCATATTCAACATCTTAGTTTTTAGGGTAATAATAACAACAAACATGTTCAAAGATTTTTATTATTTATAAACATCTTCTATAACCCATTGTTCTCCACACATTTAGAGAGAAGAGAATCTGAAAACTTATATTACTCTGTACACAGTACCCTGTGGTGTTTAATTCCATAATACAGAGCAAAAATAGTTTGTGGATAGAACATATAAAATTTTATGTGTGTCAAATATCAGGCCATGTGTACAAGTATTCATTTAGAAAGGTATTCTATCAAACATGGTCACCTATGTTAGCACTAATCTGCAGGAAAATTACAACATACACATTACATATTTTTCTTTTAAAATATTTAAGGAAATTCTATGGGAAGAAAACTCACATTTTTCACATAACATCCATATTTTATAAAGATGTTGTTTGAGTCATAGTGCACACCATTATTAAATTTAGATATTTTAACTTGTTAGATAATTATCTTTCTCAGTACTCAAATCACAAAACCAATAAACCAGTTTGTTAAATTATTTGTTATAATTTGATATCAGAGCTGAAATTCTTGCTACACCACAGCAGTTGTCACATTTCTCCTTGATTGAGATAATTTGTAATTAGACAGAATTGTTAGTAAAATCTCTCTAAGGAGGATGTAAGGCAACCTATTGAAGTGATTAAAAGAGCAGACTACACAAAGACTGCTTAGGTTTAAATTCCAACCCTGTTGTTTATCCCTTGGGTGACCTTGTGTGAGTAGTTTAATCTAACTCTACATTAGTATAGAATCATAAAGCATTAATAGCTACATCATAGGATTGTTATGACTATTAATGTAAACCTTGTAAAGGATTTAGCACAATGCTTGGCACAAAAGTAGCCTCCAATAAATGTCAGCTCTGATAAAGAAGTTACCATTACATTCTGCTAAATACTATGAATTCATACTGTGGAATGTCTCAATATGTCCAAACTCTTCCTTTCTATTAAAATGTCCCAGATGCATGGATACATTTTCTCAGTTCTGATTGCTTCCACTTTGCAGTATCACCTATGAGTTCCAAGGACGAATTAGATATAAATTAGATCTAAGAATCTCAAGATATACTAGGTACTGTACTTTTCCAAGGGTAACATTTCCTGGTGTTCTGAAAAGGAGGTTTTACATCCCTACTAAACCTTTCCTACGTGCCAATTTTCTATCTTCCTAAGAAATACTTCATCAAGTATTTTATGAGTATTAAGCCTTATTTTATAAGTTTCACCTATAATATTAGCTTCACAATAATACAAATTTGTTTATTTGAATCTGATACTTCTTACCAAAAGTGATTTTTTACTGGACTTCCATCTATCCTAATCTAAATCAATAGAGAATGCTGCCAATAAATTTCAAAGTGAGTGCACATTGACACAGTCATTTTAAATTATCACTCTTGGGTCTAATTTATGAGCTTTGTGAATTGTTGTGACACCCTTCAAAATATGACATTTTCTTTCTTACCTAGATGAATATTTATTTTCAGGCAGGAACATATTCATCCTCTGTTGAAATCAGTGGGAAATATTTCTTGACCTCACATGGAACCACTGACCTCAGGAGAGAATGAATCCTTATCCTAAAGGTATACAAGCATGGAAACAACTTCAGATACGTGATGGAATAAACTTATAATTGCATTCCACATATTTTCAAAGACATCAGTTAATTTTCTCACTTGTTTATTCATTCATCCATCAACTAAATACTACTCTGTCAGAAGTAAGCAAGGATACATTTTTGGCAAAAACTAATAGTAATATAAAGAATAAAGCAGGAGGGATCGCAATATCTGATATCAAATTGTATTACAAGGCCACTGTAATCAAAACAGCCTGGTATTGGCATAAAAACAGACACATGGACCAATGGAACAGAACAGAGAGCCCAGAAATAAACCCAAGTCTCTATGGTTAATTAATATTTGACAAAGGGGGAAGAAGCATCAAATGGAGTAAAAACAACCTCTTCAACAAATGGTGTTGGGAGATCTGGACAGCCACGTGCAAAAAAAAAAAAATGAAACTCCATCTCCAACTTATACCACACACAAAAATAAATTCAAGGTGGATAAAAGATTTACATACAAGTCATGACAGCATAAAAGTCCTAGAGGAAAACATCAGCAGGAAAACCTCAGACATTCCACACGGCAACGTCTTCAGTGATATGTCCCATAAGCAAGGGACATAAAGGAAAAAATAAACAAATGGGACCTCATCAAATTAAAAAAGCTTCTGCATGACTAAAGAAAACAGCATTAAAATGAAAAGAGAACCAAGTATATGGGAAAACATATTTGCCAATGATACCTCAGACAAGGGTTTGATCTCCAAATTATATAAAGAAATCACACGACTCCACTCCAGGAAGACAAAAAACACAATTTAAAAATGGGAAAAAGACTTGAACAGACATTTCTCCAAGGAGGACATAAAGAGGGCCCAGAGACATATGAAAAGATGCTCAGCGTCACTAGCCATCACACAGATACAAATTAAAACCACAATGAGATACCACTTCACACTGGTCAGAATGGCCATCATGAACAAATCAACAAACAAGTGCTGGAGAGGATGCAGAGAAAAGGGAACACTAGTGCACTGCTGGTGGGAAAGCAGACTGGCACAGCCACTGTGGAAAACGGTATGGAATTTCTTCAGAAAACTAAAAATGGAACTGCCTTTTGACCTGGCAATTCCACTGCTGGGATTATACTCTAAACCCTGAAATACCAATCCAAAAGAACCTATGCACCCCAATGTTCATAGCAGCACAACTTACAATAGCCAAGAGCTGGAAGCAACTTAAGTGCCCATCAGCAAATGAGTGGATCAAAAAAACTATGGTACAATTACACAGTGGAATTCTATGCACCAGAGAGAAAGAAGGAGCTCCTACCCTTTGCTACAGCATGGATGGAACTGGAGGTCACTATGCTTAGTGCAATAAGCCAGGTGGTGAGGGAAAAGTGCCATATGATCCCACCTTTAACTGGAACATAATCAACAAAGGAAAAGAGCAAACAAAACATAATCAGAGACATTGAAATTAAGACCAATCTAAGAATAGCCAGAGGGGAGGGGAGAGGGGACTGTGGGGAGAAGTGTTTTCAGGAATTACTATAAAGGACATGTGGACAAAACCCAGGTTGAGGGTGGAAGCCAGGGAAGGAGGTGGGTTTGGCTGGGGTGGGGTGGGGTGGTGTGGGGAAATGCAGGCAACTCTGATTGAACAATAATAAAGTAATTTTTAAAAAGGGAAATATGTGAAAAATTGGGAATAGTGGGAAATTGCAAGACATACACTACCTAATTAAAATATCATTGAAGGAGATATATATATATATATATATATATATATATATATATATATTATATTTTAAAGTCATTATCCTTGCCTAAGTAAATTTGTTTCATTGGCACAACTCAAACAGGAAGCCAGTTAGGGTTCTCCAAGTTATGACCCTCTTTATTTAGTTTTATCCAAATATATCTGAGAGTCTGGTTTATACCTTGAACTAATCTGCAATACTGACCTCTAAATCACCGTTTGGGAAAGACTAATGTGCTCCTCCTCAGAATCTATTTTAAGATGCCAGAAGGAAAACAGCTACCTCCTAATCTTAGCAGCTTCTTTAAAAAGAAGACCCTTATTCTGAAGAGAGGTTCAATGATGAAGTATTCAAGAACAGGGACAATCATATGATGCAGAACACATGAAACTGTGATTTGGTTCCAGTCTTCCCCTATAAAAAATGCAACTCTCTGCAAGAAATGGACATGGGATGAGGGTAAGAGGTTCTACTTTGTTGCATTAGCACTATAGTATGTGATAACAGGTAAGGTTAGTTCCCTTGTTCATAGTGTGATATTTGTAGCAGAATAAAATAGTGCCTGCCAGCAACACAGAAGGAATGAAATTACTTTATCACCAGAGTACCCTGACATCTCAAAATTCAAAGGGATAGGAGCAGTGGGTTCCACTGGGAGACAAACAGTGTCTTGAGGGTCATGAAAAAAAAATAGAGGATACCAAAAGGTGAAAGAAATATACCAGAATATTCTGGACATTCATCAAGGTTGTAGGAAATGCTTGGAGCACTTTCGCTCAGAACAGTGAATCACAAGAGTCCTTGGGCTATAGAAATTTTGCTGGAGGAAACTGGATCTTATTAACCAGATTATTATTGTTGCACTCCAGTACCTGGCAAAGCTCAGGCTACAGAATGTCTTCTTAGAAGAACACTAAGGAGCAGCCCATTTGGCCTCTATCACAATGTCACAAAGTAACACAGTGACACAAATTATCACAGTTGATTTTAAAATAACCAAATATGTAATATAAATTAAAAAATGATCAGAGAGTTTTAAATAGTATTTCTTTATGGTTATGACTCAAGCAGCCTGAGAAATTATGTAGAGGTTAACAGCATAAAAGAAGAATTTTAAGGAGAACCTCTGAGTGTCCCAGCTCATTATGACATTTGTATCAATGTAAATAGGCATGAAATCAGATGTTTTTAACCATGAAATTAATTTATGATTTCCATAGGGTCCCCCCTTCAGACAAGAACATCAGTACATGGCCTAAAGGCTTTTCTGCATACCCTTGTAAAGAGCCAGATAATTGGTTCTTTTTAGTGAGTCACAACTGGTTTCAATTTAACTGAAGATTATGAATGGGTTTTGGCAGTTGACTAATGATTGACTCTTCCTTGGCATTTCTCCCCTCCACCAATTGGCACCCATCTATCTTAGATGCCTTTCCCTCTGCAAATCTTCAGGCATACCATTTTTTTTGCCTCTTGTACGCCATGTATCCTCAAAAAATAACCCCAAGAAAGCTGCCACTTCACCTGACAGATCATCAAAAATCATGTTGTGCTTTAACAGGTGAGGCCTTGATCCTCTTCAAAGAGGGAGGTTGGTAACGTTCAATAGGAAGTATTTTTCTCAAACACACTGTCTTTTCCCTCATTCAATTATCTTTACATGAAAATAGAAAAAAAAGAAACTTGGGGAAATGAGGATATATTAGTTTTAAAGTAAAATATGCACATGCCCACAAAAGTCCAACTCTCATTCTAAATAATTCCCAAGAAGAATATTAGAAAAATGTGCATTATGCTAAAAAGCTGAGTATTCCTTTCTCAAGACTCTCTTTTTAGAATCTATAATATTATGACCTTTAATTTTCATGATTCTCTCGGGCTGTTTTCGTCAATAAACAAAAATAAAAATCAGATTTAAGTTTTTAGATTTTATGTTTTATGGGTAATTGATCCCCATCAATGATGCAATAGAAATGGGGAGGAGATCATGAAGCTAGAGAAGATACATCTTCTGTTCAACTCATGGATTCCATTTTGTCCTCAAGTCCCATATGTTACCAGGAACTTTGAACTTGATATTTCTTTTTTGTTTGTTTGTTTCATAAAGTACTTTATTGTTCTTCAATTAGAGTTGCCTGCATTTCCCCCCACCACCCCACCCCACCCCAGCCAAACCCACCTCCTTCCCTGGCTTCCACCCTCAACCTGGGTTTTGTCCACATGTCCTTTATAGTAATTCCTGAAAACACTTCTCCCCACAGTCCCCTCTCCCCTCCCCTCTGGCTATTCTTAGATTGGTCTTAATTTCAATGTCTCTGATTATGTTTTGTTTGCTCTTTTCCTTTGTTGATTATGTTCCAGTTAAAGGTGGGATCATATGGCACTTTTCCCTCACCACCTGGCTTATTGCACTAAGCATAGTGACCTCCAGTTCCATCCATGCTGTAGCAAAGGGTAGGAGCTCCTTCTTTCTCTCTGGTGCATAGAATTCCACTGTGTAATTGTACCATAGTTTTTTGATCCACTCATTTGCTGATGGGCACTTAAGTTGCTTCCAGCTCTTGGCTATTGTAAGTTGTGCTGCTATGAACATTGGGGTGCATAGGTTCTTTTGGATTGGTATTTCAGGGTTTAGAGTATAATCCCAGCAGTGGAATTGCCAGGTCAAAAGGCAGTTCCATTTTTAGTTTTCTGAAGAAATTCCATACCGTTTTCCACAGTGGCTGTGCCAGTCTGCTTTCCCACCAGCAGTGCACTAGTGTTCCCTTTTCTCTGCATCCTCTCCAGCACTTGTTTGTTGATTTGTTCATGATGGCCATTCTGACCAGTGTGAAGTGGTATCTCATTGTGGTTTTAATTTGTATCTGTGTGATGGCTAGTGACGCTGAGCATCTTTTCATATGTCTCTGGGCCCTCTTTATGTCCTCCTTGGAGAAATGTCTGTTCAAGTCTTTTTCCCATTTTTTAAATTGTGTTTTTTGTCTTCCTGGAGTGGAGTCGTGTGATTTCTTTATATAATTTGGAGATCAAACCCTTGTCTGAGGTATCATTGGCAAATATGTTTTCCCATATACTTGGTTCTCTTTTCATTTTAATGCTGTTTTCTTTAGTCATGCAGAAGCTTTTTTAATTTGATGAGGTCCCATTTGTTTATTTTTTCCTTTATGTCCCTTGCTTATGGGACATATCACTGAAGACGTTGCCGTGTGGAATGTCTGAGGTTTTCCTGCTGATGTTTTCCTCTAGGACTTTTATGCTGTCATGACTTGTATGTAAATCTTTTATCCACCTTGAATTTATTTTTGTGTGTGGTATAAGTTGGAGATGGAGTTTCATTTTTTTTTGCACGTGGCTGTCCAGATCTCCCAACACCATTTGTTGAAGAGGTTGTTTTTACTCCATTTGATGCTTCTTCCCCCCTTTGTCAAATATTAATTAACCATAGAGACTTGGGTTTATTTCTGGGCTCTCTGTTCTGTTCCATTGGTCCATGTGTCTGTTTTTATGCCAATACCAGGCTGTTTTGATTACAGTGGCCTTGTAATACAGTCTGATATCAGATATTGTGATCCCTGCTTTGTTGTTTCTTAAAATTGCTGTAGCTATTTGGGGTTGATTACAGTTCCATATAAATTTTTTTGTATATCTGAAATATATCATTGGTACTTTAATAGGGATGACATTGAATGTACAAATGTCTTTGGGTAGTATGGACATTATGATGAAGTTAATTCTTCTAATCCATGAGCATGGTACATGCTTCCATTTGTTTGTGTCTTCCTTAATTTTTTTCTCCAGTGTTGTGTAATTTCCTGAGTACATGTCTTTTACTTCCTTGGTTAGGTTTATTCCTAGGTATTTTATTTTTTGTGTTGCACTATGGAAAGGGATTTTTTTCCTGATTTCTGTTTTTTATATTTCATTGTTGGTGTACAAAAATGTCTTTGATTTGTGAATATTGGCTTTGTATCCTGCTGTTTTGCCAAATTCATTTATTAGGTCTGTAGTTTTTCGTGGAGTCTATAGGAATTTCTATGTACACTATCATGTCATCTGCAAATGACAGTTTTGTTTCCTCCTTTTCAATTTGGGTGTCTTTAATTTCTTTTTCTTGTCTGATAGCTGTGGGTAGGGCTGCCAATATTATGTTGAATAGGAGTAATGAAAGCAGGCATCCTTGTCCCTGATCTTAGTGGGAAAGCTCTAAGTTTTTCTTCATTTAGTGTGATGTTGGGTGTAGGTCTCTCATATATGGCCTTTATTATGTTGAAGAATGCTCCCTCTATTCTGACTTTTCAGGGTGGTTTTTTTTTTATCATAAATGGGCTCTGTACCTTATCAAATGCTTTGTCTGTATTTATTGATATGAGCATGTGATTTTTGTCTCTCATTTTTTATGAACTGTATTATGCTTATTAATTTGACAATATTGTACCATCCTTGCATCCCTGGGATGAATCCCACTTAGTCATGGTGTGTGATCTTTTTAACGTATTCCTGGATGTTGTTTGTCAATATTTGGTGGTGGATTTTTGCATCTATGTTCATCAGTGATATTGGCCTAAAATTTTCTTTCTTTGTTATGTCTTTATCTGATTTTGGAATTAGGATGGTTCTGGCTTCATAAAAAAAGTTTGGAAGTCTTCCAACGTCTTGAATTTTTTGGAATAATCTGTGAAGAATGGGGGTTAGCTCTTCCTTAAAGCTTTGTAAAATTCTCCTGTGAAACTGTCTGGTCCAGGGCTCTTTGTGTCAGAAGCTTTTTGATTACTGCTTCAATTGCATCTGCTGTTATTGGTCTGCTCAGGCTTTCTGCTTCTTCATTGAGTTTTGGAAGATCATATTTTTCTAGAGAGTTGTCCATTTAACCAGGTTTTTAAATTTCTTGGCATTTGGTTCTTCATAACTTCCTACAATCCTTTTTATTTCTGCGGTATCAGTTGTAATCTCTCCTCTTTCATTTCTGATTGTGTTTATTTTGATCCTTTCTCTTCTTTTCTCGATGAGCCAACTTAAAGGCTTGTTGATTTAGTTTATCTTTTAAAAGAACCAGCTCCTGGATTTATTGGTCTTTATTATTGTGCTTTTAGTCTCTATGTCATTTAATTCTGCTATGATTTTAGTTATTCCCTTCCTTCTACTTGCTCTGGGCTGTCTGTGTGGTTGCTCCTCGAGTTGTAGGTGTAGGGTTAGGTTGTTTGTTTGAAATGTTTCTATCTTTTATAGGTAGGCCTGTATTGTTATGAAGTTACCTCTCAAGACTGCCTTCTCTGTGTCCCACAAGTTTTAGGCTGTTGTGAGTGCATTTTTATTTGTTTCCAGAATTTTTTTTATTTCTTCCTTATTCTCATTCTTGACCTATTCATTGTTTAATAGTATGCTATTCAATCCCCATGAGTTTGAGTGCTTTGGGTTTTTTTCCTTGAGGTTGATGTCTAGTTTCAGATCCTTGTGGTTGGAGAAAATATTGATATGATTTCAATTTTCTTGAAATCGTTGAGGCTTGTTTTGTGTCCTGTCATGTGATCTATCTTTGAAAATGTTCCATGTGCACTTAAAAAGAATGTGTATTTAGCTTCTCTGTGATGAAAGCTCTATATATATCAGTTGAGTCCATTTCATCTAGGGCATTGTTCAATGCTACAATATCTTTGTTGATATTTTGTTTGGGAGATCTGTCCATTTTTGACAGTTTGGTGTTAAAATCCTCTACTATAGTTGTGTTGCTGTCAATATCTTTCTTGAAGTCCTCCAAAATTTTCCATACATTTTTGGGTGCTCATATGTTGGGTGCATATATATTTACAATGTTTATGTCTTCTTAATGGATTATTCCCTAGAATATTATGAAGTGACCTTCTTGGTGTCTTTTTATGGCTCTTTTATGAAGTCTATTTTGAGTATTGATATCCTGGCTTTTTTTCCTGTCCATTTGCTTGGAATATTTGTTTCCACTCATTTACTTTCAGTCTGTGCAGGTCTTTTGTTCTGAAGTGGGTCTCTTGCAGGCAGCATGTGCATGGGTCATGTTTTCTTACTCATTCAGCTATTCTGTGTCTTTTGATTGGGGCATTTAATCCATTTATGTTTAACATTATCATTGATATGTGCTTATCCATTGCCACTTTTTTGTACCTGTGTTCCTCTCTCTTTCACTGTTTTTTCCCCCCTGTGTATAAACAAGACCCTTTAGCATCTTTTGCAGAGCTGGTTTGAACGAGGTACATTCTTTGAGACTTCTTTTTCTAGAAAGCTTCTTATTTGGCTTTCCATTTTAATTGAGAGCCTTGCTGGATATAATAGTCTTGGTTGCAGACCTTTAGTTCTCTTTACTTGGAATATTACTTGCCATTCCCTTCTGACTTGGAGAATTTCTATTGAGAAGTTATTTGCTAGTTTTATGAGGGCTCCCCTATGTGCCTTCCTGTTTTTCCCTTGCTGCCTTTAAGACTCTCTCTTTATCTTGGAATTTTGCCATTTTAATTATGGTGTGTTTTGAAGTGGGCCTCTTTGGGTTCCTCTTGATTGGGACTCTCTGTGTTTCCTGGATTTGTGTGACATTTTTTCTCACCAACTTAGGGAAGTTTCCCATCACGACTTTTTCAAACATTTTTTCTATACTTTGCTCAGCTTCGTCTCCTTCTGGTGTCCTTATTATATGTATATTATTATGATTCATGTTGCCCTGCATTTTCTTTAAGCCCTTGTAGTTCTTTCTGAGCCTCATTTCCTTTTCTTGTTCTTTCTGGGTGTTTTTATCTACCTTGTCCTCCTGGGCGCTGATCTAATCATCTGCTTCATTGAGCCTTCTTTTGATTCCTTCTACTGTGTTCTTCAATTCAGAAATTGCATCTTTATTTCCTTTTGGCCCTTGTTGATAGTTTCTATTACCTTTTTCATGTTTATATAGTTTGCAGTGAGTTCATTGTAGTTTCCCTTTAGTTTTTGGTAATTCTCTGTGAGCTCATTGAGCTTCCTGATAAGCATTGCTTTGAACTCAGTATTTGATAGTTGACTTGCCTCTATTTCATTTAGCATTATTTCTGAGGCTTCCCCTTTCCTTTCATTTGGAGATTATTTCTTTTTCTTCCCATTGTTTGTGAGACTCTTCTTGGTAGTCTCTGCCTTTAAAACTGATCTGTTCTGACTCCCTGGGTTTGTGGTGTGAACTTCTATGGTGGAAGACCTGTGAGATTCAGTGGTGCAGTCTTCCTGATCTCCTGAGCTTGGTGGTCTTGGGCTGTCATTTATGTTGGCTCTTTGTATGTCTTTGGGTTTTTATTGTTTTGGGGTCTTTCTTTGGTGGATCCTTCCTTCCACCTCATTAACTGAGGGTGAGTTCATCCATCATGTTTTTTATTCTGTTGTGCAGGTGTAGGCAGGTTGTGTTGAAGCTGGTTATTCCATGTGTACAAGGTTTTGAGGATTCTCTTTTTCTTTAGTTCAGTTGTTTATTCTGAATAATTTCTCCACCATTTAATGGTATTTCCAGATTGGTCCTGGGTTGAGTTAGTGTGGCTTCCACTCCCTCCTTCACCTTCTTCTGTTGTTTTCTGTTGGTGGTTCCTTTGTTGGTGAGTTTCCTCTTCCAGCAGGTATCCTGGTGTTCACAGCTCTCACCTACTCATTTGATTGTTCACTGTCCTCTACAGTTTTTGGTCTCCAGTCTTCATATATGCTGGGATACCATTGAATGTCCACTCTGTTCTTCAGAAGATCAGCTAGCTGTTTCACCTGTGGGCAGAGGGAAGTGGACTCCACTCCCACCTATCTCAATGCCATCTTCTCCCATCTTTCACCTATTATCTTTACCTGTCATTACTTACTGACATTCTTTTGATCCTTGAAAGCATTCCATTTCCAACTCTAGCCTGTATTTCTGTGCTGAGACCCTGCTGATTAGCATAACAAATGTAGGTTAAAAAAGAGTACAATGTTTGGCACCTGTAAGTATTTAATACATATTCATATTTTTAGTTCATAAATGAATAAAACAGTCTTTTAGGATACACACCAATCATCAGAAAATAATGTGTTCATTTTCTATTGTTAGCAAAGCCAGAAGAAAATACTGTAATTCGATTTACTATTTACTGTAATTTTTACTATTGTTCAAGTACAGTTGTATCCATTTTCATCCCACCATGCCCCCTACCGCACACATCCCTATCTCCCACCCTCAAACCTACCTCCTTTGGCTTTGTCCATGTGTCTTTTATACATGTTCCTTGATAGACCCTCCCCTATTATCCCCTATTATCTCTCTCCCCTTTCCTCTATGGTTACTGTCAGTTTGTTCTTTATTTCAATATCTCTGGTTGTATTTTGCTTGCTTGTTTATTTTGTTGATTAGGATCTACTTATATGTGAGATCATATGGTATTTGTCCCTCACTGCCTGGCTTATTTCACTTAGCATAGTGCCCTCCAGTTCCATCCATGCTGTTGCAAAGGGTAGAAGTTCCTTTTTTTCTTTCTGCTGTGTAGTATTCCATTGTGTAAATGAACCACAGTTTTTTTATCCACTCATTTACTTATGGGCACTTAGTTTTTTTCTAGCACTTGGCTATTGTAAATTGTCCTGCTATGAACATTGGGGTGCACAAATTCTCATGCTATTTCTGGTGCTACCTAAAGACCCAGCAGGAAGAAGATAATCACCTAAGTGTGGAAAGGATTCTGAGTTAAAAATAAAAATAAAAACAAAATCATTGATTTCCTAAACACAGAAATACAGTGACCTTTTAATAGATTATGAACACAAGAGCAGTATGGAGTCAAGGTGCTGGGCAAACTGTGCTAATAGGAGCAACTGGAAACTCTCCCTCTCTGGATGGTTCCTGCACTCTAAGTGCTGTTCAGTTACCAGTGTCCTCATAACTGGGTGTCATGGGACTCTATGCTCTGTAAGTAGCCACTTAATTGGGTTGAATGATGAATCTTCCCTGAGCTTAGAACATCAGCAGTGACAGCATAGGATCACTGTCTGCAGATGGAGTGTCCTACCTCTTTGTTTGACCATTCAGTTTAGGACAGGGTGGTGGGAGAGTGGAGATGGCCAAGAAAAAGGAGGAGGGTGGCTAAGACAGAACTATCTCATAAAAAAATCCTAACATGATAGGAAAATTTCAAGGAAGATGAACATTATACTATAATATAAGTTTAATTATTTTGTGGACTTATTGATCAAATACTTGTATCATACTTAATATGTGTCAGGCAGTCATCCAAGCTCTTAAAAATATTTACCTTAATCATCACAACAACCTTATAAGGTAGGTATTGTTATTATTATTATTTTTAACAGGAGGAAATTAAAAAACATAAAGACAACTATAATTGAACAATTTAAAAGAATAGAACATAAAGGTAACATAACATGTCCAAGGTCACACAACTCTAACTGATGGAGTCAGAAAAGGAATCAGTACAATGTGTGTGTTTAACCAACACTATGGCTTTTTCCTACCAAAAGTCAGGTCTGGTTAATAGAAGATGAGGTTAGTTACACTCAGGAGGTACAGTTCTTTCAGGCTATGACTTGCTGACTTCTTCTCACTCTGCTCCATTGTTTTGGCACCCTACGGCAGGAAGAGAAGGAAGTGAGACAAGAATGGAATTTTTCTCATTTTCTTCCCACCTTCCTTTGTCTAACTTTTTACCCTGCTACCTCAAAGCTTCCTCCTTCCTTGGCTGGGCATGTGGCCATTTGGGTAAGAAGGAATAAACACTTCAGGAGTCCTCGAGGAAGAAAACTGGATTAAGAATTATGAAAATTGTATTCTAGCATTTACTGTACCTCTAATCAGCTATGTGACCTTGGGGAAATCATTACCTCTCTGAACTTGTGATTCTTCATCTGCAAAGTAAAGAGATTAGCTTAGAATAAAGCTAAACTTTCATAAGGTTTAAGTTATCCAGGACTCTATGATATAAACAAACCAAGTATTTTAGCAAATGTTCCTAGAAGGTTGATAAAACAATTTAAATTGACTGTTAATTTCAAGTCCATGCATTTCAAAAATGAGATCTTCTCCTGTTTTTGTCTTCATTCTTGTTTTTTCTTTATATAAATGTTCTTACTTGTTACCACAGTAGGTAAAGAAAACTTCATATTACCTGCCTAGGTTTTTCTTTTGTATTTCTTATTATTTTATATCATGTTATATTATTTGATCACAATTTGAATGCCATCATACAAATCAGAATAGTTCAAAATAGTGCAGAGATTGTCAAGATTTTCTTGAGGAAATTCACAGGAACTTCCCATATTTTCACAACCATTTAGCATATGCCAGATGGAGAAGATAATGCATTGCTTCCCAAGGAAGTGGGACATTTAGTAAGGTGGGTTTTCACACATAAAAATACTATCTTTTGGCTCTGAACAAGCAATGAGTCTATGAAGGAAAAAGTGGTTGAAGATCTGCAAGACTTTTATTTTATTAGGAAGTCTTGGTATAAAAGTTAGAAGAATTTATTTGAGCTCTTTTATGTGTAAATCCTTTTGTAGACAAGGTGGGGATTGGAAGAAGAAATAGGCTGCCTGCTTGGTTTAAAGAGATTAGGCTTCTAGAAGGTAAAGGGAAGATTGTTGGTTAAACTTTGTGGTGATAGGAAAATTGAAAGTATGAGGCCAGATTAGTAGCTTTGTGGGCTCCTTGAAGACCTATTTATGAAGCTACTGGTACCTTTTAAAAACCCAGGAGCCTAGCCACCACTTGCTTTGATTTCTGATCTTCTTGTCAGAATCTCACTGCTTGGCATACTATTCCATCTCCCTGCCCATTCTTCTGTATGACACCACCTGACAGTTGCCAGGCCTCCATGTGAGGCCCTGAGGTCCCCTGTGTGGATTATCTCTTCTCACACCAATTCTAAGTGGTACCTCCATTCATCCTTAATTCCACTTCTTCTAACAGCTCACCACCAAGTCTCAGAAAAGCAGCCTTTGAGATACCTGAGGAATTCCATCACTTCTTCCCATCTCCATGTTTCTACTGTGACCAAAGCTACCATAATCCCCTGAATTGGCTTCCTTGCTTGCTTCCTTGCTACTTGTTCTAGAAACTGTTGTGCATGACGAGCATGACCTAAACTTAGTGAGTTAAAACAACACCCATTTTATTATTGTTCATGAGTCTGTGTGGTTGACTGGGGCTCAGCCAAATGGCCTTCCCATTGGTTTCCCTCAGAGTCTCTCCTGTGGCTGACCATGATGGGGAGGCCACATGAAATGTGGAGATGGCTTTCTGTACGTCTGGTTCCTTAGCTGCTTTAGCTTGTCTGGGTTCAGGTGCAACATTTCAGCCTCTATATTTTGTCATGTAATCTCAGGCCTCTTCCTTTCCACATGGTCTTTTCATATATATGGTAGCCATCCTGGTAGCCAAACTTTTAACATGGAGTCTTAGTGCTCCTAAAGTTGCCAAAGACAAAACCATCAGGCCTTCTTAAGCACAGTTTTACTTCTACTGGAATTTTTTATGAAAGCTAGTCACAGGGTTGTGGCAGATTCAGTGTGGGAGGGAACTATGTAAGGATGTGAATCCTAGGGGTTGTGGTTCATTGGTGACCAGCTGTGGATCCTAGAGACCTCAACTCCTATGATCTAGTCTATAAAAACAGCAAGAAAGATCTTGTTAAAAAATCAGAAGATCTTGTCATACCACATACTTCTTCTCAAAATTCTCCAATGGCCTCTGGCAGAACTCAAAGTGAAAGTCAAAATTTTGCCCATAGCATCTAAGGTGCATACCATCTGGCCCCTTACTTCTGACCTCATGCCCTTCCACTCTCTTCACCTCTCAATCTGTTCCAGTAATATTGGCCTTTTTGCCCTCTCTAGAATTCACTGGGGTCTTCCAGATATCTGACTTCCTCCATCCCCTCCTTTGAGTCTTCACTCAAACATCACCTTCTCAATATGTCTTCTCTGACTCTCCTATCTAAAATTGTAATGCCATCCTTCTTATTCCCTGTACCCTTTCCTAGCTTTGTTTTTCTCTCATTGACCATCAACACTAAACATAGTTCATATTTTACTTTTTAATCTCATTCTTTTGTTGCTCTCTCTACAATAAAATAATAAAGAAAATAAATCCATAATAGTAAGGTTTCTGCCACTTTAATATATTGTTTTATCCCTAGTACCAAGAAAATAGTGTCTGAAAAATAGTAAGATTCACAAATATGTATTGAATGAATGAATGAATGAATGCTGCCTCCCAGCTCCACTTTAGACTCCTGCTTGATGTTCTTCTGAGCACCTTGGCCCCAGTTTGTCTAGGAATGCATAGATTACTATTCAGGGGAAACCTCTTAAAGCAGACCTTGAAAGATAGGGGGTGGGTTTCAAACATTGAGAGATTGGTGGATGACATCCTGGGTGTGGTTGTGCTTTGCTGCTTTACAGGGCATGAACAAAGGGCAGAGAATCATCTGGCAACAGTGAGCCTCAGCTGACAGGAAGCAAGTACTCAGTGTGAAAAGGTGTAGGAAATCACACTGCCTACACAAATCCCTAGGTTCGGAATTTCCATATTACAGAGGGCTGTGAAAACCAGAGTCTCTCAAACAGAAAAACACAGCATTCTGAAACTGTAAGCTTGCAAAATGGATTATCTAGAGTACTGGACATCAGTTGTTGGATGCTTATGAACCAGGCATTATGATAGGTGCTTTCTATAGATCATCATGAATCTTCACCACAATGCTCCAAGAAGATGTTACTACTCTTACTTTCTAGATAGAGAAAATTTAAGTCACATGGCCAAGTCAAGAATGGAGTTCAAATCATATCTGACAATGTCCTTTATTTTACAGAATCACCTCACTGCCTAACTGCCTTCTTATACTCTTCAAAAGAAATACTTGATCCTATTTCATACTGAGAAGGAAGCATACAAATGGTTTTTGAATGGAATAATGAATCTATTTTATTTTAATTCATATATGTATTAAGCTTCAGAAAGTTATCTGAAGGTAAATTAGTAACTTCTGTTATCAGAGAAGTAGAATTTACTTTTTGTATAATAGTTCAACCCTTGCTTTTTTGTTCACTGCTAAAGTTTTTAGAGTTTTTTTTTTATCCTGACTTCTAGTTTATAAATGTTACATTTGGCAAGAATGGATATGTTATTTCATATAATTGTGAGGCACTAATCTTTTATTCTCTTGGTCTACCTACATCCTTGATCCTTATAAGGATAAGTCCATGGGCTTCCCAACAAGCAGTGGGCTTCCTGTAACCAAAAGTATTCACCAGAGTGTTGGGGATGTACAGGTTCTTTTATTCCACAGAGGTGAGGTGAATTAACCTCCATTGTCACCTACAGCTTGAAAACTCCAAATTTCTCTTTAAGATTTGTCTCAAGTGCACAGGGCTTGTAAAGGAAATTATAAATAATTTAGTTTAGAGCATAAAATATATGAAGTGAAGAGGTTAAAGAAAAGGCTGAAAAAGCAAACAAAGGACAGTAAAATGGTTTGTGTTATATATTTAAGCAATAAAAAACTAATGAAAACTGCAAATAGTCATTTTAGGTAATAAAAGGTTATTGAAGGACAGGGAAGATATTGTCAACCCATGGTCACTGGCACCAATTCAACACCATCAAGAACTTTTAATTTGGAGTACAGTAAAGAAGGAAATTTTATTTAGTGCAAAACAGCTCAATTGTGATACAACATGGCTTTGAAAGCAGCATGGCTGTGGAGTAGCTCAATATGTTACAGATCAATTATGAAGCAGAAGGGCTGTAAAGAGGCCCTGGAATGAGGAAGCCCTGTTGTGAAGCCTCTCTTCAGCTAGGTAACTCTGCCCTGGTCTGGTCTGCCACCTGCTCCAGTTTTACTCCCTCTATACTAGTCTACTTCACTCTACTCCTTCTCTAGTCTGCTCTGCTCTATTTTGGTGAGATGTCTTTGGGTGCTTCAGCTCCAGCCATGGAAATGCAATCTTTAGTCCTCATGTACTCTCCTAAACCAGAGTATAGCTGATTTACATAGACAGAAGTCCTTCCTCCTGGTCCCTGATTCGTCCATCCTAATGCAAATGAGGACTCCAAATTCTTGCAGTTTGTATTATCCAAAAGGCATTGTCCTGATTGATCAGAATGGACAATGGCCATTCTAATTGGTCAGTAGAGATGCAGATGGGGATATAGCTGTGCACCTTCAATTGGACAGGGAATGTCTAAGTCTTATTGGTTGAAATAAGCCTCCAGGAACTAATTCCTTTGTAAGGTATGGTTCAGATGGCAGAAAAAGTACAGGCAAGCCATTCAGTGTAAAAGGTAAACAACTTAGTGCAGGTTTCTCCCTGAAGTGTGGTTTGAATGAGAGACTCCTGAATGGGCTCTGTTTTGGTTTTATTTTTAATTTTGAGCCAGTTATTTACCAAGAGCCTTTCTCAGTAGGTATCTTCTCTCTTAAGGTCCACAATGTAATAGAATTAGGGTTTAGAAAGACACCAGAAATCCATGATATAAAAGAAGGATCAGTTGTAACCTGATAACATGGAATTTGGTTTTATTGGAGTCCTAAATCTACATCCAAAGCAGGAATATTTAAGGCTTTTAAGGCTTTATGATCATACTTCAAATATGAGAAGATATAATGTCTTACAAATTTTTAAAGTATATGTTGAGATTATGTGAAATAAAGTCTCATATGGCCTGAAGAGGAATAGATGATAATTTGACTTGTTTTCTATCCTCACTTAGAAAGTGTGAATGGTTAGCAAAAGATGCCTATTAGAAAACAGAATTTATGTGCAAATTAATGGAATTAAAACCCTTTCTTATACCACTCACAAAATATTAACTTAAAATGGATTAAAGACTTAAATTCAAGACTTGAAACCATTAAACTCCTAGAAGAAGACATAATGGAAAAAGCACTTGACATTGGTCTTGATGATTTTTGGTTATGACACAAAACACCTAAGTACCAAATGCAAAAATCAACAAGTGGGACTACATCAAAATAAAAAGCTTCTGAACAGAAAAGGAACTGATCAACACAATGAAGAGACAACCTACAAAACTGGGAGAAAATATCGACAAACCATTTTTCAGATGAAGTGTTAAAATCCAAAATATATAAGAAACTTTTACAAGTCAACAGCAGAAACAAAACAAAGAAGTAATCTGGTTAAAAAATGGGCAGAGGACCAGAATAGACATTTTTCCAAAGAAGACATACATAAGACAAACATACGTGAAAATGTGCCCAATATCATCAGTCACCAGGGAAACACAAGTCAAAACCAAAATATAGTTTGACCTCACACTTGTTAGAAGGGCTATCATCAAAAAGGCAAGAGATAATAAATGGTGGTAAGGATGTGTAAAACAGGGAACCTTTGTGCAAGATTGGTGAGAATTTAAACTGATGTAGTGTCTATGAAAAACAGTGGCTGAAGTTCCTTAAAAAATTAGAAATAGAAGTACCATATGATCTAGGAATTCTATATCTGAGTATTTTGACTAAGGATAATGAAATCCTGATCTTAAAGATCTGAATTCTGATATTTATTGCTGCATTGTCCCCAATGGTAAAGAGATGGAAACAATTGAATCTGTTTCAACTGACAGATAAATGGATAAAGAAAATGTGGTATTCAGACACACACATACATATACAATGGAATATTAGTCAGCAATAAAGAAGAAAATCTGCCATTTGGACAACATCTATGGACCTCCGTGAGGGCATTGTGCTAAATCAAACAAGTCAGACAGAAAAAGACAAATACTGTATAACTTCATTTACATGTGGAACCTAAAAAGAAATAATCTCATAGAAACAAAAAGTAAAATGATTGTTGCCAGGTGCTTGGAGGTGAGAAAAATGGGGAGGTGTTGTTTATAGGGTACAAACATTTAGTTTTAAGATGATACGTTCTGGGGATCTAATATTTACATTGCTGACTGTAGTTTACAAAACTGTACACATACTTCAAAGTTTCTGAGAGTAGATTTTTAAATATATTTTATTGATTATGCTATTACAGTTGTCCCATTTCCTCCCTTCTCTCCCCTCTGCCCTGCACATCCCCTTCCACCCACATCCCCCCCTTTATTCATGTCCATGTATCATACATATAATTTCTTTGGCTTCTACATTTCCTATACAATTCTTACCCTCCCCCTGTCTATTTCCTACCTACCATTTATGTTGTTTATTCTCTGTACCTTTCTCCTCTCTCTCCCCATCCCACTCCCCTGTTGATAATGCTCCACATCATCTCCATTTCTGTGGTTCTGTTCCTGTTCTGGTAGTTTGCTTAGTTTGCTTTTGTTTTTGTTTTAGGTGTGGTTGTTAATAATTGTGAGTTTGCTGTCATTTTACTGTTCATATTTTTATCTGCTTTTTCTTAGATAAATACATTTAACATTTCATATAATAAGGGCTTGGTGATGATGAACTCCTTTAATTTTACCTTATCTGGGAAGGACTTTGTCTGCCCTTCCATTCTAAATGAAATCTTTGCTGGATGGAGCAATCTCGGATGAAGGTCCTTGCTTTTCATGACTTGGAATATGTCTTTCCAGCCCCTTCTTGCCTGCAAAGTTTCTTTTGAGAAGTCAGCTGATAGCCTTATGGGAACTTCTTTGCAGGTAACTGTCTCCTTTGTCTTGCTGCTTTTAAGATTCTCTCCTTATCTTTAACCTTGGGTAATGTAATTATGATGTGCCTTGGTGTGTGCTTCCTTGGGTCTAACTTCTTTGGGACTCTCTGAGCTTCCTGGACTTCCTGCAAGTCTATTTCCTTTGCCAGATTAGGGAAGTTCTCCTTCATAATTTCTTCAAATAAATTTTCCAGTTCTCGATCTTCCTCTTCTCCTTCTGGCACCCCTATGATTTGGATGTGGGAATGTTTAAAGATGCCCTGGAGGTTCCTAAGCTTCTCCTCATTTTTTTGAACTCTTGTTTCTTCATTCTGTTCTGGTTGAATGTTTATTTCTTCCTTCTGCTCCAGACCATTGATTTGAATCCAGGTTTCCTTCCCATCATTGTTGGGTTCCTGTATATTATCCTTTATCTCACTTTGCATAGCCTTCACTTTTTCCTCAACTTGGCAACCATACTCAACCATTTCTGTGAGCCTCCTAATTACCAGTGTTTTGATCTCTGCATCTAATAGGTTGGCTATCTCTTAATCACTTAGGTGTATTTTTTCTGGAGCTTTGATCTGCTCTTTCACTGGGGACATTTTTTTTTGTCTTGACTCACCTGTCACGTAGTAATAGGCAGAGCCTTTGGTATTCACCAAGGCAGAGCAACCCACTGCTGTGTTGTGGTGCTGTGTCTTGGGGAGGGGTCTGAAAGAGAACACTGTCACCTGCTTGGCTCTGTTCCAGCTTTCAGTCACTTCCTCCGCTACCAACAAGCAAATTGGGCCATTCTGGTGCAGATTCCCATGTGGGAGGTTTTGTGTACATTTTAGGACCCTGTGGGTCTCTCCAATGAACTCTCATGTGAGGCTGGGAGTTTCTCCTGCCACAACAATCCCCACAGCTTCAGTCAGAGGTTTTGTGGCTTTATCTATCCCTGATGGAATCCTGGATTGTGAGGTCTGTCTCACTCCCCAGCTATTCCTCCCAGTTTATCTACAAGCAGATGTGGCACTGCCTGGTCTGCCAGCTGCCTCCTTGCTTGGAATCCTCTCTGCCCCAGCTGCAAGTCTGTGCCCCTCCTACCGGTCTGGAAGCATATTTCTTCTTTAACTCCTTGATTGTCAGACTTCCTTACAGTTTGATTTTCTGCGACTTCTGGTTGTTTTTTGTTTTTAAATTTTTTGTTGTCCTTCTACTGGTTGTGCAAAGAGGTGCACAAGCAGATGTGGCACCTCTACTTATGCCTCCATTTGGCTGGAAGTCCCACTTTCACCACTTTTATTCACCATAATACTGGAAGTTCCCGCCAGGTACTCAAACAAGAAGAAGAAATAAAAGGCATCAAAATTGGAAAAAAAGAAGTAAAGCTGTCATCTTTCACAGATGATATGGTAGTGTACATAGAAGACCCTATATGCTCCACCAAAAATGCTCAAGGTAATAAGAGAATTCAGTAACATAGTAGGATACAAAGTCAATATTCAGAAATTGCTGGCATTTTTGTACACCAACAATGAACTATCAGAAATAGAAACTAAGAATACCATATGATCTCACCTTTAACAGGAACCTGAATAACAAAACAAACAAACAAGCAAAATATAACCAAACACACTGAAACAGAGAACAGGCTGACAGTGCCCAGAGGGGAGAGGGGAGAGAATTTTAGCGGAAAAGGGGAAGGGTTTACAAGAACAAGTTTAAAGAACACGTGGAAAAAAACAGGGGGTGGTGGAAATGCAAGGGAGGTAGGGAGGGTTGGGAGGTGGGCTGGGATGAGAGTAAAAGACAGAAAACTATACTTGAACAACAATTAAAATAAAATAAAATTTTAAACATTTTAAAAAATCGCAGTTAGTATAGCAACAAAAATAAATAAATAAAGTATCTACTGAGCCTTTTCGTTGAACAGTCAGTGTAGCAGACTCCCAGATTCACAATCAGGCCTCCTTCTGAGAGCTCCTGTGGCTTTCTGCTCTGACTTGGATTTCCCCTTGCTTCCTGAAAACACCACATCTCTTGTACCTTTACCTATGCTGTTCCCTCTGACCAAAATATTCATCCTCAATGGTGAGCCTTTGCTCCTTCAAACTCCTCCTAGGTATAATCTTTGAGCATTTCATGCACCCTTCTTGATTTCTCTAGCATAATTAGCCACTCTATTCTCTATCTTGTAGAGTGATTTATGTTTTTAATTTGAATTGTATAACCTATTTGCTTTTCTAATTTTTCTAGGAATATAAACTCTTCAATAGGGGCCATGACTTCATCTGGTATTTCTCATCTTACACATAGTGGATATTCAATAAGTCTGTGTTAAAATTGTAAATGAATGAATGAACATCAGTATTTTGGAATTCTGAAGATGAAGGACAGAGTCAGCACTTTATCATGCTTTAAATCTTATGTCTCTGTTTTGACATACTCAAGATTTGTGATACATTTTTGTATATATATTAAAACTATTTTTTCATATTGCCTCAACAGATCATGGCTACTTTCTGAAGTGAAAAAGACAGGGACACAGAACTTTGATTTAACTGAGGTTTTTGTGGATTCTGGGCCTAGAAGTCTCTATATTCTTATCAAGATGGTTAGTGAAATGGACCCTGGTATAAGAATATGAACAAAAAGATTTTTTTTCTGCCAAGCTCTAGAAAAATAAGACTGTTGGAACATGGGGCCTTCTGATTATGTGATACACAGAAGAGCTAAAACATTTTTTTTTTTTGCTGATAAATGAATGGAGAACAATTTACATATAAGAATAACTTGGAGAATTATCAATGAATTTATACTAAGGTGAATTTTTAAAGAAAGAAACCACCTACCAGGACCAACTAAGGAGTATTACTGATAAGAGTCCAACGTGTTTGGTGTTAAACCGAATGGGAGCCACGGCAAAGTATGTGCCTGCAGTAGCTTGCTGCTTTGTACAAGTCATAGACTCAGCCACAGTTCTCTTCTTTTTGCTTCCCCTTCAGCAAAATGATGAAAACAACTTGTAGCATATGGAAGCATTTCCACACTGCAAGTTATTCTGAGGGTAAAAAATGTGATTTGCAAATTCTGTCAAATGAAACAGGAATTTCCAAATGCTACTACTATGTTCAAACACATCCTTGTGTGTCAGAAGTGTCCTGCAGATGTTTTTTCTTTTTTCTTTCTTTTTCTTTTTCTTTTTAATCTTCCATGGCTGCAAATGTGAAGTATGAAAAAGTACAAGAAGCTTGTAAGCTTGTCCCCAGTCATTGCTCCAGACAGACAAGAAGACTTTCTTCAGCTGCTGCCTCTGCATAATCAGTATCATCATAGAGGGTTGCTCAATTATCTTTAAATAACATGTTGCAAGCAGCTGTACACCAGAAAAAGGATGGCAATAACTGTATTTGTAGACGAGATGATACCTGAAGATCAAGACAAATAAATATCTTTTTGCAAGTGCTCCCATTCCCTTTTGCTTGTCTTTGTCAAGGCTGACAGGGAACATTTCAATATTGAGGCAAGAAAGCAGTACCCCCCATAGAGAATTTGGAGAGGGTCTCTCTGAGCAGTTAAACATGAATACATGGTGTTTTGGGTAAGAGGAATAAAAAACAAAGCTGCTGTAAAGGTTAGATTTAAGGTTAGACTGACAAGGTCAAGGAGAAATAGTTACACAATTTTATAAGAATGGATCCTTAACTTATTTTTAAATAGATGAATAAAATAAGATAGAGAAAATTCATTATAGGGTTCATCAGTCTACCAATACATGATACAGAGCAAAAAAATCTGTGTTTGCTTGTTGATGGTGTAATAGAATTAAAATCATTTTGCAGTGGACAGAGAGCCACACCTTATATTAGAAGATAATCAAATTTTCTCCAGGATATAAAAAGGGCTTGTTTCCCAACAGATCTATGAAAGAAGAAACAATAATCTAAAATAGATTGTACTTACTCTTGTAACAACTGTTTCTTATTTGAAGCAAGAAGAATATAACACAAAGTAAAAAAAAAAAAACTAACAAAACCACTTCTATCATCTCAACACCAGAGAGCTCCTTGGGACATCTTCTTTATTAATAGCTTTAATAAAACAAATTGACCATTCTATCTGTGTGTTTTGTTGTTTCAGACAAAACTGTATTTTAATTTATGCGTTAGGAAGACTCAAACAAAGTATTATATTAGTAACTGAGAAGAAATTTGCTGTGAGCTATCTCATGCTGCTAAATAGATTCAAAATCAGAAATGTAAAGATAGGTAATGTTTTCTTTAAAAAAAAGCTGATTTCAGTGTAAGAAGTATACTTAAAGACTGCATAAGGAATGTTATTTCTATGTTACAAGATAAAAACCATCTTCAGGAGTGAAATATAAATTGGTCTGGGGTTCTCCTGAGGAGACAACTGCTGCTGCTAAAAAATGTTAGGTGTTGGACTAGGGGTTTATGTGAATTATCTCAATTAATTCTCACAACAACCCTACAAGATATACATGGTACGTCCTTTTCGACAGTTGAGGACACAATATTTTAGAAGGTTAAATCACAGAGCCAAGACGTAAATGGGGATCTAATTCTCACCTAAGCTGCCAGGAATTCATGATCCAGATCTCACACTTTTAATGAGCCTGCAATGCTCATCACAGGACATTCTTGCTTCATACCAGTGTAGGGTTATTGCTTACAACAAATCAAACAACTTGGTCTTAATCTGTAAATATTTACACCAAATTAAAAACTAAGCTAACATATGAAAGAATTAATATCTTAATGAACTCTGACTTCTGAGAATTTCACATACAAATGAAACATCAGAAGAACCAAGAACTGATAAAATTATTACTAAACAAATAAGACTCATTAGACAAAATTTCATGTGTCCTATGCTTCATCCAGGCTAACTTTTCATTTTCTTTTTTTCCACCCTCTAGATTCCTTCTGAAATCTATTGCTTATATGGTGGAGGACACTAAAACCCAGGAAACAAAATAACTTGCCTTGTGTTACTAATAATGCAGATGGTTTATTCTCTTCAATATATGTGTACTTCTCATAATTTGGTTTAGGAGAAATGAATTTAGTAACATGCATGTCCACTTGTAAAACAATTAAAAACATATAAAAGCTAATTCAATGAGTACATTTTAAAATACTTGCTGAATTAAAAAAATCAGATTTTACATGCAAGAAATGATCAATTATCAACTAAGTCATGTCAAATGCACCTTGTTTTACTATAACAAAGGGCTGAGTGCAAATTTACAAAACTCCTAACTTTACTCAAATTTTCTCACTTTTTATTGTTCTATTTTTTGAAATATCAACATTTCCAGGAATTTTTAAGTCTTTAATTAAGGCATGATTATTTCATCTCTAGCATATCATATTAAACAACATCTTCTAATTTGATTCTCCACTTTGTTCTCCCATTTCAGTCTAGATGTTACTTACCATGATGGAAATGAATTTTCTTTCAGTTCTCTGGAATATAAACAATGACATTCTTTTGAGTCTCATTGAGCCTGCCTCTTTTAAAGGCCCTCCAGTTGTACCTGAAACAATCCTAAAACTCCTTTCCAAAAATATTTCAACATGCTTTCTAATATAATCTTTTAACTTTAGCCCAAACATTATCCTCATGGTTGCCTATTTAAACCATACCTATGCCTCATGTTTGGAGTTTTTTCCATTGTTGTGGTACCCAATATGTTTTTTTCCCTCTGCATATTATGCTTATTCTTTGAGGTTCAAGGAAAGTCTGCCTTTCCTGGAAGGCATTCAGTCGATACTGACACGTTGGCATCTCTCCTCTTTCTGAATTCTTATAATGCTTTACTGGTTAAATAACATACCAGAAGGTCAAATTTTTACTAATTCAAATTGCTTTACAACTCTATCCCTCATCCTAAGGATAGTTGTTAGGCTTTGTCTCCCTTGACCTATTTTCTCTTCACTTCACATTGGGGTTTTATGGTCAGATATTTACATATTTTACCAAACTTAAGAAATTTATGTGGGAAATGTTAATATCATATATTTTAGTGGTAACAATACATTATTTTGTAGTGATTTCATGTAGATTCATGAATGATAGACACACCATTTCAAAAGTCTTTGAAGGCAGAGGCTTTGGTTGATATCTTAAGTATCCTGATACATCCAAGAAGGAGATACTGATTGAAAGCTTTGTTGTAAAAGAGAAAGCCACATTGTCTTTCTGAGGCAAATTCTTATGTCCCTAAAGATGTCACAATCTGGCTTTTGACTTTCAAGATGTAGGAGAAATCATCCATCCATATCTCTGCTTTTTAAATGAGATAGAGTTTAGCAAAGTGATATATATATATATATGATACATTTATATGATATATATATGTGTGTGTGTGTGTGTGTGTGTGTGTGTGTGTGTATATATATATATATATATATATATATATATAGTCCTGTGGGAAACCATGTAAATCAAAATAAGAAAAAAGAAAAGAAAAAAGAAAATTATGGATTTTTTCAATGTAGTTACTATTATTTAATAGCTTTGTGGCTTTATTCTCTCAGTATTCAACAAACATATATTGAGCACTTGAACACTTATGTAAATCAGGCATTCTTCTAGGCACTAGACACAGGTGCCTGCCTACTGTAAGAAAGTGTGATGATGAGACCTATATGACTGGGATGGAGGTGGTATGACTGGTATGGAGGTAGTAGCCAGGAGACCAATATAAAACAAAACATAAAGTTAGAGGGGAGAGAAGACATAGGGCTGCATAAGCCATTGTAAGGTCTTCAGCTTTCACTTGAATGATTTGGTGCTCCACTGAAGGGTCTTTAGTAGAGGGAAGATATAATTGGGCTTGGGTTTTATCAATAGCAATCATCTGGCTACTGTACTTAGAATATTAAATACAAATTAAATTTAAAAATTTTATTGAGATTTAGAATATGACAGACCACACTGGGTAAGACAGAGGGAAAGAGGGTTTAGGACTAGAAGGCCAGGCATAAAAGATTGAGTAATAAATGGAGAAAAAGAAGTCGACCACTGGTACCTACACCTTAATCTTAAAAAGAGCATTCTCCTCTACTCATTCATTTCAAACAGTTATTGTACTAGTCAAACCAAGAATAGTATTGCTTAGAACTCTAAGGCTTAAAACATGAGGCAGAGTGGACTGGATTTAGTCTGGTTTTGATCTTTTCTTCTGTGGTTAACTAAAAACAATTGGGGTACAGAGTCCATATATTTATCTCAGTTTCATCAAAGTTCTGATGTCAACATTCTACTTTAAGGTACAATTTTGGGAGTGCTAGTGTTGTAAGCTAATATTTAAAAGAAAAAGAAAGCAAGAATTTTTATCCTAGCATGCAGTGGAAAGTATTAATATAAAATAAATGAAGATTTGACATGTCAGTAATTGTTTGCTTTATTAGTGATACATATTTTTAAAGTTTTTGTTTTATTAGGCCAAGTGTATCTCTTTAATAAGTGAGTGAACTCTTTGAGCAGAAAAGCCAATGTAATAGACTCTCAGCAGTCCAGAATTTCCAAGGAGGAGGTTTTGGCAGAGTCATGGTTTGTTCCTACATTTAGGTCCTCTGAACATGTAATAGGAGTTACCAGCAAGGACATAAAAACTGTAAAGTTAGTTTAAGGGTTTATCAAGTTGAAAAATGGCATCCATAAACTTTTTATGACTTGAGGGTTGTGATGTCAGCTAGGTTATTGTTTTAATTCTCGTTTCTCTATCAAAATGATCATGAAACTATGGAAAGATTGAAGTTTGCCAAAGGAGAGCCCCCGAGATCATTTATAATTTTTCTTTACCTGAAAACAATAGAAAGAGCTACATGGGTACTGGGTGGGATTGAGAAACTTTGTGAAGCTGTCACACTTTCCTTTTGAAAGAGAAAACATAATACGACATGATGTGAACCAGACAGAAAGGCACTCAACCACACTCCTGCATCTTACAGACATAAAGCATTATTGGACCAGAGTTCTCAGAAACACAAATTTATGAGAGAACTGCTTCCTCAGGCAGCCAGTGACAACTCTCTATGCCCAGTCCATGTTCATCTGTATACTTCTCCCATTACCCACTTGGAGATCACAACCCCCATGGATGAAAATGGCAGAATAAGGATGGGCTCACTGCTTCACGGAGTGAGAAGATCACTGAGGTACAGGTGGAAACAGGAAAAGCAACAGAGAAGCATGGAAATTGAAGTTTTAAGTCTTCATTATACATTTTATGTTATAAAATGCAGCTTTCATAGCACAGACTCATCTAGGCCTAATTTCCTTTAGTGTTATTTACAATGTATGAGCATTATTTAATCAATTAATAAAATATATGTATGAAAACAAAAATGTATGAGCATTATTTAACCAATTAATAAAATATATCACATTAATAGGCCAAAGGAATAAATGCCTAATAACAAAGTTTTTAAAAGGCCATCAAAATTACATATATACAAGAAAGATGAAATATAATCTCAGTAGTACTTAAAAGTGACACAGAAGCTCATCAAGAGTTTGTGTTCTTAGGAAATAAGAAACCAAATCAAAACCACCAATAATGAATATGGTTATCCCTTTGAGAAAGTAAACCAAGGGATTATCAGCAAATATGTGAATAAAGGTAGGGGGATATCCCTGGCACACAATTAACAAAGTAAAAGTATTTAGCATTTTCCAGGGGAGACAGATATGTCCAGGACATCTCTCACCCCCTGCCTTTTGAACCAGCTGAGCGTCTGATCCAATCAGGAAGAAGATGTTTATCTCTAAGGAGAATGTAGACCTTTTAGAAGGCTCAATTGAATGATATCCTTAGAGGTATCACCTTGCCTTCTAAAAGCAGGATGGAAGTCAACAGGAGAAGGACAGAGGATTTGGGGGCAATAGTCCAAGGGATTGGAGTTTCAAATCTTCTTCTCTTCATTATGGCTGCTCAGATTTAACTCTATTATATATTGGGGTCCAATTTAAGATTTTGTTTGGAAAGTGGGGCCCCTGAGCTAATTGCAGACAAATTACTTTAAAACTTCTTAAACAACTCATTTAATACATGTATTTAAAATAAATAAAAACTTTTAAAAACTTTCTTTACAACCTTTGAAAAAGTAGAAGTTTTTTAGAAAATATTAGCAAGTACACATAATGAAAAAGTTAAATATACAGAATTATTTTGTCAATTCATATTTCAGCTATCTGTAATTTCCATTATTCTTTTTCTCTTTCTGTGTGTCTCTCTCTGTGTCTTTTGGTTTTTATCTCTTACAAACTCATACAAAATATCACATGATCTGTGATACATCATGCATGTGCAATAATATTAAGTGGTGAATTATTGTAAGGAGCAAAGAATGGGAGCTGGGATTGATTAAGGCAATTTTGGGGGATGATAAAAATTCTGTAAAGTTAGATTCTAATAATAAAACTAGTCCATACATGTGTAAATTTACTAAAACTTATCGAAGTATACATCTAAAGTGAATGAATTTTATGGTATGTAAATTATACTTCAATGTAGCTGTTTAAGAATAGAGGAAATACAATAGCATGGAACACTCCAACTTCAGTGTGTAAAAGCATTTTTTCAGCTTTGAGATGCAATTGACGTATAACTTTGTAAGTTTAAGGTGCCTATGTGATGATTTGATACATGCATGTATTGTGAAATGATTACAATAATAAAGTTAGTTAACATATCCACTGCCTCATATAATTACATTTGTGTGTGTGGTAAGAACATATAAGATCTATTCCCAGGACTTACAGCCAAGATGGAAGTGTAGGTAGGCACACTGTGCCTCCTCACACCACCAAAAAACAAACAACAATTTAAAAACAAAAAACAAGAACTGACAGAAAATCGAACTGTATGGAAGCCTGGCAACCAAGGAGTTAAAGAAGAAATATTCATCCAGACTGGTAGGAAGGGTGAAGGCAGGCAGGTGAAGAGGACTTGAAGCAAAGCTGTGGCTGATGGACCCAGCACCAGATTGTGGAGCAGGGTGCACAAGGCTGCAACTGGCTGGCAAGGCTGGTGGTGTAGGTGGTCCCACATTTGCATGTAGATAAACTGGTAGGAACAATTGGGGAGCAAGACAGATTGCACAACAAAAAGCTTCAGAGCAGGGAAATAAAGCCTCAAATCACTTATTGAAAACACCTGTGGAGATTGAGGTGACAGCAGGAGAAACTCCCAGCTTCACAGGAGAGTTCATTGGAGAGACCCACAAGGTCCTAGACTGTACACAAACCAACCCACCTTGGAATCAGCACCAGAAGGGCCCAATTTGCTTGAGAAAGTGAGGGAAGTGACTGAAAGCTGGCAGAGAGTGGAGCAAGTGCCATTGTTTCCTCTTGGACCCCCTCCCCACATAGAGTGTCACAGGAAGTGATGTGGGTTACCCCTCGCTGGTGAATACCTAAGGCTCTGCCCCTCACTACATAACAGGTGCATCAAGAAAAAAAAGGGCCCAAATGAAAGAACAGATCAAAGCTCCAGAAAAAATACACCTAAGTGATTAAGAGATAGCCAACCTATTAGATGCAGAGATCAAAACACTGGTAATTAGGAGGCTCACAGAAATGGTTGAGTATGGTTGCCAAGTTGAGGAAAAAGTGAAGGCTATGCAAAGTGAGATAAAGGATAATATACAGGAACCCAACAATGATGGGAAGGAAACCTGGATTCAAATCAATGGTCTGGAGCAGAAGGAAGAAATAAACATTCAACCAGAACAGAATGAAGAAACAAGAGTTCAAAAAAATGAGGAGAAGCTTAGGAACCTCCAGGGCATCTTTAAACATTCCCACATCCAAATCATAGGGGTGCCAGAAGGAGAAGAGGAAGATCGAGAACTGGAAAATTTATTTGAAGAAATTATGAAGGAGAACTTCCCTAATCTGGCAAAGGAAATAGACTTGCAGGAAGTCCAGGAAGCTCAGAGAGTCCCAAAGAAGTTAGACCCAAGGAAGCACACACCAAGGCACATCATAATTACATTACCCAAGGTTAAAGATAAGGAGAGAATCTTAAAAGCAGCAAGACAAAGGAGACAGTTACCTGCAAAGAAGTTCCCATAAGGCTATCAGCTGACTTCTCAAAAGAAACTTTGCAGGCAAGAAGGGGCTGGAAAGACATATTCCAAGTCATGAAAAGCAAGGACCTTCATCCGAGATTGCTCCATCCAGCAAAGATTTCATTTAGAATGGAAGGGCAGACAAAGTCCTTCCCAGATAAGGTAAAAAGGGCTCACCAAGCCCTTGTTATATGAGATATTAAAGGGACTTAGCTAAGAAAAAGAAGAAGATCAAAACTATGAACAGTAAAGTGACAACAAATTCACAACTATCAACAAATGAACCTAAAAAAAAAAAAAGAAACTAAGCAGACAACTAGAACAGGAATGGAACCACGGAAATGGAGATCACAGGTAGGGTTATCAGTGGGTAGGGGTTGGGGTGGAAATGGAGTAAAGGTACAGGGAGTAAGAAGCATGAATGCTAGGTAGAAAATAGAAAAATGGAGCTTAAGTGTAGTGTAGGAAATGGAGAAGCCAAAGAAAATATGTAGACCCATAGACATGAACTAAGGGCAGGGAATGCTGGTGGGAGGTGGGGTGCAGGGTTGAGGGAAAGAATGAGGGGGATGGGACAACTGTCATAGTATAATCAATAAGATATATTTAGAAAAAAATAAAAAAAAAGAGTGGTGAAAATTGACACCCTTATCTTGTTCCTCATCTTAAGGGAAGTGCTTTCAGTTTTTGCCCATTGTGTATGATGGTCACAGGTTTCTGGTATATGGCCTTTATTATGTTGAGGTATGTTCCCTCCATTCCAACTTTTCTGAGTGTTTTGATCATATATGTGTGGGATTTTATCAAATGTTTTTTTCTGCATCTATCAATATGATCATATGATTTTTCCTTTTATTTTGTTTATGTGAGGTATCACATTTACTGATTTGTGAATATTGTACCATCCTTACATTACTAGAATAAATCCCACTTGATCATGGTGTATGATCTTTCTAATGTATTGCTGGAGACGATTTCCTAATATTTTGTTGGGGGTTTTAGTATTTCTGTTCATCAGAGATATTGACCTGTAATGTTCTTTCTTTGCTGCATTTTTACCTGATTTTGGATTTAGGATAATACTGGCATCATAAAAAGAATTTGGGGGTTTTTCATCTTCTTCAATTGTTTGGCATATTTTAAGGAGAGGTGTTAGGTCTTCTTTGAATGTTTGGTAAAATGCCCCTGTAAATACATCTTGTTCAGGGCTTTTGTGTGCTAGGAGATTTTTGATTACTGCTTACATTTCACTAGTTGTTATTGGCCTATTAATATTTTCTACTCCTTTCTGATTCAGTTTTGGAAGATTTTGTGTTTCTAGAAACTTATCCATTTCACCCAGGATAGGGTAAGTGAAGGAAGACTGTCTTCGTCACCCTGGTGTGTGGGTAACTAAGGGAAACGGTGTTCCCATAGCCTTGAAGGGGCCTGATAGCCAGTGTTTTCATAGCCTTAAAGCTGAGTTTGATAAACTGTTCCCATAACATGAAGTGGGCTCACATGCACAGAATTATGTTATGTTATGTAATGTTCTGGCAGTTTTCAGCTTTGTTCCCCTCTAGTACTTAAACAAGTAGAAACTCCCTGCTGGGAGGAATGATGGAGAGACACATGCAAGGGGACAAGTGCCATAATGGATGCCATGCTGGGGAGTAAGGGCCATAATGTATGCCATGCAAGGAGACACACAGCTTGCAGCATGCATGGCTCACCCACACATGAATAAAAGCATGTCCTACAACCTAATGGCTCTGTGGATATTTTCCATCTGCACAAATACCATGAACCTGCCAGGCCAGGTTTTCCAGTTTCTTGGCATATAGTTGTTCATAGTTATTTCTTACAATCCTTTGTATTTCTGTGGTATCAGTTGTTACTTCTCCTCTTTCATTTCTGATTTCATGTATTTGGGTCCTCTCTCTTATTGTCTTGATGAGTCTAATTAAAGGTTTGTCAATTTTGTTTATCTTTTCAGAGAACCAACTCCTAGATTCATTGATCCTATGAATTTATTTTTAGTCTTTATGTAATTTATTTCTGCTTTGATCTTGATTGTTTTCTTCCTTCTACTCATGACTGGTACATGCAAAAATATGAACAAGACCACCAAATTACACCATACACCAGAATAAACTCAAAATGGATAAAAGACTTAAATATAAGTTGTGATACCATAAACATTCTAGTAGAAAACACAGGCAGTAAAATCTCAGATATGTCAAGTAGCAATATTTTTGCCAACATATCTCCTAAGGCAAGGAAAATAAAGGAAAAATAAACAAATGGGAATATGAAAAATTATAAAGCTTCTGCATGGCTAAAGAAACCATCATCAAAATGAAAAGGGGACCAACTGTATGGGAGAACATATTTGCCAATGATACCTCAGACAGAGTTTTAATCTCCAAAATACATAAAGAACTTAAACAACTCAATACCAGGAAGACAAATAATCCTATTTAAAAAATGGACAAAGGACTTGAATAGACACTTCTCTAAGAAGGACATATAGATGACCCATAGACATGAAAAAATGCTCAACATAACTAGTCATCAGAGAGATGTAAATTAAAGCCTCAGTTAGATATCACCTTATACCTGTCAAACTGGTATCATTAATAAATAACAAACAACCACTGCTGGTGAAGATGAGAAGAAAAAGGAACCCTAGGGCATTGTTAGTGGGAATGCAGACTGGTGCAGCCACTGTGGAAAACAGTTTGGAATTTCCTCAAAAAATTAAAAATGGAACTGCCTTTTGACCCAGTGATTCTATTGCTGTGAATATACCATAAGAATCTTGAAACACCAATTCAAAAGAATTTATGTACCACGATGTTCATAGCAGTGCTATTTACAATAGCCAAAATTTGGAAACAGCCTAAGTGCCCATCAGTAGATGAGTGGATTAAAAAAACAGTACATTTATACAATGGAATACTATGCAGCAGGAAAAATAAGTAATTTTACCTTTTGTCAAATTTTTGTGACAGCATGGATGGAACTGGAGACTATTATGCTAAATGAAATAAGCCAGTCTTTGAAAGACAAATACCATATGATCTCACCTATAAGAGGAATCTAATGAACAAAATAGAACCAGAGGCATAGAATTCTGGGATAGAGGGTAGAAGGGAGGTGGGGACTGTTTGAAATAAGGTGAAGAGATTAGTCAAAGAACATATATGAAGGACCCTTGGACAACGGTGTAGGAGTGTCTATAGCAGTAGGAGTGGGATGGGTGGAGAGAGGTGAAAAGGGGGACATTAATTGGAACTACTGTAATAGCATAAACAATTTAAAAAGTATACAAACCAAACAAGAAAAGAAAACACAAAAAAGCCCAAACACACAAAACAAGAGGAGCAGTAGAAATCATTCATAAAAGAAATACCATGGGGATTTTTATTATAGAAAGTGACTATAGATGCAATGTGAAGGATTACATGAGCCGGAGAGACAGTAGTAGGTTGCTAGGAAGTTAGGAGTTCATGTAAATCAGAATTAATTCTTATATAGATCAAGATATTCCAACTATATGTGGCATTTGTTTTTAAAAAAACATAGTAACTCAGCCAGGTAATCTAAACTCTTTATTATGAATCATCAAACTGAAAAATGAAAATACTCAAATATTCTATTAAAGGTAAGACTCTTTTTAATATTAAATTTTTCCACTTAGCAATAAAACACAAATTAACAAAATATATTTTAAAATAGTCTCTTGTAGGTCTTGAAAAATAAGAACGTTTGCTTCTAACTATTTAGTAAATCTACTCTCTTGGAGTGTTTTATTTGCTTTGTTTCATTTCATTTTTATTTCTTAATATTGTGAACCAGCAGATAGGAATTTAAAAACCTTCTTCTGCCCCCCAAACTTGGAGCTGTGTCTCTTAAATCTGATTCTTCACTCTGAATACTCAATTCACCACATAAATAATTAGGTGTCACTGTGGGTTGTCCCTTGGGTTGTTTAAAAGATTTTTCTTTTAAGTTTTGACTTATTGTTTATACCTTTTCAGAATCTTGCATCTCTCCTATATATACTGTCCTTTTGGACTTTATGAGATAGATCATCAACAAGATATTTTAAGGGGAAAAAGGAAGGAGCAACCAGACTTTTTATTTAACTGAATTTCATGAATAACATTGGCAATGATGCATTTTAAAACAAATAAAATAAGGCCCATATCACCAACCATTTTTCATTTGAATAATGAGTTGTCTGACTACTGTCCTAAATATGCTAAAAATAAAACCACACAAAAGATAAACCTTGGCTATAACTTCTAACACTGGAATGAACTTGGTGGGAAAAAGAAAAGCACTTCAGATCCCGAGTAGGCAGTTTCTACTTGTTTTTGAGCCAGGTCCCAGCATTTTTGATGCGATTAAATTCTCTGAAACTTGGTGCGCTATTGAGGAGGGCCCTTCCCCATTGTTGCTCAGCTGGGTGTGCCCATGTGAGAAGTGCAACATGAGGCATCAGAAACGATGAAAGATACAAACTTCAAGGGAATAAGAAAAAGCTAAATAGTGCTCTTTGTTTTCAAAGCACATGGTAACAAGACAAGCCACTTCATAAGCAACATCCTATGGGCTCTCTCGGAGCCTGGCAGAGGAGTAGGAGGAGGGCAATTCAGTGTTCCACCCCAGGCTATATGAATGAAGACTCACAGGTAGACAGGCAGAGTAGTTTATCCTGTGCCAGGAGCCACACATGGGGCTCTTCTTAATGCCTCCTTCGGAGGAACTCTTTGACAGGGACTATGTTCTCATGAAAAATCTAGTTCAGAAGCTGAAAAGGATAGAAATTTAATTCTGTATTACCATAAAACCCAAATTAATTGGGTCTCCCTATGAAAAACAGCATCATACAAGTGGCAGTGGATCTGATAAAGCTGACATTCATCATTAGTTTATATTCTTCTTCTTCCCTTTGCCCTTCCCACCTGGGGCCCAAAAACAACCTGAAGGAAATAAAGCAAGATGGAAAGAAAGCTGCATGTTGCAATGTGTGGGGCAAAAAAAAAAATGGACAAGCATTGATACCTGGACAAAGGCAAGTCAATTCAATCCACTATTTGTGGACTCCCAAAGTTAGCACAATGAAAATACTTCAGGCTATATTCTCAGCAGATGTGACAGGATTAAGCCACATGATTCTCATTAATGGTCCTGGGAATCCTGCAATGGAAACCTCAGCCCTGTGCTGAGAATTCTCTCCATTGTTTTATATCCTCCAAAGTCATAAACAGTTGTTATGTAAATGTTGTATTGCTCAATTCCCAGTGTACCTTTATTCTCTCTAATCCTCTGCTAGACTTATATATACACATCTAAATAATGCAGATCTTGTTCACAAATAAAGCACACAATCAGTGCTGAGGGAGCTATGAAGGTTAATATCTGTTCATGTCTCCTGATGCTTAGTGAGGTTAGGATGGCCGGTTGGGCCATTAGCACTTGTGCATGCTGCTGAGTCAGGGTGGCCTGCCAATTTCCTTCTGTAGACTGGTGTTGCTCAGAATTGCCTTTTTAATAAAAATTGTCACTGAAAAGGGCAGAGAGAGAGAAATAAAACTCTTTCAGTACAATGCCAAAAAATGACTTATGGCATTGTTAACAAAGATGTCAAACAAGCAAAAAAAAAAAAAAAAAAGGGAAAAGAACCAAGCTTGTGGCATGCTATCTTATTCTTAAATTCAGATTGCCAGCAGAGATCCAAGCAGTGACCCCTGTTTCCAGATTGCAGCTTAGTCAAGTGTTTCAGCATTCAATATACTCTTTCCTGACTTCTCCGTGTTTGTGGAAAGGTAATGTTGCAAATGAGCAAAGACACAAATCCTAAAATGTCAGCTGAAAAACTGGGGAAATCAAACATCTCTTGATGGGGATAAGTGAGCCCTCTGAGCAGAATTTGCTCCTTTACTTAGAGAGTTTAAATTAGATCTGAGATTGTTGAAGGTGGTGGGGTTGAGGAACAACTTGCAAAATCTGCCCTATCTCCTGAAAAAAATATAAAACAATAAATTATGAATGGTAAACCTAGTAAGATCTTATCCCTTGTTACAGGATGTCCAACCTGAAGGTATTCTAAAGATCAAATAGTTCCAAATCTCATTTTCCTGATAGGAAATAGAATCCCAGAAATGATGAGTGACCTACACAAAATTTCATAGCATTAGAGGCAGGGCAGAAACACAACTGTGGTCTCTTAGTTTATATTTCAATGTTCTTTACAGTGACCTAGATGCAAGAGATATTTAAATGCCTTTTATTAACCTCTGATTGACCAAGCTAATTCTCCAGTTGTAAAACTCTTTTGATACAAATATAATTTTATTTTATTTTTGGATGATTACATTTTACAAAGAATCTTTTGGATATTTTTTCTTTTGGGCTTTTTCTTTCTTTTATAAAAAGACTTTAATACTCATGAAATGAAATAATATAGGTAAACTTTTGTATAATGAACATGTTTCTATTTTTCAAACAGTAGCTTGATTAATTTTAAAAAAAAAACTTAATCCCCTTTCTCTGAAATATGTAGTTTGAACTTCCTGTGCTGTGAGTTTTTGCAGAATTTGGCCTGCATTAGGCTGTAAGGCAGTACTTACATACTTGAAAGCCAAGGCTTGGAGTTAAGTGAACTTGAGTTCAAGTCTCTGCTGTCATCATAAATATGTGATCTTGATTATCTTGATTTAGTTATTAATTTTCTTGGAGTTTCTGTGCCTTCGCTGTAAAATAAGAATGTTAATATTACCTGACTTTCAGGCTGTTACGAAGAATAGCTAAGATGCTCAAAAAATATCAGTGACTTTCAAATACTGATAGAAATTAGCTACATAGTCATACTTCCAAAAGAGGCAAAATTTATTCCAAGAGATTTCTAGGTTTGATCAATTTATTATGTATTAGCCTTCCTCATGGCTTCTGGACTCAGACACACCCTCTCCACTCTTTTGCTCTCTCTTTCTCTCCGTCTCTGTCTCTCTCTCAACTTCAGAGTGAACATAACTTTCTCCAAGGTCTACAAGTAGACACTACAACAGTCCTTGTCTCAGGAACAGGGTGAAGACAGGGCAAAGGGAATTGCTGTGATTCAGCCTGCGGCCTTTTTCTTTTGCTCTTTTATATTTTCCCACATGGAACCCAAGAAATGAATAATGGTCTTTCTTTCTAAAGCTAAAAAGGAGAGAAACGTCATTACTCTGTTACAAGAGTGATGTTACAGTGTCTAGGGGAACTTTTGGGAATTCCAGGCAGGAGAACAAATATAGCTCCTATTATAATGCCTTTTAGTCATTAATACAAATCAATTCACATTTGTTTTGTTTGTTGGTTAGTTTTGTCTTCAGGCATATCAGGTTCTAAGTGCCACGGGAAGGGTAGGGTCCAAATGATAGGCAAGGGAGGAATTGTTTTGCCTGGTAAATTACTTCTTATTGGTCCCCAACCGTCATCTTTGTTCTTTCAAACCTCACACTTGGCAAGGGATGGATTACTGTTGCATTAATGATGACCCAGCAGCCAAAACTACAAGCATAATCATTAAGGGATGATTTGTTCCAGGTTTTAGATAGTCTTACTGCTTGACACAGGACACAATCTTTTCTTCTTCTTCTTCTTCTTCTTCTTCTTCTTCTTCTTCTTCTTCTTCTTCTTCTTCTTCTTCTTCTCCTCCTCCTCCTCCTCCCTCCCTCCCTCCCCCCTCCCCCCCTCCCCTCCTCCTCCTCCTCCTCCTCCTCCTCCTCCTCCTCGTCCTCCTTCTTCTTCTTCTTCTTTTCCTTATAGTGGGTGCTTTAATCTATCCTCTCAGAATTTTCTTTCCTTAATTTGTGCCCACTCTATGATTCAATGAGAGGCAATATTTCTAATAGATTCTGAGTTGCTGAACTTTTTATTGATATTACTTGTCTTTGACTTACTTTACAAATCATATTCAACTAGTTAAAGCACTTATAAAGCCCAAAGCCACTTCAAAAGCATACACATTAGGTAGATTCAGCTGAAGAAAGAAATATGAGATTTTATCACTCTGATTATCTTGTAGTTACATTTTCTTTTGCTCTCAACCTTATCACAATACAGTTAAACATTCTATTTTTTTTCTTATTATATATATATTTTTTTCTACATTCATCTGACTAATAATCCACTTCAATCCATGTCCCAATCACATACTCAAATAGGATTATTAACCATAAATATAAAACAAAAAACCATAAAACTTCTAGAAAAAACATAGGAGAAAATATTTATGACCTTGAGTTACAAAAAGATTTCTTAGCTACACACTATTCATTAAAAAAACTGGTAAATTAGATTTCATCAAAACTAATTTTCTCCTCTGTGAAAAACACTGTTAAGGGAATGAAAAGGCAAGCTACAAACTAGTAGAAAATATTTTCAAATCATGTATCTGATAAAGGATTTATATTCAAAATATATAAGGAACTTTCAAAACTTAATGATGAGACAATTCTTCCAAACAATTCTCCCAAAACAGAGCAAAATTTTGAGAAAACATTTTACTAAAGAAGAGATATGAATGTAAATAAGTACATAAAAATGTGAACTTCATTTATTATTAGGAAAATGCAAATAAAAGAGAAATGATATCATACCATATACTTATTAGAAGGGCTGAAATTTTAAGAACTAATCATACCAAAGTGTGATGATATAGAACAACTAGAACTTTCCATATTGGAAAACAGATCACTTTTTTTTTTAAGTTAAACATACATCTATCATAAGATTAAGGCTTCTACACTTAGGTATTTACCCAAGAGAAATGAATGCACATATCTATTCAAAAACTTGTTTGTGAATGCTTATGGAAGCATTATTCAAAATAAAACAAAATTGGAAATCCAAATGTTTATTGATAAATGAATGGATAAACAAAATGTCATATGTTCATACCATGTTCATACTATTCAGCAGGAAAAAGGAATAAACTATTGACACACACAACAACATGAATGAATCTCAAAATGATTATGCCCAGTGAAAAATACCTTATCAAAGAATAGTATATACCACGTGGTTCAAAATATATACAATTCTAGAAGCATAAACTAATCCATAGTTGTAGAAAAAGGTGATGAGAAAGGGTGGAAGAAAAAATTTCAAAGCAGATTGAGAAAACATTTTGTGGCAATTGATATGTTCATATTCCTATTTGTATCAAAGGCTTCATAGGTATAAGCAGATGTGAAAACTTACCAAGTTAATACTTTAAATGTGAGTAATGTATTGCATATCAATAATGCCATTTTAAAGAACTGACAAAAATTAAAATAAGGCCAAAAATGTTCAATCAACTAGGGAGACAAATCTGATAAAGGAATCTGCAAGGAAATGTTAGCCAAAAGCAGTTGCCCACCTCTACTACTTTGGCTGTCCATGAGGAGTACACAGACTGGTGAAAGTTAGAGAACAGGGAGATTTGTCCCAACTGCCCAAACTCTGACTGCAATCCTCTAACTCTAAGTTCAGGAATCACTCTAAAAAACTGGCCACTCTAGAAAATTATTTAGAAGTGGTGGGTACAGCATAAAATCATAAAGTAGGCTCTTTTCCTCCCATTGTCCTTTATGTTTCACTCTTTGGCTTAAACCAATCATCTTTTCTGGGGCTTGCACTAACACTTTTACTCTGCTGAAGTTTCTTTCATCATTTTTCAAACTGTGACTTGCCTATCAGTTGATCAGTCTATATCAGGTTAATGAGCAAAAAACTGCCCCATTGGCTCTCAAGTGATTGCTGGCCCTCCTTATCTTTAAAAGCCTTTTAAACTTCGTGTAGACACACAATCCCAAGGTAGGAGGAAAGCGTTTTGGATTAAACAATCCAGTGCAGTTTGTAAACACTTGCCTTATATAGTACCCGGTATTATGCATGAGTACAGGTTACCTTTTGTCCTATAAAAGGGACACACAATACCCCCGAGATCAGAATAGCTTTAAAAGTTCATCAGTTTCTCAGTTTTTTCTTTTTCCCCTTTTTCTTTAGTACAGCAAATCTTTCTTTAGAATAAATTTGATTTTTACCTTCTGTTGACTCTGAAAACTACATTTCCCTTTCTTTATGTAATTTTCACCCTCCTTATCATCTTCCCCAGTGAGACTTATTTTACAATGAAAACCTTTTCTATGATCATGAAAGGAAAAAAGATACCCTGATGGTACTGAAGTATTAAGATTACTATCAGAAGGTATGAAAACACTTTTTTCTGCTATGAACAATGAAATCAGCAACCTTTGCTGTTGCTTCCAGGGTGGACTAGTATGGCCTATTAGATTCTAGTGTGACAGAGGAACTTAGAATTAAAGCAGTGATCATGCTGCCCCTGGTACATAACAACAATGGTACTAGCTTTCAATTAAGCATACCTAGAACTGTTTTCCCAGTAGTAGGAAGAACCTGGCTTCTCTGAACCTGTGACCTCATCTTGGAGTGTGACCCTATTTGAGATGACCTGTGTAGTTCAGAAGAACTTTAACAGGCCCACAATGAATCAGACCTCCCTCCCACCTTACCCTCATTCACCACCAAGAGGCTTTGACCACTTGAACTGACCATCCAGGCCAACTGAAACATGGTGAGATTGGCTACAATTCAGCCTTTCAAGTTAAAGGGCACACAGTAACTGTGTCTTTGACAGTAGCACTTATGGAAACTTCTGACTGTAACAATTTATTTTACTTGTACTGTATTTGAAGCAACCAAAAAAACATTTTTACAGTCAGCTTATCTAAATTGATAGTAATGAAAAGATACAATTAAAATAGCCATTCTTCTTTTTTCTTTTTTTAAAGTATTGGGAAGAGTCTAGGGGGCATTTAGCCTGCTTCTGGCATTTAGCAGCAGTTATGTGGGTTTAGATTGGTCTCAGATTTTCCTGTGTTCAGCTTTCCCAAGAATAGGAGCTTTACACTGAGTCTTTCTTTTGAAACAGTAGGATTTGGGCTCTGTTCCAGGTATATGCAAGAATTTATTATTAGTTCTTATAATCATAATCACTATAAACACTAATGCATTTTATCAATCTGGAAGCCAGTATCTTAAATCCCCAAGAATCTTAGCTAAATCCCAAAGAAAATTTTGCAACAGTTGTTTGGGGGCATTAAGGGTAGCATTTACAAGCAAGGAAAGATGGGTTTTTCAATTTTCAGAAAGGCTTGATTGATGGTTCAGGACTGAACCAACATTTTGGTTCCCTCAGCCTTTGAAATATTGTATCATATGAGCACACAAAGATGTAATTGAGGCACCTGTAATCCAAATGCTTCTTGGCAGGATTTTTGATGAAAGCCCATAACCTGGAAGAGAGGCATATGACTGCACCAGAATCTACATGTTTAAATTTGTTGCAGAGTCTGCCAAGCTCACAGGCCATTTGAATTTCACGGATTCATACTACTGGGACTTCAATTACTTGCTATTAGAAGTCATTCTCTTTTGGGTCAACCAACTTCCTGTTGACAAAGACAAACAAGAAAAAAGCCCCACAGGCTCTTGGACCTTAACAGCTCTTACAAAATAAATTATGATGATTTAAGTATGAATGATTAGAAACATATGGATTAAATTTCCTTTCACATACATGTGAGTTTACATATTAAAGGGGAAAATGCCTTGGAAACCTGTGTTTGGGGTTTTATCTATTTTCATGTATTTGAATTGTAGTTTTAAATATATTGGACATGAAAAATATGCCTGATACCACCAGGCAGGTATAAGCAGGCACTCCTCAGCTTCCATTACCCATGGAGATGTTTCATTATGGCCATTAACTATCACTTAGTGTTGACTTTTTCTCTGAGTCACAGAAAAAAAAAAGAACTCTTTTTCTCTTTAGATCTGTTGAACTCAATAAATACAATACTTGCTATGTATTAAGAGAGAAAAAATCTATGGTATGAATAAATGGACACATGGATTAATTAGTTAATCAACTTGAATCCATTTAGTCTGACCTTTTCCTGTCTGACATTTTGTTGCAGGTTAGTTCAATCTCAATAAGCTATAGGTCATACCACAGGTTTTTAAAACTTTCAACAAACCACACTTAAGATTGAATGAACAACTCTCACTAGGTTTTTGGATGTCAATTGTCTGAGACTAGTGTTTTCCCCCAAAGTTTGAATTTGGTAAAACTCACATGTTTTCCCAAGAACATTCCTCAACAATCTAAACCCATATATATTTTAGGGGAAATTTAATCCGTGTGCCCTTCAGTTCATTCACACAGATCATCATCATACTTTTTAGTAAGAGTTATTTGATATTTATAGACATATCTAATAATTCTCAGTCTATTTGGCTGATTCTACAAAGAAACATATTGATTTTTAAAAAACATTTTATTTATTTACTTGAAAACAGAAGGGAAAAGATGGAGAAAGAGAGGGAGAGAAACATTGATCAGTTGCCTCTTGAATAGGCCCCAACCAGGGACCAAACCAGACACCCAGGCTTGTGCTCTGACTGGTAATCAACCTGGTGACATTTCTCTTTGTGGGATGATGCCCCACCAAGTCACACTGGTGCAGGCACATATTGATTTCTTGATGCCGTGTCTTGATAATGCTTGCACCTTAAAAGTCAGATTATTTACTTAAATTTTGGTGTCTAGCAAAATATCATAATTTGATTAAATAAAATCATTTTTTAAAAATTTAAACTTATTTTTAATTACAGTTTATATTCAATATTATTCTGTATTAGTTTTAGAGGTACAGCAAAGTGGTTAGAGAATCACGTACTTTATAGTTGGTATTTATTCATATGAGCAATTATGTACATTTCTTCTCTCTTGGTAGTGATTAGCTTGAACATAGGCATGTGACCTTCTCCTGACCAGCATCCTCTACTGCACAAATTTCCAGCAACATCTTCTTCACCTTTAAACTATGACCCATTATAGACCCTGGATTCTTCCTAAATTTGGATTTAGTCTGTGAGGACATGGTCTGTGAACCTGCTATAGCCATCATGAAACCCAAAGAAAGACAAGAAAAATGTGAAGACTCCAACCTGAAACCCTGATATCTGTGAGGTTCTGAATTCACCAACTCTAAAACAAAAGAGCCTACAGATTCCCTGCCATGTGAAATAAAAAATCCCATATATTGTAAGCTATGATATATTGAATATTCCATGGTTCACTCCCACAAGCATTCCAACTAAATGTAATATCTACATTATGATTTTAGAATTTCTGGATTTGTATAAAAATATGTTAGAACCCACTTGATATGAAGTTGTTCACTCATTGGCAAAGCCTGATGTTTTTTTTTCCCTTTAAAAGTTAACAGCCCTATGAGATTTAATGAAAATAAAAATTAATCTTAAATACATATAAACTAGAAAATTATATGTTTATTTTCATTATTTGCATGTGTTCAATTGCTGGTTTTATTTTTTAAACAAGGGAAAATTATAAAATAAAGGAACAAAAGCAATCAAAAAGTACAAAATTCTTTGATTCCCCCATATTACTCATTCCTAAACTTGAGACTTCCTGCTAATCCATAAACAAGCAATTGGTGAAATAAGCTGAACTGTTTAAAGTATATTAAATCAATTAAAATGACAAAAAGTAACTAACAAAATTTAATCTCCCCTTTCTTTTACATCTTGCCTTTAAACCACATTTCCAAGTGCTCAGAATTTTCAGGATGTCCTCCAACTTGCTGTTGACCCTCAGTCAAATTCACTTAATAAATTCATTTGAAATACTGGTACAGATTTTGGGAGAACATAAGTCAAATTTAGTTACATTTTCCTTGAGTAAATGATCAGCTGTGCAGGACACGCCTAGTTCCTGCACAACATACTCATCATGGGGTATTATAACACAGTGATTAACATAACACAGAGATGCCGTTGTAGGGTGGCAGCTTTCAAATGCAAAATTCTATACTGTAAAATACAGGGGGACCAATGGAGATCAACATATTAAATGGTTTCCAAAATGCACTTCTCTGTGCTTTAGGTCTTAACTATACTCTTGTTGAACTGACAATTTTATTTGTGATGCAATGTTTGCACAAAGGAGGCTGCTAATAAGCAACATACATAAATATCATCGTATGTGGTTTAAGCAACACATGTCAGAAGGGTTGGGATTGCTTTCAAATCATGAAACAAGCAGTTCTTGATGAGCAGGATTTGATTAGGTGGCAAAGAGAGTAGGCATCATCAGGCAGGGTGGACTAGCCCAAGAAAAGTCACTAATGCAAAAGTAGTGTTACTCATGAGCAGAGGGTTGTTGCAGTGAAAGACCAATTGACCCCGGGAAATAATAAAGTTTTTAAGATCAGACATGGCTAAATTCTGAAGCAGGGTAACCTTGAGGAGCTCTACTAAATGTCATCCTTTTGGGGAAATCAGCCAATCCAAGTATCCTTAATAATAATGCTTATTTTAATCACCTGGAGAAGTTGTTAATGTGCAGATCCTGACTCAGTAGTTATGGTGGGAACTAGAGTCTGAATTTCTAAGAACCCCCCAGCTATGATCTCTTGTTACTATGCCATGAAAACACTGAGTGGCTAAAATTAGGCCATTGTTGTAGAATATGGTCTGGAGTAAAAGATGCTCTTGGACAAATAGTGACAATGGAAAAGAAAAAAATTTTGAGAGGACCAGAGAATGAAAATATCAGTGTTACAAAAGAAATAATAATGGTAACAGCAATTTGTGTTCCTAAGTTAGCAATTACTGGTTCCTGGAGTGAATTTATGTTGCATGCTGTATTGTTGAAGCATATTAGTCCAGGGGTGAATTCCTGTTTCTGCTATCTCCAATACAGTGATTCTTATTTTTCTAATCTACTATTGTGATTACCATGTATCACTGTTGGGATGATTATATCAATTTATGTGTGCACCAGGCACCCACCAAATAGGACTGTTATTGATGTAATTGTTGTTATTCTTATTTATTAATCCTATAAATCACATAAAAAGAATTTCCAAGTATCCCCAAGGGGAGTGGGTAACTGTATTCCTAAAGGTACCTTTATTTCCCAAGGAACGCAGATTAGCACCTGCTATTAAACAGAAGTGGCTTGTAATTGGAAGAATCTAATTGCTTCCATGTGTAGGTCTGATGAGGCTAAAAAAAATATGTATCTGGACCACTTACAAATGGTCAGTGGTATAATTTTTACCAGTAAATACCTGGCATAAAAATTAGAAACAATGAAGCCTTGAGTCAATTTATAAGGTCCTACTGCTCACAGGGGATTGACAATGTTCTTTAGCAGTCATTTAAATGAGTTATTTAATTCCATCTCTTCTCTTTGAAAACTGTATTCTTCTTCACATACCTTCTTAATCCCATGCCCACCTTCCTCACATAGTATGCGCTCCCTCTCAGGCACAAACACACACACTCAAGGCACTCACAGCCAACAAATCAAATTGCAGAGATGGAAGAAACCTCAGAAATTGTTGTTGTAAAAATTCAATTTTATAAATGAAAAGACAAAGGCATTTAGATTTAAGGTTCTTACCCAACCCATACAGGGATTTACTCATGTCCTTGTGTTTTCAAGGTAAGAAATCTAAAGAATGGTATAAACAATGGAAATTAGATCATCTTTTATGACTCCTCTTAGGCAAATGATTTTTTTCTGATGTGTATTTTTGGTCATGTGATTACATAGACAGTATGGGACAGAGGTTAGGATGTGAATTCTGGCTAAGGCTACCTGTTTCACAGAGCTCTATCTCTTGGTGGCCATATAACCCAAGACAAGTTACTTAATCATTGGGACTCAGTTCCCTCATCTTTAAAATGGGATTAATAATAATAACTCTATTTTACATGGTGTTGCTTGAATTACACTTATTGGTAGATATAGAGTGTTTGAAGTAATATTTGGTCCAGCATGGTTGTTTTTTTTTCTGAATCTGGACATTTCTTTGGTTTAAGCAACTGAACACCCTTTTTCACTGACTCAGACTATCATTCCAGTGATTCTTGTCCATTTCATTCCACTATGTGGTTGAAATAACAAAGATGATTAGATAACAAATGTCTTCGGAGCATTCTTCAATTAACCAGAAAATAAAAATGGAACCATAATGTAAACAAAGAATGGGCAAACTTTTATTGGGAAACATTTTTTAGAGGCTAGATCTTCAAATAGTTAAGGAAATGGTTTGAAGTGCAAATGTTTTTAGATACTACCAACAAAAACAATTTGTATAATCCCATTCACCTGCTTTATTGTATTCCTATTTTTAGTCCTATCTCAAAAAGCTAGATGTGACTTAGACTTTACAAAAGGTTTTCCAAATGTGCTTTTCATTATCCCCAGCAAAGGCTGCTTCAGCATTTAAAACTCATGAAAACAGTGAAAATAAAAATATCATAATAATTCACTTTAGCTAAAAGTGCTTGAGGAATTCGTGGCAAATCCTTGTGAGAAAATTGCTTAGGCACCACACTCTTCTATTTCACATTTTTAATCACCTGAAAAGTGCCCTGCACTTTACTTTGGAGCCCATCCTGGACTGGGCAAATTTCCATGGAGCAGGGAAACTTCCAAAGCTGAGTTCATTTGCAGCTACTCCTCCTGCTCAGGGGTATCAGTCATGTTGTGGTAGGTTAGGAAGAAATTTAGAAGTAGAGTTGATGACTATTATAGCTGGCAACCAAAAGGCTGAATCACTATTCACAAATAATTTCTTTTTTAGTTTTTAAATTTATTTTTAGTTGTGGATTATATTTTCAGAGAGAGAATATCCCAAGTGAAATATATTGAATCATAAATATATTTAAACTATTGTATTTATCTTTTGGAATTATCTTCCAAAATGCCTGCATCAATTTATTTACACTAGGATTTTATTTCACTTTTTTACTTTATTTTTATTGTCGACACTATCACAGATGTCCCCATTTTCCCTCCCTTTGCCCACCTGTGGCCATTACCACACTGTTGTCTCTTTCTATGGATTTTTCATGTATGTTCATTGGCTAATCCCTTCACCTTCTTTCAACCCTCATCCCGACAGCTGTCAATCTGTTACATATATCCATGACCCTGTTTCTATTTTGTTTGTCAGTTTATTTTGGTCATAAGATTCCACATATATGGTATTTTTCTTTCTCTGACTGGTTTATTTCACTTAGTATAATAATCTCTAGGTCCATACATGCTGTCACAAAAGGTAAAATTTCCTTCTTTTTCACAGATAAATAGTATTCCACTGTATAAAAGTACCAGAGTTTTTTATCCACTGATGCACACTTGGACTGTTTTAAGATCTTGGTTATTGTAAATAATGCTGCTATGAACAGAAGGGTGCATATATTCTTTCAAATTTGTGTTTCAGGATTTTTAGGATATATTCCTTAGAAGTGGGATCGCTGAGTCAAAAGGTAGTTCCATTTTAATTTTTTTTAAAAACTCCACATTGTATAACACTGTGGCTGCACCAGTCTGCATCCCCATAGTGCACAAAGGTTCCCTTTTCTCCACATTCTTGCCAGCACTTGTTGTTTGTTGATTTGTTGATAGTAGCCAATTTGGCCAATGTGAGATGATGTCTCAATGTGAGATGATAGCACTTGTTGTTTGTTGATTTGTTGATAGTAGCCAATTTGGCCAATGTGAGATGATGTCTCATTGTGGTTTTAATTTGAAACTGCCTAGTGATTAGTGACAATGAGCATTTTTTCATATGTCTGCTGGCCATGTGTATATCTTCTTTGAAGAAGTGTCTATCCAGGTCTTTGTCAATTTTTTAATTGGGTAGTTTGTCTTCCTGGTGTTGAGTTGTATATGTTCTTTATGTATTGTGGAAATTAACTCATTATCAGATGTATCATTAGAAAATATGTTCTCCCACACAGTGGGTGCACTTTTGAATTTGTTGATGGCTTCTTTTTCTGTGCTAGCTTTTCAGTTTGATTTATCCCATCGATTATTTTTCCTTTGTTTCCCTTGCCCTAAGTGATATATTAGCAAAACTATTTCCCCTAAAGCTATCTGAAATTTTACTGCCTATGTTTTCTTTTAGGATTTTTATGATTTTGTAACTTACATTTAAATCTTCTTTCCTTTTGGAGTTTATTATTATGTAGTATTATGTATGGTGTAAGTTGGTGGTTTAGTTTCACTTTTTTCGTATGTACCTGTTTAGTTTTCCAAACATCAGTTAGTAAAGAAACATCATTACTCTATTGCATGATCTTGTCTTCTCTGTGAAATCGACCATAGAGGCATGGGTTGATTTCTGGGATCTCTGTTCTGATTCACTGATCAACATGCTTGTTCTTATGCTAGTACCAGGCTGTTTTGATTACAATAGCCTTGTAGTATAGTCTGGTATCAGGTATTGTGATAACTCCAATTTTTCATTTTTTTTCTCAAGATTTCTGAGGCTACTTCTGGCTGAGATGGAGGCATAGGTAGACAAATTTGCCTCCTTGCATAACCAAAAAAAGGGAAGCAACAAATGTATAAACAAAAAACAACCAGAACTGACAGAAAATTGAACTGTATGGAAGTCTGATAACAAAGTTGTTAAAGAAGAAATATTTATCCAGACCAGTAGGAGGGGCAGAAATGGGGAGCCAGGTGAAAAGGACTCACAGCAAGGCTGCGGCTGGAGGACCAGGGCAGACAAGGCGGTGCTGACAGACTGGGTGAGGCAACAGAGGATGGACCATGTGAGGTGGGTACTGGTGGACTGGGTAGTCTCACATTTTCGTGCAGATAAACTGGGAGGAAAACTTGGGGAGCAAGCAGACTGCGCAACCCATGATTCCCATGTGGGGAAATGAAACCTCAAAAATCTCTGACTGCAAAAACCTATGAGGATTGAGACAAGGGAGAAACTCCAAGCCTCATAGGAGAGTTCATTGGAGAGACCCACAGGGTCCTAGAATGTACACAAAACCACCCATCTGGGAGTCAGCACCAGAAGGGCCCAATTTACTTGTGGGTAACACTGGAAGTGACTGAAAGCTTGCCAAGAGCTGAGAAAGAGGCATTGTTCCCTCTTGGACCCCTCTCTCACATACTGGGCCATAACACAGTAAAGTGGGTTGCCCTACCCTCGTGAATATCTAAGGTTCCACCCCTTACTATGTAACAGGGGCACTGAGACAAAAAAAAAAAAATCAGCCCAAATGAAAGAACAGGTCAAAGCTCCAGAAAATGTGCAACTAAGCAGTGATAGATAGCCAACTTATGAGATGCAGAGTTTGAAACATTGGTAATCAGGATGCTCACAGAATTGGTTGATTATGTTTGCAAGATATAGGAATAAGTGAAGGCTATGAAAAGTGAAATAAAGGAAAACATACAGGGAACCAAGAGTGACAGGAAGGAAACCAGATTCAAAGCAACAGTTTGGACCAGAAGGAAGAAATAAACATTCAACCAAAGCAGAATGAAGAAACAAGAATTTGAAAAAATGAGGAGAGGCTTATGAACCTCCAGGGCCACCTTAAACATTCCAACATCTGAACCATATGAGTATCAGAAGGAGAGGAGGAAGAGAAAGAACTAGAAAGCATATTTGAAGAAATTATGGAGAACTTCCCTAATCTGGCAAAGGGAATAGACTTCCAGGAAGTCCAGGAAGCTCAGAAAGGCCTGAAGACATTATACCCAAGGACACACACACCAAGGCACATCATAATTATATTAGCCAAGATTAAAGATAAGGAGAAAATTTTAAAAGCAGCAAGAGAAAAGGAGACAGTTACCTGCAAAGAAGTTCCCATAAGGTTATCAGCTGACTTCTCAAAAGAAACCTTGCAGCCAAGAAGGGGCTGGAAAGAAGTATTCCAAGTCATGAAAGGCAAGGACCTACATCCAAGATTACTCTATCCAGCAAAGCTATCATTTACAATGGAAGGGCAGATAAAGTCCTTCCTAGATAAGGTCAAATTAAAAGAGTTCATCATTACCAAGCCCTTATTGTATGAAATGTCAAAGGGTCTTATCTAAGAAAAAGAAGATAAAAAACATTTATAGCAAAATGACAAGAAACTCACAACTATCAACAACTAAACCCCAAAACAAAAATAAACTAAGCAAACAACTAGAACAGCAACAGAATCATAAAAATAGAGATCACATGGAGGGTTATCAGTGGGGAAAGGGATGGGGGAGAATGGGGAAGAGGTACAGGGAATAAGAAGCATAAATGGTAGGCCCAAAATAGATAGGGGGAGGTTAAGAATAGTATGGGAAATGAAGAAGCCAAAGAACTTATATGTATGACCCATGGACATGAACTAAGGTGGGGGAATGCTGGTGGAAGTAGGTGTGCAGGGTGGAGGAGTAAAGGGGAGAGAAAACTGGGACAGTTGTAATAGTATAATCAATAAAGTACATTTTAAAAACAAGAAATTTCACTTATCAAGGTGAAAATGACTTCTACTTTGTTTAATTCAATCACTTATCCTCACTCATCCTAATCTCAGGTGACTGATAAGCAGAATTTGACTTAGTTGATGACTCTCTTCTTCTTTTTTCTTTTTATTTTATTTATTCATTTGAGAGAGGAAAGAAGTGTGTGTGTGTGTGTGTGTGTGTGTGTGTGTGTGTGTGTGAGAGAGAGAGAGAGAGAGAGAGAAACTTCAATATTTGCACATGCTTTAGTTGCTTCTTGTATGTGCCCCGATTGGAGATTGAACCTGAAACCTTGACATACCACTATGATGCTCTAACCAACTAAGCTACACCAACAGGGCCAACTCTCTCCTTGATACTGTTTATCTTTGCTTGGCTTCCAGATGAACTATTTACTTGTTTTTTCTCATCCTTCTCTACCCCTTCTTCCCCACCTCTTTTATCAGTTCCTCCTTATTTTCTGACATCGTGTTGAAGGGCTCAGAGCTTTGCTCTTCTCTGTATATAACTTCACTCTTGATTATCTCACTTTTATGCCAATTATTCCAAAATTTACATCTTCAATCCAGACTTACCCCTTGAATTCTAGACACAGATATGGAACTACCCACTTGATATCTTCTTTGATTATAGTAACACTTCAAACTTGTCATGCCCCAAAGTAAACTCATGACCATTTTCAAATTTGTTCCTTCCTTAGACGTCCCCATTTCAATAAAAGACAACCTCATGTTCCAGTTGCTTAGGCCAAAATATTTGGTCATCTTTGATGCCTCTCTTCTTTTACACCCTGCATGAAAAACATCAGCACATCCCTTTGGTTTTCTTTTAAAAGAATTTGCCAAATCCAACCTCTTGATACCCTTTCTTTCCCTTACTCCTTTCTCCTTCCTTGCTTTACTCTTCTGTTAAGCACTTAAACTATCTTCTCACAGAGTGCATAACATACTTTGTACTGACTTTCTCCTTGACTAGTTCTATTGGATTTGATCTCTTCTCATAAGCAAAGTTGTTCTTTGCTTGTTTTATTACACTTTGTTACTCAAGTGGCCTGTCTCTATCGAGAACTTCCTTGTACAGTGTAGATGTTCACTAGATGTGTCCTGAATGTCTTTGCAGTGAGTGTGTACTTTCTATTTATTTCCTTGTGCCCTTCCCAATGCCTGGCACTTTGCTGATCTTTGCATGTGGCTTCAATAGAGAAGCCATTGAATTAAGAAAAAGTTCATGTTTCTTAACATTTTTTCTGTGGTTTATAGCCAATAGTTTGGTATTTATTATTTTATGAGTCAAGTTTAGATGATTTTCTCAAAATTTATTTTTTCCATTTGCCCATGATGAAGCATATCTACCCCTTTCCTTAACACCCATGTAACTTTTTTTTTACAGTGTGGCACAATGTGTGAGCTAATTATCATTTTCAGCTCTCATACTAAAAGACAATGATTTTGGCTCCAGGGAATGTAATTATTTAGTTGCTATATTCAAAATATTTTCTGCATTTCTTTACTATTTCTTCGGGTAAGAGACTTTGCTATGTGTAATAAAGCAGGTCTCTCTATATTTAAGTTTCAAGTATATCTCATTCATATATCTTTAGTTTAGGCCTTGGTGTTCTGTATGTTTTTTTTTCTTTTTACTATTGCAAGTAAAATTGTTTCCTCTCCATTCATTAATCACTGGTCAAGGAATTAGAAAGAAATCTATAGACTGGTCAGCAACCTATGAGGTGACAACATTTAAAGAGTGTTTGAGTTAGTAGAGTAAATTTTATTCTAGTCAAAGTGTTGTTGTGGTGAGGACTGGCTACTCTTCAATATAGATGAATATAGCTTGGCACAATACGTTGGAGCTGACGTAACCAGAGGCTATTTCTTTTCCTCAAAAGACCTAAAAAACAATGTTAACTAGTCACCTTATTTGCCTATACTACTCATGCTAATGTTTTTTTTTTCACATTATTCTATCACATTTTCTATGTAGACAGCCATCTGAAAGTAAAAATACATTTGTCTTCTCCTCTCCAGTACTTGTAACTATATTTGAATTTGTTATCAAATCAAATTGTGGTGAATAAATATATTTTATCCTGATTTAATGTTAGCATCTTGAATATTTTATCATTAATTTTTATATTGGATATAGGTTTGAGATTATATCCGTTACAATGCTGCAGGTCTATTCTTATATTCCTAATTAAAAATTTACAAAAAAATAATTTTAAATTTAACCAAATGCCTTCTCAGCATCAATTTAGATCATATGACTTCTATTGGCTGAGTAATATAATTAATTAAATGATTATTTTTAAATATCCTTACCTGATTGCATAAATCCTTATTCATCCAGTGGTATTATTCTTTTAAAAATTGCTGGATTTGCATTATTTTATTTTATTTTTCAACTAAAGCTCATACTCCATTATTTTGTATTAGTTTAAGTGTACAGACAGCATAGTGGTTTGACAATCATTATTTTGTAAAGTGATCACTGAAACATTCCAAGTACCCACATGACACCATACATAGTTAGTACAATATTATCGACAATATACTTTATATCCACACGACTATTTTGTAACTACCAATTTATACTTCTTAATTCCTTCAGTTTTCCCCCCAGCTCCCCAAATATCCTCTTTTCTGTCAACCACAATCTATTCTCTGTATCTATGAGCATGTTTCTATTTGTTTTTTCATTGATTTGGTTCTTGAGATTTCACATATAAGACAAATTATACGATATTTATCTTGTTCTGTCTGACTTATTTCACTTAGCATAATATCCTCTAGGTTCATCTATGCTGTCTCAAATGGTCAGATTTTATTCTTTTTATGGATGAGTAATATTTTATAGTTTATATACATCACTACTTTTTTATCCATTCATCTGTTGATGGAACCCTGATCTGCTTCCATAGCTGGCTATTGTAAATGATACTGCAATGAACATAATGGTTTATACACTGCTTTGAATTAGTGTCTTGGGTTTCTCTGGGTATTCAAGTATAGCCATAATTAAGTGGGATTGCTGAGTTATAATGCAGTTCAATTTTGAAATTTTTTGAGGAAACCTCATCCAGTTTTCCATAGTAACTGCACCAATCTGCAATCCCACTAACAGTGCACAAGGGTTCTCTTTTCTGCAGATATTTGCCAATCCTTGTTTGTTGATTTGTTGATGATAGACATTCTGACAGGTATAAGATAACCCATTGTGGTTTTAATTCACATTTATCTGATGATTAGACATGTTGAGCATTTTTTCATATGTCTGGGAGCCATCTGTATGTCATTTTTTGAGGAAGTGTCTAATTGGGTCCTCTGCCCACCTTTAATTGGTTTGTTTGTTTTTTCAGTGTTGAGTTGTATGAGTTCTTTATAAGTTTTGGATATTAACATTTTATCAAATGTATCATTGGTGAATATGTTTTCCCATTTGGGTGTTGTCTTTTTGTTTTGTTGATGGTTTCCTTTTTTGTGCAAAAACCTTTTAGTTTGGTGTAGTCTCATTTTTTATTTTTCTTTTGTTTCTCTTGCCTGAGAAGATCTATCAAAAAAAAATATATTGCTAAAAGAAATGCCAGAGTTTAATGACTATGTTTTCTTCTAATAGATTTATGGGTTTGAGTCTTACACTTAAGTATTTAATCAATTTTAACTCTATTTTTGTATATGGTATAAAAGTGGTCGTTTCTCTTTTTTGTATGCACCTATCCATTTTCCCTAACCACATTTATTGAATAGACTGTCTTTGCCCAATGCACAGTGTTGTCTTCTCTCATAGATTAAGTGACCATATATGCATGGATTTATTTCTAGGTTCTCTGTTCTGTTTCATTGATCTACACATCTGTTTTTATACTACTATCATGTTGTCTTCATTACTATAATCTTGTAGTATAGTTTGATGGTATGTAGGACTATTCAAGGTATTTTGTGGTTCCAAATAAATTTTTGGATTATTTGTTCTAGTTCTCTGAAAAACACCATTGGTGTTTTGATAGGAATTGTGTTGAATCTATACATGGCTTTGGATATTATGGAAATTGTAAATAATGTTAATTATTCTTAGGTTTTCTTTTTGATAGTTTGCTATTGGTATATAAAATATAATCAGTATTTGAGTACTTCTTTTGAATTCTGCTACTTTACTGAATTAACATTTCAATTCTAGTAGTTTTTGTGGAATATTTAGGGTTCTCTATATGTAGAATCATGTCATCTGCAAACAATGACAGTTTTACTATTTCCTTTCCAATTTGGATGCCTTTTATTTTTCCTTTTTTTTTAAAGATTCTATTTATTTATTTTTAGAGAGGGAAAGGAGGAAGAGAGAGAGAGAAACGTCAATGTGCGGTTGTTGGGGGTTACAGCCTGCAACCCAGGCATGTACCCTGGCTGGGAATCGAACCTGGGACACTTTGGTTCCCAGCCCGCACTCAGTCCACTGAGCTACGCAAGCCAGGGCTATTTTTCCTTTTTGTTGGTTAGTACTTCCAGTATGATTTTGAATAAGAGTGATGAAAGTACACATCCCTGTCTTGTTCCTGATCATAAGAAAAATGCTTTTAGTTTTTCCCCACTGAGAATGATGTTAACTATGGGTTTGTCTTATACAGCCTTTATTACATTGTGATATATTCCCTGTATTGCCACTTTTCTAAGAGTTTTTATCATAAATGGGTGTTGAATTTTATCAAATGCCTTTTCTGCATTGATTGATATAATCATATGATTTTTATCCCTCCTTTTGTTTATGTGGTATATCATGTTAATTGTTTTCTAACTATGGAACCAAACTAGCATCTGCAGAATAAAGTCCACTTGGTTATGGTGTGTGATCTTTTAAATATCTCTCTGAAATCAATTTTCCAATATTTTGTTGAGGATTTCTGCATTTATGTTCATCAGGGATTTGGGCCTATAATTTTCTTTCTTTGTAATTCCTTTATCTGGTTTTGGAATCAGGATAATGCTGGACTTGTAGTATGAGCTTGGAGGTATTCCCTCCTATTGAAGTTCTGAGAATATTATGAGAAGGATGTGTTAATTCTTTGAATGTTTGATACAACTCACTTATGAAGCCATTTGGTGCAAGACTTTGGTTTTTGTTTGTTTGATTTTTGAGGTTTTGATTACTGCTTCATTTTTTGTTATAATTAGTCTGTTCAAATTTTCTTTTTTTTTTGTTTAGTCTTTGAAAGTTGTATGTCTCTAGGAATTTGCCCTTTCTTGTAGGTTGTTAAATTTGTTGACATATAATTTTTATAGTCTTTTCTTATAATCTTTTGTGTTTTTCTGGTGTCAGTAATAAATAATATCCATATTCACAAGTGAAATTACCTTCAGTTTCATTTTTTGTGCATGTTACATATTTCAAGTGTTTGTAACATGTCTCAGCTAGTATAAAAGTAATGTAAATTTTTTCTCAAATTTTTTGTTCTTACACAATTAATAAAACATTGAGTAGTCTTTCCTTTGAACATTTAAAATAACTTACTTATGGCTCTATCTAATATGGGTAAACAAGGTAATTTTTGAGAGTGAAAGGAAAAAATTAGTAGTCAAGAAAATTTAAAACATTTATATATTAGTTTTGTAGAATTTCTATGTCTTCTTGCATAACGTGTGTTCTTACATATTGTGATTTTCAACTTCATTAATAATCAATTAAGTAACATTACACAAAACCACATCTACAAAATTAACCAATTTTTCATATGATAATGTCTTTTGTAGATGAAGATTGTATAAAAGGGACACCTAAATCAGTACTGGGACAGCGTTAATTTTTAAGTTTTCTGAAAATCTTTTTGTTTTACAATTTTATTTAAAAAAACTTAAAACAGTCATATTCTCCAACCAAGTCATTCTAGTTTTAAAACCATACAGTAAGAAAATTATTCACTAACAGCAAACAAAGATCAATGTATGATTATTTTCATTATAATGTCATTACAATAATGACTAGAAATAACTCAAATGCCTGGCAAAAATAATAAAATGAATTATGGGTTACCCATATAATGCAATGTTATGCTAATTTTAATTACATTTATGACAAGTTTTCAATGACATAAAGAAGTGTGAATAATGTAATACTGAGTATAAAAAATAAGACAGAAAATTGAATATGCAATATGATCTCAACTTAAAAAAATGTAATGCATAAAAGAAACTTGGATAATTTTAAATAAACTGTTAATGTTGGTACTTCCAGCTGGAAAAAGTCACTTTTTCTTGAAGTTTTAACATTTTTTCAAAGTTTTTAAACACTAAATATAATGAACAAGTATACTTTTAATTTTATTAAGTTTTACCTTTCTCTTCCTCCTGTGTCATAGTGTCTCTTGCCCACTCATCCCCTGGACACCCATCTGCACCTGCTATCAATGTTGAAATTTACCACAGTTGGTTTAATAGAAGGTGTACATTCCACTGCTATCATCTGGTTATGAGTCCCTTTGAACAATTTTATGATTTGTCAAACTGACTGCAGTCTTCAACACACTTTATTTATTATCCATGTTCCATGCTTTGTGTGCACTGTTTCTTAACTTGGGCATCATTACCTAGAGGTAAGTCCTGTTTTCATCCTCAACCTCAGACAATAAATCTGCAAAATGAGCATGTTGACCTCTAAGCTGTTCTCCTGTTATTTACAGTTTTCTCTGAGGCTCTCACATTATTTCTGAAAACTACAATCTCCATTTACATATATACAACCTTTGAATCACATCAGCCTCTAGATTTATCATTCCTCCCAGTCCATGTGATCACTGCTTTTTGGAAGAGATTGTTATTCTCTTGGGGCAAGGTTTATTCTTGGTGACTTCAAAACAGAAAACTGGGATTTGTTATATTGCACATTAATGAAATGGAGAACTTTGTAGAAATTAAAGCTGCAGAAAATGAAAAGAACAGCTCAGAATACAGGAGTAGAGAGGGATGAAAAAGAAATAAGGGAATCTCTACATTGACTAGGGAGATGGAGTTAACACATCCTAAGGTTCATTCTTCAAGTGTGTTTTCTCCCATGCTTACATTAGTGACTCAAAAGGGATTATATGAGGTAACCTATGAGGAAAAGAATTTGTCTATATGTAGTCAATTATTATTGCTACCAAGTGAGGGGACAAAGCCTCAGGTGATCTTGCTGAGATAGAGAAGGTAAAGTGAGGGGATTCTTATGTTCCCCTGGCAGGTACCATCAGAAAGACAGGACAGAAAATGAGGTTCTGAGGGGAAAGTATTTGCAAAGGGAGTTCAGTGACCAGAAACACAGGTATTTATCCAGATTCTTAAGGTTACAAAGAAGCAAAAATGGTCATGTTCTTCTAATTAGCAGAATCCTGTATGAGAAGTAAAGAGAAACAAAAAAGACCAAAATTCAACTAAATGAGATTTTGAGTGGTTGAAACCTGGAATATACTGGGTAGCCAGAATGGCTGGTCATCTGCTCATGACTCAGGAAGGAACAGCAAGTGCTATACAAAACACGAGACATGACTGAGGGATCTGAAGAGTTCTCTGGATCTACTGAGTGAGATACCTGGTCATTCTCTCCCAAGCCAGTTTCCACTGACAGTATACCAAAATCAATAAATGCATATATATTCACACACATACATATATGTATACATACATACACACATGCATAATTGTGTACTTATGTATTACATTTTGGAACATTGGAGTGTAATAAGAAATTAGACTCTAGAGCCAGACAATTTGGGTTCAAAGCTCAGCTATGCCATTTACTCTCAATGTTACCTTAGTAAGTTAATTAACCTCTCTATTCTCCCATTTCCTCACTTAGAAATTGGAAAATATATTCTACCCTTAGAGCTGTTGTGAGATTTAAGTAAGATGATTGATGTAAAGTACACTTAGAATAGTTCCTGCCATATAAACACTAAATAATTTTAGCTATCATTAAAATTATTTTATTCCTTTTTTATGCTCTCCCATATACCAGCCCAGCTGATGCCTGACCTTTGCTTTGCCCTGTGTGTCTCTCAGTTTCTGCCCTCAATATCAACAGTCAATTTTCTCTATACGTCAAATTCCTATCCAGTTAATTATAACCATCTTTGCTGGGCAGAGCTCTGACACAGATCACCACATAGGGCAACTACTTAGTCCATTGATTGGACATACTTTTTTCCCAATTAGCACTGTTAGTATTAATTGCTAAAACTTATAAAACATATTAGAAAGTGTAGCAATATCAGACAGTACCATCTGCATAACCTCAAGTTTTCTACAATGAATTTGTATGTCATTACATTTGTAATTAAGGGAAAGGTTATTTTTAAAATAGCTTCTTTTAAAAATAGTGTCAGTAGAACATCAGTAGATCCTGCCTATTATGAAAGCTCTGGGTTCAGGAGCTTCACAAATTATGTTCTCTGTCCCAAGAAAAAAGCCTATAGATGGAGAAGTGAGAGCCTATTGATGGAGAAGATCATTTTTGTGACTGAACCACTCAGTACCCACTTGGGGTCCACGAGAGCTGCTCTGTAACTGTTGTCCTCTCATCCATTATGGCCCCCAACATCTAGCTATTTATACGACTTTTGCCTCAAGAGGTAATTGGATTCTTAAATATAGGAGATGTATTTGATTCCTTTTCATATCCACAGTGCTCTGAATAGTACCTGGCACAAAGGAGGCATGTGATTCCCACATGTTGAGTAAATAGTGTGGACCCCAAGAAAGGGGCATCTAATAAAAAGGGCTCTTGGTGACTAACTGGGCTCAAATTATAAACATTAAAACAAAAACAACAACAACAACAACAAAAACAGAGTTTGGCAGCCATTTTTACATGGGGGCCCCTCATGGAGATTAAACTTTAGGAAGAAACCTGCCCTCAACCAACTGCCTTCTGCACTGAGCTGCCTGCTTACACTGTGGTTCTGCCATCTGAGTCAGACCTTACAAAGGAGTTCCTGGAATCCTATTTCAACCAATAGAACCAAAGCTTTCTCCATCCAATCAGAGCTGTGTAGCTATAGCACCATCAGCTTCTTCACCAATCAATCAGAGAAGCTCCATTCTGACCAATCAGGACAGTGCCTTTTGGACCAATTGAATTGTGAAAATTTGGAATCCTCATTTGCATGAGGACAAACCAATCAAGAACCAGCAAGGGTTGGAGGGGGCAGGGTTCTTTCTATATAAGTCAGTTTGCTGCTGGCTCTGAGAGCAAATTTTTTCATTTCCACTCAAGACTGAGTTTTCCTGGCTAGAGCGGAAACACCAAAGATGTCTTACTGTTGCAAAGCTAAGGGTATCAGTACAGACCAGAGCAGAGTGGCACAGAACAGACAAGAACACAGCAGAGCAGACCTGTCTGGCTGGAGAGGGGATTGGACCCAGGGCTGCTTTGCAACTGCAGCTGTACTGTTTTTACACCTGGGCTGTTTTTACACATGGGCTATATCACAAAGGGGCTGTTTTTCACTGAATAAAGTTTCCTTCTTCACCACATCCAAATTAGTGATTCTTATTACCATTGAAATACAGAGATCTCAAGTGGCATTTTCTCAAAGTGGGCTTTGCAATCCTCCACTTTTCTACCCAATTATTGTTATTCATTCAAATATTATTGCTTGGTGCCTACTTCTGGGTGTACAAAAGAGTCTTGAACTTTGATCCAAAGGAGTTTTACTATTTATATGCCTGGAAATATAATTCAAAAATGGGGAGAGGATCAAAATTCAACAAACTGCCCTGCTATCCAACTACCCAGTAGCACTTGTACATTACCAACATGGGCTGTAGACTTGATAGCAGTGAAAAAATAAAATGATTCTGCTGTCCCTCATTAACTGAATCCTGGAAAAAAATTACCCAGTATAATTCACAGGCTTTTGGAGAAAGCAACTGGAATGACTAGAGGATGAGTAGTAGTTCAGGGTGGATTCTCCATATGACTTTCAGCTTGGAGATAAACTGCCACCCATCTGCACCCAGGAGTAGTTAAACTGGTGCTAAAATCTGATAGTTTCAGACAAAGTTTTAGCTCTATCATTTAATAAGAACAAAATTTCCCTAAAAAGTTAGGGTAATTGACACTTTATTTCCAAATTGCTTATCTATTGAAATGACTGTGTTAAGAGCACTAAACTAATAATTTTTAAAAAGTATCACCACCCTTATGAACACTTTGACAAAACTGTTTACACTGCATTTAAAATTTTTTACTTCCATTATTCTGAAAGGGTTTGTACAGTTTTTCTGACATATGTCAAAACAGGTTTTACATTTGGTAAGTATGTAGATAGCAAAAACAATAAGAAATTGATTCAGATACTCTCCCAGATTTGCAAATGCAAAATATTGTGTCATGCTGGTTGTAGAAGTTGTAATATCACCTAAAACTCCTGCCCTGGTATGGCATTCGGTGGCTTTGGAGACTTTGTACACTGATACATGGTTGATTCTTACATCTCTGTAATCAGTGCTATTTATAAGAACTGCTTTATAGAAAGCACATTTCTTCTCTGAGAGGAGAAGGAATGATTAATGATGACTCCAAGAGTGCCTTCTGAGCCCTGCAAAAACACAGTTAATATACGGGCATTGTAGACATTTGCTAGAATTTTTGCCACAGTCCCAAATTTCCCCTCTTGCTTTCTGAGAACTCTGTCCCATGTTAAAGTGCAGAAGACAATGTCTCCTATGGGTCAGCACCTATTGTCTCTGCCTCTCTCTCTTCTATCTCTGTGGAATCTCTTAGTAATCTATCCAAAGTGGCAAACTTTCAGGAATGCTCCCTTTAGGAGTCTTACAAAATGTGCAAGCACATATCATTCCTTTCTTCTTAGGAATAAAGGAAAGCCCTTTATATAACTGGAAACATTTCCTTTCAAATAAAAGCAATCAATCACTCCTCAGAGCTAGTGGAGAGAGATTCATTCCTCACCCTCCTGGGACCAAAATGGTGAAAGGCAAAAGTGTCTTGCCTTCAAAGAGTTCCAAGAACCTTGCTTTGAGGGACACTCCTTACAGAATGTCTGCATACAACCAGGCAGACAGTAGCTCCCCTTCTCATGCCATTCTGGTTAAACCAGGACACCTGGCCACCCCATATTAAATACTATTCTGTGTGCTCTCCAGTCTAAGCAGTAGGACAAGTCCTGTGTGTAGAAGATCTAGCCATCATGGAAATAAAGCCAATTTTTTAATTGGCTATATGATTACAGTGATAAATCTTGTTCACAGACTGTGTTTGCTTTAGAAAGTATTAACAGGCAAACAAATAATATTCTGTCCATATAAAATAATTTTCAAGACAGGCAAGCATTCAACTTAATCTTTTTGATGATTTTTTTGCTTTGTTTTTAATAATTTAATCTAGCAGCTGGTAATCTTAGCAATTGTGGACAAACTGCTGTGCTGATTTACAATTACTGCAGTAATATTTTGGGGATGCAAGACACATTCTCTTGAGGCCCTGGAGAAAATGGTGGGGTCCCGGAACTATCTCTGGAGGGCAAAATGGGTGTTGTTAACCTGTTCCCTAGAGTAGTTATTTTCAACTGGTGAGCTGTGCTGCCTCTGGCACATTGGTGTGCTGCAAGGGTTTTTAAAACATGAAATACCTGACTATTTAGTCATAACAATAGTTTAACACAACCATCACCATCCAATGTGAATTTATCAAAATTATACCTATTTCTTTGTCAAATTGGCAAAAACTATAACAAATTTTCGGTGTGCCAAGGAATTTTTGTAATTATATTATGTGTGCCATAAGATGAAAAGTGTTGAAAATGGCTGACTAGAGTGATAATTTTAAAAGATTGTTAACTTAGGAGACAAAAGATACTGATTTTCATTCTTGCTCACATGAACTAGCACTGGAATTTTAAGTAAGTTGCTTAACTTCTAAATTTCATTAACCATAAGATAAAATCACAGAATTTTAGAAACCAGAAAGGACCTTATAGGGGGTATGGTCAAGGGTAACCTAGTTCAACTTCTGCTACTTTATTTCACAAATAATAAAACTAACACCTGCCTTATCTAGCTCCCAAACTACCTGAGAAAGTCTGACCAGATTTCAACTGTAATTTCAACATGCTTTGAAAAGTATGAAGGTGTGCGAACTGTTGTGCAAATGAAAGAAATAATAATTATTATTGTTACAATTTAAGTGAGAAAATTCTTCAAGGTTAGTTCAAGCACATATCATTAAATAATATTATTTTTATTATGACTAACAATACCTGCATTTAGCTAGATGTGGATATTTTCATTGCCATCCAATTTTTAAAAGTTTGGCAAAGGGATGATTTTATTTTCTCTCTGCCCAGTAAATCTGTTACATGTCCTCTCCAACCAACATCTAATTGCCTAAACAGTGTTTTAAACTTGTACAGAGGATTACTTTCAAACCTTTCAAACCATTTAAGTCAGAGGATAGCAATCATGTAGTTAAGTGAATAGCTATAACATTTATTTCTATTGTACATTTATCTATTGTATGTCTTCACACAACACATGGGTCTTACAGACCTCCTGAAGCAATACCCTCACCTCTTGATACAGCTTTTCACTTCCGGTTATAATCTGGCTTAGGTTCTTCCCAAAGCTGAGAGAAGTACCGGACTTTTCCATGTATAATGCACACTTAGGGTTTTGTTTTCTTTTTTGATGTTCATTATACATGGCAAAATATGGTAGTTTATTTGGTAGTATTTTATATGGAGCAGGAGTGAGGGTCTGGAGTGTGTAATGGAAGGAGGAAAAACCAGTTCTGGGATGCATGATCAGGTTAGTCACCTCTAGAGGCTGGTGCTCAATCTTAGGTGAACTTCTAAGAAGCTTTCTGAAACATGTGTCCAAGGACAAAAGGGAAAGTTTATTAGTGGGATATCTGAACTTCAAAGTTGTGAAGTCATATGTACAAAATAAGATCCTGCAGTGCCCCTCACCACAGTGTCAGCAAAGTTCCAGGATGAGAGTGACCTGGTCTTGTCAGTTTGCATCTTAACAAAGTAGGTTGAAGCCTGCACAAAAGTAGTAACTGCAGTAATGACTAGATTAAGAAGTGGGGTTAGAGAATTTAAGGTTGTACATTCAGTATCTGATACAGATTAAATTCCAACCAAGCTACATATGGTTATTTATTCATTGAGAACTAGTCTTTTGGAAGTCTCTGATACATATGTTTGCCAAACTTCCCTTAATGGCTCAAACAACACAAAGTTTAGCACTGGGTACATATTTGCACAATCTGAGATGTAGGAAGAGTATATGTGAGTATTCATGCAGGCTTGGTCCAGGGAGTGATTCAATGCAATGTTACAAGGGAGAGATCTGAAGAGTTTTTACAGAAAGTAAGTAAATTACTCTTAGGTCTATCTCTGTGTCACTTTAGACAACAGAAGAGCCTAGCCATATGGATACCTATTGTTATAGTGTAGGATCAAGACACCTTTGCACAGCTTCATTTAGTTTATACACAAAAAATCTCCAAGTTTTAGGGCTGCCTTAATAGATATAAGGTATAGGTAAGTAAACAATGAAAATGATTTACAAAGAAAGTTCTTAGGGCAGTGATTCTCAATGTGTAGTCCTGGAACCAGTAGCTTCAATACTACCTGAGAATTTGTTAAAAATGAAAATTCTTAGTTCCCCATTCCAGTACCCAATCAGGTCTTCCAGGTAATTCTGATTCATGAAACAGTAATGCTTGAGACCCATAGTACCAGGGGAGTCTATTCAGAGCACTAGATTACTTCAGGGCAAAAATCATTGGGGCAGTAATGTAAAGATCAGATCTGCACCAGATTAGTGCATATTGTTCAAGCATTTATTAAGAGGTAGTTATCCTTGACTTCCGGCCAAGATGGAAGCATAGGTAGACACACTGTGCCTCTTCACACAACCAAAATAAGGACAACAGCAATTCAGAAACAAAATAACAACCAGACCTGACAGAAAATTGAACGGTATGGAAGTCTGACAACCAAGGAGTTAAAATAGACACATTCATTCAGACCAGTAGGAGGGGCGGAGTGGGGCGGCTGAGTGGAGAGGGGTCACAGCAAAAAAAGTGGTGGCACCGGGCACACAAAATGGCAGCAGGTGGACCCTGGGTGCAAGGCGGCAATGGGCAGACCCAGCGAGGTGGTGATTGCAAAGAAGGGAGAGGTGCACAAGGCGGCTGGCTGACTGGGCAGTCCCACATTCACACATGTGCAGATAAACCAGGTGAAACTGGGGAGCAAGACAGACTGTGCAACCCAGGGTCCCAGGGTGGGGAAATAAAACCTCAAATCACCAATTGAAAACACCTATGAAGGCTTAGGTGCTGAGAGAGACTCCCGGACTCACAGGAGAGTTCACTGGTGAGACCCACAGGATCCTAGAGCATACACGAACCCAACCACACAGGAATCAGCACCAGAAAGGCCCAGTTTGCTTGGGGGAAGTGGCAGAAGGGACTGAAATCTGACAAAGAGCGGAGCAAGCACCATTGTTCCCTCCCAGACTCTACCCCCACATACAGCATCACAACCCAGTGACTGGGTTGCCCCCCCCTGGTGAACACCTAAGGCTCCACCCCCTCATACATAACAGGCATGACAAGACCCCCCCAAAAAATGGCTCAAACGGGAGAACAGATCAAAGCTCCATAGCAATACAACTAAGCGACAAAGAGATAGCCAACCTATCAGATGCACAGTTCAAAGCACTGATGATCAGCATGCATCCAATTCAACAGAATTGGTTGAATTTGGTCACAAATTAAATGAAAAAATGAAGACTATGCTAAGTGAAATGAAGGAAAATGCACAGGGAACCAATAATGATGGGAAGAAAACTGGGAATCAAATCAATGGAGTGGACCAGAAGGAAGAAAGAAACAATCAAATATAAAAAAGTGAAGAAACAAGAATTCAAAAAATGAGGAGAGGCTTAGGAACCTCCAGGATATCTTTAAACATTCCAACATCTGGATTATAGGGGGACCAGAAAGAGAAGAGGAAAAGAAACAAGTGGAAAACTTATTTGAGCAAATAATAAAGGAGAACTTCCCCAATCTGGCAAAGAAAATAGACTTCCAGGAAGTCCAGGAAGCCAAGAGAGTCCCAAAGACATTGGACCCAAGGAAGCACACACCAAAGCACAGAATTACATTACCCAAGACTAAAGATAAGGAGAGAATCCTAGAAGCAGCAAGAAATAAGGAGACAGTTACCTACAAAGGAGTACCCATCAGACTGTCAGCTGATTTCTCAAAAGAGACCATGCAGCCAAGAAGGGGCTGGAAAGAAGTATTCCAAGTCATGAAAGGCAAGGGCCTACATCCAAGATTGCTTATTCAGCAAAGCTTTTATTTAGAATGGAAGGGCAGATAAAGTGCTTCTCAGATAAGGTCAAGTTAAAGGAGTTCATCATCACCAAGCCCTTATTATATGAAATGTTAAAGGGACTTATCTAAGAAAAAGAAAATAAAAAAAAATGTATAGCAAAATGACAGCAAACTCACAATTATTAACAACCACACCTAAAACAAAAACAAAAACAAACTAAGCAATCAACTAGAACAGGAACAGAACCACAGAAATGGAGATCATATGGAGGGTTATCAACAAGGGAGTGGGAGGAGGAGAGAGGGGGAAAAATTACAGAGAATAAGTAGCATAGATGGTAGGTAGAAAATAGACAGAGGGAGGGCAAGAATAGTATGGGAAATACAGAAGCTAAAGAACTTGTGACACATGGACATGAATTAAAGGGAGGAATGTGGGTGGGAGAGGGTGTGCAGGGCGGAGGGGAATGAAGGCAGATGGAAATGAGGCAACTGTAATAGCATAATCAATAAAATATATTTTTAGAAAAGAGCTAGTTACCCTTAAGGATTCTGAGTATACTAAGGTGAACAAACCCCAATGCCTTTAAAATCTAGTGTAGGGAACGGTGAAGTAGACTGAAAATAATTACACACTGGCAAGAATAACACCTAAGTGGGACCCAATCCAAAATTAGGAAGAGAGTCAAGAAAATGAGTGACTTCTAAATTAAGTTGTAAAAAGCCAAAGATAAAGGTACTTTGGAGTGGGATGGAAGAACCCTTCCAACAGATGAGATAGGTAATTTAGAGTCCTAGAAAAAAAGTTGAGCCAGGTTAGTCAAGGGCTTGTGAGAAATTAAAGTGTCCAGAATACAGGCTTTAGGAAGAAAGTAGGGAAAGAAGAGTTTGTAAGGATGCCAATGGACAGATCATAATTGTTGATATATTAAGAAGCTTGGATTTTAATCTGAGAGCCAGGAGAAGCCACTAAAGTATTTCAGCAGGAACTACTTCTCTGTCAAATCCTCTTTCTCATCCTGAACACAAATGTGGGTGCTCCTCTTAGCTATTTCATCCAACTCAATGACTTTAAATGTCAACCAAGGGCTTATGGCTCCCAAATTTATCTATTAAAACCTACCTCTTCCTCATATCTCCAAATTGACATCTCTGCTGAAAGTCTAAAAGATATTTCAAACTTGACAAGAGTAGAATACTTGACTATTTCCCCTCAATTTTGTGTCTCATTCAATGTTTTCTCACTTCAGTAAGTGACGATACCTTTTACACAGTTTTTAGCCAAAATTTCTGGACATATTGAAGAATCCTCCCTTCTCTCATCACCTACATCAAAGCCATAAGAATATCTTGTTAACTCAGCAAATTTTGTTGTCTCTACCTCCATAAAATACTTTAAAACCCTCTACTTCTTTCTAGTCTTTCTATTTTCTCTTTGATGACAAGATAAATTCCTAACAGCTCAAAGACTATAAAATGGTCAATTTTCTCAATATCTTTTAGTCTTTCCCACAGAAGCCCATGCTGGGTTTAATTTGTTTTGACTGGATTTAATATTCATCTATGAACCAGTGATATAAATATACTTCTTGCTCAATACTAGGTCATAAGCTCATCTTGTTGGCCAGAGGTGGAAACAGTTTCCCTCAAACCATACAGTGGGTAGGGGTGGAAGGGTCTGTGGAGACATTGGAAAGGAGCATGGTGGTAGTAGATTGTCACCTATGGAAATGGGAGGTGTTACCAAAATGGGAGTAATGGATACTGGGCAAGCAGATGAGATTTACACTAGAGTGGTGAACCAAGAAACTACTGAATGATGAAAAGTAGTTTCTTCTTGAAATGTACTTGAAAGTTGCCTTTCCTTTTAAATATTGGCATTTTATTTCTAAGAACTTAAACAAATCAAAATAATTGTACATGCCAGGGCATTCATTCAGCAATATAATTAGTGCCTGGCTGCTTGTGACATTGGGCTAGATACTGCAATACCAGTGGCTGTGCTTTCCAGCCTCTAGTAAAAAATAACTTGTGTGCAAAGTGCTTAAGTATCTGAACTAACACTGATCCAGTTTATATACTAGAGTAAAAGATTTATTTTCTATTCACCATATGATCATACAGGGGATATATGATGATAATTTTAGAAGCAGTTTTAGTGAGTTGTGTCCATGGCACAAGAGAAAAGCCAGACTTAAAAGAATAACCCATAGAGAAAGACAAACTGTATAAAAAAACAGAATTTCATTTATTTCTCTTCAGAAATTACAAAATCCCTTAGGAAATGACAAATATAATGCTGACATTAAGTAAGAATGTTAACAAGCCATATATGCTGTCCTCTCTGAGCAGCCAGGACATGTAGCCCCATGTACTAAGTGAAAGGCTCTTTCCTTCTCCTTTTCTAATAAGCAGAAGGAAAGGAAAAAGAAAATTTCTTCACAAAAGGACTCCCTTCTTTCTTCATAATCCTCAGCCTTGTCCCCAGACAAAGGCTTTTGGTTTTGACATCTTTCTCTGCTTGTTTTCATCATAGGATTCTATCCCTGCCATTCTGACCTGGCACCTTCTCCATGTGGGTATGCTAGCTGCAACACATAGCCAAAAATGTCCTACTTGTATGGTGAGGCTTAAGTGACTGAAGTTAAGGGTGGGAGAAAACTCTACTTTAAGAAGAAATATCCATTGACTTCAAAAACAAAACAAAACAAAACAAAACAAACAAAAAAAGACTGCTGTGCTCCCGACCTGAAATACTTTGGGGAGGAAATTGAAAGGATACAGTTACAGACTGAGGAGAATATTAAAGGAAGGTAATAGGTATTTTCTTCATGGCTGATCCTATTCTCTGAAATGTGTAGAAACTATCACTATATTTTTTGCTTAAATAAGGAAAAAATGGCTATGTTTAAGCAAAAAGTGCTAATTTCTCACAACAAAAAAGGACACCCAAATGACAAAAGCAAACAAATTGCTATCCCTTCAATCAGAAAGCCCTTAATACTGAATCCCTTTGACAGTTTTATTGGATTTTCCTGCAAAGATCACAGTAGTTATGCATGCAATTAACTTTTTAAATTAAATTGGAGTGATCTACACTTTAGAAGTTGACTAAGCAAGTTATACTTTTTTTCGTGTTATCCCACTCTCTGTCTTCTCTCTTGTTTGCATTTCTGATTTTCTTTCTCCTCACCCTTATCTTCTCCTCATCCTTCTTCCCTTCCTCCTCCTGCTCTTCCTTTTCTTCCTCTTCTTTTCTTCTCCTTCCTTCCTTCCTTCCTTCCTTCCTTTTCTTTTTGATATAAAACACACTACTTTATCATACCTTGAACTCCTACAATCCAAAATACTGTAGAAGATTCTTTTGACAATGGAGCTCACTAATGTGACAAAAGCACCAATGCAAGGATGTTGATGAGGAGGCAAAAGAATTCCATTGGATAAATGCTTATACCTCTTTGTTTTGTTTTGCTAATTTTCCAAGGCAAGATGCCTGGGCTCCGCCACCCGCCCCCCCCGGCCCACCACAAAGGGTTCATGGAAAACTGACTTGACTTTTATAGACTATCTTAAATTCTTAAATTTTAGGCTTTGTCTGTCAACTGCTAGAGACCTCACCAAAGCAGTGAACTGAGAAACAGAGTAAAACCACAAAGGCTGTTTCAGAAAGAAACATTTAACCTATCATGAAAGTGCTTTGTCTTTCTTCCATTTGGGTTGGGTATCTGGTGTCATGTCTAGATACACTAACAATGGACACCTGACTTTCTCAAGAACAAAATGCAGGGAGGGGAATGCAAAGATGTTTGTTTGTTTGTTTGTTTGTTTGTTTGTTTGTTTATAGTGTTTTTTTAGAGAGAGAGGAAGGGAAAGGGGAACAGGAGAGAGAGACAGAGACATCAATTTGTTGTTCCATTTATTTATGCATTCATTGGTTGTTTTTTGCATGTGCCCAACCAGAGATTGAACCCCTCAAACTTGCAGTATCAGGATGATGCTCAAGCCAACTGAGCTACCCAGACAGGACCATAGAGGTGTTTTAGAGTCCAAGCATGGTCAAATGAAATTGCTGCAATGACTTTTTGCTATAGAAATCTGGGCAAGCAAAGACTAGTCATTCTTCATCCAGAAAGCTTCCAGCTTCCACTCATAGGATAACTTGGTCCCCTTTTTAATCTCACCCGAACAGTTCTTTAACCTAAATGGATATAGCAATAACTTTTCCAGAAAAAAATATGAAAAGATATATTGTGCAAGGGTCTTGAAAAAGCTTTGTACTCAAGATATATAGTAAGAAATATAGAAATTGTTCTTATTTCTCTTTTTGATTTACAATCCCCCTCCCCAAACTACAGAATTGAAACAATTAACTGTGTTGTTTATCACAATAGGAGCATCATCATAAATCCTTTGACTATGGCATGACTGTTTTCTTGACCAGTATATCCTTGAGTGTGGCCCAAGTACTGTACAGGACTAAAATCTGAAAACTACTTAGAATAAGATTTCAGGGCTTCATTGCTGCCTGACCTGCTTCCTTTTAGCTTCTCCTAGAAACAGTGAGGCACTGCCATATTTTTAAGGTGGAGTGGGAGAAGGATAACATTGAAATTTCTTGTGTATTTCAGAAATCTAAAGTAAACATTGAGGAAGCAGCTACTTGGCTGTTCTGATAAAGATAAAAAGGCTGTGAGGATTGGATTAGAAATGAACCTTGCAGGGCTTTCTAGGTTGTATTCAATCTGAAATGTCACAATGTAACATACAAATAGTTGGGATGAACTTAAATAACCAGACTCCATAAAAGAAAAAAAGTAGCATTGCAATTTATTATATACCATAGGGCTTGGAGCATTTTTATAGAATGCTATACCATTTTGTTTCAATTAAGGAATACAAATAAATCACAATAAAAATCCATTCAATAAGTTTGGAATCACTCTATATAGTCATAATAAAGCTACCACATTTTTTAAATCGCCTGTTGAGAACCATTTGGTAATGACTAACAGAGAATGGGGACTAAGGGCCTCTTTCCCAATGGTCTAAAAAACACTTGGAGTCCCATTCTCTTCTGATCCCCCTAATAGGCAAATGGATGAGAAAAGACAAAAATATCTCAGGGTCATAGACAGAGACGTGCAACAGCCAGCCAGGAGCCCAAGGCCATGGCATCCATCCTGTTGTTACTCTGGAGAACCAGTGTCAAGATATGCAAGTTTCAGTCCTCCTGTTTTAGTGATTCTAATCTACCTCCCTATCTTACTGTGATACCCTTATTCCGCATTCTCACAGAGGCCTTGAGGGATGAAAGGGCCTTTTGCTTTGAAAGACTAGTCAGTTCCCCCTCCACCCCAGAGCCATCAAACTCTGGGCAGAGCTGATCAGACATATCCTGAAATTTCCATTGCATCAATGTCATAGTTGTTAGAACAAAGCATGGAACAATCATCTATTTTACAGAATTTGTTTGTTCTGTTCATTCTGCCTTCTTAAACAGTCTGCATGGAATGGGTGAGTATATTCCCAAAAATTAGTTCCCTGATAATTTAGGAGTCTTAATGTCTGCAGGGTATTGCTCTAGCTTTTCTTAACAAAGAATGGAGTGTTGGGGCTGGAGATAAAAGTTATTTTTTTGTTCTATAAATGAGGTTGAGTACATTTCAATATATATTTTCTTTTTTTTAAAGAAGGTATTTGTTCATTTTCTTCTTGCTATTGTGACTGTAGATAAGTTTTGTGAGATTCTTCTTATTCATTTTTCTCTCTACCTTCCAATGCTGAGGATTATAAAATCCCCTAGTTTTGTTTTATTACTGTTAGCATAAAAAGCAGCATGTTTGCATTTTGAACAGAGGAGAGATTAAGGCACTGGCAGCCTTGAAATAGCTCTTTCTCAACTTCCATTCCCATGAGGTTATCCACATCAAGTTGCAGTTACTACAGAGTCAGTGTGATGAAATGTATTTGTTGAGTCTCTTTGGTGCCAAAGTTTTTGTGAACAATCTGATCCACCTGATAGTGGTACTATTTCAGAAATGTCTGGTCAATAGAGCAAATACAGTGTTTGTGGATCTTCAAGAACAGCCATGATAACTGAAGCTACAGCAAGCAAGAACTGTCATTATTTTTCTTTAGAAATAGGCATGCAAGAATGAGGAAATAAACAGTTTATAAAGTGTGACCTTTTTAAAAAAAAATTTAGTACTAAACCTTAGCTGGATAAATTTAAAATCACTCTCTTTAGTTATGATATTCTTGCCACAATCCCTTAGCACTCTCTCAAATCTATATATCCAGAATCAGTTTAAGGTGGGGGGAAGGCATTGACAGGAATATAATATGTAAAATTATGTAAAAAGGGTATACTATATTTAAAAGGTTTTTAAGGCAAGATGTCAAGAAAAAGTACCACATTAGGGAATGGAAAAACAACAATAAAGGGACCAAACTGCAAATGTTAGAAAGGTTGTAATTTGTTGTATTAGGAAATTTAAAAACTATGTTTTTCTTTCCTTTCTATTATCCAACTTAAAATTCCTTGGTTCAAAGATTTGTATATAAATCTAAAATATACCAAAATTAAAACAGCATTTATTTATATTAATAGTCTCATAACTTTCTGGAGTCTTTCTCAGATTCCATGTCAATCTTGTTGGGTTAAAAGATGCTATCTCAGAGATCTTAAAATGAGATGACATGTGTGGGAGCAGGTTGAAAGCTGATGATGGCACTTCTTGATCTTTAAGATTAGAATTGAAAGATACCCATCAAATATTCATAGATAAGGTCACAGAGGACATGTGTGTATGTACATGTGAATGTACACAGGAGGAGGAGATGGGGATAAAATGGGGGAAACAAGTAGACCAGGCCCTTAATATGTGGTTACCTCAGCTGGCCCCACTAGGGACTTTAAATTTAACTATAAGATAGTAAAATAATTCACAGATGCCAATACAAATGATGCCCCTCTACAGTTTTTGCTCCTTTCTCAAATATAAAAGCAGTCTTAAAATATTTCTCAGGAGCCTCTAGGGTATGGAACAGGCACAAGTATTAGCCTTGGTAATGATTCCTGGATATGAGTCTGAATTTTTTGGCTAACAAATCACAGAGCTCAGAATTTTGCCCAGCTTCACATAATGCCAGGGTAGTCCCATAATGTTTTAGCCTTACAGCCCATCTCCTACCCTACTGAAAGTGTGGGAAAAATCAGTGGGTGAAAAGAAAGGATTATTAAGGAAGGTAATACAGAGAAACAAGTATAGAAAAAGAAAAAAATTCCATGAAGATTGCTTTTGATACCAGGTAGTTCTGAGGACAGATAAAGTAATAATAATAAGAAGAATGTCCACAGAATGTGTTTATTTGCCAGGCACTGTTAAGATTTTTATATGGAGTATTAATTCCATATTTAAAACTAGAAAGTGGCCCTGGCTGTTGTGGCTCAGTGGATTGAGTATCGGCCTGAGAACCAAAAGGCCATCAGTTTGATTTGCAGTCAGGGCACACACCTGGGTTGCCACCAGGTCCCCAGTAGGGGGCAAGCCAGAGGCAAGCACACACTGATATTTTTTCTCCCTATCTCCCTCCTTTTCCCTCTCTCTAAAAATAAATAAATAAAATCTAGAAAAAAATGTAAAAATTTAGAAAGTGAAACTCAGAGAACAACTGGGTAAGCCCACACCCTTATATGTAGAGAATACAGCACTTGAAATTTAAACAATGTCCGTGTGCTATTGTTACCTCTTGTAATATCACCCACTTCAGTGAGAGGCTCCTCGCTGTGCCAGCACTGGATTACATGATCTGGTGGCTGGTATTAAAGGAAAAGAGAACCATCATATATTGAACAGTATCCTTTCAGCATTTTACTGATCATCTCATCTTACTGCTATCACAATTCTATAAACTAAGAATTATCATCTCTATTCAAGAAATAGATTGTTTGGCCCTGGCTGGTATAGCTCAGCGGATTGAGCGCAGGCCTGTGAACCAAAGCATCACTGGTTTGATCACCAGTCAGGGCACATGCCTGGGTTGCAGGCCATAGCCCCAGTATGGGGTATGCTAGAGGCAACCACACACTGATGTTTCACTCCCTCTCTTTCTCCCTCCCTTCCCCATCTCTCTAAAATAAATAAATAAAATCTTTAAAAAAATTTAAAAAAAGAAATAGATTGTTTGGGACTTTAAAAGATTTTATTAATTTATGTATTCATTCATTAAACAAATAGTTATTGAATACCTACAGTTCTACAATTTTATACTACCAGATGATGGTCACAGAATAAAATCAAATAAAGTTAATGTCTTACTCTCAAGGATCTTATATTCTAGTAGGCAAAAGAGGAATGTTAATTTAATCGATGAACATGACCTCTACTGGGTGAATTCAGGGCTGGGTGGGTGATCTTCAGGGGAAGCTTCACTGAATATGTAATCTTAATCTAGGTTCTGAGATGAGAAGGAGCTAACTAGGTGAAGGTATGTGTGTGTGTATGTGCACATGTAGTGGGAGTGATACAAAAAGTGTTTCAAGCATAAGAAACACAGATGCAAAAACTTGTGCTCTAATGCAGCTGGAATGTAGAAGTCAAAAAAAGGCCTACAAAATAACACTGAAATGTGGAGGCTTTGGAGAGGACTTACATATGTGCCCTGGTTGTGGTTTCTGTGAAATAGTTCATGACCATCTTCCTACCCCAGATATCTGAAACTGAGCCTTTCACATCTAAATATTTCTGAGAGTGGTCTCATAAAGCTGTTCTCCTATCTGACCTGGTTCTTATACACACTCTTCTCCTTGCTTCTCTGATAATACAGTCCGGGTAAAACATTGGCATACCCCTTGTCTGTTGCCACTTTTTCCAAGTCCATGACAAATACAGTGATTATTTGGTTTTTGAGTCATACAACTTGAAAGTCAAATCCTAGCTTAGCTATTTAATAGGTTTGAGACTTGGAGTAAATTCACTGACATCTTAAAGATTTAGTTACTGGTATGTAAAAGGTTTGATGGAGGGAACAAAGGAGGTGATTCCTGTGAGAACTCAGACCAGTACCTCACAGATAACAAAGTGCTCAAGAATGCTTGGCCTTACCATATGTGTAAATGGGAAGTCAGCACATCCTGATCTATCAGCTGGCACTTTGTAGAACTCTAACCTGCCAGGAATGAGGCCCCTTGCAACAGTCCCTTGGATTCAACTACGAAAGCAACCTTCTTCCTTTCCTTAGGCTAGTGAGATTAATGTTTGTTATAAACAAAAGCTATTTATCCAGAAATATAGTTGTTACACTTAAAAGGTGTTCATCATATTTGTTTTACCCAAATCCCCTGGGAAGAAGGCATCAGCAAACTTCCTGGAACTTGGCAATATTGAATCAATGAACCAAATGATTTGTGAAAAAAATAAATTGGACTTCTATTCCTGCACCCAGTGGCCCTCCATGCAATATATAAGGAATACAAACTGCTTGTTTATATATTTTAAATTACATTTATATTTATATTATTGTGCATTTTAAATAGCTACTTGACTGATAAAATTGGGCAAACTGAATTGATCTTGTTGAATAATACTGTGCCAGTGATAATCTTGATGACACTGAGCACCCACTGTGTGTCAAGCACTCCACACACTGTATAGCTGATTTCAATATTTTCATTTTATATATAAGAATATGAGTTTAAAGAGGTAAAATAACATCTCTTTTCAGGTGGCTGTGAGGAGGCTGAGCCAACATGTTACCTCAGTTCATTTGGCCCACCACAAAGTTCTTCATTTTCAAGATAAAATTCCCAGTGGGCTCCTGTGGTTATCAATCAATACCATTTTTAAAAGGGCCACTGAAGGTTTGTAAACAGGGATAAATAAACTAATTTACTTTTAATGTTTCTTCAGCTGGTAATTTTTGTTTCTCATTTTCCTTGTTTAGTAGTAATTCCTGAATGCTTACCATATACTCATATCAATTAGAAGAAAACAAATCCAGATATTAATGAAAATAAGATATAAATAATGAAATAACCCCATTCCCAAGTGCAATGTGTACCAAAGACTGTTAATTAGTAAGGTCTGTCATTATGTACACATATATTCACATGAAATCCCATTTTCAGGTTATGATAAAAAATAAATAAAACTAACATTTCTCAATTTCCAATAAGCTCTCCCATCAGAAGAAGAGTTTCTGTTAATTGATAGGCAGCTTTGTTAATCTAAGGTAAAGTTTACAATAGGGACAGAAAACATAGAAACCTGCAAAGACAGGCAGCAACAGCAATGAGCATAGCAGGAGGCATGATTCTTCTGACACTGGCAAATACAACTCTTTCCATGGAACATATATATCCCCTTCACATCTACACAGAAATGTGCTCTCACTTTTTTTTGAAATACATTCTTCAGGTAACTTTGGTTTTCCTTTTTTGACATTTGCTAAAGATATGGCTAGAGAAAATTATTTCTTTACCATGAGGTAAATGGTAGAGCAAAGATCAGTGTAAGCAGAGGTAAATGGGTGCATGCATGATCCCCTTCACCACCAAGAAGGTGCATTTGAGGTTTTTATCTGTAAAAACCAGAACAAAAGCACAGGAACAGAGAAAGATTTGTAGTGATGTTTTTTTGTATGCTCTTCCTCCAACTTGTCTTCACTCTGTCCTGAACACCCTGACAAATAATCCCAGCTCCAATCACACTATTTTCATTATAATCATTGATCTAAAAATATTTTTCTTCTAAAAGAATGCATTGAGAATATATTGAAATGAAGGCTGAAGATGGCAAACAAAATACTCACTGGAACTCAAAGCTTCCGATACAAACGCACACAAATAATTGACCAAAAATTGTTAAACACACATTGTGGACTAGGACCAGAGAGCAAACATACATCAGAAAATAGGGTTAAAAATCAGAAGGAGCTTAAATCAGGTTGTTGCCCTTGGTGCTAGGGTCTTATGTTCGGAGGGGAGCAGGGGCAAACCACCCAATTCCATATGCCATGGACTCTTCATGAACCTGGAAGCTAAGACCAAGCTGCCTGTTATGAATGAGGGCTGGAGAAGTCTCCATATCTAAGAATAGAAGCAGACTTGCCACTGGAAGCTAAGACCTACCATGCATACATAATAAGAGGACTAAGTTTTTGTCATCCTTATGGCAAGAGAGTCTAGGATCCAGTTTAGACCCACATACCATACAAGGTTTTACAATTAGAAGCAAATAAGGCAACACGTTAACAGTCATTAATTATAGATGTGGTGATATAAATATTTGTTATATTTTTGTCCTTTTCTGAATATTTCATATTGTAAGACACTTATTAAAGCAATTCAGCTGGAAAAAAATATTCACAGGTAACTAACTCTAAAATGAGAACTAAAAAGCAAACAAGAAGCCCTAACATCATAAAAAGATCAACAGATCCATCAAACAAAATTCACATGTGAAAATAGGTATCAAAGAACAATTTTTATTCATAAAACAAATATGATGTTGCAGTGAGTAATCTTACTCAAACACCATGAAATATGGACAGGACAACTTCTCAGAAGTGGTATCATTGGGTCAAAAAGTAAGTGCATTTTGTAATTTTGGTAACTATTGACATTATCCTTCTATAATGATTACTCTATTTTGCAGTTCCATCTGCAATGTATCTCATTTAAGTGGCATAGGTGATTTGGGGAAAATTTTGTGGTCATGAAATAGAAATTAGTATCTATAGTATTTCAACACCTAAATTCATAATCTAATGAGAATCTCAAAATGCATAAAATTATGTTTACTGAAGAATGATTTATAGTAATGTTTGTGTGGAAATAGATAAACAAAATATAATATATTTACATAGACTAACATATAACAGTTGAAAGAAATGAATTAATTTAAAAATGAAATTAAACTATTTATATCAACAAGGCTAGATCAATCCATGATGTTTATTCAAATAAGTTAGGTTGCCCACTTGTAGACACAACATAATATTATTCAAAAGTTGTTAACACACACAAAATACTCTAAATTGTTTATGGATATGTATGTTTATATATGTATATGTAAGAATTGGGGTCTTTTCAGATCCCTAAAATCCCCATCTAATATTTATGCAGGGTTCCCTGGCCAGATGGCTGAGTTAGTTACAGTGTCTTGCTGTATACCAAAGGTTGTGGGTTTGATCCCATGTCAGAGCACATACCTAGGTTGCAGGTTTGACCCCCTGTAAGGGCATGTATGAGAGGCAACAAATCAATGTTTTTCTCTCACATCAATGTTTTTCTCTCTCCCCACCCCCATCTTCTCTCTCTAAAATCAGTAAACATACTCTTGGGTGCAGATTTAAAAGTAAATGAACAAACAAACAAACTTATGAAGAATTTCCTCTGTGGATGGGTTGTAAAGCTTTTATTAGAGGGGTGCAACTAGCACAAAGGAAGCAACGAATATCATTCTCATTATGTTTTACAATTAGAAGCAAATAAGGCAACACGTTAACAGTCATTAATTATAGATGTGGTGATATAAATATTTGTTATATTTTTGTCCTTTTCTGAATATTTCATATTGTAAGACACTTGTTAAAGAGGGGTATGAATGAGACCCAGAATTCCAGTTAAGCTAAATACTGGTCACTGTACAACATTGCTTGCTTAAAAGATCTCTCTCCTCTCTCTCTCTCTCTCCCTTCTTTCTTTCTGTGGTCAGTAAATGAACATGAAAGTTTCAAAGCAGAAATAATTGCCCAGTGCAGGGCAGACTAGATTGCAAATATTCAAGCATTTTTCACTTTCAACTTCCCATTGTCCATTCTATTTTAGAGTAAAATATTAGTAAGGAAGAAGCTTAATGAACAAATGGTCATGATTCAGTCTCTAGATGACCACCTATTTTTGAACGGGAGTAAAAGAGACATTTTTAATTAAAGCTGTTCCATTTCCAACATACTTATTTTTGTCTAAAAAGAAGATAATCCAGGATTTCTTTTTGCAATGGAAATGTTGAATAAATGACATGCTGGTTTGTAAACTCCTGAATCATCTGAGTTTTGTTTCTGAAAACCACAGGAATACCAAAAACCATATAATATTAATAATTAATCATCACAGAGCATGGGCTGCACTGGACACTTTACAAGTATGACTGTAAGACAGGATTTATTTGAATTTTACATCTCAGGGAAAAGTGATGTGCCTAAAGTCAGGCAGCTAGAAAAAGCTGAGCCAAGGTTAGAAACTCAAGTGTGACTGACATCTGAGTCCTATACTAGGCAGAGCAAGACTTGGCTCCCTCAACCCCACAACCCACACTCTTCCTCCCTGGAATGGTGCTGAGAAGCACATGGAATTTCTTCACACTGGATAGCTACTCATTCCATCTGTCTCTTGAGATGCAACTTAGGGAATCAGGGAATGACTCTTCCCTCCCTGCTCCCAGAAAGTCTGAGTGAGCTTAAAGTTTTCTGTTCTTGAAAGGCACAAAAAGAGGAAAAAGAAATCAAAACATCTCATGGCTTCAGGGAGGGCACTGGCTATACCCAGATTAAGTCCTGCCTCAAGCCCAAGGAGTAACCAGTAGCAGCTGCAGGGTACCTCAGGAAAGGCCAGGGCAGGGAAAACACTCAGTCCCCACAGCTGATCAGCAGGGTTAAGGGGAGCGCCCAGCCAGCAAGGAAACCTGATCTGGCCAGAGGTGGCCAAAGCAGCATGTGGTTTTTCAGGGGCAAGGGGCTTTTCCTGATCCTCAGAGAGGAGTGATGTGAGAAGTGCTTTAAAATAAATAAAGGACTAAATGATGGTCTTCAGGAGAATGTCACAACCTTGTTCTCTGCCTGAGTCCAGCCAGGCTTCTTTTCTAAAAAACATTGTCCTGTTAGCCAGTTCTTAGTCATGGGATTGAAAGTTCAATATGATGTGATAAAGTGAGAGGCTTGGGACAACAAAAGAAAAAGCTCTTTCTGCCTTATGTGTGCTGTTTCTCATTCCACTTTCTTCCCAGACATTCTTTTTCAGGTGGGCCTCCTGCAGTATAGAGATTATGTGTTCCTTGTCGTACATCCCTAGAGTGAGTAGCAGAATGCATAGTAGAAGCAAGATTTGTGTTGTTGTTTGAAAATCAATGAAGTGAATTTATTCTAAGCAAATGTTCCAGTGTACCAGGGCCAAGGCCATCTACATGAAAGAAGTCCCTGTGACTTTAGGAAAAGGGATTGATTTTTCCTTTACAGCTAATGGAAAATAAGTTTCTGTGGGAGAGCAGAGCCAAGGAAAATAACCAATAGATACATGAAAAGATGCTCAACTCACCAATCATCAGGGAAATGCAAATGAATTTCACAATGAGGTATAACCTCACATCCATTCAAATGGCTATTATCCAAAAGATATAAGATAACAAGCCTTGGTGAGGGTGTGGAGAAAAATAAACCCATGATCACGGCTGACAGGAATGTGAATTGGTGCAGCCACTATGGGAAACATTATGGAAATTTCTCAAAATAGAACTACCAAATGATCCAGGAATCCCTCATCAGGGTATATATCTGAAGAAAAAAAAATCTGTATCTCGAAAAGAAATCTTTACCCTCATGTTCATTGCAGCATTATTTATAATAACTAAGACATGGAAACAACTTAAGTGTTTATTGATGAATGAATGGATAAAGAGAATGTGTGTGTCTATATATATATATATATAATATCTATATAATGCAATAGTATAAGGCATGCATTTATTTATTTATTTATTTATTTATTTATTTATTTTTATTTTAATTCTTGTTCAAGTACAATTTTCTGCCTTTTACTCCCATCCTGGACGCCCCCCCAGCCCTCCCTATCTCCCTCCCATTTCCACCCCACCTTGTTTTTGTCCATGTGTCCTTTATACTTGTTCCTGTAAACCCTTCCCCTTTTCCCCTGAACTTCCCTCCCTTCTTCCCTCTAGTAACTGTCAGCCTGTTCTCTATATCAGTGTCTTTGGTTATATTTTGCTTATTTCTTTCTTTTGTTGTTCAGGTTCCTGTTAAAGGTGAGATCATATGGTATTTGTCTTTTACCACCTGGCTTATTTCACTTAGCATAATGCTTTCCAGTTCCATCCATGCTGTCACAAAGGGTAGGAGATCTTTCTTTCTTTCTGCTGCATAGAATTCCATTGTATAAATATACCATAGTTTTTTGATCCATTCATTTACTGATGGACACCTAGGTTGCTTCCAACACTTGGATACTGTAAATTCTGCCTCTATGAACATTGGGGTGCATAGGTTCTTTTGAATCGGCGTTGCCAGGTTCTTAGGATATAATCCTAGCAGAGGAATTGCTGGGTCAAAAGACAGATCCATTTTTAGTTTTCTTAGAAAATTCCATGCTGTTTCCATAGTGGTTGTACCAGTCTGCAATCCCACCAAGAGTGACTACACTAGGGTTCCCTTTTCTCCACAACTTCTCCAACACATGTTTGTTGCTTTGTTTATGATGGCCATTCTGACTGGTGTGAAGTGATATCTCACTGTGGTTTCAATTTGCATCTCTCTCATAGCTAGCGATACTGAGCATCTTTTCAAGTGTCTTTGGATCCTTTGTATGCTGTCCTTGGAAAAGTGTCTGTTCAAGTCCTTTGTCCATTTTTTAATTGAGTTGCTTGTCCTCTTAGAGTGGAGTCATGTGAGTTCTTTATATATTTTGGAGATTAACCCATTGTCTGAGGTATCATTGGCAAATATGCTTTCCCATACAATTGGTTCTCTTTTAATTTTAATACTGTTTTATTTAGCCATGCAGAAGCTTTTTATTTTGATGATATCTGATTTGTTTATTCTTTCCTTTATGTTCCTTGCTCTAGGGGACATATCAGTGAAAATGTTTCTGCATGAAATATCTGAGATTTTCCTGCATATGTTCTCCTCTAGAGCTTTAAGGGTGTCACAGCTGATATTTAAATCTTTCATCCACCTTGAATTTATTTTTGTGTATGGTGTAAGTTGGAGCTCAAGTTTCATTTTTTTTTCTTTTTGCATGTAGCTCTCCAGTTCTCCCAACACCATTTGCTGAAGAGGCTATTTTTACTCCATTTTATGTTGCTGCCCCCTTTGTTGAATATTAATTGACCGTAGAGACTTGGATTTATTTCTGGGCTCTCTGTTCTGTTCCATTGGTCCATGTGCCTGTTTTTATGCCAGTACAGGCTGTTTTGATAATGGTGGCCTTGTAATACAGTTTGATATCAAGAATTGTGATCCCTCTTACTTTGCTCTTCTTTCTCAGAATTGCAGAAGCTATGTGGGGTTGTTTATGGTTCCATATAAATTTTTGAAGTGTTTGTTCTATAGCTGTGAAATATGCAATTTGTACTTTAATAGGTATTGCATTGAATGTCTAAATTGCTTTGGGTAGTATGGACGTTTTGATGATGTTAATTATTCTAATCCATGAACATGGTATATGTTTCCATTTGTTTCTGCCTTCCATGATTTCTTTCTTCAGTGTTGTGTAGTTTTCTGCATACAGGTCTTTTACCTCCTTCATTAGGTTTATTCCTAGGTATTTTATTTTTCTTGTTGCTATATCAAATGTTTTTTTTTCTTGATTTCTGCTTCTGCCATTTCATTGTTGGTATACAAAAATGCCTTTGATTTCTGGATATTGACTTTGTATCCCACTGTTTTGCCAAATTCATTTATTAGATTGAGCTGTTTTCTTGATGGAGTCTGTAGGATTTTCCACGTACACTATCATGTTATCTGCAAACAATGACAGTTTTGTTTCCTCCTTTCCGATTTGGATGCCTTTTCTTTTCTTTTCTTCTCTGGTTGCTGTGGCTAAAACTTTCAATACTATGTTGAACAGAAGTGGTCTTGTTCCTGATCTTAGTGGAAAAGATTTTAGTTTTTGCCCACTGAGTATGATGTTGGCTCTAGGTCTCTCATATATGGCCTTTATTATGTTAAGGAATGCTTCCTCTATTCCCACTTTGCTGAGTGTTTTCATCATAAATGGGTGCTGTACTTTATCAAATGTTTTTTTCCACATCTATTGATATGATCATGGGATTTTTGTCTTTCATTTCTTAATGTGATGTACTACATTTATTGATTTGAGACAATTGTACCATCCTTGCATCCCTGGGATTGATCCCACTTGGTCATGGTGTGTGATCTTTTTAATGTATTTTGTTGTATGTGGTTTGCCAATATTTTGTTGAGGATTTCAGTGTCTATTTTCATCAGCAATATTGGTCTGAAGTTTTCTTTTCTTCATTGTATCTTTATCTGGTTTTGGGATTAGGATGATGCTGGCTTCATAGAAAGAACTTGGGAGTCTTCTGTCTTCTTGGATTTTTAGAATCGTATGTGAAGGATACGGGTGAGCTGTTTCTTAAATGCTTTGTGGAATTCTCTTGTGAAACATTCTGGTCCAGGGCTTTTGTGTGCTGGGAGTTTATTAATTAGTGCTCCTATTTCATCTGCTGTTAGTGGTCTGTTCAGGCTTTTTGCTTCTTCTTCATTAAGTTTTGGAAGATTACATTTTACTAGAAATTTGTCCATTTCATCTAGGTTTTCAAATTTCTTGGCATACAGTTCTTCATAGTAATTTCGTATAATCCTGTGGATTTCTATGGTATCAGTTATAATCTCTCCTCTTTCATTTCTGATTGTACTTATTTGGGTCCTCTCTCTTTTTTTCTTGATTATTCTGCTTAAAGGCTTGTTGATTTTGTTTATCTTTGCAAAGAACCAATTCCTGGATTTATTGATCCTTAAAATTGTGCTTTTAGTCTCTATGTCATTTAATTCTGCTCTGATCTGGGTTGTTCCCTTCCTTCTACTTGCTCTGGGCTGTCTTTGCTGTTGTTCCTCCAGTTCTTGTAAGCAGAGGGTTAGGTTGTTTGTTTGAAATGTTTCTATCTATTTTAGGTAGGTCTGTATTGCTATGAACTTCCCTCTCAGGACTGCCTTTGCTGTGTCCCATAAACTTTGTGTTGTTGTAAGTTGATTTTCATTTGTTTCTAGAATTTGTTTTTATTTCATTCTTGACCCATTCATTATTTAATAGCATGCTCTTCAATCTCTGTGATTTTGAGTGTTTTGGGTGTTTTTCCTTGGGTTTGGTTTCTAGTTTCAGTCCCTTGTGGTTGGAGAAAATGCTTGATATGATTTCAGTTTTTGAATTTGTTTAGGCTTGTTTTGTGTCCTATCAGGTGGTCTGTCTTTCAAAATGTTCCATGTGCTTTTGAAATAAATGTGTGTTTAGCTTCTTTGTAATAAGGGGCTCTGTATATATCAGTTAAGTTCATTTCATCTAGAGCACTGTTCACTGCCACAATATCTTTGTTGATATTTTGTTTGGAAGATCTGTCCATTTCTGACAATGGGGTGTTAAAATCCCCTACTATAATTATGTTGCTGTCAATATCTTTCTTGAAGTCCTCTAAGACATTCTTTATGTATTTGGGTGCTCCTATGTTGGGTGCATATATATTTACAATGTTTATGTCCTCCTGGTGGATTTTCCATTAAGTATTATGAAATAACCTTCTGGGTTCCTCTTTATGGCCCTTTTTTGGAAGTCTATTTTGTCCGATATGAGTCATTTTACCTTGCCTTTTTTTCCCTGTACATTTGCTTAGAAAATTTGTTTCCAGCCCTTCACTTTCAGTGTGTGTGGGTCTTTTGTTCTGAGGTGGGTCTCTTGTAGGCAGCATATGTGTGAGTCATGCTTTATTTTCCACTCAGCTATTCTATGTCTTTTGATTGGAGCATTTAATCCATTTATGTTTAAGGTTATTATTGATAGGTACTTACTCGTTGCCATTTTCACACCTGTGTTCTTCTCTATCTCTCTTTCCCTTCCTTTCCTTAAAACATTCCCTTTAGCATTTCTTGATGAGCTGGTTTGGTGGAAGTGTGTTGTTTGACTTCTTTTTCCTGGGAAGCTCCTTCTATTTGGCCTTCTATCTTGATTGAGAGCCTTGCTGGGTAAATTAGTTTTGGTTGCAGGCCTCTGTAGGCCTCTGGTTCTCATTACTAGAATATTTCTTTCCATTCTCTTCCATCTTGGAGCTTTCCATTGAGAAGTCTGCTGCTAACCTTATTGGGGCTCCCTTGTATGTTACTTCTGGTTTCTCCCTTGCTGACTTTAAGATTCTCTCTTTGTCTTGGAATTTTGCCATTTTAATCATGATGTATCTTGAGTGGGCCTCTTTGGGTTCCTCATGATTGGAACTCTCTGTGTTTCTTGGATTTGTGTGACTGTTTCTCTCATCAAATCAGGGAAGTCTTCCATCATTACTTTTCAAATAGGTTTTCTATCCCTTGCCCTTCTTCTTCTCCTTCTGATATCCCTATTATATGGATATTATTATGTTTCATATTGTGTTGCATTTCTCTTAGCCCCTCTTCATTCTTTCTGAGCTTCTTTTCCTTTTCTTGCTCTTTCTGGGTATTTTATTCTACTTTGTCCTCCAGATCACTGATCTGATATTCTGCTTCATCAGTCCTACCTTTGATTTCCTCTACTGTGTTCTTTAGTTCAGAAGTTGTATTTTTCATTTTTTCTTGGCCCTTGTTGATAGTTTCTATTTCCTTTTTCATGTTTATATAGTTTTCAGTGAGTTCAATGTAGTTTTCCTGTAGTTTCTGGTACTTCAATGTGAGCTCATTGAGCTTCCTGATAACCACTGCTTTGAACTCAATATCTGATAGTTGGCTTGCCTCTATTTCATTTAGCATTCTTTCTGAGGCTTCCTCCTTTCCTTTCATTTGGGGATTATTTCTTTGTATTCCCACTGTTTGTGAGACCCTTCTTGTTAGCCTCAGCTTTTTAAATTGGTCTGTTCTGGGTCTCCGGGTTTATGATGTGAACTTCTGTGGTAGACTACCTGTGAGATTCAGTGGTGCGGTCTCCTTGATCTCCCGAGCTCACTGGTCTTGGGCTGTCGTTTAAGTTGGATCTTTGTTTGTCTTTGGGTTTTGACTGTTGCTGGGTCTTTCTTTGGTGGGTCCTTCCCACCAGGTGATTAACGGAGGGTCACTGTGTCCATCGCCTCTTTCATTTTGTTGTTCTTTGTGAGCAGGTTGTGTTGAAGCTGGTTCTTCCATGTGTACAAGGTTTTGAGTATTTTCTTTTGCTCTTGTTCAGTTGTTTGTTCTGGGTAACTTCTCCGCTATTTGCTTGTATTTCCAGATAGGTCTTGGATCGAGGTTAGTGTGGCTTCCACTCCCTCCTTCACCTTCTTCTGTTGTTATCTGTTGGTGGTTCCTTTGTTTTTGGGTTTCCTCTTCCAGGGGACATCCTGATGTTCACAACTTCCACTTACTCTTATTTTGTCATCAGTTGGAGGGAGAAAGCAAAATGATGTAAGACAGCAAGACACTGTTCTGTTATATTTACAGTAGCAGCCGGTAGAGAAGACATAGGAGATCCTTTGTCTATGTATAGTGTTAACCATGATCTTCCACCCAACTAGCCACTTTTTAGAAAGGATGGAAAGAAGTTAAGACTCTTGTTGGGGAGGGAAGGGTTGTGAGTTGGATTTAGAAGGTAGTGAGGTTGTGGGAAGTCAGAATCTGATGTAAGGTGAGGGTAAAGGATAGTAAATAGTGTAGAGTGTGAGAGAATAGAGTTAACCACTACAGTAATAGAGTTCAGGAAACCGTGAAGTGGGCTAAGATCTGGGAGGGGTGTTGTGTAATATTTACAATTGTATGGAAAAGCTATTATTTACAATAACATTAGAGCAACTATAATATGGCAGAATCTATGTGATCTGGATGACAAGAATAGAAAGTATAAGACTTTGAGTAGTGTGCTAATGGAACACAAGTGAAGTGAAAGACATAAAATTAAAAATACACTATGAAACAGAGAACAGAGGAAGCTTGTCAAATGATACAATTTAACCAGACAAGCAAAGAAGACTAAACAGAAAGAAGAGGGATACAAAAATACTATTAAAATAAAAGATATAAGAAAATTAAAAAAATAATAATATGAATATGCAATAACTTTCAGACTCTCTGTAATAATAAAGTAAAATTTGTCTCACTGTCTCTTCTGTTGGGATGACACTTCTTTGAGTCCAGCTCTGTTGTTTTCACAGTTTCAGGTTTTTTTGTCTCACTTGTGGGTATTTAAAAAACAGGAGAAGAAGAAGAGGAGGAGGAGGAGGAGGAGGAGGAGGAGGAGGAAGAAGAAGAAGAAGAAGAAGAAGAAGAAGAAGAAGAAGAAGAAGAAGAAGAAGAAGAAGAAGAAGAAGAAGAAAGAAGAAGAAGAAAGAAGAAGGAGGAGGAGGAAGGAAGGAAGGAAGGAAGGAAGGAAAAAGATAAAATTGGAAAGAAAAGAAGAAGAAATAAAACAAGAAGGAAAGAGAGGGAAAAGGAAATGAGAGATAAAAAATAATAAAAATTTAAAAATAAAGATTTACTTTAAAAACAAACAAACAAAAAAGCCTCTTGCTGTTTTCAAACTGGCCCAACAGGTTTTTCTGATCTTGCTGGCTGCCATGGCCTGGGCTGAGGGGTGATTGGTTTGGCTTTTCTCCCTTCCTTATCTCCACTCAGTCAGCCTTGTTCACACTCTCCCCAGGGCTAGTAGTACACTCTCCCCAGAGCTAGCCTGGTGCCTCTCCCCAGGGCTTTGAGTGTGGTAACCAGGCCTTCCTCAGAGCTCACTCTCCCCTGGTTTGGGGTGTGTGCTCTCAGTCAGGCCACCTCTGGTCTCTCAGTTTCCTGTGTGCACCCTTCCCAGGACTATAGGAGTGCACTCAGAGCCTTCTATACCACCTCAGGAGTGCTGCCCGGCTGGGGGGGGAGGAGGCCAGAGTGATTGCTGTCGGAAAATTCCCCAAAGAGTGTCTCTTTTTTCACTTTTTCTTTTTGAGAAACTCCTCCTACTCAAGCCTGCCACTCCATACAACAGCCTGGTCTCTCACACAGTCCAATTCTCCAGGCAGACCAGGGACTATCCAGGTCAGGGCTCGTCATGGCCTGACTCTCAAATCTCCCCAACCACTATCTAGGTGGCTCTGTGGGTGCTCACAGCCCCTGTGTGTTTGCCACTTAGTCCTTATTCTCCTCTTTTGAGACTTCAAGCAACCAGGTCTCTCTCACTGCTGCTCAAACCTTGTTTGGCCAGAGAGAAGTTGACCGAACTCTCTGCCAAGACCTTGTGGCAGACCAGGTGGGTACTGCGCCTGGAACTTCAGCCGCCCTGGTCCCTGTGCTGATTCCTGGGACCTTATTGTCCTGAAGCACTCTGGTTTTTACCGTCTGGTTTTTCAATGTCTGCTACAATTTTGGGTCTCCTATTTTCATATATGCTGGGGTACTATTGGCTATTTGCTCAGTTCCTCTGTAGATCGGATAGGTTTTTCTCCCATGTGTAGGGAAAAGTGGAATCTGTTCCCTCCTACCTCACCACCATCTTCCTCCTATATCAGTATTCAGCCTTTAAAAAACAAATCTTGACATTTACAAGAATATTAATGAACACAGACAACATTACACTAAGTGAAATAAACCAGTTACAGAAGGACTAGTATTACATGGCTGTGCTTTTATGAGGTATCTGAAATAGTTTAATCAAAATAATAGAAATAGAGGGTAGAATGGTTGTTTTCCTGGGGCTAAGGTGAAGGGTGAAAATAAAGGGTTGCTTTTCAGCTGGCATAAAATTTCTGTGATACAATACAAATACATTCCAAAGATCTGCTATATAATATAGCGCCTATAGTTAACAAGACTGCATTGTACTTCTAAAAATATGTTAAGAAGGTAGATCTCTTTTAAATGTTAGTACCACATTATTTTCTTAAAGACATTTAGGTGGGACATTTACTGGTCATTACTCCCTGCATGTAATGCATGCTATTATACACCACAATATACAGGGTTGTAGGAAAATATGCATTTTTGAGATTTAAATCTTACAGTAGCTTCAAACTGAAGTGATGTCTTACCAAGAAGCTGCTAAGTTGTGAGGCCATATTTCTGTGATGTTATAAGAGGCCATATGTAGGGTAGGTGGAAGCAGTCTGGCTTCCTCACCCAGGTGTCTGCAATTAAGAACAGCAACTAAGGGAAGCAGTGTTCCCATAGCCTTGAGACTGGGTCTGATAAACTGTTTCCATAATATGAAGAGGGCTCACATGTACAGAATTATGTTATGTTATATAATATTCTGGCAGTTTTCTGTCTTTGTTTCCCTCTAGCACTTAAACAGGTATGGACTCCCTGCAGGGGGTGATGATGATGAGACACACAAATAGGGACAGGTGCCACTATGGGTGCCACATAGGGGCAAAAGAGCCATAATTTGTAACATTCAGGGAGACAAGCAGCTTGCAGTGTGCGTGGCTCGCCCACCCATGAATAAAAGCATCCCAACGGCTCCGTGAATATTATTCTGTCTGCATGAATATTATGGACCTGCCCAGCCTTGAAAGGTCACAACACAATTGGAGTAGTCATCAGGATTTGTCGAAGAATGGTGTGGAGCTGGCACCCCGGGAAGTGGGGCTTGGAGTGGCTGGTCACTGGCAGGTAGTATTCATTAGCTCGGCTCCTGGCAGCTTGATCTTCCACACCATGACTAGTTCTATGTCTGTGGTGCGCAGGCACAGTGGAAAAAATCCTGTGGGTGGTGGGGAAGATCCTAGAAAAGCCCAGTACCTGGAGGCCATGGGGGCTGTGGGCTGGGTGTTTCTTTCAGCTTTGTGAGCTGAGACAGAGACTATGTTTTGAGACACAGGGAAGTTCCAAGAGAGGGAGTGGAAGCCCTTAAGACTGAAGAAGAGAAGACTGCACTTCCCTACTCTATGAAGTTACTTGAACACAGAGACAAAGAAAAATAAAAGCCTTGAAGACTTGAGTTTGCACCCTGGTAAAAAGCCTCTGAGCAGCTGAGCTGCTGTAATCCCTCTCCCCATTCATAGCAATCAATTCAGGAGGGAAATGTGGGGGGAGGAAAAGGAGCAGAGTTCCCTGAGGACAGCAAACTATGGCTCCTGGGGGAAGTTTGGGTCTTGGAATCCCCTTCCCTTTCCTGACCCACACAGATGTTGGAACACAGTTGCTGAGAGTGACCAGCTGGAGGGCCCACCCAGGCCGGGTGCTCTGGTGGCAGCGCCAGCACCCAGAAGGCTCTGATTCCAGCACACTGATCAGAAGAGGTGGGGACCCCTGTGGGTGAACAGCATGGGCTGCTGTGCCTGTGGGTCAAGGCCAGGTCCTCAGAGCTGAGCTTTGTAGCAGTGTTCCAGGAGGAAGGGCAGCCATAGAAGCTGTTAGAGCTGACACTGTGACCCAAGAGGCTGTGACAAAGCAGGCTGGAGCTGGCATGAGAAGGGGAAGTAGTCGTTGGCACCTGGAAAGCTCTCTGACAGGGAGCGGACCAGAAAGCCATGGTGGCAGCAGCAGCAGGTGGGTGTAGCACCTGTCAGAGAGGCCCCAGAAGATGACAGCAGCACCTGGAGCCACAGAGACAGCGCTTGCAGGAGTTGCTGAAACAGTGGCCTGGCGACCTGAGGGGATGCAGTGGCAGCACCAACAACCAGTGACTGTACTGTGCAAGTATAGCTCCTGGTTCTTATACACTGGCATGTGGTGCAGGCCTAAATTATTTGTCTAGACCCCAGGGGTGTGACCTAAAAAGGCTTGCCATGTGCATCTAAAGGGCTATTTGGCTGTGCCAACCTCCCAAGAAGAGAGAGGAAATATCCTGCTACACCCTGTGAGCTAGATGTGTATGTGACACAGGAAGGTTTTGGATGAGATTTGTGGCAGCAATCAGAATGACTTCATCAACACTTGAGTTTCTGGTACCAACTATGGAGTGGTACTCCTTGATTGAAAAGCTGTTGGCCACAGTACATGCTGCCCTGTTGGCCACAGAGGCCATAACAGGACCTGCCCCTGTGACAGTTAGGACCATGTACCGCATTGCAGTGAGTGTCCAGGACTGGCTGGTCAAGCCTCATAGTGGGATGGCTCAGAAACCCACATTGGCTAAGTGGGAGGCCTTATCTGCAAAAAAGGAGTACTCTGTCCACTAGCCCTTTGAGGGCTGAGCTACAGGAAGTGTTAGGTCCAGCTGTTTATGCAGATGAGAAATATACTGCTCTTATCCCCAGAGAAGAGAAGGAAGCCAGTCCCTTCCAGGAAGGGCAGGCACCTATTCCACCAGATGCATGGCCAACAGGGGCCAGCCTGCTGTGTGGATTGCCCTAGCAATTCAACTAGAGAAAGACACAACTTGGTTTTAAACTGGCATGGAACAGAGCAGCCAATGGGCAGGACTCTGAGCCATATGGTTCGTGGTGTCCAAAAAGTCAACACCCTTATTTGCACAGATAATAAGTCAGTGTACTGGAGGCTGACATTATGGATCTTTATATGACATACAAATAAATGGATGCTTATATATAGAGCATTATGGGGACAGGATTTGTAGAAAGATTTATGAGAGTTAAGCCACAAGAAACAAATCACTGTATATCATGTTACTGGACATGCACCTCTTGCTTCTCCTGGGAATGATGAGGCTGATACTGTAGCTGAGGTGTACTGGCTAGAAATGGTACCTGTCAGTCCCTCAGGAAGGGAAGTAGCCCAGTGGCTACACCATCACCTCTTACATGCTGGGCAAAAGATCATGTGGTCTACCATCAAAACTTAGGGGTTACCTGTTACATTGGCAAAGGCACAAGAAGCTTGTAAGGTCTTTGTTATCTGCTTGCAAGAGCATCCCTGAATGACTGTCGAATGGGAATTTCTGGACAGGTAGTATGGGGACAGCTACCACTGACCTGGTGGTAGGTGGTTGTAGTTGGGCCCCACCTAGTTCAGAAGGATATAAGTATGCTATTACAGGTGTGGATACGGCCACGGGACTTTTGGCTGCTTATCCCTCACAGCACCCAGATCAGACAGCAGTAATTACTGCACTGGAGAAGTTATGTGCTGCTTATGGGTGACTCTTAATCATTGAAAGTGATCAGGGGACCCATTTTTCTGGGATCTTGGTATAACAGTGGGCTCGGGACGTGTATATTGACTGGAAATTTCATGTGGCCTACCATCCCCAAGCTGCTGGAATAATTAAATGGTACAGTGGTCTCTTAAAGCAGGGCCTGTGAGCTGCAGCTGCCACACTTATGCTGAGGAGTTGGATTACATGCTTATGGACTGTCCTCTGGACTCTAAATGAGAGGATTAGGAGGGGGGCACCCAGCTCTGGTGGAAGTGCTGCTCTATCTGACTACAGCTCCAATCCAGCTGCAGGTACAGACTAAGGATGCCTTGCTGAAATCAGGCATGGGAAAGCAGGGGAATGTTCTCTTGCCCACTCTGCAGGGCCTAGAGCAAGGGCAAACAGCCACTTGAATGTGGCCTTGAGAAATAGCAGCCCCCTACATACATGGGGTGGCTCTTGTTGCCCCTTGGGGCCAAGGAGTGGAGAAAAACAGTGTCCTGGGTGATTGTCCAGATTAATACTGGGACATGTTCCCCAGTCTTAAAGGTGACATATCCTTTAAAGGCCAGTAGACCATAACATGCTTCTTTGTGGCATCTTTGTGATTTCTCAATGGCTCATTTTGAGTTCTTCTCTGTTATTACAAGTAGATGCTGAGATCCCAGTTGAGGCATGAAAGTTCTGGTATTCATGCCCAGGAAGAGCCCCTCTGCCAGCCTGACTAGAAGCTTACTTGCATATTGCCTGTGACTTGCCTTTACTGGTGCCTATAACTGCTCTGTCTTTTCACCCTTAAGAGTACAAGGTAACACCTTAATGGACTGAGTTCCTGCCTATGCTTCGGTGGCTGTCTAATCAAGTGCTGGGTCTGCACTGAACTCCCCCTGAGCATGTCAGGTTGCCTCCTATGGTGCATCTCTCCTGCTTCTGTCTCACATTGGACTTGGCTTCAAAACCAGTGGAAGGATGAACATCTTTGTAGAATGCTATCTGGACTGACACCTATCTTGGAGTGACACAGTGGTATGACCTGCCCAAGCCATTAAGCCGCTACTCCATATGGGATGGCTCAGGGTGGCTCATAACTGAGGCTGTGGAGCTGGCTGAACCAGCTCCCCTTTGCATTGAGAACTCCAAAGGACAACCCCTGGTGGACTGGACTCTGACAGGTCTGTGTCAGACCCCTGTTCTTGGACATTGTTGGAAGGCGCAGAATGATGCATGGGCTGCAGTTGCTACTGGGACCCTGTGGGTGGGTGGCCCACATGAGTGGCCTTACTTGTATGGGAATTGGACTGGCCATTGTGCCTACGTGTGGCCTGATTACCTGTGTTTTGACTGTGCTGCTGAAACTTGTATTGCTGCTGCAGCAACACTTGTATTTTTTTTGCTTGTTATTGTAGCCTATACTGCTGTTGTGGGTTATGGATGCAGGGCTCTGGCCTCCTGGCCAAGGGAACCTCTAAGAAGATGTCCTAGTGTAGATTATAAGATGAGGAACTCAGAAGGGGTGGACGGTAAGGTAAGTGGAGGCAGTCTGGCTTCCTCACTCAGATGTCTGGGTAACTAAGGAAATCAGTGTTCCCATAGCTTTGGAGGGGCCTGATAAGTAGTGTTCCCATAGCCTTGAGACTAGGTCCAATAAACTGTTCCCACATAACATGAAGTGGGTTTGCATGCACAGAATTATGTTATGTTATGTAATATTCTGGCAGTTTTCTGGCTTTTTTTCCCTCTAGCACTTAAACAGGTAAGGACTCCCTGCTGGGAGTGATGATGATGAGACACACAAATGGGGACAGGTGCCACTATGGGTGCCACATAAGGGATCAAGGACAACAATGTATGGCATGTGGGGAGACAAGAAGCTTGCAGTGTGCGTGGCTCACCCACCCATGAATAAAGGCATCCCAATAGCTCTGTGAATATTATTCTGTCTGCCCAAATACCATGGACCTGCCCAGCCTTGAAAGGTCACAGCACATCATACTTCTGTGTTTAGTATCTGGTGGACTCTGTTTTGTATTAATATTTCATATTTACTTATAAATTGACATGTCCATTGTCTCAGAAGATCATGTAATATTTTATTATGGAGGGAATGTGGTTTCATTAATTCATTCAATTAAACAATCACTGTGTTTCATGCACTGAGTATATGTTCAAGTACTGGAGATATGATTATGAATGGCCATATCACTGGCCTTTAGTTTAAGTAGGGGAGACAAACAGACGTAATGCCAGTGTGAAGGAGTGCTGGGGAGAGAGATCTGATGGGGTAAAATAGTAAGTCTCATGAATCTGAGGGAAAATCACTCCAGGCAGAAGGACTGACACCTACAGAGATACTGAAATGGAAATGCACTTGGCCTATTTGAGGAATAGCATGGTCAGTAGAGTTGGAGTAGGGTGATTAAGGAAGGCAGGGGTAGGAGGTTGAGTCTGAAGGGCAGGTAAGATTCACAAATATAGGTTGTGGTAAGGTATTTCCATTTTATGTCAAGAATAACAGGAAACCATTGTGAGCAAAAAGGGTTTTTGCCTAGTTTGCACATTAGAATGCAATAGATAGATGGAGGCAGCAGTCAGTTTTGCATTCATCATTCATTCTTTCATTCATTTATTTATTTAATAAATATGTACTGAGTATTTTCTATGTACTCAGCTATTGACTAGCTAATGGCTTCTGTGGCCCGCTATCCTTACCTATGAAATAATCTCCCCTTTATAGGCCCTTTCTAGTGTCAAATTTCTGCCTCTACCCCCTTTCTAGTATCAAATTTCTGTCTCTGGCCTTAGTTATATTTATGGCTGAGAGATGTCTGGCTTATAGTTGTGTCATAGCAACACAATTTTTGGAAACCTTCCCATTCATTGTTCATTCAAAGGTCCATGAAACACATTGGATCCTGGAATTGTATTTGACAAATATTGTATAAAATTATAGGTCCAGGCCAGTATGGATCTATAAAACAAATGTAACAGATTAGTAATAGTGTCACATGAAGTTGAGAGCAGAGCATTTACAAGGGTACTGTCGACAAGGGGAAAATTTTAAATGAAGATAAATACTTAACTTCTGTGAAAAGAGAAAGAGCAAACAAAATTAGAAATTGTATGGGATAATAGTTATTTATGTTCAAAGTAGAGGTAAGAAATCCCTGATCACAATGAAATTATGGGCTAAAATTGAAGTTAAAATGATAGTATTATAGTCCTCATATAAAATGATATTGTTGTTTGCATTCTGTTTCACATGTAAAATGTGCATCAATCAGGGCAGCCATCTTCTATTTTATAGGCAGCATAGACTCAGCCCCACTGAGCCTTGTCAGGCAGTGTGGAACTGAAGTGACGTTATAGTCAATAATCAGGTAACAGAGCATCCCTCTGGCACTGAGTGGTTTAGCCAGTTAGGTTTACCACAAGCCACTGGCTTCAATGGTACCATTCTGTCCCAGAGACTTTTTTAAAGAAAATAAATGATCAGGCACAGGAGTTTTGATCTGCTCCACTTCTGATCTGGGCAGGTTCACCCCTCCTTAGGTAACCTGGTGGTCCCCCGTTCCCAGGAGGTCACCACATTGATGTCGAACTTACTGTGGACACCCAATCAACATAGTGTGGACCTACTAAAGAAAACAAACAAGCAAAAAAATATAACCAGAGACACTGAAATAAAGAACAAACTGACAGTGACCAGAGGGGAAGGAGGGAGAGGGACAATGAGGGAAAATAGGGGAAGGGTCATGAAGGAACATAAATAAAGGATACATGGACAAAGCCAAAGGGGGTAGGATCAAGTGTGGGAGGCTGGGATGGATGGGGGCAGGGAGTGGAGGGGAGAAAAGGGAGACAACTGTGCTAGAACAACAATAAAAAAGAATATAAATGAGTTATTAGAACAAGGAATTCTGTATGCATATGGGTTCTGGAGAAAGGTAGCTTTGTGTGTTCAATTCCCAGCTGTACCACTGTGTGACTTTAAAAAAACTTAATTTATCTAGATGCTGGTTTCCTCATTTGTAAAATGGGGCAATGCCACAATCTTCTCATGTAACTCATATGAGGATATATATGAAATTATACATAAGACCTTTGTGCAATACATTGCACATGACAAATGCTCTTTAGCTGTAAATTACCAACATATATAATTAGTCATAACCTTGGAGAAGAATGAACGGTTTTCTGCCAGGGACTGTAGTTATATGGTATCCCGCATACTTACGGAAATCTGGTCCCTTAAATCAGAAGAAACGACCCTTTAGCCCTTTTGTTAGCACAAATTAACTCTGCATTCAGTTTGAAATATCATCAGGCTGTTTCCCAAAATATCTAGCAAACAGGTATTCATTATCACAAGGACTTTTGCATGGTTCTAGGTCTAGCCAAAGTTTCTAGGCTGAGACACCTGATTTTGTAAGCATTCTGACGATGTATTCACTTCTCCTGGGCAGAGTCTTTTATATACCAGAATGTCATAGATAGAGGTATCCTTGTAATCTATATGACTTGGTACATGTATTATTTAAATTACTCTAATAACATAACAATGTGAAGAGATTGCCAACATACTAATTTAAAATGTAAATGACTGTACCAGAATTTCCATTTCAGAGTCTAGGTTAGTGCAGTTACTCCATAGACTGAGTTTCACAGGAAGGAAGAGCATAATCAAAGAAAGATTTGAGGTAAACATGGAACTAAAAAAAGAGTTATTTGAATGGAATGTTTGAAAGGATCAAGCTAATCTATTTCACCAAAGGACTTGCTAGGGGCAAGGCAATTCTTGAACTTCATTAGTTACAATACTCTGCATTCTATCTCCCTGGGAAGGATAATCCTAACAATAGGTCTGGAATCTTTGAAGTCCTCTGATTACTATTCCATCTCCCCACTCATTCTTCCAATGGGCATTAATTGTATTTTCTAGTAACTCATTCCTTCTTTGCTGGTCAGTTCCCTCAACATCCCCTCAAGATGGATATATTTTCTCTTTAGTCGTGTTAATATGAGTCAGGTAAAGAGTTAATGAGGATAAGGACAAGGCAATGTCTTTTTATTTAAGGTGTTTGTATAATCTTTAAACCATTCTATGTTCCTTTTTCTAATGGCAATTTAATTCCAGGAGTTTCCAAGTTATTGCAGGAAGATCTGTAGATACCTTCCACTACTAACAATAAAAATTAATATATCTGTAATCTTTCTACATTTTTTCTTTTTCATTCTCTTCTCATATACTCTTGACATCTTCCTTATTCTTCATCCAAATCTCAGGTCATAGACTCTACAGGGCAGCTTCGAACTAGAAGTGGAAAAGAAAACTTTGCCCCTCCCTAAGCCCTTTCTTACCCACATTTGCACCAATAACTCCTAAAAGGATCTGACATGGAGAAAAGCTAATAATGTTCCTCAAACCAACAAATGTCATTCAGAGTTTTGTTTTTGATTTTTTTAAAGGTTAATTTAAGATTGAAACTCCAGCCTGATGCTGGCAAACAGCATTTTATAAAATTACTGAATTAGTCATGCAAGCATAGCAGAGTGTAAAACAAAGATATCTGCACATGACAGTTAGGGTTCTGCTGACCCCAGAAAGAATGAAGTTTATGCTAGAAAACATGCAAAGTCATCACAAATATAATTCATATTTGTATTTCCAGATTAATTGCTCATGGCTAAATGAAAGATAATAGAAATGAGGTCTTGTTTACATAAAGCACAAAACTTTGTCCTGGGAACTTTTGCCCTCCAAGTAATTCCCAGAAAAGTGAACTTTGGAAGGTGACTGACTGTGTGAAATTTTAATAAAAAGAGCAAAGAGAACCAATTTAAAGGTTAAGAAAATTTCACAATGCCAGTGGAAATTAGTTATTTCCTCTTTGCAGTATCAAATGTAGAGGAGATATAGTAAATTGCTCAAGTGAAGAAATATGAGGTCTGTCTAGAAGGTATCTAGCCATGTAATATGAAAAATAGAGACATTTATTGAAGAAGATTCAAGATACAAGAAACATTGCACACAGGACAATGACACTTCAGTTCCTTTCAAAGTCGGCACCTTGGCATTTCACATGGTTCTTTCATCACCATCTGCTGCCACGTTTTATTTTCCTGAATCTCATCCCCTTTCAAAGGTGATTTTAGTTTTAGGAAAAATCGGAAGCCATAGGGTGCCAAATCTGGGCTGTAGGGTTGCTCAGTCACCTGGGTGATTTGATGTTTCACAAAAAAATCTGCACCAGGCACCAGATATGATGCATGAGCAGACATGCCATGATGAAGCTGCCAATCAGTACTTGTCCATAGCTGCAGCCTTCTGAATCATCTGAACAGTTTCTGTAGAAGAATGTTCAAGCTTAATGGAAAATTTGATGCAGATTCATTGCTTTACTCTCTCAGTCATTTGTAATGCAATGGCTACACAATACACATGCTCACTCAAAGACATTTACTGCCTCCACTGAAGAGTACAGTGAAGTTGTCATAGTTCATACATGCGTGTTCCAGTAAACTGTCTTTGGCTGCCAGGTTACATAGGTGTCCTGCAAACTGTTCTCGTTGTGTTTTTCTAGGTAAACATTGTATATGCACATTTCATATTGTCAGCATCTTACCTTTTGTAGGTAGGGACAATTTGCTCATCCAGGTAAATTCAGTAAATGGTTCCATTGTTCAACTATTACAGTACCAGGGAAATTGTCCTGCTAAAAAAGAGGGTCATTTGAAAAACTCCATTTCTCAAACCTGTACTATATTATTGTTTTTTGCAAAATGATAACATAAATCTACTAAAATAATACCCTCTGTGAATGCAGTTCTGGCTATAAAAACCATTCAGTTTCTCTGTTCTTTGTAATGAACATAAACTTTGGGTGGTACTCATTAAGGGTAAGATTATCAGGGGCTATTTAAAGCAGCTCCCAGGTCAAACCTTTGACTGCCTATTCTCATTTTCCTGACACACTTGATCACTTTCCTTCCCACACACTGTTCATTTTCTTTGTTCTGTTAAGGCCCTGCTTCCAACTAAACTGCTTAGAGTATTTTGCATTTCCTATCTTTCTTCTATAGATTTCTTAGTGAATTGTTGCAAAGATCCTTGTCCCTTTTGCTTTCTCTCTATTAACCTGTTGCTCACTTTCCTCTTCCATCAATAATCACAAATGTTTCTGCCCTCCAAGTAACCCAAATCAATCATCTACGAATTACTGGAACACAAAAGTATACTTTCATGTTTTCAGAGACTTAGCTTAACTCATTTTTTGATTCTTATGCTTCACATGCAGTCCCACTATCCAGTCATCCACTTAGAGTTCACAAAAAGAATTTCAAAATGAGACATTTAGAAAATATGTATAATACGACATATAGGGGATTTGGAATGAGTCAGATGAAACTTTGAGGGTTTTTTTTTAACTGAGTCATGTTATAAATTTTAAGAGTTTATTTGAGCAAAAATTTATTCAAATCAGGCTGCATCAGGTAGAAGTGGTTAGGAGGGCTCTATAGACTTCTGTACAGAAGGGACTGGAAAAAATGATTTGGAGAAAAGGAAATGATTTGATAAGCAATCGCTTAAGCAGTTGTCTTGTTTAAGAGAGATTAGCTAGCTGTTTGTGACTGATTGCCCTTCTATTTTTGTTTCTTAATCTTGAGGCATTTCAAGCTTAGATTTTGTAGGTTACTAAGGCATTAGAGCCATCTCAGTTGAATTAATTTAACAATTCACCTCTTTTGGTCATCTTCTCATATATGAGAGGTTGACAAAACTTAGGGTGTTAGTTTTACTCTCAGCCACCATCAGGGTTACGTTGTTCTTGTTGCATTGTGAAACTTGTATGTTATGATGTCAGGAAGAATTGTTTTGTTGTTCATTTTACTCATCTTGTTTCTGTTTCTCCAAGTAAAGTGAAATCATCTGATGCACTGCTTATGGTTGTGAATACATATTTAAGACCCTCAAGGGAACACCAAGGAGACAGCAATAATGACTTTGGGGAGGATAATACCATGAACCAAGCCAGTTGGTGTTAAATATAACTAAGAATGTCACTGAAGGCACATTAGCTGTTTTTAGCCAACTGGATTGTTTGCCAGTGTGTTGTATTTGCAACAGTATCAGAGATGTTAATTCAGGTATAGCAGAAGGTACTTGCTGTGGCACAGACTTTTTCTTGTTCAGCAAATTAGCAACCTAAAACAATTCTTTATCTAAAATCACCTTACCAAGAAAGCCTAGGGTCTTTGTAGTGCAGCTACGGCATTAGCACTTCATTCAGTAACAGTTGCCAGAGTTAAGGAGCATTGTCTTCCCATGCATTAACACAGAGAGAAAGTAAGTAACAAAAAGGCAAAAGGAATAAAGGTTTTATATTAGAGATGGAGATCTTAATCTGTGATCTTGGGAAAGCTGTCCAACTCAGAGTCATCTGCTTTGGGGGAGGAACCTTCTCAATCAATTTTAATTTTAGACCTCCAGGTAGTGTACAGTTTCAAGAGTTTGAAAGAGCCCTTTTTAATAGGGTGATATGGACCCAATGTTCAAGACCTTGAAGTTTGGCTGCCATCTGGTTCTTTTCAACAAAGTTTGAGGGCAGTCTTTGATCTTAGTGAGTCCAATGTAGGAGGTAGATGAAAATTGGAAATATTAGTTTGGAGACCCAGTCCAGTTTACAAGTAGACAGCAAAACCTCAAAGACAATGAACAGGACTAGAATTTAATACCCACAAGGGTATACTATAGTGTCTTATTTAATCAAAATGTTTCCTTTAAAATTTTTTCTTATTTATTTATTTATTTATTCTTCAGGTACAGTTGTCCTTTTTCCCCATTGCTCTGTCCCTCCCCACTCCCACAGTAAATCCCACACATTTTCCTTTCCCATGAGTCCTCTATTCATGTTCCTTTGCTTGCTCCTTCCCATTCATTTCCCCATTATTACCCTCACCCTTCAAAATTTTTCCTTCTACAGTTACATCTATTTCTATCAAAGTTAATCAAAGTAAAACTAATTTGTTAACAAAATATGTCTAGTTTATTAAATGTGGCTTTATTACTTACATAAGTTGAGCAAGAATAATAATTGACCATATAAGCTCTTTTTAAGTTAGCTTTGCTGGAACTCTTCATATGGAATCCCAGATTGGACATTTAAAAGGTCTCTCAATGCTAGGAAGCCAAAGCAAAGACTTACCATCAGGCATTACTTGGAATATCTGTAGATTTGAGTGAATTCCTCTTCTTCAATGTCCCCAAACTTCCTAATGTTCCTGGGCTTGCCAGGATGTCAATCAATTACTTGACCTGGCAGAGCTTGGAATGCTGTAAGCAAGATACCAGGTGGTTTTGTTGGTTCCATAAAGTCATACTTAGTTCCTTAAAACTGTCTTGTCATATCTAATTTTATGCACATCATTTATGTGCATGACATTCCACTCAAAGCCTTGGTAATGTAACCAGTGCTTCCAATTGTGTACTGTTATGAAAAGAACCAATTCTAATTGGATTTATGCAAATAATATATGGACATAAAAATAAAAAATATTCATTGAGTTTCCAAATTCTGGAGGTATCAGTTAGGAAGTAAAAAAGTAAATGGTCTAATTCTGTTTACAAAGGGATACTTTACCAAATTGCTGTAAGTCATAGCTTTAAAGAAAAGAGAAAAAATTTTCTTAATCCTGGAAAACCGAAGCATTAAAGAATCAATGTTTCTAACAAAAATTATAATTACTGTCATCAATTTATTCTATCAAGTGTTATTAATTTTTATTTTGCTTCCATTTTTTTCCATTAGTGTTCTGGACATTCTTACCCAGTTCAATGACATGATCTTAAATAGTTACCAGAAACCTGTATCCTAGAGTACTTGCTAGAGTGCTTTTGATGAATCTTCCCAAAGACTAAGCACTTTGCAAGCATCACAGTAAAATTATAACTGTCTATAAATGACAAAAAGACTTAAAAATGGTCATGATTAAAGATTGGATAAAAATTCATTTGATAAGAAAATTTAATTCTTTCTGTGGCATACAACAATTTAAGATAATAATTGAACATTGAGGGCATTGACAAGTTTCTATGAACTTCAGTTTCTGAAATAGCTCTATTAGTTACTATATCCATAGATATCAGCCTAAGAAAGTTTATAATAATTTCTTACTTGATAATGTGTCCAGTGTAATTTAAAATGCCAAATACCTGGCTGGTGTGGCTCAGTGGATTAAGTGCTGGCCTAGGAATCAAAGTGTTGCCAGTTCAGTTCCCAGTCAGAGCACATGCCTGGGTTGTGGTACAGGTCCCCAGTGGGGATACATCAAGAGGCAACCATACACTGATGTTTCTCTCCTTCTCTGTCTTCCACCCTTACCCTCTTTCTAGAGATAAATAAATAAAACCTTAAAAAATAAAATTCTAAATAAACCTAATTAATTTAAAATCTCCTTACAAGGTAAATGAAAAATTCTTTGAAATTTTCTAGGAGCATGCTGGGAAACCTCAAAGTTAGTCTGAGATAAAAGAAGACTCCATTTACCATTTGATTTGGGGTAGTTGTCAAAATGTCCAAAGCTTTGACCATTGGATTAAATAGATTATTGTGAAATAGTATTTATTTAACCAAAGTGACAGTAAAAGATTATAAGGACAAATATAGAAGATTATAGAGTTGTGAACAAAACTGAGTTTTTTTAATATTGAAAAGACTTAGTTCTCCCAAGTAATCAAAGACTTAATAAAGAAAACAGAAAGCACTGGAAATTATTCTAGTAAGATGCAGAATCTTTGTATCTTATAATCAAATGAAATATCTATAAACCAAATTATAATTTTGTCCCAGTATTCTTTTGATATTAAGGCTCATTCTTTAAAAAAAAAAACTTAAATAAACTCAGTCCAATCTTAGCCAGCTTGACCATACATACAATCCCATTCCCAGGATTTCGTTTCCACAAACCTACAAATTTTTGGCAGCCATTCAGATTTTGCCCTAAAATTTTCTCTTTCTACTTAATGTCACAACTACTCATTCTACTTTAGGACAAAATTACTTGTTTTTATTTCCCTTGACAACATGTTTGTCATATTTTTCCTTATTCAGAAAACATACCACATTGATCTTACCTGCATTTCATACAGTTGTTTCATTTTATCTTTATTCCTTTAAGTAGTTTTAATTACATAAGTTGATTAGAATCCTTGACACTTGGATACCTTAATTTCTAGTTAACAGTCAAGAAATAAGCAATTATGGACTGTTTGTTACACTATTATTCTGTGAATTAGCAAAATTATAAGTATATTTCATAATTTCTAGAAGTATATTCCTCCTCATAGTAAATTTTCAATGCAGCATAAGACATGTTTACTAATAGACCCAAATATATTTAGTTGCTTTGTAATGAGAAGCCAAAAGTAGTTAAACCTATGTTCGGGAATTAATGTTTAGTATTTTTTCTTTGGAAATGACCTAGGTATTCGATGAATATTCATCATTTAACTTAGCTTAGTATAAAACTTTAATGTTTCCAGTAACCAAAATAAATTTGAAAACTTTTTAAGGTGGCTTAAAACATAATTATTGTTCAAAACTATTTGCATCTTTTTAATTTATTTGTTCCTAACAATAATGCTTAGCTAACTTATGATCATTTCTCTATTAAACAGCTAACCACTGTCTTGCTATTTTTCTTGCTGACAAATTCTGTAACAGAAATAACATGAGCTTATTTGACTTTTAGTAAACCCAAGTAGCATAAAATTTGTATGTCTGTATTGTACTAAAAGTTAATAACTCTGAAGATATGCCTGTTTTAAATAAGCCAACAAAACTCGAACTAGGTTTATTTACCAAAGATTATCTTAGTTCACACAAACTTAAAAAATATTTGGGTTAGTTTCTAGATTTCTAAGAGAATATTTAATTTATATAAACACATATTTTTCTTTAAGCCAATTAGACATCTTTTACAACTTGAGTTAGCAGTACTATCTGGCAGTAGAAAAATTACATGTTATACATATATAGACATACATAAACATTCAGACAGACACAAATAGAGATCTTCTAGCTTTTGTTTTAAAATTATAGTTGACACAGGCATGACAGTACAAAACTTACTAGATTATAAAAGAACAGTTGGGTCCAAACTGTGTTTCTGGCACATGAATTAAGTAAAACTGCTCAGATGGCTTAAAGTTTTACTAATAATTATGGAGAATATTTTTAATATTATTTATTCCCCTACTTTCCAAATAGCTTTTTTCCCCTTCTGATGAGAATTACTTCCCTGAAGTTTGATTTCAAAGACATTACTCTGGGTTCCTAGAAAAGAGCAAGTAGAAGAACATTTACATCTCAAAGTCACAAAGAAAGGATGTGAGTTTGCTTCAAGTTTTGTTTCCAATGTCCTGATCATTCATAATTTCTGCAAGCATTTTGAAGTGAATAGGGGAAGTTGTGAGATTAATAAAAAAGACAGATGGTTTTAAGTTGCTTCTATAGCCACATTTCTATTCTTGTATAGTCTAAATTTGTAAGATAAATACAGTTGTTTTTAATTCATCAAAGACTTCAGTTGCAATCAGAATGATATCAAGGGAATGATCCACCCATCTAACTATATTATCCTCAGTTTGCTTCTGTATATCAAGGAGAAGACTTCAAAACTAAGATGAAAATCAAAAGATTCCTATGTTCATTTTATCTCAGAAGAAAGGTCTGAAAGAAAATTTCTAACAGAATTCTCAACTTCCAATTATGTTAAATTGTGATCATTTTTGAAAAGTCTTTTCAAATATCTTAATATAAAGTTTTAGTCTAAATGGCAAATATTTCTGGCAGTATTGGGCTCTTTTTTTTTAAAGCCAAAAGATTACCTATGGACTGGAAACCAAAACCAATTAGCCTTTTATAGCTTAACCATGGATGCAAGAGACATCACCAAAAGGGGGCAAAAGATACAGCTCTGCCAAGATCCAGAGCACTACCAAGATAACCAAAAGAAAGAAAGGCAGTCCCCATGAGAGCTGTCAATAGTCGATAGATGTATTAGAATAAGTAGTTAGACATAAGCTGGGTCAGGCAAAGGAAGGGGAAAGAGATAGATTATCCTTGTGCATTCCTGCATGTCTACAGGGCCCAAAGTAAATCTCTAAATTGGAACAGGGCTCACCACAACTGGACTTGTTGTCACCAAATCTCTGATTCAATCTTAGGACATTATTCATCTACATAGGTCACCAGTTCCAGTCATGTAGTATGTGCACAAGCAGTCCAAAATGACAAAGGGGAAATAAAAAGATAGAAGCAGAGAAGTTTAGGAAGAAGAGTCTATACATACTCTAGCTTAGTAACTGCTCAAGGCATTCTCACTCTGAGGTGCCCACTCAGTCTCTTCTGAGTGTATTTCCACACTGACAATAAATTTTGCCTACCTTGCTGCACTTTGTCTCTTGACTGAAATCTTTCCTTTAAGAAGACAAGAACCAAGCCCTGGCTGCTATGGCTCAGCAGACTAAGTACTGGTCTGTTAACCAAAGGGTCACCAGTTCAATTCCCAATAGGGCTTATGTTGGGTACATGTCTGGGTTGAGGGCCATGTCCTCAGTTAGGGGCATGTGAGAGGCAACTGCACATTGATGTTTCTCTTACGCTCTTTCTCCCTCTCATCCCCTCTGTCTAGAAATAAATAAATAAAATCTTTTTAAAAAGACTTGAGGTCTTGTCATCTCACAGGTAGCAGATGCTAGATGAAAATGGACATAACCCCACATTTCTGTTACATTCTCAGGACCCCCAACATGATGGTTGAACTACCTGCATATGCAAAAACTAACAACGGGCATCAGGACACAAAATAAGACAAATGAGAATGCAGTAGCTGCCCTTGAAGAAAAAGGACTGATAACCAATGGGTGATGCCAAACTAAATTCACAGGAATCTTAATTTGGAAAGAAAGGAACAAAGTAAATTTTTACCTCCCTCTCTTGACTGGGGCATTATAGGTAGAGAATTGGGAGAGTTGACTAGTGATAATTCTCAACCTTTGCTGGCTTCTGCCAGCTCCAAAATGAGTTGAGTACCCCAATGGAGTCCATCTGTGTTGCCAGGACCTCTAGAAGTGGAAAATTCATTTTACCTCTACATGTCTGAGTTATACACTCAGACCCTCTTTTTCCTCTAGGGTACCTCGTAAGTGAATAGGTTTATCTAGGTTAAAAGAGTCCCACTCTGACAATTATAATTCAAGATCATATTTGGTAAGTTTAACCTATATGTTCAGGCAAAGGTCTGGACCCATAATTTTTATACATATTGTTAGCCAGAGCCCCTGAGGAGGAATGCCACACATTTTAGACTTAGAAGAACTCATTTTCTTTCTTTAATTCACATACACACACACATTTATTTGAGGCCACACACTGTATGTACCCAATCCAACTTAATTCACACTCAGTCCAACTCCAGACCCAGTTTGATAAAAAAAGATTTAAAAAAAAGCTCAAATACAGCCTAAGAGCTGGAGAGCTGGAAGAGTTGGGAGGGACTTTCAGATACAACAAAAATTAAGGTGTTCAATGGGCTTAGCTGGTATCTAGTCTGCTCATTGCTTCTTGCTGCCAGAAAGTGTTGGGTCTCCTTCAAATCAACTTTCTGATACTGGAGCTGTTAAAAAATAAATAGAGGCATATTTAAAAATTTAAGGCTTTTTTTAAAGCAAAATTGATTTGAATTGAATAGCACAAACCAGAAGTGGTTAGGACGGTTCCATGAATGGGGGTTGAGAGAAAGACTTTTATTGAGAACAGGCAGATTAAGAGTTTCCTGGAAAATAATTTAATATTTGTCCACAGATAGACTTTAGGTAATTAATAATAACTGATTGCTTGATGCATCCTTACTCCTGCCAGGCCCTCTTCTAAGGCTTTAATAATGTATTTATCATGTAATCACCACCACTCTGTGAGGCAGATACTCTGATTATCTCCATGGTAGGTAGGTAGAGGAGATGGAGGCAAATTAATTAATGTGTCCACATGGTAAGACTTGAATTCTCTTGAACAGGAGAAGTGCAAGGGAAGCTAACCAGAAGTTAAGTTATAATGAGATCCTGAAGTAATCTGGAGAGCAATTGCATCCTCAGGGAAAGGAAAGAGGAGTAATTAGCTGTGGCCAGACACACACAACAGGGACTGAAGTTGGAAGCAAAACAGTCATTCCAGCGGGTGTTCAGTATTTGAGTCCAGGTTAAATAAGGCTTATCTTCCACCCCTTGAACCCCACAGTACAATACCCAGCCTGGCAGGGGACATTAAAATGAGTCTTGAATCTGAGGCCAAGGAGCATGATGGTGGCTACAGTGAGCTAGCTGGGTCCCTTGGTGTCCTCTTTTAAAATATAGTGGGTTGTCCAGCTATAGTCCCACCAGCAAGGTTTGAAAAAATCCCCTTCCTCATACCTGCAACTGATTTCAAGTGTCTTCATCTCTATCAAATTACCACAGAGAAGATATTCTGTTTCTGTTTAACTTTGTATTTCCTTATTTGCTGGAAGAAAGAATATTTTTCTATATGTCTATCAGCATTTTTTATTTCATTTTCTCTGAATTGTCTGTTTATATCCTCAATACATTTCTAATTTTTTTCTCTTGTCCTTTTTTTGCTTAAAAAAACATATCTGGAGGAGTTATTCATATAATTCTGAATCACAGTCCAGAAATTTATCATATATTGCTGCTTGTTATATATGTTGCAAAGATTTTTTCCCTACTGATCATTTACATTTCAGCTTAGCTCAAGATGTCTTGTGTTGTACATATTTCTCTAAAGAAACACTCACTCACATCAGCAAGTACATTTGTTTATTTTCAGTGTAACTTGTAATGGGGTGGAGAGGGTGAAACAACTTAAATACCTTCAGCAGTGAAGTAGCTAATTAAATTACATGATATCCATTCTGTGGGTAGCTCTATAGTAGTTTAAAGAAATGAAGTGGATCTATCTTTATTAATATAGAAATATACCCAAAATTTACTGTTGCTTGAAAAGGCATGGCCAATAGGTATATGAAAAGTTGCTCAATGATCATCACAGATATGCAAATTAAAACCACAATGCGATACCATCAGATTGTCAGAATGGCTATCATCAATAAGTCAACAAATAACAAGTGCTGGTGAAGATGTGGAGAAAGGGGAACCCTTTTGCACTATTGGTGGGAATGCAGATTTGTACAGCCACTGTGGAAAGCAGTATGAAGATACCTCAACAAATTAAAAATGGATCTGCCTTTTGACCCAGAGACCTCATTTCTGGGAATGTTTCTGAAGGAACTCAAAACATTAATTTGAAAGAATATAAGTACCTTTATGTTCATTGCAGGATTATTTGCAATCACTAAGATAAGGAAGCAGTCCAAGTTTCCATCAATAGATGAGTGGATTAAGCAGCTATGGGGCATTTCACAATGGAATACTACTCAACTGTTAAAAAGAAAGAAGAAAATTGCACTCTTTGCGAAGGTATGGATGAACCTGGAGAACATTATGCTACATGAAATAAGCCAGGCAGAGAAAGGCAAATCTCATATGATTTCACTATATGTGGCATCTAATGAACAAACTGAACTGACAATGAAAATAAGGACAGAAACATAGACAGCAGGATGACAGTTAGTGGGTGGGGAAAGGTTAGGGTGTAGAGAGATAGAGAAAAAAAGAAAAAGGATGCATGGGCATGGACAACAGTGTGATGATTGCTGGGGGGCAGTATAAGGCAACTAAAAGGTAATAGAAAAAATGCAATAAAATAAAATTAAAAATAAAAATACATATGTACAAATATCAATACTATATGTTTCCTGTGAGAGAGAGAGAATGTGTGTGTGTGTGTGTGTGTGTGTGTGTGTGTGTGTGTGTATGAGAGAGAGATGTGAGATCTGTCCATAAATTATCCAGCCATGTAATATGAAAAATAGAGACAGTTAGTGAAGGAGTTACAAGATACAAGAAACATTGTACATGGGACAATGACACCTCAGTCTCCTTCAAAGTAGGCACCTTGGGACCTCATACAGTTCTCTCATCTCCATCAGCTGTTACATCATATTTTCCAGAATCTCACTGATGGTCTGAAATTTCTTCCCTTTTGAAGGTGGTTTTAGTTTTGGGAAAAGTCAGAAGTCATAAAGTGCCAAATCTAGGCTGTATGGGACTGTGTCACCTGGGTGATTTTACGTTTTTCAAAAAAACTCTGTATAAGACATGATGCATGAGTGGGTGCCTTGTTGTGATGAAGCTGCCAATCACCATTTGCCCAAAGCTATAGCCTTCTGCATCATTTGAATAGTTTCTCTGGTTCAAGCTTAATACAAAATTTGATGCAGATCCATTGCTCTACTCACTCAGTTATTTTGAATGTGATGACCACACAGTATACATGCCTACTCAATGGCATCTATGACCCCCATTGACTAGTAAAGTGAAGTTGTCATTGTTCATACATGTACATTCCAGTCCACTCGGCTTGGCTGCCAGTTTACACTGATGTCACACAAGTTGTTCTCATTATATTAACAATGGTTGGAGTTTTTCTGGACAAACCTCATATGTTCATATGTTCCTCTATTTATTTAAATATAGGAATATAAAATGCATCCATATGAATATCCATATGAGTATTCTATGAGTATCCAATGTATCCATATGCGTATTCTATGAGTATATTTTCTGGCGGTACATATACAAGTTGAATACTATGGTTATTTCTGTGAAGAAAGAGAAATTCTACACTTAGGGTAGTAAGGGCTTCTGCCTTAAATTTTAATATTTAAAAATTTTACAAGGACATTATTCATAAACTTTGCATAATTTAAAATAATTAAAAAGAAAACAGAAAATGAGTAAAATAAGTCATACAGAGAAAGACAAAGACTACATAACCTCACCTATACATAGTATCTAAAAACCAAACTCACAGAAACAAAGAGTAGAATGGTGGAATCGGGGGCTAGGTGTAAGAGAAATGAGGAGATGTTTGTCAAGGAGTACAAACTTCCAGCTATAAGATTAATTAGTCATGGGGATCTAATATACAGCATGGTAATTATAATTAACAATATTGTATTCTATACTTGAAAGTTGCTAAGACAGCAGATCTTGAATGTTCTTACCACACACATATAGAAAAGGTAACTATGTGAAGTGATAGATGTATTAACTAACCTTATTGTGGTAATCATTACACTTATATACCTTAAACTTACACAATGTTATATGCCAATTATATCTCAGTAAAGCTGAAAAAAAGGAGGAAAATAGAAGATGGGAAAGTGTTTCCATATTAGCAGTAGAAAAGTTAGAAGAGGAAACTTAGAAAACTTGGCACACCAGTCTGTGGCAAAGGGTAATATAATAGCAATGATATGACAACAGCAACAATGAATAGCAAACACACAGCACTCACTGTGGTCCCCAGCACTGTTCTAACCACTTGACACATATCTCATTTAATGCTCACAAAAGTGTTTGTAGCACATACCCATGCCTCAGATTCAAATTCTACCACAAACTCATTAAAGAATTTTCTCTTAATAGGAAAATGCCTTTAGAGGAATTCTGGTAAATGAGATCTTTCTCCGTCTCTAAGGTTTACCTATAGTTTGCAGTTTCCAGGGGCCTTTAAGGCACTGCAGAGGCCACCTGATGGAAAGAGGTGATAGGACTGGAGAGGTCACTGAAGGCTGCACTTTCCCTTTGGTCTGACTGTGGCTGCCAACCTCCTGCTTCAGACTTCTATTCAGGCTCTGTTCTTTGCTTCTGCTTCACCAAATACACTGCCCACTCCTGCTCTTGGGTGAAGAGATTCAACCCAATACACACTTTCTCCTTATCATCTATGCAGCCGTAAGAAAAGATGACTTCTCACCAGCCCTGACCTAGGTGGGCTAGCTTCATTATTACCTCTGTGGGCTCAGTGGAAAATGTTTCCTCTGGGGGCTAAGGCGCAGTCAGTGTGCTCAGACCAGGTCAGCCTACCCAAGCTAGAGCATCTTCATTGGATGTTATGATAGAAAATGTAACGTCACCCTTTTATTGAGTTAGGCTCTGTGGCCCTTACTTAATGAGAGTAACACCTAGGGAACCACCCTGTTGCATTCCACAGGAAAGCTGTCTTTACACTGGAGAAGACATAATCTTTCCAGGGCTTGAAGGGCCAAATACTTACTGATCTTGGGGTACATATTTACTACATGAGGCCAAGTGCTATTGTTTTAAATGAATTTTTTCCCTAATTTAGTTTATAAATTCACAATTCATAATTATTTCTCTCTTTTTACTCAAACCTCTCAAAGAAAATGAAAATAGAGACATGTTCCTTTCCTATAGTTCAGACACTATGTTGGGCACATCGTGTGAGTTATATCTTTTACTCTTTGTTACCAGATGAGGAAGTTAAGAAACAATGACTTAAGTTACTTTCCCACTGTTCTACATGGTGTCTTGCCTGTTTACAGGTCCTTTGCTCCCTCTGTTTGCAAATTACTATAGTTGAGATTGTTGAAGGTTCCAATTTCAGAATTCCTTTTATAGATACTCCTTGGTTTTGCAGAGCTATGTGGCTACAGGAGAGTGGGCAGTAACCTTGTTTCCAACTAAGATTTCCCTGAGCATCTTTTCTAGATCATTGCACGCAGAGAGAACTCTAGATGCATCACTGTATCCTACATACCACAGATTAGAGAAATTAAGGGAAGAAATAGCATACCTCCAAGATGATCTCCAGAAATTAGAGGAAAATTGAAGAGTAACAAAAGGGAAAGTAGGACACCACGGACCAAGGACAAATTCAGCTGTGGGCCCATGATGACTAGAAAGATAGTGTGAAGCCAAAGACCCATGAAAGGAACAGGCTGTGAAGTAAGGAAGACTTGGCACTAGTTAACCATTTCTCCTGTTAGCTGTCTGGGTGTCCTTGATCAACTTACTTTATTTCTCTGAGCATTTGCTTCCTCAACAGAAAAATGGAGATGATATTAACCTCAAATCATAGACAGATAAGAATTTTGCATGACATAAGACACGGTGTTCTGTTTTAACAGGAAGTGAAATCTCAATAAGTAACTCCCACAACTCACTCCTTACTAAGGTTTGAAAGCTGATAAGAAAAATGTCCTTGAGAATAAAGTAATCATATAATTTATTACCCAAACCAGAATATTTTTGAGACTAAAATGGACCACTTTTAATAATCATTTCAGAAAAACACATAAATTGGAATTATCCCAGGAGAACAAGTCATCTTCCTAACAGAAGCAGTTAGAGAAATTTCTGGTCCAGGGAAACAACAAGGCCTATGCTGCTAAAGATGTTCAGAAGCTTCTACAAGTAGACCTGAAAGGGAAGTAAAAAATCCACTGACTAAGACAAACAGACATGCTTCCTTAGAGGTAAATAGGAGCTAGAAAGAAAATAATTTAATTTAGGTGTAAGAAGTAACTGAATCAGTAAAAAGAAGAGAAATTGGAGACAGGAAAAAGGAAAGAAAGGCCTAAAGGACCCAGATCTGAAATGAAACTACATACATAAAATTTGCCTCTCTGAATTATTGAGTTTATTAAAATAATTAATATTCTTGCATGCCATACAGCTGGTTACATTTTATATTCTTTTTTTAAGATTTTATTTACTTATTTTTTAGAGAGGGAAGGGAGGGAGAAAGAGAGAGAGAGAGAAACATCAATGTGCGGTTGCTGGGGGCCATGGCCTGCAACCCAGGCATGTGCCCTGACTGGGAATCGAACTTGCGACACTGGTTCTCAGCCCACGCTCAATCCACTGAGCTACAACAGCCAGGGCCACATTTTATATTCTCGATGACTCATTTTTAAAGGGGGATATAAAACAAAAATATTAAGAAATCAAGGTTTACAAACCCAGGAGGATAAGTTTAAGAAACCCTACCTTTTAAAGAGGTAGTGGAGTCTGCTAGGATCTGCTAGGATTTGTCCTTGAGATTTCTACTATATGGCATTAAGATCATGGGCAGTAAAGGGTTGGGGCATTTCCCTTGAAATTGCAATAAGGCAAAATTCTCTACCATCATTGCTTTTCCTTGTCAGTTGACAGTCTAACAATTTTATATTTGTGTGGTATAAAAATCACACAAATGCATCTATGCATGATATAGTCTGGTACCTTTAACCAAAAAGAACAGCTGAGTATAGTCCCCCCTAGAGTGGACATGAGAGAAAATGGAAGACTTAGAATAGTAAGAACAAAGCAAGCAAACTCCACCCTCTCAGCTTACGCAGAGAAATTGAAGGCAGCAAAATGCGCACTGAAGTATGGAGATAATTTTTGAAAACGTCAAAGAGACAGAATTCATTTTATGTGCTACCCATTTTTCCAAGACAAGAAAAAATGAAACAAGGAAGATGACAAGTCTAAAGCACATTAAATTTCAAATAGTTGGGGCTAGTTCCAAAAGTTAAAATAAGGTACAGTCTAAATAACAAAAAAAAATTATGGAGGAAATTCTTCTCCAACCAATTTCCATGTCAATGCAGTAGAGTTTTCTGAAAAATGAAAAGTGTAATTTTGAAGACTGTCTAATGGAGCAATGTTTTAACACCAGCATATTTTGCTTGTTTTAAGAGTCAATTCCCTCTATAATTTTTATTCAATGTGTTATCTATATTTGTTTATATTTTATATGTGCTTTACATATTTATATTTTATTAATGTTAGGATACAGACATATACACATACAAGGGGCCAGAAAGTCTGGAAACATATCTTTTTTTTTTTTTTTCACAAATTGAATGTGCCCTTGACAACATTGTACATATTTATCTATATTTCCAGACTCTATGGACATCTTGTAAATCAAATGCCACTTCTATTATTTTTATTATAATTTTCTAGTTTCCATTAGACCTCAACCTTGGCATTTGTGACTTTGTCAAGCATGATGCCTTTCTGGAAAAAAAGTATTCCTTTCATATAGTCAATTAATAATATTAGCATTGTTAAAGTAATTCTCCTACAGTTTTTAGGCAGAATACGTGTGCTATTTTTCATTGGTATACACACACATAGAGGAGTGTTCCTTCTAATAACTCTTATTTCAATTTGATTTCTTTATTTATATTTATTTATAGTTACAATTTATTGTGTCTTCACATGCCAGGCAGTGTGCTAGAAATTTCCCATCTATTCTCTAATTTTTGTAAGAATACTGAAAGACATTAGAAACAATTTTCCAATTGAAGAAATCACAATTTTAAGATTTTCTTTATGTTCACACTCTTCCAGAATCCTGATCTACTCAACTAGCAAATTCTGTTGGTCCTTCCTCCTACTCATTTTGTAAATCCATCCCACACTCTCCATCATTGCTAGCTCTGCCTGTGCTGGAAGACTCATATCTGCCTATACAGTTTTCATGATCTTCTAACTGGTCTTGGGCTCTGGAGTTATATTCATCCTCCACCATGGCTAGAGTGGTATTCTTACAACATAACCGTGTAATGTCACTAACAAACTTGAAATCTTCCAGCTTCTCATTGCTTACAAAGACAAATCATACAGTGTGGCATATAGAATCCTTCATGATTGGATCCTGAATTACATTTTTTCAATTTTGTTCCCTGTTCTTTAACTTACACCCTGTCTTCTGTGATAAAGAATTACACCAAGCATTCCATTCTTTCTTTCTCCAATTCTATGTGATAATCCTTGTTCCTAATGCTATCCTCCATCTCCTTTGCCTGCCTTTTTTAAAATTTTGCCTGAGATTCCGTTCAGGTTACTTCTCAATCTTTTCTGTCTGTGCAGGAGAGGGTCTATGAGGAAGAGTGAAGAGAAGACACCTGTATAAATTGCATACTCTCACTACTGGGTATAAAACTGACCCAAAATATATACTCTTTAGTGTCATAATAAGCTTTAGAAAACATGTGGTTATATAGGCTAATTGTCCATCACCTACAATAGAATGACTTGTTCCTTAAGGATAAGGCAGTGGCTATGACTGCCATCTCTCAAGATGGTCCCTGAAATTCCTGCCTCCTGTGTAACACCTGGTGTAATTCTCCTCACCACTACCTCATAATATCAGGATTGGTCTGTGGGACCAATAGAATACAACAAATGTAATAGTATGTAATATAGCATCTTTTTCTTTTCTCTCTCATTCTTTCATCATTTGTTTTGGGAGAAGCTAGTAGCTACCATGTCTTAAAAATACTCATACGGCTCTAAAGACAGGTCCACTTGGCAAGGATTTGAGGACATCTCCCATTAGGCACATTAGTCAGCCATATCAGAAATAGATCCTCCAACACCAGTCAAGCCTTTGGATGAGTACACCTTCAGCCAGCATTCTGGGTGCAACATCATAAGAGATCCTGAGCCAGAACCACCCAGATAAACTCCTCCTAGATTTATGATGCCCAGATGTCATACAAGGCAATAATATTTATTGTTGTTTCTGACCATTAGTTTGGGGCTAATTTGTTATGCTGAACTGGCTAACAAAAACAACATCCCAAGTCTGATCAATATGCTTTTCACGTATTTCATATCCAGTGAGTCTATGTCAGGAACCTATTCTGGGAGGGAGCCTAACATCTGGAAAATGTTGGAAACAACTGACCTAAATATATAGATGACTGCTATTTTCTGCTTGAACCATCTGATGATTATATCCTAATGGTAGAAACACAGTTACAGATACCATTTCACAAGGATAAAATTAAAAAATAGAAAATAATATTTCATAAACATAACTGCCAGAGGCAGGGTAGAATGTAATCAAGTATGCAGATTTTGGCTGCCTATTTACCATGTGACTGTGAGTGAGGTGTTCAACCTCTGTTGCCTTGCCTACAAACTAGAGGAAAGCAGTGAGAGCTGATACTTCCACAAAGGAGGAATCTGCCATTGAGAGATGAGGTTGTACCCCTAGCTTATACTCCTAGCAATACCCCTAGTGGCATTTCTGTTCTAGAACTGTGATATTATCTTGTATACTATGCTGCCTTTCAGTAATAACATCATGTACTTCATGGAGTTGTGGCGAGCATTAGAAAAGTTAATGTGTGTACAACTTAAGTCAGACACTGTAACACAATTATCATTTAACCAATCTCAGTGCAGTATCTGTTTATTTAACCTAATAGCTCATGCTCAGTCCTGAAAGACATATGGTTCTCAAGGATCTCCTAGGATGAGAATGGTTACCTGCCCTGTTCTAGGATTGTTTGGGAAAGGTAAGTTTTAATAGAGACAAGGTGGTACCTTCCTCTCTATGCTTCCTTTCAACTTCAACAGTTTAAGTGCTCCATCTTTGGAGTCTCCCTGAGAGCTACTAAAGAATCCTTTCTACCATCCTTTCAAAGCATGGTAGTTCACTCAGAAGAAGGGCCACTTGCTTTGGCTCTCAAAGAAGGGAGTCTGAGGATGAAATGGGAGAATTGATTTTATGAATAACAAAAGTAGAAAGGGCAATCTATGCAGCACACAACCATAAGAAATAGTAAGATTTCAGCCACAGCTGGCATAGCTCAGTGGATTGAGCGCGGACTGGGAACCAAAGTGTCCCAGTCCGATTCCCAGGTTCGATTCCCAGCCAGGGTACATGCCTGGGTTGCAGGCCATGACCCCCAGCAACCTCACATTGATGTTTGTCTCTCTCTCTGTCTATCTCCCTCCCTTCCCCTCTAAAAATAAACAAATAAAATCTTTTAAAAAATAGTAAGATTTCATACAAGTGCAGTTTGATTTTGGTTGTTACACAACGCATGTAGCCATCTCTTGATAGCTAATAAAATAAAAATATTTCAACATAACTTTAGAAATGTTTTCAATATCTTTACCACCAAAATTTGTTTTTCACTGATTTTTTTCTTTCTGACTTATTGACATGCTATGGGGAAAACTTCAAGATTTGACATACTGAAAACTACATGTGCATTCTAAATGTTTATATTATGCTATTTATTATAGATAAAATGTGTTCCTTTGCTGAAAGGTAACTTCTACTTTAAGTGGGATAGTTCCTGAACTGACAGTAAGGGAGAGGGATGGAGGAATTGATGTCTGGATGAATAAGAAGACGACGCTGGTATTAGCCAAGTTTGTAGATAGGCATTCCCTTCTTGAATTTTTTTCTTTGGGGATAGCTCATCTAGCACTGTCACTCATGTGATTGTTGATTTAAAATTATAAAAAGATAGGAAGTTGAAATGCTACTGATGGCTTAGAGGGATTACAGAATGACCTCAAATAACGGCAGCAATTTCCATTCAGAGGTTTTAGAATTACCACATTGTGTAATCTGGGTAAAAAAGAAATAATTGCAAAAGTGAGATGTTTCAACTGCTATTCAAGCTGCTACAGGTTTTCAGTAAAAGACTTCAATTGTCACTGTATAGGGGAATGATAGCCATCTTTTGGCAAATTATTTACTTCTCTTTTCTTTCCTTTGTGTCTCAAAGCTCAAAAATTCCACAAAAACTCAAGAAAGAGTGCTTTAAATGAGTGTAAATATTTTTATACATGTGGAACTTAAAAAAATACCTAATCAGCTGCTACTATACTCATAGACTCTTCTAATCTCTTTAATATAATTGCAATGTTTAATTAGTTCAAAATATCTTCATTTTGAATGCTAAAAGAATATTGAATGGTTATATTGCAAAAGGCAAAAATTCTACATTGAAAATTCTAAAATTTATTTATTTATTTATTTATTTATTTATTTATTTTTGAAGAAGCTCATAACTCTGAAGATGTTAAAATGTCTTTACACATGTTCTAGGCTTCTCTGAAATGCTAGCTTGATTGCCAAGTATTTGGACCCAGGCAAACTCCATTGGCCAGTAAAAAATTCAGTTATAAAATGTTATTCCTATCTGATTACTAAGGATGAACAATGCCAACATTTAGTAAGGTCATAGGGCCACCTTGATAATTACTAGAGGAGCAAATAAGCAGTTCAGTAGCAATTAAAACAGTCAAAAGGATAAAGCAAAACCCAGGGGAAAAATTAAAATGAATAGGCAAGAAATATTACAGCATCATCCCCTGGTAACATGCTCTAATAATAACATCAGGCTTCCCACACTTGGTAACAAATCATAGACTAATGTATTGTTTATTGAACTATTTTCAGTTAGAAGCTAGCACTAAACTGTAGTAAATTGCCTCAATAGTTGATATAGTCTAGTTTGTGAGTTGTAACCCTTCTATTGAATATGTGCTAAGGAGACCAAATCTGCAGTGCTAGATTCAAAGCTGAGTCGCAAATTTTAAGAAATATAGTGACAAATAACTATGGAAGGTAGTTAGGGTAATGAGGAGGTTGGAAAAAAATGAGGAAACTAGAAATGTTTGCATGTAAGAGGAAATGCAGAGGGTCTGTGACAGCTGTCCACACACAGTTGAGGGGGAAGCAGCCATGGACAAGAGAGGGAGACTGTGTCTGAGTTGCTCCTGATGAAAGAACTATAAGCAGGAGATCTCCACTGTAGGGGCTGAGTCTTCAACCCCACCTAAGGATTCGTTTTGAAACAACCAGGTTGTTGAACATTAGAGCATACTATCATTTTAAGAAGTGAAAGAAAACAGTAGACAATAGATGATGGACAAAAATGTTATAGAAGTGATTCTGGGACTGGGTGAAAGAGTGAGCTAGATCAAAAGTTTGCAAATTGTGCTCTACAGAACTCTTCCTCTTGGGGTTACTAACAACTGGGAGGCACAGGTCAAATGGACTCTAACCCACCCAACCGTAGCAGTGACTCCTTTATTTTTATTTTTATTTTTATTGCTTTAGTGTTTAGAAATGTAACAATATAGATTGTTAGTTTCCTGGGACTGCCACAACAAATTATCACAAACCCAGTGGCTTAAAACAATGGGGATTTATTTTCTCAATTCTGGAGACCAGTAGTCCAAAATCAAGGTGTTGGTAGGGCCATGCTCCTTCCAAAGGCTCTGTGGAGGATCCTCCTTTACCTTTTCCATCTTCTGGGGTTCCTGGCATTCCTTGGCTTGTGGCAACATCACAGTTGCTGCCTCCATCTTTACGTGACCTTCTTCCCTGTGCCTCTATGTCTCCAAGTTTTCTTTTTCTTTCTCTTCTAAAGATGCTAATCACTGGCTTTAGGGCCCACCTTAAATTCAGCATATCATTTCAAGATACTCAACTTATTACATCTAGAAGACCCTATTTCAAAATTAGGACACATTATAATATTCCAGATAGACATGAATTTTTGGGAGACACTATTTAACTCACTCAATACATTATGTATTATGTTGTGTTTGACTTCTGTTCAACACTATATTTCTTATGATTGATTAATTTTTATAAATAGAGGGTGAGAGGGAGGGAGGGATGGAGGGAAGAAGAGAGAGAGAGAATTTGTTGTTCTTCCTATTTATGCATTCATTGATTGATTCTAGTATGTGTTCTGAGAGGGGATTGGACCCACAATGTGGTGTGATCTTCCAACTAACTGAGCTACCTGGCCAGTTCTTCAACACTATATTTTAAAAACTTGTACATGTTGTTGAATGTAGCTATATCTTATTCATTTTCATTTCCACATAGACTTCCATTGTGTGATAACATTACATTACAGTTCAGAGTAGAATGTACTGTGAAGCTAACCTGTGAAGCTAAGCTGACCCTTAGGTTCAAGGATCATCATCTCCACACACCTCTTCCAAGACTCTGGGTGGAACCCCAGCAATGTTCATTGTCAATTCTTTTATATGATTTGCAAAAGCAATTTGTCATATTTTCTAATTTTAGTACACTTCTTTTCTTGTGTAATTGCCCTGGATAGAAGCTCCAGTATAATGTTAACTAAAAAAGGCAAGAGTAAACATCATTGTTTGTTTATGATCACAGGCAGAGAGTTTTCAGTCTTTCATCAAGTTTGATGTTATATGTGTGTTTTTCATAGATGCCCTTTATTAAATTGAGGAAGTTTCCTTCTAGTTCTGATTGTTAAATATTTTTTGTTTTTCTTTTTAAAATTTATTTTCAATTATATTTTATTATGTTATTATAGTTGTACCAATTTTTCCCCCTTTGCCACTTTCCACCTAGGTCCCCTCACTCCTTCAGGCAACCCCCACACCATTGTTTATGTCCATGAGTCATGCATATAAGTTCTTTGGCTACTCCATTTTCTATCCTGTACTTTACATTCTTGTGGCAATTCTGTAACTACCTATTTGTACTTCTTAATCCTCTCACCTCTTCACCCATTCCCCCACACTGCCCTCCCATCTGGTAACCATCAAAGCACTTTCTGTATCCGTGATTCTCTCTTCTTCATGTTTCCTTAGTATTTTTTTTTAGACTCAATTATTGGTAGATGTATATTTATTGCCATTTTATTATTCATAGTTCTGATCTTCTTTTTCTTAAATATGTCCCTTTAACTTTTCATATAATAATGTTTTGGGGATGATGAACTCCTTCAGATTTTTTGTTATCTTGAAAGCTCTTTATCTGCCCTTTGATTCTAAATGATAACTTCACTGGATAGAGCAATCTTGGTTGTAGGTCCCAGCTTTTCATGATTTTGAATATTTCTTGCCAATCCCTTCTAGCCTGCAAAGTTGTTGTTGTTGGTTTGAGAAATCAGCTGACAGTCTTGTGGGAACTCCCCTGTCAGCCACTCACTGCTTTTCTTTTTCTACTTTTAAGATTCTATCTTTAACTGTTGGCATTTTAATTATGATGTGTATTGCTGTGGGCGTCTTTTTACCCATCATAACTGGGACTCTCTGTGCTTCCTAGATTTGAATGTCTATCTCCTTTATCAAATTAGGGAAGTTTCTTTCATTATTTTTTCAAATCAATTTTAAATTCTTACTATTTCTCTTCTCCTTCTGGCACATCTATGATGAAAATGTTGGGCCTCTTGAAGTTGTCCCAGAGGCTGCTTACACTATTCCCACTTTTTTTGGATTATTTTTCTTCTTGTTGCTCTGATTAGTTTTGTTTTTGTTTTTGTTTTTTGCTTCTCTATATTCCAAATCATTGATTTGTTTCTTGGCTTCACCCATTCTACTCTTATTTCCCTGTAATTTTTTCTTTATTTCAATTAATGTATCCTTCATTTCTGACTGGATCTTTTCATGCTGTTGAGGCTTTCACTAAGTTCCTTGAGCATCTTTATGACCAGTGTTTTGAACTCTGCCTCTGACAGAATGCATGTCTCTGTTTTGTTTAATTTTTTTTCTGGAGTTTTGATCTGTTCTTTCATTTGGGCCGTGTTTCTTTGTCTCCTCATTTTGGCAGGCTTCCAGTGTTTGTTTCTATGTATTAGGTAGAGTTCCTATGACTCCTTGTCATGGTCTAACATGGTCTAATGTAGTAGATGTTCAGTGGCACAGCCTCCCTTATTGCCCACGCTGGGTACTCAGTGTGCACCCTTTGTGTGGGCTGAGTACTCTTCCTTTGGTAGTTGAGCCTTAATTGCTGTTGACAGATCAATGATAAGGATTTACCCCAGCCATTTAGCTGCAAAGACTGGCTGTGACCAATGACCACAAATCTGTAGCTTCCCAGTGGGTGTACAGGCTTTGGGGTTTCCTGGATGGTGCAGGGCAATTTCAACCCCCACCTGTGTTTTTCCCAGGGCCACCCTGCCTAAGGAATAATGCAATCTAAGATGGCTGGTACTTGTGCTATGTTGGAGATTTCTAGGTGAAGGCAATCTGTGACACTGGGTTGACTGCTGCTGCCAGTGCCAGGTCTGGGGCCACTTAGCAAGTGGCATGAGGGCTAAGGGCTCACTAAGGCTAACTGTTGCTTATTTGAGAGGATTTAGGAAGTTCTGAAGCATAAGCCAAGATCAGCCATTCACATGGACAAGTCACTTAACAGCTTGGGTGGGCCTTTAAGTTGGGTGGGATGGAGTCTCAAGGGATTTCCAGAGTGAGACGGTGTTATCAGGTTGATGAAATCTCAAATATGATATGTGCCTACCAACTCTGTGCATCTCTGGGAGGGGGATTCAGAAAAGGGAATGGCCTTTGCTTGCCATTCTGTCTGAGAGAAAGCTGTCCCCAGATGCTTCTTGAAGCATCTTGATGCCAGATGCTTCAGTTCCTCCCTGTATGCCAATGGTGCCTTTCAAGTTGCCACCCCAGTACTGGAACTCAAAGGGATTGAGTCTAAGTTCATGTATGGATTCTTTAAGAATTAATTGTGACTCCAGAAGTTTCTTCCACCAACTCAATCCCCATTAGTTTTTGGAGACAGTAGTTATGGGGAATTATCCTCCTGCACTGGAGCCATTGGCTGGAGGGCCTAGTGTGGGTCTGGGACTCCTTGCTCCTGAGATATCCTGCCTGAAGTTTATCCACCCCACATTAATGTGGGACCAGCTTGTTCCATGTCTCCGCCCCTCCTACCAGTCTGGATTGATGTGGTTTTTAAAATTCCATAGTTGTCAGACTTCCATTCAACTTGACTTCTGATGGTTCTGAGTGATGGTTATTCTATAGTTTAGCTGTAATTTTGATGTACTTGTGCAAGGAGGTGAGTCATGTTGACCTATGCTGCCATCTTGATCAGAAGTCAATGACTCCTTTACATATTGTTGATATTATACTTCTCTGCAAGGCATACCCAAGCAAAGATCCTTTGGCTAAATAAAGCATTCTGAAGATGAGTGGTTTCCAAACTGAGCTCTTTCACACATGCTGAAGAAAGCAAGTAGGGCTACTCTGGGTCCATTGCTTCATTGGAGCCACTGACACAATTTCTTTCATGTAGTGGGCCTCTGAATAAATTTCATTTGTATGAACTTTTACAGAGCTAAAAGGTTTAGATCACTGGACCAATCACTTCCCAAATCTAATTCAGTTATTAGATTTACCTAATTTTGTATTACATGACCAACTATAATGTCATCATTTCTTAACTAACCTCAAACATTTTGTTTTAAATATAACTTCCTATTTCTGAGATTTTAGGGGTAAACTAAAATTTCAAAAATTGCAAAATTGAATTTTAGGCCCATAAGCTGAAACTTGCAATAGCTTACAGCATAAATCTTGGGATGATACTAGTATAATAATAGAAGTGAATAATACCACTTATATATGCAGTGTTTCTTTTTTTAATTAACAAAAAAATCTTAATTTGCCTTATTATGTCTGATTCTCAAAATAACCCTGTGAAGAGAGCAGGACAGATAAAATAATTTCACTACTCAAATAAATAAATTGAGTCATAACATATGAAATATTTTTTAAAAATTCAAATAAGTATAAATGCATAAATATGTGCTCCCAAACTAAGTTTTGGACTCTTGGCATAGTAAATTTTCTAAACAATATAACCTTAGCTAGTCAATCTTGCAGTAACAACTGAAAACTCTAGAACTTCTTTTTATGTACCTCTTTTAAACTACAGTTTAATTTTTTTGTATAGAAAATAATATCTTCAGAGTACAGATATTTTTAGACACTTTTAAAATATGGATTTTCACAAGAATTCATTACAATTTTTAAGAAATCTGGTATTCTGGTGAACTTTTGCTATTAGAATTTCAGCTTTTGACCTGGAAGTCAACTCCTGTTTTTAATTTCTAGCAGTGTTCTATTAACCACAATGCTGTCACTAAAACAAAACAAAGTAAAACTTTTTAGAGTTTTTAAAAGAAGGACAGAAACATTTTGTAAAGTGAAACTGCCATTGACATCTTGGGAATATTTGAAAGCTACCATTCTAAATGGGTCAGAGAAAAACAAGGAGGTTTTATTTATGTACCTAGTATATTGTGCAGGGTTCACCCTTGGTGAAACTTAAGCCAAATAACCAGTGGCCACTTGTCCTCATGAAGTAATCCTTCACAAATGGATGATGACTGGTCCTAATCTGTTGTGAAAAATATAGTACAAGAAAAGCAAAATTAGGACTAATCTACTTTTGCATGTTGTGGCTGTGACATTTTCTTCATAATATGAGAGGAGTTAAAAGGAAATATTGTAAAAGGAACAAATAGATGTCAGCCAAAATTGAATGATGCGAGGAGAAAGTTTAACCCTTTCCCTCCCAATTACAAAATAAATCATTTCCCAAAGGACATTCAGAATGAGGGAAAAGTAAAATCATCAACACTATAATCATAAAATTTGACTCAGTGTTTTAAGTTAGAGAACAGTGCCTCTCTGATGATGGAAAAATTTAAGAATTTCTTCTAGATATTTTACAGATGGGGTTAAGTTTTGAAAGGATACCAGGGCTGATATGGAGCCCCTTCCCAGAAAGTCCAAGGGAAAAAAATGTGGCTTCTTCAGAAATCAGTAGAGGAGATTGTGGACCCCAGAAACACCTCCTAGCTTAAAGACCAGTGTTTAGTATTGATATCAAGTACTTACGTGCATATTTAGAAATTTATGTGTATGTATCTAGCAGTAATGACACTAGATGAAGATCTTTACTTGAATTTCTAGGTGTTGGTCTATGTTTACTCTTTCACTGATAATTGGTATCCATATTCAGGTTCTTCTCTGGGTCAAGAGAATTGTTTGTTTGGTTTTTTTTTTGGTCTCTTTGTATTATTTGTCTTATTTTTATGGCCTTTCTTCAATGAAATCACTGTTATCTATCTTTTTAAATTATCAATTTTTCTCTGATATTGTTCTTTTCCTCAGTGTTTATTTTTTAGCTTGGTCCTCCCCTTCACATCACTGACTGTACTTTCCAGTTCAATGGATATTCCCAGGGGCTTTCAGATAAATTCACCTGTCTGATAGATTCAGATAGATTATAAACCTTCTAGAAAAGTTGCTCTGCATATATATATATATATATATATATATATATATATATATATATATATGGCTCTTTTCTAAGTCATGTTCCTCATTATAACATGGTAATAATGGTAATAATTATGACATACCCCTACTAACATCTGAAATACCAAAAGTATGACCTTAACTGTTGGCTTCCTTCTTTCCTAATCCCCTCCCAAAGAAATTCTGTTGAAGAATTTCATAATCATCAGATACCAGATTTTTTAATCAGTGTTTGTGTGTGTGTGTGCACTTATAAGTATTTGCTCTGTCTAATAAAGAGGATTGGGAGTAGCAGTACACAACAATAGTAAGTTCACCTAGTACTCAGATCTTAATTTCCAAATATCATTTCCAACTAAAAGGGCTCCTTAGGGACATGGCTGATTTAGGACTAAAGCAAGGAAAATACAAGATAAGTTTGGAAATTCCTACTATGCTGGAACTCCCATTATCAAATTGGGAGGGAGTGTAATTTTTGCATTATAATAAATTATAGTAGTAATATATTATAACCGATTGAGTAAAATAAAAAACTATGAGTCCATAGAAATATTAAATAATTAATAAATAAAAATTAGGTGAAGTAGGATATTTACATAAGCCCAATGTGTCTTCCCATGAAACTTCTTAATTACAAATGAAAAAGGTGCAAACTTTACAGTGGAGAAGCCTAAAAAAGACCACCTTAATCAAGTAAAAAAATGAAGATCTTGTAAAATTTGGGTTTAAAATATTGGTGTCCTCTTAGTGTAAAAATGTGACCACTTCTCATTGCTAAGAGAATGATATGTGAAAAAAAGGAACAGAGGAATAGAGATAGACTGAAAAAGAATTAGAAAGACAGAGAAAGCCATTCAATCAATTGACCAATTTAAGCATCAGAATCAACAAGTTAAAAAAAAAAGATTTGTTTGACCTTCCTAATAACAGTGACCACATAGACAATGCTACAGCCTTGGCCATTCACCCCATTATACCCTTCAAACACATATATTACCACCCACAACTAATAAATATGAACAAATAAATAGACATTTGCCATATTATTAACTGGAGATGGAAATATGAGAATATGGGGATAAGGAAGAAAATCCAGTAAGCCTAGAATAACATTAGACATATGAAAATTTATCTTTCATTAGTTTGCTCTTGTTTGCTAGTTGTTGTGCATATTCCTGCTAATCCCATGTGAAGGCCCAATATTAGAATTTGTTCTCACAGCTCTTGCTCCTAATGTCTGGTGTTGACGAGGCCTAGGCCACATGGTCATAGATTAGTGTGAAAATGAAAAAAAAAGAAAAAAGAAAAAAAAAAGGGGGGAAAATCGTCTACCCGCAGTGAAACCTAACCTTTTAATTATTATTATTACTATTGTTTCAAAAGATATTTGATGTAATTCAGCATCCATACATAATTTAAAGGGAAAATAATCTTAATGAAGAGAATACCTCTTAAACATGATAAATAATATTTATCTCAAACCAGCCCAGGAGCCAACATTACATGAACTAGTAAAGAGTATACATGCCCCTACTAACATTTTAAGTACTAAAAGTATGACCTTTATTGACACTTTGTTTTTCTTGTTTTCTAAGAATATGAATTTAGTAAGTTAAGAAAAACAAGAATAAGATAAAAAATAGAATAAGTAGAGATATAAATATTTGCATATAATTATTTAATAATACAGTCACCTATTATTGTAAAATTTCATGAGAATTAATGACTGTTTATTGTAACTTCTTATAACAAATAAATATGTGAAAATTAATAGCTTTCTTATATCCCAGCAATAATAATGTATTTATATGTATGAATGTGTGTTTGTGTATCTTTATATAATAGTGTATATAAGACCCTTTTGGAAATTGTAAAGGAGAAGCAAGTATGACAATTTTTCAAGAAATATGCTTTACCTATATATATAGAAACTTAATGAAGAACAAAATTACGTTTAAAGAGCTAAAAAAATACCACACTGTTTGAAGTGAAGTTTTAGTATTGTAAAGATGTCAATTCTTCCTAAGTTGTATGATAAATTTAAAGCAATTGAAGTGAAATATCCCCAAAAGATGTTTGGGAACAGGGTGGATCTTGACAAAAAGATCTGAAGTTGAACTAAAAATAATAAATATGCTGAAGTGCCCAAGAAATTCCTTTAAAAGAAGCGTAACTGAGTGTTAGTAGAACAGATACCATTCACTCTATGAAATATAACAAAATATATTATAACATTGCAATTATTATTATATTGCAGTAGAATAGATACCATTCACTCTATGAAATATAACAAAATATATTATAACATTGCAATTATTATAAACCTGTAATACTGGATCTGGAAGCAATCAGTGAAAGAGTATAGCTAGTTTAAAACTTGAACTCCCTTTCTCTCTCTGGAGATATATATATGTATATCTATTTATATATGTATATATATATTATATCTAAAATAATATATTTGTATATTTTATATATTTATATAACATAAATTTATATGTGATATATACTATTAATATATAATATATAATATAAAAATTTATGTATAAGTATGAAATATATTTATATATAAATGTGTATATATTTCAAACACTTCTGCTTGTTATTATATTTTTGTGTCAATAGAAGATTATGCCAAGCATAATCAGTGTTTTGCATTAATCCTAAGTATTTAATTATATAAAATTATAAATATTTGCTGACTTAAGTAAATTAGAACATTTTTACTTATCAATTTTCTCACTAAACATAGATTGTACAATGTATTTTTATTCCTTAAAAATAGTAAGAGTTCTTTCAATTTCAGGTCCAGCATATAAGGAGCTTGGAAGTTGTCACTCCATTTTATCAAGTAAAAAGCTGAACAAATTGAAAAATCAACAATTCTTCTTAGATACAATGGACAAGTGAGATAACAGGGAAAACTGATGTCCCCAAAATTGGAGAGACAGAAAACTAAATAATGATAACTAAATTTACTGGAACAGTATCCCATGAACAAAGCTCCATGGGGAAAATGCCAGGGTTAGAAAAGGTAGCTGCATTTGATGAACTGCTGGAGGTTTAATGTGAACAAGTCTGTGAAATAAAAACCCCAGTGGGCCCCAGTCACTTCAGTGACTTTTATCTCCAAGAGCTCTACCAGATTTTCACAGTGGATATTAGTGAAAAAATTCTCTCAGGCTTATGGTAGGTAAAGAAGAAAAGGAACCATTTTGATATATAAGGTCTATTTGGAAAATGTCCAACTGTTCTTAATATAACAAGAATGGTTTGCACAACATTGATGTAACCTGGCAGTCAAGACAATGGACCGAAGTGCACATGTGTGAAAAATGAGTCACTGGGGGCAGTAAATTCCATTGAGTGAGTATGAGTACTATGTGGCCATCACATTCAAAATGAGTTGAGCTAGTAGAGCAATGAATCTGCATCAAATTTTGTGTTAAGATTGAACATTCCTCTGCAGAAACTATTCAGATGATTCAGGAGGCCACAGCTGTAGGCAACTGTTGATTGACAGTTTCATCAGGACAATGTGCCCCCTCATGGATCACATTTGGTACAGAGTTTTTTGTTGAAACATCAAATCACCCAGGTGACTCAGCACCTCTACAGCCCAAATTTGGTGCCCTGCAACATCTGGTATCTCCCAAAACTAAAATCACCTTTGAAAAGGAAAAGATTTCAGACCATTGATGAGATTCAGGAAAATACAACACACAACACAGCAGCTGATGGCAACTGGGAGAACTGTGTGAGGTCCCAAGGTGCCTACTTTGAAGGGACTAAGGCACCATTGTCCTATGTACAATGTTATTTGTATTTTGTACCTTCTTCAAAAAATGTCTCAATTTTTCACATTACATGGCTAGATAATTTCTGGACAGACCTCATTGTATGCCAGAGCATTCTATTGTTTTTAATGAGTCCTGCTTTCTAGGGAAACTGCCTTTTAGAGAAACTATTTTACTAGTGCCAGAAGTAATGGGATTTTGTTAGAATCTAACTGACCTAGGGGAAAGGAAATAACAAACTCCAGCTGACTCTAGCTGATGCATGCTCACCAACCGGCAGTGACCGCGGAACGCTATGGATGGCTCGTTGAAGCACGAGAAAAACGTACATAGAGACAACCAGGTCCTGTGGGGAAGTAGTAATGGAATGGCCACTCTCTCTCGTGGGGAGTGCCATGGCCACCCTCCTTAGGGGAGAGCGCCCCTAAGGGAGAGCGCCTCATTCCCTACCTGAGCAGGCTTTTTATTGGGTTCATTTGCATAAGAATTCAGGTAAAGCTCATTACTCATTGCCAGGAAGTAAGGATAGAATAATAGATAACAAGGAACTCTGAGGGCCTATTTTGAGTCAAGGTCAAAGAGCTGTAAAACTTTAAGGAACAAACTTACTTCTTCCTTGGACCCTTATCATTCAACTGAGAGCATTCTAAACAGAGCAGGTTTCACAGGATTTTACATATTCATTCTTAGGCCTGATCACCCGAGGAACCCGCCCTTTCCAGCACAGGGCTGCACCACCCTGTCATTGTTTCAGGCCCAAATGGAGCAAGGGAAGTAAGGCAGCCAAGAGATTAGGAGCTTTCCTTGCAGACAATGAGGACTCAGGCTATGTCAAAACCAAGAGGCGAGGGTCCATCACCCCCTTTTGCTGTAGCCCCCAAAGTCCTTCCTTGTGGGTATCCCATGTGATCGTGCCTGTCTTAGATCATTCGCCCCTTTGGGAAATCTTACCCATCATTGGCTAACTGACCAAGATTTGGGGGCCAGGCAGGGTGAAGTAAAAGGTGCAGAAGCAGTGCTCCTGCCAGGGAGATAAGCTTTTGTCTCCTTGCTGGCCTATGGTCCAAGGTCATTCCCTCAGCCTTAGCCTTGGTGGGGGTTACAGCTTCTGATACCAGGCAGGGCAGTTCCCAGCATCTAGCCCTCTACACAGGAGAAGACAAATTCTCAACTCCAGTCATTCTGTTCCATCTATGGGGGGCAGGGTGGGGACTAAGAAGTAATTGTGAAATACACAGTTCACAGGCATGACTTACTGAAAGACTGAGATATTTTCCCTCCTTCACAACTTACCACATTATTCAAGTCTTGTTTACTGCAATTTCTTTTACCCAGCACACAATGTCCAGGTATCAAGAAAAAATGGCAAGGCATAAGAAAAGGCAAAGTATGCAATTTGAAGAGGCAGAGTTAGCTTCAGAACTACATTCAGACAAGGCAGGGATATTGAAATTATTAGCCTGGGAATAAAAGAAAACCTAGGATTAATGTGCTAAGTGCTCTAATGGGTAAAGTAGACAGCATACAAGTACAGATGGACAATGTAAGCAGAGGAAAATCCTAAGAAAAAATAAAAAAAGAAATCCAAAGACCAAAAACACTACATCAGAAATGCATAATACATTTTGAAAGGCTCATTAGTAGACTAGATATGGCTGAGGGAAGAATCTCTGAATTTGAGAATACATCAATAGAAATTGCTAAATATTGTAAAAATGCAAAATAAAAAAGACAAAAATAGAATCAAATATTCAAAAACTGTGGGACAATTACAAAAGGTATAACACATGCTTACATGCTAATGAGACTCCAAGAAGGAGAAAAGAAAGAGAAAGGAACTAAAGTAATAGTTGAAACAATGACTGAAAAGATCCTCAAATTAATATCAGACATTAAACAGCAAATCCACAAAGTACAGAGAACATGAATAGGATAAATACAGAAAAAAAAAACCACCCACAAAAAACACTACATCTGGGATATCATTTTAAAACTTCAGAAAATCAAAGTTAAAGATAAGTTTTGAAAGGAACCAGAGGAAAAATATACCTTACCTGTAAAAGAGCAATGATAAGAATTACATCCAAGTTCTCACAAGCTACACAAACAAGAAGAAATGGAGTGAAGTGAAGTGTTAATAGGAGAAAAAAGACCAACCTAAAACTCTGTACCCTGAGAAATCATCCATCAACATGAAGGAGAAAGAAAGACTTTCTCAAACACACAAATATTGAGGGAAATTGTTGCCAGTGACTGACCTTGAAAAAAATGCTAAAAGATGTTCTTCAGAAAGAAATAAAATTTTGTAGGTCCAAAACTATGATCTACATAAAGAAAGGAAGAGCATCAGAGAATAAATAAGCGGAAGTGAAATAAAAACTTCATTTTAATTTATTTAACACATAACAGTTTGCTTAAAAAGATAATGGCACCTGGCTGGCATAGCTCAATGGATTGAGCATGGGCTGTGAACCAAAGCATCACAGGTTCGATTCCCAGTCAGGGCAAATGCCTGGGTTGCAGGCCAGGTCCCCAGTGGGGGCCACGTGAGAGGCAACCACACATTAATGTTTCTCTCTCTCTCTTTCTTCCTCCTTTGCCCTCTCTAAAAGATAATGGCAACAGTATATGTTTATGAATATTTATGTGTAAGTGAAATGTATGACAGCAATAATACAAAGTGCAGGAGAAAATTAGAATTATTTTATTATTATGAGTACCTCTACTAATTGAGAAACAATACAGTTTATTTGAAAGTTAATTTGAAGTATTTATAAATTTGTTTTTCATGCTTTAGGGCAACTAGTTTAAAAAGTGAAAAAAGAACTTTATTAGCATATAATTAATATGCTAAGAAAGGCTAAAAAATAGGAAAATAGGATGCTCAATTTACCACACAAGGCAAAAAAAGAGCTGAAGACAAAATGGAAACAAAGAACAAAGACAACAAATAGAAAACAGTAACAAATAGATAGATATTAATCCAATCATTTCGATAATCACTTTAAACATCAATGGTGTAAATGCAGAGATTGTCGGACCATACCAAAAATTAACACCCAACTGTATGTTGTCTACAACAAACCCACTTTGAAAACAAAAGAACACATTGATCAAAAGTAGAAAGGTGAATAAAAATATACCATGCTAACAGTAATCAAAAGAAAGCAAAAGTAACTCACTTCTATAAAAAGAAGACTTCACGACATTAAAAGTTATCAGAGATAAAGTTATTACTATAAATAATAAAGGGGTCTATTTTCAAGAAGACAAGATGTGTGTGCCTAACAACAAAGCATCAAAATGTATGAGGCAAAAGCTAATAAAACTTCAAGAAAAAATAGATGAATGCAAAAACAAAGTTGGAGTCTCCAATATGTCTCTACCAGAAGTGGAAAGAATGAGCAAGCAGAAAACCAGAATGAATGGAGTTGAACTTAACAGTACCACAATCAAACTGTATATAATTGAAATCTATTGACTACTTCATCCCAAAGAAGCAGAATGCACATTCTTTTTAAGCTCACACTTGGAATTCACCAAGATAGACCACATTGTGCACCATATAATAAATTTAAAAGACTAGAAGTCATACAAAATCTACTCTTACACCAAAAAGAAATTAAACTAGACATCAATAACAAAAAAGATAAGTGGAAAAGTCCCCAAATACTTAAGAAGAAAATAAATAATAAAATTAAAGTAGAAATCAATTAAATAGAAAGCAGGAATCAGCAGAGAAGAATCAGTGAAACCAAAAGAAATTCTCTAAAAAAAATAAAAACAATCAATAAACCTCTAGCCAGTCTAACAAAGAAAAAAAAAAGACACTGATTACCAACATCAGAATTGAAAAAGAGGACATTACTATGGAGCCTGTGGACATTAAAAGAATATAAAGGAACATTGTGAACAACTCTCTGCTCACAAATTTGATAACATGGACAACATGGAAAAATTATTTTCAAAATTGGGTGGAGGATTTTGATAGTGAAGGAAGTGAGTGGTAGAAGCTATATGGGAAGTCTCTGTAGCTTTTGCTCAATTTTGCGGTATAACTAAAACTGCTCTAAAACATAAAGTCTAATTTAAAATGGCAAAAAATAAAAGCACTGCAATTTATATATAACATTTTTACTTCCTCAGAAGTACTTCTGAAGGTATACCACAGAAGACGATGGCACAAAGCCTTTAAGGAGAAACTAGTGATAGCTGCTTTATCTTTCTGTAATTTTATTTCAGTTTCTGTTTTTACTTAGACATTTGAGGTTTTTTGTTTCTGTACTCAGTGATCTTAGTCCACTAGGGTTTTAATTTATTTTTTTCGCCTTGAAATTACCTAGTATCTGAATGGGGTCTCCACAGGACCAGCAGACTTTATCCATGATTGCCAATGTACCACTGTGGCAGCAACAACTCTCCTGCTTAGGTTAATGGATAACATTACTGCTACACATGCAATGTATCAACTTATTCCTCTAATATTAAGGTGAAATAATGTTTAAATTAATTATTACATAACTGCTTTAAAACAGTTTGTTTAAATCTTTCTGGGATTCAGAGGATCAGATAAATTATCTCCTAATTTATTCATTTTATTTATGCTAAAAGTAGTATTAAAATTTAAGAGAGAAAGAACAGATTGTCAATAACTAATACTTGGTGTATTAGATGTTGATTACTAAATAATGAAACACTACAAACTTAGCAGCAGCTTAAAACAAGAAACAGTTATTATCATTCAATTTCCATAGGTCATGAGTCTGGGCACAAGTTAGCTGGATCCTCTGTCAATGTCTCACAAAGTTGTCATGAAATTTTGGTTGAGTTGGGCTTTCATCTGGAAGCTTCACTGGGGAACAATCCTTTTCCCAGCTCACTCAAATGGTTTGCAGAGTTAATTTCCTTGTAGCTATGTAATGTAGGGACTCAGCATCTTGCTAGCTGTCCACTGGAAGCCAGCCCAGCTCCTAGAGGCCATGCACAGTACCTTGCCACGTGGGCTTTCCTGGGATGGCAACTTACTTCATCAAGCCAGTAAATTCTTTAGGGTGAGTCAGCTGGCATGACAAAGTCATATATAGTGCAAAGTAATCACGGAGTGACACCCATAACTTTTGAGATAATCTATTGGTTAGAAGAAAATCATAGGGAACAGAATTATATTATATAAGACATGAACCCCAGGAGGTAAGGATCATGTGGACCACTTTAGACTCTATCCACCATAACTAGTGCACTTTAGGAGTTATTGTTATATAACCAGTACCTAACTAATACCAAACACATGACTACATTTCGGATGAATTAATTAATCAATTAACTAATTAAAAAATATGCTCTTGATACACTGTTCACCAAAATAAACAAATAACTTAAAAAGTTAAACATGGAGACTTCCAGCCAAGATGGAGGCATAAGTAGATATGTTTCACTTCCTCAAACAACCAAAAGAAGGATAACAACTAATTTAAAAACAAAAAATACCAGAATTGCCAGAAAAATCAAACCACATGGAAGTCTACCAACTAAGGAGCTAAAGAAGGAACATTCATCCAGACTGGTAGGAGGGGTGGAGTCAAGAAGCCAGGGTGGAGAGGATGCAGGGAAAGGGGGTGGCTGGCAGACTTGGTGAGAGGCAGGGCCCCCTGAGGCGGGCAGCTGGTGGACAAGGATATCCCACATTTGTGTGAGGATAAGCTGGGAACAACTGGGGAGACAGACACACAACCCAGGGTTCCAGTGCAGGGAAATAAAAACCTCAAAACCTCTGACTGAAAAACCTGTGAAAGTTGAAGCAGCGAGAAAAACTCCCAGCCTCACAGGGGAGCTCATTGGAGAGACCCATAGGGTCCTAGAACATGCACAAAACCACCCACCCCAGAATCAGCATCAGAAGGGCCCAATTTGCTTGTGGACAGAAGTGACTGAAGGCCAACAGAGAGCTGAGCAAGGAGCATTGCTCTTTCTCGGACCCCTTCCCCACATACAGCACCACAAAGCAGCTATGTGGGTTGTCCTGCCCTGGTGAATACTTGTAATTTTTTAAAATTAAATGTAATATAATTAATTGTGTTTCTATTTTTGAAGTACATCCATACATCTGTATTATCTTGCTGAGTTCTAGATATAGTTATGTGGTTGGTCAACACCAAATTAGTAAAACTTCAAAGTTGGTTATGTTTTTATTATTTGTCACAAGTGATAAAAGCAGGTTAATTAAAATTAGATTTAGCATTTACGTTTAACTGACCAAATCTATTTGGGGCTTGTGTATCCTGCAATGAGATTCAAATGTAAGTTTCCCACATTAGCAATTTACTACCAATTAGAAGTTCTTAAAATCCACTATCTATAGAAAATAAAAGGAGTGATTAGAAAAACTGATTAATGTATGACTTATTTTCAGAACTAATTAATCTTTATTCCAATGTATCCTTTTTGACAATATTATGGAGAATGTCTGAAATACAAACCTAAAATTATAGTTATTTGACAGTCTTTGGTACTATGCTAATGCCCAACTTCTACTGCATTGTCAGACAATAACAGCTACCCAGTTTGAGAATATTTTGAATACTTGCTCTTCTAGCCTTTAGAGAGCCTTCTGTTCTGCAGACACCACTTACAAGGTTTTCTTTTGTAAGTCAAGGTTTACTTAATTTCAAACCACAAGGAAGGAAGTATTTTTAGTAATAATGCAATATAAATGGCATGACTTATGTTCTCTATTTCTATATGGTAGAAACTAGCATGGGCCAAGCTAGCTCCATCTTTAGATTCCTCAAATATCTTGAACTGCTACTCAAATGTGTTGGTTTTGGCACAACCTGCAAAACCCTGGGCCAGGCCCTGTTTTCCCTTTGATTTTTAAACCCCTTTGTATTTCAAGGGAAACTTAATCCATATGTTTCTGATTCATTTACACGTGATTCATCAAAATGTTGTCTTGAAGGACCTATTTGATATCCAACAAATCTTTGGAGCCCTTCTCTAAAGGACTTTGAAAAATCCTGATTTTGATCCCCATAGATCAGAAAGTTGGAGTTACTCTTTTATTGTGTGCATGTTCATGTGTGTTTCAATAAGCAAATTCAGTCACCCTAAGGCATATGTTCAATCTAAAACTAACAAATAAGGTATTAGCCTGGAATTTTAATATGGTCTGATGTCCTATCTACTAAGTAGAGCCTCTTGTGACAGAGAGGGAGAAATTCTCACTCTCATCTAAACTAGGCCCAAGTCTGTGTAAATGTTCATCTGTCAGCAGTATAAAACCTAGAAGTCACTGACAATCATTGCTTTGTTCTTGGGTACCCATCTAGTGAACTATTGAGAATTATTTTATTGTTATCATGGCTTCTTTTCTTCAACCTCCAATGTCTTGGGTAAAAAGTTTATGTCCTTACCTTGGAGAAAAAGAAATAGAGACAGACTCATAGAGAGCAGACTGATAGCTCTGGCTGGGCATGGGGGAAATGCTAGGATGGGGGAGGGATTAAGAAAGGGAAAGAAAGAAAAGGAAGAAAAGGAAGAAAGAAGAAAAGGAAAGGAAAGAAAAAGAAAAAAGAAAGAAAGAAGGAAAGGAAGGAAGGAAAAGAAAGAGAAAAGAACTCATGGATATAGACAACAGTGTGGTGATTGTGGGAGTGAAGAGTGGCTGGAGGTGAAAGAGGGTAGAGAGTATAGGGGGATAAATGGTGATGAGAAAAATAATTAAATTTAATTTAAAATAAATTTAAAAAGAAAGAAATGAAACTGCCAGAATCTGATAGTTATCTTGCCAATATCCTGGATTAAGGCTGCTTAACTAGTTTAATTTATACTCTCAGAATCGCCAGATTGTTGGCTTTAAATTCTCTTTCACTAAACCCTTCTGCTGTTCATAGAAGTAGTTCATTTTTCCTTTTTCCAAAAATACACAGTATGACAAGCTGAAATGGTATTTTCTGCCATTCAAATCAGTGAAAGGGAAGCTAATGTCAGAAAGGAAGAAGCACTCATGATACTATTTCCTAAGTGAAAAAGGCCTTACATATTTATTGATTCAATATTTAACAAGATTGTATTAAGGACCCATTAAATCCTGTGTGGTAGGCACTTATAATAGATTAGAAGAAAAGAGATGAATGGGATGAAATGCCTCAATGTGTCAGGCTACTGAGATGGAAGGAGTTGCTGATAACTATGATGTAAAGAAAATGATAAATTGTAGTTTCCTCTAGTAATGGTAATAGCTTCCAGTTATTGAATACTAACCAAGTGTCAGATACTGTACTGGGACCTGTATAAGCATTGTCTCATTGAATACTTACAAAAGTGCTATTGTTTGTCACATTCTAAAAATTAGCAAACTGGACACATTGACCTTTGGTAACAGGTCAATGAGCCCAGAGACTTCATTCTCATCCACTATAATATGTGTGCCTCATGTCATTTATTGAATTGACTCTATAAAACCAGCCACAGTACTAGTCCATTTTTACTCATGATACTTGTATTTTCTCATATTCTTCATAATCATCTGTGAGTTGAATATGTTAATCTTCAATAATAAGGAGGTTGAAATCTGAAGTTTAAAAATCTTTCTCAAAATAATATAGCTAGTGGATAGCAAAACCAAAATTTTAACTCTCATCTGTCTGGTTATAAAGGTGGGAAATTTTCCGCACAATGTCATGTCTTTCATCCTGTACTCAAATTGCCTTCAAATGTATTAATTTTGCTCTTGAAAGACATAAATTCAAGCCATAACAGCTTGGTAAACATACCCTAGCCTGTTTCAAAATTCATAGAATGAAAGTTGAGCTATTTTCATTTTTTGTTTTCATTGAGGCCATTTGCTAACACCTTATGATGTACTCACATAGCCTGTTAAGGGACCCATTCTCTCTATGGCTACTAGTCATCTCTGGTGTTTCTGGTCACTCATGTTTGGATGGGAGGTGTCTTTTTTCAGCTCATTTAATTTTGGGTTCCTATCACCCAAACACATGAATTTCCAGGAAAATATACCTTGAAAAATATACCACTGGTGTGTCTGAAGACCTCATGGAGTTTTTTTTTTTAAATAACACAGGTAGAATTCTGCCTTTTTAGTAAGGGGTATGGAAAGGGAAGTCTGTGGGAGGAAATGGTAAGCTAAGGTACATGAGCCAAGGTAATGACAAGCTCTGGAGAAGAACACAATATTTTACCTCATTCAATCCTGAATAAAACAGGAATGCCTTGACGTATTTCTGGCACAGCTCAGGTAGCCTTCTCCCCTACCTTGACATGTTTATGTGCAAATCAATGCAAGCATTGCCCAAGTATAATAATCACAGAGAGTTCTCAGTAATGATGAAAATTACCTGTAAATATCTGACAGCTGATTTAGGCTCCATTTGAAGTGGTATGAAAATCAACAGGTTCCTTGAACTTAGCCTTGTGTCAGAGTCTCCTAGAGTAAATGCTACTCTTAAATTAGAAGCAGGGTGCTTTTGAAAGTTCTGCTAATCACCTCATGGCCCAGAGCTTAATTTAAAAAATTAGCTAGTACTTGGAATTCCAGCGGTTACCACCAATTTAATCTTTTAGTACAGCAATCTACCAATTTCCCTTTAAAGGACCATGGAGTCACTAATGAAAACAAAGACTTCTCAATAAAACTGATCTGACTGTAGAAATAAGTTAAATGCAACCTTTTCCTTCTCTACAAAGACACTACTCAGGCCTTTTATCATTGCTGCACAAGCAACAAGAAACTGTCTTTAAATAACATTGAGCAATAATTGATGCACATCTTTAATTTCTTTTTTCCTTTGAGTCTATGACAGTAAACCCTTTCTGTAAAGGTTTCAAAAAATTAGAGAAATTGTGCCTTTTTTATACCATCCTCTCTACCCATCATCTTGCATATAGTCATCCTCCCCACCTTCCTTTATGCCTTCATAAAAGAGCTGCTTTTTCCATGCAACTTAATTCTCCATCAGTGTGTTCATCAGTCTAAAGCTTAAAATTTCTTGGGCACATGGCTTAAATTCTTCATTCTTCTCATCCTTTCATTAAAGACCAGCAATAAAATAATTTATCTCGGCCCTTTCATTCCCTCTAGCTGTTCTTGCTCTTAGCTTTTTCTTGCCTTTCAGTCATGCTTCTTGAAAAGGTCAAAATATTAAATACTTTCTCTGCTCCCTCACCACCTAAGCCCTCTCTACTCAGCTGAATGTGTATTGCCATTGTTGCTATGCATCTCCTTCTTGCTGAATCCAAGGAAAGATTTTTATTCCTTCCTCATGGCACACCACCCTCTTGGCCTCTTCCTTGACATAGGTATTATTCTACGACTTGCTATCCCAGTTTTCCCCTCATTCTTCTAGACAGCCTTTCTAACCTTCTCTGTGGGTTTGAATCCCAATCTTAAGGGGCCTCAACCATTTGTATACTTCAAAATCAATTGCATACTTGTAAAACATGCAGATTATCCACATCTCTCTCAGACTCCTAGATCTGGACCTAGGCATATATGTAGAATCAGATATATATTTGGAAAAGTGTAATATGCCCACACAATTTTGAGATTTTCCCCAGCATCATGTTTTTAAACAAGTACTTTAGTTTGATGTGATGCTAGTGACCTTGGTCTACCATCCTCTTGGGAGTAACACCCTTCAACTCCTACCTATACAATCATGTCTCATCAATCTTTATTCCCAACTTAAATGTTCTCTTTTTCTCGGTACTATATTCTCTCTCTCTCTCCCTCTCCCTCTCTCTCTCTCTCTCTCTCTCTCTCTCTCTCTCTCTTCCCTTTCTCTCACCTTCCCTCCCTTACAGACTTATAGGTTCATCTTCTATGCAGTATAATTAAAGGGATGTTACACAAGAATATGTAAAATAACCAAAACCATATGGAAAAACATATTTCCAAATGATACCTTGGACAAGGGTTAGATCTCCAAAATATATAAAGAACTCACACAACTCCACTCCAGGAAGACAAACAGCCCAATTAAAAAATGAGCAAAATACTTGAACAGACACTTCTCCAAGGAGGACATACAGAGGGCCCAGACACATATGAAAAGATTCTCAGCATCACTAACCATGAAATAAATGCAAAGTAAAACCACAATGTGATACCACTTCACTTGGGTCAGAATGGCCATCATAAACAAATCAATAAACAACAAGTGCTGGAGAGGATGTGGAGAAAAGGGAACCCTAGTGTACTGTTGCTGGGAAAGCAGACTGGCACAGCCACTGTGGGAAACAGTATGGGATTTCCTCACAAAACTAAAAATGGGACTGCCTTTTGACTCAGCAATTCCACTGCTGGGATTATACCCTAAGAACACTAAAACGCCAATTCAAAAGAACCTATGCACCCCAATGTTCATAGCAGCACAATTTACAATAGCTAAGTGCTGGAAACAACCTAAGTGCCCATCAGTAAATGAACGGATGGGAAAACTATGGTATATTTATACAATGGAATTCTATGCAGCAGAGAGAAAGATTGAGCATATACCCTTTGCAACAGCATGGATGGAACTGGAGAGCATTATGCTAAGTAAAATAAACCAGGAAGTGAGTGGCAAATACCATATGATCTCACCTTTAACTGGAATATAATCAACAAAAAAGCAAACAAAATATAACCAGAGACATGGAAATTACGAACAATCTAACAATAGCCAGAGGGAAGGTAGGAGGGGACTGTGGGGAGAAGGGTTTTCAGGAACTGCTATGAAGGACACATAGACAAAACCAAAGTTGAGGGTGGAAGCAAAAGAGGGAGGTGGGTTTGGATGGGGTGGGGAGAGTGGTGGGGAGAAAATGCAGACAACTGTAATTGAACAACAATAAAGTAATTTAAAAAATAAAATAAATAAAAAAGAAAAAACTATGGTACATTTACATGATGGAATACTACACAGCAGAAAGAAAGAAAGAAAGAAAGAAGGAAAGAAAGAAAGAAAGAAAGAAAGAAAGAAAGAAAGAAAGAAAGAAAGAAAGAAAGAAAGAAAGAAAGAAAGAAAGAAAGAGCTCTTACTTTTCATGGCAGCATGGATGAAATTGGAGAGCATTATGCTATGTGAAATAAGCCAGATGTTGAAAGACAAATACCATATGATCTCACCTATAAGTGGAACCTAATCAACACAACAAACAAGCAAGCAAAATATAGGCAGAGATGGTGAAATTAAGAACAAACTGACATTAACCAGAGAGGAAGTGGGAGGGGGTAATGGAGGAAAAAATGCAGGAGGGGTTTTCAGGAACATGTATAAAGGACATATGGACAAAACCAAAGTGGGGTAGGATTGAGGGTGGGAGGTGGGGATGGCTGTGGTGGGGGGAATGGTTGGGGGGAAATGGAGACAACTGTACTTGAACAACAATAAAAAATGTCAAAAAAATGAAATAAATTATTTTTGAAAAACATTTAAAAAATAAAAAAGATAACCAAAATGTATCTCACTGCCTCTCAATCCAAATACCCCAAATAAGTGCAATTTAAAGAAAACACACACACACACACACACACACACACACACAAGTCCAGCTATGTTCCTAACTACCAGTCAACAATGACTTTCACCCTGTCCTTATGACTCAAGCTTTTTTTTCATTCCCACAGCCTAGGAATTTCAAGCCTTCTTGATTCTGTTCATGTAACAACACATAAATGAACCACCTTTGCTAGCATTAATACTTCATTACTAGGTAGTTATGTTTACAATTTCCCAATTGTTCTCCCTGCCTTTGCTCTCACCTGTCAATTCCTTCTTCATATTTCCATCAAAATGACCATTATTCCCTTGCTAAAACAGAAGCTTATCTTTTCCAAATTCTTTAGGATTCTGGGGCACATTTTCATGCAGTCTTGTCCTAATGTTCAATTCTCCCAACCTCACCAAACACTCCAAAGCTTAAACTTCTAGTTTCTTTAGAATCCTCTTATATTTTCCTGCTTTCTGACATGCTTTTCCTTCAAGCTGTAATGGCATTTTCTATTTTTCCCATGCTCTCATCAACAACAGAAGAAGAAGAAGAAGAAGAAAAGAAAAAGAAGGAGAAGATGACGACAGAGGGTGAGGAGGAGGGGTAGGAGGAGGAGTGGGAAGGATGAGGAGAAGGAGGAGAAATGAAACAGAGGAGAAATACTAACATTCAATGAATGTTTACTAGGTGCAAATCAGTGTTCTACAACCATCTTTTTTTTTTTGCTTTTTATCAACATGCATATCAAGAAAATGAGTTACATGCATTTTGTTAACATTTAAAAGAAAAAAGATCTTTTTCTTTCAATTAAAGTTGACATTCAATATTATATTAGTTTCATATAGAATGGTATTTAGACATTTATATAATTTATGAAGTTATCCCCTGATAAGTCAAGTACCCACTTGGCACCATACATTGGTGCCAATGATATTATACAATGATATTACTTAGCACAATGATATTACAATATCATTGACTATATTCCCTATACTGTACTTTATATCCCTGTGACTATATTGTAACTGACAATTTGTACTTTTTAATCCTTTCACCTTTTTCACCCAGCCTCTCAAGCCTGCTTACATCTGGCAACCATCAATTTGTTCTCTGTGCCTATGAGTCTATTTCTGTTTTGTTTGCTTATTTATTTTGTTTTTTACATTCCACAAATAAGTGAAATCATATGGCATTTGTCTTTCTCTGTCTGATTTATTACAATTAGCATAATGAGTACTAGATCCATTCATGTTTTCACATGTGGTAAGATTTCATTTTCTATGGCCAAGTAATATTTCTTTGTATATATATACCACATAATCTTTTTATTCTTATTTTCTTTGGAATTATTCTGTGTGTATCAGAGTATAAAAATAATCCTGAAAATTTGAGGAAACATTAATATCAAACAAATTATGTTCATTGGCTACAATCAAAAGTTAAAAATCAATAAGTAAAAATATGCAAAACAAACCTATACTTCAAAATGTGTTACACTGAGAAGGAGGTTCAACTCCTTGTACAAGCACAGCAAAATTACAACTATACTACAAAACAAATATCACCCAGAATCATCATAAAATCAAGCTCAATGGATGTCCAAAAACCAAGGAATTAAAGACATCATATTCTTCTAGATGGGTAAGAGAGGTGGAGATACACAGACCCAAGAGATGCAGAGATGTGGAATGGGAGGTCCCACAACCACATGTGGTGGATAAACATCAGGAGGAACACCTTAGGAGGGAGAGACCACAGCTCCTTAGCAGACCACTAAGCCCAGGTTTCCAGTGTCAGTGAGCTAATTCCCCATAACTTCTGGCTGTCAAAAACAGTGGGGTTTGGGGCAGTGGAAGAAACTGCAGGATTCTCAGGAGTCTCCTCCTAAAGGGTCCACAATAGACTTAGGGCATATGCAGACTCACTCACTCTGAGCTTCAGCACCAGGCCATAGCTGGCAGAGCACAAGTGGTCTACAGGGAAAAATTAAAATGTCTGGTATCAGGGGGAGTGTCAGGGGACAGCGTTCTCCTGAAAAAACTCCAGCAGCCAGGCAGCAGCATTGTCTCTGTTCTGAGCCCTCCCCCACACAGAGCCATAGAGTGATGTCACCATAACAAACCTGATTCACAGGGATTGTCCTGCCTTGATGACTATCTAAGGCTCTGCTCCATCCAAATTACTGCTGTGCATTTGTACAGTAGGCCATGCAACAAGACAAGGAATAAAATCACTCTACCAAATACATAAAACAACCATAGCGAAGTTGCCAGAATGAGGAGACAAAGAAATATGGCCCAAATGAAAGAACAGAACTAAACTCCAGAAAAACAACTAAACAAAATGGAGTAAGCAATCTATCAGATGCAGAGTTCAAAACACAGATTATTAAGATGTACAAGGAACTCATTTTGTATTTCAACAGGCCCAGGCAGAAATGAAGGTTTACACTAAGTGAAATAAAGAAAAATTACAGGGCACCAACAGTGGAATGGATGAAGCTGAAAATCAAATCAATAATTTGGAACATATGGAAGAAAAAAACATGCAAGCAGAAGAGCAAGAAGAAAGAAGAATCCAAAAAAAAACAAGGGTAGGCTAAAGAGCTTCTGGGACTACTTAAAATGTACTAACATTCAAATTATAGAGGTGACATGAGAAGAGAAACAGCAAGAAATTCACAACATATTTGAAAAATAATGGAAGAAATCTTCCCTAATTTGGCAAAGGAAACAGACATACAAGTTCAAGAAGCATAGAAAGTCCCAAACAAGATGGACACAAAAAGAACCACATCAAGACAATCATAATTAAAATGATAAGCATTAAAGATAAGAATCTTAAAGTTTCAGCAGAAAAGCAGATAGTTACCTACAAAGGAGTTTCCATAAGATTGTTAGCTGATATCAAAAGAAAGTTTGTAGGCTAGAAGAGACTGACAAGAAATATTCAAAATGATGAAAAGGGCCTATAACCTAGATTACTCTAACCAGCAAAGCTATCATTTATATTGCAAGGGCAGATAAAGTGTTTCCTAGACAAGGTAAAACTAAAGGAATTCATCGTCACCAAGTCATTGTTATATGAAATGTTAAAGGGACTTATTTGAGAAAAAGAAGATCAAACTATGAAAATTAAAAAGGTAATAAATTAACAACTATCAACAACTGAATAAAAAAAAACTAAAGAAGCAGAACAGTAACAATCATAGATACGGAAATCATTTGGAGAATTATCATTTGGGAGGAGGAGTAGGGTGAGTAGGGGAAAGGTACAGGGATTAAGAAGTACAAATATGTAGGTACAGAATAGACAAGGGAATGTTAAGAACAGTATAGGAAATGGGGTAGCCAAAAACTTATATGAATGACCAATGGACATGAACTAAGGAGGGGGAAATACTGGTAGAAGGGGATGCAAGGTGGAAGGGACAAAGGGGGAAAAACTGGGACAACTGTAATAGCATAATCAATAAAATATATTTTAAAAAAGATAATCTTACATTTGTAAAAATTCATGGTTCAAAGAAGCAATATTGGATATTTTACTGCTTTTAGAAATGAATAACTATAAAATATTTTATTAATAAATTATTAGGTATATTATTTTCAACTGGATAGTGGGCACTATGTTGTTTATTTTATAATTTCCTTTTAAAGTATAATTTATTGATTATGGTATTACAGTTGTCCCAATTTTTTCTCCCTTTTTCCCACCTGTGCCCTGCACCCCCATACCCACCAGCATTCCCCACCCCTTTTGTTCATGTCCAAGGATTGTACGTATAAATTCTTTGGATTATCTGTTTCCTACACTATTCTTAACCTCTCCCCATCTATTTTATGCCTGCCAATTATTCTTCTTATTCCCTATATCTTTCCCCTACATTCTTCCCTTCCCCCTCCCCACTGAAAACCCTCCATGTAATCTCCATTCTACTGGTTTTGTTCTTCTAGCTGTTTTCTTAGTTTTTGTTTTTTTTAAGTTCAGTTGTTGATAGTTATGACTTTGTTGTCACCTTACTGTTCATAGTTTTTTATCTTCTCTTTCTTAGATAAGTCCCTTTAACTTTTCATGTAATAAGGGCTTGGTGGTGATGAATTCCTTTAACTTGACCTCATCTGGGAATCACTTTATCTGCCCTTCCCTTGTAACTGATAGCTTTGTTGGATAGAGTAATCTTGGATGTAGGTCCTTGCCTTTCATGACTTCAAACACTTCTTTCTAGCCCCTTCCTGCCTGTAAGATTTCTTTTGAGAAATCAGCTAACAATCTTATGGGAACTCCTTTGTAGGTAACCCCTTTCTTTTCTCTTGCTCCTTTTAAGATTCTCTCTTTACTTTAATCTCAGATAACTTAATTATGATGTGCCCTTGTGTATTCCTCATTGGTTCCAATTTCTTTGGTCCGGGCTTCCTGGACTTCCTGGAAGTCCATTTCCTTTGCCAGATCAGGGAAGTTTTCCTTCATTATTTGTTTAAATAAGTTTTCAACTTCTTGCTCTTGTTCTTTTCCTTTGGAACCCCTATGATTCAGATGTCAGAGTGCTAAAGTTTTCCCATAGGTTCCAAAGCCTCTCCTCATTTATTTGAATTCTTGTTTCTTCATTCTGCTCTGGTTAGATGTTTATTTCTTCCTTTCATTTCAAATCATTGATTTGAGTCCCAGCTTCCTTCCCTTTACCGTAGGTTCCCTGCATATTGTGTTTTATTTCACTTTGGGTAGCCTTCATTTCTTCCTTCATTTTGTGATCGAGCTCAATCAGTTCTGTGAACATCCTGATTATCAGTGTTTTGAAGTCTGCATCTGATAAGTCATCTCTCTCCTTGCTGCTTAGCTCTTTCTCTGGAGTTTTGATCTACTCCTTCATTTGGACCATATTTCTTTGTCTCAGTCCACCTGTTATGTTGTAAGAGGGCAGAGTCTCAGGCATTCACCAGGAATGGGCAACCCTCTTTGTTGCCCTGTGGTACTGTCTGTAGAGGAGGGGTTAGAGAGGGATCAATGCTGCTCTCATGTAATCAGTTCCCTTTTAATTGTGATCATGGTTTCTTTAGTTGTGCAGAAGCATTTTAATTTGATGTGGTCTGATTTTTAAATTTTTCCCTTTATTTCCTTTTCCATAGGGGATATATTGGCAAAAATGTTGCTACATGAGATATCTGAAATTTTACTGCCTATGTTCCCCTTTAAGATTGTATTGTATCATGACTTATATTTAAGTCTTTTATCCATTTTGAGATTATTCTTGTGTATGGTATAAGATGGTGGTCTAGTTTCAGTTTTTGCATGTACCAGTCCACTTCTCCAAACACCATTTATTGAAGAGATTATCTTTATTTCATTGTATAATCTTGCTGCTTTGTCAACTATTAATATACTTCAAAGACATGGGTTCATTTCTGGTCCTGCTACTATTTTCCATTGATCTATATGTATGTTTTATGCCAGTACCAAATTCTTTTGATTACAGTGTCCTTGTAGTATAGTTTGATATCAGCCATTGTGATCCCTCCAACTTTATTCTTCTTTCTCAAGATCACTGAGGTTATTCAGGGTCTTTTGTGGGTTCCATATAAATTTTTGGAATATTTTTTTAGATCTGTGAAATATGCCATTCATATTTTAATAAGAATTGCATTGATTTTATAAATTGTTTTGGGTAGTATGGACATTTTAATGATGTTAATTCTTCCAATCCATGAACATAGTATATGTTTCCATTTATTCATTTCTTCCTCAATTTCTTTCTTCAGTGTTCTACAGTTTTCTGTGTATAGGTCTTTACCTCATTAGTTAAGTTTATGTCTAGGTACTTTATTTTTCTTCCTATATGGGATTTCCTCCCCCCTCACTTCTCTTTCTGATATTTCATTGTTGGTGTAAAAATATGTTCTCAATTTCTGAATATTGTCTTTGTACCCTGCTACTTTGCCAAATACACTTATTAGATTGTGTAATTTTTTGGTGGAACCAACAGGGTTTTCTATATACACTATCATGTTGTCTGTGAATAATGACAGTTTTACTTCCTCCTTTCCAATTTGGATGCCTTTTATTTCTTCTTCTTGTCTGATCTCTGTGGCTAGAACTTCCAGTATTATGTTAAATAAATGTGGTGAAAGCAGATACCCCTGTATAGATACCCCTGGTCTTAAGGGAAACACTGTTAGTTTTTTCCCTTCACATTGAGTATCATGTTGGCAGTAGGTTTTTGATATACAGCTTTTATTATGTTGATATATTCCCCTTCTACTCCCATTGTGATGAGTGTTTTTGTCACAAATGGGTGCTGGACTTTATCAAATGTTTTTCACCATCCATTGTTATGATCATGTTTTTTTGTTTTTTTTTTTTGTCTGTCCTTTAGTTTATGTGATGTATCACAGTTATTGATTTGTGGGTATTGTACCATCCTTGAATCTTCAGAATAAATCCAACATGATCATGATGTATTATCTTTTTAATGTGTTACTTGATCTAGTTTGCTAATATTTTTTGAGGATTTATCATCTATGTTCATCAGAGACTTTGGCCTGTAATTTTCTTTCTTTGGTGTGTCTTTATTTGGTTTTGGAATTAGAACAATAGTGATCTCATAAAAAGAGTTTGGGAGTCTTTCCTTTTCTTAAAGTTTTTGGAATAATTTGAGAGGGATAATTGATAGTTCTTCTTTGGATGTTTGGTAAAATTCACCTCTGAAGCCATCTGGTCCAGGACTTTTGTGTTCCAGTTTTTCTATTACTACTTCAACTTCCCTATTTCTTATTGGTATTCAGGTTTTCTGCTTTTTTTTAATTCAGTTTGGAAAACTGTATGTTTCCAGAAACTAATTCATCTCATCTAAGTTGTCCAATTTGTTGGTCTATAGTTGTTCATAGTAATTTTTCACAATTTCATTCATTATTTAATAACATGTTATTCAGCCTCCATGTAGTTCAGTGATTTTAATTTTTTTTTCATGAGGTTGGATTCTAGTTTCAAGACATTGTGATTTGAGAAGATACTTGATATGATTTAATTTTTTTTGAATTGTTAAGGTTTATTTTGTGTCTTACCATGTGATATATCTTAGAGCACATCAAATATATATATATATCAAATGCACATATTCATGTGCATTTGAGAATAATGTATTTTTGCTTCCTTGGGGTGAAATGCCCTGTAAATATCAATTAAGCCCATTTGATATAAAATGTGATGTAATGCTGCTGTATTCCTGTTGATTTTTTTTGGTCTGGTATATTTATCTATTGTTGACAGTCTTAAAAATCCCCTACAATGACTGTATTGCTGTTGATCTCCTTCTTAGAGTCTTCTAAGATTTTCTTTTCATATGTTTAGGTGTTCTTATATTGGGTGCATATATATTTATTAGGGTTATATTTCCCTGTTGGATTACTCTTTTAAGTATTATATAGTGACCTTTTTTGTCTCTCATTATAGCCTTTGTTTTGAAGTCTATTTTGTCTGATATAGGTATTGTTACCCCAGCTTCTTTTTCACATCCATTTGCATGTAATATTTTTTCTACTCCATTCTCTTTCAGCCTGTAGAATTCTTTTGTTCTGAGGTCAGTATCTTTTAGATAGCATATATGCAGGTTGTGTTTTCTATTCAGCTATCCTATGACTTTTGATTGGGACATTTAATCCATTTAATTCAAGGTTATTACTGATAGGTATTTGTTCATTGCCATTTTTCCCTTTGTGTTCCTCTCTCTCTCTCTTTCTTTTCTCTCCCTCTATTTCTCATTCCTAAAGCAGTCCCTGTAGCATCTACTGCAGTGGTCGTTTTGTGGAGATGTACTCCTTTAGCTTTTTTTTTATTTCCAGGAAGCTCTTTATTTCACCTTCCATTTTAAATGAGATCCTTGCTTGATAGAGTTGTCCTTGTTGCTGGTCCTTGTTTTTTATTACTTGAAATATTTCATGCCTTATGGCTTTCAGTGTTTCTATTAAAGATGATGGGCTTATTGGAGCTCTCTTTTATGTTACTAGCTATTTCTTTCTTGCTGACTTTAAGATTCTCTCTTTGTCTTTAAATTTTGCTGCTTTAATTGTAATGTGTCTTGGAGTAGGCATCTTTGGGTTCATATTACTTGGGATTCTCTGTGCTTCCTGAACTTGTGTTATGTTTTCTTCACCAACTTAGGGAAGATTTCTGTCATTATTCTTTCAAACAGATTTTTGTCCTTCCTCCCTTTCTTCACTTTCTGGTAACCCTATGATATAAATACTGTTACATTTCATATTTTCCCAAACCTCCCTTAAATTATCCTTATTCTTTTCAAGTCTTTTTTCACTTTGTTGCTCTAATTGGGTATTTTTTTCGACCTTGTCTTCTAACATAATTATTCAGTCCTCTGCTTCATCTAGACTGCTTTAATTTTTCCAGTGTATTCTTCAGTTTAGATATTGTATTCTTCACTTCCACCTGGTTCTTATTTAAATATTCTATGTCCTTTTTCATGATCATTTAGTTCCAAGTTTCTTGTTGTTCCCTTAAACTTCCTTATAGTTCTCACTAAGTTCCTTGAGTTATAATGATACTCATTATATGGAACTTTAATGGAACTTCCATTATTTGGAACTTTATGTCTGATAAGTTGCTTGCCTCAATTTCATTTAGCTATTTTCTGAGTATTCCTCATTTCTTTTTGATTGGGCATTGTTTTTGTCTCCTCATATTAGTTTACTCTGTTTCTGTGTTCTGGACTTATTTGCTTTGACTCCCCAACATCATGGGTTGGTCTTATGTCCTATGGGACTCCATGGTGCAGCCTTCTTGATTTCCTGAGCTGCATATTATCAGATGCTTTTACGCAGTTTGTATGGGCTCTCCTGCTGTGATTGGATTTTGATTGTTGTTGGCCTATTTGTCAGTAGATTTTCACCTATGGCTGGCTGACTGATAATATTGACCTCCATCAGGTCTTGTATGCTGTTGTATAGGTGTTGACAGACAAAACAAAACATTATAGGAAACAAACCCATGCAAGTAAAAATGCCCCCCAACAACAGCAATATCAAGGACAAGTAAGCAAAGATTAATAAATATTAATAAAGATGGAAAGAGAATAACACATTTCTTAAAACCTCCCAGGTGTTATAAGAAAGGAGAGAAAAATGTGAGAAGATAAAGAGAAGAGAAATGATAAGAATAAGGCATAAAAACAAGGAGTTACCACAAAAGGTCAAAGACAGGGAAAAAATAAAACTTAAAAATGCTAATAAGAAAGGGAAGGGAGAAGGAAAAATAGACTAAGAAAAAGGGAGAGTAAAATATAAGTTTTGAGATTAAAATCATTAAAAAATTTTGGAACAAAATTAAGGAAAAGTAGCAATGTTAAAAAAACTATGTAAAGGAAAAAATAATGCAAATAATGAAAATGAATAAGGTGGAATTTGATTCAGCAGAGTTTGGTGCTTGCTTGCTGGCTTCTTCCTTCCAATATGACTGAGATGTTGTTTGAGCTGGTGTTAGTTAATGTCAGAGGCTGTCCCCGTCTAGCTCTAGGTACCCTGTTCAAAGCTACAAATAATTCATGGCCTGTGGCTATCTGCTTTGGCCTTGGCTGCCTGAGGTATGGTCCTCACTACTCTGCACTGCTGGCTTTTCATCAGTGAAAGGTCCAGGGGTGGGTCATCTAACAACTGCAAACACCACAGGTATCACCTCCACATGCCTCTATCTATTGTCCTTCCAATAGTCTTAGCCTAGCTGCTCACCTGTCTGCTTCTGAGAGGGTTTCTGGTATAATTGGGAGGATGGGAACCCTGGATCCCTTTTAGGAAGAGCTGTTCAGACTTCATGGAAGATAGTATGTTCCTTCACCCCTGTACCACACATCTTGGTCTTTCCCAGTTTATTTCCAATAGTGTAAAGTTTCTGATGAGTTAGCTGTCTGTTTTGTGTGAAGAACCAATCTATGTAAAAGGGTTAGTTCTTTCCTGCATGAAGCTGATGGCAGCTCTGTATAAGAGCAGAGATTCCCTGGGGTCAGCCTTCCTCTTTGAGACCCTCTACCCTTCCCTCTGGTTGTCTGGTTTCTCTCCAGAGCCTTTTAATTAGTATCTGTAAGCTGAGACCAGGTCTTTTGAAAAAGGGCTAGCAGGATTCCAGTCTGCTGGTATTGTAGTCTATAAGGCACTCAGTAGAAGGAGAGTAGCTTCTACACAGAGATAACCTTTTCAGTTTTTGCCAGAGACTCAGTCTCTTGCTTCCTATGAGGGCTTACTCTTGTTTCAGGATGGATATATTCATCTTTCACTTTTGCAGAAACAGGCTCAGCAGCACTGGGCTTCAGAAGACAGATCAAGATAGCCTCCCATTGGGGTTGGGACAAGACCAGACTACAGGTGGGGACTAAATTTTTTCTCAATTGAAGACCTCAATAGGAGGCTAAGCTCTCTCTTCTGCTCCCAGGTGTTATCATAGATGATATTGGATCTATGAAAGTGATTTCTTTAAAAAAAAAAGATTTCTAAAACAAGAAAGAGCTCTTGGAAATTAAGAATATAATGACAGACATGAAAATATTCAAAGGATGTGTAGAAGGTAAAATTGAGAATACCTTAAAGAAATTAAAACAAAAATGTAGAGACAGAGAACAGAGAAATTAAGAAAAAGGAAGCTGTGATGGATAACTTTATGTATCAAATTGACTGGGCCATTAAGATGCTCAGACATTTGGTGAAATATCATTTTGGATGTGGCTGTGAGGATGCTTCTGGATGAAATTAATACTTAAATTGATAGAGTGAGTAAAACAGTGTGGGTGAACCTCATTCAACCAGTTAAAGACTTGGATGGCATAAAAATGCTGATTCAGGAGGGACCTCCTTATGCCTGACTACCTTGAGCTGGGACATTGGGATTTTCTTGCTTTCAGCTTCCAACTGAAATATTGTCTCTTGAGTCTTGAGCCTGCCAGCTTGTAGACTAAAAATAACACCATCTGCCTTCCTAATTCTCAGGCCTTTGGACTCAGACTATAATCTCACAGCTTCCATAATCATTTAAACCAATCTCTTACTGGTATGTGTGTGTATATATATATACACATCCTATTGTATGTCTTGTTCTGTTTCTCAGGAAAATGCTGACTAATACAAAGGCCATAGTTATATCATCTGAATAAGAAAAAGATAGAATATAGAGAAAATAAAGAAGAAAATTGTCAAAGAAATAATGTAAGAAAAATTCCCAGAAACCAAATACAAGGTTCTACATTTTGAGAGCCAGAATGTGCTCAACAATAGGCTTAAAAACAAAACCACACTAAGACCTTTTGAAAAAGTCCAAAACACTAGGGACTAAGAGAATAACTTAAACCTTCCAGAGAGAGGGGGAAAGGGAAAAGATAAGAATAACAGGAATCAGAATGATGTCTTGGCCTATTACCATGTCTCACACTGACTTTTTTGGACAAGATTTGAAGCCAAAGTATCCTCTTAATAAAAGGGAAGAGAACTATCCGAACAGATGGGCTTTTCCTTACTTTGGTTCTTCAGAAAAAATGTGAAGATATGCAACAAGCTAAATGATGGTGAACTTTTTCAGGACAAGGACAATGTTATGTATTTCTATGTATTGGGCACCTAGTATTCTGAAACATACCTTCTCAATAAATTTATCTTGAATGAATAAAAATGAATGATCAGATAAATAAGTTATTTCCTCCTTTTTGGCAAAGTCCTAGGATCTTTCTTACTTAAGATAACTGAAAATTTGGCAGGGACTGCTAAAAGTAATAGGTAAATGAAGATTTAGAGACAAATATTTCTAAGAATCTAAGACAGAAGTTTCAAGAATGCACACACTTTTGAAAGAAAAATCCTGTCTACACTAAACACATGTCAGATGCACTAACCATGATGCTTTATGTCCCAGAGTCACAACTGCTGGTGTTTAGTCCAGTTAATTTTGTTTCCAGTTAAAAAGGGTAAAAATATTTATTAGAGTGGCTAAAGATTTCCAAAGCAGAGTGAATATTGGGTTTATTTAGGCAACAGAAGAGACTAATGGTGCAAAAATTCTAAATAGAGAATTTACTTTTAATCTCCTTTATTTTGATTTAGAACACATTACTGATTATTCTGTTGATTTGCCTTCATGCCACAATTAGCTTGTATTCTTCATACACTGAAAATATATTAGGTATCAAGAAGACAGGCTGAAAATAGACATAACTTTTGAAATATATATTGTAGGATTCCAAGCCAATGTCCTTAGTTAAGTGATTCCAAGTGAGTTCAAATAATTAAGTTCACTTTTTCTTTCATAATCCAATTTTCTGTAGCAAATTGCTATCAAACATCTGAGCTGAAACAAGTCAGAGTTTAGATTCCTTGATGGCAAAAGGAAGTAACTTTCAAACATTGTAACTAAAATTAAGAAAGTGATATGTGGGTCACAGTAGATGGGGGAAGGAGGACTGTTAGACAGAAAAGAATATTCAGATCCCTTCAATATTTATCACATGTTTGGGGAAAAGATGCCTGAGTGTGACAACCAAGACCAAAGGAGAATGAGTAGAAATTTGGCTGGCATGGTGGCTGTTTGCATGATACAGAAGTACTAGCTGTATCCGACTTAAAATTCCCTTGGATGTTTCATTTGAGAGTATGAGGGTGGAAGGAGAGGGATACTGGAGTTCTAGGGCTGAGTATTGATAGCAGAATGAGGCTCGTAGTGTTGGGGGGATAAGCTGAAATAAAATAACAGCATGTTGGAACTGCCTATCCAATTACTGAGTTAGAGACTATTCCATGGAATGCAAGATGGGTGGTCACAATAAATCCAAACTAAAAACACTCCAGAGACATGAAAAGGAAGGAGAGAACCTGGCAAGCCTGAAACTCATGTTGTCACATTCACCCCTTGGCATTACTCTCAAAGAAGTGAGTCTGCAAGAGTGGTACTAATTTCACAGTTGCTATATTTATCACATTTCCTCACCATGAGTAAGTGGGGTCAAGCCTCTAATAGAGATTCTTCTCTGAACCTCTGAGCTTTTATGTTTTTTGCTTTATTTTTTGCCAGCCTAAGAATAAAGATGTGTTGAAGATGACTGTCTCACTATGGAAAAATTACTGTGAGGAGGAATTCACCACTCTTGGCCAAATGAAGAAGACCATTAATTTATACCATAAAACAGACACCCAGAGAATGAAAATGGCACTGTAATGCTCAGAGGCTTCTTGCAAATGTAAACAAAAACCTTGGTTGTTGCTGGTGACCTACTATTTTTCAGAATCTAACCAAGTTTTAGAATGGAAACAATCAAGCAGGGATATCAATGTCCCTGTGAGATCTAAACATCTTTTTTAAACTTATTTTCATCTGACATTTGGCTCTCTCTATCTAATGACATATAGCTGGGTTCCTCAGAAAACAAGTGAGATAGAGTTCAAGGTGCTTACACACTAACTGATAAAGAATAGATTAAATATTTGATATGTGTGTGTCTCAACTCTCTGTTATGCTGTAAGGGCCAATATTTTGGTGGAATCTTTACATTGATAACCCTTACTTTGTGTCCCATCTCACAAAGTTTCTTTAGCGCCACCAATGCATTCATAAAGCTTAAAGCCCAAAAATCTGTTATTTACTTCCTCGAGTTCTGTGGTCTAAACTTATTATCATTGACAGTGGAGCCTATGCTACAGAAGCCTGAGGTTATGGCTAATTCTCATACGTCATTAGAAAGAAGATGCAAAAATAGTCCTTGACCTTTAGGTAGAAAGTTGTACAAACATAAAAAAGGACGACAATAATGGAAATATTTTTCAAAGTGATGGTATCCTAGTAACTAATAACCACTTTAAGAGCCACCAAGAAGGGCAACTTATTTCAACTGATTTTACTTAGCATTCAAAGACTGACACTGGTTCTTCCTTCTTTGATTGTTATACTCCTCAGTGGATGGCTTTTTGTAGGCAGTCACAAGCAGCTGATAAAAGCAGGGAACATGCTAGACATGATTAAACATATGCTTGTATAGTCCATAGAGAACAAACTCAATTTTTCATCATATGATTAGACATCTCAATTTGCTTGTGTCAGACACACTTTATACCTATTGTCCCAGTGTCCCGTGCAACCAAAGCTCCCTTTAACTCTCAAATATGTCTCAGTCTAGATAATAAATAATATGGTCACTCTCCTTACTTAGCACACTGGTTTTTTTCCCAGATTTTCAAGTCTTTATGTCTGCATAAGGTTATCGCTAGTGGAAGACAACATGGGATGACCATGATAGCTGTTCCAAGCACCTGACTACTATAGTATCATTTCAGAGGGTCATGAGGAATAGGTTCCAGCTTATTACTAGGAATAAAAGATTTATCAATAGGTCCAAAAGGAAAAAGCCACCCTTAAAAGTAGTGAGTATCTTACCTATAAAAGCATTCAAGCAGAAGGCTCGAAGACCATCTGGCAGGGATGTCATTGAGGGGTTTTCTACAGCAATTAAGATTTTGTGTTGGCTCACTGGCTATGAAACTATTATAAAGAATGTAAAAATCCATTGAAGATCTTGAATAACCACGCATCACATTCAAATACTCTGCCTCACTGGGTTGGCATGGGGCCCAGAAATATTCATATTCTCCATGATAACTGAAAAATAATATAAAATATAGAAAATATTTTAAAGTATGAGTTAAAATGGCCTGAAATCTCACCTATATCCCATGAATATTCAGTGTCCACCCTTTCAAATCCTGCACATATAAACAGTTTTACATAAACTAAATCACACCAGGAAAGTGGTTTTACTATCATCGATATTAATATTAATATTTGTGGATTTTTTCACTTTTTCTTATTCCACCTGAGTGTAATCAGTGTTATCAACCTGATATATACTGGTCTGATATATCAACCTGATATATACATTTTATAAATGTATCTTTATGTCTACACAACCACATACAAAAGCACATTTATTGTATGCACATGCATAAATAATGGTTTTGTCTTTATTTTTTTAAAATAAGATTATATTATGTACACTTCCTGGATTTTTTGCTTTTTTTTTTTCACTTAATGCATGGAAGTTGCCAAATCAACTGATACTAATCTCATGTATTCTATTTGATGTCTGAAAACATCCCATGATATGAATACTCCCCAAATTATTTACTTATGCTTCTGTTTTTGAGTACTCCCTTGCAGTTTTTGGTACTACCAATCATTCTGCAACTAATGTCATTGTACTAATATTTTAAACATGTACTTTAGTTTTTATGGAATATATTCTCAACGTTAAGGTTATTGGGTTGAGGAATGCATGTGCTTTTACTCTTAATAGGCATTTTCAGATTGTTTTCCTGTGCACAAGCAATGTGTGAATGGACTCCTTTCTCCACATCCAAGTGTAGAATGGATTTCCACTCTTTTTCATGTTTGACACTTTGGTAGGTGAAAAATGGTATTTTATTGTTATTCTGATTTTTACTTTTCTGACCTTCGATGAAGTTGAACATCTTTTCTTATGTCTATTGGCCTTTGGGTTTGTTATTTGTAAAAATCATATTCATAATTATTTGCACATTTTTAGGTTGTTTGTAAGAGTTCTTTCTATATTATAGGCATAAATTTTCTGCCATATGTGTTGAAAACATTTTTCTCATTTATAGTTTGTATTTTCACTTTGTTTATGGTTTCTTTTGCACCATTTAAAATTTATTTATATTTAAGTATATTTATCTTTTTTAATGGATTTTTAGTTTGCTCTTTCCGTCATGACTCAGCAGTGAGTCTTGCTACTATGATGGAGAGCCATTAGTCTAGGAGATTTCAAAGTTCTCTTTACATCTTAATTTTATGATTGTAAGTCTGAGACAACAAAAGGATTCTTTCATTTCTCAAATTCAAAAACCATGGAATAAGATTTTTCTGTCAGGTTTTAAGGTATATAATGAAAGAATCTAATGAGAAGGTATGTAACTAATGAATAAGCAGGCTCTCTATAAAACTTTAATAACTTCAAGACCTAGTCATGGGCTATATTATCAGAATTCCATAGGAGATTGTCCTCAAGAGAGGAAAAAAAAAAAAACAGCCATCCCTGACATTCTTGGGGGTATTCATTCTAGCAACTATTTCAGGCTTGCTAGGACTATATTGACTACAAAAATCTTTTGCGTGGTGGTAGGGGTCATAATGCCCACTACCTAGCACGGTGGGTGTTTACCTCAAAAGAAAAGTTTATCAAATGGAATCATAGCTCTGGGTATATTTTTTCTTATTTCCTAGAAAGTATAACTTTCTAGATCTTCATCTCTGGCAACAAACATGCAGTGCTTAATTGATTTCTGAAGAATCTCTTAAGCCAGTGAAAGGGATATATCTCAGGGAAATTTAATTTGATGGCTGTTTTACATACATAATACACTCACACACAGAGAGACACATCAATGCCCTGAGACTATACAGCCAGACTCCAGGGCTCACTGATTTACTAAATCAAGAATGAGTGAGTCATCGGTTTTCCAGACCCCTGTCCCTCAGGATAATTGAGACAACAGTTGGCTGCCTCCTTGGCTGTCTATCTAACCCACTCTTAAAGTGATCTGTTTACTTTAACAAGTACAACGAAATTGAAAAGCAAGACCCTTCTGTTAAAGTTATTTAGTGGTTTGTCTGGGAAAACAGATATCTCTCTCTTTCCCTTTTTTTAAGTGTAAATTTGCTTAAGAGGACTTACACAGGGTAAAGGCATTCTAAATACTACATCAGTAGCTATTTCCAGGTTATGCACTTGTATCTTATATTGTCTCCATCCATTTAGAACCTATGTTTCTTACAAATGGACAGTGAGAGCTCACTTGGTTTCTTCAACTGTGCCAGATGCCCCAATTTTAGAGTTCCAAGGAGTTTCTTCTAACCTGGAGTAGTCCAAATTCCTGCCTTCCTTGCTTTTATAGGGAAGCTGCTAAACATTACCTTAGAAATTCACAAATCCATGCAGATTGATGTCACTGCTGCTTCAGGGCTACCAGCATTAGCTTGGCTCTACAGCCATTCTTAGCAATCCTTTCTGTGACTAGCTTTCTCTTTCATCCCCACATCACCCTTTCTAAGTGACCAGCACTATCCTAAAACATATAATTTATCTGTCAACCATAGGCACCCTCAACATTGTGCCCACACAAATTATAAGCAAACATACCCTGGTTTAAAACTTTTATCACTGCTTCAAGGAAGGAGACTCCACCTCTCAATCAAATTGTTCCCCTTATCTGCATTCTGGACTTCCCATCTTTTCTGTCTTAAAGTACTTTTTATTTTAATATTTTTCCTCCCTTATTTCTTGAATCTGTCCAGTCCTCTATCAGTTCTTTCCTACCAGCTAATAAATATAGGCTGGTCTCTCTTAAGTATAAAAAGTTCACTTTGTCTTCCTCTTTTAGGCACTATCTTTTTCCTTGATAGAACAGATTGCTCTTGCTATCTCTCTTTTATATCCCCACTAACAGCCTTTCCCCCATTTATTGCTGTCATTAGGAGAGTAATTTGTTTACTAAAGAATATCTGTTGCATCTAACGGATATTTTTCTTTATGTCACTTGTCCTTATCTCACTTGACCTCTCACAGCAACTGACCCACCTTGTCATTTCATTCATGAGATGTTTTCCTATTTCGTGTCTGGAACACCTTCTTCTCTCTTTACATTCCCTTGCTAGCTCTCTTGACTTCTTAGAATCTGCACAGATTCTTTTTTCCTTAATGGCCCTAAAGCATAGCATCTCATAGTTAATCTTGAATCCTCATAGGTTCTCTCTGGGTGGTTCAATTCAATATGTAAGATTTCAATTGTTACCCAAATATGTCTGGTTTCCAAATGAGATACTTAAAAATATCTGTCCAGAAAGAAATTCATAATTTCTCTCCCTGACAAATCTTCACCTCCCTGTATTTTTCCCATTTTTATAACTGGTGATATAGTTTGCCTAGTTATCCTGGGAGATATCATGGACTCTGTGTTTTTCAGCTACCAGCCTCTTATCACCCTTACTCTGCCCACCCAGTTTCTGTTTGGTTATTACATTCAAACAGTTACTGTTTCCACATTGGTTAAGGCCCAGTTATCTATCCCCTGTAAATGACCTCCATATCTCCCTGATCAACTTCCTCCAAGCCTGCTCAGCTCCCTTGATGGGATGATCATCTTGAAATAGAAATCTTCCTGACCACACAGGATCTTCTTTTGGAGTACTACAAGGAAGAGCTGCTGGTAGTTTCCAGCCTTTCATGATCTTTCTCCTAGTTGTGATATTCTAATGTTTGAAACAGCCTTTAAATAAAATTGGTTGCCCAGGCTGGTGTGGCTCAGTGGATTGAGCACTGGACTGCAAAACAAAGAGTCACCAGTTCAATTCCCAGTCAGGGTACATGCCTGGGTTGTAGGCCAGGTCCCCAGTAAGGGACATGGGAGAGGCAACCACACATTCATGTTTCTCTCCCTCTCTTCCTCCCTTCCCCTCTATCTAAAAAAAATAAGTAAAATCTATAAATAAATAAATACATACATAATTTTGGTAGACTGACTGGATTAATGCATATTTGTTTATTTGTGTATTTTATTATGAAAAGTAGTTTTATTTTTCCTTAAAAGTTTTGTGGGTTTTCTTCCCATAGGTTTTCTAGATCTCTGGGTCCTTTAAAGTCTGATCATGCTTAGGGCAACTGACAATGTCATTAAAGCAGGTTTTTAAAGAAGGTTGAAGATGTACATGATGCTGAGATATATAGTGAGTCATTTAGAGCAGTTTGAAATATTGGTCATCAAGTAAACACATACTTCTTTTACTCCCTCTGTCATCTTTTTTCTCCTCCTTTCAGTTTCTGTCTTCCTTTCCTTTCCTCCCTCCAGTGCCTGGTCTTAGCTCTAACATGTACTAGGTTGGTAAGTAAATTTAGCTGTTTCACGTTTTCCAAATAAACTTTAGACTCTTTCTCATATTTTATTTAAAAATGCCCTTTAAAAATACTTTATTCATTTGTACAATATCCCCATTTTTAGAAAATGACTGTGTACTTTCCCTGTCTGCTGGATTTTCTTACCTTTCTTTGCTCACTCAGCCACTTGTACCACAGAACTCCTCACCTCACCTCCCAACACACTAAAGGAAACATCCCCAACTCCTGACAGTAAGATAGGTGATCTGCAAGGCTCTAATGTTCTACATGAATGCAGAACTTATGAAAAACAAAGTAACAACTTAGGAGCTGATATTCCCATCAGTTTCCAATGAAGCTGAACCCAAGGGAGGTCCTCTAGGACAGATGGACGGGCTCAAGCATGTCTTAAATCCAAAACAAGCACCAATAAGAGCAACAGAGATTTGACCTTTTTAAAAATGTGAATGGGCTTCAAGAAAACCTAGAACAACTCTGCAGCTTGTGTGCCCTTATAAATAATATAAGAGCCACTAAATGTGGTGTGTTTCTGATGTTCCAGGCAGTGGTCAGCACTGCGTACACTATAAGGTTTAATACTTCAGCTTTCTTGAAAAAAAAAAAATAAACAAGTAATATATGAGTAAGAAAGAAGTTAGAAGTGACTACTAGAATCCTTCAGTGTGCCCCCATTATTTCCAGGATAAAAGCCTAATTCTCAACTCCTATGTCTCCCTCCCAGATACCATATGTTCTGACCACAGTGATTGGCATATGTACTCACCTCCTACCTCAGGGATTTTGTACATACCTTCCCTGATGTCCAAAATGGTCCACTGATTCCTATTCATCCTACAAAACAAAGCAGCAGTATGGTATTTTGAAGCATGAATTGATTCTTCAGGTGAACTTCACTCTTCCTTCTCTTTCAACTTCACATTGTCCTTAGCTCTGCTACATCAGTGACTACATACATCAGTATAGTATGCTACTCCTTAGACTTCCTCGAAATCTTCCTACCCAGGACACATACTCAGGAATGTGTAAGTCCAAGAATGTGTCACTTTACCTAGTTGGCAAGTATCCAATAAATATGTACTGAAAGAACGAACAAACAAGTGAATAAGCAGATGTTCTTTAGAAGGAGAAGGAAGTTCTCCTCCCTTCTGGCACACAGATCTCATTTCTATCTCACTTGGTGGGTGTTTTACTATGGTCTTGTCCTATTGAGGGGTTTCCAGCTAGACCTGCCCTGAACAACCTAGGGTGTCATGACCACTTTGGCATTAAGTTTATGGTTGACACATAGGATGGTGACAGCTCACCCCATTCCCAGGAGAGAAAGAAAGAGAAATTTCTATCTTCTTAAAGTGAAGTTGCCAAAGGTCAGTCTTCACCTATATGAACATTTTCCTAGAAGACAAATTCAGCTATATTTTTATTACTAGAGAGAATAATGTTCTATGAATCCCAAATAAACAAGAATGAGAATGCAGGCTGGGGCAAAAGTAGATTTACAGTTCTGAATGTGCAAACCAGAAGTTCATTTTGTTACTATGTATTAATTACTGTATCATTGTAAATATAAACAACTATAAACCAACTTTTCCCCACTCTGTATATCTTGCCTATTTTAAACACTACAGAAAATACTTATAATGGGAAATCTCCAGTTTTTATTTTCATGGGGAACTGACTGGAAATTTTAAGAAAAATTTATATTAAGAGAATATTGTGTGATTTCCACAAACACTGGAAAAACAGAAGAGTAGACTAAAAAGCTGGACACTGAGGAAGGACAGCTATGCACTGGACCATAGCCTAAATCTGGCCACTGATTTAATAGAGCCTGTCCAAGGTCTCCTGTTGTTGCTTCCTCTAAACTGGGAAATTGAAGTTTGCACTGTCCTCAGCCCTGATGACAAACCTCACACACCACTTTTGCTCCTGGAAATTAAAAGTGGCTGCTGCCACCAGAACAATCTCTGCATTATTCCTCCCTAATTGTGTCAGTAGTTCCAGAGCTAAAATACTGCAAGGACGTCCAATTAGCATACCCATATTCTAATTGAGAAGTAAAGTGAGAAACATTCACCCTGCCTTTGCACTTTCTATAGTGAAAGGTAAATTCAGCTTCAGAAAACAGGAAACTTTCCTTCATAAGATGAAGAACCAAAATACTGACAAATATACACAGCAGACCCCAAGCTTCTCTTCACATGTTAATGACTTTGTGAAAGAAGCAGGAATATTTCCTGTCTATGTTACAACTATAATTCCACATCTCTAATGGCTTACTGTATCATTGAAATTGGATTTCCTTAAACTCATGAAGCCATCCATATTCATCATCTTCTGTGCCCTGCAACTTCCTATTAACAGAAGTTCCAGTCCTTAGTTTTAAAAACTTTAAATTAGCCTTGGTTTACTCCACCCATGGATTCCCTGAAAATAGTAAGTGATCATATTCTACAGTCAATAAAATGCTTTGTGTCTTTCACTTTTCTTGTCCCCTCCCCAATGGTCCTTCACTGCCCAAATCAAGCAACTTATACTAGTTTCTGGTGATTTCCTTGACCCAAGCCTCCTTTTTCTAGTATACACTTCACAGTATTTCACAGGTTAGCCTAAATATTTATTTCAAAGCCTTGCCCTTCTGCTTAAGGAACTTATGAGCATGCTTTTTCTTGCCTAATTAGGCTGAATTTCTTTCTCATGTTCTAAAGATTCTCTAATGTGAAAGCATGCAAACTCTTCAATGGGTGTCATAGAACAAAATATAGATTTTGAAAGAGTTCTGTTGCCCTGGCTGGTGTAGCTCAGTGGATTGAGCACAGGCTGCAAACCAAAGTGTTGCAGGTTCAATTCCCAGTCAGGGTACATGCCTGGGTTGCAGGCCATGACCCCCAGCGACCTCACATTGATGTCTCTCTCTCTCTCTCTCTCTCTCTCTCTCTCTCTCTCTCTCCCCCTTCCCTCTCTAAAAATAAATAAATAAAATCTTAAAAAAAAAGAAAGAAAGAGTTCTGTTGATTTCATCATGTCCTTGCTTAGTTTTCTTTTAGGATTAAAAATACATAAATACTGAAAATCCAGCTTATGTCTCATTTCTATTCATCTAAGCCATTCTCATTTTCCAAGATTTTCTTCATGTGCCTTTTCTCTATTTGGAATATTTTCCCATCTCTAGTCACCCTGAAACATTCCAAAAGGCTGTACATCAGGACGTGCTACTCATTTATCACTCTCTTCTTTAAATGTCTATGGCATTAACAATTTATATTACATGATTTAAAATTTAAATATTGTTCGATTTCATCACTGAGTAAGGACTCAAATGTGTTATTCTTAGCTCTGTACCTAGAGTTTATGCTGCTGGAGTTTAGAGGTCATGTCTTCTGTATAAAAATTACTTCCAATGTTCATTTTAGTGCTAACTGAAAATATTATGAATGATCAATATTTATTGATTGATGCCAGATCTCATATATAGCTCATTGGTTTATTAGTTCTAAGATGCCAAGTCAATTCACCTTTTTGTTTGTGACTATACTATGACTGAAGGATTCTTAAACAAATTCTTGTATATTCTTGGCTTTTGCATTTAACATTTTTAAAGAGTACCTTTGTGGATGAAACAGGGCCACATACCAAACATGACAAGCTTAGAGGAGGCTTGTGTGGTGGCCTTTTAACTTAGAGACCTAAAGAAACCACAGAGGATGGTCTGAAATTAAAACTTGTTAATGGAACATAGACATGTTCTAGGCTAGAATCCCTGACAAAAGTCAACTTTTAACTTAATTAAGCCTGTATATTATCTTTTTTGCATTTATGATAACATACCTTTGGAATATCAAAGTAATTTCCTTTTTCCAGGCCCCTCAAAACACAGGTACCACATGAAAGCACAAGAGTGGAGAACACAAATACCATCATTGTTATTAGGTTAAATGTTGACTCTTAACTATCCTGTACCCACCTATGTAGAAGAAGTATGTGTCTAACATTTTTCTTTTTATCCAGTACCAGAAGTTTCCTCAATTTGCTTTCTCCTGCATTACTAATCTATCACCAATGGATTTTATGTAACCCACTTATGTTGTCTCTTTTGTTTGTAATGTACAAAGCAGGGTACCAAACTGCCACTCTCTGGAGCATTTTCTCAACCTGTTGAGGTTTTGATTCCTGGCAATTGTCATCAGTCTGGCTCAGATAAACTCATAAAAATTCTTACAGGTTGTATGTTTCTTACATGGACATCTTTCAAATCAGAGAAAGGAACAGCCTTCTCATCTTAGTGAGTGCTGAGTCCTAGGATTCAAGGAGAACTAATTGCTGGCCTTCTTACAATTCCATTAACTTGGCAATTACTCAAAATATCTTTAGTCATGAGCTCATTCATAATACACAGACAGTCACATCACAGAATGTTTAAAATACCCAGATACCCCCAGCATTCCAAATATTTGTTCTGGAATGTTTCTTAGTGACTCCATCTTCTAATTGCTCAAGCCCTTTTGTGGAGTAGACCTGTCAACAAATATGGACTTGATTCAGCCAGCCAAATTTCATCCTGCTTTTGTCACTCACACATTCAGCTTGGTCCCTCTCTTTTGGAAATTGTCTGTCTTTAAGAAAATGCATGTTTTTCCTCAACTGCTCTTTTGCATCTTCTAGAAAATAAAATGGCTTTTCTTGACTCACTGTGGCTCTGCTGGCATCTGACTTGCTCAGAGAAGAAAGGTGGAAACTACAGAGTAAATAATCTGTGATCTAAATTTACCTCTTTTTTTCTGAAGGACTACAGAACAGTGGAAATAAAAGAAAATTATGAAATGAATAAGCAATTACAGTCATTTATAGGGGACTATCTTATAAGTGTGAATTTTTATAGGTTTTTTTTTTCTAAGAGGATTACATCATTGGGAAAAATCTGCATAGAACCTCAAAATCATATTTAATGTAGCTATTTATTTCTACAGAATTATGAAAGTTGGTGCAAGACCAAGGTTTTTATTTTCTCTTATATTCTATCATTAGAGAAATGCGTTATTTTAGTTTTCATAGACCAAGTTAAGCACCCTTAAATATTGGGTTCAGCCATTGAAATTGCTTAAACAGTATCCAGAAACAAAAATAGTCAAATGTTTCTCTTTCTTATTAGTTCCATGATAGTTATTGAGAGAAAAAATATTTGATTTTACATACCAGTAATCAGAGTATATTAGATATGTAGAGAGGTCATGGTTCCATTGGGCTCAACAATGTGAAATCCATAATTCCAATCCATTAATCCTAGGAAGTAAAAAAGTAAAAAAAAAAAAAAAAAGGAGAAATGCAGTATAGCAGAATTGTGGAACTATTGGGTAAAGTGTGAAGGGACCACTTGAGGAAGATGGAAAATGGACACAAGTAATTTTCTGTCAAAGATAATTTTAAGTCTTCCATGGGAAAAAGGGACTAAACAGTCCCAATCTAGGTCCAGAGAGAGCCAATGTTGGAATGAACTATGTAAGCTAGAGAGCTTCCTATCACCAGAGAGATTCAAGGGAACACTGAATCTCACAAAGTGACATTGGGAATATTTCTCCACTGGCTCTGTGGTAGGCTAAGCAGACACCAGGTTACACTCAATCAAATTCTTTTTCAGAGCGAGGATTTTGCAAAGATATGAGTAGTTGGCAAAAGTTACTTCCTGTTAAATAGCCTCGACAAATGTCACCTTTACTTTGAAATTGTAGGTGAAAAAGGTACGAGTTCTTCAGATAATATTCTTCTCCAGAGAAAAGCCTAATTGCATGAGGATAGCAGCACAAAAAAAGTGTAAATGGTCATTTTAGCCAAGATCTAGCTTAGCTGAGCTGGCCAGAAAAAATGGAAATAATATTTTAGTATATTGGTGATGCATTCATTTTTCTTCAATATTTCAATATTTTTTAACAATGGTGATTTTATTTCCTAGCTACTGCTGAGGGTAGGTTACCAAATCCAGAATGATGAATGTGGCTATGTAGTCATCTTTGCAATTCTAGTCATCTTTTATTTCACAGAATGTTTTTAAAAATAAAATTGAACTGTATATCTATAACAGAAAATAAAGTACATATTTTTTCTACTAATACGTATTTTCTATTAATAGATCATGAGGTGTGTTTTTTTACCTTATTCAATGTTCTCTAAAAAATGGTAAAGGAAGTAAGTACAAATTGGTAGTTATGAAATAGTCACAGGAATGTAAAGCACAGCATAGAAATTATATTCAATAATATTACAGTAACAATTTATAGTGTCTGGTGGGGACTGGAAATATTGAGGGGGAATACTTTATAAAGTATACGATCATCTAACCACTATGCTGTACACCTAAAACTAATACAAAATAATATTGAATGTAAAATATAATTGAAAAAAGTTTAAATCCATCTTTGATGGATGCTCTATGCATTATCTTAAGGAGGCACCATTATTTATTTAACCATTCCCTGTATGCTGTACTTTAGGTTGTTCCAATTTTTTCTATTATAAATAATTTGAATAAATACCACTGCATATAAATTTTATGTGTGTTATTTCTTAGAAGAGATTTCCAAAAGAGAATCAACTCGGGTCTAAAGGTAATTTTTTAAAGACATAATTGACTATTGCAAAAATACTTATTTAAATTCTAGTCAACTAGTATGTAAATGATCACTGTGACACACTCTTGCTAGCACTAAACAAAATAATTTATTTAAAAATTCTAGATAATTATATGGGAGAAATTGCATTGTAACTTTATTTGCATTTTTGTCAGTGATAGGCTTGAAGTTGTTGCCTATTTGTAAAACATTTGTATTTTTTTTTTGGTATAGCTTGTTCATGTCCTTGATTTTAGTAGAATTTGTGTAAGCATTTTATTTATTAAAGATACTTTTCTGTAGTTAAAATATTAATTCTTGCCAAATTTACTGCCAATATTTTCTCAGTATGCATTAAATGTTTAACTGTAATTGTGAGCATTTTTGTCATAAAAAATATTTCAATTTCCTGTAGTTAAGATATTGGTTTTCTACTTTTTTGTTATTTTTTTAAGCATATAAATCTTTTCCCCTTTCCAAGATCAGTATTTGGATTTTCAATACGGAGTAGTAGTATGAGCTGGTAGATTATAGTGAATGATTTTGGAGTAGTTCCCAAATTATTGATCATCTAAAAGTCAAACTCATATTTTGCCATAATTTTACTTTGAATTTATTTGTTTATTTGTGAGCATTAAAAGCAGATGTACTAGATTCCTTAGGCCATTAATGATGTTACTCTTTCTGTCAAGCAGAAGGAAGGAACATGCATGCAGCAGGGCAAGGCTCATTGTCCGTGAGGCCCTCCCTGGAGCTGGTAAAGGATCTTGCTGCCTGCTCCTGCCTCCCTTTCACCTTTAAAGAAATTGGATGTGAAAGACTTTTGTGGCTCTGGCTTTAATCCCCACCAGAGCCCTTAGCCCTTTTAAATAGTACATGTCACAATATTATGGACTGCTGAGATCTGGAGCTCTCTTGGGGTTGGACTGTTATCACTTTCAGCATTATCAGAAACAGTCTAATTAGATGGCGAAGCCTGCAGAGAAGTTCATGTTTATCAGCTGTTAAACTCTGCACAGGCTGTGTCGGAGCCACAGAGGCAGAGCTGACATCCCCTGCTGTATCCCTGAGAAGCATGCCGGTCCCTAGATGCACCAGTTAAGCCGAAGATCAGGTAGTATGGGCTTCCACAGGAAATTCTTGGATCAGGTGGGTTTGTACATCATGATTGTGCATGTGTATGAGATTGCAATTATATAAATGTACACACACAAATAGTAGGGGAATGGAGATACAAGCAGAGAAAAATGCTGTATTAAATGGAAGAGCTTCGTCTCATAGCAATTTAGTTAAAACAGATTAAAGCCAGCTGTTTAATTTAAACATTTGTACCTCCTGCCTCTTTGAGATAGGGACTGATGGGACATAAATGGGTTACTTAAGAATCCAAGAATTAGGTATCTCTGTACCTTGCCATCCATGGCTTCAAGGTCACTCACTCAAATACAGCACCTTGAACAAGACAATGACTGACGTTAGGCGGAGACAGGGCAGTGCAGACATATTCAAGCCCTGCCCTCTCAGTCCAGAAGCTTACTTATCTGCTTAAAATAGGACAACACCCACATCTAAATATTTTTAAGATGGATCAATAAGGCATTTCTCACATTAAATATGACTTTATCACTAACTAATAAATAATAGTTTCCCTAATATGCTCAGACTTTTCAAGTCTGGATCTTCTGTTTTGTAATCAGTCTTATCTTGCAAGAGGCTCTGGCAAATGAAGAGGTGAGGAAGATGTTCAGAAGAGGTGAACCCTGTGGTCTTATCTGGATGAATTCACAGTCTGATAAAGGGCAAAGCTGTTGCTAGGGTCAGGGTTTTGACTTTGAGGAATCTAGGTTTGAAACTTACTCCCCAACAAATCCCTTTAAAATCTCTCAAACAGATGAAGAAGAGCCCTCTCCTGAGGTCCGTAGAAAATAGTGTACTCTATTTGAGATTGACAGGGAAATTTTGCTGCTAGGTTTCTGGTGAACATTTTCTCTCCAGAGCTGTCTTTCCTAAGAAGATCCTTAACTTTACAGCAAAGAAAAAATCCAAGAGCCTTTGAAGTCATAACTGGGCACTTCTTCCTGGAACCCTGAGATCCCAAAGACTTTCCCATGTCCATTTGCTCAGCACATAGTGGCTGCCAAGCTCATTATATCAGCTCCAGTAGGTGAGATAAAAGAATAAAGGAAGGGAATAATCAAGGGAAGAAGGAAGAGAGAAATAGTTGAGGAGGAGGAGGAAAAAGGAGGAAGGAGGGAGGAAGGAAAGGAGAGAGGGATAGGGGAGGAAAAGAGGGAAAGAGCTAGAGACAGAAAGAAGAAAAAGTGATGAAAGGAGAATCTGCTTTCCAAAAGGGAAATGCATAAGTTCAAGAACAAATTTATACTGAAAGGAAGCTAGAGTAGTGACAAAAATTACTAAATTCTACAGTAAAAGCCCACTGAATTTCCTTTAAAAGTGACATTTTCCCTAGATTTTGAGTTTCTGTTTCAGAAGAAGAGGGACTCGAGGAAAGCAAAGCACAGCTAGACTTAGGAAGAAAGAGATTTCTCTTACAAGAAATTTGAACTCAACAAGTTCAAGACTGGATTTGTCCCTGCCCCCGGCAAAACTGATTCTTATTTCATTTTCCATCTCAGTAAATGATCATTTATACACATCCATCCCTCTTCTTAGACTAGGTTCTTTAGTTTGTCTATATATCTTTAATGTTTTACCTGGGTCTTTCCATGATTGAATTACAAATATTATTTGCCCTCTCAGTGCCACAAAATTAGAGGAAATTAGAAAGGGAAGGCATGGTGTAAACTCAAAGAAAGAGAAAATAATAAGGAAGGGCCAAAGGGCTTCTCTGAAGAAGGTGTTCTAGGACATGTGGGTGTCATTACCTGGGCAGGTTCCCCTACAAAGCGTGCTTCCAGCAGCACATTTTTCAGGATCATTACCTCTGGGAACTTTCAGCCAGAACTTCTCTCCAAAGATAATGCAAATGGGTAGCCCCACACAAAGATCCCAGACTCACAGTAATGCTCAGAAAACAGTGTTTGCTTTTGAATATATATTCCTACCATGCTTCTCCACTTCCCCACTCCAAGAAGGAGTACAGGACAGCAGCTAAGACTGCAGGTTAGTAACCTAAAACTGGTCTTTGCAATACACTGGTTTTACAACTGGCAAATTACTCTCTTGAAACCTCATATGCTCATCTATGAAATGTGGTGTGCTAATTGTACACCCCTCATGGAGAGAGTCTTACATGTTATGCAAGCTATGAAATCTCTCGCTCCCAGAAAACCTACCCACTGCCCTAACTCCCCACTTCTTGGGCATCACCGTTTGACTCAATTTCACACTCCCATTTTTTTCTCCTGACTTTGTGCCCCTGACATGAATCAGATCTTGCATAGGGCCCTACTCATAACTTCATGTTGAGCCCATGGTAGGTATCTCACCAAAGCTTTTAAGTTGACTTTAAGCAGCTACTCGTGGTGCCAAAATGAAACCATCAAGTGACCTCTGCTTTCTTTTCCACCTTTAGGCTTTGATATCACATGCATACTCTCCATGGATGTCATTTTAACCAAAGCCAACATTTTTCCTATGAGGACTTTTTCTGATGATCTTGGTTTCTATCCCCATAGCTTTTTCTGTTATTGTCAAAAATTGTGCAGGATAGAGTGGGCCATCCTGTTCTCCCCATTCTATTTGTTTAACTGTGGCATGATTTGAGGGTAAAATAATTTAAGAAAATTATTTATTTTTCTATCCCAAATCTTCTGAAACAGTAATGTAAAAACAAGGGGTTTTATTTATATACAAAAATAATATCAAAAGAACAAAGGGTATTACAGAAAAATACCCTTTTTATAGAAAAACGCTGCACTCAGAACAATTTGTATACAGGAAACAGGACTGAAATACTATTTCACTCTAGCAAAAAAGTTAACCCTGTGTTTACTTTTTTATAGTAATGGATAATTAAGTTTTCTTACAAGATTTTTCAATGAATTTTTACTTTTCTTATTCATGATTTCTGACACTCCATACTTCTCTCTAAGCCTAGGTGTTTGTACTGAATTCTTCTCTTTACATGCCATACACCTAGAAGCAGCAGGATCTGGAATTTAGCTTGAGTATCTTGAAAAATGCTAGGCTAATATTTTGTTATAGCATCTTGAAGAGACAGCAAGTTCTAACATCACATCTTGTACCAACTTTACAATGCTTTTAGGGTGGGAAGACATGAGGTCAAGCCTCTAATTTTTACTTTTAAGCTGTGGGACCCTGAGAGAGATGTTTATTTCTTTGAATTTTTGTTTCTTCATTAAAACAAGGAGTATTATAATACCTACTTAGAACAGCTTTATGAAAATTAAATAACATAATATATAAAGAATTTTATCTTAGATACTAGCACATAATAATAAACAAAAATTACTACTAGCTATTATTTTTAAGTCTGACCACTATAATTTTATCCAGAGGTTTTCTATGCTGGACAATAAGAATAAGATAATGGACATAATTTATCAGGCTCTATGAGCATTTTTCATATGGTAACACTCATCACTAGCTCCAATGGCTTTACTCAATTTGTCTTTGAAGTACAAGGGCATTTTCCACAGAAGAGAAAGAGAATTTTCTTACCTTTATTTAAGCATATGAGCCTGGGAAACCTGGGCGTTCCTAAAATGGAATGTGCCTGATAGCTCTTTCCTTTGGAGAATTCAGCTAACTTCCCCATTCACTCCTGGGGTATCTTCCCTGTGAGCAGCTGGTTGTCTCATGCACCTCCAAGTTGTGTCTAAAGCATCACTGATGTCACCCTTATATGGTTGTACAATGATATTTCTTTCTAAGTGATGTTACCTCACACTCCATCTCAGAGCTTGGCCTGGCAAACTAGAGTAGACAGAGAAGGACAGGGTAAATAAGAACACACTTCCTGAGTTAGGTTGGCCTGAAGCTGAAGCCACAGCACAGATGTTAAGAGAAAGTCCTCTCTAGCAGGTAGACATAGGTACCTAAATGGTGTAGCTAGAACAAGCAGGCAGTGATCAGTGTTATCAAGCCTGTTGGACTTAAAGGGTATTCTCACAGTTGGGGTAAACACAAGGATTAGGAGTTCAGAAGCAGGCAATACTCAGAAAAATGGGAAGCCTTAGAAAGCTCTATGAGGCAATCACAGCCCAGTGGGAACTCAGGGGCATCTCTTACAAAGAGCTCTGGCTAAGTCTGTTGTGTTTCCCACTCAAGAAGGTCTAGGATCATCATCAGAACCCAAGATAGAGATGATGATGGCCCAGAGATAAGGAAAATATTTACGACCAGGGCTGGGAAAGTACTGGTGTCCCATTGTCAAGATCAGGGTGAGTGGCCAGATAACAATATAGAAACTGGATGTCAGATTGGCTACATTTCCTTAAATTTATCTTGCTGAAGTTAAGGTTTTTTCTTAAAGATGTGAATTATAAGCCCTGGCTGGCATAGCTCAGTGGATTGAGCACGGACTGCGAACCAAAGTGTTGCAGGGTCGATTCCCAGTCAGGATACATGCCTGGGTTGCAGGCCATGACCCCCAGCAACCGCACATTGATGTTTCTCTCTCTCTCTCTCTCTCTCTCTCTCTCTCTCTCTCTCTCTCTCTCTCTCCCTCCCTTCCCTCTCTAAAAATAAATAAAATCTTAAAAAAAAGAGATGTGAATTAGGTCTAGCTTCTAGGTTGAAGGTCCTGGCTAAGCAGAAAGGAAGATGGAAGACAGGGAGAAAAGCAGGATCTAATAGGTAAAAATGAAATATTTGGGCACCCAGCCATGTAATATAAGTGCATAACTAATTAGTGTATAACTAATTAGGATATAACTAATTCAGTTCACAATGTAAAATCAATATCAATATAATTATCAAATAACAAATAGTTCTCTGTGTTCTATCTCTCTGAATATATGAAGATATTTATTAAGTTAACTATAGTCTAAAATCTCTCCCTTCCATTTGGTATTACACAGGGCAATTAAGTCAAAGACACTATTTCATTTGGCAGTTGTGTTCTGTCTACTCCCTATCCCCAAATATTATTTTGTTATGCTATAGATCAATGGCAAGTTCAGAAGCAGAAATACCTGTCCACATTGTAGCAATGTCAGGAATCATCGTGTGTGGTGACTGTTGGGAACTGCATCCTGATGGAACCCTTTACCCTCCAGCAGTGGCAGAACACAGCCTCTTAGTGTTCCCTTACTATCCAAAAGGACAGCAAGATTCTCTGGCCTCAGAAAGCCCATCAATATACAGCCTCTAAGACACACAAAAACCCTCAGGCTTCCTACAAGGAACAGAAGCTTTCTGCTATGGACGTTTCTGCTTGGGATTGTTTCATGTACTTTTGGGGGGCACTACATTATGAAATTTAACCTATTTTTCTTGTAGAAACTTTCACAGAAGAAAAGACCATGAATTGAACCACAGTGATAATTAAATCATTCCATATGAAATTTTGTTGTCTCACACATTTTGCTGACCACAAGACCTCTTTGATGAGTGGTTAGAGAACACCTCTTTGAGTAGCTGGCTAAACAATGCCTCCTACATACATAGTCAATGCATATGTTGGCTCATTTTTAGAGTGTTTGATGTTCTCCTCTGAGGTCAGTGAGAGAAGATGAAAGGGCAGCATAAGACTTTTGAGGGCTAACTTCTGTCCCTTATCGCTGGTTCATCACAGGTGAATTCTATTTCAAAACATACACATGGCAGAGATCAGTGCTAGCTGGCATCTTATTTTGAACTCTTTCGGAAAACAACAAATGCACTAAAAAAACAAGATGGAAAAACAAATGAACAACAGAAGACACTAGGAACTTATTGGATATGGAATAACTTGTGTTTATAATAAATGAATTGAATACGGCATCAGAAATTTCTAAGTTGTGATCAGCAAAAGCTCTTTTGGAAAGTTCCAGCAAAGCTGTGTGTGAAAGAAAGCAACTAACATTATTCAGCTAAACATACCCAGCATAAGATGTAATTGGGCAATAAACAGAGTCATACAACATGCTATTATGCTCATTTTATATGACATAGTCTCCACAAAAAAGTAACACAAATTATCATGTTTTCTATTTTATCAGGTATTCAGGTGGGTAAGTTATGAGAAGACTTCACTATATAGCACTACTAAGCAAAGCATTGAAAAGGCTGATTGAATTTTACTCAGCACTCCTACATGTGAGATAATTCTTTCCTTTAGAAGAAAATAAATGGGTATCTTCTGGTTCTTTTGCCTGGAGTTGGAAAAGAGGACATTGGGAATTTTATCAATGCTTTGGTCCCTGGTCCTAATGCATCTGCCTTCTGCCATCAGCCCCAAACCAGAAGCTTTTCATTTTCCCTGAAGATTAAACCAATATTTACTAGTAAATAGCATTTATCCTAAAAACCCTTTACTGGAAACTATTGGTTTTAAGTTAATGTTAGATCTTTTGTAAGAATAGTTGCCCTTCCTTAGTGGGACAGGCAACAGGAAAAAACACTGCATATTTGATAAGAGAATGAAAAAGAAAATTTTCTGTCACTGCTACTAAATGGAGCAGACTTTTTCAGTTTATTTGTCATTTGTTTTATAAGATTTCTCACTAGGTGGCAAATACAGTAATTCCTAAATGTTGGCAAAGAGTCACTTTTGGTAGAGATCTTTAGCAGAGTCAGATATAAAGATGCAGGGAGTTAAAAAAAAGAGATTACAAAGAAATCTAGTTCTCATATAGATATTTTAACAAATGTGAAATTTAATAGAAAGAATTTTCAGTATCAAAAAGCATATTGTTTCCAAGATGACTTGCTATAAACCTTGTCCTTATATTCTTATACTTATCATTGAAGTAAACAGATGTTCTTCCTTTCTTTAAAGCCAGCATGATTCAACTTCCAGTTACAGAAATACTGCAGAATATTCTCACAAACTTCTAATAAAGTCCTATCTCTTACTCTGTTTGAAATTTTGCTAATTATTGGACTTTTTACCAACAAAATCCAAATAATTTCGGTGGGGTTCTGGACATATATTTTCCAAGAGCTATGGGGAAAAATCACATGTCATGCATTATCAATACAGAGTGCACTAAGGATGCTCTAAGTGCCCTGAGGATGCTCCATATCAAGTCATTAAAAATCCCCTAGGATTTCTTGGAAAAGATGGATCACATTTGACAAATTTTAACTGAGCAGCATGTATGTGGCCTACCTAGATTATTCTCAGAACTGATGAAGACAAGCTTTAGTCTCATTTCAACAGCTGTGCTCTCCTGTCTGGCCTATCTTTCCCTTAGATTAGCTGCATAACTATTCTCCCAAATAAAGAAGTGGGAAGCAAATTCTGTCCCCTTTCCTAATACCTTGGTCTAGTTCTAAAGTCAGCTGGTATTGAAGATAAACTGCAAGGCACAGAAAAGCCCATGTTGAAGTGTTTTTGGTTGGAAGGTTCTTCTGTAATGAAATAGGGTCCATTCCATGCATCAAAAAAGCCAAGTTTAGGGCAATTGAAGAAAAGCCCTGCAGATCTTCCCACAGCCGTCAGTGTCTGCTTTTCTGGGGAAGACACAGCTGAGCCTGAAATTACAGATTGGGCTAGAAAATGCAGACTTCAGCAGCCACTATGACATTGTCTCTCGCAGCCAGGTTTAATGCTTCTAGATTGTGCTGAGGAATAAGCTAAAGATAATTTGTAAGTCCTTGTTCTTCAACTACAAGAGCACATCCCCTCTGAGGACATTCCCCTTGGGAACAAAGACAAAGATAATGTTCTGGCAAATCTTGTAGTGAGGACTAGGAGTGCAGAGACCTGAGTTCTAGTCCTGCCTCTGCACAGATAGAGTGTGCCTCTACATTTGAAATTAAAAACTGGATATATGATTTTCATTGTCAATGTGTTTTATTTGGTGTTTTTTTATGAGTTAGATCTTTTCTTGAAATAAGATTTTAGAAGGATCCATGTGATACAAAATAAAATCAATACATCTTTGGATGAAATTTGCAGAATTCCATCCATTCAATTGTTCTAGTGTTCCTTGGTAGTCACTCTCAGTTATTTCACATAAGCCTAATATAAGACCAAGTGAACTTCAAAGTCCCTTTATACTCCATATTTTTCCAGCTTTATCATTTTCTGAATTTCCATTCTATAAATTGCCTTTCTGGGATTGTTTCCTCATGAGCAAAGTGTGATTATTAAGACCAATAGAAATAAATAATAAGAAAGTTAAATGTGGAGTTAAAAGAATTGCTTCCAATGTGAGACTGACATTTAATAAATGTGTGACCTAGAGAAAGTCACCTACTGTCTCTAAGTCTAAATTTACTCATCTTACAATAAGAACTTGGCAAGGTACTAGTAAAAACTAGATAATAGTTATTCCTCACTATCCCAACTTTCACTCAGTAAACTCAGGAACCAAATAAATTTAGAGATATTGTAATATAAAGAATCCTTGTAAATTTTGAACACATAATTTTATATTTTATTTCAAAGAATTATTATTTTAAATAATGTTATAGTCACTTAACAAAAAGATATAAAAGTGCTTAATAAGTTGAGTTCTACCCACATACTAGTTATTTTTATACAAGTTTTTGAAAGAAACATTAATTTATAAACTCTACTGTAGGTCAACATCAAGGTTACTCTGTTGTAACAAAGTTCAACTTCTGTTAAAAATCCACACCATTTTATCAATGATCCTCACTCCAAGTATTCAATATAAGTAAATATTTTATGACCTATCCCATTAAATATGACTCTTCACAAAAATTGGCTTTGATTTCAGGGAGTAAATCATGAAAGTCAATTGTCTGCCCTTATACAATAAGCAAATTGACTGAGGCTCTTTCAGTGGCTGAGCCTAACAAGTAGAAGCAGGTCTTGGAATGCCTTTGGCCTTTTGATGACCTTATCCAGGCCTGGTATTGGTGGCAGTCAGCCTCAATATATAGTGTGGCCCCTCTCATGTACATCCAGGCCCAATACAGGCAGCTACCAACCATAGTTCACTTTCTAGCTGTTAACAGAAAGCCCAGGGTCAGTCATGGGCAGTCTAGTGAAATTAAACTATGCTGAGCTTCTCCCAAGAGGTCTCAGAATCAACACAACCTGGTGGCTGGCTTTACACCATACCAAAGCATGACCATCCAACAAGAAGTCTCAACAGGCACCAGACCCTGCTGAAGCAGATTCTGCTTTGTGGGGTCAGCTCCTGCACAGTAGTTTATTCACTATAGTTATTGTAAATCCTCAGCCAACACAAGAGGAAACCCGACCCATGTATGTGCCAATAGCAATGAAGTCCTAACTCCAACAAGAAGGTTTACATAACTTATATAGAAGAAACTACAAGCACCTAGCTCAGGTGATCAGGGAGAATGAAGAACAGAGCCCCACAAATCATCTACTACATAAGGGCATTCTATTAATACTCGAAAACATAGAAGATTTACTTAATACATAGAAACAAATACAGAGGGGTATCAAAACTAGGGAAACAAGAAACATGATCAAAATGAAAAAAAAAACAGAATAAAGGTCTAGAAAAAGAACTAATTGAAATGGAGGCAAGAAATCTATCTGGTAAAGAGTTTAAAACAATAATTATAAGGGTGCTCAAGGGACTCAGGAGAAGAATAAATAAATTATATGAAAACTCAAAGTGATAGTAAGCAATAAAAAGGGACATAGAAGCCATAAAAACAGTCAGGAATGAATAATACACTAGAATGAATCAATAGCATATTAGATGAAGCAGAGGACTGAATCACCAATTTGTTAAACAAGGTATCTAAAACCATGCAATCAGAGCAGCAAAAGGAAAAAGGAATTAAAAAAAAAAGTTTAAGAAACTTCTGGGATAACATTAAGTGAAACAACATCCATATCTTATGGATACGAAGGAGATATAGAAGGAGAAAAGAGAAAGCAAAAGATTGATGACCTATTTGAAGAAGAATGACTGAAAACTTCTCTTACCTGGTAAAGGAAAAAAACACACAAGTCCAGATAGTACAGAGAGTCTGAAACAAGATGAACCAAAGAGGCATAAACCAAGACATGTCATAAATAAAATAGCAAAAGCTAAAGAAAAACACAGAACCTTAAAAGCAACAAGAAACAGTTACCTACAAGAAAGCTCCTATACTGTCAGCTGATTTCTCAACAAAACTTTGCAAGACAGAAGAGGTAAGCATGAGGTATCATTGGCAAAAATGTTTTCCTGTACAGTTGGTTCTCTTTTTATTTTAATACTGTTTTCTTTAGCTGTGCAGAAGCTTTTTATTTTGATGAGATCCCATTTGTTTATTCTTTCCTTTATGTCACTTGTTCTAGCAGACATATCAGTACCCTGAAACACCAATCCAAAATAACCTATGCACCCCAATGTTCATAGCAGCACAATTTATAATAGCCGAGTGTTGGAAGCCACCTAGGTGCCCATCAGTAAATAAATGGATGAAAAAACTATGGTATATTTACACAATGGAATTCTATGCAGCAGAAAGAAAGAAGGAGCTCCTACCATTTGCAACAGCATAAATAAAACTGGAAAGCATTATGCTAAGTGAAATAAGCCAGGCAATGAAAGACAAATACCACATGATCTCACCTTTAACAGGAACCTAAACAACAAAGCAAACAAACCAGCAGAATATAACCAAAGACACTGAAATAGAGAACAGGCTGACAGTGACCAGAGGGGAGAGGGTAGGAAAATTCAGGGGAAAAGGGGAAGGTTTTACAGGAACAAGTATAAAAGACACATGGACAAAAACTATGGTGGAGTGGAAGTGGGAGGGACATGGGGAGGGCTGAGGGGGGTGGGCTGGGATGGGAGTAAAAGACAGAAAACTGTACCTGAACAACAATGAAATTTTTAAAAAAGTTAAAAAAAAGAGGTAGGAATGAAATATTAAGTGATGAAAAGCAAGGACCCGCAACCAGACTGCTCTAGACTACTGTACCCCAAAAAGTCACCATGTAAAATTAAAAGAGAAAAAAATAAAATTTAAATAAATAAAGAGCTTTCCAGATAATGAAACCTAAAGGAGTTCATCATTACCAAACCAGTATTACAAGAGATGTTAAATGGTCTTTTTTAAAAAGAAGAAGAGGAAAAAATATAAACAAGAATAATAAAAAGGCAATAAATACATACCAATCACCCATCACTTTAAATCTAAATGGATTAAATACTTCCAAAGACATAAGGTAGCTGAGTGGATGAGTGGGTAAGAAAACAAGTACCACATATATGCTGTCTATCAGAGACTCGCTTGCAATTGAAAACACACAGTCTGAAAATAAGAGATAGAAAAAGATATTTCTTGCAAATTATAACCAGAAAAGCTGGGGGTAACAATACTTAGATAAAATAGATTTTAAAACAAATTCTGTAATAAGAGGGAAAGAAGATCATTATTTAATAATGAAAAGATCAATACAAAGAGAGGATGTAACCCTTTTAAGCATTTAATACCCAACATAGGAGAACCTAAAATATAAAGCAAATATTGATGGACATAAAGAGAAAGACTGCCATAATATAGTCACTGTAGGGGATTTTAACACTCCACTGACACCAATGGATAGATATTCTAGACAAAAAAAAAAAATCAACAAATAAAAGATCGCTTTAAATAACAAATTAAACCAATGGACTTCATTGATATTTTCAGAGTATTTCACTCCAAAGAAGCAAAATATATATTCTTCTTAAGTAAAGATTAAACATTTTCAAAGATAGACCATGTATAAGGTAAATCTCAATAAATTTAAAAAGATTAAAATCAACTCAAGCACATATGTAATCATAGAGGAGTGAAACTAGAAATGAATTATCAGAAAGAACAATTGCTCAAACACATGGAGGCTAAACAACATGTTACTAAACAATGAATGAGTTAACAATGAGATCATGGAAGAAATTTTAAAAAACACCTTGAGATGAATATAAAAGCAGCCCCAGAGAAAAATTCAGTTTTCCTCAAGAAACAAGAAAAATCTCAATGAAACAATCTAACCTTACACTAAAGGAATATAAAAAGAAAACCAAAGTGAGTAAAAGGAAGAAAATAATAAAGCTAAGAGTGGGAAAAAATAGCCAAAAAGATTAATGAAACCAGACATCAAGAAAAAATGAGAGAGGAACCATATAAATAAAGTCAGAAATGAAAAAAAAAAGACAACTGACACCACAGAAATATAAAGGAGTAAAAGAAAATACTATAAACAATTATATGACAGTAAATCAGACAACATAAAAGAAATGGATAAATCCCTAGAAAATACAATCTTCCAAGACTAAATCAGGAGAAATCAGAGAATCTGAATAGACAGATTACACCTAGTGAAACTGAAGCAGTAATCAAAGAACTTCCAACAAAGAAAAAAAGCTATGGACTGGGTGGCTTTACAGTGAAAATTACTAAACATTCAAAGAAGAACTAACATATCTCCTTCTCAAACTATTTCAACAAATTTAATAGGATGGAGGACTCCCAAGCTTACTGTACAAAACCAGCATTATCCTGATTTCAAAACCAGATAAAGACACTACAAAGAATGAAAATTTATGTTAATATCCCCAAAGAACTCAAATACAAAAATCTTCAACAAAATGTTAGCAAACTGGAAGATGGAAGCATAGGTAAACATGACTCGCCTCCTTGCACAACCACAGCAAAAATTACAGCTAAACTACAATACAGTTATCATCCAAAATCATCAGAAAATGGAGCTGTATGAATATCTGGCAACCAAGGAATTAAAGTCGTATTCATCCAGACAGCTAGGAGGTGCAGAGGCATGAAGATGGAAGATGCAGGGACTCAGAGACGTGAAATAGGTGATCTGACACCCAGGTGTGGTGAATAAAAATAGGAAGTGATACCTCTGGAGTGAGGGATCCCATCACCACACTACCACCCAGCCTTGGGTTCTAGTGCCAGGAATATAAGTCCCCATAGCTTTTGGCTATAAAAACCAGTGGGGGTTGGGGCAGTGGAAGAGACTGCAGGATTCTCATGTGTCTTCTTTTAAAGGAACTGAAACAGGCTTAGGACTTATGCAGACTCACTCCCTCTGGATTCCAGCACTGGGGTAGCACCTGGGAGGGCACCAGTGGCATTTGGAGAGAATTTAGTGTCTAGAATAAGGGTGGCTGCTGGGAGACAGCTTCCTCCAGGCAAAACTCCAGAGGCCAGGCAGTGGCATTGTCTCCTTTCTGAGTCTTCCCCTAGACTCAGTCACAGGGCAGTGACACCATATCAGAGACTCCATCAAACTGGTTCACAAGGGCTGCCCACCATGGTAATTACCTAAGGTTCAGCCCCATTGACTTACTCATAAACTTTTCCACAATAGGCCACACTACAAGACAGGGGGTCAGAGCAGCTCTACATAATACATAGAAACAAACACAGGGAGGCTGCCAAAATGAGGAGACAAAGTAATATAGCCCAAATGAAAGAACATAACAAAACTCCAGAAAAAGAACTAAACAAAATGGAGATAAGCAATAAATCAGATGCAGAGTTCAAAACAGTGTTTTTTAGGATGCACAAGGAACTCATTGGGTACTTCAACAGCACAAAAGAGACCCAGTCTAAAATGAAGGTTACACTAGGTCAAACAAAGAAAAAATTACAAGAAACAAAGAGTGAATTGGAAGAAGCCAAGAATCAAATCAATAATTTAGAACATAAGGAAGAAAAAAATATCCAATCAGAACAGCAAGAAGACAAAGGAATAAAAAAAAAACCAACAAGGGTAGTATAAGAAGCCTCTGGGACATCTCCAAACATACCAACATCCAAATCACAGTGATGGGAGAAAAAGAAGGAGGAGGAGAAGGAGGAGGAGAAGGAGGAGGAGGAGGGCAAGACATGGAAAACTTATCTGAAAAAATAATGAAGAACTTCCCTAATTTGGTGAAGGAAAGAGACATACAAGACCAGGAAACAGAGAGTCCCAAACAAGATGGACACAAAGAGGACCACACCAAGACACCTCAAAATTAAAATGTCAAAGGCTAAAGATAAAAAGATAATCTTACAACCAGTGAGAGGAAAGCAAACACCTAAAAAAGAGTACCCATAAGACTGACAGCTGATATCTTAAAAGAAACTTTGCAGGTTAGAAGGGACTAGCAAGAAGTATTCAAAGTGATGAAAAGCAAGAACCCACAACCTACATTACTCTATCCAGCAAAGCTACCATTTAGAATGGAATGCAGATAAAGTGCTTCCCAGACAGGGTAAAGCTCAAGAAGTTCATCATCACCAAGGCCTTATTACATGAAATGCTAAAGGGACTTGTTTTAAAAAAGATCAAAACTGTGAAGATTGAAATGGTAATAAATACACAACTATCAAAAATGGAACCTAAAAAACAAACTAAGCAACCCAGCAAACAGAAACAGAATCCTACTTATGAACATCATTTGGAGGGTTCACAGATTGGGGGAGAGTGAGAATGGGGGAAAGTATGAATGGATTAAGGAGTAAAAATTGGTAGGTACAGAATAGATGGGGGAATGTTAGGAACAGTATAGGAAATGGAGTAGTTACCAAACTTATATGCATGACCCATGGACATGAACTAAGGCAGGGGATTGTTGGAAGGAATGATGTGTACTGGGTGGAGGGTGGTAAAAGAAAAAAATTGGGACAATTGTAATAGCAGAATCATAAAATATTCTAAAAATAAACATTTAAGCACAGGCAAACAAGCATAAAATTAGTAAATTAAATTTAGTAATACATTAACAGGATCATATAAAATGGTCAAATGGGATTTACTCCTGGGATGCAAGGTTGGTTAGATAGCCTCAAATCAATTAATGTGATATACTTCTAAAAGAAAATAAAGGATAAAAATTATATAATTATAGCAATAGATACAGAAAATCATTTGACAACATCCAATACCCATTTATGATAAAATCTCAGTAAAGTGAGGATAGAGAGAATGTACATTAACATAGTAAAATCATGTAATCAACAATTAAAATCTTGTACAACAGGGAGAATCTAAATGTGTTTTTTTTTTTTAAGATCAAAAATAAGACAGGGATGTTCACTTTCACTACTCTTATACAATATAGTATGGGAAGTCCCATGTATAGAAAGAAATAAAAGGCATCCAAATTAGAAAGGAAGAAGTGAAAATGTCATTATTTGCAGATGACATGAAATTATATATACAGAGAATCCTAAAGGCCCCAGCAAAAATTTACTAAACTGATGAATTAATTCACTGAGATAGCAGGATACAAAATAAATATTTATAAATTAGTTATATTTTATCCACCAATAATTAGTTATTAGAAAGGAAAACTAAGAAAACAATTCCAATGTCATCAAAATGTCCGTACTACTCAAAGCGATTTATACATTCAATGTAATCTTTATTAAAGTACCGATGTCATATTTCATAGACATAGAGCAAACATTTCAGTAATTTATGTGGAACCATGAATGATCCTGAATAGCTACAGCAATTTTGAGAAAGAAGAACAAAGTAGGAAGATCATAATACCTGATATCAAATGGTATTACAAGGCCAATTTAATCAAAACATCTTGGTACTGGCATAAAAATAGACACATAAACCAATGGAACAGAACAGAGAGCTCAGAAATAAACCCAAGTCTCTATGGTTAATTAATATTTGACAAAGGGGGAAGAAGCATCAAATGGAGTAAAAATAGCCTCTTCAACAAATGGTGTTGGGAGATCTGGACAGCTACATGCAAAAGAAATGAAACTCGATCACCAACATACAAAATACACAACAATAAGCTGAAGGTAGATAAAAGACTTACATATAAGTCATGACACCATAAAAGTCCTAGAGGAAAACATAGGCAGGAAAATCTCAAACATTCCATGCAGCAATACATTCACAGATATGACCCTTAAAGCAAGGGACATGAAGAAAAGCATAAACAAGTGGGATCCCATCAAATTAAAAAACTTCTTCATGGCTAAAGAAAGCAGCTTTAAAATGAAAAGAGAACCAAGTGTATGGGAAAACATATTTGCCAATGATACCTCAGATAAGGGTTTGATCTCCAAAATATATAAAGAACTCACACAACTCCATTCCAAGAAGATAAAAACCCAATTAAAAAATGGGCAAAAGACTTGAACAGACATTTCTCCAAGGAGGATATACAGAGGGCCCAGAGACATATGAAAAGATTCTCAACATCACTATCCGTCAGAGATGCAAATTAACAGCCACAGTGAGATACCACTTCACACTGGTCAGAATGGCCATCATAAACAAATTCACAAACAAGTGTTGGCCAGGATGTGGAGAAAAGGGAACCCTAGTGCACTGTTGGTGGGAATGCAGACTGGTGCAACCACTGTGGAAAACAGTGTGGAATTTCCTCAGAAACCTAAAAATGGAACTGCCTTTTGAACCAGCAATTTCACTACTGGCATTATACCCTAAGAACATTGAAACACCAATCCAAAAGAACCTATGCACCCAAATGCTCATAGCAGCACAATTTACAATAGCCAAGTGTTGGAAGCAACCTAAGTGCCCATCTGTAAATGAGTGAATCAAAAAACTATGATATATTTACACAATGGAATACTACACAGAAGAGAGATGGAAGGAGCTCCTACCACTGCAACAACATGGATGGAACTGGAAAGCATTATGCTAAGTGAAATAAGCTAGGTGGTGAGAGACAAATACCATATGAACTCACCTTTAACTGGAACATAATTAACAAAAGAAAAAAGCAAACAAAATATAACCAGAGACATGAAAATTAAGAACAACCTAACAATGGCTGAAGGGGAGGGGGAAGGGGACAGTGAAGGGAAGGGTTTTCAGGAACTACTATAAAAGACACATAGACAAAACCAAGGTTGAGGGTGGAAGCAAGGGAGGGAGGTGGGTTTGGCTGGGGTCAGGGAAGCAGTGGGGGGAAAGTGCAGACAACTGTAACTGAACGACAATAAAGTAATTTTAAAAATTCCATTTATAATCACATAAAAAATACCTAGGAATAAACTTAGCTAGTTTAGAGAAAATTGAACAGGTTCAATTTTCTGTTATAAGATACTGAAGAAAAAACTGAAGATAATTCAAATGAATAAAAGCATATATATCATGCTCATGAATAGGAAAAAGATAACAGTATTAAAATGTTTATACTACCCAAAGCAATATGTAAATTCAACAGAATTCCTAGCACAATATCAATGGCATTTTTCAAGGAAGTAGAACAAATAATTCCAAAATGTATATGAAACCACAAAAGATTCAAAATAGCCACAGAATCTGAGAATGAAGAACAAAGTTGGAGGCATCAAGGTACCTAATAACAAACTATACTACAGGGCTATGGGAATCAAAAGAGGATGGTAGTGGCATACAAACAGATACATAGATCAATAGAATAAAATAGAGATCGCAGAAATAAACCCAGACCTTTATGACCAACTAATATATGACAAAGTAAACATGAACATACAATAAAGACAGTCTCAATATTCAGAAAATTGTATAGATAAACCTCAGGTCAAGGGTACATCCAAAAAAGATACATGTAAAAAAGTGGTCAGAAATAGTGCTCAGAAAATTGGATAGATATATGCAAAAAAGTGAAACTAGACCACTTTCTTAGATCATATATGATAATAAACTCAAAATAAGCTGAACTCAAGTATAAGACCCAAAACTGTAAAACTCTTAGAAGAAAACATAAACAGTAAATAATCTGACATTTTCCTTAGTAATATTTTATTCTAATGTATCTAGATTGGCAAGGGAAACAAAAAAATAAACAAATGGAACTCTATAAAACTAAAAAGTTTTTGTGCAGCAAAGAAAACCATCAAAGAAAAAAAAGACAACCTACTGAATGGGAGTACATATTTTCCAATGGTACATCTGATAAGAGGTTAACATCCAAAATGTATAACAAACCCACACAACTAACCCCCACCCCCCAAAAAAGAAAGAAAAATAAAAACAAAGAGTCCAATTAAAAAGTTTCTTAAGGACTTGAATTGACTCTTACCCAAAGGGGACAGATAGCCAATAGACATATGAAAAGATGCTCAACATCACTAATCAGAGAAATGCAAGTTAAAACCACAATGAGGTATCACCTCACCCCTGTCAGAATGGTTTTCATCAATAAATCAACAAAAAATTAATGTTGGCCAGGATGCAGAGAAAAAGAAGCCCTCATGCACTGTTGGTGTGAATGCAGACTAGTGCAGCCACTGTGGAAAAAATTAAAAAGGAAAACTGCCTTATGACCCAGTAATTCTGTTTCTGAGTAAATACATATCTGAAGAAACTAAAAACACTAATTTGAAAGAGTACATTCACTCCTGTGTTCATTGCAGCAATATTACAGTAGCCAAGCTGTGGAAGTACCCTAAGTGCAGTGACCATCAATACACAATTGAATAAAAGACTAGTGGTGCATATAAGCAATAAAATATTACTAAGCCATAAAAAAAACAAAATTTTACCATTTACAACAGCATGGTTGGACCTAGAGGGTATTATGCTAAGTGAAATAAGTCAGATGATAAAAGACAAATACCGTATGATTTCTCGTCTATGTGGAATCTAAAGAACAAAATAAACAAACGAAATAGAAACAGACCCACAGATACAAAGAACAGACTGGTGGTTGTTAGAGGGCAGGGTACCGAGTGAAAAATGTGAAGGTATTAAGAGCTACAAAATAGTCATGAGGATAGCAAGTACAGCACAGGGAATATGTTCAGTAATACACTAATAACTATGGATGGTGGCAGCTGGGTTCTTGAAATATCCATGGGATCACTTTGTAAAGTATGTAATTGTCTAACCACTATGCTGTACACCTGAAACTAAAAGAAAATAATATTAAATGTCAGATGTAATTGAAAATTAATTTATTAAAAAAGAAAATCAATTGTTTGCAGTCAATAATTTAATTAATTATTAAGCAAAAAAAACTTTGAGCTAACACAAAGAAATAGAGAGAGGAATAAAGCATGACTCTTTATAGTCTAGGAAGTTAAAATTACAGTTGAGAAACATTATTATAGCACAAATCTCTGCAGTACCATAGTGACACACTACTACAAGCTGCTATGAGAAATGCTGCCGTGACTTTCTTCAAAATGGCTTGTATGGAAGGCCACCTCTTGAATAAACATAGGTTATCCTTGACCTCAGGTTTGTCTGTACCTGAGAATGAGGCGTCTAATTGGTCTGGTGGAGCAGGCTCAAAAGTAACCAAGCATAGATTTTGTATCTTGATGCTTATAGTCCAATAGGGAAGGTGTATCTTCCTTGCTGTATTAGTTTTCTAGGGCTGCTTTAACAAATTATCACATACTCAGTGTCTTAAAACAACAGAAATATATTCTCTCACAGTTTTGGAGGCTTAGAAGACCACAATCAAACTATCAGCAGTGCTGCACCTTTTTCTTGCCTCTTTTAGTTTATGGTGGCTGCAGGTATTCCTTGGCTTGGGATTCCATAACTTTAATCTCTCCCTCAGTCTTCACATGACCTTCTTCCTTTTATCTATGGCCCAAATCTCTCTCTGCCTTTCCTTATAAAGGTGCTTGTCAATGGATTTAATTTCAGGATAATCTTGAGATATTTTTAACTTAATCATGTTTGCAAAAACTCTTGTTTCAAATAAGGTCACATTCACAGGTTCTGGGGATTAGGACAAGGACATATCTTTTTGGGAACCATCATTTAACCCATTACACTGATCTTGAAAGCAATAATGTTACACATAATAAGTGCTGAGATACAATATGGAATGTGGAAACATCTCAAAAGGGGACCATCCTGGAGTTGGGGATCAAGGGAGGCTTTCCTGAGGTCACATTTGTTAAGACCTGGAGGATAGCAAGAGAAGGAAGTGGGGCAAAAAACACCTCAGGCTTAAAGATAATATGTTCAGACTAGCAGATGAAGGCTTGGAAGGAGAAGAGGACTTAGAAGAATTGAGAATAGGTGGAACAGAGAGAGCAGAGTAAGTAGAGTCTAAATTTCTTCCTATATGTCATGTAAGTTCAATCACCCTTCCTTTAGAATCTCATTTTATTTCCTAGATAACCATACTCAGCAAGATGTCTACCTTAATGTAAGACTGAATAAAGGGATCTCTATGAGATACTTCATATTATTATGTCCAAATAGAACTACAGCTGAGCATAACTTATGAATATCTACCCTCAAGGAATGTTTTACATCACATTTCTCATATCTGTTGTATCAGCTATTACCATTTCCCACTCCACTTTTTCAATTCATTTTAATATTACTACTATGGTAATTTGGTTATGAAAACTTACTTGATATTTTTCTAATTACCCTCACAAAATAAAAGCATTAAAAAGGAGGGAATTAATTAACATTTATCTACAAAAAAGACAATAATAACATGTGGTTGATCCTCAAAAGATGTGGGGCTCTGGAGTCAATTATGCCTCATATTTGGGTTGATTCTTACACAGTGAAAATTGATCTATTTCAAATTATTCTCTCTAGATAGTTTCAATCATTATCTCATCCTGAAGTGACAGAATTTCTGAGAAGTATTGTCATTCTATTCTTCTACCAAGGGTCTGCAGTATTTCTCATATTCCAATGATTTTCGTAACAAAAGATGTCTTTATCCTCTAAGATAATGTTTTGAGTAATATTCTATTTGCAAATCCTACTGGAATTAGGGGAAAAAGTGGTGTCAGACTAGGCAGGATTACATGGCTAAATTGAGGAAACTCTAACTTTATCTTAGAAAAGAGGTTTGATTACTTAGCTAATTATTGTCATCATACTTTAAAATCATCCATCTTGCTATCTGGTTGCATTTGGTGTTACGCTTTAGAGGGCTCCACTAAGAATCTGGGAGGTAGTAACTCTATTCAGTACACCAAGACTTATAATTTTGTAAATTCTTCAAGCCAGTGTAATAAAAAATATATGTCTTGCATTTATATTCACATCTCCATGGCCTTTATAACAGCAGTGCAGTCTCTTAGTGTCCATTATCTAAGGCAGGAAGGGGTAAGATGACCTAGAACAGCTTTTAATACAAATTGTTTGGATTGCCAGATTATTTCCCAAAACACAGGAAGATTTAAAAATTGTACAGGGCCGTTCAAAGCTGTGGAGCATGAACTCTGCCTTCACTTGCCCCATACAGTTAGAGCTTTACTAACACATAAACCAGAACAAGAACTGTTTCAGCCCATAAATTTCCCTTTGTTCAAGTCAGCCTGTGTAGGGGAAGAAAAGGACTACAATTAGTGAAAGAGAATTACTGTTCAACTCACATGTTTTGAAATAAATCCACTTAACACTGACATTATTTTTTCCTTTGCAAAATAAAACAAACAGACAAAAGGTTTTGAGGATAGAATGAAGTAGAATCTTCTGTTTTGGTTTATTATAGAAAAAGCAGCATTCCTGTAAGCTGCATATGACAAATATATAAATATGACCTTTGGAGTAAAAGTACAGAATAATATCAAGGATTATAACTAGGAATATTTTCTTACCTAATGCCAATTATAGCTATGTCCTCAAAGCTCACCTATTTACTGACCTAGAGTTAAAAATTGCTACAACTACTTTAAATATATCCAAGGAAAATGACCACCTCTTCTCAATTATACCAGTTGTCTCATGACATCACAATTTCTTCAATTCATTGATTTTAATGACATTTTGTTAAATTTCTTTTTATATGATTATTTGGATCTACTTTTGTTCTGTCTGATTTATGTAGTGCACAAGGCATCCTGGTAATTGAAAGGGAAACAAAAATAATTGAGATACCACCCTGATCCATGAGAAATGTATAATCTAAAAGGGAAGCTATAATAAGAACCCAAGTAAACTATAGTAGAAAGCTGAAAAACACAACTGAATGGGATTCACAGAAAGATGATATCTCCCCTGAGAAATGTCTATTAAAAATGTAGGACTTGACATGGATCTTAAAATATGTACACAATTTCTTTAAGTGGATATTGTGAAAGAGAAGCAGAAATTCCATGTTGAAGAAACTTGATGAGGCAAAGATGTGGTTGTGGAAATTTGGGGCATAAATGAGGCATATGTGGTGGTCAGGCATGGGTGCAGTATAGTAAAAAACCAAGAGAGCTGTGGCCTAAAAATCTGAAAAGGCTGTCCTGTGATCATATGTTGTCGGGGAGTTCTGGAGCAGTATAAGTCTATGATAAGAGGAATGTTTTGGTTACAGTGTCAAAGAGTCAAGCGAGAAGGACTGAGGGTCAGATCTAGAACACTGTGGAGATACAAAAACAGGGCAAGAGAAGGAGCAAAGGCAGCTAATGAGAACAAAGGAAAAGTAATCAAATTCTTCTGCATCGTATGGCCTCGGAGCTGGGAAGAAAGAAAGTTACTGTGTATCAAGTTCTGCAATCTTGAGCTTCTGTGGATTAGATAGCTCTAGTATCCATTAACAAAAGGAGGAATATTTGAGACAGAGATATCTTTGGACCTAGACAATAATGTGGATTAATGTTCTAGACATTAATCTTGATGTGCTGGTGATATGCTTAGGTGAGAATTTTCAAGAGGCATTTGGAAATACAAAAGATGATAGCTGGATTGAGGCTAAGAATGGAGGCATAAATGTGTGATAAATGTTTATGTAAATAATGGCTGAAGCAAAGAAAGTGTAGGATGAAAAAGAAGACAAGGAAAAGATCTCAGAGAACACCTACACCATTGGTGAGTCAAGTAAAAGAATCTAGCAAAGAAGGCCAAAAAAGGAGAGAACAGATGGAAAGAAAAGCAGAGACTAAAACATTGCAGAGGCCAATGACCAAAGGAGAAGTGAATGTCAGAAGTATGAAGTGTAGAATCCAAAGAAGGGTTCTCTTTTCCTTCTGTTCTTTCCTTGACAATCCCAATGCTGAGGTCTTTCTTACCCCTCAGGAGTGAAGAGGTCTGCAAGAGCCCTCTGCTTCTCTGACTTTAGTCTTTCTATCTCCAGCCCACACTGACTACTACTTCCTAATTAACTTTCTAAAATACTATTTTCTTCTTGTCACATGGCTGAAAACTCTGCAGTAGCTCTTTCTTGCCCATGGAAATTCAATTATTGAGCTTGGTTTTCAGGCTGAACAATTCAGACTTCATTAATTAACACCATCTTATGTATCTGGCTTTCTCTATCATCATCTCCAGGACTCTCACTGTCATCACACAAGACTACCATGCCTACCTTTCTTCCAGTTTCCCTGCTTGTAATTCTCATTTCCTCCTCCCTGCCAACACATGTAGTATGCTGACATGGAAATTGAAATAAAGCCTCTCTGTTTCATTCTCTTCTGTTATAGCTTGGGGCCTATTTTAACCTTAATGCCTATTCTTTTTTGTTTGATTTTTTTGTTTAATTATATGAGCAACAAAGGCAACAAACAACTGTTTTATTTTTTTGAATCTCAGTAGTGCCCAGCAAAGCATGAATAACACAGCAGATATTTACATGTAGATTGGGAGTAATTTGACTTATCTCTCTCACACATAGATGTTGTCTAATGTGTTTGTAGCTGCTTAAGATATGATCTGAGTAACCCCACTGCAAAACATCAACCCCACCATCTGCCATACTAGTTTTGTAGATTCATTCATTTAGGTCATAAATACTTTTTTATGTGTTTTTCAATATGGTAGCCACTACCTACCACTGAACATTGTCATGCAAGTCTCCATGGGATGCTTACCACCACCACCACTGCCACAGTTGCTGCTCTTGGAGAGCTACATTGCCCTTAACTTTTCTTTGTAAGAATGACTTTTATATCTAAACTGTAATCTTCAGATAGGCCTACATGCCTCTCTTTAGGGAAAATTCAGTACCAAGATAGGGTCAGAAGAAAGCAATGGCTCCTGGACACTCTAAACACAAACCTGTGATCAGTACTTGGTCCCCAGTCATGCCTCATGTAGGCAGTGGTTAAACCTGTGTGGGGGACATTTGTCAAAAGACATAGTTCCCTATTTAGGCTCTTTAATGTCTGGAGTTCAATGTCATTAATATCTTATTAAGAGCAGATATTCATCAGCCAATAAGCTCTGAGTTTAACTGACTAGAAAGGATCCTTTGTAGGAGCCTGTTTTAGGTAGGTGAAGTAAGAAATAGGTACAATGAAAATTTATATGCAAGCTCTTTAAATGGTTTTATTCTCCCCTCTATTTCCTTCCTACTATGATACTCCACATTGAAGTCATGGGGAAAAAAATCAATGTTGTCAAGTTTTTTGTTAGTATTTGGTATCTCTCCTTAGGCCTAAGATACATAACACAGGGGGCACGTTTGTACAATTCTCATTTGAAATGGCTCAGAAACATGCAAGTGAGTCCAGATCTCAGTTCAAAATATACAAAAATATCTGAAACTCTGAAAAGGCAGGATAAAAACAGTAGCTTCTAGATAAACATTTGCCCAGAACCTGTTTGGTGTAGGTTTAAGAGTGCCGAATCAAGCAACTACTTGTTTGAGTTCTGGCCAAGATGGAGGTATAGGTAGAAACCCTTTATTTCCTCACACAACCAACAGGAGGATAACAACCAATCTAAAATCAATAAGCAACCAGAAGTGCCAGAAAATCAAACCATGGAATGCAACTGCATGGACTCCAACAAGCAAGGAATTAAAGAAAAAAATCAACCAGAACAACCAGACCGGTAAGGCAGCCAAGCCAACTCAGAAAAACCAAGACAAGGTGCTGGACTGGGTGGGAAGGACTGGCTGAAAGTGAAACTGAGACTCAGAACTTACTGTAGACTACAGTGGGAGTTGCCACCATTGGAGAAACTCCCAGTCTCACACTAGATTCCATTGGAAAGCCCAATACTGAGAAGCAGGCAAGCTGCATTGTTCCCTCTCTGGCCCCTTCCCACGGGGAGGAGGGTTGCCCTTCCCAGGTGAATACCTAAGGCCTGGCACTCTTACTGTTGTGGGAAAGAATAACTCACACGCAGTAGAGGTGGCGGAGCACCACCCTTTATTATGAGCGCAGGCTCAGAGGAGACAATGAGACTCCAAATTCTGAGCCCCGAACTCTGACCTTCCGGGGCTTAAATAGCCCTGGGCTTCCTGCCTCCTTTGCATAGCAAGGTTGCAGAAGCCCAACTGTGGAAGTTCGATCTAGTTACCTTATTTGGCTAAAACAAAGAACAAAGCACAGGGGCTCAACAGGGAAGCACAGGAGCTCAACACGGCGGTTGCCTATCACATTCCCCCCTTTGATGCTATAAGGTGTTTTATTCCTTTAGCATCACTATATACCTGGCTATATGGCTGAGGTCCTTGGGAGGTTTGCAACTGCTGATACTGGTGTTGGTACCGCCGTGGGGCTAACACTTTGGCGGCTGCCCTGCAAGTCACTGTGGCCCCAGGTGTTGGACCAAGGTCTAAAGGATGCAGGGTCCCATATGCCCGACACCTCCAGGTCTGGTATCCTATGGTCCTGGATATCACTCCAGTGTGGTATACCTTCCCTCCCCAAGTGCAGAGGGATTGCTGTGGCTGAACACAACCCGATGGCATGTCAGTGGAGGAGTTGAAAGCTGATCCTGGGAGATAGTAAGAGAGCACTCTACCTCTGAGCATAATCCTATGCCCATTTACATTTACATTTACAGGCTGGGGCTGGGACAGGGGCCACATTTGTTAAGTGAAGCATACAACAAACCCAAATGCTGAGACCAAACAGAGATAAACTATTCCTAGGGTGATCCACTTCACAGGATTCCATTCTGCAGGGGTCACAGTCACTAGTCCAATTCCCAATGCTCCTGCAAAGGTGCCAATTAAAGTCAGGTACCCTGCGGAACAATGGTCCATTCCTTGATGTCTTCTTTACTGGGTGGTGTCCTCCGGTGCCTCAGCATGGGTAGCCTAGGTGCAGGCCTAGTCCTCAGGTCCTCAGGATCTGCTGCTGTTTTGGCCCAGCTGTAGTGGATCCAAGGGGTGACTCCTGCAACCTAGGCAATGCTAGCAGCAGCAAGTCTGTCCAGGGCGGTCAGTTTCCTGGTAGAATTTAGCTAAGGTTCCATTTTCCGTCCACGCCCCTGATCATACCATGAGTACTTCGGACAAGCTGGTTACTGAGCACTGCTCTGGGCGATGCACCGGAACCCCGAGGGAGCTCGTAGGCTGCTGGGGCAGGTGACAGCACTGTGAAGGGCCATGACGGAGGACTGTATAGATGGCTGCAGGGACACTTCAGATACACAGCTCGTGCCCTCTGCAACTCGATGTGAAGAGTTGGAGTGGGTTCAGGATGTGCTTCTGGTGTCCTTTCCTTAATTTACTCAGGCACTTCAGCAGCATGTGTGTTCCCTCCCAGCACCATTCCTGGGATGGGCCACCAGGAGGAGGTCATCCACGTACTGCAAAATTGTCAGGTCTGGCCCCCCTTAGTGAGGGACTTCAGGTCTCCTGATAGGGCTTCCCCAAATAAGGTTGGGTTGTTCTTAAACCCCTGGGGCAGTTTAGTCCAGGTCAACTGAGTATTGACTGCTGTGTGCGGATCTTTCCATTCAAAGGCAAAAATGGGTTGGCTGGAAGGTTCCACAGGAATGCAGGAGAAGGCATCCTTCAGATCAAGGCAGGTAAACCACATTGCTATTGGGGGAAGCTGGATCAGGAGGGTGTACGGGTTTGGGACGACCAGTGGAGGGTGACGGCTGCTTCCTTGACAGCCTGCAGATCCTGGACAGGCCAATACCCATTCCCATCCGGCTGCCATCATAGGTCTAGGCAGGTGTGACCCCATGTTATGGAGCCATTCTTCTCTGAACTCCCACACAGGTGCTGTAACTTGGGGGACCTGCCTCCTAGTCACATCTTGGGCAGGGGGAGTCTTTCTTTATCTCCCTGGCCCAGAGCATGGTCACAGCTATTCAACATACCTAAGTGACCAGCTGAAGGCTATAGGCATGTCAAACGACTATGCCATGGATTAGTTGTAAAGCTGTTGCTGTACAAAAGAGCCCTGCATTCTTGCTCTGTGTGTCCCTCCCCCAACTCACACCTGTGGGGGAAGGGGTGAAGACATCTTAAAATCTCCTGGGTGCCTTGAGTTCTGGACCCCATTTTAAATGCCCCTTCGGGGCCCCCTCTCTTGGCTGCACCCTGTAACAATCTCTCATTTCAGATATACACCTACTTTAAATTCCTTTAAAGGACAATGGACAAAGGTCTTATCTTCTTGTAACTACTTCTGTCTGGAAATGGATGTTGTCCTACTTACCCGTGGGTCAGGGGTGCCCTGAAGGGGGGTGGTGCAGCACAGAGGGAGTCCTTCCTGTAAGGGGAAGGACCTTACAGAATCCTGGTCAGTTGGCTGTCACCAGAAAGTCGTAGGCTTGGTGTCCAAAGACTGACATTACTGGACCATTGGCATCTGGTCATACTCTGGAGATGACAGATTTGGAAAGAGTTGGAAGGCACAATTAAATCATAACCACTAAATGACAAAGGCAGGAACTTAAGTAAAGAATGGCTTATTAGGAGGAAGGTGTATAAGGCATGCTACACCTATCCAAAACTCTTGTGGCCCATTATACTTCACTCAGGCAGAGGGGAATATATTAGGATTTCCCTCCTTTCAGATATCTGAACCCTTCCTGTCCAAGCCATCAAGACAGAATAGGGAAAATCAGTTCTAAAGTAAAGCCCACAGATTGCCCGAACTGCTCACCAACCCAGCCACTCAGTTCAGCCAAACCATTGAGTTTCAGGGCGTGATGATGAAGAATGGGCTCCTTAAGTGAGGCCTATATTGCAACCAATCACTCAGGTAATGAAGTCATAGGCATATGTCCTATGAAAACAGAAGAACACACAGGTTAATTCACACAATAGTCTCCAAACCAGTTTCTGTGCCTGTGAGACTGTCTTTTGGGAAGACATTCAGTTGCAAGGTCCTTCCTGCAATGACATTTAGCAATGGCAATTTGACAGGTTCTCCATACCTGTAAATTGTATATCTCTGATGATATTACAAAACCAGTTTCAACTTTCAAACAAAAAGATGCTTTCAAGACAGTTAGCTGCGTCATTCTAAAAATGGTATAGGAAACAGAGGACTCAAAGAACTTGTAAGTACAACCCATGGACGTGAACTAAGGGGGTGGAATGCTGGAGGGTTGGGGGGCAGGGTGGAGGGGGTATAAAGGGGGTAAAATTGGGGAAACTGTGATAGCATAATCCACAAAAAATACTTTAAAAAAGCAACTACTTGTGCCTGTGGTCTCAAAGTGCACACCCTTGACCAATAGCATCATTATCACTTTGGTACTTACTAGAATGCAAATTCTCAGGCCCTACCCCACACCTACTAAAGGAGCAACTCATGGTGGTGTCAGTGATCTATGCTGTGTCTTGACTTCCAGATCATTCTGATGCACACTCAACTATGGGATCTCTCACTAGACAATTAAATTAAAGTTTTTGCATTTTATTCCCTCTCTCCCTTCTACCTCCCCCTCACCCTTCACTCACCATCTCTCAAATCCCAATGACTAGAGCTCCTACAGCTCAAATGGGGAGCACCCTCAAAAAAAGGAAAAGGATTCTTAGAATTGTCAGAAAATTTAAAAGTACTGACTGAAAAAGGAAAAATTTACCGGAAAAAAAACATATATTCTAATCAATTGATGAGTTTTAGTCATGTGCTTGTCCACACTACAGTGTACTATTTACAATCACAGGCTCTAGGGCCAGAGGTAGGAATTCAAACTCAACTCCATCTCCTATTAGTTGCATGGCACAAAACTAGGCATTTTACCTCTCTGCATATATTTCTTCATCTGTGATGAGAGGAGAAAAATGCACCACCTCATGGAGTCATCATAAGGATTAAATGTTTAAATAGATACAAAGTTTAGAACAGTGCCTACTCTAAGCACAACTGAAGGTGTAAGATCTAAGAGTATCATCATTTAAAGCCATGCAATGTTAAATTTACCTAACTTCATACACTCAACAAATTTTTGTTTATAAATATAAAACACCTGGATTGCAATAGTTTAAAAAAAGTACCAGGATGTTACTAGGTATTTAAGTTTTTAAAAATGAAAGCTAGCATCATCCTAATCCCAAAAACAGATAAAGACACAACAAGGAAAACTTCAGGCCCATATCGCTGATGAACATAGATGCTAAAATCCTCAACAAAGTGTTGGCAAACTGCATCCAACAATACATTAAAAGGATCTTACACCATGACCAAGTGAGATTCATTCCAGGGATGCAAGGATGGTACAATATTTGAAAATTAGTAAATGTCATACACAACATAAACAAAAGCAAAGACAAAAATCACATGATCATATCAATAGATGCAGAAAAAGCATTTGATAAGGTACAGCACCCATTTATGATAAAAAACATTCAGGAAAGTGGGAATAGAGGGAGCATTCCTCAACATAATAAAGGCCATATATGAGAGACCTACAGCTAACATTATACTCAATGGGCAAAAACTAAAATCTTTTCCACTAATATCAGGAACATGACAAGGCTGTCCACTTTCACCACTTCTATTCAATATAGTACTGGAAGTTTTAGTCACAGTGATCAGACAAGAAAAAGAAATAAAAGGCATCCAAATTGGGAAAGAGGAAACAAAACTGTCATTGTTTGCAGATGGCATGATCGTGTACATAGAAAATCCTATAGACTTGGGCAAAAAGCTGATCGACCTAATAATTGAATTTGGCAAAACAGCAGGATACAAAGTCAATATCCAGAAATCAAAGGCATTTCTGTACACCAACAATGAAACAGCAGAAGCAGAAATCAAGAAAAAAAACCCATTTGAAGTAGCAAAAAGAAAAATAAAATACCTAGAAATAAACCTAACCAAAGAGGTAAAAGACCTGTATGCAGAAAACTACATAACACTGAGGAAAGAAATCAAGGAAGACACAAACAAATGGAAACATATACCATGTTCATGGATTGGAAGAATTAACATCATCAAAATGTCCATACTATCCAAAGCAATTTACACATTCAATGCAATATCTATTAAAATACCAATGGCATATTTCACAGACATAAAACAAATACTTCAAAAATTTATATGGAACCATAAACGACCCTGAATAACTGTTGCAATTTTGAGAAAGAAAAGTAAAATAGGGGGCATCACACTACCTGATACTAAAACATATTACAAAGCCACTGTAATCAAAACAGCCTGGTACTGGCATAAAAAACGGCACATAAACCAATGGAACAGAACAGAGAGCCTAGAAATAAACCCAAGTCACTATGGTCAATTAATACTTGACAGAGGGGGCAGCAACATAAAATGGAGTAAAAATAGCCTCTTCAACAAATGTTGAAGAACTGGACAGCTACATGCAAAAAAAATGAAACTCGAGCACCAACTTACACCTTACACAAAAATAAATTCAAGGTGAATAATAGATTTAAATATAAGTCGTGACACCATAAAAGTCCTAGAGGAAAACATAGGCAGGAAAATCTCAGATATTTCATGCAGAAACATTTTTACTGAGATGTTCCCTAGAGCAAGGGACATAATGGAAAGAATAAACAAATGAGATCTTATCAAAATAAAAAGATTCTGCACGGCTAAAGAAAACAGTATCAAAATAAAAAGAGAACCAACTGTATGGGAAAACATATTTGCCAATGATATCTCAGACAAGGGTTTAATCTCCAAAATATAGAAAGAACTTACAAGGCTACACTCTAAGAAGACAAGCAACCCAATTAAAAAATGGGCAAAGGACTTGAACAGATTCCTCTCCAAGGAGGACATACAGAAAATCCAAAGAAACATGAAACGATGTTCAATATTGCTAGCTATGAGAGAGATGCAAATTAAAACCACAGTGAGATACCACTTCACACCAGTCAGAATGGCCATCATAAACAAAGCAACAAACAACAAGTGTTGGAGAGGTTGTGGAGGAAAGGGAACCCTAGTGTACTGTTGGTGAGAATGCAGACTGATACAACCACTATGGAAAACAGTATGGAACTTCCTCAGAAAACTAAAAATGGACCTGCCATTCGACTCAGCAATTCCACTGCTGAGACTATATCCTAAGAACCTTGAAACACCAATAGAAAAGAACCTATGCACCCAAATGTTCATAGCAGCACAATTTACAATAGATAAGTGCTGGAAGCAACCTAGGTGCCCATCAGTAAATAAATGGATCAAAAACTATGGTGCATTTACACAATGGAATTCTACACAGCAGAAAGAAAGGAGCTCCTACCCTTTGCAACAGCATGGATGGAGCTGGAAAACATTATGCTAAGCAAAATAAGCCAGGCAGTGAAAGACAAATACCATATGATCTCACCTTTAATAGGAACCTAAACAACAAAACAAAGAAACAAGCAAAATATAGTCAAAGACACTGAAATAGAGGACAGACTGACAGCGACCAGAGGGGAGAGGGGTGGAATTTCAGGGGAGAATGGGAAGGGTTTACAGGAACAAATATAAAGGACACATGGGCAAAAACTAGTGGGGTGTGGAAATGGGAGGGGGTGGAGGGATGGGTGGGTGGGCTGTAATGGGAGCAAAGGACAGAAAATGATACTTGAACAATGATTAAAATAATTTTTTAAAAAAAGAAAAAGAAAAGCAATTAAAAAAATGAAAGCTGTTCTGTCTTTTGTCTCACCAGGGTTCCCTCCAAAGAGCAGGAACTCACCCTACTCAGAAGGGGAAATAGAAATCTGCTGACCAGTGATTGGGGTAGAGGGAAGGAAACTGCATGATCCAGGTCTGGGAGTCTTGCTAAATCCACTGCAGGGCTGACTACTGATTTCAAAGTATTTTACTTAAGAAACTCAGAGTGGAGGGCCCAAGGGAGAAACAAGAGGTGGCTGGGGGTTGGGGCAGATAGCATGGAGGTGGCTGTGCTCCAGGCAGTCTTCAGAGGATAGTCACTGCTCCTTTGTCTGGACAATACAGACTACAGCACTGTAATATGAGTGCTGATAGGGCAGGGGCCAGGCCACACAATCAAAGGGCTCATGCTCTGCTAAGACTGTTCCCTTCAGCATCAGCTTACTGCAGGGCTCCCTTGGGCAGATTCAGATGAAGGAAAAGAGGGAATGGAGACAGAATTTTGGAAACTTTGGCTTCTAATCAATTGTTCTGAAAACTACCTGAATGACTGAATGTGCTCCTGACATCCTAAATTTTTAAAAATGCAAGGCCATATTCTCAATTGAGCTTTCTTCTTTGGCCTCCTCTTCCTCTTCCTCTTTTTTCTGATTTCATTGTCCATTCAGCCAAGGATTTGTGCTTTGGAACACAGTGCCATCTTAGAAAAACATGGCAACGTACACTCTTAGTATCTTCTCTATAAAGATATTTGTTGCACAAATATTTTATTTTGTTTTCTTGGACCTCATATTTTTAGAATAGAGTTTCTTCTAAACCTTTTTGAAAAACATCCAAATTATAGGAGAGCAGTTGAACTAGGAATAAAAAGTCTTGTGAAAGGCTATAAACATGAATTCTGGCTTTACTGGAGACTTTGAGGCAAACCATGCATGTGCCCTCTGGCTAACAAACACATCATTAATATTTCATTCAGGATTCTTCTGTTTCAGGTTCTCTTTATGTATATACCAAACTATACCTTTTCAGCTAAACCACTTTAATGAACAGAAAGGAAGTTAGCTTCCCTTTCTTGTATCATTTACTAAATATATATATTTTATAGCCTATCTAATCTCATTCATTTTGTTATGTTTCTGACAGAGATATTAATGCTTGAAAAAATAAATTGTTTAAAAACCTATCTGAGATATTGTCACATGTCAATATGTCACTAGATTGCACAGTTTAAACTATTTGCTTAGAATTTTACAAGTCACAAATCTTAATTTCTCCTTCACTTGTATACATTGATGTGTGGATCAATTGAATTCAGACTACCTCAGTTCTGTAATGTCATGAGAATTCTTAAGCCTATTAGAAATTTCTAGGACATCATTGATTTGGTACAGTAGTTCCCCCAAAGATGGATACATTTCAGAAGTCTGTGGCCATACCATCCATATTATACTCAAGCTGAAAATGCTCTTTCATTATTCAGTCTTTGATTTGCTTCTTTCCCTCAATGCCATTTATCTGAATTTTACTGTCTAAATTTCTCCATAATCCACTGATTTCTGATTTTGCACTATCTTTTCTCTCTGAAATTGTTGTTCTTCCTACATTTCCCTTCACTCTCCATTCCATAACCCATACTTTAGCCCATAAACCTGGTGAAAGAAAAATCTGACCATATTGTTCTGTTACCAAACAAACAAACTCATCTGCCTGTTGCCACAGAAACCAAACTCATGAGGTATGTGCTGATGCAAAATACAAAAGGAAAAATGTTTTATCCAGATGCTGTGCCATCTTGGAGAATCGAGGGCTCCCCATCTCAAACCCCATATACTCTCCTCAAAACCCAGACAAAACCCACCCATCCTCAGCAAGTCCAGAACAAAAGGTAGTGCCCAGAGTCCCTGCTTCATTTTAAAATACCATCATTTTTAGCTGCAGGCAGCTGCTAAGGAGTCATTCACTTAGTTTAGCTGATTCCCAGCTGCTGTCCAGGTCAGGCTTCCTCCTGGAGGCTGCATGTGGAGCTGGCACAGTGACCATGGACATGGGGCTGCTAGCGCTGCATGGTTGCATGCTCCCAGATGGGAAAGCACATGAACACACTAGTGAATGTTTCATCAGGTCAGCAAGAGATAGAGAGACAGACTCCCTCCTGGAGAGGAAAGGCCAGGGTGTTATCTGAATGCAGGTCCTGTCAGTGAGCCATGAGCAAAAGAGAGAGCATTACTTAGTTCCCCTGGAACTATGTCCATTTTGGGTGTGGGATGGACCATGTGCTTTCTCAGAAAGTTCAATTAACTTCCTAAACTTTCACATGTTTTTGGTGGGTCCATCTCCCCACCATCCCTTCTTTTCTCAGAGTAGAATGATAGGTCTTTTAGGATCAGCACCTGCCCTGCTGCCATTTGACCTCTATGGTATAGATGCCTGCCTTCCTTTGGCCCCATGCATAATCTGATACTAGAAGATCAGGAATAATATCTTACCCCTTATACATTTTTTTTTATCTTTCCAGCTTTTGGCACACTCACTCTCTATACACTCATCTTTAAGAACCTTCCCCTGCCACCATACTGTCTGGTGGGAAAGATTCCCCTGACTCATTAGATATATAGTCTGTCCAGAAAAAGTATACATATAGTCTGTCCAGAGGAAGTCCAGTTAATATAATGAGATTATACAATATATATCATTATATATATATATATAATACATTGTTATATATTGTTATCAATCTGCTGCAAACTATTCTCATATTAACAATATATTAACATATATATGTTAATATATATAACAATATATTAATAATATATAACAATATATATTATATATTATATATAATATATGTTATAACATATATATTAACATATTGTTAATATATAATGAGAATAGTTATATTATATATAACATATATGTATAATATATTGTTATATGTTATTAATATATTTTTATATATTAACATATATATGTTAATATATTGTTAATATAATGAAAATAGTTTGCAGGAGATTGATGTAACCTGGCAGTCAAGGAGAGAGGGCTGGTATGTGCATGTGTGAACAATGATGGCTTCACTGTACCAGGCTGTGGGGGCAGTAGACACCATTGAGTGAGCATGCTTACTGTGTGACCGTGACATTCAAAATGACTGAGCTACTACAACAATGAATCTGCATCAAATTTTGTGTTAAGCTTGAATATTCCTTTGCAGAAATTATTCAGATGATTCAGGAGGCCACCGCTATGGGCCTGGTGATTGGCAGCTTCATCATGACAATATGCCTGCTCATGTATCACGTCTAATGCAGAATTTTCTGTTGAAACATCAATCACCCAGGTGACTTGGCCCCCTTACAGCCCAGATTTGGCACCTTGCAACTTCTGGCTTTTCCCAGAATTAAAATCACCTTTGAAAGGGAAGAGATTTCAGACCATCAATGAGATTCAGAAAGATACAATGGCGCAGCTGATGGTTATTGGGAGAACACAGTGATATCCCAAGGTGCCTACTTTGAAGGGGACTGAGGAGTCCTTGTCCTATATACAGTGTTTCTTGTATCTTTTATCTTCTTCAGTAAATATCTCTTTTTCATACTACATGGCTGGATATCTTCTGGACAGACCTTGTATATATCTTTCAAAGGTGATTTTAGTATATGCAAAATGCAAATTTTCTCAGAAATCTCAGGTCCTCTACCTTTGAGCCTAAGAGACATTTAGATTTTTGTTTTGTATATGTGAGTTTTGTTGTTGTTATGGTTTTGAGAGATTTTTCCTTAGTTTTATCTCCCTTACACCAACCAGCTTTGTCCTACACAATCCATCCTAACCTCCACTACTCCAATGGACTGAAATTTAGGAAAAATCTTTTAAAACAATTATCAAGATTGGCTGCTTACTGTGATCAAATTCATTATATAATAGCTAATCTCTACATTTCACTTGTTGCACAATGTTTTACTTTTTTGTCTCTTACTTTCTTTCTCCAGTATTCACCTGGAAATAATGCCACAGTTGTCTAGGGGTAAATTTGAGGTGCTCTCTGAGGACCTGGCATATTTCAGTGAGCACAAGCAGAGGGCGAATAGGTATCTCTGGTAGCACAAGAGATGGGAAAAAAAGAAGTAACTCCTTTAAAACAATTTTTTTTAAAGATTTATTTATTTATTTTTAGAGAGGGAAGGGAGGGAGAAAGAGAGAGAGAGAAACATCAATGTGTGGTTGCTGGGGGCCGTGGACTGCAACACAGGCATGTGCCCTGACTGGGAATCGGACCTGTGATACTTTGGTTCGCAGCCCGCACTCAATCCACTGAGCTACACTAGCCAAGGCAAAAAACTATTTTTTTAAAAAAATTAATATTACTATTAGTGATTATTCCTAAGGAATGTCCATAAAATTTTGAAACAATAAAAAAGTATAAAAAGCACTCTTTTTTACATAAATGCACACATAATATAATACACTATATTCTCTAAAATTAGGTTCATGCAAGCAAATAAATGTGTATTTTAAATTTCACATTATACTGAGTGTAATGTCCAACTGCTGAATATTGTTTTAGAACAATGCTGTGTGATAGAAGGTTTGCATCAGATTTCATTGGAGACTTATATAAAAACTCTAACTCCCAAATCCTGAAATAGAATTTTTAAAAATCAGAAAGATGCAGTATGGATCAAGATTTGAGGATACGAAAAGGTGTGCATTTTTAAGATCACATTAGGTAATTTTGATATACAATCCATTTTTTCATTTTAAGAACTACTATTAGAAACCATGCCTAATAATGACAAGGATGATAAAAAGAATTTAACCAATTCCCTATTGCTAGGCATTAGGGTTGTTAAATTTACTAGATCCCAGAGTTTAAGTATTTTTAAAGCTACTGATTTGCTATACTCTATGAGGTGGCAATAAGTTAAACAGTGTGTGGAAATACCTATCTCATTAACTTCTTCACACTTTTAAAATATAAAATATTTGTTAATCTAATAAATGAATAATGGCCTTTTGCTATGTATTTTAATTTACATTGCTTTGTTTTCTAGTAGGTTATATAATTTCCATATGCTTATTCACCATTTATGTTTCCTTATTCCTTTATTCTTTTAAGAATTTCGCCTTGTTCTAATTTATTTATAAGATCTCTATACATGTTGAATATGTTAATAATTCATTTTTCTCACATTTTGTGACATATATTGTTCTTTTATACCTTTTCATTTTTTCAGCTTTTTTTGTGTGAAGAAGTATAGATTGCATGCAATCAGATATAATTCTACTGTCTTCATTATTTCTTCATTATGAACATTCTCCCCTTGTCAGTCAAAAACTTTTTTATTCTGCCCTGGCTGGCATAGCTCAATAGATTGAGCACAGGCTGTGAACCAAAGTATCACAGGTTCGATTCCCTGTCAAGGCACATGCCTGGGTTGCAGGCCATGGGCCCCAGCAAACGCGCATTGATGTTTCTCCCTCTCTCTCTCTCTTTCTCCCTCCCTTCCTTCTCTAAAAATAAATAAATGAAATCTTAAAAAAAACAACTGTTTTATTCCTTCATTTCTTCAATACATTGATTTTACATTTCATCTGGAATCTATTTTTATGTATAACATGAAGTCTAATATCTTGCTTATTTTTCCAAATATTATCAACTTTTACATCAGCAATTACTAAATAATTTATTTTACCCCTTAATTTAAAATGTCACAATTATCATATTAGGATGTCTATTTATAATAGTCTTTTTTATTGTTTTCTCTTCTGCTCCATTGTACCTTTATGTTACATTGTAGTATTAAAAATTATACCACTTCCCTCATTATTTTTGTTACTCAGAATTGTTAGTTTAGAATGACTTTTTCAAGTTTTAAGTATACTTTGATTCTTAAAATTCTTTTTTAAAAGAATTTTTAGAGGGGGGAAGGGAAAGAGGAAGAAAGGGAGAGAAACATCAGTGTGTGTTTGCCTCTCATGCGCCCCCTACAGGAAACCTGGCCAGCAACCCAGGCTTGTGCCCTAGCTGGGAAACAAACTGGCAACTCTTTGGTTCACAGGCCAGCATTCAACCCACTGAGCCACACCAGGCAGGGCTAGAATCATTCTTTTTAAATTACGCTTTGAATAATCTAATGGTTATTTTTCCTTTAATATACTGTTGACTCTAAATTGCTAACATTTAATTTAATACTTTTGCAAGTGGAATTATTAGATATGTGGAATTCTGGCTGTATGTGTAACTATTAAATGCCTCATTCTCAGTTAGCCAAAATCTTGAAAACTGGGAGAGACCAATACTGCAGATGGTGTGTGAAGGTTTTCCAAGACTGCCTAGATATCATACTTCTTAATTAAATCAGTTACCACATTCTTAATTTCTCTATGCCATCTTTCTTAAAATTGTTCTATCTGAGAATGAACCTGGGGTAAATGCCAACCTAATTCCTTTCCCACATCTCTTTCACAACTGATTTTCTCCCTTTTGATAAGAAAGGCAAAGCTCTTGCTCATCTTGAATCTTACTAGGTGCATTGCCCCAAGGAATAGAAATCTCTAAGGAATTAAAATCTCTAATTTTTAAGTAGATTCAAAATATTGCTCAAAATATTGAGAAAATTAATTATGCTTATAACTGCATAATAAATTCCTTTGTTTTTCAGGGAGTTTAGAAATCTTTGCTTTCAACAAAACTTAGGGAAGATCTAATGTAATTATTGATTTTATTTAATATTTTTAGCCTCACCTGAGGACATTATCATTTGCTTTTTTAGAGAGAGGGAAGGGGAGAGGAAGGGGCCAACAGAAACATCAATGTGAGAGAATCATCAATCAGTTACCTTCATAAGCATTCAAACTGGGAATCCTTGCCAAGTCCGGGGATTGTAGTCTTCTGGACTTGGGGAGTCACATACATAACACCTGGATTGGGGATTAACCAGCATCCTAGGTATATGCCCTGACCAGGAATTGAACCTGCAACCTTTAGGTTACAAGACTACACTCTGACCACTGATCCACACTAACCAGGGCTATACTTATTGATTTCAGATAGTTAAAACTGTAACTTGGAGAAAGTTAAAAGAATTGACATTTACACAACAAAATTTCTTTCATACCCAATTACTATTATTGTAAACCAAGTTTTGTTACTATTGGTATTTAACTAATTATTATCTTTTTAAGAGAGCAAAGAGACTTACACATCGAACTTAATAAAATGGGGAGCATGAGCCTGCTTGCTTAGCCAGGAGGCTACTACCTCACACCCCAGGTGATTACAGCATTGCTCCTCTAAGGGGACTAGCAATCCTCCCTTTTCCCCTCTGGTACCACACTGTTGGGAAGCACAGGGAATGATGCTTGACCTTTGCTTCCTGAAGAAGCCTGTTAGTCTAACAAGAGATGAGCCTATCAAAGCCTGTGAAAACTTGAGTAGTTGGTCATTTTGAAAAAGAACCTAGTTTATCCCAAGCCCAAGCTAATAAATTCCCAGGGGAACAAAGAATCTCAATCTATTTCTCTCTCTCTTTCTCTCCTTCTCTCTCCTTCTATCTCTCTATCATCTCTATCTCTATATCTCTAATCTATCATCTTTATCTCTATCTATCTATCTATCTATCTATCTATCATCTATCTATCTATCTATCTTTTTTCCTCACTTGGGAACCCACGCTCACCCATGCAGCCATATGTTCTCTCTTCATAGCCATATGGCCTTAGCAGCCACTCAGACTCACATACAGGCTTCAGGTGGGAACCCAAATACCTCAGAACAACAATGATTGCAACTGAGAACACACACAAAGCTAGCTTGATGTTAGACTGGACTATACTTTAATGTGGAACAGAAACTCTGGACACTGGCTTTTGTCTTGGTCTTGCTGAGAAGATAGTTACACTTTTTCCATGGCGAAATGGACAGAGATGGGACATTGGGATGTCAAGAGGGGAACTCCCTTAAAATTACATCATTAATAAAGTTAACCAAGAAACCCCATCCTCCTGCGTGGGTCTCAGAAAATTCTTTTCCTTGTGATACTGCAAGGACTTGTTTTCTACTGGTAACAATTTCACAAAAGAGAAACAGGAATATAAATTTTAGTGAAACCTTGTCATGTTCTAATGATAACTATTACCCACAGACATGAACTCATAATTCCATCTACTTAAGTGCGGCAGCTTCAATTAAAATTCTGCTTTTTACATTTAATAATTATTAATGTTATGTTTATCTTTGTAATCATTTGTCTACTATTCATTATAATCATAATTATACAATTTTACATTAAAATATAAAATTTAAAATAATGGGATTTTTGCAATGATGTGTGATAGGTGATAAATAAAGGCTTTCAAACATAAATAAAGTAATTAAAATAAAATACATGAGGAAATGCAATAGAAATATAAAATGAAAGAAAACACAAAGACATAGAACTTCAAAATTTAAGATGAGTTTTTTCTATTTTTAAATAATTGATAATGGTTATCAAATTGTACCAAAATACAATTTGATACCAGTTGTATCAAAATTGTAATTTTGTTTAAAAATTACATTACTTACAATATTCCAAAAACTACATCCTTTACATGATTTAAAACTTCATAAAAATAATCTAACTTGAAATTAGATAACTTTGAAATGTACAAAGATATATAGCCATATAGATGTATAAACTTATCAAACAAAAATTTGATGACCATCAAAAAATCTCTAATATAGAGATTCGAGTTTATTCAAATGTAAACATTCCATATGTTCTTTAGAAATACTAATCACATAAGTTATCTGCAATGATTACTTATTTGAATGAATTAATCTATTTATTAAGGAAAAGTGTTTACCTCTAGCCTATACACCAGCCTAATTATAATTTACCTGAATTATTGCAGAGGTTATCTGTGTATAAACCACCACTCAAATTGTGTAAACTATATTTGATGCACGTTACAATGTGGGAAAACTATAATTTCTATTTTTTAAAAAACACATATATATGCTTCTCACTGACTGATATTGGGTAACCTCAACTAATAGCAAATGCTTAAGTTGTTGATTAGCATTTTACAGTGGGAAGCAGTTTTTATGACTTAAAAATTGATCATGTTGTTGTTGTTACCAGTTGAATGTCTGAATGCCCAAGGCTTCAAAAGCCCAAAACTCAAATCATCAGAGTTCAGAGTAAGGAAAGGTTTATTGATGGAGAAGACACCAGCCAAAGGGATGGAAGACCAAACCCTTAAATTCATCTTTAAAATGTACAAAGTTCAGGCTTCTTTTATGTCAATGGAAGAGGGAAATGGGAAGAGAAAGAGGCGATTTACTGACATAGACATTTGAGCCTCAGTACGGCTCCTAGGAAGATTGTGCTATTTCATGTTAGTTTAGTCACATAGTTTCTGCAAATTTTTGATAAGAAGTACATACAACTCAAGTTACAAACTGAGCTTCTGCAATGATTATCATGTCTATATGCAAGACTAAACGGAAGCTATTAGCCTAAAAGCCATGAGAACAAAGCAGGCTCAAACATGATGGAGTCAGAGAGACCAAACATTTTACTGTTACATTATAAATTTTAAATCATTAATAAAAAAATCTTACCTGGCTGGCATAGCTTAGTGAATTGAGCATGAGCTGCGAACCAAAGTGTCACAGGTTCGATTCCCAGTCAGGATACATGCCTGGGTTGCAGGCCATGACACCCAGAAACCACACATTGATGTTTCTCTCTCTCTTTCTCCCTCCCTTCCCTCTCTAAAAGTAAATAAATAAAATCTTTTTTAAAAATCGTAGATCTTTTTATTCCTCCATGGAGAGAGAAAAATATTGGCACTTATAAAAAAGCATTTTTGCAAAAACAAAATATTCAGAACACACAGGGGGATTCTAGTTTCTGGTCTAGCATATAAGGAGCTTAGAAGTCATCACTCCCATTCTCCCAGCAAGAAAAAAGCTGAACAAAATGAAAACCAACCAGTCTTCTTAGATCCACCATAAGATTGAGATCACAGGACAAATTTCTTCCCCTCATACTTGAAGAACACACAGAATATATGTAAATATATAAAAAACTATGAACATAGAATAATCTATGAATATAGAGAATCACAGTTTACCTGGGCAGATGCCTAGATGGCACTGTAGTTAGCACAAAAGTATTAAACTTAATCTGCTATTGATACACTGCTAGAGGCTTGGTGTAGACAAGCTTGAGAGTTAAAACTACAAGGCATAGACCAGTCTTAAGGGAGTTCCTATACCATCATGACTTTTAGCTCCAGGAGCCCTACCAGATTCCAAAAATGAAAATCAGAGAAAAATCCCCTAATGTTGCTAGCAGGGAAGGGGAAAAGTAGCTTTCTAATATGCCCAGAGTGTTCTGTTCTCCTTAATAAGTCCTGCCCCTAGGTCTTAAACTATTTCACCAGACCTTAATCCACTGAAATTTTACCAAAGATCAACTGACCTGGGGCAAGGAAAATACCTAATTCCATCCCCCTCTAGACTTCCTGTCTCACCTAAGGCAGGGGAAATCTGAGAAGAACTTGTAGAGGTCACAGTCTGGGGACACAGGCTCAATAAAATGCTGAGACAAAATCATAAGATTATAGAATTTTTCTCCTCCCCACACATCTTAACACCACATCCGGGGAAAGCAAGTGAAAGAACATCATATCTCAGACCTTACCTATGAAGTTTCTAGGAAACTCAAAAACAGTGTGATAACACTGAACAACAATAGAGAGTTTAGTCTCTGATATCTACAGCTATAGCAAGAAATAAACACAGCCTTAATTCATAGCTAGATTGACATAAAAACTCACACTGAAAGACTGTTTACCTCAGTCTACTTCATCCAGTATATCATGTCTAATTTACAACAAGAAATTAATCACAGATATACTAACAGATAATAAACATAGTTTCAGAAAATAAAAAGTATCAGAGCCAAACTCAGATATGGCATACATGTTGGAAATATCAAACTGAGAATTTAATATAACTATGATTAATATGCTAAGGATGTTACTGGAAAAAAATAGAAAGCATGCAAAAAATGCATGGGCAAACAGATTTAAAATCTAAGAATGAATGATAAGGAAATTCTAAAAACCATATATACTGTAGTAGAAATTTAAAAATGCTTTTGATGGGCACATCATAGAATAGACACAGCCAAGGAAAGCACCAATGAACTTAAAGAGAGATCAAAAGAAACTTTCCAAAATACAGAAAGAAAAAAAATTAAAAAAAAGAATATCCAAAAACTATGGTACTATTATGAATGGTATAACATAGACACCAGAAACACCAAAAGAAAAAAGTTAACAGAACTCAAGCAAGATCAATGCCAAAGAAAAATTTACATCTAGGTACGTTATATTTGACTGTCAATAACCAAAAATAAAAAGAAAATACTGAGATACACCAGAGGGGGAAAAACACCTCACCTATAGAGAAGCAAAGATAAAAATTACATTGAACTTCTCTTACAAGCATGAAGTCACCACGCAAGCAAGAAGAAAGTGGAGTTTAAATATTTAACTTAAAGTATTTAAGTGCCCCTCGCCAAAACCACTAACCTAGAATTGTGTATCAAGTTACATTTCCTTCAAAAGTGAAGAAAAAAATAAGACTTTCACAAACAAAAATGAAAGGAACTTGTTACTGGTAGACCTGGCTTGCAAGAAATGCAAAAGCAGTTCCTAAGAAAGAAAAATGAGATAGGTCAAATCTTAGATCTGTGTATAGAAAGGAAGAGCATTAATAAGGAATAAATAAATGCAAAATAAATGTTTTATTTTTCCTATCATTAAATGATCAAACATATACGAGTTTGTTTTTAAGTATATTTTATTGATCATGCTATCACAGTTGTCTCATTTTTTTCTCCTTTTTATTTCCTTCTGCCCTGCACTCCCCTCCCACCAGCATTCCCCCTTAGTTCATGTCCATGATTCATACATATAAGTTCTTTGGTTTCTTCATTTCCTATACTATTCTTAGACTCCCTCTGTCTATTTTATACATACTAGTTACTCTTCTTATTCCTTGTACCTTTTCCTCCATTCTCCCCTACCCCCTCCCTGCTGCTAACCCTCCATGTGATCTCCATTTCTGTGATTCTGATCCTGTTCTACTTGTTAGCTTAGTTTGTTTTTGTTTTGTTTTTTAGGTTTAGTTGTTGATACCTGTGAGTCTGTTGTCATTTTACTGTTCATAATTTTGATCTTTTTCTTTTTCTTAGATAAGTCCCTTTAACATTTCATATAATAAAGGCTTTGTGATGATAAATTACTTTAACTTGACCTTATCTGGGAAGCATTTTATCTGCCCTTCCATTCTAACTGATAGCTTTGCTGGATAGAGTAATCTTGGATGTAGGTCCTTGCTTGTCGTGACTTTGAAAATTAAAATAGCAACAACATACTCAGTGATTACAGCTTGCTTATAAGTGAAATCATTGTCAACAATGTTCTAAGGGATGTATGGGATGTAAGGGATGTCTGCTATAACATAACTGTAGTGTTTCTAAAGCCATTATTTGAAAGTAGGTTTGATTTAGTTGTAAATGTATAAATTCTAGGGTAACTCTTAAGAGTAAGGTTTTTTTAAATGTAGAAATGATAACACAAAGAGAGGAGAAAAAATGAATCACCTAAACTACTCAGTTCAAAGTGAGAAGGGAAAAAAAAGAGTAGAAGACAAATAAACTGAACAAAGAATATAGGCACAAACAGAAAATAATAACAAAATGGTAGATATAAATCCAACTATATCAATAATCACTTTAAACATCAATTATCTACATAGATTATTAAAAGACAGAGACTCTCAGAGTGAGGACAAAAACCAAAATGCAACTATTTTTACTTGCAAGAAACCCACTTTTTTATTTTATTTTATTTTTTATTTATTAATTGATTTGAGAGAGAGGAAGGGTGGAGAGAGAGAGAGAGACAGAAAGAAAGTGAGACTGATAGAGAGAAATATCAATTTGTCGTTCCACTGATTTATCCATTCATTGGTTGTTTCTTGTATGTGCTCTGGCCAGAGATCCAACTTGCAACCTTGGCAGGTTCTAAACAACCAAGCTGCCCGGTCAGGACAGAAACCTACTTTAAATATAAAGACATTGAGAAATTGAAAGTAAAAGTATAGAGGAAAATAGTAAGCTAACACTAATGAAAAGAAAGGTGGAGTAAATATTTTTATTGTATACAAAGCAAATTTCAAAACAAGGAAAGTTACCCAGAATAAGAAGGTCATTATATAATGATAAAAGATCAGTTCTTAATGTGTGTCCCTAACAACACAGCATCAACGTGCATAAGACAAAATGGGACAGAACCATTAGGGAAAAAAAGATGAATGGAAAATTATAGTCAGAGTCTTCAATACTTCTCAATCAGAAGTGGACAGATCCAGCTTACAGGAAATTAATAAGCACATATTTGAACTCAACAGCACTATCAATCAACAGAATATAAGTGAGACTGATAGATTTCTGTTGAAAGCTATTGACTACTTCATCCAACAACAGCAGAATGCACATTCTTCTCAAGCTCACATATGACATTAACTAAGACAGACCATACTGTGTGCCACAAAATATGACAACAAATTTAAAGAATAGAAGACATACTAAATATGCCCTCACACAATAGATCAAACTAATAATTTATAGGAGAATGATAACTGGAAAATTCCAAAATACTTGGAGATTAAATAAGTTCAGCAATTTTCATGAGAACACACAGCTAACAGGAGCCTACAGAGAAAATTCATCCATTTCTGTTTCATCTTGAAACCCTTGCTTAAGCAGTTTTGCTATATTCCTTCCTAATTCTTTGGAGACTGCTACATCTTATTATAAAAATCTGAAAGACTTGGAGATTATTCATACTTCTTTTTTACTAGCTACAAGCAAAAGTGATAAACCATAATTCCTAAGACCAAATTATTACCTTTTATAGTCACCTTTTCACAGTAGGTCATTTCTGGTTATTTCCTTCATCACACTCAGCATATTTTTGCACTTTAAGATTTTATTTTTGTCTTATCTATCAATATTTATGCTACAGTGTTTAGAATCTTATAGAATGTTAGAAGATTCTAATGTGATGTTTTCTAACATATGTTTTTTTCACATATATAATGTATATTAGAATAAGAAGATGACCAAGATGAAGAGGCCTGAAAAAGTAGATAAATTGAGACCTGATCAGTAAGTTATGGTACCGTGTTATACTTTACTTTTCATCAGCCAGTAAACATATTAACTGAAAGGCTTTATAAGAAAATAATAAAACTTTTACCAATTCCCTGTCAACAATTACAGCTCTTAGCTTTAAATGGCAAGTATTTATGTTTATTGAGGGTTTGGATTTAAGAAAATAGTTTTTTTAGCTTACTTTAGGTAGCTCATGCGTACATTGCTTTTGCCAAATTGAGGGAATTAAAGCTCCTGATAAGTCATTCAGCTCTGGATTCCTCATCACTGAATGCATGGTTTCCCTCTGAAAGATGCACATGAGGATCTAGACTCTCCTCAGAGTTGGAAACATCATGCTTCAGGACTTTAGTTCCACGTACCATAATAGACTATTTAGAATGGCTGCCCATTACTTTTGGTTTGGGAATATGTCTCTCAGTCATACGTAAACACTTGGGGTTTGGCAATATAAAATACCAAACAAATTTTTCTTTGATTTTAGATAGACTATTTTGATATAAAAAATAATAGTTACAATTGATTTGCTTTTCATTAATTTAAAAATAATTCATCCAAATACTATGTGCAAGACGTTAGGTCCAAAAAACCTATTTAGCTTTTTGGTCTGTTAAACTTTTCAAATTATATCCCCTTTTTTTGTAACTTTTGGTGGTTGTACCAAAAAGTTGGCAAAGGCTTAAAGACAAACTGTAACTATATCTTCAAAGAGTTGGAATTGTGTTTAAAACCCAGACACTTAGAAATGCTTTCTCTCTTGTCTGAGTTGTAGTATCCATCAGACCCTTTTGTTATAATGTCACATCCTGGTCAGGATGGCAGCCAGAGACTCTGTGATCTGCTCCAGCTGTGGGATTGAAGACTGAGCTACATCTCCATTGAATTTCATTTATGCTGTGGTATCTGAGCTACAAAATAAGCACTATAGTGTGACCAAGATACCCAGGGAAGATTTTACGAAATCCCCAGTTTAAGCTAAGACAGGCTGTTTGTATGGAAAAGTGAATGAAAGTGGCTTGGGCTCTCAGTTCTTTGGGGCAAACAAGTTTAGTCAGGTTGATAGAAACTTAGATGTGGTACCTTTATGCATCTGCAAAGGAAGGGCTCAGCAAAAGAAAAATGGTTCTGCTAGCACTTCTGTCTGGGAGAAAGCTGCTCATCCAGCCCTCACCCCTAAAGTGGACAATTGAGTTCTTTCCCATACATTACTGGCACCTTTTGAGTTGCTGCCCCATCACTGAAGCTCAGAACAGGTAAGTCTATCTGTGCACAGGTCCTTTAAGAATGTTGTCTGGGACTATAGAAACACTACATTTCACTCACCCACAATCTCAGCTGGTGTTCACCTATGGTGGTGACCTGAGTGGTGAACCCACCACCTATGGTGGTGACCTGAGTGGTGAACCCACCACCTATGGTGGTGAACCCACACTGTGCTGAGTGTTCAGCAGTTTTTGAGCACAAACGACATGACCCCCACACTCCACCCTCCCTATTCACCCAATCTTGCCCCAAGTGACTTTTTTTTTGTTTCTGTGGATGAAAAAAATCCTCAAAGGGAAATGTTTTGCCAAAATGGAAGAGGTGAAACAAAAAATGGCAGAAACACAAAAGGTCATCAAAATCAACAAGTTCAAAAAATGTTGGCCCTGGCTGGCATAGCTCAGTGGATTGAGCTCGGGCTGCAAACCAAAGTATCCCAGGTTCTATTCCCAGTCAGGGTACATGCCTGGGTTGCAGGCCATGGCCCCCAGCAACCACATATTGATGTTTCTCCCTCTCTCTCTCTCTTTCTCCCTCCCTTCCCTCTCTAAAAATAAATAAATAAAATCTTTTTAAAAAATGTTTTGAGCAGTGGAAATAAGATCTCTCAATAGGTATTTTGCAGCAAATGGAGAATACTCTGAAGGCGAATGAAGTTTAAATATGTAGGAATAAATACACAATTTTATAAATAAATTCCATTGTTGGGGTCCTTTCTCATATAGTAGCAATTTTTTAAAGATTTTTTTAAAGATTTTATTTATTTTTAGAGAGGGAAGGGAGAGAGAAAGAGAGAGAGAAACATCAATGTGAGGCTGCTGGGGGCCGTGGCCTTTAACTCAGGCATGTGCCCTGACTGGGAATCGAACCTGCGATGCTTTGGTTCACAGCCTGCACTCAATCCACTGAGCTACGCCAGCCAGGGCGTAACAATTTTTTTTAATAAAAGGAAGATTTACACCTTACATACAGCTCATTGTTTTCATCACAAAAGATCTTCAATGTAACCACCAAAATCTTTTAATATGTTTATTCTGAAACTATACAAAGGAATAAATCAGTAATCTACTAAACATTATTTATTGAACACCTCTTCTGTGCCCAGTCCCCTTACCAGGTACTGATAATAATCTTCTATGGAATGCAGCAGGTATGACCCTGAAGTCAAGGGCCACAGTTTTGGCCATATCTTCTTGGGAAACTCTATTGTGTTTAGAATTCCGAAGATAATCTCTCCTGTTACTTTCTTTCTCTCATTCTGTGACTGTTCAATTATCATTTTTATTGTTATTTCTGATATAACATTAGCACTCTATAGACTTTTCTAGGAACTCTCTAGCATTGATAATTTCATGGCAATAAGGAGCATTCTTCATCTGAGAAAAAGTGGAGAGGTTCTTAGCTGGCCATTAGCTACAAAGTCTCTGCAGTGGCTTTTTACTTTGCTGGCTCGGAATTGCCTCTTTCTTCCCTAAAATCAGGAATCATACTATTGCAGTGCTGCTCTAAACTATTTGGAGAAAGAAAGAAGAAAGTGTGTATGAAAGCAAACACCAACTCTTCAAATGATGCCTAGCTCCATTTCAGTCAGCTAGTAGGCTGGTGAGTTACAAGTGGTGGTACAGAAAAAGCCAAGTAGTAGATGTCTGACTTCTGGACATGGCAGCAGGTTATGGATGCAGTGTTTCCTCCCTTCTGGGAGTTTTAACTAAAAGCTCAAGCTTAGCCTAATAGTTTTGAAAGTACCTCTGCATTCCAAAGGGAGACACTACATTAGATACTCTCCACAGGACTAACTCCTCACAGTATCTAAATCATACTAAATCACAAGGGTAGTTCATAAAAGAAAACAGTAGGGTTTCAGTAGAGAGGGGAAGCCATTTCTTTGAAGACAATCCAGAAGGCAACAATGAAATGTGACATTTTGTTTCTTTCCCTGCTTTTCTCATCTTTAATCCAAATAGTGGGGCTCCTGCAGGTACTGTGACAGCTATTGGGTAGTCTGTAAAGGAAAAATTTGTGTCTCTTTGCAGGCTAGATACAGGCTGAGCACAGATGTCTTTAGGTCCTCAGCCAGAATAGAATGAGAGTGATTACAGAAAGATGGATCTCTGCCCTGAGGGACTAGGAGTACATGTGAGGATAAAAACTGGCCTCTCCTTTATAGAAAGTCAGTCACTGGTCAGTCAACACCATTCACAGAGTCAGTGGATGGCAGAGTTTGGTGTAGTACAAATATGTGAGATTCCCACTAGGTAGAGTGAATATAGCCTTAGGTCATCCTGAAAAATGCTTAAGAAGGCTTTTTGCTGCAACAAGGGAAATAAAAACAACAATGTCCTGAGGTCACTTCAGGAGTCACTGACCACTGAGTATGTGTGGGCAGAGAAAAGGGTAGCTTAAAGAAACCTACCAATAAACCCCTACAAAAGAGAGTGCTACTGACACAATGGGCATTGAAAAGCTAAGGAAGGAATTCAGATGGCACCTAGTAAGAATAAAGTTCTTTGCTCCTTTCCACTAAACCTCTACCTTCTCTGAGGGTCAGAGGCCAGTGATAGACGCTAAGGAAACAAAACAAAGATTGTGTCTCCCTGACCTACTTCAATTAAAGAGAATCTCAAGTCAAGCCTGAAATGTAGAGAAGGGTAAAGTTTTAAACTGATGTAAGATTAATTTATAAAAATTCAGTTTGTACTAGATTTATAAAACTTGAAAGTAACTTGTGAGTGTTAGTATCTTCTTACAATGCTGCCAAAACAATATGAAAGGAACATTGACAAGAGGGACTTGAAGGCAGTGACAGAAAATAATTGCCATTTCCAGCTTTTATACTACTATTTTCAGCCCTTTTGATAAATCAGTGATAGCCATATTCTAGCTGGTGTGGCTCAGTGGATTGAGTGCCAGCCTGAGAAACAAAGGGTTGCTGGTTTGACTTCCAGTCAGGGCACATGCCTGGGTTGTGGGTCAGATCCTCAGGAGGCGGTTTGTGAGAGGCAACCACACATTGATGTTTCTCTTCCTCTCTTTCTCCTTCCCTTCCCTTCTCTAAAAATAAATAAATTAAATTAAAAATATAAAACCCAGTGATAGGCATGTGAATGACTCAAGACTAGACCTTGAGTTTGATTGTGGGTCGTTCCTCAGGCAATGGAAGATTAATGCCATCTCCTGATGCATGGGAGAAAATGTGTGGTGTATCAGACACTGAGTGACCTGTCTATGTTGCCTTGGCACTTGCCTTTACCATGCCAAGGCTACTCACCTTCATCTATAAGAGGTGTTAATCTTTATGCAGACTATCAATCCCAAACAAAATAACTTTAAAAGTTTCATGGTCAAAAATGTAAGGTAATCTCTGGTTAAACAGTCAGGTTTTGTTATAATCAGCTTTCTTTGAACTTTCCCATAGATTACTTCATATTGCAAATCTGTAAAAGGATAAATATGCAGAGTTTCTCAAATTTATTTGGGCCCAAAATTTTCCCCCCCAAAAAAACATTCAAAGTGACCAGAACAACATGTAGCATACTTGGGAAATTCTGTATAGGAAATGTGTGTAGGGAGAAAGACTTCTTGCCCAGAAAGCCATGTATATAAAAAACATGGTCTATGTGGTACACCTGGATGGATATATTTGTTTTATGGATATTTGTTTTATGGAAAGATAATATTTGAAGGCAGTTGAAGTATGGACTGACATAGTAGCAAGTGGAAATAGGAAGGCAAAGAGGCTGTTGAAATATTCTAGATAAAAGATAGAAAGCACTGCAGAACTCAGACATAGGCAAGGGGATGGAAGGAGGTAATGCATTTGATTGTTGCAGGAAGTTGAATTATAGGTCTTAATGAGCTATTGGATGTAGGATTGGTGGAGGGATGGGATTTTGGCAACTGTGAAAATATGAATGCCCTGAACTACATAAGTACTACAACAAAAGCAGATTAGAAGAAAGCCAAAAGTTGGCAAATCAGGGAGAGTTTTACTGGACTTGATGAGATTAAAATGATAAACTGAGTTTCAGATGATAAAAATTTACGTCCAGTAGATATGTGCAATGAAAAAGAGAATCCTAGCCCTGGCTGGCATAGCTCAGTGGATTGAGCACGGGCTGGGAACCAAAGTGTCCCAGGTTCGATTCCCAGCCAGGAAATTCACTCTGTACATGCCTTGGTTGCAGGCCATAACCCCCAGCAACCGCACATTGATGTTTCTGAAGGTAACAGAGTGAATGAGGTCACCCATAAGCAATATAACATACTTGAAGAAGATAGGACCAAGCTTCTATGGAACTGTAATTAATTCCAAAATCTAAGCCATTTGATTCATAGTCATGAATGAGACTGTTGGAACAAAGCAATTACAAACCATTGCTTAGGTAACATTATTTATGCAGTAACTGATGCTTGATATACAATCTTAATAATTCTAGTGAAATATGATCTTAATAACACCCCAGCTGGTGTGGCTCAGTGGATCAAGAGCTAACCCATGAACCAAAGCATTGTCAGTTCGATTCCCAATCAGGACACAGGCCTGGGTTACAGGCTAGGTCCTCAGTAGGGAGCGCATGAGAGGCAACCACACATTAATGTTTCTCTCCCTTTCTGTTTCCCTTCCTTCCCCTCTCTCTAAAAATAAATAAATAAAATCTTTTTAAAAGAAATATGATCTTAATAGTTGTATTAAAGATAAATGAGTTATCTTTTTATAGCAGCCATATTCTTGATATTTTTAAAAATTATTTATTAAGGACAGAAACAGTAAAATCTAGAAAAATTGACATAGCTATATAGATGTAGATACAGAGTTAATGCAGATTATAAGTGTACATGTAGCTATAGATATAATTGAATATTTGTACCTGTGAGGAGTTGTCTCTTTGAGGGATTTTTCATATTTCAATTTTTATGTTTTTAATGCAAAAAGAATTGGTTTAATGCCATCAGGTAACTTCCAGTTCATACTTGTCTCACTATTTCTAGCTTTATTTATCCAGTGAGTGGCTCATGTTATTGATACAATCTTTTAACTTAGAATGTGTGTAGGCACTATAACAATGTCATTCTGACATGGTCTGCTGAAAATGACCAGTAGCAGAATTCCCAAATGTATCTGAGAATGAAACATGGAAAACCCTTCCAGCACCATTTTTTGGTTAAGACATGGACAATTAACTCACGTGACATTTTGTATGATTTTATTGTTATGACCCTGAATTGAGCATGCAACTGATTTTATTTGAATCCTCTTCTCTGTTTTCCCTACAGTGCAGCACTAGTTCATGCAATTATATCTCGAGGTACCAGGCCTAAGCAGATTTATATAGAAGCCATCATAAAAAAGCCCTGCATATTTACACAGCATATTTGGATAACATACACAAATCATAAAGCTTTCCATGGATAGTTTTTCATTCTATGTTCTCGCTTCTAAGTGAAATGAAAATGAATGTGAGAGACCAGTAGAATGTTCCACCCAGATGACATTTATTGTCATATGTAGCATACCACAATTCCTACATCAATATGTAAAAATGACATTTTTAAATAAAATGTGTCAGTTTAACTTAAAGCTGAAGAAGAAAACATGAAAAAATATTTTCCAATTCATTAGAAAACAGACTCAAAGAAATAAATCCTTCTGATGAATCCTGTCATCACATTTTAATTCCAACACTTCAGTATTGGGAAATTAACCAGATCTATGCCACCCTCTACTTCACTATTTCAACCTAAGATGGGGCTTCTGTAGCCCCAACATTTTTGTGGCAGCACTCATTAATTGCTTTGGGAGGGGTTTTCCTCCCTCATGGTACCATGTGGCTGGTAGAGGTTTGTAGAGAAGCTGTCAGTCCAATCTCCATTGCAAAAAGAAAAAGGTGAATTGGTCGGTTGATTGTCATTGTTTTTCTATTTTGATTCCTCAGCGCTTCAGATTACACTCTTTCTGACCCGCAAAATTGGAGAGAAAACTTCTGGAAGTTTTGGAAATTTCTGGAACTTCTGGAACTTCTGGAAACTTCTGGAACTTCTGGAAACTTCCTGCTAACTGTCTTCAAAAGATACATTAATTTCTTAAAACCAAAGAGCCTCCATTTCTGCCATGTGTCAGAAAATAATCACTATTGACCTTGAATATATTCTTTCAAACATTTTACTAACATGAGACTTGGTGAGAAATTTAATTTGTTTTTAAAGCTTTGGTTTCTAGAGAAAATGAAAGTCAGAACAAACATGCTTTTATTTCCTAAGCACTGCCCTGCATATTCCCCTTGTTTCCATACAACAATATTTATTGAGCATTTACTACATTATCAGGGAAGAGGGGTTCTTTAGAAAGTAACCTCACAGAATGACTTCATCGTAGGTTCCTAGAACTGAGTAGGTCATGTTGGGTAGTCATGCCCAAGGCATATAACTTCTTTAGTAAAAGGTTTATCTTGGTCTTAAGCCAGCCCTGTCCATTGTTCTTATGCATCAAAAGAGCACACAATCTTGCTAACTATCCTGTAATCCAATCTCTACCTTACTTTCTCCCACCTCCCAGTGTAATCTTCCTTAATTTCTCCTTAGTTCTCTCCTTAATTTCAAATGCATAAAAGAAACTGCAAAGCTATCATTCTCTGAGCACTTCAGATCTTGCTTCCCAACAATTGTCATCAGTTTAGCTCAAATAACTCTTATGAAAAATTTCTAACATATCTTTTGTCCTCAGATTTGTGATAAAATAATTTGAGAAACCTGTTTTTATTTTATTTTATTTTATTTTATTTTATTTTATTTTATTATTTTATTTTATTTTTATTGGTGAGCATCAATCAGGATCAGATTTTAGAGTGTAATGCTCCATCCTGATATGTTTTATATTCCTATGTCTTTACTATATTCATTTACTGATTACTGTACATTTAAGTCCATCAACCCAGAGGCTAGGATGTTATCTAACATTGTGCTATTTAAGAAGCTATTGTTCCCCTGAATTTCCTGTATTGTAACAAGATATTGACTAAAATTGTCAGTTACATTTCCAATTATTCAATAATATACAAATAAATCAGATGATATTGAGGGCCATCTTAATAGATATGTTAGGCACTGTGCTGAGATTTAAATCTTAAAACAATGATATAAGGCAGGAACTTTATCATCTTCATTTTTTAAGCAAGGAAAGAATGACATAAAGAAGTAACTTGTCCAAGGCCATATAACTATTATAAAACATTGCTGAAATTCATCCACAGCTGGGTTGCCTCAAGAGCCAGGGCTCTGATTCTGCCCTGGGTGAAAAGTCACCTTTCAAGTCATTGTATTCGCTGTTTATTTGATATGATTATAGAGGACTCCCCACTTCTCTAGTCTGAGAACTTAAATGAGAACTTAAATTGTTCTCATTCTGATAAAACAGATGTATGTGTGTATAAAATTATCATTAATTTTACACAGATTTATAAATATAGAACTTAAATTGTTCTCATTTGTTCAATAAACAGTAATTTATTATATAAAGGAGAGAGCAGAGTTGGTGGGTAAAATTGTGTTTTATTTATAAAAAAATTATATATAACAAGAAATGGAATGGGTAGATAAATTAATGACTGGGGCTTAGTGAGGGAAGAATTTATAAGGATACATGAAACAAAGAAAAGGAAATGCTCTCTTGATGTATCCCCAAATCCACAGGGGAAAAAAAGTGCAGTAGTACTTTACTTGGAATAAAGAAGATAAATACCATGTGATAAAATAATCACATTGTTTTTAAACACTTATGAAATTTGGGTGATAAAACAGATGTATGTGTGTATAAAATTATCATTAATTTTACACAGATTTATAAATATTTAGGAATAATTAAAAATTAATAGTGAATATAACTACTTTAAAGTATTAAATAAGTTTCAATAGACTTTTATCATATTGATTTTCAGTCAGCATCATTCAAATCTAAAAGGATGTTGAAATATTTTATATCTCAGGATATCAGTTTTATCAATCTTTAATCCCTGCCTCTTCCTTTCTGAATCAGATATTTATTGAACATCTACTCTTTGTTGACTAAAAAAATATTTAGCAAGGCCTCACTATTTTCCAGGCATATTGCAAATTGTTGTGAGATACACAAATATGAATACATTAGGGAAAAGAGTGTAAGAGGAATACACAGGGTACCAGTTAGGTAAGAAGGTTTACTATGCAGGGTGGAGCAAAATAATCACAGGGTTGTAATGTATATTTAATGTGGGGGGAAAAAGAAGGAAAATCGAAGGTTTGTGTACATTAGTGCAACCTTATAAATGTAGTATTGAGTGAGGCTAACCTGAAAACGGAGTGTAGGGTAGACTGGAACTAAACTCTGTAAAGTTTAGGAATCATCTATAACTAAGATGATGAGGTCTAAGATGATGAAAGAGAGAGCAGAGAAAAGGGACAAATTCAAAACAAGTTCCATTTTGTAAAATCAATCTGCCAAATTAACCAAGAGCAGAAATAACTTGCTGAGAGAGAAGATGAGGAAAATTAGTCAAAGAGCTGTCTAAGCTTTAAGCCTAAGTGAGTAGGCTATGATGTCCTCAACAGACCAGACAGTTGGAAAAGAATCACTGTGAAAAGTGAGATACTGAATTTTGTTTTAATCATGTTAGTTTAAGTAACATTATGGCATTAAAACAAATCAGCACATCAGGTGATTTCAGACACAGGTGCATAACCCAGATGGGGGACAATGATGAAAAATCTTAAACCTTACCCTATCAGACAGACAAGTTTGTTCTTTGACAAAGGTGAAACAGAATTAAAGTGTATTTTTTACCTTAATCTTAAAATCATGTCATTAAATCCAAGCCCCCATACTTCTTATTTCTCTTACTTTGGTGTATATGAATAAGTACTTCTCTGTTTATTTTGTTTTAAATTTCTGCACTCAAATATTCTAACCATCTTCATATTTTTCCTTTGGCTGCCACTGTAGCTGACCTTTGCCAACCACCGAGTCTTCACTGCTTTTTGCTCTTGGACTTCTACAATGCAAGAAATATAGACCACGGATAAAATGCTCCCAAATATCAATGTGCTCTCCTCTCCTTTCCAGCCTCCCATGTGTTTAAGTTAGAGCCATGTGACCAGTTCTGGTGGGTGGACTGTGAAAAGCAAAAATTCTTTCTTTCATTCCAAAGCAGTTTGTCTCCTCCAAGTTTCTATTATCCTTTTACGAGAACCTCAGGTTAATGTGCAAGATGGAGGCAAGTCCACATAGCCCAGGCTAATGTGCAAGATGGAGGCAAGTCCACATAGCCCACATGGGACTTTGTGTATACAAAGAATAAGCCTTGGTTGGGATAAACCACTAAAATTAGGGACTGATCTGTTGTGGTCACTAGTATTATTTATGGAAAGTCACATACCATCCTAGAGGATCCTGACATTTGAGAATGAATGAGCTGTTTCAAAGATAGAAGTTTGAACGAAGTTAAAGAACAGGGAAAAGTCTTCATTAGAGAAGGTTAACCTGTGCTACCTATATCTCAAGTAATGAAGATTTTAAATACTTTATTAATAACTTGTTTTCTTAAGTAATCTTTGGAACATAATATGGGACAATCTACATATAAAGTACAAACCACTCCTGGCAAAGGTACAGTTATTTCTCAACTCGCAGTAAGAAGTCACCAGGTATTTATTATTGCATATTCTGCCATGCTTAAATGCTTTACAAACAACATGTAACAACACTGAAGAAATGTTACCTGTGAACCTTATGTTGAGGATCTCATGTTAAAGTAAAATATATATATATATACACATTGTATATTTTAACAACACTTGCTTTTTCCACTTCATTATAGACTCTGTACTTCTCAGATAAAATTTTATACTTAATTATCTGGTGAACTTCTTTAAAGACCACTCTTATTTTGGGGGGAGAGCTATTGATGGAGACTTGTCTGTGTGTACATGTCTTCTCCATAGAAACAGTAATTTTTAATAGGAATAAATATTGAGAATAGAAGAATCATTTAGAGGTTTGAAGCCAAAAATGTCTGCTCAGAGTTCATCATATTTTCCTTTCCAACCCCCATAAATAGCTGGGGTTGCATAAGCGATGTGCAGCATGATTAGAGTTTACTGAGCACAAGTCATAAGATATTTACAAAGTTTTGGCATGAAACACACTCTATGTGAACACTCTATACTTTTTTTCCATACAAATCTAGGGAAAGGGGAAATCTGGTTCCTTGTTTTGTTTGTGGATGGGATCTTCAATATTCTGTGGAATTCCTACTCTATTAGAAGCCAATATCCAAAGATAAAACACATGAAAGTTCAATTCTGTTTATATTTAAAATAAATCAGCCTTGACTGGTGTGGCTCAGTGGGTTGAGTGCTAGCCTATGAACTGAAAGGTTGTGGATTCAAATCCCTTTCAGGGCACATGCCTGGGTTACAGGCCAGGTCCCTGATTGGGGGAGTATGAGAGGCAACCAATCGATGTTTCTCTTGCACATAGATGTTTCTCTTCAAATTCTTTCTCCTTCCCTTCTCTTCTCTCTAAAAATAAATAAATAAAATATCTAAAAAAATAAAATTAATCATGGTGCCATGTCTATACAATCATACTGTTAGAGTAGGAGGGTGGTTTCCAGTTCTTAGGAAAATCTAATAAAATCATCCTTGCAGTTGAGATGGTTAAACAACCATCATTTGAAGACACATCTAAAAACAAAGGTTACTCAAGTGACAGTTGATTTAATCTCCAAATGTAAACATGGAAGAAACTCATGATTTTGAAAGCTGGCTTAGCAAGTTACAATATCTGGGTAAGGGACAGGGGCAGGCTACTAGAACCACCACGGTCTTATGGCAGCAAGCAAATGTTTTAAAACACCAATTTTATTTTAAAGTAAAACGTTTCATTGTAAAAAAATAATCAAGAACTATCAAAGTGGCCAAGGTTCAAATCTAACACAGTAATAACACAGTTTTCATCTAGTTAGGGAAAAAAATGAGTAGAGCTTCTTCAAAACATTGACACAAGAAAGAGTAAAAGGAGTTTTCCTTCATAGTTGCCAAGTAAAATATTGATCACAAAAACACATATATGTTTGCCCTCCAGAGATTTACTCTTCTGTAGAGCAGCAATCTGGACCCCTTTTTTCACCATCTTTCAAAACCAAATGTCTGCTAATGTTCCCCACTCCGACCTTAGCTCCTAAACTACTGTTCATGGGGACAAAAGGGATTTGACTCAGGAAAAATCAGATAGAAAATGGTGAGTTGATGGAGGGAAGAAAGAAAGCATAGTCAATATATTTGAGACTCAGTACATGCAAAGCAAAATATTAAGTACTATATACATCTTAGCTCCTTACTCCTCAAAACAGTCCCTTAAGAAGCTATTATTACAGTTGTTCCTTTTTATTGATGATGATCTATGACTTAGGGGTGTCAATTAACTTCTTCATTAATTACAGATGATAGGATGTGAACCAGACCCATCAGGCTCCAGGCTTGCTCTTTTCCACCACTTTGCTTCCCTGGACACACATGGCTAACTACAGCTCCTGAGTACTTGCATGCTAGTTTCCCCCACCTTCCTTCTCTCCCACTACACATACACACATGGTTTCTGAAATTTTGGACACTGAATCCAGGGAAACCTCTGGGGTCTGGGCATCTTCTATAGTGCTGTGTATTGTCATGATTTCTTATTCATTAGAGATGTGTCTTAACTCCAATATCTTCCAAGTCTTGGACCCTGCCAGCAACTTAAGCAGTAACTGGTGCCCTGCTTCCTACCTATGGTTCCTGTCATTTTCCTTCCACAACTCAACCACTAGCAAGAGCCATGCTTAATGGAAATATTTCCTAACAACACATACCACCTTCACTTGCCTTTATAATTGTATATTCACCTGAGATATCACCCTTCCCATTTCCTATCTGTCAAATTTGGCTTCCAGATATTATTATTATTAAATAACAGAAATCTTTCATGAGCTTAAAGGTGAACCTACAAAGATCAGAAGCGCAACCTCATCATATATCACCTCTGTAGGTAGGATATTTCTCCTTATGTCTACCCGTTGCCTGAGCAGAAGGACCCCACTTAGACGTCCTCCCTTTCACTTATGATTTTCCCAGAATTCCTCATTATTGAGCCCACTACCATGTCTTATCAACACAAGTGCCCCAACAAGTACAACTCAGGAGCAAGCATGGAAGTGTTCATGTGTTTTTAGTGATAAAATATGTATAAGGGCATTGTTTGTATCCTGAGAAAATCTAGCATTTTCTTCATTTAGATCCTTGGAAAGCATATTTTTAGAAAATATTTTCATGTTTTCTAACCATTATGTAGCACCTTGTAAATGGTTTCCAAAGGTGGATACCAACAATTCTTCCCATGCTTGTTCTAGTAAAAGGGAGAATCCATTTTTCCCTCCCTTTGAATTTAGACTGGTCATTTGATGTGTTTGAACCAATAGACACCTTGCCAGTTTAAGGCCTGGCCCTTAAAAGCACTAGCAGGTTTCTCTTCACTCTCTTGTAGCCCTGAGCCACAGTGTAAGAGGAGCAACTACCTACATCAAAAGAGAAATAGAAACAGTGAGAAAGGGAGACCGAGTCATCCTTCAGCTGTTTCAGTCACCCCAGATGAGGTGCCAGACATACTGTTATATAAATGATGAGGCCATTTTTGCACACACACAGCCAAGCTGACACCAGTGAAAGGACAACCCATCTGAGCCCTGGCAATCCAAGGAATAACAGAAAGTTGATGCAGACTCTGGCCAGCAGTGTTCATGATGTTGTGGAAGAGAAAAAACAAATTCACACGGACTATTGAAGTCCTGTGGAGAAAAAAGGATGGCATGGCCACTCTCTCAAGGGGAGAGCACCTTGACCCTTGCCTTGACAAGCTTTTATTGGCTTTCTAATAGCATACATCAAAGAAGGTTCTCATTCATTATGCTCAGGTTTGCTTTAGGTGATTACTTTTTGCAGATAACAAAGGAAAAGATGTTACTGATTACTTCCTAGAGATTAACAAGGAAAAAATGTTGCAAATGCAAGGGAATGATAAGAGTAATTGGTCTGGTTACATCCATCCTTGGGAGAATTAGCACAGACTTTAGGAAGTTACTTGAAAGATATGAAGTAAGCATTTCCTGCTTCAACTCAGGGTGAGGGAGTTTTAGCAAGAGCAAGCTTCAAAGAAGCCTAAGTATAATCCAGGCCTGGTTTCCCATGAGAAAGTCAATCCATGGGTCTGGTGTCCTGTGTGCCAACATGTGCCTATAGGCTTTCCAACAGGGCTGGACTACATTTGCCATTCCATGAGGATAGGTTCCCTATAGTAAGTGCTAAATCATTGTTGTTTAAGCAGTTAAATATTGGGGTGGTTTGTAATCAGAAATATTCCCCCTTTTGCTGAAATAAGTGCATACCATGTGTCTTGCATTGTGCTAGTACTTGATACATATTTATTTCAATGAATACTGGCAAAAACATTGATTCCCATTGCTGATTGTAAAGATTCAAGAGTAAATACAGCTAGGGGATGATCTCCTGAATTCTCTAATTTAACACTCCATATCCCAATCCTTGGAGAATTTTCAGAGAAGCAGTTGATACTGAGTACACAGGATAAGGGCCAGCCATATTTTATTTTTTGTAAAATGTCTTTTGGAATTGGAGGAAGGTAACTTTGAATCTAGCTCCTGACAGGATACTGCCTACTTAAAAAGGGGTTCAAGAGTGAAGCTGCCTCTATGTTTCTTATCTAGTGATCTAACACTACATTATATCTTTAGTGATATCATGTACAAGTCAGATACTTCCTATATAATGTTGTTTGCCTTCAAATATTTATACATTTCCACAATAGCTGGCAGGGTTTGAGCTTTGCAATGACTCTAGCTGGTGGTTATTATTTTTTATTATAAACCCTATGAATTAGGCTATAGATTTCAACAAAAACTGAAAACATTTCCCTGGGATGTTGTTAAAAAACTAACCTTCAAATATGATCATTGCATCTACTTTCAGAGAGAACAATAGTCATGTTTTATATTGTTTTTTTTTTATTCATGGAAGGTCTTCATTAAAGGGTATATTTACCCTACTCTCTTTTGAACCAACAAAAGCCCCTTTTTAAGGGCATCAATAAGGTCTTTGACTAACTCTTTCAGGCCCCTAGGAAGTATTGGTATAAATTGCTAAGTCACTATTCAGTATATGATGATTTGATGGCCTAGAGATTATTCGAGTCCCTACAGGTAGACAGCTGTTATGTATTTCTGAGGCCCTCTGGCTCCTGGAAATAAACTGAAGATGAAGTTATTTGCAGCTGCAGTTGACAGAGCTGCCATCTGCTTAGCTCCCTGGAAGCTCTGAGCCAAGGACATTGGGTTTAACTGCTTCACAGCATAATGGACAATTTTCTGTGGGGAGCTGGCTTGAAGGTTGCTTCTTTCCATCTCCAGAAGGCATTTCAAGAAAGAAGCACCTGGTGGCCCTGACCCTCTGTCATCTATTTTAGCCTCTGTTCTAAAACTTCTCCAAAGATAGGGAATTAGAGAATTTAAGAGATCTCCTCTCACACTGTGACAGTGTGACCACTTATCCTTACACAAAACTCTGTCTCCTTCAAAGTCTACCCATTGTGTGTCCTTTTCTTTGGGCTTTTCCCATCAGACAGCTACCTCCCACAACACTTTCTTTTCTAACTATCAAACATAGTAGCACCACAAGGTTATCTTCCACTCCTTTTCTTTTCCTGAATCCTCATTATTTGGTGTATTCTTTTACCCCTCTATAGCCCAAGAAACACCCATATTTCAGTACCATATATCAAACTTCTAATTGGATATCTCCTATTAAACTTCCTACCTTTCTCAAATCAGTATTTCTAAAGAAAAACCAATCATATTTTTACCCAAAGTAAGGCTGACTATAAATTTTCCTACTTGCTGACTCAAGTTTTTGAGTTTTGACCTTAGAAAGCTTATAAGCTATTAACTTACTTACTTTTCAAGACCAATATTACAACCATAGACTAAAAATGTCACAATCCAAAATCTGGACATCTGTAATAGTTTTCTAGTATTTTTCTTTTTGTTTCTATTGTTTCAACCTTCAAGGTGCCCTATACTCTTCTCCTGAAGAAATCTTTCTAATACAATTATTTCCACTTTATATCTCTGTTCAAAAATATCAAATTGTTCCTCATATTCTCTACAAATACACAGACAATGGCATTTAAAGCCTCTGACACATAGCCACTACCTACCTGTACTCACCCCTAGCCAATGTCTTTTTTTTTATTTAATTGTTGTTCAACTACAGTTTTCTGTCTTTTACTCCCATCCCAGCCAACCCCTCAAACCCTCTCCACCTCCCTCACATTTCCACCCCTTCTAGTTTTTGTCGGTGTCATTTATACTTATTCCTATAAACCCTTCACCTTTTCCCCTGAAATTCACTCCCTGCAACCATCTGAAAGGCCTGTTCTCTATTTCATTGTTTTTGGTTATATTTTGCTTGTTTGTTTGTTTTGTTGTTTGGGTTCCTGTTAAATGTGAGATCATATGATATTTGTCTTTCACCACCTTCTTACTTCGCTTAGCATAATGCTTTCCAGTTCCATCCACGCTGTGGCAAACAGTAGGAGCTCCTTCTTTCTTTCTGCTGCATAGAATTCCATTGTTTAAATGAATCATAGTTTTTTGATCCACTCATTTACTCATGGACACCTGGGTTGCTTCCAACATGTGGCTATTGTAAATTGTGTCGCTATGAACGTTGGGGTACATGGGTTCTTTTCAATTGGTGTTTCAGGGTCCTTAGGATATAATCCCAGCAGTGGAATTGCTGAGTCAAAAGGCAGATCCATTTTTAGTTTTCTGAGAAAATTCCATACTCCTTTCCATAGTGGTTATAACAGTCTGCAATCCCACCAGCAATGCACTAGGGTTCCCTTTTCTCCACAACCTCTCCAACACCTGTTTGTTGCTTTGTTTATGATGGCCATTCTGAACAGTGTGAAGTGATATCTCATTATGGTTTTAATTTGTATCTTTCTGATAGCTAGCAATACTAAGCATCTTTTCATGTGTCTCTGGATCCTCTGTATGTCCTCCTTGGAGAAGTGTCTGTTCAAGTCCTTTGCCCATTTTCTAATTGGGTTGCTTGCCTTCTCAGAGAGGAGTCATGTAAATTCTTTATATATTTTGAAGATTAAACCCTGGTCTGAGGTATCATTGACAAATATGTTTTCCCATACAGTTGGTTCTCTTTTTATTTTGATACTGTTTTCTTTAGCCGTGCAGAATCTTTTTATTTTGATAAGATCCCATTTGTTTATTCTTTCCATTATGTCCCTTGCTCTAGGGAACATCTCAGTAAAAATGTTTCTGCATGAAATATCTGAGATTTTCCTGCCTATGTTTTCCTCTAGGACTTTTATGGTGTCACGACTTATATTTAAGTCTATTATTCACCTTGAATTTATTCTTGTGTAAGGTGTAAGTTGGTGCTCGAGTTTCATATTTTTGCATGTAGCTGTCCAGTTCTCCCAACAAAATTTGTTGAAGAGGCTATTTTTACTTCATTTTATATTGCTGCCCCCTTTGTCAAATATTAATTGACCATAGAGACTTGGGTTTATTTCTGAGCTCTCTGCTCTGTTCCATTGGTTTATGTGCCTGTTTTAATGCCAGTACCAGGCTGTTTTGATTACAGTGGCCTTGTAATACAGTTTGGTATCAGGTATTGTGATCCCTCTTACTTTGCTCTTTCTCAAAATTGCTGCAGCTATTAGGGATCATTTATGGTTCCATATAAATTTTTGAAGTGTTTGTTTTATGTCTGTGAAATATGCCATTGGTACTTTAATAGGTATTGCATTTAATGTGTAAATTGCTTTGGGTAGTATGGACATTTTGAGGATGTTAATTCTTCCAATCCATGAACACGGTATATGTTTCCATTTGTTTGTGTCTTCCTTCATTTCTTTCTTCAGTGTTGTGTAGTTTTCTGAGTACAGGTCTTTTACCTCTTTGGTTAGGTTTATTTCTAGGTATTTTATTTTTCTTTTAGCTATATAAAATGGGATTTTTTTCTTGACTTCTGCTTCTGCTGTTTCATTGTTGGTGTACAAAAATGCCTTTGATTTCTGGATATTGACTTTGTATCCTGCTGTTTTGCCAAATTCATTTATTAGGTCAAGCAGTTTTTTTGGCAGAGCCTATAGGGTTTTCCATGTACACTACCATGTTATCTGCAAACATTGACAGTCTTGTTCCCTCCTTTCCAATTTGGATGCATTTTCTTTCTTTTTCTTTTTTTTTTTTTTGTCTTATTGCTGTAGCTACATCTTCCAATACTATGTTGAATAAAAGTGGTGAAAGCAAACAACGTTGTCTTGTTCCTGATCTTAGTGGAAAAGATTTTACTTTTTGCCCATTGAGTATGATGTTGGCTGTAGGACTCTCATATATGGCCTTTATTATGTTGAGGAATACTTCCTTTATCCCCACTTTGCTGATTTTTTTCATCATAAATAGGTGCTGTACCTTATCAAATGCTTTTTCCACATATATTGATGTGATCATGTGATTTTTCTCTTTGCTTTTGTTTATATGATGTATTACATTACTGATTTGCAAATATTGTACCATCCTTGCATACCTGGGATGAATCCCACTTGGTCATAGTGCATGATATTTGTAATATATTGTTGCATGCAATTTGCCAATATTTTCTTGAGGATTTTAGAATCTATGTGCATCAGTGATTTTGGCCTGAAGTTTTCTTTGTTGTATCTTTATCTGGTTTTGGGATTAGGACGATGCTACCTTCATAAAAAGAGTTTCGGAGTCTTCCATCATTTGGGATTTTTTGGAATAATCTGTGAAGGATAGGTGTTAGTTCTTCCTTAAATGCTTTGTAGAATGCTCCTGTGAAACCATCCAGTCTAGGGGTTTCCTGTGTCAGGAGTTTTTTGATTACTGCTTCAATTTCATCTACTGTTATTGGTCTCTTCAGGCTTTCTGCTTCTTCTTCATTGAGTTTTGGAAGATTACATTTTCTAGAAATTTGTCCATTTCACTTAGGTTTTCAAATTTCTTGGCATATAGTTCTTCATAGTAATTTCTTACAATCCTGTGTATTTATGTGGTATCAGTTATAATCTCTCCTCTTTCATTTATGATTGTGTTTATTTGGGTCCACTCTCTTTTTTTCTTGATGAGCCTCCTTAAAGGCTTGTTGATTTTGTTTATCTTTTCAAAGAACCAGCTCCTGGACTCATTGATCCTTAGAATTGTGCTTTTAGTCTCCATGTCATTTAATTCTGCTCTGATCTTGGTTATTTCCTTTCTTCTGCTTGCTCTGGGCTATCTTTGTTGTTGTTCCTCGAGTTCTTGTAGACGTAGGGTTAGGTTGTTTGGAATGTTTCTAACTTTTTTAGGTGGGCCTGTATCACTATGAACTTCCCTCTCAGGACTGCCTTTGCTGTGTCCCATAAGTTTTGGGTTGTTGTGAGTTCGTTTTCATTTGTTTCCAGAAACCTTTTGATTTCTTCTCTAATTTCATTCTTGACCCATTCATTATTTAATAACATGCTACTCAATCTCCATGATTTTGAGTATTTTTTTTTCTTCAGGTTGGTTTCTAGTTCCAGTCCCTTGTGGTTGGAGAAAATGCTTGATATGATTTCTATTTTCTTGAATTTCTTGAGGTTTGTTTTGTGTTCTTAACATATGGTTTATGTTAAAAAATATTCCATTTGATTTTGAAAAGAATGTATATTTAGCTTCTTTGGGATGAAGGGCTCTGTATATATCAGTTAAGTTCATTTCATCTAGGATGTTGTTCAATGCCACAATATCTTTGTTGATATTTTGTTTGGAAGATCTGTCCATTTTTGACAGTGGGATGTTAAAATACGGTACTATAATTGGGTTGCTGTCAATATTTTTCTTGAAGTCCTCTAAGATTTTTTTTTTTATGTATTTGGGTGCTCCTATGTTGGGTGCATATATGTTTACAATGTTTATGTCTTCTTGGTGAATTCTTCCCTTAAGTATTATGAAGTGACCTTCTGGGTCTCTCTTAATGGCCTTTTTTTGGAAGTCTGTTTTGTCTGATATAAGTATTGCTACCCTGGCTTTTTGTCCTGTCCATTTGCTTGGAAAATTTGTTTCTAGCCTTTCACTTCCAGTTTGTGTAGGTCTTTTGTCCTGAGGTGCCTGAGGTGTCTCCTGTGGGCAGCATATGTGTGAGTCATGCTTTATTATCCACTCAGCTATTCTATGTCTTTTTATTGGAGCATTTAATCCATTTACATTTAAAGTTATTATTGCAAGGTACTTATTCATTGTCATTTTTTTACCTGTGTTCCTTTCTCTGTCTCTCTCTCTTTTCCTTCCTTTCCTTAAAACAGTCCTTTTATTATTTCTTGGAGAGCTGGTTTGGTAGAGGTGTGTTGTTTGACTTCTTTTTTACTGGGAAGCTCCTTATTTGGCCTTCTATCTTGATTGAGAGTCTTGGTTGCAGGTCTCTGGTTCTCATTACTGGAATATTTCTTTCCATTCTCTTCTGGCTTGGACCTTTTCCATTGAGAAGTCTGCTGCTAACCTTATTGGGGCTCCCTTGTATGTTACTTCCTGTTTCTCCCTTGCTGACTAACATTCTCTTTGCCTTAGAATTTTGTCATTTTAATCATGATTTATCTTGAGTGGGCCTCTATGGGTTCCTCTTGATTTGAACTCCCTATGTTTCCTGGATTTGTGTGTCTTTTTCTCTCATCTAATTAGGGAAGTTTTCCATCATTACTTTTTCAAATAAGTTTTCTATCCCTTGCTCTTCTTCTTCCCCTTCTGGTATCCCTATTATATGGATATTATTATGTTTCATATTGTCTTGCATTTCTCTTAATACCTCTTCATTCTTTCTGAGCTTCTTTTCCTTTTATTGCTCTTTCTGGGTATTTTTTTCTACTTTGTCTTCCAGATCACTGATCTGATATTCTGGTTCATCGATCCTGCATTTGATTCCTTCTACTGTGTTATTGAATTCAGAAATTGTATTCTTCATTTCCTCTTGGCCCTTGTTGATCATTTCTACTTTCTTTTTCATGTTGATATAGTTTGCAGTGACTTCATTGCAGTTTCCCTGTAGTTTCTGGGAATTCACTGTGAGCTCATTGGGCTTCCTGATAACCATGACTTTGAACTCAATATCTGATAGTTGACTTGCCTCTATTTCATTTAACATTCTTTCTGAGGCTTCTTTTTTTCCTTTCATTTTGGGTTTGTTTCTTTGTCTTCCCATTGTTTGTGAGACTCTTCTTGTTAGTCTCAGCTTCTTAACTTGATCTGTTCTGGCTCCCTGGGTTTATGGTGTAAACCTCTGTGGTAGAATACCTAGGAACTTCAGTGGTGCAGTCTCCTTTATCTTCCAAGCTCACTGGTTTTGGACTGTTGTTTAAGTTGGCTTTGTGTTTGTTTTGGGGTTTTGATTGATGTTGGGTTTTTTTTTCATGGGTCCTTCCCACAAGCTGGTTAACCGAGGGCCTCTCTATCCACCACCTCTTATATTTTGTTGTGCTGGTGAGGGCAGGTTATGTTGAAGTTGTTTCTTCCATGTGTACTAGGTTTCAAGGATTCTCTCTTGCTCTTTTTCAGTTGTTCGTTCTGGGTAATTTCTCCACTATTTAGTTGTATTTTGAGATAGGTCCTGGATTGAGGTTAGTGTGGCTTCCACTCCCTCCTTCACTTTCTTCTGTTGTTCTCTGTTGGTGGTTCCTTTGTTGTTGGGTTTCCTCTTCAAGCAGGTATCCTGGTGTTCACAGCTTACACCTACTCTTTTTGTCATCAGTTGGAGGGGGAAGGCAAAATGGTTTAAGAGAGCAGGTAAGTATTCTATGATATTTACAGTAGCAGCCTATAGAGAAGAGATAGGAAATCCTTTGTCTATGTGTAGTGTTAACTGTGATCTCCAACCCAACTAGCCACTTTTTAGAAAGGATGGAAAGAAGTTAAGACTCTTGTTTGGGAGGTAAGGTTTGTGAGTTGGATCTAGAAGGCAGTGAGTTTGTGGGAAGTCAGATTCTGAAGTAAGATGAGAGTAAAGGATAATAAATAGGTGTACTGTGTGAGAGAATAGAGTTCACCACTACAGTAACAGAGTTCAGGAAACCGTGAAGTGGGCTAAGATCTTGGAGGGTTGTGGTGTAGTATTTACAATTATATAGAACAACTAGTATTTACAATAATATTAGAGCATCAATCATATGACAGAATCTGTGTGATCTGGATAACAAGAATAGGGAGTATAGGACCTTGAGTAGTGTGCTAATGTAACACAAGTGAAGTGAGGGACAGTAAATTAACAATACACTATAAAAGAGAGAACAGAGGACAATTGTCAAATGATACCATTTAACCAGCCAAGCAAAGAAGACTAAACAGCAAGAAGAGGGATACTAAAATACTATTAAAATAAAATATGTAAGAATAATGAAAAAAATAATAATACAAATATGCAATAACTTGCAAATTCTCTGTAATAGCAAAGTGAAATTTTTCTCACTGTCCCTGCTGTTGGGATGCCCCCTCTTTGGGTCCAACTCTGGTTTTTTCATAGTTCTAGGGGGTTTTTTTGTCTTACTTGTTGGTGTTTTTTTAAAGAAGCAGAATAAAGAAGGAAGAAGAGGTAAAATTGGAGAGCAAGGAAGGAGGAATGAAACAAGAAAGAACAGAGAAAGGAAAAAGGGATTGAGAGATAAAAAAATAATAACAATTTAAAAATAAAAAATGACTTTAAAAAAAAGCCTCTTGATGGTTTCAAACTGGCCACATCAGTTTTTCTGATCTTGCTGGCTGCAGTGGGCTGAGGGGCTTTTCTCCCTTCCCCATTAGCGTTCACTCAGCCTTACACCCACTGTTCCCCGATCTAGCCTGGCACCTCTCTCCCAGGCCCTGGGTTCGGGATCCAGGCCTTCCTCGGAGTGCACTTTCTGCTGTGGGTTGGGGCTGTCCATGGATTGTGGGTGCATGCACCTGGCCAGGCTGTCTCTGGCCCCACAGGTTGGGGCACACACCCTTCCTAGTGTTATGGGGGTGCGCAGGGTCTGCCTCATCCCCTTGGAAGTGCTGCCCAGCTGGGTGGAGAGGCAGCTGGAGCAATTTCTTCAGAATTCCCCAAATAATGTCTCTTTTTTTTTCACTTTTTCCTTTTGAGAAATTCCTCCTACTCAAGCCTGCTGCTTGGTACAGTGGTCTAGCCTCTCCCACAGCCCAATTCTCCAGCCAGACCAGGGACTTTCAGGATCAGGGCCTGCCACAGCATAACTCTCAACTCTCCCGAGCTGGTGTCCACAGACTCCATGGGTTCACATAGCCCTTGTGTGTTGCCACTTAGTTCTTATTCCCCTCCCTGTGACTTTAAGAATCCAGGTCACTCCTGGTGATGCTAAAACCTTGTTTGGTGGGGGAGGGAGCAGTTTACCCATCTCTCTCCCAAGGACCCTGTGGCAGACCAGGTGGGCACTGGGCCTGGGGCTGTAGTTGCCCTGGTCCCTGCACTGGTCCCTGAGACCTTATTGTCCTGAAGTACTCTGCTTACAGTCTGGTTTCTCAATGTCTGCTACAATTTTTGGTCTCCTATTTTCATATATGCTGGGGTACTGTTGGCTATTTGCTCAGTTCCTCTGCAGATCAGCTAGGTTTTTCTCCCATGTGTAAGGGGAAGTGAAATCTGCTCCCTCCTATCTCACTGCCATCTTCCTCTTAAGTCCCATGTCTTATATTTATATAGATAACAGACTGAACAATTGTATTGAGCAATCCCAGAGGATGCTATTAATATGAATCCTTCTGTGGCATAGTAATGTGCAATGAAGAAGACCCAGTCAGAATATGCCATACACACTTCTGTCTCCATACCTTTACCTACTCTGTGCTTCTTCATTTTACTTCTTCCTCATATTCATTTTTGCTTCACCTTGTCAAATTGTAGCCCAGTATTCTTTCCTTTGGAAAGGCTTCTCTAATTTGCCCCTGTTTTTAACCTGGACTAATTGGTTGCTTAAATTGTTAGTCGGCACTTACCCTCTATCTGGCACTTGTTTCAGTTTGGCCATTCTTCATGTGTGTGATCTATTTCTGGGACTGGAGAAAATTTTTTTAGATAGCAGGAAGTACTCTGAGGTTATGTATAGCTTCAATACTCATTGATAATAATGCTTATGATGTTAGTTTCTAATGCGTTTCTCACATATGAACCATAGTTCTAAGGAATCATATTTTAAATGTGTAGGCAGAAAGATTTTAAGACAGAATGGATAACTATCTTGTCCAAAACCATATACCTCCTTTTCCTTTACTCTTAATATGCAATTTTATAATTCAGTCAATTCACATGAATCTTGATGCAAATGCTAATAGCAAGACAACTTAGGGCTGTGGAAAATATTACATATGGCATATGGTCTTGCTTTATAGGTCTTGGTTGAAATGCTCTTCTCCTTTTTGCATGTCTTTATGCTCTCCTGATTCTCTTTCCATCCCTCCCTCTCTATCTCCTTGTTTGGGTAATTTTTATTGTCCTGCACCTTACCCTCAGACCTTTTCATTGGCTCTCTTCTTTTCTCATTCCACTTACTCAAAGAAGATGGTTCCCAAGCCTATCTTCAGCAGTTGTCTCTGTCCTAAGTGCCTGGTGCATATCCTCTACTGCAAGCTGGAAACCTCTTCTTAGATTTTCTTTAGATGTTTTAAACTCAACACCTATTTTTAGCCCCTCCCTATGTATCTGTCTTGTTAATGGCACTGCCGTCTTCTGAAGCTAAAAGCTCATGATCATCACTTTCTTCTCCCTATTTCTTTTTACCAATACCAGTCTTGGTCTCCTGTAGTTTTCATCTATTAAATATTTTTCTTCTTCTTCCAAATCCTGCTGTTATGTCTTGAGTCCTTTTTATTAATTAAGATAACTAACCCTAATTGCTATAGCTGCCAAACTTCAAAATCTAAATGGCTTCAAATAACAAAAGGGTGTTATTATGGACTCCTTCAAATCTAATAGAGGTGATCTCTAAAGTGGCTTTCCTCCATGTGGCCATTCAGGATTCATTTTGCTTTCACCTGTGTCTCTGCCATCTCAACAAATGACTCTGTGATCTCTGATAGAAGATAGAAAAGAGGGACAGACCAGCTCTTTATGCCTGATGCAGGAAGTAAGTAGTGGAAGTAAGAGTGCCAGATCATTGACCAGAATTAGTTACATAATGTAATGGAACTGCAAGAAAGGGTGGAAAATATGGAGACATATGGAATATAGGTGACCACTAAATATCTGCTACACTTTTCTTTTCTCTCTCACCAGAACAATAATCTTTTCTCCTACCTAGCTTCCTTAGTTTCTGTTTTCTGTTCTACCCTATCTATGATACTTTCACTAAAGAGGTTTTATTATTATATTTCCCTTTTTAAAATGCAAACCTAACTATGTCATTTAGAATACATCAGTGTTTATCCACTATTCACAGAATAAAATCTATAGTCCTGAAATATCTAGCTTCAATCTACTTTTCCAATTATTATTATTCCTCCACAGCTACAGACCTTACATAGAACCACACCAGATAAAATAGCCTCTGAATATGCTGTTCACTCTTTCACTTTCAACCCTCTTTTTGGAATATATAAAAAATGTAATTTTAATGCATTTTGACCTCGCTCTGAATCATTGTGTTAATGCAAACATTGAAAGTAGATCCCTACCAAAAAAAAATATACATATATGAGTAAACAAAGCCAATTCTTTAAAAAAAACTTTGCTGGACTTATTGGGATGACATTGATTAATAAATTATGTAGGTTTCAGGTGAATAATTCTATGATACATCATCTGATTATTGTATTGTGTGTTTACCACCTTAAGTCAAGTCTCATGCCATCACCCATTATCCCCTTTTCTATCTACCCCCACACCCTTTTACCTCTGGTAATCACCATACTGTTGTCTGTGCCTATAAGGATTTTTTTTCTTTTCCTTAATCTCTTTACCTTTTTCATCCAGTCCCCAAGCTCCCTCTCTTCTGACAGCTGTCTGTTCTCTGTATCTATGAGTATATTTCTATTCTGTTTGTTAGTCTATTTTGTTCATTATAAACTCAATTCTTATAGTTCCCTTGATCTTAGGAAAACAGACCTAGGGCTCACTTGGCTTCTTTTTTCCTTAAACTAAGAAGGTAACCACACTTGGCTACCATTCCTACTCTACGTAGTCTCTAATTGCTCAAAAAGTCAGTGGTGAATGATGCTGCTTCTTTAAAGATAGGTTCCAGATCCCTAAAGATACTACAGGAAAATTTGGAGATACTCAAGAGCTGATGAACTTCATATTAGAACTGGAATATCTTCTTTCTGGTCTAATCCATGATCACATGAGCCAGCTTCTTCTGCCAGCAAATTACCCTTGGGACCAGGTGTCTATCTGGATGTAGAGGAAGATAAGATCTTTGCTGCTGACAACCTAAGCTATCGGGAGCTATCATTATTCAAACACAGAATAAGGCAAGTTCTCTTGGGGAGCCAGGCTACTTTAACAATAGACCAAGGAATTAGTGAGAAGACAGCATAGCCTAGTGAAAACAGCTGGCTGACAGAACGTAGACAAATCCAAGGTCAAGTGTCCTAAAAAGTCTTGTGACCTGAAAAGGCTGCTTAACCTCCCTAAATAAAGATTAATCTTCTTCTCTTTCATAAAACAACAAATATGTGGCAGATTAATTTTTGAGATGTTAATTTGTATTTTCTCTCTGCATCTCTTCTCCCTCCCCCACCCCACATACACAATCCAATATTTAGATTTCCTTAAGTCAAGGACTTTTCATTTCATGAAGGAGAGCTTTTTTATCTCAGTAAAAACATTCCTGTCCTTCTTCATTGCTGAAGTTCCCAGGAGGCATACCACTATAGGAGAGGAAAGTGAGAGAAGCATGGATGGCAGAGATAGCTGGAGGCAGAAAGATAAAAGAAAAATCATGAATGTTTGTGAGGCAGTGCCTTGAGTAAGACCTCAGAGAGTACCCAAAGAAAAGCTGAAAAATAGATAGAAGGGCTCTCAGCCTATCCAAACATTCCCAGGCCCCAGATGTACTGCTGAAAGCCCAGAGATTTAGGAATTACAGGTCTCAGCAGCAACCAGTGTAGCCTGAACACAGAGGGAGGGAGATGATCTTTGTTATTCAGGTTAGCCATAGTGATGACTAAGAACACATTTCTCTACCAAGCAGGTAGGATTAGGAATATAATTTTAACTTACTTAAAGAAAATCCTGAAGTACAATATTTCTGTGTCCCTGTATTTTAGATTAAGGGGTTTAAATGCTACTAGTGTTAAGTCCCTTGCACTTGGTATGCCTTCAGTGGATGTTCATTTGCACCCTCCTTTCTATCAATGTTCTCCTGATGCTCTGAACACAATGGCAAATACTTAGGAGGGTCTGTTTGCACCAGTGTGTTAGCCCAGAATTATGCTCCTGGAATGAAAGTTCTTTTTTCCCCTGTACTTTTGCTATTGACCCTAATCAAATGTCCATATTTTTCTCCCCTTTGTCCACCTCCACCTATTCCTTGTACTCCCTTTCCTCGGCCTATTACCACAATGTTGTCTGTATCTATAAGTTATGCATATACATTCTTTGGCTGATTCCTTCACCATTTTCCATCCAGCCCTTCCCTCCACCTACCCCACTGACAGCTGTCCATCTGTTCCATGTGTCCATAGAAACAGAGTGTTTCTATTTTGTTCATTAGATTCCACATATAAGGTATATCATATTCTATTTGTCTTACTCTAACTGCCTAATTTGAATAACATAATAATCTGCATGTCCATCCATTTGGTCACAAAAGATTTCATTCTTTTTTACAGCTGCATAGTATTCCATGACATAAATGCACTACAGCTTTTTTATCTACTCATCTACTGATGGGCACTTGGGCTACTTCCTGATCTTGGCTATTATAAATAAAACTCTTATAAACATTGGTAGAGGTGCATATATATCCTTTATAACTGGTGTTTCAGGTTTGTTAGGATATATTCCGAAATGGAATGATTAGGCCAAATGGCCAGTGCACTACTGATTTTTTGAGAAAATTCCATACTGTTTTCCACAATGGCTACACAATCCTGTGTTCCCACCACATCTTTGCCAGCACTTGTTTGTTGATTTATTGATGATTGCTGTTCTGACAGGTGTAAGATAATATTTCATTGTGGTTTTAATTTGCATATCTTTGATGATTAGTGACATTGAACATTTTTTCATATGTCTTTTAGGTATCTGTATATCCTCTTTGGAGAATTATCTATTTAGGTTCTGTGCCCACTGTTTTAATCAGATTATTTATCTTGGCTTTGAGTTGTGTAAGTTTTTACATATATTGGAAATTAACCCCTTATTCAATGTATTATTAGTAATATGTTCCCCCATAAAGTGGGTTACCTTTTGATTTTGTTGAGGTTTCTTTTTCAGTGCAGAAGCTTCTTAGTTTGATGTAGACTCATTTGTTTATTTTTTATTTTATTTCCCTTGACCTATGAGACATATTAGCAAAAATATTGCTATGAGAGATGTCTGAGATTTTTTGCCTATGTTTTCTTTAAGAATTTTTTTTATCATTTTGTGGTTTACATTTAAGTTTTTATCTATTTTTAAGTTTATTCTTGTGAATGATAAAAGCTGGTCATCTAGTTTTATTTTTCCATGTATCTGATCAATTTTCCCAGCACCATTTATTGAAGAGACTATCTTTAGTCCATTATATGTTCTTTCTTCCCTTGTCAAATATTAATTGATCTTATAGGCATGGGTTGATTTCTGGGCTCCATGCTCTGTTCCATTGACTTATAAGCCTGCACCTACACCAGTACTAGGCTGTGTTGGTTATGTAGGCCATGAAGTATAGTCTGATATCATGTATTGCAGTCTGTTCAATTTTGTTATTCTCTCTCAAGATTGGTGAGGCTATTTGAGGTCTTTTTGGCTCCATATAAATTTTTGAAGTATTTGTTCTAGATCTGTGAATATGCTATTGGTATTTCAATAGAAAGTGTATTGAACCTACAGATGCTTTGGGTAGTATGGACATTTTAAGGATGTAAATTCTTCCAATCCATGGACCTATTATTTGCTTCCACTTTTTTGTATCTTCCTCAATTTTTTTCAATGTTCTGTAGTTTTTTAGGGATGTATTTTACCTTCTTGGTTAAATCTATTCCTAGGTACATCATTTTGATGTTGTTGTTATTGTTGAAACCATAAATGGGATTTGTTTCTTAGTTTTTCTTTCCAATAGTTCATATTGGTGTAAAGAAGTGCCACCAATTTCTGATTTTTAATTATGTATGCTGTTACTTAGCTGAATTCATTTATTAGTTCCAGTCATTTTTTGGTAGAATTTTAAGGGTTTTTTATGTACAGACATATCATGTCATCTGAATATATTGACAGCTTTACTTCTTCTTTTCTAATTTGGATGCCTTTTATTTCTTTTTCTTGTCTGCTCTGATTAGGACTTCTGGTATTACATTGAAAAAGACTGGTAAAAGTGGACATCTCTGTCTTGTTCCCCATCTTAAGGAAAGTGCTTTTAATTTTTGCCCATTTAGTATGATACTGGCTGTGGGTTTGTCATATATGGCTTCATTGTGTTGAGGTATGTTCCTTCTATTCCCACTTTTGGAATTTTTTATCATAAATGGGTGCAAGATTTTATTGAATGCTTTTTCTGCATCTATTGATAAGATCATGTGGTTTTTAGCCTTCATTTTGTTTATATGGTATTCCGTATTTATTGATTTATAGATATTGTAGCAAAATTACATTCCTGGAATAAATCCCTCTTGACCATGGTCTATGATCATTTTCATGTATTGCTGAACCTGGTTTGCTACTATTTTGTTGAGAATTATAGCATCTGTATTTATCAGGGATATTAACTTATAATTTTCTTTCTTTGTAGTGCCTATATCTGGTTTTACAATTAAAACAATGCTGGCCTTGAAAAATGAACTTGGGAGTTTTCCCTTCTCTTTAATTTTTGGAATAGTTTTAAAAAATATGTGTTAGTTCTTAGGATGTGCAGTAAAATTCACCTGTGAAGCCATCCAGCCTAGGACTCTTATTTTGGTGGAGTATTTTTATTACCACCTCATTTTCACTGGTTGTAATCTGTTCAGATTCTCTAACTCTTTCTAATTCAGTTTTGGAAGATTGTATGTTTTCAGGAATTTATTCATTTCATCTATGTTGTCCAATTTGTTGGCATATAGGTTGTAATATTTTCTTACAATCCCTTGTATTTCTCTGGACTCAGTAGTTACTTTTCCATTTTCATTTCTGATTGTATTTATTATGTCCTCTCTTATTTCTCAATAAGTCTGGTTAAAGATTTATCAATCTTGTTTATCTTTTCAAAGAACCAGATCTTGGTTTTGTTGATACTTTGTATTGTATTTTTATACTTTATCTCTGCCAGGATCTTTATTATTTTCTTCTTTACACTCACTCAGGGTTTTGTTTGCTGTTTTCTTTTCAGTTCTTTTAAGTGCAGTTAGATTATTTATTTGAGTTCTTGCTGATTTCCTGAGGTAGGCATGTGATCCTATGAATTTTTATGTTAGAATTGTTTTGCCATAAATTGTTGAGTTGTTGTGTTCTCATTTTCATTTTTTTCAAGGTAACTTTTGATTTCTTCTTTGATCTTATTGTTAACTCATTAATTGTTTAATAACATGTTGTTTAGCCTCCATGTCTTTGTTTTTCAGTTTATTTTTCCTGTGGTTGATTTCTAGTTTTATATCTTTATGGTCAGAGAAGATTCTTGATATGACTTCAATCTTCTAAAATTCATTAAGACTTGTTTTGTGTCCTAACATGTGGTCTATTCTAGAAAATGTTTCATGTGCACTTGACAAAAATGTGTAGTCTGCTGCTTTGGGATGAAATACTCTGAAGATAACATTTAAATCCACCCGGTCTATTGTGTCATTTAAGGCCACCATTTCTTTATTGATTTTCTGTTTGGAAGACATATCTACTGATGTCAATGGGGTGTTAACATTCCCCACTGTATTACTGTCAACCTCTCCCTTTATGTCCATCAAGATTGGTATTACATATGCAAGTGTTCCTATATTGAATACATAAATGTTTATCAGAGTTATATCCTTTTATGGGATTGTTCCTTTTGTCATTATGTAGTGTCCTTCTTTGTCTCTTACTATAGCCTTTGTGTTAAAGTCTATTTTGTCAGAAAAAAGTATCAATACATCAGAATTTTTTCATTTTTATTTGCATGAAATATATCTTTTCCATTACTTTACATTTAGTCTGCCTGTATCTGACATTCTGGAGTAGACCTCTTGTAGACAGTATATATTGGGTTAGCCAAAAAGTTCATTTAGTTTTTACCATATGATGGCTCTAGTAGCACTTAGTTGTCTTTAACTTCATTTGAAACAATTTTGTTATCTTTTATTGTGACGGCTGTCATATCTGCATGATTTTTTAAAAAAACTTATCAGAACTGGTGAAATTTTGTGCAGCCATTTTAATATTGAAGATGAAAAATATGCAACATTTTAATGTATTATGCTTTATTATTTCAAGAAAGGAAAAATGCAACTGAAACAGAAACAAAAAAAGATTTGTGTAGTGTATGAAGAAGGTATTGGCGGTTGATCAAAACTGTCAAAAGTGGTTTGTGAAGTTTCTTGGTACCACTGACATTTTGGCCAAATAATTCTTTTCTGTGGAGCTGTCTTATGCATTGGAAGATGTTTAACAGCACTCCTGGCATCTGTTCACTAGAAACCAATAGGGAGAGATAGCCAATATACTTAAAATATCCAAATCAATAAAGTAATTGATGAAAATGAAAAATATATCTCATACAGAAAAAAACTAAATGGACTTGTTTGCCAACCTAATATCTGGTTCCTGTTTTATTATCAATTCAACTACTTTATGTCTTTTTATAGGAGCATTTATGCCATTTACATTTAAAATGATTATTGATATGTACATATTTGTTGCTATTTTATTCTTTTAATTCTGAGCCTTTATTATTTATATTTCTTCCTCTTCTTCTTCTTCTTCTTCTTCTTCTTCTTCTTCTTCCTCTTCTTCTTCTTCTTCCACTTATTAAAATAGACTATTTAACATTTCTATAATGCTGGTTTGGTGGTAACAATCCCCTTTAGGTTTTTCTTATCTTGGAAGTATTTTTTCCTTCAATTTTTAAATGATAGCCTTGCTGGGCAAAGTAGTTGCTCGAATGTCTTTCCTTTTCATTACTATGAATACTTCATGCCAATCCATCTCACACTGAAGTGTTTCTGTTGAGAGATCACCTGACAGTCTTATGGAAGCTTCCTTGCAGGTGATTGTCCCCTTTTCTCTTGCTGCATTTAAGATTCTATCCTTGTCTTCAACCTTTGCCATTTTACTTACAACCTGTCTTTGTGTGAACACCTTTAGGTTCATTTTCTTTGGGACTCCCTGTGCTTCCTGGACTTGTGTGTCTTGGTCCTTCAATAGATTAGTAAATTATTTAGTCATTGTTTCTTCAAATAGGTTCTTACTTCCTCGCTTTCTCTCTTCTCCTTCTGTTAACCCTATCATGTGCATATAGTTTTGCTTCACGTTGTCCCAAATTTCCCTTAAACTACCTTCATTTTTTTTATCTTTTTTTTTCTGGACTTCTAGCCAAGATGGAGGTGTAGGTAGACATGCTGTGCCTCCTTGTGCAACCAAAATAAGGACAACAACAATTTAGAAACAAAAAACAACCAGAACTGAGAGAAAATTGAACTGTATGGAAGTCTGACAACCAAGGAGTTAAAGTAGACACATTCATCCAGACTTATAGGAAGGGCAGGATCAGGGAGCTGGAATGGAGAGGACTTGTAGCAGGATGGCTGGTGGACCCCGGGTGGGCAAGGTGGCAGTGGGTGGACCCAGCAAGGAAGCAGATTGTGGAACAGGGCCCAGCACACAAGGTGGCTGGCAGACCAGTCTCACATTGGCATGCAGATGAACCAGGAAAAACTGGGGAGTGAGACAGACCTCACAACCCAGGGTCCCAGCACAGGGAAATAAAGCCTCAAATCACCAATTGAAAACACCCATGGGGGTTGAGGTGCTTGGAGAAACTCCCAGCCTCACAGGAGAGTTCATTGGAGAGACCTACAGGGTCCCAGGACATTCACAAACCCACCCACAAGGGTATCAGCACCAGAAAGACCCAATTTCCTTGTGGAAAGCAGGGGGAGTGACTGAAATCTGGCACAGAGTGGAGCAAGCACCATTGTTCCCTCTCAGATCCCTGCCCCACATACAGTGTCACAACCCAGCGACTGAGTTGCCCCGCTCTGGTGAACACCTAACACTGTGCCCCTCACTATGTAACAGGTGCATCAAGACAAAAAAAAATGGCCCAAATGAAAGAACAGATCAACCCCCACCAAAATACAACTAAGTGACAAAGAGATAGCTAAGCTATCAAATGCACAATTCAAAACACTGGTAATCAGGATGCTCTCAGAATTGGTAGAATTTGTCGCAAATTGGATAAAAAAATGAGGGCTACACTAAGTGAAATAAAGGAAAATGTACAGGCAACCAATAGTGATGGAAGGAAACTGGGACTCAAATCAATGGAGTGGACCAGAAGGAAGAAAGAAACAACCAAACAGAAAAGAATGAAAAAAAACAAGAATCCAAAACATGGGGAGAGGCTTAGGAACCTCCAGGACATCTTTAAACACCCTAATATCTGAATTATAGGGGTACCAAAAGGAGAAGAGGAACAGCAACAAATGGAAAAGTTATTTGATAAAATAATAAAGGAGAACTTCCCCATTTTGGCAAAGGAAATAGACTTCCAGGAAGTCCAGGAAGCTCAGAGAGTTCCAAAGAAGTTGGACCCAAGAAAGCACACAACAATGCACATCATAATTATATTACCCAAGATTAAAGATAAGGAGAGAATACTAGAAGCAGCAAGAGAAAAGGAGACAGTTACCTACAAAGGAGTGCCCATAAGACTGTCAGCTGATTTCTCAAACGAGACCTTACAGGCAATAAGGGGCTGGAAAGAAGTATTCCAAGTCATGAAAGGCAAGGACCTACATCCCAGATTGCTCTATCCAGCAAAGCTTTCATTTAGAATGGAAGGGCAGATAAAGTGCTTCTCAGATGAGGTCAAGTTAAAGGAGTTCATCATCACCAAACCCTTATTATATAAAATGTTAAAGGAATTCATCTAAGAAAAAGAAGATAAAAATATGGACAGTAAAATGACAGCAAACTCACAATAATTAACAACCACACCTAAAACAAAAACAAAAATAAACTAAGCAACTAGAACAGGAACAGAACCACAGAAATGAAGATCACAAGCAGGGTTAGCAACAGGGTAGTGGGAGGAGCAGAGAGGTGAAAAAGGTACAGAGAATAAGTAGCATAGATGGTAGGTAGAAAATAGACAGGGGGGTAAGAATAGTATGGGAAAAATAGAAGTTAAAAAACTTATATGTATGACATGTGGACATGAACTAAAGGGGGAATGTGGGTGGGAGGAGGTTGCAGGGTGAGGGGAGTGAAGGGGGGAAATGAGACAACTGTAATAACATAATCAATAAAATATATTTAAAAATAAACAAATAAATTTTTAAATAAAAAATAATTTAAAATGTAATCTTTTTTTTTATTTTTGCTCCTCTGATTGGGTGTTTTTTCTCCTTTCCAAATTGCTGACTTAATTCTTTGCTTCATCTAACTTACTTTTTATTTCTTCTAGTGTATTCTTGATGTCAGATATGGTATTCTTTATTCCCAATTTTTTTTTTGTTTCTATGTTGTTTTTCATGCTATTGTATATGTCACTAAGTTCCTTGAGCATCCTTATAGCCATTACCTTCAATTCTATAACTGATAGGTTGTTTGACTCTATTTCATTTAGCTTTTTTTTCTGGAGATTTCTTCTTTTCTCTTATTAGGGGCCTATTTTTTGTCTTCCCATTTTGACTGTCCTTTTGTATTTATTTCTATGTGTTAGATAAATCAGTCTTTATGGAAAGGTCTTATACATTGGGTTGGCCAAAATCTTTGTTTAGTGTGTTCTGTAAAATAAAATACAAATTTTTCATTTTCACCAATGACTTCATTGCTTTCCATACTTTGAGTGATAGACACCATCTAAGCTTGCCCAAACTACTATGCCCTGGCCTATGCTAATGACTCTTCATCTGTGCTTAAGATCTGCTGGTGGGGAAATAAAGATTTTTCCAGGCTGATGCTCCTTGTAGGGGATTGGTCTGTTCAGAGGAAATGGCTACTGTGGTATCCAAGAATAACTCAACACCAGGATCCTGGGAACTGTCCCCCCAACATCAGTCCCTGGAGCCACAAACCCCGACTCTCCTTAAGCAACTCCAAGCAACTCCAACCTTTACCTCCCTTTCTCTGCTAGAGCCCCATATGAGTGGCTACAAATGAAATTTTACATGTTGGCCCTTTAAGGGAGTGCCTGTGTCTCCAGCAGACCCTCCCTTTCCTTAGTGAACAGAAACCCCACCGACTGCTATGTGCACACCTGTTTCTAGCTCTGGTGCTTCGGGCTGGGGAGTCCAGTCTGTGCTCCATGCTTCTAAGGGGGAACCTCCTGCAGCTAAGATGTCTACCTCTCTGTTACCTCAGCCATTGCCCTGCTGTGGTAGCAGGGCTGGCCATTTTTTCATCATCACCATTCCTACCATCTTTGTGTCATCTTCTGCAAATCCTTTGTTATAAGATTTCTTTCCAGCTAGTCTTTAGTTGTTTTTTCAGGGTTATTGTCCCTCAGTTTAGTTGTATTTCAAGTTTGATCCTGGGAAGAGGTGTATTCAAAATCCATCTGTTCTGCTGCCATCTTGAAACTCCTGGAATGAAAGTTCTTATCTCCTATCAAAATCCTTCTATCAAAATCCTTCTATCAAAATCATAGTGAAATCCTAATGATGCAAAATTCTTAAGACAGAACAATAACTCAAAAATCTCAGTAAGATACCCTGGCTGGTATGGCTCAGTGGATTGAGCACCAGGCTGAGAACCAAAGGGTCACTGGTTCAATTCCCAGTCAGGGCACATGCCTGGGTTACAGATCAGGTCCCCACTATGGGGCATGTGAGAGGCAGCAACATATTGATATTTTTCTCTCTCTCTTTCTCCCTACCTTCCACTCTTTAAAAATAAATAAATATTTTTAATCTCAGAAATATAAAGTGATAGAAATATATAGCCACCCTCAGTTTTAGTTTATAGAGGAATTCACATTTTATTTGGAGCAGAGACACTTAAACCTCTATTTACTTACTTTGGCATTCTGCCCAAAGTTTGTCCTCAAGGCAACCCTCATGAAGGTAAGACTCAGGGAAGATGGGCAGAATGATCACCAGGCTGCTGTTACTTCCCCTTATCCCTTTTAGTTCTGGATCAGAGGTTAGCAAACAATAGCCCATGGACCAAATTCAGCCCAGTGAAAAGTTTTATAAATTAAGTTTGTTGGAACAAAGACATGCTCATATTGTCTATGCCTTTTTTTGCACTACAACAGAAAAGTCAAATAGTTTCAATAGAGACATATGGTCTACAAACCATATTTAGTTCCCAGCTCTTTAGAGAAAAAGTTTTCTGACTCCTGTTCTAAGGTTTGAATGTGGACGAACTGGTCATATAGACAGAGCAAGACGTATGACAGCTTTTACCAGTTTGGAAGCAAGACATGTTTAAGTGCAAAAGACTCCAGAAACATCACTACCCTTTTAAACTCATTCCCATGGGACCATGTTAATTACTTTCTGAACTCAGCCATCATTGTGCACACACTATATGCCACGTCCTAGTAGGTACAGCTGATACTGAATTAAATAGGTATCAGACTTGTATTGCCTTCAATAAGCTGTCAGTGCATGTCAGGAGATAAACACCAAAAAGGTAATGACACTTCCGGGCACTGGAACATGTAATTACAAGGTCTTACCCTGGAAGGTATACATTTCTATGCTTCTAAAGTTAGAATGGAGAGTAACGTTAAAGTAGAAAGCTCTCCCACATGAGCTGATAATTCTTTTCTAATAAAGATCATGCCAACAGAAGAAAATATATTTCTTGTCTCTTTGTCTAATGTTCTCCCTCATAATCTTTTGGTTGTGACATGAATAAATATATAGAAGCTCCATGCACACTTGAAGTGGGTGAAGACGACTCTAGGAAATACAAGCATGGCCAAAAGGATTTCTGCCCAGGATAGATCTGTTTCACACATGTTACCCCAGCATAATTATTTTTAATAGTGACCCCTTTTACTTTTCAAAGAGTTCTGGCCTGAGCATTAAATTGTATAGTAATGTTACCTATAACCCAAATCCTCAGCCTAGCACCTATAAAGTATTAATAATACAAAGTTTTGTCCTTATCAGTTAAAAATTTCATTTAGGTTATTCTACAAATAGAACACCTAACTAAAATTAAATATCTAACAATTCTTTCCTCTCCCCAAACCTATAATCTTTGTTTCATTGAATTATATTTTAATTATCAAATAAATTTAAAATGCCTGCGATGACCCTGACATATAGTAGAAACAGTTAAATTTGTTGCATATGAAAATATTTATTGTCATTAATTTATAAAAGGAAGACTTGAGAAAATAGCTTTTACATTAAGATCTTCAGTTAAAAAGTTACAGGAACAATCTCCTTTGTAAAGTCATGTCTGATCTTCACTTCCCACTCCCAGCAACCTTGTACTAGTCTTTTAGAGCTTATTGCATTTTACTGACTTATTTCTTCTCTGACTCCACTGGGGGACCTTGAACTTGTAGTTAGCTATAATATTCCCAGACAGAATTTTGTACAGTGCCTCACTCATACTAATTTCATAGGAATTTCTACATAAAATATTTGTTGTCTGTTAACAAATTTCTAAGATATAAATAGCAACAATGTCTCAAAAAAATTGCTACAACAAAGCCCTTCTTACTAATATTATGAGTATTACTTTAACTTTTTTCTTTAGTGGTTGTTGTTTGTCTACAAAAAGTTTCCCTCAATGAAAGTCCTGCACTAGAAACTCATCTATTGAAGGGGGTAGTTAAACTGAGATTTGAATCATACAGGAGATATTTCTTTACAACAGGGAAAGAATCAGATCTAATTTCTCCTAAGAAAGGAAAATAATACCAATCAACTGATCCCAGGTTATTAAATAAACAAAATGGGGCAAAATACTAAGTGTGGAAAGTTAAATTGCAGCTAATTTGGCCTGTCCCTAACACCTCCCACCAAACCAGACCTGTTTCTACAGATATCTTGAATAAGAGTCATTAAGGCAACAGGTTCTGTCTGGGTATCAATTATAGTCCCTTAGAAGAAGTGCATGTGAGACATTTAGCTGTCTCTTATAAACATGCATTGTGATATAAACTGGGAGCTGGCAGCCTTTACCTTACTGTAGGAAAAGAAGAAACACTGTCAGAAAAGATAATTTGTTGGAAGAATTTGAGACACAATTGGCACATGTCCTGCCAAAAGGCTTATAGCACAGAGGATGAATTCACTTCCAGGATGAATTTTCTTAAACAGAAACAGCTGTAAATAGAAGAAAAAATGTTCCTTCAGCTTTGAATGATAGGAAGCTGGTGAAAGTTGGAAAAGATTTTGGTGAATTCAAAATATGTGCAGGGAGAATGAAAATTGTTACAGAAAATATTATGTAAACATAGGTAATTTTCAGAAACCTGTAATGCAAAATTGGGACAAGCAGGGAAAGAACACCTTTTCCATCAGAAGATTAATATGAAACTGAGTTAAAGAAAGTGTTAAATCAGAGACACCTAATAGTGAGCATGCTCTTCTGTACACTGACTGGGTTAACAAAAAAAAGGCATAAAAGCAAATGATTCCTTCCAGGTACATAAGATGTTTGCTGCACAGATGGCTGTCATCCCCAGCCACAAAGCCCAGAGCCATTTGTTGAATTATTAGTTCAGAGTTAATATTCCCACTTTTCAAAGGTCATGCATTCAAATATATTGTCCTCATTAGAGCCATGTTCAACAATGATTAGAAAAAAAAATGTTGTTTAAGCACATTAGAACTTTGTGTATTTTGGTCATATAGAAGGAGAAACCTAAGGCAGTAAGTAGTCTAGGGCTGACATGGTGATTCTGCCCCACAAAGACCTCAGAGACCCAGGATCCTTCTGGTATACCATTTAGCATAGAGTTTTCATCCTCATCATCTGAGATGGCAGCTAGAGGTACATTCCTAGCACCAGAATTAAGGAAAAGAACAATAAACATTGTCATTGGGGACTCCAGCTCTAGGCCACAATTCTGTGCATGCTTTTTGAGGCCCGACCACAGGCAACTGCCAGTCCTCATTGGAAAGCTGCCCTCCTCACACCAATTGAGTGTACAGCCAGTGCATCATACTTCTCTGGGCTCATCTGCCCTCTGCCAACCACCCATGGACTAGGCAGACCATGTTCATAGCCCCAGGTGCTTCCACTCAAAGTTCTCTTTATCAGGACCTCAGGTGAGACTTCTTTACTGAGACACTGTTTTGGCTGAAATAGTTTTCCCAAAGATGAAACAGGACTATTCAACTACTAGTCCTTCCCCTTTTTTCCACACTGGGCTCATGATGTTCAAAAAGAGGAAGGACCCATATGTAGGGACCTCCTGGTAACTGAGAGTATTCCACCATCAGCACTACATGCCTGCTGGTCCTCACAGAGACTCTTCTGTGGGGTGGAACACTGAGGAGCACTATCTCTTATGAAGGGGTATCAAGGCAGTCTCACAAGATTTTTTTAATCCTATTGGCCAAAATTTAGTATACAGCCATGGCCAGTAATCAAGAAAGCTGAAAAACACATTCTGTTAATATTACTATGAAAGAAGAGAATAAAATATATTGAGAGAAAGCAAGCAGCCTTTGCCATATTGTTCTGTTATTGACTTATAAGAGTAGGTTCAGACAAATTGTACACCTGAAACATATAATTTTATTAACCAATGTCACCACAATAAATCCCATAAAAAGGAGCAGGTACATACAAACACAGACTTGTTTGTGAAATCTTAAAACAAACAAACAGACAAACCAGAAGTACAATTACAGTGAGGCACAATGGGTGAAGGGACTAAAAAGATACAAACTTCGGATACAAAGTGAATATTCAGAAAATGAAAGAATTTTTTGTATACCAACAATGAAATGTCAGAGACAGAAATCAGAAAAAAAAATCTCATTTGATAGGGCAACAAGAAAAATAAAGTACCTAGCAATAAACCTAATCAAGGAGGTAAAAGACCTGTACTCAGAAACTATACAACACTAAAGAAAGAAATTAAGGTAGACACATACAAATGGAAGCATGTAACCTGTTCATGGATTGGAAGAGTTAACATCATCAAAATGTCCATAGTACTCAAAGGAATTTTTAGATTCGATGTAATCCCTATTTAAATAATAATGACATATCTCACAGATACAGAACAAACATTTTAAAAATTTATATAGAACCATAAACAATCCTGAATAGCCACATCAAATTTTAGAAAGAAGAATAAAGTAAGAGGCATCACAGTACCTGATATAAAACTTTATTACAAGGCCACAGTAATCAAAACAGTCTGGTAATGGCATAAAAACAGACACATAGATCAATGGAACAGAATAGAGAGCCCAGAAATAAGCCCATGTCTCTATAGTCAATTAATATCTGACAAAGGGAGCAGGAGCATAACATGGAGTAAAAATAGCCTCTTCAACAAATGATGTTGGGAGATCTGGACAGCTACATACAAAAAAATGAAACTTGATGACCAACTTACACCATACATAAAAATAAGCTCAACATAGATAAAAATTTAACTATAAGTTGTGACAATATAAAAGTCCTAGAAGTTAACATAGGTGGGAAAATCTCAGATATTGCATGCAGCAATATTTTCACTAATAGGTCCCCTATAGCAAGGGACATAAAGGAAAGAATAAATAAAGGAGACATCAAATTAAAAAGCTTCTGCATGGTTAAAGAAAACATCAGTAAAATGAAAGAGGATCCAAACTTATGGGAAAATATATTTGCAATGATACCTCAGATGAGGGTTTGATCTCCAAAGTATAATAAGAACTCACATGACTCCACCTGAACAGACACTTCTCCAAGGAGGACATAGAGAGGGCCCAGAGGCATATGAAAGGGTGCTCAGCATCACTAGCCACTGGAAAGTTGTGAATTAAAACCTCAATGATATACCACTTCACACCAGTCAGAATGGCCATCATAAACAAATCAACAAACAACAAATGCTGATGAGGTTGTGGAGAAAAGGGAACCCTAGTACACTGTTGGCGGGAATGCAGACTGGTGCCGCCATTGTGGAAAACAGTATGGAGTTTCCTTACAAAACTAAAAATGAAACTGCCTTTTGATCCAGCAATTCCACTACTAGGAGTATACCCTAAGAACCCTGAAACATCAATTTAAAAGAACCTATGCACCCCAATGTTCATAGCAGTACAATTTACAATAGCCAAGTGCTGAAAGCAACCTAAGTGCCCATCAGTAAATGATCAAAATACTGTGGTACATTTACACAATGGAATTCTATGCAGCAGAAAGAAAGAAGGAACTCCTACCCTTTGTGACAGCATGGATGGAACTGGAGAGTATTATGCTAAGTTTAATAAGCCAGGCAGTGGGGGACAAATACTATATTATCTCACCTTTAAGTGGAACATAATCAACAAAAGAAAAAAGCAAATATATATAACCAAAGACATTAAAATAAATAACAAACTGACAGTAACCAGTGGGGGTGGGGCACACAAGTAAGCAGATGGGGGAAGAAAGAGAAGGGTCCTCAAAGAATAAGTCTAAAGGATCCATGAACAAAACCAATTAGGGGGGTAGGATTGAGTGTGGGAGGAGAGCATGAGTCAGTTGGGAGAGAGTGGTGGGTAGAAATTGGGGATAACTGTTGTTGATTTCATTTTCAGAAGGACTTCTCAAACTTAAAATTTATTTTTGAACTTTACACAAAAATATTAATTCAAATAACATTTGATAACATTAATTGAAAAGGCCATTTCCCCATTAAGACATATGCTAAATTATTCTCTGCTGTTCAGATATCCTTCCACCAAAATGTTTTGATAGGGCTTATTGTACATGTTTATCTATAATTTCTATATTGTAAATGAAAAAATGCCAAGGGGGGATTGGGAAGTAGGGATGAGTGGGGTGGGGAAAAGTGGTGGTAGGAAAATGGAGACAACTGTATCCAAACATGAATAGAAAAACATAAAGAAAGAAAACAGACTGTGATTTTTTCATATTTCATAAGTGAAATTTCAGGAAATACCTTTGCAAAGCAAATTTTCACTACTTCTAGGAGATCTTTGATAGTTTTTAACTTATACATTAACTTTTTATTCTGCTAGTTTTAAAGTATATTCTGTTTTAAGCTCTTTTCTTGTTTATTACATTCAATATGCATTAGGAAACAATAATATTATGATGTTGGGCAAGTCATTTAACTCCATCAGTTTCCCTACTGGAGCACAAGGAGTTTGTACCAGATCAGTGACTCCCAGTGTGGGAGTATTTCAGCACATGTAGAGGCAATGAACACACTTTTAGTTCTTCTTTCCCAAGATTCTAGTATGCAATTTTCATCCTAGGCATACTTCAACCCAGGTTAACAATCATAAGTAGGCTGAATAAGGTCTTTTTTCAATCTGACCCACTATGTACACAATTCCATGTTATGTAAAGATGAATTATTGCACATCACACCATGTGTCTTATAATTTAATTATTATTTATTAATTGCTTATTTTATATTAGGTTCTATACTTCACACTGGAGATACAGTGATAAATAATATATACTTCTTTGCTTATTTCAGAGATTATTTTTGCCTACTCGATGTCCATGACTTCTTCTTTACCAACAGAACTCTAGGTTCCTTGTAGCTGGAAAAGTTGGTTTTATAACTTATTCAGAAAAATAAGACATAAGCAGAAGTCTACTGTTTTTGACTATTGTTTAACAAATGATTATTGTGTCTTCTTTCTTTTGTTCACTTCTGCATACCTGGAATGTAGACATAATGGCTAAAACTGGAATACCATGGTGCACGCAGAAGGAAAAGTTCAAGAAGATTGCAGGATTCTCAGACTTGGTATTCTTGAGGTACTAAACCAATGCCAAAACTCACACAACCCTGTTTTTTTCATTACTCAAGAAAAACAAACTTCTCTTCTATTTTAGGCACTGTCATTTATATTTTGTTACCTATGGCCAAACTCAATCTCTAACTAATATACTGTTTTGAGAGAACTTAGTGTCCACAGGGAAATACGTATACATAAATAAACAATTATGTATACATAAATAGATAATTATTGTGTGATAAATGGTATGCAGTGGATGGGGGGTGTGGAGGTAGATCAGGATGCTTTGTTATAGAGGGGCACCTGAGAGTTGAAGATATGGCAAAATCTTCCCATGTAGGCATAGAAGTTAGTCATGTGAGGAAAGGAAAGTAATACCTAGGTTGAAGAACAATAAATAAATCATGTGAGGATAAAAGGGAGTATGGCTTGTTTAAGAAATGAAAGGCAGTTTCCTATGGCTGGGGCATAGAGTTTAAGATGAGGAATAAGTCTTAAATGGGAGTAGGGGTTGGATAATAAGAGTCTTTGAAAATACATTAAGAAGTATGAGAGGAGATTGGCCTCCAGTAAAACAGTATGAAGAGTTCTTCTGGCCCCACTTCCCAGTGGTGAACTGGTGAAAATTATATGGAAACCTAACCATTTAAAGCCTCTAGGCATGGTCTTAATGGCAAACAACAAATAAAGAAACATCTTTTAGAGAAAATATATACATTTTTATAAGAAAAGCAAGAGTCTATTTTATTTAAACCAAGAGTGACCCTTTCCTTCCATCTCCCCCCTCCAACTCAGTAAACTGAAACTGAACTGCCTCTCTTCTAGAAGTAACAACCCTCTGAAAGAACACATAATCTTGTTAACTATACTGTAATTTAATCCCCTTCTGCCTTCTCCCATCTTCCTGTAATCTTCCTTATGTTCTCTTCTTAATTCCAAATGCATAAAAGAAGGTATAAACTGCTATTCTTTGAGGCATTTATCTCAATCTGTTGAGACCTTCTTCCAGACACATCTTCTGTTTAGCTCAAGTGAATGTTTTTTTGGCATATTATGCTTTATTATTTCAAGAAAGTTGAAAATGGAACTGAAATGCTCAAATAAATTTCTATGAAAATTTCCTATTAGTATGGACATTCTTACATTGAGAAGATTATCAAAAAGGATATAGAATTTACCCCTGGCTGGTGTGGCTCAGTGGTCCAAGTGTCAGCCTGCTAATCAAAGGATTGCAGATTTGATTATCCAGTCAAAGCACATGACTGTGTTGCTGGCCAGGTCCCTAGTAGGGAGAATGCAAGAGGCAACCACACATTGATGTTTCTCTCCCTTTCTTTCACCCTCCCTTCCCTTTTCCCCAGAAATAAATAAATAGATAGATAAAAAAATATAGAAATTATTAAGAATAGAGTGGAAATTCTGTACTTAAGAACTAATTTCTTTTTCATTCACAACAGTAGATTTGAATTGGCAGAATAAAGAATTATAGAACTTCAATATAGATCAATCAAGAATATTCAAGCCAAACAATAAAAAAAAAAAGCAGAGGAATAAGTATTTCCCAGCTACTCTTATGATAGCTTATTCTGATACCAAAACCAGCTAAACATATTACAAGGAAAGAAAACTACAGACCAATATTTCTTTTTTAATAAACAAAACAGTAATTTTATTTTTTTAATTTTTATTATTAATGTTCCAATACAGTTGTTTCCATTTTACCACTAACACTTCCCCCACCCTACCCAGTCCGACCTCCCACCCTCAATCCTACCCACCTTTGGCTTCATCCATGGCTCCTTTATACATGTTCATTTACGACTCTTTCCTTTCTTACCCAGGTTCTTTTCCTTACCTCCTCCTGTCTGCTTACTGTCAGTTTGTTCTTAATTTCAATTTATCTGCTTATATTTTGCTTGTTTGTTTGTTTTGTTGATTAAGTTCCACTTATAGGTGACATCATATATATAGGTGTGAGTTCTTTATATATTATTTTTCAGATCAAATCCTTGTCTGAGGTATCATTGGCAAATATATTTTCCCATTAGTTGGTTCCCTTTGCATTTTGCTAATATTTTCTTTAGCAGTGCAGAAGCTTTTTATTTTGATGAAGTCCCATTTGTTTATTCTTTCCTTTATGTCCCTTGCTCTAGGAGACATATTAGTGAAAATATTGCTGTGTGGTATATCTGAGATTTTCCTACCTATATTACCCTCTAGGACTTTTATGATATGATGGCTTATACTTAAGTCTTTTATCCATCTTGAGTTTATTTGTCTGTATGGTATAAATTGGTGGTCAAGTTTCTTTCCTTCTTTCTTTCTTTTTTTTTTTTTTTTGCATGTAGCTGTCCAGATCTCCCAACACCATTTGTTGAAGAGGCTATTTTTACTCCACATTATGCTCCTGCTCCCTTTGTCAGATATTAATTGACTATAGAGACATGAGTTTATTTCTGGGCTCTCTATTCTGTTCCATTGATCTATGTGTCTGTTTTTATGCCATTACCAGACTGTTTTGATTACTGTGGCCTTGTAATATAGTTTGAAGTGAGGTATGGTGATCTCACCTATTTTGTTCTTCTTTCTCAAAATTGCTGAGGTGATTTGGGGTCATTTATGGTTCCATAAAAAGTTTTAAAGTGTTTGTTCTATATCTGTGAGATGTGTCATTGGTATTTTTATGAGAATTGCTTTGAATCTAAAAATTGCTTTGAGTACTATGGACATTTTGATTATGTTAATTCTTCCAATCCATGAACATGGTATATGCTTCCATTTATTTGTGTCTTCCTTAATTTCTTCTTTAGTGTTGTGTAGTTTCCTAAGTATAGGTCTTTTACATCCTTGGTTAGGTCTATTCCTAGGTACTTTGTTTTATTTTTGCTGTTATATCAAAAGGGGTTTTTCCCTGATTTCTGTTTTTGATAAGGATACCTTTGATTTCTGAATGTTGACTTTGTATCCCTCTGTTTTGCCAAATTCACTTATTAGATGGAGTAGTTTTTCAGTAGAGTCTCTAGGGTTTTCTATGTACACTATCATGTCATCTCCAAACAATGACAGTTTTACTTCATCCTTTCTGATTTATACTCCTGTTATTTCTTCTTCTTGTCTTCATCTTGGCTGTGGCTAGGACTTCCAATACTATGTCAAACAGAAGTGATGAAAGTGAACATCCTTGTCTTGTTCCTGATCTTAGTGGGAAAGCTTTTAGTTTTACCCATTGAGTATGACGTATGCTATCTGTTTCTTGTATATGGCCTCTATTATGTTGAGATATGCTCCCTCTATTCCCACTTTGCTGAGTGTTTTTATCATAAATGGGGCTGCACTTTATCAAGTGCTTTTTCCACAACTATTGACATGATCATCTGATTTTTGTCTTTTGTTTATGTAATATATTATGTTTATTGATTTATGAATATTGTACCATCCTTGTATCCCAGGGTTGAATCCCATTTGATCATAATGTATGATCTTTTCCATGCATTACTGGATGCAGCTTGCCAGTACCTTGTTGAGGATTTTAACATCTGTGTTCTTCAACAATATTGGCCTGTAGTTTTCTTTCTTTGTTGTCTCTTTGTCTGGTTTTGGCATTAGAATGAGGCTGGCTTCATAAAATGAACTTAGGAGTCTTCCATATTCTTGGATTTTTTTTAATAATCTGAGAAGTACAGGGCTTAGCTCTTCCTTAAATGTTTGTAAAATTCTCCCATGAAACTGTCTGGTTCAGGCTTTTGTGTGCTAGGAGTTTTTTTGACTGCTGCTTCAATTTTGCCAGCTGTTACCAGTCTGTTTAGGCTTTCTGCTTCTTCTTCATCCAGTTTCAGAAGTTTATGTTTTTTTAGGATCTTGTCCATTTCACCTAGGTTTTCCAATTTCTTGGCATATAGTTCATCATAGTAATTTCTTACAATCCTTTTTTATTTCTGTGGTGCCAGTTGTAATGTCACCTTTTTCATTTCTGATTGTGTTTATTTGGGTCCTCTTTCTTTTTTCTTGATGAGTCTACTTAAAGGCTTATCGATTTTATTTATCTTTTCAAAGAATGAACCAATATTTCTTACGTTTTAATGAAAAATTCTACCAAACTAAATTTAACAACATAAAAAATAATTAAACATCATGACCAAGTGGGATTTACCCCAGTAATAAAAGGTTGTTCAACACCAAAACATCAATTAATATAATACATTACATCCATAAGATAAGAAACCTAAGTTGCATGATCATTTTAGTAGACAAAAACAAACAAAAAAACATTTGACAAAATCCAACACATTTCTTGATTAAAAAATGAACAAATTAAGAATAGAAGGCAACTTCCTCAACCTGATAAAGGGCATCTACAAACACCCAACAGCTATCATCATATTATAATTAATGGAGAAATATTGAATGAATTTTGTAAGATTAAAAAAACCAGATATTTGCTCTTTACAACTCTATTTAGCAAAGTACTAAAGGCCTCAGCTATAACAATTATTCAAGGAAAAGCAATAAAAGATGCCCAGATTGGGGAAAAAAGTAATAAAGTTACCTATCTCTACTCACAGATGACACAATGTTAGAATAGAAATTCCAAAAGAATCCATCAAAAAACTACTAAAAGAAAAAAACATTCAGAGAGGTTGCAAGACTCAGTATCGATGTGCACAAATCAGTTGTATATTTATACACTTACAAAAAAACAATTATAAAATAAAATTAAGTGAACAAATTTATTCATAGTAGCATCAAGAATCATAAAATACTTAAGAATATATTTAACAGAGAGACTTCCAAATAAGATGATGAGGCAGGCTCTATGCTTGCCTCTTCCACAATCACACCAACATTAAAAATGAATTATTTTTAAATATCAGTTACTGAAAAACACCTGAAGACTAGCTGCAAATAATTCTTATAGCTAAGGGTACAAAGAAGAAGCCAAGTTGAGACTGGGAAAAGGGGAGGCATGAGGAACAAGAAAGTCTCATGCCCATGGTATAGCAGTAATGAATTGGGAGGGATAGCTTGGCTGTGGAGGTCCAGAGCAGCATAAGGTATCAGACCTCTACCAGGCTCTTCATCAAGAGTCATCAGTGACTGGATAAGAAATCTCCATAACTTCTAACTGTGAAAATCTTATATCCCTAAATTCCAGTGAGGGAAAAGCAGCTTAAAAACATCAGGGATATAAGTGGAGGAACTATATTGACTAACCAGAGCAAGAGCTTAAGGCATAGGGGGTCAGAGAAATTCTCAATGGGAACAAAAGCACTAGTAGTCACCGTTGTTCCTTTGTTGAACTCTTCCTCAACCCAGGCAGTCTGACATAGGAAGAAGCCAAGTCTGTGTTCTCCACTAACTTGGCTACCGTGGTTTACCCTACCCTAGTGGTTCCCCAAGACCTTGCTCTAGCAATCTGCCTCCCCAGTCCAAGCCTCTTTGTGATTTTCTTGCACAAGCCACCTGCCTTGGATCATGCTACAAAGCTTCCCTAGAACTCTCAAAGGTTCAGAAACCCCAAACAAATAGCAGTGGGCCTCAGCATGCCTTCTAGCTTATGCTAAGCAGCCCCAAGCCCAACACAACTGACAGCCAGTCTCAATTTGCATTGTAACTCCCTTTAGGTTGCCCAAATATTGGCATAGGTGGTGGCCAGTCCCAAACTGCAATATAGCTTTACCTAAGCAATGACAACTCTGACACAAGAAGCAACTGGCCTCAGCCCACATCATAATGAACACCAAAGGGTTGCAAGCCTGGCACAGGCTTAATGTACAACCAAAGGGTTGCAAGTGGCAGCCAGCATCAATATGCAGCATAACCTCTCCCAAATGCTTCCATGCCAAGCACAAGTGGCAACCAAATGCAGATCACTTTGTAGCTCCTACCAAGAAGCCTCTAGCCCAGCACAAGGTCAACAGTAGCTCACATTGGCTTGTACTGCAGCCCCTCCCTAGAGGCACCAGACACAACACAACTGATGGCTGGCTCTAGACCACACAAGAGCAACACCCAACTTGCTTCATAAATGATATACCAGCAGGGCAGACTCAGTCGGCACCGAAGCCCAGCTAATGCCATTCCTACTCAGTGAAGTCAGCCCCAAGATAATGGATCATCTGCTATAGTCATGAACAGCCCTCACAACCAGACAACCAGAGGATCAATTCTACCCACTGACATGTTAACAATAATCCAGTCTCAACCACAATAGAAAAGCACATACAGCCCAAACAGGGGACATTACTGGAGCACTTATCTCAGGTGATCAGGGATACTGTGACACTCAGTACCACAGGACAATAACTACATATGGACACTCTGTCAAGACCAGGAGATGCGGCATATCTACCTAATATATAGAAATGAATAGAACTATAGACAAAACGAGGAGACAAAGAGACATGTCCCAAATGAAAGTGTGGCAGGAAAAGAAGACCTGCTCTCTGTAACACTTGCAATTAGGTAAGGAGCCATCACCAAGGCAATGGCTGGTTATCTCAAGGCCACTGACCTTGCTCCTGCTTCTGAATGCTTGCTTTCAGCAGCTGGTTCCCCCTCCCTTTCGGCCTGTGTAACTGGTATATAAAAAGGACTCCTAATCCAGCCTTTTGGGGCTCAGAATTTGGGATTCCCTTCTGAGGCCCCTGGGTAATAAAGTTTGTGCTTTGCCATCTCTCTGCGTGTAAGTGATTTTCCACAACATTTTGGTTCCCTGGCCGGGAACCACTCACTCAAGCAGGCATTATGCATCCAGTGAAAGCGACCAGGGAAGTCTGTGAGGGAGGCCTGCTGCAGGGGAGGAGCATGTGCCCTGGTGATTCCAGGCTTCCCGGGGTAGAGACTCCCTGTGCCACGTCCCTGACCGCTCTAACACCCGGGCGGAGGGGAGAGATGAACCACGGACTGTCAGACTGTCGGGGGCGCCAATCAGGAAATGGTGAGTGCCCTGGGGACCTTACCCGAGTACCGGAGTGGGGGCTGATCACCCCCCAACCGGAAAATTCAGGAGTCTGGGCCAAGACCCAGACCATCGGACTCCTACTCGGGGGAGAACTGTGTGACTGTGTGTGAATGTATCCGTAACTCCCCAGGCTGGCCAGGCTTACGGAGTTTCTGATTGGGCCCTTGCTTGCAGCAGGCATGTGAAAGATCCCTTTTTCCTTTGCTTGTCTGTGTCAATTGGGAGAATTCATCATGGGTTGGGGAGGGGTTTCTGCCACAGTACTATATTGCATATAGGGTGCGCCGCCATTTTGGGTAAAATGAAGGACGAGCCACGTGAGTGCCCCCCCTAGGGTGGAGGTGCATGGTGTCGTCATCTTGGATGATGGGTCACATGAGAGCCCCTCCATCTTGGAACTGGGCAAGGTGCCACACTAAGGGCTCTCTCTCCAGACTGCATCAGTCTGGTTCTCTGTGTAACTGGTTCTGATAAGAATGGCTCTGAGGGACATGTACTGAGGTTTAAGGGTAAACATCTAACCTGTAGGGTGTTTGCAGGGTCTGAGCTTCAGAAAACTGCAGAATGTCCCTGCAAATCTAGGGAATTTTAGGGGAAGGTACCTGCAGTGCCAGGGACTTTCGGCTGTCCTTCCCAGAGTGGGAGAGGAACCAGGATTAAAAAGAATAATGGTTAAATCTGAATAAGTAAAATTATGTATAAAGAATGTAAAGTTTTAAACCTGGAGTAAAGGAAACCTCAACTATTTGTTTTATGGTTTTGTGGGAAAAGAGCAGTGTTGTTTCTGATCAAAAACCCTCTGTACTTAAAATCTGTTTAAGGTTGCCTATAACTGGTTGGGGAGGATGCCTTTGCCACTCGGGACCCAGGAAGGGTCATTGGGGGCTGATGAGTGCTTCAGCCAGAGGCAAAGCAGCATGTCTCTGCCAAAAGACTGGGCCTGAAGGAGCATGTCTCTGTGCAACAGAATGCCCCTACCTGTGCACTGTTCTGGAAACTCTGTGTTTTGGATTTTGCTCTGTAACTGCTCTGAAAATGAAATTAAGGATTCCAGGGGAGGTTAAAACTTCACATTCTGTAGAAAAGTAAATAATTTATAAAGAAGGTCTGTGGGAAACTGTAAAGATAAATGGAAAAGGAAAAGTTTTAGAAAGGAATTATGTGGTGTTAGTTAATAATAAAAGGTATAAGGCATGGAAATACACTCTTGTTGGATATCAAAAAATGTATAAAAAAATAAAAGGGTTGTAAATGTTGCAAAAAGTCTGTAGAAGTTAAGGTTTTAAAAGGCCCGATGGATGTCAGAAGGGAAAAGATTTTCCTTCAGGCTTTGTATTTTTCTCTCTACCTGATCTCTCCAGAATTTGGCATTCTGAAGGAGTAAGCGAAAACATAAGGTTTCTTTGCATAAAACGATTAAGACCAGTTGTTAATAGTGGTTTTGTTAACCAAGACTTTGACTGGAATGTCACGTCTGATGGAGGCATGTATGGGTTCTGGTCGTCACCAGAAAGCCCTGAGGAAATGGGATTGACTTGTGAAGCTAGTGTAAGCCCATGAGAAAAGCCTGGTACTTTGGTTGGTTGTGCAGTTCATGGCAGTCTTTCCAGGGAAGGAACGAAGGTTGCTGTCATGAAAGATGGCTAAAAAGGAACCTGTGGACACAATGAAAACCTCAAGGATCTGAGTGAAACAACTGGTACAGGCAAAGCCAGATGGTGTGTGTGGCTCTGCTTCTGTGCCCTGAGAAGCAGACTGAGAAGTCAATCTGAAAGTTCCCTGTGTGAGTTCCAGCAAAGCAGAATCAAGGATCATAAGTAATCCAGGCTATTCTTTGTGTGTTTATGCAAACGAACAGCCAAAATAAAAAACAGAACTCAAAGTAGTTAATAACAGTGAGGGTGATCTTAAGGAGAAAAATTATGGTTCAAGGAAAATCACTGTGCTCAGTATTAAACATCAGAATAACGCAGCTAACTGTCTTGAAAGGTTGTTTTCATTTGAAGGTTAAAACTGGTTTTGTAATATCATCAAAAATGTACAATTAACAGGTATATAGGACCTGTCAAATTGCCATTGCTAAATGTCATTGCAGGAAAGACCTCGAAACTGAATACCTTCCCAAAAGACAGTCTCACAGGCACAGAGACTTGTTTGGGGACTATTGTGTGAATTAACCTGTGTGTTCTTCTGTTTTCATAGGACTTATGCCTATAACTTCATTACCTGTGTGGTTGGTTGCAATATAGGCCTCACTTAAGGAGCCCATTTTTCATCATCGCCCTCTGGAACTCAGTGGTTTGGCTGAACTAAGTGGGCTTCACTTTAAAACTGATTTTCCCTTTTCTGTCTTAATGACTTGAACAGGAAAGGTTTAAATATCTGAAAGGAGGGAAATCATAATATATTCCCTTCAGCCTGAGTAAAGTATAATGGGCCACAAGAGTTTTGGATAGGTGTAGCATGCCTTGTACACCTTCCTCCAGATAACCCATACCTAAGCCCCTGCCTTTGTCGTTTAATGGTTATGATTTAATTGTGCCTTCCAACTCTTTCCAAATCTGTCACCTCCAGAATATAACCAGGATGCCAATGGTCCAGTAATGCCAGCCTTTGGACACCAAGTTTGCGACTTCCTGGTAACAGCCAACTGACCAGGATTCTGTAAGGTCCTTCCCTTTACAGGAAGGACTCCCTCTGTGCTGCACCCCCTTTCAGGGCAGCCCAAACCCACGGGTAGGTAGAACAACGTCCATTTCCAGCCGGAAGCAGTTACAAGAAGATGAGACCTTTGTCCATTGTCCTTTAAAAGAATTTAAAGTGGGTATATATCTAAAATGAAAAATTCTTACGAGGTGCAGCCAAAAGGGGGGACCCCAAATAGGCATTTAAAATGGGGTCCAGAACTCAAGGTGTCCAGGAAATTTTAAGATGTCTTCACCCCTTCCCCACAGGTGTAAGTTGGGGAGGGACACACAGAGCAAACTATGTGGGGCTGTTTTGTACAGCACCAGTTTACAGTTGACCCATGGCGTAGTCATTTAACATACCTACAGCCTTCAGCTGGTCATTTGGATATGCTAAATGGCTGTGGGCATGCTCTGGGCCAGGGAGATAAAGAAAGACTCCCCTGCCCAGGATGTGACTGGGAGGCAGGTCCCCCGAGTGGGAGCTTGAAGAAGACTGGCTCCATAACATGGGGCCACACCTGCCCAGACCCATGATAGCAGCCAGACAGGAGCAGGTACTGGCCTGTCCAGGATCTGTGGGCTGTCTACAAAGCAGCCGACAGCTGCCACCCGGTGGTCCTGGACTCATACACCCTTCCGAGCCAGCTTCCCCCAACAGCAATGTGGTTTACCTGCCTTAATCTGAAGGATGCCTTCTCCTGCTTCCAGCCAACCCATTTTTGCCTTTGAATGGAAAGATCCACACACAGTGGTCAAGACTCAGTTAACCTTGACTAGACTGCCCCAGGGGTTTAAGAACTCCCCAACCCTATTTGGGGAAGCCCTAGCAGGAGACCCCTCGCTAAGGGGGGATGGACCTGACAATTCTGCAGTACATGGACAACTTCCTCCTGGTAGCCCATCCCAGGAACGGTGCCAGGAGGGAAGCACATGCTGCTGAAGTGCTTGGCTGAATTAAGGAAAGAACACCAGAAGCACATCCCCGAACACACTCCTGCTCTTCACGTCCAGTTGCAGAGGGCACGTGCTGTGTATCTGAAGCGCTCCTACAGCCGTCTGCGCAGGCCTCTGTCACGGCCCTTCACGTTGCTCCATTGGGTTCGCCTGCCCCGGTGGCCTGCAACCTCCCTTGGGGCTCTGGCATTGTCGCCAGGTGCAGAGCTCAGCAACCAGGCTTGCCAGAAGTACTCACATTGTGATCGGGGCATGGACAGAAAATGGCAGAGTTGCCAACGCCCTTCAGAACCTTGTCTAATTTCTGAGAAAAATGCTCGTTCTCCTGAGAAAAAGCCAGCCTGCACCCTGCGGCTGTGGAACTCGGCCCTACTACCAGGCTTTGAAGGGTCTGGACATTAAGAGAAAGCCTTCTAAAATATTAAGGGGTGCCTCAGTAATGTTCCTGCCTTTGGACTGTCAAAGCCCGGGAGGCCTTTTAATCTGTATACCCACAAGAGACAAGGTAGCCCTTGGGTCCTGACCCAGCCTGTCGGACCATGACGCCACCGGCTGGCCACCTCGTCTGAGGGCAGTCGCTGCTGCCATAACCCTCTTGCAAGGGGCATAAGTGGCTGTCAAACCCCAGACTGACTCAATACCAGGGCATCTTCCAAGGAAACCCAAGAGCGCATGTTAAGACCATGAAACAAGCCCTGGCTGGCATAGCTCAGTGGATTGAGTGTGGGCTGCAAACCAAAGTGTGGCAGGTTCGATTCCCAGTCAGGGCACATGCCTGGGTTGCAGGCCATGACCCCCAGCAACCGCACATTGATGTTTCTTTCTCTTTCTCTCTATCTCCCACCTCTCCCTCTCTAAAAATAAATAAAAATAAAATCTTTAAAAAAAAAAGAAAAAAAAATATCAATATTTAAAAATAAAAGACCATGAAATAAATCAATCCAGCCACCTACTTACTGACAGAACTTGAAGAGCTGGACCATGACTGTCTTAGAGTAACCGAAGAGGTCCACGCCAGCCGGCCGGACCTCCAGGACCAGCCCCTGGTCCAACCTGATGTTGATGTCACCCACTACATGGATGGAAGCAGCTATATGGTTGAGGGCAGGAAAGTCGCCAAGTAAGCAGACCAGAAAACTGGACTGCCCTGGACAAACTTACTGCTGCAGGAGTCACCCCTTGGATCTACTATAGCTGGGCCAAGACAGCAGCAGATCCCGAAGACCCAAGGACTAGGCCTGTGCTTAAAAAAACCCACGCTAAGACACCGGAGGACGCCAACCAGTAAAAAGGACACCAAGGAATAGACCATTGTTCTGCAGGGTACCTAACTTTAATTGGCACCTTTGCAGGAGCATCGGCAATTGGACTAGTAACTGTGGTCCTTAAGAAATGGAATCCCTGCAAAGTGGGTCACCCTAAAATAGTTTGTCTCTGTTTAATCTCTGTATTTGAATTTATTGTATGCTTTGCTTAACAAATGTGGCCCCTGTCTCAGCCCCAGCCTGCAAATGTAATACCCCTGGGCATAGAGTTGTGCTCAATGGTAAAGTGGTCTCTTACTATCTTACAGGGTCAGCTTTCAGCTCCTCCACTGACATGCCATCGGGTTGCGTTCAGCTACAGCAATCCCTCTGCATTTGGGGAGGGAAGGTATACCGGACTGAAGTAACACACAGGACCATAAAGTACCAGACCCGGAGGTGTCAGGCATATGGGACCCTGCATCCTCCGAACCTTGGTCCAACACCTAGGGCTACAGTGACTTGTAGGGCAGCCGCCACAGTGCTAGCCCTCCAGTGGTACCAACACCAGTATCAACAGTTGTAACCCTCCCAAGGACCTCAGCCTTATAGCCAGGTATTAGTGATGCTAAATGGGATAAAACACCTTATAGCATCAAAGGGGGGAATGTGGCAGGAAAAGAAGACCTGCTCTCTGTAACACTTGCAATTAGGTAAGGAGCCATCACCAAGGCAATGGCTGGTTATCTCAAGGCCACTGACCTTGCTCCTGCTTCTGAATGCTTGCTTTCAGCAGCTGGTTCCCCCTCCCTTTCTGCCTGTGTAACTGGTATATAAAAAGGACTCCCAACCCAGCCTTTTGGGGCTCAGAATTTGGGATTCCCTTCTGAGTCCCCCGGGTAATAAAGTTTGTGCTTCATCATCTCTCCGCGTGTAAGTGATTTTCCACAACAAAAGAACATAACAAAATTTCAGAAAGAGATCTAAATTAAATCAAAACAAGCAATCTACGGGATACAGAATTCAAAACAATGGTTATATGGTTGCTTAATGAATTTAGTGGCAAAACAGATAAACTCAGTGAGAATTTCAAAAAAGAGATAGAAAACATAAAAAATAAGATAGAAAACATTTTTAAAATTCAAACACAAAGAATACAATGATTAAAATTAGAAAATTACTTTAGAAGGTAGCAGAGGAGGTAAAGGACTGGACTAAGTCGGTGATGTGGAAAATGAGGTAGTAGAAAACGTGCAATTTAAACTGCAAGGAGAAAGAGAATTTAAACAAATGAGGGTGGTTTAAAGGACCTCTGGGAGAACAATAAGTGTGCAAACACTTGTATCATAGGGGTGCCAGAGGAGAAGAGATAGCGCAAGAGATTAAAAATGTATTTGAAAAAATAATGACTGAAAACTCTCCTAAACTGCTGAAGGAAATAGACATGCAAGTCCAGAAAGTGAAGAGAGTCCAAAACAAAATGAACCGAAAGAGGTCCACCAAAACACATCATAATTAAAATGCCAAAGGTTAAAGTAAAAAAGGAATCTTAAAAAGTTACAAAAGAAAAGCAGTTAGTTATATATAAGTATGGTCCCATAAGATTATCAGCTGATTTCTCAATGGAAAGTTTTCAGATGTGTGAGATTTACATGAAATATTAAAAGTTATATAAGGCAAGGACCTATAACCAAGATTGCTTTACCCAGCAAGGTAATCATGTAGAATACAGCAAGAGACATTTTCACAGACAAGAAAAACCTAAAAGAGTTTACCTCCATTAAACCAGTATTAAAAGAATTGTTGAAGAGACTTTAAGTAGAAAAGATAAAAAATATGAATATGAAAATATAGAAAAGAAAAAATTCTCACTGACAAAGGCAAACAGTAAAAGCAGTGGACTAACTATAAACATAGTACAAAATTAAAATACTAAAGTAAGAATGTCTTGTAAAATTACAACACTAAATTAAAGATACACAGGCACACAGTAAAGAAAGAAAAACAATGAAAAAAAACATAAATGTGAAGGGCACAAGTAAAAATTATACAAATTTTAGAATATGTTCAAAATTAAGCTAAGATCATTTTGAAATAGACTGCTATGGATATAGCTTAGTGTATGTGAAGCATACATTAACCACAATCCAAAAATTTATAAGAAATAAAGAGAAAGGAATCCAAATATGATGCTATAGAAAGACATCAACATACAAAAGAAGAGATCAAGAGAAAAGAAAGAAACAGAAGAGAAATAAAAATAGATCAGAAAACAATTAATAAAATGATAATAACTACATCACTATGAATAATTACTTTAAATGCAAATAGACTAAAAACTCCAATCAAAAGACCTAATATGGCTGAATACTAAAAACAAAACAAGACCCATACATATGCTGCCTACAAGAGACCCACTTCATGTTGGGAAGTGCACAGAGATTGAAAGTAAAGGGATAGAAAATGGTATTTCATTCAAATAGAAACAAACAAACAATAAGTTGTATAGCAATACCCCACAAATAAACGTATCAGACAAATAAACTTTAAAACAAAAGCTGTAGGACATTTCACAATGATAAATGGATCAACAAGAAGAGAGAACTCTTGTAAACATTCATGCACTCAACATAAGAGTTAAATATATCAAGAAAATGTTGACAGACATAACAGAGGGAATCAACATTAATACATTCATAGTAGGAGACTTTATTACCCCATTGATATAGATGGATAGATCATCTAGACAGAAAATTAATGAGTGGTCTTAAATGATACATTAGATCAGATGAACTAATAGATAATTTTAGAATATTTAACCCCAAAGCAGCAGACTATGATTTTTTTCAAGTTCACATGGAACATTATCCAGGATACACTACATATTAGGCCACAAAACAAGTCTCAATAAACTTTAAAAGATTAAAATCTATCAAGCATCTTTCCCAATTACAATGACATAAAACTGGAAATTAGTTACAAGAAGAACACTGAAAAACACACAAACACTAGTAGGCTAAATAACATGCTACTAAACAATGAATGGGTTAACAATGAGATCAAGAAAGAATTCTAAAGTACCCTGAGACAAATGAAAATTAAACATAGACAACACAAAATCTATGGGACATAGATAAAGCAATCTTAGTTGGAAAATTCATAGCAATACAGACCTATCTCAAGAAACAAGAAAAATTTTAAATAAATACCAAATATTACACCAAAAATAACTGGTAGTAAGAAGAAAACAAATCTCAATATGAGTAGAAGACAGGAAATAAGAGGTCGGTGAAAATAAGTGAAATAAAGTCTTAAGAAATAATGCAAAATATCAACAAAACCAGGCTCTAATTCTTTGAAAAGATAAACAAATTGATATACCTTTAGCCAGACTTATCAGACAAAATAAGAGAGCCCAAGTAAAATCAGAAATCAAAGAGAAGCAACAACTGACAACACAGATACACAAAGTATTATTTAAAAATACTACAGTTATATGGCAACAAATTGGATGACCTGAAGTTATAGATAAATTCCTAGAGACATAGTTTTTCAAGAATAATTTAAAAAAAAAAAACAGAAAATCAAACAGAGCAATGACTACTGACAAAACGGAATCAATAATCAAAAACTCCCCCAAAACAAAATTCCTGAACCAGATGGTTTCACAGGCAAATTATATCAATTATTCAAAAAAGAATTAATACATACAATGTTAAACAAGTTCAAGAATTTGAAGAGAAGGAAGGGATCCCAAAATCTTTTTATGAGGCCAGCATTGCCATTATACCAAAACAAGACAAAAAACTACAAAAAAGAAAATTATGCCCTTACTGGTGTAGCTCAGCATATTGAGTGTGGGCCACAAACCACAAGGTCACCAGTTCAATTCCCATCCAGGCTACTTGCCTGGGTTTTGGGTCAGGTCCTCAATATAGGGCTCTCGAGAGGCAATCACACACTAATATTTCTCTTCCTCTCTTTCTCCTTTTCCTCCCCTCTGTCTAAAAATGAATAAGTAAAATCTTTAAAAAAAGGAGAGAAAAGTATAAGCCAACATCCCTGGCAAACTCCTCAACAAAATATTAGCAAACCTAACTCAGAAAAATATTTAAAAGACTAGATACCATGATCACATGGGATTTATTCTTGGGATGCAAGATTAGTATTATATCTGCAAATGGATTAATATGATATAGCTTATAAATAAAATGAAGAATTAAAAATTATATGATTGTATCATAGATTCAGGGAAAACGTTTGACAAAATCCAACATTCAGTTATGATAAAAACTCTCAGCAAAAAGAGGAGAGATAAAATGTACCTCAACATAGTAAAGACCACATGTGAAAAACCCACAGTTAACATGATACGTAACAGTGAAAAGCTGAAAGCTTTTTCTTAAAGATGAGGAAAAAGACAAAAATGTGCACTCTCATTACTTTTATTCAACATTGTATTAGAAGCCCTAACCACAACAATCAGACAAGAAAAAAGAAATAAAACCCAAACCAAATTAGAAAGGAGAAGTAATACTGTCATTATTTGCAGATGACATGATACTATACATAAAGAACTCCAAAGAATCTACTGAAAACAATTATTAGAACTGATTAACAAATTCAGTAAAGTAGCAGAATACAAAAGTAATATTCAGGAATTTTGGGAAGATGGTGGCAAGATAGGTGAGAGTAGAGTCCTCTTCCCCCTGTGCCCAGGTGGAACACCTAGCCAATATTGTAAGGAACAGAGTGAACAGCCAACAGTATCCCAGCATATATGAAGATTGGAGGTCAAAACTATAGAGATCATTGAAAAATCAGATGGAAAGGAGAGTATTTCAGGACAATAAGGTCCCTGGGACCAGCATGGCTACAGCCCCAGGCCCAATGCCCACTGGGTCTGCCACAGGATTCTTGGGAGACACCTAAGTCAATGGCTCCCTCCCCTGCCAAACAAGGTTTGAGCAGCACCAGGATGGACCTGGATGCTTGAAGTTTCTGGGGGGAATAAGTGTCAAACACATAGAGGTTGTGTGCACCCACTGAGACTATGGATGCCGGCTGGGAAGAGTTGGGCTGTGAAGGACCCTGACCTGGATAGTCGCCAGTCTGGTTGGAGAGTTGCACTGTGTGAGAGGTCAGGAGCTTTTTTGGAGCAGCAGTCTGGAACAGGTGGAATTTTCCAAAAAGAAAAAACAGCACTCAGTGGCTGTTTAGGAAACTTTCCCACCAAAGCCAGCCCTGTCTTTTCCAGCTGAGTGTGTGCACCCTATGCAGCCTCAGCTGTAGGCCCACCTCTGCTGCCATGGCTTCAGCTGCACCCCTACTGTGGGCTGCAGTGGCAGAAGGCACCCAAACATGCCTGTGATCCCAGTGGCACACCACCAACTTGATGCAGACCCCAGCTCATGAAGTCCGCATCATTATGGATGAAATATGGGACAAATTCACATGGACTACTGAGTCCTGTGGAGGAAAAGGGACCACATGGCTTTTCTCTTAAGGGGAGCAAAACCCTTGGCCCTCGCTCCAATGAACTTCTATTGTCTTACTGGGCACATTACAAGAAGATCCTCATTAACTATGCACAGGCTGGCTTTAGGTGGTTACCTTGTACAGAAAACAAAGGAGAGGATGCTGGTAATCACAGCACAGAGGAGGGATATTTGCAAATGAAAAGGCAAAAGTAGTTGAACTGATTACACTCATCTTTGGAAGGTTTAGCATGGAATTTAGGGAGTTGCTTTGCACTAAATGTCCTCAATTCAGGGTGAAGGAGTTTTAGCAAAAAGCAAAACTCATAACAGCCTAGGTACATTGCAGGCCTGATTCCCCACGGGAAAACCTATCCATGGGTGTGGGTCCTGTGCATCTCCCAGTGGGAGCTGGGCCCACGCCACACAGAGTGGTCTCCCATACCAACTCAGCCACCCACCCTGCCGCAGCTCACAGCAGCTCATGCTGCTGCAGCAGCAGCGGCCAAGCACTCATGCTTGCAGCCCTGGGGGCAGAAAGTACCTGACCCCACCACCACCACTGCCACAGCAGAAGCAGAAGCAGAAGCAGCAGCAGAAGTGGGAGGAACTCACTCACAACAGAAGCCCCAGGGCACACAAACCCACAGCCCAGTGGCTGCCCATCCTGCTCCAGCAGCAGAAGCCCAGCACTCATGCCCGCAGCCCTGGGGACAGAGCACATCTGATGCCATAGAGCCCAGAGGCACCTTGTTACCAACTCCACCCCACCAAATGCAGCAGCAGAGGAAGCTCACACCTGCAATTGCCTCGGCAGCCACAGCAGTGTCCCTGCCCTGCAGGGCAGACTGGCTCTTTAAGAGGAAAATGGAGACATTCTCTCAGAGGAGAGCAGCAGGGACCAGGGAGTCAGCAATCCCCAAGAAGACTTAACTCAGTGGAGGGGTTGAACTACCCTAAAGAGACTCTGAGAGTCTCTAGCATCTAGGACAGCAAAGAGTGAGGAGGTGGTGTGTAAGTTTCCCCTAACTGGTGCACCTCAAGGACAGCACAACTGAGGGACTGAAGGCATAGGTTGGTTACAGAAGGGCACTGGGGATCTGGCAGTGAACTAAGGAACTGGGCTGGAGGCTGGGCAACTGCGAAGAGTGCTGCTCAGACCTGCCCCCATTCTCACAAAACCACAAAAAGGGACAAAAGTGAAACCAATCCCCCCCTCAGCCTGCCACAACAAGGAAAACCAGCAGAACTGGCTTGGCTTGTTTAAAGCTAGTAGGAAGCCTCTAATTTTTTTTTTCATTTCTTCTTTCTTTCTTTCTTTCTTTCTTTCTTTCTTTCTTTCTTTCTTTCTTTCTTTCTTTCTTTCTTTCTTTCTTTCTTTCCTTTTTTATTCTTCCTTCCTTCCTTCCTTTTTTTTTTCTATTCCCACAAGTGATAAAATCTGGAGCTCTGGAAGGACCAGAATTAGACTCAAACAGAGGTCACTGCAACAACTGAGACAGTGAGAAAATTTCACTTTGTTATTCCAGAGAACTTACAAGTTATTGTATATTTGTATTACAGTTATTTTTCATTATTTTGCATCTTTTATTTTATTATTATTATTTTTTTAAAGATTTTATTTATTTATTTTTAGAGAGGGAAGGGAGAGAGAGAGAGAGAGAGAGAGAGAAACATCAATGTGCGGTTGCTGGGGGTTCTGGCCTGCAACCCAGGAATGTACCCTGGCTGGGAATCGAACCTGGGACATTTTGGTTCCCAGCCCGTGCTCAATCCACTGAGCTATGCCAGCCAGGGCCTATTATTATTTTTTAGTTCTCTTCTTTCTGTTTACACTTAGTTTGTTAAATTGCATTGTTTGACTGGTTTTCTTGTTCTCTCTTGCATAGTGTATTTTTAATTTTCTGTCTTTCCCTTCACTTGTTTTCCAATAGTATATTACTCTAGGTCCTGTACTTCCTATTCTAGTTATACAGATCACATAGATTCTGTCATATGATTGTTGCTCCATTGCTATTGTAAATAATTGCTGTTCCATAAAATTGTAAATACTCCACGAAACCCCTCTCAGATCTTAGCTAACTTCACTGTTTCCTGAACTTTATTACTATTGTAGTTAACTCTATTCTCATGAACACTACACATATATTCTATCCTTTACTCTCACCTTACCTCATAATCTGACCTCCCACAAGCTTTCTAGATCCAACTCACAATCCTCCCCCCACCAACAAGAGTCCTATCTGTTTTCCACCCTTTCTTAAGAATGGCCACTTTGGTAAAATATCATGGTTAACACTATCCATATCCAAAGGATCTCCTATCTCTTCTCTGTGGGTCAGTACTTAAAATACCATAGAATACACTCCCGCTGTCTTAAACCATTTTGCCTTCCCCATCCAAAGGATTACAAACAACAGTAGGTGGATGCTGTGAACACCAGCATACCTGCTGCAAGGAGAAACACAACAAAAAAGGAACCACCAACAGACAACAACAGAAGAAGGTGAAAGAGGCAGTGAAAGCCACACTAACTCAACCCAGAACTAATCTGAAAATACAATTAAATGGTAGAGAAATTACCCAAATAACTGAACAAGAGCAAGAGAGAAGCCTCAAAGCCTCATACAGACACAAGAACCACCTTCAACACAACCTGTCCACACCTGCAAAACATAATACAAGATGTGGTGAATGGAGTGACCCTCAGTTAACCAGCTGGAGGGAAGGACCCACCAAAGTAAGACCCAACAACAATCAAAACCCAAAGACATACAGAGAGCCAACATAAATGACAGCCCAACACCAGCAAACTCAGGAGATCAAGGAGACTGCAACACTGAAGTGCACAACTATCCTATGATATAAGTTCACACCATAAACCCAGGGAGCCAGAAAAGATCAATTTAAGAAGCAGAGGCTAAAAAGAAGAGTTTCACAAACAATGGGAAGACAAAGAAATAATCCCCAAATGAAAGGAAAGGAGGAAGCCTCAGAAATAATGTTTAAAGAAATAGAGGCAAGTCAACTATCAGATATTGAGTTCAAAGCCATGGTTATCAGTAAGCTCAATGAGCTCACAGAAAATTACCAGAAACTACAGGGAAACTGAATTAACTCACTGCAAACTATACCAACATGAAAAAGGAAACAGAAAATATCAACAAAGGCCAAGAAGAAATGAACAATACAATTTCTGAATTAAAGAACACAGTAGAATGAATCAAAACCAGGCTAGATGAAGGAGAGAATCAGATCAGCAAGTTGGAAGACAATGTACAAAGAAACACTCAGAAAGAGTAAGAAAAGGGAAAAGAGACTCACACAGAGTGAAGAGGTGTTAAGGGAACTGCAGGAAACATGAAATGTAATAATATCCTTATAATAGGGATACCAAAAGTAGAAGAAGAAGAGCAAGGGATAGAAAACCTATTTGAAAAAGTCATGATGGAAAGCTTCCCTAATTTGATGAGAGAAAAAGTCACACAAATCCAGGAGACCCACACAGTCCCAATCAAAAGGAACACAAAGAGGCCCACTTCAAGACACATCATCACTGAAAAGGCAAAATTCCAAGACAAAGAAAGAATCTTAAAGGCAGCAAGATAAAAACAGGAAGTAACATACAAGGAGCCCTGATAAGACTAGCAGCTTACTTCTCAATGGAAATGCTCTAAGCCAGAAGGTAATGGCAAGAAATATTCCATGTAATAAAAACCAAGGGCCTGCAACCAAGACTACTCTACCAAGCAAGGCACTCAACTAAAATGGAAGGCCAAATAAGGAGCTCCCAGACAAAAGAAGCCTCTATGAAATAGCCTACTCCAAACCAGCTCTGAAAGAGATACTAAAGGGTCTCCTTTAAGAACAAGAAGAAAGACAGTGAGAGAGAGTAACACAGGTACAAAAAAATGGCAAGGAGTAAGTACCTATCAATAATGTTAAACATAAATGGATTAAATGCCCAAATCAAAAGACACAGAATACCTGAATGGATAAGAAAACATGACCCACACATATGCTGCCTACAAGAGATCCACATGAGAACAAAAGCACTACACAGACTGAAAGTGAAGGGCTGGAAACAAATATTCAAAGCAAATGGACAGGAAAAAAATCCAGGGTAGAAACACTCATATAAAACAAAATGTACTTCAAAAAAAGCCACAAAAAGAGACACAGAAGGTCACTTCATAATAGTTAAGGGAAGAACCCATCAAGAAAACAAAAACATTATTAACATAAATGCACCCAAGACAGAAGCATCCAAATACATAAATAAAATCTTGGAGGATTTCAAGAAAGATATTGACAGCAACAATATTATAATAGGGGAATTTTAACATCCCACTGTCAAACATGGGTAGATTGTGCAAACAAAATATCATGATATTGTGGTATTGAACAATGCCCTAGATCAAATGGACTTAACTGATATATACATAGAGCCTTTCATCCCAAAGAAGCAAAATACACATTCTTTTCAAATGCACATGGAACATTTTCAAAGAAAGACCACATGATAGGACACAAAACAAGCCTCAACAAATTCAAGAAAATTGAAATCATATCAACCATTTTCTCTGACCACAAGGGAGTGAAACTAGACACCAACCTGAAGGGAAAAAAACCAAAACACTCAAAATCATGGAGATTGAATAACATGCTATGAAACAATGAATGGGTCAAGAATGAGATAAAGGAAGAAATAAAAAACTTTCTGGAAACAAATGAAAATGAACTCACAACTATCCAAAACCTAAGGGACACATCAAAGGCAGCCCTGAGAGGGAAGTTTGTAATGATATAGGCCTACCTTAAAGAGGGAGAAACATTTCAAAGAAACAACCTAACCTGACATCTACAAGAACTTGAAGAACAACAAAAAAGACTGCCCAGAGCAAGTAGAAGAAAGAAAATAATCAAGATCAGAGCATAATTAAGTGACATAGAGACCAAAAGCACAATTCTAAGGATCAGTGAATCCAGGAGTTGGTTCTTTGAAAACATAAACAAAATTGACAAGCCTTTAAGCAGGCTCATCAAGAAAAAAAGGTAGGGGTCCCAAATAAACACAATCAGAAATGAGAGAGGAAAGTTTCAAACTGATACCACAAAAACACAAAGGATTGTAATAAATTATTATGAAGAACTATATTCCAAGAAATTTAAAAAACTAGAGAAAAAAGATAAATTTCTAGAAAAATATGATCTTCCAAAACTCAGTGAAGAAGCAGAAAGCCTGAACAGACAAATAACAGCTGATGAAATTGAAGTAAGAAATAATAAATAAAAGTAATCAAAAAAGCTTCCAACACAGAAAAGCCCTGAAGCATACAGTTGCACAGGAGAATTTTACAAAGCATTTACTGAAGAGCTAACCCCTATGCTTCTCAGGTTATTCCAAAAAATTCAAAAATATGGAAGACTCCCAAGCTCTTTTTATGAAGCCAGCATTATCCTAATTCCAAAACCACATAAAGACACAGCAAAGAAAAAAAACTTCAGGCCAATATCGCTGATGAACTTAGACAATAAAATCCTCAAGAAAATATTGGAAAACCACATCCAACAATAGGTTAAAAACATGATACACCATGATCAAGTCGGATTCATCCCAGTGATGCAAGGATGGTACAATAATCTCAAATCAGTAAACAATACATCACATAAACAAAGAGAAAGACAAAAATCACATGATCACATCAATAGATGCAGGAAATGTATTTGATAAGATACAGCACCCATTTATGATAAAAAACACTCAGCAAAGTGGAAATGGCGGTAGCATTCCTCAACATAATAAAGGCCATATATGAGAGACCTGAAGCTAACATCATACTCAATAGGCAAAAACTTAGAGCTTTCCCACTAAGATCATAAACAAGACAAGGATGCCGCTTTCACAGCTCCTATTCAACATAGTATTGAATGTCCTGGCCACTACAAAAAAAAGAAATAAAAGGTATCTAAATTGGAAAGAGGAAACAAAAATGTCATTGTTTCCAGGTGACATGATAGTGTACATAGAAAATCCTGTACCTCCTTCCAAAAACTACTCCATCTAATAAGTGAATGTGGCAATACAGCAGGATACAAAGTCAATATTCATAAATCAAAGTCATTTTTGTATACCAGCAATGCAATATCAGAAACAGAAATCATCAAAAAAAATCCTATTTGATATAGCAACAAGAAAAATAAAGTACCTAGGAATAAACCTAACCAAGGAGGCAAAAGACCTGTACTCAGAAAACTACACAACACTGAAGAAAGAAATTAAGGAAGACAAAAACAAATGAAAGCATGCACCTTGCTCATGGGTTAGAAGAATTAATATCATCAAAATGTCCATATTACCCAAAGCAAGTCATAGATTCAATTCAATCCCTATTAAAGTACCAATGACATATTTCACAGACATAGAACAAATACTTCAAATATTTTTATGGAACCATAAATGACCCTGAATCACCTCAGCAATTTTAACAAAAAAGAACAAAGTAGGAGGGATCAAAATACCTGATATCAGACTGTATTAAAAGGCCACTGTAATCAAAACAGCCTGGTACTGGCATAAGAACAGACACATAGACCATGGAACATAATAGAGATCCCAGAAATACACCCAAGTCTCTATGGACAATTAATATTTGACAAAGGGGGAAGAAGTATAAAATGGAGCAATAATAACCTCTTCAATAAATGGTTTTGGAAGATCTAGACAGCTATGTCAAAAAAAATGAAACTCAGTTACCAACTTACACCATACACAAATATAAATTCAAGGCAGATAAAGGATTTAAATATAAGTTGTGACACCGTAAAAGTCCTAGAGGAAAACATCAGCAGGAAAATGTCAGAAATTACATGAAGCAACATCTTCAATGATATATCCCCTAGAGCAAGGAACATAAAGGAAAGAGTAAACAAATGAGACCTCATCAAATTAAAAAAACTTCTGCATGGCTGAAGAAAACAGCATTAAAAGGAAAAGAAAGCCAACTGTATGGGAAAACATATTTGCTAATGATACCTCGGACAACAGTTTGATCTCCAAAACTTATAAAGAACTCACATGACTCCACTCCAGGAAGACAAAAAAAAAAAAAACAAAAAACAATTAAGAAATGGGCAAAAGACTTGAACAGACACTTATCCAAGGAGGACATAGAGAGGGCCCAGAGACACATGAAAAGATGCTTAGCATTACTAGCCATCACAAAGATGAAAATTAAAACTACAATGAGATACCACTTCACACCAGTCAGAATGGCCATCATAAACAAATCAACAAACAAGTGTTGGAGAGGATGTGGAAAAAAGGGAACCCTAGTGCACTGTTGGTGGGAATGCAGACTGGTGCAGCCACTGTGGAAAACAGTATGGAATTTCCTCACAAAACCAAAAATGGGACTGCCGTTTGACCCAGCAATTCCACTGCTTGCATTATACCCTAAGAGCCCTGAAACACCAATCCAAAAAAACCTATACACCCCAATGTTCATAGCACCACAATTTATAATAGCCAAGTGTGGAAAGCAACCTAAGTGCCCACCAGGAAATGAGTGGATCAAAATACTATTGTGCATTGACACAATGGTATACTATGCAGCAGAGAGAAAGAAGGAGCTCCTATCCTTTGCAACAGCTTGGATGGAATTGAAAGCATTATGCTAAGTGAAGTAAGCCAGGTGGTGAAGGATGAATGCTATATGATCTGACCATTAATTGGAACATGATCAACAAAAAAGAAAAGCAATCAAAATGTAACCAGAGACAATGGAAGTAAGAACAATCTTACAATAACCAGAGGGAAGAGGGGAGGGGATAATGCGGGGAAGGCTTTTCAGGAACTCATGGACAAAACCAAGGGATAGGTGGAAGCAATGGAGAGAAGGGGTTTGGCTGCTGTAGGGGGGAAATGGTTTGGGGTAAATGCAGACAACTGTAATTGAACAACAATAAAATAATTTTTTAAAAAGAGGTCAATCTGCACACACCATAGTGTAAAGATTTCAAAGATGTGTTAATTAAGAAAACTAAATCACCTTATGAAATTGAATGTAAAACATAAACAAACAAACAAATAAATAATGAAATTTTTAGAAAAGAGAAATTGGCCCTGGCTGGTGTGGTTCAGTGGTATGAGCACCATCCTGGGAGCCAAAGGATCACATGTTCGATCCCCAGTGAGGACACATGCCTATGTTACTGCCCAGGTCCCCAGCAACAGACTTGTGAGAGGCAAGCACACATTGATGTTTCTCTCCCTCTCTTTATCCCTCCCCATCTCTCTAAAAATAAATAAATAAAATCTTTAAAAAATAAATTAGCTGCATTTTTATTCTCCAATTATAAACAATCAAACAGAGAAATTAAGAAAACCATCCCATTTATAATTGCCAAAAAGAATCAAATACCTAGTAATAAATTTATCAAAAAAGGTAAAAGACCTGTGCTTGAAAACTATATTGAAGGAAGAAATTGAAGATATAAATAAATGAAAGCCAATATCATGCTCATGGATATGGAGAAATATCCTCACTGAAATGTCCATAGTAACCAAAGATGTCTACAGATTCAGTGCAATCCCTTTTGAAATACCAATGGCATTTTTCACAGAATGAAAATAAATAATCCTAAAAATTAAAGACCCCACAAAAGACCCCAAAGACCCACAACTAATCTTGATAGAAAAGTACTAATTTAGAGATAGTATGCTACCTGATATCAAACTATACTACAAGGCTATAGTGATCAAAACAGCATCATACTGGTACAAAACAGATACATAAACCAATGGAACAGACTAGAGAGCCCACAATTAAGCCCATGCCTATAAGGTCAATTAATTGATGACAAAAGAAGCAAGAATATACAAGGGAGTAAAGACAGTCTATTCAATAAATGGTGTTAGGAAAATTGGGCAAATACATAAAAAAAGGTGAAACTAGAGTATTTTCATATACCATATACAAGAATAAACTAAAAGTAGATTAAAGACTTAAATGTAAGACCCCAAACCATAAAACTCCTTAAAGAAAATATATGCAGTAAGCTCTGACATTGTTCTTAGCAATATTTATTTGTATATGTTTTTCAGGCAAGGGAAACAAGAGAAAAAATAAACAAATTGGACTACATAAAACTAGTTTTGCACAATGATGGAGGCCATCAAGAAAATGAAAAGACAGCCTGTTAAAGGAAAAAGACATTTGTCAAAAATATATCCAATAAGGGGTTAATATCTAAAATATATAAAGAACTTATAAAATTTAACACCAGGAAAATTTTTATTAAAAATGGCCACAGCACTTGAATAGATATTTCTCCAAAGATCACATAGAGATGACCAGTAGGCATATGAAAAAGTGTTCAACATGCTAATTGTCATAGAAATGCAAATTAAAGTCTGAATGAGGTATCAATTTACACCTGTTAGAGTGGCTATTATCAATAAATCAACAAGTGTTGGTGAGAATGTGGAGAAAAAGAAACCTTCATGTACTGTTGATGGGACTGTAAATTTGTGCAGCCACAATGGTAAACAGCATAAATGTTCTAAAAGAATTAAAATTAGAAATATCATATGACCCCAAAATTTTACTTCTAGGTAATTATTTAAAGAAATCCAAAGCATTATGTTAAAAAGATGTGTGCACCCTATGGAATACTATTCTACCTTAAAAAAGAATAATATGTCACCATTTGTAACAGTGTGGATGAACCTAGATGGTATTAAGCTAACTGAAATAAATCATACAGAGAAAGACAAATACCATATGACTTCATATATATGGGAATCTCAAAAAAATGAAATAAATGAACAAACAAAACTGAAATAAACTCAGATACTGTACTAACTGATACTTGCCAGGTGGGAGGAGTGTTGGGGGATAGTTGTAAAAAGGTAAAAGGGATTAATAGTACAAATTGACAATTATAAAAATAGTCACAGGAATGTAGAGTACAGCATAGATAATATAGTCAATAACTATATATTGTGCCAGATGTGTTCTAGGCTTACCGATATGACGTCATAAGGTATATGGATATTTAATCACTATGTTGTACACCTAAAACTAAAATAATATTATTGTATGTCAATTGTAATTGAAAAATAAATTTTAGAAAAAGAATAAATTTAACAAAAGAAGTGAAAAATTTACTCTCTTGATAGAAATTTTAAAAAATTGAAATAAAAGGAAAAGTATCTTCTCTTTCTGGATTGGAAGATTTAACGTTGTTAAAATGACAATCCTTCTTAAACTGATCTGTAGACTCAATATAATCTCTATCAGTATTTCAACTGACTTTTTTGCAAAAATTCAGAAGCTGACTCCAAAATTTATATAGAATTGCCTGGGACCCAGAATAGCCAAAATAATGCTGAAAAAAAAAATCAAAGTAGAATTTACACCTCCTGATTTAAAATTTTACTGCATAGCAACAGTAATGAAAATAGTACAGTACTAGCACAAGGATAGGTATATGGACCTTTGTAATATAACTGAGCTTCCAGAAATAAACTCATACATCTATAGTCAACTAATTTTTACCAAGGTTGCCAAGATCATTCAATGGAGGCTGCATATCTTTCCAGTAAATGATGCTATTACAACTGAATAGCTGTCTGTAAAAGAATGACATTGGATCTTTACCTCACACCATGTAAAAATTCACTTGTAGCCCTGGCTGGCATAGCTCAGTGGATTGAGTGCGGGCTGCGAACCAAAGTGTCGCAGGTTCACTTCCCAGTCAGGCCACATGCCTGGGTTGCAGGCCACGGCCCCAAGCAACCTCACATTGATGCTTCTCTCTCTCTCTCTCTCCCACACTTCCCTCTCTAAAAAATAAATAAATAAAATCTTAAAAAAAATTCACTTGTATGGAACTAAAGTGTAAATACAAGTGTCAAATCTATAAAATGCCTAGAAATAAACATGAGTGGCAAATCTTTATTACCTTAGATTTGGCAAAGGATTCTTAGATATAACTGAAAAAGCCTGAACAACAACAAAAATAATAGGTAAATTGGACATCTTCACAATTAAAAAGTTTTGGGTATTTTAAAAGATATTGTCAAGAAAATGAAAAGGTGATCCACAGCATAAAATAATATATTTGTGAATAATACACCTGAAAAAGATTTTGTGCCTGGAATACATAAAAAAGATCTTAGAACTTAATAATAAAAAGACAACCCATTTAACAATGAGTAATAGATCTGTGCAGATATTTTTCCAAGGAAGATCTACAAATGGTCAATGAATACAAGGAAAGATGCTGAGCATAATTAGCTATCAGGAAAATGGAAGTCAAAACCACAATGAGATGCCACTTCATATCTACTAGATTGGCTAGAATCAAAAGTGAGGTAATAACTGTTAGCTAGGAAGTAGAAAAACTGGAACCTTCATACATTTCTGATGAGAATATAAAATGGTGCATGACTTTAGAAAACAGCTCCTTAATTACACATAGAGTTGCTGGATGACCTAGCAATTCCACCCCTAGATATATAACCAAGAAAAATTAAAATATATCCACATAAAAACTTGTACATGAGTGTTTATTACAGAATTATTTTTAATCATCAAAAGGTAGAAAAAAACAAAGCCTATCAACAGAATAGTACACAAAATGTAGTATATCTATGCAATGGAATACTATTATTTGGCCATAAAAAGAAATGAAATATCAGTTGATACCTGCTACAATTTGAATGAACTTTAAAATCATTAAGCTGAATGAAAAAAGTCAGTCAGAAAAATCCACATTTTATGTGATTCCATTCATATGAAATGCCAAAAATGGGTAAATATATATAACAGAAAGTAAATTAGTGGTTGTTTAGGGCTCAAAGGAGGAAATGGGAAAATAGGGAGGTAAGAGATAATGGATACAGAATTTTCTTGAGGTGATAAAATAATTGTAAAATTGATTGTATCATATTATAATTGCCTATATCTGCAAATATACTAAAAAATAAGGTCCCATTAAATATATAAGTTCATGGTATGCTAATAATATATTTTTTAAAGAGAAGAAATATAAACTTACCCCTCAGTCCAATTTGATATGGCAGTATTTAATGTAGTAGTGTTATTATCAGGATGTGTTTCTAAAAGTTTATACCTGTGTAGAACAGTGATCTCCAAACATTTTTTAGTTGTGAACACATCAGCAAAATATTTTTGAGAGTTTGCCTCCATTATTTATTTACTTATTTATAAGTATATACTTAGCAATATACTTTTCTATATAAATATAAAAACACATAAATATTTAAAGCATGAAATTTTAGAATATAAGTTAAAATTCTAATATTTTTCCCCACACCTAATGGGCAATCTAGCCTTTTTCCTATGGAATGAGTCTCTCACTCTGGAGACAACTTGAAGGAAAAGTTGGAAGAAAAAAAAAAGTTGGGATGCTTCTGGAGTGATTCAGGAGTTCTTGGAGGCCTGAGATAGGGTGATGGCAACAAAGAGAGAAGTAGAAGGACTGAAGAGATATTCAGGTGAGAAAATCATTTGGACATGATTGACTAGGTATTGGAGTTTGAGGAAGAAGGAGTTGTCAAGGTTACTGCCCCAACTTCTGATCTGAATGAATTTACTAAAACAGGAAATTCAGGCTGTATGTGTGTGAGAAAGAGACACACAGAGACAGAAAGACAGAGAGAGACAGGGAAAGACAGAGAGAGAGAGACAGAGAACTTGCAAAGGTGGGTATTGAAGACAAATGCCTTTCTACTCCTGGTCCCACTGACTATAATAAGATAGAAGAAATGAAAAAGAAAGGTCAAAGACTAAAACCAAAAAAAATTTCATTTGAATACAGATGGAGCTGAGACTAAGATGTCCACATTGAGGTGACAGCACACAAGCCAAAGGTACAGTAGCAGCCACATCACCTAAGACTATTGAAAAATTCTACCTTCAGAGTCCCCAAATCAGAAACTAGGTTCTCTCTTTTTGATGGGGCTTTGCAAAAGGGAGACAAATATCGAATTAAAACAAAACAAAAATGCAATGATCACCAATTAAGAACATAAGTAATTTAATTTCAAATGGTGGGTAGTAGGTTCGTGTTAGGAGTGGGCAGGTACTGCTGTTACCAAGGTTGATGCAGTAAAACTGCAAAGTCCCTCTTGCTATGAATCCACATTCATCTCAGAGCCTGGGCTGGGCCTGGCACTAAATGAAGGGGGAGAGAAAGACCTTAGAGTATTTATTACAAAAATGCTTCTAAATCTATCTCACTAAATAGATTTCCCTAGAATAAAGGAAAGAACCTTTAGGTCATAAAAAGAACCATTTATACCCAAGTCTCTATGGTCAATTAATGTTTGACAAATGGGGCATGAGCATACAATGGAGTAAAGATAACCTCTTCAATAAATGGTGATGGGAGAACTGGACTGGCACATGAAAAAAAAAGAAAAGAAAAAGAAACTAAACCACCAACATACACCATATACCAAAATAAACACAAAATGGATAAAAGACTTAAATATAAGTTGTGACACCACAAAAGTCCTAGAGGAAAACATAGGCAGGAAAATTTCAGATATCTCATGTAGTAGTATTTTTGCCAATATATCTCCTAGGGCAAGGTAAATAAAGGAAAAGGTTGCAGACAGGTGCAACCACTATGGAAAACAGTAGGGAATTTCCTCAAAAAACTAAAAATGAAAATGCCTTTTGACCCACCAATTCCACTTCTAGGATTATATCCTAAGAAACCTGAAACACCAATCCAAAAGAACCTACACACCCCAATGTTCATAGCAGTACAATTTACAATAGCCAAGTGCTGGAAGCAACCTAAGTGCCCATGAGTAAATGCATGCATCAAAAAACTATGGTACTTTTACACAATGGAATTCTATGCAGCAGAAAGAAAGAAGGAGCTCTTACCCTTTGTGACAGCATGGATGGAACTGGAGGGCATTATGCTAAGTGAAATAAGTCGGTGGTGTGGGGGAAATACTATATGATCTCACCTCTAACTGGAACCTAATCAACAATACAAACAAGCAAGCAAGCAAAATATAACCAGAGACATTAAAATTAAGAACAAACAGACAGTAACCAAAGAGGAGAGGGAAGAAGATAATGATGGGGGAGGGGGGAAGGGTTTTCAGGAACAACTATAAAGGACACATGGACAAAACCAAGGGTGGGTGGAAGCAGGGAAGGGAGGAGGAGATGGTTGGGGTTGGAGGGGTGTGTGGGGGGTAAATGCAGACAACTGTACTTGAAATCCAATAAAATAATTTTTAAAAATGCTTTTGATATTTCCTTATTGATATGATGTTTATTCTAGTTATTTTTCTACATTTTTTTATCTTACTATTTATTTCTATCTCCTGGTTAATCTATTGACTATTGATTTTCCTTAAAATATATTGATTTTCTATTGAATAGATGTTTAACTTATCAATTTTTACTTGTTTAATGGGCTTATAATTGCCTGCATTAATTTGTTAATGTGATACATTATAATAATAAATTTTAAAATATTGACACAATTTTGCAGTTTTAAAATGAACTCATCTTTATTATAATTCATGTGATTCATTTAAATCACATTTATGTACACAAGTGATATTGATTTTTAATTTTCCTTTTTCACATGTCCTTTTGAGTTTTGGTACAGTAAACATACAAAATAACTTGGGAAGTACTATCCCTTTTATTATTGCTGAAGTAATGTCAATAAAATTACAATTATTTGTTTTCTGGACATTAGGAAATTCACCTATAACTTTGGGCTTGATGCTTTTGAGAGGATTAATTTTAACTACAGATTCACTTTTCTTGTATTTTTTCTCAAACAATTTTAGTCAGTTTGGTTGTACATATTTTTCTTTAAAGTCTGTGTTTCATTGAGGTTTTCAAATACAATGAGGGAAAAATGTTCACAATATCCTTTTGGAATTTAAACCTCTTCAATATCTTTGATTTTCATCATTAATTTTGTTGGGGTTTTGTACTTGTTTTCTTTATCTCTTGGTCAATTTGTTTCATTTGTCTTGTAAAAGAACTTTTGCATTGGTCTGTTTTAAATATTACTGTAAAATTAACATATAGTAAAATTTACTTTTTTCTAGTGTAAAGTTCTATGCATCTTGAGACATTAATAGATTTGTGTAGCCAGAAATATAATTAAGATACAAAAGAGTTTCATATCTCCAAATACTATTCTTTTGTACTCCCCCCACCACCATGCCTTTAGCAACCACTTATCTGTTCTTCTATACTAGTATAGTTTTACCTTTGCAAGAATGTTATACAAAGGGAATCTTGCACTATGTAATTTTTTGAAACTAGTTTTCTTTCACTCAGCAAATGCCTTTCAGTTTCATCACATTATTGTGTGTATCAGGATTTTTTTCCTTTTTACTATTAAGTAGTGTTTAACAGTATGGGCATACTACAGTTTGCTTAACCATTCACCCATTACAGATGATTTGAATTGTTTTCATTATTCAAAAATTGTGAATAGAGTTGGTATAAACATTTATGCATAGATTTTTATGAGAATATAAGTATTTGTTCCTCTAGAGTAAATGCTCAGAAGTGGAACTGACACATCATGTGATGTATTTTTAACTTTATAAGAAATTCCTGAACTCTTTTCTAGAATGTCTCTACCATTTTGCATTCCCACTTAGCAATCAAGAGTTCCAATTGCTCCACATTCAATAGCACTTGGCATAGTCAGTTTTTAATTGTAGCCACTGTAATAGGCACATAGTGGCATCTCATAATAATTTTAATTTGAATTTCCCTAATGGCTGATATACTTGTTAATAATCTCACCCTCTTGATGAAGTCTCTATTGAAATATTCTGCCCACTCTGACTCTTGAGGCTTGAGTGTTCTTTATATAGTTTGAATATGAGTCTTTGTTGGATATGTGATATTTAAACATCTTCTCCAACTCTGTAGCTTACCTTTGGGCCTCTTAATAATGTCTTTCAGAAAACAAACCTGTTTTTACATTGGTGAAATCTAATAATGTACCACATTTTTAATGGATTCTGTGTTTGGGATCATGTCTAAAAATTATTTGCTTATCCCCAGATGATGAACATTTTTTCCTGTTCTCTTAAAAGTTGTATAATTTTATTTTATACCTATGATTCATTTTGAGTTGATTTTTTAAAACAAAGCCAAGGCTTCTATTTTTAAAAGGGATATCCAATTATTCCAACACCATTTTCAAAAGCCTTTTTTTTCTCTTTTGTATTGCCTCTGTGTCTTTGACCTGTTGGCTGTATTTGTGTGGATATATTTCTGGATTCTGTTCATTCCACTGATCAATGTGCCTATCCTTTATTAATACCATTCTGTCCTGATTACTGTAACTTTATAGAAAGTGCAGAGGCTCCTCAATTTACAATGGGATTACATATTGATAAACCTATTATAAGTTTAAAATATTGTAAGTCAAAATGCATTTAACACATCTAACCTACTGAATATCATAGCTTAGCCTAGCCTACCTTAAATGTGTTTGAAACACAGATCAGCTTACGTTTGGGCAAAAATCATCTCACTGCTGCTGCCTATGAGAGAATATCATATCGCATATTGCTAGTCTTAAAAAAGATCAAAATTCAAAATTTGAAGTATGGCTTGTACTAAATGTATATTGCTTTTGTAGAGCTAAAAATCCATAAGTTTAACCATGATTAGTTGGATACCTTCTGAATTAAAATTGGCTAATGTGTCTTCCCTTTCATTATTCTTTTACAAAACTGTTTCGGCTATTATTCTACTTCCTTTGCTTTTCCACATATATTTTAGAATAACTGCATATAGCTATAAAATTTTCTGCTGAAATTTTGGTTAGAATTATGTTAATCTGAGAATTGACATCTTTATTATATTGAAATTTCCAAGCAATGAACACATCTCACTTAATCTATTTAAGTCATCTGATTTCTTTCTCCTTGCTTTCTTTTTTAAACACTCAAAATAGTTATTAAACACACATTTAAACAAAACAGTAAACAGCACTTTTTAAATGAAAAATAAAATGTTCTAAAACCAAAAATTAAAAGAATGGCATTAATTTACACTTTTGCAAATCTCTAATGTCTGGCTTAATAAACACTGGAATTTCATGTCTGCTTCTGCGTTCTATTTTATTTTATTTATTTTTTAATATATTTTATTGATTATGTTATTACAGTTGTCCCATTTTTCCCCCTTCACTCCCACCCTTCACTCCCCTCCACCCTGCACACCTCCTCCCACCCACATCCCCCCTTTAGTTCATGTCCACATGTCATACATATAACTTCTTTAGCTTCTATTTTTTCCCATACTATACTTACCCTCCCCCTGTCTATTTTCTGCCTACCATCTATGCTACTTATTCTCTGTACCTTTTCCCCCTCTCTGCTCTTTTCACTCCCCTGTTACTAACCTCCTTGTGATCTCCATTTTTGTGGTTCTGTTACTGTTTTAGTTGTTTGCTTAGTTTGTGTTTGTTTTTGTTTTAGGTGTGGTTGTTAATAATTGTGAGTTTTCTGTCAGTTTACTGTTCATATTTTTATCTTCTTTTTCTTAGATGAATTCCTTTAACATTTCATATAATAAGAGCTTAGGGATGATAAACTCCTTTAACTTGACCTCATCTGAGAAGCACTTTATCTGCCCTTCCATTCTAAATGAAAGCTTTGCTGGAGAGAGCAATCTTGCATGTAGGTCCTTGCCTTTCATGACTTGGAATACTTCTTTCCAGCCCCTTCTTGCCTGTAAGGTCTCTTTTGAGAAATCAGCTGATGGTCTTATAGGCACTCCTTTGTAGGTAACTCCTTTTCTCTTGATGCTTCTAGGATTCTCTGCTTAATTTTAATCTTGGGTAATGTAAATTATGATGTGCCTTGGTGTGTTCCTCCTTGAGTCCAACCTCTTTGGAACTCTCTGAGCTTCCTGGACTTCCTGGAAGTCTATATCCTTTGCCAGATTGGGGAAGTTCTCCTTTATTATTTGTTCAAATAAGTTTTCCACTTGTTGCTCTTCCTTTTCTCCTTCTGGTACCCCTATAATTCGAATGTTGGCATGTTTAAAGATGTCCTGGAGGTTCTTAAGCCTTTCCTCATTTTTTTTTGTATGCTTGTTTCTTCCTTCTTTCTGATTGGTTATTCCTTTCTTCCTTCTGGTCCACTCCATTGATATGAGTCCCAGTTTCCTTCCCATCACTATTGGTTGCCTGTACATTTTCCTTTATTTCACTTAGTGTAGCCTTCATTTTTTCATCTAATTTGTGGCCAAACTCAGTCAATTCTGTGACCATCCTGATTACCAGTGCTTTGAACTGTGCATTTGATAGGTTGGCTATCTGTTGCTTAGTTGTATTTTTTCTGAAGCTTTGATCTGTTCTTTGATTTGGGCCATTTTTTTGTCTTGACACACCTGTTACTTAGTGAGGGGCAGAGCCTTAGGTGTTCACCAGGGCAGGGAAACCACATTGCTGGTTTGTGACACTGTATGTGGGGCAGGGGTCTGAGAGGAAACAATGGCGCTTGCTCGCTCTCTCCCGTATTTCAGTCACTTCCCCTGCTTCCTCCTTCTGGTGCTGATTTCTGTGTGGGTAGGTTTGTGTATGTTCTAGGAGCCTGTGGGTCTCTCCAATGAACTATCCTGTGAGGCTGGGAGTTTCTCCCAGCACCTCAACCCCCACAGGTGTTTTCAATTGCTGTTTTGATGCTTTATTTCACCATGCTAGGACACTGGGTTGTGTGGTCTGTCTCACTTCCCAGTTTCACCTGGTTTATCTGCACGTGAATGTGGGACTGCCTGATCCACTAGCCGCCTTGCACGCTAGACCCCTCCACAATCTGCTGCCTCTCTGGGTCTGCTCACTGCCGCCTTGCCATGAGTCCTCTCTGCCTGGCCACCCAACTCTGCTCTTCCTACCGGTCTGGATGAATGTGTCTACTTTAACTCCTTGGTTGTCGGATTTCCATACAGCTCAATTTTCTGTCAATATTGGTTGTTTTTTGTTTCTAAATTGTTGTTGTTCTTATTTTGGTTGTGCGAGGAGACACAGTGTGTCTGCCTAAGCCTCCATCTTAGCCAGAAGTCTTTTCTTCTGCCTTTCTTATGATCTAGGCAATAATAGCTTTGCTCTTTGTCTTATTAATTTCTACCCATCTTTATTAACTTCTTTATTGTACCTCCTATGTATTTGCATTGTGGCATGCTTTTTAACTTCAATTGGAAACATAGTATGACAGCTTTTATTTTTAATTTATTAAACATATTTTATTCATTATACTATTAAAGTTGCCCCATTTCCCTGTTTACTCCCCTCTGCTCAGCACCCTGCCTCCCTCCTGCATTCCACGCCACTTAGTTCATGTCCATGTGTCATACATATAAGTTCTTTGGCTTCTCCATTTCCTATACTATTCTTAATCTTCCCCCTGTCTATTTTGTATCTACCACTTATGCTTCTTATTCACTGTACATATTCATTCATTCTCCCCTCACCACCTCCCCACTAATAACCTTCCATGTGATCTCCATTTGTATGATTCTGTTCCAGTTAGAGTTGTTTGCTTAATTTATTTTTGTTATTGTTTGGGGGTTTTGTTGTTGTTGTTGTTGTTTGTTGATAGTTGTGAGTTCATTGTCATTTTACTTTTCGTGGTTTTGATCTTCTTTTTCTTAGATAAGTCCCTTTAACATTTCATATAATAAGGGCTTGGTGATGATGAACTCCTTTAGCTTGACTGTCTGGGAAGCACTTTATCTGCCCTTCCATTCTAAATGATAGCTTTGCTGGATAGATTAATCTTGGATATAGGTCCTTTCCTTTCATGACTTGGAATATTTCTTTCCAGCCCCTTCAGCTGATAGTCTTATGGGCATTCCTTTGTAGGTAACTGTTTTTTTTTCTCTCTCACTTACTGCTTTTAAGATTCTCTCCTTATCTTTAATCTTGGGTAATGTAATTATGATGTGCTTTGATGTGTGCTTCCTTGGGTCCAACTTCCTTGGGACTCTCTGAGCTTCCTGGACTTCCTGGAACTTTATTTTCTTTGCCAGAATGGGGAAGTTCTCCTTCATTATTTTTTCAAATGAGTTTTCCATTTCTTGCTCATTCTTTTCTCCTTCCAGCACCCCTACAATTAGCATGTTGGGATGTTTAAATTTGTCCCAGAAGTTCCTAAGCCTCTCCTTATTTTTTTTTTAAATTCTTATTTCTTCCTTCAGTTCCACATCATTGATTTGAGTCCCAGTGTCCTTCCTGTCACAGTTGGTTCCTTGTACATTTCTTCTAATTTCACTTGTCATGACCTTCCCTTCTTCCTCTATTTCGCAAACATACTCAGTCATTCTGTAAGCATCCTGATTACCAGTGTTTTGAACTCTTCATCTGATAGGTTGGCTATCTCTTCATCACGTAGTTCTAGTTTTGGAGCTATGATCTGTTCTTTCATTTGGACCACATTGTCTCTGTGCAGCCGTTACATAGTAAAGGGTAGAGCCTTAGGTATTTGCCAAGGTGGGGCAACCCATGTCACTGTGTTGTGGTGCTGTATGTGAGAAAGGGGTCAGAGAGGGAACAACCCCACTTACTAGACTCTCAGACACCTTTCAGTCACTTCCCCCCACACCTACTACCTACAAGCAAATTGGGTCCTTCTGGTACTAATTCCCTGGTGAGTGGGTTTGTGTATTTTGTAGGATACTGTGGGTCTCTCCAGTGATCTCTCCCATGAAGCTGGGAGTTTTTCCTGCTGCCACAACCCCCAGAGGCCTTTACTAGCAGAGGATTTGATGCTTTATTTCCCCACACTGGAATCCTGGGTTGTACAGTTTGTCTTGATCTCCAGTTGTTCTTCCTGGTTACCTGCATGGAAATATGGAGGTTCCCAGTCTGCCAGCCACCTCACCCACCTGGTCCTCCAGCCGCCACCTTGCCCTGTGCCCTCTCCACCCTGGCTGCCTATCTCCACCCCTCTTACCAATCTGAATGAATGCTTCTTCTTTAACTCCATGGTTGTTGGACTTCCATATAATTCAATTTTCTGGCAATTCCGGTTATTTTTGTTTTTTAAAAGTTGTTGTTGCCCTTTTGGTTATGCGAGGAGGCAAGATGTATCTACCTACACCTCCATCATGGCGGGGAATCCTGGTAACATAGTATGACAGTTTTTCAATACATCCAAATTCTTTGACACTTTTCCCTCCTAAAGATGGAGTTCTCTGTTTGATTGTGGACCACACTCATTGATTCACTTCTAATAATAAATTATGACAGGAATGATAGTGTGTGACTGTAAGGTAAGTGGAGGCAGGCTGGCTTCCTCACCAAGATGTCTGGGTAGCTAAGGAAAGCAGTGTTCCCAAAGCCTTGGAGGGGCCTGAGAACTAGTGTTCTCATAGCCTTGAGACTGGGTCCAATAAACTGTTCTCATAAAATGAAGTAGGCTTGCATGTGCAGAATTATGTTATGTTATGTAATATTCTGGCATCTTGCCAGTTTTGTTCCCCTCTAATACTTAAACAGGTAGGGTGAGTCACCCCCTTGCTGGGGGCGATGATGATGAAAGACACACAAGGTGACAGGTGCCACAATGAGCGCCATGCTGTGGAGCAAGGGCCATGACATGAGACATGCAGATAGACACACAGCTTACAGCACATGTGGCTTGCCCACCTGCCAATAAAGATATGCCAGACATCCCAACAGCTTCGTGAATATTTTTCTGTCTGCACAAATACCATGAACTTACCTGGCCTTGAAGGGTGGCAACACAGTGACTTCTGAGACTAGGTCATAAAACACACTGTGGCCTACTTCTTGTCTATCTCCTGGATTACTTCCTCTGTAGTAAGTCAAGCAGCCCTATATGAAGTTTAGGGTGACTAGTTGTTCTGATTTGTCTTGGAGTTTTTCAGACAGTTTTAGCATTGAAAATTTTGTATACCTATTAAAATTTCATTCCTGGGAAACTAGGATGGATCATCACCATAGACTAGGCTCACATGAAAAGAAACTGAGCAATGGCCAGATGAGTGAAACATCTTGGATGCAAATTGTTCAACCCTAATCAAGCCTTCAGAAGACTGTATGCCTGACCAATATCTTAACTGAAATCTTTTGAGGGATTCAGAGAAAGATGTATAAAGCCAACTCACTCCATACACCTGATCAACAGAAACTGTTAAATAATAAATGATTGTTGTTTTTAGCCACTAAGTTTTGGGGTAATTTGTTATTCATCAATAGTCCATTATTTTATTGTATTTTTGACTATATATTTTTCTCTAAATTTTATTTAACCTGAGTTTCACAGTTTTTTAAACCTTTTAAAAAGATTTTATTTATTTATTTTTAGAGAGAGAGGAAGGAAAGGAGAAAGAGAGGGAGAGAAATATCAATGTGTAGTTGCCTCTCATGTGCTCCCTACTGGAGACCTGGTCTGCAACCCAGACAGGTGCCCTGATGGGTAAATGAACCAGCTACCCTTAGATTCTCAGGCTGGCACTCTATTGACTAAGTCACACAAGCCAGGGCTTGAATCTCACAGTTTTAGTATATATCTTTATTATTGTTCAGAATTAAGCACTTTTAATTTTTTTATACTTCTTTCATTACTCTATAGATATTTGGAAAGTATTTGAAAAATTTTAAATTATGGGATTTTCTAAGTTACATTATTGATTTCTAAAGGAACTTCATTATGATCATAATTTTTGAAAAGATTCTTGTGATAGTGATTCTTTGATATTTATTGAAACTTGCTTTATTGCCAAGTACCTGATTAATTTGGTATACATTAATATCTATACTTGAAAAATATAAATATTTTGGGAGATACAGTGTTCAGTGTATGCCAATTAGATTATTTGTTAATTGTGCTATTTAAATCTTCTATACTATAATGATATATTTGCAAGCTTGATCTATTAATTATGGAAAAATATATATTAAAATTGCTCCCTATAATAGTTGGTTTATCAATTTTTTTATTCTGTTAACACTTAGTTTATGCCTGAAGCTGTGCTGTTATATGCATATAGTTTTGCAATTATAAAACTTAAGAATGTAACATTTTATCACTATGTAATGATTCTCTTTATCCTCTGTAATGCTATTTGCCCAAAAATCTATTTTTTCTGCTATGAATAAATCTGTACTACTTTGATAATGGTTAGTACTTATCTGACATATAATTTTTTTTCATTTCTGTATTTTTAATCTTTGAGTATCTTTATATTTCAGTTATATTTCTTTTTAAAGAGTATGTTCCTGATTTTTTGCTTTTATCAAAGTTAAATATTAATGTAGTTAAACTTTTACTTTGAACTGGAAAAATTGATTTGCACTGATAATGATAATCAGCATATTTTAATGAATTTCTTTCAACTTACTTTATACTTATCCCACTTCATTGTGGTAAAACATATATTACATAAAACTTACCATCTTAATCATTTTTAAGTATATAGTAAATCAGTGTTAAATATATTCACATTGTTGTGAAACAGTTCTCCAGAAGTTTTCCATCTTGGAAACTGAACTTCTACACCCATTAATCAACAATTCCTCTTTTTTTCCTCCCTCCAGCCACTGGTAACCACGATTCTACTTTATTTTTCTATGAATTTGACCATTTTAGATACTTTATATGAGCAGAATCAAATAATTTGACTTTTTCTGACTAACTTAAATTTCATTCAGCATTATTTCCTCAAGATCCATGTTGTAGCATATACCAATATTTCTTTGCTTTTTTAAAAAAAAAATCCTCACCCATGGATATATTTATTGATTTTAGAGATAGTGGAAGAGGGAGAGAGAGACAGAGACAGAGAGAGAAACAATGATGTGAGAAAGAAACATCAATCAGTTTCATCCCATACAAACCCAACCATGGACTGAACCCACAACCTAAATATGTGCCTTGACCAGGGAATGAAACTGTAACATGTTGGGGTATGGAATGACATTCCAATTAACTGATCCACCCAGACAGGGCAGGATTTCCTTACCTTTTAAGGCTGAATAATATTTCATCATGTGTATATACCACATTTTGTTTATCCACTCATCTAACAATAGAAATTTGGGTAAATTCCATCTCTTGGCTATTGAGAATAGTGCTGCTATAAATATGAGTATGCAAATATCTTCAAGAATCTTTTTTTTTCAATTCTTTTGGATATATATCCAGAAGAAGGATTGCTAAATCATATAGTAGTTCTATTTTCAATTTTGAGGGGACTGACATACTATGTAAGTTGCACCATTTTACAATTCCACCAACAGTGCACAAGGGTTCCAGTTTTTCCACATCCTTGCCAATATTTATTTTTTGCTTTTTTATAGTAGCTGTACTAATGTATGTGAGGTTCCCCCTTTATACTGTTTTATTATTCTTTCATTTTTTTAAATTTTCAGGTTGATTGAGGTCTTCTCCTCCTTTCTATTTTATTACTCTCTTGATTTGGAAGTTCTATTCAATTCAATCTATTCTTCCAGAAATTATTCTAGAATTTATTTAAAGATCTACTTAATTTACTTTTAGAGAGAGATGAAGGGAGGAGAAAGAGATGGAGAGAAACATCATTGTATGAGACACGTTTATCAGTTACTTCTCACATGCCCCCAAATGGGGACCTAGCCTACAACCCAGACATATGCCCTGACTGGGATTTGAACTGGTGACCTTTCAGTTCATAGGCTGGTGCTCAGTCCACTGAGGCACACCAGCCAGGGATGGAAATTTTAACTTCTTTAGTGACTCTAGAAGTGTAATATTTATCAATATTTACTTTTCCTTCAAGACCACACAAGAATGTGAGAATGCTATAACATTAAATTTTAATTACTTAATTTAATTCCACTAGCAGCACATTTCTTTGCTGTTTTATGAAGCCAATGTTAATTTCCATTTAGTATTATCAATTTTTCTTAAATATATTGAAGTTATATTTTTAGGTTCACATACACTTAAAATTATTTTATTTTTATGATAGATTGAACTCTATACCTTTATAAATAGCTTTATTTCTAATTAAGCTTTTTGCAATGAATATACCTTGTCTAATGTTATTATTTGAAGTAGGGTGTTGTTTTGTTATTTGGGGAGTATTTTTGTCAGTGAACACATGGAAAATCTTTGCATATTATTTTTTAATTATTTAACACATTAAAAACACAAAATTATTTTTTATTATTTAATTATATTTAGCATATAATTTGGTTTTCCTTTTTCATTTACTAGCAGTCTTGTTTTAATCACTGCAATAATATTTAGTCTATTTACATTTTTTAAATTACTGATATATTTGGGTTTTCATGTACCATTTTATAGCTTCATTTTTAATAATCCCACCTATCCTATGAGATATTTCTCCTCTGTTTCCTTATTTTGTATTGAGTAATTTTTAAAATTACCCAATTCCACCTTTGATTAGCTTCTTAGTTATACATTTTTTTTTACTTTTCACTTTGATAGTTAACCTAGAAATTAGGTATATCTTTGACTTACTAGAGTATAATTTAAATAACTGCTTTTGCCATTCTTGGTACAATGCAAAGGCATTAAAACACATATCCTCATTTGACTTTTGGCAGTATTATTGTTGTATGTTTTAATTCCATTTATATTTAAGCTCCTACATGATATAATTGTCATCATTGTACTCAATAATCATTTACATTGGTATACATATTTCTTGTCTTTGCTCTTTAATTCTCCTTTATCACTCCATCTTCCATATGGGATCATTTTCTTCTGCCTAAAGAACTTTCTTTGGGATTTGTGTCTCTTATTCTTCAGTGTGTCTCTGCTGATAATATTTATGTTTGCCTTAAATGCATATCTTTTATAATATATTTTATTGATTATGCTATTACTATGCTACAATTATGCTGTAGCTGTTCCATTTTTTTTCCCTTTGTTCCCCTGTACCCTGCACTCCCTCTCCCACTATCATTCCCTGACCTTAGTTCATGTCCATGGGCTGTACATGTAAGTTCTTCGGCTTCTCCATTTCCCATACTATTCTTAATCTTTCCCTGTCTATTTGGTACCTACCATTTATGCTTCTTATTTCCTGTACCTTTTCCCTCATTCTCCCCACTTGCCCTCCCCACTGATAGTTCTCCATGTGATCTCTATTTCTCTGAATCTGTTCCTGTCTTGCTTAGTTGTTTGCTTAGTTCATTTTGTTTTTGTTTTTTTTTTAGGTTCAATTGTTGATAGTTGTGAATTTGTTGTCATTTTACTGTTCATGCTTTTTATTTCCTTCTTTTTATTAGAACACTCACTTCAACATTTCATATCATAAGGGCTTGGTGATGATGAACTCCTTCAACTTGACCTTGTCTGGGAAGTATTTTATCTGCCCTTCCATTCTAAATGAAAGCTTTGCTGGAGAGAGCAATCTTGGATGTAGGTCCTTGCCTTTCATGACTTGGAATACTTCTTTCCAGCCCCTTCTTGCCTGCAAGTTTTCTTTAGAGAAATCAGCTCATAGTCTTATGGGAACTCCTTCATAGGTAACCGTTTTCTTTTCTCTTGCTGCTTTTAAGATTCTCTCCTTATTTTTAATCTTGGGTAATGTAATTATGTTGTTCTTTGATGTGTGCTTCCTTGGGTCCAACTTCTTTTTTGTTTTTAAGATTTTACTTATTTATTTTTAGAGAGAGAGAAAAGGAAGGAGAATATGAGGGAGAGAAACATCAATGTGTGGTTGTTTCTGATGTGCCCCCTACTGGGGACCTAGCCAACAACCTAGGTATGTGCCCAGACTGGGAATCATACCAGAGACTCTTTGGTTAGCAGGCACATGCTCAATCCACCTAAACTACATCAGGTGAGTTCAACTTCTTTGGGACTCTCTGAGCTTCCTGGACTTCCTGGAAGTCTGTTTCCTTTGTGAGTTTAGGGAAGTTCTGTTTCATTATGTTTTCAAATGAGTTTTCAATTTCTTGTTCATCCTCTTCTCCTTCTGGCACTTCTATGATTCAGATGTTGGAACATTTAAAGCTGTCCTGGAGGTTCCTCAACCTCTCTTCATTTTTTTGGAATTCTTGTTTCTTCACTCTTTTCTAGTTGAATGTTTATGTCTTCCTTCTCCTCCAAACTATTGATTTGAGTCCAGTCTCCTTTCCATCAGTGTTGGTTCCATGTACATTTTCCTTTATTTCATTTTTCATTGCCTTCACTTTTTCTTCTTTTGTGACTATAGTCAACTATTTCTGTGAGTATCCTGATTACCAGTGTTTTGCACTCTGCATCAGGTAAGTTGGCTCTCTTTTCATCATTTAGTTCTAATTTTGGGGGGAAATTTGATCCGTTCTTTCATTTGGGCCATATTATTTTGCTTTTGGTGCTTCTGTTATGCAGTAAGTAACAGAGCCTTAGGTATTCACCAGGGCAGGGCTGCACTGTGGTACTGTATGTGGGGAAGGGGTCCAAGAGGAAACAATGCTGCTTGCTCAGCTCTTGGCTGGCTTTCAATTACTTCCTCTGCTATCCACAAGCAAATTTGGCCCTTCTGGTGATGATTCCCTTGTGGGTGGGTTTGTGTACATTCTCAAACCCTGTAGGTCTCTTCAAAGACCTCTCCTGGGAGGCTGGGAGTTTCTCCTGATACCTCAACCCCACAGGTTTTTTTCACTCAGAGGTTTTAAGGCTTTATTTCCCCACATTGGAACCCTGGGTTGCATGGACTGTCTTCCTTCCTAGTTGTTACTCCTGGTTTATCCACATGCATGTGTGGGACCAACCACTCTGCCAGCCACCACCTTGCCTGCCCTGGTCCTCCAGCCGTGACCCTGCCACATGTCCTCTCCTCCCTGGCTGCCTGTCTCCACCCCTCCTACTGGTCTGGATGAATATTTCTTCTTTAACTCCTTGGTTGTTGGACTACCATACAGTTCAATTTTCTTGCAGTTTTGGCTAATTTTTGTTTTTAATTTTTTTGTTGTCCTTATTTTGGTTGTACAAAGAGAAAAGTGTATCTACCTATGCCTTAATCTTGGCCAGAAGTCCTATTTTTGCCTTAAATGTCTTCATTTGCCCTCATTAAAAAAAAACAACACTTTTAACATGACCTGCGTACATGCTATATACAAGAGATTGACATCAGACAAAAGATTTTCGTAGGCTGAAAGTTAAGAGATTGAAAAGACTATCCCATGCAAATGCAGGTAAAAGGAAAGTTAAGGTAATAATACTTCTGACAAAATAGACTTCAAAACAAAGGCCATAACAACAAACAAAGAAACTTACTACAGAATACTTAAGGGAGTAGTCCAACATGAAAATATAACCCTAGGAAACATATATGCACTCAACATAGGAGCACATAAATATATAAATAAAATTTTGCAGGACTTTAAGATACCAACAACAATATGATCATTATAGAGAATTGTAATATACCACTGCCAACAATGGACATATCTTCAAGATAAAAAATCAAAAAGCATATAATGGCATTAAAAGACACACTAGACCAAGTATTTTCATTGATATTTAAAGAACGTTTCACCCCAAAGGACCAGAATATACATTTTCCTCAAATGAACATGGAACTTTCTCAAAGATAGACCAAATGGTAGGGCATGAAATAAGACTCAACAAGTTTTAAAAAACTGAACACATATGAAGCATTTTCTCATATCACAATGACTTTAAACTAGTAATCGACCTGAAGAAAAAATTTAAAAATATTCAAATACATGAGTGCTAAAAAAATGTTGTTAAACAATGAATGAGTTAACAATGAGAATGAGGAAGCAATCAAAAAGTACCTGGAAACAAATGAAAATGAACATACAGCAACCCAAAACCTAAAAGTCACAGCAAAAGCAGTTCTGAGAGAGAAGTTCATAACATTACAGGCCAGCTAAAGAAGACAGAAAAATCTCAAATAAACAACCTAACCTCACGCTTAAAAGAACTAGAAAAACAACAAAGACCAGAGTGAGTAGAAGGAAGAAAATAATATCAGACCAAAATTAAGTGACATGAAGACTGAAAAACAACTCAAAAGAACAATTAGTCTAGGAAGTGCCTCTTTGAAAAGATAAACAAAATTGGAAACCATTAGGCAGACTCATCAAGAGAAAAAGAGAGAGGACCTAAATGAAGAAAATCCAAAAAGAAGGAGAAATAATAGTAGCATAGAAATAAAAAGGAATGTAAGAAATTACTATAAACAACTATATGCCAAAAAATTAGACAACCTTGGAAAAATGAATAAATTTCTAGAAACATATGATCTTCTGAAACTGAATCAAGAACAAGCAGACAACCTGAATAGACCAACAACAACTAGTGAAATCCAAGCACTAATCAAAAAATTCTCAACACACAAAAGCCCAGGACCAGATGGCTTCACAGGCAAATTTTACCAAACATTCAAAAAAGAACTAACACCTATCCTTAAACTATTCCCCAAAAAACTGGAAAAGAAGGAAGACTTCCAAACTCTTTATATGAGGCCAGTATTATATAATTCTAAAGCCAGCTAAAGACACAAAAATGAAAGAAAATTACAAGCCAATATCTCTGATAAACATATATACTAAATTCTTTGCTAATATTTTTATTAGCAAAACAGATCCAGCAATACGTTAAAAAGATCATATACCAAGATCAAGAGAGATTTATTCCAGGTATTCAAAGATAGTACAATATATGCAAATGAATAAATGTGATACATCACATAAACATAATGAAAGACAAAAATTATACAATCATATCAATAGATGCAGAAAAAAACATTTGTTAATATCCAGCATGCATTTATGATTAAAATGATCAGCAAAGTAGGAATACAGGGAGCATACTTCAATATAATAAAGGCCATATATGAGGAACCTACCACCAACATCATACTCAATGGGACAAAAACCAAAAACATTTCCCTTAAGATCGGGAACATGACAGGAGCATCTGTTTTCACCACACTTACTCAGCACAGTACTGGGTAGAAGACTTAGAGACAGCAATCAGGCAAGAAGAAAGGTTCCAAATTAGAAAAGGAAGCAAAACTCATTCTCACAGAACAAGATAATGTATGTAGAAAACACTATAGATTCAATCTTAAAGGCACCAAAGGAGAAACAGGAAGTAACATATCAAGGAAGGTCCAATAAGGTTAGCAGCTGACTTTTCAATAGAAATACTAAAGCCAGAAGGGAATGGCAAGAAATATTTCAAGTAATAAAAAGCAAAGGCCTGCAACCAAGAATACTCTACCTAGAGAGGCTCTCAGTTAAAAAGGAAGGCAAAATAAGGAGTTTCCCAGACAAAAGAAGTCTGGAGGAATACACCTCCACCAAACCAGTACCACAAATATGCTAAATGGACTGCGTTAAGAATAAAAAGAAAAAGAGTGAGAGACAGAGGAACACAGGTACGAAGTGGGTAAAATGGCAATGAATAAGTACTTATCAATGACAACCTTAAATGCTAATGGATTAAATGCTCCAATCAATAGACATAGTGTAGCTGAATTGATTAAAATGAATGGCCTGCACATACACTGCCTATAATAAGAGACACAGCTCAAACCAAAAGGCCTACACAGAGTGAAAGTGAAAGGATTGGAAAAAGAAAATATTCCACATAAATGGTTAGGGGAAAAAAACCCTGAGTACCAATAGTTATTTCATACAAAATAGATCTCAAAACAAAGGCCATTAAAAGAGACACAGAAGAATACTTTATAATACTCAAGGGAAGAATCTATCAATAAGAAATAAACATTGCAAGCCCTGGCTGGCGTAGCTCAGTGGATTGAGCGCGGGCTGGGAACCAAAGTGTCCCAGGTTCGATTCCCAGCCAGGGTACATTCCTGGGTTGCAGGCCATAACCCCCAGCAACCGCACATTGATGTTTCTCTCTCTCTCTCTATCTCCCTCCCTCCCCTCTCTAAAAATAAATAAATAAAATATTTAAAAAAAATAAAAGAAAAGAAATAAACATTGTAAACATACATAGACCCAACATAGGAGCACCCAAATTACATAAGGAAAATCTTGGAGAACTTCAAGAAAGATATAGGCAGGAAAACACTTATATTAGAGAATTTTAACACCTCACTGTTGAAAATGGATACACCTTCCAAGAAAATATCAGAAAGGATATTGTGTCACTAAACAATGCTCTAGATCAAATAGACGTAGCTGAATAACTGTGTGGGTATGTGTGTGAATGTGTGTGCATGTGTATGTATACGCATATGTGTATACACATATATAAAACTGTATTTTGCTTCTTTGGGATGAAATGTTATATATATTTATCCCAAAAAGGCAAAATACATATACTTTTCAAATGCACATGAACATTTTCAAAGATAGAACACATGATAGGACACAAAACAAGGCTCAATAAATTTAAAAAAAAACTGAAATAGTATCAAATATTTTTCTCTGACCACAAGGGACTAAAACTAGAAACCAACCACAAGGAAAAAAATCAAAAACACTCAAACTCATGGAGATTGAATAGCATGCTATTAAACAATGAAAGGATCAAGAATGAGATTAAGGAAGCAATTAAAAAGTTTCTGGAAACAAATGAAAACAGCCCAAAATTTATGGGACACAGCAAAGGCACTCCTGAGAGGGAAGTTGATACCAATACATGCCTACCTAAGAAAAAAATAGAGACATTTCAAATTATCAACCTAACCCTACACCTACAAGAACTCGAGGAACAACAACAAAGACAGTCCAGAGCAAGTATAAGGAAGGAAATAAGCAAGATCAGAGCAAAATTAAATGATGTAGAGACTTAAAAGAACAATTCAAAGGATGAATAAATCAAGGAGCTGGTTCTATGAAAGATAAACAAAGTCAACAAGCCTTTAAGCAAACTGAACAGGAAAAATAAGAGAGGACCCAAGTATAGAAAATCAGAAATGACAGAGGAGAGACTACAACTGATACTAAAGAAACACAAAGGATTGTAAGAAATTACTGTGAACAACTATATGCCAGGAAATTTGAAAACCTACATGAAATGCACAAATGTCTAGGAAAATATAAACTTCCAAAACCAAATGAAAAAGCAGAAAGCCCGAACAGACCAGTAACAGCTGGTGAAATTGAAGCAGTAATAAAAAAACTCCAAGCACACAATAGCTCTGGAGCACATGGTTTCACACGAGAATTTTACAAAACATTTAAGAAAGAGCTAACCCCTCTCCTTCACAGATATTCCAAAAAACACCAGAAGATGGAAGACTACCAAACTCTTCTTATGAAACCAGCACCATCTTAATCCCAAGACCAGACAAAGACACAACAAAGAAAAAAAAACTGTATCACTGAAAACCAGTATGACTGATGAACATAGACACTAAAATTCTCAACAAAATATTGGAAACTGGGTCTAGCAATATGATAAAAACATTGTACACCATTGTTGTGCGTGGGTCACCAGCCAGCAGTGACCACAGAACGCTGTGGATGGCTCGATGATAAACACACGAGAAAAAACAACACATGCACAGAGACAGACTAGTTTCTGTGGGGAAGTAGGGACGAAATGGCCACCCCCCCTAGTGGGGAGCGCCCCGATTTACCATCCATACCTGCTTTTATTGGGCTCATTCTGCATAATAATTCAGGTAAAGTACAGTACTCACTAGGGGGAAGTAAGGAATCATAGAAAACAAAGAACTCTGCCGGTCTATTGAGTTGGGGGTCAAAGAGCTGTAAGACTGAGGAACAAAATAACTTCCTCCTAAGACCCTTCTCATTCAACTGAGAGCATTCTAAACAAAGAAGGTTTCACAGTAATTTACATGTTCTTTCTTAGGCCTGATCACCCCGAGGAATCCGCACTTCTCAGTACAGAGCTGCACTACCCTGTCATTGTTTCAGGCTTAGGTGGAGCAAGGGAACTAAGGCAACTGGGAGACGAGGAGGTTTTCTCCCAGACGCTGAGAACTCAGGCTATGTCAAAGCTGAGGAGTGAGGGTCCATCACCCCCTTTTGCTGCAGCCCCCCAAGTCCTTCTTTTGGGGGGCCTCCCAAAGTGATCGTGCCTGTCTTAGGTCGTTCCCCCGTGGGGAATCTTACCCATCTTTGGCTAACCGACCAAGCTTTTTGGGGTTCAGTCATGAATAAAGCAGCAGAAGCAGCATTCCTGCCAGGAAGATAAGCTTTTGTCTCCTTGCTGGCTTAGGGTTCCAAGGGCGTTCCCTTAGCCTTAGCCTAGGCAGGGGATTCAGCTTCTGATACCAGTCAGGGCGGTTCCCAACACACCATAATTAAGTGGGATTCATCCCAGAGATGCAAGGATTGTTCAATATTCACAAATCAATACAAGTAATACATCACATAAATGAAAGGAAATACAAAAATTAAATGGTCTTATTAATAGATGTGGAAAAAGCATTTGAGAAAAATAGCACCCATTTATGATAAAAACACTTAGCAAAGTGGGAATACAGGGAGCATAACTCAACATAATAGAGGCTATATACAAGAAACCTATAGCATACATCATACTCAATGGCTTAAAACTAAAAGCATTCCCAGTAAGATGAGAAACAAGACAAGGATATCTGCCTTCACCACTCCTATTCAACATAATATTGGAAGTCCTAGCCACAGCAATCGACAAGAAGAAGAAATAAAAGTCATCCAAATTGGAGAAGGAGAAGCAAAACATTCATTGTTTGCAGATGTGTACATAGAAAACCTTATAGACTACACACACACACACACACAATAAAAAACCTACTCGACCTAATAAGTGAACATGGCAAATCAGCAGTTTACAAAGTCAACATTCAGAAATTGAAGGCATTGTTGTACACCAATAACAAAATCCAGAAACAAAATTCAGAAACAGAAATCCAGAGAAAAATCACATTTGCTATAGCAAAAAGAAAAATAAAATACCTAGAAATAAACCTAACCAAGGATGTAAAAGACCTGTACTCAGAAAACTGCACAACACTGAAGAGAGCAATTAATGAAGACACAAATAAATGGTAGCATACCCCATGTTTATGTATTAGAAGAATTGACATCATCAAAATGTCCATACTACCCAAAGCAATTTACATATTCAATGCAATATCTATTAAAATACCAATGACATATTTAAAAAATATAGAACAAACATTTCAAAACTTTATATGAACCACAAATGACCCTGAATAGCTACAGCAATTTTGAGAAAGAGAACAAAGTAGAAGGGATCACAATACCTGATATCAAACTATACTCAAAGGTCACAGTAACCAAAACAATCTGGAATTGGCATAAAGATACACATAGATCAATGGATCAGAATAGAGAGCTCAGAAATAAGCCCATGTCTCTATGGTCAATTAATATTGGACAAAGGGTCAGGAACATAAAATGGAATAAAAATAGCCTCTTCAATAAATGGTGATGGGAGATCTGGACAGCCACATGCAAAAAAAGGAAACTTGATTACCAACTTACACCATACACCAGAATAAACTCAAAATGGGTAAAAAACTTGAGTATAAACTGTTACATCATAAAATCCTGAGAGGAGAATATAGGCAGGAAAATCTCAGATATTCCACACAGCAATATTTTCACCAGTATGTACCCTAAAGAAAGGGACATGGATGAAAGAGTAAACAAATGGGACTTCATCAAGACAAAAAAAATTCTGTTTGGCTAATGAAAACATCAGCAAAATAAAAAGGGAAACAACCATAAGTGAAAACACATTTGCAAATGATACCTTAGAGAAGAATTTTGTCTCCAAAATATACAAAAAAATCATACAACTCCACTTCAGGAAAATAAAAAATACCCAATTTAAAAAATGAGTAAAGGACCTGAACAAACACTGCTTAAAGGAGGACATACAGAGGGCCCAGAGACATATGAAAAGATTAGCATCACTAATCAGACAGATGCAAATTAAAACCACAATGAGTTACCACTTCACATTTGTCAGAATGACTATCAAAAACAAATCAACAAACAACAAGTTCTGGAAAGTGTGGAGAAAAGGGAACCCTAGTTAGTGTACTGTGGGTGGGAATGCAGACTGGTGCAGCCACTGTGGAAAACAGTATGGAATTTCTTCAGGAAACTAAAAATGGAACTGCCTTTTGACCCAGCAATTTCACTACTGGGATTGTACTCTAAGAACCCTGAAACACCAATTCAACAGAACCTGTGCACCCCAATTTTCATAGCAGCACAATTTACAATAGCTAAGTGCTGGAAGCAACCTAAGTGCCCATGAGTAAATGCATGCCTCAAAAACAACTGTGCTACATTTACACAATGGAATACTATGCAGAAGAAAGAAAGAAGGAACTCCTAACCTTTGCAACAGCTTGGATGGACCTGGAGAGCATTATGCTAAGTGAAATAAGCTAAGCAGTGAAAGACAGATACCATATGATCTCACCTATAAGTGGAACATAATCAACAAAACAAGCAAGCAAGCAAAATATAACCAGAGACATTGAAATTAAGAACAAACTGACAGTAACCAGAGGGGATGGGGAAGGGGGAAAACAGGGGAGAAAAAGGGAAGGATAATCAAGGAAGAAGTGTACAAAAGACACATGAACAAAGCCAAAGGGGTATAGGATCTTGAGAGTAGGAGTTTGGGATGGGTGGTGTGGGGACTGTGGTGGGGGAAAAATGGAGACATCTGTATTTGAACAACAATTAAGAAAACTACAAAGAGGATAGAAAAAGAAAGAAAGGAAGAAAGAAAAAGAAAGAAAAAGAGAAAGACAGACCTATAAACTTCACTGAAAAAAACCCACTCAGCCTAATAAATGAATGTGACAAAGTAGAGGGATACAAAGTCAATATTCAGATCAATGCCTTTTTAGGTACAAATAATGAACTAATAGAAAAAGAAACTAAAAAATCTAATTTATTATTGTAACAAACAATTATAATACTGTACCAAGGAATAAATTTAAGTAAGGAAGTAAAAGGCCTGTACTTGGAAAACTATAGGAAATTGAAGGAAGGAACTGAAGAAGATAAGAATAAATGGAAGCATATACTATGTTCATATACTGGAAGACTTAACATCATTAAAATTTCCATACTGCCCAAAGCAATGTATAAATTCAACACAATTCTAACTAAGACACAAATGACATATTTCACAAATCTAGAACAAATATTCCAAAAATTTATATGGATCTGAAAATGACCCTGAATAGCCTCAACAATCTTGAGAAAAAAGAACAAAGTTGGAGGGATCACAATACTGATATCAAACAATACTACAAAGCCACTGTAATCAAAACAGTCTGGTACTGGCATAAGAGCAGACACATAGATCAATGGAAAGGAATAGAGCCCAGAAATAAAGCCATGTCTTTTTGGTCAATTAATATTTGACAAAAGAGGTAAGAGCATAAAATGGACTAAAGACAATCTCTTTTATAAATGGCATTGGGAGAACTGGACTGGTACATGCAAAAAAAAATTGAAACAAGACCACCATCTTACACAGTACACTAGAATAAACTCAAAATGGATAAAAGGCTTAAATATAAGTCATGATACCTTAAAATCCTAGAGGAAAACATAGGCAGTAAAATTTCATATACCTCTCATAGAATATTATTGCTGATAATACACCTTATAGCAAGGAAAATAATAGAAAAAAATAAACAACTTGCATGATGTCAAATTCAAAAATTCTGCACAGCTAAAGAAATCATCATAAAAATAAAAAGGGAACTGATTGTATAGGAGAACATATTTGTCAGTGATATACCAGACAAGGGTTTAATCTCCAAAATAAATTAAAAAAAAACTCATATGACTCAACACTAAAAAGACAAACAGTCCAATTAAAAAATGGGCAATGGACCTGAATAGATACTTGTCCAAGGAGGACATACAGATGGCCCATAGACATATGAAAAAAATGCCCAACATCACTAGCTATCAGAGAGATGCAAGTTAAAACCACTATGAGATATCACCTCATGTCCTGTTCAAATGACTATTATAATAAATCAACAATCAGCAAGTGCTAGAGAAGATGTTGGTGAGAATGCAGACTGGTGCAGCCACTGTGGAAACAGTATGGAATTTCCTCAAAAAACTAAAAATGGAACTGCCTATTGATCCAGTCATTCCACTGTTAGGAATATACACAAAGAATCCCAAAACATCAGTTCAAAAGAATTTGTCCATCCCCATGTTCATAGCAGCAGTATTTACAATAGACCAGATTTGGAAACAGTCTAAGTGCCCATCACTAGATGAGTGGATTGAAAAACTGTGGTACATCTGCACAGTGGAATACTACACAGCAGAAAGAAAGCAGGAATTCCTAACTTTTGCAACAGGATGGATGGAACTGGTAACTATTAAACTAAGTGAAATAAGCCAGTCAGTGAAAGACAAATACCATGTGATCTCACTTATACGACAAATCTAATGAACTAAGTAAACTAATGAGTAAGATAGAACCAGAGGTATAGAATGATGGAACAGATTGACAGCTGTAAGTGAGGAGGAGGGAGGTGGGGACTGACTGAAAGAAGGTAAAGGGGTTAGTCAAAGAACATATATGAAGAACCCATGGACATGGACAATGGTGAGGGGATTGATTGTGGAAGTGCAGGGTGGGTGGAGGAGGAAAAAAGTGGGACAACTAAAATAGCATAAATAATAAAATTTAAAAACTTAATTAAAAATTAAATAAAATACAAACACTTGCTGATATATATTTATAGGTTATCTTTGAAGAATACTGTGCTTAGCTTAAAATTCTAAGTTGTCAGTTCTTTTTTAGTCAGCACTTTGAAGATGCAATTTAACTGTCCCTTGGTTTCCATCATTTCTATTAAGGAATACATTTTATTTTGATGGACTTAAAATAAATGACAAAAATATTTTATTATTGAATGTAATATATCTTTCCCCTTCTCTGGCTGCTTTTAAGTTTTTCTCATTGGCTTTGATTTACAAAAGGTTAACAGTGATATACCTCAGTACATTTGATTGGTTTCCTTTTTTGTTGCTTCTTTAATTATTATTTTGGGGTTTTATAATATTTTATATTTTCCTGAAAGTTGATGTTTTTCATAAATTTTAGAATATTCTTTGTCAGTATTACTTCAAAAATAGCAACTATTCTGTCCCTGAGATTCCAATACACTTGCAAGAGGGATTTTTACCATGTCCCACATGCTTTTTGAGGTAAGTTTTGTATCTTTTTGTTTGCCTGTTTTTGTTTTTTATGCTCTTCTTTTACATTTGTTTCTCTGCTCTTCAGTGTGTATATTTTCTACTATCCTATTTCCCAGTTCATTAATCTTCTATTTAGCTGATACTGTTCTGTTTTCACTTTGTCTACTGAGTCTTTACTTGTAGTAGTTATATTTTTCTTTTCTAGAATTTCTATTTTAATTATTTTTCCCTTGAATAAAACAGGTTTAATTAAACATGTTGCACAGAGTTTATAACATTACTCTATGTATTTCTTTCAGTAGAAGTTGAAATGTCTGGCATCTCTAGTAATACATACTGTTTTAACGCTTCTGTAGTAATGTTGCTCTGACATGCCACTTTTACAGTAACTTTCTTTTCAGGGGAGAATGGGAAGAGTTTACAGGAACAAATTTAAGGGCACATGGACAAAAACTAGGGGGAAGGTGGTAATGGGAGGGAAGTGGGGATGGGTGGGTGGGCTGGAATGGGAGTAAAAGGGAGAAAACTGTACTTGAACAATGATTAAAATAAAAAAGACAGGTATTTTAATTATTTCTTAGAAGTATAGTATTTCTTATAGAGAGAGAGAAAAGGAGGGAGAAAGAGAAGAAAAGAAGCATTGATATCCAAGAGAATCATTGGTTGCTTCTCACACATCCCCAACTGGGACCTGGTCTGCACCCCAGACATGTGGCCTGACTGGGAATCAACTGGTGATCTTCTGGTTTGCAGGCTGGTGCTCCAACCTCTGAGCCACACCAGTCAGGACCATTTTAATAACTTTTTTTAGACTTTAGCTATTTATTAGAATCCATTGATGTTCTTGAACATACAGTAATTATCATATTAAAGTCTGTATCTATTTATTCTAATATGTCAGTTCATTTTGAATATGATTCTCATCTATTTTTTTCTTAGTTTTCATCCAATTATTTTGTTTCATAGAATGTATGGGTTTTTTAAAAAATTTAAATAAAGGTAAATTAAACATTGTGGTAAAAAGTTAAAGATCTCTGGCTGGGTAACTCACTCATTTGGAGTGTTGTCCAATGTGCCAAGGTTGTGGGTTCAATCCCCAGTTGGGGTATATAAAAGAATCAATGATTGCATGAATGAATAGGGCAGAATGTTGATGTTTCTCTCTGTTTCTATTCCTTTCTCTGTCTAAAATTAACATATTAAAAAATTAAAGAGATAAATGAAAGTTCTAGATATGGTAATTTTCCTCATAAGAGGATATATTTTGGTTATTGCTTGTATCAGAATAAAAGCAGATCATTTCACATAGTGTGATATTGAGCTACTTAGGAAGGTTTTATTTTTATTAGTTTTAGGTTTCTTTTGTAAACAAACAATATTATATTTTTCCATTATAGTAGACATATAATATTATCTTAGTCTCAGGCTGCAACATAATGATTCAACATTTATCTAACTTATGCAGTGATAACCCTGATAAATCTAGTATCCACCTGACACTATACCTAGTTATTACAAAATAATTGACTACATTCCCTATGCTGTACTTTACATCACCATGACAATTTTGTAACTGCCAATTTGTACTTCTTAATCTCTTCTTCTTATTCACCCATTCCCCCAGCCTTCCTCTTATCTGGCAACCATAAAAATGTTCTCCACCTCCATGAGTCTCTGTCTGCACTGTTTGTTCATTTATCCTGCCTTCCAGATTCCATGCATAAGTGAAATTACACAGCACCTATATCTCTCTGCCTGACTCACTTCACCCAGCATAAGACCCTCCAGGTCCACTCACAGAACAGCAGACAGCAAGATCCCATTCCCTTCCATGGCTGAGTTGTAGCCCATTGCGTACATGACCACCTCCTATGCATCAATTCATCCACTGATACCCAGACTGCCTTCATATCCTGGCTACTGAAAATAATGCTACAATTAACATATGGAGCACATGTCCCTTCAAACTAGTGTTCTGGGTGTCCAAGAATAAATATCCAAAAGTGGAACTGCTGGGTCCTTCTTTGTCTCTTGTTACAGCCTTTGTTTTTAAGTCTATTCTTCCTGGTGTAAGTATTGCTACCCCAGGTTTTTTTTTTTCATTGACATTTCCATAAAATATCTTTTTTCATCCTCTTACTGTCAGTCTATGTGAGTCTTTCAATCTGAAGTGAGTCTCTGGTAAACAGCATATGTAAGGGACTTATTTTCTTTTCCATTCAGCTACCATATGTCTTTTTTAAAATAAAGTTTTTATTTTTCAATTATAGTTGATGTAAAATGTTATATTGTTTGTGGTGTACAACCCATGGATTAGACATTTATATAATTTAAAAAGTGACCACTCCAATAAATATAGTACCCATTTGACACCATATATAGTTGTTAAAATATTTTTCACTATATTTTCTGTGATGTAGTTTACATCTCCATCATTATTCTGTAACTACCACTTTGTACTTTTTAATTCTTTCCCCTTTTTTCACACAGTCCCCAAAATCCCCCTCCTATCTAGCAACTGTCAAAATGTTTTCTGTATCTATGAGTCTGTTTCTGTCCTGTTTGTTTATGTTTCTTTTTTAGATTCTGCATATAAATGAAATCATATAGCATTTGTCTTTCTCTGTCTGATTTCTTTTACTCAGCACAATACCCTTTAGATCCATCCATGTTGTTGCAGGTGGCAAGATTTCATTCTTTTTTATGGCCAAGTCATATTCGATTAGTTATATGTACCACTTCTTTATCCATTCACCTACTGATGGACGATTTTTGCTTCCATATGTTGGCTATTGCAAATAATTCTGCCATGAATATATGGATGTTTATATCTTTTTGATTTAGTGTTTTTGGCTTCTTTGGCTAAATACCTAGAAGTAGAATTGCTGGGTGGTTCTTTGTCTCTTGTTATAGATTTTGTTTTAAAGTATATTTTGTCTGGTACAAGTGTTACACCCCAGTATTTTTTAATGTTTCAATTTTCAAAAAATATTTCTTCATCCCTTTACTTTCAGTCTGTGTGTGTCTTTCACTCTGAAGTGATTCTCTTGTAGACAATGTAGGGGTCTTGTTTTCTTATCCTTTCAGCCACACTATCTATGTCTTTGATTAAAGCACTTAATCAATTTACATTTAAAGTAATTGTTAATCGATATGTATTGGTGTTTTGTTATTTATGTATTTTGTCTCTTTTCTTCTTAAATGAGTCCCTTTAACATTTCTTGATGATTTTTTTTTTTGCTTTTTCTTGTTTGTGAAGCTCCTTACCTATCCTTTGATCCTACATGAAAGCTTGCTGGGTAAAGTAATCTTAGTTGCAGGTCCTTGTTTTTTATCACTTTAAATATCATGCCAATTCCATCAGGCCTGCAGTGTCTGTTGAGAAATCACTGACAGTGTTATGGGAGCTTCCCTTGCTACTTTTAAGGTTCTTTCCTTGTCTTTAAACTTTGCTATTTTAATTATGATTTGATTTGTTGTGTGCCTCTTTGGGTTTATCTTGTTTGGGATGCTTCATGTTTCTGGGACTCATATGTCTATTTTCCTCCCCAGGTCAAGAAGGCTTTTTCACATTATTTGTTCAAATAAATTTTCAATTTTTTGTTCTCCCCTTCTTCATCCTGCATCACCATTATGAGAATATTGGTACTCTTGAAGTTGTCCCAGAAAATCCTTAAACTATCTTCAATTTTTAAATTATTTTTTCTATTTTTCTGTTCTGATTGAATGTTTTTGCTTTTTTTATCTTCCAAATCACTGATTTGATCCTCTATTTCATTTACTCCACTGTTGATTTCCTATAATGTATTCTTTATTTCAGTTTTTGTATTCTTCATTTCTGACTGTTTCTTTTTTATGTTTTCTATGTCCATTTTTATGTTTCCTATCTCTTTACTGAAGTTATCCCTGAGATCATTGGGCATCTTTATAAACAATGTTTTCAACTCTGCACCTGGTAGATTGCCTGTCTCCATGTTTGGTTCTTTTTCTGGAATTTTATTTTGTGCTTTTATTCGGGACATGTTTCTTTGTCTCTTCCTTTTTTCTGCCTTCTATGTTTGTTTCTATATACTAGGTAGAGCTCCTATGTCTTCCTGTCTTGGTAAAGTAGTCTTATCTAATAGGTGTCCTGTGGGGCTTAGTGACATAGTCTTCCTGGTTACCTTAGGCAGGTGCTTCAGGTGTCCCTTGTGTGGGTTGTGTATGCCCTCTTGGTGTAGTTGAGCCTTGATTATAGTTGATATGTCAATGGGAGGAATTGACCCTTAGGCTGATTGGTTGTGAGAACTGGCTATGACTTTAGAGGAAGAGCTATTGTGCATGGGCTTACTCTACAGAGCAGGATTTGCTTTAGTGGATCATGGTTCCTATAGAATCTGCCTTTTGAGTGTTGCATTTGTGGAGGTGGTTGGGTGGTGCTTAGGTATTGTTTGAAGGTGGCCATTAGGTGCATTAATTCTGGGATCTTTGGGGAGGTGCTGGCTTGTGTCATGCCTGGGCCACTCAGTATGAGCTACAAAGTTATCTGAAGATTGCTGCCACTTGTTCAGGGCTTGGGAGTTCCTGAGAGAAGTAAAGCTATCAACTGAGGCTATCTGTCACTAGTTGAACTTTGGACCTCTTAGCAAGAGGTACTAGGCCAGAAGAGACAAGATGCTGCTTATTTGGGATTTGTGAACTTTTAAGAGATTCTTCAAAAGTCCACTAAATGAGCTGACACAGACTTTTTATATGGAAAGGCCACTAGAAAGGCTTAGGTGGGCCTGCAAGTTGGGTTGGACAGGGTCTTAGGAAGTTACCAGGCAGGATGAACAGTATTAGCCAGGTTGACAAAGACTCAAGTGTGTTGCTTGCCTATGTCTGCAGGAGGATACTCATTAAAGAAACAATAATTTTAGCCAGAACTCTGTCTAAGAAAAAGTTGCCCTTCCAGCCTTCACCCTGAAGCCAAACAATTCAGTTACTTCCCATGTGTCTCTGGTGCCTTTTGAGCTGCTGCCCAAGTGCTAGAGCTCAGAGCCTGTGAGTTCATCAGTGAGTAAGTCCAGGCTCACACCTTTTAACAGGCATTTCTATGACCACAGCAGCCCTTTGTCTCAATGCAATGCCCACTGTTTTTATAGGCAGATACTGGGTGGAGAGTTCCTCTTCTGAGAAGTAGAACCCTGGGCTGGGGATTCTGGTGTATATCTGGGACACCTCACTCTTCAGAGGGAACTCCACAGCCAAGATATCTCTCCTGATTATTAATAACCATATGTGTATGTGGGACCAGCCCATTGCACATCCCCACCCCTCCTACCAGTTTCATCATAGCTTCTTCAGCATATCTGTCATTATAGAACTTTTGTTCAGCTAGACTTCAGGCAGTTCTTAGTGATAGCTTTCTGTGGTTGAACTGTAATTTTGATGTGGTCATGGGAGGAAGCAAATACAGTGATTAGCCACTTTGCCATCATGACCAGAAGCCAGGTTAGGTTTCTTAATTCAAAATCTGAGATGTTTTCTGGGGTTTTCATCTTATTGTAAGCCTCCTAAAACTGCTTAAAGCTTTGCTGAGTTTCTCAGCCTCAGAGCCACTGTTTTATCCACCATCTCTTTGCGTTTTCTAGCTTTCTTAGACCTTAGAAAGATGGCTTTAAACTATCAGTATATGCTTTTGGTTAAGAATTCTCAAGAAAGACTTTTGCTTTTTTTTTTGTTTAATTTCCCATTTCATCCAAAACAAAGGCTAGGAAGAGTGCATATCCACTTTTTCAGCCAGTTTATTGTTCTTATTCAATTACTAGGACCATCATCCTTCAGGTGTTTTACTTTCATACAGAGGTCTCTCATCTATTTTCTGCCCTTCTCCAGCCTAAGACTTGGTTTTCTGTTCCCAACTTGTATAGACCAATAAAACTACAATTTGATTGCCTTTCAAGATTAATGATTTCTATCCTTTTTAATAGAGTTCCTTTATTATTTTTATCACCTCAGTTAATATTTGCATCTTAGGTATATTGCACCAGGAGATATACTTCTGAATATCTTGTCTGCCTTGTTGCCTTAAGTAAAAATCTAATCATGCTATGCCTCAGTCACATGGAAAACACATCCTACATTTTCCCATTTCCAGGAGTTGATTCTAATGCTTCTTGATATAAGAGGCATTGTTTTATGACTCTTAAGAACTTGCCCTTTGGAATTAAATATTTTGAATTCAAGTATTAGTTCTGCCACTCTCTAAGTATGTGACTTTGGACCACTTACTTACCTTTCAAAGCCTCAGTTTTTGTACTTATATCATTGGGATATTAATAGTATATCTCTCACAGAGTTGTAACAACTGAATGAGATGGTGTGTGTAAAGTGTTAATACTATGTCTCACACACTGTATAAGCATCCTAGAGTCAAATATGATAAAGGATAAATTAATGTTAGTTACTATTATTACCTAGAATGTCCTTTCCTTGAACATGTTTGTTGAATACTTATTCTCCATTAAGTATAACAGTTCTACCTCCTTCAAAGATCCATTCAACTATCTCTAGAAATCATTAAATTATTTTAGTTTATACTCATAAGCATGTCAATTGCTTATAAATCTCTTCAAGTATCTTTTCCAGATCCAACTCTCCTAGGTTTAAGTAAGCATTTACATGTCTCTCTTCTCTAACAGTTCGTGAGCTTCTACAATACAAGAATTATCACAGGGAATATAGATCAGAATTCACTGTATTGACCTGTATCCTGTATTCTATAACAGTTGTTTAATAAGGTAAATGGCATACATATGAGTTAAAGAATGAAGAAAGGCAGAAAGAAAAACGTGATAAGATTGTAGGCTGAAAAGCTGTTTTACATATATTGTTTCAAAGGATCTTTACAATAAATCCTGGGTGAGGTTCTTCTGAAATTTATCATAGTTTCCATTTTAATAGAAAGATATACATATCTATGAGTTAATGGTTTATCAAAATGTACTAGAATACAGATTTTCTGATATCATTACACAAAATATCATTTTGAGGTGAGAAGAGAGGTAGACGTGGCTTGATACAGAAAGTTTGGGGGAAGAATAATAAATCTTACCCCAGAAGAATGTAAATGTCAATAATAGAAATAGAAGCAAAAAAGTGTGATGAGAAGGACAAGAGATTAAAGAAATTTATTGCTGATTAATCAGAGGTCTCAGAGAAACAACAAATAGATAAATATAAATTTACATATAATTTATACAGTTATATGTTTAATTATAGCTTTATATTTCTATATTTATCTCCATCTGTCTATCTCTCTATCAGGAAAAAGCTTTATTTTGTAAAATTGGCTCATGTGTTTTTGGAGGCCGAAATCTACAGAGCATACCAGCCTGAAGACCCAGGCAAGGATTAATGCTTCAGTGTTGAGCATGAAGGCAGTTTTGAGGCAGCTCCCTTCTACCTAGAAGGACCTCTTCAGGTTTTTATAACCTTATTAGTTGAGATCAACTCACATTATAAGCAGTAGTATGCTTCACTCAAATTCTACTGATTTAAATGCTAACAGATTTTAAAAATACCTTCACAGAAACATGTAGACTGGTGTTTGACCAAAATCTATGTACCATGACCTAGCTAAGTTTGTAACAGTGGGGAATTGTAACCCACTGACCATTCTTTTGCTATTGCTTCTATAAATGCTAACTCTGACTAATATGTAGCTTTTACATAAACGGCACATTCGTATGAGTTCTAGGAACTAACTTCAAAAGATACAGACTCTATCTACCCTTAGATCATCCCAGCTCTGGGAGATTTGTTGACCTTCAACTGTAAAAGTAGGATGATGTAAGGCTAGGATGACAAAAGCCAGGGCGATGTAAAACTAGGATGACAAAACCAGGATAATGAACACCAGACCATCGCTTAACCAGTTTTGAGGTCCTTATAAGAATGGATGTTGCTAGTCTGCATGTCAAATATTTTTCAACCCCCCTACCTTTGACCTCTTTCTTCTACATTCTGTCTCCCTCCTTATAAAAACCTCCGTGTGCACAGAGATGTGATGAGCTTTGGGGCAAGTGTCCACATCTTCTCATGTGGTCAACACTTGAATAAACCACTATACCCTTCTCATCAGCACCTGCCTCATAAGTTTGGCTTTTGTTGCAGGAGGCAGCCAAAGCTGGGTTCAGTTACAGGTTGGCACATAAAATTAACCATCACATTGGTTAAGAGAAAACTTACAAACTTGAAAATTCAATCTCTTAAATTGTTTCTTTCCTTTCACCTAATTATGTTGTTTTTCAAGTCTCACTTTTCTAAATACAGTTTGTAAACCAAATCTCTAATATCTCAACAGCATTCTCAAAGAGAGCTTAATTTAGCCTTTCCAGGAAGACCCTGAATCAAAATTACAAGCATCTTTCCCCCCATTTCTATAACCTCTTCCTTTCTTATTTTTTCTTTTGATTTTAGACAAAAAAAAAATTTTATGTGTCATCTTGGAATGTATGAGATTGTCAGCAGTTCAAGTGAAGAACAATAGAATAAAATGAGTAGAAAGAAAAAGATGAAAGTGGTAACTCAGAGAACTAACAGGATATTTGAAAGGTGAAAAAAAGATTTATAGATCTAAAATTGCCAACAAAGTCTTTCCTGGGCTGTACTAGGAAGAAAATGCTTCAGAAGCCTGGGGTGCCTCAGTGAGCACTGGCAACTGAAAAGTTCACAGCTGGGAAATTTTGTTATTTTGATAAAAGAGGCAGTGCTAGGGATTCTGAAAGGAGAATAGCATGTCTGAGAGGATCATTTACTATTACTATGTGAGTAGACAATATTTGCCATTTAGTAAGATTCTTTTCCTCTATAATTGGACAGTAAGGTTTTAATCAACTTTTCTGAGGAGCTAGCTCCTAATGAATTCAATGGCTCCATTTTTACAGCAAGAACCAATAATAAGAGCTATAATGAGGTCAGTAAATCTTTCAAAATTCCCTGAAACCTAATGTTTTTAATTTTTTTCTAGGAAGGTTTTTCATATTGATATAATATAATTTGTTATTAGCAAGTTATAGACATACTACCCAGAAAATAAATGCTGTCCCTATAAATGAGTTGAAAGGAGTCTGATTTAGTAATTATTTCTCACAATAGTTTTTAGACATAGCTTCAAAAACTTTAAGGTAATCTGACCTACATTTTCTTTCACTGTTTGAATGAATTTTACATTATCTACCAAATTGTGGTTTAATTTGTGTTTAAATGTCTCCATTAGTGGAGAACCCACTCTTCAAGCAGCTCATCTGAATTTTTTTAATCCTCAGCCAAGAACATGTTTATTGATTTTTTGAGAGAGAGGAAGGAATAGGGGGAGAAACATTGATGTAAGAGAAAACATCGATTGGTTGCCTCCTGTACGTGCCCCAACTGGAGACTGAACCTACAACCTAAATATTCATATGTGCCCTGACTAAGGACCAATCCTGCAACATTTTAGTGTACAGGATGACACTTCAACAAACTGAGCTACCTGGCCAGGGCAGTCCATTTGAGTTTTAGACAACTTTGACTGTAACTTCTTTGTATTGAGCTGGAATTTATCTTCCTGAGGCTTCTTCTTACTGATTCTAGTTCTACTCTTTGAACCCCAGTAGAATAAACCTAACATCTTTGACTCATAAGTCTTTAAAATAATTGAAGAGAAGTATTATTCCCTCTTCACCCTTAATCTGGAGTTATATCTTCTTCAAAGTAACCCCCACCCCATATTTTCAACTATGTTTTACTACTAAGGGTCAAGCATGTTTTCTTTACTGATCACTTTCCTATAATATATCAAAAGCTAGACAATTACCTTATATAACCTGACTGGCAGAAAATGGTAAAAAAACTTTTTGAAATATTTACTATTTCTATTATTCCATAATATCAGTTTAACTCTTTGGTTTATTAAAATTTGACAGTCATTTTATCACATGGTGTTATGCTATATTACTTCAAACTTCATTTGGGCAGTTGGGTTTTTGGACCCAAGTTTAGGATCTTATGTTAATCCCTGTACTTCTATCTTTGAGATTCATCCCATTGCTACAGACTGACAAGATTTTTTTGTTTTTCAGTTCTGGTTCTGACATACAATGTGTTCATTCTTTTGCCAGGCTTCATGTCATCTACATATTTGATAAGCATGCCTTCTGTAGCTTCATACAATTCAATCTATAGAATTATACAGTCATAATTGCATCTTTTGAGAACTTTCCAACCTTCTAAAGTTATATTTCCTTTCAAAAATTCATGTTATAGAGTAATACAAACTTTTCACTGAACTTCTAGAGCTCTACTTTCTAAATTTCAGAGTCTATTTTTCTCTTCTTTGAATAACACACATTTTCATATGACAGGTTCTCAAAACTCATTCATTTCATTAATTTTTAACTGTAATTTTCAGTGCTATCCTGACTCAGCTAAGTGATATCCAGATGGTTGGTAAAATATCATCTCTCTGAGAGTATGTCCAGAAGAGATTAGAATTTGAATCAGTTGATTACTAAAGAAGGTCACACTAACCAAAGTGTGTGGTCATCATCCAAGTCAGAGGATGGGCCCTTTCACTCTCTTTGCTTGATCAGACACATCAATTTTCTTCTAACCTGAACATCAGCACTCCTGGTTTTCAGGTTTTGAGATACAGACCCATAATTATATCATCAGCTTCTTTGATTCTCAAGCCTTAGTATTCAAGCTGTTACACTACGAGTCTTCCTGGTTCTTTGTCTTATAGATAGCAGATTGTGGGGCTCCTCAGCTTCATAACTCTGTGACCCAGTTCCTACAGTAAATTTCATTTCACATATGCCTATATCTGTATATATAGCCTATTGCTTCTGTTCTTTTGGAGAACCCTAACTGATACACCCTTTCATAGTTATGGTCTATACATAGCTTTATTTCCATTGTAGATAGGATTGATTTAAAGTTGTATTTGTTTCTTTTTGTTGTTGTTATATCAAATTATAATAAATTTAGTATTTAAAACAGTATCAATTTAATATCATATTTCTGGAGGTCAAAGTCTGAAATGTGCCTTACTGGGCCAATACCTTCTAACTCTAGGTTTGTGAATATTCCTAAGGATAAACATTTTCTCAAATAATGTATTACTTACCCTAAAGAAATACTCCTTTACCATTCTCCAGCCTTTGCTAGTTTTCATGTTTACCAACTTAAAACAGATTGTTACAGTTTACTATCTGAATGAAATTAGCATATTTAAAATAAAATGCAATGACCATGACAATGTCATTAGAGCAAATAGAAAACACTAGTCCAAAAGTCAACTGTGTCAGAAACATAGGTTAAATTAAAAAAAAATGAACAGGCTTTTGATTGCTTCTGAGATGAAATGTCCAGTTTGGATTTGGATAAAGATGAGAATGTTAAGTAAAATTAAGTTAGGTTTATCAACCTCAGAAAGATGATGGGAAAATTATTCTACAATATTAATCTGTGTGTACATATATGTGAAAATGTATCTTTGTTGTGGGAAACTCTTTGAAACAAAGAAGAATTTGATGGGGGGGGGGCATTATTTGTTTGTGTCCTGTAGCCGCTCAAGGCCAGGCAAGTTCACACAGGATTCAGTCAGATGGATGAAAATGCATGGAGCTGTTGGGATGTCTGACATACCTTTATTGTGGGGTGGGGTGATCCATGCATGCGGCAAAACACAAGTTGAATGGAGGGAAGTCCTGACTCCCTTAAACACTAAATGCACACAAAGCCATCAGGGTGCCAATACTGATTTTCATTGAACACAAAGCCAGCAAGGTGCCAATTCTGACCTTCAGGTCATATAACAGAGCTTCATTCTATGTATGTGGGCTCGTATTCAAAGTTATATGAATACTGCTAACTTATGATTGCCCGGACATCCAGGTGAGGGAGCCCGACTGACTCCATTGTCCCTACATTCCACCCCTTCAGGGTGCCTCACTGTACAATCTATGTGAGAGTGCCTTCTGCAAGGATCCCTTGGTGAGGAGGGCAGAGCCCTACACCCAAATGCCACAACAGCAATATAGACTACAGCAACAAGGGAGTGGGAGACAGACACTGCCCCCAGAATAACAATGGCCCACCACCATTCATATGTTAGGGATGCCCACCATTCCTGCCAGGCATCATCTGTTAGAAATTCAACAGCATGGGTCTCAGAAATGCCTGTAGAGCTTGGCTAACATTGTGATGGACATTTGGAATGTACACACAGCATTCGGTCCCAACTAGGGCACATACTAGGGTACATCACTCCTTGTGATGGAGTGAGCATGTCCAAGGCCATGCAATTTTGTAGGGCAACTTTTCTTAATTGATACACTTGCTAATTTAAGAGGCTCAGAAAATCATGTGTTGCATTCAATGCATGAGCAGTGTGCAAATCTAAGGCAGCTATCTCAGCCTCAGTAACAATAGAAGAGCTTGAAGAGAAAAAATGACTAATGGGTAGTACCACCAGGGGGTACACTTTGCCCAGTGTAGCATCTTAAATGCTCCCCAATTAACTGGCTAGTTCATAATAGTTTTCTGAACTCAGGCAGGCAGATAAGGCCACCCCCAGATACAATGGCCAAGTAAGGCCACCCATGTGAGTCACACATCCATAGGGTTCCTGTGGGAACTGCAGCCCACGTGTTATTCTGTGCTTCCCAGTAATAAAGTAAAAGAGCATATTTCTGACACAGTAAAGAGTATGCTTCTGACACAGACCTATTGCAGTCCAGCCCACTTGGACTTGTCCTTTGAGGTTTTCAATACAAAGGGGATCTGGTCCATCCAGTTCCATGGCTTCAGCCATGAGCTACCCCGAGACACCCATATGATGTAACCCACTACTGGCCAGAGCCGGTCATACCAATGCTCTGCCCCAACATAGATGTCAGTCCAGGTTGTGTTCCACAAGGAAAGGGTACTGTTCCACTGGTGTTGTAACCAAGTCCAATCTGAGACAGAAGACAGAGAGATGTGCCATGGGAGGCAGGCAGCTGTGCTAAGGGGATTCAGTGAAGATCCAACATGCTGATTGGTTAGCCACTGAGTCATAGGTATGTATCCAGTCAACTAGGGTGGTAGTTCGTACCCAAGGGGCAAAAGACAAAGTAGTTATTGGAACAAACAATGACAAATTATGACCCTCAGGCATGATACAAGCAAGTTTATGATCAGTTGATAAGACGGCGGCTGGCAAAGGAGCCCTCCCTGGGTGCAAATATCATAACTTTCATGCCTCTACTAGGGGTTCAGCATTTATTTGCGACAAGAGTGGAGAACTCATAATGGGCCATAGGGATACCACAAAGGACCCACAGAGAAGCATTTTGTGGTCTTCTGGCCTTAGATATACCACCTTTAAAATTGGGGGCCATGTCCCAGTCACCGAGGGCACTATTTGCAAGTTTTTCTCTACCTCTTGTCCTGAAGGGGCAACCTTTGCATGTTGCAAAGGCCAACAAGAGCCAACCAATGCATGTTGGAGGCATTTATCTCCCAAGGCCACATCCAAGTGACCATTTGTCCATGCTATAGGCCCTCAGGTGCAAGCAAGAGTATGTTTCCTTATTTCCCCATAGCTGGCTTTAGCAAAGCATTTCTAGTTTGTACTTGTAGATGAATTGGAGCTGCAGTCCAGTGGAGTAATGCTTCCACCAGAGCTGCGCCCTACCTCCAACTTCTGTCATTTAGACTTTAAAGGACAATCCATAAGTGTTTATCCAGCCCCACAATGTAGGGGTGGCAGCTGTGGCTCACAGGCCCTGCTCCAATAAACCATTATAATGTTCAATCATTCCAGCAGCTTGGGAGTGATAGGTCACATGGAACATCCAGTCAATCTGCATGTCTCAGGCCCATTGCTGCACCAATGCCCATATAAAATTTATTCCCTAATCACTTCCAATGATCAAAGATCACCCATAGGTAGCTTATAAGCACTGCAGCACTGCAATCACCACTTTTTTCTAGGGGTGGTATGCAAGGATATGCAGCCAACAGTCTGGTGGCCGTATCCACACACACGATTTCATACTTATACCCCTTTGAACTAAGTAGGGGTCTGGTCATGTCAACCTGCCACCGGATCACTTGGTCAGCACTACTCATCTCCACATCACCTGCCCATTACTTCCCACAGGCTTCCAGAGATGGTCTCTCAAGCAGACAACACAGGTCACACAAGCTTCCTGTACCTCTGCTAAGGTGACAGGTAAATCCCGAGCTTTTATAATAGACCAAATGGTCCTCTGTCCAGCATGTAAGAAGTGGCTGTGTAGCCACTGGGTTACTTCTTTTCCTGACAGGCCAGCAGGCACCATTTCCATCCATCATACTTTGGCTAGAATATCAACTCCCTAACCTGGGAGAGGCTAGGGGTGCATGCCCAGTCACATGATACACAGTGATTTGTTTCTGGTGGTCTAATTCCCATAGGTCTTGCCATAAGCCCTGCCCCCATAATGGCCTATACATAACCATCCACTTATTTGTACGCCATGTAGAGATCCATAACATTAGTCCCCAGTATACCGCCCAAGTATCTGTGCAAATAATCAGGGATGGTGCTTCATTTGCCACAACAAGCCACAAAGCCTGCAGTTCTCCCCACTGGCTACTCACTACTCCTGTGTCAAACCAGATTGTATCTGTTTCTGGTCGAATTGCTACAGCAATCTACATGGTGACCTAGCACTTGCTGAGCCCATTGGTATACCATGCATCTGAGGGAATAGATACCTGCCCTTCATGGAAGGGGCTAGCTTTCATTTCTTCTGTAGTAGCAGGAGCAGTAGATTTTTCATCTACATAGGTATGAGGGCCAACACCTCCTGCAACTTGGCCTATAGGGGGCTAGTTGGCAGAGTACCTCTTTGTTGCAGATACACTCCCCCACTTAGCTAATGTGGACATCTGGGCTGCCCCACTGGGTGGCTTGGCTACCCAGTCTCAGTCCTACCCTGCAATGGGGTAAGTTGTCCTTACTGTCATGGGGGCAGTTCCTGTTATAACCTCCATGGTCAATAAGGCAGGATATACTATAGCCAGCTGCTTTTCAGTCAGGAAGTACCACACCTCTGCACCCTTCCATAGGTGGGACTGGAATCCCAGGAGTTGACATAGCCATTCTAATCACTGCCAAATGCCCCACCCAAAGCCTTCCTGGATCACATGCACATCTAGCTCACAAGGGCTGGCAGGATTCAGAGCATTCAAGGCCAGAGAACATTTAATAATGCACTTTGCTCCTTGGAACACTTGTTCCAAGGTCAGGGGCCAGTCCCAGCTTGCTCATTTTTTCACCAAAGCATACAAGGGGCAAACAGCTTGAGTGAGGTGATCCACAAACACTTTCCAGTACCACAGCAAGCCCCAAAACATTTGGAGCTGCTTCACTGTGGTAAGGGTAGGATATGCCTGAATTTTACCTGTCACTGCATCAGGGATTACTTTTGTCTTACTTGACCAGACAACCCCCAAGAATTTGACAGGTAATCCAGGCCCTTGCACCTTGGCCTCATCAACTGTCCAGTCTCGTGACTTCAGCTGTGCCAATACTTGCATGACTGCCTTCTCTAATTCTGCAAAAGAATCACTGGTTAGCAAAATATCAATGTAATGAAAGAGGCACACTGCTGTGGACCATGAACACTTAGCCAGGTCATCTGCTACAAGCCTGTGACAGATAGCAGGGCTATGCCCATATCCTTAAGGGGGCACTGTAAGGGTCCATTGTCGGCCTTCCCATGTAAAGACAAACTGATCTTGACTCTCTGGAGCAACATTGGCAGAGAAAAAGGTATTTGCTAGATCAGCCAGAAAGTGGTAAGTTCCCAGTTTATAGTTAATCATTCCATCAAGTCCATTACAGAAGGGACCACTGCACATATTGGGGGAATGACCTTATTCAGCTCCCAGTAATCTACTGTCCTTCTCCATGTGCCATCTGATTTCTGTATTGGCCACATGGGAGACCTGAAGGAACTGCAGGCTGCCCTAATTATCCCCACCTTTTCCAACTCTCCTATGGTTGCTGTGACCTCCTCGTGGCCCACAGGCAACTGGTACTGCTTAGCCGCCGTCACCCATCGTGGGGATGGTACCTGAACCAGGGGATGCTCAGCAAGCCCCCACACAATACCTTTTACCACTCTCACTCTCAAGCAGAACTCTCCCTTGATGGTTTGCAGCCACTACCCTTGGAGCACATCAATGCCCAGGATATACTCAGTAATGCAGGGAACATACACAGTATATTCATGGGGAGGCAATCACCCAATACTCAGGAAAAGGTGCACAGCTTTCACCTTTATACTGCGCCCCCTGGAACCATCAATAGGGACCAGGGGCCCCAGGAATCTATCAGGGTTTCCATATAGGACAGTACATTCTGCCCCTGTGTCTACTAGAGCCAGGACCCGCTGGACATTTGTAGGGGACCAGTCGATAGCCAATTCCACAGGAGGCCTCTGGTCCCCCTGCGTCCCCTGTAGACAGGTTCCTTGGCCCTCCCACTATTAAAATTTCCAAAGGATATCTCCTCCCTCTTTTTGGGAGGTTAGCATCGCCAAGTAGTCTTCCAGTCAGACAGAACAGGCCTCTCAGGTTGCATCCTAGGTTTTTTCCTTCACATCCTTCTTCAGGGGCCACAGGAAACATGGGTCAGCTCACAACTGTTTCCAAAGTTCTAATAAGTTAAGTGTTTGGCTTCCCATAACTTTTATTTCAATCTACTCTAACCCTCAAAAGATCCACCAACATCTGGGTCCTGGTTTCCTGCACTGGGGTGCTCTTTGCCTGCAGAACAAAAGAGGCTTGCGATATCACCTGAACTCCTTTTTGCCGTCACTGACTCTCCACCTCTCCCAGACTTGCCACCATTGTAGTGATGTCATTAATACAGCACCTGACATATGGAGCCGAAATGGTCCTGAGGGATCCAAAAGAAGTGAAGAGGGCATGCTGTAGCACTAGATCCCTCATTCCTGCCATAAAGCATTCATCATCAGGACCACGAGTATTAAGATTAAACATGGCCTGGTGCATGCCCAACTCCCATAGGATCTGCACTCATGCTGCAGTGATCTATAAGTCTGCGTAAGACTGCCATTTGCTCACAGTGCCTGGCACATCTCTTCCATCTGCCTAGACCATAGGAATCACAGCCATGACCCATTCTAACAAAAAATGAGATCCCTGCCCCTTCCTGTTCTGCCAGCTATTTTGCAGCCAAGGGAGTAGGGGGGAGGGGGTGAGTATTGATGGAAGCCAACTTTTCCATCTCATTATCAGTGTACATGATATTATCCACCCTTAAATCCCAAAAGTAGAGGAACCACACCACCAAGGGTTCCCTGGGCTGCTGCTGAAACTGCTCCACCAGGTCCACTACTTTGGCCTGCATATATGGGCAGTATGTCATGTACTCAACTATCTAGGCAGGGCCAGCTGGATTCCCCCCCAGGCGCCATAAGCTTCTGGGATTTCATCTTCTGCATCACTACTGGGAGGGCTGCAGGGAACTCAGTTCCCTTACCCCCTCCTCTTCCTCTGAATTGTTCACTATAACTGTGGAGGGGGTCACCATGGCTCTGCTGTTTGGAGGTTTTCCTCCAGGGCATAAACCTTAGCCTCCAAACCTTCTGCTCCCTCTAGAAGCTCTGGTAACTTAGCTGCATTGTAAAGTGTAGTCTCTATCACAGCTCACAAAGCTGTAAGAAACACCCAGCCCATGGCCCCTGCAGCTGCCTGGGCACTTGGCTTCTCCAGGGTCTCCCATACCACCCATTGTGCTTTCTGTACTGTGTTGGGGACACCACTAACACTGGGCCAGTCCTGAGGTTGGAGCCCAAGCTGCTAGGATCCCTGGCATGGAATAACACATACCGGTGGCAGGTCACCCCTCTAATCCCTGCTCTGGGGGTCCTGATGGCTCCTCCATACCATAGTGAGATGGATCCTACCACCTACACCAATTGTCCTGTAGCCATTCATTGCCAGGAAGGTTCCTGCCCAGGCAGGATCTGGGCAGATGGAAGAAAATTTGCTGAGCCATCAGGATGTCTGACAGGACTTTATTCCAGAGTGGGGCTATTTACGCATACTGCAAGTCACCAGTTGCACCACAGGAAGTCCCAACTGCCTTATATACTAAGTTCACACAAGTTGGCAAGGGTGCCTTGTTATATAACTGACCTTGTAGTTATACAACAGAGTTTCATTCTATGCATGTGGGCCCCTACTCAAGGTTATACAAACACTGATAAGTTATGTTTTCCAGGACATCTGGGTGAGGGAGTCCGACTGACTTCATTGTCCCTACAGTTTGGGGTTTTTTCTTTTTCCCTGTAGGGATTTTAACAACACTACCTCATATTATAAAACATCAGGACAACAGAGCCTATCTTTAGATTCTTACCCAGTATAACATATAGTACTTGTAATTCTTTCACTACTTATAGTTTTATTCTGTTAAATTTCTACTTTAAAAATTTTCCCCAAAGCAGTTTATTATTAACAGAGTTTTCTTTGTTGTCTAATTTAGTTTCTATCTGTTTTAGTTGACATTTGTGGGGCTCACCCTATCAAGACTTTCGGAACTTAAAATACAGTACTGCCTCCTTCAACATTGTATTGAAGCTGAAAGAACACTCAAGTGGGTTCTAAACACAAGTGTTGGCTCCTAATTGAGCCACTATCAGCTCTATAATATTGGAGAACTCATTTTACTCTCAGCCCCAGTGTGGTTATCTGTAAAAGTAGGTTGGATTCCTTCCATGCCAATTGTTTACAAATAGTATTGAGGCACAATACTAAGTAGCTAGAAAAAAATCTTTGTCAAGATGGGGAAACTGACATAGAGAGCTAAAAACCTGTCTGAGCAATTTACAGCTAGGTACAGAAGGTCACCAGGGCAGAAATCCCCGACTGCCTAGCAGTAGGCAAAACCTTGACCCCAGGGTGGCCTTTGCTCCCCTGGTATATCACTGGTCATAAGGTTTAGACCTCCTGATCTTTTTTTACCTAAAGATAACATTTAGAGCTCAGTTGTATGTCAGCTTCTGGTCCAGAAAAACAGGAAAACCAGGTAGGCGAAGCCAGGACTAGCTGCAGTGCCTAATGACTACCTGCCCTGATGCTGACCAATCAGTAGAGACCACAACCCTGAAAAGATACACCTAGAAAAGCTAATGAATATTCTTTTGAGATCCTCCCCTAAGACCTAAGACCTCTCCTTAACTCCCAGCCTTTAAAACCCTCAAGGCTAGGGACCCAGTGCATGCTCTCCCTCCCAGGAGCACACTTGTGCTTTTTCTTTCCCTTCTTCTTCCCTAAATTCGAAGGGTCCCTATGAGACTTGCAACCAGAAGAGCAATGGGCAGTGGCATCTCCTCCCAGGCTAACCCCCTGAACCTGTCTCTAAGGCCCCTTTTTCTCTGACTTTCCTGTGAGACAAAGCAGCCCCACCTAGGCTCTCTCTTATCGCTTCTTCTATGCTAGACCCTTTCTTGTTTTACTGTCCCTAGCTTTAATAAATGTACTCTCACAATTACCTGGACTCATGTTGTGAAATCTTTCCTGCACCAAGTCAAGAACCTACACACTACTGCAGGGGTGTCAAACTCATTTTCACCGGGGGCCACATCAGCCATGCAGTTGCCTTCAAAGGGCCAAATATATTTTTAGGACTGTATAAATATAACTACTCTTTAACTAGGGGCCAGGAGCTTGGCACTGCCATTGGGTAGAAACAGGGTGCCAGGCCAGAGAAAACAAGCTGGAGGGCCAGATTCAGCCCTCGGGCCTTGTGTTTGCCACCTGTACACTACTGGGTGGCCCTAAGCAGACCTGTTTTGCCTGGTTCACTTTCCAGTGACAGTGTTATGTAGACTCTTAGATATATAGAAATGCCTCAGGCACTGTTAGGATGGAACAGAGTGCGTAAGGGAGACTGATAGAGAAGATAGGGTCTCTTGCAGCTCATTCTGTTGTATAGACAGCAGATGTCTGATTGTTTATAAAAATTGACAACTTAGATCATTTGTGTTTATAGATAACTTCTAAGCATTGTGTTAGATTTCACCAAAGTTATCAATTAAAGAAACCAAGTTTTTAAAATGAGCATATGAAGACATTATAAAAGTTAGTTTTCTCTCTGGTTCCTGCAGTACTTATCTTTGTTGTAGTAGGTTAATCAAAATTCCTCTAGCCTAAATATTGTTACAAATGAAGAAAAAACATTTATAATCTGTGAACTATTTAGCAAATTAAAAATTAATAATTAGCTATATTTTTCTTTAGATAAATGGTCAATTCCAAGGCTAGATTATAAAAAAATAAAAAAAACAAAAACAAAAAAAAAACAAGATGAACCCAAACCACCTTGTGGTATCAGAGAGTAAGGATGTGCTTAAAAGGATAAAGGCATGACAAAGGGCCAAAGAGCCAACCTATTGTTCCAATGTCCAAAGCTGGAACAATATGAAAAACAAAATAAATAACAATAGTATTGGATTATAATCTATAGGCTAAAATAAATATTCATGAACCCTTACTGTTATAAATAAGTAATTGTATAAAAATGGGGGAGAGACATTCCTCCTTAGAGAAGAATTATAATCAGTAAATGTAGAAGAAATGAGGGACATCTCCATTACAGTACCACAGTGATTAATGCATGCAAGGTCCACCAATGGATGGTAAAATTACAAGGGGGGAAATTGCAAGCTAACAGTGGAGAAATCTGGCTGACTACACCTTCACCAAGTGACCATCTTGCATTAGAACATGTGCTGCGGTCCAGCCGCAGCTAGGTCCAGGGGTTCCTGAAAGGTGGGTAAGGTGTCGGCGATGGGAGACAGACGACAACACGCCTCAAAGGACAGTGATGCTCTGTTCCGTTTATTGCAAGTACAAGCAGGTTTTTATACTTTCATTTTTAGCAGTGATTGACATTTGTGATTAGGTAAAGCAGAAAAAAATTAATACAAAGGTAACCAGGAAAAACACAAAAATTCCCATAGATTCAGTTATATTAAACAAAGATTATTTTAACCAGGAGACCCATAAATCAGAAATAGCCACAATTAGAAATAGCTGTATGTACAGAGTTTGAATATCTTATTGTTTATTAAAGTTCTCAGAATTTGTCATGGGGCAAAAGGATATGCTAATTGAATAGAGGTTATAGGAAATTTATTATAAGGCCTTTGTGATGTCTGACTTACCTATTTACCTTTTCTGTCTAAAATATTTCTCTATGTACCATGGACTCTAACTCCCTGGTAACTGTTTCTACATGCTTAATTTATAATAGTTAACCAGCTTTTCTTATTTCTTTGCCTGTCTAATTCTACTTGATATATATTCCTATTCAAGGTAAAGGTGGGGCTGTTACTCCAACAACTTTTAGACACTCAGGGGCTATTTCATTAGAGGGGATTTTATTCTTTGGTCAAGAAATTATTTTATACAACTTCATAGGAATTATGCGAATTAATAAACCTGAGATATAGATATCTGACAATCCCAACACCTTTTAATCTCCAAAACAAACAGGTAAGGAGAGATAAACAGGAAATTCAGCTACAGTAAACTCTTTTTATTTCTTAGTTAATAAACACCAGGGAGGTCTGCTTCGAGCTAGCCTTTCCATGAAATTTAGACTATTATGAGGTACTTGAACTTCATCCTTATTGACCATTCTAATGCCACCCTCATTATATGCTTTTGTATAAGGCAATGGGAGATCTGGAACCCTCTGGAGACCATTAGCTCCTTTTGGGGGATACCATAATTTGCCAATAATCTAATATGCTATCCAGGGGTATCTTTGGACTGTGGGTAGGGATCTATATAGTTTTTTCTCATTTTCTTAAAAGACTTTTTGTATCTATGGGTAAGGAATAGGCATGGGAAAGTCTGCCAATAATTTAACCTATTGTAACTGATTTATGAATTCTTTTATGGGAACAATCGGGGATAATTTCTTACTCAGGTTTATAAACACCTTATTTAAAACAATCTGGGCATGATTCAATAGTCTAGGGAGAACTAGTTATCCCTTCAGAATTTCCCTCAAAATCAATCATTGACTCTTTTCGAGCCTCTTTCTTCTCATGGCCTGTTCTTATGGGAATCAGGGTACAAAATAAGACCATGATTAATATTAGCAAGGAAATTATTAAAAACAATCCCCAGAAAAATTACCGCCCCCCTTTGTATGCCACGCTCTCTTCCAGGAAGATGGATTCCTTGAATGCCCTCTTTCCATGTTCAGACCTTGTCAAAAAACATGGTTGGAAGAAGGCATGGCAAACATGGAATATTGTAATTAGCTCCACTATTTCTTTCCTTAATAATGATATTCAACACATTTTAAATCAAAGTCTTCATAGTTTAGAACTTTGCTAACATAATTCTAGAATTAACCTTAAAATTAAAAGAAAATAAGGTTTAAATATAAAATATAAGAGAAATATTAAACCACATCATAAAATTATAATGAATAGTTTTTATAAATGCTGAAATTTTAAAATACTTCTTTCATTTCACAAAACATCTTTTGTTTACATTCTACAAATGGCATTATCCAATAATGTTCCAATATTTTCTTCTTGTGAGGATAATCTATATATCTTTTTTTCCTGTGATTTGTTGTTCAGAAAAATGTGATGACTTTTTATCTGTGATATTAGGTCTTCTTAATTTATTTGCTTTTCTCCATTTCCAATTTAAACAATTAGAATTGAAGTGCCATTTGCTGGGGCACCAATTTTCTTCAAAGCTTCTGAAATATTGTCATTTGGGGAAAGGTCAATAGCTTCAGGTTTGGCCAACTACCCAGAAAGCTGGAATGCCACCCAAAAGTAAATGTCATTCTCCCAGGAAGGAGGTTAGTGAATGTATAGAGTGTGGATAACTGCCTTAAATTATCTGCTGACTTAGAAATGTATTTTTTTTTCTGGTGGTCTATGTGATTATCTACCATAGGGTTTTACTATTAACTCCCTATGAAAAAGAAACCATGTCACCCTTGCCAGGTGGCTCAGTATGTTTGTGGCTGTGGCTATGTATGTTTGATTCCTGGTCAGGGAACATACCTAGACTGCAATTTCAGTCCCAGGTCTGGGCATGTATGGGAGGCAACTGATTGATGTTTCTCTCTTTTTCACCCTCCTTCTCTCTAAAACATATCCTCTGATGAGAATTTTAAAAAGAAAAGAGAAAAAAGACCCTGTATTGGGAGGGGGTGGGTTTTTATTTTTTTACTAGTCAGTTACTACTGGGAACAAGCAGCTGCTTTTCCCATGTATGTAAATTTTTCCTATTAAAGCTCTTATGAATTTGAATGAAGCTATGTGTATGTTCTTTGGAATCGATCCTGAATTTAGATTTTGGGGGCCTTCCCCCAACAACTGGAACTCTGAGTAGGATTCCAGAGAACCCACCAAAACCAGGGTCAAAATGGGGGAAAAACCAGAGTCACTGGGGGAAATCCCAGGATGGTCAAGTATTCATAATTTGGGTCAGTTGGCATAAGAATCAGAGGTTTGGGGATTGGTGTGTGAATATGTTAAAGAACAGACCAAGGGTGCTGGGGTTAATGATATACTATTACCGAAAGGACCCTCCTTTTTTTTCTGGGGACCGCTCCTACCCCCCGACCTACTAGGTTTATCTTGCCCACTGCCAGGAAGAGATGTCTCTCAATGCCAGAGATTGGTGAAAAGGAAAGGAATTCTTTATTTAAAAGTTATACAGACTTAAGAGTAATGACAATGTCTTCATTAAAATACTAAAGTCCTTTAGAGTACCCACAGATGCACACAGTTCTTACTTCTCCCTCTGCCCAGTCTGGGGTACTGTATCTCAGGAAAACAAGTGGAAGTCCGTGATTCAGGGTCCAGGCACCATCAGCTGTGTTGCTGCCACAATCTCCAGTTAATCCAAAATCATGTGACACCTTCTCATGGCCCACCAGCAAGAGTCCTTTCACACCTTTTCTTCCAGGCAAAGTGTCTCCTGCTTCCTAAGCCACCTAGCAAAAGGGAGCACCCCACAGCCACATGGTCCCAATTTGGCATGGTGACATGCTTGGGTTTAAATCCCAGAGCCAATCTTTCTCTGCAGCCCCGTTTCTGACCCCTCCCACAATCAGTTACAACTGCCAGCATTCCTGTATTCTTCCAGCTTTACTGGGTGGCCATAGTAACACTGGGCAGGTGTGGCCCCATGGCATGGAACCAATCATCTCCAAGCTCTCATGGAGGTGTTATAACCAGGGGGAATTGCCTCCCAGTTACACCTTGGGTTGAAGTCACTTCCATCCCCTGGCTCAAAGCAAGGTCACAGCTATTTAACATATCTGTGAAACCAGTTAAAGGTTAGAGATATGTTAAATGACTATGCCAAAGGTTAGCTGCAAAACTGGTGCTATACAAAACAACTTTCAATGGCCCTGCTCCATGAGTCCCATCCCCCAGCTCAGACTTGTGGGGGTAAGGACATTCTCTATATTTTTTTCAAATATGTCCTGGACACGCTGAGTTCTGAATCCCATTACAAATCCCTATTTGGGGCCCTACTCTTGGCTGAACGCTGTTACAAGTATGGTGGTGTTCTGAAAATCCCTGCTGAAGTTGCAGAGTTATGGGAGAGGCAGAAGATACAGAAAAGAAAAATGTTCAGGCATGTAGCCTGGACACTCCTTTGTGTTTGGAGGTTTTGCTGGGAACAGACACTAGCTTTGGCCAGTAAGAATTGCCGTTTGGAAAAGGAGCTCCAATTGCAGAAGGAAGCCTGCCTGGCACTAGTGGCTACTACCCAAGGGATTTTGTAATGCTTGCAGAATAGTGTTGAGAAAGTAGAAATCTTAGCCTGCAGTGCAGCAAAAGTGAAAGGAAAGAGAGTACCATGCTGCTGGTCTGGGTGGTCATATCAGAGCAAATTGTGATCCCAAGACTTGGGACACAACAGAAGACTCACCTCTTTCTTCCCCCTCATTGGAGTAGGAGGGGGGAGTTAATCAGGGAATTAGGGGTGTGAAATGTTGTTTATGCTCAATATTTTTGAGGGCCAGATAATGAAATCTTTACTTCTGGGATGAAGGACATAATTCTGCAGCCTGCCCCTAACCAGTAATAAGGACCCCTGGTGTTAATCCTAAACCCCATGGTTAGATTGCTGGTAAATCAAGTGACTCAAGCTATTGCAAATTTAGGAGAAACTGAGAGACCCAGAAATCAAGCAATACTGTAATACTCAGGCAACCAGCAAGAAGGGTAATAACAAGTTTGGAGAGAAGGGCCCAATCGGGGTCTCCCATGGACAATTACAATTTGATTTAATGAAAGCAGGCACACCTTTCCAGAGAATCAATAACCATCAGAATTCTGCTTTGGTACAATTGTAGCAAAAACTAAAACCTAAACAGCAATTTCAGAAGCTACCACTTAAATGATTGCATGCAGATGAGAGCCAGGCATCATGGTCTGCTCCTTCTTAATGAGGAGCCTGAGCAGCTAGACTGGGGAAATGGCCCATATTCCTCAGTAAGGATGGTGCAGGGGGACTGGAGACCCCATATAAAGATATACATCCATTGGACACTACAAAATAATGAGTCTTGGCTGTAGTAGCTACTGAAGCCAAATTCACACTGATCTATGGTGATAATAGTTAAGTTTACAGGCTATGTTACTGCTGTAGATAGCTATGGGGTTCTGTAAAGATGAAGCAAGTCTTGCTCTGCATGCAGATTGCTCCTGAGGTCCTCTCAGGCATTTATTTTACCCCTACTTCAATTTATATTGGGCATTGGCATCTTAGCTCAATTAAGTCAAGTATCCATAACAAGAGGACAGTTCTGTTTGTGGAATGTGAGCAATTAAGCCCATGCTCAGGGAAAAGGTGAAATGGAGGTGGGTTATATCAATGAAACAGTATCGCTTACCTTGGGGGCATGCAGAGATCACCAATATGGTTAAAGAACTATATAAAGTAGGCATAATTTATCCCACTCATAACCACTTTAACTGCCCTGTCTGGCCAGTCAGTAAACCAAACAGGTCCTGGTAGATAACTGTGGACCACTGGGAGCTTAATAGAGTAGTTCCCCCAATCCATGCTGTAGTTCCTAATATCGTCTAATTATTAAATGAAGTCAGTGAGTCTCTGGGAACATATTTTGTATTAGATCTTGCTAACATTTTCTTCAGTATTCCTGTAGACCTACAAAGCCAAAACCAAGCTGCCTTCAGCTAGAATGGAAAATACTGGGCATTTACCATATTACCACAAGGCTACCTGTATTGCCCCACCATCTGCGATGGTTAGTAGCAAAAGATATATCTATGTGGAAAGATGGGGAAGGGGTAGCATCACATCATTATATTGATGACAGTATTCTAGCTGGTGATGATCTTGCAATTTTACATAAGGCACTAAAGGGGCAAACAAGGTGCAAGGGCCAGGGTCTACTGTCAAATTTTGGGGAGTTGTCTGGTCTGGTAAGACAAAGTCATTCCAGCTGCTATGTCAGATCAAGATTCAAAATTATCTTATGCCAGAATCAGTGAAACAACTGCAAACATTTTGGGAAGGCCTTTTATTCCCCATTTAGCTCAGGTATTATATCCTTAGCATATACTAGTTAAAAAAAAAAAAATTTTGGGATTGAAGACAAGAGTACACTGATGCCTTTACCAGTACAAAGGTGGCAGTAAAACAAGATCAGGAATTGAGGGTATTGGATTGTGGGGGAACTTTGCACGCAGAGCCTGCCATCTGCCCCAGATAAGAATAAGTCTACCAAGACATGATCTTCTTGGGAAGGAAAGGTGGTCAGTCTGTCAAAGGAGAAGGACCAAGAGCTTATTCCTCAATGCGCCTTTCCTGTGTTTAAGCTGCATAGGAATACGGGGCATATTGGTAAAGCTCATCATTCATTGTCAGGCCGTAATGATCAAACAATAGATAACATTCAAAGAACTATGAGAGCTTATTCTGAGTCAAGGTCAGATAGATAAAGGACCATAAAACTTTTCAGAAACAAACTCACTATATGCTTGGACCCTTATTATTTAAATTGAGGGTATTTTTAGCAAATCAGATTTCACAGGATTTTATGCAGTCTTTCTTAGGCCTGATGCCCCCAGGGAATCCTCCCTTTCTAGCACAGGGCCACACCCACCTCTGGCATAGTTTCAGGCTTATGTCAGGCAGGGGAAGTAAGGCAGCCAAGAGATTAGTAGGCTTCTCACAGACAGAATGAAGACTCAGGCTATGTCAAAGCTGAGGGGCAAGGGTCCATCACCCCCTTTCTCTATGGCCCTCCAAGTCCTTCCCTGACGTCCCCTTCATGACCATGCCTGTCTTAGGTCATCCCTCCCTTGAGGAATCTTAACCATCTCTGGCTAACCAGTCATCTGCCCAGGGCCAAGCAGGGTGAAGTAAAAGGCAGCAGAGGCAGTGTCCCTACCAAGAATATAAGCTTTGTCTCTTTAGTGGTTTATGGTCTCAAGGTCCTTTATCAGCCTTAGCCATGAGGTGTTACAGCTTCTGAAACCAGGCAGGGCAGTTCCCAACAGTGGATGCAATCAGCTCTTGTGAATTAGATTTTTTTATCTCCAGAGGGTTTTAGGTAGGACTTATGGCAAAGGCAGGATGGGAGGAAACTGCCTGTATGTTTCTGATCTCAATTATGGAAGAGAGATGAATAGAGATATAGTCCAATGGAGAAATAACTGCTGGCAGTTACCCTAGTTTACAGGATGTGGAGAGCACTACAAAAGCCTTGCCAGTGACACTAAGGACACAATACCCCATTGTTGGATGGATCTGGGAATTTATCAAAACCCAATCAAGGGTAGCTCAGTACACTAACCCACACAAATGGCATGCCTACTTACAGCAACAGGTATGACTACCTGCAGCTCTATCAACTAGTCCACTTAGTGTTGAGATGCATGACATCTTGGCTCTCTAGTCATGGGTTTGTGGACATACCCACCATTAGAGTTTCATGTTAAAGAAGGTTAGGCATCAATCCCTGTGACTGTCTGGTACATTGATGGGTCAGCTAAATCCAGTGCAGGTCCAGTGAAAGTTTCCCCACTGAACTGCAGTGGCTGTACAGACATTATATGCCTAGATGGATGAAGCCAGCAAATTTGTCAATGGACAGAGTTGTAAGCAGCTTCAATAGTATTACACTAATGCATGAACCAAATCTTATTGCTCTGCTGACTGACAGTTCAGTTATCTACGAAGGCCTCACTTTGTGGATAGGACAAAGGAAAAAGGACAACTGGGAAGTTCAACATCACTCATTATGGGGAGCTAAAATGTGGAGTGAGAAATAGGGAAAGACAAGAGGCTTGGAGGTCACAGCATACCATGTACCATGTCACAGTGTTAAGTTTCCTCCAAGGAATCAGGATATGAATTAGCTGGCCCAGGTCCAATACACAGAGGAAAGAAGTGGCCCATGAGCTGCATAAAAAGAGTAGTCACAAGGGGATACATACTCTTTGGGAAATTGCCAAACAGAAGGGCATGAACCTCATCCATACTCTTATTAAGAAAGTATGCCAGGAGTATACTCCTTGTTCTCTCAAACACAGGAGACAACTGCCATGGCATCTTGTACAGATAGTAAGGGCAGGGACACCAGCCATGAGATGACAAGTAGACTACATTGGACCCTTGCACTGTCTCAGAATTGCAGATACACATTGATGTGTGTTGATACTGCCACTGGCCTATTGCAAGCATATCCTAGTAAGAAAGTAACTCAAAGGGATTTGAGGAAACCATACAGGGCTTTAGGAAACCATGTGCTATCAATGGATGGCCCACAGACAATGACAATGAATGAAGGACTCATTTCACTAGTCACCAGGTTCAGAAATGGGCCAAAAAGAATAATATAATGTGGCATTTCCATCTGTCCTATAATCCTAAAACTGCTGGATTGATTGAGAGGATAAGCAGATTGTCGGCTCTGAGAAGAGAAACCCACTCTTTAAAGGGGTAGACATATAGGTTGCCAGAATCTCAGATGGAATTCAATAGCTATACCAGACAAGCATATCCTGGTGCATATCACCTCTTAACCAGCATACAGCTGATAACAATGAGGGTTCAGCTGAAGAGCTTGACTACTGAATGGACTCTGCACTTGGGGCCGCATATGCCATATTGTTGACCTAGGGCCAGGGACCAGTCATCTATGGATACCTTAGGTATGGCAGGTTCCCCTCAGATGGTTGGTGCTCATTGGAACCTACAGGGGGGACACAATCTTAACTTGAAGATAACTCATTGATTGCTTCCAACACCCCTTTGTCAAGCTGATGGACTGATGGTGCAGAATCCATCAGACCAAACACTGGCTAAGGTAATGCCCTTTGTGCTGATTTGGAGTATTATCATTCTTCCTGTTACATTAGTGCCTCCAACTGACCCATCCTCTGCTAGAATTCAGTGTGGTATTGCAAATCTGGGCAGGAACCACTCCCAGTCTTAGTACAGTTCTCAATACAGTTGACAAAGTTCCCTGTATTTTGCTTGAAGATTATGGTTTACTGTTGCTTGTGCCTGTAACTTCTTCATTTTTCTGTCCATAGCATGCAATATAACCTATTTGCCACTTTGACTCACATGTTGGTGGCACTCAGAAATGAGAGTGACTACTGGGTCTGCAGAGAAATGCCCTCTTCTGCTTCCAGTAGACTACCATGGACCAACCAAACCTCAACCACTCAGTAGTCAGGAATTGATCCTCTGTCTGTGTTGCTTCATTCTTTACTGCTACTTTGGAAGAAGGCTCTATTAAGCATGATTATTGTTTGTTAATCACATTGTAAATCTGTGGAGTATACTGTTGCCCTCCACCTCCAAACTATTAGGGTACAAAGGGTTTGAGGAAATTTGTGAAAGACTGGCACATAGAATGGAAGGGCTCATATATGTGGGGTGGAGTGTAGGGAAAATGAGAGATGCAATATGGCTCCAGCAGAAAAAGCATCTGAGAAATGTTGGACTCTCTGTTTAACTTTCTATGACTGTTTAACTCTCTGTAGCCTCAGACTTGGATAATTACCTTGAAACCCAGAATGTTTCCTGAAGATAAATGTTATGCCCCAAGGAAAGAGATTAATGAATATATAGAGTGTGGATAACTGCCTGATATTATCTGTTAACTTAAAAATCCTTGTTCTTTCTGGTGGTCTACCTAACTACCTGCCATATAGTTTTACTATTAACCCACTATTAAAAAAAGACGCTGTCTTGTGAGAGGGTGGATGCTTTTCTGGCCAGGCACCACTGGGAGCAAGCAGCTGCTTTTCCCAGGTATATAAGTTCTCGTATTAAAACTCTTATGAATTTGAATAAGGCAACATCTCAGCTCTTCAGAATCAATCCTGAATTTAGACTGCTGGGGCTTTCCCCAAAACTTGGTTTACCTCCTAAAATTGTAATAATTAAAACAGTATTCTAAGCACTTTGGAATCATCTCTGAATAGAAAGACAGAGGTAGACAAAATCAGTACTGAATGAATTAATCAATAATACTAATACATAATATACATATTTTTTAGAAAATAATAAACTTAGATGGTCACATAAGCAATGATATATGAATTCCAGGTATAGTAAAAGATTAAAAATTAAAAATAAAACCATATAATATTTGAGGAAAACATAGGTGTGTCCTTAACAGATGTTTGGATCAAGAAGGGCTTTTCAGGCAAGTGTGTTTACAAAGGAAGTGAGAATAATTGCAGAAAAATTAATTACTGCTCCACATAAAATACTATGAAAGTATAAATCAAATATGAAACTGGGAAAAAATCATCAATAAATGTAAAAAATTAATTACTAAAAATGAAAAACCTATGAATATCAATTCATTCATTTACCTATCTAGTCATTTATTCAAAAAAAATGTATTGAGCTACTCCTCTATGCTTGACTAGAATACAGTAGCAAATAAACCAGATTGTTCCCTACATGAAGCTTACATTCTAGTCAGACAGGTTGGGAGTAGGGCATAAGCAATCAATCAACAATTAGAAAACATGTAAGATGTTGGTAGTACTATAGAGAAAGATAACACTGGCTATGAGGGAGGGAAGTGCAAAGTGGGGACAACATTATTTTGTACCAAGTGGTCAGGGAAGGCTCTGATACCACCTCCATTTGAGCAGAGAGACTTGAAGAACATGAAAGAGACAGCTGGAGAGATGTCTGCAAAAGGAGCTTCCTAGCAGCAGAAGCAAGAAGGAGAGAAGGTCAAGGTCTGAGGTGGGAGTTGCCTGGCATGCCCAAGACTTGTGAAGGGCTCAGCATCAGAGTTGAATGAACAAGGGGGAGAGAAATGCAGGTGGACATTAAAGGACTTTACTTTTATTTTGAATGAAGTAGAAAGCTTTTGGAGGGTCTTGGATAGAAAAAATATGTTTATTTGTTCAACAAATCCAACAATGACTTTTTTCTAGATACTGATCTGAACTCACAGGTATAAACCTGTATAGGCATGTAAAAGTCAAGTATACAGGCTACAGGATGATAACAAGTAAGATGGAAAAAAATAAAGCATGTTGGGAACCGCCCAACCTAGTTTCAGAAACTGTAACCCCTCATGTCTAAGGCTGAGTAAAAAGACCGTGGGACCATAAGCCATTTAGGAGACAAAGCTTATCTACCTTGTAGGGGGCACCACCTCTGCTGCCTTTTACTTCACCCTGTTTGGCACCAGTCAGATGACTGATTAGCCAATGGAGGGTAAGATTCCTCAAGGGAGGGACAACCTAAGACAGGCAACCTAAGACGGGACCTCAGGGAAGGACTTGGAGGGCCATAGAGAAAGGGGGTGATGGACCCTTGCCCCTCAGCTTTGACATAGCCCGAGTCTTCATTCTGTCTGTGAGAAGCCTACTAATCTCTTGGCTGCCTTACTTCCCCTGCCTGACTTAAGCCTGAAACAATGCCTTAAGCCTGAAACAATGCCAGAGGTGGGTGGCACCCTGTTCTGGAAAGGGTGGATTCTCCTGAAGGGAAGGGGGGGATCAAGCCTAAGAAAGAATGCATACTATCCTGAGAAACCTGCTTTGCTAATGCCCTCAATTTAAATGATAAGGGTCCAAGCATGAAATGAGGTTTTTTTTATTTATTATTTAATTGTTGTTCAAGTACAGTTTTCTGCCTTTTATTCCCATCCCAGCCCACCCCCAACCCTCCCCACCTCCCTCCCAATTCCACTCCCTCCCATTGTTTTTGTCCAGGTGTCCTTTATACTTATTCCTGTAAACCCTTCCTCTTTTCCCCTGAAATTCCCTCCCCTCTCCCCTGTGGTCACTGTCAGCCTATTCTCTATTTCAGTATCTTTGGTTATATTTTCTTGTTTATTTGCTTTGTTGATTAAGTTCCTGTTAAAGGTGAGATCATATGGTATTTGTCTTTCACCACCTGGCTTATTTCGCTTAGCATAATTCTTTCCAGTTCCATCCATGCTGTGGCAAAGGGTAGGAGACCCAAAGTTTTATGGCCCTTTAACTATCTGGTCCTTACTCAGAATAAGTCCTCAGAGTTTTTTGAATGTTATCTATTGTTTAATCATTTCTGCCTGACAGTGATTGATGAGCTTTATGAATACACCATGTAATCCTATGCAAATTAAACCCAAGAATAAAAACCCATTGAGGAATAGGTTCCTGGTCCTTCTCCTTTGAGAGATCAGCCACCTTTCCTCCCCAAGCAGATCATGTCTTGATAGAGTTATTCTCATCCATGGTGGATAGGGGGCTCTGTGGGCAGAGCCCTCCCCCACCCCAACAAAAGCAGGTTAGAATGGGGTCTGAGCAGGGAAGGCTTCATGGAGAAGATATAAGAGGGATGACTTAGGCTTTCAAGGTCCTTCTGTCTCTGTGAAGAATTTCCTGGACCCAGAGGCAAGTGTAACATTGGAAGGCATTAGGAAGCAATTGCAATATTCGGCCAAGAGGAGCTGTGTCCTGAATCAAAGTAAAAGCAGAAGTAGGGGATTTTGTATATGTTTCTTGGATTAGGCCAACAAAATATTTGAATGTGTTAATTCTGAAGTGCCTATTTAGACATCCACAAGCAGAGAAAAGCAAGAAAGCAGATAATAAAATATGAGTTTTTGATGTGAAAGTGATATTAGTAACCTGTTTTCTTTTCTGGGGACACTGAGAGACATTCCCATAATCATCTGGGTGCAGAGTGACAAGGCTTCCCACATCTTCTAATCATTACACCATTTTCTCCTCAGAATAGAGGTATATGAGAGAAATTGTTACAGGGTGCAGCCAAGAGGGGGGACCCCAAATAGACATTTGAAATGGGGTCCAGAACTTAAGGTGTCCAGGAGATTTTAAGATGTCTTCACCCCCATTCCCCAGGTGTGGGTTGGGAGAAGGGACAAATGGAGCAGGGCCATTGAGAGCTGTTTTACATAGCAACAGCCTTGCAGCTAACCTCTGGTGTGGTCATTTAACATATCTATAGCCTTTGGCTGGTTGCTTAGATATGTTAAATAGCTGTGGCCATGCTCTGAGCCAGGGGAATGGAAGTAACTTCCCCACCAAGATGTGACTGGGGGCAGGTCCCCCCGAGCTACAGTGCCTGCATGGGAGCTTGGAGAAGATTGGCTCCAGGACATGGGGTTACACCTGCCCAGACTCATGATGGCAATCCAGTAAAGCTGGAAGGGTATGAGTTCTGGCATGTGAAGCCGAGTATGGGAGGAGTGGGAAATGGGGCTGCAGAAGAAGATTGGCCTGGGGATTTAAACCGAGATGCAGCAGCCTTTGGGGAGAGAGAACCACACAGCTTTAGCAGAGTGAAGACTCCGCGGCCCTGAGGGAGAGAACCATGTAGCTGTGGAAGTGCAGAGAAGATCACAGCTACTGAGAGGAAGAACCACGCGGCTCTGGCAGAGTGGGGACTCCCATGGCCCTGGGAGAGAGAACCGCGTGCCTTTGCCAGAATGGGGACCCCCGCAGCTTTAGAAAGGGGAACCACCACCTGGTTTTAGCAGAGATCCCAGCGACTCACTGGAGGGTGCCGGGAACCCAGAGAGGTCTCCCAGTCGAGATCGAGTACTAACTGGGAATAACCAGAGGACTACCTGAGCCATGGACTTCTATTTCCTTTCCTGAGATATGGTACTCTGGACTGGGCAAAGGGGGAAGGAAGGAAGGATTGTGTCTGTTTGTGGGTGTTTTAAGGGACTTTGGGATTTTGGTGAAGACATTAGGTCACTACTTTAAGTTTGTATAGCATTAAATAAACATTTCCTTTCCTTTTCACGAATCTCTGGCATTGAGAGACGTCTTTCCTCTGGCAGCGGACATAACGGACCTGGGGGCTTCTTCCAGTAATAGTATATCGTCCCAGGCCCCCCTTGTTTGTTCTGTAACAAAATGGGAACATTATAGAGAATGTGAGAACTGATGAATGTCTCTGAAAATGTGAAAAGAATTAAAGTTAGGTAAGAGATTGATTTTTGCCTCAGCTCTGCCATTTAGTAGTGCTGTTATCTTTGGTAAGTATGTTCTCAGTCTCTCTCATTTTTTTCTACCCCTTCCGACTCTCTCTCTCTTTCCCTCCCTACCTCCAGTACAAAGGACTTACAACACAGGACCTCTAACATTCCTGATCACCCATAGTTAACCAGGTGAGGGAAGTGGTAATGTCAAGAATGTCAGGAATGAGAATCCTAGTATTTGGTTTTTGTGTTTGTTTTATTCATTATTCCTGAATAGTAAAAACATTGAAGATTTTATCATTGATCCTAGAGAGAGAGGAAGGGGAGGGAGAGAGAGAAAGATAAAAAAAATTGTTGTTCCACTTGTTTATTCATTCATTGGTAAATTCTTATATGTTACTGACTGGGGATCAAATTTGCAACCTTGGCATATTGGGACAATGCTCTAACCAGCTGAGCTACCCAGCCAGTGTAAAAATTGCAGTGTATGATCAAAAGCTTGCCTTCACAAAAAATAGCATCGAATTTTCAGAAGTATATGAACTTTGGTATGCATATGAAAAGTATTTCTTAATCTTATAAGGTGACTAATCATCATGTTTTGCACTGGACCATTGTTTCTAACGCTGATGGTCCACATCCCAAAAAATGCCTAGTCTCAAGAAAATGAGAAGAGTTAGTCACACTAGGTACTTGTCACTAGCCAACAACATGAAAGAGGGAAAAAAAAAGAAGAAAGGAAATGAATAAGGGAGAAAGCAAGGATGTTAGGAAGGGTGGAAGGAAGGAGGAAGGAAGGAAGGGAGGAAGGAAAAAAGTAAACAAGGAAAGAAAATAAAAAGCTATTAAAACAATTAGAAAGTATATCAATTTGATGCTTCTGACCTCATGTAATAGACATTATTTTGCATAACAGGAAGTCCAGAGGTAGGGATCAGTTTCAGAGTGGGGTGAACCAGTGCCTGGACAAGGTACCATTTTATTCTGGTTCCTTCTGCTCAGTAGGGCATCATCAGCTCTTTCCTATCACTGGTTCATTTATGGTCTCAAGATAGCTGCCAGTAGGAATGGAGAAATATGATTTCCTGTTCACACAGTGGCAGGAGAGGTGCAGAGTAGAGTTCTTTTCCTAGGTAAGCCACTCCTTATATCTGTCTATCCCAAACATCCCTGAGTGTACTCATCTCTGCATCAATGTCTAGCAAGGGAATGGAATATCCCCATTGGTATGGCAACCACAATGCTCACTACAGAAGGAGAGAGTAAGTGCACCACGGAACATGAGGACAGCATAGAAGAACCCTAAACTGGTAGAGGGTCAGCGAATCATGTTTTTTTTCTCAGATAGTGAGTCTCCTCAGGGCAGTTAGAAGATAAAATGAAAAATTGAGTTTTCATGATTTATAAAAAAAGAAGGGAAGTTGGAGAGGCCAGTATAACTTTCTTGTGGTCAATTTTTTTCCATACATATTGAGCAAAGTTGGGAATAGGTGTATAGAGCTGAGCTATCAGTACCAGAGAGGGCTTATGACCTTGAAGTAACATGTGCAGTATAAGTATAATCTGAAGGTTGTGACTTTAAATGTATCATTTTATTGCATTTGGAAGAACTTTGAGAAGGTTGTGATCTATGTTCATGCAAGTAGTTCTCAGTTTGCTTCTTTAAGTTTTCATATAAAATAGCTGCATTGTTCCCTGTTTTATGTGGTATAAAGGGGACAAGAGGATGGAAAAGATAAAAAAGACAAGAAAGAAGAAAGAAAAAAGGAAAGAAGAAAGAAGGATGAAGGCGGGATGGAGGAAGGAGGAAAGGGACTGGCAACACTAGAAGAAAATGTTCCAGAATTCTGAGACCAGTGAAAAGTGGAGGTCCAAGAGGAGCAAACAACCCAGATCTCCTTACTGCTATTGATACTGAATGGCAAGTGGAGTCTTGCTCCCCACAATCACCCTCTAGGCAAAATTCTGGAGGCAAAGTTTTAGTAGTAAAGGAAAGGAGTCTATTCAAAGGCTATACAATTTTTGGAATAACAGCTTTCCACATGCATTAATCACTTAAGCCTATCAATTAAGGCTAAACTCTTTACCTCCTGAGTTTCCCTATCATTCCTCCCCATTGGTTTTTAAATATCTTATTTCTATAGGATTAGTTCACAAACTAAAACAACATAAGATTAAAAAAAAAAACCCTAGTGTATTGTTGGTGGGAATGCAGACTGGTGCCGCCACTGTGGAAAACAGTATGAAATTTCCTCAGAAAACTAAAAATGGACCTGCCTTTTGACCCGGCAATTCCACTGGTGAGATTGAATCCTAAGAACCCTGAAACACCAATCCAAAAGAACCTATGCACCCCAATGTTCATAGCAGCCCAATTTACAATAACCAAGTGCTGGAAGCAACCTAAGTGCCCATCAGTAAATGAGTGGATCAAAAAACTATGGTACATTTACACAATGGAATTCTATGCAGCAGAAAGAAAGAAGGAACTCCTACCCTTTGTGACAGCATGGAAAGAACTGGAGAGACTTATGCTAAGTGAAATAAGCCAGGCAGTGAAAAACAAATACCATATGATCTCAGCTATAAGTAGAACCTAATCAACAAAACAAACAAACAAGCAAAATTTAATTAGAGACATTGAAATTAGAAACAAACTGACAATAACCAAAGGGGAGGTGGGAGGAGATAATGGGGAGGGTGGTTTCAAGAACAACTATAAAGGGCACATGGATAAAACCCTGCAGCAGTGGAATCAGGGGAGGGAGGGAGGGATGCTGGGGTGGGGGGAGGAGTGGTGGGGAGTAAAGGCAGACAACTGTGCTTAAACAATAATCAAATACATTTGAAAATTTTAAAAAGTTTCACAATTTCTGAAGAATGACAGACTTCAGCCTGAGAGCCTATCCCTTCTAGAACAATCAAAGAATAACCTTGCCACCCTCTGCCAGGCCAGCCTGATCCTAGGCTGAACTAGAAGTTTCCAAAATACCATCTTTTGGGAAACACAGGCTGCTGCAGCACAATTATCCAGACATCCTGAAGGAAGAGAGCCAGAGAACCAGCCTTCCTTTTATTTTAAATCTCCTAGCCCATAATGCCATGTGCTCTTGAGGTATTCAACTTCTCAGCTAAGCCTGACCTAGACTGTTTACCTTGGGCAACATATTCCCTCCTCCTCCCCAGTGATCTGATCAGATCTCAAAGTATCTCTGTCTCCCTTGCAGCCTTGTGGAGTGAGGAGCTATTATAAATTTAAGATGTTCAACTCTGAAATGGAAGCAGACCATTGTCTAGGTTAAACTAGCAAGTCCTTTGCTATTTTTTTTAAATGTTATCCTCCTAAAACACAGAGAGAACTTCAGGGAGCCCAAAGGTTTTTTTCCATTTGGAAGTGGATTGTAATTATGCTCCCTATGTTCCCTTAGAAATGTTTTCTTGAAAAGTGAACCACGGAAGGAAATCTCGGAAGATGCACCAACACAGGGTTACATCTGAATGGGGCATGTTGGAAATGTTTCAGCCAGGAAGTGCTAGGAAATGTCAACTCTTCCACAGAGAAAATACTTTCATGTCTGTTATAAATTGGTTTTAAATGGTTAAAATATATAATAACATTGAAGGTGACTGATACCATGATCAAAATAGTCATGGAGTTAAACATATCTGGAAGTAACCTATTTATTTCTGCTTCTGCCTGTTCTGTAAAGGAGAAGAAAGGGAATCTCAGTTCAAAGAAAATAAAGTTGAAAAGTCATTTGTTCAGCGGTGTTTTTTGTTTGTTTGTTTGTTTTGTTTTTTAATCTCTGTAGGGTAAGTGGAGGCATTCTGGCTTCCCCAGCTGTCTGGGTAACCAAGAGAAGCAGTGTTCCCATAGCCTTGCAGGAACCTGATAACCAGTGTTCTCATAACCTTGATACTGAGTTGGATAAACTGTTCCCAGAACATGAAGTGGGCTTGAATGCACAAAATTATGTTATGTTATGTAATGTTCTGGTGGTTTTCTGGCTTTGTTCCCCTCTAGTACTTAAACAGGTAGGGACTCCCTGCTTGGGAAGATGATGAGACACATGCAAGACGACAGGTGCCAAAATGGGTGCCACACTGAAGAGCAAGGGCTACAACGCAAAAACATCCAAATAGACACGCAGCTTGCAGCATGCATGGCTCACCCACCCGTGAATAAAGAAAGGCATGCCAGACATCTCAATAGCTCTGTGAATATTATTCCATGTGTGCAAATACCATGGACCTACCCGGCCTTGAAGGATTGCAACACAAGTGCGTACAATAGTAATATATGGTGACAGTCTACCCCCTGCCACCACTGGCAAGAGGCAGGAAGAGACAGGACACACCCCTGGTGAGTCATAACAATAAACTAGTCAGTTTATCAAACCTTATAGATCAAGTCAAGGCTGAATGAGAGGATAGGTTTGTAACTTTAGAAATGGTTGCCTTGATGACATGTCTTTAAAAGATAAAGTAATGAGTTAATAGATCCTAGGGGAGTCATTTAGCTAAAGGATTAAGGACCTAACCAAATCATTATTCAAAAGTGAAAGTATGACTGAATTAACCAATTGCTTTTGTACCCACAGAACTCATTCCTTCATTCCCTTTTTTCTTTCCCCCCTCCCTCTTTCATCAACCCCATAACATTTAGGTCCTTAAGTGACCGAAAGTAACCCAATCACAGGTTCCTTTCTCTAAAGCTTATTTGTGCTGACGCTTCATGTGCCAACGTGACAACATCTCCACCCAATTTCAGCAAGCCACCAAACTATTGTCTTTGGTACCCCACCCTCACCCCTGCCTATAACCAAAAACAGTGACAGGATTATCTTGAATATGAAGTAGCTGCCATATGCCATTAGAATTTCCAGACCTTGAAAAACATGTGTCTTCTTTCCAGATTGTGCATTCAGTTGACAGAAGCATCCACGTGACCAGTTCCATGTGCTCATTCAACTTTAGTGACATCTGGATGATGCCTGCAAGTTTTTGGTGCTAAGTGCCCTATTTATTCATCATAAAAACAAATTTACAATGTTATAAACTGAAGGCAGATTTTTTCATTATGGTCAGACTAAGACAATGAATTAAAGGAACTAATTTTGTAATTAAAGGTATAATTTTCTCCAGGTATAATTTTGGGGTTTGATCTAAGAATCTGGTGTAGCATGCCAAAGTGAATGAAAAGTTGCTATATTAATTTGGCTAAACATTGTTATTCCCAAAGAAAAGCAATCAATATAAGACTCAAGTCTTAAAAATAAAGAACTTTGAAACTTTGAAACAAAGGGCCAAACTGGTTTCAGTTGCTTTCTATAATATGTTTATTTTATTCTCATGGAAAATGATGATTTACAAATGCAACAATATTTTAATCCAAGAATCTGACTGAATATTTGTTCAACTGTTGTCTGAAAAGAATTTGGCTTTCACACATCACTTACCACCCATGGATTCAGGAGAGACTAAACAGGCTATTCAACATAGTCTAAATTATGAAGGCACAAATTTTAATTTGGTAACTTTCAATCCATCTTCCATTTAATAGTTAATATTCGATAAATATTCTTTACTAAAGATATATTCCCTTTTTGAAACTCAAAAGAGGTTTACATCTAAATGCATCAAAATTTATATTAATATACATGTTTTTTACAAAGCTTATCTTAAAGAAAATAAAATCTTGTAGCTTCTTTTTCTGATTGAAGAAGATTTGTAATACCGCCTGCTCTTTCCAACTATTTTTGGCCATATCCTTGGATTCATAAAAGTCAATATTATGAATAACTAATCAAGAAGTAACTATAATATCAATATCAGCTCTTCTGAAATGTATTCTGAAAATTGAAAATTAAAGGAAAAAAATAAATAATTATCCTTTTTAGGAGAAACTATAGTTGATTTTTATTTGATAAAAGAAGGCTCTCTTATCATAAGAGAATTCTAGCTAACAAATGGAGATTATGAACTTTAAAAATAATTTTCTTTATAATAAGTGAAGGGATAGATTTCAACTTTGTGACTTTTAATTCATTTACCATCTAAAAATTGATAATTTCATGAATTATCTGAGCTAAATAGATTAATAAATGAAGAAAATGAGTTATCTGTAATCTCCAGTGATTCAGGCAAGAAACGTCAGTGAGTGCCAAAACTATTAGGTAAAAATTGTTGGGGCTAGGATATTCACAAGTGCCAAAGAATTATCCCAAAACATATTTGCTAATCACAAGTGAGAAAATGGACCTTAAAATAAGAGAGGTCACTGACTGAACCCAATAATCAATTATAGCAATTCTACTAGAGAGAAAACCAAGAATTGTGTAGCTCCTGCTATGATACAATATTAGGTACATTGTGTCATCCTAAATATTCTTATTAATATATTTGATTTGAATCTAATGAAGCCTTTATACATATCTAACATCTTCACAGGAAATACAAGGAATAGCAAAAGCAAGTTAACTAATAAAACAAAAGGAAACAATTCAATTATACCCATAATGTGGGGTAGTTGCATTGATCTCTTAAAAAAATAAGTTTGGAAGACTGACCTAAATATTAAGCATAAAAAATAAAACCAATGCAACACACAAATTTGAATTGAATTGTTATTCAAAAAACCATAAAAATCATTTAGGGTACAACTGAGAAAAGTTGAATATGGATTCATTATTAGGGGATATTTAGAAATCATTGTTCCTGCTCTTCAGCATAATATAGATAACGTAGTTATGTGGGAGAACATCATTTTTGGAGATGCTGAAGTATTCAGGAGTGAAAAGTGAAGATGTGCTCAAGGCACTTCCAAAATGGTTCAATATGAATCATATTTAGATAAACATTTCTCAACTTAGCCACAATTGATATTTTGGTCTGGATAATTCTTTGCAGTGGGGAATTGTCCTGTGCATTATAGTATGTTCAATAACCTCCCTAGCCTCCACCTTCCAGTTATCAGTATCACATATTGTTCTCTCCCAAATTTGTGACAGCCAAGAGTATCTAAATGTTCCCTAGAGGGAAAAATTGCCCCTGGTTGAAAACCACAGACATAAGCAAAAACATATAGTTAAATAATTATGGTAAAATGTTAACAATCATTGGTTCTAAGTAAATGGGTATATGGGTAATTAGTAGACTATTCTTTCAACTTCTCTATAAATTCAAAAAGGTTTCCAGTAAAAAGACAGGGAGAAAAATGGTGTCTTGGCCCAGCTTCAGAAATTCTGAATTGATTTTGGGTAGGGGCTCAGCATTTGTATTTTTCAAAATGTCTCCAGGTAATTCTAATGTGCAGGTAGGGTTAGGGACAACTGGATTTAAGTGATTTTATATGACAACTGAGTTTTGATATAGCTCTAGGAAATATAAAAGAACTGTAAAACATAATGAAAAATAATGGAACATAACATTTAATTTATTCTTCATATATTAAACAGAGAAATACCTTACTAGTTGGTATCCACAGAAGAATGTGGGATTAAGAGCAGGCAGTGATGCAATACCTTACTACTAAAACTGTGGTCCACAGACCAGCTGTATCTTTATAACATGGAAGCTTGTTAGAAATTCATAATCTCAGACTACATCCCTAGACCTACTGAATTAAAATCTCAAGTTAGCAAAATTTCTACAGGTGATCTTATGCACATTCAAATTTGAAAATGTTCTGTAATACACAGAGAGAGAGACGAGCTAATCTCTTAAATAGTCACATCAGCAAGAGTTAAAGAAAAAGCCAAGCAACCAGACAAAGGTAAAAAAAACATTTAGTCAAATAAACCATAGCATATAAAGCCTGATTTAACTAATTGACAGTTTGGGGGTTCAACAGAACCAGATCACAAAGTCTATGCTCTCTTTTTTCCTCTGAAATGGTACCTTGTCTTTAGGTATCCTTTTTCTTACGACCAAATACCCTTAAACAACTTTTATCCTCAACACTTCATTAGTGCTATTCCTCTATGCTCCATAAACTATCTGCACTCAATATCAATAAACTCAAAATGTACTGCTTGTTTTTCTAGTAGTAGAAATACCTTTAGCATTTGAAGCAGAATGATCTGATAAAGGAAACTTAAGCAGAAGAAAAAGGCAAGAGCATTTGTTTTCCCACTACATAAGGCACAGAAATAAGATTTATCTCTATAGTTCACATCTGAAGGTCTGATCTGTTATGATGATGTGGTTTACAGTGTCTGTGAAGTCCCTCTCTCTACCCTGTTAGTTGAGGCAGAAATAAAGTCCAAGAAGACGGATAATCTCCATTCTAATCCAACAGAAAATAGCTCTAAAATATACTTTCTATTCCTGCATCCCTTTCTCTGTTAAATGTTTCAAGAGATGAAATATTCATCTCATCCCTTTGACTACTTCAGAGCACAACAGGCTTCTCGTTAGGAATTATTTTTGGTAACTCTAACAAATTTTTTCCGTGTACAATTTCATCTAATTATCCTGTACTACAACCATTTAGAGTACCCAAGCCAGCCAACCCTTCTCCTCCTTAGTTGCTACAGCTTCCAAATATAGCCAGAGTCAGCTATCCTGCCCTCTCTCAGTCACAGCCCAGGTGCCCAAGTTGAGGAAAAGCATCTATCAAAATGAATCAACAATAGACATACTGAGTAGTGAAATGCTCTTCTTTCCTCTTTATCGCTTACATTCTATCTAAAAGATAAGAGGGAGAAGAATTCTGTGTAATTTCTCAAGTGGAAAAGGAATTTACCTTTCATGTTTTTCTACAAGATTCAAATCTAATCTGCTTTCTTCTTAGAAATTTAAAGATTTTCTTTCTTTCTTTTCTCTTCCTTCCTTCCTTCCTTCCTTCCTTCCTTCCTTCTTTCCTTCCTTCCTTCCTTCTTTCCTTTCTTTCTTTCTTTCTTTCTTTCTTTCTTTCTTTCTTTTCTTTTTTTGTAATAACAGCATTATTTAAATACAAATTTTTCTGTCTACATCCTAACTGGCTTTCTGAGGAACATTGGTGCTATTGCATATAAATTACTACACTATCATTATCTTTCAAAATACCTGCCATCTTATTTAGCTGGACAAGAATATGTTCAGTGAATGGTGAGTTTAATTTTCTAACTTTTTTCCAATTTTGCCTGTTTCTTTAAAAGAATAGCATCCTAGGCCTAAGGGGTTCCTTTCCTTTTAGAATCAAAAGAAATGCAAATGACACAAAGCAAACAGAAGTAAACATTTAAATCTTCTGGTTGGAAAGGCTATGTAGTTAATTAAAAAAAGAGGAAGCCACCACTGGTTTGCATGAGAATTTGTGGGCAGGTTGCCCATTGTTAAATTAGGATCATCCATTTATTGCTGAATTTGATTTCACCACACTCCCTGCTTTAGTTCTTGAATGGGAGCTAAGCCAGTTGGGAGATTTACAGTCTTCCCCATCTGCTTGTGCCAACACATGGGTTTGGGAAGGTGTTTGATGGTGTTTAAGATGTTTTCAATAAGAAAAACCTGTCTGTGGTGTAGGTTCACTTTTTGTACCCTCCTTTTAACTTTCATTTGGCTATGAACTTGGCTTCTTTGTTCTTTTATGACTAATATTACCATCTGTGACATTACACATCAACATAGCAATGTAACATATTAAACACAAGAAAACTCGGAATGCTTGAATCCATCCAAACATTTGTTCCTTAAAGTTCCAGGCCTGCTTTCTAGCCACCTGAAGAATTTCCCAAGTTCCTACTGACATAATATAATATAATCAATCAAAGAATTTTTGTCTCATTGGGAACTGGAACCCCAAAGCATCCAGCACAGCAATCATTCAATAAACTCTTTAATGGCAATGCCTTAGGAGCAATAATTTTTGCCATCATTGGCTATCTCAGTGAGGAGGACTTTTTGGAGTTGTATTGACACCAAAGAGAAGTGGCTACTGATAGAATCATCCTGATTCCCTTTTACAAAAGAATCTGCAGTTCTACACAATGATCACCAACCATGGGAAAGAACTTATAACATCTTTTATTTTAAAGATTGTATTTATTTATTTTTAGAGAGGGAAGGGAGGGGGGAGAGATAGAGAGAGAGAGAGAGAAACATCAATGTGAGGTTGCTGGGGGTTATGGCCTGCAACCCAGGCTTGTACCCTGGCTGGGAATCGAACCTGCAACCTTTGTTTCGCAGCCTACGCTCAATCCACTGAGCTACGCCAGCCAGGGCTAGAATTTATAACATCTTTTTCCATGAATCATAGGTTTATCTAACCAGGACAAGAAATCCACAGGGAGCATTATACTACCTGGGAAGAAGATGACACAGGGAGTTAAAGGTGTAGCATTTGAACAATCAATTTATAAAAATGGTTTGATCAAGTATATGATCAAAATAAATAATCCTTGCCCTTAGGTTTATATCTAGCATTGAAAATAATATCATTACTGTATACTTATGTGACCCAAGCCAATGATAAAATGAATCAATTTTCTCTTTTATTTAGTATATTTCCATAAGTGTAAAATGTGCCCTAAATTCTGCCATCTTTTACAAAGGCAGTGCAATTCAGGAGTGCTGCAGGTTGGCCAACAAAACACTGGTGCTATGTATTGAGAGCACAGGTTGCTGTTGTATTCCTGTGTTCTTACTTTAGAGTTCCAGAAGTGGTTTTGGTTTTGGTTTAAGTTTACTTGTAGGTAAAAACTGTTGCGCGTGGGTCACCGGCCAGCAGTGACCACGGAACGCTGTGGATGGCTCGACAATACGCGAGAAAAAACAACACATGCACAGAGACAGACTAGTTTCTTTGGGGAAGTAGGGACGGAATGGCCACCCCTCCTAGTGGGGAGCGCGCTGATTTACCGTTTTTATTAGGCTCATTTTGCATAATAATTCAGGTAAAGTACAGTACTCATTAGGGGAAAGTAAGGAACTATAGAAAACAAAGAACTCTGACGGTCTATTGAGTTGGGGGTCAAAGAGCTGTAAGACTGAGGAACAAAATAACTTCCTCCTAAGACCCTTCTCATTCAACTGAGAGCATTCTAAACAAAGGAGGTTTCACAGTAATTTACATATTCTTTCTTAGGCCTGATCACCCAGGGAATCCGCACTTCTCAGTACCGAGCTGCACCACCCTGTCATTGTTTCAGGCTTAGGTGGAGCAAGGGAACTAGGTAACCAAGAGATAAGGAGATTTTCTCCCAGATGCTGAGAACTCAGGCTATGTCAGAGCCGAGGAGCGAGGGTCCATCACCCCCTTTTGCTGCAGCCCCCCCAAGTCCTTCTTTTGGGGGGCCTCCCAAAAGTGATCGTGCCTGGCTTAGGTCGTTCCCCCGTGGGGAATCTTACCCGTCTTTGGCTAACCGACCAAGCTTTTTGGAGTTCAGTCATGAATAAAGCAGCAGAAGCAGCATTCCTGCCAGGAAGATAAGCTTTTGTCTCCTTGCTGGCTTACAGTTCCAAGGGCGTTCCCTTAGCCTTAGCTAGGCGGGGGTTTCAGCCTCTGATACCAGTCAGGGCGGTTCCCAACAAAAAACATGATGGGAACAGTTGATAGCCATCCTGAGGAGTTCCCTAGATGAAGAATCACTGCTGGTTCTTACTGTAAAAGCAGATTGATTACACACTTATCATGAGACAGAGCCCTAACAACTCCACTGACTAAAACTGCCAGGTTTGGGGCATACCTGAGCAGGACAGAGACTTATCATCAAAAATTACTATATTGACAAAGAGGAACAATTGCATAGTTTTTGGTGGCAGGCTAACATTTGTATGGCTAGAATGAACATTGTTAGTGTTCTCCTTTGTTCATTTCATAAATGCTTTTATAAACTTAATTCATTTATCCTATGAACTGTATGTTTATTGTTCATACTAATGTGGTATTTCTGAGCAAAAGGCATAAATGGCATTTCCTCATTTGAACAGAAAGTATCTTCATATTGGTGAGTTTTGACTTATTGGTGGATCAATAAATCATTTTAGAGAGCCTTGAATAGCACTTTATAATGAAAAAAAATTAAAAATGTCCGTGAGCATTACAGACATTTTATGTATTATTTTATGCAATAATGCATAATATTTTATGCAAATGTTTCATTTTTAGTTATGTACACACATTTTTATGTACATATGAGTTATGCTGAAAAATGTATTTCTTATGTTGGATCTGGGTTGAAAGATGAAAAGCTACTGCTCTATATTATGACAGCTCACTTTCTTCACTTATTATGTGAAAATTTCTCTTAATGTATGTTTGAATGCACTTTGTAGTGAAAAAACATAATCCAAATTGACATATATACTAGAAGGTCATACATATGTAATTTAGCCTATTCTACTGCTGTGAAGCAAAACCTAGTACTAAATCTGAGGACTATAGAGTATAGAAAATAACATGGTTGAATCATCCCTTCTGTTATCAACCTGGTAATTACTGAGTACCTACTATGTTCTTGACAGTTTGCCTTGAGTCAAAGACACTGAAATTAATTAACTGGTCCCACCCAACTTGCCCACTGCATCAGCCTTCAGTTTCTCATTACAGTGAGAAGTCATAATATTCTAATCAGTACTATTTCCATGCTGCTCCTGGCTCCCAAACTCCATCTAGACACCAGAAAGTTCTTCCTAAAAGGTAAATTTGGTCACTTCACTGTCATCATTAAATCTTTTGAATATCCATTCTGAGGGGTGAAGTAACTTGTCCAGCTAATTTTATTTTGAATTTTGTTTTCAATACATCATGTGTAAGGACTTTAAATTAGTAGCAAGTAAATATTTCCACCGTGGATGGTTATAAGCTGCCAACATGATGTCAATAAATGCGGAGTTAGGAAGAGACACACTATAGAACACCATTAGATCATATTACATACATTCTCATCCTACAGATAAAATAAATAACATCAAAATATAATAAAAGTTACTGATACACTTTGAATATTTATTACCTTTGTCTGTAATATAATGCATTTAATTCTGAGTTTATGTAATTTCATTTTAATAATATGTGAATAACAACTAGCTTACAGTATTCCATAAAGTTTAACACATTAAATTTAATGTACCATTGCCTAAAAGTCATAATTAATATTACTGTTCCTTATGCTGAAATCCTTCCACATAAATAGAAGAGCCCTTAAAGAAAGTTATTTAGAACATTGGTCCTTTCCAATTTTTTCATATAAATTCAAGAGTGGGAAAAAATTTCATATACTCTAAAAAAAACAGCTAACTTTTCAGGACAAACTTTGTACCATTTCTGGTCTTTTTCCTTCTCCCTTCATACAATCCCAAATACACCCTTAAACAATAAACAAAAACTAGTTTTAGTTTAAAATTACTCAGGAAAGTTTTTTTTAAATATTAGAAACATGAGAACCTGTATGCAAATAGATACAAATCACATTAATTAGAATATTTTAATTAACTATGAACATAATTCTTGCATTTGTAATTTTTTTACCTCAAATCTTTTAAATCCTTCTATAAGGTCCAATAATCTCCATCAAATGAGGGAAGTGAAAGAGTCTTTAGAAATAAGAGATGGTTGCAGATTGATCTTTTGAATATTTTTATTGTGCTATGTTTCATAATTCTATTGAGATCAAATCAAAATTACTAACATTTGACCATTTTGACCCCCAAAATGTCACTTTTCCATGGTTGAAACTGATGTCTTATAAGAGTACAGAAGAATTTATCCTGCTTCCTTCACAAACTAGCCCAGGGGGCTAAATATGTGGGATAGAAATAAAATATAAAACATTGTCACACTAAATGAAATGCTCAGAGATAAGAAGCTACAAAACTGGAATAGTCATTTACATCCAACTAAATTCAACCAGTGCATATTTTGAAAAGATCAGTAGACTTTTCTCCATTCTTTTTAAGCTAGATCCTGTGTGAACAGTGACATTAATAAGATTATTAGTTGGAAAAATAACAAAATATTATTGACACTTTTGTGACAATAAACACAATTTGTGATGAAAAACACAATTCCCAAATCAATTTAATAAAATAAACACAAAACAAATTTAAAAACAAAATATAGTTGGATGATGACTAAAAGAATAAAGAGTATGAAAATGAACAAAGTTTTTCATTATATAAAAGCACAGAGGAAAATTATCATAATTCAAATGTCTGAACAGACTGAATAAATAAAATTAAGAAATAAAATTTAAAAATAAATAGAAATTTTTTCTGCTTATTGAGGTTTAATTTGCTCTTACTTTTTCTAGTTTTCTATGTGGACTTTCTTTTTTTTCTCTCCTATGTACCCTCTTTTTTTTTTAAATCATTGTTCAAGTACAGTTTTCTGCCTTTTACTCACGTTCCAGCTAACCCACCCATCACCCCCTAGTTTTTGTCCATGTGTCCTTTATATCTGTTCCTATAAACCCTTCCCATTCTCCCCTCAGTTTCCCTCTTCTCTCCCCTCTGGTCACTGTCAGCATGTCCTCTATTTCAGTGTCTTTGACTATACTTTGCATGTTTCTTTGTTTTGTTGTTTAGGTTCCTATTAATAAGGTGAGATCATACGGTATTTGTCTTTCACTGTCTGGCTTATTGCGCTTAGCATAATGCTTTCCAGTTGCATCCATGCTGTTGCAAAGGGTAGGAGTTCTTTCTTCTTTCTTTCTGCTGCGTAGAATTCTATTGTGTAAATGTACCATAGTTTTTTGATCCATTCATTTACGGATGGGCATCTACATTGCTTCCAACACTTGTCTATTATAAATTGTGCTGCTATGAACATTGGGGTGCCTAGGTTCTTTTGGATTGGTGTTTCAGGGTTCTTAGGATATAGTCTCAGCAGTGGAATTGCTGAGTCGAATGGCAGGTCCATTTTCAGTTTTCTGAGGAAGTTCCATACTGTTTTCTATAGTGGTTGTATCAGTCTGCATTCTCACCAACAGTGCACTAGGGTTCCCTTTCCTCCACAACCTCTCCAACACTTGTTGTTTGTTGCTTTGTTTATGATGGCCATTCTGACTGGTGTGAAGTGGTATCTCACTGTGGTTTTAATTTGCATCTCTCTCATAGCTAGCAATATTGAACATCGTTTCATGTTTCTTTGGATTTTCTGTATGTCCTCCTTGGAGAGGAATCTATTCAAGTCCTTTGCCCATTTTTTAATTGGGTTGCTTGTCTTCTTAGAGTGTAGTCTTGTAAGTTCTTTCTATATTTTGGAGATCAAACCCTTGTCTGAGATATCATTGGCAAATATGTTTTCCCATACAGTTGGTTCTTTTTATTTTGATACTGTTTTCTTTAGCCGTGCAGAAACTTTTTATTTTGATAAGATCCCATTTGTTTATTCTTTCCATTATGTCCCTTGCTCTAGGGAACATGTCAGTAAAAATGTTTCTGCATGAAATATCTGAGATTTTCCTACCTGCGTTCTCCTCTAGGACTTTAATGGTGTCACGGTTTATATTTAAGTCTATTATTCACCTTGAATTTTTTTGTGTGTAAGGTGTAAGTTGGTGTTCGAGTTTCATTTTTTTGCATGTAACTGCCCATATCTCCCAACACCATTTGTTGAAGAGGCTATTTTTATTTCATTTTATGTTGCTGCCCCCTTAGTCAAATATTAATTGACCATAGAGACTTGGGTTTATTTCTGAGCTCTCTGTTCTGTTCCATTGGTCCATGTGCCTGTTTTTATGCCAGTACCAGGCTGTTTTGATTACAGTGGCCTTGTTCTATAGTTTAGTATCAGGTATTATGATCCCTCCTACTTTTCTTTCTCAAAATTTCAGCAGTTATTCAGGGTTGTTTATGGTTCCATATAAATTTTTGAAATGTGTGTTCTATGTCCGTGAAATATGCCATTGGTACTTTAATAGGAATTGCATTGAATGTGTAAATTGCTTTGGGTAGTATAGACATTTTGAGGATGTTAATTCTTCTGATCCGTGAACACAGTATATGTTTCCATTTGTTTGTGTCTGCCTTGATTTCTTTCCTCAGTGTTATGTAGTTTTATGAATACAGGTCTTTTACTTCTTTGGTTAGTTTTAGCCTTAGGTATTTTATTTTTCTTTTTGCTATTTCAAATATGATTTTTTTTCTTGATTTCTGCTTCTGCTATTTCATTGCTGGTGTACAGAAATGTCTTTGATTTCTGGATATTGACTTTGTATCCTGCTGTTTTGCCAAATTCATTTATTAGGTCAAGCAGTTTTTTGCCCAAGTCTATAGGATTTTCTACGTACACTATCATGTCATCTGCAGACAGTGACAGTTTTGTTTCCTCCTTTCCAATTTGTATGCCTTTTATTTCTTTTTCTTGTCTGATCACTGTGGCTAAAACTTCCAGTACTATATTGAATAGAAATGGTGAAAGTAGACAGCTTTGTCTTATTCCTGATCTTAGTGGAAAAGATTTAAATTTTCACCCATTAAGTATAATGTTGGCTGTAGGTCTCTCATATATGGCCTTTATTATGTTGAGGAATGCTCCCTCTATTCCCATTTTGCTGAATGTTTTTATCATAAATGGGTGCTGTAGTTTATCAAATGCTTTTTCTGCATTTGATATGATCATGTGATTGATATGATCATGTGATTTTTCTCTTTGCTTTTGTTTATGTCATTTATGACATTTATTGATTTGCAAATACTGTACTATCCTTGCATCCCTGGAATGATTCCCACTTGGTCATGGCATATGATCTTTTTAATGTATTGTTGGATGCGGTTTGCCAACATTTTGTTGAGGATTTTAGCATCTATGTGCATCAGCGATATTGGCCTGAAGTTTTCTTTGTTTGTTGTGCCTTTATCTGGTTTGGGGATTAGGATGATGTTGGCCTCATAAAAAGAGTTTGGGAGTCTTCCACCTTTTTGGATTTTTTGGAATAGTCTGTGAAGGATAGGTGTGAGCTCTTCCTTAAATGCTTTGTAGAATGCTCCTGTGAAACCATCCAGTCCAGGGGTTTCCTGTGTCAGGAGTTTTTTTTATTACTTCTTCAATTTCATCTGCTGTTATGTGTCTCTTCCAGATTTCTGATTCTCCTTCATTGAGTTTTGGAAGATTACAATTTTCTAGAAATTTGTCCATTTCACCTAGGTTTTCAAATTCCTTGGCATACTGTTCTTCATAGTAATTTCTTACAATCCTTTGTATTTCTGTGGTATCTGTTGTAATATTTCTTCTTTCATTTCTGATTGTGTTTATTTGGGTTTTCTCTCTTTTTTTCTTGATGAGTCTACTTAAGGCTTGTTGATTTTGTTTATCTTTTCAAAGAACAAGCTCCTGGATTCATTGATCCTTAGAATTGTGCTTTTAGTCTCTATGTCATTTAATTCTGCTCTGATCTTGGTTATTTCCTTCCTTCTACTTGCTCTGGGCTGTCTTCATTATTGTTCCTCGAGTTCTTGTAGACAGGGTTAGGTTGTTTATTTGAAATCTCTCTATCTTTTTTTAGGTATGCCTCTATCGCTATGAACTTCCATCTCAGCACTGCCTTAGCTGTGTCCCATAAGTTTTGGGTTGTGGTAAGTTCATTTTTATTTGTTTCCAGAAACCTTTTGATTAATTCCTTAATTTCATTCTTGACCCATTCATTGTTTAATAGCATGTTATTTAATCTCCATGATTTTGAGTGTTTGGGTTTTTTTTTCCCTTGGGATTGGTTTCTAGTTTCAGTCCCTTGTGATCCGAGAAAATGCTTTGTATGATTTCAATTTTTTTGAAATTGTTGAGGCTTGTTTTGTGTCTTATCATGTGGTCTATCTTTGAAAATGTTCCATGTACATTTGAAAAGAATGTGTATTTAGCTTCTTTTGAATGGAGGGCTGAGTATATGTCAGTTAAGTCCATTTCATCTAGGGCATTGTTCAATGCCTCAATATCTTTGTTGTATTTTGTTTGGAAGATCTGTCTATTTTTGACAGTGGGGTGTTAAAATCCCCCACTATAATTGTGTTGCTGTCAATATCTTTCTTTAAGTCTTCTAAGATTTTCTTTATATATTTGGATGCTCCTATGTTGGATGCATATATATTTATAATATTTATGTCTTCTTGGTGGATTCTTCCTTTGAGTATTATGGAATGACCTTCTGGGTCTCTCTTTATGGCCCTTTTTTTGAAGTCTATTTTGTCTGATATGAAGATTGCTACCCTGGCTTTTTTTTTCCTGTCTGTTTGCTTGGAAAATTTGTTTCCAGACCTTCACTTTCAGCCTGTGAAGGTCTTTTATCCTGAGGTGGGTCACTTGTAGGCAGCATATGTGTGGGTCATGTTTCTTATCCATTCAGCTACTCTATGTCTTTTTATTGGAGCATTTAACCCATTTATGTTTAAGGTTATTATTGATAGGTACTTATTCATTGCCATTTACTTACCTGTGTTCCCCCCCCCCTTCCTTCCTTTCCTTAAAGCAGTCCCTTTGGCATCTCTTGCAGAGCTGGTTTGGTGGAGGTGTGTTCTTTTAGACTTCTTTTGTCTGGGAAGCTTCTCATTTGGCCTTCTGCCTTGATTGAGAGCCTTGCTGGGTAAAGTAGCCTTGGTTGTAGACCTCTGGTTCTCATTACTTGGAATATTTCTTGCCATTCTCTTCTGGCTTGGAGTGTTTCCATTGAGAAGTCAGTTTCTAGCCTTATTGGGGCTCCCTTATATGTTACTTCCTGTTTCTCTCTTGCTTCCTTTAAGATTCTCTCTTTGTCTTGAAATTTTGCCATTTTAATTATGATATGTCTCAAGGTAGGCCTCTTTGGGTTCTTCTTGATTGGGACTCTCTGTGTTTCCTGGATTTGTGTGACTTTTTCTCTCATCAAATTAGGGAAGTTTTCCATCATTCCTTTTTCAAATAGGTTTTCTATCCCTTGCTCTTCTTCTTCTCCTTCTGGTATCCCCATTGTATGGATATTATTATGTTTCATATTGTCTTGCATTTCTCTTAATCCTTCTTCATTCTTTCTGAGCCTCTTTTCCTTTTCTTGTTCTTTCTAGGTGTTTTTTTCTACTTTCTTATCCAATTCGCTGATTCGATCTTCTACTTCATTGATCCTGCTTTTCATTCCTTCTACTGTGTTCTTCAGTTCAGAAATTGTATTCTTCATTTCCTCTTGGCCCTTGTTGATAGTTTCTATTTCCTTTTTCATGTTGATGTAGTTTTCAGTGAGTTCATTGTAGCTTCCCTGTAGTTTCTGGTAGCTCATTGTGAGCTCATTGAACTTCCTGATAATCATTTCTTTGAACTCAATATCTGATAGTTGAGTTGCCTCTATTTCATTTAGCATTCTTTCTGAGGCTCTCTCCTTTTCCTTCATTTGGGGATTGTTTCTTTGTCTTCTCATTGTTCGTGAGACTCTTCTTGTTAACCTCTGTTTCTTAAATTGATGTGTTCTGGCTCCCTGGGTTTATGGTGTGAACTTCTGTCATAGAGTACCTGTGAGATTCAGTGGTGCGGTCTCCTTTGTGTATTCTGGTGTTCACAGCTTCCCCCTACTCTTTTTTGTGATTAGTTGGAGGATTAAGGCAAAATGTTTTAAGACATCTAAGACATTCTATGATATTTACAGTAGCAGCCAGTTGGGAAGAGATAGGAGGTCCTTTGGCTACATATAGTGTTAACTATGATCTTCCACCCCACTAACCACGTTTTAGAAAGAATGGAAAGTAGATAAGACTATTATTGGGGAGGAAAAGATTGTGAGTTGGATTTATAAATCAGTGGGGCTGTGGGAAGTCAGATTCTGAGGCAGTGTGGAAGTAAAGAATAGTAAATAGGAGTAGTGTCTAAGAGAATAGAGTTAACCACTATAATAATGGACTTCAGGAAATCTTGAAGTGGGCTGAGATCTGGGAGGGGTGTTGTGTAGTATTTACAATTGTATGAAATAGGTCTTATTTACAATAATATTGAGCAACAGTCATATGGCAGATTCTATGAGATCTAGATAACAAGAGTAGGGAGTATAGAACCTTGAGTAGTGTACTAATGGAACACAAATGAAGGACAGTAAATTAGCAACACACTATGAATGAGATAACAGGGGAAACCTATCAAATGATATTGTATAGCCAGCAAAGCAAAGAAGACTATACAGAAAGAAGAGGAATACCAAAATACTATTAAAAGAAAAAATCTAAGAATAATGAGAAAAACATAATACAAATTTGCCGTAACTTGCAGGTTCAAAAAAAAAAAAAGAAAAAAGCAGAAGATGGAATGCAGGAGAGATAAATTTGGAATGGAAGGAATAACACTAGGGTGAAAGGAAGAGAAACATAAGTAATTGAGAAATATAAAAATAATAGGAATTTAAAAATAAAAAGTTACTTAAAAAGATAAAACCAAACAATCAAACAACAACAATAAAAAAATTTTAAAAAATAAAAACCTCTTGTTTGTTTCTAACTGGCCAAACCAGTTTTTTTGGTCTTGCTGGCTTCAGGAGGCTGAGAGGTGATTGGAATGCTTTTCACTCTTCCCAGTGAGAGCTCAGTCATTCTCCTGTGTACTGTCCCCAGGGCTAGCCTCACGCTCTCCCCAGAGCCAGTCTGATTGATGCCTCTCAGCAGGGCCCTGGGTGAGGGTGTGGGTGCGTCCAAGCATGCTCTCCAGAGCTCACCATGGCAGTCTCCCGGGCTCCGGTGTCTGGCAGAGCGCCCATATCTTTTCCGGGTTCACCATGTGAGATCCAAGAATCCTGAAGGGGCATGTACTTCCCCGAGTTCACCACCACAGGCTCCAGAATCCCACAAGCTCCCATGCCCGTTCCTTATTCAGGGCTGTGGGATCTGGGTCTTCCACAAAACCACACTCTCACAGGGTTGAGGGCACAGGCACATGCCAGGCCACCTTTGGTCATGCAAGCTGGGGCACTCACTTTTCCCAGGGCTATGCATGGGTGCTCGCAGCCCCTGTGTGATTGTCTCTCAGTCCTCACTCCCCTCTCTGTGCCTTCAAAAAACTCTATGTGGACTTTTACACATTTTTAAAACTTTCTTATTTTAAAATTATGGCTTCTAACATAAGGAAGACACATTTTAAATTTAATTAATAATTTTATTTAATGACAATAGAAGAATTTATGAAAACAAGAGAACCTTGAGAAATCATTGACTTCAACAAAGCTAATGGAGATGGTTTTATATTAGAATTCTAAAAATGTTTATGAGTGTTTATGTGTGATACATTACAAGACTTTTGAGTTATGCTCAGAGGGTTCATCCATTGTCATATACAAGGAGGTTAAATGAGTAGCTCACTCTTATGATTAGCTCTCAAACACAGAGAGAAGCTAGGCCATGTGCTTTTAGAGATCATTCCTTTTACCACAGTGATGTTTGTCTGCCCCTGATGTATCACAGAAAAGGCAGCAAACTGGGAACAAGACTACCATTCTCATATCAGCTCTAGAGTGACTTTGTGAGTGGCTTCACCCAAGTTACCTAACTCAGGTGCCAGACCAGATTGAATATGTAGTCTAATCCCTTCTCTTACAATGAAGACCAACAGCCACAGGGTTGACTGCCATTTCCCAAAGTACAATATGGGGAAAGTTAAGAAGGAGACCCAAACACTCTCACACTTTCTATCAGTTATCTAACCCCTTCTTGATTATCCTGTGGACTAAAGGGTGCAGAAGCTCACTCATTGGGCCATGTACATGAAGTTTAGAAGTTAAAATACTATATTATCTTGCCCGAGTTTCCTCTATTTTAGAACAAAGTTGCCTTTTTTGAATGGATCTTAGATCTAGCAACAAGTTCATCTTTTTTCTACATGCTGTGAGATCTACATTTCCAAACATCCTCTGTGGTGAATACCATCTTAGCTAAAACTCCAGCTCTCCACATTTATAGTGTGAATATTCCTGAGTCATTCTCCAGACACCTGTCTTCCCAACAGCTACTTCAGCACCACCAATTTGTCTCCATGATGCACATTAAAGTCAAATTTAAAAATGAAACAAAAATCTCAAATCATGAATCATAGATAAGAAAAGCAGATAAAACGATGCTGCTCTCAGCATTTTCTTATTGTGTACATGCAGAGAACTGGGGTTGTGGGGTTAAGGACAGGGTTAATTTTAATTGCCTTGGATTAAACAACAGTCTGGATACATTATCTCCTTTGTTAAAAAATCAGACATTTCAACTGATTCTTCACCATTGGGTTTTCTACACTGACATTTTCCTGATGTACTGCTGGTTTGAGATAACAGGACATATTAAGCTCATGGTGCTGGAAGATAAATAGGTAACCCAGCAGCCTGGTTGTGTAATAAATCTGTTGGAAACTGTACATGTAGGTCATACTCCCCTCCCTTCAGGCTGCATAATGTAACATTAATGTGGTATGGTAACTGTAGAAATATGATGAAGTCATGAAAAGTGATTTGTAACATTATTACCAAAGTAGATTATAATGATAAGGTAAAATGGGGAGACTGGGATGGATAGTGGTAAGGGAAGGGTAAAAACAAAATAAATGTGAGGTCTGACATACATATCCATGAAATGCTGGGATGTGGAATGTTAAACTTGAAAGTGGGCACCTATTAATAACAAAGGTAATTAGTGAAGATAGTTGTGGCAATCAGAATTTCCTAAATGGCAGCTCAATTTAAGAAAAGTATCAAGAGAACATTTAAAAAGTAGTAAAGGGAAAGGGGTCAGATGTATAGTGACAGGAGATATAATTTTGGGTGATGAACGCACAACACAATATACACAGATGATATATGATAGGATTGTGCACTTGATACAGAATCCCCAGCTTATGCTGTTCTGGAATAGCTGTGGGGGTCTGATTGCCTGCAGCCAAGAAGTGTGACTCCCAGTGCCAGAGTTGGGTGAAAAGAAAAGGAATTGTTTTTTTAAAAGTTATACAGATTTAGAATAATGGTGGAATTCTGCCATTAAGTCACACTCCTTGTAAAACAACCACAGACACACAGTCCTGCCTCCCTTTGCCAGTTCAGGCCAGGTTCAGAATATGCCAGTCAGAGGTACCTTCTTTTAGAAAAACAGAAGTATGGGACTCTGTGAGTCCTCCCAGGATTGTCTTGGAGGGGAACACACTGTGCAGAAGTAAGTTACAGCTCCTGCACCCATGAAAGGGGAAGGGATTACAAATAAAGGCTTGGATACTAGAAGGATGGAATGATTGGGGATCACCTTGCAGTCTGTCCATCACAAGGATGAAATGAAAACATTTTAAGATAAACAAAAACTGAGCTTATAAATAATAAATCTTCATTAAAGAAAATTCTAGGAGAGATCCAAGACGGTGGAAGAGTAAGGAGAAATTACACAAACCTCCTCCCAGGGCCAATCTGGAATTACAACTAAATTGCAGGGAAATCACCCAGAATAAACAATTGAACAATAGCAGGAGAGAAGTCTTATAACCACAGACAGAGAGAAGAAACATTTTCACCACAACGTGATTGGTACAGAGTGCAGAGATGCAAGAAGGATGGCTGAGCTCCCACAGCTGGTAGCTGAAGTGCCAGAGGAATATTTCAGTGGCCAGGGGGTTCCCCCTGAGAAGTGAGGGCTCTAAACCCCAACCTGAGCACCCCAGCCTACAGTACCATAGCCCAAAAATAACCCAGATAACATCCAGCTGTGAAAAGTGGCAGGGCTTCTCTCTGCCAGGTACAGACTGTTGGAGTCACAAATAACCTTTTAAAGGGCCAATGCCCATGGCTTTGGGGAGAGAACTGAGAGAGCAGCCACTAGAATCCTGGTGTTAAGTCATCCCCTATACTGCAGGGGCCATCTTGCTCAGGCAGACTACTCCCTACTGAGGGACATCAGCTTGAGGGGAAACAGTATCCCACCCACAGGAATTACTCTGCCCCACTCTGAGGTGCTTAAGCCTGACTGCTGATTACAGAGTGACTAGACCTGAAGGAGTCAGCCATAGACTGTAGATCCCTCATAGTCTTGAATGGGCTGCCTATGGCCAGATTGGGACACCATCTGATATCACCAGAGGTGGATCAAGAAAGAAAAAACAGTGGTAAATACTAAATGCTACCAAGATGATTTCCACCACAGTCTTCTTCATGATTTATGATATTTATCTCTGGTATAGCTTTCTAACAGTCCTTTCTTGTCCTTCAAGTTTGTGCATAGTGAGTTGCTAGCTTTACATTATAGTTTATTTGAAATCTCTTATCTTTCTCCTCCTGTCACCCCATTTTACCTTCTTCTTTCCTCTTTTAGTTTTTGTTTTAAATTTTGTTTTCTCTCTTGCAAGAACGTGTTTTAATTCCACATTCATATTTCCCATCCCCTGTCCTCTCAAAACAGTTTTTCTTGTCATTGGTCATCTCACATTTTTCTACATGCTCTTAAAAATAACTTTGTTCTCTCTCTACCTTTATCAGTCTTTTCTCATAGGTTGTGGATACAGTGGTCGTTGCATTTCTTCCATTTTAGGTCTAAATCTCCACTGTTTCGATATTTCAAATATCAAATTACCATTGCCTTCTCCTATTGTATTCTGCCTTCCTCCTGCCCTTTCTTTTTTGACCTCAAATTTTAATTTTTCCTGATCTTAGCCTGGTTTTCATACCTCACTAATAGTATTCCTTCTCCCTCTATCATCACAAAATCACTACCCATTCCTCTAGACATCTCTTTAGCTTTTCTTTCTGTCTTTTTTCCCTCTTATTCCCACCTATATTAATCTTATCTCATTTGTTATTGGTAGTGCAGTAGCAGATCTTTTTCTACAATTTTGTTCTTATTTTTAATTTATTTACTTATTTTTTCCTTTTTCTTTCTCTCTCTCACTATATGTTTTTAATGTCCATTTAAACCTAATACTATATGCTTCCCTTCTCTTGCTCCATTCTGCTTCCTTTATTCCATTTTTATTGATGATGTAAATTTTACCTAATTTCTCTCTTCACCTTGCCCCAATTCCCTACTCTTAAAACTCCTCCTTCTACTTTCTCAAAATTATTTTCCTTTCAGTGAGTCATCTTATATTCATTTCTTATTTCTTGTAATAGTTGTAATCTCTTTACACTCTTATCAATACTAGTTCATTGTTGATATTGTGATTGTGGGTGTAGATTTGTTTCCTGGGCTGTGTGGTTTTGCTCTGGCAGTACTTGAACAACAGCACACAGGATGTGATGTGTGAAACAACTCTTAGTCAACCAGCTATAGGGAAGGCCCCACAAAAAAATGACTTAAAAATAATCAAATCCCAATTACACTAAAGAGCTAATATAAATGGCATAAAGGGCATCCCAAGAGCATCAAGTTCAGGAAATCAAGAACACTGCACCACTGAATCACACAGGTCTCTTAGCAAAGAAGGTCACACAATGCAGGGTGTCAAAAAACATCAACTTAAGAAGCAGAAACAAACAGGAAGAGTACCTAAAATGGATAGGCAAAGAAACAACACACAATTGAAAGAAAAGGAGGAATCCTCAGAAAGAGAGCTACATGAAATTCAGGCACGTAAACTATCAGACACTGAGTTCAAAATAATGGTTATAAGGAAGCTCAATGAGCTCAGTGAAAACTACAAAACACTACAAGGAAACTACAAAGAACTTACTGTAAACTATATCACCATGAAAAGGGACATAGAAACTTCAGTAAGAGCCAGGAGGAAATGAAGAATACAATTTCTGAGTTGAGGAACACAGTAGAAGGAATTAAAACCAGGCTAGATGACACAGAGAATCAAATTAGCAAGCTGGTGGATAAGGTCAAAAATCATTCCCAGACAGAGCAACAAAATGAACAAGGACTCAAAAAGATTGAAGGGGGTTTAAGGGATCTGTAGGACAACATCAAACATAATAATATCTATAGCATAGGAGAAGAAGAAGAATGAGAAGAAGAAGAACAAGAAGAAGAAGAAGAAGAAGAAGGAGAAGGAGAAGGAGAAGGAGAAGGAGAAGGAGAAGGAGAAGGAGAAGGAGAAATAGAAAACCTGTTTTAAAAAGTAATGACAGAAAACTTTCCTAATTTAATGAGAGAAAAAGTCACACATGTCCAGGAAGCACAGAGGGTCCCAATCAAGATGAATCCAAAGGGGCCCACTGTAAGACATATCATAATAAAAATGACAAAATTTAAAACAAAGAGGGAATATTAAAAGCAACAAAAGAGAAACAGCTAGTAACATAAAAGGGAGCTCTGACAAGACTAGAAGCTGATTACTCAACAGAAACACTATAGGCCAGAAAGGAATGGCAAGAAATATTCCAAGTAATGAAAAGCAAAAGCCTTCAATCAAGACTAATTTAGACTCTTATCTAAAATGGAAGGTGAAATAAGGAGTTCCCTAGAGAAAAAAAAAAAGGCTAAAAGAACACCTCTCCACCAAACCAGCATTGCAAGAGATGCTAAAGGGATTGCTTTAAGAAGATGAAGAAAAAGAGAGAGATGATAGAGAGCGAGATGATAGAGATAGAGATAGAGATAGATAGAGATAGAGATGATAGAGATAGAGATAGATAGAGATGAGAGAGAGAGAGGCACACACAGTTACAAAGGGGGGAAATGACAATGAATAAGTACCTGTCAATAATAACCTAAATGTAAATGGATTAAATGCTCCAATCAAAAGACATAGGGTAACTGAATGGATAAGAGAACATACCCACATATATGCTACCTACAAGAACCCATCTCAGAACAAAAGATCTACATAGACTCAAAGTGAAGGGATAGAAAAACATTCCAAGCAAATGATATGGAAAAAAAAGCTGGTGTAGCAATATTCATATCACACAAAATAGATTTCAAAACAAAGATCATAAAAAGAGACAAAGGAAGACATTATATAATATTTAAGGGAGCCTTGGCTGATGTGGCTCAGTGGATTGAGTGCTGGCCTGAGAACCAAAAGGTTGCCAGTTCGATTCTCAGTCAAGGCACATGCCTGGGTTGCAGGCCAGGTCCCCAATAGGAGGAATGCAAGAGAGAACCTCACACTGCTCTTTCTCTCCCTCTCTTTCTCCCTCCTTTTCCCTCTTTCTAAAATAAATAAATAAATATTCTTAAAAAATACTTAAGGGAACAATCCATCAAGAAGCTATAACCTTTGTAAACATATATGTACCCAATATAGGAGCACCAAAGTATATAAGGTAAATCTTGGAGGACTTCAAGAAAGATATCGACATCAACACAGTTATACTAGGGAATTGTAACGCCCCATTGCCAATCATGGTAGATTTTTCCAAGTACAGAATCAACAAGGATACTGTGACATTGAAAAAAACAACAACACTGCTGATCAAATGAATTTAATTGATACATACAGAGAATTTCACCCCAAAGAAGCAAAATGTACATCCTTTTCAAATGCACATGGAACATTTTCAAAAATAGACCACATGGTAGGTCACAAAATAAGCCACAACAAACTCCAGAAAATTGAAATCATATCAGTCATCTTCTCAGATCACAATGGCTAGAAGTAGAAATGAACCACAAAGAAAAAACTCAAAAACATTCAAACTAATGGAGATTTAATAACATGCTATTAAATAATTAATGGGTTAACAAAATAAAGGAAGAAATAAAAAAGTTACTAGAAGTAACCCCTGGATGACATAGCTCAGTGGATTGAGCACGGGCTGCAAACCAAAGTGTCGCAGGTTCAATCCCCAACCAGGGTACATGCCTGGGTTGCAGGCCATAACCCCCAGCAACCGCACATTGATGTTTCTCTCTCTTTCTATCTCCCTCCCTCCCCTCTCTAAAAATAAATAAATGAAATCTTTAAAAAAAAGTTACTGGAAGTAAATACAAGTCAACACACAACAGCCCCAAACCTATGGTACACAATGAAGGTAGTCCTAAAAGGGAAGTTCATAGCAATACAGGCCTAACTAGAAAAGGTAGAAAAATCTCAAGTAAACAGTATAACCTTATCTATAAGAACTAGAGGAACAACAACAAAAAAGGCAAAGTGAGTAGAAGGAAGGGAAACATCAAGATAAGAGCAGAATTAAATGACATAGAGGCAAAAAAATTCAAAAGATCAATAAATCCAGGAGCTGTTTCTTTGAAAAGATAAACAGAATCGACATGCCTTAGCCAGACTCATCAAGGAAAAAAAAAAGAGGACCCAAATAAGCAAAATCAGAAATGAAACAGGAGAAATTAAAACTGACACCACAGAAATACAAATAATCATAGGAATTACTATGAACAATTATATTTATGTTAAGATATCTGATAAATGAATACATTTCTGGAAATATATAATCTTCCAAAATTGAGTCAAGAATAAGCATAGAGCCTGAATAGACCAATAACAATGAAATGGAAGCATTAATCAAAAAATGCCTGGCACATAAAACCCTTTGGCAGGACTGCTTAAACAGTAAATTTTACCAAACAGTTGGGGAAGAGCTCACGCCTATCCTTCTAAAACTAGTTCAAAAAATTCAGGAAAAGGGAGGACTCCCAAACTCTTTTTTGTGAGGCCGGCATCATCCTGATCCCAAGACCAGATAAAGACACAACAAAGAAAGCAAAGTACAGGCCTACTTCACCAAAGAGCATAATTGCTAAAACCCTCAACAAAGTACCGACAAACCAGATTCAATGTACATTAAAAAGATCATACAGGATGATCTAGTGGGATTCATTACAGGGATGCAAGGATGGTATAACACTTGCACATAATAAACATAATATACCACATAAATAAATGAAAGACAAAAATTACATGATCATATCAATACATGCTGAAAAAGAATTTGATAAATTACAGTATCCATTTATGATGAAAATGCTCAGCAAAGTGGGAATAGAGGGAGCATATCTCAACATATTAAAGGCCATGTTTGAGAAACCTACAACCAACATCATACTCTATAGGCAAAAACTAAAAGCTAACACTTCAAGATCAGGAAGAAATCAAGGGTCCCTGCTTTCACCACTTCTATTCAACATAGCACAGGACATTCTAGCCACAGTGATAATACAAGAAAATTAAATAAAAGGCATCCAAATTGGAAAGGAGGAAGTAATACTGTCATTGTTTACAGATGACATGATAGTGTATATAGAAAATCCTATAGACTTCATCAAAAAGCTAATAAGTGAATAGACTCCAGCTAATATATGAATTTGGCAAAATAGTGAGATACAAGTCAATATTCAGAAATCAAAGCCATTTTGTATGCCAACAATGAAATATCAGAAACAAAAAGTAAAGATGAAAATCCCATTTACTACAACAACAAGAAAAATAAAGTACCTAAGAATAAACTTAACCAGGAAGGAAAAAGACCTGTACTCAGAAAACTACACAACACTGATGAAAGAAATTAAGGAAGATACAAACAAATGGAAGCATATACCATGTTCTTGGATTGGAACAATCAACATCATTAAAATGTCCATACTACCCAAAGCAATATATAGATTCACTGCAATCCCTATTAAAATACCAATGACATATTTCACAGATTTAGAACAAATATTTCAAAAACTTATATGGAATGAAAACAACCCCAAATAGTTGCAGCAATTTTGAGAAAGAAGAACAAAGTAGAAGGGATCACAATACCCGACATCAAACTATATTACAAGGCCACAGTAATCAAAACAGTCTGATAGTGGCATAAGAAAAGACACATAGATGAATGGAATAGAATAGAAATTTCAGAAATAAACCCATGTCTCTAGGGTCAGTTAATATTTGACAAAGGGGCAGAAGCATAAGATGGAGTAAAAATAGCCTCTTCAAAAGTGGTGCTCATTAGATCTGAAAGAGTACTTCCAGAAAAATGAAACTAGATAACCAAATTACACTATAACCAGAATAAATCAAAACAGATAAAAGTCTTAAACATAAGCTATGACACCATAAAAGTCCTAGAGGAAAATATAGGCTGTAAAACTTCAGATATCCCATATAGCAATATTTGCACTGATACATTTCTTAGGGGTATCCAGCCTTTTGGCATCTCTGGGCCACACTGGAAAAAGAAGAATTGCCTTGGGCCATACATTAAATACACAAACACTAACAAAAACTGATGAGCAAAAAAAAAAGGTTTTAAGTAAATTTATAATTTTGTGTTGAGCTCCATTTATAGCCATCCTGGGCTGCATGCAGCCTACAGGGCACAGGTTGGACACCCCTGCCAGAGTAAGGTAAACAAAGGAAAGTATAAACAAATGGGACTACATCAAATTATAAAGATTCTTCATGGGTAAAGAAAGCATCATCAAAATGAAAAGGGAACTAATTTTATGGGAAAACATATTTTCCAATGATAACTTGGACAAAGGTTTGATCTCTAAAATATAGAAAGAATTCATACAACTCAATTCCAGGAAGACAAACAAACCAATTAAAACAAATGGGCAAATGACCTGAACAGACACCTCTCCAAGGAAGGGATACAGAAGGCCCAGAGACATACGAAGGCCCAGAGACAAAGGATGCTCAACATCGCTAACCATCAAAGAGATGAAAATTAAAACCATAGTGAAATACCACCTCACACCAATCAGAATGGCCATCATTAACAAATCAACAAACAACAAATGCTGGTATGGTATGAAGAACAGGGAACTCTAGTGCACTTTTGGTGGGAATGCAGATGGTGCAGCCACTGTGGAAAACAGTATGGAATTTCCTCAAAAAACTAAATATGGAACTGCTATTTGACCTGGCAGTTCCACTGCTGGGAATATACCCTAAGAATCCTAAAACACCAATTCAAAAGCAGCTATGCACCCCAATGTTCATAGCAGAACAATTTACATTAGTCAAGTGATGGAAACAGCGTAAGTACCCATCAGTAAATGAGTTATCAAATAACTATGGTACATTTACACCAGGGAATACTATGCAGCAGAAAGAAAGAAGGAACTCCTGCCTTTCATGACAGCATGGATGGAGCTAGAGAGCATTATGTTCAGTGAAATAAGCCCGGTGGTGAAAGATAAATAACATATGATCTATAAATAACATATGATCTCACCTATAACAGGAACCTAATGAACAAATCAAACAAATGAGAAAAATAAAAGCAGAGGCATGGAAACAAGGAACAAACTGACAAGGACCAAAAGGGAAGCAAAAAGGAATAAGGGAGGGAAGAAGAGGAAGGGACTGATTAAAGGAAAAGTATAAATGACTCATGGACATGGACAACAGGGTGGGGATTGATTGTGGGAGCAGGGGTTGCATAGGGCAGGGGAGAGCAATGTGGGAACAGTGGAACAACTCTAAGAGAACAACTATTTAAAAAAAGATAAACAGAAGTCTACTTTTCCCTCTCTCTAAAAATAAATACATAAAATAAAAAAAAATAAAATTATATATTCCTTCCTTTGGGGGAAGGGAGGGAGAAAGAGAGCGATACATCAACGTGTGGTTGCCTTTCATGCGCCTCCTACTGGGGACCTGTCCTGCAATGCAGACATGTGCCCTGACTGAGAATTGAACTGGCAATGATTTGGTTCATAGGCCCATGCTCAGTACACTGAGCCACACCAACCAGGACCAAATAAAATCTTTAAAAAATATTTTAAAAGGGGCTGTTGGCCCTGTAGCATGAATTAAGGTACTGGCACCAAATCATACTCTTCAGTACCACACGCAATTAAAAAAATACCAATTCAAAATGTCCTTGATGATGCTATAAATTATTGATTTATATCTCTTAATATTTGAATACTTTTAAAAAATATTCTGTGTGATGAAATGGGAGGTATTCATAAAGCCTTTTGGCACATACTGACATACAATGGTTGTCTCAGAAAAAAAGAACTTGTGTGAATGAGTTGCTAACTGAAGCTGTTACTTTTTTTCATAAAAAAAACCTTTTATTTAAAAGAACACCTGGAAGAGAAACACTGGTTATTCGTTTAGGTATGTGGTAGACATGTTCTCAAAAATAAACTTTTCAGTTCAAGGAAAACAACTGCAATACTTGTTAAGGACAAAATTTGAGCTTTCAACAAAAAAATTAGAAATTTATAAAATGTGTATTTGCTACAATGAGCTAGACAGTTTCCCAACACTTAAAGAGTTTTCAGATGAGATATGAAGGTAATAACAAATAATTTTTGATACTATTTAATGAAATATGTCAACATTAACTCAGTAAATTCATATTTCCCAAATGACCAATGCATGATGCTACAGAATCACAAATGGTGAAATGTTGATTTAAATTATCAATTAGATCAATGAGTTCCAATCTAACAGAAAATAAAATTTTATTAATATAATTTCAGATTCTACATTAGTTGCAGATTCTGCATCTATCTTTTAAGAAACTACCATATAATAACATTTTTGTATAACATCATAGAAGAATAAGCACAATTATATGAAGGCTATTAAAATATTCCTAATTTCCAACTACATATCTGTGTGTGTGTGGATTCTCTTTACACACATCAACTGAAACAACGTATCACAACAGACTGAAAAGGGAAGCATATATAAGATCCCAGCTGTTTTCTATTAAGCCAGATACAAGAGGTCTGGAAAAACATAATATGATACCTCTCTTCTCACTATTTTTTTTGTGAGAACATACTATTATATACAAAAACACAAAAATATACAAAATATACTATTTTGTATATTTTATATTACATTTTATATTTGTATATTTTTGTATATTTTTAATATACAAAATATACTATACTATAAGAATATACAAAAATGTACTATTTTTGTTAGCACAGGATGGGTTTCTCGTTATATTAGCTGAATTAATAAATAAATATTTTAAACATTTTATTTTAAATCACTAATTTAGTACATACTGATAAATATTATCCACATAAACAGAAATTCTTTGGTGTCCTTGACAATTTTTAGGACTGTAAAGGAGACTAAAAACTTGAGAACTTTTGGATTGGATAAATAAAAAATTAAACAGCTTGATTTGCTGTCATTTTTATTTGTTATCACCTGAATAAAATGTTTAGCTGAACCTAATTTTCTGATGTGGACTCCAGCCAGTGGGGTCCATGTGTTATGGCTGCAATGAACAAATTCACATAGACTACAGAAGCTCTGTGGAGAAAAAGGAACAGCACAGCTGCTGTCTCAGTGAGAGAGGGCCCTGACCCCTGCCTGGACAGATGTTTATTGCTTTTCTGGGTACATTAGATTGAGGATGGTCCTCATTTACTATGCACAGGTTCGCTTTAGATGGTTACCTTTTACAGATAACAAAGGAAAGGATGTTGCTAATTACTTCAAAGAAAAGTATATTTGAAAATGCAAGGGGAAAGGTGGTTGAACTGGTTACACTCCATACTTGGGAGGTTTAGCATAGATTTTAGGAAGTTACTTTAAAGATATACGGTAAACATTTGTGGCCTTAATTCAGGGTGAGGGAGATTTAGGAAAAAGCAAGCTTAAAAGCAGCCTAGGTACAATGCAGGCCTGATTCCCCACAGGAAAACCTAACCATGGGCTCATTTCCTGTGTGCCAATGTACTCTTCTCTGGTTTTCCGAATCAGGGGCTGGGCTACATTCACCATTACCACATGGATAGGTTACATATAATTTTCAAGTCTTAAACTTTTAATAACAAATAATAAAAATAAATTTTCACTGGGCACTTACTTTGTGCTAGCTCTTAACAAAATTTTTGTTTAAATTTATGGTGAATGATTACTATAGACTGAATATTTGTTTTGCCCTCCCCTTAAATTCATATGTTAAATCTTAACATCTAATGGCATTAGGATGTGGAGCCTTTGGGAGATGATTAGGACAGAAGACTAGAGCACTCATGAATGGGACTAATGTTCTTATAAAATGGACCCCCAAGAGTTCCCTCACCCCTTTTCTTCACATGAGGACAAAATGAGAAGACTGCAGCCATCTATGAACCAGGAAGCAGGTTTTCACCAGACACCAAATTTGGTGACACCTTGATCTTAGAATTCCTAGTCTCTACTACTGTGAAAAATAAATTTCTGCCATTTAAGCCTGTGAAATTTTTGTTACAGGAGGCTGAATGCACTGTTCGTGGTTCTCACAACTTTTATTCTATGCCCATTGTACAGAGAATAGACCTGTGGCTTACAGAGTATAAATAACTTGAGCAAATTCACAGCTATCTGGCAGTGACTCCAGGCCTGAAAACAACAGGCCTACCTAGCACAAAGGACTCTGTGCTGTCAGTAAGTCACATGGGCAGCCTCCCAATGGCTGGCACGCACTGACATTTACCATGTCCCAGCACTGTGCTAAGAGATCATTACACTTTATCTCATTTAATACTAATTTAAAGAATGAAGTAGTTATTTTTAATCAGTTTTTTCTTATCAGGAAATTAAAGCTGTGAAGGGTTAAGTGAGTTAGCCTTGAAGAACATAGCCACAAAGTGTGGAGCAATAACTTGGATTTTTTTTTTGTCCTTAAGTACTGAGATTTGAGTTCATATTGTTGTTCAGTTCATGATACACAACAATTAATTATCAGTTTAACAAGATTCCTCTTGTGCTTTATTCATTATTTTCTTAATATTTTTCTATTCTCTGCTGCCACCATTTTAATATTTTATGTAGCTCCTTGGATATATATGTTTCCTCAAAAATAGTTTTTAATGTATATTTTTAAATTATCTAAATATTGCTGTGATATATAAAAAATTGTTCTTTTTACTTCTTTAATCCTACATGGTTTTGTGATCAGAAAGTTATAGTTTATTGCTTCTGATTGCTGCATAGCATGTTTGTCAACTGCTCTTTACCAGATATCCTTAGATTTCTCCAAATCACTACTTTTACTTCCCAAACAACCCTGTATATAACATATTATAACCAGTTTTTTGAAGACCTGTTTTCAGGAAAATATTTCTGAATCACAAGACAAAATATTCTTTTCCACAGTGGCTATGAAAATATGGACTCTCACCAATGAAGCACAGGGATTAACGTTTTCCTCATTTCTCCTCATTGGTATGATAAACTTTCTAATTTTTGCCACTGTGATGGATGTAAGGTTTTATTTAATTATGGTCTTAATTTATGCTTTACTAATTATTATAGGCATTAAGCATATCTCCATTCACTTGCTAGCCATTTGGATTTCTCCTTGTTTGCATTGCCTGTATTTAAATTGTATCTATTTCTCTGTGAAGTTTTCTATTTTTTAGTGTTGATTTTCAAGTGTTACTTTTATATTGCAAAATTAAGTTTTATGCATTACACGTTTTCCTAGGCTGTTATCCATTTGCTATTTTTGTCTAAGATTCCCTCCTTAAAAATAATCTTTACTAAGTATACTAAAATTCATCAATTTTTTATTATGAAAAATTTATGACTTTTGGATCTGGGTTATAAACTTTCATCCAAAAGACATAAAAATAGTCTTCTTCATTTTCTTCTACCAAGTTATAAACTTTCATCCAAAAGACATAAAAATAGTCTTCTTCATTTTCTTCTACCAAGTTTTGTATTTTGCCTTCCACATTTAATTCACCAAGATATCACTGTGTAATGAGTTCTCTTTTTCTTCATACAGTAAGTCAGTATTCCTAAGAATTTTCACTGAGCAGCTTAGTAGTATTCCACTGTGTAAATGTCCCATAGTTGTTTCATCCACTCATCTATTGATGGACACTTGACTTCCATATCTTGGCAACTGGAAATAATGCTGCAACAAACATAAGGGTGATTATGTTCATTCAAATTAGTGTTTGGGTTCCTTTGGATATGTACCCAGAAGTTGGATAACTGGGTCAAAAGGCAGATACATTTTTAATTTTTTGAGGTATCTCTCCATATTGCTTTCCACAGTATAAAATTACACTAAGTGATTTAAGCCAGTCAGATAAAGACAAATGCCATATGATTTCACTCACATGTGGAACCTAATGAACAAACTGAACTAACAAGGAAAATGGGGAGAGATTCATAGATGGAAAGAAGGATGACAAGTAGCAGTAGGGGGAGATGAGGAAATGGAGGGACTGAGCAAAAAGGAAAAAGTACTCACAGACATGGATAACAGTGTGATGATTGCTGGGTGGAGGTGGGTATAAGGGAACTAAATGGAAATGGGAAAAAAAACAATAAATATTTAATCAAAAAGAATTTTCACTAAACAATTCATATTTTATCATTTGACTTGTAGTATTACTTTTATAACAGTTCCCATGTATAGTACATCCTCTATTTTATTGTATGTGTTCTGTTTGTTCCTATGCCAATAACACATCATTTTTAATCATTTTTTTAGTATTTCTTAGTAACTTATAGAACAAGTATTCTGCCTACACCATCTCCAAACCCTGGGACCATTTTACCATTTTGCTTTTTTTTTCAAAATATGGATAATGTAATCAGCACATTTAGTTTTACATCAACTTTGAAATCCCTTTTCCAAGTTTATTAAACAAATTCTGCTTGAGTTTTTGCCTAGAATTTCATTGAATGCACAGGTTAATTTGAGATTTGATATTGAATCATGTGAAATTTTCCTATCCATGGACGTGGTCTGTAGTTATCTATCTATTCAGGTGTTTTTTAGGTCTTTTAATACGGCTTTATATTTACTTAATTTTTAAAAATCCACACTTTCTTGATGAATTAATTCCTAGGTGTTTTGTAGTTGCTGTTATTTTTGTGAAGCAAACCTTCTATTAAGTTTTTAATTGAGTTATTATTAGTATTAAAAGGGGTCATTAATTTTTAAAAGTTGACCTTATATTTGTCAATTTGATTTACACTCACAATAGATAATAAATGTTTTAATTCTGCTGGGGTTTCTATTTAAATAATTATATTATAATAAATATTTCTGTTACTTTCTTCTCAATTCTTAAGCCTCTTACTTTTTTTTCATGTCTTATTGTTTTGGCCAGAACCTTTAGGAAGTGGTTCCCTACCTTAAAAGAATATATCTAGGATATAATCCCAGTAGTGGAATTGCCAGGTCAAAAGGCAGTTCCATTTTCAGTTTTTTGAGGAAATTCCATACTGTTTCCCACAGTAGCTGCACCAGCTGTAGGCAAGGTAAGCGCTCATCAGTAGATTAATGGGTTAAAAAACTATGGTACATTTACACAATGGAATTGCACACAGCAGAAAGAAAGAAGGAGCTCCAACGCTTTACACGGCATAAATGGAACTGGAGAGAATTATGCTCAGTGAAATAAGCCAGGCAGTGAGGGACACATACCATGTGATCTTACCTTTAAGTGGAACCCAATCACAAAAACAAACAAACAAAGAAAATATAACCATGATAGTGAAATTAAGAACAATCTAACAGTAACCAGAGGGGAGGTGGGAGAGGATAATGGGGGGAAGGGAAGAAGGGTTTTCAGGAACAATGATAAAAGACACATGGACAAAACCAATGGCGGGTGGAAGCAGGGGAGGAAGGGAGGGATGTCTGAGGTTGGGGGTAAATATAGACAACTGTACCTGAACAATAAAATAATCTTTAAAAAAATAATATATCTAATATTTATTAATTAAAATTGATGTTTATTATACCTGTCTGAAATAGATTTTATCAGATAAAAATATCCTTCCATCCCTTTTTGAGAATTTTATCATAATTAGGCATTGAAAGTTAGTAATATTTTCTATAATTATTGAGATAATACAATGATCTTTCTTCCATTGGCCCATTTTTCTTTCTTCAGTAGGATGAATTAAATTGATAGATTTTTCTGGTACTAAACTATTTCAGATAATTGTGATAAACCTTTCTTCTTTAATTAATAAACTTTATTTTCTAATAGTTTAGGTTCCTAGCAAAACTGAGTGGAAAGTACAGAGTCCCTATGTACCTCCATCTCTATACACCCACAACTTTCCTAATCATAGACATCCTCCACCATACTGGTACATTTGTTACAATCAATGAGGGTATACAGACACATCATTATCACCCAAAGTCCATAGTTTTCATTAGATTTCATTCTTGGTATTGTACATTCTGTATCTTTTGACAAGCATAGTACTACCATTGTAGCACTATATAGACTATCTCACTGTGGGGTATAGTTCAAGCAGGAAACCTATACAGGTATACAGAGACTGACATCAATGTTTTCTGCTCATCCCAGAGCCAGAGTTAATGTTTTGCTTTCCTCAGAAGTCCTGTTCATTTTTCTCCAGTCAGGTACTTGGTCCTCTTTTGCTCCTGCTTGCTTCTTTTCCCTTCCATATTTTTCTCTCCATGAGTTTTTCACAGTTTTTAACATCTCAGAGCAATCAACTCCTGACCTGTTTGTGCTTCACCTACAGAGATGGTTTTGACATCAAGAGCCAGGATCTTACATTAATTCTTTTCTTGGAAGCCAAAGTAGAGATTTAAACATTAGTTTGTTTGATTCCAAAATCCATGCTCTATGATGTAAGAAATGAGAAATGATTCAGGGCATTAGAAAAACTAGAGTTACAGATGCTATCTTGAAATGGGAAGGTAATAATAAATTGACTTTCCTAGATGAATTTAAGAACACATATTTTTATTGTCTGACTCATATATAATCAAATTTCATTGCAGAAAATTTGGAAAATGTGTTATTTTAAACTGTAGATGACCACTATTTCACTATATTATAGTACATTTTCTTCCTGTTTATTTGTATGAATTTTTCTGTCATGAGAAAAATCAATTTACATTTTTCATCTTAAAAGAAAAGCATAGAGAAAAAAATCCTAGAACAGTGCAAAAGGAATGTCACTTCAACCTCAAATACAGAACCATATCCAGTTGAGGTCTTGGCAAGGATGACCTCTAGCTCCTCAACTTGAAAAAGTCATTTAATATCTATGTCCTATAACAGTACACAATAAGTTTAAAAGAACCCAAAAAGTTGGTTTAGTATTAGGAGGACCTTCTAATTCATCCCAAGGTTCTTACACCATACTGATTTTATATCAATAGTCCGTGCTTTTTGTTTTGGAGTTGATCTCCTCTCTCAGAACCTAATTTGTAGTACAATTGCACCTTCCAGCATTATAATTAGTTATTTAATAAACTCTACCTTAAAAATCTAAACAGTGGTTTGGGAAACTTTTTCTACTTTAGAAGAATCATGATTCAGTATTTAATTAAAATGTAGACGCAGTCACTGTTGCTTATTGGTCAGTACTTATATGGCAGTCACTAGCAACACAAATTCAAAGGAAAAGTGAGGTTGCTATCTTATGTTAGAAGCTTCACTAACAGCCTAAGTCTCCTGAACATCTTCTGGAAGCATAATGTGGATTATTGTACATTGTACAAGCCTTTATACATTTTAAAGTTATGTGACTGCACCTTAACCTTCTCTGTGTTATGATATAATATAAGCATAAAATGAGGAAAAATGTGTAAGAAATAAGGTGAACTGATCAATAATATATTAGGCTGACTTGTTTTTTCACACGTAATAAAGTGACTTAACTAAATAAAGTTTGGTTACTTTTATTTTCATTTTTCCACAGGAAAATGAGTTTTTAGGGAGCCCAAGGCAGAGAAAACCAACTTCTGCTTTTTCCACAGGCCTTACTTAACTAATGAATTTGAGTTTAATTAATGAATCTCCCAGAGTTTCTATTTTTTAAAATATAACAGTTTTATTGAGATATGATTCACATAACATGCAATTCACTCCTGAAAAATGGACAATGCAATACTTTTTAGTATATTCACAGAGTTGTGCAAACTATCACCACGATTATTTTGGTGACATTTTCATCACCTCCTAAACAAACTTTATATTTGTAAGAAGTCACTCTTCATTTGCATTTTCCAAGTCCAGATAATCAACTAATTTACTTTCTGTGTGTATAGATTTGCCTATTCTGGACATTTACTATAAAAGGAATTATAAAATGCAAGCCTTGTTGTGTCTGGCTTCTTTCACTTAGCATATTGCTTTCAAGAGTCACCTGTGTTGCAGCATGTGTCAATATTTCATTTTGTTTTTATGGATGAATAATATTCCATTGTATGGACATAATAAATTTTATTTATCCTTTCATCAGTTGATGGAAATTTTAGTTGTTTCTACCTTTGAACTATTACAAACAATTTTGCTATGAACATTTGCATATAAGATTTTTTGTGGACATACACTTTTCTTTCTCTTGGGTATACTAGGTCTGTCCAGGAAGTATCTGGCCATACAATATGAAAAATAGAGACATTTATTAAAGAAGATACAAGAAACATTGTACATAGGACAATGATGTCTCAGTTCCCTTCAAATTAAGCACCTTGGGACCTCACACAGTTCACCCAACTGCAGCACAATGTTCCTTCTTCTCTGATAGCAGAAGCCACAGAACAAATTTTGTCATGACACATTTCATACCAAGATCCTGAGTCAAAATCTCAGACACAGTAGTTTTGGGAATCCCCAGATAAGTTTCTAGTTCTCACACTGTCAGTCACCAGTCTTTGTTGATTGCAGCCTGTACACATTCAACATTCTCAGGTGTTCTACTCACTACAAGCATTCTAGAACATGGATCACTTTCAACAGATTTTCAACCATATTTGAAGCATCTGTGCCACACTTTTATTTGCACTGCATTCATTGCATCATCCTCAAAAGCCTTTTGAATCATCTGAATAATTTCTGCAGAGGAATGTTCAAGCTTAATGCAAAATTTGATGTGATTTGTTGCTCTAATCACTCAGTCATTTTTAATGTGATGACCACACAGTACACATGCTCACTCAATGGCATCTACTGCCCCCACTGACTGGTACAGTGAAACTCATTGTTCACGCACGGCCATTCCAGTCTACTCTCCTTGGTTGTCAGCTTACATCAATGTCACAAAAACTGTTCTCACTACATTAACTATGGCTGGGTTTTATACAGACAGACCTCATATACCTAGGAGTGGAATTGTGTCATATGATTAATAACTCTTTGCTTAAATTTTGGAGGGGCTTCCAGAGCTTCTATTTTTTGATCCTGTTAATTACTCATCTTTCAAAACACACTTAGTCAGAGAAGTTCACAGTACTTCCTAGGAGTTGTTAAATTTCTGATACTATAGTTACTATAGTGACTATAAGGGCAGGCATAATATCTATTTATTTCACCACTGGCTACCCAGTAGGCACTGAATTAATACCTCCTAAATGCATGCATGAATAAATAGGATGAGTCAAAACTTTTCTAAGCCTAAGGAGTTTTTATAACAAGACATTTAATTTATTAAATACACATCTGAATGTTTTTAGCCTGAACTTTCCCAATAATGACATTTTCAAGTTAAACTTGCTTAATAATTTTGAGGCACGTTAACCAAGAATCACTAAGTATCCTGCATTAGAAAATCAGGATGGTAAAGACACTATCAGTACTAAAGAGTGCAACTCACTGAGAATAAAGACCTCAGTCCCAACCCACACCTGCACATATAAACACTGACCCCACTTCACATGTGCTTACTTCTAGGACACAAAAGAATACAGACTACCCTATGTCATTAAGTTCTAAAGTAGTAAACTAAGAAAACTAGATACTATTGCCTTTTCTGTTGCAGGTGCATTTACATGATAGCCATATGATAAACTAAGAAAACTAGATACTATTGCCTTTTTTGTTGCAGGTGCACTTATGTGATAGCCAGTTGTTAAATTTTATTTTAAATAAATTTTGTATAAAATAATTTATCTATGCAACTATTCCTCTCATTTTAAAAATTGGAGTTGACTTGATGTTGTTTGCATAGATTGGTACAATATTTTAGATGGTGTATACATGTATACACACACATACATACATACATAGGGTCCAGCAGAAGTTACACCTGCTTGAGTGTGGTTGGTAAGGTGATAATATAGGTATAACAATTTATAGTTTTAATTTGAATACTTCACCTAAAATGTCCTATAGTGTGTTTGAGTGTGATATTGTTATGTTACAGAATTACATGCTTATGATTTTGTAATAAAAGCCTTCATAACAAAAGAGAGGGCATTATTTGTGCCAGACTCTGTATTTATAGCATACATTTTGATCTGACAAATACACTTCCAGAATTTGTTTTTAGAAAATAAACTAAGAGGTGTGTGTGTGTGCATGTGTGTATAATATGTATTTACACAAAGATTTTTCTTGCTTTATTATTTTTAAAAAGGGGAAATTAGAAATAAACTCTAATTCCAACAACAGATTAACAAAATAAATACTAATTCACCTCTCTAATTGAATGTCTGTAACATCTGTGACTGATGCTCTAAAAAGATATTGATTGACATGGAAACACTCATCATATTATCACATGAAAAATATAAGTTACATTTATATACATGGTATACAACAATTTTAATTTTTATGAAACACCTAGAATTTTACTATGAAAACTGAAGTCACATCATTTCTTTAATTATATTACTTTAGAAATTGCATAATTATAGTAACAAAAAAATCATGTGAATTTAAAAATGTAACAACATGCTATTACATAGGTAGAGCAGAGCACTTGGTTCTTAACACAGTTCTTCTTCCTAATTATATAAGCAAGTTTTGGAGAACTTCTGGAGATGCTTCCCTGGCTGCTTAGAAAATTTTTATGCTGTTTTGTTTCCTGAATGTTAAAACATAAAATTCAAGACAAGTATTACTATTAAGAGTGGGGAAAGAAAGATGTGCACTTTGATGATTTTCAAGTCCCTGAATCTTGAGGGAAAAGAACCTGAATATATTTTATTAAGAAATCAATTGAGATTTTCTGTCAGGATTGATAACTACAAGTTATGACAATGGAACAGGAATGAAAAACCTTGTTATGGTTCTAATTGTCCCACCACTCTAATTTTGCCTCTCTGCAAAGTATGAGGATGTGGCTGATGTTGCCTAAGGGATTTGTGGCAATCTGATTCTCCAATTTTTAGGCTCATGGTCAGATTGTAGGACACAGAGGGAATATGTACCCTATAATTATCAGCCTTGAAATCAGAAAATTGTTTTGAAATGAAACAATGTACCTCAAGATTGTTTAAATGAATAGAAAAAAAAGAATGTTTTCAGAATTAGGACCACTCTGAGCTTGCACAGATACGCAGAACCCATAGAAGCAATTCAAATGTTTCTGACATAGATTTGGTTGGAAATGGGAACCTATACTTCAATAATAGCAAACAGCACTTGGGTACCCACTGTTCTGAGATTAAGTTGTCCTCAAAATGGACACTTCACCTCTCAGCTATCAGAATAGTGCAGCCAACAAATTCGTCTGTGAGAGGGAAGCAGAGGAAATGTATTGGATCATTTGAAATGAAATCCCTTGCAGCTGACCCATGAGAGCTGCTGATGTCTTCCAGATGGAGCTCTGTCTAGGTCCCATTGGCCAGATGTTTGGGCCTGTCCAGCAGGATTGTTTTGTATGTAGAGTGAGGAACCATGGAAATAACATCAGGATTGACCAAAACCCATTGAAATAAGAAAAATCCAGTCAGAGGTGTGGTCTATAGCTTGAAGCATATTCAGTGCACTGACTGCCTTGAAACCCCAGCTCTATCTCATCAGAGTTCTGTGCCTTTGGGCAAATTATTTAAATTCTCTGAGAGTTAATCAGAGAGCTCATCTGTAAGATGAGGGAAATAAGAACACTGCCTTATAGCAGTGTTGTGAGGCATATAAGAGATGGTTTATGTTACACACTGACTCAATAGCACTTAGTAAATGCCAGCCATTTATGTTTATGAATATCATTCTCATGATCTTTCTACAAATACTGATTGAGTACCTGTTACTTGCCTAGGACTCCATCGGGTGCAGAAAAAAAAAATACCAGGACATCATTTAAGCCTTCTGGAAAGTCAGTCATTTATGGGAGACAGGTGAACAAATAAGTAATTGCCCAAAGTGAAAGAATAGTTGCCTAAAACTCACAGGAATATGTACACAGTGCTTCAGGAGAAGGCTGAGGGGAGTGACATTTACACATACCCCTCATTGCTGCCCTTGGCATTATGCTTGATAATGCTATCTTTTAAGTTTACACAGCCACATGTGATTCACATCTTCCTCCACTTAATAAGTAAAATAGGAAATGAGCGAGAAGATGGCAGCGAGATAGGTGAGCCCGATTCTCCCTGTGCCTAGCTGGAACACCTAGCCAATCTTCTGAGGAACAGAATGAACAGCCAATGAAATCCCAGCTTATAAGAAGTTTGGAGGCCAGAATTGTACAGGACATTGAAAAACAGATGGTGAGGAGATTGCTAAGGGACTGTAAGGTCCCTGGGATCTGCTCAGGGACCTAGGCTGCTGTGGCCCCCTGCCCAGCACCTGCTGCAGGATACAGGGAGGAGAGGCAGATCACCAGCTCTCTCCTCTACCAGAGCAGGGAGGGCGGCCAGACACCAGAAGGGACCTGGATGATGGAAGTCACTGGGAGGAATAGAGAGAAAGTAGGAGACACACAGTGGTGATATACTTCCACTGGGACTCTGGACATCAGCACCAGAGAAACTGAGGTGCCAGGAAACATCTGGAGAAGGGAGGAGTTGGGCCATGTCAGATCATAGTCCCTGGAGAATTGGAAAGTTGGGCTGTGTGAAAACCTGTGTGCTTGTTAAGAACAGTGGGAAGCTGCTTTGCAAGGAATTCTCGAACAGAGGCTGGCTCACCTGAGGGTGATTTGAGCTGTGTTCACCCTATGTGGAACCATGCACCTAGCTTATCTCACACTGAGCACCCAGAGGCTGAGTGGGTGACTGGAACAGTGTACCTGAGATTGACTCATGCTGTCCACCATGAGACTGAGTGGCTGATTTGGGCCTGGCAGTGCACAGAGGAAGGACCTGGGCTGGAGGCTGGGCAACTGTGCATATTGCATTGCAGCCCAGACCTGATCCCAATTCTCACAAAACCATAGGAAGGGAGAAGAGTGAAGCCCAGCCTCACCCCCTCCTTCCTGTGGCATCTATGAAGACCAACAGAACTCCCTGAACAGGTATAAAGTCAATGCCTTTTTTTTTTTTCATTCCTCTCTCTTTTTTTCCTTTTTTTTCTTCCCCCAAGTGAGATGAGAAGACATGGAGTTACAAAGGGTCCAGAGACAGATCAAAGGGGGAACACAAGGCTTGCCCCAAGAACTGAGAAACTGAGACAAATTTCACTTTACTATCACACAGAACTGGCATTTTACTGTTTATTTGTATTACTATTATTTTTCATTATTTTTACTTCTTTTGTTGATGTTTTAAAATTTCTCTTCTTTCTGTTTTCATTGTTTTATTCCTCTGTTGAATTTCATTGTTTGACTGGTTTTCCCTATTCACTCTATCATATTGTATTTTGACTTTCCTTCTTTCACTTCATTCGTGTTCCAATAACGCACTACACTTGATTGTGTACTTTCTATTATGGTTATCCAAATCAGATATTTCTTGTCATATTATTGTTGTTCCAGTACTATTGTAAATAACTGTTATTCAATACAATTGTACATACTACACAGCACCCCTCCTGGATCCTAGCCCAATTCACTTTATTCACTATTGTTGTGGTTAACTCTATTCTCTTGCACACTATGCCTACTTTCTATCCTTTACTCTCACTATATGTCATCATCTAACCTTGCCAAAGTGCTCTTTTTTCTGGGTTCAACTCACAATCCTCCTCCCCTCTAACAAGAGGCTTACTACTATTTCAACTTTTATCAAAGGTGAAATGTCACGGTCAATGCTGTACTTATCCAAAGAATCTCCTATCCCTTTTCTACTTGCTGATACTTTAAATCCGATAGAATACTCTACCACTATCTTAATCCATTTTGCCTGCCTCCTGTCACTGATCACATACAAGAATATGTGGAGCTGCAAATATTAGTATACCTGCTGCAGGAGAGTACCTACCAACAAAGAAACCACCCAAAGGAAAAAAAAAACTCTCAAGTACAACAAGAGAGTCCACACAAACAGAAGAAAGGGCAAACCTAGTGCATCCAGACAAGGAGATGATAGAGACCACACTGCTGAATCTGACAGAATTCTTACCATACAAGTTCACCCTGCAAAGACAGCCAGCAAAGCAAAACATCAAGAAGTGCAGAAACAAACAAAAAAGACACTTATGATGGGGAGACAAAAAAAAACAACCTGCAATCAGAAGGAATGGAATACTCCCCACTAAAAGAGCTAAATGAAGTGCAGGTAAGCAAACTACAAGGATGCTCAAGGAGCTCACAGACAACTACAAGGAACTGAATGAGAACTACAATAGTATGAAAAAGGAAATAGAAACTATAAACAAAAACCAGGAAGAAATTAATAATAAATATTTGGAAATAAAAAACACACTAGAAGAAATTACGAGCAGGATGGATGAAGCAGAGGACTGAGTAAGAAAGCTGGAAGAGAAGGTGGAAAGAAACACCCAGGCATAGTAGCTGCATGAAAAAAGACTAAAAAATATGAAGACAGCTTAAGGGAACTCCAAGATAACATGAAATGCAACAGCATTCGAATTATAGGAATACCAGAAGGAGAAGACAAGGAACAAGGGATAGAAACCTTGTTTGAAAAAATAATTACAGAAAACTTTATGAACCTAGAGAGGGAAAAAAAACATGCAAGATTAGGAAGTACAGAGAATTCAATGAAGATGAACCTAAAGAGGCCAACTTCAAGACAAATCATAATTAAAATGCCAAGTATTAAAGACAAAGAGAGAATCTTAAAAGTAGCAAGGGAGAAACAAGAACAAAGTATCTCCAATAAGGCTAGCAGCTGATTTCTCAACAGAAACACTCCAATTCAGGAGAGAATGGCAAGAGGTACACCAAATAATGAAAACAAAGGCCTGCAACCAAGATTACTCTAACCATCAAGGCTCTCAACTAAAATGGAAGGTGAAATAAGGATTTTCCCAGACAAAAGAAGGCTGAAAGAATACACCTCCACCAAAGCAGCCCTATCAGATTTACTAAAGTGACTACTATAAGAATAGAAAGGAAAAGAGTGAAAGAGAGAGGGACAGAGGTACAAATGGGGAAACATGAACACATACCTAACAATAACCTTAAATGTTAAAGGACTAAATGCTCCAATCAAAAGATATACAGTAGCTGAATGGATAAGACAATATGACCCACACATATGCTGCCTACAAGAGACACACCTCAGAATGAAAGTGCTACACAGACTGAGAGTGAAGGGTTGGGAAAAATATATTCCAAGCAATTGGAAAGGAAAGAACAGCCAGGGTAGCAATACTCATATCAGACAAAATAAACTTCAAAACAAGGACCATAAAAAAGAGACCCAGAAGGACACGCCATAATACTCAAGGGAAGAATCCATCAAGAAAACATAAACATTGTAAATATATGTGCACCCAACATAAGAGCACCCAAATACATAAGGAAAATTGTGGAAGACTCCAAGAAATACATGGACAAAAAACACTATTATACCAAGGGATTTTAACACCCCACTGTCAAACATGGATAGATTGTCCAAACAAAATATAAAAAATAATATTGTGGCATTGAACAATACCCTAGATGAATAAACTTAACTTACATATTTAGAGCCTTTCATGCCAAAGAAGCAAAATTCACATTCTTTCCAAATGCACATGGACCGCTTTCAAAGATAGACCACATGATGGGACAGAAAACAAGCCTCAATAAATTCAAGAAAATTGAACATATATCAAGCATTTTCTCTGACCACGAGGGAATAAAAATAGAAACCAAATTCAAGGAAAAAAACTCAAAAACACTCAAACTGATGGAGATTTAGTATCATGCTATCAAACAATGAATGGGTCAAGAAGAGATCAAGAAAGAAATCAAAAAGCTTCTGGAAAAAAATGAAAATGAACTTCACAACAGCCCAAAACTTATGGGACACAGCTAAGGCAGTCCACCAGGGGAAGTTCATAGCAATGCACACCTGCCTAAAAAAGAGAAATATTTCAAATAAACAACCTAACCCTACACTTACAAGAACTCGAAGAACAACAGTAAGACCCATCCTGGAGCAAGCAGAAAGAAGAGAAATGAGATACCACTTCACACAAATCAGAATGGCCATCACAAACAAAGCAACAAACAAGTGTTGGAGAGGTTGTGGAGAAAAGGGAACCCTAGTGCGCTGTTGGTGGGATTGCATACTGGTGCAACCACAATGGAAAACAGTATGGAATTTCCACAGAAAACTAAAAATGGGGCTGCCTTTAGATCTAGCAGTTCCACTGCTTTTATTCACCTTGAATTTATTTTTGTATGTGGTGTAAATTGGTTACTGAGTTCCATTTTTTTTTTTTTTTGCATGTAGCTGTCCAGCACTCCCACCACCATTTGTTGAACAGGTGATTTTTGTTCCATTTTATGCTGCTGTTCCTTTTGTCAAATATTAACTAACCATAGAGATTTGACTTTATTTCTGAGCTCTTTATTCTGGTCCATTGGTCTATGTGTCTGATCTTATGCCAGCACCAGGCAGTTTTGATTACAGTGGCCTTGTAATACAGTTGATAACAGCTACTGTGATCCCTCCATCTTTGCTCTCTTTTCTCAAAATTGCTGTGGCTATTTGAGTCCTTTTATGATTCCATATACATTTTTGAAGTGTTTTTTCTGTGTCTGTGAAATATGCCATTGGTACTTTAATAGATATTGCATTGAATGTATAAATTGCTTTGGGTGCTATGGACATTTTGGTAATGTTAATTCTTCCAGTCTTTGACCTTGGTATATGTTTCCATTTATTTGTGTCTCCCTTAATTTCTTTATTCAGTGCTGTGTAGGTTTCTGAGTACAGGAATTTTACCTCCTTGGTTAAGTTTATTCCCAGGTATTTTTTTGTTGTTGTTGTTGCTATACCAACTGGGATTTTTTTCTGGATTTCTGTTTCTGATATTTCATTGTTGGTGTACAAAAATGCCTTTGATTTCTGAATATTGACTTTTTATCCCACTGTTTTGCCAAATTCATGTATTAGACTGAGCAGTTTTTTCATGGATTCTGTACGATTTTCTATGTACACTATCATGCCGTCTGCATACAATGATAGTTTTGCTTCCTCCTTTCCAATTTGGATGTCTTTTATTTCCTTTTCTTGCCTGATTGCTGTAGCTAGGACTTCCAATAGTATATTGATTGAATAGGAGTGTTAAAAATGGGCATCCTTGTCTTGTTCCTGATCTTACTGGGAAAGCTCTAAGTTTTTGCCTATTGAGTATGATGTTGGCTGTAGGTGTCCAGTATATGGCCTTCAGTATGTTGAGGAATGCTCCCTCTATTCTCAGTTTGCTGAGTGTTTTAGTCATAAATGGGTGCTGTACCTTATCAAATGCTTTTTCTGCATCTATTGATGTGATCATGTGATTTTTGTCTTTCCTTTTGTTTATGTGATGTATTATGTTTATTGATTTGTAAATATTGTACCATCCTTTTACCCCTGGGATGAATCCTACTTGATCATGGTGTATGATATTTTTAGTGTATTGCTGGATGCAGTTTGCCAATATTTTCTTGAGTATTTTATCATCTATGTTCACCTGTGATATTGGCCTGAGTGTTTCTTTGTTATGTCTTTATCTGGTTTTTGGATTAGGATGTTGCTGGCTTCATGAAAAGATTTTGGGAAACTTTTGTCTTCTTAGGTTTTTTGGAATAGTCTGTGAAGGATAGGGGTTAGCTCTTCCTTAAATGTTTTTAGAATTCTCCTGTGAAACAGTGTGGTCCATGGCTTTTGTATGTCAGGAGTTTTTTGATTAGTGCTTCAATTTCATCAGCTGTTATTGGTCTGTTCAGGCTCTGCTTCTACATTTAGTTTGGGAAGATTATATTTTTCTAGAAATTTGTTCATTTCACCTAGGTTTTCAAATTTCATGGCATATAGTAATTTGTAGTAATTTTTTACAATCCTTTGTATTTCTGTAGTATCAGTTGTAATCTCTCCTCTTTCATTTTTTATTGTGTTCATTGGGGTCCTCCCCCTTCTTTCTTGATGAGAACCAGCTGCCGGATTTATTGATCCTCAGATTTCTTTTCTTTTTTTTAAGTTTTTTTTTAAAGATTTTATTTATTTGTTCTTAGAGATGGAAGGGAGGGAGATAGAGAGAGAGAGAGAAACATCAATGTGAGGTTGCTGGGGGTTATGGCCTGCAACCCAGGCATGTACCCTGGCTGGGAATCGAACATGCGACACTTTGGTTCACAGCCCGCGCTCAATCCACTGAGCTATGCCAGCCAGGCCTTGATCCTCAGATTTCTTCTTTCAGCCTCTATGTCATTTAATTCTGCTCTGATCTTGGTTATTCTCTTCTTTCTGCTTGCTCCAGGATGGGTCTTACTGTTGTTCTTCGAGTTCTTGTAAGTGTAGGGTTAGGTTGTTTATTTGAAATATTTCTCTTTTTTAGGCAGGTGTGCATTGCTATGAACTTCCCTGGTGGACTGCCTTAGCTGTGTCCCATAAGTTTTGGGCTGTTGTGAAGTTCATTTTCATTTTTTTTCCAGAAGCTTTTTGATTTCTTTCTTGATCTCTTCTTGACCCATTCATTGTTTGATAGCATGATACTAAATCTCCATCAGTTTGAGTGTTTTTTGAGTTTTTTTTCCTTGAATTTGGTTTCTATTTTTATTCCCTCGTGGTCAGAGAAAATGCTTGATATATGTTCAATTTTCTTGAATTTATTGAGGCTTGTTTTCTGTCCCATCATGTGGTCTATCTTTGAAAGCGGTCCATGTGCATTTGGAAAGAATGTGAATTTTGCTTCTTTGGCATGAAAGGCTCTAAATATGTAAGTTAAGTTTATTCATCTAGGGTATTGTTCAATGCCACAATATTATTTTTTATATTTTGTTTGGACAATCTATCCATGTTTGACAGTGGGGTGTTAAAATCCCTTGGTATAATAGTGTTTTTGTCCATGTATTTCTTGGAGTCTTCCACAATTTTCCTTATGTATTTGGGTGCTCTTATGTTGGGTGCACATATATTTACAATGTTTATGTTTTCTTGATGGATTCTTCCCTTGAGTATTATGGCGTGTCCTTCTGGGTCTCTTTTTTATGGTCCTTGTTTTGAAGTTTATTTTGTCTGATATGAGTATTGCTACCCTGGCTGTTCTTTCCTTTCCAATTGCTTGGAATATATTTTTCCCAACCCTTCACTCTCAGTCTGTGTAGCACTTTCATTCTGAGGTGTGTCTCTTGTAGGCAGCATATGTGTGGGTCATATTGTCTTATCCATTCAGCTACTGTATATCTTTTGATTGGAGCATTTAGTCCTTTAACATTTAAGGTTATTGTTAGGTATGTGTTCATGTTTCCCCATTTGTACCTCTGTCCCTCTCTCTTTCACTCTTTTCCTTTCTATTCTTATAGTAGTCACTTTAGTAAATCTGATAGGGCTGCTTTGGTGGAGGTGTATTCTTTCAGCCTTCTTTTGTCTGGGAAAATCCTTATTTCACCTTCCATTTTAGTTGAGAGCCTTGATGGTTAGAGTAATCTTGGTTGCAGGCCTTTGTTTTCATTATTTGGTGTACCTCTTGCCATTCTCTCCTGAATTGGAGTGTTTCTGTTGAGAAATCAGCTGCTAGCCTTATTGGAGATACTTTGTTCTTGTTTCTCCCTTGCTACTTTTAAGATTCTCTCTTTGTCTTTAATACTTGGCATTTTAATTATGATTTGTCTTGAAGTTGGCCTCTTTAGGTTCATCTTCATTGAATTCTCTGTACTTCCTAATCTTGCATGTTTTTTTTCCCTCTCTAGGTTCATAAAGTTTTCTGTAATTATTTTTTCAAACAAGGTTTCTATCCCTTGTTCCTTGTCTTCTCCTTCTGGTATTCCTATAATTCGAATGCTGTTGCATTTCATGTTATCTTGGAGTTCCCTTAAGCTGTCTTCATATTTTTTAGTCTTTTTTTCATGCAGCTACTATGCCTGGGTGTTTCTTTCCACCTTCTCTTCCAGCTTTCTTACTCAGTCCTCTGCTTCATCCATCCTGCTCGTAATTTCTTCTAGTGTGTTTTTTATTTCCAAATATTTATTATTAATTTCTTCCTGGTTTTTGTTTATAGTTTCTATTTCCTTTTTTCATACTATTGTAGTTCTCATTCAGTTCCTTGTAGTTGTCTGTGAGCTCCTTGAGCATCCTTGTAGTTTGCTTACCTGCACTTCATTTAGCTCTTTTAGTGGGGAGTATTCCATTCCTTCTGATTGCAGGTTGTTTTTTTTTTTTTTGTCTCCCCATCATAAGTGTCTTTTTGTTTGTTTCTGCACTTCTTGATGTTTTGCTTTGCTGGCTGTCTTTGCAGGGTGAACTTGTATGGTAAGAATTCTGTCAGATTCAGCAGTGTGGTCTCTATCATCTCCTTGTCTGGATGCACTAGGTTTGCCCTTTCTTCTGTTTGTGTGGACTCTCTTGTTGTACTTGAGAGTTTTTTTTTCCTTTGGGTGGTTTCTTTGTTGGTAGGTACTCTCCTGCAGCAGGTATACTAATATTTGCAGCTCCACATATTCTTGTATGTGATCAGTGACAGGAGGCAGGCAAAATGGATTAAGATAGTGGTAGAGTATTCTATCGGATTTAAAGTATCAGCAAGTAGAAAAGGGATAGGAGATTCTTTGGATAAGTACAGCATTGACCGTGACATTTCACCTTTGATAAAAGTTGAAATAGTAGTAAGCCTCTTGTTAGAGGGGAGGAGGATTGTGAGTTGAACCCAGAAAAAAGAGCACTTTGGCAAGGTTAGATGATGACATATAGTGAGAGTAAAGGATAGAAAGTAGGCATAGTGTGCAAGAGAATAGAGTTAACCACAACAATAGTGAATAAAGTGAATTGGGCTAGGATCCAGGAGGGGTGCTGTGTAGTATGTACAATTGTATTGAATAACAGTTATTTACAATAGTACTGGAACAACAATAATATGACAAGAAATATCTGATTTGGATAACCATAATAGAAAGTACACAATCAAGTGTAGTGCGTTATTGGAACACGAATGAAGTGAAAGAAGGAAAGTCAAAATACAATATGATAGAGTGAATAGGGAAAACCAGTCAAACAATGAAATTCAACAGAGGAATAAAACAATGAAAACAGAAAGAAGAGAAATTTTAAAACATCAACAAAAGAAGTAAAAATAATGAAAAATAATAGTAATACAAATAAACAGTAAAATGCCAGTTCTGTGTGATAGTAAAGTGAAATTTGTCTCAGTTTCTCAGTTCTTGGGGCAAGCCTTGTGCTCCCTCTTTGGATCTGTCTCTGGACCTTTCACAACTGCAGGTCTTATTGTCCCACTTGGGGGAAGACAAAAAGAGCAAGGAAAGCACAAAATAAGCCTCTTGCTGACTTTAAACCCATTGAGCAAGTTCTGGTGGTCTTCCTCGAATCCCCAGGAAGTGGGGGGGCTGGGCTTCACTTTTCTCCCCTCACATGTTTTTGTGAGGATGGGGGCCAGGTGTGGGCTGCAATATGCACAGTTGCCCAGCCTCCAGCCTAGGTTCTCCATGAGCTGCTCTGCCCTCACTGTCCATCTGCACCAGGCCTGCACCTTTAATCCACCAGTTGTGCAAGGTCCATGTAGTGAACCTCCTCCTTGCTCTTTGGGAGCACACTGTGACAGGAGCTCATGCTGGGCAAGCAGCGCTGGTCAGCTGCCAGGCACGTGGCAACACTCAGTCTCTTGGTGAGCACTTGAGTCAAGGCTGGGAGTACATCTCAAATCTGCTTTGGAGTGAGTGATGTGGAGAGCAGCCAGAATCACCCACAGGGCGAGTGGCACCAGTCAACCTCCAGGAAAGTGGTGCGACTCAGCTGTCAGGCTAGCAGCCAGAGTCAAGAGCAGGCAAGTGGCTAGAATCAGCCTCAGTGTGAACTGGGCCAGTCAGCTGCCCGGCAAGCTGCTCAGGTAGAGCATGGGCATGCTGCTCAAATCCTTGTCAGGGTAAAGGCCCAAGTCAAGAGCTGTTGCACAGCTGAAATCAGCCTCGGAGCAAGCCAGCCACTGCAAGAGAGGTCCTGAAAAAGCGGCTGAGAGCCTTTTTTTAAAGTAAAACCTCTTCTTTAAGCCTGCTGTTCTTAATAAGTGCCCATCTTTTCACACAACCCAACTTTCTAACCAGACTAGAGACTATCAGGGTCAGGGTCCAACATGGTCCAACTCTTCTCTCTTCATCAGGTGTTGCCCAGCTCCCCAATTTCTCTGGTAATGACCTAGCCAGCATCCACAGTCCCAGTGGGTATACACCACCTTTGTGTGTCTCCCGCTTTGTCTCTATTCCCCCCAGAGACTTCCAGCATCCAGGTCCCTCCTGGTGCCGGGCTGCCCTCCCTCCTATGGTAGGGGAGAGAGCTGGTGATCTAATTCTCCTCCCTGTATCCTGCAACAGGCACTGGGCAGGGGAGGGGAGGCACAGCAGCCTAGGTCCCAGAGCAGATCCCAGGGACCTTAGCCCTAAGCAATCTCCTCACCATCTGTTTTCAATGTCCTCTACAATTTTTGGCCTCTACACTTCATATAAGCTCGGATTCCATTGGCTGTTCATTCTGTTCCTCAGAAGATTGGCTAGGTGTTCCAGCTAGGCACAGGGAGAAATGGGCTCCATTCCCACCTACCTCACCACCATCTTCTGTCTGCAATGTAAAAATTTTGATTCTAAGTGAATGAGTAAGAGTTTTCTTTTTGGGAAAAGAGCAGGAAAACACCAGGCAGTTGGAATTTCATAAAAATATAAATATATGAAATAAAATAGCCAAAGGACTATAGTTCTTTTAAACCTAGAAAACAGGCTCTGGGTGTGCAGGTGGAAGACACTGAACTGGGTGTGCAGGAAGACACTGAAGAGCCAGCAGAAATAACTAATGAGACTAGGGAAGTCAGTGTGGTATATGCCACAAAAGGACACTGTAAATGCTTAAGAAGTTTGACTTTATTTGCTAGGATATATGCCTTTCATCTAGTTATCTCCTCTATTTAGCATAATCCATGAGCAGGCACAAAGGCAAAAAAAAAGTGTTCCAGTCTGTGGATTTGAATACAATTCTTTCATAAATGCAAGCAATTCCACAAACAGTTACTGAATATTTACCACACAACACTTAAACATGGGTTTAAATGCATAAACAGAACAAATTTCTGTCTTCTTGGGATAAAAATTTTAGTGGAGAAGCAGAGATTCAATGTTGCAAATAATCAAATCATGTAGGATGGTAGTAAGTGCCACAGAAAAGAATAGAGCAGAGTAAGTAGAGTACATAGGGCCAGATGGGGGCAGCTTTCCAATTTTAAATGGGGGTATATGGGTGGCCTTACAGAGAAGATATTGGAACAAAATTTGAAGGATATCAGGGAATCAGGAATACCTGGGAAAAGACAATTTAGGCAGAGAACCTGTGTAAGTCTTGAGGCAAGGACATGGCTGATGTGTTTAAGGACCAGAAAGGGAGTATGGCTGGAATAGAATGAATGAGGGAGAGTGGGGAATGCCACAGAGTCAGAGAGGTGTCTCTGAGTTAAATGGAGAAGGCATTGAATTGTTATGAGCAAATGAGTGCCATGATCTGACTTAGGTCTGAAAAGGTGATGAGGATATATATAAACATTTGAATGAAGATTAGCTGGAGGCCTCAAATTTGGTTCTTGAATGTCTAAATCAGTGGCTCCCAAACTTTATAAATATGATCCATGGGAATAAATACATTCTCTACGATGAGCAGTATAAATGCATATACCCATATAACTAAAAAATTTATATGTAGTCCAACAGAAGTAAGGCCTGCTTGAGTGTGGTTGGTAGCATAATAATATGGGTATGACAATTTATAGTTTTAGTTTGAATATTTCATATAAAATGTCATATGGTGTGCTTGAATGTGACATTGTTAAACATAACAACAGAATTACATGCTTATAATTTTGTAATAAAAGATTTTGTAATAAAAAAGCAACATTATTTGTGTCAGACCCTATATAATTATACTGTTTACTCATGCTATATAAGACTCGCCTGATGTTTTCTATTTTTATTTACTTTATTTCTTTTTTTAATATTCTGGTTGTCACTCCATAAATTGTTTTTAAGAGTGTATCAGTTACAAGCCGTAGTTTTAAAAACACTTAAAAAAGAATCTTTGCACAAAATGTATCATGTATTTCAATGTTCTTAAGAGTAATCAGTACATAATACCTCAGGTAAGCCTGAGGTCCATTACTGTTAATATAATAATTATTTCCTAAGTTGAAATAATATTAAAGTTAAGTATGGTATTCTTGTGGTGGAGATGACAATATTTGCTTCACGTAATTCACAAATGTAGAGCCCCAAACCATGTATTAAACTGTGAGATAAACTAATGTTGAGCATTAATTAAGTAGTAAATAAAATAACAGTATTAGAGCACACAAGAAATCATGTGTGTAAATATACTGGGTTAAAAGTTGAAATAAATAATGAAATTTAACCCTGACCAGTTGGCTCAGTGGGGTGCAACATTGTCCCATACACGAAAAGGTTGTAGTTCTGATCCCTGGTCAGGGAATATATGGGAGGCAACCAATAGATGTTTCTATCTTGCAATGATGTTTCTCTTTCCCTCTCTCCCTTCCTCTATCTCTAAAATTAATAAATATATTCTTGAGTGAAGATTTAATTTTTCAAAAAAGAATAAAATTTTCACTTTTTCCATGTGCAGCTAGATAAATATTTGTACTCAACCAAGTAACTGGATGTAGTTTTTCTTTTTCTTGTATTATAGAAAGAACATTTTCAATGACAGTTCACATTTTTTGAAACTTTAGAGTATCTCTATTGCACTGGACACTACACCCAGAGCTGTGCTACTGGAGACAATCAGGCAACAGGAAAAGTTGCTGCTTACATGGCTGGATCTGTAATCAGTCACTTTTAAATTTATCCTAGGAGTTCATTATTTGTGTAACATTGAGTGACCCTTTTCCAGGCTCTTAGCCACCCTTTGAATATTATCAACCTTCAGTTGATATGCTGAAATATTTGGATGCAGAATTTGTAGCAGAGACTAAAGCTGGGAGTGTCAAAACAAGACAAGAAAGGCTTTTTCTTGTTTGATTTCTGGCAGGAATCAGAGTGGAAATGATGGAAGGCTTGGGAAAAAGCCCAATTCTGTCAGTGATTCTAGCCAACTTGGCCTACTCCATAGGTTTAGAGGGTTCAGATGAGCTTTGTGTCCATAAACCTTTGTATACTTGTTGAGGAACTAATCTTACTGTCTGAACTTTTCTGAGGTTTAACACATCTGAGATCTCTGGAGCCAAATGCCTAGCTACAACCACATTTTCTCACCCCACCACACACACACACACAAAGGTATTGAGCTCTGATCATATGTGCCAAACCTAAACTTACAGAAAAGGCAAGGAAGTTGATAGAGTAGGTGATCTATCTCACTTGCATTGAAATTGTTATCATTTGTTCTGCTTTGTGGCATGCATCCCCCAAAACATCTGGTGGCTTTGGTTGTCTGGTTTTGCTTTGTTTTTGTGTTTTTATAGCTATTAGAGTTATGCCAACTAAAAATGGCCTCTATATGACATTGTTTCGACTGCAAAATTTCTTTTTCCCTAGAAGATTTAGTCTGATTTTTATTATTATTTCCAATGGATAGTATTTTATTGATTTGTATTTTAGAAGTTCATGCATATGTGTAAAATAACTTATTATCTACATACTGTCTAAAGGTCCTTAGTATTTAAAATTTTCATGCTTCAAGTTTTTTCAATATCTGTATTTTGATTTGTTCTAGGCAAATCCTTATTAAAAAGGTTTCCCAGAGAAACCATGACATCTGGCAGAATATGACACTGAGAGAATAAGAAAATGGCCTAAGAAGAAAGATGAGTTTTTTGCTAAATTCATTGTTTTTATATTATGCAGATCTTGGATATTCACCCTAAGGCTTTTTAGAGGTCCATTGAAGTCTCTATTTAGATTGAAGTTACCTCCAATGCACACATAAACTTGAGAGCACTTATACTGAATCCATATTTTTAACTTCTATGTCCCTAGTGTTACTGTGCCTACAGTACTGGCTTTGGATCAGGAATATGTCTTACATATCCCTGTCACATTTTCTGAATAAATTCAGGGTTCCAGTTGTAGCTGCATAGTCTCTGAACTACACTTCACATTTAAGAAAGCCCATGTCTGATAGCCAGAGAATAATCTCTGAGGCCTCTGGATTTGTTGATCCCCTATCTTTGTTAGGAGGGCATTGGCCTTTATTTCATACCACATCACAAATGTATCAGTAGGTCATTGGAAGTGTTCCCTTATGGATAAAAGCACAAATCATTTACCAGAGAAGGAAAGTGGAGAGGATGAACAGCTGACTGGTGCATCTTCACCTTTCATATCCAGTTCTCTTGCCTAAATTCAATGTAGCATTGAACTCTACATCTCAAATATCAATAATGTGAAAAGTTTATGGGAATAACAACCAAATGTGTAATAGATTTCAAATACCAAACATAAATCAAACCAAAGAATAAGATATACACTACATTGCTGTATGTTTGCAAAGCTGGTTTTTTGGTTTTTCTTTACCATGCTACCATTGATTCAATACCATTGAAGGAATGAAAAAGAGGCCTCCATTTTAATCCAACTATTCAGCATTTCTGTTGGTTTCTTCTTGTTTCTGTTTTATCTGAAATACCTTTCTAATGTGTTTGTGAATTTTGACAATACTTGTGTCCATATCAATAGCAGTACACACATTTCAATTTTAATTTGAAATTAAATTCACCATCTAAAACAAAATTTCCAAAATTGTCTTTTAAATCAGAAGAACTTCTGTACTTTGGAATGAATTTCAGTTTACTCCATGTATAGATAATTATTAAAAGTTTTCAAGAGTTTGTCATAGAAGTTTATATCTCTAGAGTTCCAAGAGTTACTTACAGTTATATAATATCTCATGAATATTCCTATCATGGCCATTGTACAAACAAAAAAATTAATTCTCTGTCTTATAGAAGATTATATTTTAAAATCTATACTTAACTGGATAAACTCAGAACCTTTACTAGAAAAAAGGGAAAGAAAACACCAATTCATCCATAATTTAGGAAATCTAGATTCCATTTCTGTTGTTATTTGCTTTCACTGAACTGACCAACCTCAAGAGTATGTACATATTTACAAATATGTTCATGTACAATGAGGATGACAAGGCTATCCAGATGGAAAATGATGCTGAGATTCTCTTCAAATAGCAAGAGTGTGTTTTCTCCATCTGTAGAGACTGACACAATAATAAGATACAGCATGGTAATTACCCAGGGTTCAGTTTCCAGTGAGAGCCTGGTAGGGACCTGGTTCAACGTGCCAGCATTCAATCACACTAAGCATTAAAAGCTTAGGTGCACATAGCAGAATAAACTAATGAAACGTTCTGAGATTCCTCACCCTTAAGAAACAAGCTTTCTGTGGAGATATAGCAGGGAAACTTCTCTTCTATGATTTACCATTTAAAAGTTAATTTCTTGTAAATAATAACTGAGAGCAAAAGAGATAAATTAAGGGAAACACTGAACATGCAAGTTACTTGTTAATGCCTCATATTTATCTAGGGTTAGGTTTTTACTTCATTAAAACAGAGGGGAAAAACTATCATATATATAAATGGCATCATCAAGGCAACACAAAGTCAGTTTTGCAGAAAAAAAATCGAGGTTGAAGAGGTAATGATAAGCTAAGGAGCAAGCTCTATGATGACATAAATTGTAGGTGGATATACAACAAAAATATGAAGTGATTACTCCTAAGGATAGCCTTAATAGTAGAGTCATGATTATTAAATTTAAACAAAATTATACACCAAACATGGAAGCAGGGGAGGGGGGAGCGGAGAAAAGAGAAGAAAAGAGCAGAGCAGAGCAGTATGGCAACAGAACAAAAGAAAAATAAGATATGAAATTTTTCCTGGATCTAAGGCAGTGTTTTTCATATCTTTATAGTACATGAGTGATTTTTCAATCAATGTTTCAAAAAAATTATTTTATGTAGTATTAAAATTCTGCCTCAGGGGCCCCAAGGGAGGTAGAGTTGGAATGAAGGACTAGTAGAATAAGTTTCCAGGTGCCAGGCTCCACTGTCTCTGTGAGATTCTACTCTCTCTATAAATTGTTCCCATAAAATTATTTGGCTTCTGGGGCATAAAGCAATTTGAAAATAACCTTCTCAATTATTATACCTTGTGGCAGCCATTTAACCTAATACTTGAGATGATGTCATTGATGGGGCCTCTTTGTCATTCCTTCAAATCAAGTGAAAAAAATTAGAAGGCTCACTTCACCAAACAACTTGTCTCTCTTATTCTCCATAACACCCAGTTACCAGTTACAAGAACATATTAACTCAAGCAAACAGCATGGTATCAATTTCTTCACTTATCTTGGAGGGGCACACTGTCAGTGGAAATTATTTTAGTTATGTCAGTTTTGCAGAGAAAAACACAGTTTTGCAGTGAATCCAACCCCCGGGAGTCCTACCCTGCTTTAGTCTTCAACTTGCTTCCTCAAAAGATAATCTATGGGTCACCTTTATATGCCTGGTTCCTAAATGAATTCTGACACCACCACCAATTTTGCATCTATGCAGTCTCTTTGAAAGCTTTGTTTAACCCCAGAGAGCAACCACTGTTGTTTAAATTATAAAATGAATGAAAAACTGGTAATATTTTCTTTTTTACTTACCTGGTATATTTCAAGCAATGACACAAGAATTCAGCTAGTAAACTTGGTTTAAATGAAAACATTTTTCTTCATTGTAACTCAGAACTAAATCAGCACTATGTAGAGAGTACGTAAATAATATTGGCCAAATTAATGCAAATGGATGGGAGGGGAGTAGTACAAATCTTGCCTTGAATTAGATAGCTTTATTGTTCCTAGTAGAGCATTTCTTTTTTATTATTTTTATTTTATTTTAATTGTTGTTCAAGTACAGTTTTCTGCCTTTTACTCCCATCCCAGCCCATCCTCCCCTGCCCTCTCCACTTCCCTCCCATTTCTATCCCTCTGTAGTTTTTGTCCACATGTCCTTTATACTTGTTCCTATAAACCCTTCCCCTTTTCCCCTGAAATTCCTTCCCCTCTCCCCTACATTTAAGTGTGATTGAGATGTCTCAAAATCTTGTAAATCCTGCCACTTCTAATTTGTAATAGATTATAACTTATTTCTGTCCTATAATTAGAATATTGTAGTTCTAAATCAAAACTATTAATCAATTTTCACACCCTTGTAACAAAATGTTTACATATAATCAAATTGCTTACAACCTCTAGATCATTGCTAATCACATCAACAAATTCTTTCTTAGTACCTTATCTTATTATGGCAGAAGAATATGCTTCAAATTTTGGACACTAACAAGTTATTTCTTAAAGGAAAAGGAGTGCATTGCATATGTCTAAATGATGAGCATATGTTAGCACACAGACACACACAGATGAACATACTTTGAGCCAATCTACTAAAGAGATTATAACACATCTGGCCAATGAAAGTTATAAAAGTACAGTTGAAGGCTAGCTGTACTAATTCACATAATTAATAAAGCTTGTTCAAAATGGCTGGTTCATATTGTTATGTATACTTACAGCAACTCTATCTTAATTCATAGAGTAACTTGCTGTTCTTCAATTCAAGTTGTAAATTTCTGTCTGTTGGAAGTTTCCAGTCTGAATCAATTGCAGTTTATGATCACCATGCTCTTGTTGTAGACATCATGTGTCCAGTTACAATCTTTCTTGAAGTGCTGAAGACATCTTACCAGAAAATCTTTATCTTCAAAAAAGTTTCACCATTCCTTTGTATACTTATTAAATATGAACACCTGTTATATAATGTTAACATTTCAAGTGTTTTCTGTTAAACATTATGAAATTTAAAAAGGTAACTAAGTCTAATCAGGAATTGGTATCATTCATAAGTGAACTAGTTAGCACACGATATGTCCCTGGTTATAATTTTAAAATGAAGAAGGAATATTTGCGTTTGTCTTAAGATGGTTTAAGTGCTTACTGAAGAACAGACTCATACCTCACTGCTCATCCTGGAACCCAGTGAAATATGTTTCTTCCTGAATATCACATCAACAACATCACTTTTGAGAACCAACAGCCACTATGTTAACAAAGAACTCCGAGTAGAGAATATCCCTCACCCTGGAGACCAAGTATAGTGAGTTTAACTGTGGCCCCCAAAGAGGTATCTTCATGTCCTAATCCCTGAAACCTGAGTATGATCTTATTTGAAAAAATGATCTTTGAAAATCTAGTTAACTAAAGGAATTTGAGAGGAGTTCATCCTGTATTATCTGGGTGGGCCCTATATCCAATGACAAGTATCCTTTATAAGAGAAAGGCAGAGACGGGTTTAAGACAAACAGAAAAGGAAAAGTCACAGACACAGAACAGAAGGCCACTTAAAGATGAAGTCAAAGAACTGAGTAATGTGCCACAAACCAAGAAATGTCTGAAGCCACCAGAAGTTACCAGAGACAAGTAGGATTCCCATCTTGTGTCTTCAAAGGGAACACCACCCTACTGACACTTGTTTTTGGACATCTGACCCCAAGAACTGTGAGAGAATACATTTTTATAGTTTTAAGCCACAAAGTTTGTAGCAAATTTTTATGGCAGCCCTAGGAATCTAAAATCATCTTGCTGTCCTCTTGAAATCGCAAACAAAAGGACAGGCTCATTGAATGTGAGCAAATGTTACCTTTCTGTTTAAAAGAAGAAAATCAAAGGCTGGGAATAGGTGTGAGGCTGGAAAGTAGAAAATTTTTTGTTAAATGATATGGAATTAATAGTATGGTAGGCTGTTCCATGTCAAAATAGGGAAAAATGACATGGTCATTTCTGACCAACTGAAGAGGAAAGCAAAAGAAAAGTAACTGAGTTAGAAGAAAGTTTAACATAATAGGTTGACATATCCAATCATCAGGATAGAATTTTATATATATACTTATATGTATATATATGCACACATGTCAATGAACACAATATATACATATGTGTGTATATATGTGTGTGTATGTGTGTGTGTATAGAGAGAGATATGTCTGACCTAAAAGAGTCCAGTCATTTTTAATATAACAAAAAAAGTTTATGCAACATCCATGTAACCTGGCAGCCAAGGAGTGTAGACTAGAATGCACATGCATGAACAATGACAACTTCACTGTATTACACAGTGGGGGAAATTGACAGCATTGAGTGAACCTGTGTACTGTGTGACTGTCACTCTAAATGCCTGAGTGAGTAGAACAATGAATGTGGGTTAGATTTTGCATTAAACTTGCAATTCCTCTGCAGAAACTATTTGTATGATTCAAAAGCTCTTGGGATGATTAAACGAGTGCAGTGCAAATAAAAAGGCGGCACAGATACTTCAAAGATGATCAGGAATCTCTTGAAAGTGATCCCATCCACATTCTGGGAGGCCTGCAAGAAGCAGAACACCTGAGAATGTTGAATGTGTACAGGTTACAATCAACAAAGATCAGTGACTGACAGGGTGAGAACTGGTCTGGGGTTTCCAAAAACTACTGTGTATGAGATTTTGATGCAGGATCTTGGTATGCACTATGTTGTGCAGCTTTTGCTACCAGAGCAGAAGGAGTATTGTGTTGCTATTGCTAATGACTTGATTCTAAAAAGGATTTTGCAGAGTGTTTTGTAGAGTGAAAAAGACACTGGGAGAACTGTATGAGGTTCCAAAGTGCCTAATTTGAAGGGACTGAGGGGTCATTGTCCTTTGTACAATGTTTCTTATATCTTGTATCTTCTTCAGTAAATGTCTCTATTTTTCATAGTGCATGGGTGGATACTTTCTGGACAGGTCTTGTTTTGTGTGTGTGTGTGTGTGTGTGTGTGTGTGTGTGTGTGTGTGTATTTGGGGCTGTAACAAAAAGCACTGTACAAAACAATATCTTATAGAATCCCCAGATACAAGATTGCATAAATAGCAAATCTCCAAGAAAGTACAAGGAGTCAAGGGGTTCCACTGTTTCTTGATTTTATCCCGAGATAGAGTTTCTTGACATGAACACATGCACTCCCCATAGCTGATCCTATATGCATATGTTCCAGACTGCACTCTGGGTGGTCTACCAATGTCAGCATAAACCACCAAATCTCACTATGTATTTTATTGCTTATATTGTTCTTGTTTGTTTTTAGAAATATTGATTTTTTTAATTCAAGAAATTATATTTTTAATTAGCACCATTATTTCTCATTAGTTGTGAAATAGGTCAGCTGTCCTCTTGGTTAGTCTATGAGGACTAGTTCATGAGAACTTGTCACTCAAGGTACCAAAGCAACAGCTTCCATTTGAATTGACTATGGGATTTCTAAACTCTACCTAGGCTACCCTCTTCAAGAATGAGCTGTGGTTCCACCCTGTTGTCATTTTTATCTGAGGAGATATTTTGCTTCAAGCAAATACTTTGGTTTTCTCATGGAAAGGTCATGACATTTCGGCTCCTGATGTCCTGAGCCTGGATTTTTTTCCTTCAAGATGCCATTATTTTTTTCTGCGTTGCTTTGTCTCAAGTTTGAGCACAGGCTCTTGCTTCAGTTTCCCAGAATAATAGTAAAGACTGAATTCCAAGCTCTTAGAGACTTTACTGAAATTTGGAGAACAACTAAAAAGAAAAAAAGGCTCAGCAAATAAATTGCAACTAAGACCAGGGGATCCTAGACTAAGAATAGTGACATCACTACCTCACTCCCAGATTTCCATCATTTTGAATAAGTTACATACCTCTCCCAAATGAGAATTTCTCCTGAACTTCAGTCTCAAAAACAGGCATCAAAAAAAGAAAGAATACCTTCAATCAAGTCCTTCCAGGCCTCTCTATCCCTGACCAGCAACTCTTGGACAAAAGAAAAACACATGTTGAAAGAAAAACATAAAGTTTACTTAAGTTAATCTCATCCTATGGTAATGCCCTCTTTATAGGTTATCAGGCCAGAATTCTGGAGTTATCTCTGAATGTTCCCTTTCTTTCAGAGCCCACATCCAATGCACTTACAAATCTTGTTAGCTCTATTTAGCATAACTAAAATCTGAACTCTTTTCACATCCTCCACTATTACTACTTGCTTCAAACATTCATTATCTTGGGCCTGGATTAATGAAAGAGGCTCCTGATTTGCCACCTTTATTATGCCCTGCTTTCCTTACCCCAAATAGTAAATTAAAAGGATTCTTTTGACATTTAGATACTATTATTTCACAGCTCTGCTCAGAACCCTCCTAGTCTTTCTCAGTACAAGCCATAAAGCCTGTGTGGTGGGTCCTACATTATCAAGCCCCACTCAGTTAAGTGTTGTCTTTAGGGAACAAAAAAAATTCTCTTATTTTAACTCAACTTCTGTACCCACTGCTATTTGAGTACCTTGACCAAGAATTCTGTGACCAAGTGGTCACAAGTTACTTCTCCCTTAGGAAAATACTCTGTCTTCTCTGTCAAAGATAAATGTGTACGACCTGGGCTTACCCCTAAACTTTAGGGATGGCCAAGAGGTGGAGTTAAGGGTATGGCTATGAGATTCCATTTGTCCTCTTTCCCTGGGCTCAGAATTGTTAGATCAGCCTGTGCTTCCCGTGTTACTCAGAGAAAAGCCAAAATCTGTTAAAGCCCTTCAAGGCCAGATGATAGCTGCCTCCTCCATTGTATCTCTAAGTTCATCTGTTTCAGGTCCTTGAGCATCTTTATCATTTCTGGTACACTTAGGTGAGTTTCCATCTCTGGGCCTTTGCCATGGTAGTTCCCTATGACTGTATGTCTTCTCCCTCCATCTTTTTTCTTGCATGATTTTTCTTCATAGCACATATCCTCTTATAATATACAGCCATAATATCTTTGTATAAATATATATAGATAATTCTAACATATAATTTTCAAAAATCATGACTCTAATACAAATATAAAATAAAAACTAGTCAAAGATTTTGTTTAGCTCATTAACTAGTGAGCGGGTCAGTAAGACATTAAAACTGATTCATGAGAATTTATCTTGCAGAGATTTATATTCTTTGCTTAACAAAATTCATTTGCAATACCATGCATAGTAAGCATTTGCATTGCTATGGGTAGGATATTTTAGCATTCCTATCAGCTTTTACAACTTTAATTTTATTCCTATGGAGTTTTAATATGGTCTAGTCGATGAAAGACAATCAAGGTGCACATCTTATAGATTTATATAATCCCTTGAGTATCTCTTAGACAAGACACTCCACTGAAAGAACACCTGGCGTGATCTCTTTTACCCATTTTCAAGTCTTAAACACATTAAGTTTGGACAATAACTATATACTCATATGCAATATCAATATACTAGCTAGGATGTACTCTATGTTAATATATTAGTATATTGTCTTACTAGAATGTTAACTTCTTTGAAGTCAAAGATTTTTATACTGTCACTGATGAATCTCTTCTATGTAGAATAATGGCTAATAAAATGTAATACAATTTATTAATTTTTGTTGAACAAGTAAATACACAACTACAAAAATACATGCAATAACTATACAAGCATAGGAAATTCTAAAGTTACATAGAGAAAAACCATAATTATGCCATAAATGTAATACAGTCAGCAGAGATATTGTTTACATGATATTTTTTCTAAGTTTGTATTATTAAGTAGAATGCTTAACTGCATTTCTTCAGCCTTCTTCAAGGCTGCAATCTCCAAAACAATGAGTGGATTCTTACAGTATGTTTGCTTACTACATATATCCTATTGTTATTTGACTATATATACACAAAGTAGGAAAAAAGTAGGTTTACAGTTGCTCACATGAAAATACAAAAATTAACAAATAATAATGTGACTCACATTATTTTTGTACTCACAACCATAAACTTACTTTTGCTTTACCCTGTGTACATATAGTCTTTCAAAAGTAAATGTAAATTTCTACTCATTGGAAGCAAAATTGCTGGCTTGTTTTTTTTTCCTCTTATCTTCAAAAATCTTGGCATGTAGCCAGTGGGGTACCTAGTTACATATATGCTTTTTATAAACCTTAATGGATATTTAGGGGCACAGAATATTTTCCATAAATATATTTTTAAACAAGCTAACAAATAAAATATAAACAAACTCATAGATAAAGAGCAGACTGACAGCTGTCAGAAGGGAGGGGGATTGTGGAGTTGGGTGAAAAAGGTAAAGGGATTAAGCAAAAAAAACCCTCATAGACACAGAACAGTATGGTGTTTATTAGAGAGAAAGAGGCTAGAGGAGGTAGAAGAAGGTAACATGGGGGATAAATGTTGATGGAAGGAGACTTGACTTTAGGTGGTGAACACACAACACAATATACAGATGATGTGTTATAGAATTGGACATCTGAAAATTATATGATTTTATTAACCCTTGTCACCCCTATAAGTTCAATAAAAAACACAAAAAAATCATTAAAAATTGAAAGAAAACAAGACACTTTTTAATTTTTTAATGTTTTGCTGTTTTCATCTTTTAACACTGTTGGCTATTCCAAAGGTAGGACACATTATTTCCCCCTCTAAAATACCACACATTTCTTGCTAGAATGGCTCTTCAATTCAGCTACTTCTCCAGGTCAGACTTTCAATGGATCTGTTTTTCCCTTTCTTGGACTGTTTCTAAGACAGACCAGTGTTCTTTACAAATCTCATTAGTAAGTATTTTTATAAAGAAAACAACTAATTAATCACTCTTTCCAAAAGTTCATCAAACCTCTAAAAAAAACCCCAATTTTAAAAACATTCTTATAAGACAGGAAATTCTTCACTCAGCCAAATTGCTTGTGCATACATTGAGCACTAGACTTAGAGAACTGGCTAGTTAAAATCCTACTTTAGAAGAAGGAAATCTAAGCTTTCTAAGACTACACCAAAATTGGGTATTGGTATATTGAATTCAACCCAGGAAAGATATACTGAAAACAATATGTAGGAGAAAAGAAGATAAATAAATACACATTATTGAGTGTTTATTATGTCCCTTACACAGTAATTTCAAACACTATTTCTTTTTTTTAACTTTTTTAAAATCAGTGTTTGAATACAGTTGTCTCCATTTTCCTACCACCACTTTCCCCACCCCTGCCCATGCCCACCTCCCACCCTTAATCCCACCCTCTTTGGCTCCATCCAAGGGTCCCTTGTACATGTTAATTTAAGCCCCTTTCCCTTCTTTCCCACATTATTTCCCTCCCCTCCCCGCTGGGTACTGTCCTTTTGTTGTTGATTTCAATGTCTCTGGCTATATTCGGCTTGCCAGTTTGTTTTGTTAATTAGGTTCCACTTGGAGAGATTATATGGCATTTGTCTCTCACCACCTGGCTTATTTCACTTAGCATAATACTTTCCAGTTCCATCCATGTTGTCATGAATGGTAGGAGCTCCTTCTTTCTTTCTCTTGCATAGTATTCCATTATGTAAATGTACCATACTTTATTGATCAGCTCATATATTGATGGAAACCTAAGCTGCTTCCAGCACTTGGCTATTGTAAATTGTACTGCTATGAACATTGGGGTGCATAGGTTCTTTTGAATTAGTGTTTCAGGATTCTTAGGATATACTCCCAGCAGTGGAATTGATGGGTCAAAAGGCAATTCCATTTTTAGTTTCTTGAGGAAATTTCACAATGTTTTCCACAGAGGCTGCACCAGTCTGCATTCCCACCAACACTGCACTAGGATTCCCTTTTCTCCACAACCCTACCAGCACTTACAGTTTGTTGGTTTGTTGGCCTTTGGCATGATGGCCTTCTGAGCAGTGTGTAGTGGTATCTCACTGTGGTTTTAATTTGCATCTCTCTGATGGCTAGTAATGCTGAGCACCCTTTCATATGTCTCTGGGCCTTCTGTATGTCCTTCTTGTAGAAGTGTCTGTTCAGGTACTTTGCCAATTTTTTAATTGGATCATTTGTGTTCCAGGTGTGGAGTCATGTGAGTTCTTTATATATTTTGGAAATCAAATACTTGTCCAAGATTTTATTGACAAATATATTTTCCCATACACTTGGTCCCTTTTAATTTTTAGTAATGTTTTCTTTAGCCATGCAGAATCTTTTAATTTTGATAAAATCGCATTCATTTATTCTTTCCTTTATGTCCCTTACTCTACGGGACGACATATCAGTGAAAATGTTCCTGTGTAGAATATCTGAGATTTTCTTGCCTATCTTCTTCTGAAGGACTTTTATGGTGTCATGACTTATATTTAAGTCTTTTATCCATCTTAAGTTTTTTTTTGTATGTGTATGGTGGAAGTTGGTGGTCAGTTTCATTTTTTTGCATGTAGCTGTCCAGATCTCCCAACACTATTTGTTGAAGGGGCTACTTTGATTCCATTATATGTTTCTGCCCACTTTGTCAAATAGTAATTGACCCTAGACACTTGGGTTTATTTCTGGGCTCTCTGTTCTGTTCTAATGATCTATGTGTCTGTTCTTATGCCAGTACCAGACTGTTCTGATTACAGTGGCCTTGTAATATAGTTTGATGTCAGGTATTGTGGTCACACCTACTTCGTTTTTTTTTCTCAAAATTTCTGCAGCTATTCGAGGTAGTTTACAGTTCCATAAAAATTTCTGAAGTGTTTGTTCTATATCTGTGAAATAAGTCATTGATACTGTAACAGAGATTGAGTTTAATCTATAATTGCTTTGGGTAGTATAGACATTTTGATGATTTTAATTCTTCCAATCCATGAACAATGTATATGCTTCCATTTGTTTGTGTCTTCCTTAATTTCTTTCTTCAGTGTTGTGTAGTTTTCTGAATACAGATCTTTTATTAGGTTTATTCCCAAGTATTTTACTTTTCTTGTTGCTATACCAACTGAGATTTTATTCTTGATTTCTGTTTCTGATATTTCATTGTTGGTGTACAAAAATGTCTTTCATTTCTGAATATTGACTTTGTATCCTGCTGTTTTGCCAAATTCACTTATTAGAGCAAATAATTTTTTGGTGGAGTCTGTAGGGTTTCCTGTGTAGACTATCATGTCATCTGCAAACAATGATAGTTTTTTTCCCTCTTTTCCAATTTGGATGCCTTTTATTTCCTCCTCTTGTCTGATTGCTGTGGCTAGGACTTCCAATACTATGTTGAATAGAAGTGGTGAAAGTCAACAACGTTATCTTGTTCCTGATATTAGTGGGAAAGCTTTTAGTTCTTACCCATTGAGTATGATGTTGGGTGTAGGTCTCTTATATATGGCCTTTATTATGTTGAGAAATGCTCCCTCTATTTCCACTTTGCTGAGTGTTTTTATCATAAACGGGGGCGGTACCTTATCAAATGCTTTTTCTGCATCTATTGATATGATCATGTGATTTTTGTCTTTCCTTTTGTTTATGTGATGTATTATGTTTATTGATTTGCAAATATTGTACCATCCTTTTATCCCTGGGATGAATCCTACTTGATCATGGTGTGTGATCTTTTTAATGTATTGCTGGATGAGCTTTGCCAATATTTTGTTGAGGATTTTAGCATCTTTGTTCATCAGTGATATTGGCTTGAAGGTATGTTTCTTTGTTATGTCTTTATCTGGTTTTGGGATTAGGATGATGCAGGCTTCATAAAAATAGTTTGGAGTCTTCTATCTTCTTGGATTTTCTGGAATAGTCTGTGAAGGATAGGGGTTAGCTCTTCTTTATTGGTTTCTAAAGTTCTGTGAAACTGTCCAGTCCAGCGCTTATAGGTTCTGGGAATTTTTTGATTATTGCTTCAATTTCATCAGCTGTTATTGGTCTTTCAGGCTCTTTGCTTCTTCTTCATTTAATTTTAGATAATTATGTTTTTCTAGAAATTTGTCCATTTTACCTAAGTTTTCAAATTTTGTAGCATCTAGTTCTGCATAGTAATTTATTACAATCCTTTGTATTTCTGTAGTGTCAGTTGAATTCTCCTCTTTCATTTCTGATTGTGTTTATTTGGGTCCTCTATCTGTTTTTCTTGATGAGCCTGCTTAAAGGCTTCTCAATTCTGTGTATCATTTCAAAGAATCAGCTCCTGGATTTATTGATCCTTAGAATTGTGCTTTTAGTCTCTATGTCATTTAATTCTGCTCTGATCTTGATTATTTCCTTTCTTCTACTTTCTCTTGGCTGTCTTGGTTGTTGTTCCTCCAGTTCTTGTAGGTGTAGGGTTAGGTTGTTTATTTGAAATGTTTCTATCTTTTTTAGGTAGGCCTGTGTTACTGTGAACTTCCCTCTCAGGACTGCCTTTGCTGTGTCACATAAGTTTTGGGTTATTGTGAGTTCATTTACATTTGTTTCCAGAAACTTTTTGATTTCTTCCTTGATCTCGCTCTGAACCTATTCATTGTTTAATAGCGTGCCATTAAATCTCCATGAGTCTGAGTGTTTTTGAGTTTTTTCTTTGAGGTTGGTTTCTAGTTTCAGGCCCTTGTCGTCCAAAAAGATGCTTTCCATGATTTCAATTTTCTTGAATTCATTGAGGCATGATTTTCGTCCTATCATGTGGTCTATCTTTGAAAATGTTCCATGTGCATTTGAAAAGAATGTGTGTTTTGCTTCTATGGGATGAAAGGTTCTATATATCTATATCAGTTAAGTCCATTTGATCTAGGGCATTGTTCAATCTGGCAATATCCTTTTTGATATTTTCTTGGAAGATCTATTCATTTTTGACAGTGGGGTGCTAAAATCCCCTAGTGTAAATGTGTTGCTGTCTATCCCTTTTCTGAAGTCCTCCAAAATTTTTCTTATGTATTTGGGTGCTCCTATGTTGGTTGCATATATGTTTATACTGCTTATGTCTTCTTGATGGATTTTTCCCTTGAGTATCATGAAGTGTCCTCTGGGTCTCTTTGCATGGCCTTTGTTTTGAAGTGTATGTTGTCAGACATAAGAATTGCTACCCCAGCATTTTTTTTCCTGACTGTTTGCATGGAACATTTTTTCTAGCCCTTCACTTTCAGTCTGTGTAAGTCTTTTGTTCTCAGGTGGGTCTCGTGTAGGCAGCATAATTCTGGGTCATGTCTTCTTATCCATTCAACTACCTTATATGTTTTGATTGGAACATTTAATCCATTTGCATTTAAGTTTATTATTGGTAGGTACATATTCATTGCTTTTTTACTCACTTTGTACCTTTCTTCCTTTCTCTCTCACTGTTTTTATTCCTCTTCTTAAAGCAGTCCCTTTAGCATATTTTGCGGTGCCGGTTTGGAGGAGGTGTATTCTTTTAACCTTCTTTTGTCAGGGAAGCTCCTTATTTGGCTTTCCATTTTATTTGAGAGCCTTGCTGGATAGAGTAGTCTTGGTTGCACGCCTTTGTTTTCCATTACTTGGAGTATTTCTTTTCATTCCCTTCTGGCTTGTAATGTTTCTGTTGGGAAGTTAGCTGCTAGCCTTATTGGGGCTCCCTTGTATGTTACTTTCTGTTTGTCCCTTGCTGCCTTTAAGATTCTCTCTTTCTTTTTGCATTTTTCCATTTTATTTATGATTTTCTTGCCATGGGACTCTTTGGGTTCCTCTTGATTGGGACCCTCTCTGCTTCCTGGACTTGTCTGACTTCTCTCCTTAAGTTAGGGAAGTTTTCCATCATTACTTTTTCAAACAGGTTTTCTATACCTTTCTCTTCCTATTCTCTTTCTCCTATCCCTATTATTTGAATACTATTCAAACTCATGTTGTCCTGCATTTCCCTTAACCCATCTTCATTCTTTTTCAGTCTTTTTTCTTTTTCTTTCTTATTTTTGAAAGGTTTATGTTAATCTGTACTCTAGCTCACTGATTCAATTCTCTGCCTCATCAAGCCTGCTTCTGTTTCCTTCTACTGTGTTCTTTAATTCAGAAATTGTATTCTTAATTTCATCTTGTCCTTTATTGATTGTTTCTATGTTTTGTTTTATACTAATATAGTTTGTAGTAAGCTTCTCATAATTTTCCAGTAGTTTTTGGTAGTTCACCCTGAGTTCATTGAGCTTCTTTATAAGCATTGTTTTAAATTCAGTGTGTGATAGTTGACTTGCCTCTATTTCATTTAGTATTCATTCTGAGGATTCCTCCTTTCCTTTAGATTGGTGGTTGTTTCTTTGTCTTTCCATTATCTGTGGGGCTCTTCTTGTGTGCTTCTATTTCTTTAATCTTTTCTGACTTTCTGACTTTGTGGTGTGAACTTCTATGGTGGGAGGTCTGAGAGATACAGTGGTGCAGCTCCTTGATCACCTGAACTTGATGTTCTTGGGATGTCCTTTATGCTTTTTATGCTGGTTTTCTCTATGTAGTTGGGTTTTGATTGTTGTTGGGTCATTCTTTCATGGGCTCTTCCTTGCCGCTGGTTGCCTGAGGGTCACTTTGCCCATCACATCTGGTGTGATGTTGTTCAGACACTGCCTGAACTTAAACACAGAGCCCAAGAAACAAACCCACACCCACAAATATAATTCCCCCCCCCATAACCCCACTATCAATAGCAAATGAACCAGTTTTAATAAGGGTGTAATGAGATTAAGACTTATAAGAAAAGAGAGTGGATATGATGTGACCTACTGAAAGAAAAATTATTTTGAGAAGGTAGAGGGAGGAAAACTAATAAGAGTTGGGAGTTGGAGCAATGGAAGGAGAGAAGGTAAAGTTTACCTCATGAGTACAGGAAAGGAATGAAGAGTGTGGAATGGAGTATGAGAAGGGAAGCATATAATATTAGGTTTAAATAGAAATTAAAATAGTATAAAATAAAATAAAGTGAGAGAGAAAAGCAAAAGGAAGGAAAAATACTAAATAATTAATAAAATATAGGAGCCAAATTGGTGAAAATTCCACCAGACTACTATCCACAATAAATGAGCTAAAATTAATATATGTCATATGGGAATAAGAGGGGAAAAAAGAAACAAAGAAAAGTCTAAAGGATGTTTAGAGGAATGGGAAGTGATTTTGTAATGATAGAGGGAGAGGAAATACTAAGAGTGAGGAATAACAACTAGACTAAGTGAAGGAAAAATAAATTTGAGATGTAAAGGAAAAGAAGAAAAGAGAATAAAGGAAAATAAAAGGTCAGGATAAAAAAGAAATAGAAGAAAGACAAAATGGAAAAAAACAGGCTAAAGTGGCATAATTAAAATATGTGGCAGAAAAAGAAAAGTAGCAGAGGGGTCCAGTAAAATTTGTGATTTGAAATACAGAATTAGTGAAGCTCTAGAGATAACTTGAAAAAATAATGCAACAACTACCCTACCCACAACCAAGTACCAAAATTTGTTATAAGTGTAGAGAGTGCACAGGTATTTTAAGAGCTGTGCAAAAGGATGTGAAATGACCCTTGACTAGAAAATCCATTTTGAGTGTTTGGACAGGGGAGAAATAGTAAGAATGTGAAATGGAAACATTGTAGCTAGGGAGAAAAACAAATTTGAAATGAGAATAGTGCAAGGAAAGAGGAAGGTAAGATGGGCTAAGAGAAGGGTGAGACAAAATATGTGAATTGAAATACACTATAGTATAAAATCTAGTGACTTATTATATACAAATTCGCTGGACAAGAAATGAATGTTTTGGACCTATGCAGGAAAGAAAATATCACAAATCATGAAGAAGATTTCATATGGCTTTTGTATTGGTCGCATCTTTTATTTACCACTGTCTTTTTTTTTTCTTTCTTCCTGGATTTAACTCTGGAGATTTCAGATGTTGACCCCATCTTACTTTAGGCAGCCTGTTCAATACTTCCAGTGATCTGTAGTCACTGACTGTCTGCTTCAATTGTTAATATGGTCCCTCTGCATTTAATAGTCAGGTTTAAGCACTGTGTGGTGGGGGGATTGAATCCCCACCAATGGGGAGTGGTCTGCCTGAGCAAGATGGTTGCTATATATGGGGATTGACTCAGCACCAGATCCTGGTGGCTACTTTCTCAGTTATGTCCCCAAAGCCTCTGTCCTCAGACTCTCTTCCAGTCTCTCTAGTCCACTGCCCTGTCTTTGCCAGTGATCTACTGCCTCTGGCTCTCTTCTTCAGTTGTTTTTCTGGTCACTAGGACTCAGCAGTCAGGTTATGCACCAAAGAGCCAGGGTAGAGACCCTCTTGGGGTCAGGGCTATTGTTTCCTCTTAGGCTACTGCCCCTCAGAAAGGAGTGGTCTGCCTGAGCTCAAAGGCTGCTACTATCTGGGGGATGACTCAGCACCAGGATCCTGGCTTCCCCTCTCTCAGTTCTCTCCCCAAGGCTTCCATCCCATTTCTCCTCAGGCATCTCCAGCCCACTCTGCCCCTGACTTTGCCTGAGCCCTGGGTAAGTGGCTGCAAATGAAAACATGTGTTGGCCCTTTAAATGACCCTTGCATATCCAACCATCTGTCTCTGGCAGAGAGCAACCCTGCTGCTTTTTCCACTGGTTGTTATCTGTGTACTTTGGGGGCTCTAGTGTTCTAGGCTGGGAATCCTAGCTTAGTATTTAGACCTCAATCTTCTTCAGTGGATCCAACCAGCTGCTTAATTATCCCACTGGTGCTGCCACCTGTGGGCACCCAGCCAGCCTTCTCAAGTCTCCAGTGCACTCCTTACCAGACTGGTCATACCAAAGCTGGTTCTGTATGTCCAAAGTTATATGCTTCTCTCTGGGTATTGCTCAGTTGTTTGTTCCAGGTGGTTTCTCCACAAGTGAGTTGTAATTCTGGATTGGTCCTGGGAGGAGGCAGTGTGACTTTCATTCACTCCTTCACAATCTTCCTTCCTCCCTCAAACACTATCTCATTTAATTTTCATAATATTCCTGTGAGGAAGTTATCATCATCCTCCTCAATCTCATCATCATCTTTACATATTAAGAAATTGAGTCTCAAGTAACTTGGCCAAGGTCACAGAACTGGGAAGTAACAAAGGCAGAATTCAGAATCAGGTGTCTCCTGTTTTCAGTCCATTATTTCACTATAGCAGGTAGGCTACAGCCCAAGTTACTTAACTCTCTTCTGCTTTAATCTGTGTGTTTGTAAATTAGTAATGAAGTTTAAAGTATAAATGGAAAGAGCAACACATGAGGGATAAATTTGAATTACATTCATACTTAAAACACTATATTCACACTATTAAAATATACATTTTAAAGGATTTCACAATGATCCAGAATAGATGCATAGAAATCATATACTGTGAACTTCAGAATAGGGCTATGAAGTGTTTAGTGAGTGCCATAATCAAAGGTTTCTTGACTGGGGATTTCTTAATTCATCTTTTTCAATGGAAAAAATTGTAATTCTATTGAACTTAACCACTGTAAAAAAAGATTCTTGAATCTAAAGAGAATAACAAAATGGCTTTGGGCAAATTTTTCTCTAACATTGTACTTCAGTCACAGAGGAATAATCACTTTTTTACCTGGCCTCACTCCACAGTTGAAAGGATACAATGAGGTAGGCAATGAAAAAAACCCCGATAATGAATTTATTGAATGATATAATAGTAAGAAGTGATGGAACACAAAAATCGGTGTTTTGAACTTGTCCTTCTCTTCAATGGACTAGCTTTGTCAGCAAGTCTTTTATTATTCATGCTGTTTCTGCCTATAGTAACACAATGATCATAAGTGAACACAGAACTTCCTAAGTCAACCCTCACAAAAACATTGAGAATCCAGTACCATTCCCATTTTATAGGTGAGAGAACCAGAAATTCCAAATAACTGGCACAAGATCATCAAAATTAAACTGAATTTGGTATCACCTAAGCTATAAACTGCACGCTTTTTTTAAATACCATAGATTACAGGGGTATATTCCACACATCTGTGGTGCAGAATGTCTCACCTAAGTGATAGGAGAGTGACTCAAAAGACCACACTCCATAGCAGTCAGGCATAGAAGGTAGAGACCCCAAGGGTCCTGGAAATGGAGTGCTTTTTACTTGGACAAGACAGTATATTAAACCTCAGGCTGCTGTTTAACCCAAACTGGTTTATCTCATTTGCTATTTGGCTCCCCCCATCTCAAAGGAAAATAAAAAAATGGGACATTTCATTTGTAGTGAACAAGGAATTCAGAAAGGCCAGAATTTGCCATCAGGTCTGAACCTCACCCAACCACTTCTGTTAACCCAAGGGCCTATGTTCATGTCTAAGTTTATTAGTTTGTGATAGTTATAGATGAATTTATAGGAAAAATCCATAAAGAAAGAAGACTACATTGATTGGACACTTAGCTGGGAATCACTTAGCATAGACTGAAGAAACTGAAAGTTGATTTGGTTGAAGCCAGCTTCAAATGCTTCTTTCCTCTATTTTAACAAATGAATCATGTGACTTAACATATTAGGGTATCTCTAGTCATACTGGATATGATGAACTGGGGTGAGACAAAAGAAAAGATACTATGAGTTGACATAATTTTTTTTACTTTCATAGAAACTATAGAGTAAACAAAGAGAAATGAATGAAAAACTGTTGTGGTTTTCATTTGAAAATCTGGTTCACCTATAATGCTTGTGTGCATATATCCATATTTTAAAATAAATCTGAACATTTACCCAAGCCTAAATTTAAGTCCTCTATTATTTGTTCTTGCCTGTCTTTATCATGATTTAAGCTTCATATATCATTGTGTGGAAGAAGTATGCATCAGGTTAGTGGTCTGAATACCTTAAGTCTCATTTTATAAATATTTATTGCCAACTGATATGTTCCTATCTTTGAAGTCTTATGCATGGCTCACTGTGAGCTGGTGCTTCTCTCTTCTGTCTGTGGAGAATAACTACCCAGCACTTTGTTTACACAAGGATTGCTTCACAGACCTATTTTTTTAATCTACATTTTCTCACATCACTCATCTTTGCTTTGTTATATTTTCTTCCCTCCTTCACTTCACATCTCATGGAGTGAAGTCTAGAGCTAACAACTAAATAACATGACTTGTACTGCTGTTGAATCAAAGCAGTGGTACAGGCTGAGCTGATCATTTGTAACCTACTAGGAGTTGTTGCAGGGGACTTACTAAGTCCAGAAAAGAGGAATAAACATAGGTCAGAGAAGAAACTTAAAATAAAAGAGTTCAGCATGGAGGAGATTGGATATCAAACTAGAAACCCTGTACATAATTCCAGTAGAAGTAGAGAGTTATTGGAGGTTTTGAAGTAGAAGAACCAACTTAAGAAACAGGGCTTTAGGAAAATGAACCAAATAGTGTACATGAAGGATTGCCATGCACTGAGGGGGAGAGATCATTGGGAGGCAAATATAATAATACAGATGAGAGAGGATGAAGACATGAACAATAATATAGTTCCACTAATATTTAGGACATGAATTATGACAGTAGAAATAGATAGGAAGGTGTTGACAAGAAAGATATCATTACCATATAATTGAAAAAATTTGGATCTATTAGATATAAGGTAAAGGTGACTAAAACACATAATAAAAATTTTTGTTATAAAGACTAGGAAAACAAGGGTGACTAATTAAAACACTAATAAGAAAGAGAAGCACAATTAGAATTGAAAATATTGTTTATTTTTGAAGGTATTGTTTATTTTTGGACTTCACAAAATTTAAGTGTTACAAAAGCCCAAATGAAGAAATATCCACAAAGGTGATGGGTGAGAATATGAGTTACATATTTGGATAGGTGAGATATGACAGGTAAGGGAAAGAAAGGCATACAGGAATAATTTCTGGTTTCTCACTTGAATGGCTTTGTGATAACAATAACAACCAGGATAGAATAAAATAAAAAGGGATACTGAGGTACAGGGGAGGGAGCCTATAGGTTCATGTTGAATTTAGGTTTCTATGGAGTATCTAGGTGAAAACATTCAGAAGAGTGAATGCATCTGCCTAGAGCTCAGTGGATGGTCTAGTTGAGCAATATAGATTTGGGAATAACAAAAATGAATATAAAGCATTGTTCAGGAGAATAACATTCCACTTCTGTGAAAATAGAATAGACACACCTTTCCCTTTTCCTCCCATTAAATAGAACTGAAAAACATAGACATTATATGTAAAACAAACCTACAAATACTCTTATATGTAGGAAAAAGAAGACAGATTTATTAGGACCTTAGAAGTTGGCAACCTGGAAACAACAAGCACAGACAAATAAGCCCAAGAGAGGTTCTTTATTGGGCTCTTTTTATTCAGAGAACCAGGAAAGGGACAACCTAGCAAGTCAGAAAACTTTTAGACAATTACTGCTCTACTCCATCAAACAAATCACTATAGAAGAAACTGCCCCTCCCCAAACCATGTTTAGGGGCAACTGGGTTTTGACCTTTTGTGAAAAGGGCACCTAGGTTTTGAACTTTTGGAAGCTGTAACAAGGTACCTCAATATCCTTGACAGGGTGGGGTTAAATAATGCCAAGTAGGAAACCAAGATTCACATCCCCAACAGCCAATAGTAAGCTCCATCCAGGTGTGTGGTGTCACCACATGAAGAGCCTTGACATCCAACCCCACCAGGCAGTAATGAAGCACCCCTCTCCCTCCCTTCCCGAGGGCTAATAACAGAAGAAGCCTAATGGAAAGTGAGGACAGTAACCATCACCCAGCAGTAAGAAGATCAACCCCACTGCCGTATCAGTAGGGACTACATGTAGAGCACCAAAGTAACTCCCCTTCCTCTCCTCCAGAATTGGTATCAGTGGAAGCCAGCCAAAGCAGGTTTAAATAAGATCCAGAGTCTTATAACAGAATGTAAAAATGTCCACACTTCAACTGAAAACCATTCCTCAAACTAAGAACCAGGAAGATCTCAAACTAAACAAAAAGGGACAATTAATAGATGCAAACACCAAGATGGCTGCAATGTTAGAATTACCTGACAAATATTTTAAAGGAACCATGTCAAATAAGCTTCTGACAAAATTCAGGACCTAACATGATTTAAAAAAAACAACAACTCTGAAAAAATATGAAAAGAAGGGGAACGTTCTTAACTTGGTAAAGTGTTATCTAAAAATTCTACAAGTAACATTATATTTAATGGTGACTGAATACTTTCCCTAAGATAAGTAACAACACAAGAAAATCTGCTTCTTATCAACTCTAAATCAACATAGAGCTGGAAATTCTAGCTCATGAACGAGATAAGAAAAGAATAGAAAAAAACATACAGATCATAAAGGAGTAAAAAAAAAAAAACAACTGTTCCTATTTGCAGATCACATAATTGTATATGTAGAAAATTACAAAGAATCTTACTAAAATAGTCCGAGAACTAATAAGTATGTTTAACAAAGTCACACGATACAAGATAAAATTCAAAAATCAATTGTGTTTATACATAGTAGTAATACATACATGGATAATAAAATTAAAAATACAAAACTATTTACAGTCCCTGAAAAATTGAAATGATTAAGTATTAAGTAGCACAAAACCTGTATAGGACTTGTATAGAAGGAAAGACACATGTATCAATAAAACAACATAGAACCCAGAAATAGACACACAAAAAAATGAACACTAACTGATTTTTGACAAAGGTACTAAAGCAATTCAATGGGAGATAAATTTTTGAACAAATGGTGCTAGAGGGTATCCACAGGCATTATTCAATCTAAGTCTCACACCTTCTACACTAATTAATTCAAAATGGGTAATAGACTTAAATGTACAGCACAAAATTAGAAAAATTGTAAAAAACACATGTAACAGAAAATCTTCTGAATCTAGGACCAGGGAAAGAGTTCTTCGACTTCACACTAAGGTTTCCAGTCAAGGTGGAGAAATAGGTAGACATGCTTCTCCTCTTCACGCAACCACAGAGAGAATTACAACTAAATCTCAAAAGAAATAATGCCCTGAACCATGATAAAATTGAACTAATGAAAAATCGAACAACCAAGAATTTAAATAAGTCACTTTCATCTAGACAGGTATGAGGGGCTGAGGCACAGTGTGGCACTGAGAGGCAGTGTCAACTGTAGAACAGATGGTCCCACATTCATGTGTGATAGGTTTAAAATTGGGAGGGGTACCTTGGGAGTGAGTGATCCCAACCCCAGGCCAGACTGCAAAGCCCAGGGCATTAAACCAAGGAAGATGAACCCCCATATCTTCTGGCTGTAAAACACAGTGGGGGTAAAAAACAGTGGGGGTTGGGGTTGTGGAAGAAACTACCAAGTTTTCAGGAGATTCCACTTAAAGGGCCCTCATGATATTAGAATGTATGCAAATCCACCCATTCTGGGATTCAGCACCAGGGAAACAGCTGGAAGGGTGCCGGTTGCATATGGGGAGTAGATGAACTGACTGAAAATGGGGCAAGTGGTTGGCAAAGCTCCAGTAGGCAGGCAACGACATTGTTCCCTCTTCGAGACCTCCCACTACACAGAGCCACAGAGTGGTGAAGCTGGGTTGCCCTGCCCTGGAGGATACCTAAGGCATGGTTCCTACACAATTACAGGTATATTTTCTACAATAGGCCACACTCCTAAGACAGGCAGTCAAAGCAGCTCCACCCAATACAGAGAAACAAACACAGTGAGGCTGCCAAATTGAGGAGACACAGATATATGGCCCAAATGAAAGAAGAGAACAGAACCCCGGGAGAAGAACTAAATAGAATAGATATAACTTACTTATCAGATGCAGAGTTCAAAACACTGATGATCAGGATACTCAAAAAACTCATTGAGTAGAGTTCTGGCCAAGATGGAGGCATAAGTAGAAACTCTTCCCTTCCTTGTACAACCAAAAGGAGCATAACGACCAATCTAAAATCAATAAACAGCCAAAAGTGCCAGAAAAGCAACCTGCAGAGAACTCCAACAACCAGGGAATTAAAGAAAAAGTCAACCAGAACAACAAGACTGGTAAGAACCAGTGGTGCAGGCGGGGCCAGCTGAGAAAAACTGTGGGAGGTGGCAGACTGTGGGCGCGGGCCAGCTGAGAGAAACCTTGGTGAGGCAGCTGACTGGTGGGCAGGGCTGACTGCAACAAGGTGGCAGACCTCATGGTTGGTGCTGACTGAACAGGAAAATGAGACTCAAAGTTGACTGTGGACTATGGTGGTTGCCACAATGGGAGAAACTCCTAGTCTCCATAGAGTCTGTTGAAAAGTGGGCTGGAAATGAGCAGGTGAGTTGTATGGTTCCCTCTTTGGCCCTTCCCCAACAGGGAGCACCACAGTGCAGCAAGGAGGGCTGCCTAGCCCTAGGAAATACCTAAGGCTCCACCCCCTTACAACTTAGCAAGTGTGCTGTGACAAAGAAATATGGCCCAAATGAAAGGACAGAGCAGAACTTCAGAAAGAGAACTAACCAATGAAAAGATAGTCAACCTATATGATGGAGAATTTAAGGCCCTGGTACTCAAAATGCTCACAGAACTGATTGAGCTTGGTTGAAAAATGAAAGAGACCCAAAATGAAATAAAGCAAAATATTCAGGAAACCAACAGTGACAGGACAGAAACCAGGACTCAAAGCAACAATTTGGAACAAAAAAAGGAGAAATAAACATCCAACTAGAACAGAAAGAAGAAACAAGAATTCAAAAAATGAAAAGAGATTTTGTACCTCTATGACAACTTGAAATTTTCCAATATCTGAATTATAGGGGTGCCAGAAGAAGAAGAACAACAGCAAGAAATTGAAAACTTATTTGAACAAATAATGAAGGAAAACATCCCCAATCTGGCAAAGGAAATAGACTTCCAGGAAGTCTGGGAAGCCTTCAGAGTCCCAAAGAAGTTGGACTCAAAAAAGAACACACCAAGGCACATCATCATTAAGTTACCCAAGATTAAAGATAAAGAGAGAATCCTAAAAGCAGCAAGAGGAAAGGAGAGAGTTACCTACAAAGGAGTTCCCATAAGGTTATCAGCTGCTTTCTTAAAACAAACCTTGCAGGCAAGAAGGGGTTGAAAAGAAATATTCAAAGTCATGAAAGGCAAGGATGTAATAATCTACAACCAAGATTACTGTACGCAGCAAAGCTTTCTTTTACAAGGGAAGGGCAGATAAAGTGTTTCCCAGACAAGGTAAAGCTAAAGGTTCATCATCAGCATGCCATTATTTTACAAAATGTTAAAGGGACTTATCTAAGAAAAAGAAAACCAAAAATATGAACAGTAAAATGACAACAAACTCACAACTATCAACAAATGAACCTAAAAGAAAAGAAAAACAACAAAAATAAAAACTAAGCAAACAGCCAGAACAGGAACAGAATCAGAGAAATGGACATCACATAGATAATTTCAGTGGGCAGGGGGGAGGGAGGAGTGGGCGGAAAAGGTACAGGGAAGAGGAAGCATAATTGATAGGCATAAAATAGATGGAGAGAGATAAAAAAATGGTATAGGAAACAGAGAACTCAAAAATAACTTATATGTACAACCCACAGACATGAACTAAGGAAGGAGAATGCTGGAGGGTTAGGGGGTGCAGGGCAAAGGGGGGATAAAGCATGGAAGTTGGGAAAACTGTAATAGCATGATCAATAAAATATACTTAAAAATTAAAAATCAGTAACTCATTGAGTATAGCAACAACATAAAGAAAGAAAAAGTTACCTAACATAAAATAAATAAAAATCTACAGGTAACCAAGAGTGAAAGGGAGAAGCTATAATTCAAATCAGTGATTTGGAACATAAGGAAGAAATAAGCATTCAACCAGAACAGCAAGAAGAAACAAGAATTTTAAAAACAGGGATAGTATAAGAAGCCTCTGGGACACTTCCAAATGTACCAACATCCAAATCACAATGATGCCATAAAAAGAAGAGCAAGAAATGGAAAACTTATTAGAAAAAAATAGTGAAAAAACTTCCCTAGTTTGGCAAAGTAAATACACATACAAGTCCCGGAAATATAGAGAGTCCCAAACAAGTTGGAGTCAAAGAGGACCACACCAAGACATATCATAATTAAAATTACAAAGGTTAGAGATAAAGAGAGAATCTTAAAAGCAGTTAGAGAAAAGCAGAGAATTACCTACAAAGGAGTTCCTATAAGACTATCAGATGATTTTTCAAAAGAAACTTTGCAGGCATGAAGGGACTGGAAAGAAGTATTCAAAGTCATGAAAAGCAAGGACCTACAACCTAGGTTACTCTATCCAACAAAACTGTCATTTAGAATTGAAGGGCAGATAAAGTGCTTCTCAGACAAGGTAAAGCTAAAGGTTCATCATCACCAAGCCCTTATTATATGAAATGTTAAAGGGACTTATTTAAGAAAAGGAAGAAGATCAAAACTATAAACACTAAAATGGTAACAAACTCACATCTATCAACAACTGAATCTAAAAAACAAAGACAAACTAAGCAAACAACCAGAGGAGGAACAGAATCATAGATACGGAGAACATTAGGAGGGTTATCAGGTGGGAGGGGGAAGGGGAAGAATGGGAAAAAAAGTTGCAGGTATTAAGAAGCATAATTGGTAGCTACAAAAGGGACAGCAGGTATTGGGAACTGTCCTGCCTGGTTTCAGAAGCTGTAACCTCCCATGGCTAAGAGTGACTAAAAAGACCTTGGGACCGTAAGCCACTTAGTAGACAAAGCTTATCTTCCTGGCTGGGGTGCCGCCTCTGTCCCCTTTATTTTACCCTGCTTGGCCCTAGGTGAATGACTGGTTAGCCAATGACTGGTAAGATTCCTCCAAGAAAGGATAACCTAAGACAGGCACAGTTGCAGTGGGACCATCAGGGGAGGACTTGTGGGTCTATAGGAAAAAGGGGGTGATGGACTCTCTCCCCTGGGCTTTGACATAACCTGAGTCCTCATTCTGTCTGTAAGAAGTCTTCTAATCTCTTAACTGCCTTACTTCCCCTGTCTGACTTAAGCCTGAAACAATGCAGGAGGGTAGTGCAGCCCTGGGCAGGAACAGGTGGTTCCCAGGACGATCAGGCCTAAGAAAAAATACATAAAATCCTGTGAAATCTGCTTTGCTAAGAATTCTCTCAATTTTCTGATAAGGGTACAAGCATGAAATGAGTAAGTTTCCCAAAGTTTTATGGCCACTTAGCTATCTGACTTTGACTCAGAATGAACCCTCATAATTCTTTGAATGTGATCTATTGTTTGATCATTTCTGCCTGACAATGATCGATGAGCTTTACCTGTATCCCTGTGCAAACTGAACTCAATAAAGTTCACTGGGGAGCTGGCTCAAGGCCCTTCACCTTTGAGAGAGTGGCCACCTTTCCACCCCAAGCAGATCATATTTTGGTAGAATTATTCTCATCCACAGCAGCCAGGGGAGCTCTGCTGGACAAAGGAGAAGTTAACTTCCACCCACAAGGGAAAAGTTAAGAATTGTATAGGAAATGGAAAAGCCAAAGAAGTTATATGTATGACCAATGAACATAAACTAAGGGTTGGGACTGCTGGAGAGAAGAAGGGTACTGGGCAGAAGGGGACAAAGGAGGAAAAACTGGGACAACTATAATAGCATAATCAATAAAATATATTTTAAAAATAAAATAAAATTTCTTGACCTCTAGTGGAATCCAAAGAAACAAACAAACAAATAAAGCATGATCCATTAAAGGAAAAATTGATGTATTGAGCTTTACCTAAAGTAAAAATATTTTGTTCTGTGAAAGATCCTATTAAGAGGATGAAAACACAAACTACAGTGTGGAAGAAAATATTTACAAACCATATATCTGGCAAAGGACCTTCAAAATTCAAAAGTAAAATAGGTAACAATACAATTAGAAAATGGAAAAATACATGAAGAGACAGTTCATTGGAGCAGATACACATATTGGTAGACACATTAAAAGATGTTCAACATCATTAGCCATCAGGGAAATGCAAATTAAAACTAGAATGAGATACTACTACAAACCTATCATAATTGATGTAATAAAATATAATGACAACAAATGCTGATGGGGATGCAGAGAACCTAGGTCACTTATTATATTGCAAGTAGGAATGTAAAACGGTATAGCTACTCTGGGAAAACAGTTTGATGGTTTCTGATAAACATATGACAATCATACAATTGCTTTCTTGGACATTTGTCCCAGAGATTTACCTCCCCACAAAAGCCTATACATGAACATTTATAGCAGCTTTATTCACAATAGCCAAAAAACAGTAACAACTCAGATATGCTTCAATGGGTGAATGATTAAAACACTGTGGTATATCCATACAATGGAATACTCTTCAGAAATAAAAATGAATGAACTGTTGATACACACAATAACCTTGATAAACCTCTGGAGGATAAAGCTGAGAGGGGAAAAAGCCAAGCCCAAAAGGTTACTTCCATCCTGTGATTATACATCCATAGATACAGTTTTGTTCACATAACATTGTTGAAAGGACAAAACTACAGAAATGTAGAAGACTGATAGTTGCCAGGATAAGAAAAGGTAGGAATGGAAAGGAAGTGGGTTTCACTATAAAATCTTATGATAGAAATGTTTTGTATCTCGACTATATCCAGGTCCATAACCTCCTTGTAATATTGCACACAGTTTTTCAATACCCTTGGGAGACAGTGCATAAAGGGTACATGAGATTTTTGTATCATTTCTTATAATAGCATGTTAATCTCCAAATATCTCAAATTTAACATTTTAAATACAAATAATAATGTACAGGTCAAGAAAAAGCTTGTGTATTACCTGGATATGACCCAATGGGTAATGATTTAGAAGTCTCTGGTAAGGAATGTAACAGAGAAGGCAATCACGGACAAAATCCTGAGAAACACCAATATTCAAGAGGCAACTAGAAGAAGATTTCCAAAAGTGACAGAAAGAAAACTTCATTCTAATGTTCAGAACCAAGAAGCAGACAAAGAGAGAGACTCTTAGAAAGTGAAATCTTAAGCTTATTTTGGAAGAATAAAATGAGTAATAGTTTATATTCAGCAATATTCCTCAAATGTCCCCAAATGGACAATGTGTATAGATAATGTTTAATCTTCACCTGAGGATATGTTTAATGTGAGAGAGAGAGAGAGAGAGAGAGAGAGAGAGAGAGAGAGAAGCATCAATGTGAGAGAGAAATGTTGATTAGTTGCCTCCTGTCCACATCCCAACCAGGGATCTAAATCACAGCCTAGGAATGCTCCCTGACAGAAAATCAAACCCACAACATTTTGGTGCACAGAACAGTCCAACCCAACTGAGCCACCCAGCCAGGGCCAATGTATATAGATTCTTAACAAACAAGGGCTGATTTCCAATCTTGTCAATTCAATGATAACCAAGGAAGTGGAGAAAGAATGAGATCAGAGCCAGCAGAGACCATGGAGTATAAATAATCAATGCCCCACACTCCCCACAGTAATCACCATAATAACCTAGAAACTGTCTTCAAGTTGATCTTATTTTGATGTCAAGAAGCGGGGAAGTCAAAGCTGAAGTCTGGGTTAAAACTTCGAATTGCTGAAATCTCTCATTTAAAAAGCTATCCTTCATTTTCTGTCCTGCTCTTATGACTGTCTTTTCCTTCCCTTTTCATCCAAGCTCATTGAAACTATACATCCACTGTATTTATTCACCTCTTCACTTTCCATTAATTTCTTACATCAGAATAATCTGATTTCTGCCTCCACTACTCCATTAAAATGGTTCTTCCAAAATTTACAGATGACCTCCTTCTAGCTAAACCCAACAGGTATTCTTCAGTCAATATCTTCCTTGGTCTTTTATTTTCTATGGCACTTGCCACTTTTAAGCTTTCCCTTCAATACACTCTCCTTTCATGACTTCTTTAACATTCTTTACTAGTATTATTGCCACATCAATAGCCACATCCTTAAATTTTATGTTCACTCCTTTTCTGCTGACTCATTTAATTTTCAGTTTCCTTATCACTCAATCTATCCTTGGAATTGTTTCCAAACCTTGATTTAATTAATCCCACTTCCACATTGGGCCAAGAGCAGTATCTGTAGGTTTAGAACCACATATCCTACTCCATGTTGTATATCTTCTAAGATGTGCTATTTATTAATAATTCATTCATTCATCTACTCATTTATTGGGCTTTTTGTGTCACTCTCTGGTGTTAGGGCCAGTGCTAAAGAGTGCCCCTGACTTCAGGAAGATCACACTCAGGAGAGAACACAACACTTACTGCATCCCATTTCTGATTCTCACTTGGGTTTATGAAAGTGTTTTCTCCCCCTCTGATTCCTCAATACCTCACCAAGGAGCATCCTGCCAGGCCCTCCCAGAGAGAACCATCCCCTCCAGGTATGCCACTGTGGGCTTTCCCCCACTATGGGATGTTCTCTCACCCTGGGGACTGCAGAGCAAACCTTGGTTGGTGACCCAGTACAGGGAAAGAAAAATGGTCCTCTCCCAAATTCTGTACCTCTGACATCAGATGTTCTGCCCCATATCTTGTGGAGTATCTCATCCCATCTAGCCCATCCAACAGTTTAAGTGCCCAACATGTGCCACATTTTAGGGGATTTAAAAAAGTGAAATAACCAGTCTCCTGGTATTCAGCTCAGAAGGTCAAATGTAGTCATCTAGCAGTTCCTCTTGGGTTCTCCATGCCCTCCCAATACCCACCCCCCTTCTTTCAGCCTTTCCTCTGATATTTGACTGTTGGGCTTACCGCTTGTCTTACTACCTTACTTAATTTCTACCTTCCAGTCAATATGACCTATTAAGCCCTGGCTAGGTGGCTCAGTTGGTTGCAACATCATCCCATAAACAAAAAAGGTATAGGTTGGATTCCTGATCAGGGCACATACCTAAGATTAGGTTTGAACTCCACTCAGGGCATGTACTAGGAGCAATCAATTGATGTTTCTCTCTCACATCAATGTTTCTCTCTTTGTCTCTGTCTGTCTCTCTCTGTCTTTTTTTCTCTCTAATAAATATGTCCTCAGGTAGGGAAGGATAAAAGAGATGAATGCTTAAAACTTCCTACCAAACTCTATCATGTGTTTTGGCTCAATTTTAACAATTTTCCTAGTCCTAGCTTACCTGACCACAAACCTGGTAACCTCTTAGACTCTGGATTCAAATGCACAAGAAGTCCTTGACTGACATTTCTCCTAGTGATATATACATATCAAGATCTCTACCCATATTGCTAATCAGAACTACTCATTCATGCCAGTATGTATGGCTCCTCTCCCCTTGCAACCATCTTCCTGTCTGCCATCACTCTACTCTCTTCTTTATTCAAAAGACTTTCTAGCATGGCATTTTCTCCATTCATTTCACTCTGAGTTGATAGGCACCATATATATTTTCCTCTCTCTTTTTCTATAAGAATGCAATTCCATAGAGTTTGACTTGGCCTTTAGTACTCTGTCTTATGTTGTAATGCATTCCTTTGGCCCAGCTGGAGATTTTTTCTTGCAGGGGTCACTGGAGGAGAATTACAGAGATTCCTATAATCCACACAAGTGTATAACAAAAAGAAGAAAAAGTTACCCAAACTTTCTATGAGTATCTGTTTACACTGGTGGACAATGAACAGGCTTTGGGTTTAGGATGAAGACAGTAGTTTTGAAATACTATCTCTGCCCCATGTAAGCTGAATGATTCTGGCAAGTTTAATAAATATATCAATAACAATAATAATGTCAGCTCTGAGAGCTATTTCTTGTCTTGAACTTTTTATATTTCATATCTCAATTCCATAATAACTTGCAAGGAATGTATTATTACCTAAAATTTATAAATAAGGAAAGAGACAAACAATTTAGCAGGAGACTTCAGTTTCTCATAGCACCTGCCTTCTTCCAGAGCCAATAATGCAAGAAAGAGACAGAAGCCAAATAATATTTTATAATTTATCTCAGAAGTGACATACTATCACTTCATTTGTATTCTACTGGCCTCCCAAATCAAAGTTGATACAATGTGGAATTGAAGAGGGGATTATACAAGCGTGTGAATACCAGGAACAAGGTTCATTGAAGGTTATATTGAAGGCTGATTGCCATACTAACAGAATCAGGAGTGGTAGATATTCCTAGTTAATAGTTTAATATCTATAAGAGTAAAATTGCACATTAAAAATCAGAAATAATAACTGTATAATGCACACTACAGTCTCCTATATGTAACCCACCCCTCACTATAGCATTCCCACTTTCCAAATATAAGTGCTTTTTAGTACTTTGTTCTTATTTTTGAGTAGTTATCCTAAAGTGCTAAATAATATACATTTTTACGAGTTTTATTAACTTTAGTCATTATCTTGCTACTATGGATGAGGACTTAGTATTGTTACTCCTGCAATCTATAACTGTCTCCCATTATGCATGTGCATGCATCATCACTATCTCATTTTTTAATAGACCAGAAAAACCTTTTTGCTTGATGTGGATGTAGGTGTTTAATAATAGAAGTTGGTTAAAGAGTGTAATTTTACCAAAGTACATGTACATTTAATTTGGTTTTAATGTCAAGTACATTGTTTTACATTCATTCACCAAGCTTTGATGTAGGACTAAGGCCCTTTCTTTGAGAGTGAATATCCTGATTGGAGGTTGACATAATTTTCTTGTATGATTTACATTTATAATGTATCACCTAAAATTTACTGTTTGAGATTCTTTAAAATAGGACAAGAGCTTTATTACTGAACAATTTCATGAATGCAGAATCTTTCTACATTTCATAATTTTCTTCACTCTTTTGCAGTTCTGTCTTATGGTTAATTTAGCCACAAATGTTTTCAATGATATTCTTTGAACTCTATGAAAATGGTTTATTTGTTTGTTAGCTTGGTTTGTTGGGGGGGTTGTTTGTTTATTTGTTTTTCTCAGATTTTAAGTGTTTGTGTAATACCATCACAAATACAACTGCCATAGACAGGTTTGAGAACAGAAATACTTGAGCCTCTTTGTAAGCATACAACTTAACCAGTGAGAGCAATATGTATCAGTATTGTGCAGAGTGACCTACTTACCTATGTGTATTTAATATTCTGAGAACATCAGACAATAATTTTTTGTAGGAAGTAATGATTATCCATTAATTCCAGAGTCAGTTAAGTGGGATCCATTAAGAGATTTTCTATGATACTTCCTCTCATAGCAAAGTTGAGAAGCAGATTTCTGTATACCACAATCGCTTAAGTTAGCAGCATCACAACTGAAGAAACAGTGTTCAGAAGAGACATCATAAAATTCAAGAAAACCAAGAACTATTTAGTTTAAGAGAAAATAGCTCTGCCTACCTAAATAGTAGTTACTGATGTTACCATTGAATAACAATCCCTCATGATGTTGATGATAACAATCATCATCCAACAAAGGCTAAACTATGATCAGTGTTGTCTACTTAAGGATAAGAAAGTGAGGACACTTTTGTAAATATTTCCATCAAATGCATTGAAATAAAACCTTGGCACTGGTGATGTTTGACTCTCTACCATTCACCTCACCCAATCCTGTATACTAGCATTGCAATTTAGAGAACTGATCCTTTCTCAGGAAGTTGGTTCTGATTTGTCTTAGTCAATCATAGCCTCCTGTCCTTGTGTTTCATCTATGCCAACTTGTGCCAGAAAGTCATTAGCTGATGACTTCTGTGCAATTTCTTAATTGCTTTTAAAAGAAGCAGTCTATATTGCATGCAAACAAAGGTAAAAATGCCCCACTTTTTGCTAAGGTCTTTGTTGAGATAAGAATCTGATGTCAAAGTCAAAATACTAAGGAGGAAAGTGATCAGAGAATTATAAAGAAATAGAGCTGGTGCCATGATTACTCTGTGCCTGAAAACTGGGTTCCAAGCTATGTGAGCCACAAATATTCTTATTTAAACCTGTTCAGTCATATTTCTATATCTTATAGCCAAACAGACTCTGTTTTTTTTTTCATTGTTTAAAAGATTCTTCTTCAATTATGGAATGAAATATTTTTTATATTGAGGTATTTTGGTTTCTATTAATTCAAGGAAATTAGGTGCTACTTTAATTTATACATTAAATGAATAGAATGTGTTACCCCAAGAGGTGGATAAGTTGAAAAGGATAACTATAACAGCATTATTAAAAAAAGTAAAAAACAATAATTCTCTATGATCAATATGAAGAGCAAGCAACAACATTTACTCTCAAAACATCCTATGGGACCATCCTAATATTCAAAACATCCTTTAGAGTACTAGAATGCATGGGCAAGGGTCTGACTGAAGGAGGTATTTCTGATAATTCTTGGAGGGTGGGCCATAAAATATAATTAGATATGACCTTTTTAGCAAGGTCTGGTGGTAAATTCCACATCAGACACTGAGTTCAGTAATTTAGATGGCTTTTCATTTGAAATTTTGCAAATAGTTCTATTAAGAAAATATTACTTTTATACTAAACTTAAAGAGGAGAAGGAAACATGGTTATTTAATTTTAAAAATTCACCCAATGTTATAGTGCTGCTAAGTAGCTGACCTAAAATTTGTATTACCTAAGCTAGAACCTCTTCTCTCCAACACTGCTGTATGTTTAATTTAATTAATTAATTTTAATTCACAGTCTATAAAAAGAAAGAAAAAAATGGAAGCAAAATAACACAGGGCATGCATAACTATAATGATTAGAAACATCTTCCAAACACTTTTCTGTGCTGACTAGTAACTCAGCTTTACTTGTTATAATAGCAGGTACCCTTTCAATGGGCCCAAGGGGCCCTTTGTCTTTTCAAATCAAAGAGTTTTCTGTTATGAGTCCCTGTAAAGTGATCTCTTATAATAAGTGTATTTCCAATGAGTTTATATTGAAGATGTAAATGTATAGCAAATAGGTCCAAAGAGGTTTAAATAATTAATAAATAATTTAATTTCACATTGATACACTGCCCCTCTTCTGCTTGTTATAATACAATGTCAAATATGTGAAGTGACATTAAAAATAATTGAAATGATTGAAATTCAAAGAGGAAAAGAGAATAAATGAAATGAGTATTGCTTGTTAACCACTGGAAAAACAACAGAATCATTTATGTCCTAAGTGCCCTTAATATTTAGGACAATCACTCTATAAGTATACACAATTTCTTTAAATATTAGTTTACTACACATAACCTACAGTTTCAAAATCCTACTGAATATACAATTCTGGATATTGCCTTTTGTATGTGTGTGGGCTGTCATAATGTAAAATTAAATACATAACATAAAATTTTCTATTTTCAAAATTTTCAAGTGTACAACACAGTATTATCAACCATATACAGTTTGTTGTGCAAGAAATCTCCACAAATTTTTGTTACAAAACTGAAGCTCTATACCCATGAACAAGAACTCCCCTTTCCCCATTCCCTCTTGCCCCTGGCAACCACTATTCTGCTGTCAGTTTCTAAGAATTCAACTACTTTAGATAATTCATACAAGTATAATCATGCCATATTATTCTTTTTGTAACTGGCTTATTTCATTTAACATAATATCCTCAAAATTCACCTAAGTTGTAGCATATGACAGGGTTAAATTTTTTTTTAAGGCTGAATAATATTCTTGTGTATTTATACACCACATTATTTTATCCATTCACCTGTTGATGAACAATTAGATAGAAAGCTTCCATCTCCTGGCTATTGTGAATAATACTGCAATGAACATGGTGTGCAAATATCTTTTCAAGCTCCTGTCTCCAATCATTTTAGGTATGTACCCAGAAATGGAATTGCTGGATAAAATGGCAATTCAATTTTTATTTTCTTAATTGTTGTTCAAATATAATTGTATCTATTTTCCTCTACCATTTCCTCCAACTCCACACACCTCCACCTCAAACCCTTGAACCTACCCTCTTTGGCTTTGTTCATGTGTCCTTTATACACGTTCTTTGACAGCCCATCCTGTTTTCCCCCATTATCTCTCTCCCTCTCCCCTCTGTTCCTTGTCAGTTTGTTCTTTTAATGTCTCTGGTTATATTTTGCTTGCTTGTTTGTTTTATTGATTAGGTTCCACTTATAGGTGAGATTATATGGGATTTGTCTTTTACAATCTGGCTTATTTCACATAGCAAAATGCTCTCCAGTTCCATCTATGCTATACCGACGGTAGGAGCTCCTTCTTTTTTTCTATTGTGTAAATGTACCATAGGTTTTTGATCCATTCAATTACTGATGGGCATTTAGGTTGCTTCCAGCATTTGGCTATTGTAAATTGTGCTGCTTTGAACATCGGGGTGCATATGTTCTTTAGAATTGGTGTTTAAGGATTCTTAGAGTATAATCCCAGCAGTGGAATTGATGGGTCAAAAGACAATTTCATTTTTAGTTTTCTGAGGAAATTCCACTGTTTTCCACAGTGGCTGCACCAGTCTGTTTTCCAACCAGCAATGCATTAAGGTTCCCTTTTCTCCACCCTCTCCAGCACTTGCTGTTTGTTGATTTGTTTATGTTGGCCATTCTGACTGGTGTGAAGAGGTATCTCATTGTGGTTTTAATTTGCATCTCTCTGATGGCTATCGATGCTAAGCATCATTTCATATGTCTCTGGGCCTTCTGTATGTCCTCCTTTGAGAAGTGTCTGTCCAGGTCTTTTCTCCATTTTTTTAATTGAATTGTTTGTCTTTCTGGTGTGGAGTCATGTGAGTTCTTTATATTTTGGAGATCAAACCCCTGTCCGAGGTATCATTCGCAAATATAGTTTCCCATATGGTTTGTTCCCTTTTCACTTTACTGCTGCCTTTTTTGACCATGAAGAACTTTTTATTTTGATGAGATCCCGTTTGTTTATTCTTTCCTTTATGTCCCTTACTCTAGGGCAGGGGTGGCAAACACAAAGCCCGCAGGCTGAATCCGGCCCTCTACTTTGTTTTATCCAGCCTGGCAACTTGTTTCTACCTGGTGGCAGCGCCGAGCTCCTTGCCCCTAGTTAAGGAGTAGTTACATTTATACAGTCTTAAAATTACATTCAACCCTTTGAAGGCAACTATGAGGCTGATGTGGCCCCCAGTGAAAATGAGTTTGACACCCATGCTCTAAAGGATATATCAGTGAAAATATTGCTGTTTGGAATATCTGAGATTTTCCTGCCTATGTTCTCCTCTAGGACTTTTATGGTGTCATAACTTATATTGAAGTCTTTTATCTGCCTTGAATTTATTTTTGTGTATGGTGTAAGTTGGTGGTCTGGTTTCATTTTTTTGCATGTAACTGTCCAGATCTCCCAACACCATTTGTTGAAGAGGATGTTTTTTACTCCATTTTTTTTTGCTTCTGATCCCTTTGTTGAATATTAATTGAATATAAAGACTTGGGTTTATTTCTGGGCTCTCTATTCTGTTCCATTGGTCTGATCCAAAGAGATTTTGAAATTGGCTGTGCTTGAAAATTTTATGGAGAAACAGCTTCAAAATTTGCATAAGTCCTATAAAAAAGTGTGACTTAGGTTGTGTTTCATGGTCATTATCATTCTTTAATAACTATATTCATATAGACTGTGCTTCATCATCAACTCATTTTATAGTGGTACAATAACTCATTTGTGTATACCATTAAATTACTAAATTAAAAAAATAAAGGTTAGAAACTAGTTAATTGCCTTGGAGATTGTATTTATTGATTAAAGCAAGTGGAAAAAGCATCTTCATCATTATTTTGATTCTTTAATCACTAAAATACTTTCATATGACCTCACTTTCACAGCACCTCAGAGACATAAGTAGAATATGTATTGTTGGCTCTACCCTATAAAAGAATAAATCTACCATCTAGTTCAAGGTCATATCACCAAGTAAAATGACAACCTGTACCAAATATAGTAGTACTCCTTCCATAACTAACCCATCTTCAGTTTCTTCATGCATACACAATTTCCAGCAAGGTTAATGTTTCACATTAGCCATTCATGTGCAACCAAGCTGACTATTCTCCAAGATGAGTTTATATGATTACAAAAATAGCCTTCATACTAAATTCAAAGAGAAAATACAGAGTTAAGAATATATCACTAAGCTTTATATACATAGCTTCATACCACATCCATCTCTTTTAGAACATGGCTACTTACTAATAATCTTTTGATGAATATGTCTATGTCTGCAGTCATTATACCACATCTCACTTTTCTTACTTGTATTTCTGGAAAGACTATGAGTAGAGGAAAAACCCAGACTGGGCGGGTATGAATTTTAGCCAGTTTGTGCTAACACATCACCTACTTATACCCAGAGTATTCAATGTCATCAATTCAATGGTATAGTATGTTCAACTTGTCTAATTTGTCTATCTCCTTCCACTTGTAAAACAAAAAAACAAAAACAAGCAAAAAAAAACACCTCACCCCCATAAAGCCCTTCCCACTGTATTGATCTGAATAATCGTTAAAGTGGGAAGTACCATGCCAATGTTCCAGAAATTGTATAAGATATAAATCCCCAGCTTCTATATCTGACTTATTGTCTCAAAAATCTCTGGTCAGTGAAGCATGGTGATACACATTTTTATAACTTTCCAAGTGATTTTGCACACTTAAGTTGGAGAATTACTGGCTGAGGACATAAAGCCCCATTTGAAACTTTCTCTGCCAAATGTTTTACTCTTAATGACCTTCCCTTCTGGATTTCAGAAAGACCAGGAGCAGAATATTCCTGAAATGAAGAACAATAGAAATAAAAACACAGAGGTGAAAAACAAACTCTTTTGGTAGAGAGTGAAAGAAAAAAAAGAAGTAAAAATATAATGAATGTGGAGTGAAACAGAGTTTAGAAACATAGAAATGTATGCAAAAAGTAGCTAAGTATGCTAATGACAGTGATAAGGTGCATATAAATATGTCATGTAGCCAAAACTCATCTCTTTGCTTTGAGCTCTTCTTTAAGATCAACATCAGTAATTCTGAAGCAATTCTTCTGGTCAATTTGAATGTCTTTGACAGTTGTTTTTTCCATAAGAAGTAATTGTCATGTTTTACTGTTATTGTTGTTATAACAAAAACACTTATTGAAACATCAAAAACAGAATGTCGATCAGTTAAAAAGTATGTCTCACAACTAGGTAGGTCCTAGTAGTGATATCTGTTACACAGGGAGTAACAGATATCTGTTGGTAGTATCTGTTACACAGGGAGAAGGAAGTACTTTGGCCAAATGATGCTTGTATAACCCACCTGGTCAGTTTAATTTTACAATCTTGAGACTGAAATGCCCTTAAGAGAGTCTACCTCAGCCCTTTTTACAGACAGGGACAATAAAACCTAAAAATATAAATGTAACTTAATATGACAAAGTTACTTATTGACCAGGGCAGCCTAAAGCTTGGATTTCCTGAATAGTGGTCTGTAGTTATTTCCTCTTCACTACAATGCTTCCATTCTGCTGGTTACCAACTGAAAAAGTAGTCAGTTGCCTCATTGTAAATAATCTACATACAGAAGAAGAAGAAAGTTGTGTGGTATCAGCAGAATTACGAAGGAACAATGATTGTGTTCTTGGTGGAGAGGTGATAGGACATATGAGTATAGTTGAGGGTGCAATGGCTGGTGCAGAACTTCCCTGGTTTGGAACCCTACCTCTGTTGCATCCTATGTGTTTCACCATGGACAACTTATGTAACTACTCTGTTCCACAGTTTTCTCACCTATGAAATGGTGGCTACGGTCCACCTTCTAAAAGGTAGAAGCAAAAGCTGTACCTCACAGAGTTCTTATAAGGCATAAAGCATTCAGAACAGTACACAGCAAATAATGCCTTTCTAAGGGTTTGTTAAATGTGTTATAAACCATTCATATTGTAGGTAGTTTTCTTCAGCCACCCTTGTATAGGAAGGACTGTTTCCAAGTCTGGCTCTCACTTTTTCTAAGTATTTCCTTCTAATTATACACAGATAATATTTCATATGCCTCACTTACTTTTTAAATAAGAATTTTAAAATGTATCTCATTGTGATAAAAAATAAGTTGCTTTTCAAGATTTCCATTAGTAAGAGAATATAATTTCTTACTAATACTTAATATTTTCACTAGTATTTAATTTTGTGACTTGTTTGAATTTGAGTTCAAATAATATTTCCTGAGGACCTACCACATTTTTCCATGTCTCTATATACAGTTCTAATATACACTGAGTTTCTTCCACTCTTAGAAATATGTAGGAGCAGAAAGGACTGTACTAAATGAAATAAGCCAAACTTCATTAGTTCATGCCCCATCTTCTCAAAGATAAAATTCAGTCAGTTCCATAGCCCATCTCTAAATTTCATTCAGTCATGCCTGGAAAACCTCAGGCAGTTCACAGATGCCCATAAACTGCCTAGTTAGCTTCAGTTCCTACAAGGCCTTTCTTGGGTTTTTCTATACCTCCAATGGGGATTCATCACACTGCCACTTTTCCAGAAATCACCTTGAAAATGCCAAAATCTGGTGAGGGTCCTATCTTTCATGCTTCCCCAAACTGTTGACTTTATTTAGGTAGCATCTATGATGTTTTCAACTTACAATTGGGGAAAATGGTTCTCTCTCCCATATAATGTCAGAATTTACTTATTACTTGGGAATGAAAGGAGTGCTCCCTTCATACACAGTCCTTGATGTAAAAGTTCCTTTCATTTCTGCCTATAGTTGTTTCTCTCCACTGACTTAGACCCTGTCCTTGAAGTCTGACAGGTGGAAGATGCAGCTTTTCCCACCTTAATTCCCAAGGCAGCTACTTTTCCTTCAGGAAAAGATCAAAAAGAAACTTCTAGAAGTTTGATTCTTACAGGCCAGTACATGCATTTATCAGATTACTCCCTGGTAAATCTCAGTCACAGCTGAAGCGTGAGAGAAGCACCTGACTTCACCCTTACCACACCTAGGTTTGATCTACTTTTGCCTCATTTTTGATCATCTGAAAGGTGTTTTTTACATTGATTTCTGTTTCATTAAATTTAATTTCAGTGCTTAATCCACATCCACATACTTCCTATTTTGGACGTATTACACACTTTTGAAAGTCAGTTTTCCAGATGAATGAGTCTAGTCAGAATCATAACTGGAGACTTGTTCAATATAAAATGGATTAAGATTACATTTCCTGTTTTGTGAAATGTTTCAAGCCCAAAAATAAAAGCTGTTCACCATTACCCTATGATATGTGGTTGCAGGAGTAAGTTGAGTTAGTCCCAGGTGCTGGGGTGGTCCCAGATGCTAGGGTGGTCTCAGATCCTGGGTTGAGAGCTGTCTCTTTTGGGAAAAGAAAGCTATGCTTATCTCTGTTCCCTGTACCTGTTTACATTTGACTTGCTGGGACACTGATAGGGCTTTCTACTATTTGCTGTTTATTCCTCTTTCAAGGGGTCACAAGGCTATCCTACCTACGAGGTAGTGTTTAGCTGGAGAAAACTTATTGAGTCCTCTGCCAAGATTGCTTTCATATAGTGGCTGAACAAATGATTAAGTAAACCCAATTGGCTAGATTTTTCAATATCATTCATACCTTATTATCACATGTCCAAAAAGGAAGGGCATATATTCGCTAGTTTCATGTTTCCATTAGAGATCACTAATAGTAATTTCATGGTAACAAGGGCCAGTCCATGGTCATGGAGACTAGTAAAAATTCACTAGTTTGAGGCCATAGGGTTAGTTGATTTCAGAATTGTAAGCCCCATAGTACTAGGCATAATAATAGCTACTAAATGAATTATTCCATATCATATCAAGCCATTTTATGCAGTTCACAATTTGATCATGTTTAAGACATGAGTACTCAAATGAAAAACTAGTTTTATCTTTAAAAATATCCCATTTAATGACAATTTTACTTAGAATATTTGAAGGATAAATTGATCATGAAACACAAACATTTGTTGTTGAGATCAATTGTCAGAAGGCTCACTGGTTCCATTTAAAAGGGTTTGATGATTGTCTTCAAAGTGCTTGGAAGCTCTAGCACAATAAACACTTTGAAGCACAATGCTTTGTCATCCTCCTGCCTTAGGCCTGCTGTTTCTGGCATGGATTAGCAGTGTTGAGTTTTATTTACTTTTTCTTATTTTTCTTTCTTTCACAATAGAAGAGTTTCCCCATAATGACTAACTTTATCCCATGTGAGTACTAAGCCTTTCAAATGTCCTGGGCTGTGGTACTCAAGCTTGTTGGGGCAACCTCATTAATGAAAGACATATTAGATGGGGTCTTTGTTGCCACATTATAGTATTTGTCTTAGAGGACTGTGCCCCCCCCCCACCACATGACAGTAATGCAGGCGCTACCACCTCCATGGCAGTAGAAATTACAGCAACAAATTAACTCTTACCCTGGGTGACTTTTTCAATGCTCTTTTCTGACAGTGACTGGCCCTTGTCTCAACATTTGCTCTGACTTCTTCTCAAGCAAAAATCGGTTTTAAAAAGATTCATCATTTTTATTCAGTCAGGCTAATTTTTTTCCAGAACCACTTTCAGATTTTAACTGCTAAGTTTTCTACAAGAAAAGTATTTCTCTGGTGTCCCTCTAGTGAATCAGTTATGGTGAAGCTCCTAGGATTACAGGCTCTTCTTGAAAGTGGGCATAGTCAAATGGGGCAAGTTGTCTATTTCTAAGAAGTCTTGAAACAGTTCTTGGTTCTTTACTTGTGGATAAACAATTTGCCTTCTTTATTTTAATTACTGTAGAAACTAATTATATGACATTTAAAGACTGAAAGTGTGTAATAAATAATTTCTAATGAACCCTGCCTTTTCATGGACCAAAGAGAAGACTCAAAATGGGATCAATGGAAAGACACCAGAATACTTTTAAAGGAGCTGGTACATGATTTATGCAATAAGAAATTTTTGCACTGCTCTAGTTTTTTTGTTTGGACATATCCTCAGACAACTATTTTCTGGGAAAAGATCAATCCTGTATATGAACTGGATTTAGATATTTTCTTTAAATCATGACACATTCTTTCTATATATCATCTTATGTTAGATATGTAACATATAACATACATATCATATATTACCCATTTACACAGATATATATACATATTTGATAGATTTTCTATGCCTGACTTCAACTGTTTTGTTTTTGCCTTGATTATAATAAAATCCATATAAATTTCATATTACTCATTTGTAATTCACTGGAATTTTTATTGATACTTAGTTCCTGAAATGCTTTTATTATTAAACTTGGCAAGAAATGAAGGCTAATTTATGTGCTCATGCAACACACACACATACACAATCAGTAGGCCCATACTAAAATATTTTGGATGAAAGATTTCCTTGAGCAAACTATAAGAACAAAAAAATAAGACAAATTAATAAATATAAAACACAACTATAACAATTTCATTTTCTAATTTTTTTTTAAATATTGGATTTTCCTACCTAAAACAAATGCAAAAGTTTTAGTATGAATTTATATGAATTTGGCATTTGACTTGGTGATAAGTACAAGTGAAATATCTGGTTAGTAAAAAGTGTTTGTGTTAAAAAGTTAGCAGTCTTGCCCTGGCCAGTGTGACTCAGTTGATTGGAGCATCATCCCATAGCCAAAAGGTTGCAGGTTTGATTCCTGGTCAGAGCACATACCTATGCTGCAGGTTTGATCCCAGGTCCACAATCCCTGGTGCAGGTATGTATAGGAGGTAACCGATTGATGCTTTTGTCACACATCACTGCTTCTCTCTCTCCCTACCTCTCTCTCAAAAGCAATGAAAAAAAGTCTTTGGGTGAGAATTGAAAAAAGAAAATTAGTAGTGTCTTCAATGCCCAACCCCCCAAACTCCTTCTTTTTTTTTCAGTATAAAAGGAAATGAACACAAAATGGAAGTATAAAACAGCAAAAAGAAAATTAACTTTAGATTTGGATATAGATCTGGCTTGGAATCTTTGTTCCAATTAATGTTACTTTGTCTCAGATTCATCAGTAAAAGCAGGGATAAAATTATCTATTCAGAGTAGCTAAAATAATAATATATAAAAGCAAAAAATAATGGGTACTTGCTTGGTTCATATGAGCATTTACAAAATTTAGTAAAAAACTCTGGGAGGGGCACAGATCCTAAAGAAAAACCTAAAAGAAAAAGTTTTCCAGTCAATTCATTCTTGGCTGTAATTCTGTGATTTCAAATTGGTCCTGTTGGTCCCAGTCTTTTTATATTCTATGCATCTAGTTCTCTAGTTTTAGTTGCTCTGTTGAGTAATTCTAGATTTTTAGCAAGAAAAAAAAGAGAAAGAAATAAGAGGAAAAAGGAAGGAGGGAGAAAGGGAAGGAGATAAGAAAGTGGAAGGAAGTGTCTCTTTATTTCATGTTGCTTGCCATTACAGTTTAAGAAATATGAAATTAACAAAATGAATATAAATATTGCTGGTCCAAGCATCTGCAGCCCATTACAAACCCCTGCACAGCAATATATATTCTTTTTCTATTTGAGCTCTCATTCCAGCTTTTGTTCTTTCTCTCTCATTCAATCTGTTTCTCATACTCTTCCATAATTACAGTAGAAAAAAATTATCATCCAGAAAATGATGTAGCAATATGTGTGCAAAGTTGATCTTGGAAAACCAGTAAGACATAAAGTAAAAAATTAAATCCCAAACAGGTCTTTTTATTTAACATAAGGCCAAAGAAGCTATCAGGCGTTGCTGAATACTGTCCACTAACTATACAATATATTGACTGCATGCCTCGCAAACACCAAAATATCCACTGGAATGCCATAGAAATAAATAACTTCTCCTATAAACACATGAAAACATATCAAACTGTTATCTCTTTAAACATATTGTAAATAAAAAATTACCAGTACTTCTACACAATAAATATTAAGAAACCATTGACATAGTTGAAATGCACTCATATAAATTAACAACTTTAATTACATTAGCCAAACAGACATTGGTTAAAGAACTGCATGTAGTATGCAAAAAATAAACAAAATAAAAACAAACAAACAAACAAACAACATCAACCACATAACATAAAAACTTTTAAAACAAAACAGGCTTCAGATTATCTTGGCTTTCATAATTATATTTTTCTTTTTAAGAAAAATATCAACCCTTTGTCAATGCACTATTTTTCAAAACACTTAAATAGAGGGTAAAACTCATTGGAAATTAATATAGAAGATATGATTCACTCTAGCCATAAAAAAATAAATAATATAGTTGAGACATGTGGTTTGCTTCTGTTCTTGAAGATGTGAACAGCTTCTAAGCATTCATTTTCTCTGACCCATACAACAGCTTCTCAGTGACAAAGGGTTCAATTTAAACACATACAATGTCCACCCCAAACCTTCTGCCCACATCTACAAGTTTATTTATTGTGTAGGTTTTCAGGGTGACTAAGTTTTTCTTTACATTGAAAAGGGAAGTTGCCAAAAGGCCCACAGGAAATAGTTTTTTTTTCAAGCAAACATGACCATTTGAATATAAACTCAATATAACTGAGGCATTTGCATTCTCCTTTCTTGGAGTCACCTCATGGTCCAATCCCATCGAAGTAGAAAAAAACTCCTTTGCTCTATGTAAGTGGACAATTCAGGCACTCTCTTTGAAAACAGAGTGTGGAATCAATCTTAAATAAGTAAGAAATTGACTGGTCTTCAGGGATAAAAAAAAATCCAAATCAGTGTGCCAAAACTTGTCTTACTTTTTAATAGAAGAACAAGTTTCAATATTTTACAAAATTGTTACCATTCTTAAAAGATATTTGATGACAAATGCTTTTCAGAGCTTTTAAAATGGGTGTAGGTAGATTTTTAAGAGCCTAGATATTAGCTCTAAAAAATACAGAGATGCCAAAATCAGATCAAGAAACCACACTATGAAGAACCCAATATGGTAGAATTTAAAAGCTTTTTCTTTTGACCTCTTGCTGCTATGTGAAAGGTATGGTTGTTCACAAGGCTGCATATCTTTCAGGATTATTATAGATAGTAGCAATTTATAATTATATTTCATAGTTATATAAATGTAATGAAACCTAATGAAATTAAATCATCCCATTAAAATATTCTCATGTGGAATTTAATTTTGTTCTGCTTATAATTAATGTGGCCACTAATAAACTCCATCTTATGCCCATATTTTGAGGATTTAAAGGGCTTAAAATATGACATATGTATTTAATACTCCATACATGTCAATTGTCTTTACAACCTCTTGCTTTTTCATGGCTTTGGCCATCGCTGCTATTGCATACTGAACAAGCACTTGGTTCCCCACTCTATTTTTGGTCCAGTTCCAAATAAGAGGCAGTTAAAAAAGCCCTCAATGTTTGTCATGAAAATTTGTAAATTATGAACATTGACATCTACTTCTCTCCTTAAAACCTTCCTCATGATGTTCACCTTCCTCACCTGCCTGATTTCCTGATAAGTGGTTGAGTGAGGAAGTAAGTACCAATATTGTATGCTCTCCTCATATTTAATTAGAATCCACTCTCATGAAGTACCTATTGTCTTTCCTGCATAAGAAATGGTAGACAACTAGATGATAGTAAGTATATCTCACAGGTAATGACAAAAAGTGATTTGTCTACATATAGCCTTATGTTACTGTGCACTGATTTAGTACAAGAAGAGCTAAACCACCTTTTGTAATATTTGATTTCTCAATAATATTTTATTTTCCTACTTTTAATTATTTAGTTGACATAGGGCTGTCTGTTTCAATACTTTACAAAACATTAATGAATGTAATTTTCCCCAATTATTACCATTTTTAAATTTTTTCAAACTTCAAAGAAGTTGATAAAAATAAGGCTCTGTATAAAAAGCACATAAATGATTAACGTATAGCCATTCTAGGCAAGCTAAATACTGTGGATTAAACTAGTAAAAGTTTAGCTTTAAGCATGTATTTTGATATTTATAAAACAAAGTAGGTTTTTCCCTCATTTTGCATCTGAATCAATACACACAAAATCATACATTAAGAATTTGGGCTATAAATTAAAATACTAGGGATTTTTACTCCTATCCCCGTCCCTGCCTCCTTTTAACTATTCTCTTTCTTCTCCTCTCTTAGCACCCTCTCTCAAATTATTTATCTTTTACCTAGTGACAGCAACATTAGTTAGCCCAGTAGTGCAGGTAATATTTCTCATAAGCACGCCATAATCGTTAAAAAAAATTGCACTTAAGTCTTTTATTCTGGACTAAAGATTAATTTTTTTCTGAAAAAGCATCTGATTTAAGATTGATTCCAATAGATTACAAATATAAACTGCAAAATCAACCTAGAACTCTGATGAACATGAATTTCCTGTTTTCCATACAGGGGATAACTTGTAGGATGGGAGTGGGGGACAAGGAAAAAGAGGAAATTTAACTCTGTACATTGAAAGAGGGCCTTGATGAATATTCACTGGAATTTCCAGGCTTTTTCCCATTGAAATTTTTGAAATGTGCCCACCTAGTTCAGAGTAAAATCAAAAACTATAGCCTATCCTTCTTAAAAATACTGTGTTTTACACACATTCATTTCTTTAAGAACATTAAAAAATGACATACTGAAGTGCTTAAAATGTGTCTGGACATGATGTGATACATGTATATATACATATAGATATGCATATGCACAAGCAATGTATATATACACATACAAGCATGTATCATTTATGGATCTGATTAAACTTGATATCCAACAATGTACAACTACTGTACATCCAGTATGAAATGTCCTGTTTCATGGATATAAAAGGAGTCAAAAACCCAACTTCTCAGGTCTTTTAAGCCTGAACACAATCCATCCTCCTCAGCCTTGAATCCCAACCCCTGACTCATTGATGGTGAATGATACCAACCACAGACAGTTTAAAGGCTCACACAAATGTCTTTGGTGTATGTGTCTATTTTTAAGGTACAAAATAATAATAATAATAATTATAATAATAAAAATAGCTATTTTGTGTGCTGTAGCTCACATTAAGTGCAGCTCTTAACCCCCCATCCCACCCAAAGAAAATACTTGTTAAATAAGGATTGGACAGGTCAAACACCATCATAGTGCAAATAGTAAACGATAAAAAAAACAACATTTACAAAATATAGAAATGTTTGGATCCAACAGATGGACAAACATATTCCTTTCAAGTATCTTTCCTTGAAGAAAATAAAAATTAAACAGGTTACTTCCAATACAAAAAAGTCTCTCTTTTTGTTCTCCCTCAGGTAAACAGTTTCAAACCTATTAGGTTGCATAGTTCTAAGATCATAAGCACCTTAAAGAAATATAACTTTGTATTTTTTTTCTTGATCTTTTTACTCTTCTATTCTTCTCAGGTGTTTTATGTTGGCTTTTGTTTTGTTGTGAGACTGGTTCAGAAAAAGGAAGTGTGACTACCTGAACACTATTGTTCATTTGCCAGTGTGTATGTACATGGGTATATAGAAATGCCTCTGTGTGTGTCCATGCATGTATGTGTGTGCATTTTCTGGGGGGAGGGGTTATCTGAGTGTATGGGATCTGTGGCATGTGAGTATGTGTGAGGAGTGTAGTATGTGTGCACACACACTGATATATACAGAGGGAGGGTCAGGCAGACATACCTTATGACCTGGGTAGCTGTGTGGGAAAGTGCCTGTAACTGCTCCTTCCAAACTCATGGCTTTCTAGATGCTATTTGGATTTTGCTAGTCCACATTATTTTAGACTAGACAAGTTGACTTTGAGGCTCAACCTGGAAGGGAACTGAAAAGGAGAGGGCAATACTCCTGTTTAAGCAACTGATATCATTACTTTGATACTGGAAGAAATGAAGGATACTCCATTTTCCCTTTCCTTCCCAATTCCCATCTCCTTCTCTGCTTCATCTCTGAGACCTGGACAGGGAATTTTTCCACATCTTCCTTTATCTGTTTCAGGTTTTGTTTTTAATTTATTATTTTTTTAATATCTATTGTTTTCTGGTCGTTTAACTCAGAAACACTAAACATTCCTTCATTTTGCCACTGTCCTCTCTACGAGCACCCACACTCCTCCACTATCATGTTCTGAATGTCCTTCTTGATGATGTTTTGCCCATCATCATAGTACAACATGGACATGGGTCTCAGCTTGGTGGGCACACAGCATGACTTGAGGTTGGAGAAGGGGCTGTAACCCCGCATGCGGTAGTGGTTAATGACCGTTGAGTGAAAGGAGAGTGATGACCCCGATGTGCCTGCTATATGGCTTGGGCACTCGCCTTCACAGTAGTTGGCATGATAGCCAGAGGGAGCGATGATCCAGTCATTCCAGCCAATGTCCTTAAAACTAACAAAGAACTGTTTCTTACAGCAGATGTTGACCTTGCCATCACACTCCAAGCCCCGCCGCCTCCGCCGATGAGGATGGTCTTCAGATTGCCGGGCCTGTAGCATGAGGAAAGGTCTATGGGATTGCTCCTTCTCCTCATCTCCTCCCACCCCTCCTTCTCCTCCGGCCTTTTTCTTTCCTTCCCCCTCCTCTTCTTTCTTCTTCCTCTTGCCCAGGAGCACAAGGCTGGCACCAGTCTCATGGCACTGCTCACAGGCAATCCTAATGTCCAGGGAGCTCTTGCCCTGGTCCAGCAACCGCTGGATACTGCTGGATACAGGAAAGATGTGCCAGGTGCTCTTTCGAGCATCTACTGCCTTTTCTGATATCAACAGTTCACTCCTCTCCTCCATTAAGCCCACTGCCTCGGCCTCATCCCCTATGTCCAAGCTGCCCTGTGGATGCTTCTGCTGCTGAAAGAGATGGATGGTGACTTTGGTCCTGTTCCTGTTGGCCTTGGGGACTTTTAGGAAGAGCCAGATTTCTGCACGCTCCACCACTGAAAGGTCACTGCCTTCTTTGGAAATCTCAAAGTGCAGCGTCTTCCTGGCTGTACCTGAGAATGAAACACAGTACAGGAGAGAACAGGGATACTTGTTAGTTCCTGTGTTTGTGGCTACTCACTAATTTCAGGCCACCGTGGGGTCTTTGTTATAGGCCATCTCAAACATCAAACACATATCAACAAATTATGGTCCACAGGCCATAAGAATGGTTTTGACATTTGTAAATGAAGAAAAATAGTATTTTTGTGACACATGAAAATTACATGAAATTTAAACTTCAGTCCCTGTAAATAAGGTTTACTGGACCACAGCTATGCTTATTTCTTTATAGGTTTGTCTATAGCCACTTTTGCACTTTAATATGGAGTTCAATAGCTACAATAGAGACAATTTGGACCATAAAGTTGAAATATTTATTTTCTGGTCTTTTATAGGAAAAGTTAGTCAACTTTTGCTGTAGAAAGAAGATGGCCTACATCTGAGTTTGTCTAAGGCCTTATGGGGCCTGCATCCATTGACTAATTGCTTAATCTCGGTTTCATCTTCTATAAAGTGGGAATGACATAATGACATTTGACCCATTATCCAATAGATTTAGAAGGATCAAATGGAATAACATAAATAAAACACACTGTAAGACTGTAAGCTCTAGCAAGCAGTGGCTATATTATTCCCACACAGATATGCAAACAGACTCCATCCCCACCCCCGTGGTCCCCTAAATCTGTGTGTGTGTTATGTAGCCTCACCCTTCCTAGTCACAAAACCTGCTTTCACTCCCCCATCTCTTCTTTTCTGGGTCACGGCATCAGCTTCCTCTTCAATTGACCTCTCCAGCAGGGAACCAAGCCCTTCTATAATCATTTCAGTGGGAAAAGGAATCTTTCAGGGTGGATCTGATCATGTCACTCATTCTTTACAGTCCCTTTCTGAGTTCCTATTGCCCTCAGTTTAAAACAGAAACTGCTCAGGATGCTGGGCTCTGCCTGACCTGCTTCTGCCTTCATCCTCAATTCTCTCCCTGTGTCCCATCCTCTGTAATCCAGACACACAATGTTTATTCAAAGCTGTGAACACCCCATGCACTCTCTCACCTCCAGGCAGTGAAACCTGCTGTTCTTTCTGCCTAGAATACTCCTGATCTCAACACACACACTACAGTGGCTGCTTTTAATAAGTTTCAGATTGCAGATGGGACAACACCACTTATTCTAGAGGCTTTCCCTGACCCCTCTGTCCCTACTCTTCTGCCAGTCTAGTTAGAATGCCCAGGTCTGAGGTCCTATCTCTCTTGTGAAGTGTCATAGCCTAGTATTTAGCAGAAAGTAGGCAATTACTTGATTTCTTTTAATAAATGGTGGTATCCTTAGCATTCAGTTATGTTAAATGAAGAGATCTACCTCCTACCTCTGAATCCCCCATTTTTGTCTTCTTCCTTTAATACAGTTTAATACACCTGCTGCTAATAGAGGCAAAATCCATACATCAGTGGAGTGATTGGATTCTGCAACCACTCAGTTCTTGCCTAACTCTAAAATTAGAAAAGCATCTATTTTCTTCTCTTTCCACTAGCACCTGCATGTTTATTCATGGATAAGTACTGTAAGGTGCAGGTGTTCAGATGAGAACTCTTTGATTGATAAAATATTTTCCTTACTTCCATTTTACCACTTGCTCTCTTTTCATGACCTACCTCTGCATGTACCTGCCTGTAATGGTCTCAGATACATGCATCCCATGTACAAATCTGAGAACAGTCTTAAAGAAGATAATCTTAGAACTTACAATTCCCTAAGAGGGTCTCCCTCCCTGGGTTTCCATAGCTAACGGAAATCTAGGCATAATTATCATTCCCCACCCTAAGATATTTACAGTACTATAAATTCTAGGCACAGTTTCAAGTCCTCTGCAGTAGAAGGCAGGCTTTTCTGTGCATTGTGCACTGCAGACTCTGTTCTTAATTTAACACACTCTGCACATGGTGATTATGATAGTGGTAAATTCACTGAGGTCAGGGCCAAAGATGGCTGCATGTCTATATATGAAATGTTCTCTGGCATCTTTGTATAAACTTGCTAGGGTGCTGGCCTCGATAGTGGTAGTGAGGGGTTTTCCTTTTGACCTCACATCTCTGGCAGAAGTTGAAATGAATAATAAAGCTGGGTTTATGAGTAGATCACAAGATTGAGGAGCAGTTAGAGATGGAATCTCTTTTTTTTAGGAAGCATGATCACTTTAAAAACAAAAAAGTGAATCCGGTATTTCCCTTTGCTAAAAATTGGTGGGGTTTGTTGTTGTTGTTGTTTGTTGTTGTTGTTGTTGTTGTTTTAAAAAAGCAAAGAGAAGATTCCAGGAAGGAGAACTTCATTATTTAAACCTAAGAAGACAATAAATAGCTGATTTTAATGTGATAGGTAGGGACCTCTCAAGACCAGAGGTTGCAAAGGCTGCAGAAGCCTCCCAAGCCTCTGAAGACCAGCCTTGTGCAGTCCCTGTGCAGGCTACCCCACTGCAGGTACAAGCACCCTGCCGTGGAGAATGTCAGCAAGCTCTCCCTTCTGCCTCTAAGCAGACCAGCTTCTGAAACCCTAAACTGTGTAGGGTGCCTCTCTAAAAATAGAAAGAAAGTAGTTGCTAAATTAGAGAAGCCAGAATGTACAAGGTTGTGTTTTGTTTTTCTAGGAACAAGTGTGAAACTGGAGTATCTGTCTTGTCCCTAGGATGGGTGAGCTTGGTTTCAGGTAACTCATTCCCACAGGGTCTGCTCTGCTCTGACCCACGCTTGACAGGCATGGCTGAGGCTGAAGGTAGATGGTCTTCAGATAAAGAGAGGGGACAGATGGCAATGTGGACCTCTACACATTGGATTTTCCATTAATAAAATCCAAAGATGTTTGTAGACGCTGGAGGGAGAGGAGGCAAAGGAGAGCTCATTGGAGATGAATCAGTGACAGCACATACAAATTGATTAGTAGGGCCAACCAGGCTGCTTACTTCCAGTAATGGCCTATACGATAGGCCCCCATTTCACTTGAGCAGGTTTCTAATGCATGAGATAACCCCACCCCTTCTTCACAGGCAGCTGTACTTAGAATCAAATGATTTAGTGTTTCTGACAGAGGATTGTACAAAGAGAGTACTCATTAGAGGGGACTCAGTCTGTCAGGTGCTGTTATATTAGAATCAGAGAGGCATCATAAAATGACCTTTATCCTGGTCCTGGCAGGTAATTAACTGTATGGCATCACCTGGTATTATGGAGCGATCGAGCACAGACTTATACATCAGTTTCATTATCTGAGCCAAAAAACTGTTCCCTGCCTTCTCATCCATTGTCTACATGCTGTATCTCTCCCCCATATTTCTGACATTTGGATTTTCCCCTTACGAATTGACATGCCTGCCGCCTTCTTCTCCTGGTGTCCATTTTTGGAACTGCTATTTGTATATTGCATGATATTTTATCGGGAGTTAAATAAAACTGAGATCCCATTTCATGAAAATGCTGTTGCCATAATGCTCAGGAGAACAGGGGGAAGAAAGAGAATCAAGTCTTCTTAATGTCTACCTTATATGCAGGTACATTTTAATAGTTCTATTGTATTCTGACTTATTAAACAGTGCATATTTTTTCTTTTACATTTAGCTTTCATTGCGGAAGGAGGTGGGGAAAATTAGGCTAGAAGCTGAGATGGAATTAACATTTATCAGTGCTGTAAGTTTCAGAAAGATATTACAACCCTCATTTTAGGTATAAAAAATACAACTAGCCTCTTGATTATATCCCCTTTATTTGTATATTACCTAAGAGATATTGCTATAATGCAGTGATGCTTTAAGAATGGTTCATTCTTCAAATATCTATGCTTAACATTTTGAAAAATGGAAGAGATTGCCTAAGGCTGAGATGTTTAGGATTAATTACTAATCAGTTTCAGGTTTGACTTAAATATATCCCCTGCTGTAAAATCCTGAAATGGAAGCCTTCCCATGATGCTTTGTGAGCAGATACAGCATTATAGTTGGTACAGGTGCATATTGGGTTCCTACACAATTACCTATTTAATGAGATATAGCTGGTGGCTTTGCTAACCTTTCATTACCTACTCTGATAATATTCTTTTCACCCTCTGTGCTATTTTTTCTTTCCTGAGGCTTGTGAGCAAGCCTTGTATCACAGCCTGCTCTGCCTGAGTAATTCACTAAGAAAGTCCCACGCAAACCCATGTGGGTGATAATATTGCATCACTTAAACCTCAGTGGACATATTCCAAAGGGAGAGAAAAAAGTGCATAAAAATGGGTAGGAGGGATAAATTTTGCATTTTACAGGGAACGCCTCTAAGATGTTGCCAGTTGGGGGAACTGGAAAGACAAAAGACTATGTAGGCTTAAAGTAAAACTACCTGAAAACAGATTGCTTTTTGCTTTCAGAATTTTTCAAATGTTTGTAATAACTCAATGCCAGAGGTTAAGCCGCCAAGGCCCTCATTGTTCCCTTCCCCTACACCAGGATGCAGCTCATCGCCCAAGTCTACCAATTCAGGTTTGTAGGCAGATGAACATATAAATATTTCAAATGAAATAAGCAGTACACACAGTGTTTCATTTTTGTTTCGTTTTTCTCACCAGGGTCCTGCATAAAGCACGATGCCCTTCTACATATGGGTAATATCTCTAATGTTAATGTGGAAAGCCATGTTATTTATACAGGATTTAAACTCACCATGGGAGGGAAAGCCTCAGTATAAAATACAGCTGTTACTGTAATTTTCCATTATTCACCACAGTTTCACTGTGCCTAGATATGGTATAGCCACTGGTGGGAGCATACAGAGCTACCAGTTATAGCATGTGCGTTTACTGAAGCACTAACTTTGCATTTAGACTGCTTCCATGGCTTTCTACATAGGGCAACAAGTGAAGATGTAAAGGTTATGCCTCCTTTCACCTACACTAAAGGGTCTGGCCTGCAGTGGAACTGCAGGTTTTGTTATAAATTATCCTAATTGATTTTTTAGCTGCAATAACTTTTCTTAGGATCTGCTACTGAATTGTAAATGATCAGCCACATTCCTGCACTTCAATTTTAAAGATGATGAAAAAAATGGTTAAATATTTAGAGAGAAAGGGGTTTTAGATTCCTAAAAGGAGAAAAAATTCTTCAGTTTCAACACACAGGCTTTCAGAGACATTTCCAAAGTTCCTGAGAACTTTTACACTTTTGGTTTGAGATCTAGAAACCAGCGGAGTATAAAGAATTCTGAAATACAGCTCAGGGAGCATGCTCAAGTATATTTTAGCAAAAATGGCCAAGACAAATATGTATTTTCCTGAACAGTGCCTGGGAAGGTGTTACTCCCATTTCTCCAAATGTTAAAACTGAGCTTCTAACCTGACACCTCCCACCCTCACTCTAATACACCTACTTCACAGGCCCAAACCTCTATTCATCTCTTTCACATCTTTTCTCCTCTCTCCACTCTTAGTTTGGAAACAAACACATCCTCGGAAGCTATACACCATGTTCCCACAAGGTGTTAAATAAATAGCCTTTTGTCATTTGTTGCTTGTGAAAAGCATTGATAAGACAGGCAAGCTAGGCAAGAAAATCAGGGGAAAGGGAAGATGGTTTTCTAAAAGCCCAGTCAGCCGTATTAAGGGGCAATGTGTAAGCAAATCAGTATTGCTGATGGATGATTCACTGTCACATTTCTCCACACACTGTTTTGTTTGCTTCTGAAATTTATCATTCTTCTGTTTTCCATAGAGCTTTGGAAAGTTCACATGTACCACTTGAATTCCCATTTCCTTTCCTTCTGTTTCATTTAATGTGTTACCGGTAATCATGTTCCTCCCATTCCATAAAATTTTACATTTTCTGGGGTGAGAAGTGGAGGCAGCAACTGTTAATCACTGAGGGTGCTACAGAACTGGGGCTTCCAGTAGGTGAAATTGTTTCCCTAGAAGATTAAAAAAGTCTTTGGAATGCGCCCTCGTGTGGCTGATCATTTCCCATTATTCACAGAAGTGTGTAAAACACCCTTCAGTGAGGACTATTTGCTGAAAAGTTTAAAACACTGGACTAGATTGGTGGGAGTCAATTCCACCTAAAGAGGCTTTCTTGAGGTGGGCAAAATAGTCATCCAAGGAAGTCTTCCTAGACCCGTTAAGGAAGTATACATTTCTAACTCATTTTCTATAACTAGATTCTATAAAAGGAGAGAATAATGTTGATTTCAACAACACCTAGACTATGTGAGCATTTTCCAATTCTTAATATTTTATTTGTCTTTCTTCAACAACTGCTATCAATTGTCAACTTAATTACTGGAATCAGCATATAAATTTGGCAGCATATGGAGACTCAGCAATATATTGTCACTGTACAGTGACAGTTATTGTACAGTGACAATCAACTGACCAGTTATTGCCACAAATCAAAATATGATAAAATAAGATATAGCCATCAAGGCAGTCACTGACTTTTGCTTTAAAGACAATCATAGAGTTGGCTTGACTCTGCCCATCCCTTCTTCCTTTCCATTAAAGTGTTAAACACAAAGGATTCTGTGCCAGCTGTGCAAAGAACATAATAAACTTGGTGAGCAATCTTGAGTGACAGAAATAAAAATGAAATCATTTTTGTTTTTTGGGATAAATTTCAGAGAGCTTGAGAGCGATTTCTAGCCACTTACTCAATAACAACTTATATCAGTTTTACAAAGATGGGGCACTTTTCACTTGAGACTCAGTTCAAAGAGTTCTAAGCAGTTGAACTTTTGCATTCCTTCAACTGCTATGGCCATGTCTTGCCTTTACTCCACTATCAAGGAGACTAGAAGCAAAAATTAAATATGAGGGATCTTGAAGTTGAAAGTTGCATATATGGGTGTGCATGTGTGGCATGCATTCAGGTGACAATGACTGGAGTCTATGCTGTACAAAATGGTTTATAAGGAAAATAAAAATAAATGTCATTTGCTAGTCTCCAAAAATTGTGACATTTGACATAGTTTGAATTTTATTAAAGTTGAATTACTCCAAAAGCAGTAAGACTTTTGCATATATCCACTACAATTATTCAGATGATACATCTTTTTCCCGGAAAAATAGCAGCAACATACTCATATTGTACTCTACTTGGAGAACACATTGTTCATACAGCAATCATAACATGAAATCATACTAAGTCAACTTGAAGTTGACAAAACTTCTCAGATGAAAAATATAAGCAAGTGTAATAAACCTTGTCTTAAGAACCAGCAACTCACCCAAAGTCGAGTTATAAACTCAACCCGAGGTAGTTTTCCATTACAAACCTCAAACTTTAGTCAACCTATGAGTCAAATGAATCACTTTTTTAAAAAGTAACTCAATTTCTTTCAAACTAAATATTAAAAGTTTTTTAAAATGAAAAGATTTAATATAACTTAGAAAAAGGTTGGCACTGAGATGAAGTCCATAAATATCATAAAAAAAGTGTAAAAGGTCAAATTCTTTCACTGCAAAATCTCCCAATGCCAACAGAGTGGCTCGTTATACAAATCAGATAAATCAGAAAGGCGGGCATATTGCTAGCATTAGAATATTAAAGTGGTCAAAGGCATAGGTATACTTAGTCATATGATGTGGTAAAGCCAATTGAGGAGGAGCTACAATTAAGGATATCATGTGTGGCAACTGGTATATTAAAAACATACAGAGTCCTTTTGTGTCAGGACAAGGAGATGACCTCTGGACTGAGGAATCCATTCCCTGCCCAGGACCCAAAGTCATTGAACACTTTCTTTCCTACATTGCCACTAGGAAAGGTTGAGAAAAATTTGGTGGTAACTTGAAAACTACAACATGAATTTCCTCAAAAAGCTTCAAAAAATAAAGTCCTGATCCTTATGTCCTTTGGTGCTCTATTAAGAAAGAGTTTCAGGGAAATAAAGTAAGATCTTCTACAAAAGAAAGAAGCTCTGGTGAGAAGCTAAACTTCCCTGCCAGGAAGTCTGCAGGACACCAGGGTTCTCTAAGGTAGGAGGCAGCGAGGAACCAGGAAACCAGCAGGCTATCTGCTCCCCCAAAAGGGATGCCCAGGTCTTGGAAGGTTTTCTTGAAAACAGAACATCTGAGTCAACAGCTTTTCAGGATTGGAAATTCTGAGTGTTGCTTTTATTGTTTATCCTGCTGCGGCAAACTTTAAAACAGAAATGCTGGGAGCCCCTACACATACTTTACTGGCCATATGCTCTACCAAACAAAACAATGGCATTCCTTTCAAATAGATTTGCTGAGGGATAAGATTCCATAGCCTGGCATTACCATGAAAGTAACATGGTATTGACATATCTGTGTGTCTGGGTGTGCATGGGCTTGTAGGCATGCAAAAGGATCTATGTCACAAAACTAAAAGTAACCTGGCTACAGATCTCCTCCTCCAGCCTCCACTTTTGACAGGTATTTTCTATTCAGCAACAGGTTAGTGTGGTCCTGAGCCAATGATTACAATCTATTTATTAAAGTTCTTCCTCTTAAGGATTGAGTGAGAGTTCAGTGTAGTATCTGAGAGCACTTTGTCAAGGTTGCATTCCTTGGCAGAGAGTACTTAGTAACTTTACAGAGAACAAACCTCTTTTTTTTTTCTCCTCTCAGCGCAGAGAGCAAAAGTCAGTGCTTCAAAAGTAACTGCTGGGTCATTGTCAACTGTCCTCCCATATCGTTCATTACTGCTTAGCATGAGATGCTTGTGCTCTTATAGACAGAGTATCTAAAGTAAAAATGACTGTCACTAATAAATTTGCCTTGCTTCTCTGAGGTGGACCCTGATTTTGCTTTTAAAGAGAAGGTTTGTTTTAAGACAATGACTTCATCTGTGCCATACTACCCCAATCCTGCACTCTTCACCCCACCCCTGCCTCCAATAAAAACTTTTGATAGAGTCCGGAAGCCTCCGGGGTTCCCCCAGCACCAGAACATGCTCCAGCTTTCATCAGGCTGCTCAGACCTGGTTTCATAGGGAGGGCAAGAGAGTCTTTCACTGATCAGCTTCCAGCTCTGGATTGGCCCTAGAGCTTTCTCTGGGCCACCAAATGAGTTTAGCAAGTGTAAGCTAGCCATCTCCAGCCAGAGCTCAAGAATTCCATTTCTGTGGAGTCCTCTCCACCCCCTCGCCGCGCCCCCCCCAACTCCCCTCTGCCTGCCAGCTACCATCACCTAATAACTAATGACCCTCCCAGGCAGTTTACAGCTGGAGAAAAAAGAAGTTACTCCTAGGACTGTCAGAGAAATACATTGCCCTCACCTCCAGTGCCAGTACCCACCTGATTCTGCGAATGTGATGATCTCTGAGGTCTGCTCCATCAGTTCATTCATTTCTGCCCTCCTTCCGATGTCATCCTCTATCTCCACATACCCGTTCTCCCCCACTTTGCCCACATGGAGCTTTCTGATCGCGTTCAGAAGTGCCGCCTTGGGCACCGGCTGGGTGACCTCGGGTCTCTTCTTCAAGTGCAACATGTTTAAAATGTGCTTCTTGACGGCCTCCACCATCTCCGGCTGAGCGTTGGGTACATCCTTGGGAAGGGTAGTCAGTGCACAGGACGGGCAGGCAGGGTCCACACTGTGCCCCTGGGACCCCAGGGTGGGGGAACTGCTCACTATAATCCAGCCACTCACCAACAAAAATCCTCGCAGCCAAAGCAAGGGCATCCTGGCAGCAAAAGTTGTTGTGGTTGCCTTTTTAAAGGCCCTGCTTTTCCTCCCCCCTCACGCACAGGTTTTTTGTTTGGTTTGATTTGGTTTGGATTTTTCCTTCTCCTCTTCAGCAAATTCTCTGGAACAAGAACAAAAAGTTTTCTGTGAAGTTTTCTTTGCAGGTTCCCTCTCTGAATGCAGTCAGTGCTGTAGGTTTGTGGCTGTCAGGGAGGAGAGTTCTGACTGTCTCCGAGTAGAGAAGAAGGGAGGGAGGGAAGGAGAGAGGGAGGGAGGGAGACAGGGAGGGAGGGAGAGACAGGGAGGGAGACAGAGACTGAGAGAGAATGGGAGGGAGAGACAGGGAGAGCGGAGAGAGAGGGACAGAAGAGGAAGGGAGGGGGAGGAAGAGGGAGGGAGGAAGGGAGGAAGAGAGAGAAGGAGAAAGAGGAAGAGAGAGGGAGGGGGAGAGAGAGAGAGAGGGTGAGGGAAGGAGAGAGAGGGAGAGAGAGGGAGGGAGAGAGAGAGAGAGAGAGAGAGAGAGAGGGAGAGAGAGAGAACGATTGGCCCTAAGTGAGTGAGTGAATGGGAGAGGGAGGGAGTTTGTGAGTAAAGGCTGTGATTAGGAAGGGGAGGGACAGCCCGTTTTCTGACAGGCTGCTTTCCTTCTGCTCACTGCTCCCTCACACACACCTCTCTTCAAATAGCACCATTCTCGGGAGTTCTACTTTCCTTTCTGAAAGAAATTCTCCCAGTTTTGTTCTTCTTTTTTTCTTTGCCCTGTCCCCTTGCTTCACCTTCTTCCTCTTTTGGAGGGGAAAAAATACCCTAAGTAAACGCACTGTCTCAATCTGCAAGGATGACTTAATTGAACAGCCAGTCTCCACTGCCCCTCCACCCTCCTAGTCACAGCCCTAGATAATTCAAAGCTCCAGAGCCTGAAGGTGGGGCTCAGGGTGCCGGAGGTGAAGGACCAGGTTGGGAAGATCAGGAAGATGGGCAGGAGGACCTTAGGGCCTCAGGGGCCAGTCAATTTTTCTGGCCAAAGGGAATCCAGGAGATCTACTGTTTCCCAATTCATTCATATTTAAATGTTCAGGATCTTCAACACTGGCAGGTGATCTGAGGGGAGGGCAATAGTACTTTTGTTTGAGGTCATATAATACACTACACTCTTCACAACTGCAAAATGCCAGTGGGCACTAAAAGATCTGTAGGGAGGGAAGCAGGCAGGCAGGCAGCCTTTTACATGTTCCTGTCATATGAAATGCTTTCCCCTCTCTTTAGAAGCCACCCCCTCCTACCCTGAACACACACACACATACTCTCAGACTCACAAATTACCACTTATCCTGACTTCACAGATAAAATGCAAAATTCACTTGGCCTTTCCCACATTATTTTACACAAATAGTGCACTCCTACAACTTGAATTACTGGTCCTATGGGACAAGAATCTCTAAACTACATTAGCAAATTATTTTCTTTGTCATGTGGTATTTTTTTCAGCCTACCCCTAGCCCATTCTGGACCATTGTGTTCATGTACTAGCCCCTCGATGTCTTATTTTTCACTAGAAGGAACACCACAGATGAAATTATCGTGGATTTCAGTGTTCACAGTAAAAGAAAAAATGTGAATTTTTAAACAATGCCTTTCTGAGGTTTTTGTTCTTTATTCTCCTCCTTTTACCCCCACCCTCTTTTTCATTTTCTGTCTTAATGCTTTTATCTTGCAGAAGTATCTTTAAGAGGTCCATCTGTTAAAGCTTTCCTTCCCTCTGGGTTTCTTTCCCACACATAAGCCCTCTCAGTTTCTGTAGTACAGTCAGCTTATATCTGACACTTAGTATATTCAGAGCATTACAAGTCAAGCAAGACAACTTGGGAAGGGGCGGGGAGAAAGTTAATAAATGTCATTACTACAGGCATAAAATCTGAGGGAAAGGGAAGACTGAGAGAAAGTTGTGACACTAAGTTAAAATTACAGTTTGCACAAGTAACAATGGTTTTCTGAATTGGATACACTGTCCTCCTTTCCCAAATCAACTACTCCCAAGACTTTCTGTGTTATAAGCCATTTGTTACCTGTGGGGTTTCAACTCCAGGAAAATCAATTACTCTGGTATTACTGTTAAAACTTTGACAACATTCCCTAAAAAGTCTATTTTCAGTGGGAGATGGTGACAGAAAAAGGAAGGGGGCATTTGCATTTTAATTGTTTAATAAAATACCTTTGAAATCTAATGCTTAATATAATCTAGCTATTTGGCATCGCAGATACCATATCCAAAGCATTTTGTAATGCAATTAAGTTTTATAAGTAAAAGTTTAATGACTCCAAACAACTCGAGCCCTGATATTAGTATTTAGATAAGTGCAATTTATCAGCATATGGATTCTTTCTGTATGTGTGTGTTCCCTAAATTTGCTGTTTATGAATGCAACTTAACAAATAGCTTTCTCTTGGCATGTGTACTCATATATATGCACTGAATGAGTTGTATAAACACATAATCTATTTACATTTTGTACTATAAAAAGCTGTATCAACCCGCCTGAATAATAAAAACAAGGTACAAATCATAATGTGTATGGAAGTGCCAATCAGTTGTAAAATTCCTTCTAACCATTCTGACTATGAATGTGTAAATAGCTAACAAGTAAGAGTTAAAAGCATTACCTTTCCGGTGCTCTCTCTTTCACCAGCAGCTTCTTGTATCTTGTGGTTAGAGCTGTCTGAGTTCCTCTTCATGGTATTGGCACTGTGAAGTTTTATACTGCACTACTTACTTGTATACTCACACATTGGTACCATTCAAACAGCAGAGCTGGAGCTTTGTTTAGGATTGGTTAGAATCAGCATGACATCAGCAGATGACTAGTTTTTTCAGTGTGAGACATATTTCATAATAATTATCTAATGGAAAGTCTTTCTTAGCTTCTGTGACACTACTGGGTGATCATGCAGCCAGTAAATCTCTGGCTGACTAGACTACCTTTTAGAAAACTACTGGAATCTCATTGTGTGCCAACTTCCAACTTTTCTTTTACCATTTGCACACACACATTTCTCATTATATTCAGGTTCAGTTTTATGTCTTCACATAAAATATCTGTTACTTTATGAAGTTGCCTCTATTTACAAAGTATTTTATTGTTTCTTACAGGCAAGAAAATTCACAGTGCTCTTTATAGTATTCTAATTTTACTTTTCTAAATAAAATATTCCATTGAGAAAAAAATATATACATACCTATATGATGGTCTCCCCTCCCCAGACTTACAATATTATTTTACATCTTGAAATTAAATGCCTGATTCATAAATCATTTATCATCAGGAACTTTGGAAATAGTCATTCTCTGCAAATAAATGTTATAAAATTATCCTTCCTGGATTTTTAGGATCCCCCCAGTCAAAAAGAAATCTCATATATCATTCTTATATATTAGACCTTGAAGTCCTACAATTTCTAAATTGCTACAAATATAACATAAAATTAATGAAAAGAAGTGACCATTCTTTCAAATAGGGGTTAAGTCAGTCAGGATTTTTTTTTTTTTTTTGGTGGGGAGGAGGGAGTGTTAGCGAGTTGGAATTCTCAGACAAGGATGGTGGAGAAGTATAGTTTGGAATATAGAAGCATAAGCTGGGTCCTCATGACAAGTTGAATAAAATGTGCAAAATTGGGAGCTAATGAAAGCCATATGACCAGATATGTTGTTTTGTATGCGGGATTTAACATGCATTAAATAAACTTCTCACTATGCCCACAAGCAAAATACAGAGGTTCTGGCTTCCTGATGTGTAGTTTAAGCTGCTTCCTTTAGGACACCAGAAGTTTTGTGTTTAAGAGGGTCTGCTTTGACCAAATAGAGAAAGTGTGGATGTTCAACTGTATGTGGGGGATGGGGAGTATTCTAAGAATTGCATATGCAGAAATAGAGTAGGAAATTAAATCATTAGGTTGTGGAGAAACAGGGAATATAAGAAGGAAGGGTATAAACAGGATTATTGTTGGTTAACTCCAAATCTGACCATCAGTTTAGAATTAAAGGGACTCAACCCCCTTATAAGGAACTTCCCCACACTGTATGATGAGCCCCTCAAGGAAAGCAATGGCCTGCGAGGCATCTAAACTCACTTCCTCCCCCATGCATAAACCTTGGTGTCTTAGATATATCGTCACATTGTATGAGTTTTGGGGGCACACAATGAACCTGGATGAGACCCCAGTCCCACAGCATACTAACCACGTAATTTAAGTCCCAGAAGTGGGATCCATTTTTGAGACGCCTCTCTAAACATTTGTATCACAAGAATCTACAGCGCCCTGACTAGAGAAGTCACCCTACATGTGTGACTCAGATCCGTTATACCATCAAATGCCCACCTGCCAGGTCAGCCCACTAGATGTGATATAATTCTCTACCTGAATCCCCAACGTCAGGAGCTGAGGCACACTGGGAATGCCTCCTCACTCAGTGGAAATTAAGGTGGAGGTGGAGAGGAATCAGGCTGGTTAAAATAACTTCTGTTGAATATTCTGGACTGAGTGTTCTTTTTCCTTCTAAACACCAGGGTCCAGGGTAAGCTGGTCAGCCCAGTTCCTGCCAATCATCTCCTCTTCTTCCTCCCTTTGGTTTCTCTTTCACTTCCTACCCCCTCCCCCAGCAGCTCCGCACCTCAGCCCTGCGGCCGACTTCTCGGCTGCTACCGTACCTTGAGCAACACCTGCTGGCAGCTCCCTGGGATCACGCCGGAACGCGACCGCCAAGCCGTGAGGAGCAAGCGCCTCTATTTTTACCCGGAGCACTAGCAAGGGCAAGTTCTTTTCAGAGCAGCTCTTGATTTTTGCCCGCTTTTGGCAGCTAAAGAATTCAGAGTGGAAAAAAAAATCACTGTTCAGTGAGTGCAGCTGGGAATTTCTGAACCAGCCCCCAATGCCAGGGCCGAAAACACTGCCAGTGTTAGGGACCAGGATGGGGACCTGAGAGCTAGCTGCTGGGCAGACAGAGAGGCGAGCCAGGAGCCTTGACGTCCCATGTGGAGTTGGGCCCTAGCAGCCATTGCGCTAGACTGTGAACTGCTGCCACTGCGTTTCCCACCTAGTGCAGTAAGCCTGATTGGCCACTTCACAAAGTGCCCAACTCCTCGCTGCAGCATTTGCAGGACTCTTTCTCCCCTAGAGGAGCTGCCCTTGGCGAACCCGGCTGAGCAGCTTGCTGCGACAAGGAGCTGGGAGGGAAACTGTGGTACCTTATTTTACTGTAATTGCAAAAGGCACGATGTGCCAGAGATTTATATTTAGAAGTTGTATGTTTCCACTTTTATGTAAATGGAGCAATTAGGGCCTGTCTTGCTGCTGCTAACTCCAGGGCTTGTGCCTTGCTGGGGAGCTGGTGTTTTCCATCACAATTAGAGAGCTGGTCAAAAAACAAAGTTCGTTTAAGGATAAGAGAGTAGTGGTGCAACCAGGGGAAAGACCAGTGTCCCTGTGGTCTTCAGTGACACACACCTTAGGGCACAGCTAACTTGTAGTGGTGTTTACTCTTGATAAACTGTGGTGCAGTTTACTAGTGGTGCAGCTGTCCCCATAAGTTAGCATAGAGCAAGGAGCAAGAATGTTCATTTTTCTTCTCAAGTAAACCCTATGTCCTTCAGCTCCCATCCATGCTATTAATTTGTCTCTTTGCTCACTACTCCTGGAGCAAGCAGACAGCCCTACAAGAGGTGGCTATTTTTCATGACTCTTGTTATTTTAGCTGTTTAACTGCACTGCTGTTATTCAGTGAAAAATACATGCCAGGAGATGTGAACATCCCTAGCAGGTGACTGGGAAGTTACCCTTTGATTCAGCTGAATTGGCACAAAGCTGGGGGTTCAAATCACTGACTAGGCTTCTGACAATTCAGGGTGTTTTAGTTCCTTCCTATGAACAATCTGTTTCCAAAAATGCACAATTTCTGGTTCATGCTGTCTGGGAAACAGAACATGATATGTGACTATGGAGAGAAATCAAAAGGACTAGAGGTGTTCACAGTCATTGATGTGTTATTCTGGGCTCAAGGAAGGAAAACCTTACCTAGGTGGAGAGCAGTGACTCCCTCAAGGGGAAGCTCAAAATCTAGACAATGTGTACAGAATCAGAGTGATATTTGATGCAGGGAGATTTGGGGAATCTCATCAAATGGTTTAGGATGAATATGGGATTAGCAAACCCTGCCTGTTTCCTGGGCAGCCAGCTGTATATTAGGTAGAGATTTGGGACAAATAGGGTCACTATTTCACAGTCAAGACTGAACTGGAAAGCTGTTTGCTTTCCAGTTAAACCAATGGATGAATACAGTTGAGACAGAGATTCATCAAAATTCCTCCAAAATTCAGTAGGAAACAAGAGTCAGAATAGTTAATCCAAAATTTTCTTCCTATCCTCTCATTTCACAAAAAATCACTGGGATTTTAGTGACCAGCAATAAAATGAGATGAGCTGGCCAACACCTGAGTAGTGAGAAAGCAAGAGACTTATGGAAAAGAGTAAGTGGGTGAGGAATTGGATTATTCATTTTAGCAATTCAGTATCAGATGAATCCATGCAATACAGAATTCCCTGAAGTAAAATTCACAAAAGTGAAATTACCATGCCTTTCTCCCAGAACAAACAAATATGATGCAGCTTGATTTCATTTGTTTAATATGTTAGGGGAATGATACAATATCCAAAGAGATAAAACAAGAGTGCTTTACTAAATCCTAATGCATCTTCCAAACAAGATTTTATTCTCCAAATTTCCTTTTTAAAAAGGAAGTTGTATGACTGTTGAAGGAAGGCCACTCCCCTTCAGGTGTTGCTCTCCTGTAAGTAGTACTGTGGGAGCTATTATGAAGGATCCCATACCATGGTAAATAATAATAATAACAAATGTTGGTGAAATACACAAAAGGTAATTTGTCTGAATCAAATGAGCTTGGATGTGAAATGCCATTCCGTGCATGATGAGGCCAACTTCTTTGACTCATCACTTACTCCTTGAGTGATCTGGATCATCCAGAAGGAGAGGGTTGGTCAGAAACTGTTGTAAGATGAAGAGAGCCATGAGGGGAATGTATTAGACACTCCAGCACCATCTCATCAACTCTAACATATAAATTGGTGTCCTAAAGTAAATGGTCATTTTGGAACCAAACACATCAATCAACTTCCAAATGATTCAGAAACATCTGGATTTCTTCCCAAGGACTGTTTAGTACTTGTGAAAAACTCTAGATAGAGAAAGAAATAATTACTTTTAATCTATAAAAGAGCACTAAATTGAAAAACTACTAACTCAGGTGAATAATTATGTCCTCAAAGTTTTTCCTGATCAACATACTTTGAAATTGATTATCATGGCTTAGTTCTAATCCAATCAGAAAACATCTGCCACAGTAGTTGATCTTCCTATTGCCCCAAAAGATTATAAGAGGTACTCAAAAAAAAACATATAACAGCTATTATAAGCATTTTTCTCACCTGGCTCCCCTTGGGTTATAAGTTCCATGTTGCTGACTTGAGGATATAGAAGTTCAGTATCTAGACTCCGTTGAACCTACATAAAAGAGTAGAAATCCAGTTTTGCCTATCCACAAAGATATCCCACAACCATTCCCAAATTGTAGCTTCAGAGGGAAAGACAGAATAGGCAAGGGGCAGTCTTGTGTATATTTTTTTAGCAGTGAATTGCTGTCTCCCTTGTATGCTGATAGGTCCAAAAGTTCTGTCCTCTGTCAGAGCGCCTTTGAGGTATGTCCAGACCCACACCAGAGTGCCATTGTTCCATGCTCTATGTACTTTCATGTATAATGACAGTGCGCTCTGACAGTGGCTCAGCATGGTTAGTAAATATTTCCAGGTGCCCCACTCTAATTTTATGAAGGTCAAGTTTGCAAAGGTGAGATAGCAAGCAAATGAATTAAGCCTAATATTCTAAGTGTTTAACTGGAACCACTGGATTCTACAACTAGTCTTGAACTTTCAAAATATAACTTATGGCCACAGTCCCTTAATACTCACTGACCTCCTTTTTAAAGATGAGGTAGAATGATGAATGAAGGAAGAGTCAGTCTATTAGAAGGAAAAAAGCTTCAGAAAACCTCTCTCTCAAAGACCAGGGGTTAATTTGTGATGACTAAATGAAGAGGAGCAAAAGCCAATCATGTAATTTTGGCCAATTCCAACATCATTTAACTAGAAAATAAATGAGAATAATTAAAATGGTGCTCCCTGTAGAAAACAGTTCACCAAAAAAGTTCCCCAAATTTCAAAGAGCTTTTGTTTTATTAAATGCTGTTAGCTTCACGTTAGTCACAAGGAAAAAAAAATACCCACATACACACGCACAACTAAATGTAGTCAGTTTGCTCAGCTGCTGCTGACGTCACTGCTGCCCACTAGGAGTGAGTTACTGTAATAATCCCCCTTTTATTAATCATAGACTGGAGGAAGCAGAAAGTGGGTGACATCATTAGGCAAAGGACTGGCTAACTCATGCTTCAATTTACTCAGCTTTATTATAACATTTCTCAAGTGTCATATGAAAGCGATTACCATTTCACACTTTCCCCCTCTGAGCAATCATCTCTGACCTTCAAACCAAATCCTCACAGAAAAGCTTAGTTTTCAGATGGAGGTATATAAAGGCCAAATCTCACCAAGGGTCATTGTCCTCAAGGAGGCAGGTTTTCCACAGAACAGCTTCTTCCTGGACTTGAGACGGAGGCAATCTTTAGAACCACACCATTCCAAATGACTCCCAGTTTACTCTGGCTCTGCTATCAGGAACATCCCAAATAATATGGGCAGACACAGCTACTATGGCCTTATGGTTACCAAGGGCACAGGTTCTCCACCCCAGGGGTCCAAAGTACAAAGAAGTTCATTTGAAGATGTGCTAAAGGTAGTAGTTAAGTGTGTGGTTCTGCAGCTGGACTGCCTGTGTTCAGATTCAACATTTAGTGCTCTTATATATCTGATAAATAGCTGAAAAAAGTAGCAACTCCATAATGTATATGTATTAGGAAAAAATTGTTTTTACCACAGGCCAAGCTATTCTTCCTCCTCTTAAACTAGCATCTTGCAGTCTTTCCAAAAGCAATTTTATAGATGTCCTCACTCATCTGTTTATGTGCAGTCCCATCCTAAAAGTAAAGGAGTTAAAATAAAACTCACTTGGGCATGTGAGAGAAAAAATGGCAGACCAAAAGAGAAGGTTAAGCATTGTAATATTTAGATAGTGATAAAACTGGCTCAGCTAAGGCACAGTGCAGTAATTATACAGGATAACTTATTACTTGACTTCACCTTTGCTCAATTTTGAATTATAATCACTCTACTATTTGGGTGGCCTGGTTCCCCCAAATGATCAGTTTGTGCAGGAAGGAACTACTAGACCATATTACAATGTAAGTAAAATATTAATACAATACATAACACCTTTAGGGTCCCCAACCTGGAAGCTTACTTTAAACAGAAAAGGATGCCAGGATATCTGCTGCCCCCTACCAGAAACCATGAAGAATAGCATGCCTTCTTGTCCCCCTTCTTTCTTTCTTTCTTTCTCTTTTTTTAATAGTTTATAATTTATTGTATTTTTTCTATTACCATTTATCCCCCTTATACCTTCTCTACCTCTACCTATTCTCCTCCTCCCCTCAATTACCACACTATTGTCTGTGTCCATGAGTTCTTTTTCTTTTTTTTTCTATTCTTCCACTCCCCAGTCCTCCTGCCCCAGAGCTATCAGCCTGCTCTCTATACATATAATTGTCTGTTTTTTCTTGTTAGTTCAGTTTGTTCATTAGATTCCACATATGAGTGAAATTATACGATATTTTCCATTCCCTTACCAGCTTATTTCACTTAACAGAATGTTCTTCAGGTCTACCCAAGATGTCATTAGGGTAAAATGTTTCTTCTTTTTTTACAGCCTAGTGGTATTCCATTGTGCAAATGTTCCATAGTTGTTTTATCCACTTATCTACTGATGGATACCTGAGAACCTGAGCTGCTTCCCAATCTTGGCTATTTTAAATAATGCTGGAATGAACATAAAAGTGCATGTATTCTTTTGAACTAGTGCTTCAGATTGCTTTGGATAAATTCCTAGAATGAAATCACCAAACCATGAGGCAGTTAAATTTTTAATTTTCTGAAGAAACTCTGTACTGCTTTCCAGTGGCTGCACCAATCTGCATTCCCACCAACAGTACAAAAGGGGCCCTTTCTCCACATCCTTGCCAATACTTGTTTGTCAATTTATTGATGATAAGTCATTTGAACTGGTGTGAGGTGATATCTCTTGTGGTTTCAATTTGCATTTTTCTGATGATTAGTGGCATGGAGCATCTTTTCATATGTCTATTGGCTATCTGTACATACTCTTGTCCCTTGAAGAAGGAAATTAAAGAAGATACAAGTACCTGGAACATATACATTGTTCATAAATAGAAAGGATTAACATCATTAAAATGTCCACTATACCCATTGTATAGATTCAATACAATTCCTGTCAAGATTCCAATGATGTATTTCACAGAACTAGAACAAATATTCCAAAAATTTATATGGAACCACAAAAGAACCTGAATAGCAATAGCGATCTTGAGAAAGAAGAACAAAGTTGAAAGAAACATGCTACCTAATATCAAATTATACTATAAGGCCATGGAAATGAAAACAGCATGGTACTAGCATAAAAACAGAATCATGGATGAATGGAACAGACTAGAAAACTCATAAATATACCCACACCTTTGTAGTCATTTAGTATTTGACAGAGCAGGTGAGCACATAAAATGGGCTGAAGATAGTTTATTCAGTTAAATAGTGTTGGGAAAATTGGACAGATACATCCAAAAAATGAAATTAGTCCACCTTCTTATGCCACACAAGAATAAATTCAAAATGGATTAAAGACTTAAATGATAGATTCAAACTATAAAAATCTTAGAAGAAAACATAAGCAGTAAAATTTCAGACATGGCTTGTGACAATATTTTTTCTGTTATATCTTTTCAGGCAAGACAAACAAAAGAAAAAATAAACAAATGGAACTACAACAAACTAAAAAGGGTTTTCAAAGCAAAGGAAACCATCAACAAAATTAAAAGACAACTCATTGAATGGGAGAACATATTTGTCAAAACATCTGATAAGAGCTGAATATCCAAAATTTATGAAGAACTTATAAAGCTCAACACCAGAAAACCCACAAGTAATCCAATTAAAAATGAGCAAGAGACCTGATTAGACATTTCTCCAAACAGTGTGTACTTTAAAAAAAAGCAATGTAGAGATTCAGATAGAGTCAGTGGCCAAGTTAGGTTGTAGGTATAAATTTGGCCACACCCATGAACATGTTTGTGGCCAGTAAAGCCAAGCTATTGAATTGTGTAATGTTTTGTCTTACTCTTCTGCAATGAAGGGGGACTCCTGACTTCTAGCTACTGCCTAGGTGGAACCACAGAAAAAGAATGACTAAACACAAGACAGCAACACTAGGTGTTTGTTAAGAGTGTGACCAAAGGAAATTCATACTTGGGCATTTACAACTACACATTCTAAGTCTATGAAAATTTATGGAGGCTCAGAAAATGAATATGACCACTAGAGAAATGTGATACCTCAAGATAGAATCCTACTAACTTATGGAGCTTCCATAACCTAGGTGAACAAGCTATTGTGCATGTGGGAAGAGGCTGTGGTACTCTCTTCTGGTGCATCAGTACAGAATGAAAGTCCATTAAGGTAGCAAAAAGGGGCACCTTCTCCCTTTTTAAGTGGCATCCTTCCTAATTTTAAAAGTCATACACAGTCTTTGAATAAAATGTGGAAAAGATAAATGAATAGTGTACTAATATAGCCACTATGGGAAACAGCATGCATGCTTCTCAAAAAATTAAGAATAGAGTTACCATATGACCGAGTAATGCCTGTTCTGGGTATCCACTAGAAAAAAAATGAAAACATTTATTCTCAAAACTATATGCACTCCCGTGTTCATTGCAGCACTATTCACAATAGCCAACTAAAATGTCCTTTGATACATTATTGGAAGATGTGGTATATTTAATGGAATACTACTCAGCCATAAGAAAAAATGAAATACTGCCATTTGTGACAACATGGTTGGATCTTGAGAATGTCATGCTAAGCAAAATAAGTCAGATAGAAAAAGTCAAGAACCATATGATTTCACTCATATGTAGGATATAAAACTAGGATATGTAGGATTGAAAGCAAAAAATGAACAAATGAGAAAAACAAACAAAAATTCAGAGACACATACAATTGTATAGTGGTTATCAGAGGGAAGGAGGATAGGGAGGTAGTAGAAGGTAAAGGGGCTTAAATATATGGTGATAGAAGAAGATTTGACTTTGGATAGTGAACACAAAATGAAATATACAGGTGATGTATCATAGAACAGTACACTTGAAACCCATATAATTTAATTAACCAATGTCACCCTGATAAAGGTAATTAAATATATATATGAAAAAAGGATTTCCTAAATAAAAACAGCTCCTTTTACTTATAAATAAAAATTGGCAATGGTGTAAGTTTATTATGAAAGGATTGTAATTTTAACTTCTGCAGTATTATTGCAAACAGACAAATTTAAAAAATTGAACATTAATATTGTTATTTCAAAATATATAAATCATATATAATTATCCTTCCAAGAAATAATCATTATTAAAATACTAATTACTAAAATTAAAATTGCTAATTTTTTTCAAAATTAAAATCACACTGTACACATAATTTTTATAATGAAATTATTCACTTATATGATGAGTATTTTCTCTTATTTTTAAAAATTTTATTTATTAATTTTTAGACAGAGGGGAAGGGAGGGAGAAAGAGAGGGAGAGAAACATCAATGTGTGGTTGCTTCTCATATACCCCACAACAGGGAACCTGGCCCGCAACTCAGGCATGTGCCCTGACTGGGAATTGAATCAGCAACCCTTTGCTTCATAGTCCAGTGCTCAGTTCACTGAGCTACACCAGCCAGGGCATGATGAGTATTTTCAATGGCCCATTAATCCTTAAAATATTAATAATTGGGAATAATCTTTCATATAGATGTGACCTAATTTTTAAACCAGTCTATTATTGTGCCTTAAAGTTGTTGGCAAAATTTTGCTATTATAAATATTATGGCAAACATATTTTTATATGCATCTTCAATGCATCTTTGATTATTTCCTTAATATAAATTTCTAGAAGTTTAATTATTGGATTTAAAAGTATGGACATATTTAAAGTCTTTATATATACTACCAAATTGCCTTTCAGAAGGTTTACATAACAACCAATAGGGTAAGGGCATGGCTTTTTCCTCATGTTCTGGCCTTGTTGTTATCATAGTTTTTCTCCCAGGCTAAATATGGCATGTGGTTTGTTTTAACTTGAACTTTTAATTATTAGTTAACCTAAAGCATTTTATTGTTCATTTGCACTTTATTTTGACTGGCAGTTCATAACTTTTACCCATTGTTTATGTCTTTAATTGATAAAACTACACTCATATATTTTATATTTTAAATAAAATTGTATTACATGCAAATTTGTATTATATATACATATACTGAAATACTTTTTGAGAGTTTTTTAATGTATTTTATTGATTATGCTATTACAGTTGTCCCATTTTCTCCCCTTCACTCCCTTCCACCCTGCATACCCCCTCCCACCCACATTCCCCCACTTTAGTTCATGTCCATGTGTCATAAGTTCTTGGCTTTTACATTTCCCTTACTATTATTACCCTCCCCCATCTATTCTCTACCTACCATCTATGCTATTTATTATCCATACCTTTTCCTCCTCTCTGCTCCTCCCACTCCCCTGTTGATAAGCCTCCATGTATTCTCAATTTCTGTGGTTCTGTTCCTGTTCTAGTTGTTTGCTTAGTTTGGTTTTGTTTTTGTTTTAGGTGTGGTTGTTAATTATTGTGAGTTTGCTGTCATTTTACTGTACATATTTTTTTTCTTCTTTTTCCTAGATAAGTCCCTTTAACATTTTATATAATAAGGATGTGGTGATGATGAACTCCTTTAACTTGACCTTATCTGAGAAGCACTTTATCTGACCTTCCATTCTAAATGAAAACTTTGCTGGATAGAGTAACCTGGGATGTAGGTCCTTGACTTTCAAGAAGTATTCACTTGGAATACTTCTTTCCAGCTCTTTCTTATTTGTAAGGTCTCTTTTGAGAAATCAGCTGACAGTCTGATGGGCACTCCTTTGTAGGTAACTCTTTCTTTTCTCTTGCTACTTCTAAGAGTCTCTCCTTATTTTTAATCTTGGGTAAAGTAAGTATGATGTGCCTTGGTGTGTTCTTCATTGGGTCCAACTTGTTTGGGACTTTCTGAGCTTCCTGGACTTCCTGGCAGTCTATTTCCTTTGCCAGATTTGGGAACATTTTCCTTCATTATTTATTTGTTCAAGTAAGTTTTCAATTTCTTGCTCTTCCTCTTCTCCTCTGGTACCCCTATGGATCAGATGTTGGAACGTTTAAAGATGTCCTGGAGGTTCCTAAGCCTTTCATTGTTTTGAATTCTTGTTTCTTCATTCTGTTCTGGTTGAATGTTTCTTTCTTCCTTCTGGTCCACACCATTGATTAGAGTCCAACTTTCCTACCAATCACTATTGGTTGTGTGTACATTTTCCTTTATTTCACTTAGCCTTGGTTCATTTTTTCATCTAATTTGTGACCAAATTCAGCCAATTCTGTGAGCATCCTGATTACCAGTGCTTTAAACTGTGCGTTTGATAGGTTGGCTATCTCTTTGTTGCTCAGTTGTAGTTTTTCTGGAGCTTTGATCTGTTCTTTCATTTGGGCCATTTTTTTTTTTGTCTTGACAGGCCTGTTACATATGAGGGGCAGAGTTTTAGATGTTAATTAGGGCAGGGCAACCCAGTCACTGGGTTGTGACATTGTATGTGGGGCAGGGGTCCAAGAGGGGTCCAAGAGGGAACAATGGGGCTTGCTCCACTCTCTGCCAGATTTCAGTCACTTCCTCCGCTTCCCTCAAACAAATCAGGCCCTTCTGGTGCTGATTCCCATGTGGGTGGGTTTGTGTACATCCTGGGACCCTGTGAGTCTCTCTAATGAGCTCTCCTGTTAGGCTGGGAGTTTCTCCTAGCACCTCAACCCCCATGGGTGTTTTCAATTGGTGTTTTGAGGCTTTATTTCCCCATGCTGGGACCCTGGGTTGTCAGGTCTGTCTCACTCCCCAGTTTCGCCTGGTTCATCTCCACACGAATGTGGGACCAAACACCCTGCACCCGTCTACAATCTGCTGCCTTGCTGGGTCTTCCCGCTGCCATCTTGAGCACCTGGGGTCTGCCAGCCACCCTGCTGCAAGCCCTCTCCATCCCAGCTGCCTGATTCTGCCCCTCCTACCGGTCTGGATGAATGTGTCTCCTTGGTTGTTGGACTTCTATACAGTGCAATTTTCTGTCAGTACTGGTTGTTTTGTTGTTGTTGTTGTTGTTGTTTAATTGTTGTCCTTATTTTGGTCATGCGAGGAGGCACAGTGTGTCTACCTATGCCTCCATCTTGGCCAGAAGTTATGAGAGTTATTTATATTGAAATAACCATGTCTTGGCTGGGCTTCTCAGTTGGTTGGAGCATTATCACATGCACCAAAAGTTCACAGGTACAATTCCAGTTCAGGGCACATACCTAGGTTTTGGGTTTGATCTGCAGTTTGGACACATATGGAAGGCTACAGGTTGATGTTTCTCTCTCACATCGATGCCTCTCTCTCTCTTTCTCTCTCTCTGTCTTTCTCTTCCTCTCTCCTCTTCATATGTCCCTCAAATCAAAAAAGATATCCTTGGGTAAAGATATAAAATACCCTAACCCATTGTCTGCTACATATTATTTAAATTTTTTCTTCACTTGTTTTTGCTTTAAAAGTTCATTCATAGTGTTTCTGACCAAAAGAAAGTTTTCATTTTTATGTATACTGCACTAGAAATCTTTATTTTTATGCTGAAGCTTCTTCTCCATCAGGAAATGAAATAGGTAGTCACCTACATTTTCCTTCAAATACTTTTTGGCATTTTATTCTGTATTCCAAACTACCTGGAATATATTTTGGCATGCATAACAAGGGAAAACTATAACTTTTAAAAGTTTTAAAAATAGATTTAATTAGCATTATTTATTAATTTCTCCTTTTGGAATGCCATTTTTATCACTGATTGAATGTGCACAAATATGAATATTATACTTCCATTTATTTGTTATTTGGTTGTTGAGTTTCTTGCTTTATATTGTTCTTTTAAATTTTATTATTTAAAAATTATTTTTAAATAAAATATTTTAAAATTATTATTTGTTTAAGAATTATTATCTATGTCCCAAGAACTCATAACTGGAAGTTTGTATCTTTTGACTACCTTTACTTATTTTACCTACCCATAAGCCCTGTCTCTGCCAAACAACCCACCTGCTTGTAGTGTCTATAAGTTGTTTTTTTATTTAACATATAAGTAAGATAATACAATTTTTGTCTTACTCTGACGTTTCACTTAGCATAATGTCCTCAAGTTCCACTCATGTTTTTGCAAATGTCAGAAGTTTTTTTTTATGTCTGGATAATATTTCATTGTATATATACAAAACATTTTTATATATTCATCTATCAACAGACATTTTGATTGTTTCCATATCTTGACTACTGTAAATATTGTAGCAGTAAGCATAGGGATATAGATGTCTTTTTGAAATAGTGATTTTGTTTCTTTTATATATATATATATATATACACCAAGAAGCAGAATTGCTGAATCAAATGGTAGTTTATTTTAATATTTTTAGGAACTTTCACAGTATTTTCCTTAGTGGCTATACCAGTTCCTATTGCTATCAACAGTACACAAGTGTTCCTTTTTCTTCACTTACTTGATAATATTTGTTATGTCTTTTTTTTAATAATAGCCATTCTAGCAGGTGTGAGGTGATATCTCATTGTGGTTTTTTAAAAGTAAATTTATTGGACTGACATTGGTTAAAATATATAGGCTTCAAGTATACTGTTCTATGATACATCATATATATACTGCATTGTGTGCCCACTCAAAGTCAAATTTTCTTCTGTTATCATATTTTTGACCCCATTTACTTTTTACAACCCCCTCACCACTTTTCCCTGTGGTAACCACCATGCTGTTGTCTGTGTTTATGAGTTTTTGTTTGTTTTTCTTGTTTGTTCATTTGTTGCTTTCATTTTTATATCCCACATATGAATGAAATTATATGGTTCTTCACTTTCTGTCTGAAAATTTGTTTAGCATGATATTCTCAAAATCCATTCATGTTTTTGCAAATGCAGTATTTTATCTTTTCTTATGGCCGAGTAGTATTTCATCATTGTATATATGTACCACATCTTTTTTATCCAATTATCTATTAAAAGATACTCAATAGAAGAAAACATAGGTAAGATACTAAGCTTATGGACACTGGTCTTAGGATTTTATAAGTTTGACCCCAAAAGCAAGGGAAGTAAAGGCAAAAATAAATGAATGGGACTATATCAAACTTAAACATTTCTACACAGCAATAGAAACCACCAACAAAACAAAAGGGCAACAAACAAAATGTAAGAAGATTAAAAAGAGATTACTATCCAAAATATAGTCATATAAAGAACTCAACACCAAACAAACAGTCCAATTAAAAAGTGGGCAGAGGACCTGAACAAAAAATTCTCCAATAAGACATACAAATAGCCAGCAGATATTTGAAAAGATGCTCATCTTCACTATCTATAAGGGAAATGCTGATCAAATGCAAAAGTGGATATGAATCTTAATCTATACATAGGTGTGGGGGAGCTCTGTCCAGCATATCTCTCCTGGCCACTGCGGATGAGAATAAATTTACCAAGATATGATCTTCTTTGGAGAAAAGTCTGATCAAGCTCTCAGAGGAGAATGGCCTCAAGTACCTCTTTCCCTGGGATTTTACTGGGTTTAGTTTGCATATAGTTTGCAGGGCATATATATAAAGCTCATCAATCATTGTCAGTCAGTAATGATCAAGAAATAGATAACATTCAATGAACTATAAGGGCTTATTGTGAGTCAGGGTCAGATATATAGACACCAAAGGGCCATAAAACTTTGGGAAACAAACTCATTTTATGTTGGACCCTAAACATTTAAATTGAGGGCATTCTTAGCAAAGCAGGGTTCACAGGATTTTATGCATTTTTTCTTAGGCCTGATTGCCACCACCTCCCACTTGGAACCACCTGTTCTGGCACAGGGCTGACCCCCCCTTTGGGTTTGTTTCAGGCCTGAATCAGTGGGGGGGAAGCAAGACAGTCAAGAAATTAGGAGACTTTTTATGGATAAAATGAGGACTCAGGCTATGACAAAGCTGTGGAGTGAAGGTCTTTTGTCCCTCCTTCATAATCCCCTAAATTCTTCCCTGATGGCCCCTTCACTACTGTGCCTGTCTTATATTGTTTCTTCCTTGAGGAACCTTACTCATCATTGACTATCCAGTCATCCTCCAGGGGCCAAGCAGGGTGGAGTAAAGGGGGCAGAGGCTGCACCCCTGCCAGGAGGATAAGTTTTCTCTCCTTAGTGGCTTATGGTCCTAAGGTCTTTTTACTCAGCCTTAGTCATGGGAGGGTTACAGCTTCTGAAACCAGGCAGGGAGGTTCCCAACACATGTGGTCAGGATAGGTGACTTTGTTTTTGTTTTTGTTTTTTTTTTAACTGCATTACTTCTATTGTATCAAGAAATTTCAGTATGCTAACAAATGAACCTCACTCCATTTGGAGTCTCCCAATATTCCCCAGCACCTAAATTCTCTTATGGCAAGGGTGGTGAGGGGTAAAAAAGCTCATCTAATTTCCCAGTTTTGGTGGCTGGGGTATATAAGGTATGATCAGCTTCTACCTCACTTGTATCCATCCAGATACCTTAGTCTATGAAGGTCATGGCTAAATCATTCTTCATTCTTAACTGCGAGGCCTCTTAATTGTTTTGTAAGTTCTGGTTAGTATAATAAGACAAGAAATAAAACCAATGAGCAAAACTCAGAAACATGGAAACAAAATTGTGTTTCTTTCTTGGTAGTTAGTTTGTGTGCTGTGGGTATAATATTTTTAGTTCACAAAGTGCAAGACACATTACATTTCTTTACTTTTCAAATCAACACAAATCAAAATAAAATCAAATACCTCTGTTATAATTTTAGCCTTCCTCCCATTCCTACATTTCCTAGGTCTTAGCCAAAAGAAAGCCTCTCTGTTCATATGTCTTCATTGGTTAGTGCCAGGACACTAGTGTCTTGGCCAGAGTTCCCAGACAGACTGAGACTGCTACATTCTCAGGCTCTGTCCAGACTTCAAGTCTCCACTGCTCCTGCAAGGTGAATTCCAGCTTTTACCCACCTTTCCTTCTCCTCCTCTGGCCCTGTGTGCTCTCCCCGTCCTATTCCTGATACCCACTATTTCCTTTTCCAAATTTAGGAAGTCTGCCCTGCAAAATCTATCCATTGTATAGGGAAAAGAGAACACTAGGAAGAACAACTCAAACCAATATTAAACCAAATTGTATTCACCATTATATAATCAGACTAACCTGTCAATTTACATACTAACATGAGAATTCAGCCTGATGACAGAACACTAATATTCATGAAATATCATTCATAATAAAAAATGACTAATATATATCATTTTAGAGAACACATGCTTCTTTAACCCCATTTTATAGATAAAAGAAAAGACAATTTCAGAAACAAGGTGTCTGGTCTAAATTTACACAGGTATAAAGTGACAGAGCTAAACTAAAAGCTCATGTCTAACCAGGTCTAAAATCCATGCAACCAATTAAACACTATATATTGTTGAGTGTGTATTATGAGCTAGGCACTTTGCTAAGACATTATCTCTTAAACCTACAATATTTGCTGGTGTGTGCATTATTCATCCATTTCATACATGAAGCAGATGAAGAACTTAAATTGATTTCTCATTTATTCTTCAGCTGTGACCTGATTTGTTCCCAGAAGGTCATTAAAATTGTTCTGACAAATACTGCCTACCAATAATCCTCTGTATAGAAAATGAGAGTGCATCTCTTGCCATCCTTGGCAAATGCATCCCCACCTGTCTTGTCCCCACTCACTGAAAGCTTCTTCCCAGCCTTTCCTTTTAGCTCCCTTTTCTTCTGCCTTCTGATCTTCTCTTTCTATACTCTGACTCTCTTTGAATGATTGTATCAATGATTGTATCCTCTCCAATTTTAACCAATAGGTGGATAATTTCTAAATCTCTCTCAGACCCAACCATTTCTCTGAGCTTTAGACTCATATAGCCAACCCCCTATTGATTATATCCATATAGATATCTTTTGGGACCTTCAACTCAACATGTTAAAATTGAACATATCTTCTTTACCTACTTTTATATTTCTGATCTCAGTCATTGGTGTTCAAGTACCCAAGAGTTACTCTTTGACTATTTTATCTTCCCCACAACTAAAGAGAATAAATAACCCCATAAAATCATTTATGTTATAAATATTTCCTGGTCTAGCTTCACAGTTCCATTAAAGAAGTGGTAGGATAATAAAACAAGATATTGTAGGTTAGGACCTTAACACAATAAAAACCTTCAACAAAGGTTAGCTATTATTTTTGCTAGTAAATAATAACAAACATTACTACTACCACAATGTAAGTAAACTATACCACCACACCCACAAATGTTCATTAATCAGATGTTGGATATTTCAGATCAACCCTATTCTTTTCTTCTTTCTTTTTTCCTTTATATTTTCCATATCTTTGCTATTTGTTCTGAGGGACTTCTTCACATATTACCTTCATGCCCTGCCTTTACTTTTATTTTAACTTATATTTTTAATTTGTATATGTTTTTGTAGTGTCTCTGTTTCTTTTCTGTCTTTGGGTTTAATTCTTCTAAATTTCTGTGCCCTGAGTAATTTGTTTTCTCCATCAACATTTCTTTTTTTTGTTCATCTTCCATGCCTTTGGTTTTCCTCCTGTCTGATGATCCTAGGGTTTCCTTTCATGTTTAAGATGAAGTAAGTTAATTACCACAGCTGGCATGTTAATCACCAGAGCCAGAATGGGTACCCTTTTCTGTAGTCCAGGTAGGGCTGTTTTCCCAAAGAGCCTCTCTTTAACTCTAGGAGACGTGAGCACAAGATTTTGTTTGGTTATACTCTCTGTATCTTAAGCCCTAGTGCCTAGAATAGTGCTTGTATATACTAAGGATCTAAACGATAAGATCCCATGGTTGTCAAAAGCCTTTCTGTACTGTAGTTGATAAGAAAAGTTGGTAAGATTCCACTCTTAGTGGAATCTAAAGAAAGCTTCTGTTGAAGCATAGGCACTAACCTAATCCTGGTAAAGAGAAGAGGAATTTGTTTTAAACATGGTCAGTCCCCAGGCCAATTTTCTTTTTTTTTCTCTGTAGTATAGAAACTACCTAGAATTAAATTAAAGAAGAAAGAGGCAATGCTTATCTGATAACTAGTGCTCTCTGTATCAAGAATCCAAAAATACAAATCCTGATTCTATTTGTATTAGTGAAATTTTGATTCATATTACCTAACCTACCTAAATCCTAGTTTTTCTAAATATAGAAGCTATAAATTTCATCAACTGCTTGTTTCCCAGGATTTTTTGAGAACTTGAGTAAATATCTTATAAAATTATTTCAATCACCTTAGAAACAGCATGTTTTATAAATACTCATCAACAGCCTTCATTCATAATTATACCATAATTGTGCCATACGTCATAATTGTACCATAGCATACGTCTACAAATAATTCCTCAAAATATGTGTAATGAAATATTTTATTAACTTGCACATATCAGAGTTTGATTAAATAAAATTTTTAGGCAGTTATCTCTTAATCTTCACACAATTAATGATTTTTCCATGGCTTTCTATCGGCTTCTGGAGAAGTCTAAAGGTAACTTGATTTTGTTGTTATTGTTGCTATCAGAGTTAGGTTGTTACTATTTTTTCACTTCATTGATGCTTATAAGTTCTGGTTTATTTTGTTTTTCTTTATCTTTATAATTTAAAAAATATGATGGAATTCACTGTGATTCTTTTTATTGACATTTCCTGAAACCTGTTTAACCTTTTTCAATAGGCATACTCTGCTGTTCCTTCTAGCTCAAGAAAGTTTTCCTACAATTAGTTTGGTTTCTTCTCCAAGGACATCTATAATTGATATCATTGGCTTACCATTTTATGAACCCCATACCTCTCTTTTCTCAGTATTTATCTCTTGGTATTTTTCTTCTTGCTGGAAAATCTACTGAAGTGAGTTACTCTCATCAGTGTTAAATTTTATTTCATATAAACCTTGTTCCTTGTAGACTGTAGTACAGATTTTAATTCTGCTATTATAATTTTAGTTTCTTTGCAATCCTCTTTCAATCTTACTTAGCTCTTTTATCATTCTTCATTTCTTTCTAAAATAGTTTATTGCTTTTTATCACATCACCCTTTCTTTTCAGATCACTTTTTCTTATACTGCTTTGGGTTACCAGATCACTAAAATATTCTTCTATGGGTAAAGAATTATAGAAGAATACTTTTCCAAATGTTAAATACCATGAGCACTTTTCTTTTTCAACTGCATAGTTCTTATATTGGTCTTTTCTTTCCTTTTCCTTTCCTTTTCAGTTGCAAAGAGAATCCCTGGATTCTTGGGCTCTGTCCTCTAACTTCTGTGACCTGATAAAATACCCCGAAGAGAAGTAATTCCCACAAGTGTCCTTAATATGACTGGTTTGGGATATTCTACACTAGTAGTGTATATGAAAACCTACAATTCCCAAGGCACTTTTATAGAGGTATTTTCATTTCTAAACCTGAGAGTTTTATCAAGGGATGATATTTCTAGAATTCAATGTGCCAATATCTGTCTCCTTGTTTTCTAGAAGTGACGATCTCACAATTAATGCAAAAAAAGTAAAGGGGGTAACAAAGGAGGGATAAAAAGGACAATATTTTAGGTGCTTTGAAAGCACTATGTATACAGTAAAGCAAGGTGTGCACTGTTGACCAGCCAGGAGTCCAAAGTTGGAGAGGGATAAAATGTTCTCTTTTCTTCTTTCTTTTTACTTTACTTCATGGGTCAGTGCATAGATTGGCCAATCAGGCCCCAATAAAGTCAGAGCTAATGAAAACATCCCCTAAATTCTTGATTGATTGCTGATATTAAAGGTAACTCTGAAGGGAACCAGGAGCATTATTTTTCTGTGAAACAATGAATCAATTTAACTGTGTTCATGTTTTCCATCAGTAAAGTGTTTCTAAGGAAAGGTAGATCTCTATGAAAGACTTTTATGACATATTTGGACCAATCAATTTTCCCCCTTGTGGTACACAGTAAAATTCTGGACAATAACAAAGGCCTGTCTAGACATTTCTCACCTTTCTGTCTGTTGCAGATATACTTTTCCAGCCTGTCCTCCTGTATTCACACAATTTTCTGTAAACTAACTTGTTTCTATTTAAAATGAGGCAGTGCACATCATGACTTAGTTGCTATTATTCCCAAACACAATTTTTCTTACCAAATACCCAAGAGAAAAGATTTGTCTGATTAGTAATGTTTTAAAACATGGTAACAAGTAAAATAACACATAGAATTCTAAGTATACTAATTATTAGGGTTACGATTAATGATCACAATGACATTAATGTTTCTATGTTCATAAGTAGCCTGAGAAACAGTTTCCCAAGCAGGAAACCTCTTGGAGTTTGTAAACTTGCCATGGAGCCACAGATTCAGCTAATCAGCATGATCTTTGTGAGTCATGAGTTCCAATATAACCCAGAGCTGCCAAAATGCAGCTCTTCCTCACTTTTCTACAGGAACTAGGGATACCTTTACATTTGGATACCTACTTCCTACCCTGTCTGCTCAATAAATGCTGCTTAATAATGACAATGGGAATATGTGTTCTACCTCAATTTTCTCCTAAAACTTGTATTGAGGGAGCCACAAATGTTTCCTCAAGTAATTTGTTCTATTGTTTGATTGGCTGCCTAGCCAAAACAAAATTTCCTACCATCTTGTCTTGAATGTTTCCATTTTATTTTAAGTCTCAGCCTGGTTCTTTTCTTGTGCATGTGTACTGCACTGAACTCTGCTGGTGGTTAGGAAGTTAAGGTGGCAGGATCCTACTTCAAATGTCTTATTTGACAGGTAGCCAAGTCCAAGACAATGCTCCTGTATACTAGGTATAAGTTAAGTTTGGCCTGAGTCATTTATTACTAGAAAAAAAATTTTTTTTACATGTTAGAAGTGGCCAACCAGCTGTGGAGACTTTATCCCCAGAAGTGAACTATGTATGTAATGGCCATGATTTTCCTTTTTGAATGATATAGATTAAAGGCAAATTTTAGACCCACCATAGCACATGTTTATGTCAACAAAAAATTTCTTTTTCAGTAAAATTCCTGATTCTCATTTACTTTCATTCTTATTTTTTGCTCTAATTTAACTTGTATTATTTTGTAATAATTTTTTGTATTTTAAAATATTCCTGAAATTATTTTAGGAAAGCATTGGAATAGATTTTAAAAGTAAGCAAATGATAAATAAATTAGATTTAAAAAATTATTTTTATCATTCATGTTTTCCATCCCTCAGACTCTTTCTAAATTCAGTCTGTGACCCTCTATGCTATCCTTTTCCTCCTGTCTTAAACACAGATGAGATGGTGAGAGCTAGAGCAACCATCTTTTGATATTGGAACAATGAGATATCATGCTGAGAATAAAAATATTAAAAAGGCAGTTCTTGGACTGCTTGTTTCCAGAAATATTGTTAACTGAAAAAATGTAAACCTGTATTTGGTTAGGTCACTATTAGTCAAGATTTCAGTTGCATGAAGCTACAAGCTTTTTCAATTGATAAGTAAAAAAAATACATATATTCATGTAGAACATATTTATATATAAAATATAAAATTATATATTCATTTTAAAATTATAAAATATAAAATTATTAAAGATAATTATAAAATATTATTTATATTTCTCTTGAAAATTGTTTCAACTCTTTTCAGTACTGTCACACATAAAAAAAGACAGCTTAACTGCTTGATATGATGTAACTCTATAGTCTAAATTGTCATCTGAAACCCAAACCTATATGCATTGTGCCTGCAATGTTCTAAAAATTAGTACATCCAAATATATTGCAATAATAGGGAGGCAGACACAACAAATTCCACATAAACTTATTGTTCCTGAAGATAAAGTTAAAGTGCATACAAATAATTATCCCCAAATCTAGAAGGAATCTTGAGTAAGATCAGGTTAAATTATGAGAAAGACAGAACTGACAGAACCTCAGGCCACTTCAACAATAAATAGCTTTGGATCCCAAAGCCACCACCACTCTAAAACTTAAAAAAAATAGAAATGCATTCTTATTTTTGTCATGTCCCTTTGGAAGACAATAATACACAAATTGCTTCTGGTTAAACCAAGTTAACTGATTGAAGAATGCATAAATTGTTTAATCCTCTTCTCTCTGTGTTCTCAATCAATGTGCTTTCTCTTATGCTGTCTTAGCTATGAATTTTTTGAAACATTTTCCAATTGACATCTGCCTCTACTCTGCTCCTCCAACTGTTAAGAACATTCTGATTCACCTCCAGGTATTTGAGACCTTAGCTCTCATAAATTATGAATGAAGTTTCACTTCTAATAGAAGTTCTGTCTTCAAGAACTCCAAACATTAGCCCAGCTGCAGCTCAGATGGACTAGATGACAAGGAACTTCAGTCCCACTCCAACAGAAAAACCACATTTTGTAGTAGGCCATCCTGCATGGCATGGGCCCAACCCCCAGTGGCAAACATTTACAGCAAAATAACTTCCTAAAAACCATGCTAAAACCTTGCAAGGACCAGTGTAACTGGTTCAACCACTTGTGCCTTTTCATTTGCAAATATCCCTTTTCTGTGATGTGATTACTGGCATCTTCTCCTTTGTTTTCTGTGTAAGGTAACCACCTAAAGGGAGCCTGTGCATAGTTAATGCAGACCTTCTTATAATGTGCCTAATAAAACAATTAAAGCTCATTGGAGCAAGGGCTGAGGCTTTTGCTCCCCTTGAGAGAGAAGCCATTCACCCTTTTCTTCCACAGGATTCAGAAGTCAGGATTCAGTAATCTGTGTGAATTTCTTTTGTTTCAGCTACAACGCTGTGGACCCCATGCAAGGGGGTCCTTGAAAACATTTCTCCTTCAACCTCAGTATCAGGAGCATTTTAGACAAATATAGTGAAGCCAGAGGTTAAAGAATAAAGAGTGGGAGCTGCATTATATTTCTAATGGTTTCATCTGTTTCACATAAAGAGAAGGGAATCTCTATTCTGTCCCATTGATCTATGTATCTGTTCTTATGTCAGTACCAGACTGTTTTGATTACAGTGGCCTTGTAATATAGTTTATCAATGTTCTGATCCCTCCTACTTTGTTCTTCTTTCTCAAAATTGCTGATGCTATTTGGGGTTGTTTATGATTCCATATAAATTTTTGAAAAGTTTATTCTATATCTGTGAAATATATCATTGGTATTTTAATAAGGATTGTGTTGAATCTGTAGATTGCTTTAGGTAGTATGGACATTTTGATGATGTTAATTCCTCCAATACCATGAAGCATAAATGGTATATGCTTCCATTTATTTGTGTTTTATTCAATTTCATTCTTCAGTGTTCTGTAGTTTTCTGTGTATGAGTCTTTTACCTCCTTGGTTAGATTTATTCCTGGGTACTTTGTTTTTTCTTGATACTATAACAAATGGAATTTTTTTCCTAATTTATGTTTCTGAGATTCCATTGTTGGTGTACAAAAATGCCTTCGATATCTAAATGTTGACTTTGTATCCACTGTTTTGCCAAATTTACTTACTAGGTCAAGTAACTTTTTGGTAGAATCTATAGGGTATTCTATGTACACTATGATGTTATCTGCAAACAATGACAGTTTTACTTCTTCCTTTCCAATTTGAATGCCTTTTATTTCTTTTTCTTGTTGATCACTGTGACTAGAACTTCCAATACTAAAGGACATACAGAGGGTACAGAGACATAGGAAAGCATGCTCAGCATCACTAGTCATCAGAGAGATGCAAATTAAAACCACAATGAGATACTTCTTCACACAGATGAGAATGGCCGTCATAAAGAAAACAATAAACAACAAGTGCTGGGAAGGTTGTGGAGGAAAGGGAACCCTAATGCACTGTTGGTGGGAATGCAGACTGGTGCAGCCACTGTGGAAAACATTATGGAATTTCCTCAGAAAACTAAAGATGGAACTGTCTTTTGACCCAGCAATCCCACTGCTCTAGTCATTCCCTAAGAATCCTTAAACACCAATTCAAAAGAGCCCATGTACCCCCATGTTCATAGTAGCACTACTTATAATAGCCAAGTGCTGGAAATAGCATAAATGCCCATCAGTAAAAGAATGGATCAAAAAACTGTGGTACATTTACACACTGGAATACTATTTGGCAAAAAGAAAGAAGGATCTCCTACCCTTCATGATGGAATGGATGGAACTGGGGAGTATTATGCTAAGTGAGACAGGCCAGGTGGTAAAAGACAAATATCATATGATGTCACTTATAAGTAGAACATAATCAACAAAACAAGTGATCAAAATAGAACCAGAGACATGAAACTAAATAACAAACTGACAATAATCAGAGGGGAAGGGGGAGGGGGATAATGGAGGGGAAAGGTCAAGTCAAGGAATGTGTATAAAGGACCCAAGCACAAAGATAATAGGGGGATTGTCTGTTGGAGGTAAGGGTGAATAGAACAAGAGAGAATAATGAAGGAGAATGGGGACAACTGTAACTGAACAACAATAAAAAAAAGAGAGAAGGAAAGAGAGGGCATTGTGTTGATCAATGGGCAAAGCCATCTTGAATTAAAGAAGCTCCTGAAATGAAAATAGGGGGAAATACCTGGTAAAGAAAGGCTTCTGGATCTTTCTGGGAGGAAATTATCCAACCACAAGGATAGTAAAAATTGGTATATGAAGTTTACAATTTAACCATGATGAGTTCTAGAAGCAACGCTCTTTTCCCCCTCCTCTACTGTCACTATTTAGTATGGCTGAAGCAGTTATGACAGTAGTTTTCCTCCATAATCTATAGCATGAGGGTTGTGCTTTCTCAGTCATTAGTTACAGGAATCAGGATTCAATTAAATTCAGTGGGTTTAGGAGATCCTGCTTGAGGAATTTAATATGTATCCTAAGTGATTTGAACAAATTACAAATTATGTTCTAAAGAACATAGTATTCAAACTGTGAAGTAAAGAGGACAGTATCTACCTAATGGAATTGCGTTGGTTGGACAGAAAGATTTGTTGTTTAGGGTATTTACTGTGCTTTTAAGACCACTCTAAGACATACAAATGACTCATGTATGCATGTTTACACTCAAATAGAGCTTGAGTGGGAATGATAGACACTGCTCCTCACCTATCTAACTTCCACCTACCATCACCTTCATCTCACTAACTCCTGATTTTGTTCACATTCGTCTTGTATTCCAGAGAAGGCTGAGACTCTCCCCCTATAGCAAGTGAATGCTAATTTATTGAGGATAAGCTATGGTCATTCTCTTTCCTAGACTGGTGATTCTCCAAGAGACAAACACATTGCACAGTTCTGGCCAGTGAGTGAAATCTGTAACTAATGGAAAAGTTTTCCTTACCCTTAAGAAAATGGAAGTAAGAAAAATACCTATTTTGTTGCTTCTGAATCTCACTGTGTGAGGATGTGATACTGACAGCAGTCATTTTGTGACCTTGAAGAGAAAAAGCCAAGGTTATTGCAGGTCAGCTGACATCATTAATGTACTGAGCAAACTTCCCTGGAACTACCCAGTGCCCAGGCTTCCAGTTAGGTAAAATCATGCATGCCTTTATTTATTAAGCTTCTTTTAGTTTTAAGTTTTTTGTCACTTGCAGCAGAATGTATCCTAAGTAATACAAAAATCATCTGTAGAGGAACAGATCATGAGATTTTTTAGCTGGGTTGGAGGAGTAATTTACAGTCACAGAGACGTGCCTTGCTCAGATTATAGATGCTAAATTTGTTGATGGGACTCCTATGTGCTTCCTACTCTACCATGCTGTCATCTAGGGAGTTGCTTGTTAGTTTTATGTGCACTGGCATTCATTTTCATTTGAATAACTTTCTTATTATGATTTTGATGTCATTTAAAATAAAGATAATAGGAAATCTTTAGCCAAAAGGTAAGAAACTAGACTCAACCTTATAATTTATTGCTTACAACTACAAATCAGGACAATATCAGAAAGCTGAGAAGATTGTTGATCTTTCAATAATATATGGCAAGGCTGGACATGCTGAACAATTACATCCAAATCATAAATATATATTCATTATTTAATCCAACAATCATAAAATTATTTGATTTTTATTATTGATGTGTGCACCGTCTCAGAGCATTAAATTCTAAACCCTTTATGCTGCAAAGTCATTTTACTAGGGAAAAAAGGTGCTTTTTAAAAAATTCCATTAGAATAGATTCTCAGACCTTTGCCTCAATGTCATGTGCACCCCAAGCAAAATGAGATTAACATATATGTAGCATGACTGAAGAATCACAGCACTAAGGTAGAGGAGATGGGACTGAGTTTCTGAGTGCTAAGAGGGCACTGCCTGCTAAGGGTGAAAATAGGAGAGCTGTTTAAATCGTAAAGTTTCAGAGTCTTGCAACATGTGCTTTAAAAATCTGTTACAAGTTACTCATAAAGTTATAACACACTCTTCATAATGCCAGGTCCACCTCCTCTGCCAAAAGACTTTTTTTTTATTGTTGTTGTTGTTTTAGAGAGAGCCTCTCTTCTATTTAGCAGTGTTCACTCTCTCTAAGAAGCTAAATCATATTGATAGGTCCCTTATCACAAGATAATTGGAGTGATTCCCATTTACTTCCTGCAAATTGCCCTTACTCTGACAGAAGATGTCAAGCCAAAACTCCACTGTGTTGAGGAAAGTTGTTATGTTTGGATCTTCACAGCCCCTTTGTGGCAAAGATAATAGCTGTAGAATCATTTGACCTCAGGGTCTAACTCCTCTAGGAGAACCTTTGATGAAATGCTGACAGCCAAGTTACCACTGTTCACATCTTGCACTGTAATTCAGCCAAATTGGCAAACAAAGTCACACAAAGTTAATCTTGTGCTTGGAAGATAGTCTCCCCTCAAGTACTAACATTTGCATGTTCACAACTCTCTAAAACACAAGGTTTTCTTGAAACTTTCCTAAGAACCTCTTGCGGGCTATGCACAGGGGCCACAACCTCACTTTTAGTGCTCTGATTTGTTGCACAAGTTTGCCAATGAGATGCCCCTCTAGTGGTTGTTGTTGTTTTTATTTGTTACTATTCAGTTTTAAAGTTATTTCTAACTTATAGGCTCTTTCTCAGATTTTTTTCACTGAAGAATATTTGTCCAATAATCCATAGGATTATTTCCATGTTATTTAAAACTCCTCTCAAAGAAATCATATGGGAGTGGAAATGGAATTAAAGGGTCAGACATCCATTGAAGATGTATATTTAGAAAGCCTATTTGTTTCTCAGACAAGAGAATTTCCTTTCTATTTTTAGTGTGCAGTGACTGAAAATGAAAGAAACATGTTCTCATTTAGTCACTTATAAGATCTCATTTCATTTCTGAAATTTACCCACATGACTAATCATTGTCTTATTAAATAAGAATCTTTTTCATTTGAATATGAGCTTTAATTATATAAAATAATAATTACTGTAAAATGATTGCATGCATTTATTTGGGCTGTGAGTGCCCTCTACTGGAGCAAGAAAAAAGTCAACTATCAATGACACAAAGGCTTATATGGTCCCTTCCTAACTATTAAAGTGTTATTTTGGGGAAAATAATAATTGCACAAATCCAACACACCGCATTCATAATAACCTGATAGTGGTCAAAATTTTTTCTAAAAATTACTTATTTAATGGAGCTAATAGTGCATGTCTTGCAGGGTTTTTAGTTGGTTGGCCTGCTTTCTTTATGGTATGTATCCCTCCTATTCATTTTTGGTTTACAGCCATGACTTCTGAAACAAAGGTGGTCCTAAATCAGTTTTCTTCTTTTACCCTATTTCTTTCCAAATTGTGCGTGATTGCAACTTTCATTTGAATGTTGCATTTCATATCTCACTTTCATAGGTCTTTGACCCCTTCTGCTCTTACCTCCCCCTCCCTCTGCTTTAGCCTTGGCCTCTGCTCCAGCTCTGACCTTCTGTATGCCCTCTGTGGACCACTAAGTTTCCTCTTTCTACCTTTACCTCTGTACTCCTCACTGTCAATACACCTAGGCCTCATGGCTTCATCTGCCTCCCTGTCTCTATTTAATGACTCTCTTCATTCTTTTTTATTCCCATTGACTTGCTATATTGTCTGGACTTCATGGTTTTTATTTCAACCACACTGTCATCACCACCCTCATTTTTGCCAACTCTTTGATCATTTGCTGTAAAAGTCTGGCAAGCAGCCTATTCTATAACAGCCTGATGACTCATTCTAACCAACTCTAACTAGCTGCTGAAGAAAGTCTTCTTGCTTTGCTCATTGGCTAATAATAAATTATTTTGGCTAGTCTCAGGTGAGATCTCAGGAATGCTCAACAATGTTCTTTCTTACTTGCAATTTGCTTCTTGTTCTAAGCCCTCAAGGATTATTCAAACCTTGAATACTTCCTTCATTCTTAATACTTGATTTGCTTCTTAACTTTCAGAAAAAGGCAAAGGATACACAACTTTAAATTGTCTTTGTCTACACTTCCCAGTCTGTCTTTATCTGTCCATATTCTCTTTAAGCCACAGAAAATGAGACTCTTCTCCATTTGCTTTAGATTCTACTCCTTCCCAAAATTTCTTTGTTTTTTTGTTTTGGTGATATGTTCAATTTTTCTCTCTCCATAGGTACTTCTCTCTTGGACTTAGAATATAAACATTCCAGATTGTCCACTGCTCTGCTACTGACCACGAAAATTCATGACCCTTTCCCAACCTCGACTTACCATAAGTTACTACCCCTTGTCTCCTTGGCTTTACTGTGAAGCTTCTGGAAAAAGTACTCTATACTCTTTGCTTCTACTTGTCATTTACCACTCATTCCTCCATACAACCTACTTTGCTTTTATTTTTCTATCACTAATCAGGAACTGCTCTTTCAAAGGTAATCAAACGACTCTGTAACATCAAGTTTCCAGGATTATCTACCTTGTTGCTCAGTCATCCTTAGCTGATGCTCCAGAGCCCAGCACAACTGAATATACCCCAACCCACTGCCCATTCAGTAAGAAGAAGGAAGTGATACAGAAAGACAGTTCCCTTTCCTTGAAAGACAGTAACCAGAAGTTGTGCACACAACTTGAATGGCTTGAATGCAGTCACTTGTCTAGGTCTAACTACAAGGACAGTAGAAAAAAATAGTCTTTGTTCTGGTTGGCCAAATATCCAACTAAAAGTGGAGGTTCTATTTGGGCATTTTATTTATCTTATTATTTTTTAAGATTTTATTTACTTGTTTTCAGAGAGAGGGGAAAAGAGGGAGAAAGTGAGGGACAGAAACATCAATGTGGGAAAGAAACATCAATCGAATGCCTCTCAAACACAGCTAACACTCCAACTGGGGACGTGACCCACAACCCAAGCATGTGCAGTGACTGAGAATCAAACACTAATCCTTTGCTTTGTTAAATGATGTCCAGCCAAGTGACCCACACTGGTTAGGGCATTATTTGGACATTTGAAGTTCTGTGTATGAAGTGTTTATTTAAGGTACTCATGAACAAGTACATTCACACACATGTGTGCACACCCATACTACCTAATGAGATTGAGGTGTAAAATGCTGTAAAATGCATATTTTATTTTTTATAACTTTATGAATTTTTATCTATTCTGTGTACTATTGTTTGAGAATCACTGAAATTTTGAATTGTAATATATGCTTCATGTTTTCTAAATGTTTTATCAACATATAAGAATAAGACATGCCTTTATTTTTAAAGTTAAATGCAATAAGTGCATATTAACTGATTCTTATGGATTCTATGTACATTTTATATAGCCAAACATTTAAAAAATTAATTCAGCAGGTATTGTATCAATGACTGTTCTTGCATTTCCTTTGTTTTTTCCCTGTTTCTCCAAAAATATTTTTGCAAAACAAATGTGATTTTTTTTCCAGATGACTAAGACTCTTGACAATTATGTTGACATTAAGCTGTTTATTTCTATTCTATAGTGGTAATTTTCTATTCTATATTTGTCATTTTTTATTCAATTTATAATTTTTTCTACTCCATGGGGTTATCTTATAGTACATCACACTACATATTTAAAGCTACACAATTCTAAATTTCAGTGATTTTTGAGTCTTAAAATATTCATAGTAACGAATTTGATTCATTTAACTTCATCTACACTTCCTTTGTTCTACTTCTTAGTTGGTATTGATTGACCAGGGGTAATATATTCATTTCATTATTATATGATTAATTTCATAATATGCTATTATATTTTAAAGAACTCTTTTAATTTGTGCATTTATGCTTTTAATCCATATTTAAAGTATTGTACATCACTCTATATTCTTTATTGGTTTTACCTTGGGGATTTTTAGATATGTTAGTTATAAAACTTAAAAGAATCAGCTGGAATATTATTAGAGCCAACACAGAAGTTTCACAATACGGTTAGTGCTGTTATGTGTGCATCAGTGGTATTTCCTAAACTATCAGAACTGGTTTGTTGAGAAATGTCAACTTAAAACATTATAAATATAAACTTTCTCATTTTATTTTTCTTTTTTAAGATTTGTATTAAATTTATTGGGGTGACATTGGTCAATAAAATTAAATAGATTTCAAGTGTACAATACTATAATACATCATCTCTACATTGTATTGTGTATTGACCACCCAAACTCAAGTCTCAATCCATCAACATTTGCCCCGCTTTGGACCCTCTTCTACCTCCCCCAGCCCCTTTCCCTCTAATAAGCACCATACTGTTCTGTGTCTATGACGGTTTTTTTTTTTTATTTTACTCACTCCACTTTTTCACCTAGCCTCCTAAAAATTCTCCAACAGCTATCAGGTTTTTGTTCTGTATCTTTTACTCTATTTGGTTTGTTTATTTGTTTTGTTTTGTTTTTTGATTCCTTAATCAAATGATATAAGTGAGATCATATGATATTTGTCTTTCTCTGATTGGCTTATTTCATTTAGCATATTGTTCTCCAGGTCCATCAAGCTGCTGTAAAGGGTAAGATTTCCTTCTTTTTTACAGCTAAGAGTATTTCATTGTATAAATATACCATAGCTTTTTATCCACTCATTTACTGATCCAAATCTTGGCTATTGTAGACAATACTGCTATGAACATAGGGCTGCACATATTCTTTTGAATCACTGTTTCTGATTTCTTCATATATATTCCCAGAAATGGAATTGCTGGGTCATAAGGCAGTTACATTTTTAAGTTTTTGAGGAAACCCCATAGTGTTTTTCACAGTGGCTGCACCAATCTACATGTGCATGGTGGTTCTCTCTTCTCCACATTCTTTTTGCTTAATCCCTCCACCCCCTAACCCCTCTCCCACTTTAGCTGTCATTGTGTTCTCTATGAGGCTGTTTCTATTTTCTTTGTTAGTTCAGTTTGTTCATTAGATTCTACACATGAGTGAAATCATATGGTATTTGTCTTGCTCTGACTGGCTTATTTCACTTAGCATAATGTTCTTCAGGTCCATCCATACTATTGCAAAGGGTAAAATCTCCTTTTTTATGGCTAATATTCCATTATGTAAATGTCCCATAGTTGTTTAATCCACTCATCTACTGATGGACACTTGGGCTGCTTCCATGTCTTGGCAATTATAAATAACACTGCAATGATCATAGTGGTGCTTATGTTTTTGGAATTAGTGTTTTGGGTTCCTTCAGAAATATTCTCAGAAGTAGAATTGCTAGGTCAAAAGACAGATCCACATTTAATTTTTTGAGGTAACCCCATACTGTTTTCCTCAGTGGCTACACCAACTTGGATTCTCACAACAGTGAAGAAAATAATTGAAGAAGATACAAATAAGTGGAAGCACATACCATGTTCAAGGATAGGAAGAATTAACATCATTAAAATGCCCAGCCCTGGCTGGTGTGGCTCAGTGGATTGAGCATCAGGCTATGAAACCAGGGTCACCATTTGAATTCCCAGTCTAGGGTACATGCCTAGGTTGCAAGCCAGGTCCCTAATAGGGGGTGCATGAAAGACAAGCACATGTTGATGTTTCTCTTCCTCTCTCCCTCCCTTCCCACCTCTAACAATAAATAAATAAAATCTTTAAAAGAAACCACATTTTAAAAATAATGTCCATACTACCCAAGGAGTTTATAGATTCAACACAATTCCTATCAAGATTCCAATGACATAATTAACAGAACAAGAACAAATATTTCAAAAATTTATGTGGAGCCATAAAATGCCCCACATAGCAACAGAGGTCCTGAAAAAGAAGAACAAAGTTGGAAGAATCAAGCTACCTGATTTCAAACTATGCTATAAGGCCATAGTAGTGAAAACAATATGGTACTGGCATAAAATCAGACACATAGATCAATGGGACAAAATAGAGAGCCCAAAAATAAACCCATTGCTTTATAGTCAAATAATATTTGACAAAGGAAGCAAGCACATACAGTGGGCTAAAGATAGTTTACAGCAATACCTCACCTATCACGGGAATTACGTCCCAGAGAGCCCCGAGATAGGTGAAAATCCACGAAGTAGCAGTGTTATATTTATTTTATTATTTATATATATTTTAAGGCTTTATAAACCCTTCCCACACTCCTATAAACCTTTCCCACTCTCTTATAAATACTTCATATGTTCTTAAACACTTTCCACACTCTTAAGCCTATGTAATTTTAACAACATATAAAATTCTATATGGGTACTCACCAGTGAAGTATACTACAACTTGAATGATGAGGATCACGAATTATGTAGCTGTGCAGTACTGATGGCAATGAAGGTAATGAGGATGAGATGATGTACTGCACAGCCAAGAACATTACAGCTCTTCTGAAGGCACCACTTCATCAGGGACTTCATCAAGTGGTGCAGTATCTTCACCCTGGGCCATAATTTCTATTTCTGCTAGGCGTAGGTGTAACTGATCTCTTCGTCTGAGTGATGAACATAGTTACGGGGAGTTGCTGGCACTGCTTTTTATCCGCAGAAGCAGCTTCTCCATGCAGAGAAACACTCTTGAGTCCCAAGTATCTCTGAAATTTGTCAAACCAGCCCTTGCTGGCACTGAATGGGGTTGGTCTGGTGGGAGAAGCACTCAACGGTTCTGCTTCTGTGTCGCCGTCCTTGTCTTCATCCTTGTTACTGTCATGAACGTCCATGCTTTCCACAAAACTATCATAAAGTTTCTTGGCCTTCATCCATATGGTGTTAGTATCCAGAGAGATATTCTTCCTCCTGCAGTCGTTTATCCACAGGGCCAATGCAGACTTATTGCAGGAAGTGACCACCTTCTTTGCAGTTTTGTTAAATGTCACTGTTGCTGTAGACCTAATATTCTTCTCATCTTTCTTTATGTAGTGAACAGTAAATTTGTTGATCTCATAATGGCAGCCTACAGCCATGTAGCTTTTGCCTTCCTTTAACATGTGAAGAAGTTCCACCTTTTCTTTGATGGTAAGCATATTCCTCTGGCACTTGGGTTCAGTGACAGAAGCCTTAGAAGGTGCAGAACATTTGGGTGCCATTGGAGGTCTTGAAATAAATTAAAACTTTTATGAAAATTTCACAAAAACACAATACCACAGAGCAACACTATGTGCAGTGATCAGATGTTGATGTGAAATGGACAAGAAGAGATGTTGAATGTAGGGGCAGAGTGCAGGAGAGCAAACAGACCAATGCTATGGTCACTAAGCCAATCAGTGCCCAGGATACAGAACACAGTGCTGTGGTTGGTTGCCTTTCATTCCATCAGCCAATAGTGTGCCGTGTACAATCTCACGTTGGCAAACTTGCACAAGAGGTAGTGGTATACTGCATTTCCCTTGTGTACGGTACAGTATTCATCCGCTGATGAATACATACTGTATTTTATTTTGATTTAATATTCTTTTAATATGTTTGAATTAACATTTTTATATTTTTTGTATTGTTTTAAATTTTTAAGTAAAAATAATTAAAATAATAAATATTATATAAATACCTATATACTGCAAAATCCTGTGATATAGCGAAAACTCCATGATACAGAATTAGACATATTTTTTTAAAAAACTCTTGATACAATGAAGCCGCAATAAGAACCACAATATAGTGCAAGGGACAACTGTATTCAATAAAGGGTGCTGAAAAAATTGGACAGGTACATGCTGAAAAATGGAATTAGACGACCTTCTTACAAGCATAAATCAAAATTTGATTAAAGACATAAATGTTAGATCTGAAACCAAAAAAATCATAGAAGAAACCATAGGAAGCAAAATCTCAAACATTTCTCATAGCAATATTTTATTGGATATATCTCTCCAGGCAAGGAAAACAAAAGAAAAAAGAAACAAATGGGATTAAATTAAACTAACAAGTTTTACACAGCAAAGGAAAATATCAACAAAATAAAAAGACTACCCAAAGAATGGAAGAACATATTTGCCAATGCTTCTGATAAGGGATTAATATCCAAAATTTATTAAAAACTTATAAAACCCAACACCAGGCCCTGGCTGGCATAGCTCAGTGATTGAGCGCGGGCTGCGAACCAAAGTGTCCCAGGTTCGATTCCCAGTCAGGGTACATGCCTGGGTTGCAGGCCATGGCCCCCAGCAACCGCACATTGATATTTCTCTCTCCCTCTCTTTCTCCCTCCCTTCCCTCTCTAAAAATAAATAAATAAAATCTTAAAAAAAAAAACAAAAACAAAAACTCAACACCAAAATACCAAATAATCCAATTAAAGAGAGGGCAAAGCATCTGAATAGACATTTCTCCAAAGAAGACATACAAATGGCCAATAGACATATGAAAATATGTTCAACATCACTAATCACCAGAGAAATGCAAACTAAAACCACCATGAGATATCATCTCACACCTGTCAGAATGTCTATTATCAATAAATCAACAAATGACAAGTCCTGGCAAGGATGTGTAGAAAGGGAAATTTGTATTTTTTTAAAGAAAATTAACATTAAACAGCAGTAGTCATTTTTAGTTTTAGAAGCACAATACACCTCCTTTTTTTTGTTCAGGAAAAAGTAGATAGGTAGTCATTTTAAATGTGTCATATGAGACAAGCACATGATGATTTTGTTGTTGGCATGGCAAGTTGTGAGGCCTAGCTTCCATAGGTGGACAAGCCTGTGCATTGTTCATCTCTTTTGCATCAGTTTGCATTAGCAGATTCATATTAAGGGCCAAATATCATTAGAAGGAAAGGAATAGAAGCTTTGTGGTTTTAAGTTATTAGAGGATGTCTGATAGCCTGGGGTTGCCCTGAAAGAATCCAAAAGACAAGAAAAATACCTCCCAGAAGAACTGGATTCAAGTTCCAAATCAGGGCCTGTGTTGATGGGGAGAGTGTGTTTTGGCAAAGCAGGTTCTGTGACCCTTCCTGAACCAATGTCCAAGCACAGTGGCATGCCCTGGGGAAACTGTGCATGAGTACAAAATAATGGGCTTATATCTTGAAATTAGTATCTGGTTTGGTGTGAGGCAGCTGTGGATGAGATTAAACCTGAGAGCAGAAGCATTTCTCTCTACACCCTGGATCCAGAGGTGTGGCCAGGGTGCCCCTTCAGCACCTTGCTTTGTGTCTTCTTGGGCAGATGAGATCTTTCCCTACAATGCTTGGCTTCCTATCTTAGTGACAGCACCTTGCAACAGCAATAACACTGGGAAAAGGGTCTCCATCAGGGGAAATGGCCAAATTTCTCCTTTTCCTCCTTTATAAAAGGCTATTAATTACTACTGACTCCCTTCCAATGAGAAAGCACTTGTTAGGTACTTCTAGAGGCAAATCTTCAGTAGGACAAAGGCTTGGGGTCAATATAATTTGGATATGAGGGGAAATAATACCTGATTTTACAATATAAACTGGTAAAGATTTTTTCAATGAAATTAGGAGATTGCATATCAAATAAAGCTATCTCATTCCCCACAAAGTTGGTGCTCTTGTCTTTAATAACAGAGAGATAGAGCTTGTGGGAAACAGAATACTATTAAAAGTCATATCCAATATTCTGCTGCTCAACTGATATCTTATTAAAAATATGTGCTTATGGACAAGAAAGTAGGAGGTGCACTCTCAGCTGTCAGACAGAAAAAAGAGTGCTTATGCTGGGATCCACCCTGAAAGGCCTGCTTTCTTAGATCTCCAGGCCAGGAGGAGTGAGATGCTTACAACCTCATCTTATGTGACAATCAAAATCACACCATAGACTTCACTTTCCTCACTTCTCCTACACAAGGCCTCATAGTTGGATATAAGATATAAGGACAGGCTCTGTCACCCACAATGTGGCAAGATAAAGTGTACCATAGTCAGAAGAAATTATTTTAGGGCCCCTCCCCCAGAGTTTGCACTGGTGACTCAATTCACCCCTTTATGGCTAAATGGATAAGAGCAGATCCAAGATCCTCAAATGCCCTAAGTTTTAATTCTGTCTCTGTCAGTGACTTCACTTCTGCAATAGGTATACTATAAATTTCACCAGGCCTATGGCTCCTAGAAGATGATAGTCACCTCAAATTCACCTCACCAAATTAGAAGGAACACCAAATCATATTATGAAGTCCTTTGTGAAGTTCACTCTCCGGTCATCTCAACATCAGCCCCCTGGTGTTTTTTTAACACTCTATAAACTGAAGTTTACCTAAGTATAATTGAGCAATGTTTTTAAATTTATTTATTTAAGAGAGAGGAAAAGAGAGAGACAGAGTGGGAGATTTGTTGTTCTACTTACTTAGGCATTCATTGGTTGCTTCTTGTATGTGCCCTGACCAGGGATCAAGCCCACAACCTTGGTGTTTTGGGATGACAGTCTAACCAATTGGGCTACCTGGCCAGGGACACAATGTTTTTAAATCTTACTCATTTTTAGTAGTGTTTATAATTATAACCACTAGCTCTTTCTCAGAATTAACCATATTAAACTTTAATGGTTTTGCCAAGTAATGGGTTTCTTAGCTTGGCCAATAAAACCAATCCTAGACCTCATATCAATTTTATAGTCTTTAATTCTGTCTTCAAAAAGATAATCATTGCCATTATGCATGTCTTACATGGGAACTGAAAAAATACTTATGTCAATAATTCTAATAGAAATGCTAAGTGAAAAAGAAAATAAACCTATGGTATTGATATACAGAAGAAAAAGGAAGAAGAAGGGGAGAACCAAAAATAAATTAAAAGGTCAGAGAAGTTCACATACTGGTAAAGAGAAATAACAGCTCAAATCAAGTTTGTTTAGTAGAACTTTGTATTTTTGCTCAATTTACAGCTACAGTTAGTTTTTAATCACTAACTACAAAACTATAAACACTCATCAATCATATTATATATAGCTTCTCATAAAAATAAAATATCATAATTAGCACCTAAATACTTCTGCCTATAGATTAAATGTGTTTGAGGATTGTATTTTTTTTTGTTTTTCAATTAAGTTTAGAAATGCTTATTGATTGCAACAATGTTATATTTTAAAAACCATACCATCTTTATTATGGTATTTAAATATAGATTACTAACTTCATAAAACACTAATAAATTCATGAGGAAATGGTTACTAAAAATTAAAGACTTAAATATTAAAATCCCACACAGTCAACAAATATTCCCAAAGAAATAGAAATACCTAAAAAGTTTATAATTGTGTTTTTACCTTTATTTTAATATTAAAGAATGTGATGGATTTTATGTCTACTTAATTATACTCCCAGAGAGTTTGTGCATGAATTAAATAATAATAGATTATATATTGACTAGTGAAAATTTGTTCCCAAAGGGAATGTTAATATTGGATCAGAATTCTTGAACTACAAGAATTTCTTGTATTTTCAGAAACATAATGTGAGCACATCCTATGCATTGTGGAACACTCCTGTCAAGGACTGGGAGAAGTACTTAAACTCGTGAAGTTTTCTACAGTAAAACATGTACATATTCACACTAAGTGGGACTAACACCATTAAAAAGCCTCATATCTGTTCAAATAATTTACCAAAAATAAACAGTTGTCAGAGTACATCCCCCTTTCTAAATTTGTGGATAATGAGTGATGGTGGACTTGTGTTTTTTTAAAGCATTTGAGATGCTCTGCAGTCACCTGTGGAAAAGCCTTTGTAAACGTACAAGCACCTGTGGGAACATATAGTATCACATATAAATAATAGCTGTAGGCTCACATTTTCAGGAACTCACCAAATATATTGGTAAGGGAGGCTTCTTGCCTTAAGTTCCAGAATTGAAAATTAATTAATTCACAATATGGCCCAGATAGTATTGCAAGAAAGGAGAAAAGCCAGTTGAGAGCAGGAAGAGGATCCCTGACAAGAAAGAAAAGAGGATCTGCCAGAGAGAGAGGGTAGTCTCATGCGAGTATGTGCTGCTCTCAGGAAATCATCTTGTTTTTAGCAGAAGAAATTCAGTAACAGTCAGGTTAGCAAAGATATAGCATAAGATGAGAACTGAAGCTTCCATTCAGACCTTGAGTAGTCTGGTTAGCAGCCAGGCTTTTTGCTGGCTCTTAAACACAGACTTGAACTGGGAAGAACCTGACCTTGGATAATGTTCTACTGTTATGATCTTGGATTCCTTATCATTGTTGAACAGGGATCTTCTATTTTCATTTTATACTGAGCCTCATGAATTATGTAGCCAGTGCTGTCCATAGTCACTCTTGTCCTTGGAATAAAGTGGAGGATAATCTCTGCTTTCTCTTTTTTCCTGAGTGGGAGAACTTGTTGGTGCTCCTGGAGAAACTTGGTTCACCAAGTGGGAGGGCCTGATCTGTTAATTACTCTCAGATGTTTTCCTAGTACATACAACTTGCAAAAAAACTTGCAGGCAAATGATGCACAGTGTGTTCCCTCTCCTTAAGTGGAGGAGGCAATTTTCATCCTATAAACTGTGAGGGGTGTCAACATGTGGTCTGCAGGCCACACGCAGCCCAGGATGGCTGTGAATACAGCCCAACACAAAATCGTAAATTTACTTAAAATATTATGAGATTTTTTGGGATTATGCATCTCAATGGATTTAATGTATGGACCAAGATAACTCTTCTTCCAGTGTGATGCGGAGATGCTAAAAGTTTGGACACCCCTGAATGTCATAGGATAAGATGCACAATTTCTTGAGAAAGGAGGCATGAAGGACATTGCAGTCATGGCAAGTACCTTTTGTAGTACAGCATAAAGAAGGGATTTTAAATTAACAATCTTCCAAAGATTAACCTAAGCAAAGAATAATAACATTTTATATTTGTTTTACATTCTACAATTTACAAAGCAGGTTTATAGGTATTAGATTTTACTGATTCATTGACTCATTAAATATATACACCCTTGCCTATATACATATACACCCCATATACCTAAACACTCTTCCATATAGATATCCCCCAACATATACACCCCTCACACATACCCATACACTTTTATATATACACACACATACATACATCACACACACCCATGCATTCTTCCATATACACATCCCCCCACATATACACTATACTCCCACATATGTGTGTACATGAGTATACACACCCTGCATATACACCATACATACATATACCCCATATACCCATACAGTTCTTTATATACACAGTCTCTCATATACACACACACCTACATAAGTACCACACACACTAAACAACACACACATATATATACTATTTATGTCCAAAGATATCCATCCATGTAATATGAAAAAATAGAGACATTTATTTAAGAAGATACAAGATAGAAGAAACATTGTACATAGAACAATGGTGCCTCAGTCCCCTTCAAAGCAGGCACCTTGGGACCTCACACAGTTGTTTCAATCACCATCAGCTCCCATGTCATATTTTCCTCAATTTCATTGCCAGTCTGAAATCTCTTCCCTTTCAAAGGTGATTTTAGTTTTGGGAAAAGCCAGAAGTCACAGTGAACTAAATATGGGCTGTAGAGGGACTGAATCACCTGGGTAACTTGATGTTTCACAAAAAAAACTCTGCACAAGATGTGATGCATGAGTAGGCATGTTGTTATTATGAAGCTGCCAATCACCAGTTGTCCATAGCTGTGGCCTTCTGAATCATCAGAATAGTTTGTGGAGGAATGTTCAAGTTCACTGAAAAATTTGATTTAGATTGGTTGCTCTACTTGCTCAGTCATTTTTAATGCAATGGCCTCACAGTACACATGATAACTCAATGGCACCTACTGCCCCCACTGACTAATACAGTAAAGTCATCATTGTTCATGCATATCCAGTCCACTCTCTTTGGCTGCCAGTTTACATCAATGTCACACAAACCATTCTCATTATATTAGCACGGTTGGACTTTTTCCAGACAGACCTTGTATACCACACACACACCCATACACTCTTCTGTATATACATTCCCCTATATACACACACTGATACATATGTACCACACACACATAGATCACACACATGTATACCACACATGCATTTTTATTCAGCATCAAGAACAAGCACAAAGAGCTTAACTCTTTCCCACCTTAATAAAGAAATATCTCCTTGCTTCTTTCTTACTAGCCACTGTCTTGTTTTCCTCTTTCCTCTCACAGGAAACTAATGACAATTGTTGTCTATGCCCAGCTTCCACTACCTTTCCTTTAGTACTGATCCACATGTTCTCTTCTCTCATCATCATTGCATTGACAAGGCATTCATTGCCTCCCTGCCATTAAGAAAACTTGCCTCTCACTCCTCGAGGCCATAGTCCATCCATGGAGATGTCCAATTTATATACTCTTTCCAGAGCATTCCCTACCTGACCTTTTAAGTTGAGTTTGGCACTGCTGACTACTGTTTACTTTGGTAGTCTCTCCTTTGTTTTTTTAAACACAGTTCCTTTCAGTGTTTCCTCTTACTCATTTGGTATTTCTCTTGGTGTTCTTTGAAGATTCTTCTTCCTTCCACAATGGTTGGGGTTACCGAGCATATCCTTTTTCTTTTTTTCACTCTACACCTTCTTCCTGGGAAGTGGGATCAACACTTTTCTGTAGTGTCAGTAGTTATTTATGCTAATAGTGGTTTGGAGAGTTGCAAAGAGCTTAGCTTTCTGAAATCATGGGGACTTGGATTAGAATCCTGGAACTTCTACCAATTAGACATGTAATCTGGGACAATATATATAATCCTTCAAGATGGGTTGGGGGACTGTCCCTACCTGTTACAGTTACCATGAAATTCTTTCATTCACTCACCAAGATTTTTTGAGTAGCTATGCACTGGATATATAGTGATAAACGAAACATAAAAATTCCTCCTCCTTCTGGCACTTCTATTACAGTGTGAGACAGATATTAAACAGATGAATTATTTTGTGTGATACAGTGATTGAGGTCTTTGAAAAAGAATAAAGCAAGGCAAGAATTAATAACCTAATGAACATAAAATAGTAAAATAACTCACAGAGCAGGTGCTCAGAAAAGTTTTACCACCATCTTCTCCATCATCATCACTACCACCTGAATCACTGTTTTCAGCCTAGATATTTCTCTTGATGTCAATAGAGACCTCAAATTTAGTACATCTGAACCTCTTTTTATCCTATTTCCCTACCTCCCATATCCCCTTGTTTTTTATTCCCCACCTTAGTCCATAACACCAAAGTCTCAGCTGACCATCAGTTATACTGCCCTGATATGTAGTATTTTGGCTCTGCTCTCTTCTCTAGCCCTCTTACCCTTGATCTGAATTAGACCTTCAGCATTTCTCAACTGACCTACTACGAGAGCTAAGTTTGCCTTTTCCAGGCTGTTTTCCTCTCTGTCCTCCACATAACTTCTGAGATGGCATGTTGGTCCCCTCATTAAATTCAAACACTAACTTTCTGTCACCTGCTGCAGGTATGTCCCAAATTTCTTAACCCACTCACTACTGCTCCTGACTCCCTACTGCTCCTGTTTCAGTTTGTTTCTCATCCTCTCCTTTTAACACTTTTCACTTCAAGACACTGATGTATGAAGCCCTTGACACTCACTAGACTGTCTTACCCCCATATCTCTTTCCCTCATCCCACCATTTCCCTTTTATCTGGCTAACTACTACTCACCATCAGAGACTCAGGGCAGATATCACTCCACTGGGCATTCCCTGGTCTCCACCCTACACATGCCTTCCTCCAACTGTTACTGGCTTGGGTATTGCCTGCAAGACTCCCATGTACCCTGTCTCTCTGCAATCTCTGTCTCTCTGAAATTACCAGGTATAGGGACAATGGAGTCAGTCAGGCTCCCTCACCTGAATATCCAGGTGACTATAACTTAGCAGTGTTCATACAACCATAATAAGGGCCCGCATGTGCAGAATCAAGCTCTGTTATATAACCAGTAATGTCATATATTGGCACCCTGTCGGCATTGTGTTCACTTAGTATATAAGGAAGTTGAGACTTTTTGCCAGCTTGGTGCCCTACCCCAGAATAAAGGTATGTCAGACACCCGAACAGCTCTGCACATTTTCTTTCAGCTGCCTGAATCCCACATTAACCTGCCTGGCCATGAACACTTGAAGGATACTTGGTGTAGTTGGCAGGATTCATTGCAGTAGGGTATGGAAGCATCGGCATCCCCAGAGAGGATTTGGAGGGGTGGCCTGCCACCAGCATGTGGTGTTCAGTGGCAAGTCTCCTTGTGGCTTGGGCTCCCCTCCAGGGCTGGACCAATGTTAGTGGTGTTCCAGACATGTTAGAAAAGGCTCTGAAGGTCATAGGGGAGACCCTGGAAAAGCCAAGCATCTGGGCAGCTTTGGAGGCCATAAGCTTGGTGTTTCTTATAGCTTTGCAAGCTGAGGCAGAGACTGCTCTTCATGATGTGGCAAAGTTACAAGAACTTAGAGAGAGAGAGAGAGCCTTGAAGGCTTGGATCTGTGCCCTGGAGAAGGACCTCTGGACAGTGGAATCACATCAGTCCCCCTACCCAATCATAGTGGATGATTTGGAGGGCAGAGAAGAGGAACCAAGTCTCCTGTGGGCCCACCCAGTAGTGATACAGAAGATGAAATCATACCAGCCCATGGCTCCTGAGGGGAATCTGGATGGCCCTGCTCAGATGGTTGAGCACATGATATATCATCCCTACATGCAGAATGAGCTAGAAGATCTGGGGAAGCAGTTCTGGCAGTGGTCTGGGGAGCCTTTGGCAGTGTGTCCCCTCTGACTTTGAGATTTAGGGATGGATAGTATCATGTGCATTGATAATGACATGGAAAAGTTAACTTCCATTATGACTCATCCCTCCATGTACCAGTGGCTGCAAAATAGCCAATGACATGGAAGAGGACAGGGACCTCATTCTCTGTTAGAATGGATCATGGCCACTATCTGCATGGTATGGGCAGATGCAGGAGATGTGCTGGACATTGTGAGCAAATGGGAGTCTGGACTTAGTGCAGACCTTATAGGAGTTGGGCATGCATCAGGCCATATTTAAACTCTATATTCATGGCCCCAATGATGAATGCTTTACAGCAAGAATGAGGGATCTAGTACTGCAGCTTGCCCCTTCTGCCTCCTTTAGATCCCTCATGGCTATTTTGGGCCCTTGTGTTGGGCACTGGTATTAATGATATCACAATGGTGGCAAGTCTGGGAGAGGCGGAGAGAGAGTCAGCTGCAGCAAAAATGAGTTTGAATGGTGTCTCAAGCCCTTTCTACCTCTCAGGCTAAAAAGGAAGCCTTTCAGATGACTAGGACCCAGGTGTGGTTAGACATTTTAGGGGTTGGAGTAGATTGAAATAAGATTGATAGGAAACCAAATGCCTACTTATTAGAACTGTGGAAACAGTTGCAAGCTGACCAGTGTTCCCTGTGGCCCCAGGAGAAGAAGGAGTTGAAGGGAAAACCCAAGGGTGTGACCCAGGAAGCCCGTCCTGTGCATCTGGAAGACCATATGGCTGTGCTAACCTTCTGAGAGGAGAAGACATCCTTTGGAAATTTAATAGGGGAAGGGTGGAGGAACCCATCTACAGAGCACAGGCAGGGACCAGAGGCAGCATGTGAAATTGACTATCTACCAGTCTCCTGAAAATGTCCAGTGGATCCTGGCTCTAGTAGACACAGGGACAGGATGTATTCTCCTGTATGAAAACCCTGACAAGTTTCTGGAGTCTGCATCCCATATCGATGGTTACAGGATATGTGGTGTAAAGGTTAAGTCCATGTGACTTTCCCTAAGTATTGGGCAATTGCCCTGCCTTGAAAACACTGTGTATGTGTCCCCCATTCCTGAGTATATCCTGAGTGTTGATGTGGCTGCAAAGCACTGGGTGGGGGGGAGTTCTGCTTGAGAGTGCAAGTGATAAAAGCCATTGTGCAGGGGCATGCTAAACATTCCCTCATTCATTTGCCATCCCCATAATAGGTGATGGCAGTTAAGCAGTACTGGCTGCTCAGGGGACATGAGGAGATTATGGCAATATAGGCAAGTTGGAAAAGTTAGGGATAATTAGAGCAACTCACAGTCCCTTCAATTTACCCATGCGGCCAGTGCGAAAGCTGGATAGCACACGGAGAATGATGGTGGATTATCGAGTCCTGAATAAGGTCATTTTCCCACTACATGCAGTGGTCCCTGTGATGGATTTGATGGACTGGTCAACCAATGAGCTGGGACCTACCATTTTGTGGCCAATCTGGCAAATGCCTTTTTATCCATTGCTGTTGCTCCAGACAGTCAAGATCAGTTTGCTTTTGCCAGGGAAGGCTGGCAATGGACCTTTACAGTGCTCCTTTAAGAGTATTACAAGAGCCTGACCATCTGTCATGGGCTTGTAGTGGAAGATCTAGCTAAGTGGCCATATGCTGAAGATATTTTGCTAATCAGTGATTCTCTTGCAGAATTAGAAAGGACAGTACCACAAGTGTTGTATTACACCTGCAGTCCTGTGGTTGGACAGTCAACAAAGCCAAGCTCAAGGACTTGGATTGTCTGTCAAATACTTGGGGTGGTCTGGTTGGGTAAGACAAAAGTGATCCCCAATTCCATAATAGATATGATTCAGACTCATCCTACCCCTGGCACTTTGAAGTAGCTCCAAAAGTTTTTAGGTCTGCTTGGGTATGAGAGAATGTTCCTGGCCCTCCTCACACAGGTTATTTGCTCTTACACACATTGGTAAAAAAAGAGCATGATGGGACTGGACCCTGACCTTAGAACAAACATTCCAAGGAGCAAAGTGCATCATTAAACATGCTTAGCTCTTGCATGCTCTGGATCCTGCTATATCTTGTGAGCTAAGCTTTGCTGTGACTCAAGAAGGCTTTGGGTGGGGTCTTTGACAGCATTCAGAATGGCTATGTCAACTGCTAGGATTCTGGTCCCAATAATGGAAAGAAGCAGAAGTACAGTACTCCCTAACTGAAAATCAACTGGTGGCAGTATATGCTGCCCTGTTGGCCAAGGAGGCTGTAAGAAAAACTGCCCCCATGACAGTAAGGACAACTTACCCCATTGCAGAGTGGATCTGAGACTGGATGGCCAAACCTCACAGGGGGATGGTCCAGACATTCACATTGGGTAAGTGGGGGGCTTATCTGTAACAAAGGAATACTCTGTTGACTAGCCCCTTACTGGCTGAGTTGCAGGAAGTATTGTGCCTTGTTACTTATGTCAATGAAAACTACATTGCCCCTGCCACTAAAGAAGAAATAGAAGCTGGTCCCTTTCATGAAGGGCAGGTATTTATTCCCTCAGATGCATGGTATAGCGATGTGTCCACACAGTTCACTGTGTGGACTGCTATAGTGATTCAACCAGAAACAGATACAATCTGGTTTGACACTAGAGTAGTGAGTAGTCAGTGGGCAGAATTGTGAGCCATGTAGCTTGTGGTTGCAAATGAAGCACCACCCCTGATTATTTGCACAGATAGTTGGGTGGTGTACCAGGGACTAACATTATGGATCTCCACACAGCATGCAAATAAGTGGATGGTTATGCATAGCCCATAATGGGAGCAGGCCTCATGGCAAGACCTATGGAAATTAGGCCATGAGAAACAAATCACTGTATGTCTTATGACCGGGCATGTGCCCCTTGCCTCCCGAGGAATTATGAGGGTTATACTCTAGCCAAGGTGTGATGGCTGGAAATGGTGCCTACCAGCCTGTCAGGGACAGAAATCCCCCAGTGGCTACACTGTCTCCTCTTACATGCTGGACAGATGACCATGTGGTCTACAGTAAAAACTTGGGGTTACCTGTCACCTTAGCAGAGGCACAGAAAGCTTGTGAGACCTGTGTTGTCTGCTCATGACAGCATTCCCAGTGGCCTGTGGGAACCACTGGGCAGATGGTGCAGGGATAGGTACCACAGGCCCACTGGCAGGTTGATATGATCAGACCACTACCTTTCTCAAAGGGGTATAAGTATGCAATCACGTGTGTGGACACAACCACTAGACTGTTAGTTGTATGCCCTGCACATCACCCGGATCAAAAAGCCATGATTGCTGTGCTGGAGTGCTTAAGCACCACCTATAGGTGACCCTTGATCATTGAAAGTGATCAAGGGATGAGTTTTACTAGGGCCTTGGTGCAACAATGGGCCTGAGATATGCAAATAGACTGGAAGTTCCATGTGGCCTATCACCCTCCAGTGGCCAGAATGATCAAATGATACAACGGCCTGTTAAAGCAGGTCCTGAGAGCCACAGATGCCACTCCTACATTGGGGGGCTGTACGAAATGCTTGTGGACTATTTTCCAAACTCTAAATGAGAGAAGTAGGAGGGGGAGACCCAGCTCTGGTGAAAACACTACTCTATTGGACTGCAGTTCCAGTTCAGCTACAAGTAGAGACTTGTTGCGCGTGGGTCACCAGCCAGCAGTCTTCACGGAACGCTGCGGATGGCTCGATGATAAACACGCGAGAAACGACATGCACAGAGACTAGTTTCTGTGGGGAAGTAGGGACGAAATGGCCACCCCCCCAGTGGGGAGCATGCCGATTTACCATCCATACCTGCTTTTATTGGGCTCATTTTGCGTAATAATTCAGCTAAAGTACAGTAGTCATTAGGGGGAAGTAAGGAACTATAGAAAACAAAAAACTCTGCCGGTCTATTGAGTCGGGGTCAAAGAGCTGTAAGATTGAGGAACAAAATAACTTCCTCCTAAGACCCTTCTCATTCAACTGAGAGCATTCTAAACAAAGAAGGTTTCACAGTAATTTACATGTTCTTTCTTAGGCCTGATCACCCTGGGGAATCCGCCCTTTTCAGCACAGAGCTGCACCACCCTGTCATTGTTTCAGGCTTAGGTGGAGCAAGGGAACTAAGGCAACTGGGAGACAAGGAGGTTTTCTCCCAGACGCTGAGAACTCAGGCTATGTCAAAGCCGAGGAGCAAGGGTCCATCACCCCCTTTTGCTGCAGCCCCCCAAGTCCCTCTTTTGGGGGGCCTCCCAAAGTGATTGTGCCTGTCTTAGGTCATTCCCCCTGTGGGGAATCTTACCCGTCTTTGGCTAACCGACCAAGCTTTTTTGGGTTCTGTCATGAATAAAGCAGCAGAAGCAGCATTCCTGCCAGGGAGATGAGCTTTTGTCTCCTTTCTGGCTTACAGTTCCAAGGGCGTTCCCTTAGCCTTAGCCTAGGTGGGGTTTTCAGCTCCTGATACCAGTCAGGGCGGTTCCCAACAGAGACTAGGGATGCTTTGCTAAAATCAGACATGGAAAACAAGAAAATATTCTATTGTTCATACCTGAGAACGTAGAGGGAAGGCAGACAGCCACTTAGACCTGGCCTTGGGAGACAAAAGCACCCACATGTGTTGTGTGGCCCTTGTTGCCCCTTGGGGATAAAGGGTGGAGAGAAACTTGCAAATAGTGCCTTGGTTGACTGGGACATGCACCTCAACATTGCAGGTAACATACCTTGGGCTAGCAGACCACAGAATGGTTCTCTGTGGTTCCTTTGTGATATCCTTATGTCCCATAATGAGTTCTCCACTCTTATTGCAAGTAGATGCTGAACACCCTGTTCAGGCACTAATATTCACTCCCAGAAAGGCCCCTCTGTCAGCCACCATCTTATCAGTTCACCAGAAACTTTTTTGTATATTGCATGAAGGTCATGATTTGCCATTGTTAGTTCCAATAACTGCTTTGTCTTTTTGACCCTAGGATACAAACTAATACCTTAGTTGACTGGGTATATACCTATGCCTCAAGTGGCTAACCAATCAATTTTGCTGAATCTGCACTGAAATCCCCCTTAGTACAGCTGCCAGCCTCCTGTGGCATATCTCTCTGGATTCTGTCTCAAATTGAACTTGGTTACAACACCAATGTAACAGTGCACATTCCTCATGGAACACGACCTGAACCAACATCTATGCTGGGGTGGAACAAGGTATGACCAGCCCCAGCCATTAGAGATGGGATGACTCGTGTTGTCTCATGGCTGAGGCCATGGAGTTGGCTAGACCAGCACCCATCTGTATTGAGAACCTCAAAGGACAAGCCCAAATGGGCTGGACTCCAATAGGTCTGTGTGAGAAGCAAACTCTTAAGCATTACTGCAAGGCATGGAATAATGTGTGGGCTGCAGTTCCTATGGGTGGCCTTACTTGCCCAGAAGTTGGAGTGGCCATTGTACCTGGGGGTGGCCTTATCTGCCTACCTGAGTTCAGAAAACTCCCACAATCTGGCCAGTTAAGCATTTAAGGCATGACATTGGGCAAAGCCTACCCCATGGTGATACTATCCATTAGCCATTTTTTTCTGTTCAAGCTGCTTCTACTGTCACTGAGTGTGAGATAACTGCTTTGGCTTTGCATACTGCTCGTGTATTGACTACAACAAATGATTCCTTAAGCTTCCTAAATGGGGATGAGTATCAATTATAAAAAGTAGTCTTATAAAATCACATGGCTTTAGTCATGCTCACTGAATCACAAAGCAGGATATGTACCCTAGTTATGGCCAAATGTTGTATATATATTCCAAATGTCCCTCACAACATTAGCCAAGCTTTATGGGCATTGGCTTCCGAGACCCATGCTATCAAATGCCTAACAGGTGATCCACTGCAGGAATGATAGGCATCCATGAATAAATGTGGTGGGCCCTTGCTGTCTTGGGTGGAAGTGCTTGTGTTTTGGTCACTTGCTGCCGCAGCTTGTACTGCTGTTACCGCACTTGGGTGCAGGGCTCTGCCTTCCTCATCAAGGGACCCTCCTAAAACACACCCTCATGTAGACTGTATGGCGAAGAACCCTGAAGGGATAGAATGAAGGGAAAATGAAGTCAGTCAGGCTGCCTCACCCAGATATCAGGGAGACTATGACTCAGCAGTGTTCATACAACCACGATAAGGGTCCCCATGCCCAGAATCAAGCTTTGTTATATAACCAGTAATGTCATATATTGGCACACCGCTAGTTTTGTGTTCACTTAGTGTATATGGAAGTCGGGACTCTCCACCAGCATGGATCACCCCACCCCAGAATAAAGACATGTCAGAATTCCCGACCACTCCACTTATTTTCTTCTGGCTGCCTGAATCCCACATTAACCTGCCTAGCCTGAAATGCTTGCAGGACACCAGGTTCCTATGGATTTTATTTCTCTGCCTGCTTCTACCACATACTATGAAAGGCAACATTAAGTCTCACTTGTCTCCCCAGGTTCTTTTGGAAAAAAATTTATCCCGGTTCCACCCACAACTGTGTTCTCATTTGTTCCCCATGGCCCATAATTGTCAATTGTGAATTTGCCAAAGTCTGGATGTGTCAGTCTTTTAAAAATACCCCATGGGAAATACCAATGGTTCAGTCTAAATTGGAATTATGGAAAACTTGACTCTAATTTAAAGGCCATAGTTCAATACTGGACTTATCCAATTTACATGATTAAACAGACCAATTGACATCTCAGGTTACAGCATCCATATATTTATATTTATAATGACATGAAAATTTTCACCAAAAATCATAGAATAATTTTTGCATTGCTTCTCTGTAATCAGAGGGCCCACCACAAATCAAAAAGAATGGATCTCCAGTAAAAGGAGTTGCTAGAACTCCAAGTGGCAATACCTTTACTAAATTGTTGACATCCCTTTTCATTGAACTCTGAGTACCTAGCACAGATTTTAGCACCTAAAACAAAAACTAATTCTTTCTTCCTTTTTTGCACTGTCTTCTCTCTTGAGTCCCAGTGTACTCAGATAACCATCCAGAAACTCATAATGTGATATGTTCAAAATGGAACTAAGTTCCTACCTTGCCACCACCCACCTTTTTTCTTCTGTAAATCTTGGTTAACAGCACAGGTGGCACAGTTATTCAGAGAAAGCCATAAAAGTGTCCTTTCATTGGAGGGTACTGGTGAGAAAAGAGAACACTGGCAATTAGAATGAGGGCAATAAAGAAGTAGGAGTGGGGGAAAGGCACCAGAAAAGGAAAACAAGTTCATTTATGACCTTAGATGAGATATAAATAATGGAAATATAAATAACATGTGAGGGCAATCATCACGTTAAGATTTGCTTCCCTAAAATTTTTTGAAAGAATGAGAGAAAGATTAACAAGTTTTTTAAGTGAAATCAGGAATTTTCTGCCATTGACTGTGATTGCTAAAGAGCACATACTGAAATCTCATTTAGGGTGAAAGTACTTAACTCCAAATTTATCTAAGTACTTTATTCTCATGGGGAACATCAAATTTATCTAAGTACTTTATTCTCATGGGGAACACCAATTTAAAATTGAGAAGAATGGGCAATGAAGACTGATTTTCATAAGTCATACATATCCAAATAGATTTGTGAGTAAAATTATGCAACCAATAGAACTCCGAGTGATTAAAGATGTCATTAAGTGAGAAGTGTTCTAGTCATCCAACTTGCTGCAACTTAGATTCACACAGCCACTTCCTCAGAATACTGATCTACATCCAGAAGATCTGCTTAGAAACAGGCTCAACACTACCCTTTATTAGAGAGCTAGAATTCTCATTGTTCTTTGACAAATGTTTTCTTTTGGAGTACAGTTTGCAGGGTGTAGAGTGGTCATCACTGGAGGGGGATAAATGTGAGAGTTGGGGGTAGGTAGGGCAGGGGAGAGTAAGGGGGAAATTGGGGACAACTGCAACTGAACAATAATAAAAATGTTTTGAGAAACATTAAAACTCTTTATTATTATACAATGCAAACAAACAAACAAACAAACACACACACACACAAAAGTACTCTATTATGCATAGTTTCTGCTGGTATGATATAATAAAAAGACTCTTATCTGTTGTAAATTTGATTTTTTCATCCCTTCCCTGATATTCAGTACATTTTAAGATTCTCTTCAGTTCTAAAAATTAAGTGGGAACAATAATTTAATTAAGCATGCCTTTTAAAAGTGGTTAATAGCAAGATGTCATTGCTTAAAATTTATGTTAATAATCAGGACATTCCAGTAGGAATGAGTCTTAAGGCAGTATTTATCCCTTCCTGTTACATGTATTACAAGTGTTATTGATTTAGTCAATGATGGGCTGCATATACTAGGGTGATTTCATAAGAATACAATGAAGATAAAAAATTCCTATTGGTTATTGATACATAGTATTTGATAATAAATGACTGTGTTACTGGCTTATGTATTTACCATGCTATACTTTTTATCATTATTTTACATTGCAGTCTTTCTACTTATAAAAAAAGTTTGCTGTAAAATAGTATATTGTGTTATGTCAGCAGCAGTGTTTACTGAGTCTCTTGATTGCATAATTTTCTCCTGTGCTTGATTTAATATCATGTTGTTTTGTACCACGATATGCTATATGGTCTAGTAGCCTAGGGCAATAGGCTGTGCCGTACAGCCTGGGTGTGTAGTACATTATACTACTTGGGTTTGTAAAGAAACACTCTATGATGTTCATACAACAATGAAATCACCTAGCAGAGCATTTCTCAATATATAACCCTGTTGCTAAAGGGTGCCTGACTGTTTATGTGTTTGAAACCTATGCTAAATGTAAAAAAAATACATTTAGTAACTTTTTAAGGAATAATTGCTCCTCCTCCATAAAAGGATACATTCATTTCATAAGAAGTGGTAAAATTTATATTTTTTAAGAAATATAATTTTAAGCCCTGCCTGGCGTAGCTCAGTGGATTGAGCGTGGGCTGCGAACCAAAGTGTCGCAGGTTTGATTCCCAGTCAGGGTGCATGTCTGGGTTGCAGGCCATGACCCCAGGACCACACATTCATGTTTCTCTCTCTCTCTCTTTCTCCCTCCCTTCCCTCTCCAAAAAATAAATAAATAAAATCTTTTTTTAAAAAAGAAAGAAATATAATTTTAAATAAAAAAAAAACACAAAAAACCACCGTGGCCCATTTAGATACTGGTCTACATTTGTACTGTGTTTGAGAAACTGCACACCACTAAGATCCAGGACCTCTTCTCCCTTCCATACTCTCACTACACAATGAACAATGACTACAAAACCAATGATGGCATCTCAATGGCACAAAGAATCACATCAGACTGGGCAGGATTATATATGTTTAAGAATGATATGGAGTCATAGTACCAAGAGTGAATGGCAGAAGATAATATAGTATATTTTTCAGATTCTCCGTTTTTTTCCTTATAGAGGTTGCAAAATCTTCTAAGCCCCTTCATTAATCAGTGGATTAAATAAATTCATGTATGGGGTTTATTTTATTTATAGTTAAGATTTTACCCCCTTTAAAGATGTAGATCTTAATGCAAATAAATAGTTTGGGGTACTATTAAACCTATGAAGACATATCCCAAAGCACACACTTTAGTTCTTGCTTTAGAAAACGACTCTAGCCTTAGTTCTGTGACTACATTAAAGGAATATTCATAAAGGAATTAGTTTAATGTCAGTCTCTGGATACAACTCTTTTTATTCGTGTTGTTAAAGTGATTTGGTTTATGAAAATCAATTAAAGAATCTAATTGTTCTTATTTAATACCTGGTCCTTTATTAAATAAATTTGGCATAATATAAAGTGAAATAAAGCAGAGATTTCTATCACCTACCATACAGAGAACAGGAACTCTAAATGATGCTCTTGCTACATTTTCAAAAATTGGCATTGTGGAGCTGACAGATTTCAGAGATACCTCTAAAAAGAAAAGAAAAGAAAAAAAAAGAAAACAACAACAAAACACCCTGATATGGAAATTGGATTTTGGCTCTCAAGTGCTTTTATGAAACCTAGAACCCATGGGAGGTGATGCAAGTCATCCCAGAGTAGTAGTACCAGACGAATGAAGCACAAATCTTCTCAGAAAGTAAAAATCCTCAATTTAAGTTTCCAAGTTCTCAACAAATTAAGATCAAGCAAACATATAAGTGAAAGGAAAGTTCAGGTGTGAAACTTGACAGAAATAGTCCACAACATGAAGGATTTTAAATGCTTGTGGCATTTATTGGAATTATAAGATAGTGCATAAATTTATTGCACAAAATGCTTTAAAAATTAAGAATTGTTAAACTGGAAAACATATGTGAAGAAACCATTTAAATTACAGCACACAGAAACAGAAAGATGGCAAATACATTTAGCAATGATACATCTGATAAAGGGTTAATTTCCAAAATACATAAAAACCTTACACAACTCAATACCAAGAAGACAAATGATACAATTTAAAAATGGGCAAAGGACCTGATTAGACACTTCTCCAAAGAGGACATTCAGATGGTCAACAGACATATTAAAAATGCTAATCATCAGAGAGATGCAAATTAAAGCCACAATGAAGTATTACCTCATACCTCCCAGAATGGCTACAACCAATAAATCAACAAACAATAAGTACCAGCTAGCAAAGATGTGGAGAAAAGGGAACTCTTGTGCAGTGTTGATGGGAATATAGACTGGTGCAGCCACTGTTGAAAACTTTGTCGAGCTTCCTCAAAAAGTTAGAAATGAAACTACCTTTTGACCCAGTGACTGATACCACTCTGGGGATATAGCCTAAGAATCCCAAAATGCCAGTTCCAAAAAATATATATGCCCCTGTGTTCATAGCAGTGTTATTCATAATCAAATTTTGGAAATAGCCCAAATGCCCATCAGTAGATGAGTGAATAAAAAAACGGTGGTACATTTTACAATGGAATATTATGCAGCAGTAAAAAAGAATCTCTTACATTCTGCAATGGTATGGATGGACATGGAGAAAATTATGCTAAGTGAATTAAGCCAGTCTGTGAAATAAAAATGCCACATAATATCACTTATATGTGAAATCTAATGAACACAATAAACTAACAAACAGAATAGTAACAGAAACCTAGATATATAAAACAGACTGACAGCTGCTGGAAAGGAGGCAGGTGCAGGGGAAGGGATAAAAGATGGTGAAGGGATCAATCAAAGAACATTTATACACAACCCATGGACATGGACAACAACATGGGGATTGGCTTGGGGAGGGGAGAGGGTGGAGTTGGGTAAAGATGGGGAAAGGAGAAAAAGCAGAATAACTCTAATAGCATACCAGTTAAAAACAAAATAGAAAATACCTTCCACATTTTACCCCATCTCCCCTCCAGGATTTCCTCAGAGTTAAAGAGAAAAGCTCCAACCAATGTTAATTTTGGAGTGGTATATAGGCATACACATTCATGTCAAAAAATACCCAAGGCGTGAGGATATAATAAGAAAGCAGGGCAAAATGTTTTTTGTCTTAATGGAATACTTGTATCAATATGTGTGTTTCCATATTTTATGTCAGTCAAAACTAACTAAATAAAAAAGCAAGTTACAAAAAGATGCATAGAGCATCATTCCATTTGTGTAAATAACAATACATAAAATCAAACTGTATTCAGAGGGAGGTAGATATAAGAATGTTTTAAAACTTATGTTTCAGTTAACGAATATTTGTATAATAAATGCATCCCAAATCATTTAACCTTTCAAGAGATTACGAGCACACACATCTTAGATACTTTGCTGGTTTCCTAACTTTATCACTAGAAAAGTATTTTATAAGTATCTGGGGACAACGAAGAGCAGAAATCCTAACCTGCATATTCCACTCAGGAAACGTAAGATTCAAATTACAGTATTGTGAGTAATGTCTGTACATGGCCCAAAAGGCCTTCTTGGGGAATTAATAAAAAGAAATTAAGGGTAGATTCTTGAACAATAAAATGCATATTTCTGATTAAAAAGAGTGTAATGGTCTTCTCTTAACTTTGGAGTATAATATCCAAGTAGACAGCACAGCTCAAGGTAAGAATGAGAACCCCAGAGTTCCTGGACACTATCTTTGGATTCATTGAAGGTGACCATAAAGGAATGACTTGAGTTACTTTCCATAAAATGTCCTCTGACTGTCCTGGAGAGAATTTGACACAATATGGTCCAGGGTAAGGCTATTACAATATGAATTGCTGCAATTCCCTTTGAAGATCCTGTATCCACACACTAAATGAGTTTATAATGTCAACACTGACAGCAGAGAATTATTTCATTAAGAAGATATTCTTGTAGGCTTGGTACCAATGATAGCAACTAAATGCGTGTTGAATTAGGAAGGTCACGGAATGGAGGATAGCATGGATTTGTCCAGATAGGGAATCACAAACTGCCATGAAAATGGAATCTCTTTTGAACTTCCCAGGAAGCTGCTAGAGAAATGAGGAGACTTTCAGAAGTCTCAGTGACTCTGCAAAGTGGGGCCTGGACACACCAAATAAATGGGATTATTCCCTTGTGTTGGAACTCCCTACTTCTTAGGATCTGAGTATTGAGGAATGCCAGTGATATTTGCCTTATCATGTGACAGTTAGCTAATCCTGAAATACTCATCTTCACTAAGGTGAATGGAAAGAAACCTTTCTTTCTATTCACATTCACACACCAAGACATGTGAACACACAGCAGAAAGGTGACTGTCTAGGATGTAGGAAGAGAGCTTTCACTAGATAGCAAATCTGTAGTACCTTTATCTTCAACTTTCCATCTTCCAGAATTATAACAAATAAAATTTTGTTTAAGCCATACAGAAGTCAGAGCTGAGTAAGATATATATAATTGCTATTATTATTTTAATAGCAGACAATCCCATTATCATTTTCTGTATACCCTTCTTGGACTTTTTCTGTATGTTTTCATATATTTACACAGTGACTCTTGGGCATGTTACTTAACCACTGTGCCTCAGTTTTCTCATTTTAACATGGATATTAATAGTAGATATCTTATAAAGCTATTATGAGTTTTTAGTAAAACAGTAGATATAAAGACATTAGTATAGGAATTGGAACATATGAAGCTTTTAAAATATATATATATATATATATATATATATATATACACACACACACACACACACACACACACACACATATATATATGTCCCTCTCTAAATAGTTGGGTTTTATGTTTTATTATCTATACAAATAGAATCATATTCTATGGATCTTTTTGAAGCTTGCTTTTTCATTTAGTAAGATATCTAAGATATGTTCTATATATAAATATAAAACTCTACTTTCTTCTTAATAATTACTGTATAATATTCCATGGTGTGAATATTCCACGGATAAGTTTACTATTCCATTTTGTTAAGGTTGCTGTTAGTTAATTAGTCACAGTGACAGAAAATGTTTTAATGAATGCTGTTTTATAAACATTTGAATTCTTCTCTGAAGTAGATACCTAGAAAGAAAATGCCTATGCAGAAGGAATATAGTTATTACTAATTTTAGTAGAAATTGTGATTTAAAGAAAAACTAAATTAATTTGCACAGGAACAAAGTATGTCTTTCCCAACCTGTTCTTTCATTTAGGACCTGTTTCTTTGTTTTCTCATTTTGGCTGATTCCCTGTGTTTGTTTCTACATATTAGGTAAAGCTATATTCCAGTATTGACAGAGTAGCCTTATGTAGAAGATGCCTTGTGAGTCTCAGCAGTGTTGTCTCCATGGTCACCTGAGCCAGGTGCTCCAGGAGTGTTTTTTATGTGGGTTGTGTGTGCCTTTCTGTTGTCATTGAGCTTTGATGGCTGTTGGCATGTCAATGGATGGGATTAACCCTCAGGCTGGCTGGTTATGAGGGCTGGTAATGACTAGAGTAGATAAGCTGTTGTGTGGGAGCTGATTCTACAGAGTAGAATTCACTTTAACAGGGTTCTGGTGCCAGCCAAGTCTATCCTTTGGGTGTGTGTTGTTTGTGGAGCTGGTTGGGTAGATCTCTGATGTGCTCTGAAGCTGGCCACCATATTTATTATTTCTGGAGCCTCTACAGAGGGGTTCCATTGCAGGACAAGGTCAGCTGCTGCTTGTGCCAGGTTTGTGGTTGCTTGGTAGAAGCTACAAAGTGATCTGTTATTGGTTGCCACTTGTGCTGTGCTTGGAGCTGCTTAGGAAAGACTATGCTGCAAACTGAGGCTGGCTGCAGCTAATGTCCAGATTGGGACATTTTGGTGTGCACTAGAATGTGAGTTGAGGCCAGCCACTACTTCTGCTGGGTTTGTGGCCATTTAGTTGAAGCTAGCTTATAGGTAAAGCCTGGCCACCACTTATGTCAGGCTTGGGATCACCTGATGGGAATTACCATGCAAGTCAACACCTGTTGCCACTTGTACTGGGCTTGGAGTTGCTTAGCAAGAATTACAAGACATGCCAAAGCCAGCCTTTGCTCTTTGGTGGCTTGTAGACTTTTGAGAGATTTTAGGAAAGTCCACAACATGAGCTGAGGCAGGCTGCTCAGTAGTTAAGAAGCTAAAAGTGGTTTGGACAGGGGGTGTGAGTTGGGTAGAATGGGTTCTCAAGTAATCACCAAGGTGGGGTGAACAATATTAGCCTGGTTAATGGACACTTAGGTATGGTGCTGACTCTGTGGTTGGAGGGCTCAGCCAGTGCTTATGTTCCCAGAAAGAACTGCTCTGACCCTGTCCCTCCAGATCTTACCCTGAAGCTAGTCAATTTACTTCCTTACTGCATGTCCCTGGCACTGTTCAAGCTGCTACTCCTGTCACTGTTCAAGACGCTACTCCTTCACTGGGGCCTAGAGCAAGTGAATTTGGGAGTGAGCGAGCCCTTGCATTGCCCCTTCAAGAGGGACACCTAAAACTCCTGCAGCCCTTTGTCTCCTTCAGTTGCAATCCCCACTGTTTTTTACAACCAGATGTTATGGATACTGCTCTTCCCAGCACTGATGTTTTGTGCTGGGGAGCCTCATATGGGGCTAGGACTCCTCAGTCCTCAGAGAGAACCTCCACAGCCAATATATATCTCCTGATTCTTAATTACCACACTATGGGTGAGAGCTGCCCATTCAATTCCACTCTGCTCCTCCTACCACTCTAAATGTGGCTTCATTTTTACATCCTTAATTAATAGGATTTCTGTTCAGTTAGTCTTCAAGTGTTTCTGAAAGATGCTTCTAAATTCAGGTGTAATTTTGATGTGGTCATGGGAGGAGGTGAGCACAGCATCTATTTACTCTGCCATATGCAGGTCTGTCTTTCCTAACCATATACACTGAGTTTTCCACTTTTATTTTAGTCAGATCTAGGGGTTTGCTTTATATTTAAAATAAAATATGCAAACCTGATGGGTAATAATGTGTATGGCTCATTTTTCATTGACATTTTTCACCCATACTGAATTTACAATAGTAACATGGGGTCACATTCCTTCCTCCTTGGAGCTCTAGTCTTGGCCCTTTCAAGATTCTTTATCTCAGAAAGGGGCACAGATCAATATAGATGATAAAATTGGAGATAATGTGGATTACTGAAAGGATTTCTAAAAATTTGCACGAGTAAAGGTAATAGTCATAGCAACCAGTGTTGTTATTACAATAAAAAAAGAATAAAATCTTCTGGGGGCACTTAGGCTGCCTTCTCCCCCACTCCTTCCACCCAGCTCTATAGTCCTTTACCAGCTGGTGACATTTTAAAAGAATTGGAGATAGAAAGGAGCACAACCATACCTCCATGCATGCCTTCACAGCCTGCACCAAGCCGTTAGAGAGAGAATGTCCTTCTCTACCGTCTGTGTTCAAACTCTCCAGTCCCTGTTAAGAACTGTGGATATCTAGTAATTATCTAGCAATTTTCAATGTAAGGAGACCATTCCTTTTCTAGAAGAAAATTCAACTATGATGACCAAAAAGGCAAAGATTATGACACATTATTGCCTCAGTAAAAGCCCTTTAAATGCCTAAAGATATTTATTTTATTGCTAATCAGACTTTTTTCTAAATCTTCTTATATTTCCATTTTTAAAACTCCTTGGCTCTTCTTTACACTACTAGAGATTTTTTCAAGTTTTTTTGTCCTCTTTAATGTGCAACTCAGAATTTTTAAAGTATCCAATTAGATAGCAGTTTTATAAAATTAGGGTGTTTTTTGCTTTGAAATACTTTGGGAAATTTAAATAACAAGATTTTAAAATATAAAATGTGAAAAATATGATACCATAATTCTTTATTTATTGAAAACTTATTTTTAATTCTAAGTAGTATTTTGTCTTTATAGTCTTATACTAACTCCTGTAAGCCATACCCTCAAAAAAAATAAGAAAAGTGTAGCACACAATAAAGGGGAATGTGGAGAGGGAAATGAAGAAACATAGGCAGTGATAAAGTAGCTGAAATGTTTTTTTCTAAATGCCTCTCTAATTTTAGCTAGGTTATAATTAATAAATGACATGGAGTAGACCGACTTATATGATTATATAAAGCAAAATTTACAAGGTTAGCTTGGTGACCACACCAAGAAGTCTCATTCCTCAAATACAAGATTTTTCTTTGTCAAATTATTGGCTTAACTTTTAAAAAATAGTCAAGGTGAACGTTTGCTTACACATACATCAAAAAATCACAACCATGCATTGTGGTTTAAAACTGCTACACTGGGGTTTCAAGAGAAAGAGTTTGGAGGAAGGAATCCACCTTTCCACCCAACTTAAATTTCAAATCTAGATAGACAGATAAAGAAGTCAGATGATACTAAAATTCAGCTTTATTATTTATAAGTTAGTCTGGATATCATGATTTAGATATGAATGAGGTAGGCATAACCAATCACAGGCAATGCTGTGCAAAAGCAGGTCTCTACCATGGCAGCCTGGTCTGATGAACATCTTCCTTAGGACAGATCAATCCCAAAAGGGAGAAGGAAAAAGGATTGAACCAAACTGAGACACCAGGAGGATAACGCAGTAAATTTGTTCACATGATAATAGGAGTGGAAAAGAGTCATTAATTGTTTCACCATAACATTTGATTCATAGATTGTTTTTATTGTGGTAAAATATACATATTATGTTTTTTCAGTTTAACTATTTTTAATATATTTTATTGATTATGCTATTACAGCTGTCCCATTTTCCCCCTTTATTCTCCACTCACACCAGCATTCCCCCCACTTAGTTCATGTCCATTGGTCATACATGTAAGTTCTTTCTCTTCAACATTTCCTACACTATTCTTAACCTCCCTATCTATTTTGTACCTACCATTTATGCTTCTTATTCCCTGTACTTTTCTACCTTTCTCCCCCCTCGCCCTTCCCACTGATAACACTCCATGTGATCTCAATTTCTGTGATTCTGTTCCTATTCTAGTTGTTTACGTTCTTGTCTTTTTAGATTCAGTTGTTGATAGTTGTGAGTTTGTTGTCATGCTGCTGGTCATACTTTTGATTTTCTTCTTTTTCTTAGATAAGTCCCCTTAACATTTCATATAATAAGGGCTTGGTGATGATGAAATCCTTTTACTTGACTTTATCTGGGAAGCACTTTATCTGCCCTTCCATTCTAAATGATAGCTTTGCTGGAGAGAGTAATCTTGGATGTGAGAGCAATCTTGTCTTTCATGACTTGGAATACTTCTTTTCAGCCTCTTCTTGCCTGCAAGGTTTGTTTTGAGAAATCAGCTGAGAGTCTTATGGAAACTCCTTTGTAGGTAACTGTCTCCTTTTGACTTGCTGCTTTTACAAGACTCTCCTTGCCTTTAATCTTGGGGAATGTAATCATGATGTGGCTTGGCTGTGTGCGTCCTTGGGTCCCACTTCTTTGGGACTCTCTGACCTTACTGGACCTCCTGGAAGTCTATTTCCTTTGCCAGATAGGGGAAATTCTCCTTCATTATTTTTCAAATAAGTTGTTAATTTCTTTATCTTGCTTTTTTCTTTCTGGCACCCCTGTGATTTGGATGTTGGGACATTTAAACTTGTCCCAGAAGTTCCTAAGCCTCTCCTCATTTTTTTTTTTGAATTCTTGTTTCTTCATTCTGTTGTGGTTGAATGTTTATTTTTTCCTTCTGGTCCAAATCGTTTATTTGAGTCCTGGTTTCCTTCCCATCACTGTTGTTTTCCTGTATATTTTTCTCTATTTCACTTTGCAGAGCCTTCACCTTTTCCTCTGTTTTGTCACCATACCCAGCCATTTCAGTGAGCATCCTGATTACCAGTGTTTTGAACTCTGCATCTGATAGATTGACTATCTCTTCATCACTTAGTTGTATTTTTTCTGAGGCTTTCATCTGCTCTCTCATTTGGACCTTTTTTTTTTTTTGTCTTGGCATGCTTGTTTCATAGTAAGGGGCAGTGTCTTAGGTATTCACCAGGTTGGGGCAACCCACAGTGCTGCGTTGTGGTGCTATATGTCAGGGAGGGGTCTGGGAGAGAACAATGACACCTACTCAGTTCTTGGTGGGCTTTCAGTCACTTCCTCCACTATGTACAAGCAAAGTGGGCCCTTCTAGTACTGATTCCTGCATGGATGGTTTTGTGTACATTCTAAAACCTTGTGGGCATTTCCAATGAACTCTCCTTTGAGGCTTGGAATTCTCCTTCTGCCTTAACCCCCACAGGTTTTTTCAGTCAGAGGTTTTGAGACTTTATTTCTCCACTCTAGAATCCTGGGTTGCAGGGTCTATCTGGCTCTCCAGTTGTTCCTCCCAATTTATCCACACAAAAATGTGGGATGGCCCACTCCACCAGCCGCCATCTTGCCTGGTCCTACAGCTGCTGCCTTGCTGTGAGTCCTCTCCACCCCAGCTGCCCATCTCTACCCCTCCTACCAGTCTGGGTGAATGTTTCTTCTTTAACTCCTTTGTTGTTGAATTTCCATACAGTTCGATTTTCTGGCAGTTCTGATTGTTTTTTTATTTTTAAATTTTTGTCCTTCTTTTCACTGTGCAAGGAGGCACAGTGCATCTATCAATGCCTCCATCATGGCTGGTCATTTTAATTATTTCAAAGTCCATAATTTGGTGGCATTAAGTACATTCACAAAGTCATCCAATTATCATCACTATCATCAGAACCTTTCTATTACCCCAAAAGGAAATCTCATACCCATTAAGCAGTTACTCCCCATTTTTCTGTCCTCCAATCTACTAGCAACCATCAATCTGCATTTTGTCTCTCTGGGTTTGTTTGTACTGAATACTTCATGTAAATCTTTCTATTAGGGCTATTTCATATAATATGTGGTCTTTTTTGTCTGGATTCTTTCACAGAGCATAATATCTTCAAGGTTTATTCTTATTGTAGCACCTCTCCATATTTCATTCCTTTTTATGGCTGAGTAATATTTCATTGCATGGATATACTACATTTTATTTATCCATTTATCTGTTGATAAGCATTTGGATTGTTTCTATCTTTTAGCTATTGAAAATAGTACTGTTATGAACATTTGGGTACAAAATTTTGTTGGAATACCTGCTTTCAATGCTTTGGCGTAGATACCAGGAGTGAAATTACTGGGCTATATAATAATCTTACACTTAATTTTTTCAAGGAATAGCAAAACTATTTTTATAATGACTGCATCATTTTGCATTCTTACCAGCAATGTAAAATGGGCTCCAATTTTCTGCATTCTGCCTAACATTTGTTTTCTTTTTTTTTTTAATTATAGCCATTCTATGGTGTATGAAGTAGTATCTCATTGAACTTTTGATTCATGTTTTCCTAATAACTAATGATGGTCATGTGCTTTTTGGTCATTTGGCTATTTTCTTTTTAAAAATGTCTGTTCGAGTCCTATTTTTTAATTGTTTTTTTTAATTGAGTTCCATTTTTGTTGTTGAGTTGTAAATATTCTTTGTTTATTCTAGGTAGTAGACTTTTATCAGATATATGATTTGCAAATATATCCTTAGATTCTGTGGGTTGTCTTTTTACTGTTTTGATATTGTCTTTTAATGTACAAAATTTTAAATTGTGATGAAGTCTAACTTATCTATTTTTCTTTTGTTGTTTGTACCTTTTATGTCATAGCTAAGAAAAGCTTTGCCAAATCCAAGACCATTGAGATTTGCCCCTAATGTTTTCTTCTAAAGGGTTTACAGATTTAGCTCTCATAGCTCACTGACTTGGTCAAAGAAACAACTTTTACTAAACATCAAATTTACTTAAGTATAACTTATTTAAAATGAAATGCACCCATTTGAAATGCACAATTTAATGAGTTTACAAAAATGTCTACCACAGCTTACCACTACAACAATAAGGAAATATGACATTTCTATGAAACCAGAAAGTTTGCTTGTGCCCCACTACAGTTATTGGGTTGGTCAAAATGTCCATTTAGTTTAGTTTTGTTTTGTTTTCAGTAAAATAACAGACACATTTTTCATTTTCACCAATAACTTCATTAATTTTGGATATTTTGAGTATATCATCTATCTTCCCCTATTGGCTTCTAGTGAATAGAGTCCATGGGTGCTGCTAAACATCTTCCAATGTATAAGACAGCCCCACAGCAAAGAATTATTTGGCCCAAAAAGTCAATAGTACAAAGAAACTTTGCAAACCACTTTTGATATGTTTGATCAATCACAGCACTTTCTCTGTACACTCCACAAATCTTTTTTGCGTGTGTTTCAGTTGCATTTTTGTCTGTCTTGAAAAAAAAGGATAATATGCCAAAAGTGCTGCATATTTTTCCTCAATATTAAAATAGCTGCACAAAAATTCACCAATTTTGATTTTTTAAATGCATGCTGATATGACAGCTGTCACAATACAATCTAACAAATTGTTTTGAATGAAGTTAAAGACAGCTAAGCACTACGAGAGCCATGTTATGGAAAAAAAACAAATGAACCTTTTGATCAACCTAATAATTTTCTCCACCCTCTAATCTATTGTCATGGATTTTACTTTCATCACTATAGATGAGCTTTATAAATTCTTGAACATCAAACAAATGAAATAATGCATATATACTCTTTTGTGTCAAATTTCTTTTGCTCAGCATATTTTTTATTCCTACATGTTGCTGTTAGCATGAGTAATTTATTCCATTTTATTACTTGATACTGTTGCATTGCATGGATATACCACAACTTATTTATTAATTTGTCTATTAAGTTGAACATTTTTTAATAAAATAATGTTTATGTATCCCCTTTATTATGAATGTAAAGAAGGTTTTTATATAGAAGAAGGCAGAAAACTATAAAACCACAATTTTCCTATGCAAAGATTTTTAATGATGCACAACATTTTAGAACTCTTTCTGGGAGTGTGTACGGGTGGTATTTATTTATAAGATACAGGGACTATTTATAAGATTGGGACTTTTTCCATTAAAACCCCAAAACTGAAATCAAGAGGCACCAAGGTCCCAACATGAGATAAAAAGCAAGCCATGGACACCTTATCTCAAGCCTTATCACCTTACTTCAAGCCTTATAAGAGATGACAGAATCAGTCCCTCCATGGCCAACCAACATCCCCATACTCTTTACTCCAGAGTCTGTGTAAAAAGAACAAGGGGGAAATTGCTGAGGTCATCAGTCTTATAGTGTGTTTAGATTTAGGGTAAAAAGGAATTTGTTTGCTTTCCCTCTAATGAAGATGTTCATGTCCTTACCTCTTCAAAGTCAGTGAGGACAGAGTCCAGAAAATTAATGAAGCAGATTAGGGCTACTTGCAACAATACGTAAATGACATACACTCTCCCTTGGATATCTACTTAGGTGGTGGATTTGCTTAAATAACTCTGCCTAATTGGCAAATAAATGACTGTAAAAGAGAGGGCAGTCTGGCAAAAGGGATATCATTGGGGTAGCAGGCACCTATACAATTTGTCATGTCCTGGAAGCATATGGCTTCTGTGTGGCCAAGTATAAACTGCTAAGTTATCTGGATCAAGCTCATCTTGCCCTATTGCCCCCTTTGCAAGTGATTGTGCATGGCAGAACTGACAATGCACACATTTGAAGAGTCTGCATTTGGATGACCACCCCACAGAGAACAGCATTACCACCTGGTATTAACCAGAGCAACAAAAACTTCAACAAGAACACTGTCCATGGCCAGATCATTATGTAGAAACCTGTTCTCCCTAGAGCAGACTCTCCCTTCACATTCCACATTCCTCAGGCTGACACTGAAGAGTCAACTGATGACAATGGACCTAGATTTGAGAATGCAGATTTAAACTGGAGAGTACCTGTAATAACTGAAAGTGGCTTTAAATACATGGAATCTGATATTGTTAAAGGAAAAAAGAGTGTGGATCCAAAGCACTTAGTGGAAAGAAGTATGTAGAGGAAAAAATTTGTTTCATATGAAAAATAACTATTACATATGTATATGGTATTTTGGTACTATTTTTCATACAAAAGAGACCACACTTTATCAGTAAACTGTTTTATATAAAATTTATCTATGTTTAATGTACACTGACCGTGCCCATAAATATTGATCAAAAACATTATCTTAAATAGTGAAATGGTATTCTATTGCATGCAAGTAACACAATATAGTCAAACCTCAGTTCTTGAATGTCTCCTATCTCTAACAATTGAGTTCTTGAACAGCATTCCAGAGTGAATTAAATTCAAGAAATGAAATTCCACTGGCATTTAGTGTTTTCATTTTCTCATTAATTTGCACAGCAATCTGACAAATATCATTATACATTAATATTTGCATATATCATGAAATAGTTTCCCAGGAGACAATCTAGAAATAGAATTGATGAACCAAAGGGTATATATATGAGGTCTGTCTGAAAAAAATTCCAGTCATTTTAATATAACTATAATGGTTTGCACAATACTGATGTAAACTGGCAGCCAAGGAGAGTGGACTGGAATGTGCATGCGTGAACAATAACACTTTCACTGTATTAGTCAGTAGGGGCAGTAGATGCTGTTGAGTTAGCATGCGTACTGTGTGGCCATCACATTCAAAATGACTGAATGAGTAGAGCAACCATTCTGCTTTAAAGTTTGCTTTAAGCTTGAGCATTCTTTAGCAGAAACTATTCAGATGACTCAGAAGCCACAGGTATGGGCAACTGGTAATTGACAGTTTCACCATGACAATGCACTGCTCATGCATCACATCTCATGCAGTATTTTTGTGAAACATCAAATCACCCAGGTGATTGAGCTCCCCTGCAGCCCAAATTTGGAACTGTGTGACTTATGGTTTTTCCCCAAACTAAAATCACCCTTGAAAAAGAAGAAATTTTAGACCATCAATAACATTCAGGGCAACTGATGGAGAATGGAACTGTGTGAGGTCCCAAGCTGCCTGCTTGAAGGGCACTAAGGTGTCATTGTCTTATTTACAATGTTTCTCATATCTTGTATCTTCTGCAATAAATGTCTCTCTTTTTAAACATTTTATTTATTTATTTTTAGAGAGAAGGGAAGGGAGGGAGAAAGAGAGGGAGAGAAACATCAATGTGTGGTTGCCTTTCACATGCCCTCTACTAGGGACCTGGCCCTCAACCCAGGCATGTGCCCTGACTGGGAATCGAACTGGTGACCCTTTGGTTCACAGGCCAGCACTCAATACACTAAGCCACACCAGTCAGGGCTAAATGTCTCTATTTTTCATACTACATGGCTAGATACCTTCTGGACAGACCTTGTATGTTTGTCTGTTAATAAAATGCCTACCAACAATATTGTACTAATTTCTGTAGCCACTGTCACTGTCCAAGAGTGCCTTTATTTATTTATTTTTAGCCATTTAGATTTCTTTCAAGTTGACTCTATTCTACTGTATTGTTTGCACTAAGCAGAGTGACTCTGTACTTAAGTAGCCACATAGAATATTAATACTTCAGGTTTTAAGATATTCTCAAATTTACTGCTGTCCTACACCTTTCAAAAACTGGATCAGTTAGATAACAATTAATGGAGGTTTGATCATTTTCTTCAAGACTGTTTGAAACTCACCCTTGGATTGACCAGCTAATTAAAGAACTGAGTTCCTAGATAGCACAATTCCACCATCAATTCAACCCCACCACCTATGTTTTGTTTTGCCAAGTGAAATCCCATGTGATGCTATCATCCTATACTAAGGGAAATTAGACCTGACAATACTGCAAAGTCTGTCACATGTTTATGGTAAGGATGTTGTCATTATATCACATAGTCTTCTTTATATAAGAAGCCCTGGGTAAAGTTGTTTCAGACTCACTATAGGAAACCATTATTCTTTTCCTAAACTAATCTGGTTAACCTTATGGACACTATAATACTTTAAATGTTTTCTTTAGAAAAATCAAATTTTAGCCTATATTTAGCAAGAGACAAAGATTTTAAGGTATAAGTATTTCATTCTGGCTCTGGGCTACTTTGTATTTTAGCTCTTATCTTGAACTATAAATACATCTTTCTTTTCATCCTTTATTCCACTTTTAAGTTTTTAAATAATATGTTAAACAAATAATAACAAATAGTAGCAAAAATGTAAATTCATTAACAGTAAGAAATGTGGGGCCACAGTAACAGGTATCCTCCTTCTAGATATAGAGGCAGATGGGTGGGGCCTGGGAGGAAAGAGTATAGTAATCTGGGATAATTAATAGCTCACAATCTATACACATACTATAAAGGCATTCACATGCTATAAAATGTCAGTTTGGGACTTTTAAATTAGAAAGATGAGTAGCTTTGCTTTGCTATATTGGTTAAAGAAACTGCAGGCTCTGTCATGGGAAATCAGTGTCTTAAAAATACCTATAAGCCTCTCAGTTAGAAAAACCATGTGCAGTCCAGGGGAGAAGTGACAGACAGCTGGTTCCTTGAAAGTGCATGTTCCCAAAGACAGAGCAATTTGAGTCCCATAGGTTTTCTTCTACACTGTTTAGTAAGGATCTAAGAAGAGTAAGATCAGGATGAAAAGTAGGAAGACAGGTCATGGCACCTGAGTTGCCGCTCAAGGAAAAGTGTATCTGTGCCCAGAGGAGCCCTCACCCCATGTTTCTTAGGTAACATGTGGGCAAACAATACATCCCCATCAATCTTAGCAGAGACCACCAGTCTGTGTTCTTTTCTCTCTTGTTATTCTTTCCCCCCAGTTCTTGTTTTAGATCATTCCTTCAATAAATAAGAGCCAATCTGGACCTATAATGTTTTCTAAAATGATGAATTAATCATTCAGTATAAAAGAGGTAATTGAAAGAAAAGGAGAGGGAGCAAAGAAAGACAGTGTTTGAGTTGGGTTGAAGTGTGCTCTGTGTTTCTGGTCACATATGCACAAATACTTGCTGGTTCTCCTTCACTTTACTCAAGATAAACTCAGTTATGATGTATTAACAAACTCTCTTAAATCCCAGGAGATTAAAACATCAAAGGTTTTTTTCTCACTCATGCCACATGACCACTGAGGTTTGTATGAGGTTCTGCTGCATCATGTTCTCAATCCAGGACATGAACTGATGGGGAAGGCACCACCCAAAATAGTGCCCAACATATTGGCAGAGAACACCAAGACCATGGGGAAGCTCACACTTGCTCTGAATGGCCATACCTAATTTCTAACATCTGAAGGACATTCTTCCCATCCAGGAGAGTCAGAATACCTGTAAACATTCCAATAAATACTATATCATTTCCTTCTAATCCAAAGAGGAAATTTTGTTATAATAGCCATAACGTTTGAGGAACTCTTAGGTGTCTTGAAAACACTGCAGGGGAGTTTGTCTCTCAGATTTGGGTCACTCTTTTAAAAGACCTCTTACCCACAAAACAGATGTAGCATAAGAAACTGTTCCCCATGATTGTAACTCTTCTAGTTCCTTTATCTGAAAGAGTGAATAAGAATAACCCAGAACATTTGAAAAAAACAATTACTCAAAATTAATTTGTAATGAAGACAATCATGTGAAGTCTTCCTGAGTTAGGTCTCCTTATCAGTGACATCCCAATTGGCAAAGCCTCAGTGAAGCTGGAATCAGGAAAGAAGCTGTGACGTGGGAATCCCAGACAGAATTTGACTGGAAATATTAGTAAAATTTCCCCTGACAGCCACAGAAATTCTGGGAAGACAAATGGGGAAAATGACACGTGAAGCAGAAGATGGGAAACCTGAGGGGGAGCTCTACAGTTCATGGGAAAAACTGAGGGCAGGGCACATTTTTCAATTTTAAGGACTTAGGGAGTACATCTTCTTAACATCTGCTTCTGTACCCACCCAAGTGAGGCCCCATTAAAGTAAAGTAACAATTCAACATGGAGTGCTCCATTATTCTTTGGTGGGCTTCACTAATTTCTCATGGTTTGAACAAAGCCCAGGCTGGCAAAGGCTCTGAGGGGCACTCCAAGGCCAGCTAGACTACCATGGGTCCCCTGTGATGAGGCAGTGTTCAGCATTTCAGAGTATGCTGGGCTGATTGTTTGAGTCAGAGGCGGAGGACAACTGGCCCTGAGGAGCTCATGGCACTCACATGAGGCAAGCTAAAACTAGGTTAACAGGGAAGCTGTCAGATCCTTACTACATAAATAGCAGCCAAAGAATGTCCCACAAGGGACCAGTTTGAGTTGCAATGACCAGAAGAATAAAAGATGCCATTCAGAGGTGCCGAAGAGAAACCCAGATCCAAAATGCAGTAGGCTACCCTCATCCACCCAGACACCATCTCAGGGAACTGAAAGAGGAAGAGAAGAACCTCAAAAAAATTTTATGCAAAAGAAACAATTATTTAGAGAATGAGGTCACTAAATAGAAAAAGTGTTTCACAAAGAAAATCAGCTCACCTAGAGTGGTCATTTTTAACTCTGGTTGCACATTGCATATTGGAAGTGCCAGGGAGCATTTACACAATGCTGTCAACCCACACCCACCCAAACAATTAAATCAGAGTTGTTGAACATGGGCTTTGGTGTGGGTGTTACATATGTACTTATGCAAGGACATGTAGGTATGTAATTTCCCACTGTTTATAATGTACAAGTATAAGCTATCTAATCAACATAAACAGTGTCATTAAAGGGCATGCTTTGGCAGACACTTGGGCTCCTGGAATCTGCTTCAGAACTGTTGCTTTTGGCTCCCATTCTCCAATCAGAGGTGCTTAGTTCCTGACTTTCTGGTTCTGGTCTTTGGCTCCAGGCTCTTAATTCAGACCCTTCTTTTTTTCTCTAGCTCATTTTACATGGACTGGAAATGAGTAATGCCACCAATGTTCACTTTAACTTAACCCTGGAACCCTCCTCACCTAGTGTGGCCCCACAAGCAGCTCATCCTAGACCTGCCATTGCTTTGGATGGAAACTAGACAGATGCCCACAGGACTGGCAGTTATGCCCTCATGATGACAAAGTCCACATGGGGCCTAGTCAATGCATGAGTATACATTCAATAAATGTTTGATTCTTGCTGTGACAGGGTCTAAAAATGTGGACCCATTGTTGTCAGTTCTGTGAAAAGGAAGGTAGAATTCTAGACTCATACTGAAAGTTTCTGATATTTAATTATCAATTCATTTTTTTAAAGCATTGTGTGTTCTGGAGGGAAAAAAGAAATTATCTGAGAGCTAGTCTTGGTCAAAGGGAGTTAGGAAGCAGGCTCCAACTACAGACAACCCTCTGGATGAGCAGGAATTGCTGGAGGAAGTATCTGCAGAGACCAGGGTTCTGCCCAACCTACTCCAGTTAGGTGGGTCACAACACAGAGAGTTAATTGTCTGAGCAGGCTGTGACTGTACTAACAGGTATGCCTCTTTGGGGACAATTGGACAATAATAATAATAAAAACCAACAGCAAAAACAGTAATGATTATTATAATGTGGTTATATAAAACTACTTTAAAGAAATTCTTAAAGCTTTATGGAAAGTGTTAAACTCTTTCAAAATCTCTGCAAGAAGGAGTATGGCAGGAAATATTTTCATTTTATACCAGGAGAAACAAATGTGGAAAAAGAGCTACTGACGACCAAAAATCCCACATTCTTCTCAGAAGTGGAGAATAATCTGGGCTTCAGGACAATACTTTATTCATTATTTTAAATCTATATTAAAAATAAAAACTTTTGATAATGATTTGCTAACATTATCCTGTATGACTTTCATATCCCCTTCACCCATCCACATTGTGCCCATTCTTCTTGGCTAAGTTCAGGGTCAGCTGCTCTACATGAAGCCTTCCTGATCTGTTTCAGGTCTTAGCTGTCCCTGCCTCCTTCATTTGTACCATGACATCTATGATGAGTACAGTTCATGTAATAATTAGTCATTCCCTGTTTCCACAGAGATCTTATTGTCTTGTGTTTTTATTTAGTTTTTTAAATGTTACTTAACTCCTGGCAACTCCGTCAGGACTAGGACAGAATCGTATCTAGTCTTTAGGTCCTTGTCAGGGCTTTGGGCAGAATAGGCCTCAGAATAAACTTCTTTTATTTCTTTTCTTTAATCTGGCATTGACTTTCAGTTCTTTAAAACAAGAGTTAAGATAATAGAGTCGGATATGAACCCCAGCTCTGCTCTTTACAATTTTACAAGTATCCAACTTCTTTGAGTCTCAGTTTCCTCATCCATAAATTGGGGATAGTAGTGCCTACCTCATATAGCAGTTATGAGGATGATATTATTGTATGTAAGCACAGTGCTAGAACATTACCTTAGCACACTGCGAGCATTATCTATGTGTTAGCTGGGGTTTTTTGTTATAAATTGTTATTATTGCATCAGTATAAGGAGGTTCTGAGGGGCCTTGTTAAAAAGCAGCAGTATATTTCATCATTCTCAACCCCATAATAACATTGTGGGATGTGTATACATATATATTTTTTAAGACCTACCAACATGTGGGGTAAAAACAGTAAATAAGATATAAGATGTGCAGGGCTCTATGTACATATGGCATGGTCAGTCTGGCAAGGAATAAGGACATTAAACCAGTTATTAAGGTGCAGTAACTTCAAAAAGTGTCAAGTGCCATGAAGAGGCTAAAAGAGAGAATCTGGATTTAACCCTTAACCTTCAAAAGTCATCATTACATTCCCATAACAATAAATAGCCAATGGATAGTAATAGAAAATCTCATCTTTGAAACTCAAAGTCTTCAATTTGAAATAAATTGACCAAAATTGAAAATAGTAACAATTCCAGCACCTCTTCACTCTTGTCAGTAAACTGTAGATGCAGATAGAGAAGTAATTAATGAGACCTCAGGCCCCACTATAAGACATCAACCAGCCCTGGCCATGTTCCCCCCAACTTTCCACTCCTGAGATGACAGGGAGATGACAACTGCACTATTGGCCATATATTCTGGAAGATGCCTATAAGCATCAGAAAAACTAGGAATTCCCATTGAGAGGCTATCAATATAGAGATCATTATGAGTAGATGGGTGTCTTCCTGCAGCTTCTTTCAGTATTTTCTGTAGCTTAACTCCAGTCCAAGTCTCTTATAGACTCCTGGCCCCCTGGGAAGTCACCTCTGGCATAAAGGATAATGAAGCATAGGTAATAGAACAGCAGCAGAGAAAGAAGAGGTGGGCTCTGTTGGGATGTCACCCAGGAATGACTATAGAACAGCTTTCTGCTTTAGGCCCAGAAATCCTCACTTCTAAGTGGGGGTAGGGGTTGAAGCTTCTGGTCTCCTGGTCAGTTCTTGATCCACCTCTGGATACCTGACAAACTTGCCATGACATCTTTGACTGAGTCCCAAACTAAACTTTTTTTGAGGTTATAGAACATCCCATTACCTTTTTCTGCTAAAATTTCAAAATGTCAGCATTTTCTTAGCTAGACTTTGGCCTTGAAATTGAAGTTCACACATGCTAAAAGAATGGCTATTTGGTTTAATTTCAGTTCTAGTTGAACTATAGTTCAAATCTAATTTCAGTTCTACCAGAAATACCAACATTGTTTTGGACATAGTTCAAATCCTAATAATACGTTGCACTTGTTTTTGACATTTCATCTGGGACTTTCCAAAAATCTATGGAAAATCTGAACTCACTAAACTTCTTCCATGCCCCTAGGAAGAAAAAGGAAGCTATGAATTCTTCTCTCCCCATTATAAATATAAAAGTAAATGCAAGAAGAGAAAAGAAGCCAGTGCTCAGTCAAGAATATCAGATTGCTCAGAGCAGGAGTCTAGCAAGGTTGAATGCAGAAAGAGAGTGATACAGGATGAAGCCAGACAGACAGGCAGAGCTGAGTGTTACAGGTTCTGGAAGATTGGGTTAGCAATCTTTATCTTAGAAAAAGGAAAAGAAAGGGATTTAAGCAGAGAGTTGACTGAGGATAATTTATTCAAATTGCATTTTTAAGTGATCACTCTTCCGTAGAGAAGGAGAGAGGCTGAGTACATGAAGACCAGTAGAGGGGCTCCGGCAGTCACCTGGGCAATTGGCATTGATGGACTGGGCTATGGCAGTAGATGTTCATATGGAGTGAAGTGAATGAATTTCAGAGGACAAGCCCATAGGGCTTGATGATAGCTTGGCTTAGAGGAAGAGAGAGAAGACAGTGAAAAGGATGAAAGTTAATGGCTTGAAGAGAATGATGTGGCACTGTGAGGCCAAAGATACAGGAAGGCAGCTATAGGGCATGGCACCATACAAGTTCAAGGGTAGAAATGAAATACTCTCCTAGGAGGTTATAATGATGTTAAAAGCTGACTACTTCCTGAATGCTTTGTGGATGGTGTCTCACCACCATTTCTTAAGATAAAATCAACTGAATATAGTAATAAGTTGCCTTTTAAAGAGTCCTAGCTAGGTGCCAAGAACTATACAGCTGATATCATCTACATTACTTAATCCAATATTCTAAAATACAAACATCTTTTCAGGCAATCTTGACTGTTGGTCTCTCTTTCATAGCAGGAAACTGAGGCTTCAAGAGCATACAGTTCGCAGAAAGTCACTCAGAACCTGTCCTCTCATCTAGATCTTTCTGACTACAAAGCCCAAACTCTTAACCACAAGGTTTGCTGCTCCTTCATAGAGAGTCTAAACATGAAATGCCTAAGAGTTTGACTGAAGTAAATAATTTAGCTTAATGAAGGAAAAGAAAAATTGTAAACCTTATTTCCAAACCAGTCAGGAAATTTATAAATATGCATTATTGGTCACTAGGTGTATGGATAATGTACCATGCCTGGATCAGCACAATATTGTGTGCTGTTTATTATAAAATAATTCACATCACTTCTTGCTGATTGGTGTGTCTGTAGCATCTCACTTATGAAATACAGTGTGCATGCCCATATTAGCAAATAGAAAAGTCATGATCTGCCTCACTGAGAGAAAACAACTTATGTTTTCCCATAGTGGGATATTATTAAATTTTAAGTGCATTAGAATGTAAAGGAAATGCTTTGAGGGAATGCTTTTTGCAGCTTCTACACGTGTTGAACATTTGACTGGTGCCCCTATCTAGCTCTTGCCTGCATTTTGGCCAGTTCCTGAGAAGTTTTGCTTAAGAGAAGATGAGTTCCAAGGTGTTCGTATTGAAACACTATAAAAAACACAGATGAAATAATACAGAGGAAGAACTGGAAATTAAACACAATAACAAAAAGAAAAAGGAAACCAGTTACTGAAGCAGAAACACTGGATTGTGGGAAGGTATGCGTAATAGGAATGAGGTAAGCCTTTTCTCAATCTTTGCTAGCAACAAGCATTTTAAGCTCCATGTTATTAAGTGCTAACCGAAGTCACTGTAAGAGGAGACTAGGCCCAGGCTACAGGAAAGCCTTCTTTTATTGATTTACAGATTTAAGATTCCTTGTCAGAGAGAGGGAGACATGGAAGGGAGAGGAAAAGACACTAGATTGTTGGAACTGTCATGGGCATTTTCATGACAGGCATTCTGGTGACAGGCTAGAGCTGTGATAGTGAGACTTTAATAACAAGAGCCTTGATTTTATTTTGAATTTTTGAAAAGCATAATTTAGTGAAGTTAATAATTCCCTTTTAAGCAGCAGCGAGGGGAAAATGGGGTGAGAACATATGCCACTTTGCTACAGACCAGGAAAAAAAAAATGTGACTTCAATCTGACAGTAACCAGAGGGGAGGTGGGAGGGGATAATAGGGGATAGTGGGGAAGGGTTTTCAGGAACAACCATAAAGGACATATGGACAAAACCAACTGGGGGTGGGAGCAGGCGAGGGAGGTGGGGATGGCCGGGGTGGGGCAAGGAGTGGTGGGGGGTAAATGCGGACAACTGTAATTGAACAACAATAAAATAATTTTTTAAAAAATTCTGTTTCCAGTAATTAAGGAGGCACCTAAATCCACTTCATCTCCATATTATTGAACTAAAACTTCTTTCTATTGTTGTCAGGAGTGCTACAATTTTTGTTCAAGGAGCACACTTCCTCATCTGTCCTTATCTGCTGCACAGCTTTCCTATAGGGTGGCATGCAGGGGTGGGTGGGGTGGGAGGGATATTGACTGGGTTAGGTGTCCCATCTGGTGGAACCACTGAGCACACCAAGTACCCAGACAGAAATCAGCTTCACTAAGCCAAAGGTTGCAAAAGATGTTGCTCATTTTAATTTTGTCAGCTCTGTATAGTAGGATCTTGGCTGGGAAAATGGTTTACTGATTCAGGTATTTTGTACATGACAAAACTTGGAAAATAGATAAAAAAACTCTGTATAATAAGAATTATAGCCGTGTATTAATCTACTCAAGATTTATAGAAATATATAAATACTATATATAAATTATACATATATAAATTATATATTAAAATTCTACTATGTAAAGGTATAAAGTGAGGAAGAAATTAATACTTTTCAAAAATATGGGTGCAATAATTTTTCAGATTTTGCTTTCTGAATGCATATATTTTCCCAGTGCATTTTATTTTCTTAAATGTTCTGTGAAATCAAGTCAGGAAAATACTGGATAACATTGTTGTGGGAAATGATGAATAAAAAGGAACAGGGGAGTATCACAGTTCCAGCTACACAGGCCAACTTTGGCCTTCTGCATCACCCTAGAGAGGGCCCTGGAACAGCAGTCTGTGGCAGAGATATCATATCAAAGGGCTAATCTGTGCTATCCCTAGAAGTAACAGAGGCTCCTTCAGCAAGAATTTCTAATAACAGATGGAGAACAACATCCAATTTTTTTTCTGGAAATTTCTCTGCCTCTAGTTGACATTGTTCATATTTATTTCATAAATAAGCCCCTTTTAATATTCTATTTTCCATAAAATAGTTGATATAGCAAGAAAAAACATATTTTTGGCAATCAATATACATTTTTTATTTCAAAAACAATTTTAAGCATTTTCAATCCCATAACTTTCAGTTTTTATTCTAATATTTGCACCAAAGTTTTATAGTTATATTCAGTGAACTCTCACAGAAATAGAAATACAGTGGTTTCTGATCACCAGCCCTTTTCCGTATGTTACATCTTATGGCACATATAAACTAGTTAATAAACTTCTGCCCACCAAAAAATATATTGTATTTTTTTCCAATCTGACAAAAATATAGGTATAATTTTGATTCATTCACACTGGGCAGCTATTGTTGTGTTGGCTGTTGTCAAATTTTTTAAAAATAATTTAAGGGGAAAGAGGTCAGTGTTCCTGACTAAATAGTCAGGTATTACTTGTTTTAAAAATTATTGTGGCACACCAGTGTGCTGCAACACTGGTTGAAAATCAGTGTGCTTAATTTCTGGTTGAAAATTGCTGCTTTACTCTAAAGAACTGGTGCTAAAAGTGGTTACTAGAGGTGAGTGTGTATCTAGTCTATATATTGTGTGTCCTCTATTATTCACGGCTATTTGGCCTGGTGTTCTGGGAGGTCTACTTCTTGCTTCAGAGACCAGATGATTTAATCTCTTGCTTAAAGGGGAGTCTTTCTCAATGGACTTCTATGAGTATCTTTGTTGACCTCCATTATATTTTGTTAACTTTAGCTTTAATTCTGATGTGCTATGAAATTCGAAGTCTAGCTTGAGAGATGTGTGTCTGATATCTCTCCATGGACTTGGAGTTCTAATTATAGGATGGGCAAGAGTTATAAAGCACACTATGCAGGTACAAAAACTTACTGCCTGCAGTCATAACTGCAAATGGATCATTCATTGAACAGAAATATGGTGGACAGACATCATTTGTATAACAAATAGCATTTCTGTTTCTTCTCTGCCCCAAACAGTATATAACTGTATATAAGCTCAGTATATAACTGCTTAGTCATTTCATACTCAATATTATATATTACATCATATTAACACCTTCTCCTAGTTTCATCTAAAGATAATGACAATTATAGGAATATTATATCTTGACTAAGACTGGTCTCCAAGCTTCATTGAATGACAGGCCTGGTGTGGCCACTTCATGAAGAAGCAGTCTGCTCTTAACTGAAAAATCACTCCTTGAAGTGATTTATAACTCTGCCAGAAAAAAAGCTTTCCTTATAGCCAAAATTTGCATTTCTATCAAGTTTTATGACAAATACACATGAGCAAAGGCGAGGGTGTACTTGTGAGCACACATGTGGTTGCATGCATACATGTGCATACATACCCATCCCCCCAACATTCCTAGAAGCTCTTACTCTCTTATGATAAAAAGAAACATGAATTTTTTAAATAGTGTCTTAAGACAATTTAAGGCAGGTGGAGGCCACACCACATAACTTTTAGAACTCCTTGACATTAACTTGAATTAGCATTGTTGGCACCTGTATTTGGGAAGGCATATGATTAATCACTGTTTTGAGTGTGAGCTGTTGCATTCAGTCTTTCATACCTAAGCTTGTGTATGGTAATTATGTGGCAACCAATTCTAATTCCATTAAAGAGAAAAAAAAAATTGAAAACCCAATTCCTCAATCTTGACAAAATGTCTAGTTCCTTGTGTTCAGCCATATATGATGGGGTATTTCCCCTGGTCCCACTGCCCTACAATGGGGAGCTAACAGATAAGCAGGCTGGCACCTACTTGGCCCTGTTACTATAATACTTAGAATAATAAAAAGGAAAGACATTTATTTTGTGAAGAGGCTGGGGCCTCCCAGACTTGTCAGAGGCACAACTCAGGACTCTAAATTGGTTTCAGAGTTGCTGGGCCTCAATTAGGACTTGATACATCCTGCAAAGAGCCAAAGTTTAGATTGAAATCCTTAGTAGGATGTGGGGAGAGATCCCATGAGCCAACCTCCCCGAGGAGAGTTCAGGAACCTTCAATGGCAAATGTAGAGGGAAAGGCAGCTTTCCATAACATAGATGAGCAAAGAACTGAAAGGAAGTTAACAGCTCTTGGACAGTGACTTAAGTTGCAGAGGGACAGTGAGCCACATTCTCTGAGGGCATACATGACTCCTCTTAAAGTAGGGAGTTTGGTCAACTAACCTAGGTCATTCAGATCAGGCACTCGATACCACCTAGCAGGAAACAATAAAATTAATATTGCATTGATTCACTAAGTAATCCTCTAAGAGAACCTAATAAATGCCAAGCATTTTTGGCATCATGGACTGAAATGTTCACTTTCACCATTATGAAATGGTATATTCCACACCCCTCCCATATCTTTTTTTTTTTTTTGGTCTGCCTTAATTGTCACCCCAAATTGAAAGTAAGAAGTCCCAGGTCAGGACAGATCTCTGGCCTTCTGTAGCTAGTGCCCCCATCTTATTCAATAGATTTGTCTTAGAATATGACTTTTATCCCCAATCTAGAAACAATGAGTAAATTCTTACACTCTATTTTGTTATTTTATGGTCACTGCTTCTGGGGTAAAGAGGCAGCATATTACAAAACTAGTGAATTTCAAGTAATATTAAAGTTATCAGAAGACTTTATTAAACCTCAGGAGTTGACAGAGAATTATATCAGTTACCCAGAGCCCTTGGCTAAAAGGAAGAAGAGATTAAAAACAAATTAGAAAATTGTAACTATCTATAGAATGTAAAATACATATTTGTATCTGCAACACTAAGCATTTTTATCCCTTCCAAGGAATCCGGAAGGGTAAAAAAAAGTTTACAAGAGTCTAATTTGGGAGTTAGTACTGGCTCAACTTAACTAATTATTACCACCTGCTCCAACACCTCCATTTAGGATATGGGAAAGTACAATACAACTAGGTCCTTATTTACTTCATAGATATGCCACTCTATGCCACCTCACAGTAAGGTACACAGTTTTGTTTTCATGTTCTTATGATATGGGTGGAATTCCATAGTGCATAGGAAAGTCAAATTCAGAAAGAAACTCATGTCTCTATTTTAGTTTTTATTTACCATCTTGATTGGAAGGTATATTTTTCCCCAGATAAATGAAGGTGCCCTTTGCAGGTGGCATAAATGATGACCAAAGCCTTCCTCACTTCCAGTTCAACAAAATCAAAATACAATGAAATAAAAGTATGTCCATAGAAATAACATTTATGATCCAATTTTCTTAGACCTAATGCCAGACAGCCGGACAAACAGGGTATAACTAAGATAGTTATAGATAGAATGTTAAACTGAATGGAGATTCTCAACATAAAGTCTAGAAATGGGATTCCAAAGGACTAGAATTTAGCAGTGTTGACCCAGGGAAGGGGCTCATGGAATCTTATTTTGCTATGGGCAGAAACAGCAAATGTCATCTGGTGAGCAGTGCTCATAGGAATAAATTTAATCTTATCAGGTGCCTGACACAAACAAGCAGATACTCTTTCTCAAGGTCTCTAACATTTCAAACATATGTCTCAATATGTGTATATTCATTTATAAATCATATTTACTTACTACTGTTATTATCTAATGAGGCACAATATATTCTTAGAACCAGATTATCCCTAACAACAAGTCATAAATTTCTATCTAAAAAGTTATTTTGGTAATTATATTTTTTGGCCAATTTATTATCAGATTAGAATATGCAGTCATATTTTTAACTTCAATATATGACAGAAGACCTTGTGAAAAAAAGTAATTGTTCCATGCTTTTTTTATGATTTTCACTTGGGCTTGCATTACTAGAAATATCTTTGATTTACAATTTCTTTACAGGAATTTCTTCTAAGATATTTGCCTATTTCATTTAAACTTGATAATATAATAAAATAAAATGCAATAAAATAGGCTTATAAATGCAAGTTTCAATGAGTGTAAATGACTGAGGTCATGCCTACTTTCCCTCTGACCTCACACTCACATTTGGAAAAGGTGACTTGAGTCTCTGATATATCCCTGAAGCTGCATATTATACGTTAGTACAGCTTCACTTTTTTCTTATTTTCACGTAAAAAAGGAAACAGAAATTTTCAGTCTTCTTTCCAGCATTCAATGGTAAGTATTGCATACATATTAGGGAGTACTTCATTTTAATAACAGGCAACTATTTCTCTCTCTTTTTTTAAAATGATAAGATTTTCTTTTCTGTTTAAAAAAATTTATTGGATTTTTTTCATTACCATTTAATCTCCTTACAACCCCTCCCCCTGCAATCACCACACTTTTGTCCATGTCCATGAATCCTTTTTCCTTTTTGCTCAATCCCTCCACCCCTCACCATCCCTCCATAGCTGTCATCCTGCTCTCTATCTATGAGCTTGTCCCTATTTTGCCTGTTAGTTCATTTGTTCATTATATTCTACATATGAGTGAAATTATATGGTATTTTTCTTTCTCTTACTGGCTTATTTCACTTATGTAACGTTCTTTAGGTCCATCCATGCTGTTTCAAAGGGTAAAATTTTCTTCTTTTTTATGGCCAAGTAGTATTCCATTGTGTAAATGTCCCATAGTTGTTTTATCCACTCATATTTGGGCTTGTGTCCATGTCTTGGCTAAATAACACTGCAATGAACATAGGGGTCTTACATTCTTTTGAATTAGTGTCTTGGGTTTCTTCAGATATATTCCCAGGAGTGGGATTGCTGGGCCAAAAGGCAGTTCCATTTTTAATTTTTTGAGGTATCTCTATATTGCTTTCCACAGCAGTTGCACCAGCCTACACTCCCACAAACAGTACAAAAGTGTTCCTTTTTCTCCATACCCTCACCAGCACTTGTTTATTGATTTATTGATGATAGCTATTCTGCAAGTGAGAGGTGATATCTCATTACAGTTTTAATTTGTATTTCTCTGATTATTAGTGACATTGAACATCTTTTCATGTCTATTGGTCATCTGTATATCTTCTTTGGAGAAGTGTCTATTCAGGTCCTTTGCCCATTTTTAAATTGGATTGTTTGTTTTTATGGTGTTCATTTTTGTAGGTTCTTTATAAATTTTGGGTATTAACCCCTTATCAGATGTATTGGTAAATATGTTATCTCATCCTGTGGATTGTCTTTTATTCATCATAAATGATAGGTCCTCTATAGTAAATTAATAGATCCACTTGAAAAAGAACATGCTGATAAGGAATTGAAAAATATCTGGACAAAGTAATAAGTCTTGTGTAATCAAATAACAAATTATGCCCAGGTACAGAGGCAAAGGCAAATTTCCATACATAAAAAGTAGTCATGGATCCAGGGGCATAGTGTGAAGTTTAGGGGTGTGCTGATTGCCCAAATGGAAAATAATGTCCCTGGGGCCCATCAGGTCATCATGCTCTAATTTTTACATGCCATGTGACAGGATCTTCCATCCATTAGCTATAAAATGGAGACTGTAAAAAGACCACACAGGTCTGTATAGTTGGTAAATCATGATTAATTGTCTCTACTTAATGCTTCATGAGCATTCTTAGAGACAGCTACAAAGATGGAAAACTCATGCTTCAGTCCAATCACTGTTTCCTAAATTGGCTCATGTTTCATTTAGCCCATGTGAAGGAGAACCATGGAACCTCATCTCCCTGTATAACATTCCCAACCATTAGAAAGTTAAAAGTCAGTCTTAGCCATGAAGGCTTTCTTGTCTCCCATAAAATGATTTCCCACTCCTTTCATAGTATTAATACCTTGTATACATTATAGCTTTTATTACCTTTTTGTGAGTTTCTTTCTTGTCATTCAAAGCTAAACTCCTTGAAAGTAAAGATCATGCAACTTCAAAAAGCAAGCACTTAGTGGCGGCATGTACAAATGCAGTATATTGACCCTCATGTTTTGGCATTCCTAGATACTTTTCTACTACTTTCTTTTCAGGCAGTAGTTTAAACAGCTAATATTTTGATAAATACTATAAAAGATAAAATTGCCAAACATGTGATAAGTTATCCAAGAGTCTATATAAACTTAATTCAAATCTGTATAGATTTGAATTAGAACTTAAATTTCATTCATATTTGCCAAAAAAACCCCACAATGTTATAACTTCAAAGGAAAACTTTTTCAAAACCTGCTTTTAAAACTCACCCCAAAATACTTTGAAATTAAAATGGACCTTGCAAAACAACAATTCTGATTAGTTAAAGATCAGGTAATCAGATCTGATAGCCTTTGGAATAACAGGGTCTTACAACCTAAAAAGAACATATTTGCAGTTCATCAGATGTGACAAAAACTTAGTTCAAGAAGTTCCAGCAAAGTAGAATGTCCTCCAGTCCCCACTTTCCTATTTTTGAGCATTCCTGTAATTCTTCTACTACATACCACAGTTTGGTGTTAGAAATGGTAGCAGCACTCAACACCACTAAAGGCTATGGCCATTAGAGGTGGAACAGTCTTGTTGACTAAGGCAATAAATCTTGGTTGCGAGTCTGGATCCCAAAAAGTCAGTGCCTGACTCCCAACTGACTTACCATGTGACCTTGAGCAAACTTCACTGGTGTGTTCTTCTCTGTCTTCACTGTTCAAAGGTGGGAAATAATTGCTGCTTCCAGCCAGGAGATGGATAGGAAAATATTGGTAAGATTCTCAGAAATCTCTACTAGAAAATTGTGGTTAAAAAATAATTACATACCATCAGATTTTCCAAAGGAAATTATGTAAGTAGGGGGAAAAACTGTATTTTAAGAAATATTATCAAATGATAATTAATCTATAATATATTCTAAGTGGAAAACATAATTTTTCTATTTAATGTTAATTGTGCAAAGTGATTTTTAAAATATGTTTCACAGTATCAGTGAAATATGAATCTTTTTTGAAAGGAGACATTGAGGCATGCATTAAGAAGCAACTCAATGAGACTGTAACTTTTCTGAGCATAGGTCTCATAGGTCTGGACTTAAGTTATATTGAAGAAAACAATAGTGTCCATTTTTATCAAAAGAGGGTGTAATATACTCTCATTTGTTGTAACATTATTAAAATCAAGAAGCCAATGGGCATCGCTATGCAATGTATGACTGCTTTCAGCATATACCTGTTGATCTAGTGTGAATTATTGGTAATCAGTTCCAAAGCTCCTGCACCTACTCTGTGTTTTCCTAGAGCCAACTCTTTGGGGTACCAGATATAAATTTACTGTCCTACTGAGTCAGTGTGTGTTACATGTTAGCTTTTTCTTCTCCTATTGTTTTGGTTTTCTGTACAAGTGTGCTTATTTTGGGGTAAAATCAAGATGTCCCACCTTCTGGATGGCCTTGTCTGGTATGTTAGTCCCTTGGAGCCATGATGAAGTGGGGAAGAATCTGATTCCAAATTGATATTTGTTTGTTATTTTCAGATCTCTCAAGTAAATTACTAGAAAATTGATTTCCTTTAGTGACCTTCTATACCTACCAGTTCCTTATGTCTCTATAACATGATCTTATTTCTTTCATGTTTAGGGTTTTTATATATGTGTTGAAGGAAATTAATAGCTTATTGAAATCATTTTGCCTAATTAGAGGAAGTTTTTGAAGCTCATATAATGAAGCTTCATTTCCTGTCTCAGATTTACAGATAAAGAGTTCAATTTCTTGCTGATGTAGCTATGTAGCTATATTCACTTGTCATAAAGACTTAAATTGCCTTATCTTATTAAAGAAAGGGGCTAACCACTCCCTTTCTACTTGGATCTGATCTTCAGCATAGCTGTTCATATGCAGTGTCTGTTCCTAAATTACCTCTAGTTAATAACTAAATCAAGCAACTATATTTTTCTTGTAACTCAAATATCCAGTTTTGTCATATCATAGCTTCATAATTATGGTTGTCTTGAGCTCCAACCTGCCTATAAAGAAATTTACCCTTGCCCATCATTGTTTCATTTTACACATGGTTAGGTCCCTCCTATTTCTCTGTTCTATGCCTGCAACAATCCTTGGAGAACCCTCACTGTAAGGAGGTCCACTCTCTTTAAGATGTAGCCTTGGACAGAAGCCCTGCCCTCTCCTTGGACAATTAGCTCCAAGCTGGTAAGGTATCCCTCCTTAAACACTCATGAGCCATCAGAGATCAAACTCCAACTTCAACACTATTTCAACAAAACCTTGGGTATTAGAGAAGGAAAGTGCAACCTGGACTGGAAGTAGTGTGTTTCAGAGCCCTGTGTCCTGTTATGTCTTCAAGGCCAGTCTTCTGGCCTTCTCCAGTCAAGATCTCAATTCATGCCCACATCCTGCTCCCACCATCACCTGTAGTCCTCAGAATTCAGTCCCAGCCACCCTTAAGCCCTGAAGGGAGAATCTCTTTCCTCAGAGAAGTGTCTCCTCTTTTCACATTTTTCTAGGATGATAAGCCAGGTAGACTGACAGTGTCAATATTCCTTTCCTCCAGAGGAAATAACCTAGTAGAAAAAGTACATCAGAAATTATAACTAAGCTTTATTACATGGGGGTTATTGTGACAGAAATAACCCTGTGTGAGATATATCAAGTACCTGGTAGAGTTGTTTTTCTAAAGACACTGCTCTTTCCTTCATCCTTGGCTCTCAGCTCTGGAATTCTGGAAAACAACAGCTGCATATACAGTATCTTTAGAGTGGGACAGGCCTAGAAATACTAGAGCATGCAACCCATACCCCTACCTACACCCACACAACTATGTCTCCCAAACAGAAGTTTGGCTTAATCTTTCCCCCAAATTTATGTTATCAAATAGTACACTTAACATCTCAGTCTCAAACATCTGTATTCAGGTTAATGCTAACCTCACATTTCCTTGTAGAACAATGAGGGAATATTTAACTTACATTTTTGTAAACAAATGGAAGACTCAAGTTGTTTTCTCAGACCAAATACAACAATTTGCCTGTGAGATAAATTCATGTCACTACACTTAGAGATTGGAAATTTCTTGTAACTTTAAGTGTTTCTCTTCTGTGACTAAAGATAAATTTCTAAGGTCCAGTGTCAGCTAGGGTAATCCATAGCACATCTGTGGAATTATGACAATCATGGTTATTTGGGATCTTTGCTGAGCTTATATCATATACACCAGTGTTGTTGTTGTTTTTTACCTTTTAGACACTTTTTTATTATTTTTCAAGTACAATTGTCTCCATTTTCCACCCACCACTACCCCCCCCACCTATCCCCATCTCCCACACTCAATCCTATCCCCTTTTGGCTTTGTCCATGTGTCACTTATACATGTTCTTTGATGACCCTTCCCCTTCTTGCCCCAATATCCCCCTCTCCCCTCCACTTTGGTTACTGTCAGTTTGTTCTTTATTTCAATGTCTCTGGTTATAATATGCTGGCTTGTTTGCTTTGTTGATTAGGCTCCACTCATAAGTGGGATCAAATGGTGTTTGTCTTTCACCTCCTGACTTATTTCACTTAGCATAATGCTCTCCAGATCCATCCATGCTGTCGTGAAGGATAGAAGCTCCTTTTTTCTTTCTGCTGTGTAGTATTCCATTGTGTAAGTGTACCATATCTGGACAGCTACATTTACAAAAATGAAACTTGATTACCAACTTACACCACACACAAAAATATACTCAAGATGGACAAAAGAGTTAAATATAAGTTGTGACACCATAAAAACCTAGAAGAGAACATAGGCAAGAAATCTCAAATACTCCATGCATTTTCCCCAATATGTACCCTAGAGCAAGAGACATAAAGGAAAGATAAACAAATGAGACTTCATCAAAATAACAAACTTCTGCATGACTAAAGAAAACATCAGCATAATGAAAAGGGAACCAACTATATGGGAAAATATATTTGCCAAGGATAATAAACATATGGGTTTGATCTCCAAAATATATAAAGAACTCACACAACTCCACTCTAGAAGACAAACAATCCAGTTAAAAAATGGGCAAAGGTCCTGAACAGACACTTCTCAAAAAAGGTTATACAGAGGGCACAGAGGCATATGAAAGGAAGTTCAGCAGCACTAGTCATCAGAGAGATGCAAACTGAAACCACAATGAGATACCACTTCACACAGGTCAGAATGGCCATCATAAAAAAATAACAAACAACAAACAACAAATGCTAGAGAGGTTGTAAAGAAAAGGGAACCCTAGCTCACTGTTAGTGGGAATGCAGATTGGTGTAGCCACTATGGAAAACGCTTTGGAATTTCCTCAGAAAACTAAAAATGGAACTGCCTTTTAACCTGGCAATTCCACTGCTGTGATTATACTCTAAGAATCCTGAAACACAAATTGAAAAGAACCTATGCACCCCAATGTTTGTAGCAGCACAATTTACAATAGCCAAGGGTTGGAAACAACCTAAGTGTCCATCAGTAAAAGAGTGCTGTGCTCAGCACTCAGTGCTCAGTCCCGATTCCCCAGGACAACCCAGAAATCCTAAGCTCGGTCCAACCTTCCACTTTGCTTTGCCCCTAGAAGTCTATGTAATCTCTCAGGCTGAGGACAGTAGGACTGGCTGAGAGGAGAATATTGACCCCAAATCACATGTATGATTGCCAGTGAGCAAGCTATAGTGCCAGGGGTGGGAAGACAACTGAGGCCATAGACATAGTTTGATGTGTAACATACTTAGGCATGCAGTGTATGGGCCTTCACTTATGCTCTTGTGTCAAGTAATGTTCAAGGTGTGTTCTTAAGTGTTATTATAATTATTTAATAATTAAATTCAGCTCAGTAAATTAAGCAGTCAGTATCCACTGTGTGTAAGGCCCGGTGCTTGGTTTTATTGGCACATGGAAAGGTGAATTGAGTCTATTTCTGTCCTCAAAGCCTGTACTGCCTAGCAGCTGAGGGCAGAGATGGGTACCACAAACTCACCACACACCAAAATGTTACATCAACTCAAAGATACATATAGGGAGATTCCTACGGAAACATTACGGAGGCAGAGGCAGTACTGATCTTGAAAAACCCAAAAGCCTTCTTAGGATACCTGAGATTTCAACAGCTTACCAGTCTAAGCTTTCTTTAGCCTAAGGAGCCACTCTGGAAATGCCTGTTTCCTGTCTTTGGTTGACAAAATATAGTACTGGTAGAAAGTGAATTCTAAAACCCAGCCTTTCCTTGGACCTAACAATCTAGCTCAGACTCAAAAGAGGAGTTTGAAAGAACTGGCCAAGGGTGAGAGTTCCCATCCTGTTGATCACTGCATCTGTGCTGTGGCTCTCTGCTGGTGGAGAAAGAAAGATATTCTTCCCCACACTATCTTTGACATAAAACTTATCTCTCCCGAATAACTTTGTCACATGTGGGAGACATCTTGTATTTTAAAACAAACAAACAAAAAAAACTTGCCTCACAAAACATTCTCTCTTGTAACTGAGAGACTAACATATTGGTTATTTATTTATTTATTTATTTATTGTCATTCAATTACAGTTGTCCCAATTTTTCTCCAGTTGCTCTCTCATGCCCTGCCGACCCTCCCCCACCCCGGCTCTTACAGTCAATCCCCACCCTTATTGTCCATGTCCATGGGTCCTTTATATATGTGCCTTGATCAGACTCTTCCCTTTATTTCCCTGTTACCCCTTCCCTCCACCCCAGCCATGGTCAAGTTTTCCCATATTTCCTTGTCTCTTGCTCTATTTTACTCATTTGTTTGTTTTGTTCTTTAGGTTCCTGTTATAGGTGAAATCATATGGCATTTGTATTTCACCACCTGGATTACTTCATTTAGCATAATACTCCCCAGTTCCATCTATGGTATTACAAAGGATAGGAGTTCCCTGTTTGCTGAGTAGTATTCCATTGTGTAAATATATCACAGGTTTTTTTATTTACTCATTTACTGATAGACACTTAGGCTATTTCCAGCACTTCAATATTGTAAATAATGTTGCTATGGATATTGGGGTGCATAGGTTCTTTAGATTGGTGTTTCAAGATTCTTACTTAGGGTATAATCCCAGCAGTGGGATCACTGAATCAAAAGACAGTTTCTTTTTTAGTTTTTGAGGAAATTCCATATTGTTTTCCAAAGTGGCTGTGCCAGTCTGCATTCCCACCAACAGTGCACTAGGGTTTCCTTTTCTCCACATCCTTGCCAGCTGATTTGTTAATGATGACCCTTTGTTGATTTGTTAATGATGACCCTTCTAACTGGTGTGAAGTGGTATCTCATTGTGGTTTTAATTTGCATGTCTCTTATGGCTAGTGATGTTGAGCATTCTTTCATACATCTCTAGGCCCTCAGTATGTCCTCCTTGGAGAAGTGTCTGTTCAGCCCCTTTGACCATTTTTTTAATTGGATTTTTTGTCTTCCTGATGTTGAGTCCTATTAGTTCTTTGTATATTTTGGAGATCAAACCCTTGTGGGAGGTAACATTGGCAAATGTTTTCCCATACGTTTGGTTCCCTTTTCATTTTCCTATTGTTTTCTTTAGCTGTATAGAAGCTTTTTGGTTTGATGTAGTTCTATTGGTTATTTTTTCCTTTATATCCCTTGCCCTTGGAGATATATTGGTGATAACATTGCTGTGTGGGATATCTAAAATTTTACTGCCTGCGTTTTCCTGTAAAACTTGTATGGTGTTGTGACTTATATTTAAGTCTTTATCCACCTTGAGGTTTATTTTAGTATATGCTGTAAGTTGGTGGTCTAGTTTCATTTTTTTTGCATGTACCTTCCCAGGTCTCCCAATACCATTTGTTGAAGAGGCTACTATTACTCCACTTTATGCTCCTGCCCCCTTTGTTAATTACTAACTGATCACATTGGCATGGGTTTATTTCTGGGCTCTCTATTCTGTTCCATTGACCTATGTGTCTTTTCTTATGCCAGTACCAAATCGTTTTGATTACAGGCCTTGTAATATAGTTTGATATAAAGTATTGTCGTCTCTCATAATTTTTTCTTCTTTCTCAAAATTGCTGAGACTATTCCAGGTCATTTATGGTTCCATATAAATTTTTGAAATATTTGTTCTGTATCTATGAAACGAGTCTTTAGTATTCTAATAAGGATTGCTCTGAATCTATAAATTGCTTCAGGTAATATGGACATTTTAAAGATGTTAATTTTTCCAATCCATGAATATGGTATATGCTTCCATTTTTTTGTATCTTTGTTAATTTCTTTCTTTAGTGTTCTGTAGTTTTCTGAGTATGTGTCTCTTACCTCTTTGGTTAAGTTTATTCCTAGGTACTTTATTTTTCTTCTTGCTATAGTACATGAATTTTTTTCCTTGTTTCTGTTTATGATATTTTATTGTTAGTGTACTAAAATGTTTTCAATTTCTGAATATTGACTTTGTATCCCACTGTTTTGCCAAATACACTTATTAACTCAAGTATTATTTTTTTTGGTGAAGCCTATAGGGTTTTCTATGCACACTATCGTGTCATCTGCAAATAATGACAGCTTTACTTCCTCCTTTCCAATTGTTCTTTCAATTCAAGGTCATAAACTGAATGAAATAACTCAAAGGTCAACAGACCATGGCTTGGGGACCAAATATGGACCACCACCTGTTAGTGTAAATAAAGTTTCATCAGAACACTCATATACCCATTTGTTTAAAAATGTCAAGGTTTATAGTTGCAACAGAGACTGCACAGTTCATAAAGCCTAAAATATTTGCATTAATAAAATTATCAATCCCTCACTCATACAAAGTCAATCAATAAGCAAAAGAAATTCTCTTCAACTGGCTGGCGTAGCTCAGTAGATTGAGCGCGGGCTGCGAACCAAGCATTGCAGGTTTGATTCCCAGTCAGGGCACATGCCTGGGTTGCAGGCCACAGCCCCCAGCAACCGCACATTGATGTTCCTCTCTCTCACTCTTTCTCCCTCCCTTCCCTTTCTAAAAATAAATAAATAAAATCTTTTTTAAAAAGATTTATCTTAAAAAAAAAAGAAATCCTCTAATTCCTCATCAAACCCCGTAAAGGTCATAAAGGTCAAACTCCTTTCTGCCATAAAGGTCAGGAAATGAGGCAGAAGGCAAATTATATCAGTCAAAGTTCTGGAAGAAAACAGGATTCCCTGCAGATGGTTTAAATGAAGAGACTTTAATAAAATGCCACTTTCAGAGGTATAGACAAACTTAAAAGAGTTAACAAGAAATGCTGGGCAGCCAGAGGCAGTCAAAAAGGAAAGCTGCTACCACCCAGGGCTGAAGAAACAAGGCAGGAAAAGTACCTGGAGCCAAGGAGAAGGGCCCCCTCTAGAAGCTGTGGTCATGGAGTGCCATAGCTGCCAACAGAAAGGCAGCTTCTAAACTGATGGAAATGTTGAACACCCCAATGTCTCCCTCTGTCCTCACATATCCTACTGATGCCTCCCATAGTCTGACCCTAACTGGACGCAAGATAGCATGAGAAATCAGGTGATACAGTCCAAAGTGAGGTGCAAAGAAAGACAGACAAGGGATTGAAGTGTGTGGGGAAGGGTGATTGTCCAGCATACAGACCCCCAAAACAATATGATATCAATCCAATTAATAAATGTCAGGTTACATTGATTAGGGTTTCTATTACAAGTACAAAAACACAAGTCAAATGGGTTTATATTATGAGAAAATTTCGGAATACAGATTACAGGAAGACCCAAGGTAAAAAAGTTTCAGGGTAGATTGATTTAGTAGCTTTGGATCAACATCAAGGGTATTTAAGTATTTGCATCTCCTTGCTGTACTCATCTCAACAAGGTCAACTTTATTCTGAGTTCAGCTTACCAGTAATAATTAAGAAAACATCTTCTTGCTTGTCTGGTGTTGACCAGGTAATAAGGACACAAGGAGGCAAATAAATGGTATTCTATGTGTTTCCTGTTCATTCCTACTAGTTTAGATGCTGTATTTGTGTTGATAGCTGTATAGATATACAATAGCCCTGCCTTACTTATAGGAGACACATTTCAAAACACCCAGTGGATGCTTGAAGCCATGCATAGGACCAAATCCTAATCAATTCATCAACTCTGCTGGAAATGGGGCAGCAGCTTCTTTATTGGAAGACACAACCTCTCCAGTGAGTTTTGTATTTTTCAATCCAAACCTATTCCTGAATCTGTATAACCATCTCTTACTTGAAATAAATGTCTTGGTGTCACTTATTTCTGGTGGGTCCTTGCTGACATCATCCTAGAGGCTCAATGCTTTTGGGTGCAACATGTTGCTGTCAAATTGGAACAAGTAGTCTGTTCATGTTCTCCATCCACAACGCCTTTCCATTTTAACTAAACACCACATTCTGTGGCTTTAATGTTCATAGTTTGTTGTACAACAGCAAAAGTAACACAACTCTTTTCCCTTTGTCACACTTTTACTGATAGAAGTTTTTTACCATAAATCTTAGCAATCTCAGCATATAACTTTTTCTTTCCTTATTAAGTTGAGAACTTTCACATTTTTACTTAAAGAAAGCAATTCCTATGGCTTCTCTATGGTGTATCCAAACTGGCAAAATCACTACTCTTGAGCTTTGGGGCCATTATTAAGTAAAATAAGGGTTATTTGAAAACAAGCATTGTGATACTGTGACAGTGGAACTAATAACTGATATGGCTACTAAGTGACTAATAGGCAGGGAGTACATACAGTGTAGACACACTGGACAAATGGAAGTGTCATATCCCAGTGAGACAGAACAAGACAGCAGGAGATTCCATCATGCTATTCAGAATGGTGCACAATTTAAAACTTATGAATTGTGACCCTGGCAGCATAGCTCAGTTGGTTAGAGCATCATCCTCACACACAAAGATTGTGGGTTCAATCTCCAATCAGGGCACATATAAGAAACAACCAATGAATGCATGAATAAGTGCAAAAACAAATTAATCTCTCTCTCCTTCCTTTTTTCTCTCTCTAAACTCAACAAATAAGAAAATATTTAAACTTGTGAATTGTTTATTACTGAAGTTTTTCACTTGATATTTTTGGATCATGGTTGACCACAGCTAACTAAAACCATGGAAAGCAAAACCATGGGTAAGAAAGAACCACTGTGTATATTCTCTCTCTCATATTCCTCTCTCAGCTAGATTCTTTAAGCTACCCTGAACTCTCCTTACATTTTATTGGTTCTGGTTCATTTAGACCTCAGAATTCCTGAACCAGTCACTGGCCAAGGTGAAAATTACCTTCACTGGTTAGACTAGTCATCTGAAAGATGGAATTTATAGGGGAGTGTCAACCAAAAAATACATTATGTAAGGTATTATAAAATTATGATTATCTTCTTTCAAGTGTGCTTCTTCTTCCTGTATCACCTTATCTGCAGGTGTTTGCCACCCAGATCATCTGACACATGAGGCTTCTTCTGACAATAGGGAGGTTTACATTGTGGAATGTTGATACTCACCCTTGTTCAGGATTAGAACCGATTTTTCAAAGTGATTTATGCAACCCAGAAAAGTCAAAAGAGAATTTATGGGAAAAGAAAAAGTTACCAAGCCTGATTAAAGCTCCAATTACATTGTCTCCAAAGTCATTGGTATATTGCCCATCTTTAGCGCTTTAACTTTATATATATAATTAAAATATAAGATGGTTGAAACCCCACAGCAAGAGAAATTACATAATGTGAGCTTAGAGGGTTTAACAGCTGAAAATAATTTGAAGGCCTTTAAAGAGGTGATAGGTATTTTTCACACCTTTCTTTGCATCTGGTAGGCATTGGGTCTCATTGGTGAAATCTCCATTTGGTCCTTGATTGATGAGTTTTACATAGATGCTGCAATGAAATCTTAGAACTCAGCTACATAGAGATGTCCCACTGCCTCATGAGTGCCCTATTGACACTGACCTTATCTTCACCTTCATCCTATCCAGGAATGTCCTGAGATTTTTAATCTAGTTTATATAGGAAAGTATCAACAAAAGAACTTATTGTTTGCAGATGTTGAGATACTGAGAGCAGAGTAACTAATAGTTACCTGTCACTGGCAATTGATTTCCTGAGATCAGTAATTATCAGAAGGGCAAAGCCCCCTTTATGCAACAGAATTCCTATTGAATATAGGACCAATGAACTTTGGGTAACTTTTCTAATCAAAACCCCACTATATGGACAGGGACAATAACAAGAGTCTCAGAAGGTGCTGCAATATCCATTTCTAACAGCATTTGAATCACATGAACTCAATATTTCTTAAGACACCAGAAACTACAGTCTTGGCCAGTATAAATAAGTCAGAACTTTGGCTTCTTCTTTTAAAATTCAAAATTCCCCTTGCTAAATCCAGGCATATATTTATAGTTTCCAAGTCACTTTTCTTACAAAATATTAATCTAAACCTTTGACAAACCACAGCACTTTTATGGCTTTCCATAGTGGTTTTTTTATAGAAAGTGCAACAAATTCCCTATGAAATTTATTATTATATTAATCTGCAGTGACTCATTTAAAATTATAGTTTATGATCTCTTACATATAAAAAAGTTCAGTTTCATTTTTATCACTACTCTAAGTTTATTTCTTACTTAAAATTGACATAACAATTCAGAACAGGAAATGCCACTGAAAAGTCATTTTTTAAACCAAGAATTTTGTTTCCAAAAACAGAGAATGAGAGGACAAATGAACATGATAATGCTAATAATTACGTGTTATGTAAACTTTTATAACCAAGCAGTTTATTACAACTGTTTTTGTGGGTGGTGCAAAATATTTGAACAAATTTTTAAACCAGTTGGTTATTTATTAAACATTAGTGATTGTTATTACAGGTTGAATTTTATGCTCTATGGCTGATTTATTTGTATGGAACTCAGGACACATAACCAGGATAGCATTCTACTTTGAAAATACTACCCTGCACCTGACTCAACTTGAACCACTTATCAGAGCACTTCAAAGCTCCAAGGAGAAGAATCTGCTGAGAAAGCATCTAGTTATCAGGAAACTAGGAAAGGCATTTGAATTATCTTTGCAAAATTAGTTTCATATCTATTAACAACCAAAAAATATCAACCAGTTAATGTAAAGAAGAAAACTCAGATGTATACAATTATGTTAGTTTAGGAATATCTCACCTAACTAATACTAATATACACTTTAATTAAATAACTCATATATGATGCTCAAAGAATCTAGAACCCAAAATGCATGGACTTAATACATTTTTTCACCTCATTTAGTAATATCATCATGAAAATAAATGAAGAGATAAATTTGATAATAGGTTAGATTAAATTTGTCACTCTAGTTAAAGAAATACATTATTATTATTGTTGCAATAAGCAATGAATTAAAAATTATTAGCAACTCATAAAATTATTATCAAGTCCAGAATTTAGGAAAATATTTATAAGAATGTATTTAAACAATAGCATGAATTGGTTGGCCACTTTTAGATGCCAGTTTTTAAAAAAAATAATGAGTTATTAGTTTCTTGGCCCCAGTCATCTGTTGGGAAGGACAAGCTGATCTTAAACAGACCCAGTCAATTCACTTCATGTCAAATATACTAAGTATCAACCTAAGTATTTGCCTTTGGCTCAAGGAGGAATCCTCTCAGTTTCTGAGAGTCTGTAAGGTCCATGAGGCAAGGGATCATGACAATCTTCTCCATGCCTAGCAACATCTGCACAAAATAGCCATCCAATAAAATTTGTTGAAGACATGACAGAATGACTAAATCAAACTGAAAGTGCCCAAAAGATCTCTCTTACTAAGTATAGAAACTTTGCAAGGTTTTCTAAAACATCACTAGTGAAACCCAAAGATGCCATTTCCCTACAGAGTGACATAGACTGTGTGTTTACAACACCAGTGTTTAGGTTTATTCTTTCGGAGTCCTTTCTATAAAAACAAACAAAAAAACACACAAAAACAATAAAACAATTATATTAAGCATGAGGGTAGTCATGTTGTTCAAATAGCCAGCATTTAATTGAGAAAGTAATAAAATCTCTTTTCTACTAAACTAATTTTTTTATTTTAACAAGTACAAACATACTTATTTAGATAAAGTAATATATAAGCATGAAAACTCATGATTAGCCCTGGCTGGTGTGGCTCAATGGGTTGAGTACCAGCCAGTGAAGCAAAGGGTCACTTTCCCAGTCAGTGCACATGCCTGGGTTGTGGGCCAAGTCCCCAGTTGGGGGCACACAAGAAGCAACTACATATTGATGCTTCTCTCACTCTCTCCCTCCCTTCCTTTCTCTCTAAAAATTAATAAGTAAAATATTTTTAAAATTAGTTTAAAAACTCATAATTATACTTAACACAAGAAATTTTAACATATATTTTATTATTTTATAATTAAACTTATTAATTTGTCAGTATCTTCTTTTCTGATTTTTCTGCCATGCATTAAAAGGCCTTCCTCCTGCCAAGATTGGTTGAAAAATTTCTTTCAGTAATTTTGTAGTTACTTTATTTATGCTTCATCTTGAATCCATTTTGTATTTATTTTAATGTAAGGAGGTGGGTAAGAATCCAGTATAATGTTTTTCCTGATAAATATAAAATGCTAAATATCATTCATTTAATAACCTATATTTCTTCAATGATATACATGGCTTTGATATATGAGGCTTTTCCTCATAATAAATCCCTATGTTTGGATCAGTTACCAGTGTTTGTGCAATTATATTGATGTTTGTTTATGTATACTCTCTTGATGTTTTAATTACTGTGGATTTATATCATAAATATCTGCAAGTTAATTTTTCTCTTCAGATTTTCTGAGCTATTCTTTCACAGTTATTTTGTCCATGAACTTAAAAATCAGATTATTTAGTTCTAAGAATATGACAGTGGTATTTCTGTTGGGCTCACAATAAATTTATAGATTGACTTAGGGAGAACTAACCTCATTAGGATGTTAAATCTTCCTACCCTAGAATAGAATATGCCATTCAAATTTTCAATTTGTCTTTTATGTCTTTCAGTATTTTAAAATGTTATTCACATAAATTTTGCACAATTTTAATTTTCTTCCTAGGCATTTTATCTGTTTCATTGCCACTCATTTTTTTCTGTTGTATTTTCTTTAAATGTGAAGCAAACATGAATCAAAGTCATTTAAACATAACTCAGCAACTTTTAAAAGAGAGATATAGCCCTGACCAGGTGGCAGAGTTAGCTGGAGCATTGTCCCTAATACCAAAAGGTTACAGGTTCTATCCCTGTTGGGATATGTATAGGAGGCAACCAATCTATGTGTCTCTCTCAAATCAATGTTTCTCTCTCTCTCTTTCTCTCTCTCTTTTTCTCTCTCTGATGAAACATATCCTCAGGTAAGAACTAAACAAATAATAAAAATAAAATAAAATAAAATAAAATAAAATAAAATAAAATAAAATAATAAAATAAATAAAATAGAATATATAGAAGAGTTTCACAACTCAACAATAATGAGAATAGAAATGTTAAACTATAAAATGGTGATACAAAGTCATTACTGATTAGGTTGTGATTAGGATAAAGAGAGGCCATAGACTCCAATGGCCATAATGAATTGGGGGATTTTTCTATGTAAAATCAGAACTAGTAGGAATCTGGAAGTTGATTTTATTCTACCTAAAATGGAAAGAGGAGAAAACAAGTCAGGACAAAAGAATGAATTCCTACACAAAGAGACAAACTGACCATTTCCCTCATAATAAGCAGCAGCTGCTGACATTTTTTTAGGAAGAAATGGAGAGACTTTTTTATATACAAATGCCAACATTTTATTCCATTAAACAATGGATTATAGTTTTTACTGCTACATTGTTCAACAATTTCAGACTTCAATTACATATTTTAAATTTTTTCATAGCTTTATTGATACATAATTCACATATCTTAAATTTCACACATTTAAACTGTGCAATTCAGTGATTTGAGTATATTCACATAAGAGTGAAACTATAAACACAATCAATTTCAAAAACATTTTCATTACCCCAAAAAGAAATTTTATACCCAATTGCAGTCACTGCCCATTCTTCTCTAAGTATCTGCTCAATGCAGCTACTGATCAAATTTCTTTCTAGATAGATTTTCCTATTCTGGAGACTTTATATAAATGCAATAATATGTGTGGTCTTTGTGACTGGCTTCTTTTACTTAGCATAATGTTTTATAAGGGGTATTCATGTTTATCATGTATCAATACTTTATTTCTTTAATTGCTGGGTATTCTATTGTTGGATATATCACATTTCATTTATACATTAATCAGTTGATAGATGTTTTGGTTACTTCCACATTTTAGAATCGTGAATAATACTTCAATATCTATGCACAAGCTTTCTTGTGGACCTATGTTTTCATTTATCTTGGATCTATATCAAGGAGAGGAATTACTGGATCATATGATAACTCTTTTTAAATTCTAGATTTATTTCTGGATTTTTAATTCCATACCATTGATCTTTATTTATGACAGTGACACACTGTCTTAACTCCAATCAAAACCACTATTGCTTTTTTGAAGACATCAGCAAGCTAACCCTAAAATTCATATAAAAATGCAAGGGACTCAGATTATTCAAAATAATTTTTAAAAAGTGGAACAAAGTTGTACTGAATTGATGTCACATGTCAAGAAGTTCAATCCTAATTTTTGGTGTTAATACTTACTACAAAGGAGAGAGATTTTTTACATCTACAAGTGCATATATCTGGGATAGAGCATGATATAGGATCTTTACTGAAGTAATAAATGTTAAGCAATTACAAACAAACAAACAAACAAAATCTGATACTTTTTATCTAGCTTGAAGTAAACAAGTGACCGTTCCACTGCACTAGAAACCTAGAAATGGACCAACAAACAATTTGGAATCTGGACAATGATATCAACAAAATGAATGCAATTTAGACAGAGATGGTTAATTCTAGTACACCTACATGTTTCCCCAGTTTTACCAGAAGGAATTAGAAGTAGTTAGAATAATACTTTATACTACTTGCTGTGTATTGTATTAATATGACTCTTTTTATTGTAATTGGATAATTTGGATATAGCTTCACTTCATAGTGTGGATTCAGTCATCTTTAATCAATTTATGTTGTCTTTATAAACATTTGTATTTTAAAATCCTCTTTGTATATTGGTATAGACAGATATTAACTTGTTTGGATTCAAACTGCTAATTAATTTAAGAATTCTGGCTTTTATAGTGATTGGTTAAATGGTAAACCACAACCATAAAACACTATGCTTTTTCACAGAATACAATTGTAGAAGGATATATTTCTCCCCAAATCTGCTAAATATTACACTTTCATCGCATGGAATCTAAGAACTATTAAGAGGTGCAATTGACTTTCATATATTGCTTTTATATCTATTCAACTTGATGATTCAGCTATCATTGCTAAGTAATTTATTCAGAAATACATCTGTATTTCCTATGTGTACCATGATGTTGCCTGTAAATAATGACCCTTTTATTCAAGCCTAATGCCATTAATATCTTTTGTATTATTGTGCTAGTTAAGACCTCCAATATGATGCAACCTTGTCTACTCCTTAATTATAATTTGAACATATAATTTTAAAAAGATAAAATTTACAATAGAAAATTACAATTAAACATTTATAAGATTTCTAGGAATAAATATATCCAAATATGAATAAGACCTGTACACAAAATAACTCTTAATTAAGAAAATTTAAGCTGGGGAAAACATTGTGTTTATGACCAGGAAGACTTAATATTCTGAAAAAGTATATTTGATCCTAACTGATCTGTACATTTCTTATAACCTTGATTAAAATACCACAAAGTCAACAGCTTAATTTTAAAATGTAAATTTATAAGAAGGACTAAGAATAGCAAAAACACTTCTAAAGAAGATGATTATGAGGACTCCTTGTAAATCTATAGTAATTAGTCAATGTAGTATTTGCCTAGATATAAACAAATTAACCAGAGAAACAAAATAGAGAATTCAGAAACAGATACACTGATGTTTATGGACTTTTGATATATAACAGGGTGTGGCATGTCAGGTCAAGGAGGAAAGAACTATTCACAAATGAATATGGAAAAACTGTCTGCAAATTGATGAAAATAAAAGGATATTAGACTCCTACCTAAAATACACTACATTTTGCCATGAATAATGCACACCCATGTTTTTGGCCCAAACTTTCAGGAAAAATATCTTTCATTTTAATTTTGTAATTCAATTTTTAAATTATTTGTATTTAGAAACAAAACTGATTATTGTATTCCAGAGTATTATTTTGCATATGGATATTGTTATTGCTTTCTAGGGTTAAACTTTTAATGCATAGGCATAAGTAAATAAATTTATTTATAAATTCTTATAAGTAAATAAGAATTAAAAACATTTATATAGATACAGAACTAGTACTACCCATGTATAATGTACATCCTTATTTTTCCCTCAGAAATTCGGGCAAAAAGTGCACATTATACATGGCAAAATATGGTAAACAAAAATCAACTCCACATGAGTTGAATACCTAAATATCAAAAGTAAAATTTTTAAGTATTAAAAAAAATGTAGGTAAATATATTTTAGACTTTAGGGTAGAATAGTCTCTTAAGTAATCACAAACGTGTTAACCATAAAATAAAATATTATTAAATTTAACTACATTTAGAATTGAGAGCTTCTGTCAGTCAAATAATACCATAAGCTTGAAAAACATTTATAATTCATAAGCAAAGGACATGTCAGGATATACATGTATATACGCAATATATACTAATGATGTATATATTACAGTATATTGTATATACTGTATACACTATATATTATAGCATATATTACATATACTATATATGTAATATAGTATACTAATATGTATATATTACAGTATATTATATATACTGTATACATTATATATTATAGTATATATTACATATACTATAAATGTGGTTTAAGGCCTGAGCTTCAGATACACAATAATGTGGAATGACTTGTATAAGCATAATTTGAACAAAATAATTCAGACAAGATAAATTATGTAATAAAAATAAGTGTAATATAATTCAAAAGTAAACTATTGTTTAGGGATTAATACATAGGTGGTAAAATTATTTTTAAAAGCCAGAAATTGATTATTATAGGACTTAGGCTAGTACTTATTCTTGGGAGGAAGGACTTGTGCTTGGAAACACACAGAGAAACACACTTGAAACACACTTGTGTTTTATGGCTCTAAGATTATTCTATTTCTTGGCCTAGATGTTAGTTATACACTATTTTTAACTACAGAATTTAGAATTTAAGAATCATTAAGTGCAATTTAGGTCAACCTTCCCATAAGTTTTTTTTAAGATTTTATTTATTTTTATTTTTAGATAGAGGAGCAGGGAGGGAGAAAGAGAAAAAGAGAAACATCAGTGTATAAGAGATACATTGACTGGTTACTTCTCACATGCCCCCATTGGGGGACCTGGCCTGCAACCCAGGCATGTGCTCTAACTGGAAATTGAACTTGCAACCTTTTGGTTCACAGGCCACAAGTCCACAGGCTGGCACTCAATCCACTGAACCACACCAGCCAGGGCCCATTGGAAGTCTAAATTAACAAACAAACAAAACAAGAAACCCTGAATTCAATGGTTCCCAAACTTGTATGTCTATCCAAAAATATTGGTAACCATAAAAATCAATTCATGGTTCTACCCTGGAAACTTTAAGTTGGTGGGTTGCTGAGAGGGACCCTATAATCCAAACTTTTTAAAATTTCCTAAGTGTGTTTGTTGCTGCCAGCTCAAGGATGGCATTTAGAAACTAATGGTCTGGGACTTCTGGGCAAGATGGAGGCATAAGTAAACACAGCTTGCCTCCTCACATAAACACAGCAAAAATTACAACTAAGCTGCAAAATAATTATCATCCAGAATTGTCAGAAAATTTAGCTGTATGGAAGTCTGACAACCAAAGAAGTTGAATTCAACCAGACAGGTAGGAGAGGCAAAGACATGGAGACATATGGTGAAGCACAGAGGCACATGGAGACATATGGTGAAGCACAGAGGCATGGAGGAACAGAGATGCAGAACAGGTGGTCCCATACCTACATGTGATAGATAAAAATTAGGAGGGATATCTCAGGATCGAAGGATCCTAGCCCTATGCCAGACCACCCAGCCCAGGGTTCCAGTGCCAGGAAGATAAGTCCTTATAACTTCTGGTCGTAAAAGCCAGTGGGGGTAGGGGTAGAAGAAGAAACAATGTGATTCTCAGGAGTCTTCTCTTAAAGGCCCCAAAACATACTTAGGAAGTATGCAGACTCACCCAGAAGAAACTGAAGTGCCAGGCATCAAGGAGAGTGCCAGAGGACAACTTCCTCCTGGACAAAACTCCACAGACCAAGCAGAGGCATTGACCCTTTTCTGAGCCCTCTACCACACAAAGCCATAAAGTGGTTATACCATATTGGAGACTCCATCAACCTAGTTCACACAGGTTTCCCCACACTGGCAATTACCCCATCCTACCCCAGTAGTAAGTAAATAAACAAATTACTGGTAAGTAAATAAATCCTACTTACCAGTACTCTTTTCTACAATAGGCGAAACTACTAAAACAGGGAGTCAAAGCAGCTCTACCTAATACACAGAAACAGACACAGGGAGACTGCCAAAATGAGAAGGCAAAGAAATATGGCCCAAATGAAAAATCAGGACAAAACCCAGAAAAAGAACTAAACAAAATGAGGATAAGCAATCTATCAGATGCAGAGTACAAAACAGAGTTATTAGGATGTTCAAGGAACTTGTTGGGTGTTTCAACAGCATAAAAAAGATTCAGGCAGAAAAGAAAGTACACTGAGAAAAATAAAAAATATATATAGGGAACCAACAGTGGAGTGGAAGAAGCTGAAAATAAAATCAGTGATTTGGAATATAAGAAAGAAAAACACATTCAATCAGAATAGCAAGAAGAAAAAAGTATCCAAAAAACATAAGGGTAGGCTAAGAGGTCTCTGTGACAACTCCACATGTATCAACATCTGAATCAGAGGTGTGCCAGAAGGAGAAGAGAAAAAGCAAGGAATGGACAACTTATTTGAAAAGAATAATGAAAAGAAGCATCCCTACTCTGGTGAAGAAAATAGACAGACAAGTCCAGGGAGTACAGAGTCCTAAACAAGATGGACATGAAGAGGTCCACACCAAGAATCATCAAAATTGTGTTTCCCAGACAAGGTAAAACTAAAGGAGTTCACCATCACCAAGCCACTATTATATGAAATGTTAAAGGGATTTATTTAAGAAAAAAGAAGATCAAAACTATGAACATAAAAAGGCAATAAATTCACAACTATCAACAATTGAGTCTAAAAAACAAACTAAGCAAACAAGCAGAACAGAAACAGAATCATAGATATGGAGATCATTTGGAGGGTTATCAGTGGAGAGGGGAAAGGTGGAGAATGGGGGGAAATGTGCAGGAATTAAGAAGTACAAATTGGTAGGTACAGAATAGACAGGAAGTGTTAAGAACAGTATAAGAAAAGGAGTAACCAAAGAACTTATATGCATGACCCATGGACATGAGCTAAGGGGGGGATTGCCAGAGGGAATTGGGGGTGCTGGGTGGAGGAAGACAAAAAGGGGAAAATTGGGACAACTGTAATAGCATAATCAATAAAATATTTTTTAAAAAGGAAATTAACAGTCTGCCTGGCAGTTGATGTGTAACAAAAGGAAACTTAGTTTGGTGTCTTGAAATAAAGCCTCATGACTGTACATGTACATTTAAAGAGTAAAAATAAATAAATAAATAAAGGCAACTTTTTAAAGTGTTCCAGAAAATCTACTGTTCTTTCAGGAAAAAATTATCTAATACCAGATCTGTGAACTTTGAAACAGTAAGACCTTATTTCTCATGACATAGAATAATATTTTGGACTTAAAGAAGACACTGTTTTATTTCATTTTAATTTTTACTTTATTTTTCTTGTTTACATTGTTACAGATGTCCCTATTCCTCTTCCCCTGTGGCTACCTCACTCCCTTGCCCTCATCTCCCCTTCCTTCTGGCCATCAACTCACTGTTGTCTGTGTCACTGGGTTATGCATATAAGGCACTATTTTATTTTTTTAAATTGTAATTTGTTAAATTTTTTACTGATCATTTTTTCTAGTAAAGACCCTTCACAAGACATTTACTCAAGTAACTCTCACCAAAATTCTGAACATAATTCAAATATAGGAATGAAGATTGACTTAGTTTTGTGTATGAATTACATGACAGATATTTTTAAAGATTTCTGAGTAACTGATCTTTTTTAAGACTGATATTTTATTTTTTTACTATTGTTCAGTTACAGTTATCCCTACTTCCCTGCCCCCATTGCTGTCCTCTGCCCCATGCTCCCAAAGACAATTCTTACCCCATTGTCCTTGTCCATGTGTCCTTTGTACATGATCCCCTCCTTTACCCCAGTATTCCCTTCCCCCCTCCCCTTTGGTCACTATCAGTTTGTTCTTTAGTTCCATGTCCCTGGTTTCTTTTTTTCTCATATGCTCTATTTTTTTTATTAGGTTCCACTTATAGGTGAGATCATATGACATTTGTCTTTCACCACCTGGCTTACATCACCTAGCATAACACTCTCTGGTTCCATCCATGCTGTCATGAAGGGTAGGAATTCCTTCTTTCTTTCTGTTACATAGTATTCAATTGTGTAAATGTACCACAGATTTTTTTATCCACTAATTTACTGATGGGCACTTAGGCTGTTTCCAGCACTTGGCTGTTGTAAAAAATGCTGCTATGAACATAGGGGTGCATAGGTTCTTTTGAATTGGTGTTTCAGGATTCTTAGGGTATAAACCCAGCAGTAAAATTGCCAGTTCAAAGGAAGTTACATTTTTTGTTTTTTGAGGAAATTCCGTACTGTTTTCCACAATGGTTGCACCAGTCTTCATTTCCAGCAGTGTACTATGGTTTCTTTTTCTCCACATCCTCTCCAACATTTGTTGTTTGTTGCTTTGTTTATGATGGCCATTCTGACCAGTGTGAAGTGGTGTCTCACTGTAGTTTAGTTTGCATCTCTCTGATGGCCAGTGATGTTGAGCATCATTTCATATGTTTCAGGGCCATCTATATGCCCTCCTTGAAGAAGTGCCCATTCAGTTTTTTTGACCATTTTTTAATTGGTTTTTTTTGTCTTCCTGGAGTGGAGTCATATGAGTTCTTTATATATTTTGGAGATCAAATCCTTGTCCCAGATGTCATTGGCAAACATGTTTTCCCATATGGTTGGTTCCCTTTTTATGTTGCTGATGCTTTCTTTAGCCATGCAGAAGCCTTTTAATTTGATGTAGTGCTGTGACAGATACCGGCCAGCAGTATCCATCACTGCAGGTGCTCGTCAAAACACGAGAAAAACATACACGGACAACCGAGTCCTATGAAGAAATAGGTATGAAATGGCCACTCTCTCTAGTGGAGATCACCCTGTTCTCCCATCCAAGCAGGCTTTTATTAAGAATAGATACAGTTTTTCAATTACAGCCTGACAGGGAAGATAAAACAAGTAGTTAGCTTTGAAAGGAGCCAGCAGAACTCATGCTGGGATTCTGGGCTGAGATTTTGGGGTTTCATCATTTAAAAAGACTACAGGACTTAAAAACTTAGTTTTGTTTCCTGGCTGTGCCTTCATATTCTAATTCAAGAGCATCCTCCAGCAAGCAGATCTCACCAGATCTTTCATATTCTATGTCCTAGGCCTGATTACCTTGGGGGTCCACTGACTCTGGTCTGGGCTGCACCGCCCCTGTTATTCCAGCAGGCCTGAGTCAGGCAGAGGAGACAAAGGCAGCCAGAAGACTTTTCTCACAACTAAGAACAAGGACTCAGGCTTTGACAAAGCTGAGGGGGCAGGGGTCTATGTTGATCACCCCTTCATTTCCACAGCCCCCCAAGTCCTTCCCTGGGGCCTCCACGTGATCATGCCTGTCTTAGGTGATTCCCCCCTTGGGAAATCTTACCCATCATTGACTAACTGATCAAGCATTGGGGGCTGGAACAGAACAGGCAGTGTTCATGCCAGGAAAATAAGTTTTGTCTCCTTATTGTCTCCTGGTTCGAAGGTCTCTTACTCAGCTTTAGCCACGGGAGGTTACAGCTTCCTGAGACCAGGCAGGGCAGACCTCAACATTGTGCCATATATTTATTATTTCCTTTATATCCCTTGCCCTAGGAGACATTTCCATGAAAATATATGACTGCTTTTTTACAGCAGTTTTAGGTTCACAACAAAGTTGAGCAGAAGGTGCAGATATTTCCCATATACTCTATGAATCCACATATGCACAGCCTCCTGCATTATTCATTTCTCCTACCAGATAATATGTTTGTTATAATTGATAGGTCTACAATGAAACATTATAATCACCCAAAGTCGACAGTTGGCATTAGGGTTCACTCTTTGAGATGTGTATTCTATAGTTTTGGACAAATATATAACAACTTGTATCAATTGTCATGATATCATACAAAGTATTTCACTGCTCCAAAATTCTCTGTGTTCTATTAATCTCTTCCCCTGTCCCCAACCACTAGCAACCACTGACCTTTTTACTCTTAATAGTTTTGCCTCTTCCAGGATATCATCTAGTTGGAATAATATTATACTGCCTTTTTGGATTGGCTTATTTCACTTAGTAATATACATTTAAGATTCCATCATGTTTTCTTGTGGTTTGATAGCTCATTTCTTTTTAGTGTTGAATTATGTTTTATTGTCTACATGTACTAATTTATCCATTCATCTACAAAGGATATCTTGTTTGCTTCCAAGTTTGGGCAATTATGAACAAACATGCTATAAACATCTATGTGCAGATTTTGTCTGGTTGTAAATTTTCAACTTCAAATTTACTTTGGGTAAATATGAAGGACTGTAATTCTTGGGTCATATATTAAGAATATGTTTAGTTTTGTAAGAAACTTTTAAACTATCTTCCAAAGTGACTATACCATTTTGCATTTTCACTAGCAACGAATGTGAGTTCGTTGCTCCATGTCCTTATCAGCATTTGGTATTGTAGGTGTCCTGGATTTCAACAATTCTACAAAGTATGTAGTGATATCTCATTGTTGTGTTTATTTGTATTTCTCTGATGACATAATGTGTGGAGCATCTTTTCATATGCTTATTTGCCAATTATGTATCTTTGTTGCTTAGCTATGAGTAATCTTTACTATGAAGATCACATGACATTCTCTAGGGATCAAGCCATTCCACCAATTTTTTTGCAAGGCATACATCCACACTTTTTTCTAGGAACAAAAACTAAAAAGAGTAATTCTTCAAAAATTGGTAGACTAAATTCATTGTGCTGCTACTAATTCCTATTGATAAGGGAAAAATCTGTGGGGAATATAGTACAACAGGGAGAATGTAATGAACAGTGACTACCACCAATCTGTTCCCTCCTATACTTCACTTAGAGTACTTGGCAAACTTTTGACATATTCAGAGTCACCAACAGCTGAGTACAAGTGACTTTAGGGCTTAATAATCATACTTTTAAGAACATTTTAAGTCAAGCCACTCAAAGGCAATTATCAAATGTGCCCAATTCTGTGATTTGTAAGGTCTGTTCTTGGCTATAGAGTTAAGACTCTTGCTATTAGTCTTGGCCAAAGTAAAGGTAACCACAATCTACTCGTTTACTGCAAAAACAGGTCCAATGTCTTCAAGGAGCCATTTAGCATCTACTTTGCTTTTATGCCACAAGAAATGAGTTTATTCATTTTCTGAAATAAATAGATAGATAAATAAATAGCATTCTTGAGCAAAGGCTTTCATAAATGATCAATTTAGTTAGGCATGACATCTAGCTATATTACAGTTTCACAGATGTTATAAACCACTATCTTTCCTCTTAATTTCTCACATTATAATTAGCTAGATGATAAGAATCATCTGCTTCTTGTTAAAAATATATTATCCCAATAGAATTCAACTCATATGAATCCTTGGTAACTATCTGAGAGATCTGAAACTGCTGAGAACAGTTTTAGACTTATGAGTGTACAATATATTGAGATCATGTATCTCCTATGTCTCTACATAGGACACTTTAACCTTTTGATGGCTTAAAAGATGCAAGAATCTTTAAAACTTGATCTTTACACATTTGTACAGACTAAATTGTACTCAACATGCACATACACATAAGCATATAATCTTATGCTTACCATTCGATGCTTACCATTTTCCAGATACTATGTACTAAGCAATTTGTGGATGGCCTTCACTTAACCCCCCTAAAACCATATGAGGTATGTGTTATACTCATTCCCAGAACACAAAACTAGGACTCAGTAACCTACAGAGCTGGGAATCAAACTTGGGCCTTACTGCAGAGCTCACAATTACTAGGCAGCATCTCATGTGACTTAAAAGAACACACTTCTTCCTGGAGTGGAGTCATGTGAGTTCTTTATATATTCTAGAGATAAAATCCTTGTCTGAAATATCACTGGCAAATATATTTTCCCATACAGCTGGTTCCCTTTTCATTTCACTGGTGTTTTCTTTAGCTGTGCAGAAGTTTTTTGTTTTTATGAAGTCCCATTTGTTTATTCTTTCCTTAATGTCCCTTGCTTCAGGGTCCATATCAGTGAAAATATTGCTGCATGGTATATCTGAGATGTTCCTGCCTATGTTCTCCTCTAGGAATTTTATTGCATCATAACTTATATTTAAGTCTTTTTATCCATTTTGAATTTATTTTTGTGTATGGTGTAAGTTGGTGATCAAGTTTTTTTTTTTTTTGGAGGGGGCGGTTTGCTTGTACTTGTCTAGATCTCCCACCACCATTTGTTGAAGAGGCTATTTTTACTCCATTTTATGCTTCTTCCCCCTTTTTTGAATAGTAATTGACCATAGAGACTTGCTTGGGTTTATTTCTGGGCTTTCTATTCAATTCCATTGATACATGTGTATGTTCTTTTGTCAGTATCAGGCTGTTTTGACTACAGTGGCTTTGTAATATAGTTTGATGTGTAGGTATCATGTACCCTCCTACTTTGTTCTTCTTTCTCAAAATTGTTGTGGCTATTCAGGGTCATTTATGGTTCCATATAAATTTCTGAAATGTTTGTTCTATATCTGTGAAATATATCATTGGTACTTTATAAGGGATTGCTTTGGATCTATATATTGCTTTGGGTAGTATGGACATTTTGATGATGTTAATTCTTCAAATCATGAACATGATATATGCTTCCATTTATTTGTGACATTTACACAGTGGAATACTACATGGCAGAAAGAAAGAAGGAGCCCCTAACTTTCCTGACAGCATGGATGTAACTGGAGATCATTATGCTAAATGAAGTAAGCCAGGCAGTGAAAGATAAATAGTATATGATCTCACTTCTAAGTGGAACCTCATCAACAAAACAAACAAACAAGCAAAATATAACCAGAGACATTGAAATAAAGAACAAACTGACAGTAACCAGAGGGGAGGGGAGAGAGAGATAACAGGGGAAAGAAGTGAAAGGTTTGTCAAGGAACAATATTAAGGACCCATGGACAAAGACAAAGGGGGATAGGTTTGAGGGTAGAAGATGTTGGTAGGTGGGGTGGGGGAAAGAGGTGGTGGGAAAATGGAGACAACTGTTGTTTTGTTTTTAGATTTTATTTATTTATTTTTAGAGAAGGAAGGGAGGGAGAAAGAGAGAGAGAGAAACATCAATGTGCGGTTGCTGGGGTCCATGGCCTGCAACCCAGGCATGTGCCCTGACTGGGAATTGAACCTGTAATGCTTTGGTTCGCAGCCCACGCTCAATCCACTGAGCTACACCAGCCAGGGCTGAAACAACTGTTTTTGACCAATAATAAAAAATGATTTAAATAAATAAATAAATAACACAATTCTAATGCTGTTCTGCGTATAGTGGTAACACTTTAGATTTTTTTAACATAATTTTTTCTTTTTAATTTTATTTTTTATATATTTTTGAAGCAAAATAAACTTGAATTACATAGGGTCTCTACCATGAGTTACTGAATTTCAGGTGGGCCTGAAATGGTCTGTTATAGCCATTATAGGTATTGGCTTTGGTGTCTAAGAGATCTGGTTTGAATTTGAGTTCATTCATTTAATTGTTAAATGACTTTGGTTAAGTTACTTAACTCCTCCATCTTCAGTTTCTTCATTTGTAAAATCTTGATAATGATATATACTGCAAAGGAAGACTGTAAGGATGAATGAGATAGCATATGTGAATTACTTAGCTCTGTACCTGATGAATATTGAGTACATGAGTAAGTTCCACTGCTGCAGTGTCCCACAAAGTCTCACAATGTCAGTGACCTAGAGCTACACCTGGTTGACTAGCCAGAAATGCATCCCTCTCAGCCAGACTTAAAATAACAATAACAACAATATTTTCTCTAGAGCCCATGAAAAGGTAGTTGGATTTCTGTGTTAGTCAATCTACAAAGTAAAGGAAATAATTATTCTCTTGTAATAATAGACATTGCTTAAGAAATGTGATGTTTCTGCTTGAGATAGTCTCAGAGAGAATCCCCACCTGGCAAAGTTTGAATTAGGAGTGTGTGATCTTAGAATCTGAGTTCCCTTGAATTCCTGGAATTCTAGGCTGACATGAATAATTTCTGCTCAATGAAATATTGTCATGAAACCTTGAATCTTTTCTACCTCTACTTCGCTATCACCATCTTAACTCCTGCCTCTAATTATGACAATTGGCTTTGCACAATGTTATTATATGTGGCATGATAACTTAACTTACAGGAATTATAATTCTGAGAACTTTTTTCACCCAGTTTGGGAAAACTAAATCTGTATCTACCTCCTATCATGCAGTCTGCCCTCCTGGATCAATGCTGAGAAAGAGCAGGGAGTAATGAGAGATGCCTGCCCTTCAACATTTAAGAAATTAGAGTTTGCTGTGACTGTTTTCTACATTGTGTATGTTATAGTGTGTTTAGAAAAGCCCTTTCTGCTAAAATTCTGGCTTATATTTTTACTTATAGACCGCTGAGATTTTTATGTATGTGGCCAATCCTTGAAATTTTTATGCTCAAAATATTTTTAATGAGGAATTGTAATTCCTCATTCCTTCCTTGTATTTTTATTTTATTTTTACTTTAAAAACTCAGGGTTTTGCAACCCTATAGTAAGCTAATTGGCAAAGTTCCAAAATAAGCAGCAGACTCCCACTCCCACTCCTTGGGACTCCTGGTCCCAAGAGAGAGCTACTAGCCCACATTTGTCCCCTATTTCCACCTCCCATGCCCAGGCACACTCTTCTTTCACGTCTTCTCATTAACTTATTTGAAAGCAGGATTCCAGGAATGGTAAGACCAGATGGAGAAATGAGCTGGAAGTTTATGCCTCATTGACAACACAGGAGAATGGGGAAATCCTCGCAACTGAAATGTTAGCTCACTGTCTATTGTGGTTACTTCAGACTGTCATCAGGAAGGTTTCAACTGGCTGGTAGGAAGTGGGATATTTTTCAGCTTTCACACTTGTGCAATATGATTTCAGAAGAAATAAGAAAAGCTGGTGTGTGTGTGTGTGTGTGTGTGTGTGTGTGTGTGTTCAGAATTGAAGCAAAAGACCATCTGAACTGTATGGGTACATAACAAGAAGCAAGCAGATGAATGAATCATCACAGTATGTAGATGAACATGACCTTGGGCTTTTTCTATATAGTTTGTCTTCAAAAGGCAGTCCAACAGTTAATGCCCAGGCTGAAGCCAGGACCTTCACAACAATAACAGGGTAGGAGTAATAGGGTGTGGGGTAAGGATGCACTGGAGATGAGTTTAGAGGAAACAATGCTTAGGTATATGTGGAAAACTGCATTAGGTGGCCATTGCCCACCTAGGAAATGAAGAGTTGCATTGGTAGCTGATTTAACCCAGACTTTCTGTTTGTCTCCAAATGATATGTATGGTATATACATGTGCAGATGGAAACTTGAACTGAACAGAAGAGAGAGGTGGCAGAAGTCCCATGGCTTCTCTTTATTTAAAGTTGGAAAAAGAAGAGATAGTCTTAGTCATAAAGGGAATTCCTTGGGTTAAAGTTATTTGTTTCCAGGCTTATAAGTGGCCTGGTATGTGTAATAGAATGATGACTCATCCAGATACCTCTGGGCTTTGGGGCCATAATAGAGGCATAAACCAGCAAATGAATCCATGTAGGAAAGAGCTTAAATCAAAGGGGAACCCTGACACTGATACTATGCAGCCCATCTCATCCTTCTTATCTTCCCTTCTCCAGAATCTCAGCAAGTATTCTATTAAGTAAAATTGAGATGTCTGCCTCATGTCTTTCCTCAGTCTGCCCTGGTAAATTCAACAACAGCAAACAGAAAAAGGATGAGTGAGTTGTAAGTTGTCATCTACTAGTGAGTACTAACACTACTCAAAATTTAAGCAGCAATTTCAGTATCACCTGGGAGCCTGATAGAAGTGCAGTATCTCAGGCCCCACTTCTAACTACTGAATCAAAATATATATTTTAACAGGCTCCCCAGGTAATTACTGTGCCCTGTAACATTTGAGAAGCGTTGTTCTAGTAGCTTCTTCCCACTATGCTATAATCTGAATGTGTCCCTTCCAAATTCACATTTTGAAATCCTAAGTCCCCAAAAATGGTGATGTTAGAAGATGGGGGTTTTTGGAGGTGCTTAGGTCCTGAAGGGGCAACCTTCTTGAACAGGATTCGTATCCTCATAGAAGAGAGATACATTTCCCCTTCCACCAAATGAGGAAATTGCAAATAATGTTCCAGCTATGAACAGGGCAAGGGCCTGCAGATGACAACCATGTTGCTACTTTGATTTGGTCTTTCCAGCCTCCATAACTGAACAATAAATTATTGGTCTTCATAAGCTACCTAGTCTGTGGACTCTTGGCATAGCTGCCCAAACAGACTAAGACTTACTAAATCTTGATCAAAATGGATAGTAATGGTAAAAGTAAGCTACAATTACTTTTTGTTATTATATTTTAATTGCAAACATCCAAATGGCTGGCTATTGTAGCCATATGTAGAATGACAAAAGAGAGGAAGAAAAGTTAAACATCTCTTAGTCTGGGATATTCATAGTGTGGTCTTTGGAAAGCAGCATCAACATCACCTGGCAGCTTGGTAAAATAAAAAGTCTCAGGTCCAGACCTACTGAATCAAAATCTGCATTTTAACAATATCCCCAGATCTTTTGTATGTATGTTAAGTTTAAGAAGCACTGGTCTGGAAAACAATAAGATTATACATCCCATTTAATTTTACAACATTTCCTTTCTTCATTTAAATATATCCTCTTCTGGAAAATTAGGTCAAGCAAGATGCATTAAGAACACTTACATAGTTTCAACTTATTTTCTCTGCTTATCTAGTCCAGTTCTCATGGTTGATAAGAAGAAAAGAGTGAACAAAGTATTGACTAATTAACAGGATAATTGCTGCCACTCAGTTTGCTGTGGGTGAATCTAACTGTCATCCTAACCAAGGTTAGAATGCCAGTGCTTTGGCAGGACCTGAGAGAGAAGCTAAAAATTTCTGCTTTTTCACCAATACATCAACTTATTTTGAAAACAACACTATTATCCCTATTTTTACTGTCTGACTTAGGCAAGTCTATAAAAAATCACATATGGCATTAAAACATCTATATAGAAATCAAGCTATAGTTTTACCATTTTTATTTCACAGTCTTCTTCTCTAAGTGTCTAGGTTTCAAGTTTTTTAATATCATAATTATCTACTATTTATAATTATAAACTTATAATTATCTTATGTGGAAACCCTGTATTCATAACAAATGTTGTCCTGATTTTTTTTTTTTTTGGTGGGGAGACTTTTGTGAGAGGAATAGAATGTCCATGTAAAACAACTGTTTCTAATGCTCTGGAAGTTACTGGTCACTTCAAACTACATGAATGCCCAATGACTCAGAAAATGGAAGACAGAATTCTTTATGTCTTCTTCCTTAGTCATTGAGAATAGAATAGGTAAATTATCTATGTCAGCTACATTAACTTTCACCTAGAGCAGGGTATCAATCTGAGTGTTTTTATGGCCACATTAGGATTCATATTTTTCCAGGAAATTCTCTTAGACTTCATAGTGCTAGGAATCAATATACTAAGGAAAGGAACTATGTGAGATGTATACTTGCAGAAGCAGAAGGAACTGATGTTCCTTGGGCTTTTTTAATAAATGAAATGTGGAAAACTTACATATAAGCAGCAATGACTCTTCAAAGCTTAGGAGACCAAGTGATGAAAGAAAGGTGCTTTCCCTGCATTTCTAGTGAAACAGGATTTCTGGTGCTCAGGTGTCTGCATTAAGTGACTCTAGAAGCAGTATAGATCAATGAAAGGGCCCAGACTGAAAAATTAAGTGAGAAGTATCAGCTAGATCACAAAAGATATCTCTGAGAAACTGGACTTAGGAGTCTCTGTTGTGCAAGACTGAGAAAACTGAATTAAGGATTAAGTATTTGGCACCAAAAATGTATGAGCTCTAGGGAAACTCCAGTTAATAATCAATTCAGTACAAGTTGACTTTGCAACAACTCAGACCATCATGTAGCATCTTCCCAATAAATGGAGAATGGTAACAAGTTACCATTATCGTTGGTCTTCCAATAAAGAAACCAGAACAAAGAAGTCAAGTAATTTACACCACCCAGACCACCCTACATCATTTGAGTTTGCTTATTTTAGAAATCTATTTCAGGAGAAATAAATTTAGCTGAAATTATCTTATGCTTGATTACATAAAGTCAGTTATACATTTTTATTTTATTTAATTTTGAGTGGCTGTCATTCTCTTTTGAGTTAAGAGAAAGAAAAATGTTCATGGATATTATAATTGGAGGGGAAAGGAAGCAGAAGTAAAAGAGTCAAAAGAAGAGAAGGGTTTTTTTTTTTTGAATTCCCATCTCCATATTTCTAGTTCCTTAAACTACTCATACATGTTATAGTGATGTAAGAAATGTCATGTATCTTAAAGAAAATCAGATCATTACACTAAGTGCAAATTGGGACGTTAGCAAACCTACATCAACACCTCTCAATATCATAGCATGTTGTTTGAGTCTTTATGATCATTCTATTATAAGGGGAAAAATTCCATTTTTAATCTTTCTCAAAGGATAATAATCTAAGTTCTTGACTGTTGGGTACCAACCACTCTGTGTGGTTTTGGAGACTGTAGCCCTGCACAAGCAGGCCTGGACAGAAGCCAGTAAGTCTCAACTGGAAAACAAGAATGCTGGAGGCCAGCATGACCCAATGCTAGTACAGAGGGTTCCCATGGGAAATCAGGCCTGTTAAATACATTATATCCTTTGAATCTTGCTTTGCTTTCGTATAGCCCTGTTGATATAAACCAGATGATTAAGTTAAAAGCACAAGGAGTGAACTGCTTGCATCATGGAATATGCCTTTACAACCATCTGGCATCATCATGTCTCACAGACTCTGACCTATGACAAATCTCTGTGTTTCTTCAATTTTTATCTTTAAGATAATATTTGTTTTCTGCAACTGTAACCTTTAAGACATTGATTGATAAGCCACACATGTAGGCTGTAATCCCCTGGATATTACGACCCTAATAAAAGCTATTTTGAAGAATGGCTTGGGGCATTCTTCACCAGAGGGAATCACCATGCCCTTCACTGTGGGAACAACAGGTTCTGTCCAAGATGACTTATTCGCATCTGTGATGGCTGGGAGAGCTCTGCAGGATGGGGCCTCCCACACTTGGCCTGAGTCCAAATAATTCCCAGAAAGTAGGATCTTAATGAACCTCTATCTGAGCACTCAATAATTTCCAAGTAAAAAAGTTGGTGTTAGATAAAAATTTCAAAGCCTTGACAAGCCTACAAAGAACTAGAGATTTCTTAGAATCCAAAGAGTCTTGAGAATACACACATGTGAGTATATTTCATAAAATCTATGTGACAAGATTCTGAATTTTTCTGTTTCAAATTGCAATAATATGTTGTTAAATAAGCTACAGTCATTCATGAGTTATAATGCTATTGGTCATGAGTTCAATGTTAATGACTCAATGAAACATATTAAATAAGATGTCTTTAAACAGATACACAATATATATAACCAGGTTATATAGTAATATTGACAAAAATGTGACTAGAGTACTACAGAACCTAATGTTGCATTTCTCCTACAAGCAATGGTTTGCTATTTGCCAATTCAGTGTTTTCATGGACTTTATAGAACATAACTTCCAGAAATAAGGAGATTCAGCTATCCATACATACACAGCAAAAGAGGGAAAAGGAGAGATAATGATTGAAAAATACAACTATTCCTCCCCATCATTTTTCTTCAAAAAATGGGGCTTTGGGGGCTACCGCAAAAGGGGGTGATGAACCCTCACTCCTCAGCTTTGACGTAGCCTGAGTCCTCACCATCTGGGAGAGAATCTCCTTATCTCTTGGTTGCCTCACTTCCCTTGCTCCACCTAAGCCTGAAACAATGACAGGGTGGTGCAGCTCTGTGCTGAAATGGGCAGATTCCCAGGGTGATCAAGCCTAAGAAAGAATATGTAAATTACTGTGAAACCTTCTTTGTTTAGAATGCTCTCAGTTGAATGAGAAGGGTCCAAGGAGGAAGTTAGTTTGTTCCTTAAAAGTCTTACAGCTCTTTGACCCTGACTCAAAATAGACCCTCAGAGTTCTTTATCTATTGTTTGATCCTTACTTCCTCATAATAAGTAATATGCTTTACCTGAATTCTTATGCAAAACCAGCCCTGAACCAGGAGGAACCTAGATGCTGGAAGTTGCTGGGGGGAATAGAGATAAAGTGGGATACACACAGATGTGATATACATCCACTAGGACTGTGGACCCCGGCACCAGGGAAATTGGGATTCTGGGCAACATGTGGAGAAGGAACGAATGAGGCAATGTTGGACCCTGACTCAGAGAGTTTCTGGACGGGTTGGAAAGTTGGGCTGTGTGAAAAGCCATGTGCTTGTTAAGAACTGTGGGGAGCTGCTTTTTAAGGAACACTTGAGCAGCAGCTGGCTTGCCCCAAGGGTAATTTGAGCTGTGCTGACCAGAGACAGAGTGGCTGATTGTAGCTGTGCACAGAGACTAAGTGGCTAAGTGGAACAACACACCCAAGCTTGAATTATGCTGTGTGCTCAGACACTGAGTGGCTGATTTGAGTAGTAAAATTGGAAACTGATGGAGGACCTGGGCCAGAGACTGGGCAACTGTGAATATTGCGGCCCAGACCTGGTCCCCATCCTCACAAAACCATAGGAAGGGAGAAAAGTGAAGCTGACCCCCTCTTCTTGTGGTATCCACAAAGACCAGCAGAAGTCACTGAATGTCTTTAAAGTAATGAGGAGGCTTATTTTTTTCCATTCCTCCATCTTTTTTTTTCCTTTTTTTAATTCCCTCAAGTGAGACAATAAGAAGAAGAATTACTAAGGGTCCAGAGACAGATCAAAAGGGAGAGCACAAGGCCAAACCCAAAAACCAAGACACTGAGACAAATATCAATTTGCTATTCCATAGAGCTGGCATTTTATTATTTATGTGTATTATTAGTTTTTCATTATTTTTACCACTTTTAGTTTATTAATTTTTTTATTTCTCTTCCATATGTTTAGTTTTCCTTGTTTTATTTCTCTGTTTATTTGCATTGTTTAAATGATTTTCCATATTCTCTCCTTATTGTGTTTTTTAATTGGTTTTATTTTTTTAATGGTTGTTGCAGTACAATTTTCTATCTTTTACTCCCATCCCAGCCCACTCACCCAGCCCTCCCCTCCTCCCTCCCATTTCCACCCACCCCTAGTTTCTTATCCATGTGTCCTTTATAGTTGTTCATGTACACCCTTCCCCTTTTGCCCTGAAATTCCCTCTCCTCTCCCGTCTGAACACTGTCAGTCTCTATTTCAGGTCATTGGTTATATTTTGCTTGTTTCTTTGTTTTGCTGTTTAGGTTCCTGACAAAGGTGAGATCATGGTATTTGACTTTTACTGCCTGGCTTATTTCACTTAGCATAATGCTTTCCAGCTGCATCCATGCTGTTGCAAAAGGTAGGAGCTCCTTCTTTGTTTATCCTGAATAGAATTCCATTGTGTAAATGTACCATAGGTTTTTTATCCATTCATTTACTGATTGGCATCTAGGTTGCTTCCAACACTTGGCTATTGTAAGTTGTGCTGCTATGAACATTGGGGTGCATAAATTCTTTGGGATTGGTGTTTCAGGGTTCTTAGGATATAACCCTAGCAGTGGAATTGCTGGGTCAAAAGGCAGATCCACTTTTAGCTTTCTGAGAAAATTCCATACTGTATTCCATAGTGGTTGTACCAGTCTACAATTCTACTAACAGTGTACTAGGGTCCCCTTTTCTCCACAACCTCTCCAACACTTGTTGTTTGTTGCTTTGTTTATGATGGCCATTCTGACTGGTGTGAAGTGGTATCTCATTGTGGTTATAATTTGCATCTCTCTGATCACTAGCCATACTGACCGTCTTTTCATGTGTCTCTGGATCCTCTGTATGTCCTCCTTGGAAAAGTGTCTGTTCAAGTCCTTTTCCCATTTTTTAATTGGGTTGCTTGTCTTCTTAGAGTGGAGTTGTGTGACTTCTTTATATATTTTGGAGATTAAACCCTTGTCTGAAGTATCACTGGCAAATATGTTTTCCCATACAGTTGGTTCTCTTTTTATTTTAATGCTGTTTTCTTTAGCCATGCAGAAGCTTTTTATTTTGATGAGGTCCCATTTGTTTCTTATTTCCTTTATGTCCCTGGCTCTGGGGGACAAATCAGTAAAAATGTTGCTGCATGAAATGTCTGAGATATTCCTGCCTATGTTTTCCTGAACAGACCAATAAGACCAATAGGACTTTAATAGTCACATGGCTAATATTTAAATCTTTTATCCACCTTGAATTTATTTTTGTGTAGGGAGTAAGTTGGTGCTCTAATTTCATTTTTTTTGTGCAAAGCTGTCCAGATGTCCCAACACCATTTGTTGAAGAGACTGTTTTTACTCCATTTCATGTTCCTGCCCCCTTCGTCAAATATTAATTGACCATAGAGATGGGTTTATTCCTGGACTCTCTGTTCTGTTCCATTGGTCCATATGTCTGTTTTTATGCCAGTACCAGGCTATTTGGATTACATTGGCCTTCGAACACAGTTTGGTATTGTGTATTGTGATCCCTCCTACTTTGCATTTCTTTCTCAAAATTGCAGCAGCTATTTGGGGTCATTTATGGTTCCTTTTAAATTTTTGAAGATTTTGTTCTATGTCTGTGAAATATGCCATTGATACTTTAATAGGTATTGCGTAAATTGCTTTGGGTGGTATGGAAATTTTCATGATGTTAATTCTTCCAATTCATAAATACAGTATACGTTTCCATTTGTTTGTGTCTTTCTTAATTTCTTTCTTCAGTATTGTGTAGTCTTCTGCATACAGGTCTTTTACCTCCTTGGTTAGATTTACTCCTAGGTATTTTATTTTTCTTTTTGCTATATCAAATGGAATTTTTTTCTTGATTTCTGCTTCTGCTCTTTCATTATTGGTATACAAATATGTCTTTGATTTCTGGATATTGACTTTATATCCCACTGTTTTGCCAAATTCATTTATTAGGTGAGCAGTTTTTTGGCGGAGTCTATTAGATTTCCTACATACACTATCATGTCATCTGCAAACAGTGACAGTTTTGTTTCCTCCTTTCTGATTTGGATGCCTTTTATTTCCTTTTCTTGTCTGATCACTGTGGCTAAAACTTCCAGTACTATATTGAATAGAAGTGGTGAAAGTGGACAATCTTGTCTTGTTCCTGATTTTAGTGGGAAAGATTTTAATTTTTGCCCATTGAGTATGATGTTAGCTGTAGGTCTCTCATATATGGCCTTTATTATGTTGAGGAATGCTCCCTGTATTCCCACTTTGCTGAGTGTTTTTATCAAAAATGGGTGTTGTACCTTATCAAATGCTTTTTCCTCATCTCTTGATATGATCATGTGATTTTTGTCCTTGCTTTTGTTTATGTGATGTATTTCATTTACTGATTTGCGAATATTGAACCATCCTTGCATCCCTGGGATGAATCCCTGGGCCCACTTGGTCATGGTGTATGATCTTTTTAATATATTGTTGGACGTAGTTTGCCAGTGTTTTGTGGAGGATTTTAGCATCTGTGTTCATCAGTGATATTGGCCTGAAGCTTTCTTTCTGTGTTGTGTCTTTATCTGGTTTTGGGATTAGGATGATGCTGTCTTCATAAAAAGAGTTTGGGAGTCTTCCATCATTCTGGATTTTTTGGAATAGTCTGTGAAGGATAGGGATTAGCTCTTGCTTAAATGCTTTGTAGAATTCACTGGTGAAACCATCTGGACCCAGACTTTTGTGTTTGGGAGTTTTTTGATTACTGCTTCAATTTCATCTGCTGTTATTGGTCTGTTCAGGCTTTCTGCTTCTTTTTTATCACGTTTTGGGAGATTATATTTTTCTAGAAATTTTTCCATTTCACCTAGGGTTTCAAATTTCTTGGCATACAGTTCTTCACAGTAATTTCTTACAACCCTTCATATTTCTGGGGTATCAGTTGTAATCTCTCCTCTTTCTTTTCTGATTGTGTTTATTTGGACCATTTCTCTTTTTTCCTTGATGAACCTGCTTAAAGGCTTGTTGATTTTGTTTCTCTTTTTAGAGAACCAGCTTCTGCATTCATTGATCCTTAGAATTGTGCTTTTAGTCTCTATGTCATTTAATTCTGCTCTGACCTTGGTTATTTCCTTCCTTCTGCTTGCTCTGGGCTGTCTTTGTTGTTGTTCCTTGAGTTTTTGGAGACGTACGGTTAGGTTGTTTGGTTGAAATGTTTCTATCTTGTTTAGGTGGGCCTGTATCACTATGAACTTTCCTCTCAGGACTGACTTGGCTGTGTCCCATAAATTTTTGGTTGTTGTGAGTTCTTTTTTGTTTGTTTCCAGAAACTTTTTGATTTCTTCCCTTATTTTATTCTTGACCCATTCTTGGTTTAATAGCAAGCTATTCAATCTCCATGAGTTTGAGTGTTTCAGGTTTCTTCCCTTGGGGTTGGTTTCTAGTTTCAGTCCCTTGTGGTCAGAGAAAATGCTTGGTATAATTTCAACTTTCTTGAATTTGTTGAGGCTTCTTTTGTTTCCTATCATGTGGTGTATCTTGGAAAATGTTCCATGTGTGTTTGAAAAGAATGTGTATTTTGCTTCTTTGGGATGAAGGGTTCTATATAAATCAGTTAAGTGTATGTGATCTAGGGCATTTTCAATGCCACAATATCTTTGTTGATATTTTGTTTGGAAGATCTCTCTATTTTTGATAGTGGGGTGTTAAAATCCCCCCACTATAATTGTGTTGCTGTCAATATCTTTCTTGAAGTCCTCCAAGATTTTCTTTACATATTTGGGTACTCCTATGTTGGGTGCATATATATTTACAATGTTTATGTCTTCTTGGTGGATTCTTTTCTTGAGTATTATGAAGTGACCTTCTGAGTCTCTTTTTATGGCCCTTTTTTTTGAAGTCTATTTTGTCTGAAATAAGTATTGCTACCATGGCTTTTTTTTTTCCTGTCCATTTGCTTGGAAAATTTGTTTCTAGCCCTTCACTTTTAGTCTGTGTATATCTTTTGTCCTGAGGTGGGTCTCTCATAAGCAACATATGTGTGGGTCATGCTTTCTCATCCATTCAGCTATTCTATGTGTTTTGATTGGAGCATTTAATCCATTTATGTTTAAGGTGATTACTGATAGGTACTTATTCATTGCCATTTAGGTACCTGTGTTCCTCTCTCTCTCTCTTTTTCTCTTTTCCTTAAAGTAGGCCTTTTAGCATCTCTTGTAGAGCTAGTTTGGTGGAGGTGTATTCTTTTAGACTTCTTTTGCCTGGGAAGCTTCTTATTTGGCCTTCTATCTTGATTGAGAGCCTTACTGGGTAAAGTAGCCTTGGTTGCAGACCTCTGGTTCTCATTACTTGGAATATTTCTTGCCAATCTCTTCTGGCTTGGAGTGTTTGTTTGTTGTTGTTTTTTGTTTTGTTTTTTTTTTGAGAAGTCAGCTGCTAGTCTCACCAGGGATCCCTTGTATGTTACTTCCTGTTTTTGCCTTGCTGCTTTTAAGATTCTCTCTTTGTCTTGGTATTTTGCCATTTTAATTTTGATATGTCTTATTGTGACCCTCTTTGGGTTCCTCTTGATTGTAACTCTCCATGTTTCATGGATTGTTGTGACTTTTTATTTCATCAAATTAGGGAAGTTTTCCATCATTATTTTTTTCAAATACGTTTTCCATCCCTTGCTCTTCTTCTTCTCCTTCTGGTATCCCTATTATATGGATATTATTATGTTTCATATTGTCTTGCATTTCTCTTAATCCCTCTTCGTTCTTTTTCTGAGCCTCTTTTCCTTTTGCTGCTCTTTCTGGGTGTTTTCTTCTACTTTGTCCTCTAGCTCGCTGATCTGATCTTCTGCTTCATCAATCTGCTTTTCATTCCTTCTACTGTGTTCTTCAGTTCAGACACTGTACTCTTCATTTCCTTATTGTGTTTTCATTTTCCTTCTTTCGCTTTACTCATGTTCTAATAACACACTACTCTTGAGGTTGTACTTTCTATTCTAGTTATCCAAATCATATATTTCTTGTCATATTATTGTTGTCCCAGTACTATTGTAAATAACTGTTGTTCCATACAATTGTACATACTACACAACAACCCTCCCTGATATTAGCCCACTTCACTTTATTCCTGAAAATTATTGTTGTGGTTAAGTGTATTCTATCTCACACTACACCTACTTTCTGTCCTTTATTCTCACTATATATCATCATCTAAAGTTGCCCAAGTGCTCCGTTTTCTAGATTCAGCTCGCAGTCCTACTCCCCTCCAAAAGAATCTTATCTCTCTTTCACCTTTCATAAAAGGTGGCAAGGTGGGTAAAATACCACAGCTAATGTTATACTTCCCTGAAGAATCTCATATCTTTTTACTATTTGGTGATACTTTAAATCCCATAAAATACTCTCGGCTGTCTTAATCCATTTGGCCTACTGCCTACCACCAATCACATACAATAATAGGTGGAAGCTGTGAACATCAGTATACCTGCTGCAGGAGAGAACCCACGAACAAAGGAAACACTAAAAGGTAAAAATCCAAATGCAAAGAAAGCCCACACAAACAGAAGAAAGAGCAAACCTAGAGTGTCCAGACAAGGAGATCAAAGAGACCACACCACTGAACCCCAAAGAATCCCTACCATAGAAGTCCAATCTACAAATACAGTTAACATAGTGAAACATCAGGAAACACAGAAATAAACAAAAAGAGTCACCTGCAATTGGGAGACAAAAAAGGAACATGCAATCAAAAGGAATGGAAGACTCCTCACTAAAAGAGCTAAATGAAATGGAGATAAGCAAACTATAAGACATAGAATTTAAAAAGAATGCTTGTGAAGATGCTCAAGGAACTCATAGACAACTACAAGGAACTGAGTGAGAACTACAACAGTATGAAAAACGATATATAAACTATAAGCAAAAAAAAAAAAACAACAGGAAAAAAATGAACAATAAAATCTCCAAAATAAAAAACACACTAGAAGGAATTACAAGCAGGCTGGATGAAGCAGAGGATTGAATCAGCATGCTGGATGACAAGGTAGAAAAAAACACCGAGGAACAACAAGAAAAGGAAAAGAGACTTAAAAAGAATGAAGATATGGTAAGGGTACTGCAAGACAACAGGAAACATAATAATCTCCATATAGTAGGGATACCAGAAGGAGAAAAAGAGGAGCAAGGGCTAGAAAACCTGCGTTAAAAAGTAATGATGGAAAACTTTCCTAATTTGATGAGAGAAAAACTCACACAAATCCAGGAAACATAGACAGTACCAATGAAGAGGAACCAAAAGAGTCTCACTTCAAGACATCATAATTAAAATTGCAAAATTTGAAGACAAAGAAAGAATCTTAAAGGCAGCAAGGCAAAAACAGGAAGTAACATACAAGGGAGCCCTGGTGAGACTAGCAGCTAACTTCTCAATGGAAACTCTCCAAGCCAGAAGGAAATGGCAAGGAATATTCCAAGCAATGAAAATCAAAGGCCTGCAACCAATACTAATCTATCCAGCAAGGCTCTCAATTAAAATGGAAGGCCAAATAAAGAGATTCTTGGAAAAAAAGAAGCCTCAAAGAAAATACTTCCTCCAAATCAGGTTTGCAAGAGAATCTAAAGGGTCTGCTTTAAGTAAAGGAAGGGAAAGAGTGGAGAGAGAAGAACACACGTACAAAAAATGGCAATGAATAAATACCTATCAATAATAACATTAAATGTACATGGATTAAATGTTCCAATCAAAAGACATAGAATAGCTGGATGGAAAAGAAAGCATGACCCACACATATTTTGCCTACAAGAGACCCACCTCAGAACAAAAAACCGACACAGACTGAAGGTGAAGTACTGGAAACATATTTTCCATCCAAATAGACAAGAAAGAAAAGCTGGGGTAGGAATAATCACATCAGACAAAATAGACTTCAAAACAAGGGCCATAAAAAGACACCCAGACAGCCACTTCATAATACTCAAGGGAAGAATCCACCAAGAAGACATAAACTTTGTAAATATATACACACCCAACATAGGAGAACCCGAATACATAAAGAAAATCTTGGAGGACTTCAAGAAAGATATTGACAACAACAGAATTATAGTAGGGGATGTCAACACCCCACTGTCAAAAATGGACAGATCTTCCAAACAAATTATCAACAAACATATTGTGTCATTGAACAATGCCCTAGATCACATAGACTTAACTGATATGTTTAGAACCTTTCATCCCAAAGAAGCAAAATACATATTCTTTTTAAATGCACATGGAACATTTTCAAAGATAGACCAAATGATAGGACACAAAGCAAGTCTCAACAAATTGAAGAAATTTGAAATCATATCAAGCATTTTCTCTGATTAAACAGGACTGAAACCTGAAACCAACCTCAAGGAAAAAATCTGAAAACACTCAAACTCATGGAGATTTAATAGCATGCTATTAAACAATGAATGGGTTAAGAATAACATCAAGGAATAAATTAAAAAGTTTCTGGAAACAAATGAAAATGAACTTGCAACAACCCGAAAGTTATGGGACACAGCTAGGCAGTCCTGAGAGTGAAGTTCATAGTGATACAGGCCTACCTAAAAATGATAGAAACATTTCAAATAAACAGCCTAACCCTATGCCTACAAGAACTCGAGGAACAACAACAAAAACAGCCCAGAGCAAGCAGAAGGAAGGAAATAACCAAGACAGAGCAGAATTAAATGACATAGAGACTAAAAGCACAATTCTGTGGATCAATAAATCCAGGAAGTTGTTCTTTGAAAAAATAAACAAAATAGAAAAACCTCAAAGCTGGCTCATCAAGAAAAAAAGCAAGAGGACCAAAATAACCACAATCAGAAATGAAAGAGGAAAGATTACAACTGATACCACAGAAACACAAAAGATGGTAAGAAATTTCAACAAATAACTCTATGCCAAGAAATTTGAAAACCTAAGTAAAATGGATAAATTTCTAGAAAAATATAATCTGACCAAATTGAATAAAGAAGAAACAGAAGACCTGAACAGAACAATAAAGTCTGACTATGGGGAACCATTCAGCATGGCAGTGGTGAATGTAGCCCAGCCCCGAATCAGAAAACCAGCAGGCATGAGGTGGCACATAGGACCCAGGCCTGCAGTTTGGTTTTCCCATAGGGAACCAGGCCAGCATTGTACCTAGGCTGCTTTAAGGCTTTCTTCTGCTAAAACTCCCTCAACCTGAGTTAAGACTGCAGATATTTAATGTATATCTCTGAAGCAACTCACTAAAGTCTGTGATAAGCTGTCCCAAGGACAGAATGTATCCAGATCAATCACTTTTATTGTTCCCTTGCATTTGCCACACTTTTTGCTTGTTATCTGTAAAAAGCAATGACTTTAATTCCCAGTCAGGGTACATGTCTGGGTTGCAGGCCATGACCCCCAGCAACCGCACATTGATGTTTCTCTCTCTATATCTTTCTCCCTCCCTCCCCTCTCTGAAAATAAATAAATAAAATCTTTTAAAAAAAAGAAATAATGACTTAAAGTAAACTTACATATAATAATGAGAACATTCTTTGATGTAATGCTACTGGAAAGCAATAAAAGCCTGCCCAGGCAAGGGTCGAAGCACTCTCTCTCTCCCCCCCTCCCTCTCTAGAGGGAGACTATATACACTATCATACTACCTGCAAAAATGACAGTTTTGTTTCCTCTTTTCAAATTTGGATTCCTTTTATTTTCTTTTCTTGTCTGATTTATGTGTGTGTGGGGGGAGAGAGAGAGAGAGAGAGAGAGAGAGAGAGAGAGAGAGAGAGAGAGAGAGAGAGAGAGAGAGGGGTCATACCACACCTTTTCTCCCCAGGACTTCTGCAGTCAGTATGAATTTGTTCATTGCATCCATATCACCATGAGCACTGCTGGTCAGGGTCCACCTCAGCTGAAAAAATTGCAGTAGTAATAGAAAAGCTCTGATGCACATAAGCCCCAGACTAGATGGTTTCACAGAATATTACAAAGCATTTAATGAAGAGCTCTCCCCGATCCTTCATGGACTATTCCAAAAAATCCAAGAAGACAGAAGACCTCCAAATTCTTTTTATGAAGTCAGCATCATCCTAATCCCCAAACCAGATAAAAACATAACAAAGAAAGAAAACTTCAAGCCAATATTGCTGATGAACATAGACACTAAAATCCTCAACAAAATATTGTCAAACTGCATCCAGCAATATCTTAAGAACATCATACACCAGGACCAAGTGGGATTCATCCCAGGGATTCAAGGATGGTACAATATTTGTAAGTCAATATGTAATAAATCACATAAACAAAATTAAACACACAAACCACATGATCATATCAATAAATGAGTGAAAAACATTTGATAAGGCACAGCACACATTTATGATAAAAACACTCAGCAAAATGGGAATAGAGGGAGCACTCCCCAACATAATAAAGGTCATGTATGAGAGACCTATAACCAACATCATACTCAATGAGCAAAAACTAAAAATGTTCCCACTAAGATCAGGAACAAGACAAGTTTGTCCACTTTCACCACTTGTATTCAACAAAGTATTAGAAGTCTTAACCACATAAATCAGGCAAGAAAAGGAAATAAAAGGAATCCAAATTGGAAAAGAGGAAACAAAACTGTCATTTTTGCAGGTAAAATGATAGTGTATATAGAAGACCCTACAGACTACACCAAAAACCTATTTGTTCTAATAAGTGAGTTTAGCAAAACAGCAGGACACAAAGTCAATATTCAGATATCAAAGGCATTTTTGTATACCAACAATGAAATACCAGAAACAGAAATCTGGAAAAAAATCCCATTTGACACAGCAGCAATAAAAATAAAATATCTAGTAATAAACCTAACCAAGGAGATAGAAGACCTATACTCAGAAAACTACACAACACTGAAGAAAGAAACTAAGAAAGACACAAACAAATGGAACCATAACCATGCTCATGGACTGGAAGAATTAAAATCATCAAAATGTCCACAGTACCCAAAGCTATTTATCAATCCAAAGCAACCCCTTATAAAGTACCATTGATATATTTCAAATATAGAACAAACATTTCAGAAATTCATATGGAACTATAAATGACCCAGAACAACTGGAGCAATTTTTATAAAGAAAAAACAAAGTAATAAGCATCATAATACCTGATACCAAACTCTATTACAAGGCCACTGTAATCAAAACACCCTAGTACTGGCATAAAAACAGGCACATAGACCAATGGAACAAAACAGGGAGCCCAGAAATAAGCCCAAGTCTCTATGGTCAATTAATATTTGATAAAGGGGGCAGTAACATAACATGGAGTAAAAATAGTCTTTAATAAATGGTGTTGGGAGAGCTAGACAGCTACATGCAAAAAAAATGAAACTCAAGCACCAAATTACACCATACCCAAAAATTTATTCAATTTGGATAAAAGATTTAAATATAAGCTGTGACATCATTAAAGTCCTTCAGGAGAACATAGGCAGGAAAATCTCAGATATTTCACACAGCAGTATTTTCATTGATATGTCCTCTAAAGCAAGGGACATAAAGGAAAGAATAAACAAATGGGACCTCATCAAAATAAAAAGTTTCTTCACAGCTGAAAAAAAAGTATTAAAATAAAAAGAGAACCAACTGTATGAGAAAACATATTTGTCAATGATACTTCAGACCAGGGTTTAATCTCCAAAATATATAAAGAACTTACATGACTCCACTCTAAGAAGACAAGCAGCCAAACTAAAAAATGGGCAAAGAACTTGAACAGACACATCTCCAAGCAGGACAAACAGAGGGTCCAGAGACAAATGAAAAGATGCTCAGTATTGCTAGCCATCAGAGAGATGCAAATTAAAAACACAATGAGATACCACTTCATACTGGTCTGAATGGACATCATAAACAAAGCAACAAACAACAAGTGTTGGAGAGGTTGTGGAGAAGAAGAAACCCTAGATCACTGTTGGTGGGATTGCAGACTGGTACAACCACTATGGAAAGGAGTATGGAATTTTCTCAGAAAACTAAAAATAGATTTGTCTTTTGACCCAGCAATTCCACTACTAGGATTATATCCTAAGAACCCTGAAACACCAATCCAAAAGAATTTATGCACGCCAATGTTCATAGCAACACAATTTACAATAGCCAAGTGTTGCAAGCAACCTAGGTGCTCATCAGTAAATGAATGGATCAAAAAACTGTGGTACATTTACACAATGGAATTCTATGCAGCAGAGAGAAAGAAGGAGCTCCTACCCTTTGTAACATTTTCCTAAAATGTCAAGATTGTGAGTTTGAACCCTTGTCAAAACACATACAAGAATTAACCAATGGATGCATGAATGGGTGTAAAAACTAATCCATGTCTCTCTCTTTCTGCATTCTTCCTTTCTCTAAAAATCAATAAATAAGACAGGGAGAGGGAGGGAGGGAGGGAGGGAGAGAGAGAGAGAGAGAGAGAGAGAGAGAGAGAGAATTACCCCCAGAATTTACTTTTAGCCAGACCTTAGGACCTAGAAGATTATGAACAGTTATATATATGTGTGTGTGTGTGTGTATATATATATATCTATATATATATCTATATCTATATCTATCTATCTATATATATATATATATATATATATATATATATATATATATATATATATCTGAAATTTGAAGAGTTCTGAAATTGAAAAGCAAAGTTTTTGCATGAATCCTTGTAATATTTTTTCCTCAGGCAACTATAACCAAAATACTCACTTTCCATTTTTTTAAACCTTATAGAGAGTGACAAAGTTTAATCTTTCTAAAGTTAGATTTTTCTCTTTTTTTGTTTTTATTTTTTATTGTTGTTCAGTTACAGTTGCCTCACTTTATTCCCTGTTGCTCTCTACTACCCCATTCCCTTCCAACTCCCATAGTCTTTCCCCCCATGTTGTGCATGACCACGAGTGTCTTCTATTTGTTTCTTGACTTTCCTCTTCACCTTCTTTCCCCCATTGTCTTCCTTCCCCCTTCCCTCTGGTCACTGTCAGTTTGTTCTTTATTTCCATGTTTCTGGTTCTTGTTTGTTCATTTGTTTGTTTTGTAGATTAGGTTCCACTTATAGGTGAAATCTTATGGTATTTCTCTTTCACTACTTGGCTAATTTCATTTAGCATAATGTTCCCCAGTTGCATCCATGCTGTCACAAAAAGTAGGATCTCCTTCTTTCTTTCCGCTGTGTAGTATCCTGTGTAAATGTACCAGTTTTTTGATCCATGCATTTATTGATGGGCACTTAGGGTGTTTCCAGCACTTGGCTACTGTAAATCACACTGTTATGAACATTAGGGTGCATAGATACTTTTGCATGTGTTTCAGGATTCTTAGGATATAATCCTAGCAGTGGGATCACTGGATCAAAAGGTTTAGTTTAGTTTTTTTAGTTTAGTATTTTTTGTATTATTTTGTTTTTTTAGGAAATGTCATACTGTTTTCACAGTGGCTGAAAAAGAGTGGTGAAAATTACCAAACATGGCAGCTTTAGTCTAGTCAAACCCAGAACTAAAATCATGGTGTGTGGATGGAAACTCTAGACAGATTCCCTGTCTTGAGAGGAATGGTGAGCTGTGGGAGTTCTCCCCATCCTTCAAAATGCAATGAATTTCCAGGACTTTCATTAAATACAACTGAAGTTTTCTGCTTGGATTTCCATGTCCACAAATGGAACCCACGAAATCACCATCACTGACTGACTGACTATAAGCTGTGTGACATCTCTGAACACATTTATTAACACAACCTGCAAATCTCTCCTTCAATATACTGCAGGAACATAAACAAATAAGCTGTTTCTCAGACAGTGTTTGATTCAGAAATCTTAGGAGTTAGATTAAGAGTATCCTCAACAGCAGTCTTAGAATTGCAAGAACTCAAACAGGTGTTTTTGAATTCTACCTGATTTCCAGCCTTGGAACTATATGTCTCTAATGTATCTGCTATGGACACTAAGGATTTCTTCAACCTTTGGTGCCATAGTATTCCATCATATTTCCCCATCTATCTCTATATCTCAAGGAAACCAGTCCTACCTATTCCTTGAATCCTTATTCACTTGAACAGAAGTGGAAGGAGTGTATGTCCTTGTTTGTGAAAACTGATGAAAGGTAGCAAAGTAACACTGATAAGCCAATTACAGAGGTGATATCATAAAAAAAAAAACAGATAAGGTAACAGCTTCTCTCAGAAAGTATACCAGTTATAAGGACATCCTGAGCTTGAAAAGATGAAGCCAGAATGTAATGAGAGAGGTTTCTGTGAGTGTTGAAAATGTCAGAATGGAGAGGAGCAAGAGCTTGACATGTAGGAGCACATATAGGGATCTCTACAGGTCTCTGACACAAAAGAGACAATTTTAAGAAATGGAAAACCAATGATTTCAGAGATGTAGATAAAGCCAATAACTGCTGTCTTTTAGTGTTATTATGATTATGATTCAATAAAAAATCAGATTTCATCACTCTTTTACCTAAATCCTTTCAGGGGTGTCCATTACACTTAACAGATAATCTTAGATTCTTTCTAATCTCATCTCACTCTTTACACTTATGTCAGACTGGATACATTCTGTTCCCCAAATGTGCTCAGCTTTTGACCATCTCAGAGCCTTCTGACTTGGTTCTTTCCACTTGCATGTTTACCCATAGGCTGTCAGCATGTTGGTTCCTTCCTGTGCTTTACATATAGCCATCTCTTGTCACCCTATAACATAAGTCTTGTGTATTCCAACTGTTTGCACCTCTTACTCTTTCTAGTATCACTATTTACTTCCTCACTGGCACTTCTTGCAACCCAAAATTGTTTTATTGATTAAGTTCTTAAGTCTGAAGTGTTTATTAGTGAATCACATTACCTGATACATAGTGCAAAATCAACAAATATTTCTTGAATGAAAAAATGATAAATGAAGACCAAAAATATAATTAATTTATATTGTGGTTGGTATGGTCTGGGGAAAAGCAAGGATAAAATTGAATTTCTAAAATAAAACCAATGAGTATAAATATCATTCAAGCATTATAAAGTTTGGAAAGTTTAAGAAGAGGCATTGTGTAAAATCCTAAGGGGAAAAAAAAAAAACTTTGTGAAGTTTTCTTGTCACTTGGCTATTTTTACTTCATAAGATTTCTTTAGAAATGCACAAATTAGCAGTTTCCTAATTCTTAGTTTGACTATATCCATCCAGGTTTGAACTGTGTTTTCTATGAACTTGACATGTAAATATTGACCTAAGCAAAGGTTCACCAGCAAATGTCTGGTGAGTTCCCAGGTAGACCTGTATGAACAATGAGATCATCACAATTATGAATAACCCTCATGACTTCATTCCTTGAACACAACATGATGCATAAATGAAAATTCCGTGAATCTCCCAGGAGCTGGTCTCACTACCTCTTGAATTGAGCTATTGTCTCATTTATAACAGATAGATGAAAAGAGGAGTCTGTACAAGAGAAAGAACTTCCCCCTTTCCAATTACCAAACATATAATACTTGGTGTTTTCTTACCATTACTTTTTTTAAAAATAGTTTTTAGAAAGTTACTTTATTTTTATTTAAAATTATTTATTTTTAAGTCATAAAGCTAAAACATTTGTACTTTATATTAGGTTTCTGAAAGTAATTTCTTGACTTTGATTAATTTTAAAATATATGCATTTCTGGCCAGTCCATATAGGGCAAAAAAAAACCCAGACATATATCAATAGCAAGAAAAAGGTGTTGGCTGACATGGATTATCCTCTTGGCTCTGTCAGAGCCTAAATGCAAATAACATTCATGTGAATAATCATTACTTTTTAAGGAATATCTATCTGAGGCAAAATACATACATGCATCATACAGAGGGATATGGATGTGCATATAGAATTGGAAGCACTCATTTCTGTTGACTGATGACAGGATTCATTTAAGTCAACTGAAAAGAAAAATTTGTAAATGTCACTAGCTTTATTCCAAGTCCCTCAAGTGGGTAAATTTATTTTTAAATATACTACTGGTGAATAATATTTAAATTATCTATGCTTTTTATACAATAGCACCCAGATATCTTATAAACCAAATTAAAGAAATGTAAAGCTAGTAATTGTGTATTATATGGAAAAAATCATGTCTTTTTAGAACTTTCTTATAATACAGGAACTTCCCTGTGAAAAACAGAAACTTTTTTTCATTCCTTAAAATGTTACCAGTCAAAACCATCCATTTGGAATTAAAATGTCCATCTCCACAACAAAAAATATGGGTAGATTTAATCTAATTTATTGAGATTTAAGGAGCAAGGAAAAAAATGACTCTATCTGTAGTCTCATCAGGAGCTTACTTCCACAAAACACCCATAAGACACTTTCCCACCACATGTTCCTTTCCATTCTTGGGTGCTTGACTGGGATGTGTTTAGTTTGGAAGTTCATCAAATAATGTTCATTGGGTCTTGGTGGTACCAAATTTAATGAAAAGTAAAACACAAGGGAGAAAATGTACCTTCAAATAACTGTTTTGCATCAAGAACATAAGTAAAAAACTCTTACAAAGTTTAAAAAAAAACTTGACTGTGCTTTTCAGCATTCTTCTATGATGACAAACCCAGGCAACCTATCTTCACTTACACCTGCCAAATAATGGCTGAGGGGAGAAATTCTTTCTTGGTGGCCACAAAAAGGGTCCCCAACCTATAGAACATAAATAAAGCCTGCACACTCACAATGGGTTCATCTGGAAGAGCTCTAAAGCATTTCCTTTTGTCATGTTCCCTCTCCACCAGAGGACCTACTCTTGGTCTTACTCAGACTCTTCACTGCACCTGGACTAACTCTCATTATGCATTACATGTTGTATTACATAACCGATTTCTGAATTTAAATTGTTTAACTTGAGGGGGCGAGGTTAGTGGGTGGAGGGATCAAGCAGAAACTAAAAAGGACTCATGGCCATAGACAACAGTTTGGTGGTTGCTAGTCCCGGGAGGAGAGTCTAAGAGGACTAAATGGTAATGGCAAAAAATACAATAAGGATTAAATTAGGCAAGATGGCAGGGGAGTAAATGGAAGTCACACTAACCTCCTCCCAAGACCAATCTGGAGTTACAACTAAATTGTGGAGAAATCACCCAGAACAAACAAATGAACAATAGTGAGAGAGAAGACTTGTAACCTTAGATAGGCAGAAGAGTCAGCTTCAGCACTAACTGACTTGTAAGAACTGTGATGGAGACTCCAGTGAGCTGGCTGGGTGCCCACAGGTGGCAGTGCTAAAGAGATAATTAAGTGGCCAGTTGGATCCATGTGAGAAGAATTGGGCCTAAACCCTAAGTTGGGATCCCCAACCCAGAGCACCAGAGCCCAAAAAGTACACAGATAACAACTGGTGGTGAAGAGCAGCAGGGCTGCTCTCTGCCAGGTCGGATGACTGGAGATGCAGAGTACCATTTAAAGGGCCAACACACAAGTTTTCAATTGCTTCCACTTGACTGAGGCTCTGACAAAGACAGGGGAAGAGTGAACTAGAGATGCCTGAGGACAGACTGTGGATGGACGTTTTAGGTAGAGCACTGAGGGATAAGATGCTGGGATCATGGTGCTGTGTCATCTCTCCTACAGCAGCAGCCATCGTGCTTAGGCAGACCACTCCTCTCGAAGCGGCATCAGCCTGATGGGAAACAACAGCCCAGCCCCCACAAGAGATTCTGCCCCAACTCCGTGGTGCTTAAGCTTGACTGCTGACTGCAGAGCGACTAGATTAACAACTGAAGGAGGCAGCCACAGACAACAGATCCCCAACAAAGAGAAAGCAGAGTGGACTAGAGACACTTGATGAGAGACTGGAGATGGAGGCTATAGGGAGAAAACTGAGAGAGCGACCACCAGTATCCCAGTGCCAAGTCATCACCCCTACAGCAGCAGCCATTCTGCTCAGGCAGACCACTTCCCTCTGAACAGCAGCAGCCTGAGGGGAAAAAATAGCCCCAACCACAAGAGGGACTCTTCCCCACCCTCTGGGGATTAAGCCTTACTGTTGTGTGCAGAGTGACTAGATTAGCAACTGAGGGAGATAGCCAGGAACAGTAGATCCCTGGTAGTATGAGAGCAGGCTGCCTAAGATCAAATGGGGTCAACATCTGACCCCACCAGAGAAAGATTCAGAAAGAAAAAACAGTGAGAAATTGTAGAGGATACCAAGATGAAATCCATAGTTGTCTTCTCCATGATTAGTGATATTTTCTTTCCTGCATAGTTTTTTAACATTCATTTCTTATCCAGCAGGTTCGTGCATATTACTCACTAGAATTCATTCCATAGTTTATTTCTTTCCTTTCTTATAATAGTCTTTACTCTGTACACCCTTATTAATACTGGTTCATTTGCTGTTGTTAGTGGCAATGCACAGGGAGACATTTTTGTAGATGTAGGTTTGTCCCTAGGTTTTATGATTTCATTTGGGCAGCACCTGAACAACAGCCTACAAGACATGGTGGGTGGGGTGACCATCATTCAAGCAGCTGCAGGGAAGGATTCATCAAATAAAGACCCAAAAACAATCAAAACCCAATTACATCCAGAGAGCTGACATAAACAGGATCCCATGAGCTTCAAGTTCAGGAGATCAAGGAGACTGCACCACTGAATCTCACAGGTCTCCCACCATATAAGTTCACACCACAGACCCAGGGAGTTAGAAGAGATAAATTTAAGAAGCAGAGGATAACAAGAAGAGTCTCACAAACAGTGGGAAGACAAAGAGACAAATCCCAAATTAAAGGAAAGGAGGAATCCTCAGAATAATGCTAAATGAAATAGAGTCAACTCAACTATCAGATATTGAGTTCAAATCAATGGTTATCAGAAAGCTCAATGAACTCACAGACAATTACCAAAAACTACAAGAAAACTGTGAGAAGCTTACTACAAACTATATCAACATGAAAAAGGAAAAAGAAACTATCCACAAGAGCCAAGAGGAAATGAAGGATATACTTTCTGAATTGAAGAACACAGTAAAAAGAATCAAAAGCAGGCTAGGTGAAGCAGAGTATCAAATCAGAAAAAAAAAACTCTGGGAAAGAGCAAGAAAAGGAAAGAAGACTGATAAAGAATGACAAGGGGTTAAGGGGCCTTCAGGACAACATAAAATGTAATAATATCCATAATAGGGATATGAGAAGAAGAAAAAAAAAGAGCAAGGGATAAAAAAAAAACAGTTTGAAAAAGTAATGATGGAAAACTTCCCTAATTTGATGAGAGAAAAACTCACACAAACCCAAGAAGTATAAAGGATCCCCCAAAAAAGGAACAAAAAAAGGAACTCAAAGACACATTATAATGAAAATGGCAAAATTCCAAGACAAAGGGAGAATCTTAAAGGCAGCAGGGGAGAAACAGGAATTGATATACAAGGGAGTCCCAGTAAGTTAAGCAGCTAACTTCTCAACTGGAACACTATGAGCCATAAGGGAATGGCAAGAAATATTCTAAGTAATGAAAAGCAAAGGTCTGCCACCAAGACTACTCTGTCCAGCAAGGCTCTTGATTAAAATGGAAGATGAAATAAGGATTTTCCCAGATTTTTTTTTAAAAGAAGGCTGAAAGAATACATCTCCACCAAACCAGCACTGCAAGATATGGTAAAGGGACTGCTTTAAGAAAAGGAAAAAAAAAAGAGTGAGAGAGAGGGGAACAAAGGTACAAAGTGAATAAAATGGCAATGAATAATAACCTATCAATAATAATCATAAATGTAAATGGATTAAAAGACATAGGGTACCTGAATGGATAAGAAAACATGACCCACACATATTCTGCCTACAACAAACCAATCTTAGAAAAAAAAGACTTACACAGACTGAATGTGAAGGGTTGGAAAAAATATTCCAAGCAAACCGACAGGTGAAAAAGCTGATGTAGCAATACTAATATTTCATAACTTCAACACAACACAAAGGTCATAAAAAGAGACCCAGAAAGACATTTCTTAATACTCAGGGAAGCACCCATCAAGAAGACATAAACATTAAAAATATACATGCACCCAACATAGGAGCACCCAAATATATAAGGAAAATCTTAGAGGACATCAAGAAAGATACAGACATCAACACACTTATACTAAGGGATTTTTCTCAGACCACAAGGGCCTGAAACTAGAAACCAACCCCAAGAGAAAAAATAAAAACACTCAAATTCATAGAAATTGAATATCATGCTATTAAATAATGAATGGGATAAGAAAGGGATCAAGGAAGAAATCAAAGGGTTTCTGGAAATAAATGAAAATGAACTTAGTCCATACTTAGGGAACACAGAGAAGACAGTCCTGAGAAGGAAGTTCATAGTATATAGTCTTACCTTTGAAAAGACAGAAACATTTCAAATAAACAATCTAACCCTATATTCCCAAGAACTGGAGGAACAACAACAAACTAGTCCAGAGAGAATAGAAATAAGGAAATAATCAAGATCAGAAGAGAATTAAAATAACATAGAGACAAAAAGAACAATTCAAATGATTGATAAAGCTAGGAGTTGTTTCTTTGAAAAGATAAAAAAAAATTGACAAGCCCTTAAGCAGACTCATCAAGATAAAAAGAGAGAGGACCCAAATAAATACAATCAGAAATAAAAGAGATTTCAAACGATACTACCTAAATACAAAGGATTGTAATAAATTACTACAAATAATATATACCAAGAAATCTGAAAATCTAAGTGAAATGGACAAATTTCTAGAAAAATATAATCTTCTGAAACTGAATGAAGAAAAAGCAAAAAGCCTCCAAAGACCAATAACAGCTGATGAAATCAAAGCCATAATCAAAAACTCCTAGCACAAGAAAGCCCTGGACCAGGTGGTTTCACCGGAGAATTTCACAAAATATTTAAGGAAGAGCTAACTCCTATACCTCTCAGACTATGCAAAAAAATCAAAGGAGAGGGAAGACACCCAAACTCTTTTTGTGTAGCCAGCATCATCTCAATCCAAAAACCAGATAAAAACACAACAAAGAAAATAAACTACAGGCCAATATTGTTGATGAACATAGATGCTAAAATCCTCAACAAAATATTGACAAATCGCATGAAGTAGTACATTAAAAAGATCATATACCATGATCAAGTGGGATTCATCTCAGGGATAAAAGGATGGTATAATATACCCAAACTAATAAATGTATTACATCACACAAACAAAAGGAGAGACAAAAATCACATGATCATATATATAGGTGCAGAAAAAAGCATTTGATAAGGTACAGCACCCATTTATGATTAAAACAGTCAGCAAAGTGGGACTTCAGGGAGCATAACTTCACATTAAAAAGGCCGTATATGAGAAACCTACAGCCAACATCACACTCAATGGGCAAAAACTAAAAGCTTTCCCACTAAGAACATGAATAAGACAAGGATGTCCACTTTCACCTCTTCTATTCAACAAAGCGTTGGAAGTCCTAGCCACAGTGATCAGACAAGAAAAAGAAATAAAAGGAATCCAAATTGGAAATAAGGCAGGAAAAGTTATTTTTTGCAGATGATGTGATAGTGTACGTAGAAGACCCTATAGATTCCACCAGAAAGCTACTCTACCTAATAAGTGAATTTGGCAGAACAGTGGGATACAAAGTCAATACTCAGAAATTGAAGGCATTTTTGTACCAACAATGGAATATCAGAAACAGAAATCAGGAAAAAATCCCATTTGCAGTAGCAACAGTAACAATAAAGTACCTAGGAATAAACCTAACCAAGAAGGTAAAATACCTGTACTCAAAAAACTACTCAACTTGAAGAAAAAAAATTAAGGAAGACACAAATAAATGGAAGCATGTACTGTGTTCATGGGTCAAAAGAATTAACATCATCAGAATGTCCATGCTACCCAAAGCAAATGATAGATTCAATGCCATCCCTATTAAAATACAAATGACATATTTAAGATACAGGACAAACATTTCAAAAATTTATATGGAACCATAAATGACCCTGAATAGCTGTAGCAATTTTGAGAAAGAGGAACAAAGTAGGAGGGATCACCATACTTGGTATCAAACTATATTGCAAGGCCACTGTGGTCGAAACAGTCTGGTACTGGCAAAAGAACAGACACACATATCAATGGAATTGAATAGAGATCCTAGAAATAAACCCAAGTCTCTATGGCCAATTAATATTTGACAAAGGGGGCAGAAGCATAAAATGGAATAACAGTATCCTCATCAACAATGGTGTTGGGAGATCTGGACAGCTACATGAAAAAAAATGACACATGGCCACCAACTTTCACCATATACAAAAAAAACTCAAGATGGATAAAAGACTTAAATATAAGTCATGAAACCATTAAATTCTTAGAGGAGAACATAGGCAGTAAAATCTCAGATATCCCATGCAGCAATATTTTAACTGATACATCCTTAGAGCAAGGGACATGAAGAAAAAAAAAAAAAAAACAAATGGGACTTCATCAAAATAAAAAGCTTCTGCACAGCTAAAGACAATATCAGCAAAATGAAAAGGGAACCAGTTTTCGAAGATGGAGGCAAGATTGGTAGGAGCAGAGTCTACTATCCCCTGTGCACAGATGGAACATCTACCCAGTCTTTTGAGGAAGAGTGAACAGCCAGCGGTATCCCAGCATATATGAAGACTGGAGGCCAAAACTGTAGAAAACATTGAACAACCAGATGGTAAGGAGAGTACTTCAGGACAATAAGGGACCAGTGTGGGGACAAGGGTTGCTGAAGCCCCACTGGGTCTGCCACAGGATTCTTGGGAGAGAGCCAGGTCAAAACTACCCCCCCCCCCCGCCAAACAAGGTTTGAGCAGCACTAGGATGGACCTGGATGCTTGAAGTTGGTGGGGGTAATAAGGATGAAGTGGCAAACACACAGGGACTGTTTGCACCTGCTGAGACTGTGGACGCTGGCTGGGAAGAGTTGTGCTCTGACGGACCCTGACCCAGATAGTCCCCAGTCTGGTTGGGCTGTGTAAGAGGCCAAGCTCTTGCTTGGAGGGGCAGGCTTAAATAGGAGGAATTTTTCAAAAAGAAAAAGAAAAAAAAAGAGGCATTCAGTGGCTGTTTAGGGAATTCTCCCTCAGCAGCTGCCGCTGCTCCCCTGCCCCCTGGCTATGCCCATGCGGCCTCAGTAATGGGTCCACCTCTGCTGCCAGAACCATAACTTTTCCCCTACCCCTGGCCACAATGGCAGAAAGCACCCAACCACACCAGGAACTCCAGCCATGTGCTACCAACCCAGACACCCCCAACCCCACTGTGGCTGCTGGCCAGCACATGCCCAAGACTGCCACCCTATGACTGTGCTCCTGCCGCAGCAACAGAGGCCAAGGGCTCATACCCTTGGCCTGAGGACATAACACACCTGACTCCACTGACCAAGTGACCCCATCAGCAGCAGCAGGAGTAGCAGCAGCATAGGCCCCATGCTCACACCTGAAGTTCCAGAGATGGTGCACACCCAAACTGAGGCCCAGTGGCTGCCAATCCCACCCTAGCAGTGGAAGGCCGAGCACTCACACAAGCAGCCCTAGGGACAGAGGGTGCCTGACCCCACTGCCCAGAGGCACCTCACACTCAAACCCACTGCCCCAGGTGCAGCAACAGAGGAGTCATGTGCCCACATCCCCTAATGCAGCCACAGTGACAACCCTTCCCTGCAGGGCTGACTGGCTCTCTAAGAGGAAGACAGAGATGCCCTCTCAGAGGAGAGCAGCAGGGATCAGGGAGTCAACAATCCCCAGAAAGACTTAACTCAGTGGGGGGTTGAACTACCTTGAAGAGACTCTGAGAATCCCTAGCATCTAGGACAGCAAAGAGTGAGGCATTGGTGTGTGAGTTGCCCCTAATGGGTGCACCTCAAGGATAGCACAACTGGTGGACTGAAGGCACAGGCTGGGTGCAAAGAGGACTGGGGGCCCTGCAGCAAACTGAGGAACTGGGCTGGAGACTGGGCAACTGCAAAGAATGCTTCTCAGACCTGACCCCCATCCCCACAAAACCACAGAAAGGGAGAAAAGGGAAACCAATTCCCCCTCAGCCTGCTGCAGCCAGGAAGACCAGCAGAAGTGGCTTGGCTTGTTTACAAACAGCAGGAGGTTTCTTCTTCTTTTTTAAAAAAATTCCTTCCCTTCCTTCCTTCATTTTTTATTCTTTCTTTCTTTCTTCCTTCCTTCCTTCCTTCCTTCCTTCCTTCCTTCCTTCCTTCCTTCCTTCCTTTCTTCTTTTTTATTTCTTTGGCCTTCCTTCCTTTTTTTTTTAATTCCCATAAGTGAGACAATAAAACTTGGAGCTGTGAAAGGACAAGAGTTAGATCCAAAGAGGGGACATCCCAACAACTGAGACAGTGAGACAAATTTCACTTTGCTATGCCAGAGAACTTGCAAGATATTCTATATTTGTATTATTATTTTTTCATTATTTTTAGGTTTTATTTAATTAGTATTTTTGCATTTCTCTTCTTTCTGTTTAGTCTTCTTTGCTTGGTTTGTTAAATTGCATTGTTTGATTGGTTTCCCTTCTTCTCTCTTTCATAGTGTATTTTCAATTTTCCAACTGTCACTTCACTTGTGTTCCAATAGCACTCTATTCTAGGTCCTGTACTTCATATTCTTGTTATGCATATCACATAGATGCTGTCATATGATTGTTGCTCCATTACTATTGTAAATAATTGCTACTCCATACACTTGTAAGTACTACACAGCACTTTGCCCGGATCTTAGCTCACTCACTGTTTCTGAAACTTCACTACTTGTTAACTCTATTCTCTCTCACACTACACCTATTTTATATCCTTTACTCTCACTTTACTTCATAATCTGACTTCCCACAAGCTCACTGCTTTCTAGATCCAAGTCGCAATCCCTCCCCTCCCCAACAAGAGTCTTATCTTCTTTCCACACTTTCTAAAAAGTGGCTAGTTGGTGAAATATCATGGTTAACACTGTAAATATCCAAAGTATCTCCTATCTATTCTCTAAGGGTTGGTACTTTAAATACCATAGAACTTGCTACTACTGTCTTAAACCATTTTGCTTTCCTCCACAACTGATCACAAAAAAAAAAAGAGTATGTGAGATGTGTGAACACGAGTATACCTAATGGAAGAGGAAATGAACCAACAAATGAACCATCAACAAATAATGGAAGAAAGTGAAGGAAGGAGTGGAAGCCACACTAACCTCCACACAGGACCAATCTGGAAATATAACTAATGGTGGTGCAATTACCCAGAACAAACAACTGAACAATAATGAGAGAGAAGCCTCAAAACCTTGGACAGACAGAAGAACTAGCTTCAACACAACCTGTCCCTACGTGCACAAAAGAATACAAGACATGATGGACACCATGCCCCACAATTAACCAGCTAGAGGGAAGGAACCAGCAGAGAAAGACTCAACAACAATCAAAACTCAAAGACATAGAGACAGCCAACATAAAGCACAGCCAAAGACAAGAGAGGCCAGGAGACCAAGGAGATTGCACCACTGAATTTCAAACGTCTTCTACCATAGAAGTTGATACCATGAACTCAGAGAGTCAAAACAGGTCAATTTAAGAAGGAGAAGATAACAAGAAGTCTCTCACAGACAATAGTAAGACAAAGAAACAAACCCCAAAATAAAGAAAAGGAGGAAGCCTCAGAAATAATGCTAAATGAAATAGAGCAAGTCAACAATCAGATATTGAGTTCAAAGCAATGGTTATCAGGAAGCTCAATGAACTCACAGACAATTACCAAAAACTACAGGGAAACTACAATGAACTCACTGCAAACTATATCAACATTATAAAAGAAAAATAAGCTATCCACAAGAGCCAAGAGGAAATGAAGAATACACTTTCTGAATTGAAGAACACAGTAAGAGGAATCAAACACAGGCTTGATGAAGCAGAGGATCAGATCAGGAAGCTGGAGGACAAGACAGAAAAAAAAAAAACACCCAGAAAGAGCAGGAAAAGGGAAAGAGACTCAGAAAGAACAAAGAAGGGTTGAGAGAAATGCAGGACAACATGAAATGTAATAATATCCATATAATAAGGATAACAGAAGGAGAAAAAGAAGAGCAAGTGATAGAAAACCTGTTTGAAAAAAGTCATAATGGAAAACTTCTCTAATGTGACTACAGAAAAAGTCATGAAAATCCAGGAAACACAGAGAGTCCCAATCAAGAGGAACCCAAAGAGACCCACTTCAGGGCACATAATGAAAATGGCAAAATTCCAAGACAGAGAATATTAAAGGCAGGAAGGGAAAACCAGGAAGTAACATACAAGGGACCCCTGATAAGACTAGAAGCTGACTTCCCAAAGAAAATTCTCCAAGCCAGAAGGTAATGGCAAAAAATATTCAAGTAATGAAAACTAAGGGCCTGGAAACAAGACTACTCTCTCCAGCAAAGCACTCATAAAATGGAAGGTCAATCAGGAGCTTCCCAGAAAAAAAAAATCGCAAACTATATACCTCCTCCAAACCAGCTCTGCTAGAGATGCTAAAGGGTCTGCTTTAAGAGCAGGAAGAAACACAGTGAGAGAGAGACAGGAAAATAGGTACAAAAATGGCAATGAATAAGTACCTATCTGGCCCTGGCTGGCATAGCTCAGTGGATTGAGCATGGGCTGCAAACCAAAGTGTCGCAGGCTCGATTCCCAGTCAGGGTACATGACTGGGTTGCAGGCCATGACCCCCAGCAACCACACATTGATGTTTTTCTCTCTCTATCTCCCTCCCTTCCCTCTCTAAAAATAAATAATAAATAAAATCTTAAAAAATATAAGTACCTATCAACAACCATAAATGTAAATGGATTAAATGCCCCAATAAAAGATATCTATATCTGAATAGCTAAATGGATAGAAAATCATAATTCACACATATACTGCCTCCAAGAGACACACCTCAGAGCAAAAGACCTACACACACTGAAAGTGAAGTACTGGAAACAAATATTCCAAGCAACTGGACAGGAAAAAAAAACTAGGGTGGCAAGACTCATATCAGACAAAATAGACTTCAAAACAAGAGCCATAAAAAGAGACCCAGAAGGTCACTTCATAATACTCAAGGGAAGAATCCATGAACAAGATATAAACATTGTACAGATATACACACCCAGCATAGGAGCACCCAAATACATAAAATTATGTTGGAGAACTTCAAGAGAGATACTGACAGCAACAAAACTATAGTAAGGGATTTTAACACCACACTGTCAAAAATGAGTAGATCTTCCAAACAAATATCAACAAAGATATCATTGCATGAAACAGTGCCCTAGATCAAAAAAGGTTATATATATATATAACCTTTCATCCCAAAGAAGCACAATACACATTCTTTTCAAATGAACATGGAACATTTTCAAAGATAGACCACAAGATAGGACACAAAATTTGAAATCATATCAAGCATTTTCTCCAACCACAAGGGACTGAAATTAAAACCAACCTCAAGAAAAAAAAAACAAAACACTCAAACTCATGGAGATTGAATAGCATGCTATTAAACAATGAATGGGTTAAGAATGAGATCAAGAAAGAAATCAAAAAGTTTCTGGAAGCAAATGGAAATGAACTCACAACAACTCTCAAGTTAAAGGACACAGCTAGGCAGTCCTGAGAGGGAAGTTTATAGTGATACAGGCCTACCTAAAAAAGATAGAAACATTTCAAATAAACAGCCTAACCCTATACCTACAAGAACTCAAGGAACAATATCACACACAACCCAGAGCAAGGAGAAGGAAAGAAATGACCCAGATAGAGCAGAATTAAATGACAAGCACATCTGTGCCTAAAATTGTGCCTAAAAGCACAATTCTAAGGATCAATAAATCCAGGAGCTGGCTCTTTGAAAAGATAAATAAAATTAAAAACGCTTTAAGCAGACTCATCAAGAAAAAAGAGAGGGCCTAAAAAACACTATCAGAAATTAAAGAGGAGAGATTACAACTGATACCAAAGAAATACAAAGGATTGTAAGAAATTACAGTGAAGAACTATATGCCAAGAAATTTTAAAAACTAGGTGAAATGGACAAATTTCTAGAAAAATATAATCCTACAAAACTGAATGAAAAGAAATAGAAAGCCTGAACAGACCAATTAACAACTGACAAAACTGAAGCAATAATAAAAAAAACCCCGGTACACATAAGCCCTGGACCCCATGGTTTCATAGAATAGTGCAAAGCATTTAAGGAAGAGCTATATCCTGTCCTTCACAGATAATTCTTAAAAATCCAACAGGACAGAAAATTTCCAAACTGTTTTTATGAAACCGGCATCATCCTAGTACCGAAACCAGATAAAGACACAATAAAGAAAAAAATTTCAGGCCAATATCACTCATCAACATAAATGCTAAAATCCTAAAAAGATATTGGAAAATCACCTGGAGCAATATATTAAAAAAATCATACACCATGATCAAGTAGGATTCATCCCAGGGATGCAAGGATGGTACAATATCTGCAAATTAATATGTAATAAATCACATAAACAAAAGCAAACACAAAAACCACAAGATCATATCAATAGATGAGGGAAAAGCATTTGATAAGGTACTGCACCCATTTATTATAAAAACACTTAGCAAAGTGAGACTAGAAGGAGCATTCCTCAACATAATAAGGGCCATGTACGAGAAACCTACAGCCAACATCCTACTCAATGGGCAAAAGTTAGAGCTTTCCTACTAATATCAGAAACAAGACAAGGATGCCTACTTTGACCACTCCTATTCAGCATAGTATTGGAAGTCCTAGCCACAGCAATCACACAAGAAAAGGAAATAAAGGGCATCCAAAAAGGGAAGGAGTAATCAAATCTGTCATTGTTTGCAGATGATATGATAGTGTACACAGAAAATCCCACAAACTCCACCAAAAAACAGCTTGACCTCATAAATGAATTTGGCAGAACAGCAGGATGTGAAGTTAATATTCAGAAATCAAAGGCACATTGCACACCAGCAATGAAATATCAGAAACAAAGGTCATGGAAAAAAAAACATATTTGATGTGGCAACAAATAAAATAAATTACCTAGGAATAGGTACAGCAATTTGGTTAGGAATAAACCTAGCCAAAGATGTAGAAGATCTGTACTCAGAAAACTACACAACACTGAAATAAGAAATTAAGGAAGACACAAACAAATGGAACCATATACCATGCTCATGGATTAGAAGAACTAACATCATCAAAATGTCCATACTACCCAAAGCAGTTTATCAATCCAAAGCAATTCCTTATAAAGTACCAATGATATATTTCACAGATATAGAACAAATATTTAAGAAATTTATATGGAGCCGTAAATAACCCAGAATAGTTGCAGCAATTTTGAGAAAGAAAAGCAAAGTAGGAGGGGTCACAATACATGATACGAAACTGCATTACAAGGCCACTGCAACTGAAACAGCCTGGTACTAGCATAAGAACAGATACATGGACCAGTGGAACAGAATAGAGAACCCAGAAATAAACCTGTCCCTATGGTTAATTAATACTTGACAAAGGGGGAAGAAACATAAAATGGAGTAAAAATGGCCTCTTCAGCTAATGGTGTTGGGAGATCTGGACACCTACATGCAAAAAAATGAAAATCGATCACCAACTTACAGCATACACAAAAATAAATTAAAGGTGGATAAAAGACTAAAATATAATTCATGACACCATGAAGTCCTAGAGGAAAATCTCAGACATTCCACACAGCAACATCTTTGCTGATATACCCCCTAAAGAAAGGGACATAACAGAAAGAATAAACAAATGGAATCTTATCAAATTAAAAAGCTTCTTCAATGGCTAAAGAAAACAGCATTAAAATTAAAAGAGAACCAACTATATGGGAAAACATATTTACCAATGATACCTTGGACAAATGTTTGATCTTCAAAATATATACAGAACTCACAAGATTCCATTCCACAAAGACAAAAAGCCCAATTAAAAATTGGCAAAGGACTTGAACAGACACTTCTCCAAGGAGGACATACAGAGGGTCCAGAAAAAATATAAAAAGATGCTTAGTATCACTAGCCATCACAGAGTGCAAATTAAAACCACAATGAGATACTGCTTCATACTAGTCAGAATGGCCATCAAAGTAACAAACAACAAGTTTTGGAGAGGATGTGGAGAAAAGAGAATCCTAGTGCACTGTGGGTAGGAATGCTGACTGGTGCAGCCACTGTGGAAAACAGTATGGAATTTCCTCACAAAACTAAAAATGGAACTGTTTTTTGACCCAGCAATTCTACTGCTGGGATTATTCCATAAGAACCCTGAAACGCCAATCCCAAGGAAGCTATGCACCCCAATGTTCACAGCAGCAGAATTTACAATAGCCAAGTGCTGAAAGCAACCTAAGTGCCCATCAGCAAATGAGTGGATCAAAAAACTATGGTACATTTATAAGATGGAATATGCAGCAGAAAGAAATAAGGAGCTCCTACCCTTTGTGACAGTGTGGATGGAACTGGAGAGCATAATGCTAAATGAAATAAGCCAGACTCTGAAAGATAAATACAGTATTATCTCACCTATAAGTTGAGCATGCAAAATATAACAAACAAACAAGTATGCAAAATATAAACAGAGACACTGGAATGAAGAACAGTCTGACCATAACCAGAGGGGAGGTGGGAAGGGATAATAGGAGAAAGGGTTTTCAGGAACTGCTGTAAAGGACACATGGACAAAACCAAGGGAGAGGGTGGAAGCAAGGGAGGAAAGTAGGTTTGGAGGGGGTGGGAGAAGGATGGGGAGAAAATACAAAAAACTGTAATTGAACAACAATAAAATAATTTAAATTTAAAAAAAAAACAGCTCTTGGATTTATTGATCCTTAGAATTGTGCTTTTAGTTTCTATGTCATTTAATTCTGGTCTGATCTTTGTCATTACCCCTGTTCTACTTGCTCTGGGCTGTCTTTGTTGTTGTTCTTCCAGTTCTTGTAGATGTAGAGTTAGGCTGTCTCTTTGAAATGTTTCTCTTTTTTGGGTAGGCCTGTATCACTAGGAACTTCCCTCTCAAGACTGTCTTTGCTGTGTCCCATAAGTTTTGGACTGTTGTGAGTTCACTTTCATTTGATTCCAGAAACTTTTTGATTTCTTCCTTGATGTCATTCTTGACCCATTCACTGTTTAATAGCATGCTATTCAATTCCCATGAATTTGAGTGTTTTTGAGTTTTTTCCTTGAGGTTCCTTGTGGTTGGATAAAATGCTTGATATGATTTCAAATTTCTTGAATTTGTTGAGCCTTGTTTTGTGTCCTATCATGTGGTCCATCTTTGAAAATGTGTCATGTGCATTTGAAAAGAATGTTTCTTTAGGATGAAAAGTTATATATATATATAATGAATAAATACCTATTAATAACCTTAAACTTATATATAAGTTTAAACTTATATATAACTTATATATAAGTCCATATATATATATGGACTTAACTGATATATATATATATATATCAGTTGTGTGTCTGATATATATATATATATATATATATATATATATATATATATCAGTTAAGTCCATTTGATCTAGGACATTGTTCAATGCCACAATGTCTTTGTTGATATTTTCTTTTGAAGATCTACCCATTTTTGACAGTGGGGTGTTAAAATCCCCTGCTATAGTTTTGTTGCTGTTGATATCTTTCTTGAAGTTATCCAAGATTTCCTTATGTTTTGGGTATTTCTATGTTGGGTACATATATGTTTATAATGTTTATGTCTTCTTTATTGATTCTTCCCTTGAGTATTATGAAGTAACCTTCTGTGTCTCTTTTTATGGCTCTTGTTTTGAAGTCTATTTTGCCTAATATGGTATTGCTACTGCAGCTTTTTTTTCATGTCCATTTGCCTGGAATATTTTTTTTCCAACCCTTCACTTTCAGTCCGTGTAGGTCTTTTGCTCTGAGGTGTGTCTTTTGGAGGCAGCATATGTGCGGGTCATGTTTTCTTACCCATTCAACTACTCTGTGTCTTTTGATCAGAGTATTTAATACATTTACTTTTAAGGTTATTAATAGGTATTTATTCATTTTTCCCCCTTGTACCTGTGCTCCTCTGTCTTTCACTTTTTTCCTTTCTCTTCTTATAGTAGTCCCTTTGGTATATCTTGTAATGTTGGTTTCATGGAGATGTATTCTTTCAGCCTTCTTTTATCTGGAAACTCCTTATTTCACCTTCCTTTTTAATTGAGAGCCTCACTAGGTAGAGTTATCTTGCAGGCCTTTGTTTTTTATTTCTTGGAATATCTCTAGCCATTGTCTTCCGGATTAGTGTGTTTCTCTTGAGAAGTCAGCTGTTAGCCTTATGGAAGCCCCTTTGGATAGTACTTCTTTCTCCCTTGCTGTTTTTAAGATACTCTCTTTGTCTTCAATACTTGACATTTGAATTACGATATGCCTTGGAGTTGGCCTGTTTGGGTTGATCTTGATTGAACTCTCTGTGTTTCCGGAACTTGCATGGTTTTTTTCCCTCTCCAGGTTCAAAAAATTTTCTGTCATTATTTTTTCAAACAGGCTTTCTATCCTTTGTTTCTTTTCTTCTCCTTCTAGTATTCCTATGATTCAAATGTTGTTGTGTTTCATGTTATCTTGGAGTTCCCTTAAGCTCTCTTCATATTTTTTTAGCCTTTTCTCATGCAGCTATTCTACCTGGGTGTTTCTTTCCATCTTGTCTTCCAGCTCACTGATTTGATCCTCTGCTTCATCCAACCTGATTGTAATTCCTTCTAGTGCGTTTTTTATTTCCTAAATTGTATTTTTCATTTCTTCCTGGTTTCTGTTTATACCTTCTATTTCCTTTTTTGTACTGTTGTAGTTCTTTCTTAGTTCCTTATAGTTGTCTGTGAGTTCCGTGAGCATCCCTATACCCATTTTTTTGAATTCTATATGTGATAGTTTGCTTACCTCCATTTCATTTAGCTCTTTTAGTGGGGAGCCTTTCATTCCTTTTGATTGCATGTTCTTTTATTAGTCTCCCCATTTTAAGTGACTCTTTTTGTTTGTTTCTGTGCTTCCTGATATTCCACTTTGCTGGCTGTCTTTGTAGGGTGAACTTTTATGATAGGAATTCTATGGGGTTCAGTGATGTGGTCTCTCTGATCTCCTTGTCTGGATGCTCTAGGTTTCCCCTTTCTTCTGTTTGTGTGGGCTCTCTTGTTGAACTTGTATTTTTACCTTTTTTGGTTCCTTTGTTGGTGGGTTCTCTCCTCTAGCAAGTATACTGATGTTCATAGCTCCCACCCAATCTTGTGTGTGATTAGTGGAAGGGGATAGGAAAATTGTATTAAGACAGCAAAAGAGTATTCTATGGGACTTAAATTACCAACAAGTAGAGAGAGAGAGGAGATCCTGTGAATAAGTATAGCATTAACCGTGATATTTCACCCAACTAGTCACTTTTTATAAAAGGTGAACAAGAAATAAGACTCTTGTTAGTGGGGGAAAAGGATTGTAAGCTGAATCCAGAAAACAGAGTGTTTGTGCAAGGTTAGATGTTGAAACTTAGTGAGAATAAAGGATACAAAGTAGGTGTAGTGTGTGAGAAAATAGTTAACCACAACAGTAATAAAGCCCAGGAATATAGTGAAATGGGCTGAGATAAGGGAGGGTTGCTGTGTAGTATTCACAGTTATATGGAATAACAATTATTTGCAATAGTAGTGACACAGCAATAATATGACAAGAAATATATTATCTGGATAACAAGAATAGAAAGTACATTATCAAGAGTAGTGTGTTATTGGAATATAAGTGAAAGAAAGAAAATTAAAATATAGTATGAAAGAGCAAATAAGGAAAACCAGTCAAACTGTACAATTAAACAAAGAAAGAAAACTAAACAGAAAAAAATAGAAATTAAAAATTACTAATAAAATAAAAGAAGTAAAAATAATGAAAAATAATAATAATACAAATAATAAAATGCCAGTTCTATGGGACAGTAAAGTAAATTTCTCTCAGTTGTTGGGGTTAGCCTTGTGCTCCCTTTTTGGATCTGTTTCTGGACCTTTCATAACTCCAGGTATTATTGTCTCAATTGGGAGAAGAAAAGAAAAAAAGAGAGAGGAAAAAAAGCCTCCTGCTGACTTTAAACCCACTGGGGAAGTTCTCCTGGTCTTCCTGGATGCTACAGGAAGAGGGGTGTTGGGCTTCACTTTTCTTCCTTCCTATTGTTTTGTGAGAATAGGGGCCAGGTCTGGGCTACAATATTCACAGTTGCCCAGCCTCCAGTCCAGGTCCTCCATGAGCTGCCAGGCCCCCACTGTCCATCTGCGCCAGGCTGGCACCTTTAATCCACCAGTTGTGCCAAGTCCATGTGGTGTGTCTCCTCTTTGCGAGTCCACCATGGCCAGAGCTCACCACCGGGCAAGCAGGGCCAAAAGCCTCTGTACAATGGGGCAAATCAGCTGCCAGGTGAGCAGTGCAATTCAGCCACAGAGTGAGCTGCACCAATTGACCTTTAGGCTAGCAGCCTGAGTCAGCTGCCAGGCAGGTAGTGTGAGTCAGTCACTGTGCAAAAGTTCCTTAAAAAGTCACAAAGCCTTTTTTTTTAAGTAAAATCCTCTTGTTTAAGCCCACCGTTCTTTACAAGAACTGCTTTTCACACAGCCCAACTTTCTAACCAGACTGGAGACTACCTAGGTCAGGGTCCAGCACAGCCCGACTCTTCTCCCTCCTGGCTCCCCAGTTTCTCTGGTAATGACCTAGCTGGTGCCCACAGTCCCACCAGGTACACTGCACCTCTGTCTATCTCCCATTTTGTTTTTATTCCCCACAAGCGACTTCAAGCATCCAGGTTCCTCCTGGTGCCACACTGCCCTACTTGCTTTGGTAGGGGAGGGAGTTGGTGATCTAACTCTCCTCCCAGTATCCTGTGGCAGGTGCTGGTTGGGGGCCACAGCAGCCTTGGTACCTGCGCCAATCCCAGGGACCTTAGCATCCCAATGTAATCTCCTTACTGTCTGTTTTTCAATGTTCTCTACAATTTTTGGCCTCCAAACTTCATATAAGCTAGGATTCCATTGGCTGTTCATATAAGCTAGGATTCCATTGGCTGTTCACTCTATTCCTCAGAAGATCAGCTAGGTGTTCCAGGTGGGTGCAGGGAGAACTGCTGCTCCCACCTACCTCACATCTTAATGTAACCCTATTTCTTCAAATAGGTTCTCAATTCCTTGCTCTGTCTTCCCTCCTTCTGGTACCTCTATGATGCAGATGTTATTATGCTTGATGTTTTCCCAGAAGTTTCTTAACTTACCCTCATTTGTTTGGATTGTTTTTCTCTACTCTGATTGCATGTTTTCTTCTACCTTGTCTTCTAAATTTCTGATTTGATCTCCTGCTTCATCTATTCTTCTGTTGATTATTTTTAGTGAATTCTTCATTTTAGTTATTGTGTTTTCCAATTCTGACTACTTTTTATGGTTTGCATATATCTTGTAAGCTGTTAAAGTACTTGCTCAGTTTCTTGAGCATTTTTCTATCCACTGTTTTGAACTCTATACATGTTATATTTCTTGCTTCCATTTTGTTTAGTTTGTTTTATGAAGATTTCTCCTGTTCTTTTATTTGGGGAATATTTCTTTGTCTCCCCATTGGGCTGCTTTTCTGTGTTAGTTTCTGTGTATTAGATACATCTGCTTTGTATCCAGTCTTGGTAAATCGATCTTATGTAGTAGGTGTCCTTTGGAACCCCATGAGACAGTCTTCCTGGTCACCTGAACCAAGTGTTCCAAGAGTGTCCCTTGGGTAGGTTATATAAGCCATTCTTTATAGTTGAGCCTTGATTGCTGTTGGCATTTCCATGGGTGGGTTGACCCTGAGGATGACTAACTTTGAGGATTGGCCATGACCACACTGTATGAGCTATTGTTCAGGGGCTCACCTCGTGAAGCAGAATTTGCCCCAGCAGCATCTGGTGCCTGCCAAGACCATCCTTTTGATATACCACTTCTGGAGCTAATTGAGTCATTCTCTGTTGTGGTCTCAAGTCAGTGTTGGTTATGGGGCCTCTTGGCGGGGATTCATGTGCAGTTCAATATCAGATGCTGCCTATGACCAGCCTTTGGCTACCTGTTAGGAACCACAAAGTGATCTTCTGTTAGTAGTCGACTGCGCTGAAAATGGGTACATGTGGCAGTGACCAAGATGCATACTAAGGCCAGCTGCCAAAAGTATCAGGCCTTGAGAAGTTCAGCAAAAGGCCTAAAGCATTCCAAGATCTACCAATACCTTCTGGTTGCACATCAGACAGCCACTGAAAGAACTTTCAGTAGTATGTAAGTTGCATGAGGTAGGTTCCCAGGAATTCACCAGGTGAGAGCAATTGGTGTTTACCAGGTTAATACAGATTCAAACTCAGTTCTCATGCTGGGTATGAGGCCACTCATCAAAAGTCTCAAGGCATACCAAGGCCAGAAACCACCTGACTGGGCCTGCAGCCCTTTGTGGTAGGCTAGGACCTTAGAGAATCATCAGGTTGGAGCCAGTAGAATTCATCAGGCTAAAGCAGATTCAGATTTGGCTGTATGGAAGGAGGGCTCAGCACGGGAATGACCCATGGTGTCTTTCAGGAGTACAGAAAGGTAGCCCTGCCCTAAAGCTACACAGCTCAGTCTCTTCTTCTGTGCCTCCAGAAGTCCCAAGCATGTCTGGAACTTTCAAAAATTTTTTTAAGAAAGACTGCAAGTGTGCTCATATTTGTTGCCACTGAATTTCTTACTGCTGTGTGTGAGTTGAGTACAGTGGGGCCAAAGGGATCCATCAGAATGGGGCTTGTATAGCTCCTCAGGCTAATAATGCCTTATAGGGAAGAGCTCTATATAGAAACTGTGGCGCCAGTCAGGTCTGTGGGGAAAACAGTCCTCACCCTAATATTACACAACTGTATCTTTCCCTATGTGTTTCTGGCACTCTCTGAGCTATCCTAGAAATTCTTGTGTTTTTGAGAAAGACTGATATGTGGGCCTAGAGACTGACAGACATTAGCAGAGCCCACAGCTATGAGCAATCTAGGTAAGTCAGGTCCTCAGGTAGCCACCAGTGTGAAATTAGTGCAGCTCCTCAGGTTAATGCTATGTGGAGGGAGGGCCCATTCAGGAATGGTTGTGATAGTTGGGTGTGCAAGAAAATGTCTCTTGCCTTAAACAAACTGTTCTTCCTCCTCCAAAGCCCAGGATGAGTACCTGCAAGTAAGATTTGTTTGCTGGCCTTAAAGCCACACAACTCATTCTCTCTGTATGTGTCACTGGCAACCCCTGAGCTTACCAGGAAATCCTTGGGAGTTTTAAAGGAAGCCTGCAATGTGGGCCAAATCTGATTGCCACTGACAGAGCCCAGACCACTGTGTGCATTCTAGGTAGGGAACAGCCTCTAGAAGTTGTCAGGGAGGGGCTAGTGTATCTTTCCAGGCTAATGCTGTGTGGGGGAGTGCTGGACCCAGGAAAGATGGCATCCATGAATGGTGCCAAAGAAAGATTCAACACAGGTATTTGTGGCACTCCCTCTAGCCCTCTCCCAAAACTCACATAACTCAATCTCTCCCTGTATGACTCTGGCACCCTCCAAACTGCTGTTCTTCCTCCAAAGCTCAGGGTGAGTATCTGCAAGCAAGATTTTGTTTGCTGGCCTTTTAGAAGGTGCCTTGGCTTCCAGTAGCCTTCTGTATCCCCCAGAGAGGACAGAATCCCCTCTGATTTTCACAACCAGATGTTATGTGGGCTCTTCTTCCCAACAATGGTGCTCTGGGCTGGAGAGTGGTGTCAGGTTGAGATCCTCACTCCTCTGGAGAAACCTCTACAGCTGAGATATCTCTCCAGACTCTCAAATGTTTGCACATGGGTATTGGGTCAGCCCATTTTGCACCTCCATCCCTTCTACAAATCTCAACTCAACTTCTTCTGTAGATCCTGAGTTATAGAACTTCTGTTTAGCTAGTCTTTAGATGGTTATACAAGTTGTTTTTTCTATAATTTAGTTGTAATGTTGATGTGGTCATGGGGGGAGGTGAGTACAGCTTCCTCCTACTTTGTCATTTTGTACTTCTCCACGTACTGGGATTAATTTCAAAATCATTAAGATGAGCTTTAAAGTCAGGCATAAAAGAGTACATACTGTGTGGTTGCATCTATACAAAACTGTAAAAAATGTGAATCTAAATTTTGGTGATGGAAAGTAGATCAGGATTTGCCTAGGAATAGGAGCAGAGGAAGGTTTCCTGAGAAGGGACATAAAGAAAATTTTTGAAATGAAGAATTTATATCTTCATTGTGTTAGTGATTACACAGGCATATACATTTGTCAAAATTCTTCAAATGGGTGCAATAAAATTGATATGTTTTTAAAAAATGCCCACATGGAAGTTTCTCTGCTGCTTGTTCTAGAGAAAATTGGACCTCGTGGGTGGGTGAGAATGACTATTCTTTTCTTAGCTTCCACAGTGATTCTGAAGTTACACATCAAAAGCTAGGTCCTCCTCACCACAAAGCAACAACAAGGCTGTCGGTTTCAAATATAATAATTCCCCAGACTAAGGAAGCCACAGAAGGTCATGAGAACTTCAACTATAATATCATCATGTATTTACCTATGAGACCTCATGGCCATTTTGACCATGTTACTTTTACTCACTGCTTCTTTCCATGTGGGTTTATTCACCAAGATACAATAAAGGTCAAGAATCTTACTCAGAGTTGGTGACAATGAGTCAATCACCATAGTTCTTCTGCTTCCAGCCACTAGTCTGAACACCAACTCACAGTTAGCCTCACAGACAAGGAATATTATTTTAAAAGTTTTGCCACCCCCACTCATATTCTTAATTTCTTCCATATCCCTGCCCTGTCACAGAACATGTAAGAATACTCTAAAAATAATGTACTAAGGAAAAGGTAGCAAATATTTTTTTATCCAATAAGCAATTGCAATGAAACCTAACATGTGGCCTTGAGAGCTGTTGAAATGCTATGATTTATAAATGTTTAAAATAATGTTCATTTGGAAAATGAAGCATATTTGCATATTGACTCACTCCAATAAATTTGACATTGGTGAAAAACACCAGTAAAATCAATATTGCATATTTTTTCAAGCAGACCTCTAAGTTGAATCTACTGTGTAAATTACAAACTGCATCAATTCCAGAATTACCAGATAGAATTAGTGATCCAAATGCCAGGACAAATCATCTAATTCAGTGTAGAAAAAGTCAATTTAGTTAACTCTAAAAGACATGATTAATTCTCACTGAGATAGCTTTTTATGCTAAATTGGTAATCACACCTAAAATATATAACAATTAGAGGCTCTAGGCCACTATTCACAATGCTAGTCTAGACATTGAAAAAAAATCTTTCAAAAATACAGATTCCTAGGTCTCACTATGGAGTTCTTACTTAATGGTGCTGGTGTCAATCCCATGAGTTGTTTTTTTTTTTTTTTTTTAAATAATCCCAAGGTGATTCTCATGTTTACACACATTTGGTCTAGCTTTGGCCTCTCTTTAACTTTCCTTTTCCTAACTGCAGTCCACAGAAGCAGTGCTCAGTGTTTTGAGTTTTTCACCCCTATAACTGAGTGCACACCTCTAGTATAGGTATATTTATTTAATTGCAAATTATATATAAATGTATTACATTTCAAAAGAATAATGGTTTAATCCATAAGCACTTAGCCCCCAAAACAAGCAAATAATTCAGCTTATCTTAAGATGTGGTCATCTCCAATAAAGAGAATAGGTACACCATGCTTAAAATCAACATCACAGCCCTGGCTGGCATAGCTCAGTGGATTGAGCATGGGCAGCGAACCAAAGTGTCGCAGGTTCGATTCCCAGTCAGGGTACATGCCTGGGTTGCAGACCATAACCCCCAGCAACCGCACATTGATGTTTCTCTCTATCTCCCTCCCTTCCCTCTCTAAAAATAAATAAATAAAATATTTTTTTAAAAATCAACATCACAAATCCATATTTTTCTATGACATAGCACATTGTTTTCTTTACAGTACATCTCTGTCATCTTGACATGCATTATTTCTGAATTTAATATAAATATTGCTATTTAAGTGAAAAATTAATCAAAGTAAGTTTGGAATTTTTAACCTTCTTTCTCAAGAGATATTTTTTATAATTTTCTAATCAAACCATACACCAGATAAGTAAAAATATTTTCTTAGTGACATGTTCTTAAATAAGCAGGATAAGAATGAAGCAAGACAAACCACTTATGCATGCTTTTGTGCAATGCTGGACAAATCCAGATCATTGGCCCATCACACTTGGACAGTTACACTATCTTTAAGTGTGAGGCAAGGTTGAAGAATTTTCATCTAAATTTACAAAGCCTCCTAAATATGTGCCCTTGTTGCAGAGCTAAAGTCACTCCCAGTGAAGCAACCAGAGCAAGAATTTCCAAAATTTGATCAACAAAGCCTACGTTTTTCTTTGTTGTAAAGGTTCAGCCATAGGAATGAGAAAGCAGCCCCCGCTCAGCCACATGCCTTTGTTTTTGCATTTCCTTTTTTATTATTAAAGTATAGATGACATAACAACATTATATTAATTTCAGCTATACAATATAATGATCTGACAATATGAGTGCAATCAGTCTACTAACCATCTGTAACTGGGCAAAGTTACTTTAATATTCCTGACTATGTTCCCTGTGCTGTACACTGCATCTTATAGCTTATTTATTATAATGGAAGTCTGTACCTCTTATTTTCCTTCACCTTTTTCACACACATACACCCCACATCTCTCTTCTGGCAACTATCAGTTTGTCCTGTTTTTATTAGTATGTTTTTGTTTTGTTTTGATTGTTTTATTTTTTTAGATTCCATATGTAAGTCATGTGGTATTTGTCTTTCTCTGACTTGTTTCACTTAGCATAAATATATAAATGTAGCTCTATGTTCACTGTATTATCTGATGTCTTTCTTAGAAACTCTTGATGTCTTTCAAGAGTCTGTTCAGAGTCCCTGAGCTCCATCTAAATTCCCTTTTACTTTTTTCCCTTCTGTTGAAAAAATACAATTCTATACTGAAAATAAATAGTGTTGTCTTGCCCAGATCTCTGCTCTCTTTTAAATGGTCTGACAAGTACTAATGAGTCAAGATCTCTAACTGCTACCCATCCCAGGACAGACCACTGGGTGCTCTCAGTCCTTCCCCTGCCTTCTAATGTCTGTTCTATTTTCTCTGCTCTGTTTTATCCTAATCTAATTTCTAATTTTATGGTTGCTTATCATCTCCTCTCTCCCTCTTGGTACCTCCATGGGTCTCTCTAGAGAATTCTCTTGACCTTGCTTTTTCTGTGTATCTTTGTTTCTCTCTTTTTCCATCACTTTTTCTGTGTTCTTCTAATTCCCCAAGTAAACACAAACAAGCAAGAAAGTTAACTTCAGGAATATTAAAGCATTTTGTTAGAGCATTATGACATGGGAACCTGTGGAAAACCCCTGGTCCATTTTAACTCTGTCAGCATCTTCTGTCATGAAGACCATTTTGAGCTGCCCTAAGAGACCCACTTTCTTTCCAAAATATTTATATATTTAATGCACATTGAAGACAATGCATACATGTAAAAAGCAATCTGTGCTATGTGGAAGATATGGTCTCTAACCTCAGGTTGAACTAAAAGCACTGGAAATTTTAAGAGGTTGTTTTGACCTTTCTGGGCCATTTAGGTCAGGCAGTTGCTAATGGCAGTTTGATTGTGCTCCAATGATGTTTTTAAGTCTCTACTAAGAGTCTAGCCAAGCTAAACACATTTTCTTTTCATCTATACTCACAAGTCCAGCCTTCAGCCCTAGGTCTTCAGACATTCCTGGGTTCTCTGGATTCCCTCCAGTTTGTTGGCACATTCTCCAGGCCTCGTTAAAAATTACCCTTTCATATCTCCTCAATAGTAGCTCATATGATTTTCTTAAGAACAGCATTTTTATTCCGCTCCTGCCCACACATAAAGTTGACTGTGGGAGTAAGAGTATAGAGAAAGGGGCAGAAAGATGTTGGGACAGGACAGGCTAATGGAAGGGCCTTCCAAAAACAGCAGACTCATGTTCTCCTGGGGCTGACAGGATTCTTTGTCTTTCTGACTTTTCTTGACTTTCAAAACCACATTGATCATTGCTGAAAATTTACAAAATGCAAAAATGCAGAAGAGTATGAAACTCATAAGCCATCCACAAACTATACAAAATTGTGTTAATACTTTATGCTTTCTTTCATTCCTTTATATATATAGATTATTGAGTAAATTTAATTCTATATTAATACTTTTCTATGTTGTTATCTTACATGCTTCTATTCATTCTTTCAATTATGACTTTATGCCTTAGAATCACACTATTTTCATTATTGTAGTTTTAAAACACAGTGCAGATTGTAACTAGTAAGGTGAATAAATCTGCAATGATTTCTTTTATTAACACTTTCTTGATGGCCCTTTTATTTATTTGTTTATTTCTAGATGAATGTTGGGTTCATTTTGTTAACATTTGAAATAGAATTTTATTAAAAACAGAAGTTAGTACAGGAAAGAAAAAAATAACTGGCAATACCTTTTTATCCCAGGACATGAACATATCTTCATTTTTTCCTCCTATTTTTTTGGCATGTCAGTAAAATTTTATACTGATACTGATAATATCTTCAGTTTTAAACTAAACATTTCTAGTATTTTTTAAGCCATTGGCTTTATGTAGTGTCTGTGTGTGTCTGCATGTGTGTGTGTGTGTGTATGTATCTGTGTGTGTGTCCCTAGATGCAATTTTTCTTGCCTTCCTTATCTTTGGATAGAAAAGCCTCCCATCTTATTTTTCTACTGCAGTAAAATATACATAATGTAAAATTTAGTATTTTAAGTGGATAGTTCTGTAGCATTAAGCAGATTTGTGCTGTAGTACAACCATCACCAACATCCTTCTCCAGAACTTTCTAATCATTCTAAATTGAAAATCTGTTAAACATTAATTCTCTGTTTCTCCTTCCTCCCAACTTTTTGGAACCACCATTCTACTTTTTGTTCCTATGAATTTGACTATCCTAACTCCATCACATTAGTAGAATTATACAATATTTATCTTTTGAAACTGGCTTATTTCACTTAGCACATTGTCTTTAAGATGCATCCATGTCATGGCATGGGAAGAATTTCCTTTGTTCTTATTTAAAATCTTTTTCCATTTTCAATTATAGTTGAAATTCAATATCACATTAGCATCAGGTATACATCATAGTGAGTAAAAAATAAAGTAATGTGTACATTTATGGCAAATACTAACCATTTTGCACAACTTTGCACACTGCAGGTTCATTTTTCAGTCTGATAAGTCCCTACACCCATTCTGACAAGAAGACCAAGTCTTATTAGAGACCTGAAAGACATGGATAAAATGGACACTGCCTGAGGAAGACTCAAGCTCTGCACTTGTGATTGATGTGGGAAGGGAAAACTGGGCTAGCACTCCTGAAGGTGATTTAGAGTCTCTCTTTTGAAAAGGGACAGTGGCACCCAAAGCCAAGTCCTTTCTTTCCTTTTTGCATTTCCCAGGTGGTGGCTTGCTCAGTAAATATATTCTACTGGGGTGAAAGGAAGATGCCTATTCCACAATAAGGATTTAACAAGGAATAACACCAAAGGGCCTGTGTCTCAAGAAGTATGGGAAGTGTATGCAAATCTAGGGACTTTTAGCTTCCTGATACTGAGTATGGTCCTTCCCATTGTTAAAAAGGACAATAATTGCAAATGAGTTGTGATTATTTCTGAATGAGTAAGAAGGACTGTGAAAGTTGTAGAAGAGTTGTGAAGGCTGTAGAAGGTTGTAAAATTTTTTAATTTACAAGGAAAGAAACGTAAGTTTTTGGCTACAGATATTCTGTGCTTGCTTGCTTTCTGATCTTGTGATCTGACCAGCTAAGCTTGACCTAATCTTTGCTGTTTTGTGTACACTTGGAATCCTCTGGCTCTGTTTGGGGCTTTGGGCCATTTGGACCTACAAAATGTTGTTTGGAATACCAGTTGGTGTACCAGGTGGTGTGAGACAAGATTCTAAGGCTACTTCTAGTTTCCCCTATTAGAAATACTGTCTTTACTTCAGATTTTGTTTTGAAAGGGAATTGAGGTTTCTGAGAGTTTATTAAAACTTTATGTTAAGTGGAAAAATAAGAAATAGAAAACATGGAGCATAGAGATGCAATTTTGGTGGATATAAGAAGAACAAAGATTTTCCTTTCTACTTTGTATTGTTCTCCCTACCTGAACCCTTCAGAATTTGGAATTCTTAATGAGTGAGTGATCGCATAAAGTTTCTTTGCATGCAGTTAGTAATACCAGTTTCCAATGGTGGTTTTATTAACCAAGACTTTGACTGGAATGTCATGCCTGAAGGAGGCATGCCTGGGTTCTATTTGTTTCCTGAAAACCTTGAAAAACTGAGATTAACTTTCAAAGCTAACAAAAGCCCACTGGAAAAAATGGTCTGGTCATGTGGTTCATGGCATGCCTGGGTTCTACTTGTTTCCTGAAAACCTTGAAAAACTGAGATTAACTTTCAAAGCTAACAAAAGCCCACTGGAAAAAATGGTTTGGTCATGTGGTTCATGGCAGTCTTTCCAGGAAAAGAGGGAAGGTTACATACATAAAAAGTGGCAAGGAGGAACCTTAAGACACATTGGGAACCTTAACAACTTGAGGAATATAGGTACCACAGGCAAAGCTGGATGGCAGGTGTGTGGCTTGGCTTCATTGCCTTGAAGGGCTGACTAAAGCTCAATCTAAAGCTTCTCTGTGTAAGTTCCAGCAAAGTAGATTTAAGAAGTGTATGTCATTAGTGGTTCTTAGTGTGTTTGTAAAAATAATCAGGAAAATTAAAAAAAAAACTGGCAGTCTCTGAGGACAAAGAGAGAATCTTGAGAAAAAATCATGTTCCAAAGGAAATTGTAATGCCAAGTTGTGGATATTGGACTCTAGTTCAGCTAACTTCCTTCAAACGTTTGTTTCCACTTGGAAGCTGAACTGGTTTCTGTATACACCACATAGATTTTACATCAGCACCTGATAACATGACAAGATGTTCAATTTATGGGCAAGAAAAACCTGTCAGATTGATACTGTTTAACATGATTCCAAGAAAGGCCTTCCAACAGGACATAATCACAAAAGACAGTCTTGCAGATGCAGACTGGTTTATAATTTGTTGCGTGAATTAACCTGTGTGTCCTTCCTTCTGCTTTCATAGGGTGTTTGCCCATGACCTCATTACCTGGGTGATTGTTTACACAGTATAGGCCTCACTTGAGAAGCCCATCTGCTTTATCACCTCCTGAGACTCAATAGTTTGGATGGACTAAATGGTTGATTTGGTGATGTATGGGGCAGTCTCTTGGCTTTGTTTAATAACTACTTTCATTTTCTACCTTAATGGTTTAGACATAAAAGTTCCATAGAATATTCCCTTCAGCCTAAGTTAAGTATATTGAACAAAAGTGTTTCAGACAGGTGTGACATGTCTTACACACCTTCCTCCAAGGAAGCTCCTCCTTCTCCTTTCTTAATTAGGGACACTGTAGAGTTAGTCCCTACCTTTGTCACTTAGTTGTTATGGGTCTGAATGTGCCTTCTAACCCTCTTGCCAAATTATCTCCTCCAGGATATGACAAAGATGCTAATTGGCCCAGCAATGCCACCTTTGGACATCACACACACCACTCCTCAGGGACAGCCAACTGACCTGAACTTTGAAAGATCCTTCTCCCTCACATAAAGATTTCCCTCTAGTTCAGACCCCTTTTTGTTGGGAATCTCTGGACCAATGAATAGATAGAACTACATCATTGGCCAGCAGGAAGTAGCTACAGAAAAACAAAACATTTGCCCATTTACCTTTGTAAGATTAAAAAGGTTTGGAAGTGCTAAAGAGGGGATTGCAATGGGTATGGATCTGGCCAGATCAGTGGCAGAGGGGAGACATCCCCAAGGTGGCACAAAAGGCTGTATTCACAATAGTGTGGGGGAGGTCACAGGAAACCCTAAGACAGCAGACAGAAGCTGCAGCTGACATGTGCTATACCCCAGGTTGAGGGTAAACAAACCAATGCATGTCATCCCACCTCAGGCAGAAATGCTGTGCTCCGGTGCAGAGTGAGAAGCCCTCCTACTTCTTCCAGATTATGGTGGCAGGAGGAGGGGCAGAGACACTGTACAGACTGACAAGTGTGGTTAACGCCAGACTAGATTGGCTGGGAACTTGGACACTTCTGTCTCATGTGGGATTTGTAGGTGGAATATTTAAATGGAGGGCATGTGGAAACTTGTTCATTTTTCCTTCCCCTCACTAGCCCTGTTGGGAATTGAGGGCCTGAGTGATGCTGGGCCAGTGGGCCCTGGAAACCACATGGCCAAGCAACAGGCCCTGCACCTTATCTGCATGAGAAGCAATGGCAACATTGATGACTGGTACTGCATGGTATGACCCTGCTCAGCTGGGTGCACAGATACACCTTTGAGCCAACAGCCAGACTGACAGATGCAGGTGCTTGGATGGTGAGCAGTGGCCAGAGGAAAGAGCTGGGCACAATGAATAGAACTCCATCCACATGGATTCCAAATGATGCCTGGAGCCAGAGTGTGACACAAACCAGCAAAGCCACCTGGATAATCATAGTACAGCCACCTGCCTATCCCAATGGGTGGTATTTTTAAGTGAGAGAAGGAATTCCAGGTATAGTTTTGAACTTATCTGGCAAAACATGGAGAGGTTATTTGTCTTTGAGACAGAAGCCCTTTATTTTTCCAAATGTATAGCCTTTAAATAAAAAAAGCTCCTTCATTTTTTCACCAAACCTCTGTCTCCAGAATTTACAGGCCATGGGCAGCAGAAGCTCATGGGGCTATTTGGTAACAAAAACACTGGTACACTCTAAAGCTCCACCTTTGGGTGAAAAAAATGTGCTCTTTTTTGTTTTGTTTCTAATCTCACTCTCCATAAATCTAAAGGCTCCTCAGTCCTTAAGGTACCTGCTTTCACGGGCACCTGACATGGCTCAAGTTCCATCTTTAACAGGCTTTGTAATTTCCCACTTCCTCCCACAAGTGCCTTTTTCCATGTGGCAGGGCTTGCTGTTGTCATAGTGTGTCTTTGCTTCTGTTACCAAAATAGGTTTTACTGGTATTTGAACAAATCACAACTTTGATGTGATCAAAATACAACTTAATATTATTATTGTATTTATGCTCCACTATCTTATTATAATTATTCAAGGAGGTTACCCTTTATTGTCCCTATATGAAAACTTCAGTAGGCCAAACCAATTTTTGCTTACCCTTAGGTAATACACAGGTCATAGATCTTAAATGATAATTTTAAAAGCCTTGACACTGAAGTCAAAATGCTCAGACCAAAATGTAATCAAAACATGAAACTTTATTTAATGTCAGATGCACCTTCCTCATCTTGAGATTTGCAGTCTTAAAGAAGGCAATAGAAATTTTTTTTCTTTCTCTTAGTGACAGTTTCCTTCCCACTATCACTTGCTAGATGTTTTCTGATCTGTCTAGAACAAGAAGAAGATGAAGAAAAAGAGGAGATGATAGTTCTATTGTGACAGATACTGAGAAGGGCATTCCCTTCTTGAGAGTTTCTTTGCTCTCTGGAGTATCTATAACCAAGGACTTGACTTGTGCTGTTACATTAATCCAGAAAGATACATTCTATTCCAAATTGAAACCCTCCAGGATCTCTTTAGCTTATTATTGTTGGGGTCTTCACTTTCTCATGGACAACACCCAGGATGATCATATGCCTAGCCTCAGTCTCTCTCTCCCTATTCTTCTCCATGAAGAACAAACAAGTATACCTTGACTCAACAAGTCCTGGGAGCATGGGCTAGTTTCATCACAGCAACCTACAGTTTGTCATGATAAGCTGACTTAGTGTTTTAGTTTCCAAACTCAAGTCTGTGTCTCCTAAATGCAGTGAACACATTGCAGGTTCTCTGATTGGTCCATGGGAGCTTCTTACTGGGCTTATGTTGATGACAAGGGTCACACCTCATCCTTACTCCTCATACTCTCTAGGAGGGGATGTCTATGGTAGTGTGTCAGCTTTTACAAAAAACTCTCTTTTTCAAATCCCTCCTTCTCTATTCTCAATCCTTTTTTTATTTGAAGTTAGTAAACAGAGTCAAAGTTTAGGTTACAAAAAATTTTTACATACCTCCAGTCAAGATGGAGGTGTAGGTAGACACACTTTGCCTTCTTGTGCAACCAAAATAAATATTACAACTAGATCTAAAAATAAATAACACCTAAAACTATCAGAAAATTGAACTATATAGAAGTCCAACAAGGATTTAAAGAAACCACATTCATCCAGATGGGTATGAGGGGTGGATATGTGGAGATGGGTGGAAAGGCAAGGAGACACAAGGTGGCATGGAAAGGTGCCAGTGGTGGAACAAGCATGTGCAGTCACACATTCATATTTGGTGGATAAAATTGGGAAGGATACCTTGGGAGCAAGTGATCCCAGCCCCAGACCAGAAGCCACAGCCTAGGGTTCCAGGGCCAGGAAGATAAATCCCCATAACTTCTGGATATAAAACCAATGAGGGTTGTGGCAGGGAAAGAAACTGCCAAATTTTCAGGAAACTCTCCTTAAAGGGTGTGGATAATCTTACAATGTACACAAACACTACCACTCTGGGATTCAACACTAGGGCAACAGCTGAAAGAGTGCCAGTCACTTATAGAAAGTGGGTGAAGTGACTTGGAATGAGGCAAATGCTGGGCAAATCTCCAGAAACCATGCAGCTGCATAGTCCTCTCTCTGAGCCCCACCCCTACAAAAAGCCACAAAGTGGTGAAGTAGGTTGCCCCAACCTGGTGATTACCTAAGGCATTGCCCCCACACAATTTGAAGGAGCCTTTTTTATAATAGGCCATGCTACTAAGGCAGGGAGTCAAAGCAACTCTACCTAATACAAGGAAACAAGCACAGGGAGGCTGCCAAACTGAGGAGACAAAGAATTATGGCCCAAATGAAAGAACAGAACAAAACCCCCCAAAAAGAACTAAACAAAACAGAGATAACTAACCTATCAGATTCAAAACACTGGTGATGAGGATGCTCAAAAAATTCACTGAGTGGGACAACAACATAAAAGAAGAAATGATGGCTACATAAAGTTAAATAAAGAAAAATCTACAGGGAACTAACAGTGAATGGGAGGACTCCAGGATTCAAATCAATAATTTGGAACATAAGGAAGAAATAAGTATTCAAACAGAACAGCAAGAAGAAACAAGAATTCAAAAAAATGAGGATAGTATAAGAAGCTTCTGGGACATCTCCAAATGTACCAACATTTGAATCACAGTGATGCCAGAAGAAGAAGAACAAGAAATGGAAAACTTATTTGAAAAAATAATGAAAGAAAACTTCTCTAATTTGGCAAAAGAAATATAAATACAAGTCCAGGAAGCATGGAGAGTCCCAAAGAAGTTGGACCCAAAGAGGACCACACTGAGACACGTCATAATTAAAATGACAAAGGTTAAAGATAGAAAATCTTAAAAGCAGCAAGAGAAAAGCAGAGGGTTACCTACAAAGGAGTTCCCTTAAGACTGTCAACTGATTTCTCAAAAGAATCTTTGCAGTCTAGAAGGGACTGGCAAGAAATATTCAAAGTGATGAAAAACAAGGACCTACAACCCATATTACTCTATCCAACAAAACTATCATTTAGAGTGGAAGTACAGATAAAGTGCTTCCCAGACAAGGTAACCCTAAAGGAGTTCACCATCACCAAGCCATTATTACATGAAATATTAAAGGAACTTATTTAAGAAAAAGATCAAAACTATGAACATTAAAAAGGCAACAAATTCACAATTATCAACAACTGATTCTAGAAAAAAACAACTAAGCAAAAAAGCAGAATAGAAACAGAATCATAGGTATGGAGATTATTTCAAAGCTTATCTATCAGATGGAATAGAAAGGAGCAAAACTGGGAAAAGGCACATCATTAAAAAGCATAATTGTAGATACAAAATAGATCAGAGGATTTTAAGAATAGTATAGGAAATGGAGAATCCAAAGAATTTGTATGCATGACCCATGGACATGAACTAAGGGGAGGATTGCTGGAAGAAAGGGGGTATTGGGTGGAGGGAGGCAACAGTGGAGAAATTGAAATAACTATAATAACATAATCAATAATATATGTTAATAAATATATAAATATAAATAAAGTTTCTGTAAATTTTGCAAGTGACATTCTCCTTGGTATTCATTTTTGTATATGATATCTCTTCTATTCATACTCAAGTCAAAACTGGTGTAGGAAATGTCCTCTTTTAACGTCTTGATCCTGCTTTGAAGTTATAGGAGGGTTCACTTCTTTCCAGTGTCTAAGCTATTTTCTGACATTACTATTCTTCTTTAAAAACTAGAAAATGGATGCTCAGGAAGGTTGAGGAACTGTTCAAGGTCACTGAGCCAGTAGATTGAGAAACTAAAATTTGAACCCAAGATTCTGTCTCTAGTTTTGGTGCTTTTAACCTCTTGGCTATGATGTCCATTGTGCATAACATGAAAAGTACTTCCTTTCTGACTCTTAGAAAAGTACAGGAAGATGGATTTCCCCAATGTTATAAAGGTTAATTGTGTCCCACACTCTCATTAAGTATTGGTATTGACTTTGCTTTTCCCCGTGATTTACTCAATTCCAAAGTCTTCAACTATTGGATACTTGAAATTTGATCCAAGGCTAAAAGTGATTATCTAAGAGCTTGTTATAAATGTGTTATCTCAGTGTATCCCCATTAACCAACCCTATGAGAATCTGCATTTTAATAAGCACATTAAAATTGAAAAAGCACTGGTACATTGCTCTAAGGGGGCCTAATGAACATTCTTTCACATCTACTTCCTGTGACTTCCTTGTATCCTCTAAAAAGAACAGAGATTATGCTACTCACCTTATTTGTTATTTTATCGTATCAGATTATAATATTAATATATTTTTATCCTGACAGGTCACTTTGTCAATCTCAATTTTTCATCATATTCTTTTCATAGTCTATCCTCTCAGTATAAAATCTGCTCTTTATCTTGAAGACTGTATAGTAAATCACTTGATGAAAAAAAGTCTCTAACTGGATAATTGATAAATAGTCAAGCCTAAATAGAACTAAAAAATAAGCTGACTCTTCCTCTCTCCTCCTCACAGCCTGCCTGCCACCACTACTCTGCATACTCATGCCATGGCATTACACACACACTTCCTAAAATCGTTCAATACATGTTTAATTGAGTAAGTTAATACATGTTTAATAAGCAAATGCTGAATATCAGTTATGTGATGAAAGTAATAAATTCAAAGATGTACTTCACACAGATTCTCCAGGGAGCTCAGGCTCTAATTGGGAAGTAAAGATACTTATACAAACATTGATAATTTAAGACAGAATATGGAATTTATTGGAAATCATATTACAATAGACTATGCTTTGATAATACAATCAAAAGTTCTCAATGGCTTCCAGTGATTCTTGTACAGAAGTCCTTCATGAGTCAACTGTATTTCTGCTTCTTGTTGCCAACATTCCTGGAGACAGCAGGAGAAGCCTTTTCTGGGATATGTTGGCTTCATGACAGCTGCACATATAGTCTCATAAAGCTACTACACAGAAGTAGTGTGCCATTCCCTTTCCCATTTTGTGGACCTGAGGAAGTCATTGCCCCTGTCTGAGGTCACTGGATACCAGAAAGGGGCTGCAAGAATGGGCACGACAGCCAATATGTGGTAAATATAACAAGATCTATAACTCATATGATAGAGGAAAATATGAAGTGCTTTGACAACTTGGAAACCTGAATACCTCTAACTGAGGGTAAGAAGAAAGACTTCCTTAAGAAGGTGATGCCAAATTGAATTCTGAAACATTGGCAATGGGGATGAGAAGGATGAAGGGAGTGGGATTTGGAAAGTCTAGATCCATTTAGGCAAAGTCCTTGGAAATACTATGCAGGAGGAGCAAAGGGTGAGAGAATGGGGTAGAGAAGTAACAATAACATTGAGATATGATTGTGGGAGGACTTAAATTCCAGCTGAGGTGTAGGACTTCACTGCAGAAGCAATAAGTGGGGAGTCGATGCAGACAGTGATATTTTATAAGTAGGACATGACATTATTAGAGCAGTGCTGCAGGTAGATCAATGTGATCTGAACACAATGATTCTAGGAGAGGACATGAGTTTAAGACCCTCAGTTTCGTTCTCTCTCCCCCGTCTCTTTCTTACACTGTGTTCTTTCTAATCTCCACTCATAATGTTCCTGAAGAGTAATCTGATCCTTTTAAGAAAAATTAATTTCTTTTTATTTATAACCATAGTCCTTTACATTTACATTTTATCTTAAAATTGTGAATGTGTCCCTTATATAACTGAGTTATCAAAAATAGAAGTCTTGCATTCTTTATTTTTCTATTTTCCATTCCAGCTCAGGGATGGAACAGATATGTTTGTTGAAAGGACAGTTTGAATGAAAAAGATATAGAAGCCCAACTTGAAAATTATTACAATAGTCTAGAGTAAAATTGTAATGGAAAAGTCCAATGAAATGTATTGACTAATATTTATATATTTATGTATGTATGCTCTTTTTACTTCCAATAAATTCTGAAGAGGATTATTTATATTTTAATATACTACCATTTGTATTCCAATGTAACAGTGTTGAATGAAGGCACACCTTTACCTATATCTGAACATATTTCTTAGTCCAACATTTACTAAAAACTCCTGAGGAACAAGGGTGTTCACCTGCGGCCCATAGGTCACATAACTCCCAGGAGAGCTATGAATGCAGCCCAACACAAAATCATAAATTTATTTACAACATCATGACATTTTTTGTGTGTGATTAGGTATATCAATGTATTTATTTATTTTTAAAAAATATTTTTTATTTTAATTGTTGCTGCACTACAATTTTCTAACTTTTACTCCCATCCCAACCCTCACACTCAGCCCTTCCCTTCTTCCTCCCATTTGCACCCACCCCTAATTTTTATCCATGTGCCCTTTATACTTCTTCCTGTAAAAACATCCCCCTTTCGCCTGAAATTCCCCTGAAATTCTCTCTGCTCTCCCCTCTGAACACTGTCAGACTGTTCTCTATTTCAGTGCCTTTGGTTATATTTTGCTTGTTTCTTTGTTTTGTTCTTTAGGTTCCTGTTAAAGGTGAGATCATATGGTATTTGTCTTTCACTGTCTGGCTTATTTCGCTTAGCATAATGCTTTCCAGTTGCATCCATGCTGTTGCAAAGCGTAGTAGCTCCTTCTTTCTTTCTGCTGCATAGAATTCCATTGTGTAAATATACCATGGTTTTTTGATCCATTTATTTACTGATGAGCACCTAGGTTGCTTGCAACACTTGGCTATTGTAAATTGTGTTGCTATGAACATAAGGGTGCATAAAATCTTTTGGATTGGTGTTTCAGAGTTCTTAGGATATAATCCTAGCAGTGGAATTGCTGGGTCAAGAGGCAGATCCATTTTTAGTTTTTTGAGAAAATTCCATACTGTTTTCCATAGTGGTTGTACCAGTCTGCAATCCCACCAAGAGTGCATTAGGGTCCCCTTTTCTCCACAACCTCTCCAACACTTGTTGTTTGTTGCTTTGTTTATGATGGCCATTCTGACTGGTGTGAAATGGTACCTCATTGTGGTTTTATTTTGCATCTCTCTGATAACTAGCGATATTGAACATCAGGTCATGTGCCTTTGGATCCTCTGTATGTCCTCCTTGGAGAAGTGTCTGTTCATGTCCTTTGCCCATTTTTTAATTGGGTTGCTTGTCTTCTTACAGTGGAGTCGTGTAAGTTCTTTATATATTTTGGAGATCAAACCCTTGTCTGAGGTATCATTGGCAAATATGTTTTCCCATACAGTTGGTTCTTTTTATTTTAATACTGTTTTCTTTAGCTATGCAGAAGCTTTTTATTTTGATGAGATCCCATTTGTTTCTTCTTTCCTTTATGTCCCTGGCTCTGGGGGACAAATCAGTAAAAATGTTGCTGCATGAAATATCTGATATTTTCCTGTCTATGTTTTCCTCTAGGACTTTAATGGTAACATGGCGTATATTTAAGTCTTTTATCCACCTTCAATTTATTTTTGTGTAAGGTGTAAGTTGGTGCTTGAGTTTCATTTTTTTGCATGTAGCTGTCTAGCTCTCCCAACACCATTTGTTGAAGAGACTGTTTTTACTCCATTTTATGATGCTGCCCCCTTTGTCAAATATTAATTGACCATAGAGACTTGGGCTTATTTCTGGGCTCTCTGTTCTGCTCCATTGGTCCATGTGCCTGTTCTTATGCCAGTACCAGGCTGTTTTGATTACAGTGGTCTTATAATACAGTTTGATATCAGGTATTGTGATCCCTCCTACTGATGCGTGGGTCACCGGCCAGCAGTGATCATGGAATGCTGCAGATGGCTCGTCAAAACATGATAAAAAACATGCACGGAGACAGACCAGTTTCTGTGGAGAAGTAGGGATGGAAAGGCCACCCCCTCTAGTGGGGAACACGCTGATTTACCATCCAAACCAGCTTTTATTTGGTTCATTTTGCATAAGAATTCAGGTAAAGCACATTACTTATTGCAAGGAAGTAAGGATCAAAGGATAGGTAACAAGGAACTCTGAGGGTCTATTCTGAGTCAGGGTCAAAGAGCTGTAAGACTTTAAGGAACAAACTAACCTCCTCCTTGGACCCTTCTCATTCAACTGAGAACATTCTAAACAAAGAAGGTTTCACAGGAATTTACATGTTCTTTCTTAGGCCTGATCACCTGGGGAACCCACCCTTTCCAGCACAGGTCAGCACCACCCTGTCATTGTTTCAGGCTTAGGTGGAGCAATGGAAGTAAGGCACGCAAGAGATTAAGAGATTTTCTTGCAGAGCAGGAGGACTTGGGCTTTGTCAAAGCCAAAGGGTGAGAGTCCATCACCCCCTTTTGCTGTAGCCCCCAAAGTCCTTCTTTTGGGGGCCTCCCAAGTGATCCTCCCTGTTTTAGATTGTTCGCCCCTTGGGGAATCTTACCCATCATTGGCTACCCAACCAAGCATTGGGGATCAGGCAGGGTGAGATATGAAAGAGCAGAAGCAGCACTCCTGTCAGGAAGATAAGCTTGTCTCCTTGCTGGCTTTAGCCTAGGCCGGGGTCACAGCTTCTGATACCAGGCAGGGCGCTTCCCAACATCCTACTTTGCATTTCTTTCTCAAAATTGCAGCAACTATTTGGTGTTTTTTATGGTTCCATATAAATTTTTGAAGTGTTTGTTCTATGTCTGTGAAATATGCCATTGGTACTTTAATAGGTATCGCATTGAATATGTAAATTGCTTTGGGTAGTATGGACATTTTGATGATGTTAATTCTTCTAATCCGTGAACATGGTACATGTTTCCATTTGTTTCTGTCTTCCTTCATTTCTTTCTTCAGTGTTGTGTAGTTTTCTGTATACAGGTGTTTTACTTCCTTGGTTAGATTTAGTCCTAGGTATTTTATTTTTCTTTTTGCTATTTGAAATGGGATGTTGTTTTTTTTTAATTTCTGCTTCTGCTCTTTCATTGTTGGTATACAAAAATGCCTTTGATTTCTGGATATTGACTTTGTATCCTGCTGCTTTGCCAAATTTGTTTATTAGGTCAAGCAGTTTTTTGACAGAGTCTATAGGATTTTCTACATACACTATCATATCATCTGCAAACAGTGACAGTTTTGTTTCCTCCTTTTCGATTTGTCTGCATTTTATTTCCTTTTCTTGTCTGATCACTGTGGCTAAAACTTCCAATACTATATTGAATAGAAGCGGTGAAAGTGGACAACCTCTTCTTGTTCCTGATCTTAGTGGAAAAGATTTTAGTTTTTGTCCATTGAGTGTGATGTTGGCTTTAGGTCTCTCATATACGGCCTTTATTATGTTGAGGAATGCTCCCTGAATTCCCACTTTGCTGAGTGTTTTTATCAAAAATGGGTGTTGTACCTTATCAAATGCCTTTTCCTCATCTATTGATATGATCATGTGATTTTTCTCCTTGCTTTTGTTTATGTGATGTATTACATTTACTGTATTGTGAATATTGAACCATCCTTGCATCCCTGGGATGAATCCCACTTGGTCACGGTGTATGATCTTTTTAATGTATTGTTGGATGCGGTTTGCCAGTGTTTTGTGGAGGATTTTAGCATCTGTGTTCTTTAGTAATATTGGCCTGAAGTTTTCTTTCTGTGTTGTGTCTTTATCTGGTTTTGGGATTAGGATGATGCTGTCTTCATAAAAAGAGTTTGGGAGTCTTCCATCATTCTGGATTTTTTTGAATAGTCTGTGAAGGATAGGGATTAGCTCTTGCTTAAATGCTTTGTAGAATTCACTGGTGAAACCATCTGGACCTGGACTTTTGTGTTTGGGAGTTTTTGATTACTGCCTCAATTTCATCTGCTGTTATTGGTCTGTTCAGGCTTTCTGCTTCTTTTTTATCACGCTTTGAGAGATTATATTTTTCTAGAAATTTGTCCATATCACTTAGGTTTTCAAATTTCTTGGCATACAGTTCTTCATAGTAATTTCTTACAACCCTTTGTATTTCTGTGGTGTCAATTGTAATCTCTCCTGTTTCATTTCTGATTGTGTTTATTTGGATCCTTTCCCTATTTTTTTTTTTTTTGATGAGCCTGCTTAAAGGATTGTCGATGTTGTTTACCTTTTTAAAGAACAATTTCCTGCATTCATTGATCCTTGGAATTGTGCTTTTAGTCTCTAATTGTGCTTTTAGTCATTAAATTCTGCTCTGATCTTGGTTATTTCCTTCCTTCTGCTTGCTCTAGGCTGTCTTTGTTGTTGTTCCTCGAGTTCTTGGAGGCATATGGTTAGGTTGTTTGGTTGAAATGTTTCTATCTTTTTTAGGTGGGTCTGTATCACTATGAACTTCCCTCTCAGGACTGCCTTGGCTGTGTCCCTTAAGTTTTGGGTTGCTGTGAGTTCATTTTCATTTGTTTCCAGAAACTTATTGATTTCTTCTCTTATTTCATTCTTGACCCATTCTTGGTTTAATAGCCATGGTTTACTACTCCCTCCTTCACCTTCTTCTGTTGTTATCTGTTAGTGGTTCCTTTGTTGTTAGGTTTCCTGTTCCAGTAGGTATCCTGGTGTTCACCGCTTCCACCTACACTTTTTTTGGATCCATTGGAGTGGGAAGGCAAAATGGTTTAAAAGAGAAAGAGAGTATTCTATGATATTTACAGTAGCAGCAAGTAGAGAAGAGGTAGGAGATCCTTTGACTATGTATAGTATTAACCGTGATTTGCCACCCAGCTAGCTGATTTTTAGAAAGGATGGAAAGAAGATAATACTCTTGTTGAGGAAGGAAGGATTGTGAGTTGGATCTATAAAGCAGTGAGGTTGTGGGAGGTCAGATTCTGAAGTAAGGTGAGAACAAAGGATAGTAAATAGATGTAGTATGTGAGAGAATATAGTTAAACACTACAGTAATAGAGTTCAGTAAACTTTGAAGTGGACTAAGAGCTAGGAGCAGTGTTGTGAAGTATTTACAATTGCATGGAACAGCAATTATTTACAATAATATTAGAGTAACAATCATATGACAGAATCTATGAGATCTAGATAACAAGAATAGGGAGTATAGAACCTTGAGTAGTGTGCTAATGGACACAGGTGAGGTGAAGGACAGTGCATTAGCAATACACTATAAAAGAGATATCAGGGGAAACCTGTCAAGTGATACAATATAACCAGCTTAACAAAGCATACTATACAGAAAAAAGAAAAATACAAAAATACTATTAAATAAAGATGTAAGAATAATAGAAAAATAATAATAATACAAATATGCAGCAACTTGCAGGTTCTCTAATAGTAGAGTGAAATTCATCTCACTGTCACAGCTGTTGTGATTCTCCTTCTTTGGGTTCAACTCTGTTCTTTTCACAGATCCAGGTTTTTTCTTCATTTGTAGGTATTTAAAAAATAAAAAAAAAGGCAGATGAAGGAAGGAAGAAGAGATAAAATTGGAGGAAAGAAAGGAGGAAGGAATAAAACAAGAAAGCAGGAAACAGAGGAAAAAGAAATTAAAAGAGAATTAAAATAATAAAAATTTAAAAATTAAGAATTGTTTTAAAAAATAGAATAAAATTTAAAAGTCTCTCTGTTTCAAAGTAGCCAAACCGGTTTTTCTGATCTTGCTGGCTGCGGCAGACTGAGGGGTGATTGGTATGGCTTTTCTTCCTTCAGAATCAGCACTGTGTCAGTGGTGAGCACTGTCTGGGGAGCTATTGTGGCTCCTGGACCCTGCATCCTGGGTGTGGGAATCAGGTCTTTCTGCAGGGTTACTGCTGTGGACTGGGGTGCTCTGATGCACTCCCACGTGCGAGCGTGAGTGCCCTGGACCAACCGCCTCACCCTTTCCATCGCTATGGGTGTGTGCAGGTCCTCCACACAAGCACAACCCTCTGTGCAAACTCTGGATCGCTGCCTGGCTGGGTGGCAAGGAGGCCGGCAATTGCTGTAGGAGAATTCCCCACACTGTGTCTGTCTTTTCACTCCTTCCTCTTGAGAAATTCCTCCTATTCAAGCCTGCTGCTCCACACTGAGGCCTGGTTTCTCCAGCAATCCACCTCTCCAGCCAGACCAGTGACTGTGGGGGTCAGGGCCCATTGTGCGACCCAACCTCACCGGGGGTGCTCACAGCCCTTGTGTGTTTGCTGCCACCAGGGTTCCTCTTGGTGCCACTCAGACCCTGTTTGGCTAGGGAGGGAGCAGTTGTTCCGGCTCTCTCCCAAGGACTCCGTGGCAAACCCAGCAGCCAGCGCTGGGCCTGGGGCTGCAGGCCCCCTACCAGGTTCTGGTCCCTGGGACCCTAGGGTATTGCAGCACTCCTCTCACTGACTGGTTTTTCAGCTCCACCACAATCCTTGGTCCCCTATTTTCACATATGCTGAGGTATGTTGGTTGCTTGCTCCTCCACTCCATAGATTGGCCAGGATTCTCTCCCATGTGCAGAAGGAAGTGGAAAGTGCTCCTTCTTCCTCCAACACCATTTTCCTCCCCTCAATGTATTTAATGCATGGCGCTAGACAACTCTTCTTCATCCAGTGTGGCCCAGAGACACCAAAATGTTGGACACCCCTACTGTGGAAGTAAAATGCTTCTGTGAATAAAAACTCATTTCACAATTCATGTTCTACATGCAAAAACTATAAAACAGGGTCAATGGGAAAGCTCAAATAGGGAAATTCAAATCTTAAAACCCACTTTACTATCCACAAAGTCAATTAACCATAAGTATTTTTGCCCAAAATTCCCATTTGTCAGTTTGCTCACTGATAATATTTCTCCAAGGCCTTCAGGATTTTGAAGTTCTCTGCTTCATTTAGACTGAAAACCTATCTGATCGCAGAGAAAGAAGTAAGGTTTAATGGGAGAAAATAAGTCTTGACTCCTTGGAAAGGACACTAGAGGTGATCTCATTTTTACACATTCTTTTTCTGAAGAAAATAACAAGAATGGTATATATTACAAAAACCCAATTCTTATATCTAGGCCAAAATGAGGATTACTAAGGGAACTGTAGTCTAACTGGTATAATCCAGAGGATGGCTTACATAATCAGTGGCAAATCCCTATGACCTTTGTATGAACATATGTGGAGTAGTCCCACCTTACTTGTGGTTTTTATTTCCTTGTTTTCAGAGATCTGCAGTGAACTGTGGTTCAAAACATTAAAAAGAAAATTCCATAAATAAATAATTTATGAGATTTAAGTAGCATACCATTCTGAGCAGGATGATAAAATTGCATGTGCTCCTGTTGTGTCTCAGTCTTTTTTCCAGCATATCCAATCTGTATACACTCCCCAGACATTTTTACCTAGTAACCATCTCAGTTATTTGATTAACTATTATAGTATTGCAGTACTTGAGTACCAGTAATCCTCATTTTACCTAATAATGGCCCCAAGGCACAGGAGTGGTGATGCTGGCAATTCAGATACACCAAGGAGAAGCCCTGAAATTCTTCCTATAAGTGAAAAGGAAAAAATTCTCAACTTAATAAGTCATTTTATCATCTCACATCATTACAAAAAGAGTGAGTACAGTGTAATAAGATATTTGAAGAAAGAGACCACATTCCAATAACTTTTATTACAGTATATAGTTTGAGTTCTGTTTTACTATCAGTTATTGCTATTAATCTTTTACTGTATTAATGTATAAATTACATAATCATAGATGTTAATCTATACATTAAATTAAATAATCATACAAAACAAAACACGATATATAAGGTCCAGTACTATCTACAGTTTCAGGTGTTCACTCAGGGTCTCAAAACATATCCCCAGCAGACAGGGGAGAACTTACCTCACTATATTACTTCCCTGGGGCTGCTGAAACAAATTACCACAAACTGAATGGCTTAAAATAATAAATATGTGTCCTCTCACTGATCTAGAAACTGAAGCCTAAAATCAGGACATGGAAGGGTCTAATTTATTCCTTGGTTTGTGGCAGAGTAGCTCTAACCTCCGTTTCCATTTTCACATGTCCCATCTGCCCTCTGATTTTTCTGTGTCTGTGTTTTCTCTTCCTATGAAGACAACAGTCATACATGATTTAGGGCTCATCCTGATGAAATAAGACCTCACCTTAACTTGATTACATCTGCAAAGACTCTATTTTCAAATATGGTGGCATTTACAAGTTGCAGGTGGTTGTGAATTTGGGGGTATACCATTCAAGTGGGTATTTGAAGGAAGAACTGAAATGCGGAGAGGTGGATACTGGGCTCTTTGTTATCCAACAAAACTGAAAACGCCCCTCATTATTGGTCAATACAGAAAGGGCTGAAGAGCTGAAGTCATGTGGCGATTTGACAAGGTCAAAGTAAAAATAATTGAATGTATATTTTCAACCATTTCCAGTATTCATTCCCAGACTCTATCAATGAGGTCATGTCATGTTTCATTCAAAAAAGATTTGATATAGCCAAGTTATAGAGATTAGAAGGATTTTAATATATCTCAAGGAATATTACTCCTCAAGGAAATGAACATTCACTGAGTAGATATTATGTTCCTGATGCAGTTCTAGATGCCTTGCACAAGTTATCTTACTGAATTCCCACATCAGTCATTTAAAAAGTAGATTTTTTTTTCATGATACAGGTAAAGAAACTGAGATTGACAAATGGCTTCATTTTTCCAAGGTTAGTCATGAAAGTATTTAATTATTCTTTGTATTCAAATAAAAATAAATATAAAACTCTATTAAAATTCATTTAAAACACTTTATGCAAAATAGTATTTAAAGTCACACATTCTATGATTGATGGATCCTGATAGTCATGTTATTATTTAGGTCACATAATTTAAAGCAGAAATACTCTTACTCATCTTCATAACCTCCATGAAGTCTCAGTACACAGAGTACACAGACAGCATCTGATAGTGGAATTGTCTATTATTTTTATAAATGCTCAAATCAGAATTTACACCTTAATCCCAATTAAACTGAAAAAGACTATCAGAAACCCTAAAACCCAATTCTGGTCTCAAATCTGCTACATACAGACTATGCCATTTTGGGAAACTCAATTCTCTAGTTCTCAACTCTCATTTGTAAAATGAGAGCTGTACTGCCCTGTCTCTAAGGTCCCTTTCAACCTTATTGCTTTATGATAGTGAGCATTTCAAACCATATATTTCTTAAGAGTCTATACAAAAAGAAATAATTGGTGAGAAATACATTTTAAAGCACTTTAAATTCAAATTCTTATTTCACCAAATTCTGTTCTTTCAGACCCATGTTAATTTGTGGGAATGCATGGCACTGTATTGAGAATAGATTCAATATACTGTTACCTCAATGCCCTCCACTAATAACATATATTTATTCTTAGTATATATTTATTGCTTATTTATTTCTGAATGTTGTCTTCCTAGGTATTCATAATTTTGAAACTCTGTACAACTAAGAATAAGGTGCTTACTGAAGTGTTGTTGTTGTTATTGTTGTTTGTCTGTTGTTGTTGTTGTTTTGCCCCTTGTCGGTAAAGTTATTCTCTTGAAGTGCCCATATGATCTCTTCCCCTTAAAGAAAAACCTTGGCTCCATATGTTTGGAAGATGATTAAAACAAACTCTGTTTATCAGTTTTTCTCTTGGCCAGGTAAAATGACTGAAAAGAGAAAGAACACATTGGTGACTTTTTGTCTGCAAGAATTCTCAACCTTAAGAACATGGACATGATGACTCTTGAAAATAAGCACTTTGAACTCATGTTGGCAAAGCATACTTACAAACAGCAGAACTTGAGAATATGCCTTTACTAAGGCTGTCTTTTATTTGAAGCCTTTGAATAATTTTACTTTTTAGATGTAGGGTAAAATTTTGATGAGAGCTGAGATTGCAAGGAGTGAGCTTTACGCAGGGAGTCTGAGAAGCATTGCACACTGATAAGTAGGTGTGTGGGCTTCCTTGCCTTGCCTTGAGATTGTCAAGTATCATTTAGAACCTCTGCATTCACTCATTATAAGCTTTGCATCTGAGCCTTCAGCATCACTGGCCACCTGGAAATCCAAGCAGAAAATTTACAATATTTAAAATGCATTCATTTAAATAACTCTAAATAGACTATTAGCAATTTTTCAATATATTCCATTAATTTCATAAAATATAAATTTATGACTAGTTATTTAATAATTACATGCTGGCTTCATGTACATACATTTGGGAAAGTGTATTGCTTCAATAATTGTTTTTCAATGAAAACTTAATATTTGAAAGTCAGAAATGATCTTATCCATTTTGAGCCAGGTTTCTCAGGTGTTAGGATGTGCTTGTCACAGAGATGATTATAATCACTCAGATTAAAGGAGAATTTGTGGACTCATTTTGTGATACACTGAGGCTTGTTCCTCATGAACAAGATGAGTCAATTATAGAAATTTTTTTTTACCATTTAGAACCCAAAGTTTCAGAAGAAACAATGAACATATTATGTAGAGAAAATTACAGTAAGTTCTTAACATGAAATCTCAGACTTTTAATAATATGTCCAATTCTACAGACAAATAATCAATTATAAGAATAAAGTATTTTTTAAAACCAAGGAAAATATGAAGGCCAAAATCTTTATACTGAAGAAAAGAGAAATAAAAAGAACAAACCTGGGATTTGTTAGGTTAAAGGGTGGTCATTTGGGGAATTATTACTTTGAAACAGTTACTACTGCTACTGTGTATCTGCTCTGTTGTACTTTGTGTTCTGTGATTTGTCTGATCCAATCCTAGTATTGGACCCCTAGCAGGCTCCTTACACTGTCCTTTTGTCCATATGTCTTAAGGAGCTGGATTTTCAACTTTTCCATGAATTCCAGGGAAGACCATGATATCCTTCCAATAAATGTATTTTTAAAATAGCTCAGTAGATTTGGTGTCAAATGTTTTCTATAAAAATAAATTTAGCAGGAGGGTTAGACCTAAGATTCAGTTGCAGGAATGTTTAGGTCTGCTGTGGTATTGCTCAGTGGTCATGGGTGAGTCATCCTTTGGCCACCTGTGACAGACTGCTTGCTCATGGTGCTATCCCTTCACTTTCAGTAGGAGAAAGTCACTCTGGAAAGCTGATTACTTCCTAGAGAGGACTCATCATATGTGACACCGGTTTCCCGAAGAAGAAGCTGTCCCAAAATCAACAAAATGAGAATAAGAGTACAAGTTACTTTTTCCTAAGCATGAGCACTGATTCAAAGTCAGTGCCACCAGACTGAAAAGTTTTCATTGCTCAGGGTACTCAATTATCATTTTGGTAACATTGTATGGATAATGGTCCATTAACATCTGTACCACTTGGAACTAATTTGGAATACATGGCTTCCCCAACTCCTGCTCTCTGGATTCAGACTCAATTCATGGCTTGGAACACAGTGTTTCCTATAGGAAAAACTTTGAAATGTGCTGAAGAAAAAGGGCTCTTGGAGAATATGAAATATCTCTTATAAAATACCATGCTGATAAGTAAATGAGAGTATAATTAATCCAGATAAAAAGTATTGTATTTCCATTAAAATATTCAGGGGGTTAAGAGTTAAGGGAAAATGTTTTGCGGGAAAATTTGTTTTAGGTTATGCCAAATGTAAAATGTGAGCAGAAGCACTCGAGAAGTTTTTCCTAGATTATGATGCCACCACATTACTCCTTCTCAGTAATTAGTAAATTAGACAAGTAAAATTTATGTGTAAATTCAATGTAGTTCAAGAGCATGAATTACGATTTCAAACTACAAACTGCAATTAAATACAGAGTATTTGCAGATTTGCCCTAAAGTAAATTCCAGACTCTAAAGAAGTTGTGAATTAGGCCATGAAGAAAAAGATGAAGGCACTGACTTGTGGAGTTTTATTTTATTTTTAATGTGGCTTTTACATTATTTTGAACTTAGTCATTTTAGAAATTGCAATTGGAAAATAAAACTGAATAAACTATCTTAAGTGGGAACACAGGTCAAATTTTCATCCTCTATAACCCAAGAAGGGGGCACAAGCAAATGGACTTCCATACAATGAAGAAAGAACTCAATGTTGCTGAGCCACACCTGCCATTCTGTGGTCAACTGTGCCTCCTTTTGATGCCATGGAGTACAGCACATTCTATGGTGTCTAGTTTTCTTTTCCATATCATTGCCTGAACATTTTTCCTGGGGTGTATAAGAAAGTAACACCAGAAAAATTGTTCATTTCTCTCCAACAAATTTCTACTAAAATCTCTGTAGCAGAAACTGCAATATCCATTACTGAGATCCAACAACTAGCAATGGCTACTGCCCTTCATAAGATAGTAATGTCAAAGAATAAAGACAAAACAAACAAATCCAGCATAAGACAGGCCTGAGGGTATAAAATAGAGAAAGCAATATGAGGCCTGAAGAGGGCATGAAAAAATATTTATCTATTATACTTCTTGATGGAGCTTCTTCTTCATTCTGAACTCCTCATTCCTCTACCATTTAAATAACACCTATCAACCATTCATTGCCATGTTCTATATGTAGGCCTTTTGCATCTATGCCTCCTGGTCCTGATCAAAGCCTTGGCTAGAATGCACATTTCAGGTATTATCCTTTCTTGAATCTCCACTTACTGTTTGTACATCATAATATTCAGTAAGTGTTTCTTAATTTTTAAAACAAAGCAGGAGGCTATTGTGAAATATTTATTAAGCTTCACACATTATTTTGTTAAGTTACATGCATAGTCTTCAGTGTAATAAATTAACATTTCAAGAAGACTGTTGGGTAGAATTCTTTCAAGGAAAAAAATGAAAGAATTTTGCCCATGTGGAATAAACAATTCTCTGGGACCCTGAATATAATTGTTTATACTTTTATTTGGTTGGTAAGAAGAGTCCCAACTCAAATGTTCAGCAAATTAGGGTTATTCTTCTGGAAAGATACTCCTGGAAAAACAATCTTTAAGTGAAAATCATACCCCTCACATTTTCATTATGGCAAACACCAATTATAATTTGCTTGCAGCATTTCTAAACAAAACACAACTACGAAAGAATTATAATGTTAAGAGGATGTTCTTGCTAAGGCTTGTAACACAAACTTCCCAGTTAGACCATTTTGTTTTAAGTTCTTATTCTAAACAATCTATTTATTTAGTCATAGGGGTAGCTCATGTCACAATCAGACCAGTTTTAGTCTACTACCACCAACAAGATTAAATGGCTGCCAAAATCATGTGGATGGGCTTCCAATTTGTGTTTTCAAATGTTTTCCCTGACAAATAATTAAAGCCCAACTGAAAACTCATGGAGGAGGTATCCCAAAAGAACACTTCCAGAAAGCTCCCCAATGGGACCTATTTATGGGGCATGCTGAAGTGTAGCTGACACCAATTACAAAGAGACTATGATTTCAAGAGGTGGCATGAAAATACAATGTTAACCTCAATGTGATTTTTAGTGCACTTTGCACTGAGGTTGAAGCTACTTCTTCCAAGACAGAAGATACTTTACAACAAATCACTGCTGGTACCACTGAAAAGAAATCATTTTGGAGTAGAAAAAATGGAGAGATGCCATTTCCTCAAAACTAGGCAACTTTTTAGAGCTTCCATTTTTATGAGAATAGCTATATCTTTATCTTTATAATTCCTTAGAGAACTACTTAACTATTTCTACAGTGCATCATTCCTTTCTTATTTCATTCAGCATTTATTGAGCATTTTGTACATACTAGACACTGTGCTAGACAATAAGTATATAAAGATAATTAAGCATAGTCCCTGACATCAAGGAATTTCCTATCTAATTGAGTAGACAATTGTCTCCAAGATAACTATTACAAACTATGAGTTTCTCAACCTAAGTACTATTGATATTTGGAGCCAGATATTTCCTTTCTGTGAAGGACTGTCCTGTGTAGTACAGAAAGTTTAGCAACATCCCTGACCTTCACCCAGTGGATGCCAGTAGCACCCCACAGTGTACCTACCAAAAATGTCTTCAGAAATTGTCAAATAGCCCTGGGAAGCAAAATCATGCTTAACTGTGAACCACTGTGTCAAAAGCACATTCAAGGAATTGCAATGCAGAGAATAGAGTCCTTATTCCATCTTGGGGAATCAGAGGAAATGATGTTGGAGTTGAGTTTTGGAATCTTGAGTTTCTGCAGATCTATGGAGCACCTAGTACATACAAAGTGTTTGATGGTGCATGAAGGTAAATAGAATTTTCCTAATGCAGAGAGGCATATGCACTATAGCACAATGTCCTCAGGGAACTGTGAGGCATTTGGTATCTGTGACCTGTGGTATGTGGGATGGGCAGCAAGAAAATGAAACTAGAGAGCTAACAACAACCCACTGCAAGAAAAGCCTTGGCCTCATGCCAAGAAGCTCAGGGGTTTGAAATTTGCCCTGTGGGTGTTGAAAGGCTACTGAAAGATTTTTAAGCAAGGGATTCTTATGCACAAATTGCATTGACTGTGTGTACAAAGTAAAATATCCTGTCAGCTACTGCCTGCCCCACAACAAATGACCATTGTGTCTGGTCTTCTCACTGAATGAATCTCACAGATGATGGCTCGCCACCATGTTCCCTGAATGTATAGCTCCTTAAGGAAAATTCATTTCTGCCCCTTCCTCTATAAGCCTTACCGTTATAATAACTGTAAGGTGAAGAAGCATCACTGCATGTGCTAGAAACACTGCCATCAAGCTAGAAAAGAAGGAACAGAGGTTAAAGAAAGATCCAAACGGATAAAGCAATTTGCAGAACTGTTTTCCTCATGCCTTAATATCTAACTTCCAGTGTATAAATTTTTCTTTTTGAAAAAGAAACTCTGGCGCCTGGATCTAGGTGGTTTGTGGCAGTCTGCCAGGCTCCCAGATTAAGTGAAAGCCATTACAAAATGTTTTACACACATGGGAAACATAGGGATGGTTTGGTGTTAGTTTGGCCCTCTGACATTAATTCTAATTATCTCAAAATGCAAACATGCTTAAATTTCCAGCAGATGACATTATTTTCTCCTTCACTTCAGACATAAAAGAAAGAAAAATAAACACAGACAATGACAGCATTAAGCTAGTAGTAATTTTTCTTTAATATTTCAAATTCAATTCCAGACCAGATTCTCTGTTTTGGCCTAGAGATCAGGGTAGAAAGATTACCGTTTTGGTCTGATGAAATCCTTTCCTTTCCAATTAACTTAATTAAGGAAAAAAGGGAGGGAAGCCAGGAAGAAAGCAGTCTGGTTTAGATCAGGGTTAGAGTCTTTGGTTTTTGCAAACACAACACAGATTTCCTTGTTTTATGTTTTCAATGTTTTTCTGGTTCTTGATAGAAAATACATTTTTGTTTCGAAATGAACTAACCCCATGAGTGCAATTACTTGGCACTTTTGGCAAATGTTTGGTGTTTCTGATGAGCAGACCAGAGTTAGAGGGAGTCTGTAGGTTTCAATACAGTCTCATCAGTCTGAGTGATGATGGGTAATCACTATGGCACACTGAGCAATGTGGGCACCCTGTCCTCCAAGTCTGCAAATATCACCAGTGAGGCAGAATTAGACAATTTTTCAAAATATTATCGCACCATTTTTTTTAAATTACTTAATGTATAAATTCTATCTGCTGTGAAGGCTAAGCTATATAAATTCATAACCTGGGTCTCTAAATTTCAAATTAATGCTGGATCTTACTTCTTCATTGTCACATACAAGGTTGTTTACTATGTATGTTATAAAACATGTTACATTTGTTCAGCTTTATGCTTAGAGTAACCAGCTCATCACAATTTGTCTGGGACTTTCCTGGTTTGCCTAAGACTTCCTTGGTTTTAGCACAGAAAGCTCCTCATCCTGGAAAATCCCTCAGTTCTTGGAAAACCAGGATGGTAGGCCACCCTACATATTACATTTCAAATTATCATTTTGGGGGATAGGATGGTGGTACACTAAATGTACTAAAGTTCCATGCTTAGAGACTGTAATTCCTTTTTTACATTGAATACAGCAATTATTCTGTATCTCCAAATTTAGCACATTGTGAAACAGATGCGCTAGTCAATGTCAGGCTGGGTAAAAGTTTCCATTCACTCTTAATACTAGACAATAACCAACAGATTGAGATCAAGATATTCATATGTTTATTCTTTATTTTTATTGTTTTATTAAAATATAGTTGACCTACAATATTATATTAGTTTCAGATGTACAGCATAGTGATTCTACATTTATATACCTTACAATGTGATCACACAGTAAGCCTAGTTCCCACCTGTCACCATTTTTACTCATTCCCCAACCCCTTCCCATCTGGAAACCATTAGTTTGTTTTCTGTATCTATGAGTCTGTTTCTGTTTTATGTTGTTTGTTGTTTGTTTTGTTTTGTATTAGATTACACATATAAGTGAAATCACACAGTATTTGTCTTTCTCTGTCTGATGTAGTTCACTTACCATAATTCCCTCTAGATTCATCCATGTTGTCACAAATGATAAGATTCTTTTTTATTGTTGAATATATATATATATATATATATATATATATATATATATATATATATATATCACATTCTTTATTCATTCATCTACCAACAGATACTAAGGTTGCTGCATTATCTTGGTTATTGTAAACAATGCTGCCAAGAATATAGGAGTGCATATATCTTTTCAAATTAGTATTTTTGTTTTCCTCAGAAAAGTGCCCATTCCACTGACTAAATGGAAGAGTTCTTTTCTCATTAATAATTTTTATTCCCTCCATAAACATGGAGAGTACTCTGAGTGTTAGCACTATAGTGCACATTGCATCAGTGAACTTGCCATTTGCTTGGGGAGAACCCCACTATCCACCCAAAGATGATGCATTATGATTATATACATTATCTAGTTGGTGACTGAGAAGGACTAATTCATTAAATCTGTCTCTTTTCTAACTACTTGTTTATTCAAATATTTATTGGATCTGAGCAAGCTGTACATTAAAACAGAAGAGTTATGATAGGGAAGGTGGGAAAATTACTATCTTTATCAGGGAGAAGAGATGATACTGCTTAATTCTTGACATTGATAATTAGAGGAATCAGTTGATTTTTTTCTCCTTAACTTGAATATATGTGCTTCAGTAAAGCTGAAAACTGTGTTTATAATTATCTAATAAAAATTATAAAAAACATATCCAGTTAGAGCTAGAAACAAAAGAAGCAGCAAAGAAAACTTAAAATGAAAGAAAGAAGGAAAGAAACTAAAAGGAAATAAAACAAAGCATTCTTGTTACAAATGTAAGACTGAAAAATACAATTGTATGTTTTATACTAGTAACACAATAAAAAATAACTAAATATAATACTTTTTAAAAGAAATCAACTTTTTAAATATATAGTTTGTATATAATAAAATGCAATAATTTTAAGTACAAATTTCCATGAGTTTTGACAAATTTACATTTTTATTACCTCAGAAAATGCCTCTTCCCAGTTAACTCCTCATTCCTCTACTCTGGGAATAATTCTGTTCAATTTTATGCTAATAATTTTGAAAATCTCAGTTGAAGAAATTATTTTCTAATTACTTAAGTAATTGATTCATAAAGATGTAGAAAAACCAAAGAAGCCAAAAACTATGTTAAAATATTTTAAAAGTTGGGAAACAGTGTCAGATGGTTTCAAGGAACAGATCATTTCCAGGCTACTCGAACTGTTATAATGTATAGAAAAAGATGAGACCATTCTGAATTCATTTTCTCAAGGTAATACTAAAGTCTGACAATGATATAAAAAATAGAGAAGATGTGGAGAGAGAGAGAAAAGAAGTAAGACTAGATGTCAATTCCATTTATCAATTACATGTAAAAATTCTAAATCAAATAATATGTATTTTATTTTTAAAGGTTTTATTTATTTTATTTTTAGAGGGAGGAGAAAGGAGGGAGAAAGAAAGGGAGAGAAACATCAATGTGCGGTTGCCTTTCACGTGGCCCCCACTGGGGACCTGGCCTGCAACCCAGGCATGTCCCCAGACTGGGAATCAAACTGGCGACCCTTTGGTTCACAATCCACTGAGCTACACCAGCCAGGGCAATAGTATGCATTTTAATTTCAATAGTATATTAAAAGAATAATGCAAAGTGAGCTAGGAGATTTAATTATATGAATTAAGGAGTTATTTAACATTAGTTAAACTATTAGTGTAATACCTGCATCAGTTTGTCATTTTACCACAAATAATATATAAACTAAATGCAATTTAAGTAAAATACCAATAGAATGTGTTTTCTTATAATTTGACAAGTAAATTCTGAAATCAATCTAGAAAAACAAATTGGCAAAGATAGCAAATAAAGTATTGGAGGGAAAACAAGTAGAGGAAAATATATAATGAAAAATTTTAGTAATAAGAATATTCAGTCTTGGTACTAAAATAGACAGGCACAAGGAAGATCTACAGGTACACATAGAAGAACAACATCTAGATTTTTCAGGTAGCCTCACAGACTTCCAGGTAGTCAGTTAATGAACATTGTATGATTGTGAGCAAAACAAAATGGTATAGATACAACCCTAGTCCTAGAGAATGCAGCTGGGGGAGACCAGTCAAACATCTATAAGTAGGAGAATAGTAATGCAATGAAACATCAATAAAATGTCATGAACTGTGAATGTCCAGAGCAGAGAGGTGAACAAGGGCACCACATGTACTGGAAGGACCAAAAAAGCCTTCATGGAAAGATGGGGCTTAAGCTGGACTTGGAGGGGTGCTTAGGATTTAGAAATGTAGTGAGGAAGGAGAAGGTTCAAATGATGAGGTCAGGGACTGAGCTAACTTCTGCTTCCTTTGGCATGGAGTTCATAACTCTCCAAACATCTCTCTTCATCACATTGGCCACAACACATCAACCTTCATTCCCTAGAGAGGAGGCTCATGCTTGACTCCACAGAAGATCCAAGTCTCAATACTGTTGAATCAGGGATGGGGTAAATGGAGTATGGCTCTCCTAACCAGGGTAAAACTGAATCTCTCTTCTTTATTCATTTTATGTTGAAGTTTGTAATTTTAATATATGATGTTAATTTATTTTTAAAACCTTATTTATTAACATTAACCTTATGTAATTTGTTTTACCTTTATAGTTTATTTTATTACAGTTTATATTCAATAACATTTTGTATTAATTTCAGATATACACCATAGTGCTTAGACAATCATATACTTTACAAAATGTTCCCCCTGATATTTGCAGTACCCATCTGGCACCACACATAGTTATTATAATATCATTAACCATATTCCTTATGCTGTACTTTACTTCCCTGTAACTATTTTGTAACTATCAATTTGTACTTCTTTTTAAACTATATAAGAGAGGGGAAGAGAGGACTGGATGAAAGAAGGTGAAGGGATTCGCAAAAAATATATCCACATAAACCACAGACACAGAAAACAATGTGGTGATGACCAGGGGGATGGGGGCTGGGGAGGGATGAGTGGAGGTGGGCAAAGACGGGAGAAATAGGAACACCTGTGATAGTGTCAACAATAAAAATTAAAAAAAAACTTTTCTCTATTAAGTTTTTGTGGGTGTGTTTCTTTTTCTTCATAACTTCTAGTGTAATTCTTTCCACATCCTCTGTATAACATTGTCTGGTGGAAGACATACCTTGTACTGAAACTAATCTTAAAAACCCTCTGCTCTAGAACCAGAACGGTGCTCATATATAAGATGAGATTACAAAGTTTAAATCAAGAAAAAAAGTTAAAAAATGATTAACTACTGAGACATTGGGTCATTGTCCAATCTGAATGGATCCCAGCTAGTACTGATATATGCTGGCTGCTTAGCAGACTTGTTAGGGCAGACACAGCCAAGCTCCAGTTTCCATTCAAATTCTGTGAAGTTGAAGTGTCAGGTCCTGGTTGTTTGAGATGCCATGGCTATACTGCATTAGCACCATTAGGGACAATATCCTGACAACACTCGGAAAGAATTTTGCTACTTAACTCTTCCTCCTGTAGCAATTCCTTGTCTGCAGCCTTCCAGTGAGTCTAGACTTCTCAAAGCCTCTTTACCCTCTCTTCTGTGTGTAGTTTCCCCTCTGAAGTGCAGCAAGAGCCATTAAAACTATTCTCACTTCTCTTAAAATGGCCTGAAATGGAAACTGCGGCCCCAACTTTAATTGTCTACACATCATTTCCACAGGTGTCCCCACTTACAGTGACTGACTTCTGTCCCCAAAAACCTACTTTATGTACATTCTTCACTTTGGCCACCATCTAGTTCTGCTGGCTATTTCACTGATATGTATGTGTATGCCTATGAACTTCCCTTAGGTCAGACTTCCTGTCAGAATTGGGATGATTGGATCTGGGATTCTTTATGTTCATGTTCATGTTCATGAATTACCATAAAGGGTTAAAACTTTAAAACCATCTTTTCCAGGCTTCCCTCTCTACTTCACACCCAGCCCTCCCTGTAACTGCTGAGACACTGTGAGACTGCCCTCCAGGGACAAACAGTCCTAATGAATTATCTTCCTGTGTGTATACAATAACCAAATCCACTCCAAAGATTGTTTAACGGGGGTGATAAAACACCTTTTGGTTAATCTAGGTATTGAACTGAAACCACAGTGTCACACTGAAGTTAGTTTATAGCCAGCTGGCCAAAGGCCACTTCCAGGGTCAAAGAAAAATGTTTCTGAAGCATATGAAAAAGTTCATAAACTTCATGAGCCTCAGAAACATCTTACGACACAGGGTTCTAAGGAATTGCTGTAATTGCAAAGGAACCAGACACACGCAGATTAAATTTCCTCTCAAAAGACACAAAGAATTAAAAATTTAGAGAAAAAAAGGTCACTGGCAAAAACCAATTTGGAGCTTGCCAAAAGTCAGCCTTTTGGAAAATCATACATAGTATTGTGCCATGCTCAACACATATCCAGGTAAGCTAAACAGGATGCTCTGTGGAAGGCCAGGGTTGGGTAGCAGATACAGGTGGGGCTTGGAACCACAGTAGAAAGATTCTGGGACACAGCTGTAAACTTAGAAGAGGGAATGGAGAGGAAAGAGGTGGAGAGAGTGGAGCAGAGCTGGGAAAAGCTTCAGAGAAGACCCCATAGGAGAAATATAAATGTGAGTCAAAAGCAGCAGACTGTGGAGGCATTGGGAGAGTAGAATGTTCCACCTCCTCCAGCCCACAGCACTCCCACTTGCCAGGTGTGAGCAAGAGTTGGCTTGTTCTTTGAAAGAGACACTGGCCTAGAGTTGGGTGGAGTGTGCAGGTCTCTGTATGTGCAGTAACTAATCATATGATGTATGACTGGGAGACTTCCTCTAGAAAGTGGGCAGAAGAGTTTTTTTCTTTTATTTCAGATTAATTTCACAAACTGGAGATGATTGATCACTTTCATAATTTTATTTTTATTCTATTTTTATTTCACCTTTATTGTATTTTTTCCATTACCACTTAGTACCCTTTTACCCTCCTTCCCCATCAATCACCACACTGTTGTCCATGTTCATGAATCCTTTTTACTTTTTGCTCAATCCCTCCACCCCTTTAACTTTCCCTCACCACTAGATCAGCTGTCATCTGATCTCCATCTATGGGTCTGTCTCTATTTTCCTTGTTAGTTCAGTTTGTTTATTAGATTCCATGTTGCAGTGAAATCTTACAGTATTTGTCTTTCTCTGACTGGCTTATTTCACTTAGCACAATGTTCTCCAGTTCCATCCATACTGTTGCAAAGTGTAAAATTTTCTCCTTTTTTATGGCTAAGTGAAATTCCAATGTGTAAATGTCCCATAGTTCTTTTACCCACTCATTGACCGATGGACACTTGGGCTGCTTCCATGTATTGGCTATTGTAAATAACACTACAGTGAACATGGGGGGCTGTAAATAACACTGCAGTGAACATGGGTGCTTTCAAATAGTGTTTTGATTCCCTTAGGATATATTCCCAGAAGTGGGATCACTGGGTCAAAAGACAGATTCATTTTTTAATTTTTTGAGATACCTCCATACTGCTTTTCACAGTGTCTGCACCCGTCTGCATTCTCACCAACAGTGCAAAAGGATTCCCCTTTCTCCATGTCCTTGCCAACACTTTTTCTTTGTTGATTTATTGATAGTAGCCATTCTGACAGGTGTAAGATGGTATCTCATTGTGGTTTTAATTTGTATTTCTCTGATGATTAGTGATGTTGAGCATCTTTTGGTATGTCTATTGGCCATTTGCATATCCTTTCTGAAGAAGTGTCTATTCGTGTCCTTTGTCCATTTTTTTAGTTGAATTGTGTGGGTTTTTGGTGTTGAGTTTTGTAAGTTCTTTATAAATTTGGGATATTAACACCTTATCAGATGAATCAGCAAATAGTTCTTCCATTGTGTGGATTGTCTTTTTATATTATTGATGATTTCCTTTGCTCTGCAGAAATTTTTTTATCTTCAAGCAGTCCCATTTGTTTATTTTTATTCTTTTGTTTGCATTGCCTGGGGAGATGTATCCAATAAAAAATTTCTACAAGAAATGTATGAGATTTTGCTGCCTAGGTTTTCTTCTAGAATTTTTATGGTTTCTGGTCTAACATTTAAATTTTTATTTATTTTGAACTTATTCTTTTAAAAATATTTTCATTGTTATTCTGTTACAATTGTTCCAATTTTCCCTGCTGTTGTCCTCCTCTTCCCATCCTATCCACTGTTCCAATAGTCAATTCCCACATTGTTGTTCATATCCATTGGCCATTCATACATTTTCTTTATATAGTCCCTTCCCCTTCTTCCCATCATTATCTCCCTCCTCCATCTCCCCTCCCCTCTGGTCACTTTCAGTCTGTTCCATGTTTCCATGCCTGTGGTTCTGTTTTGTTGATTAGCTTATTTTGCTCATTATATTCCTCTTATAGGTGAGATCATGTGGTATTCATCTTTCACCAGCGGGCTTATTTCAATTAGCATAATACTCTCCAGTTCCATTCAGTAAATAAGTGGATCAAAAACTGTGGTATGTTTACACAATGGAACACTACATAGCAATTGTTGCAGCAGGTTTTGATAGTAAATGTCATTAAATCTTAAAGCACATTAAAAGAGTGGCCATTGGCATGCAGGGAAACACTTCTTATTCTTTCTGATGTAGTAGAGACTTAGCAGTAGTAAGGTCCATGCTAAAGCAGTAGTTGTAAGTAGTCCTCAGAGAAGTTTTGCATTTCATCAGAGCATGTAAACTTCATAGATAAAAGAAATAGGAAGAGATGTAGCATGACTCGTACACAAACAGATGTTAAATTCAGATTGCTGAAGACAGCTTCTGGATCTTTAAACAGTTGGAGCAACAGGGAGTGAATTCTCTGCAATTAAAATACAAGATCTGATAATTGAAAGTTATTAGGATTTATGAAAGAAAATTGGTGTATTTCAGAGATGTGGGCCCTTTGGCAGATTGTATGTGGTGTAAGAAGGTAGTCTAGCTTCATTTTTCTGCATGTGTCTGTCCAATTTTCTCAACACTACTTATTGAATATACTATCTTTAGCTCACTGTATATGCTTGCTTCCTCTGCTGAATATGAATCGACTATAAAGCAGTGGGTTTATCTCCAGGCTTTCTATTCTGTTCCACTGATCTATGTGTGTTTTTATGCCAGTACCAGGCTGTTTTTATTATTATGGCTTTGTAGTATAGTTTGATGTTAGGTAGCATGATTCCTCCAACTTTGTTCTTTCTCAGGATCACTGTTGCTATGTGGGGCTTTCTGTGGATCCATATAAATTTTTGAAATATTTGTTCTAGTTCTGTGAAATACATCATTGGAATCTTTTTTAAAGATTTTATTTATTTACAGTTTTCTGTCTTTTAATCCCATCCCAGCCAACCCCCCAGCCCTCCCCATCTCCCTTCCATTTCTACCCCCCCACCCCCAGTTTTTGTCCATATGTCCTTTATATTTGTTCCTGTTCCTGTAAATCCTTCCCCTTTTCCCCTGAAATTCCCTCCCTTCTCCCCTCTGGTCAGACTGTTCTCTATTTCAGTGTCTTTGGTTATATTTTGCTTGTTTGTTTGTTTTGTTGTTTAGGTTCCTGTTAAAGGTGGTACAATTAAATAAAAAATAAAATAAAGTAAAAAAAAATAAAATTAAATTAAAATATTTTATTTATTTATTTTTAGAGAGAGGGGAAGAGAGGGAGAAAGAGAGGGAGAAAAACATCAATGTGTGGTTGCCTCTTACATGACCCCTACTGGGGACCTGGCCAACAACCCAGGAATGTGCCCTGACTGGGAATCAAACCAGCAACGCTTTGGTTCTCAGGCCAGCACTCAATCCACTGAGCCTCACTAGCCAGGGCATATCATTGGACTCTATAGGAATTGCACTGAATCTATGGATTTCTTCAGGTAGTATGGACATTTTAATGATGTTAATTCTTCATATCCATGAATATGTTATGTTTCCACTTATTTGTATCTTCTTCAATTTCTTTCATCAGTGTGATATAATTTTCTGAGTACAGATATTTTACATATTTGGTTAGGTTTATTCCTAGGTATTTTATTATTTTTGAAGCAACTGTAATTGCAATTGTTTTCTTAATTTACTTTTCTGTTAGTTCATTAGAGGCATATAGAAATGCAACTGATTTCTTGATATTAATTTTGTATCCTGTTACTTTGCTGAATACTTTATTAGATCTAGTAGTTCCTTGGTGGAATCTTTGAGGTTCTCTATGTACAGTATCATGCCATCTGCAAGTAAACACAGTTTTACTTCTTCCTTTTCAATTTGAATGCCTTTTATTCATTCTTCTCATCTAGTTGCTGTGGCTAAGACTTCCAGAACTACATTGAATAAGAGAGGTGAAAGTGCATATCCTTGTCTTGTTCCTGATCTTGAGGGGAATGCTTGTACTTTTTGCCCATTGAGTATAATGCTGGCAGTGGGTTTGTCATATACTACCTTGACTATGTTTTGGTGTGTTCTCTCTAGTCCTGTTTTGCAGAGAGTTTTGGCTACAAATGGGTGTTAAATTTATATCAAAAGCTATCCTGCATCTATTGATATGATAACATGGTTATTATCTTTCATTTTATTTATGTGGTGAATCACATTCATTGATTTGCCAGTGTTGTACCAATCCTTCATTCCCAAAATAAATCCTACTTGATCATGATGTATGATCAAGTTGATGCATTGCTGTATTTGGTTTATTAATATTCTGTTGAAGATTTTAGCATCTATGTTCATCAAGGACATTAGCCTATAATTTTCTTCCCTTGTAATGTCTTAATCTGGTTTTGGAATTAGGATAATGCTGGCCTCATAAAATGAATTTGGGAGCCTTCCCTCTTCTTGAATTTTATGAAGTAGTTTAAGAAGGAGAGATGTTAGTTCTTCTTGGAATGTGCAGTAAAATTCACCTGTGAAGCAATCTGGTTAGGTGTTTTGTTTGTGCGAGTTTTTCAATTACTGCTCCAATTTCATTAGATGTGATCTGTCTATTCAGATTCTCTGATTCTTCCTGATTTATTTTTGGAAGATTGTAACTTTCTAGGAATTTATCCATTTCACTCAGGTTGTCCAGTTTGTTGGCATATAATTGTTCATAATATTCTCTTACATTACTTTGTATTTCTTTGGGGTCAGTTGTTATTTCTGCTCTTTCATTTCTGATTTTATTTTTTGGGGTCCTTTGTCTTTTTTTCTTGAATCTGTTTAAAGGTTTGTCAATATTGTTTATCTTTCCAAAGAACCAGCTTTTGGATTCATTGATCTTTTGTATCATTTTTTTAGACTCTCTCATTTATTTCTGCTCTAATCTTTATTATTTCTCTCCTTGTATGCACTTTGGGCTTTGTTTGTTTTTCTTTTATAAAGTTCCTTTAAGTGTGAATGTAGATCACTTGAGCTTTTTCCTTTTTTTTTTTTTTGAGATAGGCCTGTAATACTATGAATTTCCCTCTTAGAATTGTTTTCCCCATGTCCCACAGATTTTGATTATTGTGTATTCATTTTCATTTGTTTCAAGGTATTTTTGGATTTTTTCCTTGATTTTATTGTTAACCCATTCATTGTTTAATAATATGTTACTTAGCTTCCATGTCTTTGCATCTTTTTGTGTTCATCTTTTTATTGATTTCTAGATTCATAGCATTGTTGTCAGAGAAGATGATATGATTTCAATCTTCTTAAATCTATTATGACTTTTTTGTGTCCTAAGATGTGATCTATTCTAGACAACATGCCATGTGCACTTGAAAAGTATATGTATTCTGCTCCTTTAGGGTGAAATGCTCTGAATATATCAATTAAATCCACTAATACCAGTGTGTTCTTTAAAGCTGCTGTCTCCTTGTTTATTTTCTGCCTGGAAGATCTCTCCATTGAAGTCATTTGGGGTGTTAAAATCCCCAATTATGACTATATTTCTGTCATGCTCTCCTTTTATGCCCATCAAGTTTTGCCTTACATATTTAGGTGCTCCTATGCATCTATGTTGGGTGTGTAAAGGTTTACTTGGGTTATATACTCTTGTTAGATTTTACCTTTATCATTATGTAGTATCCTTCTTTGTCTCTTACTGTAGCCTTGGTTTTAAAGTCTATTTTGTCAGATATAAGTACTACTACCCCAGCTTTTTTTCTTTTCCATTTTTGTGAAATACACTTTTTCAACCCTTTATTTTACTTTGTGTGTATCTTTCGATCTAAGATGGGTCTCTTGGAGGCAGTATATATATAGGTCTTATTTTCTTTTTCCATTCAGCTACCCTCTGTCCTTTGGTTGGAGCAGTTAAGCCATTTACATTTAAGGTGATTATTGACAGATACACACATAGTGCCATTTTATTTTTAAGCTTCTATCCTCTGTTTTTTCTTTCTTTTCCTTCTTCTTCCTATTATTCTCCTTCTCCTTCTCCTTCCTCTTCATCTTCTTCAGGCACACCCTTTAACATTTGTTACAGTACTTGTTTGGTGTTAACAAACTCCTTTCCCTTTCCCTTGTCTGAGAAGCTCGTTATTTCTCTTTCAATTTCAAATGATAGCCTTGCTGGGTAAAGTGGCATTGGTTGTAGTTCCTTGCTTTTCATCACCTTGAATATTTCATGTCACTCCCTTCTGGCCTGAAATGTTTCTGTTGAGTAAGCAGATGCCAGTCTAATTGGTACTCCTTTGTAGGTAACTCCCTGCTTTTCTCTTGTGGCTGTTGAGATTCTCTGTCTTTAAGCCTTGTCATTTTAATTATGATATGTCTCTGTGTAGATGTCTTTAGGTCCAACTTTTTGGGCACTGTCTGAGTTCCTGGACTAATGTGACTTTTTGCTTCACCAGATTAGGGAATTTTTCAGTCATTACTTCTTCAAATAGGTTCTTGATCCCTTACTAACTCTCTTCTCCTTCTGGTATTCCTGTGATGCAGATGTTGTCATGCTTCATGTTGTCCAAGATGTTTATTTCACTCTCTTTATTTTAAAAAATTCTTTTTCTTTTTGCTCCTCTGCCTCATTGGTTTTTTCTACCTTTTCTTCCAAAATACTGATTTGATTCTCTGCTTCTACCAACCCACTGTTTATTCCTTCCAGTGTATTACTTATCTCAGATATTGAATCTTTTACTTATGACTGATTCTATTTTTATGGTTTCTATGTCTTTTTTCAAGCTGTCGAGTATCCTTATAATCACCTTAACTCTCTATCTGATAAATTTTTGCCTCCATTTTATCTAGTTCTTCTGGAAAATTCACTTGTTCTTTCATTTGGGGTGTGTTTCTTTGTCTTCCCATTTTGGCTGCTTTGTATTTTCTACCTTAGTTGTTAAAGTAATCAGCTATTGAATTATCAGATGTTAATCTAATCAAGCTTTCATTAGCAGCCTGACTAAAACACCACAGGGTAGGGCAGAGTAATTCCTGTGGCTGGGGGTAGTGCTTCCCCTAGGCTGATGCCATTCAGAGAGGAGTGCTCTGCCTGAGAGGAATGCCTCCTATCATATGGGGAATAACTCAGCACAGAGATCTTGGCAGTTGTTTCTTTAGCTTTCTCTCCATAGCCATTAACCCAAGAATCTCCTCACACATCTCTAGTCCACTCTTCCCTCCTATTAACAGTATCCAGGGCAAGTGGCTGCAAACAAAATTTTGTGCTTGGCCCTTTTAGAGGATCTCTGAGTCTCCAGGCATTTCTCCTTGGCAGACAGAAACACTGTGGCTTTTCATAGCTGGATGTTATCTAGATTCCTTTCTGGCTCTGGCTCTGTAAGCTGGAGAGACAAGCTTGAGGTTTAGACCCCACATTTCCAAGGGACAACCCTCTGGCCACTGAAATATCCACCCAACACTTCAGCAGCCACCTGTGGGAGCCCAGCCATTCCACTCCAGCCCCGTACCAATCATGTTGTGGTAAAGTGATTTCTTCTGTCTGTCCATGATTATAAGACTTCTCTCCAGCTACTGTTCAGTTGGTTATTATGGATGTTTTCTCTACAGTATAGTTGTAATTCCAGATTGGTCCTGGAAAGAGGTTAGTATAACTTCCATTTAATACTCCACCATCTTGGATTCCTTGAGTTTTTATTTTTATTTTATTCAAATTTCAATAAAAATACATTTAGATAAATGACTGCCAGATATAAAATATTTTTAAAATGCATTGTTTGAAACTTCTCTCTTTCAAGTTAAAAAAACAATTTGTTTAAGCAACAAGATTTACTGGGAAGATTAAGTCAATGAATTTGATTTAAAACGCGTTCAGTTTTTAACCCTACAGAAAGAAAAACAAGAACAACATGCTCCACCTGTAGGAGAAAGTGGCTTAAAGTCCAAGCCAGGTTACTGAAAAAATTGGAAGTAGGAAATATTTCCCTTTGCCTCTTCATCAAGCCTTCCTTCCCCTTACAAGTGAGATAGCAAAAAATTCTCAGGCTAATGACATCTTTCCTGCTTCTCTTTGCAGCCTTGTCTCAGGATAGTACTTGTTCCTCAGTGCCTCAGAGTACAGGACAGTGACTAGACAACTAATGCGGGCTTACCAGGACCCACTAAAACCGTATGCCAATACATATCTTACATGTTTAGCATATTTATTGCTTCTTCAAAGCACCATGCACATCTTAGCCTCAAAACATTCTTGCCATTGTTGTGTGCCCACTCCCTTCTCTCACAGAAAAGAGGTACTTGATATATGAATTGAAACAGTATATAAATAGGAGAAAGTAAAAGAATAACGCCAGCTTTGTTCAAAGGAATGATGGATAAATAAGAAACAAAAAAGGTCACTTGTTTAACATTTTGCTGTGACTATCTTTCTGTGATTCATTTTAAGCACAGATTTAAGAATCTTCAATGCCACTGTATTTATCTCTTATAATGTCATAATCCTACAATGTTTTAAGATTTCATTTACTTTATTTTACTTTTATTTTTAATTACTTTATTGCTGTTCAATTACAGTTGTCTTTATTTTCTCCCCACAACTCCTCCCCAACCCAGCCAAACCCACCTCCTTCCCTTCCTTCCACCCAACCCCTTGGTTTTGTCCATCTGTCATTTATAGTACCTCCTGAAAACCTGACTCTCCAATGTTCCCTTCCTCCTTCCCTCTGGCTATAGTTAGATTGTTCTTAATTTTAATGTCTTTGGTTATATTTTGTTTGCTTCTTACTTTTGTTGATTATGATCCACCTCCACATATGAAGGTGATCATATGGTATTTGTCCCTCACCACCTGGATTATTTCACTTAGCATAATACTCTCCAGTTACATCCTTGTTGTTGCAAAGGGTAGGAACTCCATGTTTCTCTCTGCTGCTTAGAATTCCATTGTGCAAATATACCATAGTTTTTTGATCCACTCATTTACTGATTGGCACTTAGGTTGCTTCCAGCACTTCTCTATTGTAAATTGTGCTGCTATGAACACGGGGGTGCATATGTTGTTTTGTATTGGTGTTTCAGGCTTCTTAGAGTATAATCCAAGCAGTGGAATTTCTGGGTCAAAGTAGGAAGTTCCATTTTTAGTTTTCTGAGGAAATTCCATACTGTTTTCCATAGTGGCTCCACCAGTCTGCAATCCCACCAACAGTCCACTAGGGTTCCCTTTCCTCTACAACCTCTCCAGCACTTGTTGTTTGTTGCTTTGTTTATGATGGCCATTCTGACTGGTGTGAAATGGTACCTCATTGTGGTTTTAATTTGCATCTCTCTGATCACTAGAAATACTGAGCACCGTTTCATATGTCTCTGGATCCTCTCTATGTCCTCCTTGGAAAACTGTCTGTTCAAGTCCTTTTCCCATTTTTTAATTGGGTTGCTTGTCTTCTTAGAGTGGAGTCATGTAAGTTCTTTATATATTTTGGAGATTAAACCCTTGTCTGAGGTATCATTGGCAAATATGTTTTCCCATACAGTTGGTTCTCTTTTTATTTTAATACTGTTTTCTTTAGCTGTGCAGAAGCTTTTCATTTTGATGAGATCCCATTTGTTGATTCTTTCCTTTATGTCTCTGGTACTGGGAGGCATATCAGTGAAAATATTGCTGCATGAAATGTCTAAGTTTTTCCTGCCTATGTTTTCCTCTAGGACTTTAATGGTCACATGGCTTATATTTAAATCTTTTATCCACCTTGAATTTATTTTTGTGTATGATGTAAGTTGGTGACCATGTTTCTTTTTTTTTCTTTTCTTTTCTTTCTTTTTTTCTTTTCTTTTTTTTTTTTTTTTTTTCGTGTAGCTGTCCAGATCTCCCAACACCATTTGTTGAAGAGGCTAATTTTACTCCATTTTATGCTTCTTGCTCCTTTGTCAAATACCAATAGACCATAGAGATTTGGGTTTATTTCTGGGCTCTCTATTCTGTTCCATTGGTGTATGTGTCTGTTTTTATGCCAGTACCAGGATGTTTTGATTACAGTGGCCTTGTAATACAGTTTGATATCAAGAATTGTGATCCCTCCTACTTTGCTTTTCTTTCTCAAAATGACAGCAACTATTCAGGGTCATTTATGGTCCCATATAAATTTTTGAAATGTTTGTTCTATGTTTGTGAAATATGCCATTGATACTTTAATAGGTATTGCATTGAATATGTAAATTGCTTTGGGTAGTATGGACATTTTGATGATGTTAATTCTTCCAATTCATGAACACGGTATATGTTTCCATTTGTTTGTGTCTTCCTTCATTTCTTTCTTCAGTGTTGTGTAGTTTTCTGTATACAGGTGTTTTACTTCCTTGGTTAGATATATTCTTAGGTATTTTATTTTTCTTTTTGCTATTTCAAATGGGATTTTTTTCTTTATTTCTGCTTCTGTTGTGTCATTGTTGGTATACAAAAATGCCTTTGATTTCTGGATATTGACTTTGTATCCCACTGCTTTGCCAAATTCGTTTATTAGGTCAAGCAGTTTTTGGCAGAGTCTATAGGATTTTCTACATGCACTATCATGTCACCTGCAAACTATGATAGTTTTGTTTCCTCCTTTCCCATTTATCTGCCTTTTATATCCTTTTCTTGTCTGATCGCTATAGCTTAAACTTCCAATACTATATTGAATACAAGTGGTGAAAGTGGACAACCTCTTCTTGTTCCTGACCTTTGTGGAAAAGATTTTAGTTTTTGCCCGTTGAGTATGATGTTGGCTCTAGGTCTCTCATATATGGCCTTTATTATGTTGAGGAATGCTCCCTGTATTCCCACTTTGCTGAGTGTTTTTATCAAAAATGGGTGTTGTACCTTATCAAATGCTTTTTCCTCATCTCTTGATATGATCATGTGATTTTTGTCCTTGCTTTTGTTTATGTGATGTATTTCATTTACTGATTTGCGAATATTGAACCATCCTTGCATCCCTGGGATGAATCCCTGGGCCCACTTGGTCATGGTGTATGATCTTTTTAATATATTGTTGGATGTGGTTTGCCAGTGTTTTGTGGAGGATTTTAGCATCTGTGTTCATCAGTGATATTGGCCTGAAGCTTTCTTTCTGTGTTGTGTCTTTATCTGGTTTTGGGATTAGGATGATGCTGTCTTCATAAAAAGAGTTTGGGAGTCTTCCATCATCCTGGATTTTTTGGAATAGTCTGTGAAGGATAGGGATTAGCTCTTGCTTAAATGCTTTGTAGAATTCACTGGTGAAACCATCTGGACCCAGACTTTTGTGTTTGGGAGTTTTTTGATTACTGCTTCAATTTCATCTGCTGTTATTGGTCTGTTCAGGCTTTCTGCTTCTTTTTTATCACGTTTTGGGAGATTATATTTTTCTAGAAATTTTTCCATTTCACCTAGGGTTTCAAATTTCTTGGCATACAGTTCTTCATAGTAATTTCTTACAACCCTTTGTATTTCTGGGGTATCAGTTGTAATCTCTCCTCTTTCTTTTCTGATTGTGTTTATTTGGAACATTTCTCTTTTTTTCTTGATGAGCCTGCTTAAAAGCTAGTGGATTTTGTTTCTCTTTTCAGAGAACCAGCTCCTGCATTCACTGATCCTTAGAATTGTGCTTTTAGTCTCTATGTCATTTAATTCTGCTCTGACCTCGGTTATTTCCTTCCTTCTGCTTGCTCTGGGCTGTCTTTGTTGTTGTTCCTTGAGTTCTTGGAGACGTACAGTTAGGTTGTTTGGTTGAAATGTTTCTATCTTTTTTAGGTGGACCTGTATCACTATGAACTTCCCTCTCAGGACAGCCTTGGCTGTGTCCCATAAATTTTTGGTTGTTGTGAGTTCTTTTTTGTTTGTTTCCAGAAACTTTTTGATTTCTTCTCTTATTTCATTCTTGACCCATTCTTGGTTTAATAGTGTGGTATTCAATCTCCATGATTTTGAGTGTTTCAGGTTTCTTCCCTTGGGGTTGGTTTCTAGTTTGAGTCCCTTGTGGTCAGAGAAAATGATTGGTATAATTTCAATTTTCTTGAATTTGTTGAAGCTTGCTTTGTGTCCTATCATGTGGTCTATCTTTGAAAATGTTTCCATGTGTGTTTGAAAAGAATGTCTATTTTGTTTCTTTGGGATGAAGGGCTCTATATAAATCAGTTAAGTCCATTTCCTCTAGGGCATTGTTCAATATCACAATACTTTGTTGATATTTTGCTTGGAAGATCTGTCCATTTTTGACAGTGGGGTGTTAAAATCCCCTACTATAATTGTGTTGCTGTCAATATGTTTCTTGAAGTCTTCTAAGATTTTCTTTATGTATTTGGGTGCTCCTATGTTGGGTTGATATATATTTACAATGTGTATGTCTTCTTGGTGGATTCTTCCTTCGAGTATTATGAAGTTACCTTCTGGGTCTCTCTTTATACCATTTTTGTTTGAAGTCTATTTTCCCAATATTTGTACTGCTACCCTGGCTTTTTTTTTTCCTGTCCATTTGTTTTATAAGGTTTGGAGGATTCTCTCTTGCTCTTTTTCAGTTGTTTGATCTGGGTACTGTTTCTACTCTTTATTTGTATTTCCAGATCAGTCCTGGATTCAGGTTTGTGTGATTTCTACTCCCTCCTTCACCTTCTCCTGTTGTTATGTTAGTGGTTCCTTTGTTCTTGGGTTTCCTCTTCCAGTGGGTATCCTGGTGTTCACTGCCTCCACCTACTCTTTTTTGTGATCAGTTGGAGGGGGAAGGCAACTTGGCTTAAGACATCAAGAGTATATTCAATGATATTTACAGTAGCAGCCAGTAGGGAAAAGATAGCTGATCCTTTGGCTATGTATAGTGTTTACTGTGATCTTCCACCCAGCTAGCTTTTTTTTAGAAAGGATGGAAAGAAGATAAGAATCTTGTTGGGGAAGGAAGGATTGTGAGTTGGATCTAGAAAGCAGTGAGGTTATGGGTGGTCAAATTCTGAGGTAAGGTGAGAGCAAAGGATAGCAAATAGGTATAGTGTGTGAGAGAATAGAGTTAACCACTACAGTAATAGAGTTCAGGAAACTTTGAAGTGAGCTAAGATCTAGGAGGAGTGTTGTGAAGTATTTACAATTGCTTGGAACAGCATTTACAATAATATTAGAGAAACAATCATATGACAGATTCTATGAGATCTAGATAACAATAGGGAGTATAGAACCTTGAGTAGTGTTAATGGGACACAGGTGAGGTGAAATACAATAAATTAGCAATACACTATGAAAGAGATTTCAGGGGAAAGCTGTCAGGTCATACAATATAACCAGCCTAGCAAAGCAGAAAGTACAGAAAGAAGAGGAATACAAAAATACTATTTAAAAAAATATGTAAGAATGCTGGAAAAATAATAATAATACAAATATGCAATAACTTGCAGGTTCTCTGTAATAGCAGGATGAAATTTGTCTCACTGTCCCAGCTGTTGTGATGCCCCTTCTTTGGGTTGAACTGTGGTCTTTTCACAGATCCAGGATTTTGTCTCACTTGTAGGTATTTAAAAAAAAAGGCAGATGAAGGACGGAAGGAAAGATAAAATTGGAGGAAAGAAAGGAGGAAGGAATAAAACAAGAAAGCAAGAAAGAGAGGAAAAAGAAATTAAAAGAGAATAAAAATAATAATTAAAAAATTAAGAATCGTTTAAAAAATTGAATACAATTAAAAAGTCTCTTGGTTTCAAAGTGGCCAAACCAGTTTTTTTGGTCTTGCTGGCTTCAACAGGCTGAGGGGTGATTGCTATAGCTTTTCTTCCTTCCAGGTCTTGACTGGGTCAGAGGTGCGTGGTGTCTGGGGAGCTATCGTGGCTCCTCAGCCCTGTGCCCTGGGTGTGCGAATGAGGTCGTTCTGCAGGGTTACTGCTGTGGACTGGGGTGCTGCAATGCACTCCCATGTGCGAGTGTGAGCACCCTAGGCCAACCGCCTCACCCTTCTCAGTGCTTATGGGAGTGTGCAGGGTCCTCCACACAAGCACAGCCTTCTGTGCAAACTCAGGAATTGCTGCCTGGCTGGGTGGCAGGGAGGTCAGAGTGATTGCTATAGGAGAATTCTGCCATGCAGTGTCTGTCTTTTCACTCCTTCCTCTTGAGAAATTATTCCTATTCAAGCCTGCCACTCCATACCATGGCCTGGCTTCTCCCACAGCCCAACTCTCCAGCCAGTCCAGTGACTCTGGGGGTCAGGACCTGTTGGGCAACCCAACCCTGCCAGTGTTACAGACTCTGAGGATGCTCACAGCCCTTGTGTGTTTGCTCCCACCTGGGTTGCCCCAGGTGCCTCTCAGACCTTGTTTGGTTCGGGAGGAAGCAGTTGTCCCAGCTCTCTCCCAAGGACTCTGTGGCAAACCAGGCAGTAGGTGCTGGGCCTGGGGCTTCAGTCCCCCGAGACCCGACACTGGTACCTGGGACCCCACCATGTTGCAGCACTCCTCTCACCATCTATTTTTTTGGTTCTGCCACAATCCTTGGTCCCCTGTTTTCACATATGCTGAGGTATGTTGGTTGCTTTCTCCTCTACTATGTAGATTGGCCAGGATTTTCTCCTGTGTGCAGGGGCAAGCCAAATCTGTTCCCTCCTACTCCGATGCCATCTTCCTTCTCCTTACTGTTTCAATTTCATGAGCTGTTATTGATTGGTCTTTTCGGGCCTTCTGCTTCTTCATTCAGTTTTGGACGATTATATTTTCCTAGAAATTTGTCCATTTCACCTAAGTTTTCAAATTTTCTTGGCATATAGTTCTTCATAGTAATTTCTTACAATCCTTTGTAATTCTGTGATATCAGTTGTAATCTCTCCTCTTTCATTTCTGATTGTGTTTATTTGGGTCCTCTCTCTTTTTTTCTTGATGAGCCTGCTAAAGGCTTGTTGATTTTGTTTATCTTTTCAAAGAACCAGCTCCTGGATTCATTGATCCTTAGACTTGTGCCTTTAGTATCTGTCATTTCATTGTGCTCTGATCTTGGTTATTTGCTTCTACTTGCTCTGAGCTATCTTTGTTTTTGTTCCTCAAATTCTTGTAGGCACAGTGTTAGGTTGTTTATTTGAAATCTATCTTTTTTATGTAAGCCTGTATCACTATGAACTTCTCTCTCAGAACTGCCTTCACTGTGTGCCATACTTTTGGGTTGTTGTGAGTTCATTTTCATTTGGTTCTAGAAAGTTTTTCATTTCTTCCCTAATCTCATTCTTTGACCCATTCATTGTCTAATAACATGCTATTCAATCTCCATGAGTTTGAGTGTTTTGGGTTTTTTTCCTTGAGGTTGGTTTCTAGTTTAAGTTCCTTTTGTTTGGAGAAAATATGATATGATTTCAATTTTCTTGAATTTGTTGAGGTTTGTTTTGTATCCTATCATGTGCTCTATCTTTGAGAATGTTCCATGTGCATTTGAAAAGAATGTGTAGTTTGTTTCTTTGGAATAAAAGGCTCTCTCTCTATATATATATCAGTTAAGTCCATTTCCCCTAGGGTGTTGTTCAATGCCACTATATGTTTGTTGATATTTTGTTTGGAAGACCTGTCCATTTTTTACTGTGAGGTGTTAAAATATCCTTCTATAATTGTGTTGCTGTCAATATGTTTCTTGAGGTCCTCCAAGATTTTCATTATGTATTTGGGTGCTCCTATGTTGGGTGTATATATATTTACAATGTTTTTGTCTTCTTGATGGATTCTTCCTTTAAGAATTATGAAGTGACTGTCTGGGTGTCTTTTTATGATTCTTTTTTTGAAGTCTATTTTCCCAATATGAGTATTGCTACCCTGGTTTTTTTTCCTGCCCAACTGCTTGGAATATTTTTTTCTAGGCCTTCATGTTCAATCTGTATAGGTCTTTCATTCTGAGGTGGGTCTCTTGTAGGCAGCATATGTGTGGGTCATGTATTCTTATCCATTCAACTATTCTATGTCTTTTGATTGGGGCATTTAATCCATTTATATCTAAGGGTATTATTGATAGGTACTTATTCATTGCCATTTTTTCGTACCTGTCTTCCTCTTTCTTTCACTGTGTTTCTTCCTGCTCTTAAGGCAAACTCTTTAGCATCTCCTACAGAGCTGATTTGGAGGAGGTTTATTCTTTGAGCCTTCTTTTTTTCTTGGAAGCTCCTTATTGGGCCTTCCATTTTAATTGAAAACCTAGGTGGTTAAAGTATTCCTTGTTGCAGGCCTCTGGTTATCATTACTTGGAATATTCCTTGCCATTCCCATCTGGCTTGGGGAGTTTCCATTGAGAAGTTAGCTGCTAGTCTCGCCAGGGCTCCCTTGTATATTACTTCCTGTTTTTGCCTTGATGCCTTTAAGATTCTTTCTTTGTCTTGGAATTTTGCCATTTTAATTATGATGTCTTGAAGTGAGACTCTTTTGGTTCCTCTTGATTGGTACTGTCTATGTTTCCTGGATTTGTGTGAGTTTTTCTCTCATCAAATTAGGGAAGTTTTCCATCATGACTTTTTCAAACAGGTTTTCAATCCCTTGCTCTTCTTCTTCTCCTTCTGTATTCCTATTATATGTATATTATTACGTTTCATGTTGTCCTGCATTTCCCTTAACCCCTCTTCATTCTTTCTGAGCCTCTTTTCTTTGACTCACTCATTCTGGGTATTTTTTCTACCTTCTCCTCCAGTTCACTGATCCAATTCTCTGCTTCACTGAGCCTGCTTTGGATTCCTTCTACTGTGTTCTTCACTTCAGAAATTGATTCTTCATTTCCTCTTGGCCCTTGTTGATAGTTTATGGGGTTTTTTTGTTGTTGTTGTTGATATGATATGTAGTAAGCTTTTCATAGTTTCCCTGTAGTTTGTGGTAATCATCTGTGAGTTCATTGAGCTTCCTGATAACCATGGCTTTGAACTCAATATCTGATAGTTGAGTTGCCTGTATTTCATTTAGCATTCTTTCTGAGGCTTCCTCCTTCCCTTTCATTGGGGGTTTGTTTCTCTTTTTGTGTGAGACTTCTTGTCAGAAGTCTGTGAGACTTCCATTGTTTGTGAAACTCTTCTTGTTATCCTGTGCTTCTTAAATTTATCTCTTCTGACTTCCTGGGTTAGGGTGTGAACTTTTATGGTAGAAGAACTGTTAGTTTCAGTGGTAGAGTCTCCTTGAACTCTTGAGCTCACTGGTCTTGGGCTGTCATTTATGTTGGTTCTCTGTATATCTTCGGGTTTTGATTGATATTGGGTGTTTCTTTGGTGGTTCCTTCCCCTCAGTTGGTTACTGAGGGCCACTCTATCCACCACATCTTGTTTTCTGTTGTGGTTGTTTGGGCAGGTTGTGCTATCGTTGTTTCTTTTGTGTATACAATGTTTTGAGGATCCTCCCTTGGTCTTGTTCAGTTGTTTTATCTGAGTTATTTCTCCACCATTTAGTTGTATTTCCAGATCAGTCCTGGGTTGAATTAGTGTGGCTTCCACTCCCTCCTTCACCTTCATCTGTTGTTATCTGTTGGTGGTTCCTTTGTTGTTGGGTTTCCTCTTCCAGTGTGTATTCTGGTGTTCACAGCTTCCACTTATATTTTTTTGTGATCAGCTGGAGGGGGAAGGCAAAATAGTTTAAGATAGGCAGAGTGTGTTCTATGGTATTTAAAGTACCAGCCCATAGAGAAGAGACAGGAGATCCTCTGGATATGTATAGTGTTAACTATGATATTTCACCCAACTGGCCACTTTTTAGAAAGGATTGAAAGAAGATAAAACTCTTGTTGCAGGGGAAGGACTGAGAGTTGGAACTAGAAAGCAGTGAGCTTGTGAGAGGTCATATTATGAGGTAAGTAAGAGTAAAGGATAGAAACTAGGTTTAGTGTGTGAGAGAACAGTTAACCACAATAGTAGTAAAGTTCAGGAAACAGTGAAGTGAGCTAAGATCTGGGAGGGGTGTTATGTAGTATTTACAATCGCATGGAACTGCAATTATTTACAATAATAATGGAGCAACAATCATATGACAGAATCTATGTGATCTGGGCAACAAGAATAGGGAGTATAGGACTAGAGTAGTGTGCTAATGGAACACAAGTGAAGTGAAAGATGAAAAATTAAAAATACACTCTGAAAGAGAAAAGAAGGGAAAGCAGTCAAACAATATAAGTTAACAAAGCAAGCAAAGAAGACTAAACAAAAAGTAGGGAAATACAAAAATACTAATAAAATAAAAGATATAAGAATAATGAGAAATAATAATAGTACAAATGTACAATACCTTGCAAGTTCTCTGCAGTAGCAAAGTAAAATTTATCTCACTATCTGAACTGTTGAGATCACCCCTCTTTTGGTCCACCTCTGGTCTTTTCACAGCTCCAGGTTTTATTGTCTCACTTGTGGGAATTAGAGAAGAAGAAGAAGAAGAAGGAGGAGGAGGAGGAGGAGGAGGAGGAGGAGGAGGGGGGAGGGGGGAGGGGGGAGGGGGAGGGAGGAGGAGGAGGAGGAGGAGGAGGAGGAGGAGGAGGAGGAGGAGGAGGAGGAAGAAGAAGAAGAAGAAGAAGAAGAAGAAGAAGAAGAAGAAGAAGAAGAAGAAGAAGAAGAAGAAGAAGAAAGGAAGGAAGAAGAGATGTAAAGGGAAAGAAAGGAAGAAGGAATAAAAAAGAAAGAAGGAAAGAGAGGAAGAAGGAGTTAAAAGGGGGGAAAAAAGACTCCTGCTGGCTTCAAACTGGCCCAGCCAGTTCTGCTGGTCTTTCTGGCTGTAGCAGGCTGATGGGGAATTGGTTTTGCTTTTCTCCCTTCCTGAGCCACATTCACCCAGACTCCAGCCCCATTTCTCAGTTTACTGCTAGGCCCCCAATGCCCTTCTGCACCCAGCCTAGGCCTTCAGTCCACCAGTTGTGCTGTCATTGGGGTGCACCAATTAGGGGCAATTTACACACCACCTTCTTGCTCTTTGGTGTCCTAGATGCTGGAGACTCTCAGCACTCCTTCAGGCTAGTTCAGCATCCCCCCCACCCAAACCCACTGATTTAAGTCTTTCTGGGGATTGCTGACTCCTTGCTCCCTCCGGTTCTCCTCTGTGGGGGTGCCTCTACCTTCCCCTTGGAGAGCCAGTGCCTCTTTTTTCACTTTTTCTTTTTGAAAACTTCCTCCTGCTCAAGCCTGCTGCTCCATACAAGGGCCTGGCCTCTCACACAGGCCAATTCTCCAACCAGACTATCCAGGTCAAGGCTTGTCATGGCCCAACTCTCCTCAGTAGATGTCCATAGTCTCAGCGGGTGCACACAGCCCCTGTGTGTTTACCACTTCATCCTTATTGCCCCCTGTGACTTAAAGCAACCAGATCTCTCCTGGTGCTGCTCAAGCTTTGTTTGGCAGAGGAGGGAGCCATTGACCCAGCTCTCTGCCAAGAACCCTGCAGCAGACCTGGTGGGCACTGGGCCTTGGCCGGCAGCCACCATGGACCCCATGCTAAACCCAGGGGCCTTATTGTCCTGAAGCACCCTCCTTACCATCTGATTTTTCAATGTCCTCTACAATTTTTGTTCTCCAATCTTCATATATGCTGGGATACTGCTGGCTGTTCGCTCTGTTCCTCAGAAAATCAGCTAGGTGTTTCACCCGTGTGCAGGGGGAAAGTGGACTCTGCTCCCACCTATCTCACTGTCATCTCAATTTTATTTATTTTAGACAGAGGAAATATAATCCTATAATTAACATATAAAATATGCTAATGCTTTTCTTCTATTCCGCCAGTAGAGATTGGAAAAGGGAGATATAGATAAGAAACTATTAATCAGGAGCAAAAAAGAACAAGTCTACTTACCTGTGAGGCAAAATAGACAAATTTTATTGAGCACATCTAAGAGTTATGACTTTTTTAAAATAAAATAGTCTCCTTTCTTTGTTCCCAAGAGGGAATGGTAGGTTGTCATTTATCTTACACTTCCAGCCTGCATTCTTGATCCTACAGTAACCCTTATTACTTACAAGAGATGAAAGCAACATCAGAATTTTGTGGAGCTGAAAATGGGACTGCATTTTTATTAGAATAACAGTAAATGCCCTTGAAAGCATTTTATTCTTGATGATTGTCTGGATTATTAGTGTTCTCTGGTATTTCACATTTGGTATCAATTTCAGTTGAGAGAAGTTTTGTTTAGGAAATTGTTTTCTATCTCATGTCATTTCCACTGGCTCCAAAGTCCCTGTCACCTGGCAGGCATTTGAAGTAAGCCAAGGGGCCCAGGAGACTTCTCAACCCTGACAAGTGGCTCAACGTCCACTCTGATCTTATTTGTAAAGCTCCAAACCTCAAGAAAGAGGGTGAGGTGTAGAGTAAGAGAGTGGGGGACAGTATCCCTACCCAATTCATTCCTCATAGTCAAGTTAACAGAACAGTGGTGTACTCCTGCTTTCTTTGAGGACTCTGTCCTTAGGACTTTTGCTTTGCTTATCTAAATATGGTATTGCTGGAGACAGAAAATCAGAATAGGTTTATCTACACAGATTTGTAGTTCTTGGGATTTAGGAGAGGCAGGTGGTAAGAGGGTGGGGACTTCACTCTGGCCACCCAAATATCTAGAAGAAGAAATAAGGTGCACAAATTTGTGGATGCAAAGGAAAATGCCTTTATTGTTCCCTAAAAAGCTAATCATAAGACAAAAGAGCTTTGAAAGGTTATCTAAGGGCTTGGTTAAAGAATAATGGATTTAATGTTTGCTTTGTTTGGCCTAGAAATTTCCCAGTCTCTTGTTTTTATAGACACATAATGTACATTGGAATGGACATTATGTGTCTATAGGGGGAGGGGTATTAATTTGACATAAACTTCCTTACATGTAAATCCCTAAATTCACACAGACAGATGGCAAAAAAGAAAATAAAAAGGAGAAAATTATCTCTAAATGTTAATAAAACTCTAGCTTATTTTTGTTTAATAGTTCTGTGACTCATTAAATTACACACTAAATAATGAATAAGTGCTTGCCTGAAAAGGCTGTCAGTCAATGTGGTAAACAATCAATGGCCCTTGCTTTATTATTGTAAATGTTTCTGCTAATAATATTGTGACATGAAATCCAACAATATCTACAATTGCACTTCCTGCTCCATTTTGCCACATGTGCTTTAGACCCTTTAGTTACAAATATAAGATGAAGTCTATTTGGCAGACTAAAAATTGGCAAAATAGTGAGACAGTCTTCATAAATGAAGAAAAGGAAAAATAAATGACTCTTTCCAAGTTATTTTCATGGTTCTGACCTTGGAAGAAGGAAGAAAGCAGGAATGTCAGGAAGTGTAGGTGTGACAGTGAGAGTGGCATGGAGAGGAACTGAATGAGGTCCATATCCAGACCAGACAGCCACTGCAACAAGAGAACACCATGGAATGCAGACCAAAAAGAAACCACAGGACCACAAAAGGGAGGAATGCAACACTCGGGAGTCCATCCTTCCTGTTCAACCCTTCAGGTTGTAGATGGCAGTGGGATGCTTTGTGGGATCCCTTAATATCATGGGTTCAGCATTATTTAGTCTGTGCCAAGCAAGGAGCCAGCCTCCAAAGACATATGGTATGCTTACCATATGGCAACTGTGTCCTTGGCCCTTCACTTTCACCAAAGCCAGCTCACAAAGCCAGTTGTGAACACCTAGAAACCTTCAGGCAATCCTACCCAACTGCAGTACTAGCAGGTTTCCAACTCACCTGCATAATTTTCTTCCTCACTGCACTGTAAAGGACAAATAGTTTACCCAGTAAACAAACAGACAAAAATACCAAAGTAGCCATTGCGATTAGAAGGAACCACATTGCCAAAGGATATGAGGAGCACATGAGGCAGCAAGTACTAGGAGCCATACATGTGCAGGATCTCTGGTGCTGGTATGAGAGAGGCAGGAGAGCAGATGAAAAGGGTATCATATGCAGTTGAAGTGATGAAAGTATCACAGAGTTCAATTAAAGAGCCATTACCTGTGCAAACTTCAGCTTTAAGAAGACCAGCCTAACATGCAATATAGAGGATGGTCAATGGTTTATCCAGACTACTAGAAGTCCTTATTAGACAAAAGAATTCAAAACTAAAAATATATGTAATTAGGTACAAAAGTGAATGCTTATTTAAAATGAGAAAATAAACTACAACAAAATACAAATTGTAAAATGGTAAAAAAAAAAAACAAAAACAAAAAACAAAACAAAACACCACAAATACAGGTTAAAATGAAAATTCCAATGACTGTTGGTATACACAGCAAGGTGTAGTAGATTTCCTAACCAGAGTCCTTATATTTTCACTAGTTGTTATTGAGAACAAAGTCTTATGTTTATAATTTTATATATCAGATGTTTAGATGAATCTTGCACAAACCACTTTCCTAATTTATGTATTTTAAACTTGGCTTCTTCTTAACTCTGAACAAACGTGTGGTGTCAAAAGTCATAGGAAATACTAACAGATGTGTCATAGAGCTGGGTGCATCAGTGCAGTGGGCCAAAGGAGTGTTATAGATGTTATTCCTGCACCAGGATGGCAGCTAGAAGTAACTTAACTGCATTTGGAAATTACTGCCCACCACAAAATATTCCCTACTAAACCTAAACCAAATGTACTCCCAACTCAACTTCCCTTTAGCTGGAACCCCAAAATACTTGTGACTAAACTAACAAATCCAAAAGTAAAAGTTGGGGCAGTTGGAATAGAAAGAGAAAATTCTTAGCCAGTTATGACTAAACATATCTCAATAAATTTTAAAAATATATGTGATCATGTGAACATTGGTAGAGCTCTTCCAGCTCTTGGAAGGAGCTTGCGCAAATAAGCAGCCCAAAGCTGAAGCTTATTAGTTTATTTGTTACAAGGTGGATCCTTCTCTGAGGACATCGAATGTGATCTGAATGTAGCTTAGCACAGCACACCTATCTGAAGTAATAGTGAATGATCTAAACAGAGGCAGCACAATTCTAGGAAAAGGACAAATGTGAATGGCAAATAGCAAGTAGAATCATAGGTGATTTTGTGATAATTAAAGATAGAAAATAACAGAGAAAAGAGTATGTCACCATCTGTGCTTGTCCATCTTGATTTGTTCAACCACCCAACACTCAGTTATGATGTGCCAGGCAGAGCTCACTGTCAAGCAGAGGGGAGTGTGCATGACACAAGTCTGAAGTTCATGGTCCTTTCTCAACCTCAGCCACTATGACAGCTGCTTCTACAGTTACTAGCAAGTATGGGATCTTTCTTTTTGTTTTTATGAATGAGGCCAGGAGGATGCATCTATGTACTCTTCCTTCCAGGACACATACGTCTGTTGACTCTCTTTGACCCAAGATATACTTTTTACACCACCTGGCCCAAGTCCAGTCTTATACACAAGCAAAAAAATATGTGTAATATCAGTTCAGGGACACACTGGGTATGATATAGTTTTAAAATCTAGAAATTGTAGCTTTTGGACCTGATCTCCTTGCTCTGGGCTCCAAAATTAGTAAATGCACTGCTGAATGCAGACAGAGAGGGGAAAACACATTCACTGGCCCATGGACATGACCCTGGTACACTAGACAGAAAGGGGAAAGCATTTTTTCATCATTAGGGCTACACTACTGAAGGTTCCATGCACCTGAGAACATGAAAGCCAATGACAGGGGAAACCCCACCAAAAATTTTAGAAAGGCAATATAGGCACTTACTCTCCCACAGTCACTAAATCTTTGCACAAAACTTACAGCAAAACATGCTCTTTCCACAAAAAGCTTTCACCACTTTCCAAATAATCCCTAAAGGAGAGTTGCTGGATATCCCATAATGAATAAAACCGCTGATATGAATGGAAAAAAGTTTATGGAGAATTTTTAAACCCAAAATACCACATGTGGAGTCTGAACATTTTATTTATACCTTTGCCTGATACTTTGCCCACGCACACTGGATTAAGGAAGAAATATACGGCTGCCTGTTGGCTCAGAATTCTCACAGGCATTCCCCACTGGCCTGAAAAAAGCACTATGGACCTGTGGCCAAAAACTGATCTGGAGCAAAAAATTCCTTTTCAAGTCAAAAGGAAAAATAATAAGAAAAGAGAATAAAATTAAAATAGTAAGCACAGTCCTGAATATTTTGTTTTTGTTTCAGGCTACTAATAAAAATCAACCTAAAAAGCCCCTTCTGGCATAAGATTATAGGTTATAAAATAAATCTACAATGTATTACTTATTAATAAGATAAGAATAATATATTTCCTTTTTTAAAACTTTGATGAATAACCTTTAAGATACTTTGAGGGTTGTGTTCACGCCACACACATACATAATGGACAATATTTTCTCTCCTTTTTTTTCCCAAAAAAGAGCCAGTTTTACTTAAAATAGAAGGAGGTCTACAGGTCTTGCATTTAAGCATTTTTATCACACAAAAGTATCTTTATCACAAGGAAATGAAAACCAAAGCTAAACACACAATGACATATGTTCACATTCACATGTGATGTCTGTGAATAACGAGAAGTTGTTCAGGGGCCCTTGGTCAAAATAAAATTTTCTGCTCTGGCCTTCAGGATTCCAGAAGTGGTGACAAAATCTGCTAGGAGCACAGAATTCTAATTCCAAAATCTATTTCACCCCTGCTTCCACTAAGGCATCCAAATGTAACTTGACCTCAGCAATTTGAAATCCTCTTTTCCAAAGGGTAAACAAGTGGAACGAAGGAGCCACACACGGTCAGCCTGGAGGAACAGGGAAAAAAGAGTGTCCTCCCTGTGAGCATTCCCTCCACTAGAGGTAAGAAAGGAACAGAAAATTACCAGCACTTAGAATCTCTACTATCACATAGCACTCTTTTGGGAGCAGAGTGTGGCTGGAATAAGAGTGAGACAAGAAGGCAAGATTATTGTCTACTATGAACCATGCTACACCATGGCTATTTACCAGACAAGGTCTCCTTTCTAATTCTCACCACAACCCTGCAAGGTAGATGCTACATTATCCCTCTCAATGTGAAGTAAACAGACCTTAGGAGACATTAAATAACTCACCTAAATCAGTCATGCAATGGCTAATTTTATGTGTCAACTTGGTTAGGCCACATTACTAGACATTTGGTCCAACACCAGCCTAGATGTTGCTGTGAAAGTATTTGTTAGGTGTGATTAACATGTAAATCAGTAGCCTTTGAGTAAAGCAGATTAACCTCAGAATGTGGATCAGCTTCATCCAACTAGTTGAAGGTCTTAAAAGAAAATAGACAAAAGTCCCAGAGGAAAAAGAAATATTGCCTCCAGACACATGCTACAACATCAGCTCTTCCCTAAGTCTCCAGCCTGCAAGCCAGCCCTACAGAATTTTGACACACCATTATCCACAATTATGTGAGCCAATTTTTTTATTGCAAATCCCAGTGGTCCCCTCTCCTTCTTCCTCTCCCTCTCCAGGAAATTCTGTTTCTCTGGAGAAGTCTGACTACTATGTCCTGCCACTACTGGACCTAGAATTCAAGCATGGGGACTCTTGCTTTTTTCATGGCATGTGGTCACTGAAAAATTTATAGACACTGCATGTAATCTACTCCCTTATTTTTCAGGGCATATTTATAAACACCTCCTATGTATTTAGTTCTGTAGTAGAGTCTAGATATTGTACAGAACAATGTAAGCATGGTCCCTGCTCTCTCAGAGTTTAGAAATGACTGCCAAGCAAATGTTCGATTACAAGAGACAGCAGGAGGTGAGGGTTCCAAAGGAACCAGAAAGAGGGTCAAAGATTGATAGGGGATTAAGAAAGACTCTTAGAGGAAGTTAGATATTTAAGTTGAGAGCTGGAGAATGAATTTGAATTAGCCAAATAAGAAGGAAGCTTATTTGGACAGAAGGAACTGTGTGTGCAGATTCAGAGAAGAGGATGGGAAACTGAAGACAGACCAGTAAGTTGGTGGTGTGAGCAGTCTGAGAGGCAGTGATTGGCTGGAGCAAGCAAAGCCAGTTCTCCTTTTGTAAGCTGCTAAAGCCTGTTAAACTGTGATGTCAGTCTAGAGACCAAAGAAAACATGGAAACACTTCCTCTGGGGTCACAGTTAAAGATAATTATGGCTAAATGTGATTATGATTGAGGAAGGACACCAACCAGGACTCAGAAATTACAGGTGCAGGTGGGCACAGTAGGTGAGACTAAGAATAGTAGACTCATCATACCTGGTGGTTGGACTAGAATTATAAGTTTAGGGGAAGTGGAAAGGGGTCACATGGAAAAAGGAGCAGCCTTGGGAATAAAGACAGCAAATGAAATTTGGGTTTGTTGAATTAGAGATTTCTGTGTAATGCTAGGAAAGAGATGTTCAAATATATCTTTGTCCCCACTTCTCTCTTCTAAACTTCTGCTCCAAGAACCACCCAGCTACCATTGCAACAGTTAGAAAGCACTCTTATACATGCTGGACTATTGTGGAGGGCCCAGTCTCCTTTGGTCAGAGAATAATCATGGCTGTGACTGCATACCAAGTCCTGAATCCCAACCTGTTAAATGGAAATAAACTCTTCTCCCAAATCATCAGCTTTGGCTTTTGCTTTTGAGATAGGATAGTAAGAAGCTAGGAAAATTCCTTGGCAAATAGAGTGGGGAAACTGAGACAGATAGTTGAACAAACTGGCTGAGCAATTTACAGTCCAATACAGAAGGTCACCTCCCTAGGGATAATATCTAGGTCTCAGTTGTATTTCAGCTCCAGTCTCAGAAAAGCAGCAAAAGAAGGTGGGTGACACCAGGACCAGCTGCAGTGTCTGACTCCATGCCCTGGTGCTGACCAATTAGTAGAGACAATGACTCTAAAATGGCACACTTAGAAAAGCTTATGAATATTCTATTGAGATCTCCCCTAAGACCTCCCCTAAACTCCCAGCCTTTAAAACATTCAAGACAAGGGATCCAGTCCATGCTCTTCCTCCTGGGAACACTCCTGCACCTTTTCCTATTTCTTTTTCTTCCCTCTCAGGCTTGCATCTCCTAAACTCTAAGGGTTCCCAGGAAACTTGCAACCAGGGGAGTAATGGAGAGTGATAGCTCTTCCCAGGCTAACCTCCTGAATCTGTCTCCAAGGTCCCTTTTTCTCTGACTTCTCAGAGAACCAAAGCAGCCCCACTTAGGATCTATCCTGTAGCTTCTTGACCCTTCCTTGTTTTACTGTCCCTAGCTTTTGAAAGGGTCAGGCCAGTGTCCCGACTCACCAACCTGCTCATAACCCAGTCAGGCTAGTTTTCCAACCTGCTGGAGTGCCCAGGAAGCATTTATCCTGATGTGCTTGGTAGCCCACTGCTTAATCAAAACCCTCTCCCACCATACCCAATAGACATCTGATGCCAGCCATAATGGCCCATGGTCTAACTGACCCTGGTCAGACTGTACCTGGAAACAGCCCAGCCATTTACCTAATCCACTGTCCTGACTCACATCCTGAAACCCTGAGGCAACCACACAGAAGAACAAGAGAATAACCCCTCCCCTATCCTCCCAACAAACCCTCCAGCTTTTTCTTTTAAAAACTCCATCCCTGCCTGCCCCTGGGACTGCAGTCTGTCCAGACTCAGCCCATCTGTAAGCACAGCATCAAATAAAGGCACTTAGATCAGATCATCTGGCTCCTCCCATATCTCTCTCTCATGCATTTCTAAAAGTTTTAATAAACACACTCTCATAATTACCTAAACTCATATTGTGAAATCTTTCCTGCACAAAGTCAAGAACCCACAAACTACTGGCCTACTCAGAGCCAGGTCGCCTTTTCAGTAACACTTTTGCTGGAGATTTATTAATCTGGGGACATATTGCACAAAAATATACATGACCTTTCTACCTGTATTTGACCAAGAGTGGTCCTAAATTGACCCTAGGCACACGGTGTTCTTCCCTACAGTAGAGATATGTTAATGGCCCAACCTGGCCCTTCCAGCTCCAACTTTCAGAGGGAGATGATTATTCCTGACCCAGCCACTTCTGGCTCTCTGCCTCCCTGTTGCCCTGGGCCTACCACAGAGCAGGAAACTTCACCACTTAGAATTGACCTTATACTCCCAACAATCTACAGGCTCCCTCCTCACCTCTTAACAGAGGCTTGGGGAGGACTGTGAATGAATGTAGTCACAATATGATCTCACCTTTAACTGGAACATAATCAACAAAAGAAAAAAGCAAACAAAATATAACCAGATACATTGAAATTAAGAACAATCTAACAATAAATAGCCAGAGGGGAGGGGGGCGGGGACAGAGGGGGGAAAGGTTTTCAGGAACTACTATAAAGGACACATAGATAAAACCAAGGAGGAGAGTGGAAGCAAGGGAAGAAGGTAGGTTTGGCTGGGGTGGGGTGGGCGGGGGGGAAACGCAGACAACTGTTACTGAACAACAATAAAGTAATTTTTTAAAAAAGGCTGATTCTGCTCCTTGTTAAAGACCAGGGCTAGGCAGTGTCAAGGCTAAGCGCTTTTGGCAAGCGACCATAGGAAACTGCCAAAGGCACAAGTGAGGAGCTACAGCCCCTTAGGAAATGAGTGATCAGCTTCCTGGGGACACTGCAAACATAGCATTTGAACCTTCTTGGGGGCCGTCTCTATTCACCACCCTTTTAGCACAGGATGCTAGAGGATGGTGTGTAAAAAGTAAGAAAAGATAAGAGAGAGGAGGACACATGTTCTCTTTTCCCTCTAGTTTAAATCTCAACATTGCTTAATGGAATTAAAGGCAGGCAGAAAAACCACCCTTTTCTAATCATAAAACCCTTGAAAGAGGGCAGTTCACCTGTTTTGCAGGTGCAGAGCTTGAATTGCCCCTAATTTGTTTTCCTTAGCTTCTGGTTGGTGCCCTCCCCAATCCCTTTTTTTGGCCTTGGCTCAGGCTCCCCTCCTGCATTGTGGTTGCAGGAACAACTAACTGCCCAAGAATAGGTGCTGCAGAGCTAGTGGCCCTAGCTCTGGGCCCTCCAGGATGAGACAGTTATAGAGCGGAACTAGGAAGGTTCACACACAGGGCTGAAAGCAGGCTGGCCCTGCTGACCCTGTGGCCCTGCCAGGAATGGCCTCCCCAGGGCACTGTGGTTCCCCTGCAGCCCATCAGCTGTCCAGGCTCAAAAAAACCAGGCAGCTCTCTGTGATCTGATATCTTCTCTGCTTCAGTTCCCAGACACTGCTAGCCAAAGACAGCAGTGCCTCTGTGGCCATGCCCCAGTTCATGCCCCACCCCCTCAGGAGGCACAGAGCAAAATGCTTCTAGGGAGGGAAAGAGGTTGGGGTACCTCTCTGCCTTTCATTGTGTTGAGCCCAGTTTCAAGGGGAAAGAAGCTGGAGAGGTGAACAATCAGAACTTTGTTGGGGATTCTTTAGTTTCAAGAAACAGAAACCCTCTCAATCCAGCTCTTGCATAACAAAGAGACCAATCCTTGATACTTCTCCACCCCCCAGGATTCCAAAGATCACATGACTGGTTTCCCATCCCTGCTCATACATTTGTTGTAAAGCCAAATGTGTGGTCCCTTCTCCAAATGCACAGGAAATCACAGTTTGTATTTTGTGCAACTACCTCACTTCCGGATTCATCATTCTCTCCTTATTTTCTCTTTGCCTATTTCTTCACATGATTTAATTAACTTTGATCTTGCTGATTTGCATTCTTTTGCCTCTCTAAATTCTTTTTTTAGCATCAAGGGGGAAATCAGCCCTCCAGGCCATCAATCATCAGTTTGATCAGCTGGTCTCCCTACTCCCCCTCAAACCCAAAGCCTTTTGAAAGATGAGTCTGTGCCAACCTCACTTCTTCAGGCCTCCTTCTACTGATGTCAAGCTGAAAGGAGCAAATGGACTTTTAGAAGATAAATTTTAGTCCTGGGGTTGGGCTGTGACTTGACTTCAGACTTCAGATTAGGCTCTCACAGTCTAAAAGTGGAAAAAGCTATGGACCTAGTCTGTCACTAACCACATCTTTTGAAACACTGCTCACATTTGTGGCCCCAATATCTTCATCTGTGAAATGGAGATAAAAACAGCAGTTGGATGTGAGGAGACTGTCTCTCCTAACCTTGCTCAGCTCCAATCTCCTAGCAGCACTGGGAACTGCCATCCCGGAGTACTACCTTGCTTGCACAACTTATTCCTCAAACCTTTGAAATGTTAAAAATGGGCAAAATAACTGTATAAGAAAAGAGAAGGCTTCCTTTGTTAGCTCTACTGAACTAGAGATTGTTATCATAGAAGCAAGAATTAATATACAGAGCTGATGGATCACTTGTTATTGTTATAAGTAACTAAACCAAGAAAACTCACAGTGTTATTTTCCAGAAATATCCTCTCTCACAAGATTTCTCTCCTATTTTTCCCTGAAAAAAAATGCAAGGCCAAATGACAGAATATTTTGTTACTTGTTGGGAACCAATCTGCCTGGCAATGGCAACTGTAGCTCAGCCCTATTGAAAAACCCAATACGTGTGTTGTGGCATGAGGTGCAGTGCAGCCGTGGTTGGCCAGATGACCCCACCCTCCTTCAGCCATGATCATGAACTCAAACAGCAGTCAGGTCCACATCCACTCAGACACTAGCATGTCCACCTTCTCCAGCAGCACCATGTCCTCCACCTTCTGCTGTAACACGGTGAGGATCTCGGTGAAGCCATTCTGCATGGCCAGCTGCCCAGTGTGCTGGGCCATCTCGCTGGTCTCCACTGCATATACTGCTTTGCGTTGCACATAATGTGCACAAAAGACTGATAATCCCGATCCCACAGCTGACATCCAGAATTACTTTGTCTTTGAAGGACTCCCTGTTCTGTAGGATCACATGATGGTATTTAGTTGTTTGTGGCTGGTCTGTCAGCATCTCCAAATGAAGTTTCAGGGTTCCATAGCAGCCGAAGTACTCTTCATCCTGCCATGTGTCCTTGGGGTCACAGTCCTCCAGGTCCTTCCCCAGGTGGCTTGCTGGTATGTACCCACAGCAGCCAGCACACTCACCCCACCACCAGTCAGTGGTAGTTTGTCTCAGGATGAGAATTTTCTCTCCTCTCAGAAAACTGAGCTGTCTTATTAGTGGTAGAATAGTCTGCAATGTCCACAAACTCCTCCAGCTGCACTTCCTCCAAGAGGTGCTCTTCACAGTGTCTCACAGGTTCTTCTCCCTCCTGAGATTCACTTCCTGGGCAATCAACTGATGTTGCCATAGTTCTCTTAGGATCTGCCACATAGCTGCCATTTCTAATGCTTCATTTTCCTCTCCATTTCTCCCAGCTGCATTCCTCTGCAGAGTTCTGTATCCCCACCACCAGTGAGGAAGGGCAGTGGTTCCTAGCATTTGCAAATTATTTTCCCACGGCCGTGTAAGAGACCAGCAAGTAGCAAGCTTTGTGGGATCTATAGCAGTCCTAACTAAAAACAAGGGGGGAAATGTAGGGAACCAATGTGCCTGGCAATGGCAATTGTAGCTCAGCCCTATTGAAAAACCCAATAGTTACATTTTGGCATGCAGGAGCCAAACCCACAGATTGGTTCCCCGTGGGAAATCAGGCCTGCATTGTACCTAGGCTGCTTTGTGACTTGCTCTTGCTAAAACTCCCTCACCCTGAGTTCAGGCAGCAAGTGTTTGCTGCATATTTTTAAAGTAACTTCCTGAAGTCTGTGCCAATTCTCCCAAGGACTAAAGTATAACCAGACCTATTACTCTTATCATTCCCTTGCATTTGCAACATTTTTCCTTGTTAATCTGTAATAAGTAATTAGTAACATCCCTTGCATTGCTATCTGTAAAAAGTAATTACCTAAAGCAAACCTAAATATAGTGAATGAAAACCTTCTTTGATGTATGTTATTAGAAAGTCAATAAAAGCTGGTCAAGGCAAGGGTCGAAGTGCTCTCCCCTTAAGAGAGTGGCTGTGCCATGGACTTGGTAGTCCATGTGAATTTGTCTTGTATCTCATCCATAATGCCTTGGACACTGCTGGCCAGTATCTGCAGCAGTTACTTAATCTCTATACAGATGGGAAACTGAGCAAGAAGGGGTAAGCTACACTAAATGTCTCATAAGCATCCAGGGGTCTAGCTTCTCCTAAATATGGAGTTTCAAACTCCAAATGCAAGAGGCCTCCTCATGAAAAACTTCTGCTGTGTTCAGAAGTTTACCATTAAACAGGTGAAGACAATGAGAGTATTTTTCCAGGCAGGTCCCACCCAGAAAAGCCCTGACAGTCTCTCTGTTCCAGCTGTGTGCAGAAGAAACCATCTGCAGCCTGAACAAGTGAGGGCTCCTCCCTATAGACCAGGCACTATAACCAGGATGAGTAGTGTACTAGGGGCCAGAATTATGGGGCTTGAATGGCTCCTGGTTAGAATGTGGCCCCTGAATATTTAGTACTCATCAGCACAAACAACTGACCTTCCGGAAAGAAAGACCCATGAACCAGCTAACCCACAACACCTCTTTCCAGTCCTGATTATCCTCTAGATGCTGCCACAAGCAGGAGAGCTAAGCAATCAAAGCAAGCCTGGTACCCCTATGGTTCAGGACACCCTCCTCTCAGAATGGGTGTGCTCTACACCCCAGATCTTCACACCTAACCCTCCCACCTCATGATTCCCTCTGAGTCAGGCTTCCATGCTTAGTTAGAAAGCACTTAGTGATTTAGTTGTTCATCAACTAGAAAAGCTGAAGTCCTTCAAATGACTCAGGAAAAAGTGGTGGGCACTGGAGTATGTTCCATAAGTGGAAGGGACTTAGGGCCCATAGAGAGGATCCTGGCATTGGAATCAAATGGGGGAGATAGTCTTGTTCCAGTCAGATTTTCTTCTTTGAATTCTCAGATATTGCAGAGGGTATGAACACAGAATAGAAGAGGAAATGGGAAATAATAAGTTATGTTACATTTACTGAGCATTTACTGTGTATCAGATGCTGTTTTATATTGAAATATATTTTATTATAATAACCATCTAGCATATATAATAATATTCTTACCACTTTGCAGACAATAAAAATGAGACAAAGAGAGGTTGTGTCACTTGCTCAAAACTAATAGCCAGTAAAGCTAGGATTTGATTTCAAGAAGGGTGACTTCAAATCTTTTCTGTCGTGAACACTGAGTAGCCCCCCATATCTATACTTCTCCCTTAGTAACAGTATACTTGTTTTCTCCAGAATATTGCCTCTTAGAGTAGGAGACATCTCTCAGCTTCTTTACAGCTAGATATATCTATATGAATTAGATCTTCCCTCTGATGTGGGAACTCTAGGAGTTTCCTTAAGAAGGAAGCAAGCATTTCTTTTTTTCTTCTCTTTCCTGCTTGGAATACAAATCTGATAGCTAGAGCTCCAGAGGCCATTTTAGATTATGAAATAACCTTGGGAATATCAGACTCAAGAGTTGGAAAGAGCCAAGATCACTGATGACATCACAGTTATGCCTTTCCATCCCTGGTTAGTCTACCTTCTGTGCCTTGGGATGAAATAAATTAATCTTATTTTAACCACTGAAGTCTGGTCTGTCTCATAAGTACACAAATCTTTCCTGATAAACTTTCTATCCTGATATCGTACTTCCATGATGACCTATTTTAACTCTCACTACCGTATTGTTAGATGAGTGACATTCATTTCATAGAAGAAAAATCAGAAGCATAGGGAGTTAAGCACTTTAACCCAGGTCACCCAATTGGGAGTGATAGAAGTGAACACTCTGATGCACAGGAGAGTAGCTGTCAGGTGAACATGTCCTGACTGGGGCAAGGCTGGCTACTATCAGGGGAGATGCTGATCTAGGAATTCTGGGTGGGATCTGAGGGCCTGTGCTAGAAATAGCTTCCCATGTGATTTAACCATCACTGGGTAATTCAGGACAAGAGTAGATTGAAAAGTGAGATGCAAGCAAGAAGAGCAGAAGCAAAAGGGAGAATCCCTGTGGATAAGATACTCAGATAGTGGGGAGGAACAGAGAGGTGAGACTTCTCAATCCAGGAGGAACCCATCACCTTAAGAGGAGGGTACAGCCTTGAATATTATTAGCCAATACTCCCAGCAGGAAGGAGGATGTCCTGGTCAGTTATAGGAATCCAGATTGAGCAACAATGGAATTAACACATGTAATAAGGAGGTTATAAAGTACAAGGCAAAGGAGAAGTATGAGACATTGTTATTAAAGTTACTCTCAGACCGAGGAGCCACAGTCAGCCTGTTCTAGTTCATAATGTCCCTATGGTTCTGCTCATAGGTATGGTGTGTGTGTGTGTATACATGGCCTTGGCTATTAGTGGCTCCATTCTCCTCCCTTCATCATATCTGTTTTTATTATGGTAACTGGAAAAGTATTGATAGACAAAATAAAAAAGAGAGAATTCACTTTCCTGTTTCCTGTCTCTCACTAAAGCTTGTTTCAAAAGTGATAAATGATTAAAGTGGTCAACAATCAACTGACTAAAAATATTAAAACTTCATGAATTGAGAGTAGCTGCAAAAAGTTTTTTTAATTGTTTTCAGTTATAATTTATACTCGATATCATTCTGTATTAGTTTCAGATGTATAGCACAGTGGTTAGACAACTGTGTACTTTACAGAGTGGGACACCCAGTATCTCAAGTACACATCTGGCCCTGTACATAGTTATTACAATATTATCGACAATATTCCCTATGCTGTAATTTACATCTCTGTGACTATTGACTATTTTGTAACTACCAATTTGTACTTCTTAATTCTGTCACCTTTTTCACCCAGCCCTCCAACCCCTTTTCCCTCTGTCAATAGTTAGTCTGTTCTCTGTATCTATGAATCTGTTTTTGTGTTGTTGGTTTATGCTGTTGATTAGATTCTGCATTTAAGTGAAGTCATATGTTATTTGTCTCTCTGTCTGACTTACTTCACTTAGCAAAATACCCTCTAGTCTATCCATGCTGCCACAAAAGTTAAGAATTTGCTCTTTTTATGGAGGAATAGTATTCCATTGTATATATGTACCATCGCCTTTTATCCTCTCATCTATTAGTGGACATTTAGGTCACTTCCACATGTGGACTATTGTAAATAATGCTGCAATGAACACAGTGCATGCATGGAAGGGGGCATATATTCTTTTGAATTAATATTTTGGGTTATTTTGGATAAATTCCCAGAAGTGGTTTTGCTGGGTCATAAGGCAGTTTCGTTTTTAATTTTTTGAGAAACCTCCACACTGTTTTCCATAGGAGTTACTCCATCTGAATTCTTACCAATAGTCTATGAGAGTTCCTGTTTCTCCACATCCTTGCCAGCCCTTGTTGTTTGTTGATTTATTGATGAAGCCCATTCTGACAGATGTGAGGCAGAATCTCATTGTGGTTTTAATTTGCATTTCTCTAATTGTTAGAGACTCTGCGCATCTTTGCATATGACTACAGCCATCTGTATGTCCCCTTTGGGGAAGTATTTACTCAGGTCTTTTTGGTCATTTTTTAATGGGGTGGTTTGTTTTCCTGGTGTTGAGTTTTTAATAAATTTTAAATATTAACCCATCATCACATATATCATTGGTGAATGTCTTCTTCCATTCAGTAGGTTGTCTTTTTGTTTTATTGATGCCTTCCCTTGCTGTATAAAAACTTTTTTTTTGATGAAGTCACATTTGTTTATTTTTTTCTTTTTTTTCCTTGCCCAAGGAGACACATCACAAAAAAAATATTGCTACAAGAAGTGTTTAAAAGTTTACTGTCTATGATTTCTTCTAAGAGTTTTACAGTTTCAGGTCTTATACTTAAGTTTTAAATTCATTTTGAGTTTGTTCTTGTATATAGTGTAAGAAGTTAGTCTAGTTCCATTTTTATGCATATCTGTCAAATTATTTGACCATTATTTATTAAATAGTCTGTCTTTACTCCATTGCATGTTCTTGCTTCCTTTGTCATTGATTAATTTACCACATAAATGTAAGTTTATTTCTGGGCTCTCTATTTGGTTCTATTGATCTATATGTCTGTTTTTATGCCAGTGCCATGCTGTTTTGATTATGATAGCCTTAGAGTATAATTTGATATTAGGTAGTGTGATATCTCCCACATTGTTCTTCTTTATCAAAATTACTGTCACTGTGCAGTAGTGACACTTTCGTGTTTCCATACGAATTCTTAGATTATTTGCTCTAGTTCTGTAAATTACACCATTGTCATTTTGATAGAAATTGCATTGGATCTATAAATTGCTTTGAACAATATGGACATTTTAATAATTTTAGTTCTTCTTATGCATGAGCATGGTATATGCTTTCACTTATTAGTTTCTTTGATTTCTTCAATGTGTTACAATTTTCATAGTACAGGTCTTTTGCCTCCTTGGTTAAATTTATTCCTAGGTATTTAAATTTTTGATGCAGTTGTAAAATGGTATTGTTTTCTTAGTTTCACTTTATGATAGTTCATTACCGATGTACAAAAATGCAGCCAATTTCTGAATATTTATTTTGTATCCTGCCTTTTAATTAAATTCATTTATTAATTCCAGTAGTTTTTTTGGTAGAATCTTTAGAATTCTCTGTATACAGTATCATATCATCTGCAAATAATGTCAGTTTTACCTTTCCAATTTGGATGCATTTTATTTCTTCTTTTTGTCTGATTGCTGTGGCTAAGACTTATAGTACTATGTTAAATAAGAGTGGTAAGAGTAAATATTTCTGTCTTGTTCCTGATTTTAATAGAAACAGTTTTAGTTTTTCTCCTTTGAACATGATGTTTAATCATAAATGGGTATTGGATTTTGTCTAATGATTTTTCTGCATTTATTGCTATGGTCATATAATTTTTATCCTTCATTTTGTTTATGTGGTGTACCACTTTAATTGATTTGCAAATTTTGAACCATCCTTGCATCCAGGAATAAATTTCACTTGATCATTATATATAATCTTTTTAATGTACTTCTGAATTTAGTTTGCTAATATTTTTAGAGAACTTTTCATCTGTGTTCATCAGGGATATTGGCCTATAATTTTCTTTCTTTGTAGTCTCTCTGTTTTTGGAATCAGGATAATGCTGGCCTCATAAAATCGGATTGGTAGTCTTTCCTTTTTTTGCATTTTTTTGGGAATAGTTTGAAAGGATAAGTGTTGGTTCTTTGAATGTTTGGTAAAATTCACCTGTGAAGTCATATGATACTGGGCTTTTGTTTTTTGGGGAGTTTTTTTTATTACTGCTTCAATTTCTTTCATTATAAATGGTCTGTTCAGGTTTTCTGATGCCTCTAGATTCAGTCTTGAAAACTTGTATGTTTTTTGGAATTTATTCATTTTCCCAGATTGTCTAGTTAGTTGGCATGTCACTGTTTGCAATATATTCTTATAATCTTTTGCATTTCTGTGGCATCAGTTGTTACTTCTCCTCTTTCCTTTCTAATTTTATTTACTTGGGTCCTCTCTCTTTTTCTTGATGAGCCTGGTTAATGATTTATCAATACTGATTATGTTTTCAAAGAATTGGCTCTTGTTTTAATTAATCTTTTGTGTTGTTTTCACAGCTTCTATTTCATTTATTTCTATTCTGATCTTAGTGAATTTATTCTTTCTACACACTTTGGTTTTGTTTGCTGTTCTTTTTAGTTCATTTAGGTGAAAAATTAGATTGTTAATTTGATATTTTTCTTGTTTTTTAAAGTAGGCCTGTATTGCTATGAATTTTCCTCTTACTACTGCTTTTGCTGTTTTCTTATTTTCATTTTTTAAGGTATTTTTTGCATTTTTCCTTGATCTCATTGTTAATTCATTCACTGACTATTTTTTAATGGTTTCTAAATGTCCTTTTTTTGTGCTTACTATCTCTTTGTTTAGTTCTCACTGAGTTTATCTATTTTTCTCTTAAGTTCATTTAGCAACCTTGTAACCATTGTTTTGAATTCTGCATCTGGTATCTTGATTGCCTCCATTTCATTTAGTTCTTTTTATTGGAGATTTCTCTTGTTTTTTCATTTGGAGCATGGTTATTTGTCTCCCAAGTTGGCTGCCTCTTTGTATTTGTTTCTGTGTATAAGATTGCTATGCGAGGAGTCCCAATCTTGGTATGGTGGCCTTATATAGTAGGTGTATTGTAAAAATCAGTGGTGCACTCTTTCTGATCACCTAAGCTAGGTGATCCAGGAATGAACCTTGTGTGAGTTACATGAGCATTCCTCTTGTAGTTGAGTCTTGATTGCTGTCAGCCCATCCATGAATGAGGTTGACACATAGGTTGGCTAACTCTGAGAACCAACCCTAACCACAGTATCTAAGCTGCTGTGTAGGGGCTGACCCTGGAAGTGTAATTGGCCCCAGCAGGGATCAATTATGAGATCTTCCTTTGTGTGTGCCACTTTTATGGCTACTTGGATTGTGCTCTGGTGTGATTTGAAGCCTGCTAATGGTTATGCTGGGTTTTTCAGGAGTGCCTATGGTACAGATCAATGTCAGATGCTGCCTGTAATGGCCTTGATTTTCTTGTATGGAGCTGCCTAGAGGTCTGCAGTTTGTGGCTACCTTTTCTGGGCCTGAGTATGCAAAGAAGAGGCCAAGTTGTATTCCAATGTCAGCTTCCAGCAGCTCCAAGTTCAGCAGTAGTTCAGCAAAAGGCTCATGTCAGCTCGAAATCCACCTGCCCTCATCAGATGCTCTCCTGCCCCTTGAGGCTGCCTGGACTTCCTAGAGAGCCTTCCATAAAATGTCTGTAGATTAGGTGCAGGCTGGCCACAACCTATAGTCTCCTCCACAGAATTTGGCAGTGTAGGGCCACTGGGACTTGGGAGTTTTGGACTGATGAATCTCTTGTTGGGATGCAGGGCCAGTCAGGCATATAGTAAGGAGGGATGGTTCCCACTTCAGAGCCACACAACTCAGTCTCAGCTTGATTCTCTGACAATGCTTGAGACTACCTGGATATCTTCAACTGTTCCTCAAGAAAGATTGCACTACAAGCTCAAGCTTGATGTGGCCAGCAGACTTTTCTTCAAGGTACAAGCTTGGCAGGGCAGAGTCACCAGGAGTTGGAAAGATGAGGTTAGCACAATTCCCTACACTGGTGCTATATGGATAAGAGTGATCAACTCAGAAGATATTATTTGTGAGTGGTGCAAGAGAGAGACTCAACACAAGGACTTTGGTGGCTGAACCTCTGGTTCTCTCCTTGGGGCCACACAATCTAGTTTTTCTCTGGTTTTTCTCTAATACAGCTCCAGTTTTCTGAGTCACCTTCCTTCTGCTGGAGTTCCAAGTAAGTATTCATGAATGAGATTTTGTTCACTGGCCCCTTTAGATGGTGTCTGGGTTTCTAGTGGACTCTTGTCTCTTTCTGGCAGACATAATCTTCACTGATTTTCACAGTCAGATGTTATGTGGCTGGAAAAGAAAAACTCCAAAAGTTCCTCTGTAACTGTAACACTTGCAAAATTTCACAGAGGACTGTAGAAGCTGACCAGTTGTAACCAAAGCAACAGCTGGTTATCTCAAGGCCACTGACCTTGCTCCTGCTTCTGAATGCTTGCTTTCAGCAGCTGGTTCCCCCTCCCTTTCTGCCTGTGTAACTGGTATATAAAAAGGACTCCAAACCAGCCTTTTCAGCTCAGGATTTGGAAATTAACCCCCCCTGAGCCCACGTGCATAATAAAATTTGTGCTTCATTATCTCCCCGATTGTGGGTGGATTTTCCACAACATTTTGGTGCATTGGCCGGGAAATCCCTCACTCAAGCAGGTATTTTGCCTCTGGTGAAGGCAACCGGGGTAGTTGGCGGGGGAGCCCTGCCACAGGGGAGGAGCACCTGCCCTGGTGATTCCAGGCTTCCTGGGGCAGAGACTACCATGCCACATCCCCGACCACTCTAACACCCGGGAGGAGGGGAGAGATGAACCACGAACTGTCAGGGGCACCAATCAGGAATCGGCAAGCCCCAGGGACTGGACCCGAGACCGGGGGCGGGGGCTGATCACCCATCAACCGGAAAATTCAGGAGTCTGGGCCAAGACCCAGACCATCAGACTCCTTCTCGGGGGAGAACTGTGTGACTGACTGTGTGTGAATGTATCCGTAACTCCACGGGCCGGCCAAGCTTACAGAGTCTGATTGGGCCCTCACCTGCGGCAGGCATGTGAAAGATCCCCTTTTCCTTTGTTTGTCTGAGTCAGTTGGGAGAATTCATCATGGGTTGGGGGGAGGTTTCTGCCACAGTACTATATTGCATGTATGTGGGTGAGCCGCCATTTTGGGTAAAATGGAGGATGAGCCACATGAGTGCTCACCCCCCAGGGTGGAGGTGCATGGTTGTCATCATCTTGGATGATAGGTCACGTGAGAGCCCCTCCATCTTAGAACTGGGCAAGGTGCCAGGCTAAGGGCTCTCTCTCCAAACTGCATCAGTCTGGTTCTCTGTGTAATTGGTTCTGATAAGAATGGCTTTGAAGGACATGTACTGTGGTTTAAGGGAAAACAACTGGCCCGTAGAGTGTTTGCAGGGTTTGAGCTTCAGAAAACTGCGGAATGTCCCTGCAAATCTAGGGAATTTTAGTGGAAGGCACCTGCAGTGCCAGGGACTTTCGGCTGTCCTTCCCAGAGTGGGAAAGGAACCAGGATTAAAAGAATAATGGTTAAATCTGAATGAGTAAAATTACGTATAAAGATTATAAAGTTTTAAACCTGGAGTAAAGGAAACCTCAACTATTTTCTGGTTTTGTGGGAAAAGAGCAGTGTTGTTTCTCATCAAAAACCCTCTGTACTTAATAATCTGTTTAAGGTTGCCTTTAACCGGTTGGGGAGGATGCCTTTGCCACTTGGTACCCAGGAAGTGTCATTTGGGGCTGATAAGTACTTCAGCCAGAGGCAAAGCAGCAGCATGTCTCTGCCAAAAGACCGGGCCTGAAGGAGCATGTCTCTGTGCAACAGAATGCCCCTACCTGTGTACTGTTCTGGAAACTCTGTGTTTTGGATTTTTCTCTGCTTCTGCTCTGAAAAAGAAATTAAAGATTCCATGGAAGGTTAAAACTTCACATTCTGTAGAAAAGTAAATAATTTATATATATATAAATGAAGCAGGTCTATGGGAAACTGTAAAGATAAATGGAAAAGTGAAAGTTTTAGAAAGAAATTATGTGGTGTTAGTTAATAATAAAAGGTATAAGGCATAGAAATACACTCTTGGTAGATATAAAAAAAATGCATGAAAAAATGAAAAGGTTTGTAAATGTTGCAAAAGTCTGTGAAAGTAAAGGTTTTAAAAAGCCCAGTGCATATCAGAAGGGAAACGACTTTCCTTCAGGTTTTGTATTTTTCTCCCTACCTGATCCCTCCAGAATTTGGCATTCTGAAGGAGTAAGTGAAAACATAAGGTTTCTTTGCATAAGACCAATAAGACCAGTAGTTAATAGTGGTTTTGTTAACCAAGACTTTGACTGGAACGTCACATCTGCTGGAGGCATGTATGGGTTCTGGTCATCACCAGAAAGCCCTGAGGAACTGGGATTGACTTGTGAAGCTAGCGTAAGCCCATGGAAAAGCCTGGTACTTTTGTTGGCTGTGCAGTTCATGGCAGTCTTTCCAGGGAAGGAACGAAGGTTGTTTTCATGAAAGATAGCCAAAAAGGAACCTGTGGGCACAATGAAAACCTCAAGGATCTGAGTGAAACAACTGGTACAGGCGAAGCCAGATGGCAGATGTGTGGCTCTACTTCTGTGCCTCGAGGGGCAGACTGAGAAGTCAATCTGAAGGTTCCCTGTGTAAGTTCCAGCAAAGCAGAATTAAAGATCATAAGTAATCCAGGCTGCTCTTGGTGTGTTTATGCAAGCAAACAGTCAAAATAAAAAAACAGAACTCAAAGTAGTCCCTTTAATAACAGTGAGGGTGATCTTAAGGAGAAAAATTATGGTTCAAGAAAAATCACTGTGCTCAGTATTAAACATCAGAATAACGCAGCTAACTGTCTTAAAAGTTTGTTTTCATTTGAAGGTTAAAACTGGTTTTGTAATATCATCAAAAATGTACAATTTACAGGTATAAAGGACCTGTCAAATTGCCATTGCTGAATGTCATTGCAGGAAAGACCTCGTAACTGAATGCCTTCCCAAAAGACAATCTCACAGGCACAGAGACTGGTTTGGGGACTATTGTGTAAATTAACCTGTGTGTTCTTCTGTTTTCATAGAACGTATGCCTATGACTTCATTACCTGAGTGATTGGTTGCAATATAGGCCTCACTTAAGGAGCCCATTTTTCATCATCGCCCCCTGGAGCTCAATGGTTTGGCTAAACTAAGTGGCTGGGTTAGTAAGCAGTTTGGGCGATCTGTGGGCTTCACTTTAAAACTGATTTTCCCTTTTCTGTCTTAATGGCTTGAACAGGAAAGGTTTAGATATCTGAAAGGAGGGAAATCATAATATATTCCCTTCAGCCTGAGCAAAGTATAATGGGCCACAAGAGTTTTGGATAGGTGTAGCATGCCTTGTACACCGTCCTCCAGATAAGCCATACCCAAGCCCCTGCCTTTGTCATTTAATGATTATGATTTAATTGTGCCTTCCAATCAAATCTGTCACCTCCAGAATATAACCAGGATGCCAATGGTCCAGTAATGCCAGCCTTTGGACACCGAGCCTGCGACTTCCTGGTAACAGCCAACTGACCAGGATTCTGTAAGGTCCTTCCCCTTACAGGAAGGTCTCCCTCTGTGCTGCACCACCCCCCTTCAGGGCACCCCTGACCCACGGGTAAGTAGGACAACATCCATTTCCAGACAGAAGTAGTTACAAGAAGATGAGACCTTCATCCATTGTCCTTTAAAAGAATTTAAAGTGGGTATATATCTAAAATGAAAAATTGTTACAAGGTGCAGCCAAGGGGGGAACCCCAAATGGGCATTTGGGACAGCGTCCAGAACTCAAGGTGTCCAGGAAATTTTAAGATGTCTTCACCCCTTCCCCACAGGTGTAAGTTGGGGAGGGACACACAGAGCAAACTATGTGGGGCTGTTTTGTACAGCAACAGCTTTATAGCTAACCCATGGCATAGTCATTTAACATACCTATAGCCTTTGGTTGGTCACTTGGATATGCTAAATGGCTGTGGCCATGCTCTGGGCCAGGGAGATAAAGAAAGACTCCCCTGCCCAGGATGTGACTGGGAGGCAGGTCCCCCAACTGGGAGTTTGAAGAAGATTGGCTCCATAACATGAGGCCACACCTGCCCAGACCCATGATAACAGCCAGACAGGAGCAGGCACTGGCCTGTCCAGGATCTGTGGGCTGTCTACGAAGCATCCAACAGCCTCCACCCAGTGGTCCCGAACCCATACACACTCCTGAGCCAGCTTCCCCCAACAGCAATGTGGTTTACCTACTTTAATCTGAAGGATGCCTTCTCCTGCATTCCTGTGGCACCTTCCAGCCAACCCATTTTTGCCTTTGAATAAAAAAAATCTGCACACAGTGGTCAAGACTCAGTTAACCTGGACTAGTCTGTCCTAGGGGTTTAAGAACTCCCCAACCCTATTTGGGGAAGCCCTAGCAGGAAACCCCTCACTAAGGTGGGACAGACCTAACAATTCTGCAGTACATGGACAACCTCCTCCTGGTGGCCCCATCCCAGGAACGGTGCCGGAAGGGAACGCTCATGCTGCTGAAGTGCCCCCTACAGCCGTCTGCACAGTCCTCTGTCATGGCCCTTCACATTGCTCCATCGGGTTCACCTGCCCCAGTGGCCTGCAAGCTCCCTTGGGGCTCCGGCAATGTCACCAGGTGCATAGCTCAGCAACCAGGCTTGCCGGAAGTACTCACGGTGTGATCAGGGGCGAGGACAGAAAATGGCAGAGTTGCCAACGCCCTCCAGAACCTTGTCTGATTTCTAAGAAAAATACTCCTTCTCCTGAGGAAAAGCCAGCCTGCACTCTGCTGCTGTGGAACTTGGCCCTACTACCAGGCTTGGAAGGGTCCAGACATTAAGAGAAAGCCTTCCAAAATATTAAGGGGTGCCTCAGTGATATTCCTGCCCTTGGACTGTCAAAGCCGGGGCAGCCTTTTAATCTGTATACCCACAAGAGAGACAAGGTAACCCTTGGGTCCTGACCCAGCCTGTGGGACCATGGCAACACCCAGTGGCACACCTGTCTAAGCAGTTGGACCATGACATCACTGGCTGGCCACCTCATCTAAGGGCAGTCACTGCTGCCATAACCCTCTTGCAAGGGGCATAAGTGGCTTTCGAACCCCAGACTGACTCAATACCAGGGCATCCTCCAAGGAAAACCGAGGGTGCATGTTAAGACCATGAAACAAATCAATCCAGCCACCTACTTACTGGTATAGCTTGGAGAGCTGGACCAAGACTGTCTTAGAATAACCGAAGAGGTCCACGCCAGCTGGCCAAACCTCCAGGACCAGCCCCTGGCCCAACCTGATGTCCCCCACTAATTGGATGGAAGCAGCTATATGGTTGAGAGCAGGAAAGTCACTGAGTACGCTGATCAGAAAATTGGACTGCCCTGGATAAACACTGCTGCAGGAGTCACCCCTTGGATCTACTATAGCCGGGCCAAGACAGCAGCAGATCCCGAAAACCTGAGGACAAGGCCTGTGCCAAAAAACCCATGCTAAGACACTGGAGGACGCCAACCAGTAAAAAAAGACACCAAGGAATAAACTGTTGCTCCGCAGGGTACCTGACTTTAATTGGCACCTTCACAGGAGCATTGACAATTGGACTAGTGACTGTGGCCCCTGAGGAATGAAATCCCTGTAAAGCGGGTCACCCTAGAAATAGTTTGTCTCTGTTTAATCTCTGTATTTCGACTTATTGTATGCTTTGCTTAACAAATGTGGCCCCTGTCTCAGCCCCAGCCTGCAAATGTAATACCCCCAGGCATAGGATTATGCTCAGTGGTAAAGTGGTCTCTTACTATCTTACAGGGTCAGCTTTCAGCTCCTCCACTGACATGCCATCAGGTTGCGTTCAGTCACAGCAATCCCTCCGCACTTGGGGAGGGAAGGTATACTGGACTGGAGTAACATCCAAGACCATGGAGTACCAGACCTGGAGGTGTCAGGCATATAGGACCCTGCATCCTCCAGACCTTAGTCCAACATCTAGGGCTACAGTGACTCATAGGAAACCCACCACAGTGCTAGCCTTCCAGTGGCATCAACACCAGTATCAGCAGTTGTAACCCTCCCAAGGACCTCAGCCTTATAGCCAGGTATTAGTGATGCTAAAAGGGATAAAACACCTTATAGCATCAAAGGGGGAATGTAGCAGGAAAAGAAAAACTCCAAAAGTTCCTCTGTAACTGTAACACTTGCAAAATTTCACAGAGGACTGTAGAAGCTGACCAGTTGTAACCAAAGCAACAGCTGGTTATCTCAAGGCCACTGACCTTGCTCCTGCTTCTGAATGCTTGCTTTCAGCAGCTGGTTCCCCCTCCCTTTCTGCCTGTGTAACTGGTATATAAAAAGGACTCCAAACCCAGCCTTTTTGGCTCAGGATTTGAGAATTAACCCCCCTTGAGCCCACACGCATAATAAAGTTTGTGCTTCATTATCTCCCCGAGTGTGGGTGGATTTTCCACAACAGTTATAAATTCTCTTCCTGATTCTGGTGCTCTGGACTTGGAAACCTAGCATGCGGTTGAGACCCCTAACTCCACTGAAGAGACCTTTGTAGTTGAGATATTCCTTCAGATTCTCAACTCTGATACATGAATGTGGGGCTCACCTTTTCCACATCTCCACCTTTCCTACCAGTTTTGATATGGCTTCTTCTGTAGATCCTTGGTTATAAGACTTCTGTTCAGGTAGTCTTCAGTTAGTTATTCAGGTAGATTGCTCTATATGTTAGTTGTAATTTTGGTTTGGTACTGGGAGGAAGTAAGTGTAGCTTCCACCTACTCCACCACTGCCTTGGATCCATTAAAGGAGAAACATTTTTAAATGTCATTTTATTAATTAAAAGCACACAAAGTAATGTACAGATTGTTAGACATTTTGAAATAGAATGGTGGTGGCAAGAGATCCAGAATCTTCTGAACACCTTGTTTTACCCTAGCCACATCATGCCCTCTGACTTCTTTCCTTCACTTGCAAGAAGTTCTAGGTGGAGGTGGTGCACACAAGGTGAGTGCCCATGCCCTTTACTCATGTAGTCGGTTACTGTTACTTGAGCTTCCACTATGAGCCAAACACTGTTCTGAGCTATTGAATACAATGTTGATCTTGGAACTTAGACAGTTGAAGGTGAAATTCACATTAAATAAACCCAGAGTGGTATTCTGTAGGACTGGACCTAGTCAGAAGGAGGTCTCTTTTGTCTCTTTTGCTCAGGCTAGACTAGAAAAAGCTAGTGTGTCTCAACCACCTCACACTTTTCCGTATCAGAGGGGTTTCCCATTAGTGTCACTCAGGTACTCTTGCTATACACTGTTTATGGACAAGAGAGGGAAATAGAAAGAGAGAAAGAAAAATGACAACTACAAAGTTATCTTTTGTTATGTTAATGGGGTAAGTTTTGGAAAGCCCCTAGTGTAACCATGTTACACTAACCATGCAATTAGGAACTGAAAGTAGGAACTTTCAGTCTCATGCTACTACCAACCTCCAGGGAGGGGAGAGGGGCTGGAAATTGAGTTTAATCACCAAAAGCCAATAATTTAATCAAACATGCCAATGTAGTGAAGCCTCCATATAAAAAGGGGTAAGGTTCAGAGAGCTTCTGGATTTGTGAACACTTGGAGATTATGGGAACAGTGGATACCACACAGATCCTGTGTGGTTGTGGAAGCTCTATATCCTTTCCCTGTACCTTGCACTGTACATATCTTCTACCTGACTGTCCCTGAGTTACTTCTTTTTTCAATAAATCAGTGATCTAGCAAGTGAAATGTTTCTCTGAGTTCTATGAGCCCCTCTAGCAAATTATTCAGACCCAAGGAAGGAATCCTGAGAACCTCTTTAGATAGAAAGTCTACTATTCCCTGGGCTCAGCTTTCTTCCTCCTTAGAACAAACATCTAATTATCCACTACACTGAAGGATATTGCTATCTATAAGATTTACTTCAAGGGGATTAGTGTCTTTTCCTTAGCTCACACATGGACAGTAGAAAGAAATACTGCCCTTTCAGTGACTTTCCCTAATTTAAATGCTAAAAAACACACCCTGTGTAGAGATTGAATATGCTAATGAGACACATGAGTCATGAAGAAGCATGATACTGCACAAGCAGCAAAAAGCCCCGGAGTCTACCTCTTTAAATGTCACTTTTCCTGCCAAAGCCTCTTTAAAATTCTCTTTTTGCTCAGGAAGCATCCCATTTCGCTTCCCTTTGCAGGGCTGACTTTCTTGTACACAAGTTTTGGGTATTTGTTTCAGGTGATTTCTCTAGGTTTTTATCCAGGAAGATTACAAGAACCCCAAGTGCCAGTAACACTGCTCTACAATAGGTTGGTCATAAATACAAGCAACAACCTGAACTTGAAATTGGTATTTAAAATGTGGTAGGGGTGGAGAAAGTCATGTAGAAGGGAGTCCTTACTTAACCTGTGGGATCCAACACTATCCCAGGTAGACAATGTCACCATTGCGTTGAATTGTTGGACACCCTGCTAGTGTCAAAGCATTGCTTTGTGTGGGAAAGAAAACACACATTGGAATTGATATTTAGACTATAGGAGAAAGTGGGGAAAGGGGGAAGAGAAAAAGAGGAGGGGGGAGAAAGAAGAGAAGAAGGAAGGAAGGAAGGAAGGAAGGAAGGAAGGAAGGAAGGAAGGAAGGAAGAGAAAGGAAAGAAACAAAGAAAGAAATCAAAGCCCAGGACCAAGACTAAGCAATGATCCCACCAGCCCATTTCCAGAAACCACCTTGCAGGGCTAATGTGGGGGGAAGGGTAAAACAGGGAGAGAGAGAGAAGTCTGGCTCTCTCCCTTGGAAGCCAACACCATTAACCTTATATACAATGGAGTTAAAGACAATCATTTCTGTTCACACTCAATAAAATGCTATACATACCCAAAATTGCACTCAATGCAAAGAATAAAACTCAGTAAGAAGTGACCTTGACCCTCCAAAAGCCCACAGTGGAGAATCTTATGAACCAGAATCTGATACAGAAGTAGATACAACATATTTGGAGATCACAGAAAAGGAACAAAACCTCTTGTTCACAGGGAAGTGCAAGAAATGTTTTTAATAGAAATTAACTGTAGTCTTCAAATATGAATAGGAATTTTCCAGGTTGGAGGGGAGGTGATTACACCCTGGGGGTGGAGTGCAAATTCCAGGATCAGGGAAGCTATGGGCCAGGGGTGTCCAACCTTCTGGTGTCTCTGGGCCACACTGGAAGAAGAGTTGTCCTGGACCACACATTAAATACAAAAATGCTAACTAAAATTTAAAAATCTCATAATGTTTTAAGTAAATTTATGATTTTGTGTTGGGCCTCATTCATAGCCATACAGGGCCATATGCGGCCCACAGGCCACAGGTTGGACACCCCTGCCAGTGTGGGCACACACAGCAGCAGCAAGAAACTGGAGAGTCAGAACACTGAAGATAATTCAGGAACGCCCACTGCAAGCTGAAAAATTGGTGGATTGACAAGACTCTGTGATTTAAGAAAAGTGTCTTTCCAAACACTTTGAAAAGACACTTTGAAAGAGGATGCTTTCACTTTTAAAAGATCTCTCAGTGGTAAAGAGAGTTGCAATTATATTCCAATTAAAATTTGTCTGAATGAATGTGAGCTGGTAACCCAAAGGCTATCTGGTCACTCTGGATACAAATGTGGATCAGATTCATATTTATGCCCAGATTTCAATGACACCAAGTCTTCCAAACACCCCCCAACACACACACACACACACACACACACACACACACACACACACACACATTCCCACTGTCATTGGGAATTCATCTGGCAACAGTTTACTCTGGAAGCCCTCAAATGACACCTGGGGCCCACACCTTTGTATCACTTGTTGCTTTTTCATGCAGCATCCTCTTATTTTTCATCTTGGCTCTATCAACACTCAGTCCCTGTAGCCTCCAACCTGTCTGAAGGAACCTCCCTCCTGACTCCTTTTGGAGCATCAGCTCAGGACTGGGTTTCACCAAGATGAAAAAGTAGCTTCCCTGAACTCATCCCACCTTTTATTACCTCAGTCCATGGAGGTGACTCATTCCCAAAGCCTCACAAAAATCTACTTGTACTGTTCTATCAGCATATTAGCTCCCACCCCACCCCTGCAAAGAGACTCAGCGTGAGTGAGAAGCATACTGTCCTCACCTACCTTCCTCAAACTACAGTCAGAATTCTCTTTCCATTTCTCAGGTACAGGAAGAAAACCTCCTGCCTGCAGAAAGAAAACAAATGGGGAACAGAGACAGGGGATTGTGCACAGGGTTTTCTCTTTATCAATAGTCTCAGCACCAGGTCAGGCACCCAAGAGGCCCAGTAGGTACTTCAGTTCCTACACTGGGAAAACACAAAGGAAGATTAAATACAGTCTCTCCCCTCTGGACCCAACAAAGGAGCTGGAGACATAAAATGGAATGCACACAGTTACAACAGGAAGTGAAAATGGAGTTCACATTACACAGGCACTATTGTGATGGGCTACAAGCTGGTAGTCTATTTTATGTTATATTATTTTGTTAGAGAGAGGGGTGAGGAAAAGCACATTTTAAAGAATATTTCATCTGTTTGTATTTACTTTGTTTACTTTTTATTTTTTATAAATTTTTTAGTTTTTTAATTGTAGTTGACATACAACATTATGTTAGTTTCAGTTGTATTAGACATTTAACTTACAAAGCTATCACCCTCATAAGTCTAGTACACATCTGATACCATACATAGTTATTACTTATTGACTATATTCCTTCTGCTGTATATTCCTATGACTGTTTTTATAACTGTCAATTAGTACATCTTAATCTCTTCTTTTTTACCCATCTGTCCAAGCTCCTCCCACCTGGCAATGATCAGTTTATTCTCTGTGTTCATGAGTCTGTTTCTGTTTTGTTTATTGTGTTTTTAGATTCTCCATATAAGTGAAATTATATGGTATTTGTCTTCATCTGACTTATTCTATCTAGCATAATACCTTCTATGTTCATTCATGTTGTTGCAAATGATGAGGTTTTGGTTTTTTTTATGGCTGAGTAATGTTTCATTGGATACATCTACTACATCTTTTTTTTTCATTCCCCTATAAATAAACATCCAGGTTGCCATTGGAAATAATGCTGCAACAACATAAGGATACATATATTCTTTCAAAATAGTGTTTTAGATTCTATCAGATAAATATCCAGAAGTGGACATGCTGTATGGTAGTTCCATTTTTAAGTTTCCTGAGAAATCTTCATATTGTTTTTCATAGTGGCTGCACCAATTTACAATCCTACCAAGAATACATGAGAATTCTCTTTTCTCCATATTCTTGCCAACACTTGTTTTTTGTTGATTTATTGATGACAGCCATTGTGAGAGGTGTGAGGTGATATCTCATTGTGGTTTTAATTTACATTTCCCTGATGATTAGTGAATTTGAGCATCTTTTCAGGTTATAGGCTATGTGTGTGTCTTCTTTTGGGAAATGTCTATTCAGGTACTCTGATCATTTTGAAATCAGTTTGTGTTAAATTCTATGAGTTCTTTATACATTTTGGATATTAACCCCTTAACATGTGTATAATTGGCAAATATCTTTTCCCATTAAGTTGTCTTTTTGTCTTCTTCACAGTGAAAACCCTCTTTAGTTTAATGTAGTCCTATATGTTTATTTTTTCTTTTGTTCCCCTTAACCAAGAAGACATATCTTTTTTTTAAGATTTTATTTATTTATTTTTAAAGAGGGAATGGAGGGAGAAAGAGAGAGAGAGAGAGAAACATTAATGTGTGGTTGCTGGAGGTCATGGCCTGCAACCCAGGCATGTACCCTGACTGGGAATCAAACCTGAGACACTTTGGTTTGAAGCCTGTGCTCAATCCACTGAGCTACACCAGCCAGGGCAAGAAGACATATCTTAAAAAAAATATTACTAAGAGTGACTTCAAAGAGTTTACTGCCTATATTTTCTTCTAGAAGTTTTATGGGTTTGAGTCTTACATTTAAGTCTTTAATCCATTTGAGTTTTCTTGTAATGGTATAAGAAAGTGATTGAGTTTTATTATTTTGCATGTATCTGCCCAGTTTTCCCAACACCATTTATTGAAGAGAATGTCTTTACCTCATTATACAGTGTCAGAAAAAAGTAAGTTTACAATTGTCATATGTAAAATAACACAATAATTAATGAATAATAATACATGAATAAATTATGTGTTTCACATACTCACAACTGTAAAGCTATTTTTCCATATCTTATATGTTTTTGCCTTTTTTGTCATAGAATACTTGACTATGGTTTATTTCTGTGTTTTTATTAACTTTCCTTGATCTATACTTAAAATATGGGTTTATTTCTGGGTTCTTTAGTAACTTCCATTGATCTATATATGTTTTTATACCAGTACCATGCTGTTTTGATTACTATAACCTTGTAGTATAGTTTGATATCGGGTAGCATGATACCTCTAACTTTTTTCTTTTGTCTCAAGGCTGCTTTGGCCTTTTAAGCTTTTTTGTGGTTTCATATAAATTTTAAGATTATTTGTTCTAGTTCTGTAGAAAATTTCATCAGAATATTGAGAGAGATTGCATTGAATTGGTAGATTGCTTTGAGTTGTAGGGCTATGTCAACAATGTTAAGTCTTCTTATCCATGAGCACAGTATATCCTTCCATTTATTTGTATCATCCTCAATTTCTTTCATCAATGTGTTATAGTTTTTCAAACACAGGTCTTTTACCACTTGGATTAAATTTATTTTGTTTTTTTGACGCAATTGTAAATAGGACTGTTTTCTTAATTTTTCTTTCTGTTAGTTCATTATTGATGTATGAAAATGCAACTGATTTCTGAATATTCATTTTGTATCCTGCTATTTTACTCAATTCATTTATCAGTTATAATAGTTTTTGCTGAAGTCTTTATGGTTCTTTCCATACAATACAATGTCAACTGCAGATAATGACAGTTTGATTTTTTTCTTTTCTACTTGCATGTCTTGTTTTTCTTTTTCTTGCCTGATTTCTGTGACTAAGACTTCCAATACTATGCTATTAAAGTGGCGAAACTAAATATCTTTGTTCTGTTTTGATGTAAAGAAAAACATTTCTGGTTTTTCACCATTGAATATGATGTTACATGTGGGTTTTTTATATGGCATTTATTATATTGATGTATATTCCCGCTATTACCAATTTGATGAGAGTTTTTGTCATAACTGGGTGTTGGATTTTGTCAAATGTTTTTCAGCATCTATTGATATGATCATAAGATTTTTCTCTCTCATTTTGTTTATTTAGTGTATTGTGTTAATTTGTTTACAACTATTAAACCAACTTGGTGTCCCAGGAGCAAATTCTACTTGTTCATAGTGCATGATCTTTTTATGTACCACTGAATTCAGTTTGCTAATACTTTGTTGAGGAATTTTAAATCTCTGTTAATCAGGGATATTGTCCTATAATTTTTTGCAATGTTTTTGTATGGTTTTGGAATCAGGATAATGGTGGCCTCCTAAAATGAGCTTGGGAGATTTCCCTCTTCTTCAGTTGGTAAAATTCACCTGTGAAACGATCTGATTCAGGACTTCTGTTTGTTAGGAGTGTTGTTGTTGTTGTTGTTGTTGTTTTTAGTGCTGAATTCATCTGCACTTCCAATATTTACAATTTAAATGAGACAACAAGATTGGTTGAAAAATAGAAAACCCAAGACCACAGTATACAATCTGAAGAGAAAGCAAAGAATCTCAATTGAGAGTTATTAAAATGAGAAGTTTATTTATAATAATTGGGAGGACCTAAGTATACTATAAATAGCAATTATAGTATTGCTATTAGCTAACCCTTTCAGTAGCAGCTAATTATAGTCTATCTTTGTTGGGAATTTTTTTTTAAATACAGGTTCAGTTTCATTAGTAGTTATCATTAATAGTCTGTTCAGATTTTCTGTTTCTTGTTGACTCAGTCTTGGAAGATTGTACGTTTCTAGGGATTTATCCATTTCTTCCCAGTTATCTAGTTTGTTGGCATATAATTGGTCACGACATATTCTTATAATCCTTTGTATTTCTGTGGTGCCAGTTGTCACATTTATTTTTTAATTTTTTATTTTATTTATTTGGGTCCTGTCTCTTTTTTTCATGATTTTGGTTAAAGGTTTATCAATTTTGTTTATTTTCTCAAAGCACCAACTCTTGGTTTGTATTTCTTAGACTCTATTTTGTTTATTTCTGTTTTGATTTGTATTATTTCCTTCCTTTTACTCACTTTGGGCTTTCTTTGTTTTTCTTTTTCTAGTTCTTTTAGGTGTAAGTTTAGATTGTTGATTTGAATTTGTCCTTGTTTCATGAGATAGCACTCTCTTGGTATAAATTTCTCTCTTTGAACTGCTTTCGTTTTTCCTATAGATGTTTGGGTCATTGTTTTTACATTTTCATTTGTGTCAAGGAATCTTTTGAAATCAATTTCTTCCTTGATTTTGTTGTTAACCCATTCATTGTTTAGTAGCATGTTATTTAACCTTCATGTGTTTGAGTGTTTTTCTCTTTTCTTCTTGTAATTGATCTCTACTTTTTACCTGTTTGCATTTAATTTTTGAAATCAGTAGATCACATGGTTAAAAATTCTCAATGAATAAACTAGTATGCAGTGAGCATTTTCCAGCTGTGTCCCAAATACCCAGTTTCTTCCTCATGAACACCTAACTTGAATTATTTTTTGCAAATTCTTCAAGATACACATTCAAGAAAATGCTTACAGATGTGTTTTACCTTTGCTTCACAAAAGGTAACATACAAAATTCTACACTATACTTTTCCTATGTAAGTATATACCTTAACACACTTCCATGCTGATATGTCTAAGGTTATTTTTAAACTAAACCTACTGGATACCTTTTGTATTTTTTTATCCATTCTCCTGCTAGTCAAACAATGCTTTAGTGAATAGCTTTGTACATATACCAATTCACTTGGAGAAAATAACAAAGCTGAGATGTATAAAGATGGCTAGGTACAGGGGAGAAGAGTAGGGGCTACCAACATCAACCCAGGGATGACTGCAGTTCCCAATGGCCTGCTCTGCAAAGGGTCCCATCAACTCTAACCACTGGGGAAACAAATGGCCAGCACAGCTGCCATGAACTTGTACAGACTTAAATGCTTTTCTCCCTACAGGTCATTTGTACTTGCAAAGACTAGCCACATGAGTATTTCCCTCCCTTACCTACTGGGGCTGGATGTACAGTGGCAACCAGTCCAGGCATTTGTAGCTGAGTAGTGCAGAATGATAATCTAGACCTCTCATTTACCACCACCACCATGCATGTGCTCAGTATTAACCCCTTCAGCTGTGTATATGCATACCATCATCCCAAGGCCCATAACTGCCCTCCACTACCATGCATTCATGGTGAGACCCTGGAGCAAAAGGAATGTACTCTAACAGAAGGAGACCCTGCAGCTATTTGTAGGACTTGATCTTGCCCTTTCTCCTGCCACTGAGTGCAACCTGCAGCTAGTTCCCTAGATGGTATGTGCATGTTCCCAGCCCACCCCGCATCACTGGCTTTCACTACCATTCACCTGTGATATCCTGTAGGCAGGGCCTCTGCAGCTGCAAGTACATCTATCATTAGCCCCAGCACTTGTCAGTCCCGGCCCCCACCATTACATATGTAACTGTAATTGACCTCTGCCACTATACAAGTACTGCCACAGGCAAGTATGTAAACACCACCAGTTCCATCCATCACCACTGACTGCCCCAGTAACTACCCCTGGACCTGGAGACAACCCTGAAAATTGAAACAGCCCTGAAGCCATGCAACCCCCTGCAGCACTTGCCAAGAACAATTCAGCTACCAATGTGGACTACAGCACCTTGAGCTTATTCAGGCACCATGTTCCCTGAACCCAGAACCACCACATGATCCTACACATGGCACTCTACATTATTAAACTTCGGATCACAGCACACTCTAGTAGGCTCTCATCATTAGGTAAAAGTCTTTTCTTACAAAGTTAGTCCATAAATATAAATGAGGAGACTGTTTCTTCAAATGTGAAGACATTTACACAAAGCTACAAGGATCAAGAAGAATCAGGAAAACAGCACCACCAAAGAAACACAGTAGACTTCCAGTAACTGACCCCCACAAAATAGAGATACCTGAATTACTTGACAAAGAATTCAAAATAATTGTTTAAAGAGCTGTAAGATGATACAAATAAACAATTTAATAAAACCAGGAAAACAATAAAATAACAAAACAATAAATTCAACAAAAAAGAAACAAAAAAACAGAGAGAATTTTGGAGCTGAAGCATACAATAACTGAAGTGAAAAAATTAATATAGAGCATCAATAGCAGACTGAAACTGGCAGATCAAAAAACCAGTGAGCTCAAAGTCTAATCATCTGAATTTATCCAGTTCAAGGAAAAAATGAAAAAGACTGGTATAGGAGACCATACTGTGTGGTGTGGGCCCGGCTCCCACTCAGAAATGCACAGGACCCACACCCACTGGGGAATCAGGCCTGCATTGTACCTAGACTGCTATGAGACTTCCTTTTTCTAAAATTCCCTCACCCTGAATTGAGGCAGTAAACATTTATTGCATATATTTAAAGTAACTTCCTAAAATCTATGCTAAACCTTCCAAGGATGAATGTAACCAGTTCAACCACTTTCCCCTTTGCATTAGCAAATATACTTCTACTGTCATGTGATTAGCAGCATCCTCTCCTTTGTTTTCTGTAAAAGGTAACCACTTAAAGTGAACTGCACAGTGAATAAGGACCATCATGTAATATGCCCAGAAAACAATAAAGGCTTGTCAAGGTAAGAGCTGAGGCTTTTTCTCCTCTTGAGAGAGAAGCCATACCATCCCCTTTCCTCCACAGGACCTGGCAGTCCATGTGAATTTGTCTCATATCTCACCCACAATGTTTCGGACCCCATGAGCTGGGGTCCACATGAAACTGGAAAAAAATGAAGAAAGACTCCAATATTTATGGGGCACCATTGAGAGAAACATCTATACCACTGGGTCCCAGAAAGACAAGAGAGAGAAAGAGAAGAGAAGAATGCTTATTTAAAGAAATAACAGCTGAGAACTTCCCCAACCTGAAAAGAGATCTGTACATCCAAGGTCATGAAGCTAAAAAGGAACCCCAAAATTTCAGTCCAAAACAGTCTTCAACACACGGTAATAAAATTACGTTTTTAAAGCTTTATTATTGAGCTGTGAGTTCTCTTTTTCCTAATATGTGTTTTGAAAATATTTTCTGTTTCTTGCTTGCCTGTTAGTTATTGCTGCATTAGAAACCCTATCCAATCTTAGCAATCTGTAACAATAGCTATTCTCTCCCATGTCTGTGAATGGGCTGGGAGTTGGCTGATCTGGGCTGAGCTCAGTTACATGACTGCAAGGTGTTTTTATGTTTTCTCTACATGTCCCTTATTTTTTCTGAACTGGTATGCTAACTTTGGTACAAGAGAGCAAGTAGAAACACATAAAGCCTCTTGGGGTAAATGGGAGTAATGAATATTGCTTTTTTTTAGGTTATGAATATATTCTAAATTTATGTTATAATAGATGCAAACTTCTGTGAATAATTTGTACATTTAAATTGGTGAATTGTATGTCATGTGAATTATACCTCAATAAAGAAAGGTGTTTAGAAAATTAAAGGAAAGAAAAATCAGACTGTAATATTAATTTCCCTCACTAAAAGTGTATTGAGACATGATGACTACTTATGAAAGCCTTTTCTCTCTAAGTAACTATGTCTTCAGCATTCTCCATTGAGTCTTGGACTCTATCCTTGTCCCACTAACTCTGACAGGATCCCAAATTTCTCAGCTTCCCAGATGCCCATTCTGGAGTAAGCAAATGACCACAAGAGAAGCAACTCTCAAGACAGTCTCATTTTCTTCAGCCTATGTTTTCCCATCTCTTTACCAAGTAATTTTTCATTATCTCATTTGCCCTTTGGTGCCCTTAAGCACATTTTAATATTTTGTCAAGCTTTTAAAAAATGTCTTCAATGATAGGTCAGTTTGAATTATTATTTCAGTATTAATGGAAGCACAACTTCCTAATAGATTTCTTAATACATCCAAAGCCAGTCTTCTCATGTCCCTGATCAAGGCCTGCTCTGCCTGCAGTCTTTTCATCACAGTTAATGACAAATCTCTTTCTTCTGTCTCAGGTAAAGCTTTATCTTCTCTTCTCTGACAGTCTTACCTAAACCATTAACAAATTCTTTGGGTTTACCACAAAATATATTCAATAATGTTATGTGACAAATATATTTGTGACATTTTGGAATAATAAGTATGTATTATCTTGCTCTTTGGTCTGTAGATAGACTGTGGACTGGCCAGCCTAGGCTGGGAATCAGTTTCAGGTGGGCCTTGCTCCTTGCTGTGGGTTGAACTAGTTCTACTATAAATGTGTTCACTTTTGTGACAAGTTTAATTGGTCCTGCTCAGGGGAAGATATTCTCATAGTGATGACAGAAACACAAGAGAGCATGCAGAAACATATGATGTCTCTAGGGCCCAGTCTTGAACTGGTGTGCTCACTTCCATCTACTTTCCACTGTCCAGGCTTATGAAGCATAGAAGCTCACTCCATCTCCAGCAGGAAGAATGACAAGTCACATGTTAAAGGGCCAGTTGCAGGATGGGATAAAGAATTCAATCTACCAAAAGTCCACATGTCCTGGCTTCTAATTACTTCTCTGAACATAGCAGTTTTGACTCTTTCTTTTACCAAATCTGTTCCAGCCACATTGGCCTCCATGGTGTTTCCTGAACACACCAGACTCACCATTAGGGTCCTCTCACTGGCTTTCCCCTCTGCCTAGAACACTCTTCCTCTAATCACTGGTATGCCCTTCTTCCTCATTTCTTCCGTATTCAGAATCTGCCTCCTCACTATGTAAAATTGTATTTTTTCCATTATGGTGTATTTCTTATTCTGCATTATTCTGCTCTAAAGCAATTTTACTTTTGAACAACTGTACTAAGTTGTTATGATTGTTGTCTGCTTTCCCCCACTACACTATAAGATCCACAAAGTCAGAGGGTTGTTTATTTTAATTACTGAGGTATTCTACTGCCTGTATGGCACCCAGTAAGTACTTAGAAATATTTGTTCATTAATTGGTATGATAATAGAAGTCAATGTGAAAAAAAGATAATTAAAAATCCTACAAAGATCAAAGAAATTGTATATTATAAAATGTAATTAAATCTGGAGCAAATAATATTTTCATATTCATATTGTAACTGAATTGCAGGTTCAGGTGTCTGTCACAATTAAAGCCAAATTTGAGAAACAGGTACTGATGCAACAAGAAAGAGATTTTTTTGCAGGTACAGTGGAACCTGGGAAACAGTGGACTCCTATTTCAAAGACCATTCCCCTTTCTCCTCAAGCCCACAGTTCTTATAGGAATAGGGAGGGAAGGGTTTTTTCTATCCAATTATCTTGCTAGCTTTTGGTGGCTCAGGCCCAGTCCATTCATCTTTCTAGCTTGTTGCAGGCCTGGCATAAGAACCTCCCCCTAAATCATCTTAGACAATGGAGGAGATTCCCTGGTGCTCCATAACTCTGTATGTTAGTAGGGAATGGGGTGCTACAGGACCCTCCATCAGGAAGCCTGGAGATGCCCCAGCCCTCAGCCTGTCTCCCAAAGCTGGACACAGCTCACGCCCATGTGGAGAAGCCAGTTGGAGTCCATTGGGCACCCCTGGACATTGGTGTACCCATGCTTCCACTGATGGCTGCCTATTGTAATAATATTACTATAAATACCATTTGTGAATTCAACTAATACAGTAATTAAACTAAAATAGAGGTTCTCTTAACTGTCTTCAATATAATTGACTTGCCAAATTAATTGGCACTCTCCATTCCATTTACAAATTATACTAACTTATTCCCATGCACAATGAATGGAAGCCCCTAACAGGGGTGCCCAACCAACAGCTCACAGTGGCATGTGGCCCAGGATGGCTATGAATGTGTCCCAACATAAAATCATAAATTTCCTTAAAACATTATGAGATATTTTGTTTTCATTACTGTTTATGTATTTATTTTTTTCATAAATTTTATTTTTGTTCGAGTACAATTGTCTCCATTTTCTTCCCATCACTCCCTGCCACCCCATCCATCCCCACCTCCCACCCTCAAACCTACTCTCTATGGCTTTATCATTGTGTCCTTAATTCATGTTCCTTGATGGCCCTTCCCCTATTCCCCCCATTATCCCTCCTCCTCCAGCCCTCGGGTCACAATCAGTTTGACTTCATTTCAATGTCTCTGGTCATATTTCACTTGCTTGTTTATTTCGTCAATTGGCTTCCACATACAGCTGAGATCATATGGTATTTGTCTTATACTGCTTGCCTTATATCAATTACCATAATGTTCACCAGTTCCATCCATGCTGTCATGAAGGATAAGAGCTCCTTCTTTCTTTATGCTACATAGTATTCCATTATGTAAATGTACCACAGTTGTTTTATCTACTCATATACTCATGGGCACTTTAGTTGCTTCCAGCTTTTTATTTTTGGCTATTATGAATTGTGCTGCTATGAACATTTGGTGCGCATAAGCTCTTTTGAATTGGTGTTTCAGGATTCTTGAGGTATAATCACAACAGTTGAACTGCCATGTCAGAAGGCAGTTCCATTTTTAGTTTTCTGAGGAAATTCCATACTGTTTTCTACAGTGGCTGCAAAGTCTGCAATCCCACCAAAAGTGCACTAGGGTTCCCTTTTCTCCACAACCTCTCCAACATTTGTTGTTTCTTGTTTTGTTTATGATGGCCATTCTGACCAGTGTGAAATGGTATCTCATTGTACTTTAAATTTGCATCTCTCTCATGGCTAGCGATATTGAGTTTCTTTACATATGTCTCTGGGCTCTCTGTATGTCTTCCTTGGAGAAGTGTCTGTTCAGATCCTTTGCCCACTTTTTAATTGGGTTGTTTTTCTTCCTGGAGTGCACCCATGTGAGTTCTTTATGTATTTTGTAGATCAAACCATTGTCCAAGGCAAATATATTTGCCTTGTCCATTGTCCTTTGTCCATTTGCAAATATATTTCCATTTGCAAACCATTGTCCATTTGCAAATATATTTTCCCGTATGTTTAGTTCATTTTTCATTTTTCTGATGTTTTCTTTAGCTGTGCAGAAGCTTTTTATTTTGATGAAGTCCCATTTGTTGTTTTTTTTTTCTCTCTTCATGTTCCTTGCCCTAAGGATGTATCAGTTAAAATATTGCTGCATGGAATATATGAGATTTTCCTGCCTACGTTCTCCTCTAAGACTTTAATTGTGTTACAACTTATATTTAAGTCTTTTACCCAACTTGAGTTCACATTTGTAAATTGTGAAAGTTTGTAGTCATGCATCAATTTTTTGCATGTAGCAGTCCAGATCTCTCAACACCATTTTTTGAAGAAGCTATTTTTATCCGATTTTATGCTTCTGCCTTCTTTGTCAAATATTAATTGACCATAGAGACGGGTTTATTTCTGGGCTCCCCATTCTATTCCATTGATATATGTGTCTGTCCTTTTGCCAGTACCAGGCTGTTCTGACTACAGTGGCCTTGTGATATAGTTTGATACCAGATACTGTGATCCCTCCTACTTTGCTCTCCTTTCTCAAAATTGCTGCAGCTTTTGGGGGTAATTTATGGTTCCATATAAGTTTTTGAGATGTTTGTTCTATATCTGTAAAGTATGTCATTAGTACTTTAATAGAGATTTTGTTGAATCTGTAAATTGCTTTGATTAGTACATACATTTTCAGGATGTTAATTCTTCTAATCCATGAACATGGTACATGCTTCCATTTATTTGTGTCTTTCTTAATTTCTTTCTTCAGCTTGTGTAGTTTCCTGAGTACTGGTCTTTTACCTCCTTAATTAGGTTTATTCCTAGGTATTTTATTGTTATTTTTGCTACATAAAATGGGATTTTTTCCTGATTTCTATTTCTGATATTTCATTACTGATGGACAAAAAAGCCTTCAATTTCTGAATATTGATGTATCCTGCTGTTTTGCTAAATTTACTTATTGAGTAGTTTTTTGGTGTAATATATAGGGTTTTCTATGTACACTATTATATCATCTGCAAACAGTGAGAGTTTTACTTCCTCCTTTCCAACTTGGATGCTTTTTAATGTTTTTGTTGTTGTGTTGTTTCTGTATGATTACTGTGGCTACAACTTCCAATATTATGTTGAATAGAAGTTGGGGAAGTGTTGTGGACCCCAGCTGTGGACCCCAGCATGTGGGGTCCACAGTGTTGTAGCTGAAACAAAAGAAATTCACATGGACTACCAAATTCTGTGGAGAAAAAGGGCAGGCAGCCGCAAAATCCTCTGCCCTTACTTCGATGAGCTTTTATTGTCTTTCTGGACACATTACATGAAGGTCCTCATTAACTATGCACAGGTTCACTTTAGATGGTTACCTTTTACAGAAAACAAAGGAAAGGATGCCAGTAATCACATCACAGAAGAGGAATGTTTGCAAATGCAAAGGGAAAAGTGTTTGAACTGGTTACACTCGTCCTGAGAAGGTTTAGCATGGATTTTAGGAAGTTACTCTGCAGTAAATGTTTTGCTGCCTCAATTCAGAGTGAGGGAGCTTTTAGCAAAAGCAAGTTGCAAAGTGGCTTAGGTACATTGCAGGCCTGATTCCCCACAGGGGAACCTATTCATGGGTGTGGGTCCTGTGCATTGGACCTTGCTTTCCACTGGGAATTGGGTCCATGCCACACAGAATGGTCTCCTACATGGATGTGGACATCCTTGTCTTGTTCCTGATTGTAATGGGAAAGGTTTTAATATTTGCCCATTGAGTATGATGTTGGCTGTAGGGTATTTTTCAGACTATAAGATGCATGCCTCCCCAGTTTGGGAGGAAAATAAGGGTGTGTCTTATAGTCCAAATGTAGCTTACCTGGCTCACTGTGGGGGTGGGGGACAGCAGTGGAGCGGGGTCAAAAGTTATTAAATATTTTACCACATTCTGTGCTTCAAATATTTTTTCCTATTTTCCTCCTCTAAAACCTAGGTGTGTCTTATGGTCCAGTGTGCCTCATAGTCTTAAAAACATGGTATGGTTTTCTTATGTTGAGGAATGCTCCCTCTACTCCCACCTTGCTAAATGTTTTTACCATAAATGGATACTGTACCTTAAAATTTTTTCCACATCTGTTGATATGATGATATGATTTTTGTCTTTGCTTTTGTTTATGTGATATATTATTACATTTATTGATTTGTGAATATTGAACCATCCTTGCATCCCTGGGATAAATCCCAGTTCATCATGGTATATGATCTCTTTTGATGTATTGCTGGATGCAGTTTGCCAATATTTTGTTGAGGATTTTAGTGTCTAAGTTTATCAGCAATAATGGACTATAGTTTTCTTTCTTTGATGTGTCTTTGTTTGGTTTTGGGATTAGAATGATGCTCGCTTCATAAAAAGAGTTTGGGAATCTGGCATCTTCTTGGGTATTTTAGAATCATCTGAGAAGGATAGGGTTATCTTTTCCTTAAAAGTTTTGTAAAATTCTTCTATGAAATCATCTGATCCAGGGCTTCTGTGTGCCAGGATTATTTTGATTACTGCTTCAATTTCACCAGCTGTCATTGGTCTATTCAAGCAATTTTGGAGGATTATATTTTTATAAGGATATATCCATTTCACCTAGGTTTTCAAATTTCTTGGCATATAGTTGTTTGTAGTATTTTCTTAAAGCTCTTTGTATATCTGTGGTATTAGTTGTAATCTCTCCTCTTCCATTTCTGATTGTTTATTTGGGTCCTCTCTCTTTTTTTCTTGATGAGTCTGCTTAAAGGCTTGTCAATTTTGTTTATCTTTTCAAAGAACCATCTCCTGGATTTATTGATCATTTGGATTGTTCTTTTTGTCTCTATGTCATTTAATTCTGCTCTGATCTTTGTTATTTTCTTCCTTCTATTCACTCTGGGCTTTGTTTGTTGTTCTTCCTCCAGTTCTTGTAGATTTAGAGATAGGTTGTTTGTTTAAAATGTTTCTAGCTTTTTTCCGTAGGCCACTATTGCAATGAACTTCCCTCTCAGTTCTGCCTTTGCTATTTCCCATAAATTTTGGACCATTGTGTGTTCATTTTCATTTGTTTCCAAAAACATTTGGATTTCTTCCTTGATCTCAGTTTTAACTCACTCACTGTTTAATAGTATGCTATTCAATCTCCAAGAATTTGAGTGTCTTGAATTTTTTTCTTGAGGTTGATTTGTAGTTTCAAGTCCTTATTGTCTCAGAAAATGCTTGATATAATTTTAATTTTCTTGAATTTGTTGAGGCTTGTTTTCTGTCCTACCATGTAGTCTATCTTTGAAAATATTCCATGTGCATTTGAAAAGAATGTGTATTTTGCTTCTTTTGGATGAAAGGTTATATATATATATATATATATATATATATATATATACACACACACACACACACACACAAACAAACACACACACACACACACACACACACACACATATTTTTAGTTTTCTGAGGAAATTCCATACTGTTTTCCACAGTGACTGTACCAGCCTTCATTTCCACCAACAGTGCACTAGGGTTCCCTCACCCCACAACCTATCCAACACTTGGTGTTTCTTGATTTGTTTATAATGGCTGTTCTGACCAGTGTGAAATGGTATCTCATTGTAGTTTAAATTTGCATCTCTCTGATGGCTAGTGATACTGAGCTTCTTTTCATATGTCTCTGAGCCCTCTGTATGTCCTCCTTGAAGAAGGGTCTGTTCAAATTCTTTGCCCATTTTTTATTTGGGTTGCTTGTCTTCTTAGTGGAGACATATGAGTTGTTTATATATTTTGGAGATCAAACCCTTGTCTGAGGTATCATTGGCAAATATGTTTTCCCATACAGATGGTTCTCTTTTCATTTTAATGCTGTTCTCTTCAGCCATGCAGAAGCTATTTATTTTTCTGAGATCCGATTTGTTTATTCCTTCCTTTACATCCCTTGCTCTAGGGGAAAATATTGTTGCAGGATATCTGAGATTTTCTTGCCTATGTTCTCCTCTACGACTTTAATGGTGACACAACTTATATTTAAGTCTTTCATATGCCTTGAATTTTTTTGTGTGTATGATGTAAGTTGGTGTTCGAGTTTCATTTTTTTTTTTTGCATGTAGCTGTCCAGTTCTTTTAATACAATTTGTTGAAAAGGCTATTTTTGCTCCACTTTATGCTGCTGCACACTTTGTTGAATATTAATTGGCCATAGAGACTTGGGTTTATTTCTTGGCTCTCTATTCTCTGGTCCATGTGTCTGTTCTTATGCCAACACCAGGCTATTTTGAATATAGTGGCCTTGTAATGCAGTTTAATATTAGGTATTATGATCCCTCCTTCTTTGCTCTTCTTTCTCAAAATTTTGGTATCTATTCAGGGTTGTTTATGGTTCCATATAAATTTCTGAAATGTTTGTTCTATATCTGTGAAACATGCCATTGGTACTTTAATAGGTATTGCACTGAATATGTAAATTGCCTTGGGTAGTATGGACATTTTGATGATGTTAATTCTTCCAATCCATGAACATGGTATATGTTTCTGTTTATTTGTGTCTTCCTTAATTTCTTTCTTCAGTTTGTGTAGTTTTCTGAGTATTTGTCTTTTACCTCCTTGGTTAGGTTTATTCCTAGGTATTTTATTGTTATTTTTGCTATATCAAATGGGATTTTTTCTTGTTTTATGTTTCTGATGTTTTATTGTTGGTATACAAAAATGTCTTTGATTTCTGAATATTGACTTTGTATCCTGCTGTTTTGTGAAATTCATTCATTAGGTCAAGCTGTTTTTTTGGTAGAGTCTATAGGATTTTTCTATGTACATTATCATGTCATCTTTGAACAATGACAGTTTTGTTTCCTTGTTTCCAATTTGGATACCTTTTATTTCTTTTTCTTGTCTGATTGCTGTGGCTAGAAACTTCAATATTATGTTAAATAAAAGTTGTGAAAGTGTACAACCTTGTCTTGTTCCTGATCTTAGTGGGAAAGTTTTTAGTTTTTTCCTATTGAGTATGATGTTGGCTGTAGGTTTCTCATATATGGCCTTTGTTATGTTGGAGAATGTTCTCTCTATTCCCACTTTGTTGAGTGTTTTATCATAAATGGGTGATATACTTTATCAAATGCTTTTTCTGCATCTATTGATATGATCAGGTGATTTTTGTCTTTCTTTTTGTTTATGTAATGTATTACATTTATTGATTTGCAAATATTATACCATCCTTGCATCCCTGGGATGAATCCCACTTGATCTCTTCAATGAAATGTTGCATGTGGCTTGCCAATTTTTATTTAGGAGTTTAGCGTATATGTTGATCAGGAGCTTTGCTCTGAAGTTTTCTTTTTTTGTTATGTCTTTATCTGGTTTGTGGATATTTTTAAAAAATTCAAATCTCATACAATACTCTTCCCTTTTGTTACTCCATTTTGATTTCTGCCCTCCCTTTTTAATTTACAATGTAAATTTTTATTTCTTTCTTTGTTGTTTCTATTCTCTACGTTATTTTATATCTATTCTCTACCTCTCAAACATTTATTTTCTGTTAGTCATCTTATATTTGTTTTAACTTTCTTGTAATCATCTTAATCTCTTCCTATCTTTATTAGTATTTGCTCTTTGTTCTTGACAGTGTGATTGTGGTTGGAGTTTATTTTTGTGGGTGTAGGATTTTTTGACTGGGTCGTTTTGTTTTGTCTTGGCAGCACCTGTACAACAGCATATGAGGTAGTGGGTGGTGTGATGCTCATTCAGCCAACCAGAAGGAAGAACACACCAAGAATGATCTAATAACAAGAAAACCCAAATACAACAAGAAAGCCCACGTAAATGGCATAAAGGACATCCCAAGAGAATCCATTTCAGGAGATCAAGGAGACTACACCAGTGAGTCCCACAGGTCTCCTACTACTGAGCACCACCCCACAAAGACAGGGAGTCAAAGCAGATAAATCTAATATGCAGAAACAAATAAAAAGAGTCATCTAAGATGGGGAGACAAAAATACTGAAAGGGAAGTTTATAACAATACAGGCCTACCTATAGAAGATAGAAAAATCTCAAATAAATAAACCTAGCCCTACATTTACATAAACTACAGGGACAATAAACAAAGCCCAGATCAAGTAAAAGGAAGGAAATAATGAAGACCAGAGAAGAAATACATGGGATAGAGACAAAAACCAGTTCAAAGGATCAATGAATCCAGGAGCTGCTTCTTTAAAAGATCAACAAAATTGACAAACTTTTAACCAGACTTATCAAGAACAAAGAAAAAAAAAACAAATAAAGTCAGAAACAAAAGAGAAGTTACAACTGATGCCACAGAAATGCAAAGGATTATAAGAAATTACAATGAACAACTATGTGCCAAGAAACTGGACAATGAGGGCTAAAAGGATGCATTTCTAGAAAAATACAAGCTCCCAAAACTGAATCAAGAAGAAGCAGAAAGCCTGATTAGACCAATAACCAGTAAATTGAAGCAGAAATAAAAAATCTCCATGCACACAAAAACCCTGGACTGCATGGCTTTACAGGCGAATTTTACCAAACAATTAAAGGAGAAATAACTCCTATCCTTCTCAAACTATTCCCAAAATTTTCAAAAGGATGGAAGTCTCCCAAACTTTTTATATGAGGCCAGTATTATTTTAATTGCATTACCAGATAAAGACAGAAGAAAGAAAAATATAGGCCAACAACTCTGATGAATATAGATGCTAAAATCTTCAACAAAATATTGGCAACTCAGATCCAGCAATACATTAAAAACATTATGATCTAGTGGGATTCATCCCAGGAATGCTAGGATGGTACAATAGCTGCAAATCAATAAATGTAATACAGCACATAAACAAAATGAAGGACAAAAATCACATGATCATATCAATAGATCTTGAAAAAGTATTTTATAATATCCAGCACCCATTTATGATAAAAAAACACTCAACAAAGTGGGAATAGAAGAAACATACCTCATCATAATAAAGTCCAGCCCATATATGAGAAAAGTACTGCCAATATCATACTCAGTGGGCAAAAACTAAAAGCTTTCCTCTTAAGATCTGGCACAAGAAAAGTCTTGTTCACTTTCACCACTTCTATTCAACATAGTACTGAAAGTTCTAGCCACAGTCATCAGACAAGAAAAAAGAAGTAAAAGGCATCCAAATTGGAAAGGAAGAATTAAAACTGTCATTATTCACAGACAACATGATAGTGTAGATAGAAAATCCTATAGTCTCCACCAAATAACTATACAACCTAATAAATGAATTTGGCAGAATAGTGGAATACAAAGTCAGTATTCATAAGCTGATGGCATTTTAGTACTATGAATTATCAGAAAGAGAATGAACTATCAGGAAGAAAAACTAGGGGAAAATCCCATTTACTACAGTGACAGGAAAAATACAGTGCCTAGGAATTCGTTTAACCAAGAAGATAAAAGACCTATACTCAGGAAACTATAGGATACTAAAGAAAGAATTTGAGGGAGATAGAAATGAGTGAAAGCACATATCGTGTTCATGGATTGGAAGAATTAACATCATTAAAATGTCCATACTACCTAAACCAATTTTTAGAGTCAATGGAATTCTTTTTAAATACCAATGGCATATTTCACAGATCTAGAACAAATATTTCCCATGTTGCGCGTGGGTCACCGGCCAGCAGTGACCACGGAACGCTGTCGATGGCTCGCCGAAACACACGCGAGAAAAAACAACACATGCACAGAGACAAAATAGTTTCTGTGGGGAAGTAGGGACGAAATGGCCACCCCCCCTAGTGGGGAGCGCGCTGATTTACCATCCATACCTGCTTTTATTAGGCTCATTTTGCATAATAATTCAGGTAAAGTACAGTACTCATTAGGGGAAGTAAGGAACTATAGAAAACAAAGAACTCTGCCGGTCTATTGAGTTGGGGGTCAAAGAGCTGTAAGACTGAGGAACAAAATAACTTCCTCCTAAGACCTTTCTCATTCAACTGAGAGCATTCTAAACAAAGAAGGTTTCACAGTAATTTACATGTTCTTTCTTAGGCCTGATCACCCCGGGAAATCCGCACTTCTCAGTACCGAGCTTTACTACCCTGTCATTGTTTCAGGCTTAGGTGGAGCAAGGGAACTAAGGCAACTGAGAGATAAGGAGATTTTCTTCCAGACGCTGAGAACTCAGGCTATGTCAAAGCTGAGGAGCGAGGGTCCATCACCCCCTTTTGCTGCAGCCCCTCAAGTCCTTCTTTTGGGGGTCCTCCCAAAGTGATCGTGCCTGGCTTAGGTCATTCCCCCCGTGGGGAATCTTACCCATCTTTGGCTAACCGACCAAGCTTTTTGGGGTTCAGCAGCAGAAGCAGCATTCCTGCCAGGGAGATAAGCTTTTGTCTCCTTGCCGGCTTACGGTTCCAAAGGCATTCCCTTAGCTTTAGCCTAGGCGGGGGTTTCAGCCTCTGATACCAGTCAGGGCGGTTCCCAACATTCCCAAGTGTATATGGAACCAAAAAGACCCCAAACTGCCTCAGCAATCCTGAGAAGCAAGAATAAAGTAGGAGGGATCACAATCCCTGATATCAAACATGGCTGCTGTAATCAATACATTCTGGTACTGGCATAAGAACAGACAAATAGATCCATGGGACAGAATAGAAAGCCCATAAGTAAACCCATGTCTCTATGGGTTAATTAATTAATATTTGACAAAGGGGGCATTAGCATACAAGGGAGTAAAAATAACCTCTTCAGTAAGTGGCATTGGGAGGACTGGACTGGTACACGCAAAAAAATGAAACTAGACCATCAACTTACACCATACATCAGAATAAACTCAAAGTGGATAAAAAATTTATAAGTTGTACACCATAAAAGTCCTAGAGGAAAACATAGGCAGTAAAATTTCAGATATTTGATACAACAAACACTACTTTTGCTGATATATCTCTTAGAGTAAGAGAAATAAAGGAAGAAATAAACAAATGAGACTACATCAAATTAAAAACTTCTGCATGGCTAAAGAAACTATCATCAAAATGAAAACAGAACCGACTATGGGAGAGCATAGGTAGGGACAATGGAATCAGTCAGGCTCCCTCACCTGGATGTTTGGGGTAAATATAACTTAGCAGCCAGTGTTCCTATAACCTTGAGTAGGGACCTGTATGTATAGAATGAAGTTCTGTTATATAACCTAAAAGTCAGTATTGGTACCTTGCTGGCTTTGTGTGCATTTAGTACATGAGGGAATCAGCAGCTTGCAACATGCATGGATCACCCCACCCCAGAAATAAAGGCATGTCAGGCACCCCAACAGCTCCACAAATTCTCTTCCATCTGCCCAAATTCCATGTGAACTTTCCCACCCTTGAATGGTTGCAGGACAATTGGCAGCACTGGCAGGATTTCTTGCAGTACAGTATGGAGGAGCCACCACTACCCACAGAGAGGGGTTTGGTGGGGTGGCTAGCCACCAACATGCATTATCTGGTGGCAAGTCTCCTGGTGGCTTGGGCTTCCCCTCAAAACTAACCCCATGTTAGTGGCACCCCCAACATGGTAAAGAAGGACCAGCAGGTGGTGGGAGAGACCCTGGAGAAGCCAAGTGCCCAAGCAGCCATGAGAGCCATGAGCTGGGTGTTTCTTTCAGCTTTTTGAACAGTGACAGAGGCTGCACCTCATGGCACAGTGCAGTTATGAGAGCTGTATGAAGGAATGGAAACCTTGAAGGCTGAGAGAGAGGAACTGAGTTCCCTGTGGGGTCACCCACTTGTGATACAAAAGATGAAATCACAGCAGCCTATGGAGTCTGTGGGAAATCTGGCTGGCCCCACCCAAATGGTCAAGCATACCACTACCACCTCTTTAGGCTGGGCAAACTAGTCGATCTAGCGAAACAGTTTCAGCAGCCTACGAGGGAGCCCTTAGCAGCGTGGCTCCTCTATCTTTGAGATTTAGGAGTGGATAGTATCATGTGCACTGATAACGAGATGGAAAAGTTGGCTTCCATCACAACTCACTCATCCCTGTGCCAGCAGCTGCAAAGTAGCCCAGAGGCACAGAAGGGGACAGAGCTCTCATTCTCTGTTGGAATGGGTCGTGGCTGCAATTCATATGGTCTGGGAGGTTGTGTGAGATGTGCCAGACACTGTGAACAAATGGCAGTCCTACAAGGACTTAGTGTAGATCCTACAGGAGTTGGGCATGCACCAGGCCATGTTTGATCCCCAATACTCCTGCCCCAATGACTTTACAGCAGGAATTAGAGATCTAGTGCTATAGCATGCCCCTCCACTTCTTTTAGATCCCTCATGGTTATTTTGGCCCCCCATGTGTGGCTTAGTATTAATGACATCACAACAATGGTGGTGAGTCTGCAAGAGGCGGAGAGTTAGCAATAGCAGAAAGGAGTTCTGGCAGTGTCTTGCTCCCCTCTCTTCTGCAGGCAAAGAGCACCCCCATGTGGGTGACAAGGACCCAGATGTGGGTGGATCTTTTGAGGGCAGGAGTAGATCAAAATAAAATTGATTGGAAGGCAAATGTCTACTACTTATTAGAACTGTGAAAATAGTTGCATGCTGACCAACGTTTCCTGCAGCCCCAGAAGAAGAAGGCAGCAAAACCCAGGGACACAAGAGGCCCAGCCTGCATGGCTACAAGATCATCTGGCTGTGCCAACATCCCAAGAAGAGTGTGAAATATCCTTTGGAACTTTGAATAAGGGAAGGACCAAGGGACCTGTCTGCAGGGCATAGGTGAGGACGAGAGGCCACATGTAGAATTGGCTATCTACTAGTTCCCTATGGGTCCTGGCTCTAATAGACACAGGGGCAGAACTCTCCTGTATGGAAACCCTCACAAGCTTCTGGGGCCTGAGGCCTTCAGTGATGGTTATGAAGGATGTAGTGTGATGTTGAAGGCCATGTGACTTTCCCTGAGTATTGGGAGATTGCCACCCCCCTACTTTGTGAATATATTGTGTATGTGTCCCCACTCCAGGGTATATCCTGAGCACTGATGTGCTCCAAAGATTGTGGCTGCAAACCACTGTGGGAGAGCTCCGCCTGAGCATGCAAGTGGTAAAAGCCATTCTGCAGGGGCATGCTGAGCATACCCACATTCAGTTACCATTCCCCCAATGGGTGACAGTGGCGAAGCAGTACCAGTTGCCCAGAACACATGAAGAGATTACGGCAACTATAGGAGAGTTGCAGAAGTTGGGGATAATTAGGGTTGCTCACAGTTCCTTCAACTCACCCATGTGGTCAATGTGGAAACTGGATGGCACATGGAGAATGATGGTAGATTACTGGGAGCTGAATAAGGTCATTCCCCAATACATGCAGCAGTCGCATCTGTGATGGACTTGATAGACTGATTAACTAATGACCTGGGAACTTATCACCTCATAGGTGATCTAGCAAATGCTTTTTTCTCCATTGATATTGCTCTGGAGAGCCAAGATCAATTTGCCTTTACATAGGAAGGTCAACAATTGACTTTTACAATGTTCCCTCAAGGTTATTTCCACAGCCCAACCATTTGTCATGGGCTTGTGGTGAGAACCTAGCAAAGTGGCCATGGCCTGCCTCTATGAGCCTTCTTCACTACATTGATGATGTTTTGCTAACCGTTGATTCTCTTGCAGATTAGAAAAGGCAGTCCCACAAGTTCTGTCACACCTGAGCTGTGACATGTGGCTGGGCAGTCAATGAAGCCAAGCTGCAAGGACCTGGATTATCTGTCAGATTCTTGGGGGTTGTCTGGTCGGGTAAGACAAAAGTAATCCCCAATGCAGTGATAGATAGAATTCAGGTGTATCCTACCCCTACCACTGTGAAGCAGCTCCAGGCATTTGGGGCCTGCTAGGGTACTGGAGAGTGTTTGTGCCTCACCTTGCTCAGGTTATCCACCCCTTATACACTTTGGTAAAAAAGGGAGTGAAATGGGACTGGACCCTGACCTTGGAAGAAGAGTTCCAAGGAGCAAAGCACATTATTAAATGCACTCAGGCCTTGCATGCTTTGGATTCTGCCAGTCCTTGTGAGCTTGATGTGCATGTCACCCAAGAAGGCTTTGGGTGGGGTCCGTGACAGCATTCAGAAAGGCTACAAAAACACTGGGATTTCTGTTCCCAGCTATGGAAAGGAGCAGAGGTACAGTACTTTCTTATTGAAAAGCAACTGGTGGAAGTATATGCTGCCCTGGTGACCGTGGAGATTATAACAGGATCTGGCCTGTGACAATAAGGACCACTTAGCCCATTGCAGGGTGAGTCCAAGACTGGATGGCCAAACCTCATAGTGAGACAGCCCAGATGTTCACATTAGTTAAGTTGTGAGGGGGAGATGGGGAGGCTTATCTGCAACAAAGGAGTATTCTTTTGACTAGCCCCCTACAGGCCAAGTTGCAAGAGGTGTTCGGCCCTGTTACCTATGTAATGAAAAATCTACTGCCCCTGCCACTATAGAAGAAATGGAAGCCCCTTCCATGAAAGTCAGGTACCTATTCACTCAGATGCATGGTATACTGATGGGTTCCACAGAGACTACTGTGGCAATTCAATTAGAAACAGACACAATCTGGTTTGACACTAAAGTATGTCCAAGTAGCCAGTGGGCAGAACTGTGGGCCTTGTGACTCATGGTTGCAAATGAAGCACTGTCTGCTACTATTTGCACAGAGTTGGATGATGTACCAGGGACTAATATTATGGATCTCTACATGGCATGAAAATAAATGAATGGTTATGCATAGGCCATTATAGGGAGACAGGCTGTGGCAAGACCTACAGGAACTAGGCACCAAAAACAAATCACTGTATATCATGCACCCAGGCATGCACCCCTTCCTTGTCCCAGGAATAAAGAGGCTGATATGTTTGCTAAGGTGCAATGGCTGGAAACGGTGCCTGCCAGCCCATCAGGAACAGAAATCACCCTGTGGTTATACTGTTGCCTCTTACATGCTAGACAGAAGACTATGTGGCCTACTATAAAAATTTGGGGGTATATCTGTTACCTTAGCAGAGGTACAGGAAGCTTGTGAGACCTCTGTTGTCTACTTGCAAGAGCATCCCTGGAGGCCTGTGTGAAGTACTGGGCAGGTGGTGTGGGGCAAGCACCACTGACCTGGTGGCAGGTTGACATGATCAGACCCCTAGCTAGTTCAGAGGGGTATAAGTATGCAATCATGTGTGTGGACACAGCCACTGGACTGTTGGCTGCATACCCCACATGCCACCTAAATCAAAAAGTGATCACTGTGCTGGAATACTTATGAGCAAGTTTTGGGTGACCCTTGATTGTTGAAATTGATCAAGGAATGAATTTTGTGGAAACCTTAGTGCAGCAATGGGCCTAAGACTTGCAAATCGACTGGAAGTTCCATGTGGCCTATCACCCCCAATCTGCTGGAATTTTTGAACAATACAACTGCCTATTAAAGCAGGGCCTGTGAGCCACAGCTGCCATACCCACATTGGGGGGCTGTACAAAATGCTTGTGGTCTGTCCTCTAAATTCTAAATGAGAGAAGTAGGGGGTGCCCAGGACTCTAAGACTCTAAGCTTTGGAATCAGCCAGACCTGGGTCAGAAACTCTGCTCTTTCACCTACCTATGAGCTCAGTAACTTTGGCCAAGCTCTTTACCTCTCTGAGTCTCAGCATCTTCAGTTTTATATGGGGATATAATGTCAACTAACTTAGAGAGTTGTTGATAAAATTAATGGAGAAAATGCATATAAAGCCTTTCCCATGGTACCTAGAACATAATATGTGCTAAATTATTATTATTATTATTTCACAAGCAAGCAAATATAGAACAAATATGTTAAATTATAGGTTAAAAGAAAAAGTAATCTCCAATATCCAGAATGTGATAATAAATGTGACTTGCTACTTGAATGAAAGTTTTCTTTTTTAAGTATATTTTAATGATTGTGCTTTTACAGTTTTCCAAATTTTCTCTCATTATCCCCTCTCTGCTCTGCACCTCTCAGCCCTTCAGAATTCCCCACTTAGTTCATGTTCATGGGTTGTATATATGATATTTGACTTCTCTGTTTCCTATGCCATCCTTAACCTCTCCCCATCTATTTTATGCTGACCAATTATGCTTCTTATTCCCTGCATGTTTTCCCCCTATTCTTGCCCTCTCACTCCCCACCGAAAACCTGCCATGATGTCCATTTCTCTGATTCTGTTCCTGTTCTAGTTGTTTGCTTAGGTTTTCGCTTTGGTTGTTGTTGTTGTTTTAGGTTCAGTTGTTGATAGTTGTGTTTGTTGTCATTTTACTGTTTAGTTTTTGATCTTCTTTAAATTCTTAATTAAGTCCCTTCAACATTTCAAATAATAATGGCTTGGTAATGATGAACTCCTTTAACTTGACCTTATCTGGGAAGCACTTTATCTGCCCTTCCATTCTAAATGATAGCTTTGCTGGATAAAGTAATCTTGGATGTAGGTCCTTGCCTTTTGTGACTTGGAATACTTCTTTCCAGCCCCTTCTTGCCTGCAAGGTTTCTTTTGAGAAATCAGCTGATAGCCCTATGGGAACTCCTTTGTAGGTAACTCTCTCCTTTCCTCTTGCTGCTTTAAAGATCTTCTCTTTATTTTTAATCTTGAGTAACTTAATGATAATGTGCTTTGGTGTGTTCCTCTTTGGATCCAACTTCTTTGGGACTCTCTGGGTATCCTGGACTTCCTGGAAATCTGTTTCCTTTGCCAGATTGGGGAAGTTTTCCTTCATTATTTATTCAAATAAGTTTTCAATTTCTTGCTGTTGTTGTTCTTCTTCTGGCACCCTTATAATTCAGATATTGGAACCTTCAAAGTTGACCTAGAGATTCCTAAGCTTCTTCATTTTTTTGAATTCTTGTTTCTTCATTCTCATCCAGCTGCATGTTTATTTCTTCCTTTAGTTCCAAATCATTGATTTGAGTCCTGGTTTCCTTTCTGTCACTGTTGGTTCCCCAAATATTTAGCTTTATTTCACTTTGGGTAGCCTTCATTTGTTGTTTCATTTTGCGACCAAGCCCAATCAGTTCTGTGAGCATCTTGATTACCAGTGTTTTGCACTCACCATCAGATAGGTTGGCTATCTCCTCATCGCTTAGCTCTTTTTCTAGAGTTTTGCTCTGTTCTTTCATTTAGGCTATATTTCTTTGTCTCAGCACACCTGTTACTTGTAAGGCAGTAGGGCCTTAGATATTCTCCAGGGCATGGCAACCTTCTTTGCTGCATTGTGGAACTGTCTATTGGAAGGGTCAGAGAGAAAACAATGCAGCTCACTTGATGGGCACTAACCCAACTTTCCAACAAACTCTCGGGTGAGACTGGGAGTTTCTTCCAATGTGGCAACTGCCGCCATAGCCCACAGACAGCTCTGAGTCTCAGTTTCCCATTTAGCCAGCTTCACCTACACCATCTACCGTCTCACCGCAGGTCCTCTCAGCCAGCCCTGTCTCGCTTTGCAGTCTGGTCTGCTACCTTGCCAAGGGCCCTTTCAGCCAGCCCCACCCATACAGTCTGCCATCTTGCTGCAGGTTCTCTCCATCTGACCCTCTGCTCCGTCTCCCTCCTACTGGTCTGGTTGGTCTGGTTGACTGTTTCTTTAATTCCTTGGATATCGGAGTACCATGCAATTTGATTTTCTGGCACTTCTGGTTGTTTATTATTTTTAGATTGCTTTTTGTCCTCCTTTTGGTTGCATGAGGAAGTGAAGGGTTTTTTCTTATGCCTCCATCTTGACTGGAACTCAAGAATTTGAATGAAAGTTTTCAAAAATCTTTTTGTTGTTGAATATTTTTCTTAAGTGTGTAAGTTCAATGCTTAGGTGAGTACAAAATAATCATATATGTTTTAATTATATTTTGCATACTAATTATTAGTATATATTTTAAATATAAAGTAATAAGAGCCACTTTATAAAGTTCACTCAGGTAGGAGCATTAAGATGGCATCAAGGTATGTGGGAGCACATTCCACTTCCCCCTGCACACAGGTGAAACACATAGCCAATCTGCTGAGGAACAGAGTGAAAAGCCAATAGTACTGCAGTATATATGAACATAGGAGGCCAAAAAATTGTAGAGGACATTGAAAAACCAGGTGGTAAGGAGAGTGATTCAGGACAATAAGGTCCCTGGGACCAGCGAGGGGACCAGAGAGGCTGCAACACCAGGCCTGGCACCCACCGAATCTGCCACAGGGTTCTTGGGAGAAAGCTGGATCAATGGCTCCCTGCACTGCCAGACTAGGTTTGAGCAGCACTGGAAGAGACCTGGTTGCTTGAAGTCAAAGAGAAGGGAATAAAGACAAAGTGGCAAACACACAGGGGCTGTGAGCACCCACAGAGTCTGTGGACACTCTCTGGGGAGAGTTAAGAGTTGGACCGTAATGGGCCCTGACCCAGATAGTCCCCGGTCTGGTTGGAGAATTGGGCTATATGAGAGGTCAGGCTCTTGTATGGAGCAGCAGGATTGAGCAGGAGGAATTTCTCAAAAAGAAAATGTGAAAAAAGAGGTACTTGGCAGCTGTTTGGGGAATTCTCCTGTAGCAGCTGCTCCAGCCTACTCCCCACCCAGCCATGTAGTGCTCCCGAGCTGGTGCAGAAGGCCCTGAGCACACTCTGGTAGCCCCGGGAAGAGTGTGAAACTGAACCTGAGGGACCGGAGGTGGCCTGGCCAAGCACGCACACCCACAGCCCTGGAGAGAGTGCACATTGTAGAAGGCTCCTAGCCCACACATGAAGCCCCAGGAAGAGTGTATGCCCAAACCTGCAGAACCGGAAGCTGCTGGGGAACTGGGCTAGAAGCTGACCCAGTGCCAATCAGGAAGGGAGAAAAGTGAAACCAATCCCCCCTCAGCCTGCTCTAGCCAGGAAGACCAGCAAAACTGGCTTGGCCAGTTAGAAGCCATCAGAAGGTGTTTTGTTTTGTTTTGTTTTGTTTTGTTTTCTTAAAGTAATTCTTTATTTTCTTCTTATTTTTTTTAATCTTTTAACTCCTTCCCCTCTTTCCTTCTTTGTTGTTTTATTCCTTTTTCCTTTCTTTCCCTTTTTATCTCTTTTTCATTCCTTCTTCTTCTTTTTTTAATTCTGACAACTGAGACAATAAAACCTGGAACTGTGAAAAGACGAGAGTTGGACCCAAAGAGGGGGCATCCCAACAGCTGAGATAATGAGACAAATTTCATTTTGCTACTACAGAGAAATTGGAAGTTGTTGCACATTTATATTATTATTTTTTCATTATTCCTACATCTTTTATTGTATTAGTATTTTTGTATTTTTCTTCTTTCTGTTTAGTCTTAGTCGCGTACCAGGTTAAGTTGATGTTTGAGTAGTTTCCCTTATTCTCTCTTTCATAGTGTATTTTTAAATTTCTGTCTTTCACTTCAATTATATTCATTAGCACACTACTCTAGGTCCTATACTTCCTGTTGTGGTTATCCAGAATACATAGATTCTGTCATATGATTGTTGCTCCATTATTATTGTAAATAATAGCTGTTCCATACAATTGGTAAATACTACACAACACCCCTCCCAGATCTTAGCCCACTTCACAGTTATCTGAACTTTATTACTGTCGTGGTTAACTCTGTTCTCTCACACACTAAACCTAGTTTCTATCCTTTACTCTCACCTTACCTCACAATCTGAACTTCCAGAAGCTCACTGCTTCTAGATCCAACTCACAATCATTCCCCTCACAACAAGAGTCTTATCTTCTTTCCACCCTTTATAAAAAGTGGCTAGTTGTGTGAAATATCATGGTTAACACTATACATATCCAAAGGATCTCCTGTCTCTTCTCTATGGGTTGGTACTCTAAATATTATCAAATATACTCTTGCTGTATTAAACCATTTTGCCTTGCCCCTCCAACTGATAACACACAAAAAAAGAGTAGGTGGGAGCTGTGAACACCAGGATACCTGCTGCAAGGAGAAACCCAACAACATAAGAACCACCAACAGATAACAACAGAAGAAAGTGAAGGAGGCAGTGGAAACCACACTAACTCAACCCAGGACCTATCTGGAAATACAACTAAATAGTGGAGAAATTACCCAGAACAAACAACTGAATAAGAGCAAAAGAATCCTCAAAACCTTGTACACATGTAAGAACCAGCTTCAACACAACCTGCCTACACCTGCACCACAGAATACAAGAGGTGGTGGACAGAGTGACCCTCAGTCAAGCAGCTGCTTGAAGTATTCTCAGCTGCAGGGAAGTATTCACCAAATAAGGACTCAACAACAATCAAAACCCAATTACATCCAGAGAGCTAACATAAACAAAATCCCAAGAGCATCAAGCTCAGGAGATCAAGGAGACTGCACCACTGAAACTTGCAGGTATCCTATCATATCCTATCATAGAAGTTCACACCACAAACCCAGGGAGTCAGAAGAGATAAATTTAAGAATCAGAGGATCACAAGAAGAGTCTCACAAACAGTGGGAAAATAAAGAAACAAACCCCAAATGAAAGAAAAGGAGGAAGCCTCAGAAATAATGCTAAATGAAGTAGAGGCAAGTCAACTATCAGATATTGAGTTCAAAGCCATGGTTATCAGGAATCTCAATGAGCTCACAGAGAATTACCAAAAATTACAGGGAAACTACAATGTACTCACTGCAAAATATATCAACATGAAAAAGGAAAAAGAAACTATCAACAAGGGCCAAGAAGAAATGAAGAATACAGTTTCTGAACTGAAGAACACAGTAGAAAGAATCAAAAGCAGGCTCAATAAAGCAGAGGGTTGAATCAGTGAGCTGAAGGAGAAGGTAGAAAAAAAACACCCAGAATGAGTGAGACAAGGAAAAGAGGCTTAGAAAGAATGAAGAGGGGTTAAGTAAATGCAGGACAACATGAAACATAATAATATCCATATAATAGGAATGTCAGGAGGAGAGGAAGAAGAGCAAAGGATAGTAAACCTGTTTGAAAAAGCCATGATGGAAAACTTCCCTAATTTGATGAGAGAAAAAGTCACATGAATCCAGAAAACACAGAGAGTCCCAATCAAGACGAACCCAAATTTGCCCACTTCAAGACACACCATCATTAAAATGGCAAAATTCCAAGACAAAGAGAGAATTGTAAAGGCCACAATGGAAAAACAGGAAGTAACATACAAGGGAGCCCAAATAAGGCTTGTAGCTGACTTCCGAATGGAAACACTCCAAGCCAGGAGGGAATGGCAAAAAAATACTCCAAGTAATAAGAACCAGAGTCCTTCAACCAAAACTACTTTATCCAGCAAGTCTCTCAATCAAAATGGAAAACCAAATAAGGAGCTTCTTGGACAAAAGACCTCAAAGAATATGCCTCCCCCATACCAGCTCTGCAGGAGATGCTAAAGGGCTTACTTTAAGAACAGGGAGAAAAACAGTGAGAGGAAGAGGAGCACAGGCATGAGAAAATGGCAATGAATAAGTACCTACCAATAATAACATTAAATGTAAATGGATTAAATGCCCCAATCAATACACAGAATAGCTGAATGGATAAGAAAACATGACCCACACATATGCTGCCTACAAGAGACCCAACTCAGAACAAAAGACCTATGCAGACTGAATGTGAAGGGATGGAAGCAAATCTTGCAAGAAAATGGACAGGGAAAAGAAGCCAGGGTAGCAATATTCATATTGGACAAAACAGACTTAAAAAAAACAGCCATAAAAAGAGACCCAGAATGTCATTTCATAATACTGAAGGGAAGAATCCATCAAGAAGACATAAACATTATTAACATATATACACCCAACACAGAAGCACCCCAATACATAAAGAAAATCTTGGAGGACTACAAGAAAAATATTGACAGCAACACAATAATAGTAGGGGATGTCAACACTCAACTGTCAAAAATGGACAGATCTTCCAAGCAAAATATCAACAAAGATATTGTGGCATTGAACAATGCCCTAGAGGAAATGGACTTAACTGATATATATAGGGCCCTCCATCCCAAGAAGCTAAATGCACATTCTTTTCGAATGCACATGGAACATTTTCAAAGATAGACCACATGATAGGACACAAAACAAGGCTCAAGAAATTCAAGAAATTTGAAATCATATCAAGCATTTCCTCTGACCACAAGGGACTCAAACTAGAAACCAACCTGAAGGAAAAAAACCCAAAACACAAAAGCTCATGGAATTGAATAGCATGACATCAAACAATGGTGGGTCAAGAATGAGATTAGGTAAGAAATCAAAAAGTTTCTGAAACAAATGAAAATGAACTCAAACAATCCAAAACTTATAAGAGACAATGAAGGCAGTCCTGAGAGGGAGGTTCATAGTGATACAGGCCCACCTAAAAGATAGAAACATTTCAAATAAATGACCTAACTCAACACCTACAAGAAGTCAAGGAACAACAACAAAGACAGTCCAGAGCAAGTAGAAGGAAGGAAATAACCAAGATCAGAGCAGAATTAAATGATATAGAGACTAAATTCACAATTCTAAGGATCAATAGATCCTGGAGCTGGCTCTTTGAAGAGATAAACAAAATCAACAATCCTTTAATCAGGCTCATGAAGAAAAAAAAGAGAGAGGACTCAAATAAGAACAATTAAATGAAAGAGAGATTACAACTCATACCACAGAAATACAAAGGATTGTAAGAAATCACTCTGAAGACCTATATGCAAAGAAATTTGAAAACTTAGGTGAAATGGACACATTTAAAAATATATATAATCTTCCAAAACTGAATGAAGAAGAAGCAGCAAGCTGGAACAGATAAATAACAGCTGACAAAATTGAAACAGTCATCAAAAATCTTCTGACACACAAAAGCTCTGGACCAGACAGTTTCAAGGATAATTTTACAGCATTTAAGGAAGAGCTAACCTCTATCTTTCACATATGATTCCAAAAATATTCAAGATGGAAGACTTCCAAACTCTTTTTATGAAGACAGCATCATCCTAATCCCAAAACCAGATAAAGACATAACAAAGAAAGAAAACTTCAGGCCAATATCGCTGATGAACATAGATGCTAAAATCCTCAACAAAATATTGGCAAACCACCTCCAACAATACATTAAAAAGATCATTCACCATGATCAAGTGGGATTCATCCCAGGGATGCAAGGATGGCATAATATTCGCAAATCAATAAACATAATACATCACATAAACAAAATGAAAGAGAAAAATCACATGATCATATCAATTGATGCAGAAAATGCATTTGATAAGGTACAGCATCCATTTATGATAAAAAACACTCAGCAAAATGGGAATAGAGGGAGCATTCCTCAACATAATAAAGGCCATATATGAGAGAACGACAGCCAACATCATACTCAATGTGCAATAATTTAGAGCTTTCATACTAACATCAGGAACAAGATGTCCACTTTCACCACTCCTATTCAACATAATATTGGAAGTCTTAGCCACAGCAATCAGACAAGAAAAGGAAATAAAAGGCATCTAGATTGGAAAGAAGGAAACAAAACTGTCACTGTTTTCAGATGACATAATAATTTATATAGAAAATGGTATAAACCCCACCAAAAAACTACTCTACCTAATAAATCAACTTGGCAAAACAGTGTGATACAAAGTCAATGTTCAGAAATCAAAGGCATTTTTGTACGCCAACAATGAAACATCACAAACAGAAATCAGGAAAAAAATCCCATTTGAGATAGCAACAAGAAAAATAAAGTACCTAGGAATAAACCTAACCAAGGAGATAAAAGACCTGTACTCAGAAAACTATACAACACTGAAGAAAGAAATGAAGGAAGACACAAATAAATGGAAGTGTGTACCATGCTCATGGATTAGAAGAATTAACATCATCAGAATGTCCATACTACCCAAAGCGATTTATAGATTCAATGAAACCCCTATTAAAGTTCCAATGACATATTTCACAGATATAGAAAAAACATTTCAGAAATTTATATGGAACCATAAATGACCCCAAAGAGCTGCCACAATTTTGAGAAAAAAAGAGCAAAGCAGGAGGGATCACAATACCTGATATCAAACTGTATTACAAGGACACTGTAATCAAAACAGCCTGGCACTGGCATAAAAACAGGCACATAGATCAATGGAACAGAACAGAGAGCCCAGAAATAAACCCAAGTCTCTATGGTCAAACTCCATGGTCAATATTAATGTCAAATATTAATATTTGACAAAGGAGGAAGAATTATAAAATGGAGTAAAAATATTCTCTTCAATAAATGGTGTTGGGAGATCTGGACAGCTACATGCAGAAAATGAAAATCCATCACTAACTTACCCCATACACAAAAATAAATTCAAGGTGTATAAAAGATTTAAATACAAATCATGACACCATAAAAGTCCTAGAGGAAAACCTCAGCAGAAAAGTCTCAGACATTCCATGCAGCAACATCTTCATGGATATGTCCCCTGAAGCAAGGGACATAAAGGAAAGAATAAACAAATGGGTCCTCATCTAATTAAAAAGCTTCTCAATGGCTAAAGACAACAGCATAAAATGAAAAGAGAACCAACTATATTGGAAAATATATTTGCCAATGATACCTCAGACAAGGGTTTGATCTCCAAAATATATAAAGAACTCATATGACTCCACTCCAGGAAGACAAAAAAAAAAAAAACAATTAAAAAATGAGCAAAAGACTTAAACAGACACTTCTCCAAACAAGACATACAGAGGGCCCAGAGGCATATGAAAAGATGCTCAGCATCACGAGCCATCAGAAAGATGCAAATTAAAACCACAATGAGATACCACTTTACACTGGTCAGAATGGCCATCATAAACAAAGCAACAAACAAGTGTTAGAGTGGATGCAGAGAAAAGGGAACCCTATTGCACTGTTGGTGGGAACGCAAACTGGTGCAGTCGCTGTGGAAAACAGTATGGAATTTCCTCACAAAACTAAAAATGGAACTGCCTTTAACCCCGCAATTCTGCTGCTGGGATTATACCCTAAGAATCCTGAAACATCAATCCAAAAGAACCTATGCACCTCATTGTCCATAGCACCACAATTTATAATAACCAAGTGCTAGAAGCAACCTAGGTGCCCATCAGTAAATGAACGGATCAAAAAACAATGGTACATTTACACAATGGATTCTACACAGCAGAGAGCTCCTAGCCATTTGGACAACATGAATGGAACTGGAGAACATTATGCTAAGTGAAATAATCCAGGCAGTGAGAGACAAATACCATATGATCTCACTTTAACTGGAACATAATCAATGAAAGAAAAAATCAAACAAAGTATAACTAGAGACATTGAAATGAAGAATAATCTAACACTAGCCAGAGGGGAGGGGGGAGGGGACAGTGGGGGAAAGGGTTTTCAGGAACTACTATAAATGACAGATGGACAAAACTAAGGCAGAGGGTGGAAGCAAGGAAGGAATGTGGGTTTGGCTGGGGTGAGGGTGAGTGGTGGGGAGAAAATGCAGACAACTGCAATGGAAAAACAATAAAGTAGTTGAAAAATGAAAAAATAAAAATAAAGTGAATTGACTTCTTTCAGTCTTTGATTCATAATCTGTAAAGTGGGAACATGATAGAATAACACCTGCCCAGAATATTCCACAGTATATAACACAGACTGTATTTATGGTACATTCGAGGTTTCTTCTGTTTCTTCTTTCTCCCCCTTTTCCGTTCATGTCCTTGGATATCATATAAACAAATATTCTTGTTTCACCTATAAACTGAAGAGGCAAATAGATGACCAGTGTCTTATTTATATACAAACCACAGGACCCAAAGAACAGATTCTGAATATTTTTTTCATTGTACAGAGCATTTTACTCCAAGACAAAGCCACCAGAATATTTCTTTCTACTACCCTAAATTAGTATGTAAGTTGCTTCTCTTTAGAACAAGCTAAAATCCACACATCAATATGTTATAGGTGAAGTATAAGGCAAAGTATAGGTAAGTGTTGTGAATAAACATTAGTGTTCATGAAAGGCACGTGTTAATTTATATGTCATAGAAAATATGGGAAAACTGACCAGAAAGAGAAGAAATATTACACTTCTATAATACATTCTGAGGGTGGGAAACTCAGTAAGTTATGATGAATTATGCTCATGAGAAGAAATAGTTTGACAATACTCACCCTAGATGAGGATATCCTTCTTCTGATACACTCAGTAACCACATCATCTAATCTAGATTTCACAAAGTCAAGGAAAGCTGTCTGGGACACAATTGTCATGACCTGAAATATCAGGCTTCTGAAAAAGGTGGATGGAATAGGCATGGTACTGGGGAGATAACTAGGGATCAGGTGTGCACTCACGCAAGTGTTAAGGTGAGGTGGAGCTTACACTCCTACAGTTCTATGTCCCAGGGAACAATTCTCCTGGGAGGCAGTGCTAGGTTCTCCGATAAGACAGGTCTCTGACAGTGTCAATGAGGCTAGCATGATAGGAAGATACTTTGTATTTCCCTCAGTTTGACCTTCTTCAAGAAAAATAAGCATGCAGGAACCTAACTATAATAGTTAAAATATAACTAATTAATATGGTATAACTAAGTCACTTTTTCTATTTCTATAAGCTATACGCATTTCCAACTCTTTTTTGACACAATTTTACTTTTTTTGTTGTTATTGTTTTCTTTCTACAATAAAAGTATTTTAAGCATCTTAATTTTTACATAAAATTGTTATGGTTGTTAATAAACAGGGAGTTTTTTATTCTGGAATTCTGTTTCTGTCTTTTTCTCCATGGTAGTTCAACCTGATGACAAGATAAAATTTGGAGGGAAGTTCCTTCAGACCTCATTTTACTTAAAAAAAAAAAATCTTTGCCTGCCCTGTGGCAAATGGAAGTTTTGACCAAAGACAGCTACTGGGAAGCATTTCCAGTATGTAAATCCTAAGGTATTTCCTGGATTGACTATCCCACTCAGTGTCCTAGCAATCTCTATCCTGACTCAAGACCATCAGCCTTGAGGGATGAGGAGGAGGTGATTCTGCTCAGTTTGGCTACTAGAGCCAGAGGCACAGGCTCTGTAGAAGCCAGGTTGGCCAAGATTAGGCCCAAAATGAATTTTTGTGGGTTGAAGATTTCTATGCAAAAACACTTCTTTTTGAGAATTGGGATTATTTGTTTCTTGGCAAAACAATGTTTCTTTTTCAGAGGGTGAGAAGAAAAAGGGTGTGGGAGAAGCATTGGAAACCACAAAAGACCTCTTGGACATAGACTATGTGTAACAAAATACATTTTTGATGAGTTAAGCATTAACCAATCAAAACCAGACCGATTGTCTTTCTCATGTTTGTTTCAAACTGCAGTACCATTGTTGAATAGGGCTGGGAACTTGCTGAACCAATTCATTTGCAAAGAAGTATAAGAATCCATGTAGTGAAAGAACATAACTGGGTTTGCTGGTTCCTCTTTGTAGGATATAATTGAACTATTCTGGAAGGAAAAAAAATATTAACAGTACAAAACCAAAAGCAGCTTCAACTGTCTGTGGAAGGTGGTCCAAAATAAAAATTTAGAAGAAGGAAGAGATTGGTGTTAAACCAGAATAAATTTTCTGTCACTGAAAACTCATCCAAAAAAAATTCCATGAAAATTTTTGACAGGCAGTGATTTAAAAGCTAGATATATAAAAACAATTATTTCTTGCCCTCAAATGGCTCTTAAAGTATCCTTGGGAAAACAGACTTGTAAGCAGAAAATTACAATGTGTTGTACTTTTATAGAATTCATGGGAGCATGGAGAGACCTGGTAATTCTGATGAAACTGGAAAAGGCTTCACAGAATTGTTGGTTTTGAAGTGAGCCTCAGAAGATTTCAGGCATCCTAGGAGGAAAAAAAATAACAAATGAAAAGACATGGAGTTAAACAAAAATGTTGCATCTCTACACTAGAAAAAGAAAAGTGTATGCAATTTGTAGAAGGTGTTGTTGGAGGCCTTAGGTTAGATTGGAATTGTTGCTGAGTGGCATGCTAAAGAGTTCCTTGAGCCCAAAAAGCAGTGCACTATTTGCTTAAATAACGGATTTTGATCTTCAGCTTAAGACTTTAGTTGTTCAAACAGGCATCTGCTTTATTTTCATGTGAAAAACACCACTCTTTGAATGTTCATGCCTTATTTATAAGGGTAGAAGATCACTGCTCTTTTCATCCAACAAGATTAAAACCAGAACACATTCTAAAAAGTCACAAAGATTTAGAAAACAAAAGAGAAAGAAAGTCAATTTCAGTGACATGGAAGATAATTTAAATACTCAGCATGTCTGGAAAAAATTTCATAAAAAAGAATAGAATAAATGGTGAGAAAGTAGCATTAGAAAAATATGGCCAGAAATTAAGAATAATAAAATTCTTAGATAGAAAAAGGACTTCAAATATGAATTCACACCTAGAAAGATAAATGTCATTATAACATATAAAAATAAAATAGACAAAATAAATAAAATCTGATAAAGAGAAAATCATAAAGACTTTGAGGCTGATAAAAGAAATTACCTAGAAATGAATGAAAGTTATACAGTAGTTTTCTCAAAGATGTCTTCCAAGAGCAAATGGAAAACAACCATCAAGTCTAGAGTTTATACTCAGCCAAACTATTATTGAAGAGTGAAATAAAAATAATGGCATTTTCAAACTTGTAAAAATTTTGAAAGTGTATCATCTATAGAGTTCCCCAAAAGAACTTTCAGGGAATGTGTTTCTGAAAGAAAAAAAGCAAGAACAGAGATATGAAATAAAATTTAACAAATAACAGTGGTCACTTATTTTCTTAAAACTTTTTTATTGTGTTTACTATTCTTTATTATTTTTGTTGTTTTACTTCATTATTCATATGAAATTATTATGATTATTATTATATAATTGAAATAATACTAAATTTTAAAAGCAAAATTAAATTCTAGACAACAATAACAAGATTGGGGAATAGGAGGTGTAAAGGTCTTTGTAGTGGTAGTTAGGAGTAAAGAATATATTAAATAACTTTGAACTTTGTAGGAAAATATATAGTTCAATGTCAGAACTTTAAAGTGACCATTACAAAAATAAAAATATAATTCATATATTCCAATCCAAAAGACAGAATGAGAAAACATATTTAAAAAAAACAGACAACAGTGTAGCAATTAGGGGTGGGGGAAAGAGGGTGGGTAGAGGTGGAGGAACATATAGGGGGATAAATAGTAATGGAAAAAATAGAGTAAAAAATAAACTATTAAAAAATAACAAATAAAATAAAAACTGTTTTAGAGAATTTCAAGATGGCTGCAGAGTGGGTAGAAGCTACATTTAGCTGCTCTTGGTCCCAAACCAGATTTATAGCTAAATTATAGAGCAATGAACCTGAATAATCAACTGAAGGCTAGCTAAAATATAACCAAGGATTTACAGAAGTCACATCGAGAAAGGGTGGAGCTGCCAAAAAAGTTGGCCCCCGCATCCGGGTGTGGCAGCAGCTGAGAAACTGGAGAGATGTTTCAACTACAAAACACCCTCCCCACAGGAGCACAGGGTCTCATTCCATGCAGGAACCACCAACCCAGAGCAAAAGATATGGGAAAAGGAGCTTGCATAGCATCTGGTGGCAAAAATCAGTAGGATTTAGTCCACCTGGGAAACCAAGACACTAACTTCCCTGTGACAAGCACTCCTACTGTTACAACACCAGTCTGGGGAGTGCACTGCCCAGCCTGACTGCTAGAAAGGACTTGCTGCCATACTCAAGTCTTGCAGAGGGGTCTGCAGGCTGCACCCAGCATGACTTCCAGGCCCTCTTTTTCTGGGGAGTCTTCTGGTGGAGACTCAGATAGTGACCAAACTATGTGACTTAGGTAAAAGGGTCAGTCTCCCCGACCTCAAGCACACAACCATCACCCCTCTCCGCAACTGCTGAATCACTCAGCAGGCTCAATTCTGCTGAATTCAACAGCCCAGGGGAACCAGAGTGACATGAAGAGCTGGGAATTTTGGACCCTGTCTCCCAGGGAAGCGTTTTGCAGGGAACCAGGCAGGTGAGTGCTGGCTACATTGCAGCAGGAGTAGGGCCAAATTCCATCTCCCCTGCAAGCTCAGCCCTCACTACGCTGGGAAAAGGAACAGACTTGTGGGCACCACCCAGGGACTTATCCCAGGGATGCAAGTTTGTTATAATATTCACAAATCAGGAAATGTGATACTTCACATAAACCAAATGAAAGACAAAAATCACTTGATCATATCAATAAATGCAAAAAAGTACTTGATAAAATCTAGTATCGGTTTCTGATAAAAACTCTCACCAAAGTGGGTACACAGGGATCATACCTCAACATAATAAAGGCCATATATGGAAAAAAAAACTATATCCAACTTCATATACAAAAACTAACAGCATTTCCCTTAAGAGCAGGAGCAAGACAGGGATGTCCACTTTCACCATTCTTATTCAACATAGTGTTAGAAGTCCGAGCTACAGTTATTGTACAAGAAGAAGAAATAAAAGGCAACCAAATTGGAAAGGATGAAGTAAAACTGTAATTGTTCACAGATGACATTATATTGTACATAGAAAACCCTTAAGACTCCACCAAAAAAAATCTAGAACTAATAAATAAATTCAGCAAAGTAGCAGGATACTTAATTAACTTTCAGAAATCAGTGGCATTTCTACACATCAATGATTAACTATAAGAAAGTGGAACTAAGAAAACAATCCCATGTACTATTGCAACAAAGAAAATAAGGGACCTAGAAATAAATTTAAATAAGGAGGTAAAAAAATAAGAGCCGGGTATTTACAAAATCCTAGGACTATGAAAAAAAAAACGAATTGAGGAAGATACAAATACCATGTTTATGGATTGGATCAATTTACATTATTAAAATATCCATACTACCCAAAGCAATCTATATAGTCAATGCAATTCCTATTAAAATACCAATGGTGACTTCCGGCAAGATGGAGGCATAGGTGGACACACCGTACCTCCACGCACAACCAAGATTAGAACAACAATTTAGAGGCAGAATAACACCCAGAACTGATAGAGAATTTATCTGAATGGAAGTCGCACAGCCAAGAAGTTGAAGTAGACCCATTCATCCAGACCAGTAGGAGGGGCAGAGGAGTGGTGGGCGCGGGTTGCGGTGCTTGGAGATCTGGGAGAACGGGGTGCAAAAGGCAACCCAGCACATAAGCCTTCCAGGACGCACAAGATTGCAGCGCAGCTGTGGACCCTGAGTACACAAGTGGCAGCTGGCGGACCCAGTGAGGTGGCATTGTGAACCAGGGCAGAGCACGCAACCCAGGATCCCAGGGGGGTTACTGAGGCCCGAGGAGAGCAGAGTTACCACCATTGTTCCCTCCCGCCCCTGCCGCCACCCCCACATACAACATCACAATCTAGCAACTGGGGTGCCCAGCCCCGGGGAACACCTAAGGCTCCGCCCCTCACCGTAACAGGAGCGACCAGACTGGAAAAAAAAAAAGGAGAGACAGAGAGATACATGTCTCCAACAGAAGAACAGCTCAATCCCCCAGGACTCATCCTTTTGAGCAACTAAGAGATAGCCAATCTATCAGATGCACAGTTCAAAATACTGGTGATCAGGAAGCTCACGGAATTGGTTGATTTGGGGCACAAATTACATGAAAAAATGCAGGTTACCATAAAAGAGATGAAGGAAGATGCACAGAGAGCCAATAGTGAAGGAAGTGGGTGGCAAGGAAACTGGGACTCAAAATAATAGAGTGGACCAGAAGGAAGAAAAAAACAACCAACCAGGAAAGAAGGAAGAAATAAGAATTCAAAAAAACGAGGAGAAACTTAGGAACCTCCAGGACATCTTTAAATGTTCCAACATCCGAATTATAGGGGTACCAGAAGGGGAAGAGGAAAAGCAACAGATTGAACACGTATTTGAACAAATAATAAAGGAGAACTTCCCCATTCTGGCAAAGGAAATAGACTTCCAGGAAACCAGGAAGCTCAGAGAACCCCAAAGAAGTTGGACCCAAGAAGAAACACACCAAGGCACATCATAATTACATTAGCCAAGGTAAAAATGAAGGAGAGAATCCTAGAAGCAGCAAGAGATAAGGGGACAGTCACCTACAAAGGAGTTCCCATCAGACTGTCAGCTGATTTCTCAAAAGAGACCTTACAGGCAAGAAGGGGCTGGAAAGAAATATTCCAGGTCATGAAAGACAAGGACCTACATCCCAGATTGCTCTATCCAGCAAAGCTCTCATTTAGAATGGAAGGGCAGATAAAGTGCTTCTCAGATATGGTCAAGTTAAAGGAGTTCATCATCACCAAGCCCTTATTTTATGAATGTTAAAGGGACTTATCTAAGAAAAGAAGATAAAGAAAAAACATGTATAGTAAAAGGACAGCAAACTCACAATTATGAACAACCACACCTAAAGCAAAACCAAAAGAAACTAAGCAAACAACTAGAACAGGAACAGAACCACAGAAATGGAGATCACATGGAGGGTTAGCAACAGGGGGAGTGGGAGGGGAGAGGGGGGAAAAGGTACAGAGAATAAGTAGCATACAATGTAGGTTGAAAATAGATAGGGGGAGAGTAAGAATAGTATGGGAAATGTAGAAGCTAAAGAACTTATAAGTATGACACATGGACATGACTAAAGGGGGGGATATGGGTGGGAGAGGGTGTACAGGGTGGAGGGGAGTGAAGGGGGGAAAATGGGACAACTGTAATAGCATAATCAATAAAATATATTTTTAAAAATACCAATGGCATATTTCACAGATCTAGAACACATATTCCAAAAATGTATGTGGAACCTAAGAATACCCTAAATAGCCTCAGCAACACTGAGAAGGAAGAAGAAATTGGAGGTATCACACAAAACACCTGATATCAAACTGTACTACAAGGCCATTATAATCAAATCAGCCTGGTACTGGCATAAGAACATGCATATATATACATAGATCAGTGGAACAGAACAGGGTCCAGAAATCAATCCTGACCTATAAGATCAATTAATATTTGATGAAGAGGGTGAGAGCATAAAATGGAGTAAGAACAGTCTCTTCAATAAATGGTGTTGAAAAAATTAAACACATATTTGCCAAAAATAAATAAATAAAACTAGACCACCAATTTACACCATACACAAGAATAAACATGAAATTGATAAAAGATATAAATATAAGTCACAAACTTGAAAAATAAACATTCCTAGAAGAAAACATAGGCAGTAAGATCTCAGACATCTCTTGTAGCAATATTTTTGCCCATATAACTCCAAGGGCAAGGTAAACTATGAAAAAATAAACAAACACGCCCTTGCTGGCGTAGCTCAGTGGATTGAGCGCGGGCTGCGAACCAGGCATCACAGGTTTGATTCCCCGTCAGGGCACATGCCTAAGTTGCAGGCCATGGCCCCAGCAACAGCACATCTCTCTCTCTCTCTCTCTCTCTCTCCCTCTCTCTCTCTCTCTCTCTGTCTCTCTCTCTCCCCCTCCCCCTTTGCTCTCTAAAAATAAATAAATAAACAAACAAACAGAAATACATCAAACTAAAGAGCTTTTGCACAGCAAAAGAAACCGTCGAGAAAATGGAAAGCTCTGGCTGGTGTGGCTCAATGGATTGAGAACCAGCCTGGGAAGCAAAAAGTCACCAGTTCAATTCCCAGTCAGGGTACATGCCTAGGTTGAGGGCCAGGTCCACTCTTGGGAGTGTGCAAGAGGCAACCAATTGATGTTTCTCTCACACATCAATATTTCTCTCTCTCTCTTTCTTCATGCTTTCTTCTTTTCCATAAATAAATAAATAAATAAATAAATAAATAAATAAATAAATAAAATCTTTTTAAAAGATGAAAAGGAAATATGGGAGAACATATTTGCCAATGATACATTGAAAAAAGGTTTAATCTCCACTATATATAAAGAACTTTTACAACTAAACACCAATTTAAAAAAGGGCAAAAATCTAAATAGACATTTCTCTAAAGAGGACATACAGATGGCCAATAGACACATAAATAATTTTCGACATCACTAATTATCAGAGAGATGCAAATTAAAACCACAGTGAGATATCACTTTACCCCTGCCAAAATAGCTATCATCAATAAATCAACGAGGATGTGGAGAAAGGGAAACCCTAGTGCACTGTTGGTAGAAATGAAGACTGATGCATCCTCTGTGGAAAATAATATGGAGTTTTCTCAAAAAATTAAAAATAGATCTTCCCTTTGATCCAACAGTCCCACTTGTGGGAATACATCCTAAGAATCCCAAAACACCCATTCGAAAGAATGGATGCACCCCTATTTGATTGCAACATTATTTGCAATAGCCAAGATCGGAAACAGTCCAAGCGCCCATAAGTAGATGAGTGGGATAAAAAAAGCTGTGGTACCTTTACACAATGAAATATTATATGGTAAAAAAAAAAAAAAACAAGGAAATCTTACCTTTTGTGACAGCTTGGGTATATTCTGGAGCTTATTATGTTAAGTGAAATAAACCAGTCAGTAAAAGACAAATACAGTTGCACTTACATGTAGAATCTAATGAACAAAACTAACTGACAAACAGAAGAAAAGACATACATACATGGAACAGACTGACAGCTGTCAGAGGAGTGGAGGGTACTGAAAGAAGAAGATGGAGGGATTAGCCAAAAATAACATATATAAAACACATAGACACAAATAACAGTGTGGTGATAACCAGAAGGAAAGGTTGGTAGGTTCTAAGGGGATGTGGGTAAATGAGGAGAAAATAGGGATCTCTTTAATAGGGCCAACAATAAAAATAAAGTTAAAAAATCATTTTCAATTAAACAGAACATCAGGAAAGGACAAAAAAAGGACAAAGAATAAATGTTCCATAGAATATATAAAACTATATGTTTAAAATTAATACAAATATATCATTAATCACAATAAGTACATATGATTATAATTAATTTAAAGGCAGAAATTGGTATGCTAGGTAAAATAAAACAGGATCCAAAATGCAACTTACAAGATATGGACCTAAGATTAAAATATGCATACAAGTGGTGAAAGCAGACATCACTTGAATTGTTCCTGACCTTAAGGGAAACACTTAGCTTTTGCCCATTGAACATGATGCTGGCAGTGAGTTAGTCATGTATGGCCTTTATTATGTTGAGATATGATACCCCTATTCCCACTTTGCTGAGACTTTTTTGTCAGAATTGGATGCTGGATTTTACTGAATGCTTTTTTTTTGCATCTATTGATATGAGCATGTGATTTTTAATCCTTCATTTTGTTTGTGTGCTGTATCACATTATTGGTTTGTGAATATTGTAACAATCTTGCATCCCTGAGATAAATCCCTGTGTGGTGCTCACAAGCCTATAGGGGGAGTACACCTTCCTCTTCCCAGCATAGTGAGGGCTGAGCTTGCAGGGGAGATGGAATTTGGCTCTACTCCTACTGCAATGTAGCCCACACCACTTAATCATGGTGCACAAGACAGAATGGATGGACCTGAGGATTATTATGCTAAGTGAATTAAGCCAGTCAGTAAAATACAAATATTGTACGATCTCACTCATATGTGGAATCTAATGAACAAAATAAACTGATAAGCAAAATAGAAACAGAGACATAGATATATGTAACAGACTGACACTGTCAGCTATCAGAGGGGAAAGGGTGGGGAAGGGACTAGATTAAAGAAGGTGAGAGGATTAGCCAAAGAACATGTATGTAGAAACCCATAGACACAGACAACAGTGTGGTGATGGCCTAAGGGAAGCAGGGTCAAGGGCTGAGTAGATATGGGCAAAGGAGGGAAAAAATGGTGATATCTATAACAGTATAAAGAATAAAAATAAAGTAAAAATATTCAAATATGCAGAACATTTAAAACTAATAGGATGAACACACATATTTATAATATATTCCAAACAAGCTGATATAGCAGTATGGATGTCAGACAAATTTAATTTAAGAAAAGACATCTTCATGAGAATAATTAGGAATACAACATAATAATACATCATCATGGAGTTACAGTAGTTATAAATTTGTATATGCCTAAGCAAAATCCTTAAAATATAGAAATCCTCAGAATATAGAAATCCTCAATTAACAAAATTAGAAAAAAATATGGGCAAGTCAATCTTGATAGTTCAAGCCTACAAATCACTAGTAAAAAGATCAATGCTTTGCACAATTAATAATATGTCTCAGAGATCTAGAGGTCCTAGTGGATCTAGTATGAAACACTATGACACAAATATAGAATATTTGTTTTCTCCAACAATGTTTGAAACTTTTCAATTACATGTCTTGGGGTATTTTTTTCTTCTGAACATATGTTTTTTTCCTATTTTTCACTCAAATTTACTCCCTGTTACTTATGTCTTCCATCTCTCTAATGAGGAGTCATCAAGCAGTTAGATGGTGTCTGCCATGGCTGTGCTCAGTAGCTAATGTGTCTCCTGGGAGCTCCTCAATGTGACCAGTGTCTACCTCTTCAAGCTTTGAACAATCATTAGTAGAAGATTTAGTCACACTGATGTAAATTGAATTTAAACTTGTGGTCTTGAGTTCTGAGGTACTCATGATAGTTTTTGGAAGAAAAAAGATTTCTTCTGGGACCCTGCCTGTCTTTAGAGTAAAGACTCACAAGTCCAACTGTTATCTGTGCACTTTGAAAGCTTGCTGAGATATAGTGCTGGGGATGTAGTAGAATAAACCCAAAGATTATGGACATTCACCATTCCTTTAATGTCATCACTACTCTTGAGTACTAGCATTTTATAGTCTTCCCCAAAGAGAACTGAATTAGGTTACCATAATGGTCAAGGTAAATGTGTCCTCTGACCCAAGCCCATTATTCCAGGGTTCCATTGTAGGGCTGGGATGTGTCCTGGTTTTATTTTCATGGTGATGTAGACAAATTAATATGCTGCCCTTTGTAAGTGACAATGATAGTATGGCCTTACTCTAAGTTGGTCATTCATTACGCCATAACAACCACTTATATCTGCATACTCCTTCATAATTTACCAAGCCCTTTCCTATACTAGTTTCATCTGATATTACTAAAAATATGATGACGTAGGCAAGAGAGGTATTATTATCTCTGCTTGTGGAATTTGAGACTAAAAGAATTAAAAATAACATCCAGAATTTCATATGGCTTTATGGAGATCAAAGGATTAAAACCTCCATTTTCTAACACATTTTATGAACTCTCATACTCTTCTTGGACTCTGAAAAAAATTGCAAGGTGGCTGCATGGGGAAACAGAGCAGTGATACTGCTGGCCAGACACATATTTTAGTTTACCAGGTGGCTTGACAATGCCTAAATATACTCAAACCATACATTTGGCTAAGAGTATATACTTTGGGTCCAGATTGCTTAGGCTCAAATTCTGACTCTACCACACAGTCTAAACATGTGACCTGGATCAAGTTTCTTCACATCTCTGAAACTCATTTTCTTCAACTGTAAAATGGGGCTATGAATTTTACCTATTTCATAAGGTTGTTGTAGGTTTCAATAAGCTCCTAACACATTCAAAGTACACACTACAGTAAGAGTTCTGGCCAAGATGGAGGTGTAGGTAGAAACCCTTCACTTCCTTGCACAACCAAAAAGAGGATAACAACCAATCTAAAATCAATAAACAGCCAGAAGTGCCAGAAAATCAAAGATCATGGAATTCCAACAACCAAGGAATTAACGGAAATATCAACCAGAACAAACATACCAGTAAGGCAATGGACCACATGGGCCGGCCAGCTCAGAAAAAAAAACACAGTGAGGTGACAGGATGCATGGGCAGAGCTGGATGAAGGAGAAACTGAGACTCAGAGCTGACTGTGGACTATGGCAGTTGCAGCAGCAGGAGAAACTCCCAGTCTCACATGAGAGTTCATTGAAAAGTGGGCTAGAGATGAGCAGGGGAGCTGCATTGTTCCCTCTCTGGCCCCTCCCCCACAAGCAGCACTATAGCACAGCAAGGAGGGTTGCCCTGTTCTAGTGAATACCAAAGGCCCTGCCTCCTTATAACTTAACAGGGACCCCAAACAAAGAAATAGGACCAAAATGAAAGAACAGGGTAAATATTCAAACAGAGAGCTAAGCAATGAGGAGATAGTTAACCTTTCTGATTAAGAATTTAAAGCCCTGGTAATCAAAATGCTCACAGAACTGATTGAGCTTGGTGAAAAATAAAAGCTACTCAAAATGAAATAAAGCAAAATATTCAGAGAACCAACACTGACAGGAAGGAAACCAGGACTCAAATCAATGATTTGGAACAAAAGGAAAAAAAAAAACAAACATCTGACCAGAAGAGAGTGAAGAAAGACGAATTCAAAAAAAAATGAAGAGAAGCTTGGGAACCTCTAGGTCAACTTTAAATGTTCCAATACCTGAATTATAGGGGTGCCAGAAGAAGAACAAGAGCAAGAAATTAAAAACTTATTTCAGCAAATAATGAAGGAAAAACTTCCCTAATCTGGTGAAGGAACTAGATATAAAAGTCCAGGATGCTCAGAGAGTCCTAAAGAAGTTGAATCCAAGAAGAAACACACCAAGGCACATCATCATTAAGTTACCCAACATTAAAGACAAAGAGAGGATCTTAAAAGTAGCAAGAGGAAAGGAGAGAGTTACCTACAAAGGAGTGCCTATAAGACTATCGAATGATTTCTCAAAAGAAACCTTACAGGCAAGAAGGGCCTGGAAAGAAGTATTTGAAGTTATGAAAGACAAGGTTTCCAAGATTACTTTATCCAGCAAAGCTATCATTTAGAATGGAAGGACAAATGAAGGGCTTCCCAGATAAGGTCAAGTTAAAGGAGTTCATCATTACCAAGCCATTATTATATGAACTATTAAAGGGACTTACGTAAGATCAAAAATATGGACAGTAAAATAACAACAAACTTACAACTATCAACAAATGAACCTAAAAAAATAAAACAACAAAAATAAAACTAAGCAAGCAACTAGAATAGGAACAGAATCAGAGAAATGGACATCACATGGATGGTTTTCAGTGAGGAGGAGGAAGGGAGGAATGAGGGGAAGGGTACAGGGAAGAAGCAGCATAATTGGTAGGTATAAAATAGACAGGGAGAGGTGAAAATGGTATAGGAAACAGATAAAGAACTTATAAGTACAACACATGGACATGAACTAAGGGTGGAAGAAAGCTGGAGGGTTGGGGGAGCAGGGTGGAGGGGGAATAAAGGGGGAAAATTTGAGAAAACTGTAATAGCATAATCAATAAAATATACTTAAAAAACAAAGTGCATAGAGTAGTGCCTGGCAGATAACAAAGCTTTATAAGTGTTTGCTGTTGTAAAGTTGTGATGTTGTTATTGATGTTGTGATGTTGTGGTTGTATTGTTGTATAGGTGTTTGCTGTTGTTATGTAACATCGTTATTGATGTTTGATGTTGCTTTTTGGTTCAGGCAATGAGTTCAGTGTTTAACTGCTGTGAACTAAACACCCCAGACATGTCCTGGTACAGGGTTAGCTTGGAGCAGGGAGAAAGACATTCCCCATTGATGGCACTGAGAAGACTGTGTAACAATAATGGCCAGGTAGGTTTGTATAGATCAAAGGTTCAGACAGGCATATGCATTCTTCACAGAGCTGCCATGTTACGAGATATGGCAAATTTGCCACTGTAGTCAGGGTGATTGCTCTCTCTGTTAGGTCTCTTCTCCATCATCATCCCCAGGTCACTAAACCCACCTACCCTCACGTGCCTTGGTGAATCCCACCCCCACCACCGCTTTGGATATGTAGTAGAAAAAAATGAACTAGAGTACATGAAGTATCAAGAACCCAGTCTTATTGATGACAAAAGTTAACTGTCAAGTTGCCGTGGCCTGGACTGACTCGCCCTCTGTTTTTTTCCATCACCTGGTTCACTTCCAGAACACTTGTTGTTCAAGTGCAAAAAACTCAAGTGTGGCACAATGCACAGCTTAGAGCCCAATGAAGCCACCAGGAAACCTGGAGAATTCAAACTTTCTTGGTTGTCTAAGAAAAATGTTCATTCCCAAACATCCTTTTTGATCTTTCCTTGTCTCTCCTCCTTTTTGTAGCCTGAAAGTTTCTTTCTCTGCTCTGATAGTTCACCTGTACTCTTCAGCCCACAGCACTGTTTGGCACTGGCATGCAGTTAGGTTATTAAGGAAGCAGACTTTTCATTTCTTAGGCACCATGAGTAATTGTTGTGGTTTCTGATCAGAACCACTTGCCCTTTAGACACTTCATGAAAGCAAAACCTGCTTCAGCACCCCTTGGCATGTCAAGACACATCATTTCGATATCGCCAGCATGCTCCCACCATAAAAAGTCGCCATCTCCTTTCCCCATAATGTAAAAAAATATAGAAGATTTACACTATTAAAGCACAATTATTTAGTACTGAAGAGATTGTTTGTGCATCAGTTGGGGCCTGTGTTTGAGAGTGTCCTTGAAGTTCAGGTATGCAACTAACTCACACCTCTTGAGTTACATCACCCAATGAGTGCACCATTCCAGAGACAAGAATTCCAGCTTTCAGATATATCTGAGGATCATGATCACACATTTTTAAGCCTCAATTTCTAAGTAAAATATAATCTGTGGCAGGTAGATTAAATTTAAGTATATTTCAATTAAACATCAAATTTCAGGCTAATACTTCTTTAAAGTAAATGGAAGCCTCATAGTACATATAGTATCATATTTTTCTGATTTATAGCTTATTCCATATTTATGTAGGTCTCCTATTCAAACCAGGAACCACGCTTTATTGAAAATCTGCTCTTTTCTGTCTATTTATATTTGCAGTTGAAACTTCCTTCTCCCTTAGCCCATTAGCTACTCTGGATTGCCTTACTTCTACTTAAAAAAAAAAAAAAAACATCTTCCTCACTTACTCCATCTGGTCATATGGAAGATATTTTCCTAGTTCATATTAGCCCATACATATTTTCTTCTAAGTCCTTTATCTCCAAAAGCATGTATGCTCACATGCTGACACCTGAGTCCCTACAGTGTCAGGATTAGTTTCTCAGGGCTTTCAAGTTCAATGTTGGGTCCACTGGCATTTTTGTATTATAGTATATATATTTTGGCTGTCAGTGTTATCATTGTGTCTGGCAGGTTTACTAACAATAGGTTTTATATGCTAAAGTAAAGTTTACATAATTGAAACACTCAGCATATTAAAAACTAGAATGAATTTTTTCTTTTTTTGTTGTTGTTCAAATACAGTTGTCCCCATTTTCCTGCCATCACTTCCCCCACCCCAACCACCCCTACTTCCCACCCTCAATCCTTCCCCCATTTGGCTTTGTCCATTGGTAGAATGAAAAACTTAATGGAATGGTAACCATCCTCATCCTTAATGGATGGAACCAACCATCACACTAGAATTTAATATGTGGAGCAGGGAGAAGATACCAGAATGTGAGGCACGAGGGAGGCTGATGTGCAGCCCCTGACTTGAAATATCTCTCCCCACCCCTACCTCCACACTACCAGCACACCACTGATGATAAGATCTTGCTGTGAGAGATCTATGCTGTAGCATTAACAATGTTATAATACTAATAATTCAAATAAGTAACAAAGGAGTCTAATTTCCTTATCTAATAGTATAAACTACTCCATCAGATCATTTCCTGTTTGAGAACAACTGAGAATATTTTCCCAGAAAAAGCCAAACAATAGACAAAATTGCAAAGGGGCAGAAAAAGAATGAGCCCTACTGGGACTCAAAATGGGGCTGGTTAGCTTGTGGCCTTGGAAGGTGGGGAGGTCAGACAAGGGGAGAGTCCAAAAAGCCAAAGGCCCTCATGCCTTTATTCACCACTGACCTTGAGACCAGTTCTGGACAGCCTGGGATTCTGGGCTACAGAAGGCAATGCCACCCTTCACTGAATTCTTTGGTTTTGGAGTGTCTGTATAGTCACGAATCAAATCAGAAATTCTTGGCAAATTCAGTCCCTTCAGGCCCTTCCACCCCAGGAGCCTCCTCCACCACACACCTTCCTCCATGAAAACAATCCTTTTCCAGGTCCCTAAACCTCAAAGAACTATGTTGAGGTCATGGATCATCCCCTTTCTCCATCTATCCATGGATAAACATATGCCGATGGGTGGAGAGACAAGCAGAAAATATCGAGCATATCATCACAGTTACAAGAGCTATGCTGAGCCTCTTGCATTAAATAAATACAAAATCTAATGCTGATAAACTGCATGCTGCTAATGAGATGTAATGCATAAATCACAAAATGCAACAGCTATCTCCTTAAGCTTTAGCTGTATGACTTTGGGCAAGTGAGTAAAATGCTGTAGTGATAACATTTCTTATAGAATAGAGTTATACAATACATATGGAATAGGATATAGTAATTGAATTATTCATGCTTTAGTTTCTGCAGAATGGTGATATTAATAGTACTTATAGAATAAAGTAGTGTAGATTAAATAAGCTGATGTATGTAAAGTAATTATTTAGTAAATAATAAGCATTCAGTAAATATTAGCTATTACTATGACTATTCCTACAGAATCTTTCTAATATTCTGGATTTAGGAGGAACAAAATTTGGTAGCAAGTTAAGAGGTTCCCACTTGGAATCTTGGTCACTAGTCATAATCAGAGCCTTTGGGTTGCTTCAGAAATATTCTAAATATAGTCATGAGAGTAGTAAACTTCCCACATCCCTTTTCCCATGCAAAGTGAATGCAGATTGAAGCAGAGGATCACACTGTCAACAAAGAGGAATGGGAGGAGACAGCTATATTTCAGCTATCTTTTGTTTTTATTGGGTCAAGGAGATCTGTAGACAAATTCTTCCTTACTGAAAGAAGAAAACACATTCATGAGCTAGAGACACAGACCTATGAGGTGTGCAACTTCCTGTGTCCCTAATGAATGCTTCAAAAAATATTCAGTTGTGAATTTTTAAATTTCCATTTATTGTCACTGAAGGATGCATGGGGTGAGTCTGGGAGCTGGTCTGGGAAAGTCAGCTGGGAATAGGCTCCAAGACTCTGCCTTACTTTTTCGGTCACTCAAAGAGACCATTGACTTTTGTATCCTGGCCCTGCCTCTGTATGACTCCTCAAATGCACAGACTCAAAGCATTCAAAAACTGCAAGGTATTTCATGCAGGTCAATGACTAAACCATTCAAGGAAAATGAATGCCTTTTATTTTTTTACAAAAATTTCTCCTGATAGAGTACCCCACTCTGATGGCTCATCCTCAAGATGTAACTGTTTAATGAACTCAAATAGTCTAGCTGTGACCTGTCTTGACATCTCTGTGGCCCTTGACAATGCAAGGCTTCATCTTAAAGTTGTCCTTCCACTTCAAGAACTAGTCTCGTTGGGTCAGTTTACTCAGTTTCTCATCATGGCTTCCAGCCCCTACTGCATCCTCCTTCATAACTGTCCTCAAGATGTCTGAAGTTTCATGGTTTTGTTTTGTTTTTTCACTTTTGAAGCTGGACCAATATTTTTTCATCTTTTCTCATTATAAACCACTTTAAAGAGTCTAATAATAAATCCTATGGATTTTCTCTCTGCATTTCTCACTCTCACTCTGAAATGTGGCACACAATTTCAGAGGTTCACAAGCACACTGAATTGCTCCTGTAACCTCCCATGAATCCAAGTGAGAACGGAAAAAAGAATCCCTTGAAACCCAAGAACTGGCCTAGCTGAGAAGTGGACTATCTAAGAACTGGCCTCCACAATGGCAGCAGCTTGCTGGCAGTCACAGCTGTTCCCTCTTATTCTCCTAGTAAATATCCATGGTCTCACAGAAAGCCAATGCTACCATCAGACAAGGTATTTTGAGACCATAATAAAGTAAGACAAAACAAGGCTACTCCATACTTTTGTCTAAGTACAGACAAAAAATGACAAAATAGTGCACTTTCCCTCCTTGGCAAATATGAGTGACCAAACCAGTTACTTCTTCATCAATTACAGCTCCATCCTTGCTCTGGTCTTCCCTCTCCATAGTTAGTTGATTTAGCCACTCAAAGATAGAATTGACCATGCTTTCTTTTTATTGTTTTTGTAAAAGCTTTATTGAGATATAATTCATATACCATATAATTCATCTAGTTAAAGTATATAATTGAATGTTTATGTTATATTCAGAGTTTTACAGCCATCATAACAATCAATTTTAGAACACTTTATCACCTCAGAAAGAAACCCTATACCCCTTACCTATCACCCTCAACCTGCTCATTCCCTGGCTCTAACCAGCCACTCCCCAACTTTCTGTATCTCTCTTTTCCTATTATGGTTATTTCCTAAAAAGGAGATAATGGAGTGACTTGATGACTCCAACCCCAGTCTTTGTGTGACACTAACGACATGAACAACCCAGAGAAAGAACTTCTTAGAACTTCTTCCAGTTAACTCCTAGAACTGCGGAGAGATAATAGTGAAAGCAATAGATAGGCGGAACAGCTCTGAAAGAACTGCAGGAGCTAATAATCCACATGTCTTAGCAGGGACCAGGAAGGGATGTATGGGTCTGGATCCTGAGGGTATTTCATCACAGGAATAAAGAAGAGTTTCTGTCTTTGGAAGCCATCTCCTGTAATACAAAAATTAATATTTTAGCAGGGCTTTTGGCAGATAATGCTAAGATGCTAAGAGGCTGGTTTCTGGAATCTTGAGCACAAGATGCCAGAACTTTTTGGGTCAAATGATAGAGAAAGGGGTTGAAGTTCCTGGAGAAGTGGGCAGCATATTACAGTAAATGCACACCAAAGGGTCAGAAAATCTACTATCCAACTATGTTGCATGGGCAGGAAGAAGGAAAGCAAAGAAATTCCATGTCTAGCTGATGTCTTTCATCAGTACAGTAGGGAGACTTTGGACCAGAGAGCTCCAAAGGACAGCAGGGCTTGGGGTTCTTATATCCCCAGGCTTATCAGTGCTATCAGATGTTGAGCATAGTTTGGCAAGTGCACAAAGCAGGCAGGCTAAACTTATTTGAGTTATGTATAATACAATTGTATATGTAAAAATTTGACTTTGATGCCAGCAAGGTTTTGTACTAATCGGTCTCAGCTTGTTGTGAAGAGTAAACAATCTAGGGAATCACATATCAAGGCCATCTTTGGTTTATTTATGTAACAATTATGCAATGTATCACATTGTTTTTTGATTGAGGCCAAGAGCAGCTCAGGAGTCTCTAACAGACTCAGGTTGCAGTTCAAGAAGTCTTTCCACATGGACTATCTGACATCAAAGACCCTGATGTTTTTGTGGTATCTTTGGTGGGAAAGACACTGTGTAAGGTTTCTTGCAACTGATAGAAAGAAACTGATAGAAATATCGCAATGTACATCACTAATTTCTCAGAAGGCCCTCTGCAGTACAAAATTATACAATAGGTAAAAAAACTCCTTCTGCTCACATTTCTTTGAGTGCTGGACCCAGAACATCAAATGACCAACCATTCAGCCAGAACTGCCTATCATGATCTGGGTTCTGTTAGACCCATTAGGCCATAAGGTCAGGTGTGCTCAGCAACACTTCACTTTAAGTTAGATGTGGTATATCCAACAGCAGCACAAACAGGGCTGGAAAGCACAAATAAATTGCATGAGCACATGGCCCAGACCATCATGTCAACTTCCGCTGTTGTACTAAAATAAAATCTCTTCCTCAACTCTTGACTAACTAACAGAAGAAATAGGCCAATTTTGGTTCACAAATGAGCTGGCTACATATGTAATTGCAAGCCAAAAATGGACTATCCTGAGATACAGCTCGACTCAGGTGGTGGTCCTCAAAGTCAGTGGTGAGACTAAGTACCCCTAATGGGCAGAGCTTGGGTAGTACACACAGTCATTCACATTGTATAATGAAAAGTGATCTGAGGAGAGAATATGTACGGACTCATAGGCAGTAGTGAATGGCTTGGCTGGTGGTCATGGCCCTGGAAGGAGAAACATTGACCAGGAATACAAAGGCCTATGGAAGAGGCATGTCAACAGGCCCATGAAGCAGGCTCAACAAACAAACATTTTGTACCACACTTTAATGCCCACCAAAAAGCAACCACCACTGAAGAGCCAGTAAACAATTAAGTACACAGAATAACCCTGAGAATTGACAACAGCAGCCAACCTCTGTCATTGATCACCTCATGTCTGATGCAATGGATTCATCACCAGTGTATACATAGTAGTAGAGAAGGAGGCTACATGGATCTTACTGCTAGGTTCCCACTCCCCAAGCCTGACTAGCTATGACTACCATACCTCCAACATGACAGCAATAGACACCAATGCTGAACCCTCACATAGGGCACTATTCCTCAAGGTGACCACATGCCTACTTGAGAGCAAGTTGATTACACTATTTCCACCCTTGAAGGGTTAGAAATTTTTCTTGACTGGAAGAAATATATATTTAGGGCACACATCTATTTTTCTTTTCTGTAAAGTCTCAATCAGTATTACTCTCCAAAGACTTACAAAATATTTGATTCACTGACATAGTATTCAATATGACATTGCTTCAGACCAAAGAGGTATGACAAAGCAGCTGTGTCAGGAGGCCACAGCCTCATAGAATCATTGGCCCTGTGATAAATCATAGCACCATGAGATGTCAGCCTGACAGAGTAGCAGCATGAGCAGCTATAGTACCATCTTGGAGACAATGCCCTTTGAGAATGGTACACCATCCTTCAGGTGCAACATATACACTAAATCATGTATGAGTTCAAGAACTAAGGGCATGCACCAGGAAAACAGAAATTTGCATACCTCATAGCACTACATATCCAGCTCAGGAATGTGTTCTCTTCTTCCAGAGTCCAAGAACTAAGAGGTTGAAATAGGTATGATCCTGCTTACCATTATTTTCAAAGATCCACTTCAGGAATCTCTTCTTCCTATCATTGAAATTCTAGGCTCAACATAACTAGAAGTCCTGATTCTCAGAGGGGAAGCATGAAGAACATTACAAGGGTCCCAATGAAACATTATGTTATGTCTGAAGCCTGGCAACTTTAGGCTCCTCTGTCAGGAGTCCAACAATCAAGGATGGAATCACTAGACCTGCAGGTATAATTGACCATGATCTTCAATAGGAGATATGGCTGCTGTTATACAAGGGGGACAAAAAAGAGATTTGGTGAGACATCCCTTGGTGCTCTCCAGCCCACATTTGACATAAAATTGAAAAGCATAGTAGGCATGGGTTGAGAATGTCATGGTGCTAGGGGCTCGCAACCTTCCAAAACGCCAGTGAGCCATAAGACCAGCAGAGGTGCTAGCCAATGAAGAGAGTTGAGAAGAGCTGGTGTGAAAAGAAGATAATAAGTACATCTTGCAGCATGAAGAATGCTGTGGTGTGTGATACAATAGTTTCATTCCCTGAATTTCTTCCTCTTTTAAGTTTCCTTAGGAAAAGAGACCAGTCACAGTTCTAGAGAATATGTTTCTACATAAGGATGAACAATGAACAAGCTAGATGAAGAGAATGAATCTGAATACCACAAGGGAAAGTAGGAGAAATGGTGGGGTGCTGCCAAGATCCCCCTTCTAGCTTCAGGCACTCATTCCCTCAGCTGCTGGGAGTATTAGGTATTGGGAAGGTGAGGCAATAATGGTTCATAGATGAATCCTTTTCTCAATTTTCCACAGCCAGAGACAATTACCTCTCCCAAGATTATGTTCCTTCTTTGGTACAACCTGCATCCTATAACTAGTGTCTCTGAGGACACAATTCTCTGCACTGAAAAGGAGAGGGGACACTGGACACCAAAATCACTTGAAATGTAGATTCCTGGTTGCAGGCAATTCCAGTGAGATAGGATCCTAGAACCAGGTTTTCTGTTTAAGCAGTAGCCCTGGAGATTCTGATACCAATGTTCTCCAAGGCACCCTGTGACTGATGATGTGTCTCTCTAAGACAATCAGGCAGCAGGAGATACCCTAAGAAGCACCTCCAGGTCAACCACAGGGTTATGAGCCAAGTCAATGTCTTGTATTCTTCTGGACCAAATTGGCTTACAGGTTCTTGCAATGTATTCTAGAGCCACACTGTCCAACATGGTAGCCAAAAGCCACAGGGATTACTGAGTGTTTGAAATATGGCTGCTCTGAATTGAGATGTACCGCAAATGTAACAGACACTGGATCATGAAGACTTGCTATTAACAAAAAATGTAGAAGAGCTCATTAATAATTTTTATAACATGTTGAATTGACAATGTTTTGGATACACTGAGTTAAATTTATTACAAAATTAATTTCAATTTTAAAAACTTTTTTTCATGAGATACTAGAAAATTTAAAACTGTATTTGTGGCTTGCATTTGGGGTTCACAGTATATTGTTATTGTATGTTGCTGCTCTAGACAATCCTTCCCACAGGATACTACGTCCACCCTGATCCCACACCTACTGTGGCCCCAACTTGATTGGTTCCTTTGAAATCCTGATAACTATCATTTATTGCTACTCAGTGTCAGATACCACCCTAAATGCATTACACATGTTATCTCGCTTAACCTTCACACCACCCTCGTGAGACAAGTATCAGAGTTGGCAGTCCTCAGATAAAATGTCCCCAAGACCGACCTGCCCTGCAGCTTCTGGTGTAGTATTAAAAATACTTTCCTGTTGTCTAAGTGCTCTGCTACCTATAAGCTCCTGAAAATTAGAATCCATTTCTTTTTTTAACTCTGATATCCTAGCACAGTTTACATGGAGGACAGAACTCAGTTGAGTGAATATATAAGGTGTAGCAAGACTAAGTGACTTTTTACTCTCTGGGTCACACAACTTCTATGTGGCCATGCTATGACTTGATTCTTGATCTGTCTGTAAAGACACAAACCAACTCTGAGAGGGGGTTGCAGTAGAAGGGTGTGTAGAGGGAAGAGGCCTTAATTCCATGCTTTTCCTGTGATATTTTTTTCTCTGTGAGATTGTATGACCAACAAGTACGCAAGTAGGTTGATAAATACCAAAACTGGTCCTCATTATTGACTGATGAAAAGAATACCAGCAAAAGGCCCAGAATCCCCTGAAAAGAGGTTTGTAAGGTAAGAGGAAACCAGAGCAGAGCAGTCCTGCTGTCCTTCCCAGCCTTTGGAGGCAGCCAATGTGCAATTAACACCTAGAACACCAGGGGACAGTGTGTGCTCGCTGCTTCCCACTTCTCCATTGGCTTCCTTCAGTGCCTCAAAGCAGCTTTTCCCAAAAAAGCAGATCTCTACTTCAGTGGTTCTAAGTCACAGCCTTTTCCATCTCTCTCAACAGGACTTCTCTTGAGTGGTGAAACTGAACTTGGTGACAAAAACACTCACAGAAGCTTCAGTCTGGGCCATTCTCAGTGGCAGGAAATTGTTCTCTTCCCTGCAGTAACTTATCCTGGAAGGATACAAAATCAAAGAATTATAGATTGTTAACCATCATTAGAAAGGAAATAGCTGCTTCTGTTTCTATGGCAATGGAACACTGTTATATTTGTATTGTGTCTTTCTTCTTCCACTCACCCACAATACATAATTTATGTATTGAGAAATGGATAAAGATCATCAAAGATGTACCTGGGTGTGAGATGCCTATTCACAGGAGTTACAATTCCCTGACCACTTGGACATTTGTGTGCTTTCCCCACAGCACAACCCCATGCTAGCTCATCACCCCAGCCCCTACATGACTCCCTCTCTTACCGTCTTGTGTCTGTTAGCATCCCTCTCACATAGATAACCCTTGACCTTGTGCTCACTATCATATCTCTTTTCCCTGGACCTTGCAGCTCCACTTCCCCTGGAAATCCCACCTGCCTCTCACCCACAGATTCAGCTCACCCTAAAAGGCTAGGCTCAGTTCTAGAAATCCTCCTCCCTCTGAGTCTGAAACCACCTGGCCTGAACTAGCAGTTGTATGGGCTCTGCCATTACCCCTCATCCAAGATTCTGAGCATCTGTCCTAACTCTGTCATGACCAGGTAGGGAAACTTAGATATTAGCCTCAATCCCTCCTGTCTTCTGCTCTTCAAATCCCTTTATTTCCTAATCTCTGGGCTTCCTCTGGGGCATGAGTGATCTTCACCAAGACCTGCCCAACACTTTCCATTTAGGTGACAGAGTTGCATGCTTCTGGTGGCACAGAGTTCACCAATATCCATGCTGGAAAAGGTGACCTGGACTTGAATACAGAGATCACAGCCCAATTAGTTTAAAGAGTCAGTGGAGCAAGGTGAAAGAGGACCTTGCTCAGTGGTCTGGGGTGAGTGAAATAAAGAACAGACTCACAAGTTCCGGCCAAGATGGAGGTGTAGGTAGAAACACTTTTCTTCCTTGCACAACCAAAAGATGGATAAAAACCAATTTAAAAACAATAAACAACCAGAATTGCCAGAAAATCAAACTGCATGAACTCCAACAACCATGGAATTAAAGAAACATTCATCCAGACTGGTAGGAGGGGCAGAGATGGGCAGCTGTGCAGAAAGAACCCATGGTCAGGCAGAGAGGACCCGTGGCAAGGGGGCAGACCACGTGAACTTTAAGCCGGGGCTGGCTGACCAGGGAACTAAAGACTCAAAACCTCTAGTTGTAAAATTCTGTGGTGGTTGTAAAGGCGGGAGAAACTCCCAGTCTCACAGGATAGTTCGTTAGATGTGGGAAGTGAGGGAAGTGATGGAAAGTGGAGCGAGAGTCAAGTAAGCAGCATTGTTCCCTTTCTGACCCCTCCCCCACAGACAGTTCCACAACACAGTGACAATGGCTGCCCTACCTTGGTGAATACCTAAGGCTCCATCCCTTACAACATAACAGGTGCACAGACACAAATAAATATGGCCCAAAGGAAAGAACAGATCAAAATTCCAGAAAAAAATTAAGTGGTGAGGAGATTGACAATCTGACAGATGCAGAGTTCAAAACACTGGTAGTCAGGATGCTCACAGAAATAATTGAGTTTGGTCACAAAATGAAGGAAGAAATGAAGGCTATACAAAGTGAAATAAAGGAAAATATATAGGGAACCAAAAGTGAAGGGAAGGAAACTAGGATTCAAATCAATGATTTGGAACAAAAGGAAGAAATAAATATCCAACCAGAACAGAATGAAGAAGCAAAAATTCAAAAAAAAAAATGAAGAGAGGCCCTGGCTTGCATAGCTCAGTGGATTGAGCACGGGCTTGTGAACAAAACAGTCGCCAATTCAATTCCCAACTAGAACAGAAACAAATCACAGAAATGGAGATCACTTGGAGGTTATCAGTGGGGATGGGGAGGAGGAGAATGAGTGGGGAAAGGTACAGGGAAAAAGAGGCATAAATGGTAGGCATAAAACAGACAGGAGGAGGTTAAGAATAGTATAGGCAATGGAGAGGCCAAAAAACATATGTGTACAATCCATGGACATGAACTAAGGGATGGGGAATGCTGGAGAGTGGAGTGGTGCAAGGCAGGGGAGGAGGATAAAGGGGAGGAAAAAATTCAGGACAACTGTAATATCATAAATGTGAGGGCACATGCCTGGGTTGCAGGCCAGCAGGATGCAAGAGAGGCAACCACATATTGATGTGTATTTCCTTCCCTCCCATCCCCTCTCTTTAAAAATAAATAAATAAAATCTTTAACCAAAAAAAAATAAGAAGAGGCTTAGGAACCTCTGGGACAACTTTAAACGTTTCAACATTCAAACCATAGGAGTGTCAGAAGTAGGAAAGGAAGAGCAAGAAATGGAAAATTTTGAACAAATAATGGCAAAGGAAATAGAATTCCAGGAAGTCCAGGAAGCCCAGAAAATCAAAAAGATATTGAATCCAAGAAGAAACACACCAAAGCAAATCATCATTAAATTACCCAATATTAAAGACAAAGAGAAGATCCTAAAAGCAGCAAGAGAAAAGGAGATCCAACCTACAAAGAAGTTCCCATGAGACTATCAGCTGATTTCTCAAAAGAAATCTTGCAGGCAAGAAGGGGCTGGAAAGAAGTAATCGAAGTCATCAAAGGCAAGAACCTACATCCAAGATTACTCTATCCAGCAAAGCTATCATTTAGAATGGAAGGACAGATAAAGTGCTTCCCAGATAAGGTCAAGTTAAAGGAGTTCATCATCACCAAGCCCTTATTATATGAAATGTTAAAGGGACTTACCTAAGAAAAAGATGATCAAAACTATGAATGGTAAAATGACAACAAACATACAACTATCAACAACTAAACTTAAAAAAAAAAACTAAACAACTAGAACAGGAACAAATCACAGAAAAGGAGATCACATGGAGGTTATCAGTGGGAATGGGGAGGAGGACAATGAGGGGGGAAGGTACAGGGAAAAAGAGGCATAAATGGTAGGCATAAAACAGACAGGAGGAGGTTAAGAATAGGATAGGCAATGGAGAGGCCAAAAAACATATATGTACAATCCATGGACATGAACAAAGGGATGGGGAATGCTGGAGAGTGGAGTGGTGCAAGGCAGGGGAGGGGGATAAAGGGGAGGAAATAATTCGGGACAACTGTAATATCATGATATATAAAATAAACTTAAAAAAGAACAGGTTCACCTCGCTTTACCTTTACAACCCACTGCTAAATAGAGATCATCCCCATTTTACAGATAAGAAAACAGGTTCATGGATGGTTAAATAACTTATGCAGAGCCAGTTACTCCTCCAGGGCACCAACTCAAACACAAAGCTGTGGTTTCAATACCTCCTGCACAATCATTCATACACCTGTGTCACACAGGGGCTAAGAGAAGGTGTCCTGTCCTGTGTGTGACTTCCAAAATAAAGGAAACTACTGCTTTAAAAAGAAAAATGAAATTATAAAAACATGAGGACACCCTAGGAAATGCTGAAATTGGTCACTCCAGGGATCCAACAGAGAGAAAACTGCCCTGGCTCACATAACTGATGGTGCTTTTCAGACTGTATAGGGCAGGTGTACTCAGTAGTGGGTTATGGGCACCACTAATCCGCCTTTCAATCACAGGCAGCCCAGGGAATCCCTCTTGTTTGTAGTTAGTAAACAGCAAAGGTAGTGTCTTTGGTTCATGTAAAAGGAAGCCAGAGAAGTAGCAGCAGAGAAGTTTCCTTAAGTTTCATATTGACTCTAAAATTTAGACTAGCAAAAATAATTGAATTAAGAGTCTCAATTCCAAAGATACTATTTTTTTGCCTGGTATCCAACCTCTGCATTACGCTTTGTAAAAGGGAAACATTTCTCACTTGGTAAATCCACAGATCATTTCCCATGAGTCCAGATGGCAGAGGTAAACATGGGTGCAATTTCCACCTCTCACACAGGGTGGCAGTAGCACCATGAGATGAAGGAGCCAAGACCAGTTATGCCCTCTGAGAAGCCACTGTTAAATGCCATCTAGGCTGGCTGTTTCACTTGGGTCCTCCAAATGTGTAGTGAAGAGAATGTGTAGGGAGGGAGAAAAGTGGCATTCAAGTCTTAGAAAATGTGTCTGATGGCTTTGTTTTCTGGAAATATACCCCTCTTTTTCTCTCATAGACAGAGAGAAATAGATACAGTAAAGGGTCAGGAATTTTTCTCTTTCTAACATTTTACAACAGACCCTACCTTGGTACCCTCAATTCTGTAAGGCCAGGCCTGTTCTCTCTGTATATGGGGCTTCCACAGTCACAAAGCTATGATTTCTAGATTGGACGTTGATGACTCCCTCAGGCCTCCTTCCTCTCCTTCTAATATGCTGTCCAAAAGCACATATCTCTGGCTTACCTGTTATCTCCTTTCAGGTTCTGGTCCTTGGGACCAAGCCAAAATTCAGGTATTTGGGGCTTGGTACATCTCAGCCCAAGTTTTCAACTCTATCAGTCATTTCCATATACCTGCTTCTCTAGCCAAACTTGTCTCTTTCCTTTCTCACTGTTCCCACCACCCTGATCCATTTTCTTATCTCATGCCATTTGTTATGTGTTCCTCTGCCACCTCTTCATCTTCTGAAAGGCTACCTACCTGGTCTCAACATCTTACACATGTCCTTGAAACCCTTCCTTGATATCAGAAATATTGAGAATAATATGCACCATTTGCCTGGTACGACCAGGATCACACAAAGATTAACTCGACTCATCCTCACAGACTCAGTAAACTCCATCCCATGTCGCCTTGTTTTACAGATGTGGACACTGAAGCATAGTATGTTCACTCACCCAGGTTTCCACTACTGATGCAAACAGGGTGGGGGGGGGCATAAATTACCACCTCTACTTAGGCTAATACACTTCCTGCCCCTGAACTCAGAGAGGGTAACTTCAGCCATGCCTATCTGTGACCACCTGTGACCATAAACAGGAAGTGTGGAGATGAGGGTTGAAATCCTGGCTCTGACACTTGCTGATTGAGTAATAGACAGGTAGCTTTAGTGAAAAAAAAATGCTCTCTCTGTTTCTTCATTTTAAAATGATAGTAAGAATGGGATTATTCTGATAGTTCAAGGTGAAATATAAACTGTTGGGTTTGTGGCAGAGTCTGTGAATATTATAGTTATTACTCTACTTCACCGAATCTGCTGTAACCAAGTATTCAGCATCAGTCACTCTAAAACCACAAAGAAATGCAGCTGGACACCAATGGTTTATGAGACTTCTAAACAAACACTGTAACTCAGAACCATATGATTGGAGTCATTCAAAGTAGGCAGAACTAAAGGATGAAACCTCACTAAGGAATATCAGATAAAGCCCCTTCTTGGTCATACCTCCCAAATGAAGTCCTGTGGCTTTGACTCATGTGATTGTTCCCCCATCAGAACCTGACAGAAGGATTTGGGGTTCAAGGAGTCTCCTCTCACTTCCAGAGAGCACCCTTCATTTGATGGACTTCATTTCCCTTCAGCTCGCTGGCGTTAGGCTGGAGTGCAGAGTGAGCCAGCTCTGTGAGCCCATTCCCTACTCCCCACCATGAGGAGGAAGGGCTTTTCAGAAGCCCACAATTGTGATTCCACCTCAGACCTTTGGTTGAGACAGCTTGGCCATTCCTGTACCCTCCCCAAGTGTGTTGGAACTATGACTGAAAAAAAAAAATCAGTCTCTTCAGGTAACAGTAACTCTGGGCACTGTGGGCTTCCATCTTCTACTGGCCGGGCAGAGCCAGTGTGCTGGGAAAGATGCATGAAGAGCCGGATGGAGGAAAGGAAGAAATGAAGATGGAGACAAAGTACTCACAGCATTCCCAGAAACGATCTTAGTTCCAGTGTTCTTGAGGAAGGATACTTTCTCATAATGAACCCCTGCCAACACCAGCACCACCAGTCCGGCCATCTTGGGTTGGTCTCTGTCACCAGCCGCCTGTGAAATCCTGGCTGTTCCCTGGAGCTACTTGAGGCTAGAGGATCCTCCGTGCCATGACCAAGAATTGCTGGACACTCTTCACCTTGTCTGCAATCCCAAGCTGATTTCTGAGAGAAAGAACAACCCCTCCCTGACTTTGTTCTGCATGAAGAAAAATAGATGCAAATAGCACAGGTGATACCTCTGCCATAAAAAGAAGTCCCCTACACATTCCAGTGGTTAGTGGATCAAGCTTCTCTTTGAAAAAAATAAAACCCCTGATTCCTGGGATCCTGTCTGGGTAGACTAAGTCACCTCAAGCCACCTGACACCCACCTGGATCTGTGCTTGAGAAGAGGAAACTACAGCTTCCCCACCTTACCAAGCTTCAGACACCTTTTGCAGGCCTCCAGATGGCTCCCAAAGCCATGAAACCCTCCCTCCCTTGCCCAGCCTCACCTGCTACTGGCCCATGGCACCCAATTCAGGACCCAGCACCAGAAGATATCACTGGGGACCCTGCACCTTGCAGCTGAGCTGGGAAAGGTGTCCCCCTACAGCACCCACCCCTTTGTTCTAGAAATACTTCTTATCCTCTCCTGTAATTATTGCATGTTTTTCTTTCTTTCTATGTGGATTGTGAGGTCCTTAAGACAAGGCTTATTGTTCTTTTAGACATATACTGGTAATAAGTACTCAATAAATACTGTCAAGTTGTCTTTTCTTTTCAAAATGGCAGCCATCATCTCCTTTTCTGCCAGGCTGAATGTCAGGGCAGATAGAGCCTCTCCCTCACACTTTACCCTTGCTGTCTCATCTATTTACTCTTATTTCTTGACTCTGGATGGTTAATTCTGAAAGTCCTGAGGCCTGTGCTCATCTCTTCTGCTGCCTGGAGGAAATGCTATGAACCCAAGAAGGGCACTGAACCTGACCAACTTCCCCTGCAGTTTTAGCATGAAGGGCTAATCTGAGATAGCCATTAGGCATGACAGTGTTAACATGCAGACCCTGGATGCAAAACCAAATAAAAAAAGCACTGGGGTTAGGGGAAATTATGGGAGAGGTGGGCTGAGGGAGGAGGTGAGGGACTGGGGACTCACAATGGACAGTGAAGCACAGGATAAGGGTTACAGCACGGGAGAGGCATGGAGGGGTGCAACTGTCTGCAGAACCCATTAGCAAGTCATGTGAGAGTTGATTGTGCTTTAAGCAACTCAAATTGTCTCCATCACAGAACACGCCATGCAAAGTTCCACTCCTCAGACTTGCCCAGCCTTTGGATTCATCAGACCATCTGATCTTCAGGATAGTATATGAAGGCTTCCAGGATCAAGAAACACTGGTGACTTACACTTCAGGGCCATCCAGCCAGTCTGCTCTCCCCAGACCCTCAGCCCCTGGTCTTATACCCCCTTCCCTCTACCACAGCCAGGGCACAGATCTGCTAGGACCAGAAAACAAACATAACGTGTAGAATCTCAAGAAGTTGACTGGCAGAGCAGCAATGACAAGGAATGGACACTCTGCTACTGCAGAGGCTGGCATCCTCCTCACTCTCCCTGCCAGTGGCTGTGGAAGCAAGTGTAGGGTGGCTGGACCTTACGACAGTGACAGCAGAGCAGGCAGTGTGGTGAAAGCTGCAAGTGTTTGTTTCCAGTGCTGAGATCTTGGGGCACTTTGCCATCAGTGTACACCCAGCCTTTCATGCTCACACTCCTGCAGCTAATCCCTGCATAATTGTGTTTCACTTTATTTTCACACAGCCACCCAGGGCCTGAGCAAGTAAGCTGAGGTCCTGAGCAACTGGGGAACATGGCAACTTTGCAGAAATATCAATGTGTGCTCTAAGATCAATGCACAGACACCGTTATCCATTTCATCCTCACAAGCCTGTGATGCATGTTCTTTCACCATCACAACCATCTTTGTCTGTCCTGGGGAACTTAGGGATGAACTGACTTGGTCTCAATCCTAGAGCCTGTGTTCTTTTGACTCCATCTTTAATGAGTATTCTTCATTAATTACATGTTTCCATTATCACCCATTTTACCCATAGCCATAATACATTTTGTGGCTTTCATATACCTCTTCTCTACTTTATGCTGGGTGTGAAAATTGTTTATAATTTTACAGATGTAAGAGCTCAAGAAAAGAAAGAACTGGCTAGCCTTCAGCTAAGAGGTAGAAAGATCTTGGCATGGAAGCAAGACTCCCATCTCCTCATGCCCATCACTGGTCTCTCATGCTCTCCTACACTCACATGTTAATAAAGAATTCTTAATAACATGCAAAATGTTTGTTACCTATTATTATCATTTTTATTGTTGTTCAAGTACAATTGTCTTCATTTGCACCTCACCACTCCCCCTCATCCCAGCCATATTCACTTCCCACCCTCCATCCTACGCCCCTTTGGCTTTATCCATGTGTCCTATATACATGTTCTTTGATGACCCTTCTTCCTTTACCCCCCATTTTCCCTTCCCATCTCCCCTCTGGCTACTGTCAGTTTGTTCTTTATTCCAATGTCTCCGGTTATATTCTGCTTGCTTGTTTGTTTTGTTGATTAGTTTCTACTTATAGGCAAGATCATATGGTATTTGTCTTTCACTGCCTGGTTTATTTTACTTAGCACAATGCCCTCCAATTCCATCCATGCTGTTGTGAATGATAGAAGCTCCTTTCTTTCTGCTGCATATTCCATTGTGTAAATGTACCATACATTTTTAATCCACTTGTCCACTGATTGGCACTTAGGTTCCTTCCACCACTTGGCTATTGTAAATTGTGTTGCAATGAACATTGGGGTGTATAGGTTCTTTTTAATTAGTGTTTCAGGATTCTTAGGGTATAATCCCAGCAGTAGAATTGCCAGGTCAAAAGGCAGTTCCATTTTTAGTTTTCTGGGGAAATTCCATAGTGTTTTCCACAGTGGCCACACCAGCCTGCATTCCTATCAACAGTGTATTAAGGTCCCCTTTTCTCCACAACCTTGCCAACCCTTGTTTGTTGTTTTGGTTATGATGGCCATTCTGAGGGCGTGAAGTGGTATCTCATTTTGGTTTTAATTTGCACCTCTGTGATGGCTAATAATGCTGAGCATCCTTCCATATGTGCCTGGGCCCTTTGTATGTCCTCCTTGGAGAAGTATGTTTAGGTCCTTTGCCCATTTTTTAACTGGATTGTTTGTTTTCCTGGAGTAGAGTTGTGTCAGTTCTTTATATATTTTGAACATAGATATCCTTGCCTAAGATATCATCTGCAAATATATTTTCCCATGTGGATGTTTCCAAGTTTGTGTTGCTGATGTTCTCTTTAGCCACACACAAGCTTTTTATTTTGATGAAGTCCCATTTGTTTATTCCTCCCTTTATGTCTCTTGCTCTAAGAGACATATCGGTAAAAATATTAGGGCATGGAATATCTGAGATTTTCCTTCAGTGTACTCCTCTAGGACTTTCATGGTGTCACAACTTGTATTTAAGTCTTTTATCCATCTTGAGTTTATTTTTGTGTGTGGTGTAAGCTGGAGGTTGAGTTTCATGTTTTTGTATTTATCTGTCCACATCTCCCAACACCACTTTTTGAAGAGGCTATTGTTACTCCATTCTATGTTTCTGCCCTCTTTGTCAAGTATTAATTGACCATAGAGACCTGGGTTTATTTCTGGCTCTCTATTCTGCTCCATATTCTATGTCTCTGTTCTTATGCCAGTACCAGACTATTTTGATTACCATGGCCTTGTAATATAATTTGATGTTCAGTATTGTGATCCCTCGACTTTGTTTTTCTTTCTTAAAATTGCTGAGGTTATTTGGGGTCAGTTATGGTACCATATACATTTTTGAAATATGTGTTCTGTATCTGTGAAATGTGTCACTGGTATTTTAATAGATATTGCATTGAATCCTTAAAATATTTTGGGTAGTATGGACAGTCTGATGATGTTAATTTTTCCAATCCATGAACACAGTATATGCTTCCATTTGTTTGTGTCTTCCTTAATTTCTTTCTTCAGTGGTCTGTAGTATTCTGAGTACAGCTCTCTTACCTCCTTTGTTAGGTTTATTCCTAGGTACTTTATTTTTCTTGTTGCTATATCAAATGGGATTTTTTCTAATTTCTGTTTCTGATATTTCATTTTTGGTGAACAAAATTGCCTTCTATTTCTGACTATTGACATATCCCACTGTTTTCCTAAATTCACTTATTAGGTCTAGTAGTTTTTTGGTGGAAACTACAGGATATTCTATGTACACTATCATGTCATCTGCAAACAAGAGAGTGTTGCTTCCTCCTTTCCAATTTGGATGCCTTTCATTTATTTTTCTTGTCTGATTGCTGTCGCTAGTACTTCCAATACTATGTTAAATTGAAGTGGCGAAAGCAGACAACCTTGTCTCAATCCTGACCTTACTGGGAAAGATTTTACATTTTTCCCATTGAGGGATGTTGCCTGTAGGTTTCTCATATATGGCCTTTAGTATGTTAAGGTATGCTCCCTCCACTCACACTTTGCTGAGTGTTTCTATCATAAATGGGTGCTGTACCTTATCAAATGTTTTATCAGCATCTATAGATATGATTGTGATTTTTGTCTTTCCTTTTGTTTATGTGATGTATTATGTTTATGGATTTGCTGATATTGTACCATCGTCGCATTCCTGGGATGAATGCCACTAGATCATGGTGTATGATTTTTTAATGTATTGCTGTATGTGCTTTGCCAATATTTCATTGAGGATTTTAGTGTCTGTATTCATCAGCAATATTGGCCTGTACTTTCTTTCTTTGTTGTGTCTTTATCTGGTTTTGGGATTAGGATGATGCTGGCTTCATAAAAGGAGATTGGGAGTCTTCCCTCTTCCTCGGTTTTGGAATAATCTGTGATGGGTAGAGGTCATCTCTCCCTTAAATGTTTTGTAAAATTCTCCCGTGAAACCGTTTAGTCCAGGGCTTTTGTGTGCTGGTAGTTTTCTGATTACTGCTTCAATTTTGTCAGCTGTTATTGCTCTGTTCAGGCTTTCTGCATCTTCTTCATTGAGTTTTAGAACATAATATTTTTCTAGAAATTTGTCTTTTTCACCTAGGTTGTCAAATTTCATTGCATATAGTCCTTCATAATAATTTCTTACAATCCTTTGTATTTCTGTGGTACCTGTTGTAATCTCTCCTTTTTCATTTCTGATTTTGTTTATTTGGATCTTCTTCTTTTTTTCTTGATGAGTCTGGTTAAAGGTTTGTTGATTTTGTTTATCTTTTCAAAGAATCAGTTCCTGGATTAATTAATTCTCAGAATTAATCCTCAGATTGACAATCCTAAGAATTGTTCTTTTAGTCTCTATGTTGTTTAATTCTGCTTTGGTCTTGGTTATTTCTTTCCTTCTACTCATTCTGGGCTGTGTTTGTTGTTGCTCCTCCTATTCTTGTAGATGTAGGGTTAGATTGTTTATTTAAAATGTTTCTATCTTTTTTAGGTGGGCCTATATCACTATGAACTTCCCTCTCAGGACTGCCTTCACTGTATCCCCTAAGTTCTGGACTGTTGTAAGTTCATTTTCATTTGTTTCCAGAAACTTGTTGATTTCTTCCTTGATCTCATTCTTGATCCATTCATTGTTTGATATCATTCTATTCAATCTCCATGAGTTTGAGTGTTTTTGAGTTTTTTCCTTGAGGTTGGTTTCTAGTTTCAGGCCCTTGTGTTCTGATAATTGCTTTCTATGATTTCAATTTTTTTGAATTTGTTGAGGCTTGTTTTGTGTCTTATCATGTGGTCTATCTTTGAAAATGTTCCATGTGCAATTTGAAAAGAATGTGTAGTTTTGCTTCTTTAAGATGAAAGGCTCTATGTGTATATTAGTTAAGTCCATATGACCTAGGGTATTGTTCAATGCTGCAATATCCTTGTTGATATTCTGTTTGGAAGATCTATCCATTTTCCATTTTTGACAATGGATGTCAAAATCCCCTAGTATAAGTGTTTTGCTGTCTATAGGTCTTTCTTGAAGTCCTCCAAGATTTGCCTTATATATTTGGTTGCTCCTATTTTGGATGCATATATGTTTATGATGTTCATATCTTCTTGATGGATTCTTCCCTTGAGTATTATGAAGTGTCCTTCTGTGTCTCTTTTTATGGGTTTGTTTTGAAGTGTATTTTATCTATTATAAGTATTGCTACCCCAGCCTTTTTTTCCTGTCCATTTGCCTGGAGTATTTTTTCCAACCTTTCACTTTCTGTTGTGTAGGCCTTTTGTTCTGAGGTGGGTGTCTTGTAGGCAGCAAATGTGTGGGTCATGTTTTATTATCCATTCAGGTACTCTATGCCTTTTGATTGTAGCATTTAATACATTTATACTTAAGGTTATTATTGATAGGTACTTATTCATTGCCATTTTACTCACTTCATACCTGTGTTCCTCTCTCTCTCTCTCTCTCTCTCTCTCTCTCTCTCTCTCATCCTTTTCTTAAAGCAGTTCCCTTAATATATCTTGCAGTCTGGTTTTGTGGAAGTATATTCTTTCAGCCTTCTTTTGTCTGGGAAACTCCTGATTTTGCCTTCAATTTTAATTGAGAGCCTTCTTGGGTAGACTAATCTTGATTGCAGACCTTTGCTTTTCTCTACTTGGAATATTTCTTGCCATTCCTTTCTGACTTGCAGTGTTTCCATTGTGAAGTCATCCACTAGCCTTATCGGGGCTCCCTTGTATGTTACTTTCTGTTTATCCTTTGCTGCCTTTATGATTCTCTCTCTGTCTTGGAATTTTGCCATTTTAATTATGATGAGTCTTGGAGTGGACCTCTTTGTATTCCTCTTGATTAGGACTCTCTGTTTTCTGGATTTGTATGGCTTTTTCTCTCATCGAATTAGGAAAGTTTTCTATCATTATTTTTTAAAACAGGTTTTCTATCTCTTGCTCTTCTTCTCTTTCTGTATCCTTATTATACAGGTATTATTATGTTTCATTTTGTCCTGCAGTTCCCCTAGCACCTGTTCATTCTTTTTTAGTCTTTTTTCCTTTTCTTGCTCATCCTGAGAGCCTTTTTCCATCTTTTTTAATAATTTTTTTAATTTTTACTTTCTTTTTTTAAAATATTTTATTCATTTATCTCTAGAGAGAGAAGGGAGGGAGATGAGAGAGAGAGAGAGAGAGAGAGAGAGAGAGAGAGACAGACATCAATGTGTGGTTGCTGGGGGTCATGGCCTGCAACCCAGGAATGTACCCTGGCTGGGAATCAAACCTGCGACACTTTGGTTCACAGCTCGTGCTCAATCCACTGAGCTACACCAGCCAGGGCTGTCTTTTTCCATCTTGGATGCCAGCATGCTGATTCGATCCTCTGCTTCACTTAGCCTGCTTTTGATTCCTTCCACTTTGTTCTTCAATTCAGAAATTGTATTCTTCATTTCCTCTTGATTCTTGTTGATGGTGTCTATTTCCTTTGTCATGCTGATATAGTTTGCATGAAACTATAGTAAGTTCATTGTAGTTTCCCTGTTGTTTTTGGTAATTCTCAGTGACCTAATTGAGTGGTCTAATTCCTTATAACCATTGTTTTCAACTCAGTATGTGATAGTTGACTTGCCTCTATTTCATTTAGCATTCTTTTTGAGGATTCCTCCTTTCCTTTCATTTGGGGTTTATTTCTTTGTCTTCCCATTGTTTGTGAGATTCTTATTGTTTGTCTCTGCTTCTTAGGTTGATCTCTCTTCTGACTGCCTGAGTTTGTAGTGTAAAATTCTATGGTGGGAGATCTGAATGATTCAATTGTGTAGTCTCTTTGATCTCCTAAACTTGCTGCTCTTAGGATGCCCTTTATGTCATTTATTTTGTTTCTCTTGGTGTAATTGGGTTTTGATTGTTCTTGAGTCATTCTTTAGTGAGTCCTGTCCTCCAGCTGGTTGACTGAGGATCACTCTGTTCACCATGTCTTTTTGCTGTTGTGTAGGTGCTGCCAGAACAAAACCACAAAGCCCAGGGAACAAACCCATATCTGCAAAAATATCTGCCCCCCCCCCACCAATACCACTATCAACAGCAACTGAACCAGTATTAATTAATAAGGGTGTATAGAGATTAAGACTATTATAAGAAAGGAGAAAAATAAACTATAGTATAAATTGTAGTGACTTATATGTACAAATTGCTGGGTAAGAAATGAATGTCAGAAAGCCATTTAGAATAGAAAATATCACTAATTATGGAGAAGAAGACCATAGTGGATTTTTTCTGGGTAGGCTCTAGCATTTATCACAGTTTTTTTCTTTCTGGATTTGCCTCTAGTGAGGTCAGATGTTGACCCCATCTGACCTTAGGCAGACTGCTGAGAGGCTGACAACATACGTTCTGTTGTCAGTCTAGTCACTCTGCACTCAGCAGTAAGGCTTAAGCACCACAGAGCCAGGACAGAATCTCTCTTGGTGTCAGGGCTGTTGTTTCTCCTCAGGCATCTCCTGCTTGGAGGGGAGTGGTCTGCCTGAGCAGGATGGCTGCTGCCATAGTGAGGGAAGACTCAGCACCAGGATCCCAACATTTATTCTCTCAGTCCTCTTTTCAAAGCTTCCATCCCCCATCTCTCATCAGGCATCTCTAGCTCACTCTGCCCTTGCCTTTGTCAGAGCCATGGGGAAGTGATAGCAATAGAAGAGCTTGCATTTTGGCCCTTTAAATGGTTCTCTGCATCTCTAACCACCTGTCTCTGGCAGAGTGCAACCCTGTGGCTTTTCTCCCCTGGTTGTTATCTGTGTACTTTTTGGGCTCTGGTGCTCTAGGCTGGGGATCCCAGCTTAGGGTTTAGGCCCCATTCTTCTCAGAGGGATCCCACCAGCCACTTAATTATCCCTTCGGTGTTGCCACCTATGGGTGCCCATACAGCCCACTCGAGTCTCTACCGCACTCCTTACCAATCAGTTAGTGCTGAAGCTGATTCTTCTGTCTGTCTGAGGTTATAAGGCTTCTCTGTCACTATTGTTCAGTTGTTTGTTCTGGGTGATTTCTCCACAATTTAGTTGTAATTCCAGATTGGTCCTGGGAGGAGGTTAGTGTGGCTTCCATTCACTTCTCTTATATCTTGCCTCCCCTGAAAAATGTTTATTATTAAATGTTAAGTGTGATGGGAAGATCCATAATTAGATCACAAAATATTAACGGCATCTATTTCTGGGTAGTTGAATGACAGATCAATTCTACTTTGTTCTGACATTTTCTCTATTTTTCACAAAGAACGTATATTCATTTTATAATAAATAAATGTCTTTAGTAAAAATACATCACCAAAAAGACTGGGAACAAACACATCAAAATATTAATAGTGTTTCTTTTTACACAGAACTACAGTGTATTTCTAATCACAAAATTCACCCCTGGGTCATGTTCTTGAATTCTATAGTAAGTAATTTATCCTAAACTCTAAAACTTGAGGCATCTAAAGGACAAAATTTGTAATAAAATAATCAATAAGAAGCGATCATCTATCTTCAAAACCACACCAATGATGTAGTTGAGAATGAATGGGGTATAGTGAGGGCTCTGTGAGGCTGGGCAGGATTTCTCACAACAGAACAAGGCAGCATGGCTGTTGCTGACTGCAGGGGCTGCAGGACAGATCTGTATTGTGAAAGTGTGTGTGTGTGTTTTGGAGTGTATGTGTGATAATAAAATGTCTTTTTTTTTAATCATTGTACTCTTTTTACTCTTTTGGAGTTAAGAATTCTGAATTCTAGCAATAAACCTTATCAGGAAACTACCATACCTTTGACAATAGTATAAAATATCAATTGTTTTTGATGTTTTGGACTCTTTGGTTCCTCTGAGGTGGGTTTGAATGAAAATACCTCTGCTGTGTTCTCTTCTCAACCCTGAGAACATGACCCTGGTATACAAGTTTGCCTGCTTTGTGAGTCAGAACTGAAGAACAAGCGGGCTGGCTAGTGGGCATAAGCCTAGATGTATCCCTGTGTCAGGACCTATAGCTCTGGAGCCACCTTCTTCCTGTGGGCACCCAGCCAGCCTGCTTGTTCTTCACATTTGGGGCTTTTATTCCTACTCTTCAATCATGTGGAATCATAGCCTGGGAAAAGGAGAAAAAAATCACAACAAAATTAATCACTCAGTGAGTGCTTGCTGGGTGCTACATGTGTTAGGCATCTCATCCACAATCCTAATTCTTCTTCATGACAACTCTGGGGTGGACACCATAATTAAGCCACTTTTGCAGGTGAGAACAGTGAAATCTAGAGGACTTAATGAGCTCACATCTAGCAGGCAGAGAAGGTGCTGGCATTGTGTCCTGGTGCTAGTGGGGCCAGCTCTTTTACATAAGCCAGGACCTTAAAGCTCTAGTCACATCTTGGTTCTATTCATTCCCCTTTCTCAGTCTGGACATTTCCAAAAAGAAGCCACTTGTAGTATAATAAAATTAGGGGGGGGCATTTAAAAACCCTTGGAATTTCCCATGATAAGAGTGGCTTTGCTATTCATGAACTCCTTGGCTCACACCTGAGTTATGTTCATAATGTGAATCACGGTGGCCTTTAAGTAGCTTCAGAATTGGGGCAGGTTATCAGGGGAAACAAGGACATGATTAGAGGATTGAGACTCTGAGCCAGCTTGACTTCTGGGGAGGGGATGGGGCTGAAGTTTTTGTTGAATCACATGGAGAGTGATTTTATCAATTATGCCTACATAATGAAACCCCAGTGAAACCTCTGGACACTGAGGTTCAGTGGAGTTGCCTGATTGGGGAACACATTGATGTGTCCAGAAGGTGGTGAGAGGACCTGATTCCACACAGAAGCTCTGCATTCAGGGCACTCCCAAGACCTTGCCCTATGCATCCTCTCATTTGGCTATTCCTGAGTTGCATCCTTTATAATAAAACTGTGAACATACATATAGCACTTTTTCCAGAGTTCTGTGAGTGCTTCTATAAAATTATTGACCTAAGAGTTCATGGAAACCCCCCAATTTGTAGCCAATCAGTCAGAAGTGCAAGTGGCCTGGGGACCCCTGAACTTGAGGATGGCTTCTGAGGTGGGGGCTTCTTATGGAAGCCTGAGCTCTTAACTTGGGAGCCTGCTCTAGCACCACCATCTGGGTGGAGAATGCCAACACTGAATTGCAGGATACCAGCTGGGGATGATGTCAGGGACCCCCTTTGCATCCTTCTTTGAAGGGGAGAACCTGTGTCTGAATGAAGCTAGAATCCTGATATACATGGCTGGCAAAGATGGATTAAAAGCAACTTATTTGCATAAACCTTCCTTTTAGCTGAATGTTAAAGCCACTTGCTTTAGAATAAGTCTCAAAATGCATTTCAAACAAGCTGGACCATTGACATGTTGGAAGCTATTTGGTGTTCAGTTGGAACGCTGGGGAGTGATACTAAATCATCTAAAACTGAACAGCAAGTGAAGACACCCTAGGTCAAGGCAACCTAAGGAAAAGCTGTCCCTGACCTTCTGTCTTTAGATCAATGGAATGGTCTGTTCTTTCCCTCAATGTCTTGGAGGCCTTGGAGAGACTATGTTTGCAACTGGCCTGTAGATGGATCAGATGTGGGTGAGAAAGAGTCATGCTGTTACCTCCATTCAAGTGACACATTTATCTTTGCTCAAGGGGGAGGGAAATTGGATGGATTATTTGGGGTTTTTTCTTTGCATGAACTTTAGGGGAAATATTTATCATGATGTTTCATGATTTCATGTTTGGGAGTATGTAGGTCAAATGGCAGGTGCTGGAGATGGGGTGGAGTTTGCTCACAGAGCAATGAGTTTCTTGAGTAGCAGGGCTAAGAATGGCCATGCAATTCTCTACAACCTAAGTATCCATCGATAAACAAATGGATGAACACTGACCTATGGTAGAACAGAATATGACTCAGCCATAAAAATGAATGAAATCTTGCCATTTTTGACAACATGAATGGACCTAGAGGGTAATATGCTAAGTAAGTGAGACAAAGAAAGGCAAATACCATGTGATATCATTTATATGTGGAAGCTAAAAAAATAAGTGAACAAACAAGACAGAAACAAACTCATAGATATACAGAGAACAAGTTGATGGTTGCCAGATGGGAGGGGTTTGGAAGGATGGGTTAAAAAAAATGAAAGGGATTAAGAAATACAAATTGCCAGTTTAAAAATTGTCATGGGGAGGTAAAGTGCAGAACAGGGATTTTAGCCAATAATACTGTAATAACTAGGTATGGTGTCAGATGGGTACTACACTTACTGGGATGATCCACTTGTAAGTTATATACATGTTTAATCACTATGTTGTTCACCTGAAACTAATATAATACTGCATATCAACTGTAATTTAATTTTTTTTAATTTTTGAAACAAAATGCCTGTGCAGTGAATCTGTAACTGTTAGTCACTCAGAGAGCCTGAGATATTATTCAAGGTACAAGGGGAAAGACTGTCTTATTGAAGAGATTGTAGACATTCCTTGAGTGTGACATACACACTGGACAGTTTTGTTTGTCAACCAACTTTATTTTTCTTGCATATCAAGTCCACTACTTACTTAAAAATTACTTCTGGGAAATGCATCTAGGTATCTTTTGGGAAAAACATCTGGGGATGTCAGAATAACCTTCAAATGAAAATACAGTTGACTCACTGGAGACACAGACCCTTATCTTGATAGTGAAACAGCTCTGTTCTTTCTGCATGCTCTGCAGTGCCCTGGCTCACCTCCATCTCTACACCTCAGCAGGGGAAGAGGAGGTGAGAGGTAGCTAGCTCTTCCTCTCCTTCCAAACAGCAAAAAATTCCTTGGCTTGACTCTTCAATAATCCTATGCCAGGTGGCTTTCTCCCTGTCTTGTGGGAATGCAGTGAATCTCACCTCAGTGTACTTGGCCATTTCACATCCTGAGGGCTGGGGGCCTGCATCTGCCAGCTCAGCAGAGCTGCAGTCAAACTTCTGAGTATGGATCACATTTGGGCCCTAGAATTTCTGAGAGCCTGAGGCTTCACAACTGTAGAGGAAGAACACTGATCTGGGGTAGAGGGATTCAAACTCCACTGGTTGCTTGGCTACTCTCAAGGGCAAGCTTCCTCTTTCCCTCTTTTTAGGGGCCTTTACATCAGCTGAGGTTTTCACAGGTAGGCTACTTGCTTCTCTTCCTGCCTCCTCTTCCTCTGACTTCAGAGAAGGTAAACTGCTTCATAAGCTCTCAGTTGTTACTCAAGGCATCAGCAGGACACCAGGAGAGATGCACTGGGTCCTAAATAATACCAAACACACATTTCAGGGGGTTACTTCAATGGTTCATGCAGAGAACAAGGGAAGCAGTGACTGCTGCCATATACCTTTTACCACTGGCATCAGAAGCACACATTCCAAGACTAGACCTTTTTCCAAAGCAGGGAAAGGATAGTGTTTCTGCTGTGTCTACCTGGAGTGACTAGGAAGTTTTTCTGTAGATAGAGCTTCAGCAAGAACCCTGTGAAACACAGCAGAGCATCAAAGCCAATCCAGGCAGTTTGCCTACCTGCTTGCTAATGCTTCACAAGTCCACAGCTGCCTCTCTCCCCAGGGTAAGGACCTCAGGCAAAGCTGGCCCGCTTTTAGCACTGCTGGAACTCCTTCCTGATTGGCCAGAGATTTGCCAGGCTGCCTGTCACTGCTCACTCAGCCACACCGGGAAGGCAAAAGCAGAAGAGAAACCAGAGTAGGAGGAAGGTATGAGCAGAGCCTGCAGGGCTGGCACAGGTGGAAAAAAAGGTAAGACTGAGTCAGTAGCCTGTTACTTTATTAAAGTCATGTAACTTGAAACAAAATAACCCTGAAGCACTATTAATTGTGAATTCCAATGAAGTTCCTTGCCTACTTGGTGAAGAGCCAGTGACAGAAAGCCCTGACTGCAGGGCCTTGTCCTTCCTAGAACCCCCACAACCTTGGACTTTTGCAGGGCTAGCTGGAGCCCCCGTCATGGGGGCTGGGAAGAAACTGGGGTTGAGCTCACCATGGCCCTTGCTTACCCACTCTCCTGCTTCCCCAGGAGCAGGGCAGCCTGTGCCATTCCAAGGGCATTCTCCCATTCTCCCTTCTTTCACATGCTGCCACAACCACTGCCAAAATATAATTTTAAAAGTTATTTTTTCCTGAAGAGATAAAAAAAATCTCCCACCTGAGTCTTATGCCCAGTAAATCCAATCAAGATCCCATAGGGACACAGCAGTGAGTGTTTTACTCTCTGCTTCATGTTCTTTTTCCTGTCACTCACTCCTTTCCTCACTCTCCACTCATTTGTGCTCACTGGCCTTCCTGACACAGGCCAGACCCCATTGCATCTTCAGAACTCTATGTCATCTGAGTACCCACAACTTTCTCCACCTCCCATACCCATTCCAGACATCTGTCAAAACCTGCCTCATGCTCATTTCCCTCGCCTATATTCCAGAGCAGGCAATCTGTCCTACAATCCAGTTGGTTCAGAGGCTAGCTCTGTTCTCCTTAACATAAACCACCTCCCATCTTCTGCCTCTTTCTTATTAGGTGATTAACGCTCAAGTATCTTGCATTAAAGAGGAATGAAAGAAGGAGGGAAGGAGAGAAGGGGAACAACCACAACAAAAATCCACCTATCTCTCTTTGACCCACTATCCCTTTCCTTTCCCTTGGATATATGTATTTCTTACCCTTCAAGGTGCACGTTTTCTCCACCTTGGTACACATGACAGGAAGTATTGTGTCATAGCTTAATTGCAGTGCTTTTTCTTTCTTAACAGAAACATGGAGTGACATGTGTCAGTATTGGTGGCATCTTGAATGTAATGAAATATGGCATGCTATTTGAAAGAAGCCACTATATCCCCTTTGTATTTGTTGTCTGGTCCTCAACTATTGTGCTCTGATTTCTGTTCCCAACCACCCCTCAGAAAATTGCTACCCCACAGTCACCCAGTCTCTCTTAATCTTCAAAATCAGGGTTTTTCCGTTGTTTTGCTAGATCTACCTATTGTTTTTGACAATGGTGACCTCCTGAAATTTGCCACCCTGCCTCTCCTGCCTCCTGACCTCCATCTCCTTTGGCAGGTCTGCTCACATGTGTTCACCCCTTCTCTTAGTCCATGGAAACAGGGTTCCTTGGGGTTTATTCCTCAGTCCTCTTCATTTTACACTTGTTTTATCTGTCACCCGTCTCTAGTACCAGACTCTCTAGTTTGGGTCTGTACATGAATTACTCTTCTGAGCACCTGCCTGCAGTATGTTTCTCTCTTTTTATTTTCATTTCTTAAATCTGAGCTTCAACCTGGAACCATTTTCTCCCCAAGGGACATGTGGCAATGCCTTGGAAACATTTTTGTTGACTACAACTTGGGTTGGGGGGGAATATTACTAGCATCTTAGTGAGTGTTGGACAGAGATGCCACTAAACATTCAATAGTACATAGGAGTTCCCCACAACAAAGAATTAGCTGGCCCAAAATGCTGAGGTTGAGTGGTCCTACTATATGCACTTTGGATGGTTAATGGCCCACACAGAACTTCCCCTTTAACATCTTCCATATGGCATGCCACTGTATTCTGTGGTTATGTCCATCCCTACTATTAGGTTCAGGCTTATGGATACAATATACTTTATTCACCTTCTTGTCTCCAGTTCTTATCAAAAAATGTGAATGGAATATTAAATATCCAGCAGTGCTGTGAATTAATGGAATATGTAACTATGTGATTTCCCTAGAGAAACTAAGTTCTCTAAAGGCCGGGACTATCATAACCTACCACTGGGTGTTGAGGAAGGTGGAAGCAGCATGGGAAGATATGAAGATTCAAGATAGGTGAGAAAATTTGTAGAACCTAAGAGTCCTCTCTTGGCTGAGTACGGGCATCATGCCTCTCTTGGCTGAGTATGGGCTAATGCCTGTGGTCACACAATGTGCAAAAGAAAAGAAGCATAAAAGCTATTTGGGTTCTATTACTATTCCTAAAATTATGAAGAAGTTGAGTAAGTAAGGCAGAGAGGGCATAAACTAGGTCTATGTTGGTAAAATGCAATTTAAAAAATTAGAATTAAAGGAAGAATTAGCCTAGACTGTATTTGAAATAGCAAATGCACAATCAAGTAAAACCAAAGGGGGGACACTACCATGAAAATAAAGGGAAACCCCTAGAAGAAAAAAGGATAAATATGACAATTTGGCAGTGGGTTAATTTTTCCACCCATTCTTTTATATTCTTATTTGGGCAATGTATCATAGCACCTTTGAATTCCCAAAATTACTTATAATAAATCTTTGTATCACATGGATTATAGCTTCACCATTTTACCTCTAACTCTGCAACCTTCACAGGATGTATCTTTTAAATAAAGCTGTTAGTTGTACCTGTGTGCCTTGCTTACATGGACTTGTAGGGGTCTGTCACGCACCCCATGCCCCCTTTTCCTTTCTATTAGCCCCATTTATTATTTATTCTGACTTGCTACATGGCATACGTATTTGTAAACTGAATATTTATACCTAAGGCAGGGCATAAATTCCTATTTTTTGTTCTGAATTCATTTGGACACCTTATGTGAGGGACCTAGTTATGAAAGCAAATAAATTTGTGTTTAAGGGAAAAAATTCTCCCTTGTGAATTAGAAAAGCATGAAGCATCCCTATAATTGTTGAAGCCCTGCTAGAGAACAGAGAAGCTTTCCTCACCCACAGGAGGGGTGGGCAGCTCCCTGGGACACATGCAGGCATCCCCATCTATGTAGGTGATTGCACCATGGCTCTACTCATCACTGTCACCCTGAGATACTGATGACCAATGCCCTTGGCTGCTGGCTCACAGGATACTGGCTGATTTTCAGACAGAGGAAGGGGACCCATCTGGAGTCTTTTACAACAACCTAGAGAATAATATTGAAAGAAAATATAAGACAGATGAGATAAGTCGTTTACATTTGTCTGAGGTCAGTTATTAAAAACCACATAAAAACAGACTTATACCATGTCAGACTTTCTGTTAATATGTGTTATACCCTAAACCCTTTGAAAAGAGAGAATAATTAAAATAGGGACAAGTTGATAGCCAATTACCTTTATTCACATCCATCTGCATAGAATTTGGCAAAGCAGTAACACTGAGAAAAATAATCGTGGTTAAAAGTGGTATGTCCAGGTACATGCCCTCACCCCCACCAGCAAGTGTGTCAGCATCTCATTCTCCACCTGAGGGATGAGAGATCTGACTCTCAGAGCACCAGTCCACTTGGTTTGCTGTGTGAAGGGTTTGGTCCAATAACAGACGCTGGATTTTTTCAAAGAAAGTACTGTTTCCATTCAGCTATAAAGTAAATAAGCAATCCACTAAAAAATTCAGTACAAAGAGGTTTTTATTGACATTGTAAGAAACATTGTTCTTGCTCTTTGTTACAAAAGGACTAAGTGGTTCTGAAAGCAAAAGTCAAGTCCATCTGTGACAGCTCCACCCTGGGCTGGAGGTGGGCATGGGGCATCACTCCAGCTGCAGGAAGATGCAAGGAGGGCCTGGGGCCAGCCACAATCTGGACACTATGCCTACAATACTTAAATGTATTTACATGTCTTTCTTTTAAAAAGGTTACACATTTTATTTTTTAAAAATCTAAAAAAGTAAAAAAAAATGACCTTGTATTTTATTTTACATGTTTGCAGGATACACAACAGTAACTTGTCAGAAGAGAGCATCCTCCTATTAGTTAAAAACAACATGGGAAATGAGGTTACAAGACAGCTCAAACTCTGCTACAATCATCTGCTCTCAGCTGGCTGGGAAGCGCACAGCGGTGAGCTCTGATTGGCAACACCAAATGGTCCCTTGCATCGACACAATTAACATAAAATAAGGCACATACATCATAAGAATCAAAACTGTGGCTCAAGAGGATAAGCCAATGTATGAGGAGCAGGGCCAGTCTAATTAGTTCTTTAGAAAATAAAACAAAATGGTTTGACATATAAAAATGTTTAACAAAGATGTAAAACAGGAATACCATGTATGAGCCTACATTACAAAGTAGGATGTGACACCAGGGAGTCGGTGGAGAAAAGGTTGGAGGAGGCTTGGGGGGAGAGAGTACATCATGCCACAGGAGATGCCAAACCTACAGAGATCCACGTCCAGACAAGACACCTAGATGGCCCCAAAATACCTTCCTATCACTGAATGTCACAAAAGATCCATCCTCATGAGATTTCCAGATTGAGAGAAGCCACATATTGAGTTGAAATATGAGTGTCTCCTGCAAATTTAAACGCAGTAGCAAGGAAAACCAGCTTGAAAAGAAAAAGCAAAGAAACAGGACAACCTGGAGAATCATCTGAAACTAAAAGAAAAAGCAGAGGCACAAGATGACAACAGTGCTTATCCCAATAGCTGTCCATCCTTCTATATGGGGCAAAGATGATATAGGAAGTTAGGGGAATTGAGAAATGCAGGTCAAATTCAGGAACAATAAGGAGAAAAGAACTCAGATAGAGAAGGACAGGGACTGGGCTAAACCACAAAAGCATGAAAGGTAAGACTAGGCCCTGGAGATTTTGAGGTTCTTGGAGAAAAAGACTTAAGGAACAGATCACTGATTTTATGACTTGTTCACGGCCTGTTTGAGGAATCCAGAAAAAGCCTTGCTTTTCCCATTGAAAAGTGATAGAGGTTTGACTCTACTGAGCTGAGATTAGTAGCTGTTTTTGCTTCTGGGGTCTATTCCAAAGCAGATGCATCATTTGATTTAAAAGAAGGTGCTGCATGTGGGAGGATGGCAGGTTGTGAAGGAGTAATCTCAGCAGCCCTCTAGTAATCTCAGGAACATCCGTTCAGTTGAAGACAAACTGAACTGTCTTAGCCACAAAGTCCCAAAGGGAAGTTTACCTCCACACTGAGATACTTGGTCTGAGAGAACATAAAGATCAGAAAAATGGTCTGGTCCTAATGTTCTATTATCTAATATTTTATTATACCTGATTTTGTCTTTCTAATGCAAATTTAAATGGAAGTAATAAAGGTAAAAAGCCACACAACTGAAGCATGAGTCACTTTGGATAAATCCAGTTCCAAGATCAATGGGAAGAGTACAGCAAGTAGTCTCAGGTGTTAATATTTTAATAGTTTACATATTTTTTAAAAAAGTAAAATGGTAGATAATCCATGTACTCTGTACACATAGTATGTTTTTATGTGTACTTGCAGCACATGGGAAGTAGCTGTACTTTAAAAATATTTAAGTGTATTAACATAAAACAAAAGACAGATTAAGCCCACATTAAGGACTAACTGCAGAGGACATTTAACTTCTTAAGCGGATGCAGAATTTAATAGATAGGGTATAAAAGGGCATCCATACAGCTACTAAACATCCTACCTGGTTTCTGAAATATCAAAAATGGTTGAAGCAATTTATTCTAATTATCATTGTATGTGAGTTCTTTCTGTTACAACTAAATTTTATAAATCCCTGAAAATAGCATGTTTAGAATAGTAGTCCTTCACTATAGTGGGGTTAACATATGTTAATGACAGACAGCTGTGGGGTTGTTTAAATACTTAGGTACTTAGAACATATAATCAATTCTCAGTTATCTACAATAATGATAGACATGGAACTAATTAACAAATACAGCAAACCCATAAATATACCCCAAACTAATTCTACCCAACAGCTTCAATCTATAATCTACCTAACTTACTAGATCAGATGAAAGAAGCAACGTGTTTGAGTGTCATCAACTGGCTTCCTCTCTCTCCCTGCAATGCTGAATGGCACTTAACTCTCATGAAGAAAGAGGGAGAGGAGGCAAAGTAGGTAACTGAGAACTGACCATAAAAATGTACTCCCCTGCCTCAATGTATATTATGGACGGGAAGAATTTTAAACCCAAACTGTGAGCAAACTATTTAATTTCAAGAGCCCCAAATTACTACTTGTGGTAACTGTCAAAAGTATGCCCTGAACTGAGTTAGGGATGGGAGCACATCAAAAATCTAGGATCTATGCTACAGTTCACCCAGAAAAGGTTCTGACATTCACTAACCATTCTTGTGCCCAGTGTGGGAATTAGAAAAACAAAAAACAAGGCAAACATTGAGCATACGTAAAGGAAATTTTTTAAAGGTGGACATTTACTCCCTTGGTTAAAGGCATACCAACACCTATTTCCTTTGAGTAACAGAGAAACATGTCAAATCCTTTCATCTGACCTGCTTTCGAAAGGAAAGAACATGCACATCACACATTTACAATGGTTTACTAAGAAAGGGGACAGCCTTACAGTATTTTTTTTAAAAGATGGTTTTTCGAGTGTAACAATACTGACTCAAACTGAAATAGAAGACAGCTTCTCCCTAGAATACTTTAGGGTTTTTCAGAGTCCTTTTCCATAAAAGGAATATACTTGAAACACATCCCAGTTAGTTGAGATGAGATTGCTAAAATACATACAGAACTAGAAAAAACAAACCAGCCCAACTGACTAAATTTAATCTTCTCAACTCCTAAATGTTCATGTTGTTGGCAGTTCTTTTTTCCTAGCACCTACTGCATAACTGCAAGGAATTTGCTTTCTTCTGCAAGGGAGGTCAACAAAGAACTCATGTCCCCAATGGCCATGTTGGTGGTGCTCACAGACAGTGCTGGCAATGGGAGGTATGTTCGTGGCGTCGTGAGGCGGGAGGAGCTATGGGAAAGGTTCTGAAGGATACTTGGGCTCAGGTCCCCTGACATCAGGCTGGTGTGGTCCCCGTCATCTATGATGGCATCAAAATCAATCTGTACCCCTTCCAGGTCATGGCTGTCAAGACTGTCAACTGTGCTTGTCACCTGGTTAGCACTTGGGGAAAGTAATTCAGAGTCGTTGGTGCTGGCCCCCTGCAGCAGGCAGTTGGCTTCTGAAATAGAGAATGAATCAGTTTTCATGTCTTGCTGACTGCAGCCAATGGTTTGGTCATAGAACTGACCAGAGTAACTCTGCACATTAGAACAGAGTTGATGGGGCTGCCCTTGCATCTCCATCTTGATGCTGTTGACCCTGCAGGTCTGACTTGTGTCACTATGCTGCAGAGTAAGGCTGCCCCTCGGCACAGCCTGGTGCCTGCTGCCTTCATAACCAACACATGGCAGGTAGCTCCTGACAGCTGCCAAACTTGATGGCTGGCCCCCAATATTGGGGGGCCCTGACAGGCTGCTCTCTGGTCCTTGATACACATTGATATATGAGGTAACGCTAACCTGCTCTGGCATCTGCTGCCCCAGGTGACCCGCCCCCTGGTGGTGCATGCTGTCACTGAATAACTGATGAGCCAAGTTCCCTTGTCCCACTGGGTATCGGATTGGCATGCCATTCACTGTTTTGCCAGCTGATTCATTGAGTACCACTGATAGGCCAAAATTTGACTGGCTCCCATTCCCTTGCATGGTGGTGCTTCTCAGCTTTGCCACTTGAATCCCAGTACCACAGGCACTGTTGAGTGAGCTGGGGACCCTGGGCTGCCTGCTGAGGCAGTTACCATACTGCTGGACCTTATAGGGCTGTTCATGGAAGGTATTTCTGTTGGTGCCAGTCCCACCATTGTGGCCCACCAGGTGCTCTGGCCCGCCATAGGTGTTGCACTGCTCCCCAAGGGTCTGATAGACCCCCGCTGGGCCAGCCCCTTTCCCCAAGGAATTCTGTGGGTGGGAACCCATGTTGTTGTATAACCCAAAGGCTCGAGCTGGCTGAGTTGTGGATCGCTGGCCACATTTCAGCCTAGAGGAGGACAGGTCAGCACTGCCGGAGCTGACCTCATTCCATTGAATGGGCAGGTCAGCTTTGCTGGCTTCAGGGAAGGGCTGCTCCAGCTCACTGTAGTGTAGGCTGGCATGGCTGTCTGGCAATCTGGGTTGATCAAAGTCACCATGCCCACTCCTGTGGAGCACTTTGCTATCATCAGAGAGGGCGCTCTGGAAGTGTTGTTCATACCCAGCTTGGTTCTGGGAATTTAAGTACTGCACCACATCATCAGGCAAGAAATCCTCATCGTTCAGGTTCACATCAGTCTCCATGGTTAGAGACTCCAGGGTGACATTCTCAGTAATGCTCGGAGGACAAGGAGATGAGTGGAAGTGGCGGGACTGGCCACCCTCGGGCCGTGTGTAATTCTGAAGCACTAAGTTACGCTTTTCCAGGGATGGAGGTAAAATTGGAGGGTTGAAGCTATTTAGGCTGTTGAAACGCTGCACCCTGGGCAGTGAGAGGCTCTCTGAGACTGTCCTCACTGGGTCACTGGCTCTTCTTACACTGTGGCCCAGTGCATCCTGGGGCAGAAGAGGGCGCCGGCTATAACTGTGAGCTGTTCCATCGCTACTTCTCCGGGATGGGTGGACAGGGGGTAGAGCCCCCACAGACTCCCTGCCATCCCCAAGCAGGGCCATCCTGGTCTTCAAACTCATCCTTTCCATGTTGGGCAGTGGTGTGGGTGGTGGCCCACCTGTGGCAGCGGCGTACTTGGCTTTTAGGCGGTACTGCTGGGCTGGTGTGAGGCTGAGCAGGCTTGGCAGGCCGTCGCACTGGCTAGCCTCACTGGACCTACGTGAGGCATCAGTGGAGATGGGGTCATAGGAGTCAGCCACACTCACGTTCTGGGTCCGGCCCTCAGCCTGGGATGCCTCACTGGACCTTCGGCTAGAGAAGCAGGGGGAGATGCCAGAGGAGCGGCGACTGCTCAGGTATGCTGAGCTGATGGTGCTGGTGCTGCTGTCTCTCCTGTTGAGCATATTCAGCATGGTGACATCCACCCCAGAAAAGTCACTTCTGTTTGGGAGGAGAGTCATGGGCCCACTCAGACTGCAGCTGTTACTAGGCTGGGTGCCTGCTGAGAAAGTGTGGGAGAAATGAATTCACTTCAGGGTAACAGAAAACAGGTCTCAACAAAGGGTTAAAGGGCCAGGTAGTAACAATTTTCAGTTCCCCATTCCACCCAATCTCTGTCACAGCTGCCCACCTCTGCTGTGCAGCACCAGAAGGAGTGGGTGTTGCTGGAGGCCAATAAAACTTTATTTACAAGTTCAAAGGCAAAATTCTGGGACCCTTGGTTAAATAAATGAGTGAAGACTGCCTGGATAAATTAAGCTCCTTATAGGTCTAGTGCAAGGGCAGAATGAAAAGCCCAAGGTATATACACAGTGCTGAATTGGAGGCTCATTTACAGGCCAATGGCATTCTGGGATTTCATGTCCACACTCAGGGCTTCCTATGACATCCTATGAAACTTTAACACACCTGGGTGGTGGGTTGGGGAGAATCAACCTTGAGTTGTGCTCCAGGCATTCAGTGTTAATCTCAGAAGCAAAAACTGACTTGGGCTGAAAATACAAAAGGCTGCTTGCTTTTACTTGAACTGGACAAACATTAGCAAAGTGGCTATTAACCTTCCACTTTTAGATGTAGAAACAAGAGACAGGTGCTGACCACAGGTGCCTCCACTGCTGGGATTTCCCTGACTGGTCTAATAGTTATGATTTCACCATCAGAATATGAGTCATGCACAGTTTTACTTATAATAAATAAATAAACTAAATAGCAGAAAACCCTGAGCAGACAAGGGATCTGACACAGAACTCACCATTTCCTATGAGAGGAGAGACCGCAGGGGCTTTAGGTGGTAGGATGGGGTTTAGTCGTGGAAGCATCCCATTCACTTGTTTGAGCCTTTCTAGTTTTACATGCTCCATCCATTTGGTCCCTGCTGGGTTTCTCCTGGCTTGCAGAGCAAGGGCTGTGGTTGCAGTGGAAATGGTTGAATCCATGATTGGGGTTTCGTCAATGGCACCGAGGTCTCCCACACCTCCTCCATCGCTCAGAGGAAGCTCGAGCCCACTGGTGGAATAGTTGCTGATGGGGGACTGTTGGCTGCTGCATGAAGACTGACCACCAGGGCTTGGCTGAGATGTCTGTTAGGGTCAGGAAAAAGAAAAATGTTACTGAAAAGGAAAAAGAAAAGGGAGCCAATAATGAAGGATAATGCAGATCAAGACCTGCAGGACACTCAGTGGGTTGAATGAGAACTATGTTCTGGCAAATGGATGTGGTCTCCTTCGACCACAATGACTGACAGACCACCAGGCGGGTGTTCAGTGAGGAGCAATGGATAGCAGGGAGTGCTATAAGTGGTGTGACTGGCAATGGTAACAATCATGGAACCCTGCCTAAAATGCCAACTCTGAAAACACACCTCCTGGGTTCCAATCCCATCACTTCCATGACTTTATTCTTTGGGCAAATTACTTAGACACTCTAAACCTTAGTTTCCTTATCTATAAAATGAGGAAGTTATTTATCTTAGAGATTGTTGTGCAAAGTAAGTGTGAAGCTCTGAAAGCACACTACGTGTAAAAAAGAAAGCCTGGGTCATAGTAACTGACTGGCTCAGAGAGCATTAGTGATCACTTATCATAGGTGGCTTCAGTCCTTGGGTTCATTTTTGCTGGGCTAATATACACATGGAAGACATGTTCCAGAAGCACCTACTACCTCCTCCCCAACAAGAGCCTCTCTAAGCTGCTCAGGACTAGTTTCCCAAGCTTTTTGTAATCTTTCCCCTTCATTCTACACTTTCCTACTTTATAGAACTCAAGCCAGGTGTGGGTAAAGCAAATTTACTTAAGAAGTAAAACTTCAATTACTTAGATTCTGCTGTACCTAAAGGGGAAAGAAAGCCTTCAAGTTGCAGCCACCTCGAGTCTGGTGTGCCCCCAGAGTTTTGCCAGGACAATCAGGCAATACTGTCCTAACCCCAAGTGGACTGTTTAAGACAATTTTGCAACTAGATGGAAACTTAATTTAGTCCACTGGTTCTCAATCAGTGAAAAGCCCATACTGGGGCTCTTGCAAATGCCCCAGTATGAAAGCTCCTTGTCCTCATGTCTGGGGAGCTCCATATAAAATGGCCTGCAGTGAGTAGCAGCATAACCCAGAACTGTTCCATCTAAAATTCCACTAGTGCCCTGGTTGGTAAACAACATAATCGTTTTGTTGCAGATGAGAAAAGTGATGTTCAGAGAAGTTTAGTAACCACCCAAAGTCACAAAGTCAATGGTACCACCAGCTGAGATTCTGGCCCAGCACTGCTTCATCCCTTTGTAGCACCTTCTCCAGTGGTGCTCTGGCCACTGCACCTGACCAAAGTCAAGAGAGCAGATTCTCTGGGGAGGGATAAACACACATACTCAACTACAGACTGCTGTCATCTCAGGTGGGATGCAGTGCTGTCAGGAGGGGGTTTGGGACACAGTTTACACTTTTTCTGCTACCACAGTACAGACACCCAAGCAAATGAACACTTATCAAGTGAGTGCCACATGATACAATAAGTCTGTCCTGGGCAACCAAGCAGAGCAAGGTGAGAAATACAAATTTGACCATGAGATCATAAAGTTTTGCTTAAATTTTTGCTTCAGCAGTCTTGGTGTGACAGATATCTGCTCCAAGGTTCCTGGAGCAGCTGGGACTTTTGATGCCCTTTACTCTGGGTGCTCAAGTCAGAGTGTGGGCAAATGTGAAACTGTGTGCATGTACACAAGCACATGGAGACACATACTTCCACAGGGCATGGAAGAAGGAACAAATGCACTTACAATTAGTAAACTGCTTAGAGGAGCTCAGATATTTAAATCTAGATGACATTGCTAACAAAAAAAATGTATCCAAATCTTCCTCAAAGAAGGTGGTGCAGGTCTGGTCTGGATTTACACAAGTTAGTATGGTAATTAGTCTTTGGGGACATCTGCTTGGTTGGCCCCAGTGTGATTTCTTATGAAAACCTAGATAAATAGAACAATGCATTTCACCATCTAACTCATTTCCACATGCTAGATGTTCAAAATACAGTGCTTCTATGTTTGAAACATATCTATGTTCACTACCAATGGAATCACAAAGCACAAAAACTAAAGAATATGAAATGAGTTAAATGTTAAAATAAAAACAGAACAAAAAAAAGCCAAAATTCCCTCACCTTATTACCCACTGTCCTTAGGAAGTGAGAACAAGACATTTAGGAAGATTACACAGAGGGGATGTTGGATTAATAAGAAAAAAGAAGAAAAAATTTAATTTTTAGCATGATGATCAAAGATAGGAACTTGTAGAAAGCATATTAGAAATGTAAATATAATGTGCATTAGTAAATGTCTTTGAAGATATCTACCTATATCTGTGTGTGTATATATACATACATAATAATCTTCCTTATGGAAATTTGACTAATTCACATTAACATCATTGACCCTCATATTTTGTAGCTTCCTAACCTACAAAATATGGCCTAGTCTTAGCCTCTGTGATGTCTTCTGGCCCCATGTCTCTCTGATTTAGTTACTATATAAAATATTTTACATCTTGTTGCATCTCAGATGGCATTGATCCACATCACTATAGATTGTCATTTGTACCAATTTTCTTTTTAAATAATGGGTATTGGAAGAAGAGAATACCCAATGTCTTCTCCAAAAAAGAAAAAAAAACCTTATTTTTTGAGCCAGGTATATACATTAAAGTACAAGAGATTCTGGGTTCTTAGAATGCCCTAATATCATAAATCATTGTCTTTCAAGGACATAATCTAAGAGACCACAAATTTACTTTCCTATTTCATTAAACACTTGAGAACAAACTGTTCAATGTTCTGCACTATTATCACACAGGTGGACTTTATTTTAGCAAGTTGGTATGTGCTCCCAAGAAAAAGTGTATAAAACACAGTTTATGGCCTGACTAAAGTATAGTGATGAGCCATAATACGTATGTAAACTTTTTATGAAGGTGCTTTTTAAAAGCACAGTATAGCTACCCACTGGGAAATGACGATAAACCTGCATTATTTGTGGTTAGACTTAATGTCATTAAGACTCACAACAGTTCAAAGACAAACTCAGTAAGTCATTAAAATTCAGAAAGTCATTAAATTCTATTCTATTAATTCTAGAATTATATGTAAGTTATTTCCTGCCCATATGTACTACTGTATAGTGACATCATTCAGGAATTCATAGATGTCTATCCAATTACTGGACTTTTCTAATTTTAAGAAAATGCTTCCTTAAACTGAGTATAAATTTGCCTGCCTGACCATTTCCATGACTCTGGAAGTCTAAGCATGTAACTTCTGTCTGGTACTTCCACTCCACTCCTGAGAATGATGGACTAGAACCCAACTCATTCACAGAGCTGACTTCATTAAACATATGGACAAATAGAAATGTACTGTCTTCTGATAGCTACTCTTTTCATTTTTCTTGTTGTATATTGGAAAATCTTAGATGTTTTATTATGGAACATACTATATAAAGCAAAATGAAGTTTGAAAGAAGTTGTAACAGTGGCATAATCCATACATCCTATTTGTCACTAAACCATAAAGATTTTTGCTGTTGACCTTTCACTCTCTCCCTTGCTCTCCACCTCCTTGGTTCAGGTACCACTGCAAAAATTGTGTTCAGTTTACCAAGTTAATGCTCTAGACTAGCCCTACAGTTGTCTTTTCTAAAAAGTCAGCAGCAAAACATAACCCCTTATATCCTCACCACTTCTTACTATACTGTACACTGCTCTGGAGTCCCACTGCTAGTGCTTAGCTATGACAGGATCTAACTCCTTCTTTCCTTCCTGAGTGCTGAACTTGGCAGCCATCTCTGCCTCTGCCTTCCACATCATGTCCTTGAGTTTCTCTGATAGTTAGCTCTCGTCTTAAATGCTCTTACACAGATGTGTGTCAGCCCCAATTGTATTTGTTTTTTTTTTTTGGTCTGCATATCTCAATGAACTATAAAACCCTAAAAAATAGGGACAACGGCTAATTTATCTTGGCCTCACCAGGGCAAATAAGACAGAAAACCTGTTTACAGAAAAACCCAAAGAATGATTTTCTACATTATACTGGAAATGTAGACAATTTTACCTGCCACAAGATAGTATGGCTGCAGTTTAATTTTGAAACCATTCAGGAAACCTTGAAACTCTTTTAGGAGCTGAGCTATTCTATGCAGAGCAACTTTGAGTAAGCAATCCATGTCCTGACTGAACTCCTGACCTCCTTAAATCAGATAGCTTAATGCAGTGAGGATGGGGATAGTCTATGCCCTTTCCTGCTCTTTGAAATGACCTAGGATGGCTTTGAGAAAATCAGAAGGAAAGTGAATGACATACCATGGGCTTCTCCGCCTTGACCGTTTTTACCTGGAGGCATTCCTCCCGCTTTGAGGTAGTGTTGCTGAGGTCCTTTTGCTCACCAAGGGCTCCCCGAGTCTGCCGGCTGGGTGACCTGGACTGTGAATGGCTGCCAGAATCTCGTGGGGGTTGGGGCCGAGGATGTATGTCCCCACGCTGCTTCTTGGTAACATGAGCCTCTGGACCATGCACTGTCTTCACGTGTTTCCGAAGGGAGCTTGGGTCTGTGTAGCGCTTAGTGCAGCCTGGGATTTTGCACACATATGGTTTCTACCAAATGCCGCGAGAATGAAATAACCAATTGTTAGGAAAGTAATTATGCCCAGCCCAACAGTCTTCTGTGGTTGCTCATTATATTTTTAATTCTTTAAAAGCACTTTCACAAAGCTTTGAGATGTCCAAATATCTCTAAATGATACAAAGGTTTAATAAAGGCCATTTGAACATTGTCCAGGGTCTATAGAATTTAGCTTTAAGACATTACTGTTTTAGAGAGTGCTAAGAACATAAAAAATGCATTTATAATCTTGGAAACATTTATCCTTTGAGTAGGAAGAAGTATCGTGGTGTCACAGTAGGTGCTGAACAGATACTGGATGATGACATTGATGGTGATGATGATAATGACAGAAAAAGGGATAAAAGATACCCATCATTTAATCAGAAGAATGCATATATTACATACCTTTTGGGAGAGTATGTATAAAAAACTTTCTTATGGATGTTCTAGTTCTCATTCTACCTCCTTTGAAAATGTGCTTTTTATACATAGGCATAAAAATTTTCCTATAGACTCTTCCATGTTAGGTATCACTAAAATATGTTCCTTTTGGTAGTATTATAACTCTGTGGGGATGGTCAGGGCTCAGAATATCCAGAACCTTTCTGATCTTCAAACTCATAAAGCCCTGTTAGACCTTCCATGAAAGCTCACTTTTAAACTAAAAGGGCTAATGGATGGTGTTCTGGAGATGATAATTCCTGGTCTAGGCTCTGCTTCTGAGGACTAAGGTCTATAAAGTATTTCCTGTTAATTTCATTTTCTACATGAGCCAGTGATCAAGCCTATAGATAGAGTCATATGAAATTATATAGATGTTTACAGCTTAATATTTACTCAAATTATAGAACTACTAGAATTGTATTCATGGCCAACATCAGAATTATGATTTGGTTTACTTGGCTTAAAATATAACATATTCATGGATGCTTATATAAATGTGGAAAAAATACACACACACACACACCAGAAGGTAAACTATTAGGTAAGCTATAGTCATAAAAAGCATGATTAATATAATGCATCCATTATATTAAAAAAGATGCCCTATTTTATACAGTGTATGTATCTAAAAGATGCATTTTCACTAAAAGCCCAAGAACAGACTGAGTGCTACCTAAAATGATGAAAGGTCCTAATGTAGTAAAGCAAAGATTATGAAAATTATCCTGAGAGACTTCACCTACAAATTTGAGATACTTTTGGGTAGAAATAATTCCCATTAACTATGAATTACTTCTATTCAGGAGCTCCTGTGATTTGCAGCCATATACATACATACATACATACATATATATTCAGTGAGATAATCACATCAAATTCTATGCATTAGACACAGAAGAATGGCCCCAACAATTAGTGCTATTACCTTATAGTATTCTGACATCGGCCCTGTGCTTGCTCACTGCACTGCTGTGACAGGCTGCTCCATCAACAGACAGACTGGGATGCGTGAGGCAGATGTATGGGGATTGAGAGAAGGTTGGGGAGGGGGTTGCAGGGAGCACAAAGCCAGGCCAGCATCACATGTTTAAAGAGCTAATCTTCCCCAAAATATATGCATGTAGATACTATGGATTCTCTTGGAAATGAGGACGCAGCTATAAGTGGAATGAGTCTACAAATGCTTGTCAGCTCCTGAATTTCCAGGAAGAGCAGCATATATGTGTGTGCCCAGGAGCTGTTGTATGTGAACATATACATTATCCACCTGCAAAAATCCATACAGGTTCAGGAAACTTAGGCTTTGTGACAAAACATATTAACTCAATTATATAGTTTAGCCCCCAAATTCTGTTGTCATCAATGACTGAAGTGAAATATAACTAGGTGAAGGTAAATGTCAGTCTTTCTGAGTTGACATATGTACATTTCCTGTCCTGAATGTTCCATGGTTGGTACCTTTTTGACTCATTGTACTCAATGATACTTTGTAAAAGCAATTTTTGTACTGACTTTGTAAAATTTACCTCCCCCCAATTTTTTAATGCACATTTAATGACCCTTACTATGTGCAAGACTCTCTGAACACAAAGTTATATACAATATGATTTGATCTCAAGGATTACAAGATATGATAAAGAAAATAAGCATGTAATTATCTACAATACAAAGTGTGAATGTTACAGAAGGGTATGGGTAGAGGGGAATCATATTTTAGTCAGGATGATTGTGAGATGCATACATTTCTATATTTGGGTATAATGCCCAGCTCATTGGGTCATTGTAAAGGTTAAATAAGATAATGTACACAAAGCACTTACCACAATGTGTTGCACAAAATAAATTCTCAATAAATAGTGCTTTTATTAGTAGGAGGCATTGTAGTTGTTATCTTGAAAGAATAACAAGATTCCAAGGGATAAGAATGAAGGCCAGAGGATGCAAAAAAATAGAAGTAACCTGAGCAAAGGTCAGCAGCAGGACCCTTCATGCATGTGGACATAACTGTTCATGCACAGGATGTCTGGAAGTTTCCATTCATGGTCACTATGATAAACGCTCAAGACTGCAAGAGGAGGCATGTGTTGGGTTGAGAGCAGGTATGAACCTAAGGGGTCTAAACATTGACTACAGGAAAGAGGGAGGCACTGGTATTTTCTGGAAAGGGAGACAGAACTAAATTAAAGCTCAAAGGAACTAGCTTAGTGTGGCTTTGGGAGGAACATAAGCTATGTGATGTGGAGAGGAGTGCTGAACTAGCTTCCTCAAATGGGAATCACTGCCTTCCTGTTCTAGGCCACTGTATTCCCTGCTTCACCTGCAACAGCAAAGTGCTTAGCTGTTAATTGTTAGTATTTGTTTAGTAAATCAATGAAGGTGCAAATAAGAAAGTAAATAAATGAAGGAAAACATCTAGATTTATTTAGGATTGTAAGATTATACAAAACTGGATTTCCTGGACAAACTGAATTTTAGTGTATCTGAAACTGTCCCTGATTTATATGCAAGGACAAGCCTTGTATAAAGAACAGAGAAAAATAATTTACATGTTTATGAATAAAATTTTATTTACACGTTGATGGTCAGTTTTGATTATTTTAGGTAAATTGCTCAACTTTGGTGTCAGGTAGGTACTATACTTATTGGAGTAATGACTTTGTAATGTTTAATCACTGTGTTGTATACACAAAACTAGTACAATAGTATATGTCAACTGTAATAGGAAAAGTTTTTAAAAATTATTTTAAAAATTGTTCAATCTTGGTAAAAATATTAACCAAGATACCTTTAAATTTCACAAGATATTAAACTCTCATACAGCACAGCACTTTCTACCTCAAGAATATAAGCTCAACAATAGCACACTTAATTAGAGCAAACATGTATGTACACATGTTTTAAGTCCACGAAAAGATAAAAAGCTCAGTATGTTTATATGTGTGCATTGCTAATCCTAACATACCCACTACCTAAATTTCTCCACAATCACAGGAGATCACCTTGACCTAAAATCTACAGGAATGAGTAACCTCTAATTTTCTAGTGAAAATTATACTTAAATATACTGAATGTAGTTGAATATATTAATTAAACTCTAAGTTACTTAAATCCCCTAAAACATTTCAAGTAGACATATAATTCACATATCATAAAAATAATCCTTTTAGAAGTTGCATAATTCAGCAGCATTTAGTACATTCACAATGTTGTGTAAACTTCACCACTATCAAATTCCAGAATATTTTCAGCATCCTAAGAAATCCTGTACCTATTAGCAGTCACCTCTATCCTCACTACCAGCCTTTGCCAACTACCACTCTACTACTCTGTGGATTTGCCTACTCTAGATTCCCTAAAATTCTGTACGAAACAAGTATAGCGGATTACACTGTAACTATTGCACATGGTAAAAGCATTTTTGACACAAAAAAAGGAGATGCAGCATCTTTCCTAAAATATCTTCAAATAGTTGATCAGTAATAAGAGATTCCAAATGATGTTTCCTTATTCCACCACAAACTTTTCAAAAGGACTCTGTGTGTGTGGACCTGCATGTGTGAGTTTGTCAGTGTGCTTTTTAGAGAGTGTGGTTGATCTCATTAGAGATGTTTTTGCTCTGCCACTTCTGTTGAAAAGAAACTCATTGAGGACCATCTTTGCCACCTTAAAGCCAATGGCCAATGAGCTGATGGCACACTCTGTTTTTAATCAGATTCTCTCAACTCTCCAACTACAAGATCATGAATGAGCTTGATGGCACCTTGTGAGGTCAGAAGACAGCCATGCCAAGGTCAAAATGCTCCTTTCTTTCCTTCTCACATTTTAAGCAAAGTGATGGTGACATACTTTGTGGGGTAGAACTATATTTCATATTAACAAATCCTAGTTAGTTCTCCTGTTTCCACAAAAACTGTAGGAGCCCTTTTATTAATCTCTGGATTCATTCAAAACAAGATTCACAGAATTTGAGCTAGATCTTCAAAGAGAAGTTGGAGATCTATAGTAAGGCATACATTAAAATGTACGCAAAATTGAAATAATTTTCATTCTTATGTCTCTCTGAAATTTTGAGGGGATAACTACCTAAAAATAACAACATCACAACAGGACCACCCACTAACCATGAAGCTTTACTCCATATGTTAAATAACTGACTAGAAACCATTCTGAGTTTCTGAGAATAACTTTCAAGATCCATTGGAATTTAGAATGTTTGGAAATCATATATATTTAGCCATGACTGGTTGCTCTGTCAAAGTCTTTTTTTGATACAATGCATCTGAAGATACCACATAAAGAAAGCAAATGAAAGTGGTCCTTTCAGTGGAAAGTTGTCAGCTGTCAACAGGCTGCTTCTGAATTTCTCCTTGGTGCTCACAGGGTCATCCTTTTCATGGATTCATATTATTCCAGTCTAAGCAAGTGGACAGAATTTCAAGTTAAATGTTCCTACTATTTGATCAGTAGAGGGCAGTTCTGAACATAGTGAAACACGCTTGCCAGGGGTTTTAAGCAGTTCCTTCTCCATCTGCATTATTCTCCAAACCAGGCCCAGTGTTCAGCCCTACACCTCAAAGGCCCCAAGCCTTCATCTGCAGCATCAGTGTTCACTCATGCTGAGAATGATCAAGAGGAAATAGAATGGAAAGGGCTTACCTCTCCACATGCAGTCTCTGCAAAGGTTCATTGTTTCTACCCACAACCTCTGGGCCCCAAGTGTATCCCATGGGGGAGCCTTACCTCATTGGAATGTGTTCTGTTTTGGTGCTTGGCACGATCAGAAGCATTTGAGAAAGCCTTGTTGCAACCTTCATGTTCACAGACATACGGTTTCTCTCCAGTGTGAGATCTCAAATGTGTTTTCAAGTTTTCTAGTCGTGAGTAGGCCTTTGTGCAACCTTCAAACTGAAGACAAGTAAATCTGGATCACTCCACACAATAATAGGTTATGCTTAACATTCCCTCAAAATTGATGGAAGACTGACATTTTGAGGGTCAGCAGCTTTTCAAAATCAAGGAACAAAAGTCCACTAAACTCTGAAATTACTGGAATTCAGTTGGGGCTCAGTGCAGTTTGAGAGAAAGCATTTTCAGTGCTAGTAAAAGTCCAGGAGGTTTCTTTCTTAAGAGACCACTCTGTGGTCAATGGGTTTCATTATCTTTCACTGATCTTGAATTCCCACTGATTTCAGATTCAGCACAAAGGTCATTATATGGTTTTGTGTCCATAGAAAGGCATGGAATTTGATCATGTTTATAAAGGGCCTTTAAAATGTAAAATATTGGGGCTGAGCAGTGTCCAGTGTGCCTGGCTTACATTTCAGTGAACCAAGGCTGTTGGGAACCACTGTGTCTGGTTTCAGAAGCTGTAACCCCCCATGGCTAAGGCTGAGTAAAAAGATGTTGGGACCATAAGCCACTAAAGAAACAAAACTTATCCTCTCATCAGGGGTGCAGCCTCCGCCCCCTTTACTTTGCTCTGCTTGGCTCCTGGAGGATGGCTGGATAATCAATGATGGGTAAGATTCTACAAGGAGGGACAATCTAAGACAGGCATAGTCTCAAGGGGGCCCATCAGGAAAGGACATAGAGGACTATAGAAAATCTTCTGCTTTTATAGCCTGAGTCCTTATTCTATCTGTAAAAGGTCTCCTAATCTCTTGGCTGCCTGCATCCCCGATTCAGGCCTGAAACAATGCTAGAGGGTGGTGCAGCCCTGTGCTGGAAAGGGTGGTTCCCGGGGCAGGGACAGATCAGGCCTAAGAAAGAATGCATAAAATCCTGTGAAACCTGCTTTGCTAAGAATGCCCTCATTTTAAATGTTAAGGGTCCAAGCATAAAATGAGGTTTTCCCCCAAAGTTTTATGGCCCTTGGGCTATCTGACCCTGACTCCAAATAAGCCCTTATAATTATTTAAATGTTCTCTATTCCTTGATCATTACTGCCTGACAATGACTGACGAGCCTTATGCCCTGTACTCCTATGCAAATTAAACCCAATAAAAGGCCATCGAGAAACAAGCTCATGGCCTTTCTCCCCTGAGAGACTGGTCAGCCTTTTCTCCCCAAGCAGATCATGTGTTGATAGACTTATTCTCATCCGCAACAGCGGGGGAGCTCTGTGGGCAGAGCTCCCCCAACAGAAGGCGTCCCAGGAGTCCTAGGAGTCCTAGACTGCCTGTAGGTACTTCTATACTGGGCCATGAGAACAGATTGGGAGGGTGAGAAAAAACTCTAAAGCTATATAGGTTATATTTTTAAAAAGTCAATATAAGCTTTTCAGGTCAAAACTGGTATCTGCCTATGCCCTCCAAGTCCTCTGATGGAATGGACATTAGCACTGGGGCAAACACAGTGGCTATGTGCTCATTTGCAATGCTAGCCAGCATGTCCCAGCCTTCACCTGCCCACCTGCCATGCTGCAGAGCTGTGCTGTCCATTTTGGTACTGCTAGCCATACGGGATTATTTGTATTTAAATTGTCTAAAAATAAATTAAATTAAAAAATAGTTGCCTGATTACTCTAGCCACATTTCAAAAGTGCTTAAGAGGTACATGTGCCTTGTGGCTACCATGTTGGACAGTATTGGTCTAGAACATGTCCATCATCCCCCGAAGTTCAGCTGTCAGCATCCTTTCTCCATTTCTCGTTTCTCTTCCATTTCAGAAACCAGTCTCACACACCCTTCTACTTTCACAGATAGCACCCGCCACCCAACCATGCCACCCTTAAGCTGGAGTTATCATGCACGACCCTGAGAGTATGACAAAGGACCCATATGAATCCTGATTCATATCCTGTATCAGGTGTGAAGTTACCCCCATGTTGACAGCATGAGTCACCCGTGTACTCATGGGTGTACTCACAGTGCATTTGTGAGGTTTCTCTCCTGTGTGTCTTCTCATATGCACTACCAGCATATACTGGGCTTTGAAGGGTTTCTGTTCTCTTGAGCAATCCAGCCACCGGCACACAAATTCCTTCTTTTCTCCATGGATATGGTCATTATTTATATGCTAGGGTTTGAAAAAAGAGAGAAAATAAATAAAAATAAATTACTAATTTCTAAAGGCAAAAATGTGAATGTGAAAAAGGCCTTAAAGATTATATAATAATTTTACTATATTACAGACTATTTTGTTTTAGTTAGTATATTTCTAAAGTAAATTTGCTCTTACTGTGTATGTGTACTTCCTAACTAACAGAAGTGACACTATTTGGAGGAAGCCTGATGTCCCAGAGAAAGTATTGCATAGAGCATCTGAGGAGTGGAGTTGTGAAACAGGGTGAGCCACAGGTGTCTTCTCTGGGCCTCTGTTATTTTTCATCTGCCAAGTAGGGGCCAAGGCTAAATGCCCACAGAGGTGCTTTCCAGCTCTCATGCACTCTAGGCCTTCAGTTAGAGTCATGGCTAACTGCAGAAAAAGAACACATACCCATGTGTGCACACACATACAATTTTGTGAGAAGGAGCAAAACAAAAAACCAAAACAACAACAACAACAAAACCAACCCACAAAGCACCTCTTCACACTACACTTTATTCACAATTAGTGGAATTTTTTCTTGAATAAGAGATACAGAGAAATTAACTTAGATATTGGAGATGAGAACCAGGTAATTGTCAACAAAATGCTTAGTCTCTCAGGATCTTGGTTGTCTGTACATACAAAATAAAGAAATGGATTACCTAGTTCTTAAGGTTCTTTCCAGTCCTATAATTCAATTAATTTAGTTTTTAAAACAAATATGAACTTCCCTGAACTCCTCAAGAATTCAAAGTTTTGGAATCTGTTTTTACAGAGTTCCTTGGATTCATATATTAAGTGCTCTACAACTGGGAGATGCAAGAAACCGACAGCAGTACCAGAAGGGAAGGTTCTTAATTTGAATCAAATTGAAATGTCCAATTATGAATTACTGGGGAAATTTGTGTACTAGGATGATCTTGTTGATGTTATTCTCTGGTCACCCTAAATTTTTATTTGCCTTAATGTAAGGTTTTTTCAAACACTTTCTAAAACATACATAGAAATATACTACTAAAAGTTTTGTGCAATAAGAGAAATCTCCCCTTGGGTCCCATAAGCTGCATACTGGTGACAGGAAATTTAATTACTTTCCTGCCTATGCTCTGGCGCCTCAGCGAGAGTGGTCTGTGGGGGCCTAAACCTATTATTCCACCATGCCTTTCCCAGTTACTCCACTAGGGGGCCGACTGCTGCAGGGAGACAATGAAGTTGTGCTGGGCTGTCTCTGTAGTTAAAAACTGAATGTGGGTAGAGAAAAGCAATTAACTATTTTTTTCTCAAGCAACTTTCAGTAAGCATGGGGAACAGAAGAGAGTGGGTAATACAGGGCAGCACACAAGGAGACAGCCAGGATCTTTTCAAAAGCTCTGAAGAAGAGAAGGAAACCACTTGGAATCAATCACTCAGGTTCATGACAGTGTATCAACCCAAGGGCAAACAGGTGTGGGTTTCCAAAAAAAAGTGAACTGCCCTAAGTATTAGTGTGTGTTAAAAGTTATGCTGGTGCACATAAGTACAGGAAGATAACAGATGTGCTGGACAGAAGACAGCACGCAATCTTTAAGCTTATGCTTTAACTACACTCTTGCAGTCCGTTCATATCACACATGTGTATGAATGTCCAGCATTTAAGTCCCTGTAATACAGAGGGGTTCTATGAATTCTCCTTTCCAGGGAGAAAAAAGTAATGATCATACAAAATCACTCCACAAAACTTGCCCTTGGTTCAGTTTTTTTTTTTACAAGGTATTGGAAATAAAGCTCCTTGAATTGACCGATACACATGAAAGGGAAAGAAAAAGGGAGGAGGGAGGCAGACAAAGTTAAAATTGGAAAAATGAATTAGAATTTGGTCTGAGTCAACTCCTTGAGGCCGGGACCCATGTCTTTTAGTTTTAAATTCTCAGCAATTGACAACTGTCCCTGGTACTTGGTAGGGACTCAGTAAATATTTGGTGAATTGATTTGAGTCATGCAGCAAATTAAACTTTCACTGCACAAAAGAAATTATATTTGAAGCTCTTGCTTATATTTTCAACTTCATTTTACCTAGTATCCATACAATAAGATTTTAATATAAGGTATTACATTACTTTAAAATACCATACTATCAAGACTTCAAAAGAATCTGAAAGATATCCAAGTGTGAATCCTATTTTGCTGAGGAGAATACATGGAATACAATGTGACTGCATTTGCCTCTCACATATTTATGTTTATATAGACTGCAACTCCACACCACACCTGGTGCTGTGGGGATCAGACAGACATGAGTCCTGCCCTAAGGAAATCAAAGTCTACTAAAGGAAACAGATAATGGCCTAAGTTACTATACAATTATAGTTATGATTGGTGTTATGAAGGGAAATAAGAAGGTTTTACAAAATTCACAGGGGATTCCAAATCCACGTGGAGCATTAAAGTCAGCCTCTTCAATAAAGCAGCTTTTTAAGTCAGACCAGATAGATGAGTGCAGACCCACCTGGGGTGCAGGTAAGAATGGGAGTGGGAAGACAGGGCAACACTACAGCAAGATGAAACAGAAGCACCTGCAGATGGACAGAACTTGGTGCCTTTGAGGACCCAAATGAAGAACACACACAGTAGGAAAATGGGCCAGGCAGACACAGGAGGCTCTAGTACTGCCACTGCTTGGTTCAGTATGTGGCTTGGGCTGCCAGAGGGCCTGGTAGGTACCACTGTGGTAGCCCAGATTGGCCCACCTAAAATGTAGCATGCAGGGTCAGATCTCCAGCACCTAGACTGCAGGATATATCCCTGGAAAGAACTTGCATACACCCCATCAGAAAGCCAGCACCTAGATGCCAGCCCTAGAGTTGGAGGTTAACTGACATTATTCAGGGGAACTGGGTGACCAGCAGGAAAGACACCAATAGTGGCCAGTGTCATAAGAAGTTCTTGTCTGTTCTTCTCTCCAACACACTGGAGGACCTAGATTCTAGGAAAGGGAAAACATGGGGGGCAGAGTAGGAACAAACACCCCCAGGCCCTTGAATGTATGCCTGGTTGGTAGAGTGGGGGAAATCTCTGAAGGGTCATGAAGTTGGAAGGTTAAACTGGATAGGCTTTAGTAACCACAGGTGATGGACAGGTTGTAGAAGATGCTTCTGCTACTGACTGAGACAATGTCTGAAAATCCCAATGGTAGGAATCCCACACCGATCAGCAAGCACAACTTGCAGTGTTGTCTCAATATGACCAGGAAAGGAAAGAACCTGCACTGGACAGTAGAGGCAACCTCACTTTGAGAAAGCTTAGCATCTTGGGAATTTTCCCTTTCAGCCTCCTTAAAAAAGCCCTGCATTCATCTAACATGCTTTTTGTAATTTTTTTAAAACTGTTTGAGTGCCAACTTGGATGGAGATCACAAGTTCTTTTTCTTGAAATGCATTTCTACTACCTCAGCTGGCAGGGACCAGGTCCATTTGCTTGTCTTTACAGTCCAAACACTGAGCAAAGGACATAATCAATTACTATAAAGAATACAGTAAAGATATTGCTACCTGGAATCTCTGATATTTTCCTCCCTATGTTCTCCTCTAAGACTTTTCTGGTGTCCCGACTTATATGTAAGTCTTTTATCCATCTTGAGTTTATTTTTGTATATAGTGTATGTTGGTGGTGAAGTTTCCTTTTTTTACATGTGGCTGTCCAGATCTCCCAACACCATGTGCTGAAGAGGCTATTGTTACTCCATTTTATGCTTCTGCCCCCTTTGTCGAATATTAATTGACCATAGAGATTTGGGTTTATTTCTGAGTTCTGTATTCTGTTCCATTGATCTATTTGTCTGCAATTATGCCAGTACCAGACTGTTTTGATTACCATAGCCTGGTAATATAGTTTGATATCAGGTATTCTGATTCCTCCTAATTTGTTCTTCCTTTTCAAAACAGCTGCTACTTGGGGTTGTTTGTGGTTCCATATATATTTTTGAAATGTTTGTTCTATATCTGTGAAATGTGTCTTTGGTATTTTAATAGCGATTGCAATGATTCTATAAATTGCTTTGGGTAGTATGGACATTTTGATAATGTTAATTCTTCCAACTCATGAACATGGTATATGCTTCCATTTGTTTGTGTCTTCCTTAATTTCTTTCTTCAGTGTTGTGTAGTTTTCTGAGTACAGGTTTCTTACCTCCTTGGTTAGGTTTATTCCTAGATACTTTATTTTTCTTTGTTGCTATACATCTTAAATAGGATGATTTTCCTGATTTCTGTTTCTAATATTGTTGGTATATAAAAATGCCTTCAATTTGCAAATATTGACTTTGTATGCTTCTGTTTTTCTAAACTGACTTACTAGGTTGAGTAGTTTTTTGGTGGAGTCTATAGGATTTTCTATGTACACTATCATGCTATCTGCAAACAATGATGGTTTTGCTTCCTCCTTTCCAATTTGGAGCCAAGTGGTGGTAGCAACCTAAGTGCCAATCAGTAAATGAGTGGATAAAAAACTGTGGTACATTTATACAGTGGAATATTACACAGCAGAAAGAAGGAGCTCCTACCCTTCGCAACAGCATGGATGGAATTGGAGAGCATTATGCTAAGTGAAATAAGCCAGGTGGTGAAAGACAAATACCATATTGATCTCATCTATAAGTGGAGCCTAATGAACAAAACAAACAAGCAAGCAGAATATATCCAGAGGCATTGAAATGAACAAACTGACAGTAACTAGAGGGGAGATGGGAGGGGAAAATGGCGGGTAGAGGGGGAAAGGTTATCAAGGAACATGTATAAAGGACACATGGACAAAGCCAAAGGAGTGGGAGATGGGGATGGCTAGAATGGGGGGGAATGGTGGGGGGAAAATGGAGACAACTGTACTTGAACAACAATAAAAAAGAGAGAAAAAAAATAAATCTAGAGACAGCTTTCTATCCATTTAGGTTGTTCAAATGTATATTAAGCTTGAAACATTTCCTGGGGCTGGATTTCAAGTGGAAATTAAAATTCCAAGAAATCATAGACTTCACACATATTTATTTTTCTTTGAAAAGCTGCTTCAGCCTCTGCAGTGAGTGCTCATGCAGGCTTATCTCAGGATATACTTTCTATTATAGTGGGAAGAGCCTGGTGGGTGACAGAAGATGCATGCAGACCAGTTTCTGATGAGCTTTGTTCATTTATACATTTCAATTCACCTATATGGGACTTCATTTTCTTATCTGTAAAATCAGGGGAGCAATTTTTCAACCAGTGTGCTGCAAAAATTTTTATAATATGCACTACCTGACTATTTAGTCAGGGACAATGACCTACTTTTCCTTACATTGACAAACTTAAAGAATGCCAACAGCCAACACAACAATAGCCATCTGGTGTGACTGAAGCAAAATTATGTCTATTTTTGGTCAGATCAGCAAAAATACAGTTTTTTCGGTGTGCCGCAGAATTTTAGTAACTAGTTTGTATGTGTCATGAGATTAAAAAAGCTGAAAATCACTGAATTAGTGTGATGATGGAGTAGATCAGATATTAACAAAATTTTTCCATAAAAAGCCAGATAATAAATATGTTAGGCTTTTTAGGCCAAAAGGTCTCTGTTGCAGCTTCCTACTTCTGTCACTGCTTCAGGAGAGTAACCATAGACACCATGTAAGATGGGCACAGCTACTTACCTATGGACACTGAATGTTTCATGTGTCATGAAATACTCTTTAAAAATATACTTTTTTTCTAATGATTTAAAACTGTAAAAAACATTCTTAGCTCATGGGTATGCAAAAATAAGCAGTGGGCCTGCAGACCATTAGCTTGCTCACCCTCAACCGGATGACCTCAAAGCTTCTTTTGTGGGTTAGCAGAGCCCACAACTTTTCTCAGTCAAGGTGGACCTCAAGCCTGACAAAGTAAAATTAGAAGGAGATACATTTTGGTGCCAGAGAAAAGAAAAGGCAGCAGGAAGGAATAATAGAATCTCAAACTGAAACAAGGGACAGATCAGTCCAGACATACTTACCCCTTTTTGCATCGTGTTCCTGGGACTGGGTAGACAAAACACACATTCTTTGCTCACCAAAATCCTAGGGAGCTAAGAAGACTAATATGCAATAAGTTCTTAATATTTAACAGAAAGACTGATCCCATGTGGAGCTGGGCAGAAATTCAATGGGCATGTTTTCATTTGTGGTTGCACTGAAAATTTGACTTTCTAGCAGTGAAAACGTTAATCAAATGTATAAATAATTTAATTGGAGGGAAAATAAATGCAAGATTAAATTCCAAACTAATCCAACACAAAGACATGCAATTTGCCAGAGGCCCAAGGGCCAGAAAGAGATAGATGGTGTAAATTATGGTGTTGTATGCCAACTCTCAGCAAGACTGCTCTAAACTCTCCCTGTCTGGATAAACAGTACAGGGACACTAGGACCTGGAAATCTCCCAGGGAAAGGCTGAGTCCCACCACTGAACTTCCCAATGGACCCATTTCTTCAGTTTTCCAATAAGAATTGTAAGCCTTTGCCTTAGGAAACTGATGGCTGATGAAACAAACAAACAAACAAACAAACAAACACACACACACACACACACACACACCTCAGGAGCCCACAGCAAACCAACAAAATTGAGATTTTACAACTATTATGTTTATAGCTGGATGAGCCAAGACCTAGTATTCCAGCCTCTTCCACTACCTATGAAGCACAGGGAAAAGTAGGAGAAATAACTCTGTTGGTCTGGTAACTGAGGAAGCTGAAGGTGCTTCTTTCTTTTACGGGGTTTTACCTGGGAAGCCCAGCATTCAGCAGCAACCAGGGAAGCGATGGTGCTTCAGGAAGAAAGACCTGAAGGAAAATGGAACAGTGATCCCTTTCTTTCACTAGCAGCAAAAGGAAAGCCCTCAATGGACATAACTGAGCTAATAATCAGGGTCCTTTCTTCTTGCTTGTTATTTCACTCTGAGTTTAGAGCTGCCAGTTTTTCCTCAGTCTGATTCCTAACCCTACAGATGAAATGCATAGATGCCAAATGTTCCCAGGTCTCCAAATACAGCTGTTGCTCATGCAGGTTGTGAACCGTGGACACATACTTCTTTCTTCTGTCCTCCTCTCCTTCCCTAGATTCCCCACTGATTCCCAGTCAGCAAGCACAGTTTTCTAAATAGGACAGAAAACACAACTTTGATTTCCATATGGCTCCCTGAGCATATACCTTTCACATTATCTTTCTGTATCTATAATTAAATTACTTTTCACAAAACCTTTTCACCATTTAAAGTTTCTACCAACTATGTTGCCAAATTTTCACAGCACAAGGTACATGTAAAAAGCAAAGAGCATAAACAGCACTCAAGTAAATATGATCTCTCTCTATATGCAAACACCCAAGTACACGTGTACACACACATACACACAGTATCATTTATTTATTTTTTTTAAAGATTTCACTTATTTATTTTTAGAGAGGGAAGGGAGGGAGAGAGAGAGAGAGAGAGAGAAACATCAATGTGCGGTTGCTGGGGGCTATGGCCTGCAACCCAGGCATGTACCCTGGCTGGGAATCGAACCTGTGACACTTTGGTTCGCAGCCCGCGCTCAATCCAGTGAGCAACGTCAGCCAGGGCAGTATCATTTATTTTAATAGAAAAGAAAATAAAGACTTGGAAAGTAGTGTATTTCATATATGACTACCCAAGATAAGAGAACTGCATACAGGTTTGCAGGTTCTCTGAAGCCTAGGGCTGTTGTTGGACACTCAGTTTTTATTTCTGATTCATCCCTTTGCTACATTTCTCTGTATCATGACCCACTAACATGCCGCTATTTGATGCTATGATTTATTTTAAAAAAGAAAATTTAAAACTGAAACATTTCCTTCTCAAAATATCAAAATGGAAATGTTTGATATTTTATAAATCTTTTCATATTGCTACCAGATTAGCTTATAAGTGAAAATGAGTTAATTCATATATTAAACAGAATTCAATAATTTGAAACTTCTAAGAATTTCCTGAGAAGTCATTAAGAAAGCCTTCTATTTTGGCACAGGATGGGATATAAACAAGTAAACAATTTTAAGGAAGCTCATGTTTCAATTTGCTTCTCATCTCTATAAATCTATTACTATATCTTCACTTGGTCCAGAGATACTTCTGAACAGGAGAAAGAAAAATAACTTAGAATCAATTAAAATTTAATTTATATTAAAAATTTGGGAGAAAGATTTAAAACGTTTGCCTAAGAATCCCTTAAACTTTCCACGTGAAATTAGGCATATACCTTCTTGTTTTATCTATTATTTGATACATGTACCATTTTTGAAGTTTTACAACTTCCATGCCATGGATTCTATTGGGGACAGGCTGTGATTGTATCCATCAAGGCTTCACCAGGTGGAAACAGGAAAAAAGCAGGAATCATAGACTATCAGGGCTGCAATAGGCCCAATATCTCAATATGCACTTTAATTTTAGATCAATAAAATAATTTAAATTGTTTTAGTGTCACCCATGAATCTTCCTAAGAGTTTTTAAAAGCTATAATGGCTTGCTGTGAGAGGGATCTTCACTGAGGCTGCAGACCTCAATAAACACCTGTTTCAATTCACACTACCTAACAAAAATATCCATATTTCTTTCAGTTTTCTGATACAACTATAAAATTAGAAAACAAACAAAGACTTTGGATACAAAACTGCATTATCTTCACAAAAATAAAATATTTGTCTATTTCTAACTTGTAAATATTAAGAATTGGGGTGAGATAAAAATATGCTTCTTAAGAAGAAATAAATAAATGGAATCTCTCAACAGTTATTTACATCTTGTTTCTGGGCACAAATCTTTGACAAAATTATTTTCTTTTACGTGTAAGAAAGGCAAAGTTCCTTCAGAAGGTAAATGTTTTATCTGGACAAAGGGCTTCACATTGTTAGATTTAAAGAATGGAAATTAGCCCTGGCTGGCGTAGCTCAGTGGATTGAGCGTGGGCTGCGAACCGGGCATCGCAGGTTCAATTCCCAGTTAGGGCACATGCCTGGGTTGCAGGCCATAACCCCCAGCAACCACACATTGATGTTTCTCTCTCTCTCTCTCTCTCTCTCTCCCTTCCCACTCTAAAAATAAATAAATAAAATCTTTAAAAAAAAAAGAATGGAAATTAACTAACCTAAAATACAATACCTCCTTCAACCCCAGCCCCACCCAAGTCAGCGGACCATATGCCCCAATGCAATGGAACTCTGTCATTCACATTTAAAAACAAAAGTGTACAAAAGAAAAGACTGACCTACTGACAGGTGCTGAAACATGCACGAACCTTGACAACATCATGAGAAGTGAAAGAAGCCAGTCACAAAAAGACAACCATTGCACAATTCTATTCACATGAATGCCCAGAATAAGAAAATCTACACAGAAAGAGAATACAATAGATTATGTGATTGCCAATGGCTGTGGAGAGATTGGGAGATGGGTTTTCTTTTTGAGGTAAGGAAAATATTGTAAAATGGATTGGGATGATGGTTGCACAACCCTGAGAATAAGTCAAAACACATAAAACTGTTGTATACTTTAAATGAATAAATCACATAGTATAGGAAGTATATCTTAATGAAGATGTTACCCCTCTGCCACTCCAAAATAAAAGGAAAGATGGAAGTGTACTTGGTGATGAGCTTAGGTAAAGTGGAAACCGTGGGGGGAAATTGGAAAAGCAATGCAGGAACAGCCAAGTTAAATCCGACATCCTCTGGGACTGCACCTATCCTTCAGACAGAATATGGACTGGGCTTACCAAATGCTTTCCCACAGAAGCAAAAGGCTGCATGCACCTCTATCATAACTTCTATTCACACATGAACACACACACACACACACACACACACACAATTCAGACAGATTGAGTTAAAGCAGAACATACTTTTATGACACAGTATTTCCTGGGGAATTTCATACTGGACTCAGAATTAATAATCTGGGAACTTCATATAAATGAAAACATCTCTGTGTATCCCTTCCTCATATTTCAAGTCATAGAGGTAAAGGGAAAGATGGGAGAAAAATAAACTGTGTACAGTGTTGGAACAAAAGAAAAACTAAAACATTATATACTAATATTAATTCAAGTAAGTTAATGTAAAACAGCACATGGTTTGGAAAAACTGGTTGTTTCCTAATTCATTAAAACTGATGGAAAATTCAAGTTCAGTTAATTTAGAATCTCTGTATTTCTGGCTTGGTTGTTATCTTGAATTACAAAATAACTAGATGTAAATTTTATGTAATTTATTATATAATTCAGTTAGCTGATACCCTCTTTCCATGAAGAACTGCATGTGTTGCTGGTTCAAATTCATGTACAGAATAATAGTACACTGCTTAATATCAAGATGACCTGAAACTTAAAGGAAATTTTAGCTTTTGAAAAGAATTTTTAAGAAGCAAAATGTAAAAGTCAGTAATATCAATTAATGTTATTTCTATCACTTACATAAAAAGAAGATATCCTCATCCTTGAAAGTGGGTTAAAGGCCTATTATTCCTCAGAAGAACTGTAAAACTGCTCTTTCTCTTCAGTTTTATTCTCTGAATTCTAACTTTACTAAAACATTAGATATAACTCTTCTCTTTTAGGAAGCTTCTCTTATACTGTATTAAGGTGACTTTTGTTGCAATTTTCAGTGTTTCTTTTCTGAAAAGGCCAATATTTAAACCTCACTGAAATTTTAAATATAGGTAATATGGTTTAATCATACTCTCCAAGCATTCCAAGACTGTTTATGTTATTTCTACTAGTAACTGGACATTTTTAATTTTTTTATCTTATTCTTTTAAGTATCAATTTTTGCTTTACCAAAATGAGTAAATAAACCAAAATAAATAGCCAAAACAAAAACGAACTCTTCTTAATCAAACTGATTGGGGGCCTTAGTTATCAAAAAATCCCTAAAAACAAAAATTATTAATATTTTAAACAAGTATGTATTGATATTCATTTTAGAAATAACAAGATACTCAATTCAGACAGGCAAGATAATTTCATTAATTGTGTAATCATGGAATGAAATAATTTAGAAGGCCAGTCTTTAAAAAGACATCTATTTCATTTCTACAAATGAGCAAATCCACCAAGCACAGTAAGTACTAGTTTTGTGATCATAGCTCTAGCTTCAAAGGAGAAATAGTTAAAGCCCCACATTCCTGTACTTCAACAGGCTTCTAGCCCGAGAAGCACAAGACCAGAGGGTTCAGAAAGGTAGCCATAAAATGCAATGTCTCCCAATGACCACATGAACTGGTCACTCATATGTATGGATCATTTCTAACATAGTATATCTGGAAAGCATTGCCATCTAAAGGAATGGCATTTATTGCCAAATCAAAGATTTCAGAAGCCAAATGCCATCTGAGTGCATTAAAACCCTGCCATCTTGTGGGTTTGGATTTCTGCCATGAAAAGAAAGGAGAGTTAATGTTTACTATTTCCAACTAGTATCTGCACAGCAATCATACCTTTCAACCTACTGTCAAAATTATGCTTTGTTTTTGTTATATTTGAAAGGTTGGGTGAATATGTATAGTAACATAACAGCACACCCTGTACTTTTAATTCACTGCTCTTATAAAAGCAACCATGAATCCTCCAAAGACTCAATTTTGATTCTGAACATTACAAATCAGCCTTAAAAACCACATACTGTTTTATAAGCTCTGATGTCATCATTCTGATGATTATAATATTTGTTAAAATAATAACAAAATGTATTTGGATTTCAAATTATAATGTATTTTCAATTTTGGGAGAAAAGCCAACTTTTAAAAACTGGAAGCCTTTGAAGATATGGGCTAGAAGAATTTATTGTGGTGCCAACCTAGTCCCTACCCTGGCCATGACTTTCACTGAGGGTCTTCTGCCCATCACACTGCAAAGGGAGGGTCCTGCATGAAAAGCACTGGGAGTCTTCTTCAGCAGTCAGAGATTAGTGAGCGTGTGTGTGTGTGTGTGTGTGAGTATGCAAAGGGAGTGGGAGACTGCTGATGATAGAAACACAGGCACATCTCAAGAACTATTGGAAGAAAACACAGAACAGGCAAGCAGGCAAAATTATCAATTTGGAAATCTGCCCAAAGTCCCACTGAGCTGACTCATTAATTCACTATTAACTCAATGCTCATTTATAATGAGAGTTACTGGGCTAAACAATGAAGAGCCAAAACTGAGTAAGACATATCCATTGGACCTTATCCCAATCTGGCTGTTGAAATGCATAAGGGAGTACTGTTTAAAAAATTACTTTTCACATCATGGATACCTTTGCAATTAAAAAGTGAGCCACCCAGAAGAATTCAGGAGTCCCTTCCTTCATGTCCCCACATCATGGAAATCTAGCATGTCCAATGCCCAGGACCTTTTCAGGTTTTTCTTACTGAAAACATGAAACGGAAACCCTTGCACATCCTTGCTTTAGCAAGCTTTTCAACATGTAGCATGATTATCTCTACCATTTTTCAATCAACTCTTAACTAATTCACAAGGTACCCTCCCCTTCTAAACACCATAATCCTTTATTGCTGATATATACACAGGTATAAAATGAAGACTTCTTATATGATATGGGCATACACTAACTGCTCCATATCAGGTATAGTTTTCTTTATGTTAGTAGAAGGTGCAGAAACTATTCTAATGAACAGTTGACAAAAAAACTAAAGTAATGAGTTTTTAGGGTTTTTGCAGTATGAACCCTCTTCGTTTCCCACAAGTTGTCTAAAATTCAGTTCTGTGTAACAGCCTTCCATTGAGAGCAGTTGCAAAGCTGGAGAAAACTGCCCCCCTGCATCTCTTGGTCTGAGTGACAGAATGAAGGAAATGGAGCAGTCACCAGGGACTGAGTGCCCAGCAAGATGGGATGGAATGCAAGGGGACTTGAGGACCACAAAGACCTGGGGGGCACACCTGGCTAGCCACAGAGTACCAGATGAAGAACAGAGCAAGTGCCCTGAAGGAAAATGCCACCCAGAGGCTAGACAACTGGATATGCAGCTGGAAACACCTGGGTAACATCTAGGATGAGGCCACCAAGTCAAGGTTATTTTACCTCCTTGAAGTCCTTCAAATACAGCCTCCTTAACAAGACTGATCACTCCACTTACAGTATAACCTCCTTGTCCCTGAAAGTTCCATCCTCCTTACCCCACTACTCTGTATTTCCCCATGGCTCTGATCACCCCAACATGCTTTAATTTATATACAGAGACTATTTATGATTTACTGTCTGCCCTCTTCCACAAGAATGTGCATTCCGCACAGGCAGGGATTTTTATCAATTTTGTTCAATGATATATCCCAAGTGCCTGGATCAATATCCAGTAGAGTAAATGCTCAATAAATATTTGTTGGAGAAATGTGTTATTGGAAATACCACATTTAGAGTTTATGTGGTCCAAGGCCTCAATATATTCGCAATCTGCCATTTGCCTTATGTTTGTCCTTTGAGAACCAGATGCCACAGGAAACAGCAACAATTTCCTGTGACACCTCCACACTCCCAACAATTGGATATGCCTTAGCATTGCACATGCTTTAGAGTCAACTAGGCAGAGGTACCCTTTTACCTTTCAATTGTAGACTGAGGTTTTGAGCTAGTAAAGACTTAATTCTGTTATCTTAGTTGGTTCCTATTCATTATTAATGAAAAGGAATCCTAAAATTTATTTTTGTCCACCATGACAATGTTGAATTGACATTAACTCTGGGGTAAGGGCTCTGGCATATAAGTGATAATCGTAACTTTCATGTTTTATTAGCTGTAGAAAGCAAGTAATTTTATGTTTTACTATAGGTTTGTTCTGAAATAATTCAGTAAAGATTCACATAAAAGAGAGAAAAAATGGCCAGGTTATCCCTGTGATTAAGCTACACTCTAACTGAAATTTTCCCCCTGGCTACTGTTTTTGACAACAGGCTACACAGATTTCTTCTTAATGCAAGGCTGTTAAGTAACAGAAGACTAAAGGGCATATTTCTTTTTTCATCTGCTTGTGGAAATTTCATTAATGCAATAGAAAATTTGCCCCCTGCCATTACGGAAGTATTTGTACAGAGAGAAATCATGAAGTAAAGTTGCTCCTATAGAGTTTCAACTGGAAAGATAAATAAGGAAGACACTTTACAAAAAGACACAGGTTTAAAGTTCGTAATTAAAAAAATAAAAGGGGGTCTGCATGCACAAAATGATTTGTGACCCTTCCAAAAGAGAACTGGGAAGTCAGCACATCGCATGTTAAGTATCAATGTTCACATGGTGAAATCACTCATGGTGGAGGGTGACTTTACTTAAATTTAAGCCATTTCTGCTCTTTTAACTTTGTCTCACCTTTCTACCAAAGTAAGAATTTCATTTCTCAAGAAGTGTTAATTTATCCCTAAGATGTTTTAATTAAGGGGCTTGATTCTATCTCATAAGCACATTCTCCTAGAAAAATGTGGCCAATATATATTGAGTAATCATGCAAATGTTAAAAAGTTTCATTTCACCTTTCAAGCATATGCCAACATATAGGTAGCTCTCATAATTGTCTCCACATTGCCTATGAATATAGTATTAATAACCTGTGATTATAACAGCACAGGAACTAGCTAAAAGTTTATGAGTTTTTAACATTCCATTATAAAGGAGTTAAAAGTTTATGAATTTTAACAATCCATAGGGAAAAAACAGTGAATGTTCTTGCAAACAAATAGACAGACAGACAAACAAAAATCCCACTGACTGAAACTAATTGAAACTCAATGTTTGGTCCACATTTTTACACATGGATATTTAAAGTAAAACGGTTACATTTGTTTGTTCTCTAAATTATCTGCAAAATGACCTTTGTGCATTTTTCAGGTCACTCAATCAGAACACAAGTATCAAGACAGTATTTTAAGAAAGAGTCAAGGTGGACATCATGGTTCCAGGTTATCTTTATCTAAGTACTCCCCATGAAGAAACATAAATCTATTGTACAGGGCCACAGGAGGGTGGTGGCCAGCATTAACAATCATTCTTGCTTTGTTGCTTTCTCTCATCTGTTTCCAGGGACCAGGCATGCAGGTTGTATCTTCGCCCATGTCAGCTCTTGCCCCTGTCCTGCTTGTCTGATGTCTTTCCACTTGGCTAATTCCTTCTCATCCTTTAACTCCTATATGAGATTTTCCTGACACTCAGAGAGGGTCAGACACTTATCTAATAGTACACCATGACACCATGAGTTCATGACATAGTTAAGAACAGAATCCAGAGCTAAACTTTCTACTTACTTACACATAGATGGAACTAAGGAGAAAAAAGGGGAAAATTCAAGATTAAGAAAGAGAAAAAAACCCCAGCTCATTTGTCAGAAATAAAGAGCCAAAAGGCTAGCCAGAGGGAGAATATCTTAGTTTATTTTAATTAAATATTCTAGAAAGTGCACAGAAAAGAAAGGGCAACCTGCACCCCCCCAAAGGAAGGAAGGAAGGAAAACACATGTATACCTGTAGGCACACACATACACACATGCACGCAGAGTGCACTACTTATGCTTTATAAGCATTCTAAGATCCCACTATCAAAACCAACAACCAAAATTTCAAGGGTTAAATAGGTTATCCTTGGTTGGAAATGGCCTTGACCTCCAACTGGTGGTCTAGAAGAAGATAGCAAATCAGAGAGAAAATTCCCCTTTATGTCAAATAGTAAATCTGCTATTTTTTGATACCAGAGTCTATGGTTCATCTCCCAGAAGGGATGTGGTAACTTTTTATACATTTGATAGAAATGTAGAAAAGTTGCTTTTGTCACATTTCTTTAAATTTTATATAAATATATTTACACAAACTGCAATTCCTCTTCATTTCTGCCTTGAACTATCATAAAATGATTTGGGTAATTTTCATGAATTAATTTATCATTTAAAAATCATGGTGAGGACAATGACTTTTCCCTTACCACCACATGAGAGAGCCTTAGCCAATCCACGTTCCTAGTGGATTTCACTGAGCAACACCAGTTCAAACATACCCAATCTGTACCTTTAAGAGTTTCAACACAGAGAATTCCCCATGGGTTAGTCAACTGCTGGCTCACACACAAAGAAAATACTGTATTTTGCTCTGTAAAGCTTTCTGCATCAATTTAAACACAGTGAGACAGACACAATATCCCAGAGAAAGGAAAACCTACCTTATTATATTCTTGACCCAAGAGAAAGGATTTGCCTTTAGGACATAAAAGGAAGTCATGAGGGGTTGGGGGAGAGTTATCTAATCTTAAACATAAAATCAGTTCACAATGCAGCATAACATTACTTTCAATCATTGACATCACTATAATATGTATATATAATACGATACAAGGAAAGTCAATGCAGCTTGCTTTTCAATCTTAAAGGCTTTCTTCAATATTCTACTTTTGGTCTTTTGGGTTTTAAACATGCTTTGAGGGAATTTTCAGGGGGAGGAAACATAATATTATAAGGATTCTTTCTCAGCTACATCACATCTTGTTCTGATTTGAGTCAATGCATCTGTATGTAGTAAGTGTAGTAAAGTGAAATTCTGGGCTACATGAATGCAGTGTTTTACAAGTCTTCCTTGATTTCCGGTGGAAGTCGATGGGCCCATGAAATGATGGGCACAAGGACTATTATTTTTATATCTTCATATTGGAAAGCTGCTAAGTGGGACACTCCCTTAATCTCAGCTATGAGTGGTGTGGGTGTGAATCATTTCCCTTTTACAGCTATATAAAATATTTTTTAAAATAGGGTTAGGTTTTGTTTCCCCCCACTGATGTTTCCATAACAATATAATCTAAGCCATGTCCCACGAAATAACTGCATCCTGCATTACTGGTTGGAAGGTTGATAAACATAACATTCTGAGAAGTTCAACTTCGCCCACCTTTAACATTATATATAGAAAGAATTTTACACCATCCTTTAAAGCTACTATGTGGTGGCTGACCTGCCAACCCTGCAGGCTGAAATTTTTACACTAGGCTTGCCTGTGACCAATGAGTTGTCAATGTTTGCACTTTATTAAAGTGAATGCTATTGACAATTTCTGGTAGAGCCAATCCTTATTCCAAATCATGGAGCATCAGAGCCACTGCTGCTCTCTGTATTGTATAATTAGATAAGCAAAGAGGAAAGTACACAATGCAACCAAAAATTTTTTTAAAAAAGGAGAGCAGGGAAGAGCTAGTGCCTTGGCTGGACATAGTGTGCCCTAATTCACTGAACACTAAAATTCCTTGAGTGATACCTTCTATTTTCCATTCTAGATGGGTTTGTTTTGCTTGAGCACAGATTCTGCCCCTTCTGGACTGGTTCCCAAGTAAAGAGGGACTGTATCTCATTCATCCTGGTGCCCTACAGTTCTTCCCCATGACTTCCACACAGCAGGTACTCAGGAAATAATGCCAGGCAAACATGAATCCATGATGTGATCCAATCACCTCACTTCCCTTATATTTCATGGTTGATGGAGTAAGCTGTTCATCCCCTTAGATGCACTAAAAAGGTACTCTCAATCTAAATCTCAAAGTAGTATTTTTTGTGCCATGTTTCAGAGGGAAGGTATGCTCTAGGGCCAAGGATGTATCTTATATGACTGCTGCACAGGTTCTTTTTCTTTGGCAGGGGGAGGCAAGGATCAGGAATTCTTTTTCTTTCTGATGTTGTCGTTAAGCTGGCTCCACCAGGTCATCCTAGGGTAATGCTTGGAAAGAGGTGGTAAATGATGGAAGTGGTCCTTAGGGACATAGAGGGGCCAAAAGCTGACTTCATTTATTTTGTAAGTAAACTGAGAGGGCTGAAATAATCAATGTATGGCACCTCTGCTAAGGTGTTCACACTGCAGGCTCACATTCCAAGCATGTGACAGAGAATATTGTATTTTCTTTATACATGTTTTTTTTAAATATACATGTTTTTTCTTTTACTCCTTCTTATTTAAAGTGTCCAGAAAGCCTGAAAAAAAAGAAACACCACATTCAAAGGATGCTTCAAATATGCTCCAACCAACCGTTTCTCACTACGGCAGGTCATGGGTTACATCAAACAAACTGGCAATGAAGCATTTATGGGCCTATTCCACAGCCATCAGTCACACAACTTTTCCCTCCTTTAATGCCTCAAAAATAAATTTCACTTTTAACTTTTAATACTTCTCATCAGACTATGAAGGACAGAATGTATTATTTTTAGAAAAATGTAAAATAATGAATTACAGCATTTCAATAGAGTACTTAATTTTATTGGTAGAGGCTGTGAAAGGTGCTAAAATAATATTGGCTCCATATAAATTACACTGAGAGAGACAACTTAATGTTCAAGCTATGGATATTTGCACCTCTACATTATTCACCAGATCATCCAACTTTGAACATCAGCAGTCAAATCACTTTTTTGTCAAGTAAAACTTTGACATGAATATAAACAAAATTGTCAAGTATTTTGTTTCTTTTTCTTCTGCCTATTTTTTTACCCCAATCTACTTTAGGGCCCACTTATTTTTCTGTATTTCCTCCCATATGGCTTTTCAGCCTCTGTGGAGTATGATGGGCACAATGATTTAAATCTTATAAAGTGTATCCAAAGTTTTCTACATTTAATATGCAGATACTTGAAAGGCTGACTTGACAGTATGTAAATTAGATTATACAGAAAAATGAAGATTTTGTTGAAAGAAGGTAGGATATCATTTTCTTCGCTTTCTGTAGAACATCATTTTATGATGGGATGTTACTATTAATACAAGTCTAACTTCAGATAGCAAAACTATTAAGTAAAAAAATGGGACCATCTGAATCAATGCATGAGACACACAAAAATGGCCTAGATGCTTGCTTCCATCATTGTACACAGAATAACTACAGCACTGAAAACTTAGGCCATGGCCCAACATGTTATGACTTGAATTAAATAATGTGGCCCTTTTGATATATCTTCTGAAATAGAACTCACCACTGACCAGAAAGGCAAGATAATACTACTAACAACAGTAATAGTAATAATAATAACAACAATAATAATGGTTTTGATTAATTTTACTACATTCCATTGGCTTGGGGTTATTGGGGCTGCACTGACCACAAAATTAGGTAAATATCCCCTCCCATAAACCACAATTATTTTCAAGTTATCCAGAGTGGTTCTTCTGACCTTATCAACTCCCTTCTTTACACTCTAAGGCTGTGGTCCTCAAACTCTCTATGGTGAAGGACCATCCCATCCACTACCGCATCTGTTGCTGATGGATGTGGGGTCCCAGATCCTATTATACTAGCATACTGGCCCTTAAGTTTGACGATACCCACATTGATCTACACTATGCTACAGTATGCTATAGAGCATACTGGCCCCTAAGTTTGATGATGCCCACATTAGTCTACACTGTATCAGTGAGAAGGAGCCACTGATCACACACTTGGATGTCAAGTTGATGACAATTCCAAATGTCACAGAGTCTCTAAATGAGTGAGTACTTTCTATTCTGCCCTAGGATACACTCTGAGTCATGTGGCTCTGCAGAATCACAAGAATGGGGCAAGGGATTAGTAATACACTGAGTGCATCCTGGGCTGTGCCTCACTGCTGACCAGCACTAGAACCATGCATGACATGCTGTATCCCCTAAAGAACTAACAGTAGTTTCTCACCCAAACACTATGGGGGTTGAGATGGGAAATCTGCCACAACGATAGGGAGGTAATAGCACACCTTACATATAGATAGTTGTCAAAAACAACCACCATCACAGAAGGTCCATGATCATTTTTCTCTTGCTGAAGAAAAGGGGAAAGATTACTAAAGACTCAGAGTAAAAATAGCTTGCAAATTATAAAATGAAAAAGAATCAGGAAAAACTGGAAATATCTGCTTGCTGTGGCTAAACAGTGTAAGAGAAGCCATGGCGCCTGCAAAAAAAGCACTCAGGTAGAGATATAAGTAGGCTGAGGGGAAAAGAAACTGCTCTAGCAAAGTGAAGTCTATAGTGGAGGCAGCAGGGAGCCCACTAGAAACCAGAAAAACCAAACCAAGACAAATCAAGACAGAATACAGAAAGTAGAGAGAAATTGAACCACAGCAAACTAAACATTCTTAGCATTAACTGGACCTGAACTTAATGAAAAAGATGGAGATATATTTGGCATCATTAAAAAATTTCCAGACCAAAAAAAAAAAAGAGCAAAATATAGAAGTATCCTTCCAAAAAAGAAAACACAGGTTACCATAATTTTGCTACACAAAAATAGGCTTAGAGGTGAAGGGCCACAAGATGTACTAACATATTAAAGGCTTGGATGAGTCCTACAGCAAGAAATGACTGATTGCTCAATGTAGCTTTTCACTGGGCACCAGTAAATATCTTGAAGTACTAGTATTCTGAAGAGTATATTTTGAAAAATGCTGAATTATATGGATAAAAGAGAACATAAAATTTCCTCTCCAAACTACTTGACTCATTTGAATTGTTACTAATATAGGAAGAGAGTTTTTAAAGTTTTTCTTATTGACAAATATAAGGGGGAAAAATCTCAAGAAAGCCACTGCATCAGAGGATGAAGCACTGAAGTCAACTGAACACACAGATTGAAGTATAAAGGGTTGTTGAAAAGAGTGTTATAAGAATAAACATATAAATCAATAAGCAAGGTGACTTACATGGTAAAATTAGTAATTCTGTAGATTCTATGAGAAGATCAATCAGAGCAGTAAAAATGGCAAATGTAAAAGTTCCGTGGTGTCTATAAGTGACAGTAAAGAGGCCCAATGGGGCTGGAAAGGATGCGGTAGGAAAACTGTATTTGGGCTGTGAAAACTAATAGGAAGAGCCATTATACACTATATTAATTGCATATGTTCAATTACCCTCCCCAAATCCCTCTTAAATTTTACACTGCATTGCAATTAAAAATTTTGGAAACAAACTTCTAGCACGTTGGAACCAGCTTACTCTTTGAGTTTACATGCATCTATGGGATCCAGCAGTCTTATAGCATTTTATGAGTACAAACAAAGCACTTAATCCCAAGAGCCAAATTACAGGGCTGAAAAAATCATGAGTGTGATGGAAGGAAGAGAAAAGCTAAGGAGCTTTGAAAACATAATAAAATACTGGAGACCTAAGCCCTCATCATTCTCTGTAATTATTTACTGCATTAACAAGCCTTTAGTGGGGCACCTTCATGTGTCCACACTGCCCTGGTTATTTCTGTGACATACACTCAGAGGCCAAGAAGTCACCACAGCAGATGCACTTTAAACTTCCACTGGAGCCACGGATTGGGCCTTCAGAGTAAGAGCAGTGCTGCCCTTTTGCACACTTGGCAGATAACAGTGCTGACTCGGCCCAAGAAAAATCCCACTTGCTCACCACTTTGGCCCTCTTTTTGTCTGTTATTCAGACATCTATCACCTGGGCTGTGTCACAACCTATTCCTGCCCAGGGTGGAGAGAGGAAAAGCCTGAAGGCAAAGGACATTTATTATACTACCTCTTCAGGTTTTTATTCAGTTTTCCTTTTTCTTTTGCTTATCTCTAGTCTGTGAAGTCCAAAGTCAGATGGAGCTCCAGAAGATGAGAAGAATTGAGGAAGGAAAGGGGAATAGGGTGAGAAATTTGGCATTTTTGGAAGGAGGGGTAGATAACTCACATCACTTCCTTCTCACAGCCTGAGTTCAGCATGGCTTCCAAGTTGAAATGATGCATATTTTTTACCACTAAGAAGCTCCAGTTAACCCTTGAATATGGATCTGAACTCTGAGGGTCCACTTATATGCAGATTTTTTTTTTTCAGTAAATAACTGCACTGTTTTTGATCTATGGTTGAGAGTCCATGGAGGAAGAGGGCCTACTGTATGCACTGTTGTACATTATTTTACATAGGGAACTTGAACATCCCAGATTGTAGTATCTGAGTGTGGTCCTGGAACCAATTCGCCATGGATACTAAGGATAGTTAAATTGGGGGAATTCAGGTTATACATGGATTTTCAACTACGTGGGGTTTGGTGCCCCTAACTCCACCTCCATTGCCAAGGATCAACTGTAGTTGTTTTACCACTTTTTTCTCATTTGAATGTGTCACCCCTCAAAAGATAACAAAATGAGTTTAGCAAATTACCCAGGGGACAGATTCTAAACTAGAATACAGATTCCCCTGTACTTAAAAAAAAAGTATAAGGATGGGAGCTCTAGGCCACACAACCTGGGGACATGGTTCTCCCACCCCCAGGCATGAGCCCAATGTACACCCTGCTCCAAGGGGTCAGTGAGGGCAGAGGTTCTCAGCTTTCTGCAATCACAGGAATTATCCTGGGGCTTGTTAGGAATGCAGGTTCTCAAATCCCCCACCAGCTCTAGAGGGAAGGCTAAAGATAGGCAATGCCTGATACAGGTGAGTCTTCAGGCTCACTCTGAGGACACTTGGTCTCATCACCAGTAAGTAAAAGACTCAGGGGCACCCAGGAAAGATTGACTCAATGAGGGAAGGAAAAAAATTCTACCTTTTTATAGACTTTTACCAGGGAAGAAGGGAAGATGTAAGGGACGCGGTGAGGGGAAAATACAGGAAATATCATAGACCTTTACCCCAGAAAGAACCCAGGGGCCAGCAGAAGCTAAGATCACTGAGCAGTTCTGTTGTTAGACTATGCCAAGAAAGGCCATGCCTGGGCCCAGCACTTCTAGGAGCACTAGGCAAAACACTAGTCACTTACAAGAAAAAAAATTTGTGTCTGTGTCTGATGATGGTAAACCAACTAAGCACTCTGTTTAGTTTAGTCAACATAATTTTTTTAAAGTAAGATTTTCTTGTTGAAGGACAAGTTGCTTTGCTTTCCATTTGGCACAACCTTCTCATCTCACTACATACCAGTGACAGTCTGTGAAATGTCAGCTGGTCTACAGATCACACTCAGTAATACTGCTTTAGAGGGTCTTGTTCCAGCCTCTTCCAGCTATGCACCTCCCCTGCTGCAGGAGGAATCAGACCTAGAGGCCAACCCCTCTTCTGTACTGTCTGTCCAAACAGACTCTGAGCCAGTTTCTAGTGCCTACACAGGACTCTTCTTGGTGTTTCTACTTCTCAAGACAAACCATGCCACTGTCCCTAGAATGTGTATCCCCAAGGCAAGGACTAGCTATTGGGAGGCTGGGATGAGGCCTGGACACCCAGGTAGGTGTCTCTAGGACCCCCCAGTGCCAGACTGGGAGGAGAAGGGAGTGGGCTGTGAGGAAACCATCCCTGGGCAGCCATATTCTGGCAGAAAACTTAGAATTCTCTATTAAATCTGGCTTTCTCAGTTGTTAAGAAGATATTTACCTGGCTGGTGTAGCTCAGTGGATTGAGTATGGGCTGTGAACCAACGCATCGCAGGTTCGATTCCCAGTCAGGGCACTTGCCTGGGTTGCAGGCCACAGCCCCCAGCAACCGCATGTTGATGTTTCTCTCTCTCTTTCTCCCTCCCTTCCCTCTCTAAAAATAAACACATAAAATCTTAGAAAAAAAGAAGAAGATATTTAGACAGGGTCAAGTATAAAATATTTTATTTAACAGTTTGTTAGCTTGTAGCTTCTAAATATTTAGAAAACTAGTATGTGACCCACTTACACTTTTGCAGAGATAAGGGGGCAAGCCTAAAACACCCCTACAGGAACTAAATGTCCAGATCTTGGAGGCTAGGGTCAGTTAGGTTACTCCCAAGTCTGAAATGTGCTATTCCAAAAAGACTTCCGTCCATTTGTTCAAGTGGACCAGGCAGACAGCCCCCAAGTTCCTCAGAAGAGGCATTACTGACACTCAACAAGTCCCCAAAGGGTAAGGCTGAGGAAACAATGGTAAATGCATTTCATAAAGTACTTTCTTAGTATATAAGGTTTAAAAAAGTTCATTTTCAATTGGTCCTTTTTATTCATCCCAATTTCTTAAGATTTTTCAGAAATTTCTGATGATAAAAGCACACTGAAGATAAAAATAGTTATGCTGCCAGGTTACTTCTCAGGGCACAGAGGTGCTGCCAGATCCCTACCTGGCAGATGAGAATCCACCAAGTATGCTGAGCTCAGCTGTGACTTAAGGCATGACATTCCATCAAATAAGAGGTCACTCTTATCCCGTGAGTCACAAAAGAAAGGGGGAAAACAAAGGTCCATTTAGGAATGACCATCACTACAGATGTATTAGTTCTACCCAGAACACAGGGAATGGTGTGAAAAAAATCTTCAACATAATGAAGTTAAGAAAGAAAACTAAAAAAAAAAAAAGGAGAACCCAACAAGAGCCATGATTGCTATATAACCAAGAGGATGAGAAAGAACAGGAAATTTTAAGTTTATTATGTAATCTTTTATGTGTTTGAAATAAACCCAAAAACAGTATGGGGTATACTCCAATAAGGACTACAGTCCGAAAAAAATATGATGCCAACACTGAATAATCAAGCTGTTTTATATACTTCAAATTGCAAAGACTCTGACCACATATCCACAGTCCAAACCCACAGAGAAATGAAGCACTTTTGAGGAAAGAATTCCTTTTCTAGTATTCAATAAATATTTGATTATTCACCTCTCAATCAGCTTATCACTAACACTTTTATCTGAAATTATGTGACTGAAAAGTACTTAGCAGACTGGTTTCAAAAGAAAATTATACGGGAAACTTTCATATGTATTACAGCAGGACTAATCACACCAAAGTAAAATGAGAGAAAAAACAAAAATCCAAGAAGTTTCTGGATTAAAAATTAGTTCTAGCAAACAAGGAAACTCTTTGGCCTCATAGCACCCAAATTCTGATCCTATGTTTGTTATTTGAGGAGTTCAGAAGATCACTTTCAAATGGTGTGTCAATCTAATTCCTTTTATTAATTAGTAATATGTTTTATAATAAATAATTTTAAAATAAGGAAAGAAAAAGCTTGGGCTAATTAGACTGTTAGAATTCCTATGTAACTGTAAAACTGAGATGATTTCATTAATTATTCTTAGTTAAGAACAAATGCCAATCTGTTCCTTCTCTGAAAACAGCACATAACTGGCTTCAAGAAACATTTGTAGTATAAAAGAATTTCTCTTAAGTTTGAGAGGTGCTAAGAGTCCATCTAGTTCCAGACCCATTGGAAGCTCTGAAGTGGTGTCCAATTTAAATACCTAACATTCTAGTTCAGGGACTCCCTCTTTCTTGGGGTAGCATTTTAGCTTCCCTGCTTCTATCAATCATTCATAAGTTGGTTTTAGATCTTTTTCTGTTTGATCTAATGCTAATAGATCAGTACATCTTTAGCACATGAAGTGCTGGGGTAAGTTATATTTTCTAAAGACAGTTTGAACATGATTCTACAATACTATAGTGATTTCTGTTTCTGTATCCGAGAATCCCATTAGCTAGTTTTGGTGGCAAATCACAGTGCCTACTTAAAGTGAATTTATAGTTAATTAAAGGCCCTATGTCATTATCATAATTTTTAATCTCCTTGGAGCTATTTTAGTGTTTTGATTTCTCAAGATCCTTAAGGACCCTGATTCAGATATTAACTGGATTTCAAAATTCCTCATAAACAAGTTTGATGGTAATTACCCTCAATGACTTTACCCAGGAAACAAACAAACACCAAATTGTTAAGTAAACAGGGTCCGAGGCCAAGGCCAGCAGCCTGCTTCTAGAAATAGGTCTAGCCATCCCTTAACTTCCATCCAATGAGTATATCTCTTACTGCTATTTTACATGACCATCACCTTCTGTCTTGGTCAAGGTTGCTTATTAAGTGTTTTGCTTAAGTCCCAACACATATTTATGACATTTTCCTGATCAACCAGTCTAACAATATTTCAAAGAAAACATTGGCCTGGTCTAGCATGACATTCTTTCTAGTGAGCCCAGGGGAGATCAGTAATTACTATTTCATCTTATAAGACAACTTTTTAACAATAAAAACACACTTTCCTCTAAAATTGACTCCATAGTCTCCACCTGTTAATATTCAGAATTCATTTCCTTGCTCCCTTTGAAAGTACAGAATGATATTCATCATCTTCAATCTCCCAGCACCTCACACATTTTTTATGATTGCTCAAAATTTTCTGATATTGGTTCATGGCTACATTTGTAAGAAACCTCAGTATTCTGAAATAGGAAAAGCCTATGAACTGGAAAGATGTTGGCTACTAAACTGGCCTCTGGTCTTTGCCAATTGTGATCTTCATCCTCATACTGGCTGACAGACACTCTTCGTCCTTTGACTGCTCTCCCCCTGTTCTGAATGCCTCATCTGAGTCATTGCTGCACCCTTAGTTCCATGTCTCAGGTGAATGTTCATTCAAATAAACACAAAATAGAAGAGCAAACTTGGAAGTGAGCTTTTTTGCCCTCACTCTCATGTGTCATCTCTAAACCATTAGTCCAAGGAATGGGCCTCCCCTTCCCTAGCCCCTACCAGCTCTTCTGGGGTCATCAGCATGTTCACCAGCCAGTGCACTGCATGGGGATCAGATAAGTAAGTCTGTGCCACAGCTCTTTCTTATCTCCACATGGTATATCTCATTCCATCTTCTATACATACGATTTAAAATCTAACAATCAATTCCATCAGGACTTGTACTTTTCATATTCTGTGCTTTCTTTGGGAACTTATGATTGTTCAGTCAAAATGGCTTTCTTTTGTGACCCCCGATTCCCTTGCAGTAGCTTCCCCAGCAGAGTCTCATGCTCTTTAACCAGGGCCATCAGGAGGCTTGGATATTTGGTCAGATCTGTGCCTCTGTAGCTGATATGTACCAATATAAGGCACTGAGGGGCTCTCCTGCTGCCTATTTTTATGCCACAGAAAAGTCTCATTTTTTACCTGTCTCCATTTGAAGGACTACATCTTAAAGTGAAACTAGAAAATAACAGCAGGAGTGGGGAATGGGAGCGGGGAACCAGGCTTGCCATGATCCAAAAGTTCTGCCATCCCCCAGTGTTGTTACTACAGTATAATTAACATAATCAATACTATACATCCTCTAAGCAAAAGGCAAATGCATGTTTTGGATGAGTACATAAGTTTTAGTTTGAGTCCTAGACTCGAGAGCCCTAGAGAGCCCACCTTTCTTTTGATGAAGGGGTCTGAAATTAGTGATTAAGAGTTACATTTACTTTCAAGAGTATGCAACTTGTAGTAAGTATGTCAGGAAAAAGCAAACCTGAAGCAGCTTCTCCGTTTAAGAGTGAAATGGATAGATAGAGATGGAGACAGACAGACAGACAGAGAGTGAGAGACTATGTTAGGGAAAGGAGTGAGGTGGGTAAAGTTGGGGATGATGGAATGCATAAATTTAATAGCTAAGGAGGTCTAATGACCAAACCTTCAGTATATGCAAGCCAATTAAAGTGAGATGATCTGTGTATGAGTGAACTCATTAATAAGTAGCAAAGCAACACACTAACAAATTTAGTGGTCTTAAGTAAGCTTCTTACCCTTTGCTGACCACACTGCAGTTGTTTTTAAAAAAGGGCAGGTTAGATTATTTTTAAGATTCTACAATTAGAAGTGATCACAACTAATATCCATAAACTCGACACTATGAGGGGATTTATGTTCATTCATGATGAACTGCATCCCTATTCATCTAATTCACTATTGAAAAATACAATTTAATCAACCTATCAGCCAATTTTACTTGCTTTACCCACCTGACCTAATGCTTTGAATATTTATTCAATGCCTTTGTCCAAAACAGTCCTACCTCATTTGGGAAAAAAGTGGTAATAATGATGGATATATGGAGCTACCTGATGAGTGATGCCCATGTGCCCATCAATGGCAGTACTGCAAGGCACTCTGTAGAGAAGCACCCAGAGAGCCAGCCTGTGCCGTAGTCTAGGGAAGGAGGTGAGGTTTGAGGAAAGCAGGTGATAGGTACTACAAAGGGGCTAATGAGGTTAGAGGTAAGGCTACCAGACAAAGCAGAACCTGTACAAGACAGCTTAGAACTTGCAATAGGGTTGGAAGTTTCTCAAATAAATTAAATGTAGAATTACCATATGACCCTGAAATCCCACTCCTAGAAATGTACACATGAATTTAAAATAAGTGTTCAAACAAAAAATTGCATATGAAAGGTCATAATAACACAGGTAGAAACAATCCAAATGCCCATCAACAGATCAAGGAGTAAACAAAATGTGGTATAGTCAGAAAATGAAATATTCTGTATCTGTCCATAAAAAGAAATGAAGCATTGAGACATGCATCAGCATGAACAAACCTTGAAAATATTGTGCTAAGTGAAAAAGCCAGTCACAAAAGGTCATTTATTATATGATCCATTGACATGAAATGTGCAGAATAGAAAAATAATCCACAGAAACAGAAAGCAGATCAATGTTTTTCAGGGGCTGTGGAGAAGAAAATAAAGTGATTGCTTAATAGGTACAGTCTTCTTTTGGAGTGATAAAAATGTTCTGGAGTGGTGACTGTTACACAAAATTGTGACTGTGCTAAATGGCACTGACTTGTACACACTTTAAAGTGATCAAATAAATATGCTCACTCTTGTCATTTCTATTCAATATAGTAGTGGAAGTCATAGCCAGAGGAATTAGGCAAGAAAAAGAAATAAAAAGCATCTAAACTGAAAGGAAAGAAGAAAAATTATCTGTTTGCAGATGATATGATTATATATACATATGTTTATACATTTATACATATATGTATATATATATAAAACTTTACCAAAAACTGTTAGAACTAATAAACAAATACAGTAAAGTTTCAGGATACAAAACCAACATGAAAAAATTAGTTCTGTTTCAATACACTAACAATGAACTATCTGAAAGAAAAAAAAAGCAATCCAATTTCAATAGCATTAAAAATAAAATACGTAGGAATAAACTTAACCAAGGAGATTAAAGATCTATGTACTGAAAATGATAAGATATTGATGAAAAAAGTTGAAAACACAAATAAATTTAAACACAGTCCATGTTTTTGTATTGGAAGAATTAATATTATTAAAACATCCATATTGAACAATGATTAAAAAAAATCCATATTACTCAAAGGGACCTCTGTATTCAAAGCAATCCCTGTCAAAATTTCAATGCATTTCCCAGATACAGAAAATATTAACTCAAAGTGAATTAAAGACATGAAACTGTAAAACTCCTTGAACTAAACATAAAGATAAAGCTGCTTAACAATTGGTCTTGGCAATAATTTTTTTAATATGATACAAAAGGCACAGACAACAAAAGGAAAAATATACAAGTGGGACTACATCAAAAAAAGTTTCTCCACAGTAAAAGAAAATATCAACGAAAGTAACAGGCAACTACAGAATGGGAGGAAATATTTGCAGATCACTTATCTGAAAAGGGGTTAATATAAAAAACATGTAAGGAAATCACACAAGACAACAGCAAACAAAAAAATCATCTGCTTTCAAGATGGGCAAAAGATCTGAATAAACATCTTCAAAGAAGACATACAAAAGGCCAACAGGTACACAAAAAGATGCTCAACATCACTAATCATCAGGGAAATGCAAGTCAAAACCACTATGATATGCCATCTCACACCTACAGGGATAGCAACTATTTTTTAAAAAGCAAACAAGAAATAATAAATGTTGGCCAGGATATGGAGAAAAGGGAACAACTGTGTACTGTTGTTGAGACTCTAAAGTGGTACAGCTGCTATGGATGTTCCTCTACAAATTAAAAATCAAACTACCATATGATCCAGTAATCCCACTTCTGGGTATTTTTCTGAAGGAAATGAAATAAGTATCTCAAAGAGGTATCTGTACTCCCATGTTCACTGCAGCATTATTTATAATAGCCAAGATCAGGAAACCACCTAAGTGTCCACCCACAGATGAATGAATAAAGAAAATATGAGAGATAGATGATAGATAGAAAGACAGACAGATAGATAGACAAATAGATAGATGAATAATAGAATATTATTCAGCCATAAAAGTAAATCCCACCATTTGTAAGAATACGAACGAACTGGAGGGGATTATGCAAAATGAGATAAGTCAGAGAAAGACAAAAATTGTATATTACCATATTTTTCGGACCATAAGACACACCTAGGTTTTAGAGGAGGAAAACAGGAAAACAATTTTGAAGCAAAAAATGTGGTAATAACATAATTAACATAATATTTCATCAATGTAAATGTAAACAGAACTCAACAGCAGCATTAACAACCATTATTCCTTCCTAATTGGGGGGTGCAGGGAGGGAGTGCATCTTATAGTCTGAAAAATACAGTACTTATATATGGAATCTTAAAAAGAAAGAAAGAAATGTTGAACTCATAGAAACAGAGTGCAGTGTGGTGGCTGCCAAGGCCTGGGGGATGAGGGAAACAAGGCAATGTTGATCAAAGGGTACAAACTTTCAGTTATAAGTTGAGTAAGTTCTGAGGATCTGTGTACAGCATACTGACTATAGTTAATAATACTGTATTATATACTTGAAATTTGCTAAGAGTTCTTAAGTGTTCTCACCACACACACCAAAAATGGTATGGTAATGGATGTGTAAATTATCTTGATGGTATTAACCATTTCACAATGTGTAATCAATCACATTGTATACTTCAAACATATACAATTTTACTCATCAACTATGCCTCAATAAACATAAAAATAAATAAAAATTGTAAATTCTGTTATATGTGTTTTACCACATTTTTAAAAAATAAAAGTTAAAAAATACTGCTGCAGTCAAGTGAATATAGTGGCTAAGCACCTGACCTTTAATCTTCTGCCCCACTGTTGGCAATCTGCACTGCTCTTGCCTGTGTTCCCTGCCTCCAAGCAGAAAGGATAAACCTAATGAGCTCAAGTGTCAGCGCAATATAAATTACGACCATGGGAAAAAAAAAGAAACAACTTGATGCATGACCAAGAATCTAAAAGAAAAATGTCTACCACTGTTTGTGATTATGGATCACATCACAATCTAATAGCAATTTTTACTTAATCAATAATTTCCATGCTGAACAGACGGCCCTGTTACAGAGAATCGACAAGTAGGTACTGATAGTGACAAGCCTTGTTATTAATCTTTTCTCCACTGGCTTATCAGCCAAACTACTTTAAAAAGGTACCACCAAGAAGAATTTTAGAAGCCACCTTTCTCCTCCTCCCACTTTTTCTTTTCCTTGTCTCCTATAACATATCATGTAATGTAGACTCTACATTTATTTGAGTAACTTGGGGCTTGAGTGGCATAAAAAGGCAGTTCACTTTAAGCAATTTCACAAACCAGTAGGACCTAGACCATCACTCAGGGTTAGCCATTATAGGCTAATAAATCATACTTTCTCTTTGAGTTGTCAATCACCAAAAAGCTTTGTACAAAAGTTGGCATCTCTAATTCTGTAAAGGCTTTTTATCTTGAAATAAGATGCTGTAGATTGATAACAAGAATAATCCTTTCTTGATATAAAAAAAAAAACACACAACACCCTGCATTTTAGCAATTAGAGCTGTTGCCAGAAGTCAAATGGCCCAGGACTGAGACTGCAATGAAGTTTATTTCTGCTAAACACAAGCAGAACACAGTGAGGGCTGTACTTCATTTGCAGTATGACCGCTTTATATTCTGCTAGGAACTGTGCCATCTCTCACTAAGCGGTACAGGAGAGGAAGCTTTGAGAACTTCCACCTCCTCCAGGATAAGCCACCAGAAAGACCTACTCTTCATGAACCAGGGCTCTCTTGCCTATCATGAAGAGAGGTCTCAGTTCCTTGGTACATATCATGTGTGCTGAGACATAGAGGTAGAACCCAAAGAAAGAGAAAGTCCCTGCAAGTGAAGTGAAGGGAGTAGAAGAGACAAGATGGGGCCATGTATGAAAAGAGAACAACTACCTCGCTGACAGAGGGCAGCTGCACAGTTTCGTTTTCCTAATTAGAAAGACATTTTCAGAACTCAAGATTATATATTCATAACTAGAAAATAGGCACGCACACACAAAAATGATAATAATCACAAAAACCACTTCTAATGGGCCCTAAAAACTTGACTACCACTGGAGCACACATGTTCCACAGGTCATCAGAGATCATTCTTCCAACAAGCCTGATCATTCTACTTTAAAGAGAGACAATAGAATCTTAGGATCCTTACATAACACACACAAAAGAGACAGGAATAAGATTCCCTCAGTTGGCCACCTGAAACCTTCTGAATGCTCTCTGAACAATATCTACAACATAAATATTAACTGTGAAAACTGTAATTGTGAAACATCTACAAACTATCCTCTCAATTATTTTTTGAAATAATTTCTACTCTGGAGTCACATCTTGCCTTACACTTCTCTCTATTCCTGACCTCTTCAATACCTGGTACTTACAACTTCCAGGGCTTTGCAAACTTCAGCTCCCATCTTTCTAATGCACATGCCAACTCAATGTTCCTCTCATCAGAAATATCTGATTCTCCTTACTCCATCTGGAATATAAGTCAGACTCCTACTCTATCACTCAGGTCACCCAGGAAACAGTGCTACTCTACTTTTTCATCTTACTTTCCACTACCCTCCGCCTTTCAAAACGTTTTGGTACTACCATAACTGCATTATTTACCACTTTTAAACCCAAAAGATTAGAATAAATCATTTTGCAATTATATTTCAAACTCCACCAAAAGTGTCAAAAACACTAGCCTTTTATTATTTTAGCTACTATGATATATACAATTCTCCTATATTTTCTGCAGCCATTATTTCCTAATTGCTATCTTTTCTATATGGCAATCCCGACATCTCCCTGCAGTGGTGTTGCCCTGTTTATTAATAAATCCACCTGTTCTTTAAGTACCATGTTCAAATGCAATCTCCACAAGACCTTTCTCTCATTCCTTCTCCTGTACCTTCACTTTTCCTGTTCTCCTGCAGCTCTGCCGGTACATCTTTAGTCCTCATAACAGCCTGACTTATATCTTATTCAACAGCCTGTCCTGTATGTTCCCCTTACTAAAAAGGACATAGACAAAATATCCATGTGTCAGCTTTTGTTCTCCCCCAACTAGCACCAAGCCCAAGTCCATAGATAAGACAGGCATGAGGTTTTTCCTTCCAACACTATGCTTGCAATTTGTGTAGTGGCCAACACGTGGTGAAGGTGTGCTGTAGTAGGTAAGATTAACAGCCTACACAGGTAAATCAAAGGCATATTTATATAGTCCATTTAAATTTTGGTGACAAGTCTCCTTAATCTCTACATTCTTCAATTAATTAGGTTTTTAGTACCACTTCTTCTGGAGTCCATTCTTCCTCCTACTTGAGTAATGCTGTAGCATTTATAAAATACTTCCATGATATAATGTCATTCCATCTCACAAACACAACAAATTAAAACACTGAAGTTGTAGGGTAACTTAGTCAAAGTCAGAAATAGCTGTTGGCAGATATGAGAGTAAAAGATAGATCTCCAACACACCATTCAATGCTCTCTCCACAACCCAATCACTGATTAATGCTAGTTTTACTGGTAATAGAGTGAGAGTCAGGTGGGGAATGGCTTACTCTTTTGAGGATATGCCACTTACAGTTCTCTCCTCATGCCAACATTAATTGTTCTAGAAATGAAAGAAAAATCATCTATGGCAGTATTTAGCTAATTTCAGAAAAGCCTAAGTGTCCCTGAATCTTCAAAAAGTCCTTGCATGGAAAATTGCTTTCTGTTCCTGGAGCTCTGTTTTATGTCAAAGCAGGAGTCTGATCTCCAGTCATGCTGGCCATGATCTCAGAAGCTGAAGTCTGAATGACTTCCCTTGGTCTGCACAAAAAAACACAATGATGGAATTTTTCCAACAAGACCAAGGGCCTGGCTGGTAATAGGCCTCACTGAGAACTACTAAGTGCCTAACCTTTGCAAATGTGGTTTTAAAATTAAGCTCTGCCCATTTATAAACACACCCACACAAGCATGTACCACATACACATACATACACACATGCATACAGGCACACAACCTACATATATATTAAATAGCCTTTTGCAAAAGACTATTTAATGAAGTTATATTTTATTTTAAATGTAAACACTCTAAGCAAGAGAAAACTTACCTTTATTCACAAATATTCTTTTTTGTTTTCATTGTTTCCCCCCCACATACACACACTGTAAGAGGAAAGGTATGGACAGAACTGGGGTAATTTTGCCCAGCAGGGGACATTTGACAATGTGCGGAGATATTTTTGGGTGTCATGATGAGGAGGGCACCCCCGGCATCTAATGGGCAGAGGTCAGCAGTGCTAATAGTGTTACTGTAAAACAGTCAGAGGGAGCACCATCAGCCAAGATGGAGGCAGGTGGACTGAGTGCACGAGTGTACTGAGTGCACGAAAAGCTAGCAAGATAGTTGAACAGAAAAAAGCACCCCCCAACCTCCAGTATGAGATTGGGGGTAGACCCAGGGAAAGGCAGGCACAAGAGCCATAGATGTCAAAATGCCACATGGGAGGTGCTAACCAAAGAAGCCTGTCAGTCTAGCCTGAGGAAAGGGGGGATTGGTAGGGAATTGGTCCCACCTGAAGGACATGAAAGTCTGGGAAGTTGATGGGTCATTTTGAGAAAGCATTTGGTCTATCCCAAGCCCAAATTAATACAATCCCAGGGGAACAAAGAAGCACTCCCTCTCCCTCTCTCTCACTTGTGACCTGTACACACAGTGCACTTGCTGTTCTCTCCATGGCCATGGGGCGTTAGCAGTCATGTGGCCCCTGGCCTCCAGGATGGGGCCTCTCTTTTCCTCTTGCCCACCTGGTGATGCTCTTGCCTGTGCATTCATGTGCTCTCTCTCTCTCTCAGGGATATGCAACCATGCAGCACCAGCAGCCGCATGGCTCATGGCCACATGGGCTTCACATGCAGGCTCCAGCAAAGGGCCTGAAATTGATAGCACCTTTTGGTTAGCAACAAAAGCTAAGATACCTGGGTGTGGAATTAGATCACTTAGCAGTCACCTGAGGGCTCCAAAGGACTGTACTTTAAAATGGAGCTGAAACTCTGAGTATTGGCTTTTGTCTCACCTTGCTGAGGACAGCTGGACTTTTTCCATGGCAGAAGGAGGAAATGGTCTTTGAGATGGGAATCTGTCATTCTCCCAGCCCATGCAGAATCTAAATAAAACTCTCCTTGTGCACCAGCATCTGTCTCATGAGTTTGGCTTTTGTGGTAACAGGCAGCCTAGTCCCTGTTTTTGTTCCCTTGCAATAATCCTACAATGTACAGTCTCCACAATAAAAGAGTTCTTTGCCCAGTGTGCCCAGGTTCAGAAAACTTAGTTTATAGTGATCACCAAGGAGAACTTTCAGAAGGATGTCAAGGCAACAGATTACATAACAGAATGAGGCTCTGATTTTCAGCACAGCACAAGTGAGTGAGAGGAAGTATCTGAAGCACAAGCACCCAACTCAGGAACCTCTCCAGGGCTTCAAGAACCAGGAACTAGTTAGTATCTTTATGTAATTATTAATTTCACAGTGACATGCCAACTTTAACACTGCCTTAACACCAACCTAAGCCTTGTTTTTATCAGCAACATGTAACTGGCAACTGGTAAATATTCTTATGCTTTTCACTTTTATAAGAATAACCACTTTATAATGTAAATACTATTAATATCTTTATTTCACATAGAAGGAATATGACACGTCTAGGGTGAAGATATGCCTTGAACTCAGGTCTCTCAGCTTTAAAACACACATTGTACCATAACTGCAGGAGAACAGCAGTAAGCCACAGTATTCTTTCAGATTGAGGGCTATTTCTCTTATAAAACCATTACCATCACCATCACCATTGCTGCTACCACCACTACCATCATCACCATCACCATGCCTCAACAGCCAACCTCCATGCACTTTGCTTTGACCTTAACCATATATCCCACCTGTTTCCCAGAAGTCTTCTTGGGTGCCCCTTCAAGCACTTCTCCCTCTTCAGAGACCCTATAATATCAATGACACAATTCTGGCTTCACGATGTCCAGCCTCCTATTGTTCAGTATGCTTTTATGTTTCCTTGTCTCCCCTCTCAATGAGAATGACCAGTCTCGGAGGGCCTTGTCTAAATCCTGCTGTTACATACCCACCACCAAGTTGGCATAGTGGGCACTTGTTCAGAGAATAGCTGATCTGCTAATGTCAGCTCATACTTTTCCCAATAAACAAGAGAACACATCATGCTGGCAAGATCTGCTATGGGCAACTACATTTCAGTAAGGTGCACAACCCAGTACCTCTTGTATAAAGTGTGTCCATACAGAAAATATTAGTGGACTAATTATTGGTAGAATATAAAAGCTCAGCTAAAGTATCATTCAGAACCAATCAATATGCTTTTGATAGAAAAATCCTCCCCAAATAGCAGAAACAGTTACTTGAATGAAAATTTTGATGAAATATTTCAGGGGATACATACAATGAAACATTTCAGGGGTATAAAATGGCTAAGCAAATTTAAGGAAGAAACTAAGACATTAATTACTCTGTACTAGTTATATCTATTCAAAATACTGATTTGTTACTCTTCATTCAAGTGTTAAGGTACATTAGTAAAGGGAACATTTTAATAATTCAGTCATTACCCAAGTACTTACCATCCCCTAAAAAAATTAACCACAATTATTCTGGAAGGCACTTAATCTACAGGGTTGAACTAGACCCTGGGAAAGAGATGGCAAGTATCTTTCTCCTCAAAACCCCACCTGAAAGCAGCCACCCATTATAAGCTGTACATCCTCACCCTTACCTCCATGACTAAAATGGGGGCAGAGCTCAGCACAGAACTCCACGCAATGGCCAGCCAACAAGCTGGCACTTATAAGAAACCTGATTATCATCCCTATCCTAAGGACTATCCAATTCAAATCTTTCACTTGCTTTTACTAAAAGTGATGATCAAGGAAGCAAAATTTCTTGGCCAAGTCCCATCAATCAGACACAGACTGGGGAAGAGAATGAAGTCTCTGCTTCAGTTAAGTGCATGTCCCAATTCAGCAAAAATGAATATTAAATAAGCCTTAGAGCTAACATGCAGAAGCCACAAAACCCAACAGTGCCTCTCCCCTCCCCTACCCCACTCACCCTGCAAAACACTAATACATAAAACAAAGAAAAATGAAGTCACCCCTCTTAGACCCTCTGTCTGTTTCTCATTAGGCCTGCTGCATGTGATCTGTTTGGCCTTGAACATTGGAGATGGCATTTATTTTCAAGGCTGTTTCACAATATGATAAGTGAGAAAATAACATTCTAAAGGGTCAAACAGTTCCAAGGAGGTCATCCTCAGGGTCAGAGCAGAGATGGGGCTGCCACTCACAATTCCCGTGGCCCTGGAAGGTTTTTACTGGTGAACCACACAGCCCTCTAAAGTCCCTACTTTGTCTAATCTCCTGAGTGTCTTTATGGGAACAATTTCTGAAGGTGCAATTTAGTCAGTTAAGTTTTTTTTAAAAAAAATGTAACCCTGGAGGCACAATTGTCAAAGGATGACTTTGAAGTTGGTATTTCTTAGTCTACATTTTACATGCAATATTTCCAAATAATTAAAGTAACTAAATTAACTAGTAACTCCATGCAGAAAAAATAAGATCAAAATCTCCACTCATTTCTTTTACATTTTATATGAACATAAAACTAATTTTGGACTCGTATCTGAGACTCCATCACATCTTAAACTCAGTTTTCTCTTAGGTAATGATATACAATGCAACTTGAGCAAAGGGATCAAAATTAGATGGAAAACATTTAAAATGCAAATTTGGGATCATGGTATTAATATGAAAATAATGTTTTCACCACATCCTAACTCCTCCCCATGTTTCTATGGATGCATCAATTCTTCACAGATTACATGTGCTTTCTTTACATCTAAATCTCTATGATATTAAAAAGAAAGCCCTTCATTTTCATGCTGCCAATGCATAGAATTTACTTTCAAATGGCAACAAAGGTGATTATGACTATTCTTTCAATAAAGGAAACTTCAGCATGAGTTTAGAGATTAAAATTTGTAGCATCTTAATGCATTTAAAATTTAAGTAGGTGGTCAATCACTATATAAGATGAATTTTGACATCATACTTAAAAGACACAAGTAGAGGAAGGACTTCACAAACTGAAATGTTACCCAGTTAAAGCTGGGGCTGATGTATCCACATCTCACATTCTCTGCCATCCAGCTCTACTAGCATGAGACAACAGCCCCCCACAGTGCAATTGCCAAGATCATTTTGCTGGGGCTGGGGCAGTGAATAAAACTGTTTAAAAATAATTGGATCTTTTAAGGACCTTTGGAGAGAATATTATATGTGCTATTTCTTAAGCCAATACAGAGGGTTAAATTGTTGTTGAAATAGAGGATAAGGAACTGCAGTGATACAGCAAACAGGTGGTCATTAGGCATGGTGATTATACAATTTTTATTCTTTTGGATTCCAGCAACCATGTTTTCAAGTATAATTAGCCCTTCAGCAGTGGTGACCCACAATGAGGTGAACGTTCTTCACATTTATTCCCTTTCCTCTTTTTAAAAAAGCCTCTCAAAACACCTGTGGTATCTACACAATGTCATTAAGAAACAAAGTGTGCTGGTTTCCAAGAACCTGAGACTAATGTGTGCTGCATGCTGTGCACATTTCAGATATTCAGTCATCTAACAGCCAAAGACAGAACTGACTTCTAAGACTGAATTAACACAAGAGGAACATGAGAAGGAATGGAAAGCCCTCACACCTGTGTGAGAAGCCAGGCCAGAAGACAGATTTGAGTTGTTTTACCTAACAACAAAAGCTGAATTAAATAAAACAAAAACAGAAACAATATTTTGAGAATTGATATTCTACAAATGTAAATTTGAGATTCATGATTTTTGTAACATATAGTACAACAGAGTCTAATTAGTTTAGAAATGAATAAAAATGTAGATTTTTCAACTTATTTTGAGATGTTAGAATATGTGCTTTCAGATGTCAAGGGAAGAGAAACTGTCTGCATCTTGACAAATCAATAATAAATGCAGTCTTAATCAAAGACATTTTAAATTAATTAACTTTTATTCTATGTATCCTTATTCTCTTATTGCCTTCTATTTTAACCAACACCAAGAAAGGGACAAACTACAACAAAAACTTTGTGAACAAAAATATACATGTATCTTCTTAGCTTCTGGGCATAGAAGTACATTTGTGACAGATTTAATACTAGTTTGAGAGTAACTAGGCCCAATTATAATTATCTTGCTGGGAAGAGAAATTAAACATCCAGAGATAAAGACCCCATAGAAAACCTAGGATAAACACACAGTTGGAGAACAGGGCCTCTAAATAAAGGAGAAGAGAAGGGCAAGGCAATATTTAGCACATCTGTCTGGACAGCAATGGGACAAGGTAATCTTTTCAAGAGAACATGAAGTGCATTACACTGGAAATGAGACTACCTGGTGGGCAGAGTAAGCCAATTCCTTAATTCTCCTCTTCAACTTTGTGATTTGCTAATGTGAAACACATGTCTCTCTTTTGCACCAAGTTCAAATGACTCTGGAATTCCAACCGCGCAGCTCAGTGACTGAACCAGAACAAGGGGAGAACTTGTCAGGATTTAAGAGCTTTCAGCAAAGCCCTTCAATTGCAGCCAGCACCCTATTCCACAGAAGGATATCAATTATAGATAGTGACTTGCTTTAGCAGGCAGTCGGGACTGTCAGACACTAGATAGACAACCATGAAGAATCATGAATCTTTCTATTAACTGTAAGAGGGGGGAAAAGAATGGGTCATGGCTATAAATAAGGCACAGCATCAGAATGGTTTAACACCTTGCATCTTGGTTGTATGTACCATGAAAATTCAACTAATTCACAAAATGTCCTCTTTCCAAGGAAAGTCGTAAGAACAAAAGCAGTTAATGCTTCCTTCTGTCCTTAAAAGTAGTGGTTTTTGCAAGTGGTGTTATTTCTATCTACCACCAAAAAATTAGGTGGACTGAAGTACCTATTCATTCAATCAACAAAAAACTTCTTCCAGCTATTTGAAATTTTAAAAAATGTACTGTAGTCATTCATATTCTTACAATAAAACAGATAACAGATAAAACTATCAAAACATTGATAGTTCAAGCAAACTTATCTTAAAACTACTCAAATCTCTCTATTAAAACAACATCACTGCCTATAACATTTCACTACTGAGATTAAATACAAAAAACTGCATTATTCACTGTTTTTTAAAGGCTTTCATGTTCAGTAGGCAGCAAAAAGGTTAATTTATTACCACAACCCAAAAATGTTACCTTAAATCTGGCCTCTAATGAACAGCACAATTCCCTTTAAATGTAGACCTCCTATTTACATGTAAGCTCCTATTTCATCCCTCATTTGAAAATGGCTGAACCATAATCATAGCACTCCTTGGGAACGACAACGACTTATCCACAGAAAGATACAATGAAGCTGCATCATTTTTCAGAAGGACATTTTAACAAGCACTACCAACATCTCGGTTATGATGGCAGTTGTTACATAAACAATTTTCTCATTTATGTTGTATACTCATTATATCACACAGGGTATTCCTGGCATTCTATAGTCTTTGGGAATATTTCTCTACCTTAAAATAAAATTTCAAAACCTTTTTTTCCACTTTAGTATGACAATGTCTGTGGTTTCCATTAAAACAGTCAGCAAGAATAAAAGGGCCATTAAGTTAGGCTTGGCTTAAAAATAACACTCGTAGCAAATTAAAGAGGAAAAAAAATAAAGGTAATGGAAAAATTTGAAAATATACCTTAATTTAAACCATCTGATTTTCTAATTTATTGCTGTGCTGAGAAATCTGTAATTCTTCCTATACCATTACAAGGAGACACAATTAAAAAAGAAACAGAGGGGGGAAAACCCTGCTTAGGTCATGTTAAATCCTCAAAACATTCTGAATATACCAAATCTCAAAACCAGCAAATCATATATTTAACAGTATAATGTAACTGCAATGTGTGAAACATATTACACAGGATGAGCCAAGTTTCAGAAGACTCACTTCAAAGGCTCATGCAGCCTATAAAGCGTGTGGGATGTGTGAGGAATTTTATAATTTTAGTGTTTAAATGGAGGAGAATTATCATGAAATATGGATCATCTAAAAATAAAAGTTACTAGAAAAGAGAATGAGTGTGTATATGAGGGATAGTCACAATAAAAGCTGCTCTTTCAGATTTTCCATTATATTAAACGCTTATGAAACTGCCACACTTTGTAAACCATCCTTAATGCCTTAATGCCTGTCCTGTACCAGAGTGGGTGGGCTACCTCTTTCTTTTTCTTTATCATCGAAATGCCCTTCCATCTCAGTTGCTTGTGGTCCCATTTTCCAGTGAGGCTTTACTGGCGTGAGAGAAAATGCCAAATAAAATGAAACACGAGCAAAGGGCTAACCACGTATGAGTACATAGGGTGGGGAGTGCTGCATTATATGAAACAATACACATGGGAGTAAGGGGAAAGATTTTAGAACTTGTTATGACAAAGAAGGTGTGGTTCTCAATCTGACCACGCTGCAGTTTTGAAAAATGGACATCATTAAACTCATTTAACAATACATATTGGTTTTCCCATAAATTGTTGGCCCTATAAGAGTTGGCTTTAAGTCAAGAAACTGTGTTAATGCTTGCCCCATGCATCTACCTATCTCACACAGAGTACTAATTGCTGCATAAAACAAAGGGAGATTCCTGAAGCTTTCTGAGAGGAAGGTAAAAGAAAAAAAGGAATCCCATGACAATAGTTTCTGCTGTTACTCTTGGAAAGGAGACTCAAATTTGGTTAAAAGGTTTATAATAATTCATGTCCAGCTTACTATTATTACTCAATAACCATCAAAGCTGCTACCTTAAAATAGCGGCTTCTCAGAGTCAGGACCAGAGTCATTATACTCTCCACTGAAGACTTTATTGAATTTTACACTAAGCTTTAGCTGACTGAACAGGTCAAGCACTGTGGCTCAGAGTTCTCTTTATTCTCAGAAAGTCATAAAGGCCTCTCCATTTTGTAACACTGGGAGCTACAAAACTTGACTCAGCACAGGGTAAAGGAGGCTGATCTCCCAGAAAGGTCACATAGTTGTAAAGCTTAGTTCCAGAGTCCCTTTCACTTACGTGCACCAGATGCTCTTGGGTGTCAAACTCCCGTGTGCAGCCTTCCCAGTGGCAGTTTGTCTCATAGACAACTTCAGGCTCCTGCTTGCTTTCATCTTTGTCCCCTTCTTCCTTCACCAAGGTGGTAACTTCTGGCTGTTCCTGATAGGCAGCGGGTAAGGGGAGGGAAGAGAGGGGAAAAAAACCAGACACAATGGGAGAAAAGATAAGAAGAGATGTTTTTCTTGATGCAATTTTTCCATGAAGATAAAATAGAGCCCAGTTCTATCAAATGGGTTTTGTGAATGGAAGAAATCAAACATAAGGAATCATTTGTGTGCATTTTTCATATATATCAAACACATCTTCACTAACTTATGATTAAAGATAACAGTCCAAACCATAATGATCATAAGAAGTTGAGGCCAAGCTCTACTGTTCTTGAACACAAAGGAGAAAAAAAACCCAAATTAATGTAAAATGTTATTTCATAAGAGAAGCAATTAAACTAGGTCATGTCTTTACTCTCCAAAACTGGTCTTTCTCTTTTGGTTAGATTCCTTCAGTATATTAATATATTTATTCTCATATTTTGGAATCCAAGGAAATAATTACTAGTAATTCTAATTCTGTTTTCCTTGCTGTTAGAGTCTGTAAGAGGCACTTGTGGATATTATAGGGAAGTGTCTTTTTTGTTCAACTCCTAATGTTCAATGATACACTCTTTGTCTAAGAACAATGGCATCTAAAGCTTGGTGAGGGTAGGGGACATGGTATAGTCTTTCCTAGTCTTCTCAAGCAGCTTTGTACCAATTTAGATACAACAAATTTCTAGGAGTCTGGGAGACAATTAGATGTATAGATTTGAGTTCTAATCTGAGGCTATATGACAAAAATTGTATACAAGCATTTAGGTGTAGCCAGCAAGGTTGTTGACTAGTAAAATACAGGAGGAAGGACAAATTTCAGAACTCATAACATGCATCTTCAATGTTTTCACAAAAATGGACATTTGGGCTAAAACTGCCTGAGGCTTGGGCTGAAGCAGCCTGACCATAGCAAGATCCAGATTCTATGAATGTCCAAACTCTTGTCCAACCCCTATTTCTGGGAATTAATATTCACTGACCTCTTTCCTGTGTTAGGCACAGGGACCCTAGGAGATGATATTATGATAACATTCACTTCTTTAAACTGAGGCTCAAATGATCTAAGTGGAATTTTTAAACTTGTCCTTTCAGGACTTTGGGTAAAGGGCTGGAACATAAGTGCCTTAAGATAGGTTAGTTGTGCCTTGATTCCTCCTTGTTCTCCAGGCTCTCCTGGAAAGTAAGAAGTGACAAAATAAGAATTAAAAAAAAAACCCAACACATTAATATAGGGAACATAACTAGCTCTGCCCAGCTCAGGTTTAGGGTCAGGAGCCACAATTCAGGCCCATGATTTGGGCTAAGGACCGAAGCCTGGTCATGTCGATAGTCAGTAACATAAATCTAACCACTTACTCTATGAACCACAGTTTATATCCCATATAGCTTCCTGCATTGTTTGTGTTTACTTCTGAGCTAGAGAAACAAATTGAGTCAAGTTCTGTAACTGGCTTTCTGTCATGTGCAGAGCCCAGGTGCCTCACCTGCTGACCCCGTGGCCCCGGGCTAGGGAGGTCCTCATCAGGTTTGATCTTAGATCGTTTGTTGTGCATCAGGTCACCAGTACTGCTCACTGCAGACTCACTTGTGGGCTTGTTCTGTCAGTCACAGTGGCAGAAACAGAGACAAAACTTAGGTTTTGATCAATGAGCAGAACCATTGCTACATCATGCAACTTGAGAGGAGCAGGCTTGTTTGGCACTACAGCAATGAGTCTGATAACACTCTAATACCATGGTAACAGGAAATACATACATGAGGCAGCTCCATGATTTTACCTCAAGAGTATAAACTCCCTTTGTCTTTAGAAGCTAGTAGAACAGAGCTGGGAGCCTGGGATTTAACAAGTTCCAATAGCGTATTTAAAAGAACAAAACTGGGCCTTGGCTGGTGTAGCTCAACAGATTGAGTGCAGGCCTTCGAACCAAAGGGTTGCTAGTTCGATTCCCAGTCAGGGCACCTGCCTGGGATGTAGGCCAAGTCAGGTCCCCAGTAGGGGGCGTGCGAGCAGCAGACACACATTAATGTATCTTTCTCTCCCTCTCTCCTTTTCTTCCCCTCTCCCTAAAAATACATAAAATCTTAAAAAAATTTTTTAAAAGAACAAAATTGTGAAGTAGGTAGAAAACCCACATGAACTATTTACAAAGTTCTTTAATTAGAGCATCCAGATTCTTCTCTGAGCATGATCAGCATGGAGATAAGGATAGTTTTATTCTTACTCTGAAGTATCACACTAGTGGACTGTGACCAAATGAGAGCAACACATTCATGCAGGCATTTCTATTGAACAGATGTATAGACAGCACTGGGTCAGAATGAAGCCTTTTTAAGCAGCCACATTTCTTCCAAGGATAAAATAACTTTAATGGAAGAAGCTGTTATTTATTGAGGAGCACATAGATAGCATATTAATCAAAACTGAAGATAACAGCCCTGGTTTCAGAAGACAGACTGCATACAGTATGAAAGTCCTGAGACAAGGAAAATGGGGACAGATTCATAGATGGAGAGCATGATGACAGCTAGTGGGCAGGGGGAGGGATTGAGCAAAAAGAAAAAAGGACTCATGGACATAGACAACAGTGTGGTGATTCCATGGGGAAGGTAAGTAAAAAAAAATAAAATTATGTGAGAGAAATAGAATAGATAATAGGAGTTCAAGGAAGACAAATAATAATGTAAAATTTCTAATTGCAAATGGATAATGGTAAGGTAGGTAACAAATTCTACAGTCTTTGGTTCATTAGAGTCATGTAAAAATCTATTAGCTTTATTTTAAAATAATCAAGATTTGTAATATGTAGAAAACCACATGATTTGAAGCTGCTTAAACCTAAGTTAAAACATATTTTATACCAATTTTAACATGTGCAAAGTGAAACAATTTTTTCAAAATTATGTGAGGGGGAAGTCGGAAGATCATTTAGTTCTTAACTATGCCTTCATCAAACCCATGAAAGCCCAGATGCCACCCAGAATTCTCTGGGAGCACTCTTCCAGCCCTGCCCACCCTTTACCGTATTCATGAGTCAGAGCCAAGTAACATTGCCATAGGGTAAATTAGTTTTTCCTTTCACATTCCTCTAGTACACAAAAGGTCTGGGAAAGCAGAAGAGGGCTGAAAAGGAGGGAACTGAAAGAAGAGAAATATGTAGGGGGAAAAAAGCAGGAAACAAAGGGCATTGAAAGTTATCCCACCCCATTCCAATTTTGCCAAAGGATATCCTACTTCTAACAAATAATTTAGTTATTACCAATGACTCTTGGAAAGTATATTTGTCATTTCTATGTTATTTGTATTATTGCAAATTTTTACAAAGTAAACATTCAATAAACATCATTTGGATGAAACAAAAAAAAATTGGAAGTCTCCAGGGTACTGTGCCTATGAAGACCAGCTCATCCAGCTGTCTCTCACCTGTGAGGACTCAGAAGGGCCAGAGCTGACCTGTACAGGGTTCAGAACTGTTGGGATCCCCGGAATAGGCCTCTGTGTTGGAAATGTTGGGGCAGGATGGATGAGCGGAGGACTGTGTCCAAAGGCTGAGCCTAAGCTCTGCTGTCTGCTTAAGATTTGTTGATGCACATGGAGAGACACAGGTGCAGAAGGGTAGGTGAAACTCAAGGCAGGGCTGCATAGGGGAAATAAAGAGCAGGAAACCATCATTTACAAAGAAAAAAGAGAGTAGGGCAGCACCCCATGTTTGCAACTTTATACCTAGTTTTACCAGCCTAACTAATATCAAGTCTGTCTGTTTAAATTAGAAGGTAAAAACAATGATTGACAAACATCCTGAGAACTTCCAAGAGAAAGATGACAAGAAACACATGCGAACACACATACGTAGACTTTAAATAAGATTCAGCAAAATGAAACAAAAGGCACTGGCTCAGTAGCAGCTATTTATTGCAATAACAAACTTTATACAAAAAAAAAAAGAAAATGGGTGACTACAAGCTTTATAGCACTTTTATTGGCTCTCAATCCCATATGTTCCTGTGCATGGAGCAATTCCTTTAATCTTGGCTTACACTGTGCACTTTCATATGTCTCAGATCTTATTACAAAAGGAAAGAAAATCAATTGGTTAAATGTGTTTTGAACACCATGCTTGTCATATCACTCATTTGTTTGTAAAGATGGAAAGCCTGGTTCATCCAGAATGCCACCTAAAGTATTTCCATCAGTACCGTCTGGTTACAGAAGCTGATGGATTAACCTCTCCTGGGTGAAATTGGTGATCAATGGGCTTTGATGGAGGAATATTCCAATGGGAGAGTACAGCTTCCTCTTCCAGTTAAACAGCCTTAAATGTCTATTAAAGACCATTATACATGCTAATGACTATCACTACTTCATTATGCCACAGGATTTCCCAGGCTACAGTAAGTTCAGAAACTGCATTATCATTAAAGATATCTCGATTAGTAGGCAGTGCCAAATTATCCTTTGTGCCAGCAGGGTTTAGGAATCAAATCCTCTTAAAAGAATGAAGTGCCCTTGAGGAATCTGCCAATGCTTAAAAATGCATGAAAACTATAAATGCATTCATGAAAATTTTCTTAAAGAATAAATATATATATTCATATGTGTATATAGGAAAAATATATATATTTCCTTCATCTTGCTGTGTAATACACAAAAAGAATCAGGACTTTTTCTAGTGTCAAAGATAGAATTCATGCAAATTTACAATCTGGTGGATTAATTACTATTGCTGTTAAGCATACTAACTGAGAATATACTAATTACAGTAACAAAATTCATACCATTTCAACAACTTTAAGTGATAATTCTGAAGATATATACTCTGTTCATTAATGTGACTCCATATTTTGCCTATTTGACTACAATCCATAACAGGCAACTTCAGTGGGATTACATTACTATTATTCCAGAGAATCTCACGTTATAATGGTATGCCCATTTAAAACTGAATATCATTAAGAATACCCTAGGAGAATTTCACTAGGCTTAGGAGTAACTCTCCTTTCATTCCGTATTATATTTCCTTAATAAAGGAAAGCAGAGACATTGTGAAAACAGTCATTGTTCAAAGTTAGGGAGAAGTCAGTATAATATTCTGTTTCTGCAGCACTATAGTTTCTGCTAGTGTTTCTGAAAGCAACCATGAATGATTACAGCGAGACTTAGCGAAGGTAGCTGTGTGGATGATTGATAGGGCGTTAATCAAAAGATGCATATCTGCCTCAGAATTTGTTCACAGCTTTCTTCTAATAGCTGATTTCATGTTTGCTGAGCTCTATGCCAGTTTGTCCAATTTATTTTTCAGTGTACAAGCCATTCATCAAAAAAACCACAATGATTTAACACCTTCCCCTTTTGCTTTTGGTGAATGGGTATTACTAAGTGTAACTACCTTATTTTATTCATTAAAAAAACAAAAAACAAAAGATACCTCTACACATACATTTACAATGTGACACAGACTTTGCAGGAACCTCCATAAACCTCTCCAGAGTTCCCTGAGCCCACATGATGCAGTGGGCTTGGGAAGGGGACTCCTGTGGTCACTTACATTCTAGTTCTAGAAGGCAGAATATTTGAGGGCTCAAAAAATCGGGACCTAATTAAGAATCAGGACCATTGAAAACACATTTCACAAAGCAGAAAATGCCCTCAGTTATATTACTAATTTTAAAACATTAGTAGCTTGATGAGGTAAGTAGTTTTACTTTTCAAATGATGTAAGATAAGAGAGAAGACAAAAGCCAGGCCCACCATTCCTGCTGCAGTCCCATTCTGAGGTGCATTCTTTCCAACTTCAGAAAACACCGAAAGGGGCTGAAAAAGCTTATAGCACATTTAAGTAACATCCCCTTTTGGGGCTGCTTTTTGGCTGGTAAAACCAGGCAGCAGGAATAAACATTCTCCAAAACCCATATGATCTGATTCCAAAGGATAGAGAACATACAGAGGGAACAAGTGATTTTCAGCTGTCACTGCTTCTTCGTAATAAGCTAGCAACAGAAACCTTCTCTTCCATAAGGCACATATGGAGGCCTGAGCTCAACCAAGAAGCACTGGTGGTGCTGCTGGCTCCTCAAGGTGCTTCAGATTACAAAGGTTATTTAGAATGTGATGACAGAAGAGACGTTCTTGACTTTGTCACAGCATTGGTGCATGGATTTGAAAGCCAAGGGTCCTCTTGCTCTCTAAGCAAACTGTGAAGTTTTTGACCACGTTTTGTAAGGAAACAGCAGAGGATGCGCAATGAGTGGGCAATGACTGGGCACTGCCCAAGATGTCCCCCCTCCCACATGCATGAAAAGAACCTCAAGAGGACTTCTTGCCAGTGTTGGGCCAGGAGAGCTGAGCCGGCTATCACGTCCTGCTCTGTGACCCTGACTGGTGGTGAGCTGTCATCAGAAGAAGCTCTGCCTGTAAGTCTCTGCACACCAGTAATTGCTGTGTCCTTCCAAAAACTCAGCATAGCTGCTTCCTTTATTACTGAGGTCATGGCTTAAATGTCACCTCCTCAGAAAGAGAAGCCAGCTGAAACCGATATCCTCATCTCCATCAAAATGAGCCCTTTTGCAGCACCTTGCCCAAATAATTTTCTATTGTTTTACAATTTTACTCTCACCACAGCACACAGCACTGTCTGAACTAACATTCTCTCTCACCCTCTAGAATGTTGTGTGGTTTAGGTGAATTGGGCCCTGCTCTGTCCTACTCCCTCCTGACCCCTGGTGCCTGGAATATTGCCTGGCATGTGGCAGGCACCCAATTTTGAGACAAAGAGTGACTGAATAACTTCGGTAATGTATTAATATCTCATTGCTGCTGAAACAAATTACCACAAATTTAGTGGTTTAAAACAACACATGCGCATTATCTCACAGCTCTGGTGGTCAGAGTCTCAAACAGGTGTACAAGGCTGTTTCTCTGGAGTCTTTAGGCACCATGCTTCTTTCAGCTTCTACAGGCTGCTGACATCCTAGGCTCCTAGCCCCCTTCTCCTCTCACTCTCACCTGACATCTCCCACCTCACTATTATAAGGACCCTTGTGGTTTCATTAAGGCCACCTGAATAATCCAGGATAATCTCTTCATCTCAAAATCCCTAACTTAATCAAAGCCACAAAATTTCTTTTGCCACATAAGGCAACATGTTCATGGGTTCCAGGGATTAAGACATGGACATTTTTGGAAGCCATTATTGTCTACCACACTCAGAATAGTTTTAAAGAAAAACTTGTTTTCCTCTGTAAACTACAATTTGATATATCTGTAAAACAGTATTACATAAACAAAACTAGTTAGTGTCTACATTCACATCTTTCTACAAACTTCAGCAGCTGACAAAAGATTTTGCTGATTACAGAGGTCTGAATTTTTAAAAAGTAAGTTGTACCTTTAGAAGCCTTACAAAATCCTAAATGGTTCCTGTATTTATTCCATAATTTCCTAGAAACAAAGAGTATCAATATTGTTGAAAATTTTTACAAATCTCTTCTGTCTCCTCTAAACAAGGACCGAGTTTAATCTAAAGCTTGGTCTACCTGAGCTTTATTACCTCAAGCCTTTACATTTCTGCTAAGTGTATTCTTTCTTATGGATCACTTATATAGAAGTTAATTTTCTATTCTGACTTCGAAATTCTCTTCACTCAACATTCTTTAAGTACGATTAAAAATATTTTTATAACTTTCACTTCTTTTCTACATGACTACATGAAAAATAGGATATTTAAAAAGACACAAATGATTATAACAATGTGACTTAAAACTGTTAATCTATAGTTAGTAAGATTTCTAGAAAGTATGAGATGGCCCAGGTCTTCCTAAGCAACGAACTACCATGGTCACATGCCTCCTGAGATAACAATCCAAAAATAAGTTTTATGGAGAAAAAGAAAAAGAGGTAGCAAAATCATTAAAGTCTGAGGAATGAGGGTTCAACAGTCTGGAGTGTGGAGTTAATATTAATTATGCAATATGCAAATATGTGTTCCCAATGTCCTACTTCAGACAGTGTGCAGTGGTATCTGGAGGAGCTTCTAGAAACTATTGTTCTTTGTGAAACCTTTTTCAAAAACACTCTTCCAGGACAACATTTATAAAGCCAGAATAAATTAATCCAAACATTATTTTACCCTTTATTTTACTAAAGACTGAAAAAGAAAAAAAATGTGGATTTTAGATCTCTAGCTATAATTTGTCCTGGTGGTATCCTCACACCAAAAATAACTTGTATCAATCAGGACAGATTTATGGTTACTGATTTTTGTTTGATAGAATACCTTAAAGGGGCATTCTGCTGTCTGCAGTGACACAGGGACAGAGTTCTGAGCACGTCTAAGTAAAGATAATTACTCACAGTCACTTCCACCTTTAAATTCAGCTCAGAGCTAAATTAAAAATGATCAAAACACTGTTGTCTGAGTGGGAACCAATTCTTCTACTTCCAAAGATTTAAAATTCAAATTCCCAAAGTCTGAATCTTTAAGAAAGTTTTGATGGTGATTTTGTTTTTGTTTGTTTGTTTAGTAAAACTAAGGACTGTGTTTTATTCTGCTGGTCTCTTTTTTTAGTATATTTCATTGATTATGCTATTACAAATGTTCCAAATTTTGTTCTCCTTTATCCCCTTCCATCCTGCAGCCTCCAACCCTCCAGCATAACCCGCCCCGCCCCCGCCAGCTCAGTCTATGTCCATGGGTTGTACATACAAATTCTTTGGCTTCTCCATTTCCTATACCATTCTTAACCTCTCTATGTCTATGTTGTGCTTACAAACTATGCTTCTTATTCCCTGTAACTTTTCCCCCATTCTCCCCCTCCTCCCCACTGATAACCCTCCATATGATCTCCCTTTCTGTGATTCTATTCCTGTTCTAGTAGTTTTGCTTAGTTTTTGTTTTGTAGGTTCAGTTGTTGGTAGTTTTGAGTTTGTTGCCATTTTACTGTTAATAGTTTTTTATCTTCTTTTTCTTAAATAAGTCCCTTTAACATTTCATATAATGAAGACTTGGTGATGATGAACTCCTTTAACTTTATTGTGTCTGGGAAACACTTTATATGCTTTTTCATTCAAAATGATAGCTTTGCTAGATAGAGTAATGTTGGATGTAGGTCCTTGCCTTTCATGACTCTGAATACTTCTTTCCAGCCCCTTCTTGCCTGTAAAGTTTCTTTTGAGAAATCAGTTGATAGTCATATGGAAACTCCTTTGTAGGTTAACTCCTTTTCTCTTGCTGCTTTTAAGATTCTCTCCTTGCCTTTCATCTTGGGTAACTAAACTGTGATGTGTCTTTGTGTTTCTTCTTGGATCCAACTTCTTTAGGATTCCCTGAGCATCCTGGACTTGTATGTCTAGTTCTTTTGCCAGATCAGAGAAGCTTTCCTTCATTATTTGCTGAAATAAGTTTTCAATGTCTTGCTGTTGTTCTTCTCCTTTGGCACCCCTATGACTCAGATGTTGGGACATTTAAAGTTGTCCTAGAGGTTTCTCAGCCTCTCCTCATTTTTCTGAATTCTTGTTTCTTCATTCTGTTCCGGCTGGATGTTTATATCTTCCTTTTGTTCCAAGTCATTGATTTGAATCCCAGTTTCCTTCCCTTCGTTGTTGGTTCCCTGCATATTTTCCTTTATTTCACTTTGATTAGCCTTCATTTCTTCCTTCATATTGTGACCTCACTCAATCATTTCTGTGGGCATCCTGATTATAAGTGTTTTGAACTCTCCATCTGATAGGGTGGCTATCTCCTCCTTGCTTACTTTTTTTTTTCTTTTCCTGGAGTTTAGACCTGTTCTTTCATTTGGGCCACATTTCTTTGTCTTGAAAAACATGTTACATTGTAAGGGATGGAGCCTCAGGTATTCATCAGGGCAGGGCAACCAACTTCTCTGTATTGCCACACTGTATGTGGGGAACAGGTCAGAGAAGGAACAATGCTTTTGCTTGGTTCTCACCCCACTTTGTCACTGTCCTTGTTTCCCACAAGTGGACTGTGTCCTTTCAGGTGCTGATTCCCTTGTGGGTGGGTTTGTGTATATTCTAGGACCTCATGGGCCTCTCCAATGAACTCTTTTGTGAGACTGGGAGTTTCTCCTACCACTACAAGCCCCACAGGTTTTTACAGCCAGAGGTTTTGAGGCTTTAGTTTCCCACACTGGAAAGCTGGGTTGCTTACTCTGTCCCACTCCGCAGTTGTTCCTCATGGCTTATCCGAACTCACTGTGGGACTGCCCAGTCAGCCAGCTGCAGCCTTGCTCTCCTGCTCTACCACCCTGCTGCGTGTCCTCACTGCCCTGGGCTGCATGTCTCTGCCCCTCAGGTATACCAGTGTGGGTGAATGTTTCTTTAACACTTTGTCAGACTTCCATGTAGTTTGATTTTTTTTTTTTTGCTGTTCTGGTTGTTTTTTGTTTCTAAATTGGTTGTTATCCTCCTTTTGGTTGTGCAATTAAGTGAAGTGTTTCTACCTATGCCTCCATCTTGGCTGGAACTGTCTGACTTTTTTTTAAATTCTCTATCAAAAATCATAAGTTTTGTCAACAGTTTTTACAAAATGTGGTCAAATATGGCAAACTGGGCCTTGTTTCTTAATATCGAAGTAAAAAGCACAGTAGCACCTCACTTACCTGGAAGTCTTTTTGTCTGGAAATCTCAACAGTTATCCCCATTTGGTTAAAATTTGGGTATAAGTAGAAAGGAAGGATGCTAAACAACTAAAATAAATACCATAAAATCCATGCACTATATCATTCATTAATTCAGCAAGTTTTAACTGAATATTTTCTTTATATCCCATTTAAATTTCTAAGGAGTAAAATAATTATTTGCATCTGGAAAATTATATATTAATTAATATCAGTACATAAAACTTTGAAATCTATAATCATGTTTGACTACTATAAGAAACATTATTTTTTTCAAGCCAAGGAAGTGATGTGAGTCAACATTTGTACAGAAACCCTTGTCATCAATGTGTAAATAAAATTCATATTTAATTCCTGGAATGATATATAAATGGCACACTTAAAAGTTCATGTTGTAGAAAATAATTAAGCATTTATTCAACCCCCCTCCATACACATAGGAGTATTTAGATTCAAGTCAAAGGGATAAAACCCAATTAAAATTGCATATGCAAAGGTCCATAATGTGTTTTAAAAACACTTTAGGAATTCTATATGTGATGGGGGTTAAGAAGGGAGAAACTGTACTGGATAACTTAATGTACCATAAATACAGTAGCATAATTTGGCCTGCTGCAGACCTTTATTTTGGAGGGATAAACAGTTAATTATAATATTAAGGAAACTGTTTTCAAATAAAAATGAAGGAAAAATTTGAGGAATGATAAGAAAGGTAGCAAGAGGTTGGTCACCTAGTCACTGAATACTTAAAGGTAAAAGTTTCAATTTTGTCTAATAACTTTAATCCACATGGCATTTTAACCCTTCTCTAAAGTAATAGTTTTTCCTTAGAGTTGCCATGGGAATTTCTCTTCCACAGATTTGCAGTGCTATATTTGCAGTGCAGTCCTTTGTGTTAATATGCAACGTACTGGTATATGGAGAAAGGATGAAGGAGGCTGTGTAACTGAGTAATACTCTCCATATTTTGTTTATATTTCCTTCAGCAGAAAGGCTCATCCATTTCCAGATTCAGCTCTGGAACCCCATCATGACATGGGGGGTTTCAACCCTGGGCTGGCCAGGCGAAGAGCTAAACCACCATAGAGTCAAAAGTAGGTGGTACTTGGAAGGCTCCTATCACACAGGCAGCACCTCTTTCCCATGGGAAGAGTAAAGAATATGTGGCCTCACTGAATTTTTAAAACATGTCTTGTTTTAAATGTAAAATCATCTCTTAACTACCTATAAAAACACTATTTTTTCAACTGCCCTGGTTGTTAAATTTCATTCAGATGTGAATTTTTAAAATAGTTCATGCTGCAGTAAAAGTCTATTTTCTGTATGCTGAAGGATCCAATGCTGAGATTTACTTTTCAGTATCTCATCTCCCTCCCAACTTCAGCTCATAAAACCAGTATTGCAGGTAGAATTAGGCAACAGTCAACACTGCAGTAACATGAGGACCCCACAATTTGAGAAAATGACTTCAAAAGGAGAGAGAGGAAGTGGGACAAGAAGTACTAGTCTAAACCAACTTTGTGAGCCCTGGCCAGCATGGGTCAGTTGGTTGAGAGTCATCTCACAGAGCGAAAGGTCGTTGGTTCAGTTCCCAGTCAGGGCACATGCCCGAGTTGTAGGCTCTGCCTGCAGTTGGGGCGCTTACAGGAGGCAATCAGTTACCATTTCTTTCCCTCTCTTTCTTGCTCCCTTACCCTCTCTCTAAAATAAAAATAAAACAACTTTGTGGCTGTTGTACTAACAAGGGCATCCACTTTCAGGTTACAGCTGTGAAATTTATTGCTCAACCACTGCCATTCAAAGTAAAAACACCATTCAAAGTAAGAACAGTTCTTTCCAGTTTTGTAGAGAATGAGCCAACAGCTATTATTATTTGTGTATAGGTAGGTTAGGGACACACTTAACATGCAGGCACTTCTATTTGAAACAAATAAATAAATAAGGTTTCCATTGGCATCCATAACAGCTTCCACAGCACATTTACTAGAAAATCCAGCAGCCTCAAAAGTCATGAGCTCACAAATAAAGGCCTACATACTCACAAAATAGTATGTGTGGCCCCCAATGTTTACAGTGGGAAATACATTTTTCAAATAATACTATAGACAGAAATCCACTAGGCATTTGGCCTTACATGAACAAAGTGTTCTAAAGGCTTTAAAAGGTATTTGCCAAACAGACAAAACCTCCAGGACTATGAAGGGCAGTGACACACTCTCCAATGAGATCTGGCTGAAAGCACTGGTTAGGATAATATATTAATATAAACATAATTAAATTTTTTAAAACATCATCAGATATTATTTCTCTACTGTAAATGGTGCTTCTCACCAATTTCTGTAGTTGTACCTCCTACTTGAGGGACAGAAAAAGGAAGTTCAAAGTTACACTCACCAGGTTCTGCCCCATAAGTAACTGAGTGCCTTTCATTCAGCCCAATAACCTCCTTGACCATCAGCTTTCTTATCCCTACAACAATGCAGCCCCTGTTCCTGGATCTATGATCCAGGACACCGTGTATAACTTGATCCCTGCTCACTTCCGACCTTGTATTTTGGTACAGGTAAACACTTCCCTGTGTTTACTTCCATCTGGAGCCCTGAGCTGCTGACAGTCCCTCAAAAACCGAACTACCCATTCAGAACAACATCAGCTCCACTCATTCATTTGTATCTAATTAGAAGCTTTTCCCTATGTGAGTTCCATGAGGACATTGGTCATGTCTCTCACTTATTTTTGTAGCCCCCATGACCAGCTCAGTGACTAGCACACAGATTCAGTTAAGTATTTAGGGAACGAATGAGTAACTGATTTAAAAAAAAGTACTATATAAAACCAATGACCACATCTGAGAGTAAATGAAAACTATCTTTGTTAGCAAATATTAATTATTTACACTGATGCTGGGGGGAGAGAAGGTTGTCTTCTAATTCTTAGAAGATACAATCAGACAGTTTTGAGGACACTGGTAATTTGGCATTGTATTCCTCTATTTCCCAACCAACTCATTTTTGCATTGTTTCTTCAACATAAACATGTTGACCCCAGCAACAGTGCACAGCCAAGTTGCTGTGAAGGCCAAGCTGGTTCCTACTCTACCTTGGGAAGTGGCAAGGGACCTGCCAGATACATCCTTATTCCTGTTGTTAGAAAGTGCTGATGCTGAATGACGTGGAAAACACAACCTGCTCTCTGCTTACTGGGCAGCGCTTGTCAATGCTGACAATAGAAACTACCACAACTTCTGATGCTGTAGCTCTAGGCACCCAACACTCCCTTTCATTGAAATATCTGTCCTGGCCATGTCAGACCTAAAACTCCTAAGGATATGAAACCATCTTCATTTTAGCCATTAAACTGAAAGCAAGAAAGCTGTAATTGGTGGTTTATAGAGTGTGTTACTCATTTTTTCATTCTATGTATTTATATTTGCCAGAAGACTACAGGCAAATGAGTGTCATTTGAAATACCTCTTCCAATGGCAGCTCAGTTTCTTGGGGTAGGTATTAGTGTAGAAAAAAACTATTTCTAATATAATGTCATTATTTGTATACCTATAACATTAGCTTTAACCATATAGAATGGGGATTACATGTTGTATTTGATAAATGTGAATCATTTCATCTTAATGGGTGTCTTCAGGTGATAGAGAAGTTGAAGTTTGAGGCAGTAAATACTTTATAATATCATTTCCAAGTACATGCAGTGATGGTTTTTGAATTATCATTTTAGTTATGACATGAAAAAAAGATTCATGATCTAACAGTTGGACAATATGTTTGAAAAACACATACAGTCAAACCTGGTTCTTGACATCTCCTAGGTCAAACACTTTGCTTCTCAAACAGCCTTCCAGAACAAATTAAGTTCGAGAACCAAAGTTCCACTGTAATTAAGTATTTGTTTTAAGACTTGCTTTCTATGGCATTTTTATAGAAGTCTGAATTATTAAGTATATATTATCTTATCTTATCTTAATATAAGAACCATATAGGAACTTAAGACAGACATTAGGTTTTTTATCTCTTTGTTACATCCACCCTCCTATCTCTGTATAACTATCAACATATGGACATATTAATGCCCTATTCATATAGACTATAACTTGTTGTTCAATTATAGTTGTACCAACTTTTCCCTCCTTGCTCTCCCTAGTCTGCCCAGCCCCCTCTCCCTCAGTCAGTCCTGCCCTGTTGTCCATTACCATGGGTCCTTTATACATGTTCCTTATAGACTGTAACTTTCTGAAAACCATAATTATTCATCTATGACATAAAAATTCCTTTAATAAAGGTGATTACAATTCTAGTTACTAATTAAAGAGTTCCTTGATTTATTTATTTAAGAAATGTTTGTTGAAAGCCCTGGCTGGCGTAGCTCAGTGGATTGAGCACAGGCTGAGAACCAAAGCATCGCAGATTCGATCCCCAGTCAGGGCACATGCCTGGGTTGCAGGCCACGGCCCCCAGCAACCACACATCAGTGTTTCTCTCTCTCTCTTTCTCCCTCCCTTCCCTCTCTAAAAAAGATAAATAAATAAAACCTTTTAAAAAATCTTTAAAAAAAAGAAATATTTGTTGAGTGGTGTCAGGTGTGTCAAGAGTGCAGACTTTGTGGTGCATGGAGTGTGGCCATGAACAAGAAATACACGGTTCTCAGCTTTCTGGTACTATGTTCTACAGGAGAAAGCATACAGTAAATTACACAATGAATAAACACAGGAATTTCAAATAGTGATGAATGGTATTATTAGCCTCTTGGAGAGTAACAAGACAGAAATGCGAAGGAAATGGCCATGACATTCTTCAGGAAACTCAACGTGTGTCCTTAAACACTGACACTTTAGACAGTGTCAGTGTTTAGACAACTTTAGACAACTAACATCATTCCTCTATGTACTGTTAATACCGAAAACAGACTAGATATTAGAAAACATGTATGTATGAAAGGCAAATATGTTTGGGGTAAATTAAAAAGCAAGGTTTCAGAGTGCTGACACAAATGCCCACCAGGCATGACCTTTGTCAACCTCCTCTTGCAAAGACCCACTGTGTTGATGCATAGAACAAGAACAGCACTATGCTTTCCAAAACCTGTGAGACAAAAACAGTGAATATGCCTCAGGCCTGCTGTGTAGCAGAGCTTAAGTGCATCCTGAATGCACATTTCACTTGTCCTACTTACTGATTAGTCCTCAAAACAGTTTTTAGATTTCACAAAATGAAACTTAGAACAGAGGAAGCAAAGTAACATTTCTCTAGCTAAAGAATGGGTAAGCAGTACTGGTAATAATTATTGTTTATATAGCAAGCTCTCCTCTTCTTGGGTTATGTGTACTACCTTATATGCATTAAAACCTACATCTTAACCTAACATATAGTACATGTGTACTAAAGAAAAAGAGGTCACACTACAAGAGAAAGGACAGATGGAAAAGACCTGAAAGCACAAAAGAACAGGAGGATGTGATGGCCCAGGTCTCCTGACTGCAACAAGGTCCTCTGGACCTCTTGTTCCAGTTCTAATGACAATCATGAGGTATGTTGTAGCTCCTTAGAGGCAGGGGACTATGATAATTTTAAGTTCGTATACCTTTTTTAAGTATATTTTATTGATTATGATGTTACAGTTGAACCAATTTTTCCCCCTCTGCCCCCTCCACCCAGTACCCCCTTCCTTCTAGCAATCCCCCCCTTAGTTCCTATCCATGGATTGTGTCTGTAAGTTCTTTGGCTTCTCCCTTTCCTATACTGTTCTTGACATCCCCCTGTCTATCCTGTATTGACCAATTATGCCTCTTAATTCCTGTACCTTTTCCCCGCCTCTCCCTGTTCCCACTCCCAGCTGATAACCCTCATCAGGATCTCCATACCTATGACTCTATTCCTGTTCTGGTTGTTTATTTAGTTTGTTTTTGCTTTTTACATTCAATTGTTGACAGTTTTGAGTTTGTTATCATTTTAATGTTCATAATTTTTATCTTCTTTTTCTTAAATAAGTTTCTTTAACATTTTATGCAATAATGGCTTAGTAATGTTGAATTCTTTTCTTTACCTTGTCTGTGAAGCACTTTATCTGCCCTTCCATTCTAAATGATAGCTTTGCTGAATAGAGTAATCTTGGATATAGGTCCTTGCTTTTCATGACTTTGAATACTTCTTTCCAGCCCCTTCTTGCCTGTAGAGTTTCTTTTGAGAAATCAGCTGGTAGTATTACGGGAATTCCTTTGTAGGTAACTCTCTGCTTTTCTCTTGCTGCTTTTAAGATTCTCCCTTTATCTTTAACTTGTGGCATTTTAATTAGGATGTATATCGGCGTGGTCCTTTTTGGACCCAACTTGTTTGGGACTCTCTGTAGTTCCTGGACTAGTATGTCTATTTCCTTCACCAAGTTAAGGAAATTTTCTTTCATCATTTTTTCAAATAAGTTTTCAATTTCTTGCTCTTCCTCTTCTCCTTCTGGTACCCCTATGATATGGATGTTGGTACATTTAAAGTTGTCTCACAGGTTCCTAAGCCTCTCCTTATTTCTTTGAATTCTTGTCTCTTCTTTCTGTCTTGGTTGAATGTTTATTTCTTCCTTTTGCTGCAAATCATTGATTTGAATCCCAGCTTCCTTCCTTTTACTCTTGGTTCCCTGTATATTTTTCTTTATTTCACTTTGTGTAACCTTCATAGATGCCCTGTCAAGATGGAGGTATAGGTAGAGACGCTTCGTCTCCTCACCCAACCATAAAAAGAATTACAACCAGGTCTCAAAAACAAATAACACCCAGGACTGTCAGAAAATTGAGCTGTATGGAAGTCTGATAACCAAGGATTTAAATAAGCCACATTCATCCAGATGCGTAGGAAGGGTGGGATTGCAAAGATGGATGGAGATGTGGTGTAGTGTGGACAAGCAGTGGTGGTGGCAGCAGCAGTGGAATGGACAGTCCTGCATTCACTTGTGTTGGATAAAAATTGGGAGGGGGACCCTGAGTGTGAGCGAGCCCAGTTCTAGGCCATACTATACACCTCAAAGTTCCAGCACTCGGAAGAGAAACTCCCATTACCTTTGGCTGTAAAAACCAGTGGCGAACTGGGCAGCAGAAGAAACTTCTAGACTTTCACTACATAAAGGGCCCTCATGGACTCAGAATGTATGCCAACTCTAGGGCAGCAGCTGAGAGGGCACCAATTGCATACAGAAGTGGGTGAAGTGACTGGAAACAGGGTGAGCACCAGTTGGACCTCTGGTGGCTAGGCGGCAGCATCGTCCCCTCTGCCCCCCTCTCCCCATGAGCAGAGCCATGGAGCAGCAAAGCAGGTTGCCTCTCCCTGGCAATTACCAAAACTCCACCCCACAAAATTTACAGATGCCTTTGCTACGTAAGACACAGTACTAAGAAAGGGATTAAAAGCAGCTCCACCTAATACACAGAAACAAACACAGAGAGGCTGTCAAATTGAGGAAGCAAAGAAATAAGGCCCAAATAAAAGAACCGAACAAAACCCCAGAGAAAGAACTAAACAAAATGGAGACAATCAACCTATCAGAGCAGAGTTCAAAACACTGGTATTAAGAATGCTCAGAGAACTCATTGAGTACAACAAAAAAATAAAGGAAGAAATGAAGGTTAAAGAGTGTAATCCAGTCAGTATATTGACATCTTTCAAGTACTAGTACCAGATTACCTGGGCAAAGGCTATCCCAAAGTTAGCAAGATGCTGGGGTAAAATTAAAGACAACACTGTATTTTGCACACTATATTTTAATCTAAATCCTTTAGATGCTGTAGAAAGTCAAGAGAGCTGGACAGAGAGCAAGAGGGAAGAAAAATTTACAAGAAACATGAAAAATGCAAACTCTGAGTGATTCTGTGTGAATACTATCATCTACCACATTTCTACTACTTTGACACTATGATTTCTAGTTAAGCCACATAATAATTATATGGTCAAGGGCAATCTATGACACCAGGAATATTTGCCAGAGGGGCAGAACAGCCATGTCACAGTTCTGAGGTGGGTATACTGTCTCAGAGCCAGACTTGGGATGATCACAGGGGTAGCACAACCAGGCCATGGTAGCTCGTCTCCTGGATAGATCATTTAGGGTCAGTTTCCCTGAGGCTCTACCTATGGGTAAGGGTCTTCATTTTGGAATTTCAAATCCACACCAGCTTTAATTAAACATGATCTTTTTCCTATGCAACAGGTATTTTGTCTTAGTTTACAGGTGTGAACAACTTCAAAAGGCCAACCACTAAACCAGGTCTGCACAGATGGTTGGTGGCAAAGCTGGAATCTTATTACAGATATCCCCAACTCCAAAGACACATTTGTGACTCCAGTGGCTAATTCTGAAAACATACAGAACCCCTTTCTATCTACTGACTGCTATCATGTAAGTGGAGTTATTTGCTTTGCTCCAAGTTTCTATACTTTATTGACCATATTAAAAGAACAAAGGAACACTGCAGAAAATGACATCATATAAAGATGGGGATTTATAACATTTAAACACTAACTTGCCTGCCAAGGAGCATTGCTGATAATTGAACAGGAAAAGAATTTAAACTGTAATTGATATCATTCTGAAAGAAACAATCAGTATTCATCATTTCTAGTTAATATGGTATGTTACTATGACAAAATTTTTTCCCTGGATTTCCTGTGATAGATATGCCTTACAATGTCATCCACACTTATTTTCCATTAGATTAAAGGCCCTGCTGTCACCTTTTCTTTCTTCTACCCAGTGCACACTTTACCCCAGTAGTAACAGCTGTGAATTATACCATGCCTGGTCTTTTGCTTTCACCTCTTGTTCTTGCATGTGTTGCACGACCAGGTATGAGGTCAGTTTTTCCTCTGAGAAGTATAACCAGTAAGAGGGGCTAGGATTAAAAGATTTGCCATACTCACTGTCTCTATGAAGTAAATTTCATCATAACTGAAGAACTACTATTTCTATATATGGACTACTGACTAAAGTCTGCAAAAATAATTATTGTGGGCTCAGTAAATGGATCTGGAATTCAGTGTAGTGATATTTGATCTGCATTCTGGGTCAGGCCCAATGTCATGTTGCTGTATTCTTCCTCACTGGAAGTCAGTACTGCAAATCCCAGTGCAGTCCAGAGCTGAGGTTTTACTAAAGAAACAAATACATACATAAAGAAACAAATACAGCTTTGGGAAAATACATACCTGATTGCACTTGCAGATAAGTGACCATAGGAGCCACTTGCTGAAGAGCTGCTGCGAGAATTATTGAGAATTGTGACCAAGGAGTTAGGAGATGTCCTTATCATGGTCTGAAGGTCAAAGCTATGATCGGATAGTGGTGATATGGACAGTGTACGTTTTCGGTTTGGCCTGGCTGACAGCCTGGGGCTCGGGAATCTCGTGCCTGTTAATAAACAAAACAGAACCTGAATACCTGCAGTACTTGTTATTTATTGCTACTCGCCTGTATGGAAGAAATGAAGGATAAGAAGTGGCAACTTGTGATGACAAGTAACTCTCCTCCCACTTGTGATCTACTGGATACAATTGAGGAAATTAGGGAGAAGTATTTATCTTCCAGGGGCTTACCTCAGGGGAGCTCTGTTTATTAATGTGCAGGCAAAATGATAAATTGCTAAACAAAAGGGAAAGACTTTTATGTGTTATCCCTCTCATTTCTAGTGATTTATGACTCTGATGGCTGCTTAGATATTCCCAATCATTAATTCACCACAAGCAACAAAGACAGTGGTTCCCACAGTTACACAACACACCACCCTCCCCATCCTAACAAGTATCACTTTAAGGCAATGAACTAAAGGAAAAATAAAGTGTCCTAAGTTAAAAAATTCAGCTTCGTTATACACTCATTTCCCACCAATTTCTTTAGTTATCTGATTCATTTTATACTTAAAGCTTTATTAAAATACTGTTAAATATATTATCCAAATTAATGATTCTCAACTAGGAGGCAATATTGCCCCCCGGGGACATGTGACAACCTATGGAGACATTTTGGTTACACAACTCATGGGTGCTATTTACATCTAGTGGGTAGAGGCCAGAGATGCTGCTCAACACCCTGCCATGTGTGGGGCAGCCTCCACCCCATAACTAAAAACTATCTGGCCCCCAGAGTGCCAAAACTGAGGAACCCTAACCTAAAATCCTGACAGTCTAACAATATAAGTACCAAAAAACATTTACAATCTTGGGATGTAGTTTGTTTAAAGATTTTCCAAGGTGGGGAGGAAAAAATCCCTGAGACCATTGTAATGAGATTTGATAAGACTATTTTAATCCTCTGGATTTATTAGTTAGTTCTCTACATTTATTAGAATTTTTCACCTTCAAGAAGATTCTGCCAATGAAATTCTAACCTGGAGGTTAACAACTCACAACTTAAATGCATGCCAACTTAATACAACACTTCTTAACTGGAGAGTTAAAAAAATTAATGTCCATTTGCCTTCAACTCAGTAGACATTAGAGATTTGAATTTCAGGGCATAGCTATCAGTGTGGCCCACAGACTCACTCCTGGCTTTCCTAAGGTTACATTTACATTACAATGTCATCAAACTAAAGTTTAATGAAAGAATGAGAACATAACCCCAGTAGACAAAGGACAAATTAAACATGATTACTTTTAAGTAATAATGGAGGGTTTCTATGTCATAGCATGGCTATACCTGCTTACATGAACATGGCAATTTTATGGTACCCAAGAAACTGAAGTAAAAGGTAAGCTTTCTTTATATAAAAAGTCTACTCACATGGTCTCCAGAAAATCTATTACTAATTTCTTCATCAGGGATGGACCTTGACACAAGACCACATTCTAACATACTTTAATTTAATGAAATGAAATAGATGAATATAAAAACTCTATAGATAATATTATAGAAGTAGAGATATACTTTATAGTTAATAAAAAGTAAATCACAAACTGGAACTTAGTAAGTTAGTACCATCTATGTATAACGACGCTAGAAAACCAATTTGAATGATGACTGTGGTACCTACACAAATTTTTCTTTCAGGCACATTTAAAATTGAGTTTCTTCATTTAGAATAGTTTCATTACCTGATTTACAGCATGTTAGTAACAAAAAATAGAAATCCCAACTATATACACATTTTTAGTGCTTAAATCAGTATCCTACTTTTATTATGGAATCTGCCTTACACATAAATGTATCACATTTATGTGTAAGGCTAATTTCATCATACAGGTTTTTCAATGAAGAATTACATTCCACTTCCAAATGATTCCAAGGACAAACTAGACTTATGGTTGACTTCCATATAATCTTCACAATAACCATTCCCACTGGGACTCACTGGGTCTCAGGGATCACTGGCAGAGTAAGAAGTAACAGGACATTCTAGGAAGACCTGACCCCTGCAAAGCCTTTAATTTTTTAAATCACTAACTAGCTAAGGAGGCCATCTGATGCTATAAAACACTAGTGACCTCATATTTCCCTCACATTGCCCAAAGACAAACACAGGGTTCATTCCTCCATGTACCCTGCACTCCAACTGGCTGGTCCAGCTCCTCAGTTTTTCCCTCCAAAAGGGACACTCATTTAAGTCATTTTTCTCTAATATAAACAATGTGTATCAGGTGCCCTCATCTCTAACGTGTTCCTTATAGGGATATTACTTGTTCTTCTGTCTTTCAAAGACACTTGAATCCCAAAAGGTAGAATTAAAGACATCAAACAGACTCATTTCTAATGTGCAATACAGAAATACCCTATCCCAAAGTTGGCTAGAACCCAGATATACCCATTGCTGGCACATTTAAAAATCAGGTGCTCATCGGAAACCAGTCTATTGTGGTTTTTGCCAGTTGAGGAGTCAAGATCTGGAACAATGGGTCAGAGTGACCAGCTAGATTCCAATTTGGCTCTGCTACCACAGAGGTTCATCCAATGCAGTATTTAAAATTGTATCACTTCACTATTGGAAAAATCTCCTCAATTCTGTGCATACTTCTTATGTGTTCTTTAACCAAATGCTATTTCAATTATTTTAAAAAGAAAGAACATAGTAGTTTATGCACATTCCAAATTATACTTTTCCCAACCCCCTAATAACCAAGCAAAGAAAGATAAAGTTAGCATTGTGGGACAGTGATTTGGGATCCTCTGTTGAAGGGGAGAGGAGACAAGGTAAACATTTTCAAAACATCTGAAAGAGAAGTGGCCCAGATGTTCGCTGGTCAAACTATCCCCCTTTTAAATATAAGCTCAAGAATTTGTATTGTTCCAGTGCAGATATCTTCAGTTTGGCTTTGTCGTTTTGTTTCTCTACCCCAATAAAAAATTCTGACAAAGAAAAGGAAGTTTCCTTTTTTTAAGGGAATTTTTTCTAATACTTTCATTTATTTTTAGAGAGAGGAGAAGGGAAGGAGAAAGAGAGGGAGAGAAACATCAATGTGTGGTTGCCTCTCACATGCCTCCTGCTGGGGACCTGGCCCACATCCCAGGCATGTGTCCTGACTGGGAATCAAACCTGCAACCCTTTGTTTTGCAGGCCCATGCTCAATCCACTGAGCTACACCAGCCAGGGCAGGGGGTTTCCTTTTATGTAATGAATGATAGAACACCTAAATTCTTACATAATGGCAATCAATTTACCATATACTTAGGCAAATTAAAATTCTTTTAATTAGTTTTACAAAGAGAAGGGGTAGCTTCATCCTTTATTTAGATAAAAACCCCTGTTGCCTGACTAAACATATTCTCATCAAATAGGGAAGGTAATATGGTCTGACCTTCCAAGGATTCTATCTTATTTTAATTATTTGAAGATTTTTAAATAACTAATTTGCATAATAACACCAAACTTTTTTTCTATAATCCCTAATTGAAATGTGGTTATGATGAATCTGAGATTTAAGTTCTCCACTCTACAGAGCAAAGGCCCTACAGAACATTTTTTTTCCACTTTGTGTGTGGTCACAAGGTCCCCAGTGGAAACCAGTGCAAGCTTATGTTACTGTGTAAAATAGCTACATTAGTTCATGAAAGTAAGACTGAAGCTGTAGATTTTTACCCTGTGTGAATGTTCTCCAGACTCAGGACTGAATTACTAACTAGTGCCAGACAGTTGACAAATATATACCCTTTTCACAAAAGAACATAAATAGATGACAGCTGGAAAAGCACTAGTTAATCACTGCTACTAGGAAAAACAAACAAATAAAATCTCAAGCATATGCCCTAGTATTAAAGGTCATGTATTGTCATTCTCAAAGGGTAGTGGCTTTCACTGATGTATGTTGTGGATGATGTTACCATTTCACTTCCTGACACCTGACAACTGAATCTGGGCTCAAAGAATCTTTGTAACTGAGATCTCTTAGAGATCTCTCAGTTATGTTCTGAAAAGTAATAATCATAGTCCCATTTGTCTATATGTCTTGATAAGTGACCCAAAGAAATCATCATATGCCTTGAGGGACCCCAAAATAACCAATATAAAATGCATCAAATGATCCTATATTCTTCCACTGTTACGTACCAAAAACAGTCTTCTAATTTGAAAATGCCTTTTATTTTTCCTAGATAAAAAGTCTTAGTGAAATGTAATTTTTAATGTAAGAAAACATGAGGCAAAAGAAATCAAATTCAGAAAAGAAGTCAAACCAAGTACAGGTCTTTTTTTAAATTAATTTTTAAGACATAAAATCAATAAAACCAAGGAATGACTAGGCAAAATACATTCATGTAATCAAACACATTTCCTTATTTTGTTATCAAGACAATCAAGGCAGGACAATTTTTTTTGTTTATCTGCCAAATTATTATGGGCTGTACCTTCCAATTTGTTCCCAAGCTAAACAGGAATTCCCAAGACGCCCAAATCTGTGGCAGCTTCCTAGAAAACCAAGGGAACCAGAGCACCTAGTATTGATGACTCCTCCTCTTCCTCTGGATGGTAAAGTTAGACAATTACCTAATCTTTGCATTTTCCTCTCCGTTTCATGAGTTAGCATTTGCCACTCCTGCAAAAAACAGCTCCATCACTTACTCTCCATGGCGTGAAGATATTCCATGTGGATGGCCCCAGCACCAGTAGTGGCAGCCGACGGAATGATGTCTGCATAGGGGCTGCGCTGTCCGGCTAACAGAGCCATCTGATGATAGTACTCTGCTGGACTCACTCCAGTATGTGGCGCTAGAAGAGAAGGCAACACAAGAAAAGTATGGTTACAGGTTGAAAGAAGGTCAATAAAGTACATTTGTTATGTAGTCTGTCTGCATCAATAATTCCTTTTATGGCTCATTGTAGAAAAATTCCTTTAATTTAAATTGTGCTTTCACTAAATTCTACCAAATATCTTTTATTCGAAAATAAAACTGAAGGAAAAAGAATAGAAAAAAATGAAATACATTATAAAATATTTGAGGTTAGTTTTGAAGGCATAAAAGTTTCGTCACCACAAAATATACATTTTGGGGTATTGATTTTAAGTTGGTTGTTATGAAACAAAAGACTCAGAAAGAAACTTTCACCCTCTTCCCTACATGCCTAAAGGAATTCTGAAAGAAAAACCTGCTTAAAAAGAGAGAGAATACATCTAGGTACTAGAATTATCAGGGGATCATTTTGTAAATTATTTAATTGTGTGAACATTATGCTGTACATCTAAAACTGATATGATATAAATGTTAACTGTAATTCAAATGTTTTTAAAAAATTTCCCTTTTTACTACTTAACCACCTCTCCCTTCTTACCATTTTTTAAAAGGGAGAATTATTTAGCATCATAATATAAATTAAGTGTAGCACATAGAGTGAAATCTAAAAAAGGACATCTTTCTGTGTCCAATTGTTTCTGGGTGGCCCATAAAGTATTTGTTTCCCATATGTATGCTCTTTCTCATCTACCTGTTAAGTTGCCTACTGTCCATTTGAAACCCCAGGCCCCTGTCTATCTCCCCTCTTTCCAGAATAGCACATAAACCTCAAATGTGTGTTCAGGTCTCATATTTTTATGGCACTCCTACAAGTACATCTGTAATAAATTAGGGGCATTTTTCCAGCTACTCTATCTCATATTAATTATTAGCCCAGCCATAAGAACATAGAAGGTGGGAGAAAAATTATTTTTTGCAACCCCACAGTTTAAAGAAACCACCAAGAATTTAAAATGATTAAAATGTATGTATATAGTAAAGTCATTCCCATGTCTGCCTTACAAAACAAAATTGTTTCTTATATAAAATCACTGGATGTTCACATTCCTTACAGTAGTTGACAACTTAAACAACTATGATTTCTTTCTAGATGCTTAACATACTTCTCTCAGCTTTCTGACAGGAGTGTCTGAGTCAGTTCTCAATACATGGAGGACCCACCACTTACAGGTGGAATAGTCAACACAGCTTCAATAACACACAATTAGGTGAAAAGCTGCAATTTTGTGCTTCATAATTTAAAAGCTCTTTTTTTCACTACAAAATCAAGAAGGAAAATATACCTACTAATATGGAGGAATTTACTGGCAAGAGTTAGCTCTATAGGAGTGGGATAATAACTGGTTTCCAACTGCCAATTTACATGCAAAACTCATAGGATATTGCAGAGGTTCAAAGTGTGGTCTCCAGATTTGTGAAGATCTAGATACAAATGCCAGCTCTACCTCTTACTGCTCTATGAGGTTGCTGGGAGCAGTGAATGCAATGATGCATTTAAAGTGCTTAATAGCCCATACCATTCCATTAATAAAAGTTAGTTTTGCAATTAACTATGTAGAAAAACTGGCATTTTAGCAATAACTTTGTGTATTACTTGTATACCAATAAAACTTTTATATATTACAAAGACATAGATGTATATTAAAAACTCTGAGACCACAAGAGAATAATATTAGTGACTTAACTTTATTTGTCTATTACTGGACTCAAGGCAGGAGGAGGAAGGTATAACCCCAATCAAAAAATATCTTATTCACACTCATCATGAAATACTATGGATAGCAGAAGATAAGATGCTTTAACTAGAGGTCTTACTTTCAGTAGCTCAACTAAATTTCAGCGAGCCAGGCACAATTTCAAGTCCATTGTTAGCTGACCTCCCTTATCACTCTCTCCCTCTGTCCTTCTTGTTAATCATTTCCATAAACTGCCAAGTACTCCATGGAGTTGACTCTCCATTTTCCCCATTCTAAAACCAAATCCCTAGCAGAACATGACTTGCACATGACTCTCTTGACAATTTTATGTTTAAAATGTGAATCTTAACTAACTTCCAGCTGTAAGATAAATAAGAACTGGAGATATAATGTATAACATGATGAACACAGTTAACACTGCTATATGGTATATCTGAAAGTTGCTAGGAATAAATACTAAAGTTTCTCATCATGGGGGAAAAACACTTTTTCTTTTTTGTATCTATATAACTGTGATTATACTGTGATAATCATTTCACAAAATATGTAAGTCATTATGCTATATACCTTAAACTTACGTGTTTATGTGTTTTGTGTTTATGTCAGTTATATCTCAATAAACTGAAAGAAAATACCGTATGTGAATCTCGTCCAAATGGCAAAACTTTTTCTCTTTAGGTGCCTTGCAACAAGCTGATTGCTATTCCCGGAGCACTTGCTATTCCTGGAAGTACAACTAAGTAGATGTTTACTGTGCAACCTCATGCAGTTTTCCCATATACTATTTCCACCTGGCACAGCAGGCCTCAAAAAGTGGTTAGCATGGAAAATGGGGACAATACAGGGCCACTTCAAATACTGCTCAGTGAGATGGACTGCACAGTGTTGCTCTGTGCTCTGAAAAAAGCGTTGGCGATTTGTGACCTGCTATAGAGAACTCAAAACTACTACTATCTGCAATCAATAAGGCTTATGCAATTATGGACCTTAATTTGGGCTCTGGGAATTGTGGGCAAGTGAGTTTGCACATGTGTATATGCAATGGGAAATGTTCTTCCTGAACGGAAGAAATGGTTTAGAACTTGACAATTGCAGAATACATGACTCCAATTAAAAAGAGTCATGTCAAAGTAATTAATTAGGAGGCTAACAGAACCAACCAGAATTTTATACTTGAGAGCCTAAAATGAGCATCAGGTATTATAGAGTTAAGGTTCATTTATTACAGAGTTTGTTTCTTTTCCCACCACTTCCCTGTTCTAGTTTTTGTTTGGCATGATTGAGAATAGATAGCACATGCTGCAATACGTCTGCACCATCAAGTTCTCTAAGACCTTGCTATTCAGCATGTGGTCCATGGACCAGCAGCACTAACATCATCTGAGAGATTTTCAGAAGTGCTCAGGCTCCTCTTGGACTCACCCCACACAGAATCATATTTTATCACCACACCCAGGTGATCCATATGCACACTGGAGTTTGAGAAAAGCTGCTCTAATAGACACATGCATATAAATGTGCCTATCAGACATGTAGAACAGAAAAGTATATATCAAACAGTGAGCAAAAGGCACTGGTTACACACACACACTGTATGAACGGCTACTGGGCCAACCTAAACTTCTGTGAAGCTACAGAACAAAACAATCAATAAGAACAAGGATTTTATAGTAAGTGAGATCTGGCTTTGAGTTCTACCTCTGTCACTTACTAGCCATGGACCAGGATGCAAATTATTTGGCCCCTCTGCACACTGCTATCTTTACCTGAAAATGGAGATTATAACCCCACCTCATGGAGGTGTCCCTACATTGAAATAAAAGCACGCACTTAAAGCATTTAGCACAGTGTCTGGCACATGGGAAACACTCAATAAATATCAAAGCTACTCAACACCATGTCCCAGATGAGGCAGAGGGAGAAGGTGTTGTGATGTGTGAAAGCAGAATGGGTTGGTCTGAGACTTACCATCTGTGGGACTCAGCCCCCGGGCTGCAGAGATCATAGAGAGGGATGGACTGCTGTGCAGAGACCGGATGTAGTCCATGTAAGGGTTGATGTAAGGATGTGGAGGGCTGAATGGGGACTCCGAAGCTGCAGCAGGGTTCCGGTGTGGGGAGATCCTAATGAAGGGCAGGTCCGAATATGTTGGGCTACTAGATAAAGCAGAAGGCCTAGGTAAAAAGAAAATAAGATACAGAGGTATGCTTGAAACAAGTATCCCCATAGGTAGAGGCTGTGAAAAAAATAAGAGCTTAAGTGAATTTTAAGTGTCTTGGGGGGGAATATCAGGCATATATATATTTTAGTACCTTAAAATCAAGGAGACATAATGCAGGTAGAACACTACTATACAATTATTTGCCAAAGAAAACTGACCTTTGAGATATCTTATGACACTTAGAATATAGAAAAATAAAGGGCTGCCTTTGGCTTTTCTGATTAGAAGAAATACTAAAGAAAAAAGCATCTGAACTTAAAGTAGCTGCTGAGTTCATAATTTTCATTTGACCTGAATACTAAGTTCACCATTAAGAACTTACCTCTCACCATCATGGTGCTGCATTAAAAAGAAAGAGAAGAGAAAAAAGCAAATATGTCTGACTGTAAGGCTGAGCATGAATATGGCAAAGTTGCCCACAAATAGGAAAGGTGACTAATTGCAAAAGTCTGTAAAAAATGTGAAATCACACACTCTAATATATCCACGCTCGGGCTTTACACTAAGTTTTGCAGTATGAGTAAAACCAGTTCTACAGATCTGTATCTCACTTTGCTGAACCCAACTCCTTCTCTCTGAAAGGTAGCAGTGAGAGTCAGCTTCCTCTCACACTCATGTTTCACATGACATCCTGATTAGCCATGTTCAGTGAATAATCAAAAATTAAGTGCTCCTGGGGTTAGAAAGTTGGCAAAGAATGAGGTTTTGATCAAGCTCATGTCTTGGTTATACTGAGCTAAAGTAGACTGTAACTTTAAGCTGATGAACATAAATTCTCAAATACACCTTGTTGTCAAACCCCTCCTGGTACTCCCCACAGGATCCCTGAAGCCCCTGGGACAGGCATTTCTAGAATGGTCAGTCTGTATAATTCTCCTCTCTGCCTTGCTCCCTCTTAAATAGAAATTGTTTTGTGTGGATAATCCAGTGAACCGACCATGACAGGTTAAACACTTTGCACTTTCCTTTTTCTCATTCATGGAGGGCAAGGCCATAAAAAGGAGAAGCCAAGATACAGACAGATCTACTGTGAATGGCAAATTCCCCTTGTGCCACTGGCTTTAAGAGTTAAAATGAAAGGAAGGGGAAACATATTTTCTCATCTTGCCTCTCAAAGCAAGTGCATACTGACGGCTGGGCTCTAGACCCCATCACCCTGTCAGAATACAATCTTGGAAGAAGCCATCTCTACCAAGTTAAGTGCACAGCAGAGGCACTGAAATAAATGAAATCAAAAATCAGATAATGAATTTTCTCTCAGTAGAAAATAAAAGAGACTGAAATATGGGGATGAGAGGGGAGAGATTTTCTTGCTTACTTCTTCTTAATCTTTTTTTTTATTTTGAACTATAAAAAGAAACTTTTTATATGTTATTCAGATGCCACTTTTGGTGAAATAAAATAAAAATCCAGTTTTCTAAATTTACATGTGGGATGAGTGAAAACTCAGCACCAGAAAATAGCTTTCTCTTCAAAACAACTTGAGGCTTTCCACATTCACTCAGAAATCAGTAAAATTACTTATACTTTAAATAAAATCTGTATAACCTAATAGTGTATCCTGTTTTAGCTTTTTACTACAAATCAAGTTAGCTCTGTGCTATTATTAAATTCTAAGCTCTATTTAAATGTGTTGCTACTTTAGAGCACAGGGGATACTCTAATTCATTAGTTCATTTCTACCAGAAAGGAAAATCAACCTTCTGATCTGGTTTAAAAACAATTATTACAAAGTATAAACTTATTTGTAGATATATGATGAGAGATCAGTGCAGCAAAGATGTAGAAAGTAGACATTTCAAGAAATTCATGAGATGGTGTCTCCTAGATAAGCTTTTGTGATCCACTACAAAATGGGTCTGAACAATATGAACTAAAAATCAGTGAAGGCAATAGTATTTCATACTTGCTTTTACTTCCAGTTTATACAAAAATTGAAAACTTATTTTTCTGAAATTCCAGAATTAAGAAGGGTAGTAAAAAATTTTAGAGGCATAGAGTCCATTTTGAAGAATCACACATGGGAAAAAAATCAGCATCTAGAACACGAAGAAAGTTCTTTTTCCTTCCCTTTCTCTCTCTGTAAAGGTAAATAAAGTAGAATCTTTAAAAAAAATCATAGAGGTTGGAATTGGTCAGTCAGAACCCAAACATGCATGGAAGCCAGGAACGTAATGGCCGACAGTTTTCTCAAGTCTGTGGATGTCTGATGTGTGAACCCAGGCCTTCACTCTCATTAGACCTGTTTCCACAAGAAGACTGAAGATAACTATTGAAGGAGCTGCCATGAGAAGCAATCAAAATCTGGTCACATCTTCCCTAGCAGAAACACCAGTAAGAAGTAACACCAGAGAAGAGAGTTGATTCCTCCTGGAGATAAAGTTAGGAAACTTTACCCACTCTGGGAATGCCATAATTACACATGCCACTTCCAAAGAGATGATGCTGAAGAAATAGTGGATCATCTAGTTCTAAATAAGGTAGTGAGACGTGCTTTCAGACAGGAATGCAAGTAAGAAAGCTGTAAATTAATCTACTGCCCTAAAGAAAGAAACAATCTGGTTCAAAGTCTGCCATCCCCAGGACATGAATAGCAAATTGCTTAGTACCAGTTACCCAGTAAGGGGTCATTAGGACTTCTGGAGACAGGTGAGACAGACCACTAGAGAAGTAGTACCATAAAGGGCCTGGGTTCTGAAAGGGAACTGACGTGGATGGCAGCTGTGCAACCTCAGCTACCACACCTACCCTCTCGTTGTCCTTAAGGATCCAACATGGAAGATACCTACTTTGTAGGGGTCTTGGCAAGTAAATATGAGTAAAGCCTCATGAATTAAGCCTGGTATTCAACAGCACTATTTTTTTCACATATATCATACACTATGGTAATATAGTCCACTTCTAATCTATACATATACATAATACAGACATATATACTCATACAAAAATATACACACACACATGCATATTAGGAATGGCATATACAGCATACTATGTGATTTTCAAACACTGAAATATTGGAACCTTCTTTTCAAAGCTAATCGTATGCTTTGCTCCCCTATCTACCAGTGCTTCTGAAGCACCCCCTTGGAAATGCCAGGCAACCCCCCTTAGTAAAATTATAAAACCACATTAAGAACAGAAACTCAGGCCCTGGCTGGTGTAGCTGTGTTGGTTGGAGCATCGTCCCATAAACTAAAAGGTCACAGGTTTGATTCCTAGTCAGGAAACATGCCTAAGCTGTGGGTGTGGTCCTTGGTCAGGAGTGTATGAGAAGCAACTGATAGATGTTTCTCTCTCATACTGAAATTTCTCTTCCTCTCTCACTCTCTCTTTAAAAAACAACAACAACAACAACGACAAAACATGTCCTTAGGTGAGGATGAAAAAAAAAAGAACAGTAACTAGGTAATTAGATACAAGAGTTTTGAAGGAACTGGATTTGAATTTAGGCACCACTGTGTCAGTGATAGTTGCCTGATAGCATAAGTTCCCTGATAACACAAAATAGAACAATAACAGCCCTGTTACAGGGCTGCCATCAATGACCGGCACTCAGCACTCAGTAAATGAGTGCTGACATCCTTGGGGTTGTGAGAACCATCCAACAGAAGTTTCAAGTGTGTGTGTGTTTCTAAACTTAGCAAACAGGTGTCTATATGTTGTTTCAGTTTCCTTGCTGCTCAGTTTCTCACTGGAAGTTGATCAATGATTAATTCCGTTTCTATATCAGGCTGTTGTGAGTTGGCTAAGGATGACACTCTTCTAGTGCTGAAGCCCGACAAAAATTAGTTTCTAAGACACTAAAGCTCAGCACCCGACCTTGAACTCTAATGGCTCCAGCACCACCTGACAATGGATGTAAATATATCTAAATTATAGCTTTTCAATAAAGCTGCTTTAATATCACCTAAAGAGAGCTACCAGAAAATGTCTGGAAGCTAGATCATTTGTCAATTTTTTTTTCACTATAAAGCAAATTTGAGATGGAAGGTTTACCTCTTTAATTTAATAGGTAAATGTGTGTTTATTGGTATGCACAACAGCCATTCAAGATTACGACCAGAAGGGTGAATTCTACAGTAGGAAAAGGAGGTGAAAGTTGTAGGGAAGACAGCCATAAAATTTTCCACATAAACTTGACCTGGTAAATATTTGTCAAGCTTGCTAAAAACCTTCATTTGAAGGTTACAGTAGCACCAGAAAAAACATATGTGTCTATTTCTTGGTTTATATTTTTAGAAGATACATAATTTGAGGGTTGCTATTGTCCTCTCATGATTTCCTCTGCCTGTAGCTTTCCTTTCTCTCTGTGTTCTAGGGCTGGACAAAACTCAATCATTGAAGGACAGCACAGACCATGGAGAGAAAAAGCACAAGAAACTTGCTGTAAAGAACTATGAAACATAGAACTGTTCCAAGTACAGAGATTCCATGTCTTTTATGTTGTAGCCAAAGAGTGTAGAAATATGACTATGACCCTCTAAACTAAATCACATCAACTTTAGTCTAGGACCAGAGATGCCCCAGCTGTAGAGGGTTGTCTGGGCTGCCGGAGCACAACTGTGGGGATGAGGGGTTGTTCCATTACCTCTGCATCTTGGAACATGAGTGTGGATCCAGCATGTCCGCTCAGGGTTCATATCCCTCATATAGCTCTCACCCATTTGTCTCTCCAAGGCCATAAAGACCTAATGAGTGGCTGTCATTTGTTTCAATGTTGGAAAATGAAGTAGAATTTCAGAAAAGAAGGTGGACATTATGGTTGATGCTCTCCCAAAAGACAATAAAGTAATGTGAAGTTGTGTGTTTGTTTATGGAAATAATTTAACTTCAGATATTTTTAAAAGGTCATGAAAATAGATTATGAAGAAAACAGTAGAAGATTCTTATTAGAGCATTTTTAACATTATGCTATGATAAACTTCAAAAACACATTGCAGAGAATACCTTCTTAGTTAGAATGAAATATGATTACATAATCTAATTTGTTACTGCCTTTTCATCTATCTTATTGGGTTGCTAAAATGCCAAGATTAAAATCACAGTATTTAATCACTTGCATGACTCATTATGAGAATATTAAACAAGGTTTGTATATTGAATCATTACAACTTGCTTTCATTCATGTTGTTTAGAATGCTGGAAATGTATACAATACCCCTCACATTTGCATGAGGGCTCCAACTACCAGAACAATGAAATGTTGTCTTTTTATATAACAAATTTATTTTCTGTTTAACTTTGTTCTTTCCATAACAAGTAGACACTCTTCATATTCAAGTACTGGTCTAACAGAGATCAGAGGAAGTATCCCTTATAATGTACTTTTAACCAACTAATAAATTACTCAATAGTCACAGTTTTAATAACCCAAAATTTGTAATAAAAATTTGTTTTCCATACAATGTAGGAAACAACTAAAATGTCCACAGCTAATACACTAAAATAAACACTATAAGAAATCTGCACAATCCTGGACTTCATCTTTTCCTTCATTTAAGGTGAACTTCCAGATAACCTTTGCCCCAGAATAATCATGTGACCCTTAAACGTACTCAGGGTTGTGCCAGTTACTTTCCAATTACTATCCTTCACCTGGGAATCAATGCATGCCCAGAAAGGCTGGTCTTTAGGGTGTAAATCAGCTGGCTCATTTTTCCTCTGGATTCTACTAATGAGAAGCACTGGAAGGAGCTGGCAGTGGAGAGAAGAGCAATCAGGGATATTTATTTCAGTAACTTATTCTCTGTAGCTAAAGATCTGCTAGTGGCATCCCTCTTCCTATGACCACTGTTCCAAAAGCATGACCCCTCTTCCTCGGATCCAGCCATCAATGAATCAATTTGTTTGTACCTTCAGGTTAGGGGTAGTAATCTTTTCCAACTTTCGCTAGTCCTAGGGACTAGACTTTAGGATCACTTTTGGGGCCTTTAACCTCATTCACTCCTTTGTAAATATCTATTCTTTTAAGCTGCCAGGATAAGATGGTTCAGTTTTAAAGGGTTTCCATTTTTATCATCTTTGTAGGTAAATTATAGTTTCCATGAATTTTGAATTTATTTTTTTATAAAGTTATCATGTTAGATTTCAATTTTTAAAAATTACCTGCATAACTAAACAGATGACTATTTTAAGAACATATTTATTTAATGGACATTTTATTGAAAATCCATTTACTAAGAATCAGTTATGATTTCAGCAGTTGGGGCTTTCAAGAAATATAATATATGGTCATTTGCTCTCTGTTCTCAAAGAGTATATAGTTAAATGGGGTGAATGGTATACAACTATAAAGAGTATACAAGAGCAAATTTTATCTGATGAGCAACACAGTCAAAAACCACCAAGAGGAGGCTTCCAGGATACATCTTGGTTATGAAAAACATGGAATGTATACTGTGCTACAAAATACAAATATGATTTGGTTAGAAGTGACCACTAAAGGTGAAGGTTAAAACATTGCCTAATGTACACACTAACACTATGGTGCTGAATTATTTTTTTACATGGAGGATTTAAGGGTTATGGCTGCATTCTTTAACAAAAAAAAAAAAAGAAAAGAAAAAGAGAGGAAAAATATTTGCTTTAATGATAAACATTTTTTCAAGAGGTTTAGACAATGACTTCCTTATTTTTTCTATTTATATCTGAATATAAAAGGAGTTTATAACCATGGAAAAGTTAAGAGATTTAAAAAAAATAATCATTCCCTATATCCATGCTATCCAGATTGAACCAGTGTCAGTATTTTAACATATTTAGTTCCAGCACTTTTTCAGGCATTATGCTCTTCTAACATAGCCAAAATAAAAGTACATTTTGAATTATACTTTTGCTTTTAATATTAAAAGGTTTTCCTAATATCTTTTAACAAATTGTACATAAACATCATTTATCATTGCAGTGCAAATTAAAGTCACAATGAGTTATCATTAAACATCCCCTGCAATGGTTAAAATTATAAAGACTGATAAGTGTTGAGGATTTGCAGCAATAGGAACTCTCAAACAATATGAGTGTAAGCTGGCATAACCTCTTTAGAATATAATTGGGCATTATCTACTTGATGTATAACCTATGATCCAGCAATCCCTTTCCCTCTTATATGCCCAACAATAATGTATGAACATGTGTCACAATGTATTAGAATATTCAGAGCATCATTATTCATTCACATTAAAATTGGAAACAACCAAATATCTATTAACATTAGAATGTGTAAATAACTTACACAATGAAATAGTAAATATCTAAGAAAATGAACAAACTACAAAGTGAAAAAACCTCACAAATGTAATACTGAGTAATAAAAAGTCTTGCACAAAAGAATGTAATATAGTGTGTGAGTACAATCCTATTTGTATTAAGTTCAAGTTACAGACAAATTTAAACTTTAGCATTAGAATCATCAGGAAAATGTTTACCTTTGGGCTGGTAGACTTTTGTGGTGCTGGCAATTGTTCTGTTTCTAGACTTAGCTAATGGTTACAGGTTTTACCTCTAATGATTCATTAAAATTCGTAGAACTGCATGTGTATATTTTGTGTGTTTTTTTCTATGTATACCATATATTACCAATTTTTTAAAAAGCATACATACATTTTGTATGTCCACAATGGTGTTAACCATTTCTATTAAGTTCTGAAAATCAAATAGATATACACTTATATTTTTTAATTTATAAAATATTGATACTTTAAAAAATACCATTATTTATGATATTTATGCTGTCAGACAAAGATTGTCTAGTTGACACATTAGTCTAAATTCAAAGTAAACTATGGAAGATAGGCTGCTGTGTATTAATTTTAGGGGAGGAAAGTCCCTGCTAAGCCAATCAAAGGACAAAGCCATGTACATGTTCACAATACATGTCAGTCATGTACTTTCACAACCATACAATGTCATGCAAGTATTGTAAGAGTGATACAATTGTCTATGGCTAAAACTGATTTTATTTCTTCCTAAGAGGACTGTAAAAATAATTTGACAAAAGGTATCTCTATTCTGTACTGTAAATATAACTCTACATTAATAAATTAAGATTTCAAGGTCAAGAAAATAATCAACAAATATAAGCCCTGGCTGGCGTAGCTCAGTGGATTGAGCGCGGGCTGGGAACCAAAGTGTCCCGGGTTCGATTCCCAGCCAGGGTACATTCCTGGGTTGCAGGCCATGACCCCCAGCAACTGCACATTGATGTTTCTCTCTCTCTCTCTCTCTCTCTCTCTCTCTCTCTCTCTCTCTCTCTCTCTCCCCCCCCCCTTCCTTCCCTCCCTCCCTAAAAATAAATAAATAAAATCTTAAAAAAAAATTAAAAAAAAAAAACAAATATAAAAGAAAGCCCATTCACCATAACTACAACATGCAATGCACTGTTATTAAAAAGAATTCTTAACAAACATACTACTGGTTCAAATAAGCACTTGGAGCTAAATGACTACAGTGCATCTTCCCTCTGTCCCAACTCAGACTTGTATAAAGAAGCCTGCTTTGTGTATTCAACATTTTAGAAACAAGGCAGAGATAGAGAGCACTGGTGGAGAAGGCAATATCCTTGATCCAAATGGCAGTTAACAAACCAGTTTCTAAATAACTTGTCATCAGTTTTGAATATTTTAGTTCCATAGGCACAGAGTATATTCAAATTTATTATTTTTGTGGCCTCTTTTGTTGTACAAATGGAATCCAAATATTCCATACAAAGATACCCTTCTGTTTGCAATGTATAACAGAAATCATCTTTTTCTCCTTCCCCAATTACTACAGTCTGTGAGAAAAATAAAAATAATTAAAAATTGGTCATGTAAGTTTTTTAATTAATATGATTAATATGTTTGTCATATGTTAATATAGTTTATATATCATATTTATAACATGTTATATATGGTTAATATTTTATATATAATTAATATAAATATAAGGACTAATTACTAGAAGAACTAATATGTTGTGCCTTTCTTTACAAATTCCACAGAGTTACCTACCACCTTAATGAAAATACAACTGTGGTTGTTTAGAAGAGAAATTCAGATATGCAGTTGCTAATCTTCCCCTAACTCAGCACCTTGAAGATGAAAAGACTGAAAGCTCACCACAGTGGTCAGATTGTGGGACACTTCATGGGCTCCTGTTTTCTAGAGAGCTTCCCAACTGGTTTGCAGTTGAGACAGGCACAGTCCTTTCTCCCTTCTTTCCCTGAAATAGTAGAAACTGTTCCCTTTGAATAGTTACCTGTTTCCTTTGGACACTCTTTCTCCAGCCTTATCTAGGCAGGCGATGGGGGGGGGGGGTGAGAAGGTGTGCTCTCCTGTCTTACTCTCCTCCATATTTCCTGTGGCAAGGAGTGTGCACTTATGTTCATTTCATCAGCTATTCTATACATCAGAGTCCCAAGATCTCACACTTAGTTATGGTATTGGGTAAACTGAATCTTTCAAAACCTGCTTTGCTACAAGGCTATTTAGACCTAGATGGTCAAGCAATAGTGCTATCCTATTTAATTTTTGACAAAAAGGTATACACAAAGCCTTCAGCCTGATACCTGTCAGATGGTAAGTTCTTAGTATATTGGCCTCTTCAACCAACTAGCTCATTCCTACTGATGCTATTACTAGAGCTCTGGGGCTGGTTAAGGCCAAAGTCACCTTGCTTTCTCCAACTCCCTGTGTATGCATTTCCTCAGCACCCTGTATTATTAATAGTTCTGGAGCCAGGATGGGTTCAGCTATTTGACACCATTTTAGGTATCTAAGAGCACCCACCCCACCTCTTCTAACAAAACAAAGAGGTTAGTAGCTTCACTGGATCTTTAGTAAAATGAATGGGATTTTTTTCTTTCTAAAACGTAAATTCAAGGGCATGGTTATTCTGTAGTTTTAGTTCAAAACTTCACTGCCATGAGAAAAGAAAAAAATGGAGAGGGGACAAACGTCTCTAAGTCTGATTTCTCTGACATTCCCACCAATTTTCCACGCATACTAGTAGATCCTATTTTTCAGAATTTGATGAATTACCAATCCCTCTGCCCAAAAGTGAGTCAAAATAACAAAAAAATTACTTTTTCCAAAAAGAAAACATAGAAAAAATAGAAAGGTAGTGTCAAGTAACTCAGCAAATTACAAAGTCCCATGAATTACAGGTATCCAGAAAACTTCTGGGAAGTATGTGCCCTTGGCTGCGTGGCTTAGCTGATTGAAGCATCATCCTGTACATCAAAATGTTGTGGGTTCAACTGCCAGTCAGGGCACATACCTAGGTTGCTCATTCAGTTCCTAGTTGGGCCATGTATGGGAGGCAATGGATCAATGTCTCTCTCTCCAACCCCCCATGATCTTTTCTCTCTAAAAATTAATAAACATATCCTTGGATAAGGATTAAAAAAACAGTAACTCCTGGGAAATGTGATATTTGTTTGTTTAGATGTTATGTTCTCCAATATGGTCCTATCAGTCATGACATCCTTTTAGGAACTTTTGGATTTGTGCTATGATAACCACCAGGTATAAAGAAAGCAGACCCTAAAGTACATACAAGGGTAGATTAGAATTGCTGACATAATTAGCTAAACAAGCCTGTGCTTATATCAGTTGCCAGGAAATCTCAACAATTTAAGATAAACAGTCATCTTTAAAATCTAAAGAGTATGCCCTGGCTGGTATAGCTCAGTGGATTGAGCGTGGGCCTGCAAACCAAAGGGTTGCTGATTTGATGCCCAGTCTAGGGCACATGCCTGGGTTGTGGGCCAGGTCCCTGGCGGGGGGCTCATGAGAGGCAACCACACATTGATGTTTCTCTCACTCTCTTTCTCCCTCCCTTCCCCTCTCTAAAAATAGATAAATAAAATCTTTCAAAAAAAAAAGAAAAATGACATGTTAAATTTATAAATAAATAAATAAATAAATAAAATCTAAAGAGTCTCATGCCAGGATCTGTTGTTTAAGTGAGAAATCTCCCAGGAAGAGGCTTCAGATATTGAGTGGAAATAATAAAAAATAAGAAGTTAGGTTCGAACAGTTGAGTCCTCTTACAGGTGGTCCAGAGAATACTTGTTTCAAAGACACAGTGCATCTGGAATTCTGAGCCAGAAAGAGTATGAGGCTTCTGTTATTAATTTATATTTTGTAAATGTAACTTCAAGAACCAACTCGATAGAATAAATCCTTTAACAATGGCAGTCTTCAAGGAGCTGGTGTGAACTTCTTCACTATTACCATTATCATCATAATCCTCATAATTATTATTACGAGTAACTACTGACTAGTTTTTCTGAGCTGTCTCTTGTGATCCTTGGCAAGATATCTAACTTATATTTTCTCTCATTCTTTAAATCAACTTTTTTAAAAATTCTCACCTGAGAATACATTTATTGATTTGAGAGTTGGGGGTGGGGGGAGAAACACTGATAATTGCCTCCTGTACACACCCAAACCAGGCAGGGACTGAACTTGCAACCCAGGCATGTGCCCTAACCAGGAATCGAACCCGTAACCTTTTGGTGTATGGTACGGTGCTCCTACCAAATGAGCCAGCTGTCCAGGACTAAAGAAACTTTTTAAAAAAGTGATAATAATGATGTCCATCATGGAACTATTATTAATTATCTAACTACTATTAATTGTCTAAATAGCTCTCCTCCAGAATATAATCACCAAGGTTGCCAGGGGCCTCTGTCCTACTAAAGGTGAAAATAGTGGCCTTTTTAAGTAACAGTCTTTAGATTTAAGTGGAAGTAGACCTCATAGACCTTTACTACATGTTAACTAAGACTTTATATTCCAAGCACACTTCTCAATATTCCAGAATTTTAAACCCTTTGAGAGGGTGTCAGAATTTTTCAAAACAAATCAAATATGGAAAAGGAATATATCTAATGTACTGGGGAACAAGCCGTCAATATTATTCAATAGAAAAGAAGCATTAACTTCCATAAAAAGAGATAATTTTCTTAGAGTTACTGTTATTGTAGCTTCAGAGAACTTTGCTTGAAATGAGTCTGGCCACTTGGAAAGGAACCACACAGTCTTCTACTGCACTCCCTCTTTCATAGAGAAAGCAAGTCTTCTGATCCACAGTGAGGATAGATTTCACTGACAGGAAATGAAATGGTGTGCCAGAATTACTTGATCATATTACCACTGGAAAGCCTGTTCAGAAGACCACAGACTTGCTGTAAACACTTTTTGGGGGTTTACATTTCTCATCTGTAAAATGTAAGGATTTGAACAAGATGGTCTCCATTTCACCCATCAGGTTTAAAATCCCCTTTGGTCCTAAAATTCAATGTTTTCTATGATTTAAGCCATTTGTCCCTGTCCAGCATTGGTCCCTTATTACAATTAGTATTATAAAGTCTGTTACTTCAATAGCTTGTTTAAAACTTAGTGACACTTTACCTGAGTATCCTACAAGTAAAATCTTCTTCTTCCCTTTTTTCCTCTTTCTTACATGACATTGCCATCATCAGTGCACCCCCCATCCCGCCCCATACCAGCTGAACTCCAACTTTGATATTACTCCCAGAAGAATGAAAGTGTTTGGCTGTATGCTGATTGGATATAGATGGCCAATTGTTTAGAAGAAAGTGGGGCCACATAGCTATGCAAAAGGCTCAGTACTAAGCCACAGCTTAAACACTAAAGAAGCTTTTACCAGTGAGTTCAGAGCTATTAGATGTTTTTATTTAACATTTCTCCCATCCAGGTTTATTCATTTTATCTTCATTCTTTCAATCCTGAAATTGCTTGGATAAGAGAGAGGGTTTATATATTACACACACACACACACACACACACACACACACACACACACACAGAGACAATTTCTAAGAGCAGTCTAAACTTTTAGGGGAAATTGAAGAAGCTTTGTGTCAAGTACAGCTAAATCCAGCCTTTCCATATCAAACCTCTGCTAGAAAATTACTGTGCAGATGATAAGGCGAAAAGATATAATAAAAAGTGACTCTACTCAATTTACACTGCAATATTGGTATGACTGAATATTTTTCATTCAGGTGCCTGATAAAATCGCTGAACTGTACTGCAGATAAATAAAGGAGGATTCTGTCAAGAATAAACACCATTAATCATGAAGTCTTACCCTCTGAGAGCCTGTGCTATGCATCTGCACAAATATACCAACATAACCAGCATGCAGTACATGCTTCCCTTCTTTATACTGCTCCAGGCTAAAGTTGTCCTCCTTTTCTATTTTTTACAATTTAGGCAGCAATAACATTTTGAAAACATTTTCTTTACATTTTAACTTTACAGTCCTGCAACTAGGTCCATTATTACAATATTTAAGAAAAATTAGCTGGGCTCTTAGGGGGAAAAAACTTGACAGTGAGATCATTTTTTGCCTGATTACAACCCCCCCACACACACAATACATATGATCTATACTGTATTTCATCAAAGCTAAGATGCTACTGATTTAAAAATGCACCATTATTTTTCATACCACTAAAAATGACAATACTTCCTTATCACTTTCAATTTGCAATTTATAATTATTTTAAAAACTCTTTCAGATGTACTTGCACAAAAAGAAAGATATCAGCAAAATAATTGTATTGAGAGATACCCAAAACTTCCCCATGACTGACACTTCACCAACAGTAATCATAAAACACTGCAGACTGTAACATACATTCCAATTTCAGAGATGTTAAAAGGTGAAAAAAGAATGTACAACTTAAAATAGATGACTTAAATATGGTAATATAATAAATACATATTGGGTAATTCAGTCATTTATCAAATACCTATGATATGACAGATTTGTGTTAAGTGCCACCTATATGCTCCTTCTTTGAATTCATCATGTAAATTGGAATTGAATAATGAAATAGGCTGGGACAGAGTAAGTCATCTGATAGTAAATACCTAAGCTGGATTCAAACCCAGTCTATGATTTTAAAAACAAAGGAAAATCACCTCAAACCAACTACATATATGTGCATGTATGCTTAAATATTATATGTTAGCATTGTTGATGCCATTAGTTGAACAGATGGTATGGTTTTCAAGTTATCTTTTCATGCCAATGGAAACCTGTGTGAATGATATTCAAATAGCCCAGGTAGTACCTGTCAGCTCTACGCACTGGTGACTAAGGAAGGATGTGCAGTGTTATATGGGGAATATGAGGAAGAATGAAGGAGAGAGGAACAGCATTTGGGCAAGACTTGGCAGATCTTCATAGAATGAAAGGGGGCAGAAAAGAAAAAAATGGCACGTGTGCATGTATGTATTAGTGCCATAATATTTTCATAGACTCCTTTTACAAATATCCATATATAGGAAAAAATAGAAACAACAAACCTAAACCTTCCCATAACTATGCCATGTTAAGGGTTATTAAAGTCAGATCATTTAATGTGGCTACTTCATTTCACAGTTGAAAACAAGGAGGTCCAGAGAGGCCAGGGAAAGTGTTCAAGGATCTAGCGGATTTATGGCAGAGCTGAGATTGAATCTTAACTGAGGCCCACTTTTATTACAGAAATAGCTTATAAAGTGGCTTTAATAGGATCATCAGCTATGTGCCAAGAGTGATGTTTAAATTTTCTGGAAAGATAACTTTGAAAGCCAGAAAAAAGCATTATCATTGGCTAATGCAATCAACACCATCTTGGGTGCGGAGCAGGTATGCTCAGAGGTGATTATTCAGCAAAGCTACATTCCAGTCCTACTCCTGAGGAAGTTTAATTGTGTTCTACAGGAAGTATCCTGGCAGCTGTGCTTTGGCTCAGTGGGGGATCTTGTTGAGAGCCCACTCTAAGCAGGAAGTGCCTCTTCTGGCCAAAAGAGGTTTAATTCCCATCTTCCAGGCAAATCTTCCCTGTATAAGGAAGAGCCTTGATCCCGCAGAGTAAATGCATTTATTTGCTAAAGGGAACACTGGCCAAGACACAGTCACAGAAAGTATGTGGTTCCTAGGGCTCACAAAAATCAAATGCCAAGAGCCCAGTTCACAGCAGGCCCAGCAAGAAAAGAGGAGGATTCCAAGAAACCAGAATCACTGTTTGGGGCCTGTTCTTTTAGGAAAAACCTGTAATTTTCACTACTGATTGTATGTTCAATCATTTGTAACAGACTGTTTGGTCCTCTTTTGGGAAGTTCCAAGTCAAAACTACTTCCAGGCACACTATTAATACATTCAGGCTTCCCAGTTAGGTACAGTACACCCCACCTGCTGATTAAAGTCAAAATTCTCACACAAAAAAATGGGTAAAAACAGGTGAACTTACAGAATTTTCCCCTTAAGTCACCTAAATTTTGTATAGTGGTCTCACAATGTTTTAACAATGCCTGTAACAAAATAACAAATATTTAATTTTTATTTGATAAGTTACTTAGTTTAATTGTTCATCTCTATCTCTGTCATAAACAGTACTTCAGAAAAAACATGTAAAAGAAGATGTAATGGCTATGATTAAGATATCTGAATAGTTTTCATTATTGTTGTTCATTATTTCTACATATTTTGTGCAAATTATAAGATTTCCTTCTGAATGTATATTTAACTGAAATGGAGCTAATGCTCTCTTGTCCCACTTTGCCCAGGATGATTCATTATTGAAGTGGGCATATGTATAATAACCTGAGTTCCCCTCCTTTAATAGCCATATTCACATTGGAAGAAAACCAAATGACTAGTAGTGTCCTTCCGTGATTTTAAAGCTGTGATTTTAAAGCTAGTGATTATTCAACAGCAGCTACGTTATTAACCTGGAATGAAGCACTACCCTCTCACTAATGAGGTTACAGAATGTCTTTAGGTCTCCATGCACTTAGCAAGCACTTGGCTTGGCAGAGACCCACAGCAGGCTGAAGCTCTGGACTAATCCCACAGGCCAAATTCAAATGGACTGGAAGAATTTCAAGAGTGTGGCTCGAAGGAATGTAATTCATGCAGAAAAGCATTGTCAGAAGAAGGCCAGAGAACCTTGTGGGAAGAAAGCAACATAAACAGTTCAACAAAGAAAACAAAGAAGGGCCAATAACCTTTTCTAAAGCTTGAGTACAGGGAGACATCAGTGGGGGCCTCAGATAAAGGCATCATCAGAGGACACCCTTGCAAAGCAAACAGACTGAAAAGGAAACGTTTCTCTCCAAACACTTGAGGGGAAATGCAGGGGGTGCCCTCTACTTTTCATTCCTTCCAAGTCAACTTCCACATACCTCCCTCTGCCCAACAAACAGAGAAAAAACAAACAATAACCAAAATAAAAAGTTCTGTCTGCTCAGTCAAGAGATGGGGAAAGGTGGGGAAGTTAACCCAAATTAAATAAGGTATAATGTATCTTCTGAGTGTTCTTCAGATCAGTGGAAGGCCTTTGCAAGTGCATGGAAAAACTGCCCAAGTCAGATCCACATAGCCTGTCATCCACATAAGACTCATGGAATGCTCAATAACTTACACTTTGCAAATTCTCTCTCAAAAAGATCACGTGACATTGTCAGTCAGGGAATCATCTCACTAGGAGAGAATCACTCCACAGAGCTTAATGAATGCAACCAGACACAGGAAGTGGGACCTTTGCTTTCAACCCTCACCTCACAATTCTCCAATTCTACTGGAATATTGACTTGGACTCTTCTTCTCTTAATTTGGTAACTACATATAACCTGCAGTCCTGGAATCCAAAGTCTGTGGTGAGCATATTTTGATCATTAAAACAAGATTACAATACTTCAGGCTGACCTTTTCCTCTCAACTACTTCAATTAACAAAGAAGATCATGCAAACTTTTATTGACTCATTCCAAGGGCACATAGAGACTACCACAAGTAAAATGGACAGAAATGAGTGGTATATGTATAGACATTTTAATATTCTGTGTTAAAAATAATAAAGATACACAGAATACTTAATTTAAATAAACCCAGTATGTTAGGTAATATAAATATTAATACAATTCAATATAATTCTAATATTAATCTGTTATATCCCAGGCAACTACGATATGAAAAACCTTTTAAAATCAAAGTCTCCTTTACAGGTCTGAGGTTTGCCTTTGCTAATGACTTACAATTTTGAATTTGCTTCTGAAAACTTTCACTGGTTTATGTAGTTTAGGTTGGAAGCAATGTAGACTAGGAATATAGGGATTCTGGTCTATGGAGGAGCCAGAGATCACTTTGAATAGAGTAGAGGCATGAAGCATTTTAGTAAACTGGGCATGCTTTCTTTGGATTGTCTTAAAAATGTAAATCATATCCAAGCAACAGAGTTTGGTGATTTGTTTTGTAAATGAGGCAGATCATTTAAGTGCCAGTGCCTCTCCCAGTCCCTCCACCCCCATATAATAGAAATACTGTTCACTTTTGATGAACTTGGTAATATTTGGATATCATCTGAATATAATTAAGAGTATGGATGGTTCTCCAGTTAGTGCCTAACTCAATAATTTTCAACCTATTTCATTTCATGGCACACATAAATTATTAAAATTCCACAGCACAACAAAAAATATATTTTTGCTGATCTGATAAAAACGGGTATAATTTTGATTCATCCACACAGGACAGCTATTGTTGTATTGGCTGTCATCATTTTTCTTATTGGACAATCTAAGGGAAAAGAGGTCAGTGCTCCTAACTAAATAGTCAGGTGTTGCATGTCTTAAAAATTCCTGTGGCACATCAGTTGAAAATTACTGGCCTAACTCATTCCCAGGCAGCATAAGACACACTCTAACCTGGTCTGGCCCCAGGGATGACCTAATATGCTAAATTAGCATAACTGAACTCAGGCAGAGTTCTTACTACCTGAGGGTGACCTTAGGCTCCCAGGGAACAATTCACAGGTATGAATGACTAGAGCTGAGGGACTCTCACAGGTAAACCTTTAAAAGATTGCCTTCAATTTCAACTATATACACAACTCATTCTGGTATTAGTTTAGATTTTTAGGCAGAAGCTAAGCTTCCTATTCTCTATAGTGGCCTCAACTGAGAACTTTTTAATGGATCTGTAATCTCTCTGTAGCTGTATGAGGTTTTAAATACATATAACTTATAAACATGTGAGATGAGGCATGACCCCAAGTATTAGGTGATTAAATTTTAGAAAAATCTATGGCTTTAGATTGCAGACTTTATTTTTTCATTACTGACCTGCCACTTCTTTTCTTTCTGTATTCTTTTCTCCCTACTTTGTGTGTATGCAATATGTGTTTGTGCATGTAAAGAGAGAGAGAGGTAGAGGTGCAGTATATAGATGCAGCATTACACGTGATGTTTTTTTTACACAGGGTTAAGAATCCATGCAATGTCACTAATTCAGCTAGGTTAACAAAGGAGGTAAACATGGAACCCATAAACCATTTAATTTGTTAACTTTTATCCAACTGCAATATACTGATTTCCAATATTGTTCTGATTTCTTTTACTAAGATTGCAATAAAACTAAAAATGGTAAAGATTTTTTTTCAAATTTCTTTTCTATAGTTGTCAATACTCTACAAAAACATCCCTACTTAGGACTAAGAGAATGACTTCCAAAAAGGACCTCTCTCTTGTTATTTCCTTTTAGTATGCTTTGTTTGCTTGGTCACCAAATATGCAAGACTGTAGCTAACCTGTTACTTAGGATTCAAAAAGTTAGCAAGCAGTTTCCTGGAAACAAATCCCCTAGCATTTTATTTTTTGATGTGTGAATTTCACTGTGGGCAGGGGTGGGGATGCAAAAATAACAAAAAGGAATGAATGACAGGCAGCCCTGTGTCACAGGCCTTAGTTCTTCTGAGACAAGGTCTGAAATGAACAGCAAGCTGTGCAACTAGAGCAAATGGCATGTCTTTGTTTAGACGTAAAAATGGGGCTCTGTTACCTAAGTGAAGGAGAGCTGGCCACATAAGAAGAGCTGCAGGCAGCTTCAGTTTGGGTGGTATCCATCATATAACCTAACCTGAAAGTACCTTCCAGTTGGGGCAAATTCTGTTCAAGTTCAGTTTTGCAAACACATATTTTTAAAAATAAATGAAATGATGGCAGTATATTTCTGCTTTCTTTGAAGCCAGGCTTAACATGAGCAGAATAAGTAGAAGCATTGTACTCAAAGAAAAAAAGTCTGTTACAGTCCAGTACACATACAACAGGTTTGACAGCAGGCTCTATAAAGCCAGAGGCTTCTGGTCCCGTGCCCCTAAATACCTTCAGTCACTATCTGCTCCCAGCCTTCCTGCTGAGAGCAGCACAAAGAACACAAGAATTTTAGTCAAGAAGCTGGAGCTCAGACTCTATATGCACTGTAACTAGGGCCTACTTTTTCTGTAACTGGTGACCAAATTCAGTATTTCAGTCATTAGAAACTGAAAAAATAGAAATAAATATTATGTCCTTTGAGTACAATTAATCTGTTTCATGTGTCTTACTGCAAAATGAAGTTTGTATTGGTTGATTTGGATTTATGTTACCAGCTCATTAAAATGTTTCAAGTTTAGGAATTGTAACTCACATACATTTCCATATTCATACAGCAAACTAAAGGTATAATTAATCTAAGGTAGTTCTTAAAAATTAGGCAGGCTTTACATTTCTTCAGTTTATCATGAGAAACAATAACCAAAATGTTTGGGGGGAGGCTGCCATAACATGCAATAAAAATTTTGGAGAATAAGAGCTTAAAAGTAGAAAATATAATAAGAATAAAGTGGCAATTGCTTAGGAGAAAAAAAATAAGGCAGAGCAAGTACAAAAGAATAAGCTGGAAAAGGGATGTTATCTTACATCACGGGTTAGCAAACTTTACATTTTAGGCTTTGTGGGCCATATTCTCTGTGTCAACTAATCTGCCCTTGATTGCTAAGGCTGCCATAGACAATAGTAAACAAGTGGGAATCACTGTGTTCCAATAAAACTTTATTAACAAGAACAGGCTATGGGCTGGATTTGGCTCTTAGGCCGGAGTTTGCCAACCCCTATTCATTAGATGGTTCTTCATAGAAGACCTCTCAGGTAAGACATCTGTTCAGGAAAATGTATGAAGTGAGGGAGCAAGCTATGGATCTGAGGAAAGAAGGGTCCAGGTAGATGAACGCTGTGATGTAGGCCAATATGGTTTGCAATCTACTGAGTAAGCTGCTGTAATCATTGATTTTTACCCATATTTTAACTTGGTCATCTCAAATGTGATTAAATATTATTCAATATTCTACCAAGTTGATGAATCACAATTTATCAAACCATTCACTGTAGGTAGGTATATAAACTGTTTAGTTATTTGATGCCAGAAATTCTACAGCAGCAAACATTGATGTATGTCTGACTGGCTACAGAAAGGCATATTAGGTCAAAAAGCTTTTTATAACTCCTCTTCACACTGCCATACCTATCAATACCTTAGAAATTTGCAGAAGAAAATGACAGGCACTAAATGACAGAACACTTCCTATAATGTGTTGTTGGAATTCCTTGTGCTCATCCAGAAAGTAGAAACTAGAGAAGCAAAGTCTGCAATGTTCATTTTTACGAACGGAACATGGAAGCCAAGAGCAAGAGGTATAACATCTGATGCCTGGGTTAAAATAATGGCAGGACCTACTCCTACACTGTGTAACATTCCTTTATCAGGACTTCTATGTCTTTACAATGATGTTAATAATAATAACTCCATCATAAGGTTGCTACAAATATTATATAATTATGTAAAATCTCTAAATTTGTGCCTCGACCATAGTAAGCACTCAAAAATGTCACATCACAGCTATGGTCACTAATATTTCTTTTTTGTGTTAATTATCTATTCATTTCTTTTTTTTCTCTTACCATTTATTTCGTTTCCATGTGAAGAACCCAGAAAGCACCAATAGATGTACATTAAATAGTACCCTGCTTTCCAACCAGTAACTGATTTAATATCTGGCAATGGAGAGCATCTGACACTGCAATAGGTACTTTTAATATTATCTTAGGTAGTAATCAAGCTTTTGATTTTGAGTCTTAAGCATCCTAGCTTTATTGGCTTAAGGTGATACATTCCAGCAAAAGTAAACAAACAAAACAAAAGAAAGACACTGACAGTCATCCTGCAGTGGCCTAAAAACAACAGTCCATTAGCATCATTGAAAATGATATTTACTGAGCACGGGCTGTGAACCAAAGTGTCGCAGGTTTGATTCCCAGTCAGTGTACATGCCTGGGTTGCAGGCCCTGACCCCCAGCAACTGCACATTGATGTTTCTCTCTCTCTCTCTTTCTCCTTCCCTTCCCTCTCTGAAAATAAATAAATAAAATCTTTTAAAAAAAAAAGAAAGAAAATGATATTTATGTAGGAACTGCTATGTGTACGGCATGGACTTGGCCTAGGAAATGCAAAGATATTCACAGATGACCTTTGCCCTCAAGAGATATAATTATAATCTAGTTGATTCTTTTCTTTTGGGGGGAGGTAGAAGGGTTTACACAGCATTACATACAGTATTTGATGTAATCTGGTTATGTAAATTACACTTTACCAGTCTTAATAATGTTTATGGTAGTGGACAAACACTGGGGGAAAATTTCCTATGTTAATTTTAAATTCTACTATTAAAATATTCCAACCTAATTATGCTCCCAAATACAAATGCAAGACTCTGCTCATCTCTGAACTTTACTGGAGGCTTCTCTGAGAATGAAAAGAAGGAAATCATTATATGCATTATGAGACCATCACAAAGTTTTAAGTGGGTGGATGGACTGAAGGCTGCCTTTGAATATATTATATAAGTTCTCAATAAGCATAATACCTAGTTCATGCAAGATCCTGAATCCAGGGAAGGAGGAAAAAAAGAGGGAGGGAACTGAGTAGTAGCCCTGGTCATCTACTTACTCTTTCTTTCTCTAAGCTTTTACCATAATGATACATCTTTTCTTGAAGCTTTTCCTCTCTGGAAAAAATATATTTATGCATACTCCAAACTTGCCACTCATCTCTCTGCTCTTATTTCCAAAAAAGCAGTCATAATCATGGGGGGGTGGGGAGCCTTACTATTTACAGTGCACTCTATTTCACAGCTAATATTAATGATTTAGTGTGAACTAAGTCTTCTCCCCAGGAGCCAAGAAGTGAACCACTTTTACTAGGAAGAACAGCTCTTCTTACTTAGGTGGAATAATTTCAGTAAGTCAGGCAGCCTTGGAAAGAAAAGAACCACATTGACTCAACTAAGAGAAAGAAAGAGCTGCCAAGTAGAACAAAACATGAGTGTTATTCCTCCAAGAGAAAAAGATGAAGCTGGTTTTGTACAATGGATTAGTACAGTGGATGGTGACATGTGATGGCTGCCTGTGAATGCTAGCTTCACCTACAGCTTGGGATACAGTACTGTTCACATCCACAGCATGAGATGAGGGTAGCTCTCAGCTCAACTGGCAAGGTATGTGGGGCTTGAATTACTATAATGGATTAGTAACTAAGGAGCTTGCCTTGCAAAATGAATTGGAGAGTTCATATGAAGAAAACAGACATTCTGAAATTCAACTCATATTGGTCCATAAACGAGAAAACCTTGGCTCTAAAAAGCTGTATGTAAAAGATTTTTTTCTCAAATGAAAATCCCAAATAAATGCTGAATTTACAACTTTATTTTTAGGTCTCTACAAATACACTATATTTGGTTTTTAAGAGGAAGCATGTTTATGTTAGTTCAAACACTAAATTTTAAGCACAAACACATACTCAAAATGCAAAAGAAAGAATCCTTTCTTCATTAGTGTGAAAGTAGTCACTTGAAAATACATTCTATTCTGGGAAGGAGGTTATAGTATTCTAATTGTCTAAATTTCCAAGTGAGATTCTAAAACAAGTAGTAATTTTTAGCCTACAGCATCACCCACTCCCATAGAATACAATATTGCCTCCTGGAGCTATGCAAGGAATTGTCCTGGAATAAAAAATGCAAAGTATGAAACATAGAGAAGAGAAACAAATAAGAATATTCACATAAAATTACTGCCTAGACTATGTGAATATAGATTTGTTTGGTCATTAATGCTCCAAATAATCTCAGAAATATAATAAAAAGTACTCAGTATTTTTTCTAAAACACTAATATATTTTCTATGTGACTCAATAAAATATCAAATCTGTAGTCAAAGCAAATTATTTGAGAGAGCATAAGTCCTGGTGCATTCAGTGGAAAATAACTTTCAGGAAAAAAGGGAAAGTTCCTCATGTAAAGTGTATCTTAATATTCAAACTGCTTGGATTAAATAAACAATGCAGGATTATGCATTTTATATGACAATCTTTATGTGATAACTCAGGGAAAGACAATACTCCATGTCCTACTTATAACTTCTGAATCTAAATTCATGATTTTAGTTAAGAAAGGAAACACTAATAAATTTTAATATTATTGTCAGTACTATATTTGAGGAAAATTAAGATTCTATACTCTTATCTACACTGCCTAACCATAAATTGTGGAATAACACTGAGAATAAGCAGGGTAATCTAAAGGCATTCTGTTTAACACACTGGGTTCTTTAACATAAACTGACATATTTGTGCACACATTTATAAGGCTTAGTGACTATTATTAGGCTGTAACTGCAGTTGTTCTAACATCTAATAAGCCATGGTTGGAAAAACAAAGGCAGGTTAATTTGTGATTTCCTCGACTCATTCAGAGGCAAATTAAGTGTCAAACAGCTAATAAAGAACATATTTCATTTTATGAGATTTTAATTTAATTCTGCACTGTATCATTGATGCCTTAATACAAGGTGGTTTATCTAAAAATAAGATCAATTTATAAACCTTTCAATAGAATCTTTAACGATAATATATAATACCATAATTATTGCAGCGCCTGCCATCCTTCTAAACAAAGATCTGTGAGCATTTCTATTGTCAACATAAATCCTGTTTTCAAGATTTATAATTTAATCTTTAAAGTTAGCACCAGAACAATTATGTATACAAAATAATGAGAATACCCACAAATTTTGTCTTTTTATAATTAAAAATATTTATTGTAAAAGGTTAGTAAGCTCACTTGATCTCATTTTCTATAATATAATTATATGGCAAGAATTTGGGAGCTCAGTACTGTGATTCCAGCTCTGTGACTACTTGTCCACTGTCTACCAGACTAGACAAATTCGGTATCCCCCGAACACCTTTTACAAAGAGCCTGGCCAAATGCTGGGCACTGTCCCCAAAACTAACAGAGGAGATGACCACTAAACAATAAATAACCAGGCAAGACCCCACTACAATAACCCCACTACAATAAAGGCACACGCAAGGTACTTTGAGGAACAGCCAGCCAGCAAAGGTGAGGTTTTAAGGGTTGGAGTTTAAACAGGACCCTGCCACATAGAGCCAGAAGATCACTGAGGGCAATGCAGAGAAAACAGCATGTTATAAAGGCACAGAGGTGTGGCTTCTGCTAGCTTCTCAGTGTCGCCTTCATCAACTCAGTGTCTCCAGATAGGACTCTGCTAGGTCACAGATACCCACTCTCATCACACTCTGTACCCACAGTGACATTTCACCTCAGAATCTTCCAGCACTCTTTTGAGGCTCAGTATTATCTATAAGCCTTACATTATGAATCTTTGGAGGACAATTTAATCAACTGCTGCTAAAGAATCCTAAAGCTTGGCTGGAAAAGCAGGAAGCACTAAAACCTGTAAAAACTCTAGCTCAACAGTCATTATCTGAAAGGCAACCCTGCCCCCAGGATTCTCCAAACTCAACCTAAATTATCTTGTGGTATTTTTTTTATCACTAGTGAACTAATACTACAGGCACAGCAATCAGGGACTAAGACACATTGTGTGGACTCTATGAGAGCTTGCTGTTGTTAAACTCTGCCAAAGAACCAAATACTTGGGATTTTTACTGATAAATTCAAATTTGAATTTAATTACAAGGCAAACAATACAATGAACCCAGAGGAACTAGCTCCTCCAATTGCATAAAATCATTTTTTGAAATTCTCTAACATGACTTTACAAGAGTGAAAAACTCTGAAATTCCATAGAAAAATTGATTTAAATTACTACATCACTGCAGAGACTGGAGTCAGAGAGAATCAGCCATGCAAAACCTCTGTGTCACGGGTGAATTACGTTGCAGGTTTAAGCCAAAATTTGGAATTTCCTTCTCTCTTGGTTTACTTGAGTATATTATTTTTAGCAGACTTTAGAACCCTGGAAATACTTGTGTTCCAGTGAAAAGTGAGAAAATAAGTCATAAGTTTCTGTTATCTCCCCCTATAAATACCCACTTCTCTTATACTTCTTATAGAAGTCTGCAACACAGATTTATTACTTACCTCGAGGCAAATTTGCTCTGAAATTACAATTTAGTAATGGAAGATGGATCCAAAAAACTGTTGGTAAAAAATGACATGTGTACTTGGGCATGTAGTTAGGGTTGTTAATATCAATTAATTCTGTTCACAGAGGAGGACTTGTTTTAGAACAACTTCATTTTTCTTTGGCATATATGTAATTACACAGCTATAACTAATAGCTATGGAGATGCAATCTACCATCTAAATAACCAGCATTATTCTTCAAAGTATTATTTACACTTTTCTCACTTCACTGTCTCAGAATGAAGGGTGATTACTACATATGACTAAATGTGTGTGTATGTGTGTGTGTGTGTGTGTGTGTGTGTGTGTGTGTATGTATCCATTTTTAAGGAGTAGCCTTTCCCAGTAAATGGTTCTACTTATTACAGTATATGACAGTTTTTGGATAATACAATAAATATACACAGACACAGACATACATACACATATTTTAGTTTGCAAGTCTACTATTCCTTTTCACCAAAACTGAGTAAGATAATATTTATTTCCACAAGATTTTCTTCTTCCTTTTCTAATGTATGTTATCACCACTACTCTTTCCTTTTATCTTTGTATAAGTGCTCAGTCACACTTGCCATTTTGTTTGGGTGACATTCCCATCAATCAGATAACTATTGGTATACACACTACAGGAGCTATGAAAATTTACCATAGAAATTTCATTACAATTCATGGGATACCTAGGACAGGACTTTGACATAACAGAAATTTTAGCATTAAAAATTTCAAACCCATTCTCAACCAAATACATATTTTGTGTGGCAGCCTTCCATTAGTCCTCTATGTTTTAATTTAGTATTTACACCCACAGAACACATGTCAGCAAAATATATAGGAAGTACTTGTCAGCCACCTAGTATGACAGGCATTTTTCAGGACATGTTAGCGATTTGTTTCAGTGTGTCCAGGTACAGATAGGCTTGCTGTATTTCAAAAGTAAACCCTACATTTCTCTCACATCTTCAACACACAATAGTCATATTCGAAACAAAAAGTTCTGAGACAGTAAAAGCTGGTATTTTGTTCTGTTTCATTACTAGGCAAAATTTTAATACTTACACATGCATTGGAGGAATTGGAGATGGATCATAATGGTAACGCCCCTCATGATGTCTTGCATCGATTGGCACAGGAGGATGGAATGCAGGAAACAGGTGAGGAGGGTCTGAAAAAGAAAGTCCAACCTGTATAAAAGGAACACTTTGGAACAGAATTTCAATTCATGAAGCAACATTGCAATACTGTCTTCATGACTTACACTGAACCTACTTTAAGAAATTGTGGAAGAATTCTTTAGAGTTCATTATGAGGCTTCGTGAGGTACTGCAGAAGAATGACCAAATCACTAACACCTGCACCTGAGAAAGTAGAGCCTATGAAAGCAACCAAAACCCACAAAGGAAAGCAAGAAAGAAAAACATATGAGTCTACCCTGAAAGAAAGGCTGGCCAAAATAAAAGGACTGAGTCACAAAACCAAAAGGAACAGATTACGAGACACTTTTTTTTTAAATTAGTCTGTCAAGCATTTTAGATCAATATGTAATAAAAAACTAGTTTCATTTTTCCCATACCTATGATGTTTTTTAAGGGAAGAAGTCCTTTCTAAAGTCCCTGCCAGAATCTATAGCATATACAAACACCCTACATACATATATCACACTCACAATGCATACTACAAACCCTAGTAGTACAAACCCTAACCCTTTTTTTTTTTTTTTTGAAAAAGGCATGTTGAAATGTATTAGAATCAGAACCTGTACAAAAAAAAATCAAAATATAACCTGAAACTGTTCAAGTTCAGAAAGGCTAGTCAAGTCCTTTCCTCTCGCCAGGAGAACGCCGTCATCAGAGGGCTCTGGGGCATCAGCCAGGGAGGGTGGGACGGGAGGGACAGAGCGGCCACAGGTCCTTCCCCGGAGAGAGGGGCCTCGGCACCACCGTCCCCAGCACGGAGAGCAAGTGCTGACGGGCAGCCCCAGGGGCCGCCGGGGCGTCCTCGCCGAAACCAGTCTGAGTGGGCAGCGGCGGCCGAGGACACCAAGCTGGACGAAACTCCTGCCACTGAGCAGGCCCACACCCTACAAACATGCTACACATGTCCACCACACCCCACATACCAAACACAACTACACATACATTTCACATATACACACCACACACACCACATACCCCACACATCCTAATACTACATCACATACAACACATAGCCCCCATGTATCCCACAAACACTACACATGCACACCATACCCACTCCACATACACAAACCATGCACCATAACCAAGCACATATCCCACACACATCCCACATACTGCACATACACACATCCCACACAACACATAGCCCCCATATACCCCACAAACACATTACACATGCACACCATATATACTCTACATATACACACCACATAAAAGCACATACCCCACACACATCCCACATATACACACCACACACACAACACATAACTTCCACATACCACAGACCCCACAAACACAGCACATACACACCACACCCCAACACCCATATACCCTACACCACACACATTCACACCACACATGCATACCATACCACACACAAACACCCCCACACAACATATACCATATCAAACACACCGCACAAAATACCACACCATGTGCAAATATGCCCCACACACAACACATACAATACCACACACCCCAAATACTATACCACATATCATATAGACCACACACACACCACACATCATACATACACTACACACAAGGAAAACACATCTTTTATAATTTAAATGCATGTTCTCATTCTTCTTGGCTTGAGTTATGCCTCCATAGTCCTAACACTGGGGTAGCAAATGCATAGGTTGGCAGCATAAATGCTATGAGGCCATGCTGCAGGAGAGAAGCTGACTCCCTCAAACTGACAAATCGTGATCTGGGGCAAACTGAGGAATTCCTACCCTACAGCCCTAACATTCATCTTGGCCCCAGACCAACCCCCACTCCTGTTCTTTTCAGGCTGGTGTTCACCGTTTCCTGGGTTCCTGTGTGCACACTTAACAAAATAGTTTCTCTACCCCCACTTACTTGTAGTAACTTATGTTGATTAACTCTTAAAATCTGAAAACACTTTTTTTTTTCTTAAATAGTGATCCACAGCAAAAGCTGGAATTTTGCTACATTTTATCATTAGAAACATGGGTGTTATTTTATAATTAGCACTAAAGTTGTTCCCCAATTTCAAGGACCAAATAAAGGAGTTCAAAACCTAGAAATGTGCCTCCACAGCTGTAAGTGTGATATTACAGAAAACAACCAAACTTGATCTTCAATAGTACCTTCCACACGTGATCCAGCCTGCACATAGCCATCAATGCTGCTATTGCCCATACACTGCAACACACACAAAAATTGATATGTACACCAACCTGCCTCTGAAGGACTTTGAGTCATCTCTACAAGTCTGAAGATCTGCCTAGACCTGAGGGCAGCAGGAAATACAGGCAATTCCAGGTGAGATACTGAGAATAAGTTCTGAGCGATGGCTACAAGAAACACAGAACCTTGCGCAGGGTATGTGTTGGGGGATTACTCTGCTAAACACAGACAAGGGTGTAACCAGTACTCCCCACTAGGAAGTTCCTTAAATCCTAGTGGAGGACTATTATGTGTACATGTGTGGTGAATTCAGGTGACTCATTTTCCCCCTATATATTTCTCGTTTTCTAAATTTTCATAAGCATCTCTTAGAATATAAATAAAACAAACTTTTTAAATTGTATCTTTTTCTATTGTGTTTATCTATTTTGTCCTTTGCATTCCATATATAAGGGAAATCATATGATACTTAACTTTCTCTGTCTGGCTTCCTTTTTTTCTTTTTTATGACATTAAAATACCTTCACATGAAATCAATAAACAAAACAAAAACAGACTCATAGATGCAGAGAAGAGACTGGTGGTTGCCAGATAGGAGGAGGTTTGGAAGGCTGAGCGAAAAAGGTGAGGGAATTAAGAAGTACAAATTGGTAGTTACAGAACAGTTACAAGGATGTAGAGTATAGGGAATATAGTCAGTAATATTATAATAACCATGTACAGTGCCAGTTGGGTACCTGAAATATTGGGAGAACCACTTTGTAAAGAATGTGACTGTTTAAGAATTATGTTGTACACCTGAAGCTAATACAAAATAATATTGAATGTAAACTGTAATTGAAAAAAATTTAAATAAATATAAATAGAATTATATCTTATTTCTCTTGTTTTGAACTTTGCCCTTCCTTTAAGAATCTAAAGCCCTGGCTGGCGTAGCTCAGTGGATTGAGCGTGGGCTGCTAACCAAAGTGTCGTAGGTTTGATTCCCAGTCAGGGTACATGCCTGGGTTGCAGGCCATGACCCCCAGCAACCACACACTGATGTTTCTCTCTCTCTCTCTCCCTCTCTAAAAATAAACAAATAAAAAATCTTTAAAAAATAAATAAATAAAACTGTCTCCTTTAAAAAAAAGAATCTAATAGTAGTAGTTATGAGGGGAAACAATGAATGAAAAACTATTAACATAGCTTAGATAGAACTCAAACTGTGACTGCACCAGATTTAGAAAGCAAGAAAACTTTTGTGACTGGAAAAAGATTATTGTACTGCAAATGTCAATTACTCATGATATTTTGTGTTTATTGTAAGATAAAGTGGGGAAAGGAACCATCTTGGTATTGTCCTATCATTGTAGCTGTAATTGCATGATGTGTAATAATGCCGGGATTCAACAGGTGACAGCTATGCTACCTTTACACATTTGTAGAGTCTATCTGAAAAATATCAATCATATTTTAAGTGCATCACTTAGGACTTAGTAACATTAAAAGATGTCAAGAGTTGCTTTCTTGTAATAGAAATCTGTATAGTTGTTATACCAAGTTTAAAAGTTTATCCACCACTCTTGTCAAATTCAGTGATCCATATAACTCAGTAATACTGTAGAGCCAAAATGTCCTACTTTATTTACATTTTCAATAAAAATCATTCATACTTATTTTAAAACAACATAAAATTAAGTGGAGTAATCTTTTCCACTAGTTTATAAGTCTGACACATACTCAGTGAATGTTTCCTGATTTTAAATCTTGAAATAGGCCCAAATGAATCAGATTCAGGTCCAGAGTCATGTGGATGGCCAGGAGATATGGCTCTCCTTTCTCTTACTTTCCTTTCAAGCAGCTGCTGATGCGAACATGCTTGCCTCCAGCAGACTTTAAATTTAACACATGCCATTTGCTCTTGGAGATAAGAAAAATACACTTACTAGGACTTTGTGTAAATCAAGCATGCATAAAGTTTAGCCCAACTCTGAAAGGCTTTTCCCCACCTCTGAAAGGCTTTTCCCCATGTACCATTTTATGTGGCTGTTTTGAAGTAAACTGTGACTATATCAGAGTTGGAAGATATTTTTACTTCCTTACTTCTTTGCTGTTGGCTATGTTCTGCATGATTAAATTCTCTCCACCGAGTAAGTGGGTATTAACTGTATCTGATTTTCCCTATGTGGGTGCACTTATACATTATGACAAGGCACAAATCAACATTTTTCAAACACAAAGAGCTCAAAATGTGTGGATTAATTTCACATTCAATATATGCTTCACAGATTCATGAACTTACAATCATTATCTATTATATGAGTATTTATAATAAAGGTACAGTGATTATGTGCACAGGGGCAAAGACCAACCAGCTAATCCAATACAATCAAAACAGTATATCTAACCATTATAAAATACTATTAACAAAGAAAATCCTCTAATACTATCATGAATATTTAAAAGGCATTGCCATCTTTTCATTTTAAGAAATTATTCTGCCCTGGCTGGCGTAGCTCAGTGGATTGAGCGCGGACTGCGAACCAAAGCATCGCAGGTTCGATTCCCAGTCAGGGCACATGCCTGGATTGCAGGCCACAGCCCCCAGCAACCGCACATTGATGTTTCTCTCTCTCTCTCTTTCTCCCTCCTTTCCCTCTTTTAAAATAAATAAATAAAATCTTAAAAAATAAAATAAATTATTCTAACTGGGTTTGAATTCACTGTCTCTGTCTCTCACCCACTCTCCTTCTTTCAGAATGAAAGAGAAAATGACCAAGCACTGTGAAAACATGTGAGAGGAAAGTAAAACACAATTACTATAGTCATTTCTCACTGTTGTGTTTTGTGAGTATAAAAGTTAATTCTCACTGACAGTTTGTGATGCATTTTACAGTGCTCTTTGCATAGTGTTCACTAGTGTCCCAAGGAAATTTATGCATTATGGAATTAAGTTAAATAAACAACAAAAATTTATGGTTATGATCTGACTTGACCAAAGACCAAGAATTTTACTGTTTATATTTGTTTCCCTCTTGATTCAGTGTAAAATAACTTCTCTTAGACTGATAAAGCCTATACAATTATACTTTATCTCCATTTTCAGTAACAATCACACCTCTTAAGCCACTTTCTGAAAAAATGCAATGAAATACCTCTTCCAATTAAAGACATGCTTTACCATAGCTTACTAGTATAAACAAACAGTAAAAAGCAGAATGGAAATGCCTTTTAATATACGTGGCATCACATGACATTAATCCAAAGAAAAAGGAAAAAGCTTAATCTTCAAACACCAAATGCTTCCCTTGTGTCTTGGCTTGTCGTTTCTGTGTGGAAGGACAGCCACATATTCCATCTCAGGCCCAAGAAACTGTCCAAAAAAACCTGTATGACAAGAACAGGCCCATGTCACCAGCAGCCACCATAATTATCCATCTCACAGTTTATTATTTGCACATGAGCAGTGCAGCTGTGGAGCATCATAACTCAAATGTATGTGTAATAAGTCACCACACCACAGCCATCTCCTGTTCTGGCCTTTGACAAAACAGCGCATGATGACTTTTCCAAACTCCAGTTAAAACTGCTGAAGCAGAAGGAAGTGCCACTAAACCCAGCTACCTCCTATTTATCATATAATTTCCTGACTGATCATTCCACAAACCAGCTGCTAAGTGCAGTGTACTTTACCATCAGCAAACTAACGCACTAAATGGAAGACAGGGAGAGTAATGTGCAGAACCACTGGAATCAATTGTACTAAGGGAATTGAAATTCTACCAGGTGGAGTGAGTCTGTGGAGCAGTGGTACCCAGTCAACTGTACATACTTATGGTTGCAAAGATGATTTATCATGGACTTATAAGAGGTTTGACTATAAGACAAAATTCCTCTACATTAAACTGAGATTTGAAGAGTGCATATCATCTGATGCTTGAGCAGCACAGTCAATACCCTATAAATACATAAATGACTTGCCATCTATTTAAATTGAAATGCATAGTAAAAATATTTGTGCTGGGTACAGTTGTCTGTATTCGATTCCATGCTGCCTGTTATCAAGCTGCACATTAAGGATCTTGTTAGGAATGAGAGGCAGTCATTTTTAGGTCTCTTCACAATATCTTGGGTTGATCATCAAACCTGTACCCAGAGAAAGACACTTGGAGATTTATCTTCACTTGCATCATTCTCACAAGAAGTAAGTGTTAGTAACTCAGGCCATAAGATCTGTTGTATGCCATTCTGGGACTCTTTCAAGGTTTGAAATTTATATACAAATGTTGTAGATCAAAAAAGAGAGATCAAAGTTAACTAAGTAAGTGCTTCGAAGAAGTAACTCACCAAGTATATTTGTGTGGCCTTAAAGTGCATAGGAAATAGCACAGGAGAACCCACAAGAGTAAACAGCACAAGTTCTCCTAGCTCATTTAAATACTGAAGTTGTCTATATACTGGCTTTGGACTTTATTTTAGACCAAACTAGAGATTATTTTTCCTATCATTAGAGTCAGCCGTGCCTGTAAGAATGTCTAGTTCCCACAAATTCACTTGCCTGTCATCATTAGAAACACTAAAACCCCTTTTGGGCAAATCCACTATGCTAAAACCAAAATAATTATCCAGCATTTATCAAATGAGAGACCTCAAATAAGAAAGAAGGAGTAGAGAGAAATAGACCATCACCACCCCGATGAGAGGGTAGAGAGGTATCCCAGGCCTCTTCCCACCTTAGGCATTTCAAGTCATTACCCTGGCACATGGAAGACTTTTTTTCAGTTGGCCTGAGGGAGCTACCACCATGTGGACTGGCTCCAACACCTGGACTGACCCCCTTACTCACCTATCCTGCCCCTAGACAGGAATGTCTGTGGAAAACACTGCACCAGAAAAAAAGCTGATCTAGCTCCTCTGAAAACGACACCCCAAGGATGCCTACTCCATAATGTCTATGGCAACGAGTTAGTTTGTGGCCCTCCTGGTCTTCTATGAACAGACTTTGAGGAGTGGCACTTCACAGGGACCAGCTATGGACTTGATGGGCATCCTAGTGGAATCACCCCAGGGAACACCTCAGAGAGCAAGAGGAATCCTCCTACTGGTCTTACAGGCATGTTGTGTAGAGTGGGAAATGTCTCTAGAGTCATTAGGGTGGATTGTTTTGTTCATAAGACCCTCTGTAATATGGTGAAGCATTAAGAAACTATATTTCTTCTAGTGTACTTTAGAAATCTCATAGGTGCCTTTCATTTTAAAAAATCTATTTTTTGTCACTTTATACCATGGCAGAGCCTTAACTTGGAGAGCATATGTTATGGGAGAGATGCACAAACTACTGTGACACAGGTTAGTTTTTGCAAATTAATTTTTCTTGGAACACTGATATGCTCTTTTGTTCACATGATGCTTCTGGCTGCTTTCACACTATGGCCCACAAAACCCACCATGTTTACTATCTGGCCCTTTACAGAAAACAGTTTGACATACCCTGTCCTAACATATCACAATAAAATAATTTTCTGAAATTTTCACATTTCAGAAAAAAATATACAGCATTCTTTATCAATATGTTGTTTTTGAGTGATAATATTATATATGTAAAAACTCTATATGCCAATTTGTGTGACTTAAAAATATCTTTATAGAAGTATCCATACTAGTAATTGTTCAGAAAAGGGGCACTTACTCTGATTCTAGCAAACCATATCCTAAATAAATTCTAAGAGTGATAATTGTTGAAACTGATTACAAACCTAACAAATAATTGCATTAATCACTTAACATTCACAACTTTTAGTTTCCTTATAACTTAAGTAAAATATATACACAGTTACATAAAAAGCTAATTAACAACAAAAGCTATGCTGCTTCTAAAACCCAATAAATTTTTACCTGTGGCAAGTGACTGACAATTCTGACTCCAGGGGCATTCCCCACTACTCAAATAGCCATCTTGCTGTCAGGTATTCTGTGCAAGCATGTAGGCATATTAAACTCATTTAATTAATATTTCCGACCTAAATGCTAACCCAGCACTATAGTGTGGTCATAACAAAAATATTTGTTTCCAAAAGAAAATGACAAACAGTCATCTGCAAGTTCCCAGTGGCAGAAACAGGCCACATTTACCTACTAGCTGACCATGAAATCCTTCCATTCAGTCTCTGGAATGTATCTTGTTTATGATCACAAATATATGTACCCATGACATTTTTGTTGTTTCTAGCTTTCCTGTCAGTATGAGAGAAAAAGAAAACCAATAGAAGGAAAGGCAGCACAAGAAGAAGTGAGATTTACAATCATTATACCCAAAATGCAAACTAAGGAAAATCACATGAAAACATATGATGAATCACTACATTTAAAAGTGTCAAGTCCACTGCTTTTAAATACATTAATGGTGTATTTTCAGTGACAATAAGTAACCTTGGAAATTAAAAATGGAAACTGGATACTGATAATAAATTCTTATATCTATAACCATATTTTTATACAGCACAATTTAAAATCTAAATTTATAGTTCCAAAAACTTAATTAGAATTCCTAATGCTGATGAAATGAAAGCAGAAAATGAAATGTTTCCAGGAAAAGCATTCCAGATTTAAAAATATCTTAGATTTAATTGCAAAAGTTTTGGAGACATAATGGACTTAGAAAATTATCTGGTTTTGTTAGTAAATTAACCATTAATCAACAAAGATGAGGTCTAGAAGTTGTTTGTATCCTATCCAAAATAAATCTATCCAAAGAGTTTCCAAATTCTTTTTCGGTGTTGCAAAATTAGGTAGTGAAATGTGAAAGAATACAAAGCTTTACATTTTATAAAGTTCATGTACATTACCTCATGGGTAATGACAATCCTAAGATCATCATTTTCAAAGCTTTAGTATTATTCCCCCACATCTTGTTTCTCATTATTTCCTATATTGCGGCAATCCTGAGAACCAAGAAAGGAAAATTCCATTGCTCAGAGAAGCTAAATGATCTACATAAAGTCACGTAAACAAGGCTTTGTGGTTCAAGTTGGTTCCACTACCAGGGCACCCTTGGAGGTGGTAATTCTAATGTCATTCCTGTCAAGGGGTAGTATTCCAGGTATGGTAACAGAGTCCCATCCCCATCCCAGCCTTGCTTCTGAAGCAGGAACACAAACCCAGACCACCTTGATAAAGACTGACTGGGCTCAGAGGTTTAGAGTATTAGGGGAGTTCACCTTTGTCTTCAGAGTTCCTCAGCAGAGAATGCTGCCACTAATCTGAGGGCCACTCATCCAGTTCACCTTGGGAAATAATCTGAAGGCACTGGAAAACCAGCAGAGACCATACGAGTGTGATGGGAGAATTTTGTAGCCAGTAATAAATGAATGAAGCACATATACATTCTGCTCAAAATCAGGCAAGAAGCTGTTAGAAAGTAGGTTACTGACTCTCCCACTTCCATGTCCACCACCCACAGCATTTTTAGTTTCTGTCAATCAACAATTAAATATCTTCCAAGGTTTTCCCACTTAATAGTAATTAATAATAATATTTTAAAAGACATTCATGAGTATAATTATAGTAGTTCCCCTTATCCCCTGTGGGTGGGTATATTCCAATACTCCCAGTAAATGCCTGAAACCAGATAGTGCAGAACCCTATACACAGTATATTATGTTTTTTCCTATTCACACATATGAATGATAACATTTAATTTATAAATGAGGCACAATAAGTGATTAACAATAACTAATAATAAAACAGAACAACTATAACATTATAGAAATGTTTTGTGAATGTGGTCATTCTCTTAAGATATATTATTTTGTGCATTCAGACAGCATGGATACACAGGGCAAACAGATGGCTTACATCTCCAGCTATAAGGAGCCTGATGGTGTGAGACTTCATCACACTACTCAGAACAGTGCACAATTTAAAATTTATCATTTTTTTTTATTTGGGGAATTTTCCATTTAGTATTTTACAACCATGGATAGCTAAAACTGTGGAAACCACAGATAAAGGAGGACTACTGTGCAATTCACTGATTAAAGTGTGTCAGGCACTGTACTAAACCTTTTAGGACTAATTTATTTCTTCCTGTGACCCTAGGGAGCAAGTGCTAAGAGTATGTCCATTTTTCTGGAAAGGAAATTGGTTAAGGCTTTGTCCAAGGAAATGTGGGGAGAGAGTAGCAAGCCAGTGTCTTTTTCTCTTCAAAGCAAGTACTCTTAAACACTCTAATACTTACCATGACACTATAAGAATGCAGGCATTTTATCATCTTTTATCTAAACTATATTCTCCAGATTTACAACCCTAAAACCTAGAATGGACGAGTTCTCTCCTTGCTTTGAAGAAAACACACAGTGGTCCAGGACAGTCTTCCTGTTCCAGCCCAACATTTTTACCATGGCATTTAAGGCCCCCAACAACCAAGCTGTATCTGGGATACTTCTATCAGAGAGTTGTTGCTCTGGCAGGCAGCATTCATTATCAAGGCTCTGTTGTCTCCTCAGTGGAAAACAAAGTCCCTCTTACCCAAGTGCAGCTCTATCTTCAGGTTTCATTCAGATGCTACCTCATCAGCCAAGGTTCCCTAATTCCCTGAAGGAATACTTGCTCTTTCCTCCCCTCTCCATCATTTGGGTTATGGAGGCCCACCATGGACAACCTATGGAACTCTATTTGCATACACACTGTATCCTCACCATCTCCTCTCTCACTAAATTAAGTTGTCTGAGGGCCCTTGTGTTCCTCTCTAGGCATAAATATATATTCACTCAATACAGATGATCTTCAACTTCACTTACAATGGTTTGACTTAGGATTTTTCAACTTTATGATATGCATTCAGTAGAAACTAGCTAGGTTAAGCCTAGCTAAGTTAAGTGTATTAAATACATTTTCAATATGTAGTTATTTTCAATCTACGATGGATTTATCAGGGTATAATCCCATTGTAAAAGAGTAACATTTGTACTAAGCCGTAAGCAGATAATACACATGAAAAACGAGTATCCACCATGTTCTACTACCATGCCAGGTAATGTGGTGACATGCCCCCACCCTGGCACATGGTCAGATCAGAACTGCCTCCTTTCTTGTCCGCACTATGTGGGATATAAGGGCAGAAGAAGCTTACTTATCCCTGTACACCCAGTAGGAACTCAATCAATGTTTATTATAAGAAAGGCCAGTCTCCTTCCTATGCAAGGCAGGATTTCCACTACTTCATGGTCCTCCAACAACAGGCAAAACCAGGGACACCAAAGAGAAGCCCCACTTCTCTTCAGAATTGTTCTGTGCAAGTTTCCAGAACATGGGAGAGCCAACTCCCAGCAGATGCCTGAGCCAAATCGTAGCCCTGAAGTCCATGTTTCAGCCTTGCAAGACTGCCTGCTTTCCACTGGGCTGCAAGTTACTTTATATAGTCATAAGCAGTCACCACCCCACCCTGCTACCCCTAAGAAAGGGCAGACAACAGTATGCTCAGCAATAAGCTCCCTACTTGTGCCTTTTCCAAGACAATGAATGTCCTTTCCCACCAAGGCAATGTTGATGCTCCAGTCAATTCAGGATACTTAAGCAAGCTGCTAACATCCACATGGAAAAAGCTCTTTGACACAAAAGACTGGATGGAGGTCAAGAATTTAAAAGTGCATGACAGATATGACAGGGGCCCCCTCACCTCCACCCCCCTCTTTTTGTCAATAACATCAAATGCCCCAGCTTGTTCTTAATGCTATTACTGTTATGCCTTTGGAATCCATTGAAATTCCAGCACATTTATTACACACTGGGAATATTGAAAGGCTCCACTTTCCTTGTTCCTTAAACTCTGAATTCTCACTGTCCAGGAAGCATCATGAAGAAGGAACACACAAAGCTTTTAAGCAAAGAGTTTATTTAAATGCTTCTTTCACCATGATTGTAAAATAGTAAAGTGCACCGAGTGATTCCCTTGGGAGGATAAGCAAGGAAATCAGAGTGAAGTGAGAGAAATGTACTGTTGCTAAAGGGGGAGGGTAGAATCACCTTCACATTTCTTGGTTCTGGAGAATGCAAGTACCTAAATAGTCCCCATTTGTTCTTGTATTTCTCTTTTTTCTGCAATCCTACATTAGCCACTAGACCCATAGTTTACACAAGCCCTCAAAGACATTGGCTATGTGAGCATGTATCAAATGCTATCATTTGAGGGAAACATATTTCTGGTTTAACGGCTGGCTATGGCATTTGCACCCATGGAATCCTGACCATTAATGGTTAAGATGAACAAAGTGGGAAAATTCTCATTGCCTGAGACTTCCTCTGGTCAATCAAAAAATTTCAGTTCCCCGGCTGATGTGGCTCAGTTGGCTGGAGCATCATCCCATGAACAGAAAGGTTGTGGATTCAATTCCAGGTCAGGGCATCTGCCTGGGTTGCAGGTTTGGTCCCAGTCAGGGTATGTTTGAGAGGCAATCAATTGATGCTTCTCTCTCACATTGATGATTCTCTCCCTCTCTCCCCCTCCCTTCCCCTCTCTCTAAAATCAGTAAGTATATCCTCAGGTTAAAATTCAAACAAAAAAAAAGTTCAGCGTATCAAATTATTACACTGATAGCGTATACCCAGAAAGGATGAAATTCAAAGAAAAAAATTTAAAGACTATTTAAAGTTTGTGTAATATCACATCTAAACTCTCTTTTCCACCTAGAGTGTGGGGCACATCTGGCTGTGCCACCTGTCAGTCCCCTGACAATCAGGGTCTTTGAACTTACTTGACCACCTCTCTCCCTCACTGTCCATGCACAGCCCCCAAGTTGTATGTCTTACAGAAAGGAATGCATGCCCTCTCAAATTACTTGTGCATCCTGCTGCTGTCCCACACATGTTTGTCAGTATGCACAAAAAAAGCTCACAGCTGCCTGCAGTTTAGCCCATAACTGCCCCAAGATCCACTCCTCAAATGTTCACACTTGTGATGTCCTTTCTTACTGGCTATCCTTCCCTTTGTCACTATCTCATCTGATTTCTTATCTTAATTCTTAGCCTAATTCTTTTTGGAATGTTGAATAAATTTCAGATTCTCTCTAGTCTGCTGACCCTGAAAGCACCTGTTCTCATGGTAATACCTTTAAATGTCTAGACTATGCTGCAGGCAAGAGCACCTCACCCTATGTCCCTAAACTTCTGGCACAACAACGCACTCTGCCTAGAGGACAGAAGCCAACTTGTTTCCTCTTCCCATCCTTGTTTCCTACAACCCTGACAAGCTAAACTGCTCAGAAATATTCAAAAGGAATCCAAATTGCCAATATCCTCCATCAGGACTGGAGGAATGATAGATTTGGGGGTATCATCAAACCTAGCCTATTCATCTGGGCACTGTTAGGGAAACTTCTTCCAGAAGCCAATTATCCTAAGACTACTTCCACTGAGTAGGGGCTTTGGGTCTACTACCTGTGCTTCCACCACTCCCCTAAGCCACCAAATCTACCTTATCTCAGGGTGATCATCATCTGGGCCTTCTCCTTCACCTCCCCAAAGTGACCCAGATTTCTAGACCAACTGCATGGGACCCAGTCTTTACAAACTACAATTGTTAAGTATATAAACTCAGATATGTCCTTTTGCCCCCACAGACACCTGAGGACAGAAAACATGGTCTCTTTCTAGAATTTATTTCTACACCTGGTCTACCGGGTCCACTGATAGCCATTTCCTGATAATAGCAGACAAACCCTTGCAGAGATGACCCCATGCTATACTTTCTCAGTGAGCTTCCACTTGTCAAAGAATGTCTAGATACATTTCTAAAAAACAAAGCTAGTTCTAACACTTTGCTGTGTTTGTAAGACTCAAAGAGTGATAATATGAGAACTTCCATGTATTTAAAACACAAGATATTTAATAACTGACACCATAAATCAGGGGTGTCAAACTCATTTTCACCAGGGGCTACATCTGCCTCATGGTTGCCTTCAAAGGGCCAAATGTAATTTCAGGTCCTTAACAGTTAAGGAGTGGTTACATTTACAGTCCTAAAATTATTTTGGCCCTTTGAAGGCAACCTAGAGGCTGATGTGGCCCTTGGTGAAAATGAGTTTGACACCTCTGCCATAAATAGATTAAACTGATGGTGACCTATGGTTATCTTGCAGCCAGTATGTAGCACTTGAACAAAATTTATAACCCTCTCAACTCAAAACCTTAGAAAACCCATCCTTTCCACTCAGGTTCCCCTTTCTAAAGTCAGGAGAAAGCCAAATGTTTATTTTAGCACACTGAATAATGCATGCTGCAGCCCTTATAGAACAATACCTAATGGCTGTGCACCCTTTCCACAGCAGTCATCTGTTCTCCATCATCCATGCAGCTGAAAATGCTTCCCATTTTAAACCATATTTAATAGATTCACATAGAAACAAATGTCATTAATGACTGTAATCATAATATAAAATTTTGTTTTTATTTATCCTCACCCAAGGACATTCTTTCATTGCTTTTTATAGAGAGAGGAAGGATGATTGAGAGAGAGAGAAAGAGAGAGGACATTGATGTGAGAAAAATATCAACTCTCTATTGCCTCTCTATTCCCCTCATCTAGGGATCAAACCTCCAACCCAGGTATGTGTCCTGTCCGGGGATCAAATTCACAACCTTTCAAAGTTTACAGGATGATGCTCCAACAAACTTAGGCATACCGACCAGGGCATAATATAAAATGTTTAAGATCAGTAAGACTAAGGGGCCAAGTGACATAGGTAAGGTGATTCATAAATTTAAAGTACTTACATTCAGGATTATTGCTAAATCTAAGCGCTTCTCAATACTGGCATTCAAATTAACATTAATAGCGTAAACAATAAAAGGGACTATGCAATAAACCTGACAAGCTCAGGGAGAACCATATGGCAGGCCTAACCTAACAAGCTCAGTGACCAAAAGTAGCCACACAGGATGGTCTGATCACAAATTCCTAACTGAGCAGGTCACAGCAGGTAATCAGTCACCTCCCAGGCCTATAGCTTCCTTAGCAAACGTCCATCTTTACCTCAAGTGAGCTCTGTCCATTGTTCTTATGCATCTAGGATAACATAATTTTAAAAGTAATTTTCTTTTCTTACTCTTCAATGACTCAACTGCCAGCAGAAGACCCCAGAAGCTTCCCATTGCTCTTTTCTCCCACATACGATCTCTGTGTTGTAAATGTGAATTATTAAATATCCTGTATCCATGAATGTAAAAAAATGTTTCTCCATTTTGACTTTTATCCAATCCTAGAGATTTCTCCACTATGTTTTCTCCCACCTCCTCAATCTACCACCAGTGGATTTCATGTACCTTCCTTCTGTTTTCTCCTTTGATTGTAATGTGTAAAATAAGCTGCACAACAACTACAGGGGTCCAGAATGAGTCACCACCAAGATGTGCCTCAGTGGTATGCAGACTACTTTGAGCTAAAGGCAACTTTAGCTGCAGGCTCAAGAGGAAACTTCTGCTTCTCCCTTCCCCCCTCTACTTACAATTTGAATTGGTGGCCTTTCCCATAATAACTTATTGTAAGATGTAACTGCTTTTGAGGTCATCTTCTATTTACTAAACTTCCATTCATCTTATCATCTTTCAATGACCCTTTGAAGCCCCCCAGGTGCATTACCTCATCTCCAACTCAGAACATCTTACATACCTCAGTTCCCCTTTTCTACCTCTAAAACCTCTCTTGCATATGGGGTCTGAGACTCTCTCTCTCCTGTATGTGGGGTTCCCATACATATGTATGAATTAAGTTTAGTTATTTTCTCCTGCTAATCTGTCTCTTGTCTATTTGATTACTAGACCTGCCAGAAGAATCGTGAGGTAAAAGAAAGGTTGTTCCTCTCTCATACTGTCAGTCCCTGAAGCATTGGTTGGGTTCAAATAAACTCATAAAAATGCTCTACAGATTAGGGCATTTCTTATGCCAACAAGTCAACAGTTTTACCTGGGTATCTTCTGCTTTGTACCTAATCTATTTGCTCAGTACATGTTTTTCCTTGCATTCAACCCTTTGCTGATTATGAGGTCCATACCTTTGCTTCTAAGTTTTGTGGCAATGACCTAACTCTGTTCACTGAATTTCAGATTAGCCATACACTGTGTTGGTTCAACCACCAGGAGAGGGAGAAAAAAATTACGGCCACAGACACATTTAAATAATAAATAGCTATCACTTACTGAGCATTCACTATATGCCAAGAATTATCCTAAACACTTTTCATATATATTCACACTATGTGAAAAAAGAAAGTAGTTATTACTATCCCTATTTCACAAATGAGAAAACGAATCAGAGAAGACAAGAAGTTAAAGGTATTCAGGTAGGAACCAGCAAAGCTTGACCTCAGGGCTAGATCAGCCTGCCTGCAGAGCCCCAAAGCTACAGAGATCCAGGACCCTACTCTGAAGGGCCTATGTTTGCTTTAATATTCTGCTGTTGCCATCTTGAAATTCTTAACAGTTTTTTTAAAGATTTTATTTATTTATTTTGAGAGAGGGAAGGTAGGGAGAAAGAGAGAGAGAGAGAAACATCAATGTGTGGTTGCTGGGGGTCATGGCCTGCAACCCAGGCATGTATCCTGACTGGGAATCAAACCCACGACACTGAAATTCTTAACAGTTTTTAAGCAAGGGCTCCAAAATTTACTTTTGCACTTAGTCCCACAAATTACAATTATGAAGCAAGTCCTTTGTGCAGCTATACTTTCCTCATATATATTCCCACTGTTCCAACCTTCCCAATAATCAAAGCTAGAAGTATGTAAAAGGCAGTCATGCATCCACCCAGTTATCACTCACATCCTACTTTCACCCCAAGGTCCTGAGGCAGGAACAGAGCCAGCCTTCCTCCCTGGGCCCCACCTCAGCTTAGACATCCTCTGGTCCAGTCACCCATATATGGAGCAAGAGCAAAGCCAACTTTTTGGACAACTTTTGACAATCCAATATGGGGTCACTGTCAGACATGACAGCTATGTCAAGTAGCATGAAGCCCAGAAATGAAGTAATGAGGTATAAAGGTAATTCCCTTGGGAGGGGCTTGGCATGCCCAAAACCACAAGTCTGGACACTGAAATAAAAACTCCATCTGGACACCAATATGAGTGGGACCACCACCTCTTGTGGGCTATATGAACTCAGTGCTCCAACCATTCAATGCTCAAGCTTGTCTATACCATGGGTCATGCTTGGAGCCCTGCCAGATTTCTACTCTACCGGACACGTAGTGCCATTGTAGCCACCTGGCTTGAGACTGACTTCCCTGTCTCTCCAACTGTGGATACTGTCAGTGACCCAGGACTTCATGCCAGATACTTGCTCTGCTCGCTTTTATTGTGTAAAGCCCCTTTCTTTGTGTGTAACCTGAGTGTGACTCTGTTGGTTTATTGGGAAGTCTCCCCTAATAAATCTGACATTGTGGAAAGACACAAACTCGTGTGGGTTGCTCCTTTCAGGATGCTCCCTTGCTTATGACAACCCAGTAATTCAAACACTTCTCCCAGACATGGGGGGCAGGGAGCCCGGCTGCCAGACAGCAGGTCCACACCATGCCTGGCCACAGAGCTGGACTCCATTATAACATTCTCCGGCCTAACTTTGCCATTGCTAACAAAATCACCCTGCCATCAGCCAGCCATCCTGAGGGCCAATTGGCTTGTTTTAATCAAAACTGTAAGAAGCAGAAGTCCCTTTACACATAAATAAATCACAATTACTAACTGCAAGACCTAAACAGATCTCTTTTCCTCTGTGGCCCAGCACAGGAATTCCCAAGCCCATAACTTGCACAAAAGCCCCAACTGGCCAGGCAATATCCGCTTGCTCTCAGGGCTCAGTTTATTATTTAAACAGTTCCTTAAGGACTCTTCCTGGAGGCGAGCAAGGCCAAGCTGTTCTCCTTCCCCTCACAAAGCAGATCTGCATGGCTTATTTGAATGTCTCCAAAGTTTACTTTTGTGCCTGGTTAAATACCTTCCTCCACAGAGTCAAACAAACAGTTCACTTCATTAGAAACGCAAACAACTTAGCAAGAGAATAACTACCACTTGAGGGGAACCAAGCTGGATCTCCAAACCCTCTGCCTGAAACTCTAGCCTAGGCAACAGCTTGGGGAATCACTTCAAAAGCCTTTTAACAAATACTTCACACACTCACTGGTAATTAACAGATAACCTTGGAAGAGATTATCTGCCTGGAAACTGAGGGCCCTAGAGGATTATCTACAGAGCTGCTCCAGAGAAAGCAGAGCTGGGAGGGCATACCTTTTCTCTAGAAATGCAAGTCAATAAAGTTAATATCTGGGAAAACACCAAAGTGAGCAGCTACCATCAGTGTAAAATAACGAAGTAACATCTCATTGAAATAATATTCATTTTAGTAATAACTACAAATTGTGCCTGGAAAAACACATGGGTGGAGGCAGCAAGTGGATGCACAGAGGGAAAGTTGAGGACAGGGACCTGGACAGGAATGAAGATTGTTGTGTGTTCTCAGAAGTCCAACACAGGAGCAGTAGTCAATGTTTTCCCAGTAAGGGCCTGGGGTGTACTGGAAATTGAAGGGACAAATCATGAGCAGGTTAGAGTCCGTGCTTTTTGAGCACCTGAGAGGACCCCAGCCACATGTGCCAGTGGCCTGCTGCAGCCTGAAACCATCTGTGGGAAAGCAGGCAGATCCTGCCTGCTCCAGCCAGGAACTTCAAGGCCTGGACCTGGAATCCCTTCGCAGATGGAATCAGAACCCTATCTGGTCACCAGCTTCCTTCATGCCACTTTATCTCAGGATCTCAAGTCACACCTACCAATCCAGAGAATAGCAAGTCATCTGGGGCTCATGTTAAAAATCAAATGGAATCCACTCTTTGTATATAAGAACACATACATACCAAATCATTGCTGATCCACACATATGCATATTATTACAAGAGTCACATCATACAGAAATGTTCTGAGTGGTCCTGGCTGGTGTGGCTCAGTGGATTAAGCACCGGCCTGCAAACCAAGGGTCGCTGGTTTGATTCCCAATCAGGGCACATGCCTGGGTTGCTGGCCAGGTCCCTAGTAGGGGCACACAAGAGGTGACCATACATTGATGTTTCTCTTTTTTTTCTCCCTCCCTTCCCCTCTATCTAAAAAATAAATAAATAAAATATTTTTTTAAAAAATGGTCTGGGTAGTGCAGACTTCTCTATTATGCTTGAGTTTGGGGTTTCGTCTATATTGTGGTTGTGCTGGACAGGGTCAGATTAAGCAATTCTAATACTCACGGATTTTAAAAAGTTGGTAATCCTCAAATGCCAACTGTAAATAAATCATACAAATCTCTATTAAAACTCTAAATCACTCATGAAGAGTAATTAAGTGCTGATGTAATATATCTACAAAAGAAAGAAACACACAATAATGAAGAATCTTAAGGGATTGCTCATGTACTAGAGCTTTAAGACAAATCTTTGTTCCCTACACACACACCCCCCCACAAATAAACTCCTGTCAGTTTTCCTATCCAAAACCAGTGATCCTCAAAGAGGTAGAAAAAGAAAAAATCATTATGGGCCACATTTCCAAACTCAGGACTGAGAGTCTTTGACTCTCTTCAATGCCTTTCTTCAATGGAGAGAAAAACACCACCAAAAATTTACTACAGTTCTGTGTCATCCTGTTAAGGAAAACATAAATGAAGGAGCAGTTAAGTAAGAGACAAGGAGCGACCCTGTCCAAGAGGCAGCTTGGGACTGAAAGAAGTTCTAGAAGGGAGTCACAGTAATTTTAATAATATTATTACTGCACTTGCACTGCCATTTAAATAACTGCTTCACTGATAAACATTTTGTTCTTATCTCTTCAAGTACCCTGATCTTTCTGTTTTAGCTAAGATAATTAGAACCAGAAATTATTTCCTAAGCTATTTCAGTCACATACCTTAGGATTCAATAACTGGTTGACAAATACGTGAATAACTAGAAATAGATTCACAGTACAAACCTTACCAGCACTTTTGGGTCCCAGGCATTGTGAGGGCCATGAGCAAATGTGAAGCCTAACAGGCAATATGGCCCAAGAGGAGCACCAGGACCCACGAGTCACAAAGCCACTAATCAGGACACCAGCTCAAAATAGTCCTAATGAAAAGATAGCACTCGGGTGGAGAGGAAAGCAGGTCAGAAACAGAAGTGGGATCATGGGCAGAAAACCTGTAGAGGGCACAAAGCAGCAGTGGGTGTCTGGTGGTGCATTAGGGGCTGGAATTGCTTTAGGGCACTGATCCCAAAACTTTGATGTACAAGTTCCAGGTGATACTGATGCTGCTGGTCTGGGGCACTGCACTTTGAGAACCATTGCTCGTAAAGTATGTCAGTTTTTGGAGTTTCAGCTAAGTGGAAGAAAAGGTGAAAGGTTTGTTCACAAGAGACTGAAATGATCAGGTATGCGTTTTGAAAATACTACTTTGTGGTAACTGGGAGAATGAGTTGGGGAGAGATAAATGTAGGTGGAGAAGAAGAGATGTAAAAGCTCTAAAATCAAGGCAGGGCAGTGGGAATGGAAATGAATGGGTGGAGTAGAGACTCTGTGTGTAGGAGGATGAAAGAATATTAGTGAAAAGAGGAGAAAAGAGCTTGGGTTGACTGCTAAGGTCTGTTGATAGGGTACTATATTAGCCTTAACCTTTTTTGTGAGAACACAGAGGTAAGACAGGGGTTCAGGGTGAGCAGCCAGAGAATGGATTCAGTCTGGGATGGGTAAGGTTAGGGAAGACTGTAGCATCTAGGCTCCTGGCCAATGTCTAAAGAAAGGTGGAGCCATGTCTGGAATTCCAGAGCCAAGTCTTTCCTGAAGATAGCAGATGAAGGAGATGGGAGAGGAAATCACAGGGCCCACTGATGCCATCAATGTGAATACAACTGGCCAAGGGAGGGGCATAGAATAACAAGAGGATACCTGGAGGGCAGCCAACAGTTAAGAGATGAGCAGAGGAAGGGTACAAAGCAAAGCTGTGTTGAGGAGGAAGTATCAGAGATCCAGGGAACCAGTAGGGAGTGGTGTGGAGGAGGCAAAGGGAGGAGGAGGTGGTTCCTGGCAAATCCACAGGTGTCTCCCAGGGCAGCCTCAGGGAGCAGGCACTGTGCTGCTGGTGAGTAGAGAGAGTTGGGGAACAAAACCTTAACATGCCCTCTGAGAAGTTTGGCTGCAGAGAGAGGAGACAGCTAATGACAGGCAGTAGCTAGAGAAGGTTTAAGGTCAGGGAGGAGTTCTGTGTGATGTTTTTCTTTGTTTATGGATGGGAGGCATCTGAGCACATTTTTAAGTAGAGCAGATGGCAGCAGTCACACATAGCATAGGTTCAAAGACACGATAGGAAGAGAGCACTGGTGGGTCAGATTTCCTAAAACCCAGAACGAGAAGCAGGTTAGGCAATTCATTACCCCTGAAATGAGAAGGATGGAAGAGAAAGGGAAGGACCTAATCAGGCCAAATTCCTAACAGGCACTCTCACGTGAGAAATGTCCTACCAAGTGGCATTGCTGAGTCAGAGGCAGCTCTTTTAAAATTGAGGCCCTAGTTTAAAAGAGGGATGGGGAGGCACAGGGGACAGGCCATTGCTTTTAGGAGTTTCAGCTTGAAGGATGTATTCAGAATAGTCACACACTTCTACTTCCTTCCTACTGGCACACAGAATTGCTTAAACCAGCCAGAAGCAAATAATTGAGAATCCCTCCAAATCTCTGAACCATATCTGCACCACCTCCTTTCACCCCTGACATACTCCCTGTGGGGCCAACCTCCCCCAGCACCTACACAAAAAGAGAGAGATTACAGAAACCAGGTCAGAGCAGTGGAGAGCAAACAGGATGGGACACAAATCTACAATGAAGATCTACAATCAAACCAGCTGATGGGAGCCCAGTGTCCTTAGGTTCAGGATTATACCCAGGGAGAGGATTAGACGTATGTGGGAGCACTGGGGGTTGCCTGTAGTGGCCACGCCAAGCTGTCTTGAGGTGGCAGCAGCTGCAGCTGCTCTGAAACCAGTAAAATGGTTGTTTAATAAAAGCTGTGGTCCATTTCTACCTGCCTTCCCAACCCTAAATTCAGTCTTTTTATTTACAGCCCTGGACATGCTATGGGACATCAGAGAGGCCAGGAAAAGACCAGGAAGGGAGACAGAGACATAAAGGGTTAACAGCCAACAGCTTTTAGAGGATAAAGGCTTCTGAAACAGTGAAGTTACTGGCTCTCCCTGCTGCTTTTATTGCTTTCACTCAACAGCTGGAGAAAATGTTTGATCAAAATATTTGTATTGTGTTTAAGTGAAATGACATATGACAGCTCATTATCCCAAACTCAGAATTCCCACAGCATCTGTCACAGACACCCTATTAGAGATAGTCATTTCCCTTAGAAGATGGAGAGGCATGGGGTAGAAGTGAGACATAAAGCAACAAGCAATAGACCCCGGGCATTCTCAGCCCCACAGGCCCTTGCCCTGGCTCTGATTAAACAGGAGGGGAACTCCTGCAGGGAGAGGCTGGAGACGCAGCAGAGGCAGGTGAGGACCGGAGCTGAGCCAGAGCTTGGCCCTCCCCTTCCACAGCCAGAAGTGCAGGTCCACCTGCCCAGGGACTTCCATTTCCAAGGAAATGGCCAGGATCTCCCCTTGGCAAGCTGTATTTATTGCTTTAAATTTTAGCAAAATAACTCACTCAAGCCTTCTGCCTCTAAGCATATTCAAAAGAAGCTAACTTTTAAAAAATTATCATGTCATTTTGTCTACCCTGAGGTGAGTAATCATATGACTGCACAAAACTTGTGTTTATGACCCTAAGTTCTTTTCCACAACATGCTTTGAATAAAGATCTCAGTTCTGTTTCTGCCACATCCACCCAGGATACCCCTAGTGGAACCCTACAAAACAGATACATGGTATGTTCTATACTAGACACCCAAATAAAGGAAAATCACCTGCTGAGTGTTTAGTGCATACCTGGCACATTTCTGAGAAGTTCATTTACATTATTCAATTCCCACAACAATCCCAGGAGGCATGTGACATTACCTTCTATTCAGACATACGGAGATTCATGAACCAGAGAGAGCAAACAATAAGCCCAAAGTCTCAGAAGTCTTAAGCAGAAGAGTAAGAATCTAAACCCAAAATTCAGGGCCCTAAAGCATATCTGGTGCTATCCAGAGAAACAAAGTATGCCAAATACCCATCAGAAAACTGCTTAACCAATCCAAATGTATAGACAAAAAAAAAACAAAAAACCCAAACTCATTTTCCCATCTCTCTGTCTCTCTGAAATGTATTTTTTAAAAGTCCATACTAATGGAAAAAGAAGATCTAAGTTTTGGCTCCATTTTAGCCACTAAGGCCTTTGGAGTCCTCTCTCTTAGGATTTCTGAGTCCCAATTTCCTTATATACAAAATTTGGGAAGTGATCCACTCCTGCTCAGTGGTATGATGCTGCAACATGCAGCAGAGAGCCCTGAAAGTCCCCAGGGACAACCTTACATAGATTACCATATTTCTCAGAACACTCATTGTCTCAGGTATAAACCCTGCTGAGCCTACCCACAGGTCATTTCAAGAATCCAAATAAAAATGTACATAAAAGTGCTGTATACACTGGGAAGTGCTACGTCTATTTAGAGTAGCTTCCATCCTGTCACTTGGAACTATGATAAAAGCCTTGTTTCTAACAGTGATTTTACTAAAAAATTAAAATATCTTATTCCCTAGTAGGTCTAATTGCTCAGCTGCCCCCCCAAAAAAACAAAATTAACACCATGCTGAAGACAGTACAGGATTTTCTTTATTCTGTCTGTCTCCAGAGAAGATGGATCACAAATGCTACAGCATTTCTACTCACTGCTGTCACATGTTTTGAGGCTGAAACACTTAAGGTTGGGTGGATGACATCTGGGGGTGGTCCTGGGACCCTAATAGTAGGACATGCATGAAAAAGATGCACTGCAGCCCTTCCTGCAAAGCCTAGAGTCCTCCCACCCCTTCTGCCCTGGACAGAGTGGCGATGTCATGCCATGAAAGCTCTGCTCCAGAACACTTAGCCTCCACCAGTTTCCATTTGGTCCTCTTAGGCCACTTTCAGAGAAACCAGTTGCTGTATATGACTAAGTTCATGGCTGATGAGCTAAGTGCCAAAAATTAGGGATGGGAAAGACAAATGCAAACCAAGATTTCATATACTCACCATGATGCTAACTTTGGATGATCACATCCTTTGAATTCAACACCATCTCCCATGTTTTTTTACAACAGAAAATCAACCTAACAACCAATCAATGACTTGCTCAATACAGAAACTAGAGCATACTGAATATTTTTTAAGTTAGTAATAACAATACTTGTTATTTACTATGTTTGCTTTCCTTTGTAATTTCCTTTTCTATAATAAACGTAATATTTTAAAATTTAAAACAAAACACACTTTCAAAACAGAGTTTGACATGCCAGAATCATCTGTGAAAGGCATGCTCATGCCAGAATACTTTCCCTGCACAAGCATGATATCCACTTTAGTACCAGTCTGCGTTCTTCCTTTGTAATTAGCATCAACATGTCTTGGTAATGAAAAACTTCTCATTTGATTATGTGTTTAAAGTCTGTATCATCCTCACATGCTATGCCATCCAGCCTAAACACAGGCAGCTCTCTAACAGCAAGTGTTGGTAGTATGCCAAGTTAAGTCAACATCAATAGACCTCCAAGTGTTTTTTCACGAAGCTCAGAGAAATGCTGTGGGAGATAGATGTTCAGTGCAACCAAAGCAAAAATAAAGGTCCTTGATAATTGTGAAAAGCCAGTAGCACATGCCCACCTTCTAGGCTGTGGAAAGAAGATGCATTGGGTCACCTGCTGCTGTAGGTTGAACTGTGTCCCCTGGGGGTTGGGAATAAGTTGAAGCTCTAAGCCCTGGAACGTGTAAATGTGACCTTATTTGGAAACAGTCTGCAGAAGTAATCAGGTTTGATGAAGTCATTAGGATGGGCCCTCAATCAATATGACTAGCGTCCTTCTAAGCAAAGGAGATTAGGACAAAGACACACACAGGAAGACAGAGATTGGAGAGATGCTGTCACAGACAAAAATCATCTAGGGCCACCAGAGCTGGAAGAGGAAAGGAGGATTCTCCCCTACATGTTTTGGAAGGAGCATAGCCTTACTAATACACCTTGATTTCAAACTTCAAGTCCCTAGAACTGTGAGGAAATAAAATTGCCTCCCCCCGACCAAGGAGATTTATTTTATTGATTATGCTATTACAGTTGTCCCTTTCTTTTCTCCCTTTTGCCCCCACCCCACCCTGAACCCCAAGTACCTCCCGCATACTCCCCTCCTAGTTGATTTCCATGGGTCATACATATAGGTACTTTGGCTTTTCCATTTCCTATACTATTCTTAACCACCCCATCTATTTTGTACCTACCATTTATGCTTATTCTCTGTACCTTTTACCCCATTCTCACCCCTCCCCCTCCCCACTGATAACACTGCAGGTGATCTCCATTTCTGTGATTCTGTTCATGTTCTAGTTGTTTGCTTAGTTTGTTTTTGTCTTTGTTTTTCTTAGGTTCAGCTGTTGATAGTTGTGAGGTTGTTGTCATTTTACTCTTCATAGTTTTGATCTTTTTCTTAGATAAGCCTCTTTAACATTTCATATAATAAAGGTTTGGTGATGATGAACTCCTTTAACTTGACCTTAAGTTAAGAGCTCTGGGAAGCACTTTATCTGCCCTTCCATTCTAAATGATAGCTTTGCTGAATAGAGTAATCTTGGATATAGGTCCTTGCTTTTCATGACTTTGAATACTTCTTTCCAGCCCCTTCTTGCCTGTAGAGTTTCTTTTGAGAAATCAGCTGGTAGTATTACGGGAATTCCTTTGTAGGTAACTCTCTGCTTTTCTCTTGCTGCTTTTCAGATTCTCTCCTTCTCTTTAATCTTGGGTAATGTAATTATTATGTGTCTTGGTGTGTGCTTCCTTGGGTCTAACTTCTTTGGGAGTCTCTGAGCTTCCTGAACTTACATGTCTATTTCCTCTACTAGATTGGGGAAGTTTTCCTTCATTATTTTTTCAAGTGAGTTTTCAATTTCTTGCTCTTCCTCTTCTTCTGGCACCCATGTGATTTGGATGTTGGAGCATTTAAAGTTGTCCCAGAGGTTCCTCAGCCTCTCTCTCTTTTTTTTTTTTAATTCTTCTTTCTTCATTCTGTTCTGGTTGGATGTTTATTTTTTTCCTTTTGCTCCAAGTTAATGATTTGAGTCCCAGTTTTCTTCCCTTCACTGTTGGTTTCCTGTATACTTTTCTTTATTTCATTTTGTATAGCCTTCATTTCTTCCTTTATATTGTGACCTCACTCAATCATTTTTGTGGGCATCCTGATTACCAGTGTTTTGAACTCTGCATCTGATAGGTTGGCTATCTCCTTGTCACTCTCATCACTTAGTTACTTTTCTGGAGTTTTGATCTGTTTTTTCTTGGTACACCTGTTATGTCTTAAATGGCAGGGCCTTAGATATTTGCCAAGGCAGGGAAACCCACTTCACTGTGCTGTGTTGCTGTATGTGAATGAGGGGTTGGAGAGGGAACAATGCTGCTTGCTCAGCTCCCATCTCACTTTCAGTCACTTTCCCTGCTACCCATAAGCGAATTTGGCCTTTCTGGTACTGATGGGTCCCTCCACAGACTCTCCTGTGAGACTGGGAGTTTCTCCTGCCACTGCCACAAGCTTTACAGATTTTTGCAGCCAGGGGTTTTGCAGCTTTTTCCCCCACACTAGAGTCCTGGGTTTCATGGTCTGTCTTGCTCCCTAGTTGATCCTCCTGGATTATCCACACACAAATGTGGGCCCACCTGGTCCTCCAGCTGCCGCTTTGCAACACATCATCTTCACCCTGGCTGCCCATCTCCACCCCTCCTACTAGTCTGGATGAATGTTTCTTCTTTAACTCCTTGTCTATCAGACTTTCACACAGTTTGACTTTGTGGCAGTTGTGGTTGTTTTTTGTTTTAAAATTGGTTGTTGTCCTTCTTTTGGTTGTGCAAGAAGGTGAACCGTATCTTCCTATACCTCCATCTTGGCCAAAAGTTTCAACTTCTGTTGTTTTAAGCTACGCAGTCTGTAGTACTTAGTTCTGGGAGTCCTAGAAAATCTTACAATCTTGTTTTAGGAAGGCCACAGAATTATCAGCCATGTTTAGAGAGAGGTCCACATGCTGTTCCCCTGTTGGGCAGGAGCAGTGACGAGTATTTCCAAAAAACAAAGACTATAAGAATTCTCAGAAAAGCATCTGTCATTTTTTTGTCTGTGAAGAATTCATTCCTTCTTCCCAAAGAACTCTGGTTTCCTTTGGGAAATTACTCCTCCTCTATACTGTATTTAGGCTTTGTAGAAAGTTCATCAAAAACCCATGAGCCTCACCATTTAGGACAGCAGGGCACCTGTCTCTGACAGCTAAGATCTCTTCTGGGAAACTGAGTCTTGGGAGAGAAGAGGAGGGAAAAAAAGAGAACCACTCGGAGGGAGTTCATTTCCCCAGAAAAGACTGACTAACCTTTCTGAGACCCCATCCTCCCACTCCTGGCCTCTGCAGCAACCTGCTTCTGTAGATTTTTAGACAGTTTTGAGCTCTTAATGTCATCCCAGCAATTTCAGTTCATCTAGAATTGGAATCAGTTTTTGTTGCTTGTAAATCAAATATCCCTGACTGGAACAAGACGAAAACCACACAGGACAGCCACTGACCAGCTCTAGCAGCTTGGGTGAGTCACTCCAGAGCCCCATCAGGATAATACCTTAACTGCTGAAGGCAGGCTTTGGGTCAGGTAACCCTAAAGTCTCTTCCTATGCCTGTGATTAGGTTATTTATGATTCTAAATGTTTCTGCTTAGAAGGTGAATTATCAAAGGTTTGTAAGTGGAGATTTTAACTACAGGTAGAGAGCAATCCTGACTGGCTTATCCCAATGTTGAGCAGGATCTTTTTGAAACTTCATCCTAAAAACTACCTGAATACACTTACTGGAGTGCTGTCTCAGTGATCAACAATACTGGTACAGGGATACTCATCTGAGACATATTAAAATATACATCAAATTTAAAACTCTAAAAGCTTCAAACTCCATTCTGCAGATTTTACCCTGCATTAGTTATCCACTGCTACACAACAAATTATCTCACATTCACCAGCTTAACACAATGCATGCTTATCATCTCACAAGTTGTGTGTGTCAGAAATATAGAAGCAGCTTAGCTGGGTGGTTGGTTCAGGCCCAGGGACTCTCATGAGGTAGCAGTGAAGCTGTCAGCCCAGACAGTGGTCATCTTGAGGACTAAGTAGGAGGATGTGCTTCTGAGCTCACAAACAGAGTTTCTGGTAAGCTCAGTTCCTCACCTTACAGGCCTCTCTACAGAGGGCTGCCTGAGTGACCTTGTGACACTGCAGCCCTCTTCCCCTAGTGTGAAGGATCCAAGAGACTGCAAGAGAGCCCTCATGATGGAAGCTGCAATCCTTTCAAAACCTAATTTCGGAAGTGCTAGCCATCACTTTGGCCATACTCTATTTGCTAGAACTGTCCAGCCTCTACTTAAGAGAAATTAATAAACCCCACTTCTTGAAGCAGGAGAATCAAAAGTGTGTGGACATATCTATAAAACCACACAGTGCCATAAATAGCTACTTTATCTAGTCTCCAACTTACCTAGTGAAATGATTCAAAGATCAAATGTATCCTAGTAAAAAGGAAGCAGGGCTAAGAACCAAAAGCTGTGGCATTAATTTGAGTTTTGATAGCAAGCTCCATTTGACTCAACAAAATTGGAGAACTTCTCTGTGACTCCATTTTTTCAGATTCCATTTTTAGCCAAGCACTGTGCTACATGGTCTCACCAACTCTTTTTAACATTCGAATGCAGTAGGTATTTGAATCCTTATTTTTCAACTTTGGACACTGAGCCCCAAAGAGGTTAAATAACTTGTCCAAAGTTACACAGGAACCAGGCTGAGACTCTAAACCTGCCTCTTCAGAGATAAAAAGACACATGAGTAGATTCAGAAAAAAAGTTAAAAGTCACAATTTGATAACATATTACCATAGCCATAAATAAGAGCAAAGTTAATAAATAGATAATAGTAATGATGCTGCAAACTCTAGGATGGTGTGTCAAGGGAGTGGCTAACTAAATTGCATTTACTGTGTATTCTTTTCTTATAACATAGCATCTGTGAGGACCCAGTATATGTATGAGGATATTTATTTCCTCCACCTGAGGAGCATAAAAGCATTACATAGTAAAACAGTGCCTGGTACTTAAGCTGCTAGTTAAGATTCTATCATACTCAGTAAAATCTTGAACTTATGTCTTTGACAGTCAATATCCTATCCAAAGCAAAGACTGATATTAGACAAGACAATAATGCATCACATAAAACTTATTTAGAGATATTCCATATCCAACATGCTTTAATACCCAACCAAGATGTCCCTTTGTTCTATGAAACTTACCCTGACACTCGCTGTCCCCATTTATTCACATACCAGTTCTAACTCCTCCCACTTTCCATTTTTACAATGGGTAAAAAGACAGAGCAGAAAAAAAAAGTTTTATTAACCTTTGAGTCCCAGTAGGGGTTCTAGCTTATAGTAGGCATTTCCAAATGTTTACTGAATTAATGAACCATCCCTGAGATTACCATGTATAATGGTGTGAGATCACAAAACCATCATTTAATAAACACTCATTTCTGAGGCTCAAATTCCTGGACTCCTTATTTGTACAGATAAATGGATTCAGGGAAACATTTTAAATTATAAGATATTGCTAGTGTTATGGACTGAATGTTTATGTCCCCACAAAATTCATATACTGCAACCCTAATGCCCATGTGGTATTATTAGGGGTGGAGCCTTTGGGTGATAATTTGGAAAGTGGAGTCCTTGTGAATAGGATTAGTGCCCTTATTAGAAGAGGCCAGAGAGCTAGCTAGTCTTTTCCTTCTGCAATGTGAGGATACAGTGAACAGATAACTATCTATGTATAAACCAGGAAATGGGTCCTCACCAGACACCAAATCTACCAGCACCTTGATTTTAGATTCCCCAGCAACCAAAACTACAAGAGGTAAATTTCTGTTGTTATAGGCCACCAACTCTATGGTCATTTGTTATATTAGCCTTAACTGACCAAGACAGACAGTAACTTTAATAATCATGATCTGTATTTATCAAAAGAAAAAGACAGTAAAATTCTGTCTTCATTTTATAGTTGAACAACCTGAGTTTTAGATAGGATAGATAACTTGCCCCAGGTCTTTCAGCCAGCCCTGAAATTCAATATGCATTTTAAACTCTTAGTCTGCCAGGTTTCTGCTACCTACAGACCCTGAAATTCAGGTGGACAAATTATGCAAATTGATAATCAGTCTCCAAATGATTGTTTCTTTCTCTGCTCCTTATTTTACATCTACATATGTAATTGCATTACAATTTTATTTCCAAATTATTTTTTAGAAAGAATATTGGTTCTGAGAAGCATAAACTTAGTTTCAATACTAACTATACATAAAAGGTATACTACATGAAAGCAAAACTTCATGGCGGGGTGGAGTATTATCAAAAAGAAAAAAATGAGAAGCATAAAAGGAGTAGAAATAAAAGAAATAAAATAAATAGAAAATTGTGGGGTGGGGAGAAAATGGGGAAGAAGAAAGAAAATAGGGAAAGGTTAAAAGGAAGATAATTTGTACTTAAGTACCTTACAGATGACAGAAAATCTTTTCAGGAAATGTTTGTGTGAATTAAACAGCTAAATTCCTTAGTTCCACCTCACCAACCAAACAGCATAATTGCATGCTGGAATCCTTCTATGTAATCCTGACTACCCAGACCAATGCTAGTAGCCTCAGAAGTGATCAGCTCTCAATTCACATCTGCTGAGTGGAAATGAATTTCCTCAAGCCAAGAGGAAGCTCCACCTCATCATATATGAGCACCTCCCCGGCCACAGTCACAGAAGAGTGATTTTAATGAGCAAGGTGTGAGTTGATACTCAAGGTGTATCAGCTCCTATCAGTGGCCCAGACATCCCAGCAGGAAATCAAATTTCTCAGTACATACCTAAACTTTGAGCCTTCCTGTTAGTCCCTAAAGGTTTTTCTTTAATTCAGATATTTTATTGTATTTTTCCCAATACCATTTATCCTCCTTATACCTCTTGCTCCCCCTCCCCACAATCAGCACACTGTTCTCTTATCCTATATGTATTTGGTTTTCAGCCAAACAGGCTAAATTGTTCAACAGCCAAAGAAGGCTGGGCAGGAAGGAGCTCATGGGCAAGCAGATGGAAGCATGTGTGCTTCTGACCCTCATTTCCCAGCAGTTCCAGTGTGTTCCACAATCAAGCAGGCTTGCCTCACATTCCAGCAAGCAAGCACCCTTTTCTTGTGGCCTGCAGTGTCCATATGGTTAACAATAAATCTTTATCTATATGTTCTCTAAGAGAGAAAAACCCAGAGGCCAGGTATGTGAGCTGACCTTCAGAACTGGGATGCTAGCCCTGAAGGCCTCACAACCCACCTCTACCCTGACCAACTCTGGTAAAAATCTACGATCCACAGTATCCCCATATCTATGTGTCCCTTGAGCTTCTACCACTGAGGCCACAACAGCAAGGCAATAGGATCTCCAGTGCCAACAGGTTTTACAACTAGAGGATTAGGGTTAAGGGAGGGGTGCCATTTAGTAGTTAGTAAGGTCAGGTTAGGGGTAAGAAGCAACTGGACTCTAACAGCTTTTGATTTTATGGTCATATGACAGGCACAGGCCCTGGCCAAGGCTTCCATCTGGTGGCTTCCTGCCCAGGTAAGGTGAGCTACCCTGTTGGCCTTATATTTGTTTTGCTAATGGAAGGAAGAGGTCATTCTTTTAGAATCCTTTGCAGCAGTGGCCTCCATATACTGGTTGGAAATCTACATTTGTTAGATGAATAGAAGTTAAATGAGAATAATTATTTAAAAAGTGGAGAATGTTCCACACAGCTAAAGTTATTCTCTTTAAAAGAGTGTTTTCTGCATAATAATATGTTCTTCTGATCACATAAGTGAAAGTTGCCTTTTTGTTTTGAACTGATGGCAGTAGCAGATGATGTTTTCATTATTGTTTTAGGTTTTCAGCACCCAAATCACCCTAGCCCTTAGCTCTCATGTCCTTATTTGGACAAGTAAGTATCTGGCTTCCCTATGTTGGTCTCTCCTAGTCTTTTTTTTTTTTTAACTGTGTTGCCAAAACTCGAACTATTGATTTGTAGAAATTAAGAGATAGTAAATTATACTTAAGAAACAAACAAACACAAAAGCATCAAGATAACTAAAAAGCAATGGCACCAAGTTATGAGTGAACTTGAACATGAACACAGAGTGCATTAAATTCAGGAGGATGCATCTGGCATAAGAAATAGGTCATGGAACAACAATCAAAGGGCTGAGGCAGCAGGCAAAGCAAAATCTCTGGAGTTCCTCCCATGTTGCAGCCTGAGGACAGCACTGGGGGTGGGAGGTAGAAACAGAGAGAAGCAGAGGGGCCAGGAACAGAGCAGGAACTGGCAGATGAGAACAGAGGAGGGAAGGTGACTCTCTTCCAGGGTTTTTGTGAATAGGTAGGTGTGGAACATTCATTCCTGTACATTCCAGAGCAGGGAGAAACAGTCACAACTGCTGAAGGTGGAGAAATGCTGACGGAATTGGTCTCTGGGGACATGTGGCATTTCTGGATGCCTGTTCAAAGAACTGCTCCTCTTTATAAGCAACCTGATGAGTGTTTTGCTTTTGTTCTGTAGTTATTTTTTAAAATAACCAATCTTGCCTACAGTGCATTGAATTCTTGAATGTTCTTCCTCATTATATGCATACTCACAAGTCTGGTTTTAATTTAAGTCTGAGAGTCCTAAAGAAGTTTTTTTTATGTGCCTGGCATTCATACATGCTTAACTGCTTTTCAACCAATTTCACTGCTCCATAGGTTGATGATGAATGGAAGAGTCAAAAGGAATTCCTGGGCTCAGAAGTAGAACTATGGACACTAGGGCTATCTGTGTCCACACCAAATAACCAGATGGAAAGTGGAAAACGAGGCAAATCCTTAAGATGCTTTCAAGAACCTACTGTATTTTTGGACTATAAGATGCACTCCTGCCCCCAATTTGGGAGGAAATGGGGGGTGCAACTTATAGTTCAAATGTAGCTTACCTGGTTCGCTGTGGGGAGGGGGGCAGCAGTGGAGTGGAGTCACAGGTTATTAAATATTTTACCATATTTTTTGCTTCATTTTTTTCCTATTTTCCTCCTCTAAAATCTAGGTGCATCTGATGGTCCTAAAAATACAGTACATGTGCCCTGGCTGGCGTAGCTCAGTGGATTGAGCGCGGACTGCGAACCAAAGTATTGCAGGTTCGATTCCCAGTCAGAGCACATGCCTGGGTTGCAGGCCATGGCCCCCAGCAACCGCACATTGATGTTTCTCTCTCTCTTTCTCCCTCCCTTCCCTCTCTAAAAAATAAAATAAATAAATAAAATCTTTAAAAAAATATACAGTACATGCTTGGTGAGTTGGCAAAACTATCTGGATACTTAGCCCTAGCTGGTGTGGCTCAATGGATTGAGCACCAACCTGCAAACCAAAGGGTCACTGGTTGATTTCCAGTCAGGGCACTTGCCTGGGTTATGAGCCAGGCTGCCAGGAGGGGGCACATGAGAGGCAATCACACATTGATGTTTCTCTCCCTCTCTTTCTCCCTCTTTTCCCCTCTCTCTAAAAATAAATAAATAAAATCTTTAAAAACCTGAATACTTAATGGAACTTTTCACTGTTGGTGGCAATAGTTAGCACTGTGATTATGTTTAGTACAGCCCACCAATAAAATCACAGGTGTGTCTGGGCTTAACTTTGACAAGCTTCTTGATGAACCAAGAATAAAAATGCTATACCTCCCTCCCTTCAGAATCACAACCAGCTACACTGGCAGTATCTTCACCCATATTAGAAAACCATGACTTCTCAGAGAAGACCAAACCCTTCTGGGACTCAGCTTGGTGAGCTGGCGCTCTCTTTTTGTAAACTAGGAAGTTGGACCTTCCTCGAGGTGAATGCATAGCTTTGTAAGCAGAGTGCCTGCTCAAGCTCAGCTCTCTTATCTAGGTCCTTTGCACAGCGAACAGCCTGCACAATTGTATTCAGAGGCCCTGTCTGCCTCTACAGAGTCCAAACACAACTCATCTAAAAGTGTGACCATTTCAAAGCAAGAGAATAAGAAATAGTCTATAAGATGACTTCTTTTTTTATCTTGAAGCACAAAAAAAAAAAAACAAAACAAGGGAGGGGAGAAGAAACTGTCCTAAAATGATTTACCTTAGTATATGGAGTGGGCCAAAAGTAGGTTCACAGTTATTTATATGGAAAATGATAAAATTAATAAATAACAATACAAGAATAAAATCTGTGTTTTATATACTCACAACTGTAAACCTAATTTTGTCCACTCCTGTGATAAAACCATGGGATTTCAGAGCTAGAGGGTAACTTAAGAGTTATTTATATATAAAAATATTGCAACCCTGCCTTGCAAGAATCCCTCGCACAGTGCTTGTCACCCACCCCAGTGGCTAAAGAATCCATTCACTCCCTTCCACAATGACAAGCCTACCTCCCTCCAACTTTTACCCATCAGTTAGCCCTCAACCAGTATTCTGAAATCACCTACATTAAGTGTAATTTATTTTCCTTGTGATGGTTCCTTAAGTATTTGAAGACACCTAATCATGGCGCCCCACCCCCCAAATCTTTTCTTTTCCAAGCATAATAAAAGCATCTTGCTTTAATGCCACCCCTCTGACAAAACTAAAGTAACTGATAGTGTCCATGAGCACATTTGTGTTTCATCATAGGAACTACAGAGCAACTGAGAACTAGAAGAGGAAACCCCTGCCTCTACAAAAAGGCAATCTCATTTCTTAGAAAGTAAAATTTCTGGAAATCTGCAACCTTGGAAAATTTAAGGAGCACACAAACCCCATGGGCGGTAATAAGATATAGCTGATGTTTTGGCTGATATACACCAGAGAGCCACAAGAGGAAAGTGGCCTACAGACTGTAATTAATAACAGCATAATGTACTGCATTTGAAGGCACAGAATAAGAAACTGAGATGACTACAGAAAAACCAACAGGACATTGGAGGTTTCCAGCTGAGCTTTCTGAGCTGATAGTGAAAATAATAAACAAAACATAGCAGAGTGGAAATAGATTTTATTCAGAGAAACCTGTTTCCTGGAACTGAAGCTAACACTGTTGCATAAGAGGTTTCAGAACAATAAAGAATCAAGAAATAAGATGAAGAGATAGATGCCTATCGATAAAGATGCAAACCCCATATCCTGGATCTCAATGGCTTCTTGATGACCAGAAACAATGCTCTAAAATGAGCACAATTAGTAGTTATTCTAAACAGCATTTCCACTTGAAAAAAAGATTTTAATTTTGTGAGGAAATTCCATACTGTTTTCCACAGTGGCTGCACCAGTTTGCATTCCTACCAACAGTGTACTAGGTTTCCCTTTTCTTTACAACCTCTCCAGCACTGGTTTGTTAATTTACTAATGATAGCCATTCTGACAGATGTGAGGTGATATCTCACTGTGGCTTTAATTTGCACCTCTCTGACGGCTGGTGACATGGAACTGTCTTTTGACCCAGTGATTCCACTGCTGGGAATATACCCTAAGAAGCCCAAAATACCAATTCGAAAGAATTTATGCACCCCAATGTACATAGCAACACTATTTATAATAGCCAAGTGTTGGAAACAGCCTAAGTGCCTACCAGTAGATGAATGGATTAAAAAACTGTGCTATACTTACACAATGGAATACTACATAGGAAAAAAAAAAAAAAGAAGGAACTGTCTTACCTTTTAAGACAGCTTGGGTGGAACTGGAGTCTATTGTACTAAGTGAAAGAAGCCAGTCAGTGAAAAACAAATACCATATTATCTCCTTATAAGAGGATTCTAATGAACAAAATAATGAGCAAAACAGAACCATAGATATGGAAACATGGAACAGACTGACGACTGCCAGAGAGGAGAGGGGAAAATGGTGGAAAGGAGGAGAAGGAATTAGTCAAAGAACAGGTATGAATGAGCTATGCACGTGGGACAACAGTGTGGGTAATGACTGGGAGTGGAGGGGTGGGCTGGGTGGAGGAGGGCAAAGGGGGAAAAATTGGGACAACTATAAGAGAATAAATAAGAATAATAAAAAATAAATAAAATAAAAACTGTGTATTTGAAGAAAGAAAAAGGGGAAAAACACAGGGGAAAGAAAAGTTTTAACTTCACCTTGACATGCAGGAACATTAACCAAGAAAACAAATTAAGAATACTTTGTTGCAGGATGCTGGCTATTCCTATTTTGGATACTTTACTATGAGAAAACAAGTAGTATTAATTTCCTATTAACAGAATTAAAAGTGAGGAGTATGCATATCTTTCTTATACATGGTCTTGTTTCACTTAGAGCAGGAAAAATCATCTTTGATGCCTGAAGATAACTGCAGACATTACCAAGGAAATATTAAGTGGCAGGAAGAAGAATCTCACAAAAATACATGTTAATAAAAAGAGGAACTAACCTCTGCCTTAATTCTTTCTTCAAACATTTCCAAACTTTATTGGAAGTTTTTCCACATGAATAAGTTTTCAGTTTTATAATATAATTCGATAAAAATTCCTCCTACAGCCAACTTTTCTGCAAACCCTGCATAGGATACCTGAGTAAAGGGACATTTCCACTCATTCATACATTTGTTCATTCATTCAAACTTGAATATTGAATACTTATAGTATGCCAGGCACTATGCTGGGTGCTCATGACACAGCCTCAGCAGCACATACATGGTCCCTGACCTCATGCAGTTAGCAGGAGAATGTGGAAGACAGACATTACCTTATCACACAAATAATTAATTACATAATTAAAAAGTGTGCAAAGTCCAGTAAAGGCAAAGCCCACAGTATGAAGAGAAAGCCAGAGTAAAGCAGGTAATTCAGAACAAACTCTTGCCAAACATGTTTGCTTTCATGGTATGTTCCTACAAAACACAAGAAACTAAATCATCAGCTTTATGAGTCCTTGTGTTGCCAATTATCTTAAGATATTATTAAAACTATAATCTAATATATTTTTATTTAAAGATAAGTAAGCCATTTACCAACTGTATGTGATGGATAAAAGTGAAGGGGTTTGCAGTTAAGTGAATAAGTAATAGCGCAGACAGGCTTTGTTTGTTTTAATAGATTGGTTCCTAAAGAGTGATGTTGATGTATTCGGTGAATGCTTTAGCAGGACACCCAGGGCGTTTTCCTCACAAGACAGATTTCAGTTCTGACTGGCAGCAATTAAGACCAGGGTACAGTAGGGATGGCAAAAAGTCTAGACCATCACCAGTTTTGGAAATAAGTCAGACCTGGGTTCGCGTCTCAGCTCTATCATTAATTATTCAAACTTTGAAAAGCTATTTATCACCTCTAAGCTTCAATTTTCCTCTATAATTTGTTAGTCACAGTAAGGAAAGGACTATTAAAGATTACTGAGGACTTAACTCATAGTTAGTGGAAATACATAATCAACAAGTAATGGCCTTGGTAATCCATCACTTATTCTCCTAGGCTTTGCAGGAAAAGCTCTGGGAGGAAAAGTAGACTGAGGCCCAAACCAGGGCAGGGTATCCACCTGTAGCATCAGGATCAGAGGGCACAATGATATGGGGCAGGAAGGCCTAGAACAAGCTGAACAGCCTGATTAAGGCAGAGGGTTCCCACAGGTGCTAAGTAGCAGGCAGTCAAAGATCAGGTCAAGAGGTTGAGATGATGCTGTGACACTTTGGTTCGCAGCCCATGCTCAATCCACTGAGCTATGCCAGCCAGGGCTAAGAGATGATGCTGTGAATGAGGAGCCATGGTCACCAAGCAGGAGGATATGTTTCTAGGGGCATTTAAAGAAGATTAATATGGCAGCACCATAAGGGCAGACTGTACATAGAAAGCCCAAATAGTTATAATAATGCAAGCATCAACTGAATAAGAATAGGATGGAAGTAAGAATTTTAAGAAACTATGTTTTTCTAAGGGAGGTATGAGAGGAGGAAAGGCCTGAGGAAGGCAGAAAATGTGTAGAGGTCAATGTCAGGTGCATGATACCTAGGAAGAAGAAACAGGATTCAAAAGCACTTCTATATATCCATGAGATTAAGCGCCATATCCACTGGTACAGTTCCCTAAGCTGTGCTCTTTCATCAGCTCATAGAGTCCAGGAAAAAGAGCAGAGGCAGCAAGTGATCTGTATTTCAGGTTTGAGCACAGTGTAAAAAGTGATTGCCAGCATTATGGGCAAACTGGGTAAACCATTAGCATATAGCAGCATGAGGAATATATTGATAAGTTGCACAGCATGGGCATCCTAGTACTAGCTCCAGTAAGTAATGCCTTGGGGAACAGGAAATACAGGCCTGAGGGTAACAATGGAAAGTGAAGACCCCACCATGGATGACAGCAGTCTATAGAAGAAAAGAAGTTCTGGAGCCTGACAACACCACAAACACTAACTGAGGAAACTACGCTACTATCTTCGGCATGGCTGACATTTCATCTGGTGTCTATAAAGATATGAACCTTTTCTGGAAACCCAGTCTTTTTTCTCCAAATGGATTATGCTTCACCATGTATATCTGAACACGAGGAAACTGTGCCCACTATTGTTGTAGGCAAGGGAGCCACCAAGGAGCCTCAGTTATTAAGGGACAAGCCTTGGGTTTGGCTTTACCTACTTAGCTTTATTAGGTTATATGATCTAATAATCCCAACACTTTTCCAGTAATTATAATGAAAAATAATAATGATGCCTGACATTTCTTGAATGCCAGAAGAGTCTAAGGGCTAGAAACATGTTAACCCTATGAAGAAGGTACTATTGTCATCCCCATTTTACAGATGAAGAAACTGACCTAATGCACCCCAGGCTGGCCAGGAGAAATATCCAGTTTAAAAAAGAAAAAAAAAAGAGCCAGAGGAATGATGAGCATGATGAATAAGAAGGCCTTTCTTAATTTCAAGTATGTGTGTAGCATAGAGTTGGCCATTAGGGCAAAGAGGTCTGAGAAAGAAGAAAGGTGTTCCTCAGCCATCTCTAGGGGACACATCTGTACTGTGAAGTGAAGGCCCAAGAACCTTTCATTCATGTTTCAGCCAGACGCCCTTGCCTGAATGGCATTAACTCTTTTCAGACATCTACTGGTATAGATGTGCATACATGTGTGTATGCTGGAGAGAGGCACAATTTAAGAAAACAACAACATACGATTTTCAGTAATGACTAAATACAGAAGAGAAAATGGGGGAAAGGACTTAAGATAAAAATGCAAGCCCCTTTTCTCAAATGGGCCCAAAATTTTCCTACATGTTATAAACTACAAACTATCCTGCATTTTCATTCCTCCAAAGAGAATGCTAGGTAAAGCTTCTCTCTTTTTCCCACATGTGCCTCATAGCTCAGGTGAAGGGGATGGTGTGTGAACTCCATCAGGTCTCCAAATACTACTGAGCATATGTAGTAAGGAGGTTCTGTGCCAAGATCCCTGCAGATTGTCTCATGGAACCAACCTCACAAATGTGCAGTTAAGTTGCTTGGGTAAGAAAACACAATTCCTAACTGAGGTCAATTTATGATGGTCAAAGCTATGCATTAGAAGTTGTATGCCAAGAATTATTTCATAATCCACCTCAGAGCGGAAAGGACACGACACAGAGGTTTTTATTTACATTGCACATTATATAATTTGGGGTTGATGGCAAGTATTAACATCTGTTACACTTACCCAGGTCTATATGAAACAAACAACAAATAAAGATTGTTCTGAGGAAGAAAGCACTATCAATGAACAGTTTTCCTCTGACAGCACAGCCCCACTATTGATACTTTCTCAACACCTAAGAGTTGTTTTGAAATCTTTCTAAAGCACCAAGGTAGACACATCAAAAAATCCTTTCCACATAAACTAATGTTAGTCCAATAAATTTAATTTGAAAAAATAAATCCTTTTATTTAACACAAATTTCTGTAAAACCTGCCTTGATGGAAACCACCAGACCTCAAATAAGTCACATGCACAAAAAACTAAGATTCAAACAAGAGCCATTTCTATGTGACCTACCTTCAGGTATAGGTCCTCTATTTAAGTGTTAAACTGAAACCTCTAAGACTTTGTTAAAAAGCAACACATGAGCTTAACAGGGATTAATTTGGTGTGATCAAATGTGAGTGTTAGTTCAAATGCATGCAGGAAACAGAAGGGAGGTGCAAGATGAGAACTTGTAAACCACAATGAAACTAAGAAATTCTGAGCCTTTGAAGCTAGATAAATAAATAAATAAGCTGAGCATCTTCATTAATGCCCAGGGAATTTAGCCCAAGTTTTAGCTTTGTAAAAAACTGAATTAAATTGAAGTTTTTCTATCCCCTTTCTAAATATATCAGAATGTTTTTTAACCCATTCATAAAATTTACCCATTTGCTTTTATTATTACATGAACAATTTTTTAAAAAATGCCAGATCTCTTGAAAGGAAGGGGGTACTGCACAGACTACCTGGCCGGCCAAAGAATTCTTCAAACTGAATTAGGTTTCTAGTCTGTTATGCAGGTCATCTTGCCATATGTTTTCAGGAATATTCATACAAAACATGTCAAAACACTAACAGAATCCATAAATATAGTAGTTAAAGCTACATCCCTTTCAACATTCCATAATTTACTAGGAGTTCAGCCCATAGTCTCACAATACTGAGTATGCCATGTTGAAGTCTCTTCCATCTTGGTAATTCTCAGCAGTCTATGAAGTTACCACAGTGCTCAGCTCACTCTGACGAATGTTAGGCAGTCCACAAATGCCATGTAACTGTGTACTAAAAAGTGTTTTCCTCTAGGGGTAAGGAAAGGCTCTAACATGCAGATACATGTTTTCAACTGTGGGTAATGCTCAACCAAACAACCAGAGTTCCCTATTCTGGAGGGATTCCCAGGTCTTTCAGCCAAAACTAATTTTTGGTGTTGGCATTTAAAATCTACTGTGGCAAGGAACATGGATTGCTCAGATTTTACTCAATACGGTGGTCAGAAAGACAGGAGAGTGAACAGAAGCAACTAGCACAGGAAGGAGAGAGGACTAGAGGACAGCCAACAGAGGGACTACTGATTCCAGGAATGCCTTTTTAAGCAATGTTTTCATTCCCAGCACCTAGGTGTACCCTTATATGGCTAAGCCCTTTATTTATAACACCGTCAGCTCTCTGACAGGTAGTTTTACATGTTGCAGTACTGAGTACCAAATGCCTTTAGTAACATTCTGAGAGCAAGAAGCCAACTGAACACTATGTAAATTGGTTTTAAGAAAAACGTGAAACTGAGCATTCTGAAAGGGTAAACTTTCCCATTTAAAGGGTATGACAGGACTCAATGAAATGGATACAGAAGAAAAGACATCTGAATCTCACACTTTAAAAAAGATCAGGGTTCATTACAGAAAGAGTTTTGACTTGTTTGGTACCTGCTTCTGCTGGTAAATAGAACAAACGATGTTTCCAGCTGAAGCCGTCAGTAACATGAAAATACCTCTGGTAAAGTGTATAATCCGAGACCAGACATTTTCATTTCCTCTACAGTATAATATTCTTAATGAGATTCATTCAAAGGTTTTTTTTTTAACCTTCTATTTCAAAGTTTTTTCATGTGTAAGTTAGCTCTGAAATAGCTAACTTACTTCCACTGCTAGCAGTGTTGTCATGGAACCCTTGGTCTAAGCAGGGGTGTCCAAACCACTGCCCAGGATGGCTATGAATGCTGCCTAACACAAAATCGTAAATTTATATAAGGCCTTTTTTTCCCCCATCAGTTTTCATTAGTGTGTATGTATTTAATGTGTGGCCCAAGACAACTCTTCTTCCTCCAGTGTGGCCCAGAGACACCAAAAAGTTGGACATCCCTAGAAGGGGTTTTTATATTTGTCATCTCATTTGACTCTTCATCACCCAATTTCCAGGTGATGAACCTGAAGTTTACAGGAAATTAATCAATCATCCAAGGTGCCTATGTCTCTTTCAACCAGGAACTGACAGAGACATAACTAAAAATGGGCCTTTTATTCCACTGAGGCTTAAATATACACAAGCCAAATATCCCTGAACCTTCACCCACAGCTATCCCCCCCAAGTTGACCCACTGGTCCCAGCACTACTGAGTTCCACAAGGTAACCTATTCAGTTTGATATTATAAGCACGGACTGACAGACTGTCATCCTTATTTAAGGGCCCTGACAATGATTGGGGTAAACATGGATCCAAACCAAATTGACCACTGCTTTGAAATAACAATTGCAAAAACAGCATTCTGAAAGTGTCCCAAAACTCTGGAAAGAAGACTAACATCCAAAACTAACTTGTGATCAACCCCCTTTCACAGTGTAGAAAGGGTCTTTCAACCAGGCCTTTCCTATCAACTCCCCATAGGAACAAGGCCAGTGGATCTGCTATTGACTTCTCTCTGGAACAGGAGAGGGGCTAGGAGGAGGGAGGGAGGGACTAGCCAACATGCTCTAGCCTGCAAAATTGAGACTTCCCTTTGAACCCAGGTATTCAGACTTCTGTGGAAGCACCTTTCCTTCAGATTTTTATTAGGGAAGGGATCTTGTTGATAAATCTGTCCAATGCCTGTATTTCTGTGTAAGCAAAAGAAAACCAAACCAAAACAAAACAAAGCACTGAGGAAAACCATTTTTAAATCAAGAAAAGTCCAAACTCAAAGTGTTTTTTTCCAGACTGTTTTGATTTACATGAGGAATCTCAAGAGTTTCCATGGGATCAATGGAGCTGTATGATTTCTTTTCACAAAAATAGAACTCAAAACATTGAATCAGGTGAATCAGGCTGATTAGCATCCATGGTGGTTCTGCTTGGCTAAGGATGCAGGGCTAATTAGGGGTGGGATGAGGTTACCAAACCAAACCTAATGTACCCCCCTCTTCTAGAATTTGGTACAGATGTTGGGGAGATTCTTACTAAGATAAGTGTGGCTTAGTAGTTCCTGTTAATTTTTAGCTAAACATGGGTCTCTTCACTGCATTAAGGCACAAAAAGCTGCAAGGAGGACAAATATAGAACTGGCATAGCTTCCAATATGCCCAAATTTCCCATCCCAAAACAGTAATTTTCCTAAAAATGTCATAAGTATGGTGGTTTGCCATGAGCATCTCTTGCAGAAATCTACTACATCTCCAAAAAGACCCATTCTAGACAATGTTCCACAGCAATACAGTGGCCTGATTTTAGATTTCTGAATAATGTGACTATGAGCACATAAAGTTACAAAAACATTAAGTGCAATAACTTTCTATCCTCTTTTTGGTTACCAATATGAAATTTACTGAAATAGAAATTGACAGTCCAAAGCTCCCTGGAATGTGTTGCAGATGAATTGGGTCATCCACACACAGTCACAAACACACAGACACACTCAGAGACACATTCACATACACACCCTGTGCATTTGCATGGACAGAGGGAGTTGTTTCCATCTGTGTTTGACAACACAGGGCAGTGGGTCCAAAGCTGAAGACCACTTATGAATACAACTTTAAATTTAATTTAGGGGGATGCTAATTGTGGGTCAGTGTGAAAATGCTGGTGACATTTTGAATTTAGCAGCCCCACTGCCCTGATCAAAAAATATCAGCTTTCCATCTGCAAGACGTTTCTAAGGTGGACTCCTTACAAATTGTTAAGGTTCAATTTGTGCACAGTTAGTTCTTTGTTTAATCGAGAAATCCGCCTGAAATCTGATTGGGCTGATTTCCCTAAGGCCGAGAGTGAAGGTTATTTCCTTATGCCTTTTGGGAGCAGCAATCTCTCTAATATGTTTCTGAATTATTCCCGACTTAGCTGAGGCTGAACAGGAGAACAAAGCCCTGGTTCCACAGCAGAAAGACGAACTGAGCTCCCAGCTGGGAAGGTTTAGGCAGAGATTTATAAGCACAAACACTGAAGAAATTTGCAAGTAATTGCTTGTGTTTGTTCTTTGTTGTGGCATGCAGTAAACTGGTATTTATTAAAATACATCAGCTAGGTACTGTTTATTACTTTCTCTCTCCTTGATGCCTTGTAGAAAAATAAAGGATTTGGCTTTTTTCATTTCTTTAAATTAAGGAGCCAAAGCAGTATTTCAAAGAATGTAAGGAAGAAACTGAAATGGACACATAGGTTAGTGATACTGCCTCTTACTTAACTTGGAGCTCAAGCACAGTCTCTGGATCTGCTGTTCTCATTTAAACCTGTAAAAAGATTTTATTTTTCAATTCACAGTGTCTCATGAATCCATTATTGGAGAAAAACAATTACCAATTCCTCCTATGGAATTTCTGTTATTGTTCTTGCATTGCAGACTGAAAACGTGAATGCTAAACAGGCTTACATTCAAAAGATACAAAACTCAGGCTCAGAAAGTCAGAAATTAATCAGAAGGACTTAAGAAACAAGAAAAAAAACAAATATTATGTTAACTGGTTCCCATCTCTGAATTCCCCGCTAATCAGTTACTTTGGGTTTTAATTTGGCCAAAGAGAGAAGAAACCAGATAGGTGATACTCCTTCCATCTTCCAACTTTGATTGCAGCTCTTTTCCTGCTTCTGGGTTCCCATTCTCATGATGTACCCAAATCATTCCACAAGATACTTGAATACAAGGTTCTCACCTAGAGAACTTGGTAAAATAAATTGCTGGGCCCCAGAATCTGCATTTCTAAAAAGTCTCCTGGGGATGCTGATGGTGCTGTTCCCAGGGACCACACATTGAGAACCATTGATTTAGCAGGTAGATGGGCATAAGTTCAAAGCAGCAAAGATAGGCAATACAAAAAAATACAGCAAATAATGACAACCAGGTTGCATTTTTTCTTCTTTCCTCATACAGAAATAAAATAGCAGTGTGTTATTTTAGCCAACTAATGTCAGTTACCACCTACTTAGCACACATAGTTGATGACACTGCCACCATATAAGATTTTTAAGGACCCTCCTGCCTTTCCTTCCATCTGAAAGATTTGGATGGGCACACTGATCTGGTAATGAGAACTTCCCAGAAGCTTCCAGTTTCTGTGCTTTTTCTTTTAAGGGCTGCACCATCCTCACAGCTCCACTTCCTCCTCCTTCACCAACAGGCAACCACTCCTGGGTGGGTGTGAATACCTGGGCAGCACAGGGTATGCAGTAGGCAGTCATTGTGACCCTTTTCAAATTCTAATCATTAGAGTCAAAGCAGAACACAAGAAGAGAGGCAGACAGGTGCCTCTTCTTTTCCCTGGAGGCTGAAAACTTAGCAGAGCAACTTAGATTTACTGAATTTTAGCATTTGTAATTAAGTCAATAACTTAAAATAAAAAGTTCCTGAGCAGTCACATCATGTGGATGGTTGTTCAGGCCAGTACCAGGAGGGCAGCCAAGCCCACTGCCCTCTGATGTGGCTGTGTATCCTGCACATAAGCATCTTCGTCTTTGAAGCTGAGCACAGCAAGCTCTCTCCAATGTCATGACTTCTGAAGACCAAGAATTAATGACCAAAATAATGTCAAATGAAAATGCTATTAGATAAAATTAAGCCACACAAAAATACCAGATAGTATCCTTTTTTTAACTTAAAATATTTTATAGAGAAAATCCTGGCTTTCACATACTTTTTCCAAACATAAAACCAGCACCTCTTAGTCACATAAAATCAAATTTTCTATGAATTTTATTCAAGAAGAAACACAAGGTCTGTACATAAGACCAAACTGGCCAAGAGTAATATTACTGGTGCAGGAAACTAAACTGCTCTGTGCCTACTCTTTTTTTCCCTTTTTTTTCAGTTTTACTGAGATATAATTAACATACGGTTCTATATAAGGTATAGTGCATAATGATTTGACATACATATCTTGTGAAATGATTACCACAGTAAGTTAACCTCCATTCCTTCATATAATTACAAAAAAGTTTTTTTCTTCTGATGAAAACTTTCAGAATTTACTCTCATATGCCATACAGCAGTGTTAATTAAAATCATTCTGTACAAACTTAATCACTTAGGAATGGTAAGTGCTTCATACCAATAAGGTCTCACAGCCCTGCTCCTTCCCTCATGCCAACCTCTGAAGCAGGTACACAGTCTAAGTAAGAAAACTGAGTTAACTGACTCATACAAGATACCTCAGCAAAAAGAAAAAGTGGCTGAAAGTTAAATCCTGTTCTTTCTGATTATGAAATCACACCTTATTTTCCTCCATGTGTTTAGTAGAAGCATGCAGCAGGGAGAAAAAGGACTGAATAGGAAATATTTGTACTAGAACAACCAAGACCTTACAACCAAAATGGGCAAAAGGATATGTTTGGATATTAAATACTATATTTGTACTATTCCAAACTTCTTATTTCACACCTCTACTGTTCCACAATATTTATTACAAATGTTAGCAAAATGTTAGCATTCATACCCAGGAAAATCTATTGGAAAGCTCACTGTGGCATTTATTTATTTTATTTTACTTATGTATCATTTTTTTTCTTTTTCATTTAATTTATTGGGGTGACGTTAATTGAATTATATAGGTTTCAGGTGTACAGTTCAACAACACATCATCTGTACAGTGTATTGTGTATTCCCCACCCAAAGACAAGTCTCCTTCCATCACCATTTATCCCCCCTATACTCACCTCCACCTCCTACCACCCCGCTTTCCCTCTGGTAATCACCATACTATTATCTGTGTCTATGAGTTTTGTTTTGTTTTATGTTTTGCTTAATCCCTTCACCTGTTTCACACAGCTCCACAACCCCTACCCCTGACAGCTGTCAGTCTGCTCACTATCTGAGTCTGTTTGTGTTTTGTTTGTTAGTTTATTTTTTCATTAGATTCAACACATGAGTGAAAGAAATCATATGGTACTTGTCTTTCTCTGACTGGCTTATTTCACTTAGCATAATGATATGAATTTCTGGAATATGCATTAATCAGCTCTTCAATTAACAGCTTCCATGTTGATGAGGTCACTGGACAGACCAGACCAACCTTTTCACCATCCATGCCTGTACTCCCCACTTCTGGAAATAATCAAGCTCTATCTACATTTCTACATCCTGAATCTGGTAATCTCAGATTAAGACCTTACTTTAAAACAAATGCAAAGTCTTGACAAAAAATTGTGATTTATAAATTTGGTGGTTATTCTAACAAATGATACTACTTTCATATTTAGGAAGGTCTGTATTTTTGTTGACACGATACATCCAAATACATACACATTAAAATGCATACAAAGGTGTATATTTCTATCACCTAAAGAGATTCAAATATACAAATCATAATTGTACAAAATTGTCCTTATTGCCTACTGCTAATTCAGTTTAGGCACAATACATGAGAAATAATAAATAAAAATTCTCCATAGCAAATAATTTATGTGACTTTCTTTATCATATAAGGAAAATAAGTTCATTTCATAAGGATTCAAATTTATATTTAAGAAACTATCAACAATAAACTATAACTTAAATAGGAATATAATGTATAATAACAATTAGGCGAGCAAATATACAGGGTCTTTTTAAGACAAAAAATCTAAGTGCTTACCAATTGGGAATTTAAAGAAATTGATTCTGCCCAACTTGCCATTTTTATCACAGGTATTGATGATGAATATAATGTCATTGAAGAGATGGCTTCTTTAGTGCCATTAAAATACACAACTAAATCAAGAGATTTATATAAAGCAGTAAAAAATATGTCAAAGCGACTTTCTTTGTCCATTGTGAACATGTCTGGTATAGTTATGGAAGGTGTCTTGGCGACAGGAGCTAAAATAGAGAAACTTGTAAAATTAATAGAAGACGATGCAGTTGCCTCCCAAAACTCACGTTTTATGAAGTATCACTGCATAGTGCACCAAGAAAATTTATGCACAAAAAGTTTAAAAATGGGTAACATCATGATAATCATCATCAAGACTGAATTTTACAAGAACCATGCAACTGAATCATCACCAATTTCAGGAATTCCTTAAAAGTATTGGTGCTGGTTATGGCAATATCATTTACTTTTGGGAAGTAAGATGGCTAAGTAAAGGCCAAATGTTGAACATATTTATGATTTTCAAGATGTTATCAAGTCATTTATGGTATCAAAAAATAAATTTGTGCCAGAACCTGACAATGAAAACTGGCTTACAGATTTAGCACTTTTAGTGGATTTAACCACTATTTAAATGAGTTAAACATGCATCCTCAAAGTGAAAACCAACTTATCAATACCATGTTGCAAACCATAATAGTGTTCCATGTTGAAATTATGGCAAGTTCATACTAAGGCAAACAATTTTATGCATTTTGACACACTGGCTAAATACTGTCCTGTGAACAGTGAAAAATATGCAGTCTTGATTTTTCTTAAATATTTTATTTATTTTTAGACAGAGGGGAAGGGAGGGAGAAAGAGAAGGAAAGAAACATCAATGTGTGGTTGCCTCTCAAGTGACTACCCCCCGGGACTTGGCCTACAACTCAGGCATGTGCCCTGACTGGGAATCAAACCAGCAACCCCCTGGTTCACAGGCCAGTGCTGAATCCACTGAGCCACAGCAGCCAGGGCATGAGTTTCAATTTGATACAAGAATTTGAAAACAGATTTCAAGATTTCCAGGAAAATAATCAATATTTTGCTATATTTGCAACTACATTTTCAGTCAACATAAATACCTGCCAATTTTCAACTGGAATGCATAGAGCTGCAACTGTCATTCAACTTAAGAAAAAATTTGATCATGTGTCTTTACCAGACTTACATAAGTCCTATCTTCCCAGAGACAAATATCCCTTGCCTCAAAATCACACCTTATTCATGCCATCACTATTTGGCAGCACCTATAATTGCGACCAACTATTTTCAAGAATGAAAGACACATTAAGAGTAAAATTAGAACCAAAATATCTAAGGAGCATCTTGAGAACTCACTGAGAATTGCAAGTACTTCTATCAAACCAGATACTGATGCACTAGTTTCTCAAATACAATGTCAAACATCCACTAGTTTTATGTTGCCCTCTTTTCTTTTACTTTTATTAAAAATATTTTTAAAAATCAATGATATTTTATTACTTAAAATTTCTCTATTAGTAATCACAAACATGGGACCTGCTGGACAATTTTAAAAGATTACCAAAAGGGCAGCTGCATAATTAGGGTTATTATGTGAGGACTTCTTTGTTTATCTGTGGTGTTGGATATCATGAGAATTATGCATGGGCCTTTTTTTTTGCTCATCAGTTTTCGTTAGTGTTTGTGTACATAAGGTGTAGCCCAAGACAACTCTTTTTCTTCCAGTGTGGCCCAGAGATGCCAAAACATTGGACACCCAGTGCTAAAGGCTTGCTGACTCTGGAGCAGGACAAAACCTCAGCCATCACCAGAAAGTGAAGCAAAGGGTGCTGAAGATTTGCTGATTGAATATCAACAACCTGGGGAAGAAAGTGGCAAAGCAAGGGGCTGCCATGGTGCCTTATACAGGTGGCACCACTGTCTCTGTCTGGGCCTCTGGACAAAACCATGTCATGTAAACCTTAAAGAGGATTAATCCTCAAGGAGCACTGTAATGAAACCTTAAAAGACTGAACAACAGCAGCCTATTGCAGAGGAAGGCAGTCATCTGCTCCCCAAAGTCTTGCTAGCAGAGTTACATCAAAGTCAATGGGGACCAGATAGCAGGCTGCTGCAGAAATCCCTTATCTCAGCTCCAGCGGGTGCGGCCGCTGTGATTGTCTTGAACTGCCACCTGTCCCAGGCAGCTTTGAAGGCAATGTTAAGCCTCTGATGGATCTGACCTCCTTGAGCTGAGATCCTTTTATGTCTTTCTTCATTTTCTGCCCTTCTACATTTTTTCCCTGTCGTGCACACGGCATGAAACAAAGAAGTTCTCACTCCTGACTCACAGTCCCAGCCATTTGAACGCAAAGAACAACAATGTTAGGGCTTATATTCCACCCGTAACATGAAGCCATCCTCAGGAGACAAGTCTCTTATTTTTGAGAGTATAACTAGACCACATTTTGTGATGGAGTTTTACCATCAGACTCAATGGTTCTGGGAGCTAAGGTCCAAAAGCTGCATATCTGTGATAACTTAAAAACACAGGAATGATCCTATGGAATCTGATTAATAATCTCATTTTTAACAGGAAAAATGCAAATTCTAAAATATGCTTACCAAGTCATTGACCATTGAGACTTGAAAAAGGATAGCAATAAGCAAATGCCCTGAAAGTCAATTTAATTTAAAAGGCTTTAAAAAAAAAGATAATAGAATATACTGTAGGTGAGAAAAGTTTGAAACATGCTCTATCACCCTTCTCAGAGGCTGGCAGTATCTGACATGTCCAAATCATAGCAGAAGGAAGGGTTGTATCTGTGGTTCTCAGAAAAAGTCTGCCATTTAAGGAGAGAGAATACCACTAAGATCCACATTCATTCAATACAAGATTTCTCAACAACCTATTTATGTTGTCACACAAGTCTGTCTCCATACATTGCTTTTAACAATGCTCACTCTTATGACTATTTCTCACATCTAGTAAAAGTATAACACTCCTTACTGAATAGTGTGTTATTATTTTAACACTTTGCTTCATCTCACTAAAGATTTCAGGTAGCATTAATGAAATCCTGTAAAAAGGTAAATAATACAAACTAAATAAATATCTGGTCAGAAAACAGTCTAGATAGTCAAGATCTAGAGAAAGTTAAGTAGAAAATATAGGCCACAGATACAATAGAGTTAGAATAGCAAAGTAGCAAATTTAAAGTTGAGTTTCCTGGTAGTCAAAGGGAAAAAAGAAAAGCATCTGCATGATATTTCTTTTGCTAGGTATATAACTGTAGTCCTGTTTGTATAGTATTAAACCCTTCAAAAAGTATATACCTCACATGAAATAAGCCCTCAATTTTGTACTGCCACTACAGCTTTCTTCTGGTCTGTCTTTCAGTCTGGGCTCCAAAACTCATTCATTCAAAAAAAGGAAAAGGGTCAGACAGACCTGGGAAGCTGTGGCCTTCTTGGTTCTGACTTAGAGGACTTCCTCCAGCCCCCAAAGAGTGAGATGCCACCAAAAATTAAAAAAAAAAATGAAAAAGAATGATGAGAATAAGTCCAGAGCCTGACCTTGCTCATACCACATCTCCTTAACATTTCCCACACCCAGCGTGGCCTCACCAACTCTAGGTCTATTCCACCTCTTTCAATTTGGATTTTTAGCTCTTCAATTTTTTACCAGCTTTCAACTTCATGGCCTTGTTCTCTGATCAACAGCCTATCATCCCATTTCTGACATAGCTCTCGATTACAAGCAGCCTTCTAGTAAGGAGCCTTTTCAACTTGGGCCTGAGGAGCCCTTCAAGAGGTGGACCACTGTTCCCAGACTCTTCTGTCTAAGCTGGGATAAAGATGTTTCTCCCTGACACTACAGCTCATTACACGTTCTTCAGGGATGCATGATTTTTAAAAAGGAACACACTAACATTTACTTCATGTAAGGTGGGCAGAGAGTATTTACAGCTTATAAATCTACTAATCTCCCTCTCCTCAATGAGATCTCTTTTATAAAACTATTTACAAACTGTTGGTTTGTAGAAGGTACAGAAGGTACATTCCATAAATGACATGAGCATCCCCACAGTTCACTATGCCCATCTCTGAAACAAAGGCAATTTCTATAGTCTAAATATTTAATATAGCACAAACTTAAAATCTTTAAACCCTAATAATACTTGGGACAGTATTTTCCAATTTAAAAACAAGGTGTCTTTTATATAATATTAATGATTTCTTCAAGTTTGCAATTTTTAACAGAACAGTGGTATTAAAATGAACCACTTTGAGAGTAAATTAAAAAGTTTTTTAGCTGATTTCCTTAGAATATACCTAATATGAAAAAAGAAACAAAAGAAAGCAAACATATATAGAAATACATATACAGATTAGGAGAAAAAGTTTCCTATGCAGCAACTCTGTAGTAAATAAATGTGCACTCAATTTAAAACATATTTGGCAATTCCATCCATTTTAGTTGTTTGTTATGACATTAGACACAGCTGAACCACTTAATTTCAATTTCTACTGAACCACCATATTACACCATATTAGTTGCTTTTTCAGAAAGTCTACATGGGTAAAAATTAAAACAACAATAACAACAACCAGGGAAACTTTTCTCCAGAAATGAATGACTAGCTCTTCCAGTAGGAAGGAATAAAAAAATTATGGCTGGGCTGCTGGTTGTCATTGGGAAGTTGTACTACATAGTCTTTGTATATTATTCCATGAAATACGACATAATTACCATACCTAGTTTTTATTCACGTAGGGCTTTTCCCAGTTCTTAGAATTAAATTCCATTATTTTCAAATCTTCTCAAATTTGTAATATCATAAGGATAAAATACATTCAGAAAGCTGAACGTGAATTATAAAGAAGCATTTAGTAGCATCAAAAAAAAATCCTAAATGTGAAGGACAGTCCAGAGTCATACTTTCCTCATATAAGTATCTTCTTGTAGTATAAGATGCAAAGTATCAGAGTGGTGAAAGTAACTGACAATGCTTGGATTATTCACAAAGGGAAAGCCAGCTTGCTGGGCATTTTAGCATATTCTCTCATTTAGTTCCTGTTATCCCAGTGAAGTCACCATTACTGCCCATATTATCAAGAAGAGGAGAAACCAGAATTAGGTACTTGCACAAGATGACACCATGAGAAGGCAACAGAGCTGAGACTGGATCCTAAGGTTAACTAACTCTAGATCTTTCTGCAATACACTAAAAATGCAAAATATTTAATTTTTTATTTCCAATTCAAGATGGCAACATGTTTCTCACCTGTCCCTTTGAAGACCTCTCTGAAATAAAAAGATGGAAGTAGATGTTTTAGTAATGATAAAAATACCAACAAATAATAATAAAATAGATGGAATGCCTACTTTGTGCTAAATATTTCTAAGAGTTTTATTTATGTTAAATAATTCAACCCTCAAAATAAGTCTATGAAGCACATGCTGCTATTAACCCACTGTAGAAATGAGAAAGTAAAACCTTAGAATGGCTAAATAATTTGTCCATTATCACATTGTTAGAAGTAGCAGAACCAGGATTTGAACCAACACAGTCTGGCTCCAGAGCTCATACTTAGAACACAGTCAATGAAATAAATAAAATTAGGTCAAAAATTTTTGACCCATTTCTGCAAGATGCAAAGTGGCTAAGACTGGAATTATAACTGAGACATGTGGAGAAGAAGCAGCCTAGATTATTTATTATGGGAGCAAAGAAAGAGTTGTCAAACAGTCCAAGCAAGAAGCCTTCCTCTGGGCAAATATTTACATGGAACATCTGTGCCAGTCATGTGGTCTGTCGCCTGCCCCATAGCACAGCAACATCATTATGCCCCGGAAAAATGAATTCAGCAAAGATTTTGGAACCTTCCCCCCATCCCAGGGTTTTCAAGCCATACCAGCTCTCAACTCAAGTGTCAGTATGGCAGGTTGGTGTAACTCTTGATAGTGGTTATAGCCTGAGCCATGCTGGTTCTCATTGCTCCCCAGAATCAAGCCATCCTTGTCTTGGCATATGGAAGTCTCCACCTTATTTCCCAAAAGGAAATCCTGTCAATAAATGTATGTTGTTAAGATGCCCACTCTGAGGAAAGCAATCTTCCTTATGTATGACTGAGCAAAAGAAACCTAAGGCAGCCTCCTTCTCCATGGCTTTGACATGAATAGACACCCCAAAATCACTAGGCTTATGAGGAGATTGAGGGACATAAATGAGAATGTCCAAAAGAAAAAAAATTGGCCTGGAGGAAACTTTTGAAGTGTTTTGAGAAAGTACAGTTGACCCTTCAACAACAGGCATTTGAACTGCACAGGTACACTTATATACAATTTTTTTCAACAAATGCTGTAAATATATTTTCTTTGCCTTATAAGTTTCTTAATAATATCTAGCTTACTTTATTGTAAGAATACAGTACATGATACATATACAAAATATGTGTTAATAGACTGTTATATTATTGGTAAGGTTTCTAGTCAACAGTGGACTATTAAGTAGTTAAGTTTTGGGGGATTCAAAAGTTATACATGGATTTTTGACTGCACTGGGAGGGGAGAGTCAACTTCCCTAACACCTGTGTTGTTCAAAGGTCAACTGTGCTATGTACCAAAGATACTAAGAAGGGAGCCAAATGAGAATTTTTTAACTCCTAAAATTAAAAATGTGATTACTGAATTTAAAAGACCACTAAAAGCAGTGAAAAATGAATTCAAAGAAACTTCCCAGAACATAGAACCAAAAACAAACAGGTAGAGAATATGGTAGAAAAGATGAGAGACACAGAGGAATAATAACCCAGGAGGTCTGACATCCAATAAAGCAGAGTTTCAGAAAGAAAGAACAGAGAAGCCAGGGCAGGTAAATGTTTAAAAATATAATAGAATAAAACTCATCCCTAGAGACAAAGAATGTATCTTCGGATTAGAATGGCCTACCAAGTGATAAGCAAAATGAATGAATATAAAATTAAATTTTAGATAACTATTATCTGGGGACATGCTTTCAGATCACTAAGAATCCCAGAAGAAAAAAAAAAAAACATCTAAAAGGAATTCAAATCAAAGGGCCATCAGACTTCTCATCTATAACTTTGGATGTTAACAGAAAATGTAGCAATGCCTTCAATGATCTTGGGGTAGGGGCTCAGTTTTTTTTTTTGGGGGGGGGTGTTTAATTAGAGTTTTACCTAAACTATCAAACAAAAGCAAGGGCAGAATAAAGATATCTTCACATAAGTAAAAACTCAGAAAGTGTACCTCCTTCATTGTTGGAAAGTTATTTGATATACTCGAATACAATAAAAGGATAAACTAAGAATGACAAAGTCTGTTAAGACCCAGGAAATAGTAGTTCCAATCAGGATGATAGAGAAGAGATGTCCCAAGACACCCGGATCCAGATTGCTTAGGAGAATGAAATGCCCAAGAAAGGTGGGTGCTCCTCCTTAAGTACAAAAATATGATTAGGAAGTTGGAGGAAAAATACATAAGGATATTATAAAGATATTGAGCCTGCTATAGGTATTCAGCTATACCTATTCTTAATACCTATAAATACCTAGGAAAAATACATAAGGATATTATAAAGATATTGAGCCTGCTATAGGTATTCAGCTATACCTATTCTGCTATAGGTATCAATATAAAGATATTGAGCCTATCAGGCTGCTTTAATCCTTTGTGTATCACTATGACCCATTGTTATCATCCCCAGTGCCTAAAGCCTTTCCTACAATTTCAGAACACAAAAAGGCCGCTTTCAATACTAATTTCTAAAAGAGAAAAACTGTAGGAATATTTACTTTAAAATATTAAATTATTTAAAAATACAAATAAATAAAAAATATTATCTATGCCATCAGATTATGGGCAAAAAAAAAAGCTCCAACTCAGAATGTTTCCATTTCTAGCTTGGCTTTTTGCAAAACTAGGCTGACATTCAATTGAAACAAGTACTGTGAATAAATATTTTACCTTGGTTTCAGATATTATTCGCTTAAATAAGGACAAATAAGGAAACAATATACACAATCCTTAGTATTGCTGATGCCTGCAAATTCATTAATTCTAAAACTCAGTCCACAACACAGCCAGCAGAGCTTCTCAGCCAGTCTAAATCCAAACCTAGCTCCTAACTTCAGTGAGTCTCCTCCTGTTAAGAGAAATTCACATGACAGGAGTGCTCACACTTCACACATCCTCACCCTGCAGGATCTTGACTTGTCTCAGAAGAAGAGGTAAAATTAAGCTCTGTTTAACAAAGCTTCTAACTGGAATCTTAACCCTCATGAGACAAAGTAGCAGAAAAAGAAAAAAAAAACTCCATGCCTTATAGTCATGATAACCTGGGGGCTTATTATGAAAGAGACACTTCAGAAAATCTAGAAATTAATGGCAGGTGACTGGCATTGAAGAGAAACGGCTTCACTGTTATCAAGAAGTAGGATTTTTTTTTAGAATATCCTATTGGAGTAGATTTCCAAAAAGAAAATATGAAGCCAACCTCCAAACTCATTTCCTCTGTGGGGCAGACAGTAGTACCAGGTGCTGACCACTGGCCTCCATCATTACTGAGCTATTTCAGTCCCACAGTCTGGCAGCTGTGCTCTCGAACGGTAAGAATACAGAGCCACCAATATGATATATTAAGTTCAAATAACCAAGCATGAAAAGGAGTCATGTCAAGTGTGAATAACTAAAAACTACACATGAGTGTTTCATGCCCCAGACTCAGTTCCTTGTTACTGTGAACCATCAGCAGACAGAGAAGAGAGGAAAAGTGTTTTCAGCAGCCTCAATGGTACACAAAAATGCCCAAACTTTTACCTGCCTTAGATCCAAGGGCAGGCCTTTGAAAACACAGAAAACCTGTTTTATGGCTTATTAGACTTTAAAGGCAGGAACTATGTTCTGGATGAGGATGCTCAGGTTTGATCAATCAATTGGGAAGTGTAGTAATATCAACGTTGACCAAGCCTAACTGTGTACCACCCCCTCCCTGTGCCAGGACAGTACATTCAGGCACACATCATCAAAGGACCCTGGAGAGGTTATGAGGCAGCACAAACTCAAATACTGAAATATTAGCAAGAGTCATGATCAACTAATGTGAAATTTGTTCCCAAAAGTCTAAAATTCAGGGGAGCCTTTCAGATTGCAGCTCAGAACTCCTCATAAATTAATGACAGACAGACATGAAAGTTAATAATAGCTGGCACAGATTAAGCAGAAAGAAAATGCAGCATCAGTGTATGTGTTATGTGTCTATCTTAGAGTCTATAAATTTGCTATTTGGAAGGAAGAAGGGAAATTTTGAAGAGAAATTTCATACTGGATTTAAATTTGCCAGGGAGTCAGAACTGTATTATAAAACTCCCTTGGAATCAGAAACTGCCCTCCTCAGCCCCATGTCATGCTGTCCATCCTTCTATTTCATACTTGTTGATAAGTTTCTTAATTGTTTTCATGTGTTGTTTCATGCAGTCTCCCCCCAAAATATAAAATCAAGAACCAGGATCATACTTTTTTGTTTCTTAGGTGTGTGACACTAAGTCAACGTTAGGAAATCAATAAAAATATCTAGTCATCTCTCTGCCCTCTCTAAATGCCTTGTAACAATTTTCCATAACTTTTAGACTCTTCTAGTTATAAATATTGCAAGGATTCTGTAATCACCCTTAAAAGTTTCAATATTAACTTTTCATGTTTTCTTGATACAGTGTAACCTTTGTTACAACTTTTACCTTTATAACCAGATCCTGGTATGTCTCAGGTCAAATCGAGTCTCCTAAAACATAATGTTATACAGACAGGATCTGATAGCTCACATTAGTCTTTACAGCAAACACCAGTCCAACCTGCAGGTCCCTGAGAGAAAGGGGTCCCACTGTCTTCTCCTTGACTATCCTCTCGGTCTTGTCCCTCCTTAGCATCTATTTCTTAAAACCAGTGATTTTCAGCCTGTTTTATCTCATGGCATGCTGAAACTAATTACTAAAATTCTGTAGCACAACAAAAAAATTATTTTTTGCCAATCTGACAAAAAAAAGTATAATTTTGATTCACTCACACCGGATGGCATTACTGCGTTGGCTGTTGTCATTTTTTTTTAATTTGACAGTCTAAGGGGAAAGGGGTCAGTGCCCTGGCTTGACAGTCAGGTATTGCATGTTTTAAAAATTCTCACAGCACCCCAGTTGAAAATCCTGCCTTAAGCTATTCACCAAGAGATACCATGTGTCTCTTTAGCCTGCACTGTTCCTGTTATTCATATTCAGTACTTTTCATCTTTCCTCATAAACCATTCCTCCAGCCCCTTAATCATACCTAACTGCTTCTCCCCAAGATTCTTACAGTTTATCTGAAATGCCAAAGTCCAGAAACTAGAGACTGCCCACATTAATGGGACACCAAGATTTTTGGGGGGGCAAAAAGGCCTGCATTTGTATCCCCTCCCCCAGCCCTCCCAGTAATAGTCCAAGTATACTTATAAATAAAAGGAGTGCTTTCCCTGCCACTTCCTCTCCTGGATGGAGCAGGATGGTCTGCTGCCTGAGTATCACACAGAGGGAAAGGTGAGGGATCACTGTCCCCAAACAAGGCCTAGATGGGGCCACATACTGTATCATCCTGGTGACATGTAAAAGCTTACTAGTGTACTGGGGGGCAGGGGGGTTTAACGAGACAAGTAGAAGAGCAAAGCATGTGAGGCCTGCCTCACAATCTCCCAAAACTTTGGCCATGGCGTCCAAACTCAAACTGGCACTGTGAGTCCAGTATATTCAGATGCTAAATGGGGTCTGTGCAAAAGCTAAATGAGGTCATATAATGGAGTCATTAGCCCAGTGCCTGGCACATGGTAAATGTTTCACTTACTGTGGTGTCAGGATTCCTCATATACCTATCCCCCCAAAACAGAGTGAACCCGGAGGCCTCTCCATAATTAAATCATAAGTAACTTCTAATTCTTTAGGAGAGTATTAATTGAGAAAGAATTTTTCCTTCCCTCCCATGCAGCAATGCCAGGAGAGGTAGCACCTAGCATACCTGTGCCCTCCATGCTGAGATCCATTAATGAATGTCTAGAGACCTGAGCTACAGTCAGCCTGCCCTCCCACAGGCCCTCCAACCCCTTGCCATCATCACTTAACACTAATACCTGGTTCCAGCTGAGTTCCCAATCTCCCCTGTAATGAGCTAAACCACTGCCCACATATCCAGGCCCCTGGACTGCCATTCTGAAGTCTTAGCAGTTCCAGGCATCAGTTAAGAATTTGAGCTCTAGAGCCAAATTATGCAGGTTCAAACCTTGGCTCAATCACTTTTGAATCACATAAAAATGGACAACTTACTTAGCCTTACTGGACCTCAGTTTCCTCATCTGTCAAAATGAAAACTCAAGACATCTCTCATAAAAATGTGCTAATTTAATGAATTCAAGATTAAAGCCAGTGGCATAATATGGGACACACAGAAAAAGGGCTCACTTCTGATGACTATACTTTCTGAGAGAGGGACCATTTGCCACCTGGACTACTGCAAGAGCCTATTGAGTAACTACCCTAATGCTACACTCTGCTCCTTCATAACAATCCCACACACAAGCCATAGTGATATTCTTCAAATAAAAATCAACTCACAGCACCCCCTCCATTGGCTTTCCATTGGCTCACAAGGTCCTCCCAACCTTGTCTCACCCCTTCACCAGCCCACCAAACTAGCCGCCTCTCGGCTCCTGGACATGGCAACAGAAAATTCAAAAATTCTACTTTAAGTGGAATGTTCTACCTTAACACATACCCATGACTGGTTCCGTTTTGTCATTTGGGTCTCAACTATAAAGACACCTCTGAGCAAGGCCTGCCCTGCTCTGACCGGCCCTGCCCATTCTAAGGTCTATCAATCCACTGGAGTCTCTCTAGCACACCACTTATTTTAGTAGCAGAGCACCAGCTATGGAGTTTCATGGATGTCTCTGCCCAAGTGTTTTGTGTGCGTTCTCCATGACAACAAGGACTTGATTGCTTGGCAAACACTGACCATTCAGGGTGGGTAGCAGGGGCAGTGGCATTCTATGACATTCCTTACTTAAGAGGGTAATACAGGAACAGGAGTAAAATTTGAAATCTTGCTAAATTTGAAAGCACGTTTATTCATAAAAGCCCACTGAAAGAGGGAGGTTTGTCTTATTTCCTAGCACCTGCTATGGGCACCTCTCTGGCTCCTCTCTAAAGAAAGAAATGGGTGCCTTCTTTTATTCAACTCACAAGTCAGGAGCACAATCACAATTCAGATTTGCATCCCCACAGTGGGCAAGTAAACACCCAGCACCCTAGGAGGGCCTCCTTTGACCTGTACAAAGTCAGCTGATTAGCCCTGCAGCCCCCCGACAGAGAGAATGCATCTCCTCCTGAGGACAAGGGTCATCCCCCTTAAGACTCTTTCTGTCCAGGCCAGATTGCAGTTTTAGCCCACCACTGGATGCCTTTGTTCTCCTTTTCCCCCAGGGTAATAGCTACTGGATTTCCCAGCTGAATTTACTTTGTTATTTATGACCCCTATCACCAACCTCACATTGGGCCCTTTGCACAATTTCTCTAGCCTGGCTGATGTTAAGGTATTTGAGAGTCCACCAATAAAATAAAACTAAAGGTTTTTGAAATTGTGAATATTCTATTTTGGAATTAAAACATGTCTTGACACAGAAGGCTCTTAATTCATTGGAAATTAAGCCACATTTATATCCCAATGTTTGGAATTTGGATTTTAAGATCATAATATCATAATTATCAGGGTTATCTCAAACAGAAAAGCTCAGCAGTTTGAGAATGAGTAGAAATGGATTTTGTTTTCACTAAGGGAAAATATGACATACTACCTAGGGGAAGCAGCAGCTCTTGAAAACCAATGAAAAGGGAAGCCGGCCACAGAAGTGTGGAGGGGCTGTGGGATAGGAATGACATACTGGCAAATTCAAATAAGGAGGTAAATTAAACTCTGCAACAGAAAAACTGTGGGGTCAGTGATGGGAAACATAGCTACCCAAAGATCTGTTTAGATATTAAAAGGCAATTAAATAAGTCTTAGGGATCACCATGACTGGTGCAGTAGAGGGCCAGCTCCCCCTGGAACATGCTGGCTTGCAAGTATTCCCTTCTCTGAGCTCCACCCTTTAACCAAAGAGACTTCTCAGGTCCTCACAGGTATCAGATTGTCCTTTGGCCTCCAGATCTTTGCAAACATTCCTCTCTACCTCTTTGCCAGGGAGTAGGTCACTTCCTCCAGGAAGCCTTCTGGACTCATCAAGTCTGAGTCAGATATGTGTGTTACCTGCTCCCAAAGGACCCAGTTTCATTCTCTTGTGACACATCCTTTGTGTGGGCTTTCACATTGGCTTATCTACCTGTTTTAATGTCCCATTGGCCTGTAGCTCCATGGAAGCAGGGACCTTGCTCTGTCCAACACTGGTGAGCACTTAGGAGACCTCAGTAAGCATGTGCTCAATTAACACTGACAGATGAACAACTGAATGAATCCAGATTTTTTCCTTATTTTGTTCTAAGGAGAAACTCATCAAAAACTGAGTTTAATAAAAAGCCTGGATCCCCAAAAGGAGGGAAGACATTCATTGCAGGAGAGCCCCAAAGTGGAAACCCAAGTGCAAAAGCTACCAGAATTTAGGAAGTTGAATACTTTTCAAAGAGTGGTACAAGAATCCAAACTCTACCAGAAATAGGAAGAATGGAGCAATAAAATGCTGGACCAGTTACCCTATATTAAACCAAACTGAAAAAGGCACAAGAGAGAAAATGCAGCCCTTTGACTAAGAAGTATGATGATATAGCACAAATTTACATGTACAGATCAAGAAAGCTAAAGCAGGAGATGCACCTTTCAAGAGACATCAAAGGTAACATTCTTTAATGTAATTTCTTTAATATAAGAAAAAGGGGGAACCAGAGATAATGTTGAAAATGGGATGGAAAGCTACTAGGAGATGGCTATGAAATAGCAGGAGTTGCTGTGTTTCTCATGGTTTATTCTACAAAGGAAGGAAGGAAGAAATGAAGGGGGAAGGGAAAAAAGAAACTATTAGGAACTAGGAAAAAATTGTGACTTGCATTGAGTAGGTGCCAAATTAGAAAAAGAAAAGAATTACATGAAATATTTAAATGACTGGATGTATGAGCCCAAATCAGTTTGTCAATAAAGGTTCCTGTTACATGTATACTTGGATGTTAACACGTTGGAAAGATGCTACCAAAATCATGAATTACCTAGAGGTTATTGAAGATATGACAAATCACTGAAATTTGGAAAAGGGGAAAGAAATATCATGCTCACCTTAACTATAGGAAAAATACATACCTGCTCAATTTAAGATGGCTGTCAAAATGAGAGAAGTATCTCTCCTGTGGTATCCCCAGGGTACTCAAAATGAGGGTCCTCATTCACATCTGTGAGTCAAGTACTGATTTATTCCAAAGTAAGACAATCCACCACATGTGAGAATCCTAGCAGTGCTAAATGTAGGTATGTATGTGGAAACAAATATTTTTGATGCTTTAAAATGTATAATTTATAAATGTATAATTATGTCATAAATACTTTAAACCCTGCTTATTTTTAAAAAGAACTGGGTAATTAAGTTTGGATCATAGACTGCATATAATGACTAAGTTGTCAAATGGAGGTAGAAGCATCAAACTCTTCAGGTGCCAAGTAGTCAACTCTAACTGGCAGGCTCTGGACAAACTTCATCTCTGGAGTGACTGAGGTCAAGCAACTGAACATTTTGCCCTTCTCTGCTTTAACGTGGCATTAATATGCCTTGCTGGTCCTGCCCTAGGGATTCTGGTGGATATAAGAGCTCAATACTGCCCCTAAATTACCACGTTATTCCGTTAAAAAGATGAATTTCAACCAAATAAATATGAAGATGAAATTGGCTTTATCAATTCATGAAACAAGCAGCATCCCATCTAGAAATTAAAAGGGTGCTCTAAGGAGTTGTACAAGATAAAAGGGTTTTATAGGAAGAATGTGGTAGGGTGCGCAAGGGAGCTATTAGTGAAAGAAAAGAGTATTTGGGTACCAGGACACCTTTTCTTTGAGGGAAGAAAAGTGGGAGGGTGTTTATCATGTAGACTGCCTCTTCTTTCTGTAGGGCATTGAGTGAGCCAACCAGACAGATTACCTTACTGGTGCTTGACCAGAATATTCCATACTAGTGATTAAGATTATGTTTCTGAAAGAGACTGAAATTGGAATTAGATCAGGTATTAAATCTAGGTTTCGTTTCAATGGGCTTTTAACACGAATGACACCTTTTGGCCTGTGACTTTTTTCTTTCACAATCTAAAGATCAACGTACATGGACAACACAAGGACATAGCTATGATGAGTTTAAAGGGGAGAATAACACATCTACTTAGTGTCAGGGTAGGAAAATATCCTTGTTAGATGAAACTTAAAAAAAAACTTTCAAAGGAAGTAGCCCTTAGATAGGACTCGAAGAATAAATAGGATTTGAAGGTGAGGAAGAAAGACAAGAACTATTCTACAAGGAACAACAGAATGAGCAGTACAGCCTGAACAGCTGGCCAGAGGAAGCCAGACTTGCCTCAGGGGAGGGTTGTGTTAGCCATCAGTGGAAGAGAAAGCTCAGCCAGTGTACCACCAACAGGCCAATTAATTTTCTCTACAACATGGTCTCCCTTAGCCTTTTCTTTCTAATTCCTCTCCTAAGTGTCCTTCAGGCTTGTCCCTGGACCCCTCTAGTAAATATATCACCAAAATTCAATGGATAAAATCAGTAACTAATTTTAGAAATGCTACAGTGCTTTTTTCACCTTTGGTTCCCAGTTTCACTTGCTGTCCCCCAAGATCAATATGAAAATTTCACTCACATTAAGCACAAGAGGAGTCAACATCCACTGGTAAGAGTCAATGGGAACTCTAAGAATTATCCCAAAATTTCTACCATTTTCTGCAGTTATCTTGCAATGTAGCTCTTCTAAAAAAATACACGGAAGTGGCTCATTGTTTCTAGTCTTCAAGCATTACCTCAGGGTTTCTGAAAGAAAGCTTGGATTGTTATGTCGAATTTCTAAAAGAAAGACAAGAATAAGCAGGGAGCTACTCTTAAGCTCACACATAACAGTTTTGCAAAGATTCACAGACTTGTTTGCATTTCCCTTTTCAGTTTCCCATACAACTCAAGACCAATATCCAAAAAAGCAAGATACCTAGCAAAGCCCCCAGACTATGACCCAACATAAGTCTTTCAGGTTTAAACAGTCTACTGTTCCAAAGGAAAAAAAAAGAAAGCCAAAACACTCCTGCTGGGTTCATCAAATGTTCTTCTCTAAGAGGTAAAGGTAGCCTGGATGAGATCAGAGCTGTGTGCTCAGAAAACTGTCACTGCCTTTGCAGTTTGTGCAACACCAAATTGTTCATTTGTGCCTTGTAGGCATTTTTGTCTCTTAGTCTGCACAAGACACTCCCATAGTAAGAGGAATGTGAGCAGGTGCACCTACTAAATATGTAAAATACACATCTTCTCTTCCATTCTATTAGAAGATGTACTTCTGAGGAGTATAGAAAGTCACCTAATATAAAAACAGACAGGTAGGAAGATAATCTTACATGAATTTTTTTTAAAGAATGCAAGTGGCCTCAGGACATTAGCTTTCCACAGAAAATAAATACAAGCAATTAAAAATTCAGTTTCTTTTCGTTAAGCTACTTCCCCAGGTTTTGCTAATTAGCAACTAATAGCACAGTCATTTGAGCTGGGAAACATAAGGAAGAATACCAGTGGTATGTTTTCAATCACAGCACTGACGTGGAAGAATGAATCATATTTTCCAGGAGAAATTACTGCTTGGGAGAAGTTGAGGGCAGAAGAAAAGCGGTCTTCACATAACTATAAAATTGCAAAAGAGACCTGAAATTTTAGAAAAGGGGTCATTTTTCTTTCCCCTTTAACAAAACCAGCAGGGAACCTATAGGGCATGACTAGTAAATTCAAGAAACTCCCCACAAAGAGCTGTGCAGGAACAGTTAGAAAACTCAACTCTTCACAGTTAAGACTATGACAGAAGACAATGAAACACATGTTTCCTGTAACAAGGAACAGAGTAAAACTTAAGTGTCACCCCTAGGGTACTGGAATACTTTAATTATTATGTCACCTGCCTTGCAAGTTTATAAAAGAATAAATGCATTGGCAGTAAGTGAAAGCAGGAGATGGTGGTGGTTTAAAATATCTGGCTACAGATGGAACAGAAGCAGCATAAAACTGCTGAGAAATCCTTGGGCAGGAGATAGGGGTCTTTATCGTAACTAAAGTCAGCTCCCTCAAATCTAGCCCCTCCCATGCTCTCCCCAATTATCAAGTGCTAGTGATTCTGCTTCAGTGAGCGGCACTACACCATGTCTGAGCCATGCAGCCTGAAAGTCTACTTTCTGGCCTTGATATACAGCCCATCCACAGTTCCCTTCATAAGAGAATAACCCCCAATGCTCCCACGAGGCAGATTTTATTCCAAACATATGTTGCAAATGTTTGAAGTACCCATTATCCCTGGGTTTTCTTTTTCTTTTTTTTTTAAGTCAAACCCACAAAACCTAAAATACTTTGAATCCTGCCTAAGTGCAATTTGTGAAGATGCAACATTGTATACCCAAGTATAATAAAGTCTTGTGCAATAAAAATTTCACAGACATCCTTCCGAGGGGAAAAAATGATTTTCCGTTTTCTGGTCTTACAGGAAGCCTGCCCATGCATTAGAAACACAAAGTTATTATATATAGAAACACAAATTAGGATCTTGGAAAGTCTGCATTTTCCAACCACAAAGAAATGAAGGAATTACTGTGAGTGCACAGATACCCAGCTACACTGTGTTAGAAGAGTCTTTTTCTTTTGTGTGTGCATGTGTGTGTGTGTGTGTGTGTGTGTGTGTGTGTGTTAGAAGAGTCTTTTCTCTCCCAAAGCCTGATGGAGCTGGCACAGAACTCAAAGGAAAAGGGAATGGCCTAAAAAGGTGTTTCTGAACCTTGAGTGCTAAGGTCTGCAATGAACTTGTGTTACTGACAATGCTGCAGGACTGAGACAAGGTAAAAAAAAAGGTAATCACCTTTTACATCTTGTTTTTTTTTAATTATTGGTTTTAGAAAGATAGGAAGGGAGGAAGGGGGAGAGAGAGAGAGAAGTATCGATTTATTGTTCCACTTATTTTTGCATTCATTGCTTGCTTCTTGTATGTGCCCCAACTAGAGATCAAATCCACAACATTGGTATATCGGGACAATGCTCTAATTAACTGAGCTTCCTGACCAAGGCAAACTTCTACATTTCATTTTTAAAAGATGGTGCTTTTCTCACATTCTAAATAACTCTCAGAAGATATATTGACTTTAGCATCACATCAGTTATTAGTCTTACTGTATAATTCAAGCCAGACAAAATCTAACAGATTTTATTATAAAGTACCAAAAAAATACTGTTTATACTAGTAGAAGATTAAATAATCCAACAGAGTTCTAGAAAAAGTAAAGTCATATCCTATCTGACTCCTTGAAACTTAGTTTAGGACATCTTTAAGTTATTGAAAATAAATAAGTAATATTGCACCTTTCATTTTATACATGTATTAAGTTTATATTCATTACATAAAACACTTTATAGAGAGAATTTAAAATGTTAAAATTTCTCAAATTCATTTAAAAGCTTAATTTCTTTACTTACAAAACAGGAAAAAATTTTAGCCAGCCCACTAAGATGAGAAAGGGCTATGTTCAGAAGGCCACAAAACAGAATTCTGACCACAACAACACTTTTCCTAAGGCTTATAAACCTCCACTCCATGTCTAATCTGTGTTTATATGAGACACTGACCCTCAGGGAAGCAGGTGAGCAGATCTGGCAGAGAAAAGCCAGTCTACCCTGAACCAAACACAACTGCAGCACTAACAGAAATAACTTGGTTTGGAGAATGAACTTATCAACTATAGATGATGATGAAGATGATGATGATGATGATGAAGAACAGAGAAGAAAGAGGGGGGAAATAGGAATAGGAAGAGGAAGGAGTCAGAGGACAACAACTACCATAATACTTTTGAGGCACTTGCCATGAGCCCGAGATTTTATTAAATACTTTATTTGCACTGGCTCACTTAATTCTCAAGAGAACACCATGGGATAGGCGGTCATATACCACCTCCATTCTACAGTTAGAAAATGATTCTTAGAAGGGTCACCACACTTGGTAAAGGTCATGCAGGCAGTAAGTGACAAAGCTGGAACTTAAACTCAAATACCCTGATTGCTCTAGGACTCCTTGTCCATATTACATGAGAACTAGGGACATTTATTGAAGAAACAAGAAACACTGTACACAGGACAATGACACCTCAGTCCCCTTCAAAGTAGGCACCTTGGGACTTCACACAGTTCTCCCAATTGCTATCAGCTGCTCCATCCTATTTCCCTAAATCACATCAATTGTTTGAAATCTCTTTCCTTTCAAAAGTGATTTTAGTTTTGGGAAAAGCCAGAAGTGTCAGGGTGCCAAATCTGGACTATAGGGGGGCTGAGTCACCTGGGTGATTTGATGTTTCGCAAAAAAAACTGTGCACGAGACATGATGCGTGAGCAGGTGTGTTGTGATGAAGCTGCCAGTTATCATTTGCCCATAGCTGCCACTTTCTGAATCATCCAAATAGTTTCCACAGAGAAATTCTCAAGCTTAAGGCAAAATTTGATGCAGATTTGTTGCTCTACTCGCTCAGTCATTTTGAATGTGACAGCCACACAGTACACATGCTCACTCAAGGGCATCTACCACCCCCACTGACTAGTACAATGAAGTTATCATTGTTCACACATGTACATTCCAGTCCACTCTCCTTGGCTATCAGGTTACATCACTGTCGTGTAAACTGTTCTCATTATATTAACAATGGTTGGACTTTTTCCACACAGACCTCGTATATGTAATGATATCATTTATTTATGACCAATTTAGGGACTATATTGGAATGGTGGGTCAAATAATATGTGCCATTTTGTAACAAACAATTTACATAGCTCGTAAGTTATCGTGTAATTTTAATAGTGATTTGAACAATATTGTGGGAAAAGCTAAAGAACAGCTAATCTATTGGTGCTATGCCCTCTAAACAGTGACAAATGATTTCTAACAAAGGCCAATAAATAAAAATACAATGTAGTAAACAGAAATGTGCTCAGAGAAAAGCCCTATCAACACTATTTTAAACTCTCATTCCTAAAATAAAAGAAAATGAAGTAACCTTTTAATGATGGAAGGACAGAAACATGCATACTACACCTCCTCATTTCTGCAGCTATGGAAGCAACACAGCAACAGGACTAATAAGTCCTTTTTAAACAGAAGTTGTAGACTTTTTAAGGATCCATAAAACCTTTTCTTCCATACTTCTAATCACTTTTTAAAAAATTCTCTCTCCATTTAAAAAAAATAACATTATCTTCCATCTTTATCAACAATATATTGTGGGGAGGAGACAATAGCTGAAACTTAGGGCTGTGCAAGGCCCTTTGATCTGAGCCCTGGTGAGGCACAATCACCCTCTGTTGCAAGCCAACTAATAAAGAAATGGAATTAGCTTTAGCCTGGGCACTTTCTTGAGCAAGAAAACATGCACTAATCAGCTCTCCGCAATAATCAGTCATCTGGCTAATGACCTTTTGCCTTAAAACAGTAAATTTTCTGAATGATGTAGATAAAGGGAAACAAGAACCAGTCCCCCATTCTGGAGCTCAACAGATCCTCTGGAATTGCAGCCGGGAAGGTTAAATGGCAAGTCTGTATCCTGGCAAAGTGATAAATCTGTAATAAAGAGCCACAAACTTTGGCACCTCAATACAAACTTCATTATTCCACAACAAAATTATATTTTTTAACTAGAAAGAGGCCAGAAATAAACTCAACACATAATATTTTTCTTTATATTCTGATTTTGCAAAAAACAATTATATATTTCTTTTCAGAATCCTCATTGATTTCTTAAATGTTATTAGTGTTGAAAAGGAAGCTTCCAATGTTTCTGATATACTTGGTTAGAGAAGAAAGTAGAGCATGTAGAAAAATCTTCCATGTTAAAGAATTTAGTACAGATTTGTTGAAATAAGTTCGTTCCTCCTCAACAATTAAGCAAAATTTCATTAAAAATGGGAATTGGTGCTGTTAAAGATTTCAGCTAATGCAGCCCACTTTCATTACTCCCCCATAAACCAATTTTCCTCCTGCAGCACCTAGCTGGGTGAGGCAAATTTTCCAGTTGCCAGGAAAGATCCATGTGAATGAGCCACAGATGGTCACCGAGGCCTAAAGTTACTTAGAGATAAAAGGAAATGCCTCTCCCTAAAAAGAATGGACACAAACTGAGAAATAAGAAGAAAGGTGGAAAGTAAATAAAATACTTATATAAACTAATATAAGGCAAATAATTAACGCTTATGTGCACACACACATACAGAGACTCCCATGGCTCTGGAACACATGCTGTGAGACAGGACCCACTTACGGTAGTGAGGTTCCACGTAACCGTTCCTGGGGTCCATGGCGAACACAGCCCCACGGTATGGGACGGAAGGCTCAGCCAAGTGCGGCAGAGACCCATGGATCTCCTTCTTGATCAGTGAGCCCCTCTCGTCACTAGATGTTGAAGGCTCCTCACTGATCTTGCTGAGCCCCTGGACACTCTGTGGCTGCATAGTGACTGCGTTTCTTCTCTCTCTGTGATAGGTCTGTCCAGGACTTTCATCCTCTAAAGAAAGAACATAAAAGCTCTGTGACCATTTAAGGAACAATTCAAAAATAGTCATCAATTAGGTCTCCCTCCAAAGAAGAAGCCATTTTCTCATTCTTGGCAACTTGGAAAGCTGCACCATGATAGGATGTTCTTCACACAAAACTGCTTATGAGTAAGGGTCTAAAATAAAAATGGAAAGATGAAGGGGAGCTGGAAATGAGCCAATTAAATTGAAACATAGTTAAAATCAGCAAGTTATCACAAGCTTACAGCTGAATCTGCTAGTGCGGCTCTTCCTCACGGAATTGCCAATGCCCCTGCAGGTCCCACCGAGACTGGATGTTTTGCCAGCCAAGAGCTGTGGGTGTGCAGGTTCCCCTCATCTGTCTGAGGAAGCTGGGCCTCTAGGATAACAGGAGCCTGGACACTCACTGAAGCTCTGGGTGATCCTGGGGTTGGAGGGGCCTCTGTTCCTCAGTGGATGACCTGTTAGAAAGTAACCCAGATGCTTCTGTGTTTGTTTTTGTGTGATTTGTAACCCAATGAGAGATTTAACAGAGTAAGAAGTGGCACAGAAAATCCACTGGTTACAAAAGATAAAGGTGCCAATCATGGAAACCACCAGGGTCCCTTGCAAGACACTTCCTGATTCAGACCATAGCATGGAGCTGATAACTAAAAGGAAAGAGGAATGAGGGTGAAAGTTCAAGTGTGAGAAGGCTCTGGGGTAAGCAAGGCATCCATTATGCTCTCACACACACACACACACACACACGTACATGCTCTAGGTGGGGTCCAGACATTGCCTCAAACATGTAAGAAACATTAATGTAATGACATTCTTCATATATTTGATACCCCAGCTCCCTAACACTTCTGGTTTCCTTTGATCTGTAAGAACTTTCCATCTATCCAATATGCTTCTCAGCAAATGGGACTGTATACCTTTCTACAATAGCAGATCAAAGAAACATGCACAAAATTAAACCAAACTGGCAATCTGAACTCACAAGTGAACTAATTCATCTATTAGAATCACACACATACTCCAAAACTACATATGCCAAAAAAGCTCTGCATTTAAACAACAGATATCCTCTGAAAGATAAGTGCTGATGAAAAAAATAAGTTGTTCAAGCACTGCTGAGACATCCAACCTGAAAATTCCTGATCTAAAAAACAAAACTATATTTGAGTATAAATAATAATATTGTACATTTTACATGGACAAATTTTTATCATATCTCAATATACAAACTTATCTTCAAAGTATTCCATAAAGTGTATATGTCTAGGTGAGAGACTCTAAAAACCAGAGAAAGTATGCTTTAGTAGTTCCGTAGTTACTTGTACAAATTCAGAAAGAAGTATACCTATAAACACAGACAAGCATCAAAATACAAACTAATCACTATTGCTTTGTGTTGACTAATGACTTAAACTACCAAACTATCTAAAGCCAACAGTCTTTCTGCCTATATCTAGGACTTTAAGAAATAAGCAATGAGTTTTTTTCAGTCTAGCAAATAACTGAGCAAAACAGTACAAACCATGACATACATTTTGGTTTTTAGTGAATTTGCTAACTACTACAGGTTAACTATGAAACATTATTTTGTGCAGATCCTCACCCCAAACCTTGTAATTATGGGATTAATTATGTCAAATAACTACTAAAAATAGTGTAATTTCACATTTTTACACATTGATCTTTACAAAAGCAATTCAAACCATGCTTTTGCTAATTTAAAAACAAACTACAGAAAATCCTACATTTGTATTTTCCTTCTGATTAATATTTAGCTAAAAAGCATAGTCCACACTTGTACTTCATTAGCAGTGAAGTTGCAACCCATAGAATAAAGGCCTGCAATTACATAAAAGCCAAAAGGTGTCAAAAACACTAAAACTCTTAGTTTTATTAAAAATTCTGTAACCAAAAAATTGCCAAAGTCATATTTTCCACTAATTTATACCTGTATAAAACCTTTACTTCAACCTGAATGTGTAGCACTGAGGTGTAAATGCTGTAGAAAGGACCTTCTTTTGGAAAGCCAGCAAGCCCTTACCAGGAGGAGCTAAAACATGTAATTATCATTCTCTGGGAAAGGTGAATAACCAAGTTCTACTTATCTCTTCCAGTTTTAAAACAGGATTCCCTTGACTTACTAGTCCTAGAAGAAATTAACTCTTCTTCTCTTAAAACTGTATCACTAAACTGAGTGAGTTTTTTTTGAAGTCATGCCTTTGTTATGAGCATTTGAATCCAACTTCACGAGAAACTGAATAATTGGCAAGGTCTGTCCAGAATCTTCCCATCTCCCCCCACAGTCTCCTGGGAGGAGGAAGTTTGGGGGGTGGGGGGGGATGTGGAAAAAAGCCATCTTTTTAGCTAAATGATTCTTTTTTTCACAAGTAGTTAACTTTAAAAAAATAAATTATCTTGTTAATGAGAGTTAAGCTAACATATGAATATTAAATTTATAAAAAGAAATAAGCAATGCTCAAATACTTAATGGAAAAAATTAACAAATTCCCTTAGTGAAGTAAAAAAAATGCAGGCAATTTTTTTTATGTGGAAACTTTCATCAGTGTTACTTTTACAATGGTTACGTCTACCACATTTTTACCTACCATCCCTCTCCAAAACATTCCAGTAGACAAGTATTTCATGAAGTTTACCTCTTGTACTGAGTTTCTTCTGATGGGTATTCAGATGAAAACTTGACAGTAGACATGCTCCAGAATACAAACAGCTACAGGGCTTAAAAGCACATTCTCCCCAGTAAAACCTTCCAAGCAATATTCCTTGCCTGCTCTTATAAATTTAGCAACCAAATCAGCAAGCCAAAAGACAAAAGCTGTCTAATCTTGCTCAGTTGAACCAAGTTGTTCAATAAAGTTTGAGAGTCAGTGCAGACAGCTACGCTAGGCCAAATTATTGACAGAAACATACTGTCCACCATGGCAACAAGAAGTCCACTACAAAAATGTAAGCAAATGACCCACTGCTACAGGAGCATATACCAGTGTACTTTAACAGCCAAAGAGGAGGCAACTGTTCAGCTTCTTTATGTTAAACAGTTGCATGCTTATGGGTCACACCAAAATGTGCAGTTCACTAAAAAGTTTCAGGAAAAAATGCTTCCTTCTTTCTTTGTATCTGTACTTGAGTGGGAGTTAATGAATCCCTGAAACAAATGGAGAGCTGCCCAAACATCATATTCTAGAAACTGTTCCAGATTTTACAAACTCACCCAAAGGCAACTGACATCAAGGTGGACATTCAAGTGCCATAAACTCTAAGAACTCCAAAGTTGCTTCATCTCAAACACTGTTCAGACTGTTTACAATAAATATTAAAAGAAAGTAATCCTGTTGGGTGAAACAGGACTAGAACACACACTCCTCCTGTGCACTGCTCAAAAACTCCTGACAATTTCTCATTGCAACCCAGGAAATGGTATATATTCACCTAAGACTTGTATAAAAATAAAAAATCCTACACTGTATCACTAACTAGGAACACTTCTTGTCACCCTAAAAAATTAGCTGATTAGGAAGGAACTCATGGTAGAAGTGTTCACATTTTTTTCAATTAACTTCAATTTCAAGCAGTTCCCTTAAACCCCGTTTTAACACCATTACTCTTTTCTTCCCCCAAGACATAGAAGACAGAGTGTAAGAGAAGCAACAATACTTACAACTCAGTCCCCAGGTTCTGGCCGGCTACTTTCTGCAAACTTCTCTTGGTGGGCTTTCTCTAGTTGTGCAGACCCTCTAGGAATATTCTTGGTGTCTCTCTGCCTCCCTTTCCCCCTCCCAGGCAATGCTGCTCCCATCAGAGGAACCAAAAGTCGTTGAAGCCATGCTAAATTTAACAAGCTCATTAGTATTCTTTCTGAGTGCTTCTGAGTGAACTCTCTCTATTCAAGCAGATCTCTCCAGGAGAAGGGTCAGGCGGCTAATCATTAAATCAAACTAATGTCACCCTATCACAATCAGCCAGAGAGAAGGAGGGTTTATTATTTCAGTTTATGCTAAATAAATGGTTTTACAAATGGTCCCCAAGCAAGGTCAACAACAGCTTCAATTACAAGACAAACTTAACAAGAGATGCTATAAACCAAGTACTCTGTATTGACTTAAGATCAGGCTCAACTCCACATATTGCCACTAGCAGGGTAGTACAGGAATGCATATTGTAAAATAAAGGAAGGGGGGAGCTTCTTTCTTTGCCAGAATTTGCGACTGCACTCCTCATTCACCTCTCTCCAACCAGCTAGCAGCTCAGCTCAATTCACCCCACACAAAGGCTAGAGCCCAGACCTCAATGGACCGAGTGAAACATGTTCAAAACTAGGCTCTCTATTGTGACTGAATTTCTTAACATCTTTTCAAAAAGCGGAGAATGCCTTGAGGCTAAAGGAAGAAACAGGCTAATGGTGAATTGGGAATTCTGAGCAAATTTCAGAGCCCTTTCCTCCTAGCTTTTGAGGTTGAAAGCAAGCTCTTTCCTTTCAAGTTTCAAAGTCCTCCTTCCTCCCGCAGTGTCACAGAAGGATTTGAAAAGAAGGTAATTGTGCTCACAGTCTCCCTGATCAGAGCTTACGTCCTATTTCTGGTATTTCGGAATACTTCTTGCAATAATAGTGCATATAGCTCAATCCTTTAACCGGCCTGCACTCTGCAATTGCTCATTAAATGAACAATTGCAAGTATAAAATGCCTTTTATGTTCAAGGTCTGGATATAAGATAAGCATTCTAGGACTCTAAATTTGGTTTACTAAGGAAACTTTCCATCATTAAATTACAAAACTGAAGTCAGAATACAGGCTTTCCCAGAAAAGTGGCACTCAGATTTCGGTGAGTCAATATGAAGGGAGAATGGGGGTGGGGGACATCAAAACGTTAAGAGGTGGGGGATGGAGACTGGATACTCAGGTTTCTAGTCAAATGGGATTCTAACAAGAAAATAATATTTCCCTGTTTAGGTAGGTCTGAGTTTGTGAAACCTCAAAACTGAATGATAGAAAGTCATCTTCAAATACATTAAAACACAGGTCTGAGACTCAATCAATATGCAGATGACTATTCATGACCCTTCCCACACCAGCAAACATCACACCTGCTCCTTATAAAAAGAAACATATCTTTACCACTATGAAAAGTTTCATCATTTATATTATCTCACTCCCTCACAACAACCCATGGCTGTGGCAGGGCAAGGTGTTAAGTGCAATTCCCAGATCAAAAACAAGTAACCATGATTCCTACAAGTAGGTGATGAAAGAAGACTGGTACCCATGCCTTTCTGAAGGCACACATCCCCATAAACAGGACAAGAAGTCTGTTCCTGAACAGTTTTGGGGATGACACCTGAAGTAGTGGTGCACTCCTAGCCTCCACTATCACTACTACGACCAATAAAAGAAAAAAGAGTAATTACATTTTTATGCACAGACATTTTCAAAACTCTGATACACTCCCATTAAGTTTCTGTCAACATACATACACTCCTAGAAAGCACCCAGGAGAAATGACATATCTATGGTGTGACATACAACCTCACGGTCTTGGTACCATAGAGCATCCTACCCACACAGGCATGAGGACACTCATTTGGGCTGCACCATGCTCCACAGCACACTGAGGCTCAGCCAATAGCTGTTGAGTATTGCTGCAGTTCTTAATGCTCCCACAAGCCTGGAGCCCCACCTTCCTGTTCTAAGCAAGAAACAGAGCATCTTTTCTTCTGCTTTCCTTCCAGGAAATTGCCTCACTGTGGTCACAAAGAGCATTATTTCATTTTTTTCCTATTATGCATTTGTTGCATCTTGTCAGCTTTTAATTTTTTGGTTATTTACATTTTGATACTCTGAAAAAAAAAACAATGGGACCCAAGTTCTCACTTCCGATTCATAATTTTCATGACTTTGAACAAAGAGAGATCAAAAATGAAAAAAACACAAGAGGCCAAGAACTGTAGAATTTAAGTTGCAGAATTATTCTAGGAAGGGGGAATAACGTTCCTATGGTTTTTGGAAGCAGAGTCTTGCCCCTTTCTATCTAGATGGATGGTATGCCTAAACAGGGGCTATTCCCAATAATGTGTGGAGCTTGGCTTCCAAAGGGAGATATAGCAACAATGACTTCTCTAAGAACATTTCCAATGCCCTTAGGGTCAGACATCCCCCTTGTGCAGCTAACCATACATCTTCCATTGACAATGACTGATGACAGAGGGAGTGGTCCAGATGAATGTGGAAAAAGACCTCTGCTTTCTCTGCAACCTTTAAACTATACTGCGGGGCCTACAACACCAGAGGGCTGAACCAGGACCTGAAGCTTCAGAGAAATCCAAGTGGCAATCTTCACTCAAAGATTATAGGGTAGCTCTCTCTACCTACTTTCATCAACATAGAGGTCTGAAGGTGAAAGGAAAAAGAAAATGCCCTCCCTCCATCAGTCTAATGAGTATCTTAGTTATTTTTAACACTTCTAGAGTTCTTTTTTGCCAAAATAGTCTAGACTAACATCCCACCAGTCCTTCACCAGAAACTGTTTGCTCCACAAAGTAGATTAGTGCTCAATCCAAGGCTAATTTCTCACCTCACTCCCCACTACTCAATTGTAAACAGAGCTCCATTCAACTTCAAAAGGAGTTCCCTGGGACAGAAAAGAATGGGCAGAGAAAGCAAGATGAGAGTTTAGATAAACGAAAATGAAAAACCTGAAAGGGCAGTAATCCCCTCCCCCACCGCCCCCATTCCACACAGCAGCAGAGAGCTGTGATGTATGATATGCAGAGCAAGCAGACTTCTGCCTTTTAAAAAAGATAGTACAATGAGGGCTCCACTCCTTGCCCTTCTGGAAAATCAAAGCAACTGATAATATAATCAACTTGTCTGAGGCTTCACTAGGCAAGCTCTTTGGCCTATAGAGTTTCCATTTAGTTTTTCTGTGCCTCAGAACCTTTACAAATCAGAGGTATATAACCTTGTCCAACACCACCGCCACCCTGGGACGATGGTTCTCAGCACTGATAACATGAACATCAAAGAATTACTGTGACTTGGTCAAACATTACCCAACACACTGGCACAATTTAAGTCCAAGCACAAACCCAACAATACTAACCAGCTTTCAAAATCCCAAGCAGAAAGCACTAGTCAAGTCCCACCTGTATCTAAGGAAAAAAATTAAAAAGCTGAAACAGGGCGCTGAGGGCCCCTGCAGCTTCTCCCATAAAAGGGAGAAGATAGTCCTTATTTTCTATGAGCATGGAAAAAAACCCTGAATTAAGAATTCTAAAATGTCATGGACCTTGTTTTAGCCTCCTATTAGTTACTAGTTGCTGCTTATACAGAGTGAGTTAATTAGTGACATCAAAGGCAATACAATAAATTCTCAAGAGGGCCAACTTTTTTCTTCCTTCTGATTAATAGAGCATTTATGCCTATTTGTGAGTAACAACCTCATGAACATTTAGGTATTGAGTTTTGAGAACTCATTTGCAGTCTTTTATAAACCAAGAATGAAGAGTTGCTCTTCCTTATTTTGCATATACAGACATGAGCAGTTAAGATTCTACAATGAGATCAACAACCAACAGCTTAACAGAAACAATAAAATGCCTGTTCACAAGACCAGTATCCAGGTTGCTGCTGCCCACTGCACCCTCCGATGAGACCTACCTGGAGATCTACCCCAACCCATGATTAGTGGGAGGACTCAGAGCCTACTCTTCCTTTCTTCAAAGATTGACAGGAATAAATCTCTGCGTGTAACAGCTTCCTCTGGCATCACTTTCAAAGGGTGGTTCTCAGGTTCACAACCCTCCCCTCAACAACAAAGTCCCATTTCCTAATCTTTCTGCCATTTTTTAAATTGCAGGAATGAACACAAACTTAATTGGCTTCCTCTGGTTTGTTTATGTTGCATGGTTTTTTGTTTTTAGAAGACTGTGTAATGAGGAAGCCCATGCAGACAGCAGTATTATATTTTAACAAAGTTTTGATGACCATGCTTAAATTAAGCCTTCACCCGTGTAGCTCAAGTTGGTTGGGCGTCATCCTACAAAGCGAAGAGTTGCGGGTTCAATTCCCAGTCAGAGCACATGCCTGGGTTGTGGCTTCAGTCCCCAGCCTGGGAGTGTGCAGAGGGCAACCGATCGACGTTTCTCTCTTGCATAGATGTTTTTCTCCCTCTAAAATTCCCCTCTCTCTAAAAATAAATAAATAAAATCTTAGACATACATACATACATACATACCATGCTTACTGCACTGCAGAAACTCCTTTGGTGTACATTTAAATATCGAGAATACTGTCATTGTACCTACTGAGCTGGGACTTCACCCCCACCGTGACAAGATTAGGGATGGTGAGCAGGGCTCACAACTGCTGACTCAGCTCTGGGTAAGGACAGGTGTTGCCTGGTGATCCCTCTAGTCACCACTTACTTTGACCTACAAAATGTGCTTTTGAGAAACCCAAATGACAACACAGTTTGATTCTTCACAATTTTATCATACATAAGGCATGAGACTAACTTCTATATACTTAGTGGCAAAAGTATGCAACTTTGTAAAACAGTTACACATAATGGTTCAGATACTGTCTATGAGTGAAGCAGGTAGGGTCACAAAACTTAACCTCCCCCAAAAGCCCATATTCATGGTCCCAGCCAAGACGGGATGCTTTGGTACTCCAGCTGCTCTCCTCTCCTCCTGTCAACCGTGCACAGGACAGGACAGAACAGAAACCAACTTACCCATCCTCCTCTGCAGTGAGACTGGGAACCAGGACACAGCCCAGACCTTTCTTCTGGCATTGTTCAAGCTTTCCAGGCACAGTTAGGAGAACCTAATGTCCCAATACCAATGGATGTATTTTTATTTTCGAGAAGTCCCAGTAAAAGCAATTAAGGAAACAAAAGGCCAAATTCATATACCTTTCTAAAATACAAGCAATTTTAGACTCACTCATTTTCCTACCAATCTCTTTCTTCAAAAGCCTGCCAACTCAAATTTGTTAACCATATACCAATTAATGACAGATAACATTCAGCTACTATGAGACAGGAAGGGCTTCACTTATTTTGTTTACTCTTCACTGCCACTTAATCAGAAAGGCACTGCCATTATGCTCATTTGCCAGATAATAAAATTGGGGCACAGAGAAGTTACTTTCCCAAGTTACCCGGATTGTTCACAGACAGAGTCTGGAAGCCCAGAAAATCACAACTCTAAAGCCCACATTGAAATATTTGGCTATCAGAACCCCCTACTCAATGATAAAAAATATATAAAATAAATTTGAATTTGAATTTTGGTCAATACCCTAAAGCATAGGTCTGCAAATTTCACAAGTACTCAACTCTGCTGCTGTAGAATGAAAGCAGCCACAGGCAGGATGTCAACCAATGAGCACAGGTGTGTTCCAATACACCTCTATTTATGGACACTAGAATTTGAATTTCATATAGTTTTCATGTTGCATTTTAAAGTAAAGAACCCTTCTTAGTAAGCTGTACAATAACCAGTAGCAAACTGTAAAATAATATTAAGTGTTAGAGAGAACAAAGACAGAGTCACCTCCTCAGACTATTAAAGTATTTCCATAATTGTCTAGATATATCAAATGATTCTATTTCCAGGATATACCTTAAAGAAAAAAATTAGCAAATATATTAATCTATATTCAATGATATCACAATGTTATTTTTAACAAGGAAAACAAGTTACCAAAATAAATATCCATTATTTTATTATATGATAAAGTAGTCATTAATTATAGTACACTAAGGATTTTAATTAACATAGGAAAGAATTTTTACTGAGTGCCAAATACTGTTCTAAGGCCTTGCATGCCAATCCTATGAGCTAAATGTAATTATGATCCTCATTATATAGATACAAAAAGTACTTGTCCAAGCAAACATAGCCTGAAAGTGGCAGAGTCTGGACTAGAATCCACTGTTCCCTCACTACACCAAATTTTTTAAGGATCCAAATTTTTGAAGAAAGAGAAGTTGGGAAGAAGAGAAATATGTAATTATTTCTATATAAAATCCCTAAGTTTAAAATAAACACTTTAAGAAACATACCAAAATAGCATGAAAATGTGTTTTTTTAATCCTCATCCTAGGATATGTTTTATTGATTTAGAGAGAGAGGATGAGAGACAGAGAGAAACATCAGTCTGTTGCCTCCCGTACACACCCCAGCTGAGGATCAAGCCCATATCCTAGGTATGTGCTCTAAACAGCAATCAAACCCACAACCTTTTGGTGCACAGGATAATGGTCCAACTAACTCAGCCACCCATCCAGGAGAGCATGAAAATATTTTTATGGGTTAGTTTTCTTTATGTTTCTGTATTTCCCAATTATTCTACATGGCAGAAAAAGCTGACTTATTTTACCCTTATTTCTAACTATCTCATATGTCTGACTTTTACAATAATTCTCTGGAAAAGTCCAAATTACATACTCAGAAATTAAAAAATTATCTCACAAATGTATCTCCTGAAGTCGTTTTAAATTATTTATCCCACCACTAGAAAGTAAAAGTACCTAGTAGGGTATTTTTACCAATGTTAGTAACACCTAACATTGGTATTGGGCTTTATGAAGATTTCAATAAATTTTCTTATTTAAAAGTCATATGATAAGTTTAACTATTTTGTATCTATGCCTCCCAAACAAGTACCAAAATTCCCTAACCTTTTTACCCACAAAACTTAGTAACTCAGCTTTCACCAGGCCATCCCTCAAAGGTTTAAGAGGGAAACTACAGTAGAAAATAGTGACTACCATGGTTATTGCTCATAGGTATTGAGCACTTACTAAATTAAGTGCCAGGCTATGTGCTACATGCTCCATGTATATTAATCCAATTGAATGCTCACAAGCCTATCAGGTATGCAGTATCATCATTGCAGTTATTCAGGTAAATAATTCTGAAGAAGTTTAAGAAACCTGCTTCAACTCATGCTTCAGGTAAATACCCAGATCAGCACACCTTTCTCATCTATTGTAAATGACTTGTAATCCCTGCAAAGTATCTTCTGTAAAGTGTCTGAAAGCCCACAGAACACTGATTTGCTTGCCACTTCATTGTTAAAATTGTTCTACTTCTTCCTATAAAGGTTATTAGGAAAGGATACTTAAAAGTGTAATCAAATGAACTTCAATGTAAACTTCAATCCACAGTTATGAAACATGGTTTAGAAACCTCTCTGAATTTCTTACTCTGCTTCAGTTCTTGATATTGCCAAGTTTGGATCTTGGACAAATCTAGACTCTTGCAGTATAAATGGCAACTCTCATGCTCAAGCTGAAGTATGTTTTCCCACCCCTCGTCCAAGCCCTTCCCTTCCATAATCTGTTATCTTCCTATATAGTCTTTGCAGGTTCTGAATAGTCATTTTACAAAGGATATTTAACATTATTTTCTGAGACACTGGGTTGCAGCTTTAGATGTAAGAAGCAATCTGAGTGTTTGGTTTGTGTTCAACTTGACTGTAGTTCCAACAGTTAAAGCCATGCATAGTTTATTGAAAGGTGCATATATCCAATAGTTAAAGAAACATACAGAGAAAGGGAGAAAACTTGCTCTCAGGCTGAAAACTTGCTCTCCCCTTCCACAGACTGGAAAGAAATGAGTCAATAAAATCTGTGTCACACCAAGAGGAAGCCTCCTCCCCAACAAAAGATGACTAAGAACTTTTGGCAAATTTAACAATTTTTTTAATCAAGAACAAAACTAGAAAACCAGACTACTTCTTAAAATGCACTATTAGGAATTGTAACTGTTCCTAAAAGTACAAGATATATTGTATTAAAACTAACAAGCATCTTTCAATTTCTTTTAACAACTGTGTATGCAATAAAAATACAGCAGTGCTTCATTTCACCAAAGGAGCTCAAGCAGAAAGAACCAAAATAAATAAATAATAAATTTATATGGGCCACTTATCAAAAATAAAATCATTTAATTCAACCTTTTACAAGAGTGCACACAGCATTTTGAAAGCAAAAATTCTCTTAATACAAATCTCCATTAAAAATCACTGCTGGGGCTGGAACAGAACAGGATGTTATTTTTCAATTTATTTTTTAATGTTTGGGTAGTAATGACATCACCTCCATCACATTTAATAAGGCAGCATGGTATAATAAAAAGGAGTTTGAAAATCTAAGTCCCAGACTTGTCTCTAGCACATAGTGGGTGTCTGATCCAGGGTAACTGAAGGTATATCAGATTTAAGTTGCCTCATACAGCAAGGGTATGATAAACTTTGCCTCTCTTACTTCATAGGATTTCCTGAGGGTTAAATAAAATAGTATTATGAAAAGGATCTTTTTGTGGGGGGTGGGAGAGAGGAATGGGGGGAAGGCAGGACAACTGTAACTGAACAACAATAAAAAGAGGCATATCAATAAACTTTAAATAAAGGATCTTTTTGTATAAACAGTGGCACTTACAAATGCCAGGTACTACCACAAAGCAGCATGGTGGGGTGCAAGTGCTCTGGGGAAGGAGTTAGAAGGCTGAGCTTCCAGGCCTGACCCTATAGCTATGTTGATTGAATCTTAGGCAAAGTCACAGAATTTCTCTGGCCTGCTGCTCCCCCTTGTGTAAAATGAGACATCACCTATGTATTCCACTAAAGTTCTCACAGATGTCCTAGGAAAAGACGGGATGATGTAGGAAAGTGCTCTGAAACCTTTAAAAGAACAAAATAGTGTACACCTTCAACAAGAACCAAGCCAGGCAGCTTAGAAGAAAATAATCACTGTTTCAAAACCACAAAAAGGATCCAAGTTAATGGCCTATAATTACAACTGGTCATTTCTTTCACCCACTTCTTTCTTTATTCTGGGTGAGGCTCATAATCATATGATCCCTTGAAATATGCACTGAAAATATCAATCTGCTCTCTACTTGATTTTCTACAATGACCCAAGACACTTGAATCTCCCCAAGAAACCCATTTTATATTTCTCCATAAACAATATTTATTATAAAGATTAAGCAAATTCTGTTAGGGTGATTACTGGCAAACTACCACCACTGCCTGTTTTTGTACAAAAATTAATTTTACATTTTTAGTGGTTGAAAAATTGCCAAAGAAAATTTCATGAATTATGAAAAGCATATGAAATTTAAATTTCAGTGTTCATAAATAAAGTTTTATTGGAACACAGCCAGGCTTATTCATTTTATACTGTCTGTGGCTGCTTTCACACTTCAAGAGAGAGCAGTGTTGAATACTGATAGAGACAAAATGGCCCAAGTAAATTCTAAACTATTTACTAGCTGTAAATATTTACAGAAAAAAGAATACCATCCCCAACTTACCCATCTCAAGGCATGAAACAATAAACCATACTTAGGAAAAATATACAAAAAATAAGGCAGCACCATTTTCAAGGTACTTAGTATTGGTGCTTCTGATATCACCACACATTAAAGATACAAAAAAGGCTTAGAGAAATGAACTTCCCTAAAGTTTCAAGTCAGTAAATAGGGTGTCAAACCAGTTCCTTATAAGTCAAAACCTGACAATTGATATGGTGAAAAAAAGATTTTCTGGCTTTTCTCATAATCCTAAAGGTAGAAAACGTTTGCTGAGTGTTTCCTCTCTAAATGTGCTAACCTCTAGGATAAATAATAAATTTTAAATATAAAATCTGATCGATTCCAGCCAAGATGGAGGTGTAGGTACATACACTTTGCCTCCTTGCACAATAAAAAAAGGATAACAACAAATTTAAAATAACAAAAAAAAATCAGAAGTGCCAAAAAATCAAACTGTATGGAAGTCGAACAACCAAGGAACTAAAGACACACACATTCATTCAGACTGGTAAGAGAGGCAGAGAGGAGGAGTAGCAAGACCTCAGCTGGAGGAACTGGTGGGTGAGGCAGTGGCTTGAAGACTGCACAGTTCCACATTTGCATGCAGACAACCCAGGAGGAACAACAGCAGAGTGAGACAGACTCCAACCCAGGGTTCCAGCATGAGGAAATAAAGCCTCAAAACCTCTGGCTATAAAAACTTGTGCAGGTTCTAGTGGTGGGAGAAACTCCCAGGCTCAAAGAACAATTTGTTGGAGAGATCCACAAGGTCCTAGAATATACACAAACCCACCCACCCAAGGAAGTAACACCAGAAGGACTCAATTTGCTTGTGGGTAGCAGGGGAAATGACTGAAGCAAGAGGCATTATACTGTCTCTGACCCCTCCCTCACATACAGCACCATGATGCAGCAATGTGGGCTGCCCATCCTGGCAATACCTAAGTTTCCACCTCTTACAATATAACAGGAGCACCAACACAAAAAAAAATAAGGCCCAAATGAAAGAAAAGATCAAAGATCCAAAATCGAAATAAGTGATGATGAAGAAATAGTCAACCTATCAGATACAGAATTCAAAACAATGTAATCAGGATGATAACAGAAATGGTTGACTATGGTCACAAAGTGGAGGAAAAAGTGAAGGCTATGAAAAGCAAATTAAAGGAAAATATATAGGAAACCAACAGTGAAGGGAAGGAAAGAGACTGAAATCAATGATTTGGACCAGAAGGAAAAAATAAACATTCAACCAGAACAGAATGAAGAAACAAGAATTCAAAAATATGAGGAGAGGCTTAGGAACCTCCAGGACAACTTTAAACATTCCAACTTCCAAATCATAGAAGTGCCACAAGGAGAAAAGGAAGACCAAGAAATGGAAAACTTATTTCAACAAATAATAAAGGAAAATTTCCCCAATCTGGCAAAGGAAATAGACTTCCAGGAAGTCCAGGAAGCTCAGAGAGTCCCAAAGAAGTTGGACCCAAAGAAGTACACATCAAGGCACATCATAATAACAGTACCCAAGCTGAAAAATAAGGAGAGAATCTTAAATGCAGCAAGGGAAAACAGGAGTTACCTACAAAGGAGTTCCCATAAGACTATGAGCTGATTTCTCAAGAGAAACCTTACCTGTAAGAAGGGGCTGGAAAGACGTATTCAAAGTCATGAAAGGCAAGGACCTACATACAAGCTTACTCTATCCAGCAAAGCTATCATTTAGAATGAAGGAGCAGATAAAGTGCTTCCCAGATAAGGTCAAGTTAAAGGGGTTCATCATCAGTAAGCCCTTATTATATGAAATGTTAAAAGGACTTATCTAAGAAAAAGAAGAAGATCAAAACTATGAATGGTAAAATGTCAACAAATTCACAACTATCCACAACTGAACCTAAAAAAGAAAAAAAAGCAAACCACTAGAACAGGAACAGAATCACAGAAATGGAGGCCACATGGAGGGTTATCAGTGGGGGTGGAGAATGGGGTAAAAGATACAGGGAATAACAAGCATAAATAGCAGGTACAAAATAGACAAAGGGAGGTTAAGAACAGTATAGAAAATGGGGAAGCCAAAGAACTTATATGTAACAGCCCATGGACATAAATTAAGGAGTGAATGCTGGTGGGAGGGATGTACATGGTGGAAGAGAATACAGGGGAGAAAAAATGGGACAAGTGTAAAAGCATTATCAATAAAATATATTTTTAAAAACAAAAATAAATAAATATAAAATCTGAGATATATATGATTAAAGGTGTCTTCTTATCCAGCTTTGGCTGTATTTCCAATTGTTTGGGTTCTTTGTTTAAGAATAGTCATAAAACAAACAAGTATACACACATTAAAAGTGCCATTCTCTCTGGAAGTTGAAGGTGACAGAGGCCATTTCCCACAGAGCAAGCTATTCAATACATTGTTTTTAAAATACAAGGGAAAGTGCCCTCTGCTGAGCCAGACAGAATCCCAAATGTTCTGTTTTTAAAAGATAGTATGAACCAGACTGGTATGTCCTTTTATTAATAGGGCTGCAAGTATAAAATTTTGAGACTTCCTGTTCCCAACAAACTGGGGAATCTCCTGACAAAACATAGCTGGGTTCCAAGAGAGTTTCTGCAACTTGTATGAAAGATTGGGCTCAGAGGAATAAGTTAGCTGAGTCAACATAGAGAATGCAAACTGGCCCAGGTTATCCAGCCTCCACACTTGGTTCACATGGATGTAACCAGGTCAAGGTTTCCATGTGTTCCAGCACAAAACCTGACTTTCTGAGAGGAGTAAAAACAAAATGGAAAATGGCTGCTGCCATTCTGGACTTTGTGACAGATTTTTCTAGATGTCCAGAGGCTGATCAACCCTCACTTAACCTCCTGGGGATGCATTCAATTCAACAGCACAGTATTAGTAACTGAGGGCACCTATATGGTGTTTTTTGTTTGTTTGTTTTTGAACTTTTCTTTCTTCCTTAATTGACATATTATTGGCACATATAGAAATTCCTATTTCTTGGTAGGAAATTTAAGTTTGCTGCCAAGTCATTCAGACATTAAAATTCTTCCATCCTCACTCATCTTATTGTCCAATCCAGTTCAACTAAAGCCCTCAAGAAGAGCTGGAGAAGACAGTAAACAAAACACATAATCCAAGCAATGTTATTGTGCTTGACAATTTTATTAATTCTATTGGGTCTCTTTAATCTATTCCATAATTTATAGGAGGAAGTCCTCATATGGTCCAGATAGCAAAAGTAACACCCCTCTCTATAAAATGAAAGCATTTCACAGTTCATTCAACAGAATATTAGCAACCATTGAGACTTCATGCCTTGCTTCCTCTTAAATAAGTTGCCTCAAAGCAGTGAGTGAAGGAAGCTCATCCTTGTTTTTCTTCCATCCTATGCATTATGGGATCTGGACTCCTGGAAAGAAAGAAGGAAACACTCTTTTTTGTTTTCAACCTATTTTCAAATCTATACCACAAACTTGTCTTTTCTTATCAAATAACAGTATTTGCAAATTGGGGATCTTCCATCCAATGATCGCTTTTTTACAATCCTAACCTCTTTCTGTAATATTCAGGCCACACTCTTCCGGGCAAATGAACTCATAAATTACTTAGAATAAAACCAAGACAGGCATTTATCTCTATACCTTTGCTTTCATTCTGCTCTTCCTTCCTCCACCCACATTAAAGAGTATTCTTCCAGCTCACCTCTAACTGTCACACCCCTGCCAAAGCCACTCATCCCCATCACCAACTCATCTGTGCCCTGTAGCTGCCCTTCTACGTTCAACTTTTCTCCAATTAAGTCTTTGTTAGTTCCAACACTGCCTCCTCCATCCAATACACTGACTTTCTTCTGTATACATCAGAACCACTCAACAAATCCAGGAATTGTCATTTGGCCAAGTAAATGGCCTCTTCTCTGCAGTCATGCTTCAGTAGTTTTCCACCCATTTTACTCAAATAACCTTTGACAATAACTGTCTTTTTCTGTCACTTAAATTTAAATAGCTCCAAATGTGAGTAAACAGTCCTTTGTAAATTTGTTTACCCTTTTAATGGATCTATCAAGATAAAATTCTTTATAGGGTAAAAAAAATCAAACAGTGTAAAAATATAAACTTTGATTTAATAACATAAGCAAAAAAAAAAAACAATCACTAAAACAATCCTATACCCCTGCACTATAGAGATACATTTTGGAAGGTGGGTTTTAATGTATAGTTGCATACTTTCATGTTTAAAGTATAGTTGCATACTTTCATGTTTAAATCCATTTAAGGAATCTAAAAAAAGGTTTAGTTTTTATGTAATTAACCTCTACCTTCTGAGCACAGTTTTAGTACTGTAAGAGAAAGAAATAATGAAATGATGAAGGAATAAAATCTATTTAATAGATTGCACTCCTTGGCAGGTATAGCAAATGTGTTGAAAAACTTTGGCTTTAGAGTAACCCAAAGTTTTAATAAAATACTTCCTTATCCAATGTAAACTGTCTTGTTATGCTCCTATTTGTAGGTTGTCTAAGAGTTCAAATAATTTACAAACATATCGGGATTTTCATGGGGGCTGGGTTAGGAAGATTTTTATTTAATTACTTTTTAAAAATATCTCCCTCAGAAATATATATTCCTGCATCAAAATATGGGGCCATTTTTCCATACGAATGCTTAAAAATGAGAACAAGTCACGAATTAGCTTAATTTTACTACTTAAGTCACAAAGATATAAATGTGCCAAACATTTTATCAAGTCATTAAATGAAAATATAATCCTGGTGTATTTGGGTTTCTCATTCCCCACTTGGGCCATTCCTTGGCCTTGTTTCATTGAAAACCACTTGCTGGGGATAATCAAGGCCTGAACTTCTGTGCTTTGTTGGGCTGACCACAGAAGGAAATATGCACACACAAAAAAGCCCTGTAACAGTGAACTAGTAGATTCTGTAAAGTCACTGAGCATGGTAACATTCAATAAAAATGCAGAACCCAGTCTAGCAAAGAAGCTTCAAACCACAGAGAAAAATACAAAACACTAGGAAATATATACCTTGCAAATCCTAAAATTGCATATTTCAACAGTGCAAAGGCAAATTCTTCATTGGAGTACTGAAAATTGAAGCAATGTTAAAAGTTCGGTGTTTCTCACTCCATTGCCTATCTATCTTCTGGAAACACAGTCATTTCTCATTTCCCAAACCTTCCATGAATGCCTACTGCTTGACCTGAGTAAAGGCTGAGTGAGAAGAAACATCATCACCCCTCTTCTTTCCCATCCTCTGAGGTTGCTCCAGTCCTGCCCAATACCTGCAAGAGCATTTCTCATGCTTTTCTGTAATTAGCTGTTTATTTGCATGTCTCTGCCAATGAATCTTGTTAGTTGTGGTATCTCTATGCCTAGTATAACACAGACTCTAGAGAATTATCCTATGGATGAATAAATAACTGAATGACTGGAGTGGGACCTGCAGGTACCGTCTGATAGTGGCGGCAAGTTTCCTGCCGCTACTGTTTCCAGGATGCAGCACCAGAGGCAGCAGCATCTATCTGATCAGGATCGAGTCCCAGAGAAGAGAACATGGGGGTAACTGTGTGGAGCCTGGCAGTGAGGCCTAGCAATGGGGCCTCAAGAAACAAGAATCCAGAAATACAAGCACAGGTTCAAACAGGTGACAGGTGATAAACAAGGGACAGAGGAAAGTCACTTATGGCAGCATTTTGTAAAAAGTGGCTTCTGATTCTTTATGTTCCCATTCACTACTGCCAGATTATCAATTAAGAACATTATCCTTCTATTCACCAACTTAATGCTAGTGTCCTTTAACAGCAGATATAACATTAAGGATAATAAAGCAATGAGAATAAACAAATAGATAAAGGGAAAGGAAAATGGACAAGAGCTACCACGCCACAGATTTCCTCTCTCCCAGCACATCAGAGTTTCCCCTGTTCAGTAGGATGAGATGTTTCATGTGTTCGCTATTAACCTCATGGGAATTGCTGTGGAGATTAATATTTAGCCCATGTATATGAGCAAAGTACAAAGTGATTCACAGTTTACAGAGATACTAATAAAATTAGAAATGTACCAGAAAATATCTGGCCCTCCTTGACTCCTTGATACAATGAACTGTCAAGTTAGATGTGTTTTGGGAAGTATTAATAATTTAAATGTATACACACTGGATGGACTGAAAAATAAAAATGTAAGAATTTAGCCTTTTCCCTATATACATAAGGGGGAGAGAGAGAGAGAGAGAGAATGGTAACCCTGCCAATTCTTCACACTGGTAAGGCATTTTTATGTTGCACATGGATTTTTTTTTCTCTAAGCTTTTCATCTTCACTCTGGTGAGGACTACATTTGCCACAGGCTGATAAGTGAATGTGGCAGAACTTCAAAACTCATGTCAGCCAAAGAATCTAGAGGGAAAAAAATCAGACATAAAGCTGCTAAAAGGCAGCTATAATTTTTTGAATGCCTTTTATTTAATTCTACCAAAAGATCACACAGCAGTGTGATCCAGATTTGATACATCTCTCAACGTCAACTCTTGTACACACACAGCCTTAATCTAATTTCTTACCCTAAATACGTGGTTTTCATTAAACTAGTAAACCTAAGGGGGTTGCTTGTATAAATACTAAGTTAATAAACTCGTTCTTCTTAAGATAATTTGAACCTTCAATTTACTAGGATGAATCAAGAACTGATAAAGAAGAGAATAGGATGTAAAATGTAATTCTTCCTGTGATAGCCCAGCCTGAAGACAACAATGATCATCTACAATTTAAATCAGTACTTGATACCTTGTTAAGAGAACTTCATTATTCTCATCCTTACTGAAAGTAACACCAAGACAAAACAAGAACAGTCACTGCAGGTCCTTGCTGTTCTTCACTTTGCTCAAGAGGTGTAAGTGGAGAGGTCAGAAGGACGATATGGGAACACGAACTTTTGTTAAAATGTCGGTTCTATTTCCAACACCAAAAGTACCAAAAACACATACTAGAGTATTTTTAACTGCACTATTTGCAACCAAAACTTTGAAACTACAAGCATCCATCACCAGTAGGAAGAATTCATAAATTGTAGCATATTCATGCAGTGACAATCACACAGCAAGGAGAACGAATGCCTACAACTACACAAAATGTGGATAACTCTTTGAAGCAGAATGTAGAGGAAAAGAGACGAAGCCAGACACAAAAGGAGAACAAACTTATGAAGTACAAAAACAGCCACAACTAAAGCAGGCAAGTAGAAGTAAGGAAGGGGAGGGATGAGGGGGTAGCTACAAAAGTGCTAGTGACGGTCTGTTTCTGGAGTCTGATGCTGATTTCACAAATATGTTTGGCTTATGAAATTTATCCAAGTATACAATTTATGATATGTGCACTCTCCAACATGCATATTTCCTTCAGTAAAGTGTACTAAGAGTCTGTTCTAAAAACTTCGAGGCAGTCCCTAAAGATCAGCGTCTTCAGATTTACCTCTTATGTTCTGATTCACAAGTGCTATTATCTTTCTTATATATGAGTAAAACTTAAGCTATGTGCTTTAGGTCATTTAATACAAATCTATCTAAACATATGCAAAATATAACAAAATGTTACTCTATAACAAAAAGAAGTCCCAAAATGGGGGGTGGGAGGACATCAACAGGCAATTCATTAAAGAAGAAATTTAAATGTTCAAGAAGTAAATGAAAACTATTTTGCTTCATTATATAATGAAAGACGTGAAAATTGAAATGACACTGGATTTGTTTCTTGTTTGTTTGTGTTTTTGATTTTGCCTTGATACCAAATTAGGAAGTGTTGGCAGAGGCTGAGTAAAGGAGAATACATTATTATCAGCACAGTAAAGTAGTATATTTGTATATTCACAAACTGTACACCAGCTTTGTGACCTGTATGACAAGTTTTAAATATATGTCCCAGTTCATACAACACTCCCCTTGCTGAGTAAGTACCCAACGGAGAAATTTAGATTGTGTGCAAAGACTTAGCTACAAGGATATTCCCTAAAACAACATTTATAATACAGGGGGTAAACTCCTAAATAAATAGTAATATAAGATTAATAATATACACAAAGCAGAGAGAAGGGCTGGAAGGGGAGAGGGGAGGAAGCATACACCAAAACATTAGCAGGAGTGCTTGTCTCTATTTACTTCATTTTCCGTCATTTCCCTAAAAATTGTTTAAAAACTTCGAAAAGAATGTTTAAATTAGAAATAAATGTCTTTTCAGAGCTGTTTCATGCTTAAGTAGTATAGTTCATATATAGAAAGTACTAACTCTTTAAGAAAGCTCTTGATCTTTTTGAAATATGAGTTAGTGGCAAATAAAGGAGACTCTTACCACAAATGCCATATCAATTTTTTGCTTGAGTATTTTTGTCCTTTCCTTTTGAATTCCCCATAGATATGGGAAGGAGGTAGAAGATATTCTGTGAGCTCACACCCAGATTAACCCTAGTTCCCCAGACAAAACATAACCTGTGAGAATTCATTTGTTTCTCCTCCCTACAGCAAGGACCCAGTTGAGAATCAGCATGCAGATATTTATTAATCATTCTGTATGCAATTATTCAGTTCTATAAAAACTGTCATGTCGTCCACTGCACAGTTACACCATTTTCCCCAGTGCTTCTGATGCTTTGTAGCTCTACCTATTCTATTAGCAGTGCACACAGTACTGCTTCTCACCTTAGTTCCTAATATGTGTCAGATTGCAAAATTGTCAAAGACTGTTCACAACTCTGGAAGAAATGTGATTTCATGGCCTTTTCTAACATGAATAATTGTGTCATGGGTTTCACTAAATGGCATATTTTGCCTTCTGTAAGAATCAGAACATTTTTATCACAGTCATACATTTTTATTTTATATTTTTACAGTTCTAAAGCCTTTATATTTTAAGGGGGGGGTTGTTTGTTTTTGAAAGTTTTTTTCCATTACCATTTAGTACCCTTATAACCCCTTCCATCACTCCACAATCACCACTCTATTGTCCATGCCCATGAATCCTTTTTCCTTTTTGTTCAATCCCTCTACCCCCAAATCTCCCCCTACCTTAGCTGAGATCCTGAGTCTGTCTCTATTTTGCTTGTCAGTTCGTTCATTAGATTCCACATGAGTGAAATCATATGGTTTTGTCTTTCTCTGACAGGCTTATTTCACTTAGCATAATGTTCTCCAGGTTGCAACAGTAAAATTTTCTTCTTTTTTATGACTGAGTAGTATACCATTGTGTAAATGTCCAATAGTTGTTTTATCCACTCACCTACAGGTGGACCTTGGACATATTCCAAATATTGGCAATTGTAATAACTCTGCAATGAACATAGTGCTGATTATGTTCTTCCCAATTAGTGTTTTGGGCTCCTTTACATCTATTCCCAGAAGTGGGAACCTGGGTCAAAAGGGAGACCCATTTTTAATTTTTTGAGGTATCTCCATGCTGCTATCCACAGTGGCTGAACAATTCTGCATTCCCACCAACAGTGCAAAAGGGTTCCCCTTTCTCCATGTCCTCACCAACACTTGTTATTTGTTGATTTATTGATGATAGCCACTCTGACAGGTGTGAGTTGATATCTCATTCTGGTCTTAATTTGCATATCTCTGATGACTAGTGACCTTGCGTACCTTTTCATATGTCTATTGGACATCTGTATGTCCTCTTTGGAGAAATATCTATTCAGGTCCTTTGCTCATTTTTTAATTGGGTCCTCCTTTAAGGTTGTTTTGTTTTGTTTTGATTTTTCTTGCCCTTTTTTTTGGGTGTTGAGTTTTATAAGTTCTTCATATACTTTGGATAGTAACCCCTTTTTAAATTTATCAGCAAATATGTTCTCCCATTCTGTTGGTTCTCTTTACATTTTGTTGATGTTGTCGTCAGCTATACAAAAAATCTTTAGTTTGATGTAGTCCCATTTGTTTATTTTTTCCTTTTGTATCCCTTGCCTGGGGAGATATATCTGATTAAACATTAGTATGAGTAATGTCTGAGATTATACTTCCTGTTTTCTTCTACAATTTTTACAGTTTCAGGTCTTTTTTTAAAGTATATTTTATTGATTATGTTATTACAGTTGTCTTAATTTTTTCCTCCACTTTTGCCCCCTCCACCCCGGACCCTCCTGTCCTCCAGCATTCCCCTGGTAGTTCATACCCATGGGTCGTTACATTTCAGTACTTCAGCTTCTCCATTTCCTATACTACTGTGAACCTCCCCTTGTCTATTTGTGCCTACCAATTATGTTTCTCATTTCCTGTACCTTTTCCCCCTACTCCTCCCCCGCTTCCTGGTGAAAACCCTCCATGTGATCCCCATTTCTGTGGTTCTGTTCCTGTTCTAGTTGTCTGCTCATTTTTTTTGAGGTTCAGTTGATGATAGTTATACATTTGTTGTCATTTTACTGTTCATAGTTTTTGATCTTCTATTTCTTCTTCTACTTTTTTTAATTGATGTTCGAATACAATTGGGTCCATTTTCCCATCACCACTTATCTCCACCCAACCCACATCCACCTCCCACCCTCAATCCCACTCCCACTTGCCTCCATCCATGGGTCCCTCATACATGTTCATTTATGTCCCTCTCCCTTCTTTCCCATGGTATTGCCCTCTCCCCTCCTCTCTGGTTAACATCAGTTTGTTGTTGATTTCAATGTTTCTGGCTATATTTTGCTTGCCAGTTTGTTTTGTTAATTAGGTTCCATTTATGGGTGAGATCATATGGTATTTGTCTTTCATTGCCTGGATTACTTCACTTAGCATGATACTTTACAGTTCCATTCATGTTGTACTGAAGGGTAGGAGCTTCGTCTTGCTTTCTGCTGCATAGTATTCCATTGTGTAAATGGCCCATAGTTTATTGATCAACTCATTTACCCACTGGCACCTAGGCTGCTTCCAGCACTTGGCTATTGTAAATTGGGCTACCATGAACACTGGGGTGCATAGGTTATTTTTAATTAGTGTTCCACAATTCTTAGGGTATAAACCCTTCAGTGGAATTGATGGGTCAAAAGTCAATTCCATTACTAGTTTCTTGAGGAAATTCCATACTGTTTTCCACTGAGGTTGCACCACTTTGCATTCCCAACAATAGTGCACTACGGTTCCCATTTCTCTAAAACCCCGCCAGCACTTACTGTTTGTTGACTTGTTTATGATGGCCATTTTCACCAGTATGAAGTGGTATATCATTGCGGTTTTCATTTGCATCTGTCTGATAGCAAGTAATGCTGAGCATCCTAACATATATCTCTGGGCCCTGTGTATGCCCTGCTTGGAGAAGTGTCTGTTCATGTCCTTTGTCCATTTTTTAATTGGATGGATTGTCTTCCTAGTGTGGAATTGTATAAGTTCTTCGTATATTTTGAAGATCTAACCCTTGTCCAAGATGTCATTGGGAAATACATTTTCCAATACAGTTGATTCCCCTGCCTGCTTGCTGATGTTTCCTTTAGCCATGAAGAAGCTTTTTATTTTGATGAAATCCCATTTGTTTATTCTTCCCTCTATGTCCCTTGCCCTAGCAAATATATCAGTGAAAATATTACTACGTGGAATATCTAAGATCTCCCTGCCTATCTTCTTCTCTAGGGTTTTATGGTATCACAACTTATATTTAAGTCTTTTATCCATCTTGACTTTACTTCTGTGTATGGTGTAAGTTGCTGGTCAAGTTTCACTATTTTGCACGTGGCTGTCTAGATCTCCCAACACCATTTGTTGAAGAGGCCAGTTTGATTCCATTTTATGTTTCTGTCCCTTTGTCTAAAATTAGTTGCCATAGAGACTTTGGTTTATTTCTGAGCACTCTATTCTGTTCCATTGGTCTGTGTTTGTGTTCTTATGCCACTACCACACTGTTTTGATTATAGTGGTCTTGTAATATAGTTTGATGTCAGGTATGGTGACCCCACCTACTTTGTTCTTCTTTCTCAAAAGTGCTGCAGCTATTCAAGGTCATTTATGGTTCAATATAAATTTTTGAAATGTTTGCTCTATATCTGAGAAATATGTCACTGATATTTTAATAGGTATTGTATTGAATCCATAAATTCCTTTGGGTAGTATAGATATTTTGATGATGTTAATTCTTTCAATCCATGAACATGGTGTACATGCTTCCATTAATTTGTCTTTCTTCATTTCTTTCTTCAGTGTTGTGTAGTTTTCTGAGTACAGGTCTTTTGCCTCCTTGCTTAGGTTTATTCCAAGTTATTTTATTTTTCTTGTTGATATAGCAAATGGGATTTGTTTCCTGATTTTTGTTTCTGATATTTCATTATTTGTGTACAAAAATGCCTTTGATTTCTGAATATTGACTTTGTATCCTGTTATTTTGATAAATTCACTTAGTAGATAGTAGTGTTTTGGTGAAATCTATAAAGTTATCTGTGTACACACCCATGTTATCTGCAAACAATGACAGTTTTACTTCCTCCTTTCCAATTTGGATGGCTTTTATTTCTTCTTCTTGTCTCCTTGCTGTGGCTAGAACTTCCAATACTATGTTGAATAGAAGTGGTGAAAGCAGACATCCTTGTCTCAGTCCTGACCTTACTGGAAAAGCTTCTAGTTTTTGTACATTGAGTATGATATTGGCTGCAGATCTCTTGTATATGGCCTTAATTTTGTTGAGAAGTGCTCCCTCTACTACCGCTTCACTGAGTGTTTTTATCATAAATGGGTGCTGTATCTATCACATGCTTTTTCTGTATCTATTGATATGTGGTTATTTTTGTCTTTCCCTTTGTTTATGTGATGTATAAAGTTTATTGAGTTGCAAATATTATACCATCCTTGCATCCCTGGGATGAATCCCACTTAATTCTGGAGTATGACTGTTTTAATGTATTACTGGATGAGGTTTGCCAATATTTTGTTGAGGATTTTAGTATCTATGTTCATCAGTGATATTGGCCTGTAGGTTACTTTTCTTGTTGTCTTTATCTGGTTTTGGGATTAGGAAAATGCTGGCTTCATAAAAAGATTTTTGGAGTATTTCCTCTTCTTGGATTTTTTGGAAAAGTCTGTGAAAGACAGGCATTAACTCTTCCTTAAATGTTTACAAAATTCTGTGAAACCATCTGGTGCAGGATGTTTGTGTGCTGGGATCTTTTGATTACTGCTTCAATTTAGCCAGTTGTTACTGGTCTGTTCAGGCTTTCTGATTCTTCTTCATTCAGTTTTGAAAGATTATATTTTTCTAGAAATTTGTCCATTTCATCTAGAGTTTCTAATTTCTTGGCATACCGTTCTTCGTAGTAATTTCTTACAATCCTTTGTATTTCTGTGGTGTCCGTTGTAATTCCTCCTTCAGATTTTGCTTATTTTGGTCCTCTCTCTTTGTATCTTGATGTGTCTGCTTAAGGCTTGTCAATTTTGTTTATCTTTCCAAAGAACCAGCTCCTGGATTTATTGCTCCTTACAAGTGTTTCTTTAGTCTCTATATTGTTTAATTCTGCTCTGATACTGGTTATTTCCTCCCTTCTACTTTCTCTGGGCTATCTTTGTTGTTGTTGCTCCAGTTCTTGTAGATGGAGGGTTAGGTTGTTTATTTAAACTGTTTCTATCTTTTTTAGGTAGGCCTGTATCCCTGTGAACTTCCCTCTCAGGACTGCCTTCGCTGTTTCCCATAAGTTTTTAACTGTTTTGAGTTCATTTTCATTTGTTTCCAGAAATTCTTTGATTTCCCCCTTGATCTCATTCTTAACCTGTTCACTGTCTTTAATCTTAGGTAATGTAATTATGATGTGCCTTGGTGTGTGCTTCCTTGAAAGTCCAACTACCTGGACTTCCTGGAAGTCTATTTCCTTTGCCAGAGTGGGGAAAGTTTTCCTTTATTATTTGTTGAAGTAAGTTTTCAATGTCTTGCTCTTCCTCTTCCACTTCTGACATCCCTGAGATTCAGATTTTGGAACGTTTAAAGTTGTCCAAGAGATTCCTCTGCCTCTCTTCATTTTTTTTCAGTTCTTGTTTCTTCAGTCTGTTCTGGTTGGATGTTCATTTCTTCCTTTTGTTCCAAATATTTTATTTGGTCCCAGTTTCCTTCTTGTCACTGTTGGTTCCCTGTATATTTCCCTTTATTTCACTTTGCATAGCCTTCATTTCTTCCCTCATTTTGTGACCAAACTCAATCATTTCTGTGAACATCCTGATTATCAGTGTTTTGAACTCTGAATTTGACAAGGTTCACTATCTCCCTGTTGCTAAGTTCTTTTTCGGGAATTTTTGATTTGTTCTTTCATTTGGCCATATTTCTTTGTCTCCGCACCTGTTACTTTGCATGGGGCAGAGCCTCAACTATTCACCACAGTGGGGCAACTCACATCCCTGCACTGTGGCACTATATATGAGGGAGGTGTGTAAGAGAAAACAATGTTGTTTGCCTGGATCTCACCTCACTTTCCAACACTTCCCTCCCTCCCCACAAGTAGATTGTGCCCTTTCACATGCTGACTCCCAGGTGGGTGAGTTTGTGTATATTCTAGGACCCTGTGGGCCTCCCAACAGACCCTCCTGTTGGACTGGGAGTTTATCCTGCCACTGCAAACCCCACAGGTTTTTACAGCCAGAGGTTTTGATCCTTTAGTTCCCTAGTGCTGAAACCCTGGATTTCGAAGTCTGTCTCACTCCCCATTTGTTCTTCCAGGCTTATCTGCATGCATATGTGGGATTGCCTGGTCAGCCAACCCTCGCCTTGCACCCACAGGGTCCACTGCCTTGCCCAGCATCTTATCTGCCCTGGCTGCCCGTCTCCACCCGTCCTACCACTCTGGATGATTGTCTCTTTAACTCCTTGGTTGTCAGACTTCCATGCAGTTTGATTTTCTAGCAGTTCTGGTTGTTTTTTTGTTTTTAAATAGGTAGTTGTCCTTCTTTTGGTTATTGGAGGAAATGAGGCATTTCTACCTACTACTCCATCTTGGCCAGAACTCTCAGGTCTAACATTTAAGTCTTCAACCCATTTTGAATTTATTCTTGTGTGTAGTGTAAGAAGGTTGTCTAGTTTCATTTTTCTGCACATATCTGTCCAATTTTCCCAATACCATTTATTGAATAAACTATCTTTTACCACTGTATGTGCTTGCTTCCTCTGCCAAATATAAATTGACTATAAAGTTGTGGGCTTATCTCTCAGCTTTGTATTCTGTTCCATTGATCTATGTTTCTATTTTTATGCCAATAGCAGGCTCTTTTGATTACTATGGCCTTACATAGTATAGTAATTAGCATTAATTATTAATTACTTATATTAATAATTAATTATTATTACTTATAATTATAATCATTATAATCTCAGGATTGTTGTTGCTGGGTGGGTCCTTTTGTGGTTCCATATAAATTTTTGAAATATTTGTTCTAGTTTTGTAAAATATGTCATTGGAATCTTGACAGAAATTGTGTTGAATCTATAGATTGCTTGGGGTAATATGGATATTTTAATGATGTTCATTATTCCTATCCATGAACACAGTATATCCTTCCACTTATTTGTATCTTCTTCAATTTTTTTCTTCATTGTCTTGTAATTTTCCAAGTACAGGTCCTTTATGCCCAGGTTAAGATAAAACTAAGATTTCAAAAACCCTTTCCTATGAAGAGAACTGAGGAGATAATGAGTCCAAGGAGTAAATTAAAAAGGAGAATTTCCAACTCTTGTGTCACTATGTTGAAGCAATGTGAATATAAACCCATGTAGAAAAAAGACTAGAAGACAATGTATTAAAATGCTCACTTTCACCTAAACATGAACAGTGAAATATGGATCATTTTTATTTGCTACTGCTACATTTTCAATATTTTTCAAATCCTATACATTAACTGAGTCTTGCTTTTGTTATTAGAAACCCATAAATGCTACTGGACACAGAATGTGTGGTGAAATAGAAAGAGTATTTCTATTAGAAGAGTATTCCCAATAGAATGGGAATCAAAGACCTTTGGACTTGGAACTTCCCTCAGCCACTCAAGTTAACTGTGTTAACTTGATATGCCAAAGATATGCCAAAGCTGAGCACCTGAGTCACTGAGTATCCCTCACAGGAGAAAATATTTGGCATTTGTTATCCATATGAGACTTGAAGATACAGAGGAAATAAGGAAAGAACTCAACATTGACATGATCTGTTTTTAACTGTTTATCCTGGAAACTTTTTTCTACATGTTAATGATGACTTTTTCTGGAGGGAGAATGTCTTTTTTTAGCCACAAACATTGAAAAGAATGTACCCTCACTCTGACTCTAAGAATAAAACTGTTAACTGCTCCAAATTGCGGGGAGAGCATCTGCAGGATTCCTATATGTTGCCTAAGTTCAAATACCTCATTTCAACTAAATCCCCACTGTGGGCTTCAAACAGAAAAGGAGAATTCTACATGTCTCACTGGCCACCCCTAGACCTATGGTAGAGGGGATGAAAGATAATCATGGATGGCCACCATGGAGCATTCCCCAAGATGGGGGGTTTGGCAGAATGGCATTTCTATCAACCAGCATCATTAAATTATAAAACAAAAATTGGAAACATTCTAATGGGCTAAATGGATGAAATAGTCTCAAAATTACCTCACACCATGGTAAATGTAGGGGTTGTATGCATTCTTATTGCCCCCATTCCCTTTGTTGAAGCCCATCCTTGGGACTCTGTAGCTGAGTATCTTAGCAGCAGTGGGGAAGGACAGTGCTAAGAAACCCCACCTCTCTTCCCTGGGCCTCCAACATGCTACCCAGGAATAGGGGACAAGCTTTCAGCAGTGGAACTGAGATTTTTTCCCTTAAGTGAAGTTAACACAATTCATCATTTACTGTTAATGCCTCATATCTAACAGGGCACTGCCAAGAGGTATGCCTTCACCTTCTAAGTATCGCTGTGCAGCAACCTTGTGAACTACAAAGATTATTTCACATTTAACAGCCACAGAAACTGTAGCTCAGTCAGATAAAGCATCTTAGCATCTTATTCCAAATCTCACAGCTAGGTGACAGCAGTCAGAGTGAGACAACCAGTCTAGACCACTGACCTAGAAGTCCAGCCCTCCAGCCCTGCATCACTTCAGGCAGCACCTCCCATTCTGGAGGGCATACCAGTCAGCCACTGTTAGTCTCCCTGCACATCAAGCTGTTGTGACAAGGGTTATGTTTTCATTTTGCATCCTGCCGTGGGTAGAGACCCTGTAGGTCCTTGTGAAATGATTGGTTCCTCTCTCATCTGGAGAGACGAAGCCTTCCTGAGCACCAGGGTAAGTTGAGCTTCCCTGGGCAGATTCATAGGCAAAAAGCATTCTCAAGGAATCAGCTGAAAAGCCTAACACACACAGAGCTTTTCTTTCTCATCTTTCCTCATATCCCAAGCAACTTTAAGTTACTTACTTCTAAGGCCCAAGTCTGCCTCTAATTTCTGAAAAGGGATTTTAAAAATTGTATTAATATTACTTTCCAATCTGTACAATAAATACAGTAGCATAAATCGATAATTGTCCTGCACAGAGCTGGATAATGAGTTTGCAGTCTATTTTCCCTTTTGTGGAAAGCTGTTCATTTATTCTGATTTAAAAGTAAATAAATATTATAATATTCTCCAAACTTTTTCCCCCGTACTTTCCCGTTCTCCCTCACTTTCCTCATTTGCATTCCAAATAGGACCCCCAGAAGACTGACAAGAGCACTGCAAATCAAACTTCTCCCAGGAACACAGAGAAGCTCAGGAAATTCTAAAGTAACATTATCAGCTGAAATACAGTCAACGACCTTCAGGAAGGGTCTGTGTTCACACACAAGTGGAAGTGACTCAGGGAAGACTAGAAAGAAAAGTGATTATTGTAGAACCTGAGAAAAAAAGCAGAGCTTGCCTATTTCAGTTCTTAAAACTTTGTATTGTCAGTCATTTAATACTGGACACACACTTTACTGCCACTTAGCTTTTGTTAAGGGACTACAGAAATCTTGGCCTACTCTATTAATTCTTCAAAAATATCCTAATTTCTTATTTCTCCCAAAGGACAAAAAGGCAATGTAAGGCATTTCCTGGTGGTAGCTGACTAAGTATGGCTTCATGTCTTTTATGGGACAAAAGAATCACAGATATGTGTGATATATTAAGATTTATGATACTACATGAAATATAAACATTCTAATTGTTCAAAAATTTCAGATGATTACTTTATCACATTTAAAATCAATTAAAGGTGGCTACCACCTGTTAATATCTGGGCAACTACTTTTTGCTTTCCATCTGACTTATTCCACCTAAACCAGGTAACCTTCCCCACTGGCAATAATAAAAATAAAGATTTCTTTGGACAACTCTGATCTGTAAGAAATGAAGAATTGACCCTCAAATTTAATTTCCTGACACTTGTTTACTAGGAACTCCGGTGCAAAATTGGGTCTAAAGACATCTACATTGTATGTCAAAACGTCTTTCAATGGAATTCACCTTTCAGCCAATCCCACAGACTAGGCTGGCTTCACTCCTAATGCCTGTTTATTCATTTTCTCCCCTCTAAAATGTTAAAAGCTCCTTGTTGTTAACCAGCTGGTAGAGTTAAGCAAATCCCCATAAATCAGCCCTCTGCCAGAAGACCTGGGAGTTCATGGTGGTTCTTTGCTGACACACAGAGAAAACAACTTAAGTACATTTTGGTTCACAACAGAACCTTCACATGTTTCACATACCTCTTCTTTTATCTGTCAGTTCACAGTTCATTTTTGATGAACTGTGTTAATCAGCCACCCCCTAGGGCTGCACAGAGGGTGACAGCATAGACGTGGAGTCTGGCTGCAAGGTTCAAGGCCTGGACCCTCACTATACTCAGTATGTGAGTCCCTGAACTCCCGGCACTGATTCTTCATCTCTGAAATATGGCAGTGGTGGTGGACTTGCCATGAGGATTAAGGGGAGCACATGAGAAGTATTCTATATACATTAGTGCTCAGTAGCCCCATGTTGGCATACAGTATGTCTGTACAGATATGGGTTCATCTCTTTCCTGCCTGTTTATACAAAGTCAGCATTTTGCCTTACAGTTGCACCCTGTGTAATATTTTGAGTCCACCAAGTTCCTAGAAAACCTGCTGATCAAAAACATATATATGTCACATTACATTCACCCGTGTGTCTGTAACCAACTGAGTGGCAAATATTTCTAAGTGCTGCCACTTACCAGTGATGCTAGCATGAAACAATGCACTGGACCAATTCCCCCAAAATGCTCACCTTTCAGACCTCAGTCCCACTGTGAGAGCTGAGAAAACAAAGTTCACCCCTTTGGGACTCAGTTTCTTCATTTTGAAAGAGAGGTGACAGTAGTTTCCCTCATAAAACCTTGGTGAGCAGGAAATGAGTTAAGTTACACACATACAAAAAAGTAAAAACTGCCCTATGGGAATAAGTAAACTCCAATTTGCATACTGAGATTAATAATACTAACAGTAACACCAATAGCTATCAAATGTCAGGCTGTGCAAGCCCTTCACATCTCTGATTTCCTTAAATCTTCACCACAATCTTGTTATTCCCATTTTGTCAATGCGAAAACCAAACCTTGGAGAAGGTAAGAGGGTTCCCCATGAACAACCCAGTCAGATGAGGCCCAGGTCTATGAGGCTCACATCACACGCACCCCACCTTGGACAATATAGGCCCAGAGCCATCTCATCTGTGGCAGCTGTGAACTTCCAAGTCACAACAGTATGATGGAGGAGAACAGTTACCTGGGTTACCCAGCAAGACCATTCAAATCAAGCATGGTGACCGAAAAAGGGTACAGATGCCCCAGCCAGCCCATCAGTCCTGTTTCAACTTCATTTAACATTTACTTAACCCTTATTACATGTATCCCACACATGCTAGTGCTGACCAAAGATATCCTCAAAGATTTATCAGGAACCAAAGAGAACTGGTTCCCAGCAGAGATACAGAGAATACCCTCCACATTTTGTATACTACTTGGCCCCTAGGTCTTAACAAATCCTGTTTAGGTCACACAAACTTCTTCATGAAACAGATCTGTCACCTCAGGTTTCTAAACCTTCTCTCTCCTCTACCCTCATCCAGGATCAAAACCAGTCCATGCGGCCAAGAATCCTAAGAGCACTGTTTTTCCCCCTACCCCTCACAAACACACATGTACATATTCAATGCGCTGGCGCCCTCTCTCTCTCTCTCTAAGTACTTGGCCCAGCTTGGCCCAACATTTGTTTGGACAAACAAACGCTCATCACTTATAGACTCCCAGCCACAGTATGAACCCAGCTGAGACATTCTGCTGCCTCACCTTCCATGTGTCTAAGACAATCTGCTTCTTCAGCCTTAAGGTACTGAGAAAAATAAAAGGTCCAAAACTTAATTCAGTGAGGAATTCCTCCAAGGGACTACTTCCCAAATCTTCTATGGGTCATGCCACTCTCCTTTGGACTCAGGTACAGGAGGATTATTCATCACCGCATCCTGCTGCCCAGCTCCTGGGCTTCACTGCCAGCAGAGGGCTGGGAAAGTAGGCAAGGCTGTGTCCTACCTCCTTAGCATTTATAAAACCTTGCTCCTAGACCCTTGTGAAAACTTGCCCCAAATTTCAAGGCAACAGCCTAGCCAATTGACTGAAAGAACACACTAAAATGAACCAGACCCAAGTCATAAGTAAACTTCTCATAGGGCCAAGAAGGGGACACTTTCCCATTTATGCTTTCACTGCTGCCTGACTTACCTACTTACTGAGCACCCACTGCATCACACAGGGTGTTGTGTCAGGTACCAATGGGACAGTCTTGATCATTCCCTCTGGAAGCCTACAGACCCTGTTAAAGTGTTCACATTCTAGTGGGCTGAGTGGGAGTGACTGGAGGTTAGCAAAGGCCTCAGGGGACTCTCAAAATGAATAATGGGAAATTTTAGAGATTCCAGCTCTGGGAGAAGAGACAGAAACAGGGGTAACAGTGAGCATAGGAGGTCTGAAAATTCAAAACACAAACAAACACATAAAGACCTGTGATTTCAAACAAAGAGGAAGATTTCTTCATGACTGCCTTTTGGAAGCCAAAGACAATGAAACTGAAAGGTCAATAAGGGGACAGGGGTGGGAAATGAGACTGCGTCCATTATCATCACCAATGTGCAGGTGAGGAAACTGAAGTACATAGCAGCACCGGTCTGACTACAGGACCCAAGCCTTTGATCATAAGTTCTAATTCTATTTTTCTATGGCTTCAAAATGTAGAAATTTAAAACACTGGGGTTGATGGAAAAGTGATCACCAGTAAACAGTTTATCGAAGGAATAAGGGGCCAAAGACAAACTGCACATGAATCAAATTTACAAACATAGATGGGTCAGCAGAGACAAGGAACATTTTAATAGCCCAAAACTGAAACAATTACATATGCATCAGTAACAATCTCCATGCCTCCTGGCATGGTGCAAGACGATGCTAGAGTGCCATATGCAAGTGAGATGCCCAATGCATGACTTTTCCCCTAAATATTCTATTGTGATAAAATACACATAACATAAAATTTACTATCTTAACCACTTTTAAATATACAGTACAGTGGTATTAAGGACATTTGTATTGTTGTGTAATAATCATCACCATGCAACTCCAGAACTGTTTTCATCTACCTAATATGTAACTTCTGATGAGGCTCTGCTTTAGGCACTATCACCAACAATTTCATAAATATTCATTAAACCCTGCCATGTGTGAGACTGGGCTGGATGTCAATGCACCAAGACAGATACAACACAGTTCTGCCTTTGTGAACCTCAAAGTATACTAGCAGGACTGGACATATACCAAATTGTGCTTAAACAGATTTCAGGGACTGCACAATTAAGAAATCAAATGGCTACAGCAGATGCCCTGCCTCTGGGCCCAAGGACAATGAGGGCCCAGCTATGTCTCAGCTGAGAGGATCCTGGCTTAAGACAGCATGCAAATGTCACAGAGGATCAGAAGCCACCCACACAACCAAGTTCCAGAAAGAGTCAGGACAAAAATATACATTTCCCAAAGCACAGACTAAACTTTAAAAATTAACACATGCAGCTTCTGCTGGGACCCGATTTTGCAGTAAGTTGTTAAACTGCAGGCCACTATGATACAAATGCTTGATTATAGTCACATATGGAAATTCCTTTGGAAGCTACCAGCACTGCAGAAGTCATGGTACTGACCACATTGGAATATGTGCCTTTGAAAAGATAGCCAGCTCTTACACCACCTAAGGTAACACAGCATAAAACAAAAAGACTTTGCCTTTGATCTCCAAGGAATCCATCTCCAGTCTCAAGAAGAAAGGAGAGCTACTTACTCCTTTAGCATCACACAGACAGGCCCCATCAGTTGGAATCAAGGCCCCTTCATTCATTCAACAAAGATGTATTAAACTCCTGCTACATACTAGAATTTAGTAATTAGACCCTGTTTCAGGCACTTGGGCTACATCAGGCAACAAAATAGACACAAATCCCCAACCATGCAAGAAACATTCAACATTTGTTAAAGAGTATTAAGAGCTATGGGGAAATAAAAAGTGGAGTGATATTAAGTAGAATCGGGCACTGTAGAGAGGGTGGGAGGCAGGCAGGAAGCAATAAGGTTATCTTGGTGGATCTCAGTGAAAAACTGACACTGAGGCACAGAATTGAAGGAGATAAGGGAGTTAGCAAAAGAGACATGGAGGAAGAAAGAACAGCTATGGCAAGAGGCTCCACGGCAAGGGCTTTCCTGGTGTTTGGCAAACAGCCCAAAGGAAAGTGTGGCTGAAGCAGAGTGAGACCTTGAAGGCCTTTGTGAGGACTTGGGGTCCAAGTGAAATGTAAGTTCACAGCAAGAGAGTGAGGCAATCTGATTTACATTTTAAAGGTTCACTCTAACTCTGTATTGACAGAGACAGTAGGGAAGTAAGTAAAAATGGAGTCGAAAGGCAGGTAGCTATTGGTGTAATCCAAGAAGGAGGTGAAGATGGCTCCTAGAAAGATGGTGAGCAGAGAGCAGGTGATTTATGAAGGTAGGGGTGATATGGTTCCAACATTTTGGGCCTGAACAACTGGAATGATGGCCTTGCCATGAACTGAAGGTAGGAAAGGTGTGGATGACCAGAATGGAGAGGGTTGGAAATCTGCTCAGTTCTTCAGTGACATGTTTAGGATGATGTCTGTTACATATTGCAACAAAAATGTCTAATAGGTAGTTGAATAGATAAGTCTGAAGTTTTAGAGAGAGAGGTCTGGGCTAGAAGAACAAATCTGGGAGTTACAAGCAAATCAAGAAATCAATGGTATTTCAATTCATAAGACTGTTTGTTATTACTAAAGGAATGAGCAGAGACACGGAGGAGGACTCAGAACTGAACTCTAGGGTTCCCCAACATTAAAAGGTTTGAATGGGAGATGCCAGCAAAGGAAATGGACGAGCAGTGTACAGAAAATAGAAAGCATGCAGAAAGACAACTTGGATGGCAAGTAAAGAAGGTATACTGCAGCATGGGGAGTGAAGAGTTGTGTCAAAATGCTGCTGAAGGGCCAAGAATGATGAGGACTGAAAACTGACCAGTGGATTTACCCACATGGGATCACTGATGGCCTCGATAAAGAAGTATTCATGGAGTAAGAGATCAAAGAAAAAGCCAGAGTGGGTGTAAACAGGAATGGCTTAAGAGAAGATGGAAATAGTGAATATAAATAACTCCTTGAATATTTGCTGCATATACAAGAGGTGGCAATTGGTGGAGGTGACTAGGGTCAAAAAGCTTGTTTCTTTCTTTTAAGAGGACTGATGTTTATATACTGATAAAATCGTACAGCAGAAAAACAAAATAGATGGCTTACAAGGGAAAAGGAATGGCTGTGGGAGTGATGGCTGAAAAAGATGAAAAGGACTGGTCCCAGAGGAGATCTGGAGGAAGTAGCTTTAGATATCCGTGATTACAGAGGGACAGCAAAATGAATAAATCCTGGGAGGTGAAGAGATGTGGCTATAGGAGCTGGTCAAATTCTCCTGTATTGCCTTCAATGAGCTTAGTAAAAGTAGAAAAGTAAGGTTTATCAGCTAAAAAATGAGAAAAAAGAAAGAGTTATTGGAGAGATGAGCAGAAGATATAAAACAGCCTTCCAAGGAGGAATGGGAAAGTGAAAAAAACTGGGGGAGTATACTTTCAGGAAGTTACATTATATCTTTGAGCCAAAAAATATATGATGTGTGATTACCCTATTGTCTACTAAATAAAAATTAAGTATGGCTAGTGGAGTAAATTCTATTTTATTCTAATAGGGTGCCCATATCGCAGAAATGGTAACCTTAAAAATGAGCTTATTATATGTAAAGACCCGTTTTTATATGAATTTGGTACTATTTAGTTCATCTATCAATAACACACAACTGATACTGCCAAGAATTGAGACATATCATTGATGGTCAAAGGGAAATAAGATCTGTATCCTCCTTAAAAACTCAGTAGTTTCCTTCTTAACATCCAGTTCTCCTCTTGGAATTTAGGGATTTTTTTACAAGAAGAAACAGTATGAATGAGTCTCAGTCCAGAATTATACAGCCTTAAGAAATTTTAGAAGCAAAGGGAAGTCCATGCCTACACTAAAAGCCTTTTGCAAACCTGGGCCTGCACAGACATTGCTGAACTGGAAAGGTAGGTACTCCAATCATTTGCCCATTATCAGGATCAGGGGCTGGCAAACTTTTTCAGCAAAGACCCAGAGAATAAATATTTTCAGTTTTGCAAACCATTCGGTTGCATCTATGAAACTCTGCAATAAGAGAGCTAAAGCAGTGACAGACAATAACAAATGGGCATGGCTGTGTTCCAATAAAACTATTTACACAAACAGGCAGTGGGTTGTTTCACCCTGAGACTATAGCTTGAAGACTTTTTTAGAGGATAACCATAATTCACTTGTAATTTCAACATGTAATAAAAACTCCCACTAGCCCCCACTATACCCCCTAAGATTATTATACCCATTTTCCAGTCAGATAATGGCCTAGGTCAGAATCTACTTGTAAAATACTTACAAAAAGAGAAGAGGTCCTATATATTCTGATAAACAAAACAAAGCACTAACTAGCTAGAAAACAGCCACATACCCAGCTTTCCAGGAACTAGTGTTCTTTCTATTGACTGGGCCAGAAAAATCTGACTCTTCAGGTTCCAGAACTTCAGAGTGGTCCTTGCAGATTGGGTACCATTGTTTTCATGTGCAGGCCTAGCTATAAAGTTTCTCAATAAAAATTCTTCCTCTCCTAGACTCTTGCAGTACCCCAATTTACAATGTGACTCCAACATTCCAGGTTTATTTTACATTCTAAGGCTTTTAGCAGCATTGTCTGTGATAATAAAAATATCCCTTATCTGCTCTGTCCAGTATGAGAGCCAGTAGCCACATGTGGATATTGAGCACTTCAAATATAGCTAATATGACTGAGGAACTCAATATTTCATTTGTTCTATTTTAATTCATATAAATGCAAACATAAAACACCAAATATGGCTAGTAGCTACCATGTTGGACCGCACAGTTTTAAAGAAATAAATGAAAATGAGAATATAACCAATTATTTCTTTTCCTTTCTTCTTTCCTTGCCTTAACTCTCCTCCAGACAGTCCCTACAATTCTTGTTTAAAAAAAATTCTCTATAAAGTACACTCCTTACCAAAACAGCCAAACTTTTCTCAACAAAGTTCTCCAGGGGCTTCAAGTTTCACTTCTCATAAGCCAAGGTTATTACCATCTTTATGACTTTCAGTAAAAGACAAGGCCTCGCACAGAATGTAAAAGATATTCTCTCTGTACAACAACTTCTTTTTCTTATACAAAGAAAAAAATCCCCATTAAATATTAGCTGTATCATCCTCTTGAGGTTAAACACCACCATATTAGTGATGCCAACCTCTGTAACTGTCTTTCACTGTGTACAGTCCCATAACAAGGGCTTATGACAAGCAAGCTTTGCCAGTACATGATTTCTGGAGACAGCAGGAATCTGTGTCTCTTAGAGATATGTTAGCTTACTTTTCCTTCCAGGTCACTAACAGATCTGTGACAGCCCAGATTGCTCTCGACCTTTCATAAAGAACATGTATGAGACTTCTGGCCAAGATAGAGGACTAGGTGGTGAGGTACGTAGGCAAGGTGGCAGATGGTGGCCCCACATTTTAATGTAGATAAGCCAAGAGGAACAACTGGGGTGTGAAATAAAAGTGAAACCCAGGGCTCCAGTGCGGGGAAATAAAGCCTCAAAACCTCTTGCTGTAAAAACCTGTGGGAGTTGTGGGGAAGGGAGAAACTTCAAGCCTCACAGGAGAGTTCATTAGAGAGACCCACAGGGTCCTAGAACATACACAAACCCACCCACCCAGAAATTAGCACCAGAAGGGCCCAATTTGTTGTGGCTAGCAGGGGAAACGACTGAAAGTTGACCAAGAGCCAAATCAGTGGCACCGTTCCTCTCTGACCCCTCCCCCACATAGAGTACCACAACCCAGAAATGTGGGTTGCCCTGCCCTGGTGAATACCTAAGCCTCTACCCCTTACAACATAACAGGTACACTGAGACAAAGAAATAGCGCCCAGATGAAAAAAATGTCAAAGCTCCAAAAACAGAACTAAGTGATGAAGAGATAGCCAATCTATTAGATGCCCAGTTCAAAACACTGGTAATCAGGATGCTTTAGGTAATCAGGATAGCTAAGTATGCTCACAAAATAATGGCAGAAGTGAAGGCTATGCAAAGTAAAATAAAGAAAAATATCCAGGGAACCAACAGTGAAGGGAAGGAAATCAGAATGCAAATCAATGATTAGGAACAGAAGGAAGAAAGAAACATTCAATCAGAACAGAATGAAGAAACAAGAATTCAAAAAAATGAGGAGAGGCTTAGGAACCTCCAAACAATTTTAAATGTTCCAACATCTGAATCACAGGGGGATCCAGAATGAAAAGAGGAAGAGCTAAACATTGAAAACTTATTTCAACAAAAAGTGAAGCAGAACTTCCCCTATCTGGCAAAGGAAATAGACTTCCAGGAAGTTCAGGAAGCTCAGAGAGTCCCAAAGATGTTTGGCCCAAGGAAGCACACACCAAGGCACATCATAATTACATTACCCAAGATTAAAGATGATCTTCCAGATCACCAGACCTTCCAGGTGATCTTCCAGAACAAAAGTGTCAGGAGCACAAAATCATTAAGCCTGACCTCCTCAGACTGGGTCCCCAGCTCTGCCACTTACCAGACCTGAAACTTCTGTGCTCAGATTCCTCATGTGCAAAATGGAGACAATAACAGTACTTACTTGATAAGGCTGCTGTGAGAATTAAAAGAATTACTTATATGAAACATTTAAAATAGGACTGGAGCATGCTAAGCACTCTCTACTAAGTGCCTTCTCTAGAAAATCTACCTATTACTTCCAAACCTCCAACATCTCCTGTCATACTTAGAATAAAATCTAAACTCCTTGCCTTGACCTCATCTTATTCTGCTTCTCCTTGTTCTTACCATTGTATTTCTGCTTTGGAACACAGCATGCCTATGTCCCCTGTGGGGCCTTTGCTCTGCTATCCCCTAGGCCCACAATGTGCTTCCTCATAACTTCCCATGGCTGTGCCTCCTGGTCTGTCATAGCTCCTGAGCACTTGTCATCTCAGCCCTTGTATGACCATCAGAGTGCCTATCCCACCAGATCCCCTCTGGTTCCTCATTTATCAACTGATTCCCAAATGGAAAGCAGGCCTACTCCCCAGGGCAGGGGCATAGTCAGTTTGTGTAATGCTCTACCTCCAGGACCTAGAAGAGTGCCTGGTTTTAGTAAGCAGACAATGAATACTGTGAATAATTATTGCTTCCATGAATGAATAAACACACACACACAAACACAGACATGTGATATGTATTGTGGTGAACATCTAGAGGTTCAAACGAGACCTCACTTCAAAGAACAACCTATTGTTTCAGTTCTTAGCCCCTGCAGGGATTTTCTGAGCTACACAGAACCACCATCCTCAAGGTTATCCTGGTTCCTGGACAACACTCACAAGATAAGTGATCTATGTGAGGTATGAACACCTGGCCATCTCAGCTCAACTTATAAGCTCCAGTGCTCCCTGTGGGTTTGGCTGAGGCTGGCACTGGGCCTGCACTGCATCTCAACATCCCCCTGCACCCACTCTTGCTCCTTTCCACAGGTGCTCATCTCAAGGGCACTGTAATAAAAATCCTGCACACTAAACTCCATCTCATCCTAGGATATGCAACCTGCAACACACAGTATACTGCTAAGGTGGACACTGGCCCCCATTCACCCAGACACGTAGGTATGCAGTCTGAGGAGGTCTGCACACCATCTATCTGTCCTGTGACAGTGGGTCCCCTCTTCTGTATGACTGATGGCCTTATAACTATGGCACCCAGGACTCAGGACCTACCTTGATGTGGTGATGATGACCTCAGAAACATCTCAGATCATGTTTTCCTGGTGCTATCAGAATCCATACATTTTCAAACCTACAAGGGGTCTTCTAGCTGCAATTCAGCCATATATACATATATATTTTTTTTCAGACTCATGTGAAGTAATCTCCCTGGCCACTTTCTCATTCCCTATCACTCATACATGTTGTCCTGTATCCTCTTTTGGTATCCATTCAGAGATGATTCAGAAACACGCTCAGAATCTTTTAAAGTTGTAATTTGAACCCCACACTTGAAGCCATATTTTTCTAATAATTATGGAATGATTCTCAGGACATTTTTTATGTACTTCTCAGATGCTACACATGAGCTTCTGTCCTGCAGCACTAGGGAAACACAAATGTTTTATGTACTACTGTTCTACAATTGCCTAAATGTGCTTCAGTTTGTCTTACACAATTCTGTGCAGTATAGGGGTGTATGTGTGTGGTCTTCTTGACCAAACAGTGGTGCTCTACAGCTAGCAACAGGGGCAATTAGTATCGATGATGAAAGACTGTGATTAAAAAACAAAAAAAAAACCCTGGTAGCAGACTTTGAGACTTGTTTTCTCAGGTTGACCATCTCTACAAACAGTCTCCTGGGGCACAGGGGCTTGACCTTTTCCTGCAGTCGGGATGCACTGAGCTTGGCTCCTCTCAGAATGATGGCAGCCATTTGGGTGACAAGTGTAGACAAAGCCTAATTGGATCAGGGAGTAAGAATTTAGCCTCAATGTCACCACGCATTAAGCAAATGATCAAACAAGCCTAACCATATCATCAGCAACCCCAGATATGAAATTCCATCTTAAAATGTGACTTGGCACATCAGAAGGGAATAGTTTCCTTATAATCTCCCACTTTACGCTACAGGAGCTAGTATTTGAAACATAAGTCAAACCTTAGCTCCTCTTACCAACTTTCCCTGACAATATTCCTCCCATGAAATAATTGATTATTCTCTCTTTTGTCTTCTGACAGCACTTTGAAAATCTCTTAACCATCATACTGGTTGTAAATGTTGCCCAACAAAAGTCTGAATTCCTTAAACTCTGTCCCTTCCATCTTTAGCATCCCTCATGGCCAGTACAGGGCCTGGCACAAGGCAGATTTACAGAAAAGACAATGAAGCTCTTGATTTTACTGGGAAAAGGCACTTTTTTACTGGAAAAAGTCCTCTGCCATTCCTGTGGCAATGTCATGTGGAGAAAGAAGTCACAGAAGGGAGACCGCTGGAAATCATACAACCATCCAAAGAAAACTGCAGTGAAATAACAATAGCCTCCAGCCCGTCCATGTGACTATGCTATGGAATTCAAAATAAAGTCCATCATAGTTAGCCATTAGAAGGTCCACAACATTTATGATAAATAAATCTAGGTGTCTAAAAAAAAAAAAACAGAACACCAACTTTAAAATTAATATATCCTAAATCTAAGCACCTGAATTTTCAGTTAGTCCAAATAGACTTGATTTCTGGTTCTATATCAGATCAGCTTTTAAAAATTACCATGCCTCATTTTCATAACATCTACATTTGAAGATTAAGTAAAAGAATAGCTAAACAGAACTTTTAAATCTTTTTGTGTTATGCTATCCAGAATAAATATGACTAAGTAGCATTAAATAGTTATTATTAGGAGCAGTGTTAGCAATAAAATTATAAGGAAAGCTATTTGCTTCATATCTAAGTAAACTTACTTTTACTAAACCATTTTATTTTTTAAGAAATTAGAGTGAAGTTTAAGATATAGATATGGCCATATAAATAATCTGTATTAATAAGAAAAAATAAATCAAATATGCTTATCAAGTCTATCCCTGGAAATGTTGCCAACATAGAGTAAGGAATAAGTTCAGTAAGTAATCACTCCTATGGCTGCTGCATAGAACTTCTGCATTTCTATTCAAATTTACATTACTTTCTTTTAACTAAGTAACAAAAAGAAAGAAAGGAAACCAAACAACTGTTCTGGATTGAATAGTGTCGAAACCCAAATCCATGTCCACCCAGAACCTCAGAATATTACCTTATTTGCAAACAGGGTCACTGCAGATATAATTTGTAACATTAGATGAGGCCATGCTAGGTTAGGTTTGGCTTTGTGCCAAAGCCTATTGGCATAAACCAATGAGTAGTATCCTTATAGGAAGGACAACAGTCACACACAGAGACATACAGAGAGAACACAATATGAAAATGGAGATTAACTGCTGTGTCTACAAGCCAAGGAATGACAAGAATGGCCAGCTGCCACCAAGAAGCTGGAAAAGGGAAGGAAGGATTCTTCCTTAGAGCCTTGCCAACACCTTGCTTTCAAACACTGGCTTCCAGAACTGGAAGAGAATAAACTTCTATTGTTTTAAGCCATCTAGTTTGTGGATATTTGTTGGGGCAACCTGAGAAAATTCCCCAGGTAGAAAATTCTCTCTCTCCTTCCATCAACAGCAGGATTATAAATATCAATACACACATTGCTGATGAAAGAGTAAGTTGGTTTAGCCTTTCTGAATATGTATCAAAGCCTAGAAATGTGAGTATTTTTGATCTAGCAATTCTATTTTTAAAAATTCATACAAATAATCTGATAGCAACAAAAAATTATTTGCAAGAATAACCAACACATCATGGTTATTTATAACAGTAAAAAAAAATAATAAAAAAATTAAAAACCACTAAAAAACTAACTAAATAAACAACAATGAAGAACTACTAAAATAAAATTTGGTCCACCCCACTAATGGAATAGTTGAAAGGAACAATAAACTTAAAGCAGAATGATCATCAATTGATAGAGAATAAGTAATGTATAGAAATCCTAAATATTTATGAGAGATGGACAACATGAAAAGTCAATCTGTATAAAAACAAAGTAGAGACATGGTGAAAGACAAATACCATATGATCTTACCTATACATGGAAACTAATCAACAAAACAAACAAGCAAAGAAAATATAACCAGAGACACTGAAATAAAGAATAAACTGACAGTAACCAGAGGGATGAGGGGAAGAGGGTAACAGGGGAAAGAAGGGAATCAAGGAACATGTATAAAGGACCTATGAACAAAGCCAAAGCAGGGTATGATCAAGGGTGGGAGGTAGGAATGGGTAGGGCAGGAAGGAGTAGTAGGGGGAAAATGGAGGAAAGTGTAATTAAACAACAATTTAAAAAAAGGTAGAGACATAGAACCATTAAGGTGAACAATCATACTCTTCCAAAAGTAAAGGTTGTTTTCTGTTCTCCATTTTTAAAAGGTAATCAGGAAAAGCTGCAACTGGACAAAAACAAATTGGTGAAGAAAATAAAATACAGGAGTTAGGTAATCTAACACATATCTTCAAGCATGTAAAATATTACTAAGAACATCCATTTTGTACTCCAATGACTTTGAAGAATCAAGAGGAAATTGATTAAAAAAACAGCAAGTAAGACCTGAGGACAGAGAAGTGAGAATATTCTTGCGAAAATCTCAGAGTCCAAAGTAAATTAGCAGGGATAACAGGAGTCTCTCTTCCTCCCTATCAATTACTAGCAACACAATGAATCATTCCCTTTCTTAGATTATAAGAAGCAATAAGCCTAAATCAACCTACTCTTTAAGTATTCTCCAAAGCTATAATACCATATTATTTTACATCTTGATAGATTGGGGTATACCCTATAATAAATCTTCATGCTAAAGTGATACCCATGTGTGCATGAACATACACAATTTCATGTCTTACAAATCTATGGGAAAAAATTGAAAAATAAATTTATATTTGCAAATAATATTGCCAATATTCATTTCATGCAGTTAACAAAATTAGTAGCATAAGATATAATACAGTATATGGACTCATATGCCAAATTTTTAAAAGTTGCTAAAAAGTAGCAAAGCCAAATAAAAATAATAGTAATAGCAAAAAAAATTTATAAATTGGCAAACTAAAGATCATTAGAATTTATAAATACATCCCAAAACAGGTTGTTATATGCAAGGGTCTACATGAGATCAAAAAAGATAGAAAGTATAAACACAACCTAAGAGGCAGACATTAAACATAGATAAGGAAGATTTGTTTGTTTCTTTATTAAATAAGGTTACTAAATTCTATGCAATTACATGTTAAAATCTTAATTAAATAAGTGATCAAAATTGACTGAGATGAAAAATATAAAACATCTGATAACAAAGAAAAAAACTGTAAAGTCACTCAAAATTATTTCCAATAAATGCTCCAGACCTAGACCCTGTTAGTTTTATGTGTGAGTGCACTGAAACTTCCAAAGAACAGATAATTTCACATCACAAAAAATTTCCTATATGTACATTTGTGGAAAAGTTGTAATTCATTTCAAAAACTAATGCACTCTGAATGCCAAAATCTAATATTTGAGGATAAAAACAATACTAAAAATTAAAAGTACCAGTGGTCATGGCTGGTTTGTCAGTGGGTAGAGATCCGGGCTGTGAACTGAAAGGTCACTGGTTTGATTCCCAGACAGGGCACATGCCTGGGTCGTGGGCCAGATCCCTGGTTAGGGGTGTGCAAGAGGCAACTGATCAATGTTTCTCTCCCTGTCTTTCTCCAACCCTCCCCCTCCCTCTAAAAATAAAATAAATAAAATCTTTAAAAAACTACCAAGATTCTAAATACAATAAATATTACCATATCAAATCACATCAATAACTCTAGAATCAACTAGTTTTGTATACCAGAAAACATTATTAAAGTTATTACGAGATATATTGAAAACTACAAGATATTAACAAAAGAAACTTAGTATGACACAAATAAATGGAAAGATCTTCCATGCTATGGATTGGAAGAATATTGTTAAAAAGTCCATTCTACTAAAAGCAATATACAGATTCCATGTAATCCCAACTAAAATTCCAATGACATTATTCACAGACATAGAGCAAATAACCCTAAAATGTATACACAGCCACACATGCATGCACACACACACACACACACACACACACAAAACAAAGAGCCAATAAAATCTTGAGAAAAAGAACAAAGTTGGAAGCATCACGCTTCCTGATTTCAAACTATATTACAAAACCATAGTAATTTAGAAATTTATGGCATTGGATTTAAGAGACAAATGGATCAATGGAATATAATGGAAAGCCCCAAAATAAACCCATATATATATATAGTCAAGTAGCCAATGGAAAAAGGACAGTCTTCAATAATTGGGGTTGGGAAAATTTATGCATGGACAGCCACATGCAAAAGAATAAAACTTAACCTCTATCTTACACCACACATAAAAATTAGCTCAGCCCTGGCTGGCGTAGCTCAGTGGATTGAGAGTGGGCTGCGAACCAAAGCATCGCAAGGTTCGATTCCCAGTCAGGACACAGGCCCGGGTTGCAGGACATGGCCCCCTGCAACTGCACATTGATATTTTTCTCTCTCTCTTTCTTCCTCCCTTCCCTCTCTAAAAATAAATAAATAAAATCTTTAAAAAATTAGCTCAAAGTGTAGTAAAGACTTAAACATAAGACTTCTGAAAACCACAAAACTCCTAGAAGAAAATTTTAAGTGGTATGCTCCTTAACAAAGGTCTTGACAATAAATTTTTAAATTTGACAGCAAAAGCAAAAGTAACAAGTAAAACACAGTCAGTGAAATACGTCAAGCTCCTAAAAAGTTAAAAAGCTACTTGCACAGTGAATGAAACCTCCAACAAAATGAAAGGTAACCTACCAAATGGGAGAAAATATTTGCAAATCCTGTATCTGAGAATGGATGAATATTTGAAATATAGAAAGAATTCATACAACTTAATAGAAAAAATAAACATTCCAATTAAAATGTAGGCAGAGGTGCAAATTAAAACTACAATGAGATACCACTTTGCACTGATCAGAATGGCCATCACAATAAACAAAGCAACAAACAACAAGTGTTAGAGAGGTTGTGGAGAAAAGGGAACCCTAGTGCACTGTTGGTGGGATTCCAGACTGGTACAACTACTATGGAAAACAGTATGGAATTTTCTAGGAAAACTAAAAATGGATCTGCCTTTTGACCCAGCAATTCCACTGCTGGGATTATATCCTAAGAACCTTGAAACACCAATCCAAAAGAACCTATGCACCCCAATGTTCATAACAGCACAATTTACAACAGCCAAGTGCTGGAAGCAACCTAGGTGCCCATCAGTAAATGAGTGGATCAAAAACTGTGGTACATTTACAAAATGGGATTGTATGCAGCAGAAAGAAAGAAGGAGCTCCCCTACCCTTTGCCACAACATGGATGGAACTGGAAAGCATTACGCTAAACAAAATAAGCCAGGCGGTGAAATACAAATACCATATGATCTCACCTTTAACAGGAACCTAATCAATAAAACAAACAAATAAGCAAAATATAACCAAAGACACTGAAATAAAGAACAAGCTGACAGTGACCAGAGGAGAGAGGGGAGGGAATTTCAGGAAAAAAGGGGAAGGGTTTGCAGGAACAAGGACACATGGACAATAACAAGGGGGGGTAGAAATGGGAGGGAGGTGGGGAAGACTGGGGGGGTGGGCTGGGATGGGGCAGAAAACTACTTGAACAACAATTAAAATTAAAAGAGACAAATAAAATGGTAAGGCAGGTAAAACAAGTAAAGTGACATGAAGTGAAATGAAATGAAAATAAAATAAAATAAAATAAAATGATAAAAAATAGAATTATAAAATAAAATAAAGTAAAATAAAATAAAATAAAGGCAGAGGATCTGAATAGACATTTTTCAAAAAAACACATACAGATGGCCAACAGGTACATGAAAAGACATTCGACCATCAGGGAAATACAAGTCAAACCTACAATAATATAATACCTCACACTGGTTAGAATAGCTATTATCAAAAAGACAAAAAATAACAAGTATAACAAGAATGTAAAAAAAGGGAACCCTTGTGTGCTGTTTGTGGGATTATAAATTGGTGCAGCCACTATGGAAAACAGTATGGAGGTTCCTCAAAAAAGTAAAAATAGAACTACCATATGATTCATCAATTCCAGTTTTGGGTATTTATCCAAAGAAAATGAGAACACTAATTCAAAGAGATATATGCACACCCATGTTCACTAAGCATTATTTACAACAGCCAAGATATGGTGACAATCTAAGTGTTCATCTATGGATAAATGGATAATGAAACTATGGTTTGTATGTATGTGTATATAGATATATAAAATATTATTTTCTGTATTATGAATAGTATGGAACATTATTCAGTCATCAAAAAAGAATGAAATCTTATTTGTGATAACATGGATGAACTTCTAGGGCATTATGCTAAGTAAAATAATTCAGAGAGGGTCAAAAACTATATGATCTCTCTTACAGGTAGAATCTAAAAACAAATAAACCAGGTCATAAATAAAAAGAACAGAATAGTGGTTGCCAGAGGCAGCGGGTATGAAGGAGGGAGAAATTGGTGAACTGATTTTTTTTTCGGGGGGCAGGAGGGTAGTTTAAATAATCTGAATTAAAAGAAAAAATATAAAAACAGAGATCATCAATAGATCAAAGACATAAAAATTAAAGATCACAAAACAAAAAACTTCGAAACAGTATATGATAAAAATAAACATACATTTTTTATTTAGAAAGTACCAAACTCAAACTAGAAAGATATTTCCTTAGCATAATAAAAATAATGATATTATTAAAGTAACAGCCAAGATGGTCATCATCAGAACTAGTTACTATTATCCAGGAAGTTAAAGGCAGTTCAATGTGATATAAAACAAATCAAGTATACAGCAATTGGAAGGAAAAAGAAAATATTATTGGCACATAGTATTATAGTCAACCCTAGAAAGCCAAGATATGACAGGAAAATTACTAGAACAAGTAAGATATTTAACATAGTCATAAAATTGAAAATAAATATCTAGAGATCAATAGGTTTTTCTCTACCATAAATTATTAGTTAATAAAAAGATATTATTTTTAAATATGTATTAACTTCCAGAAATGGTATGAAGCCCTTAACATGTTAGTGTAGGTAGCTAGATAGTAATAAATGAGAAGGGAACAAAAGGAACTAGACATTAAGAAGCCTAATCAAGTAGGAAGCTGAATCCAACAATAAGCCTGATCAAGCCTGACAGTCTCAGAAACCCCAGGGGATCGCAGCATTGCCCCACCAAGAGGATGAACACCCTTCCCTCCTCCATGTAGGGAGGAGAAACTGGCTTTCTGATCTCCCCAAGCTACAACCAGTCAACTTGCTCAGACTAAGAGGGGTGGGAGCAGAATAAAAAATAAAGGGAAAATTCTCTGCTGGACACATGTGCGATAGAAACCAAGACGGTGCAGGAGGAGGTCCTTCTACTTTGAGGCATGGACATTCAGGGTCAACATGGTGACCAGAGAGGTCTGTCTGTCTAGCCTAGGAAAAATAACACAATGGATAAGAGACACAGAACCCTGAAAGATCTATGAAATGAATTGGTTAGGGGGAGGGCCCAATACCAGCCTGTGAAGGATTGTGAATACAATCCAAGCTTAATACAGCTTACTTGCTCACTCTCAGTAATAGAGGCTCACCACATTAATTTATTCATCCGCCCATTCCCTCTCCATAGCAGCCACATGACTCTAGAAGCTGCAGGTTCCAAGTGCAGGCTGAAAGCACAGCCGGAGTGCACCTGGGAAGAGAGACTAGCTAGCCAGACAAGAATGGAGACTGAACTGGACCAAGCTTTAACATGGCACAGAATTTCTGGATACTGGCCCTGTTTCTGGGCCCGATGAAGACAAGACTAGACTTTTCCCAGTGGGATGGACAGAGATGAGATACTGGGGTACCTGGGGGTAGCTTTCCATTTCTATTCCAGTAAACCTTGGCACTACAACTATTCTATCCTCGTGTGCTTGGGTCCTCAGAAATGCTTATCTAATGGCTCCATGAAAGGAACCCATTTCCACCAGCATTAATATTAGCTCATTTTAATTTTCCCAATAACCCTAAAAAGTAGATAACCTTATTGTATTCATTATCCTCATTTTATAGGTGAGAAAGCAGATACTTAGAATCCTACATATCTTACGCAAAGTCACACTGGTAGCAAATGACAGAGCCAGCATGAGAATCAGGACAGCTGAATGCAAAGTCCTCATGTGCACTTCAGTTCCATCTCTGCCTCCCAATTAAACTGAAAGGGCACACTCCCAACTCAAGCAAACATGCTAAAAATAAACACAGCAAGAAATATATGCAACCCATATGAAGACAGGGAAAGTAAAAAATTTTCTGACATCACAAAAAAAGACCTCATCTGACTACCTATACCATATTTCACAATAGGCAAATTGTACTTTATAAAAATGTTCATTAGCCCCCAAAATAACAAATAGATTTAATGTAATTCTAATCACAACCTAGAGAGATATTATTACTTTTGTGAATGTTGTGCTTTCCTTGGAAGAAGCCAAGTTTAATAATAAGATACTAAAGTTCCTCCAGAAGAAAAAGAAGTGAATATCCAGCCAAGAAATTTTAATACAGGGATTAAACTGTCCTTTAAGATATTAGTCATTGTCATCTACAACCTTTGGTCAGTGCAGTTCCTCATTCCTAGAAGCAATTTCCTAATAAGAGTTCTGTGTATACCTTTGGTAGCCCCTAAGTTCTAAGATAAAGTACCCACAAAACCTAGAACAAATAGGTGAACATCCAAAAGAAAATAAGCTAAAGTTTTAAACAGCTAATGTGTGAAAATGATGAAATTGTTTAATATTTACTTTTGGTCTTCAAACTTTATAGTTAGATTCTTTACCATTAAAAGTTTTAAAAGAGTAAGGAGAAGAAGGGAATGACAAATGTAAAAAAATCTAATTTAAAAATTACTTTTAAAAAAGAAAACATCTTTAAAAGATTGTATATCATACATTCAGAATGTTTAACCTGGAAAAGCAAGCCTCAAGAATAATTCTGAAGTTGTATTAAAATACAAGAGGACACCAAGGCACCTCCATTATTCCCTACCATCTCTACTGGTAACTACACCAGGCCATGCTTCCAGTCCCACTCCAGGGCCACCCCTCCAACAGGCTTTCCCCCCACAATCCAAGCATCACCTTCAGAGAGCTCCTTTTGCCGTACCTTCTCTACCATACAGCACCAAATTCTCTGGCACTGTGTTCTCTAGCTGTGACCTCTCCTCCCCAGTCCCTCCCACCTCAGCTCTATGAGGACCACCCATGAGGAGCAAGAGCTAGGGCCCTGAAAGACCTGTTGATTCAAAGAATGCAAGTCAGCTTTGTGGCTCTAAGCAAGTTTAAGGTTTCAAAAGATGGGAAAACAGCCACATCAAAAAGGTGAAGATTTTTTGACTAGGTTCCAGCCTTTTTAAATATTATGTTTCTAAATAAAGTAAATGGATACTCTAGAGAAATAGTTAAAGAAAGGTCACAGATCAGAGAAAGACCTGATAAGTCAAAGAATCAGTGAAGCCAGCATAGGAAAGCAGAGAGCATGCTACAGACCTCTTGCCTTTTTTTCCATTAAGGAACTATTCTTACAAACAATGAGCCAATTCAAAATGTTTTGTTTGTTTGTTTGTTTTAACCCCTGGAGGAACCTTCTATCTCTTGGATCCACAGTGCCACTCACCCCTTTCTCATGCCTACAACCCCCAGTGAGCAGCACCCTACTCTCATTTGGATGGAAACACCTTTGATCAGTACTCCAAGAAAAAAAAAATTCCTGACTCCAATTACTCAGGAATTCTACTGGTAGCAATAGGTGAGTGAAAAGTAGAAACCCCACATAGAATGAATTTCCTCTGGGCCCTGTTCCACCAAAGACCAGGTTTCTGAAAACAGATAATGTGTTTGGATGGCTAGACATGTACATCCCTTTTAATTTATTTTTAAACATTTATTTATTATTAATTATTACTAGGTGGTTTCCTAGTAATTTATTACCTGTGTGGTTTCCTCAGATTCCTAGGGCAAAACTAAATAGGTAGTTAGCACATGCAACTTCCCATCTTATTTTTGTTTCTTTCTTAAAATTTCTCATTATGAAATATGCCAAATGTACAGAAAAGTAATAAATATGATATGATAGTTATCAGTGTTACATGCAACCCAGATTTAAGCAATGTTAACATGTTTTCATATTTGCTTCAGATAGTTTTAAGGAAATAAAACAGATATAGCTAAAGTTTCCCATCCCCTGCCTCCAAAATACTTATTCTGCCTCACATTCTGAACTAAAACAATTGTCTGACCAAATGTTACAATACTGTGAGGACTTCTGAAGATTCACCCTGCACTTACATAATGTTCTTGGCTCCACATGACCGTCATGAAGCCTACAGTGACATTTCTAAGGAAACCAGTCAAAGATGGTAATGACAGACTATAGGTAGGAGCACAGTAGAGTAACTTCAGTAACTATAGGGAAGCTTCCAAAATATATGGCGCAAACATCTACTCCATAAATTAAATAGAACCCACCACAAACTGAAGATAATCTGTAGAACTCTATCCTCTAATAGAGTGAAAATGCTCCTAAATCTCTCCAGGAGTAGCTTAAGGTCATTTTCAGACCTACTCATTCATTCTATATGTACTTATTGAGTCCCATACTGTGCTGGCCTCTGTTCAAGCAGAGGTACAGGGTGAAGGAGGCCAGAGAAGCTCTTGATTCTTAAACCCTGGTGAAGAGACAGAAAGTAAACATACAAACATAAAGGAAAATAACTTCATAGAATGACTAGTTCTTTGAAAAAAATAAAGAAAAATGTGTCAGGAAATGCAAGGTGAGGGCAGGGAACAAGGGAGGCTCAGCAGACAGCAGGGAGATAAGACAGGACCACTGAAAGCAGGCACACATGCACAGGTCAGGACCAAGCCCACTGGTTTGAGATTTCTGCCAATTCCATTACCTGTCTGAGGAGTTGCCCTGCGACATCAGTTGTGGAGCCAATCCTGGGGTTGCTAACTTGGGGATATGGGAGGGCTGCATTACTGACTCACAGGCCAAGACAAGTTTTTGTTTGTTCTCCAAAGATCCTCTACCTGATCTCAGAGTGGTTTGGCAAAACTTGGAGACATGGCCTTCTAGGCAAATGGCTGTGGTATCTTTAACAATATCAAGACTCTAGAACTTCCCTCTTTAAAAATCAGTACATCCCTCTAAGCCTAACTTTGAGCCCCCTTAAGACATAGCACACACAGAGACATACATATGCAGATTAATTCTTCAGTATAGTAAACCTTAGACTGTGACAGTTCAGAATCAAATGAAACACAATGGTATCAAAATGTATAGCTTAAAATTCTCAAACCTCTTTCACAAAGATTTTGTTGTTGTTTTTGTTGTTTAACTAAGGAGAAGAATGGGGACACTCTCATTGCCAACTAGAATGACAAAGCATTTTTCTCCCCTAAATTCACTATAGATGGAATCTATAAAGCAGTTGGTCAATAACCAAAAACAAAATAATGCACTGCAAATACAAGGAACAGAGTGAGAAAACAGCCAGTGAGGCATGCAAAAAGGCAGCAGTCCTTTGCAAATGTACAACTTGGCCCTGGCTGAGGGGCTTGGCTGAAGCGTCATCCTATGCACCAAAATAAAGGTTGTGGATTTGATCTCCAGTCAGGGCACACACTTACATTGCAGGTTTGATCCCCTGTCTGGGTGCATACAGGAGGCAAACAGTTGACGTTTCTCTCTCACATCAATGTTTCTTTCTCTCTCTCTCCCCACCCCCACCCTTCTTCTCTTCTCTCTAAAATCAATACGCATATACTTGGGTGAGGATTTTTTTTAAAAAAAGAAAATGTACAACTTGATCCAAATGTTAGATGTGGTTTTCACTATTCACCAAAAAGCTGTTACTAACATTTCTAAAATTTCTGAAAATTATTTTCAGGCAACTATGCTGTTTTGGAGCAGATGAAAATTTTCCACTGTTAATATACAGACATTAGTATGCAAGGCAAATAAGCAAGAAGCAATATATCTAATTCTAATAAATTTACAGAAACATTGGAATTATGATTTTCCTTAGTACACATGGGCAGAGTATGGGTCGGCAACTACTGCTCCCCTCCCTTCAAGTCCACTGTCTCATCAAACAGATCATAGGGCCAGCCAGGTGGGTGAGGACCACTGTGCTTTTCCTCCTGTCTCAATCAGTTTTGTTTCTATAGTCACAATTTCACATGAGTTTTTCTATGTGATGGCTGTTACTAAAAAACAGAATAAAGGTAAATAAAAAATTGTGTGTATGTGCCCTTCTTTTACTTGACCCTGTATCTCAACAATATGGTGAGCACTGTGATGACAAACTGATATAAAGAAATGTAATAAGGCCTATACTTAGGCCAAGTAATATTCAAGTCATTTTCAGGACTGAGTGGCAGAAATATGACTTAGCAGTAGATGTGAAGAAATACCTAGGCATGCAGTTTTGCCTCATGAAGACTGGGCCAGCTGAGATTTCCGGCTGCCCAAATCCTACTTTAATCTCATGCAGTAAGTAACAAGAACAGCACTGCTCTACTGTACTATGTATTTTCACAATGATGCATGTCTAGGCCCAGGTGGATGGACAGTGAATGCTCTAAGACACCCCAGGTGAGAAACAAACTAAAAGGGAGGAAGGGAGGAAGGGAGGGAGGGAGGGAGGGAGGGAGGGAGGGAGGGAGGGAGGGGGTCTTGGGGCCTTATTCTTCAAATATTTGCAAATATGTGGGAAAAATTAGCTCTACCTTGTGTGGATCCAGAAGGCCAGATAATCAACCACCTTTCCTATATCCATGATTTAAAGTGCTTCTGAAGGCTTGGGGAGGGGGTAGAGAGTGTTGAAATTATGGGGAGGGAATGGGTGACCTGGCAAAGGGTTCCTTTCATTCTTAGCAGTGGCTGTGGCAGTACTTATTCAGGACCCTCACCAAAAGATCTGTATATTACAAAAGAGAGGGACTCCAAAATCTACAAGACTTCCCACTTCTAGGAGGTGTTGTTTCTATCTATAAAGATTCTTCCACCTTGTGAGAGATAGGGGGTGGTAGGTATCTGTATATTAGTGCTCTTAACCACTAAAAACATATTCCTCTGGCAAAAACAAAAAGAGAAGGAAGGACAAGGGAAAGGAGGAGAAGGACTAACACATGGTTTTTTAATGCTGATAACAACAATGATAATGAATCTAAGACATGCAGCCATACTCTTTAGAAGTTGCTCTCCAATAACCCATTTTCACACATTAAGTGCTATGTTTGTATGCCATCTCCTCTTGATGGGGCAATGACTCCTTACTTACCTGAGGAAGGGTGAAAGGACATGTAAAAGAAGCTTCTAGAGGCATCAAGGCCTTTCCCAATCAGAGAGGCAGGTTACCACAAGTGGTCATAGCCTAAGCACCATCTGTGTAATGCCCCCTCACAGCAAAGCCCTGATATGTACAGCGGATGGGCTATCATTTCACTATCTGCCTGCCGTCTTAGAAGGGCCACATCTTACCACAAGAGCTGAATAAAATAGATTGGAAAACTCCCTCTAACTCAAAATCAGCTATGTCCCAAGAAGCTTTGTTCACAAAAGATTTTAAGTCAGCACTTCACTAACCCTACCTTTGCACCTGCAACATTGGTTTCTGAAAACTGCTAGTCAATTAAAAAGTATTAGTTGTATTTGTTTTTTAAAATAATTTTTCTCCATTAAGGAGGTGTGGTGTACATAAAAAGTGATGCTGACAGACTGGTAAATTCTGTAAGTTTAAAATAAAGATAGCAAGAACAATTTTTTTTGTGTCTGAACGAATATGTCTCCTACTGAACCAGCTGGTCAGGCCATTATGATTGTGAGAACAAGTTCAGGCTTTTAGTCTTGTTCTGGCTTCCTCATGACTTCTTGGACACTGTGGGCAAATATTGAGATAGCAGACTCTCATTCATTTGGGACTTTTTGGGGAAAAAAAATCATCATTTATACCTGGATTAGTTCCAGACGAAGACACAAGAAGAGACTCAAATGCATGAATGCATGAACCAATTCCTAGGAAGATAGAAGGACTCCCTGGTCTACACAGTTTAGGATTTGAAAGGTAACAACAACAATCATTTCAGAATTAACTAATATTAATGAAATAATAGGTGTCCAAAACTTACTAGACAGTTGATAGAATCAATCAGTGAAGTAGAGACTGTTATTGGCATGGATGCCTGACAGGGGAAGTTCCTCATTCTGGCAAAGCTTGGCCACCAGCAATATGACATATTATGACTATCCTATACTGAGTGTTTTTAGTCCCTTATATAGTGTTTCCAGATAGTTTCATTTGTATGTCAAAGTAGTCCTTTTTCAGTTTGTTGTGTTGAGATGGAATCATATATTTAAGTTTTCTATCCAATAGCCAAAAGAACACAGATTTTAGAAAGGAACAAATGTATGCTGTGTGCAGACACAAAAACAGAAAAACACATACTCAAGTATTTATATAAATACATGTATATAGGGAACTTCACAGTGGTTGGCAATTCAACTTTACCCAACAGAAATGATCATTTCTCACATAGCTTCCAATGCTTGATCATTGGTTCAAGACACAAAAATGAATAAAGATTATATAAATATTTTTTAAAAAGACATGAAAATGTAAAACCACCCCTTCCATTGCCCCACTTGTTCCTGTCTACTCTGAGTGTAAGGAGGCCCAGAGGCAGGGAAACAGGAGCCTGGGACAGTCCTCCTTTGGGTTCTAGTTATGGGACTAGAAAAACCCCATCTCTGAGCCTCAGTTTCCTTATTTATAATATAGATTTTTAGCACAGATGACCCCATTCAATTCTGGCAGGCTGTGATTTGTGATGAACAGAATGACAATCTCAGAATAAGCATGATACATTTCTCTGTAAGACCCTACATGAATTCTGGGCCATGGTAACAGTGAAGGATTGAAAGGCAAAGGTTGGGAGAACCTCTCAACAAAAACAGTTCTTTCTTTAGCTCCTAAGTGCCTTTCCCAAACTTCCAAGCTGTGCACAAGAAACTCTCTATTTGGTTTAATAAGAAACTCATGCCTATTGAATTCAAATACACTGAACCTAATTTCATCAAAGAAAAACAAAGATGCCTTAATGCTCATCCTTTTGCACCTCTTATGCTATTTTTCAGGAAGCAATTTCCAGGGCTTCATATGTGTGTCTATCTTTACATCAAAATCCTGAAAGCTGTCACTCCATCATCAATTAATATAAGAAAAAAGAAAAGAACTAGGAACCACAAAATTGCCTAGCTGGTCCTGTAAGCCGCACAGGGCAGGTGGTTGGTCATACAGTGCTGAGAATACATGAGGTACTATGGGTCTTCCAACACTTCTGAGGGTTTCCAAGTATCCTTTTACCCTCCTCAATGCCCCCATTCTCCCTGCTCTGAGTCATTCTTCCCATTGAGCCAAAGGTATTTTTTAAGGTAGAGTATATACTGTCCCTGACCTCTTTCTACTCACCTTGCTGATGAAGCCCTCTTTTTAAAAAAAAAAAGATTTTATTCATTTATTTTTGAAGATAGGGGAAGGAAGGGAGAAAGAGAGGAAGAGAAACATCCATGTGTGGTGGCCTCTTGCACACCCACTACCAGGGACCTGGCCCACAACCCAGGCATGTGCCCTGACTGGGAATCAAACCAGGGACCCTTTCGTTCGCAGGCCATACTCAATCCACTGAGTCATACCAGGCAGGGCTTTTTTTTTTTTTAAATTACGGAGAGAGGGAAACATCAATGTGAGAGAAACATAGATCTGTCATCTCTCACATGCACCCCAACCAAGGACTAAACCCACAACCTAGATATGTGCCCTGACCAGGGATCAAACTATGATCTTTTGGTTCATGGGACAATGCTCCAATAAACTGAGCCATACTGGCCAGGGCCAAGCCCTAACTCTTTAGCTTTATATTCATAAGCCTCCACCACAAGGTCTCAATATGCCTTTCCAGTTATATTTTCAATCACAATCCTCCCTATTTCCAACCCATGCCTATCCCATAAGCCACCTACATTAATTGGTATCATTTCCCCAAATCACCAAGAATGTACCTACATCCAAGTCCTGCTTAAGCTGCTCCCTCTACCTGGAATGCCTTTCTCCTTTATCTTATTATCCTGCTCCCAGTCCCAACTTCTGTAGGCCCTTCCTTAAACACTTACATTTTGGAGATCTAACTCAAGTGTTACCTCTTCCATGAGACTTGCCTGTATATTCTGTAGGTTATCACTTATACTGCACCTAGTAAGTGTACTATAATTTGGTTGGTTACTCATCCACTTGTAAGAATCTCTTTTTTTAAGATTTGTATTTATTTTTCCTTAAAGAGAGGAGAGAGGAGGGAGACAGAGAGAGAGAGGGAGAAATATCGATGTGTGAGAGAAACATTGATTGGCTGCCTCTCGCATACCCCCCACAACCTGGGGACCTGGCCCACAAACCCAGGCATGTGCTCTAACTGGTTCCCAAGTGGGTGCTCAATCCACTTAGCCACACCAGCCAGGGCCACTTGAAAGCAGACCTCACATGTATTAAACTTCAGAATCAGATGCAGTGCTTGACATTTAGCAGAGCCTCAGTAGTTTTTGTTTACTATGAGAAGCACATCAGTAAAAAAGAACCTTAGACTTCTAATGGCATGGACTTGGATGCAAAGGAGTTGGAGAAATATAATGATTTGGGTTTTTTTATATATTGTTCCTGCATTTTATTCACAATATTTTCCTTAGCTTTGTTCCATTTGAGTATGCTTAAGAAAAAAAGAAAAGGTTCTTATTAGACAGAAATCCCCTGAGCAGGGTCTAGACATGAAAAGTTCGATTGTATGCACAATTTTCCTAAGACACTCTTGTGGGAAAAGAAGAATGTTCAAATTTCTCTGTGGGCTGGCAAATTTTCTGTACTTACTGGCATTGCCCCGGTGAATGTGTATCTCCCCAGACAAAACGCAAGCAAAATGCTGCATGGTCTAAAATTTGGAAAACAAACAAATATCTCTCAATTATTTCCAAAAGCTTTAGGCAGCAGGTTGTGGGCATGATTTTAAGTGTGTGAAGTTGAAGCTTAAAAAACTAATGGAATTATACCTTTGGTAGCAACACTTCCTATCTTCAAAGGGATATATATTCTATTAGAGGTTCTTAAAGGTATTTGTGACTCTTTTCTCTTTATGAGTTCTGCTTTACACACATGCATTACAGCAACATGTCACACACAGAACCAAGACCGTATCCTTCTCAGACATCTCTCTTTTATTTGGCCAAGTCCAGAGAATCAACTAAAATCCAATACTCCCAAGTCATTAGTCAACCAAGGTTCCCCCAAAGTTAAGGTAACTTGAGATCAAAAACAAGAGTGCCAATATTCCTTTGACCATTTCTGCTGCCATCAATGGTCTCCCAATAACAACAACAATAAACAAATAACAAAGAACCTGAAACAACTCCTAATTCCTGACCCTTGTATTTTGATTATTGCAGTAGAAAAAATCACTATGAATACTGGGAAGGCAGGGGAAACTTGATAAAATTGCAGCCTGGTAAAAATGCAGCCTGATGCAGAGAAACCAGAGCACATTAATTTTCCTGAGAAAATACAAGTGGTATTTACATTAACCCAAGTACTTATCAATGTACCTGAAACTTTCAATTCAAGACAGAAGAGACGAAAGAAAAACTAAACTGCTTCCAGAACATGTTAAAGTATAAAAGGTAAAAGTAAGCAAACACCTGTTAGGTCTTTCCAACTGTTATTTCCTACACATTTTCTTGTAATTGACAGATTTAAAGTGGGGAAAAAAATACTTCTGAAGATGAATGCAGGTCACCGAAGTGAGTGTGCATTTGTGTATGCTTTGATAAATGTCTGGGAAGAGAGTAACCTTGTGAGAATGCGGCAGAAAACAATTGAGTCTGTTTTTTACAGCCAATATAATTACAATACAGCCTGGATAAGCTAGCTGAACATAATTTCAAACAAAATTCAAAGGGGCATCTTTTAATCATGACATATTTCAGAGAATAACATTAAGTGATATTAAGATACCCACCACCCAGATTGAACACATTAAACTTTGCCATGTTTCTCTTTAAAGATGATACAGGTACTTTTGAACCCTCTCCTATCTTATTCCTTCTTTACTCTCCCCCCAGAGGTAACCACTACTCTGAAACTGATTGCATCCACCCATATTTTTATACTTTTATTACATATGCATGAAGTCATAAACAACAGAATTCCAGAAAGATGTTCCTAAAGTTCACCTAAAAGACAGAAACTGAAAAAGAGCCAAGAAGCATTTAAAAAGAAAGAATAATAAATAATAATGTACACCATCAGATAACATGTGTATGTTAAAACATCTGAGAGAAGATGGTGCTAGCTAAAGAACAGACAGGTCAATAGGATAAAACAGTTAAGAAAAACAAGCTAGAAAATATATTAAGGCAGGTGAGAGTCAGATATACGTATTTTTTTAGGTGCTCTGATGTGTGGGGGAGGGGACGAGGATCCCACACACAAAACAAATAATTCTCCGTAAGTTAGCAGGCTGTATGAGAATTTAACTTATTTCTGACACTATCTACCTAGAGATAGGATCAGGTTCCACAGGTTAAAGATTCAGACACCAAATGGCAAGTCCAGGTTTTTACCTATACTAGAGGTTCCCCAATCCCCATCCTCTGGATCAATTAATTTGCTAGAGTGGTTCACAGAACTCAGAGAAACATTTTACTTACTGTAAATGAGGAACAGTCAGATGGAAGAGATGCATGGGATAAGATATGGGCAAAGGATGCAGAGCTTCCATGCCCTCTCCAGGTAGTCACTCTCACCACACCTCCATGTGTTTACCAACCAGGAAGCTCTCTGAACCATATCCTTTTGGATTTTAAGGAGGCTTCAATCCAGAGGTATGATGATTAATCATTGGCAACTGGGGACTGATTCAACCTCTAGCCACACACCACCCCATCCCACCCACCAGCCCCCATCTTCAGCCTCCTCCCCCTAGGTCTGTGGTTAAGACTGAAAGTTCCAACCCTGTAATTAAATGGTCAGCCCCACTGGCAGCTAAGTCCCATCCTTAGGTGCCTTCCAAAAGTCATCTTATTAACATAACAAAAGACCTTTATAACTCAACACACAGGAAATTCCGAGGACTCTGGGAGCTGTCAGTCAGAAACTACAAAGGAAGACCAAATATATATAAGAAACATATTTTGGTCATCTGAATGACCAAATATATATTTCTTATAAATCATAATATCACAGTTATCATTTCAAGTTAGTGATAAAAAAACTAAAATACAATCATTTATCCCCAAACAAGTACAAATTTTTAAAAGAAGACTTCAGTATCACTTTCTCCCTGGAGTGAAATGTTACAGGAAGTGCAGTTCTTTTCTGCTGTAGGCTGGAATGGCTGCTGTTAAAATGGGCAAGTATAGGAATCCTTGGAAGGTGGTGCTGGTCCTGACCAGTCACAAAGCGGTCATTGTGAAGAACACTGAAATGGCAGCACCTCAGACTGCTCCTAAAGCCATGATCTACTGGCTGGAATTGAATCTATCTCTGCAAGAAGAAAATCACCAAAAGGTCAAAGATCAACTCTTTTGCGCAAGTTTGTAAGTACCATGACCTCATGCCAAGAAGTTATTCTGCGGATATTCCCTTGTACAAAACTGTCATCAAGAAGGATGCCTTCAGAGATCCTTCTCTGAAACTCAAGGCCCAAAGGTAGGCCAGATTTGAATTCAAAAAGAGGTGTAAGACCAGCAAAAACAAATGGTTCTTTCAGAAGTTGCGATTTTAGATCTTCTTTGTTTCAGTCATTAAAAACAAAAAATAAATAAAAAAATAAAGACCTCAACAAACACCTCACAAAGAAGTATGTCCAAATAAAAAAAAAAACATCTAAAAAGATGCTTTACTCACTCAGTCATCAGGGACAAATTAAAACCAGAATTAAATACCATTACACAGCCAACAGAAGGGCTAAAATAAAAAAATACAGAAAAGACCTAGTTTGGGCAAGAATGAGGAGCAATTCTCTACAACCACCTGAGAAAACTCTTAGGAGGTATCAACTAAAGCTAAGTATATGCATTCACTATGATGCAGTCATTTTACTCTTCGGTATGTACCCAAAGAAATGTCTACACAGGTCCCCCAAAAGACAGGTACCTAAGAGCCAATGTTCCCAACAGCCAAATACTAGAAACCACCCAAATGCCCATTAGCAGTAGAATAAACAGAGCAAGCCCTTCTAAGAAGAGGACTAACATAAGAGGGCCTTCACCTCTCATGAGAGGGACTAGTAGTGCTTCCATCTTGATAGCTGGTTCACATGTTGAGCTCACTTTAGGAAAATGTATCAAGCTGATTACATATGCCAAGTACACGTCTATCTGTGTATTATATTTCAATTAAAATTTTTAAAAACAAGGTGAACTTTTCACCTATCATACCTTCTTTAAAATATTTCACACTAATGTTGACAAGTGTCTCTGAAAATAAGCACTCATAAACATTTGATGGATATATAAGTTGCTACATTGTTAGACCTAATTTGATAAGATAACTTCAAGACACAAATTAGTTTTGTTGGGTTTGTTTTTTTTTTTTGATATTCAACACATCCTTATTTACAATTTGGGGGGAAAATGTAAATGTCCAATGACAGAGGATTGGCTGAAGAGATTACATCACCATTAAAGTTAAATTGGAGAAGAGTAGTACCTGACATGGAAAATGCCCCAGCATATGGTCACCTGAACTTGTACTACATGCCATAAAAATGAAAAGAGAGGAGACTTCTAGCCGCTGCAAAGGGCTTGACTGAGAAGCAACAGCTGATGATGGCTGAGGCAGGTGCCAGCTGGGGTCCCTGTTCACCAAAGATGGCAGCTGAAGAGCCACACACCTTGTAGAGTGAATGTCATATGCCCCACACTCTCTGTCCTGCCACTGTCACAGCCCTGGAGGTATGTCTGAAGTTGGCCTGGCTACATTTCAAGGGTTCTAACAGGCACATGTTGCTAATGGTTACTGCATTGAACAATGCAGTGCTAGATAGGGGAGCAAAAAAGAAATCAAGTGGATTCTACATCAAGTGGTAAAAGGTAAATCCCATCCAGGATGCCACATTGCATTTAGTTGTCCTGTCTGTCTATCTCTCTCTCGAAATATAATTAACATGGAAGGAAGGAAAAAAGGAAGGAAGGGAGGGAGGGAGGGGAAGAGGGAAGGAAGAAGAAGGAGGGAGGAAGGAAAGAAGGAAAAAAGCAAGAAAATGAAGAAAGGCAAAAAAAAAACTGAAAATATACCAAAATGTTAACAAAGGTTATCTCTGGGCAGTGAGATTCTAGGACATGTTCATGTTTTTCTTTATGCATTTCTGAGTTTCCCAATAAGCATGTATTCCCTTAAAAATAAACAAACAAAATAAAAGCTTAAGAGAGAGTAAAGCTGAGATAGTATAGGTAGTTCTAAGGTCTCGGGCTATGGAAGAGCAGGCTGCCTAGCTGTTGAGTTAGAGATGAGCTTCATTCCTTGTATTCCTTTAGGTTCCAATTTCACTGAAATGCTTTCTAAAATACATTTTTTAAAATTTATGTATAATAAACTGCCTCATCTTCCTTAGAACATACAGTTTTTCAAGGTATCCTAGGAAATACAGCATTTCCAAGTCCATAAGGGTCTTCTGGCCCCTGGCTCTGCACCTTCCCTTTGTATCTGAACAGCAACAATAATAATGCTCCCCAGCTTCCACCTATAAATTCCATTCTCAAAAAATAATGACAAATATGGGTTACTTGAGAGGTTCAGTGTTTTGGAGCCTGGTAATCAAAGTTTATTGTAATATTGGTTTTGTTTCTTTTTTCCTCTCCAAGGAGTTTAAAGCAACTAAATTAGCATCAAAGAAATTTGCAAAAGCTCTCAGTGAAGCTGTGGTGAAATATAACTGCATCAAACCAGATGCCAAACAGAAAACTATGAGGAGCATTCTATGAGCATGTTTAATTTAAAAGAGGGCCATGGTCTGGGAAGAAGAATTAGTCACACAAATGTAAAAATGGCCTTAGCAAACCCAATTACAGACTATGCCCATGTACTCCTAGAAGATAAGTACAGGAAGTCAGGTCAGTAATGGACTACACCAGGTCTAAATCAAGGACACACACATCTCAGATTTCAATGGATCTATTGCTTCAGTGGCAACTACCTATAATTATTAGCAAGTCAGTCAAAATTAGGCACAAAATCTTCCTGCGTTTGCACCTGAATGACCTTCAAAATACCTGGGGTGCTTTTGACTTTACAATGTAACACCACGTTTTGGCCTAAACAAAATCTTCAGTGGCCTTTAACCCAAGATAGATGTGTACATATGACTTATACAGATTACTTTAAGAAGAATTGTGGACTTCCCTTTCTAAACGAAGATTATATTAACTCAATCTTTCAGTCTCCTCTTATTTACCTGACATCTATCCTGTCATTTTATGTTCTTCAGAATTCATAGGGAACTTGAAGTGAACATCCCAGGAACTGAGTTTTTGAGGGGAAGAACTCTTTATATCAATGTAAATGATATGCAAGTGGAGTATTTGGAATCCTTACTGTGCAGCCTCTATAAAGTAAGCTGGGTCACATCTGTGGTTACATCACATTTTAAATGAGAAAGATTCAGTTTCATGATCCCTCCTCACATGAATAATCATTCCTTCAAAGAGTAATTCTAATCATTCAATCAATAATTTCTTGAAGAAAGTTAGAGCCCCAAAACCTATATGAATACCAGTACCTCTGGCAACTACTAAAGCATGAATCTCTAAGAACCCGAACAGTCCTTGCCTAGAGGTTCAGTTAGTTAGTATAGTCCCAATATGCCCAGATTGTGGGTTTCATCCCCACTCAGGGCCCATACAAGAAGCAACCAATGAGTGCATACATAAATGAAACAACAAATTGGTGTTTCTTTCTCTCCCTCTCTCTCTAAAATCAACTTTAAAGAAAGAAAAGTACAAGGAAGAAATTTAAAAAAGAAAAAGAACCTGAACAATGAGGGAATAGGCACATGCTTATAAAGTACTGCATAAAATAATTTCCGGGGTTGGCCCATATTCTAAACCCATCCTCCAACCTCAAGGGTTCCTGGATTGCTAAATAAACCCCCTGATGCATAAAATGGTTCATTCCTCCTAGCTGCCATGTTGGGCTTGAGATAGCTGCTACCGTGGTCATTAGTACTTGTTCCTGAACCAATAATTTTTCCAGATGGGAGGGGGAATTGGGAGGGTAGGTTGGGTGAAAATAGGTGAGAGAATTAGGAAGTACAAATCAGCAGTAACTATTCTCCATGTATAAAATACAGCTGGAGAACAGTCAACAACACTATAATAATAATGTATAATGCCAGGTTAGTACTAGACGTATCGAGGGGATCACTTGATAAGTTATATAAATGTCTAACTACTGTGATATAAATCTGAAACTAATATAATATTGAACATCAACTGTAACTGAAAAATAATTTTTTAAATGGTACTTATTCTTGACTTCACAGAGGCAGGAGCTAGGCTGTCCTAAAACTTGGAAATATCACCTTCATGAGAAAAACTGTCTATAAAAATTTAACTTTTTAAAAGTACATATTTGTTACTTGCATTTAAAAATGAAAAATACTACCCCCCAAATATTAAAACAAGGCACACATAGAGACTTCCAGCCAAGACGGAGGCATAGGTAGATACACTGTGACTCCTTGAAAAACCAAAACAATGACAAAAACAAATTTAAAAACAAAAATAACCAGAACTCCCAGAAAACTGGACTGTAATGAAGTTTGACAACCAACGAGTTAAAGAAGAAACATTTATCCAGACCTGTAGGAGGGATGGAGATGGGCAGGTGGGGCAGAGGATTCACTGCAAGGTGGTGGCTAGAAAACCAGGGCAGACAAGGTGACGGCTGGCAGACTAGGCAGACCCATATTTGCATACAGATAAATGGGGAGGAACAACTGGGGAGCGAGACAGACTGTGCACCCCAAGACTCCAGCACAGGGAAATAAAGCCTCAAAGCATCTTCAAAACATCTGGCTGGAAAAACCTGCGGGGGTTGCGGTGGGAGAAGTTCCCAGCCTCCCAGCAGAGTTCCTTGGAGAGACCTACAGAGTCCTAGAATGTACACAAACCTGCCCTCCTGGGAATCAGCACCAGAAGGGCCCAATTTGCTTGTGAGTAAAAGGGGAACTGACAGAAAGATGGCCGAGAACCGAGACAGTGGCATTGTTCTCTCTCAGACCCCTCCCCAACATACAGCATCACAAAGCAACAACATGGGTTGCCTTACCCTGGCTATACCTAGGGCTCCACCCCTTACTGTATAACAGGCAAGCCGAGACAAAAAAAATATGGCCCAAATGAAAGAACAGATCAAAGCTCCAAAAATTAAAACTAAGAGATGAAGAAGAGATAGCAAACCTAGCGGATGCAGAGTTCGAAACACTGGGAATCAGGTACTGGCTGGTGTGGCTCAGTGGATTGAGCACCAGCCTGCAAACCAAAGGGTTGCTGGTTCAATTCCCAGTCAGAGCACATGCCTAGGTGTGAGCCAGGTCCCTAGTATGGGGTACATGAGAGGCAACCACACATTGATGTTTCTCTCCCTCTCTTTCTCCCTCATTTCCCCACTCTCTAAAAATAAATGAATAAAATCTCCACTAGTAATCGGGATGCTCAAAGAAATGTTTGAGTATGGTCTCAAAATAGAGGAAAAAGTGAAGACTACGTAAAGTGAAATAAAGGAAAACATATAGGGAACCAACAGTGACAAGAAGGAAACTGGGATTCAAATCAACAATTTGGGCCAGAAGGGAGAAATAAATATTCAGCCAGAACAGACTGAAGAAACAAGAATTCAAAAATATGAGGAGAGGCTTAGGAACCTCTGGGACAACTTTAAACATTCCAACATTGGAATCATAGGGGTGCCATAAGGAGAAGAGGAAGAGCAAGAAATTGAAAACTTATTTGATGTAATAATGAAGAACTTCATAATCTGGCAAAGGAAATAGATTTCCTGGAAGTCCAGAAAGTTCATCAAGTTCCAAAGAAGTTTGACCCAAGGAAGCACACAGCAAGGCACATCATAATTACAGTACCCAAGATTAAATGTAAGGAGAGAATCTTAAAAGCATCAAGAAAATAGGAGAGAGTTACCTACAAAGGAGTTCCCATAAGACTATCAGCTGATTTCTCAAAAGAAACTTTGCAGGCAAGAAGGGGCTGGAAAGAAGTATTTGAAGTCATGAAAGGCAAAGACCTACATCCAAGATGACTCTATCCAGCAAAGCTATCATTTAGAATGGAAGGGGAGATAAAGTGCTTCCCAGAGAAGGTCAAGTTAAAGGAGTTCATCATCACCAAGCCCTTATTATATGAAATGTTAAAGGGACTTATCTAAGAAAAAGATGATCAAAACTATAAACAGTAAAATGTCAACAAATTCACAACTATCAACAACTGAACCTAAAAAAAAATACAAAAACAAAACAAAAAAAACAAAGCAAACCACTAGAATAGGAACAGAATCACAGAAATGGAAATCACATGGAGGGTTATCAGTTGGGAGGGGGCAGGGGAGGACAGGAGGGCCGGGAAGGTACATGGAATAAGAAGCATAAATGGTAGGTACAAATAGACAGGGGGAGATTAAGAATGGTATGGGAAATGGAGAAGCCCAAGAACTTATATGCATGACCCATGGACATGAACTAAAGTGGGAGAATGCTGGGGGGCAGGGGGCGGGCTGCAGGGCGGAGAGGAACAAAGGGGAGGAAAAAAAACAAGACAACTGTAATAGCATAATCAATAAAATATATTTTTAAAATTTCATAGAAATAACTTAAAACAGCAAAGTATACTTCCATAAGCCTGACTTTAAAAATATAGCATAGACAACAACAAAAAAAAACAAGATACAAAATTATTACTAGCACATATATATAAGATTTGTACTTGTATCATTAATTTTCTCATGTATTAGGAAGTTTCTATATTTAAACACTGGCTTCCTCCCTGCCCCAATTTATCCCTAGTAGTGAAAACTATTAATATAACATCTAGACATTTATCTGTAATCTAGAATAGTGCAAAAATAATATTTTGTAGCCTGGTCCCAGCTAATATAACCACTTCTTTCTTAAAGTAAGAAAGGATTTTTCTTTTCAACAACTTATTCTCAACCTTAAACTTTTTGAAAGAGTAATAAACAAAAAGCAGTCATTTTAACCAAATTTTCCTTCCAAAATACAAAGAGGAAAGAGAGATTTGCAAGCACCCTTCTTATCTCCCTTTCCTTATCATCTGTTGTTGTAGTAAAGAGAATCAAGATGAAGATACTTTTCAGACAGCCAAATGAAAAGTTCAGCAATAGGTACATATAGGTCATGTTTCCCCTCTTCAACATAAAAAAATAAAAATAAAAAAGGAGTAAGTACTACCTTGTGCCACACCAACACTAGGCACAAACAACACGAAGCAACAACAGAAACTGTCCTGCTGCAAAAATGCACAGTGCTTCTTTCATAGTACCCAGCTTTTTTAATCCTCAAATTCCTCAATTTTCAACCAATGTATGTGCTATATGTTTAGAGAATATATTTATAAGCATCACTTTTTTTCAATTCACTCAGTTTTGGGGGTCAAACTCATGGATGAAAATATTCTCAATTTGTGTGAAACTGATCAAAGAAAGTACTTTGAATTTATGTGAAAAAGTTTCCCATTAAGATGGTAGCTATTTTTTTCAAATATAATTCCTTTAGTTGTGGAAAAGAGCCCAAGGCTTTGTCAAGGGGCACATGTTTCCTATAAATCAAAACATAAATAAATGCGAGGTTATTTCACTAGGCATACATATGGTTTCTGCTAAGTAAACTCTATTTATAAAACACTGTTAGCCTCCACCGGAACTGCTGTCAACATTTATAGGAGAGGAACTTTTCTACTGCTCTGAAACTTGCAGCGTTTGAAAATAAGCCAAGACATTTTTTTTAAAGAAAGATTTGACTTTAACTTAATGTGAAATGGGTCACCATGTATTAGTTTTTAAATGCTTGGAAGAAATCTTCAATAAAATATTAGAAAACGTTTTCTTTTCTAAAAGTTCCATTATTTTAACCATGATATTGTTGCACTCTTTCTGGAAGTTCTCTTGTAGTTATAGGCAAAAGTCTGGGATTATTTTTGTATCACTGACAATAAAACAAAAATATTCTGTCAAAGGGGAGTTTTTGACTTCCATTAAAGCTGAATATTGTTAACTGCCTCACCATCTTCTTGCAAACATTCATTTGCATGATCTCATCCCTTTAGATGCTCACTGAAAACTACAAACACATTTACCAGTCCATTTCAGAGGACAGTTCTCAAAATGATGTTTTTTCTTAAAGGAATTAGCTATAAGCAAGCATAAAGCAATAGTCTTTGACAACCAACAGCAAAGTAACTTTAACAATAATTTACATTCTCCACTCCCTGTTCAACTTTTCTTTCTTGGGCTACAGTGACTTCCAAAACAGATTGTTTTTTCCAATGCTTTTGCTATCAATCCCTACAGTTCAAGAGGACTTCCAAAAAGAGACATCTTGCTTTCTCTTGCTTTTTATTATTTCCTTCCAAGGTGCATCTTCTCTAGTTTTAAGATTTGTCACCTCTTGTTATAGAATACAACTGCTTTTATTTTTGAATGACAAAGGGAAAATGTTAAATAGTTCCATAAAAATAATTATAGGATTTTTAAATATAATTTTTAAATAATTTAGAATTTTAAGATAATTTAAATAGAAATTGTCCTGCTGCAAAATAATTCAGGATTTTTAAAATCCTAAATTTCCAAGGTAATACAATAATTAAATATATTTAATGACTACCTAATACATAATTACCTATATATGATTAAACTGCTTTAGAAACAATGTAAATTTTCTCACTGCTGAATATTGTCCCAATTTCTATGTAGAATTCTAAAGTACTTAACCCAGTTTATATAGAGAATTCTATTCTTTTGCATTATACTCAAAAGGAAAGGTTGCTTATACAATGCAGGCATGGTTCCAATAAACTTAAAAATAGATACACATCCAGAAGACAAATATAATTCCATATCATTAATTTTTGTAATTTTGTGGATTATGAGCTAATTGCCCTAATGTTAGACACTAATGAATTTGAAATTATTAGAAAAGGCAGAATTCCCTAGAACGTCTGTTCCTAATCAATCACCAGAGATTAGATCCTTTGATCACGGGTCATCTTTAAAGCTTTGATAGGACTGAATTGATCCTTGCTGGCACTGAGAAAGGTGAAACATCTAGGAATACAACTCACCATGAAACATGAGAAGTCATCAGCATCTCTTTCTTTCCTTGGAGAAGAACAGACAGTGCATTCCAGAGCAGCCCAACAACAAACAATAGAGCCACCTGGTTAAATCCAAACCCAATTCCGGTCTTACTAGGATTCCCAGAGAACTTTAAGAAAGGAATATAAGATACACTATTTTTCTTTCAGTCTGGTCTTCATTACCCACCATACCTACCAGGGCAAGGCCCAGATCCCTTCACTACTATGGGGAGAAGAGGATCTGTGCGTATTTTTTCTCTATTGTCCCCATTACAAAACACATGGTTCAGAACTACCCCTTCTACTTCTGATTCACTTAGTGAGTTTTTACTAAAAGTGCTACATGCCAAACAAGATAGTCCTTGAATATAATGTTGGCTTTGATAATTTTAAAACACTTAGACAGCAATCACTCACAGTGTTCTGATATGAAATGGTCACTTTGGGAATGAAAAGTTTTAACTGACCTTTACTACTTTAGTTTCCCTGGTGTTTGGGGTTTCCCCCTCCTTATTTGTAATACGAATCTAAATGAGCTTTGTGAACACTGGTGAAACTTAGTTCATTATCTTCCTCATCAGGTGATCAATGATTTCATTAATAAGACAGATAACAAAACTGTCATATCATCGACACTGTTATGAAAGATGATCCCTAGCTTCCTGCTCTATTTTCCAAGGTCCAGGGTTCTCTGTGGCAGCTCTGAGTCCATTCAATATTTTCCACAGACAGAGAAAAGTGAAAATCCATTTTGAAACCAATTTCAATTAGGATCCAGAAGCTGTTATCACAGGTGTCGCAGAATGGGCCCGTAAGTGGAAATGTCGCCTATCCATTCTGAAATGAAACCTTATCAGGAGCTACAAAGATGGCTGGGGACAGCCTATCTGTAAATTACTTTTCGTCCTGTGTTAACTCAACCTTAGTCCTGTCATATGGAATTCTTTCCATCCACTAGTAATAATCTAATGACTAACTAGACACAGTGCCCATACAGCTTACAGCTGGATGGGGCTGTCCCCTTAAACATGGATACAAATGCAAACACACTCGGGCCAGCCAGTGCGCAAAGGGACACGCATGCTTTAAATGATAGAACTAAAAGTTTATTATGGGAAATAAAAGAAGCCTGTCTCCACCCATTGCATTCCTGGTGATTTTTCAATTGCAAACTCCAAGGCCCCGTTATTTCATTAATGCAGCACCCAAGTTGTGAGGCTTTTCTCTCACATCTTTCAGGCTCCTTTTTAGTAAATTATCCCATGACGACGGATTTATTCAGTCAAAGACCTCGGACTTTACGAGGCAACAAAAGAATCAAGAGACTTTCTGGTCCACCTGCCTGGCAAATGATGAGGCAGGGAAAGTCTCCCCCAGAGAAACCAATCAAACCATTGTGTGGCACAGTCAGACCTTTTCAACTGTCAAGCCAGAGAGCAGGGGAAGAGATGAAAGAACTCGGGATGAAGCTACCATTTACAGAACCATGTGGGAATGGTCCCCTAAGATTTAATAATTGGGATGGAACTCAACTTTCTAACACTAAAGCAGGCTGGGGGGGCAGGGTACGAGGAGAAGAGACCAAGAAGAGAAGAGTCAAAGAAAGGGGTGGGGGACAGATAGGGGGAGTTGAGAAAGAAAATAACACCAGCCTAAAAACAGCAGCCAAAGTCAGACTAGGAATAACTTTTATATAAAAATATCCCCTACCTGAGATGAAGTCCTATCTATAGAAGTAAAGGAGAAAAAAATGGTATTACAAAAAAAGGAAGGAAGGGAGGGAAGTTAGAGAAAAATTAAGAAAGAGAAAGAGGGAGAGAGAGAGGAAGGAAGGAAGGAAGGCATGCAGGCTTAAAGCCTTTAATATTTTTCTTCTAGGTTAGAATTGCATTAAATGTTTTAATTCTAACCATCTTGTGTACTTATACTAGCAAAACAACAACAAAAAAGCCCTCATTAATATGACTGCCTTGTAGTTTTAAGTATAAAATGGCATTTTAAATTAGCCTAAAAGGAAACAATACATTGACTGGACAACAAAAAAGACTCAGTCTGGCACAGAGACTAGGTTATATATTTCCAAGCAGTGTTCAAGTACATTTTAGTTCTACTACAATGCAACAGGAACTATTTAAATAGAAAGGGAAAAAGTAACAGCAATTCTGCTAAGACCACTAAAAAATCATGATTTTTTAAAAAATACAAAATAAAGTCAAATACAGTCAGATACTAACTGCAGTTCTAATGCTTCCTAATATTACTGATGACTCATGCTTTACATATTACTACACTGAGTTTAAAAAATAAGCAGTTGTTGAAATTCTGGGGTTGCTGGAACTATTCTGTTTGATTGTGGTGGTGGTTACACGACTTCATGGATTTGTCAAAATTCATAGAACTATTCACCAAAAAAGTAAATTAGATTGATTGTAATTTTTTAAATAAAAATTAACAACTGATAGATTTGGAAAGATGTCCATGTAAACTAGATGAGGTTTTTGCTTTCATCATCACCCCCTTCTTCCCTGCCCTGCCGGAGACCCTCATGTTTCCTAGTGCTCAGCTGTGCATTCTCTAGCAGTCCAGGGTGTGAGCTGCTGGGAAAGTCAAGCTCTCTCCCTCACACTTCCCTTGCCACCTTGAGGCTCAAAGTGGTGCAAGAATGGAAGGCCACAGAGCTACCCCTTCAGAGGGAGACTGTCCTCCCACAAGCACCATTTTGCCCCCAAGCTTCACCTCTTCAGTTGTTATTTCTGATTCTGACCAGTTTGTTTCTGAAAATATGAAATACCCACATCACATGATCACAAGTAATCAAGGGCAACCCAGAAACTTTCCACAAGCAGAGCACATCATGCTGTGGCTTCTTTTTACTTCCAAGTTTGGGAAACTGGCAAGATGGGGTTGATTTGTATTACTGACTTATACTAGCACCCAAGAAATGTTCTTTTAGAGGAGAAACACAATAGTTATATATAAGAGAAAAAAGAAGCCCTCAGGGAAGCTCATTAGCACAGAATTACTGATTTCATGCAGAAACTTCAATGAGTAAGAAGCACACCCTAAATGCAACTGAATCTTCAATCCAAACTGGTACCAATTTTTGGACTAAGTGGTTTGATGTACTGCTTCTTCTTTTTTTTTTCCTTTTAAAATGATTTTTAGATAGAGAAAGAGGAATGGAGAAGAGAGAAACATCAATTTGTTGTTCTACTTATATATGCATTCATTGGTTGTTTCTTGTATGTGCCCTGACTGGGGATCAAACTGGCAACCTTGGCATATTGGCCAACTTGACAATGCTCTAATCAAGTGAGCTACCCAGCCAATTCTGAGGTACTATTTCTCGATCCCAGCTTCTATTAACGGCTTCCTTGTTAAGCTACATCCCAATGACCACCCAATTTTTAGAACTATTAGCCAACCCCACTATTCTCTCAGATTACACAGTTTAACCACTTACAGAAGATTAACAAATGATAGTGTACTAAAAGGAGTGAGAAGAAAGATATCAGTGAATTAAATCTTGCCAATTTCTATCCAGTAGAGGCTATTCCTATTACTAACAATAGCTAACACATGTGGGTACTCACTGTGTTAGGCTGGGTACCCAGCCTCAGAAATGTTAAGTAATTAACTCAATACTACATAGCAATTAAGAATTAAGTGGGAGGGCTAGGTTCAAACCCTGGCATCAACACCACTGCTTTGCTACACATGCCCCTTGTCCCCACTAAGCTGAGTAAAGTTCTGGCAGGCCTCTGTACTCTGCAGGCTTATTCAATATCTACTGAGGCCCTCCCAAGACAAACCAAAAACAAACCAGGTACTACTCTCAAAAAGTTCTAACTTAAATGTAAAAATTAAGCATTATGGGGAAGAGAGGGATGAATAAATGAAGCACAGGGAATTTTTAAGGCAGTGTAACTATTCAGCATGATAGTGTAATGGTAGCTACATGCCATCAAATGTTTGTCAAACCCACAGAATGCACAACACAAGGAGTGAAACCTAATGAAAACTAGGAACTTAGGTTAATAATAGTGTATCAATATTAGCTCATCAATTGTAAAAATGTACCACACTAATGCAAAATATTCATGATAGAGAAAATTCTGCAGGAGTGGTGTGGGATATATATGAATGCTGTACTTTTTGCTCATCTTTTCTATAAACCTAAAACTTCACTAAAATATAGCCTATCAAATAGAATTAAAAATAAAATACAAGCCCTGGCTGGTGTAGCTCAGTGAATTGAGCACAGGCTGCAAACCAAAGTGTCCCAGGTTTGATTCCCAGTCAGGGCACATGCCCGGGTTGCAGGCCACGGGCCCCAGCAACCGCATATTGATGTTTCTCTCTCTCTCTTTCTCCCTCCCTTCCCTCTCTAAAAATAAATAAATAAAATCTTTAAAAAGACAAAATACAAAAAAAAATCTACTGTTACTAGGTAATTTCAAAAAGGACACAAAATTACATAGAGAGAAAGAGATTGGGGGAGGACACAGTAGCAGCATATCAAATTGAAAAGTCAGACTGGGGACAGATTTTAGAAGTAGCTGGAAATCACTGAAGATTCTAAAGGAGGAATGTGTCATAAGCAAAACAGTAAAAAGATTAATTTGGCAGGAACAAGTCCTGTGAAAGAAAATAGCAGAAATCAAAGAAAAGGTGATTGGATAGAAGAGCGATTTTCGACCCACGTGCCACAAGAAATTTTAAAACATACATTTCCTGACTATTTACTCAGGTGCACTTCCCTTAGATTGTCAAATTTTTTAAAAATGACAACAGCCAACACAAAAATAGCCACCTGGTATGAATGAATCAAACTTATACCTATATTTTTTGTCAGATCAGCCAAAAAATGTATTTTTTGGTGTGCTACAGAATTTTGGTAATTAGTTTATGTGTGCCATGAGATGAACAAGATTGAAAATTGCTAGGATAGAAGATTGCTTTAATTGTCTAGGCATGAAGTGGTGAGGTTTTAAATAACACAGTGCAGTAGCTGGCCTAACGGGACACATGGGTCAGTAATTACAGAAGAAAATCTACCAGGACTTCAAAACTGGTTTGTACATGGGAAGCATGAGAGCAAGGGGTCAAAGGTGACTATGTGGTTTCAAGCCTGAGTGACTGCAGGAAAGGTGATATACTCAGCTAAAATAAAAATACAGAGGCTCCCAGGGTTCAGGGACACATGAGTTTGGAGCTCAAGAGAGCCAGGATTCTTAGGAGAATCAGATTATTATTAGTTAATTGGTTTGAAAATGTAAAAATCCCCTTTTAAAAGAATAAAATCTAATTTTAATATAGCACACCACCTTATAAGGGGATATCACTGACCTGAAAGTAAACTGTTTACTCCAGAAAAATAACAAGAAAAGGGACATGCATATGCTGTTTCTAATGCAAAAACATACAATCAACAATAGTTTTCAAGGTTAAAGAAATCAAAATAAATTCTCTGGAAATTATCTTCCCTATTTTCTGGCTTAAGAAGGCATTCACAGGGAAGGTAGAGAAACTTTTTTTGATTCGTTCTTTACTTAAGATATGTAAACTTGGTCACACTGGGATTTGTGAAACATGTTGAACTATTTTTCAGAGTCCAGCAAATTCAAAATTAGTTTTGCCAAATATTTATCCCTTAATTTCAAAACTCATGTGTATTTCAAAAAACACAATCCTTTTGTTTGGATTCGTAACATTTTACTTATGCACAGGATTTTTCCTAATAACTATGGCTGCTATTTGATAAATTCTTATTATGAGAGGTGCTTTTAGAATTGTGCAGGCATTACCTCATTTAATCCTCCCAGAGATCTATAAAATGGGTGGGGCTATTATCTTGGTAAACAGATGAAGAAACTGAGACTATGAAAAGTTAATTTCCCATGCTAATACAGCTAGCCCTTGGTGTTGCCAGAACTCAACCTAAGCTTTCAGATACCAAAGTCAGTGGGTACTCCTAACCAGTACCCTACAATGTGAAATCTTATTTTATCTGACAGTCCTTTCTATCCCACTGTCATGTGTCAGGGAATGACACATGGCAGGGAAAATAGGAGTTGAACATCTAAAGGGACAAATAACCAAAAACTCACAACTTAGTGTCTACCAGTGGAAACTGCACAAAACTGAACCATCTTACTCCCAGCCTAGAGACCAAGAGAAATCACAATTAATACCTATGTACTGGACAATTTAAAAGCAAATCACAAGGCCAAGAAGTAACCAAAAACTCAAGGGGAAAAATAACATATCTCCTTATGTATGTGCAGACCATCCATACCATTTCTCCTTAAAAACCTCAAAAAAGCCCTGGCTAGTATAGCACAGTGGACTGAGTGCAGGCCTGTGAACCAAAGAGTCACAGGTTCAATTCCTATTAAGGACACACACATGCCTAGTTTGTGGGACAGATCCCCAGGAGAGAGTGAGGGGGAGACAACCACACATTTATGTTTCTCTCCCTCTCTTTCTCCTTCCCTTCCCTGCTCTCTAAAAATAAATAAGTAAAAAATCTTTTAAAAAAACTCAAAAAAATGTTTTTAAGCAGAGAAGAGCCAAGCCCTTCTTTTTTGAAATAAATCAAAGTGAACAGGAAACTTCCTTTCCATTATAAATCTATCAATTTGGTTTCATATTGCATCACCATTAGCATAATCATTTCAGCTGCCTATCACTTCAAGGTTTGTTCCTAATAACTATCAGATCGGATAAAAGATCTCAAGACCACAGCCTACATGCACTTATTATTAGTTTCTTTCTTTTTTAAAAGCTGAGTGGTAAGTTAGTAAGAAATATCTATCAGACAGTTCAGAGAGAGTGAGGAGGCTGGCCTGCTCTCCATAGAGACAGAACCTGGGCAAGTGCAAACCGGGCAGGCACTGGATGATTCTGTGCTCAATGAGGAAAAATAATTAAACATGGGCAAAGGAGATCCTAAGCCAAGAGATAAAATGTCATCATATGCTTTCTTTGTGCAAACCTGCCATGAGGAGAAGGACCCAGATGCTTCAGTCAACTTCTCAGGGTTTTCTAAGAAGTGCTCAGAGAGCTGGAAGACCACATCTGCTAAAGAGAAAGGAAAATGTGAAGACATGACAAAGGTGGACTAGGCCCTTTATGAAAGAGAAATGAAAACTTATACCCCTCCTTTAAAGGGGAAACAAAAACAAGTTCAAGGACCCCAATGAGCCCAAGAGACCACTCCTTCAGCCTTCTTCTTGTTTTGTTCTGAGTATCAAGCAAATATCAAAAGTGAGCACCCTGGCCTATCCACTGGTGGTGTTGCAAAGTAGCTGGGAGAGATGTGCAATCACACAGCTGCAGACGACAAGCAGCCTGATGGAAGAAGAAATATGGAAAAGATATTGCTGCATATTGAGCTAAAGGAAAATATGATGTGGCAAAAAGGGAGTCGCCAAGGCTGAAAAAAGCAAGAAAAAGATAGAAGGAAAGACAAGAAAGATGAAGAGGATGAAGGGAAAGAAGATGAAGATGATATGATGATGATAAGTTGGTTCTAGTGGAGTTTTTTTGTTGTCTATAAAGTATTTAATATCCCCACCCCCACAGTATACAACTCACTCCTTTTAAAGAAAAAAACTGAAATGTAAGGCAGTATAAGATTTGTTTTTAAACTGTACAGCATTTTTTTTGTATAGCTAACACACTATCAAATATGTCTTTAGATAGCCTGTTGTATGGTATTTTCAATAGCTGCTACTTTTGCCTGCAGTATAGGGGCTATAAATTGGTATAGAAATTTAAAGCAGGTTCCTGCTGATATATGATATAAATTAGTAATATGTGGGAATGATAGTTTTTCATTTTCAGTTGTCTCTGATACAGCTTATATGAGATGATAGTTCAGCTAACTGAATACCACTCTGTATGCAGAAAAATGTTGCAGCTCTTTTGTTGACATTCTGAATGCTTCTAAGTAAATACAACTTTTACTTAAAAAAGAAATATCAGATTACTCCCTCAGAAAAATATTGATAGGCCAAAAATGAGACAAAACACTTCAAATTGAAAAGTCAGTGTTTGCAATGCACTGAAGAAAATTGTATAGAATGATAATGTTTAAAACATTGAAAGATCTAGGTTCAAAAACTTTTATTATTTATAAAACACAACATGTAGCCTAAATATCTACACCAGAAGCAAATAGACTATTAAGGCATTTCACTTATGTTATTAACATATTATCAGTTTTCTAAGTAAACAATAACACTTAATATGTGAGTGCACACTTTATATGTGAAAGACACCATTTTAGATTCCAAAAATGATCACTTAATCACAACTGCACTTAAAAAAACATTCAGAAAATCAAATGTCTTCTTTTTCGTCATTTATGCTTAATAACAGTAAAGCTTAAAATCTAACTATGGTACATGAATCACACACATTGTAGTTCCTGTGAGAGTACTCAATGCTTTATAAAGAAAAATCAAGTAGTTTTTTTTTTCATACAAGATTTGGAACACAATTTTTCATTTGTGGTATTTTAAATTTCAGTATTAGGAGGTAAATGCTTACTTAAAATGGTGTTCAAGGTTTTTGAACCACACATTTTGGTTGTTTGTGTTTAAACAAAACTCTGTATGAACATTATTGTAGTAGATCCTCAGCTCAGAAAAGAAAGAAAACAGATCTGTAAGGACATGCAGTGGAATGTGCATGGTTTAGCTGGAAGGCTCATAATCAGGTACAAAGCTCACAATCAACTACAAATTGCAGCACATAATGGCAAGACAGTTAATTAAGTTAACCTAACAGCACCAACAATGAAACATTTTTGTTTGTTTTATTTTAATCATGAAATTGTGGGCAGGAGAGACATTTGATATATTACAGTGGTTTGGTTCTTGGTCTGAACTCATTGTTCATTTACAAATTCCTGAATTTCAGATCTTTGTAAAGGAAGTATAAGAACCCCCTGAAAACAGCAGCAACCAGTACTACCTATTATAGGATCCAAATGATTTTAATTTCCTTTTTGCGAATAGTCTCAGTACAGGTATCCAAGCACTTCTGAAATGTTTGTAGAAAAAAAAAGAGAAAGGGAGACAGAGACAGAACAGATGAATGGACCAATCACCACAGCAATCACAGCCAGTACACACACAGTGTGCCAACCTTTGAAAGCCCCACCCATGAGCTCTAAAACCCAAATGGGGCACAGGACTAAAGCCCACATACTAGCTGTGTGATCAATTCTGAGTACAGAGAAAAGCATGCAACCAGGCAGAAGCTTTCAGAACAAAGAAAAGGATGGGCCATCCCACCCCCTGACCATGATTCTGGATCTGTGAAGAGACTATGAACTAGTTAGACAAAATGTGCAGGGGACTCTGTCAAAAAAGTCATTATAATTATTATCATTGCCTACCTAAAGTAATCACCAAGGAAGAGGTTTATATTCCTTTTTTTTTTACTTTTCCCATCATTAAATTTCTCTGCTCGTTTTCCTGGAATCTTCAAGTAGAGTTACAATCCGTATTTAAACACGTCCCCTTTCCTTTTATTTGAATTAGGTCTTATGTTATCCCAATATAAAAAAAGTAATAAATCCCTCAGAAGAAACAGGAACACTAAATAAATGGCCAGAATTACCAGGACTTCTGGGACAGCTATCATTTTTGCATATGCCCTGCAAACCTGACTAATGAGAGTGTTTGCCCCCAAAACAGACAGGTTTTACATACATTTACAACAGCATGAATATTTCAAGGGCACAGGCTGAACAGGATAGGAAGCCAGTGGAGTTTGGTTTAGTTATTTCACACTGTAGGACTAACTTTGTAAATCATACCTGCTCCTTCTTTGGCTAACGCTCTTGAGTGGCTTCCTGGCTGCCACAAGCTTGTTAGGTTACTTCTGTTCCTACTCACTCTAAATGGGTTCATAAGAGCAACCCACAGTCAAAAAAGTGGCTGAAGACCAAGGCAGCAGCCCCAAGCACCTCCTGAGCATGTGTGCGGGTGCAGGAGTGGCAAGTAGCAGAACCTTCACAAAAACAAATTACTGTTGTTACTGTGCTGAAATTCATAGGAAGTACAGTGGTTCATAGAGGCTCTCCATACCACTGCATCGTCTTCTACCAACTCACACTCATTCTCACCTATTCTCTCACATACATCCACATACCCTCAAATACATTTACATGTTTCACATAAAGCATAATACACAGAAAGTGCTTATTCCTTTAAAATTGCTATAAAATTACCAAATAAGCAACATAGCATGGACTGATTCTACTTCTGAAATAATAAATTTGTCTGTTACGAATTCCAGGAAAGAAAAAAAGAATTAAGGGTCACATGATTTTTTTAAAGGAGAAATCATGCCTTCTGTAGCCACATTGAAAGAATAATGCAAATATCTGGCTCAATTAAAATAGGCTCCAAAAATAAAGGGAGAAATACAGGTTATATTTTCATATGTACATAAAGTAAATTCATTATTTTTTTAATTAAAGATTTTATTTATTTATTTTTAGAGAGGGGGGAAGGGAGAGAGAAAGACAGGGAGAGAGAGAAACATCAATGTGTGGTTGCCTCTCACGTGGCCCCCACTGGAGATCTAGCCTGCAACCCTGGCATGTACCCTGCCTGGGAATAGAACTGGCAACCCTTTGTTCTGCAGCCCACACTCAATCCACTGAGCTACATCAGCCAGGGCATAAATTCAGTATTTTAATGAAGACATAAATATATCTCCCTAAGGATCAATTCAAAACAGGACTCATTAGCCAGCATGTTTAACACCAGCCCCACCCCTCACCTAGTCAAGCCAGCAACGCTCACTGGTAACATTACGGAAGGAGGGCACCTGAGCAGCACATAGTCATCATGGACAAGGATGGGCACAGAAAGTCAGAACAGGAAGGTGTGGCTTTTTTACTGGATTCCAGCCCTTAGAGTCTATGGTTCTGGGCTACAGTTACCTCCAAAAGCAGACCCTGACTCTCCAATTGTATATATAAAAAAAAGTGTGAATCAGCCAAGTAAAATCTTTCTTGGAATAAATAAAATATAAGCCCACTGGGAGGAAGGCAGCAGGTTGGCTCAGACAAATTAGTATGCCCAGATATGCAGTGTCCAGGAATGGGAGAACAGGCCAGCCAGGGCATGTGAAAAAGAGGAGTGCAATTCAGGGAGGCCAGGGCTGCTATTAACTCTACAAACCGCAAAGGCAATAAGGGCCTACACAGTGGAAAAGCAGGGAAAAGAAAGTGAAGGTTAACATTGACCTATACAGTCTATTTTTTCCAGAAAGGGCTCTGGAATTCATTTTCAATGGTCCATGCTTGAATTGAAATGCTTCTCAATACTTTGTGTAAAATATTAATATAGCATATAGAAACAGTGGCTCTAGGATATCTCTGAACACAAATTAAGTAAATTAAATTTTTATAAGCCGACAGCAAAACCTGTATCTCAGATACTAATGTTTACCTTGAGGCTCAACCATTAACAACTTCTAAAATCCTTTAAAGTACAGACTACTTAGAGTTGAGGGTAGAGGAATCCTGTTACTAATTTTGAAAAGGCAACTTTTATATTTTTGTAATAATAACTTTTTTGACTAGTGTGGACTTTCCATGTGTAATGGAATGGATTCTGAAGTCCTGCCAGACTACTCAAGATGACTTCCAAAATGCCAAAACATGAGCTTTCTGTAATAAATAACCTATCACATGTACATCTCAAATTAGAAAACTGGGAAGAAAACATGTGGTTTCAGTGCCAAAGTAGAGATTACAAAAGCCTGCCCATCCGACGGGGATGTCCAACCTTTTGGCATCTCTGGGCCACACTAAAAGAAGAAGAGTTGTCTTGGGCCACACATTAAATACACAAGCACTAATAAAAACAAAAAAAATCTCGTAATGTTTTAAGTAAATTTTACAATTTTCTGTTGGGCTGCATCCATAAGCTACATGTAGCCCACAGGCCACAGGTTAGACTCCCTTGCTTGTACCCCACCCCACACTTCACCCCCATTTGCTTTTTTTAGTCCCTTATAGAACAAACACTGGTCCAGGTGCAGATGCTTAATTCACAAGGAATGCAGAGAACATAAAAATGACTGTAGGTTTGGCTGCTGGTAATCCCCCAGGCTGCTCACCATTGGAAGTAGTGCTGGAGGCCACGGCTTTCTCACTGACATCTGTTCGAGTGGAGCATTTCACTACAGAACTCTCGACTTTTTTCTTCTCAGTGGTCGGGGAGCTGTGGGACTGGGCCTCCATGATGCCTTCTCATTACTTCAGCTCTCTGGTACCAGGAACACCTACATAACACAACAACGCCATCAACTTCAAATAAGAGTGGAAAAAATCTCACTCAAAAGCACTTCGCCTGTCACCTGAGGAGGTGCCTACAGCTTTAGCAAATTCAAAACCTAAAAGAGCCTTCCCTACATGTTTTCTTGCAAAAATGCCTCCAAGTTTTATTAACAAGCCAGTCACATTCTGTCTGCATGTGCAAAAGAAGAACAGAGGACAATGTATATAATGTGAGACTTGTCCCAAATTCCTACTAGGCATTTGTTATTAAATGGTCTAAATATCTCAATTTATAGCTGTGTTTATAGTGTGAAGCCCAAGTAGTCACACAATACTCTTTTAAGCCACATCTACAAATGTCTCTTCAGGTGGCCAACTTTATAGAAAGGGGCATTAGGACAACTTTCCAAGCAGGAGAAGGTTTTTAATTAATTAGATGTTTTAAAGAGCATGCAACAATTTCTCCAAACCAAGCCCTACACAAAATTCTGAATCAGAGGATAATCTGGATAAAGAAGCCAGTGATTTTTGCTTCCTCTCACTGAAATATCTTAATTGCAATATTCCTCTTAATCCTAATTTATTAAATAAACTAATTTCTTTAAGCTTTCTTAAAACTTATGACCATTTCAAGTTCTATTTTTTAAACAAAGTTACTAGAACAACACACTCACAATCCTACAGAAAGTCAAAAGTCTACCAATAGCAAAGACTGAAACCACTCAAGAAATATTAAAACTCTGCTAAAAGCAAGTTCTGTTACTTCACTTTTCACTGGCTTCATTCATGTGATAATCACCCTAACTCATCATTCATCAATTTTCACTTTATTTTTTTGCAGTCATGCTATACACCCATAAAGACTACAGGGAAAGATGACAAGTACCCTCTCTGGAATGTTTTCTTCAAGCTATCTGGATTATAACATTCATGGTGGGCATTTCTTCAGTTGAATCATCTTCCTTCTTTTCTACATTTAGCAGATAAAGCCACTGTGTTCAATCGAAACAACAATTAATGTACTAAAATAAGCAACTGTTTAACCAACTAAAAGAGTTAAAATGTCAGATGAAATATTTTTAGTTATCCTTAACTGAGATTTGCAAGAGAACAGCATATTCTTTCTTTATTATATAAGAAATCTGGAATTCAAGTAACTATAAAAGCTTAAGACCCAAAGGCACTGTAGTACTAGCTTTTCCACTAACTTCCATTTCTTTTCCTTGATTATCCAGTGTCATTCACTGTAAAACACAAAAGCTATTGAAGAACGAACACCTTTTCTGGAATAAAAAAGAAAAAAATAGGCACAAAGTTAAATTTACATATCAAGTATAAGATCCACTCCAAATTCAGAAACATCCTTCAAAAAGCCAGTGTGAAGGAGCTCAGAATGTCTTTTCTCAGAGCTGCTACACTGTACAAGTTCAGTGTGAGGCCTTGTTTCTGGCTACCTGAATGGAATTGTTCAGTGCCTGTTTTCTCATCTGTCACATGACAGAATCAAACAGTGGGAGTTAACCTTGGGGGAAAGGGGTACAGTCCTCTTTAAGAATATGTTAAAAGTTATGGAGCTTCTCCCTAGAAGAATATCCTTAAACACAAAAGTGTACATTTAATTTCAGAGGGAACATAGGCCCTCCAAACGTTTCCATGAATCAGGATAAAGAACCCTTGAGGGGAAAATTTTCAATGGCCCTTTCTAGCTCTAACAATCTCTGAATGATTCTTTAATTTTTTAATACCACCCAAAACTGATTTAAACATCATCTTTAAAATATGCCATGTGATCAATTAATCCCCATCCACAGCACTGTTCATCAGAGTGGCACAGGAACCACCTGATCCAGCACCACCAGAGTTTGTGAAACACTCAGATTATGGGGTCCAATCCCTGGTATTTTGGAGGGTGGCACCAGGGAACCTGCAATGCAACCAGCACTAGTGATTATGAGGCTCACTAAAGCTTGCACACAACTGCTCTACACATTTTTGTTAGCTACTATGTACCCAGTGCAATAGGTACCTACTTAAGTCTTAACTGACTGAATAAAATAATGAGTTAACTGCACCCCAACTAAATTCCAACAGTGTGCATGAGCCTAGCCCAACACCCACCACAGTGATGATCACCTAGTCTGGAATCTTTGCTGAAAGTCCCTCCTCCCTGCAGATAGTAAGCTCCATGAGGACAAGTCCTTAGCTATCTTCCCAGCACTTCATACCCCTAAGAATGTATACTGAGTAAATAAAGGGTATAAAGATGACACCATGACCCAGATTCTACAACGTCTTGAGTCCTAAATGCCATTGGTTTAACTTTATATCTTTTATACCTACAGTGTTTCTTTGAAAACTGGCAAATTACATAAAAACTAAAAACTTTAACAGGAATATTTAATTAATCAAAACACTCCGTTCTCAACCATTTTGGATAAACAGGCATTTACTATCCTTGTTTCCCTCAAAACACCCAGTTTTATTGGCTGAATATGAATGAATATTAAATTCAAACTGCCAACAGAAATAAGCCAATGGACCAGAAAAACCCATGAAGAGATGGAATTCCTGGTAAGAAGTCAGTCTCTTCCTTATTAAATGGAGCTAATTAACAGTAGTGAAGGACAACTCACCAAAGTTCTTTGACAAACTTGGTTTTCGGAGTTGCTGGTTTTTACCCCAAGCAAAGGACTTCATTTTAACAAAGCAATAAACCCTCCAAATATTCGTCACCAGAGAGGGGCTCATGTGAGAAGAGGTAAAGCCCCAGGCACTGACTGAAATCACACTAATTAATGATCATAGAGAATACTAATTCCTATCCTTCACCCCTCCTTTGAAATAAATTTTTTAAAAACAGGCCCTTAGTCACTCAAGAGTGTACCTCCTTTTTCTATTTTGACAACTTATTTTTTGGATCTCATTAGTAAATAACTAATTATTTAAAAGTGTGGCTTGTGTTTAAAACAGGGCTATAAAAATGGCAACTTGCCAAGGCAGACATCTGCTTCCTGTATATCCCTATAAATTATATCAGCTTATTTTACTGATAAAAACACTACTTTTTCCCTGTCAGTTACAAAGGAGAAAGTTTTAACATTCTAGACTCTCACACCTCATCAACACTCTGCACTAAGTTAGTCAGCAGAAAAGAGAATCTGCTTCTAGCTGTCGTGGTGGTGGTTTTTTCATACATTAAGCCAAGTTGAGAAACTCAGTAGTGAGCTGACACACAAAAGCCTGAGGTACAGAAACGACCAGTAAAAATTCCTGATGAAATCCTGAGATATACATAATTGGGGCCATAGCCCACAGTGGTACTTTTAAAACCTGGAATTCCCTAAATGATGAAGTACAATTTATTTAGAATATAGAGATCAAGGGAAACTTTCTGGTTCTGCTTCACTTCAAAGATTTTTCTCTAAGGGAAACGCAAGTTTTTTTAGATGTGACTGAAACGAGACATTTTCGCAACCGCGTGTTCTTACAACTCTACACTGTTCTCCTTCAATCCCTTTCACCACTGAAACATTTCATGCAAGATTTGCTGGCATGCCCCTTGACTTTTTATGCTAGTGGGAAAAAAACTGCAGTTAATGTGAGTCCCAACAACTTGGGTATATTTAAAAAACTGCAACCAAGGAAAACTGTGCTAATAGTGTGTGCCTGCTAAAGCCTAGAGCCTGCTAAAGCACAGATAAATGGAGGAGTAAAGATTCCTTCCTGAAAGTGGTCATGGTTTTTCCCCACTCAACTGGCCCTGAACCTTTTATAATCTTCCTCGAGTTTAAACCCTGGGCACAGTGACTTCCAGACCCCATTTTAAACCCAATCCCTCTCCTATTAGCAACCTGCCTGCAGGTGGGTCTTTTCTGTCTGAATTATAAATGTGAACTTGCTTCGACCTCCTACTGATTGAACTGACCAGATGCCACTGAACAGATGATGCTACAGTGTAGGACTGCACTTGCAAGTCCAAAAAAAAAAAAAAAAAGCAACATTTTCCAAACTCTAAAATTATTGTGGGGACATTTAACACAAAAAGCCTAAGTTGGCACTACCTGTCGAGTTACCACTACTGCCGAAAAAAAAAGAAGAAAAAAAAAAACGTTTATCTTTGCAAAAAAAGTCGATTGCAATCAGGTTTGTCTTAAGTTGTGGAACTGGGTAGTTTTATTCTGAGTGCTGGCCTTTTGCGTGTCCAACCTGAGCTCCCGGCACGTGCTGTCCCTCTGACTGTTCCAGGGTCCCGGTCTTCACACCCTGACCGCTTCTCCACCCGGAGGCCTACCACCGGGTCTCGGCTTTGTGGTCGGGGCTGGACTGAAGCCCCGCGCCGCCGAGTCTCTGCTCCCTTCACGGCCTTGCCCAATGCCGGAGCGAATACGGGTCTGCCTCCTCGAGAACAGCAGGGTGTCAGGGCCGAGGACGAAGAGAGTGCAGGGGGTGCAGGGGGCGGGGGCAGCACCCGGCCCAGTTCCCATCCGCATTCCCGCAGCGATCTTCCTGAAAGTGCAAAACCGAGCAGAATAATCGGGGCCCAGCAGGACCTCTGCAGGCCAAAGTGCCCCTTATCACTTTCATCAAGCTGGTTATCTGCTCCACGGGAATATTCTAATTAGGGTCCCGCAGCATTTCCAGCAGTTAGTTAACCATAGCAGGCCTGCTTTCATTTGCAGGGCTGTTTTATACCAGCTGAATACAGAGGGGCAACTTTCCAGGCACTTTGCAACACCCTCTGTGCTGCACTACAATAAAACACTGGGAACACAGTCTTCAAGAAACCACAGGCGTGTGCTTTACTCACAAAACTTGTAACTCACCATCTATCCATTCACCTGGCCCCCAAATACTGTTTCTTCATTAGCTGCCGTGAATAGATTCAGGTGCTGTGAATGGGTCTGGCACAGGCACATCTCATTGTGTCTCAGGGAGGGAGGACCTCAGTGGAGTTCCAAAGTTCAACCTTAACTATGAAACGTTTTGTAGTAAATCGGGAGCATGAAAAAACAAAATTATGGAAAGGTGCAAAAATCAGCCGTTCCTCTTGCAGGTCTCTGCAGTGAAACCGGGGTCCCTTTTCAAGGACAAACAGAATTCTTTTATCCTGCTTAAAAATTTTAAGAGAAAGCACCAGTACTGAAACCAACATTTAAAATTGTTTGAACTTTAAAACGACTTTCTAATCCAAGGTGAAATGAAAACATTAATCATAAACTGATAATGCATCCTTAGTGAACAGCAGAAATAAGAGTACTTATTTCCCTAATCCAGTTAGTTTATTTTTAAATTGCCTGAATTTGGGCAAAAATTCTGTTTAATTTTTTTTCTTAATGTATTTAAGATTTAATACAACTAAGTTAAAGCCTGATTAACAGTGACCTGATCAGTTTCTGATAAGTTAAAACAGCTACTGCCAATGAGGGACCAGAAAGAGAAGACATTCCAGTAGGCAGAGCAGAGACTTTAACATCACAGTAAGAAATTTTTCTTTGCAATTTAGGAAACTATTGTTCAGGTGGAATAAGGCTTTCCTTGAAAGAAATTGCATTTACTTACACCTGCCTATATGTATATAAATTGAATGGTTTCCCTAATGTGTTAATATTTTTCAAATCCATATGGCACCAGCCTATGTGAGGATTTGAGGGACCTCCCCTGAATCACTGAAGAGTGACATTTCTCTCATACTTTATTATTACAGATTAACTGCTACTTCAAGATGATGCTCTTGGAGAAACCATTTAGGTGAATTTTCTATTAAACAGTTTTACCTTCCTACAGCATTAAAATTTGGTTCTTGAAGAAATAAGTCCTTTAGAAAGAGAAATTTTTTTAAAAATCAAAAAGCACAAACCTAATGCTGATTTTAACTTTGGATCAATTGTGAAAGAGTGAGACTATTTCTCAAAAGTGAGAAATAGTCTTGAGTTTCAATGAACAAAATTTAGATAATTTAAAACATTTCAGTGGATTTCATACAATCATGCATTATAGTTAACCTTTTATAAGTGTCTAGTGTAGTTATTTTCCTTTTGCTAAAAATATATTTTTAAGCTTAAAAACAATTACATATGCATAACATCTGTGACACACAAACAGTTTCTAAGATTTCTAAGGCTTTTTTCTTCTTTCCCTATCTGCATTGCCTTTCTTTCCTGAAAAAAAAAAAAAACAACAAAAAAAACGAGGCTCAACTTCTTAAGTTCTTACTAAAATCATCATGAAGTTTTAATTATACTATTTTTAAATGTACAATTATTTGACCTTTATATATGATTTTTCTCCCTAATCAGGAAAGCCTAAAGCCTTACTTGAAAACAAGAAAGCCACTATATATTCAGGTTGCCATAAGTGATCTCTGGTAGCCTAAAGAGTTCCCCAAGTGTGCTGCCTATTGCTGCCTATTGTTTTGGATCTTTCCTACATTTCTGAAGCTCCTAATCTCCAATAAATAGTATTCAGGATCCATATCCCCAAATAGAATTACCAGAAGGGGAAATAATTACCTGGCTAAGGATTAAGTAATTTGGTTTCAGTAAATTAACTACATCAAAACTTTTAAAGAACCCTGGCTGGCGTAGCTCAGTGGATTGAGCGCGGGCTGCGAACCAAAGTGTCGCAGGTTCGATTCCCAGTCAGGGCACATGCCTGGGTTGCAGGCCAGGTCCCCAGTAACCACACATTGATGTTTCTCTCTCTCTCTCCCTCCCTTCCCTCTCTAAAAATAAATAAAAATAAAATCTTTAAAAAAAACTTTTAAGGAACCTGTATATTAAACTACAACCACTGAAAATCTTATTTGACATAAAGTAATCATTATTGTTATTATAATGAAAATCACAAATGATATTTTGTGTGCCAGTTTTACTTTTCCGCTATGTGTATTTAAAAAAAGATCAGCTAATCTTTCTCTGCTGCCAGTAGTACTTTATGAGAAACATCTGAGGGGAGTATAAGGTGTCTATTTTACAGTTGTTAGCCATTTGAGTTTTGCTAAACTGTAAAACACCAGTCCAGTGTACTTTGGTTAGACTTAGCAGGTAGCACCATGCACAGCAGGTGCCATTAATGAATGTGTAATAATGTGGAGCAAGCTGGCATCCCCACTTTCATAAGGTATGTTGGAGACGGATAATCCTCAGACAGAAAATTAGATCTGTAAGTCAGTTATCAATCCATATCAGCTAAACTCATGAAAACTGTTTCCCTTAAACCCACAAAATCACAAAAATGTAATGAATAATCAAAGGCATCCCTTGTCTCACTTCACTGAGGCTTACAGGAACTGTTTTCACACCTTTTCAGAAAAAAAAAACACACCTAAATTTAAAAATTATTCTTACAGAATTTCCCATAACTTTTGGTTCCTAGAATCATGTGTATTTTTACAAGCAAGCATAAGATGGTAGAGCGCATGTTCTATGAAGAGTAATTTACTTTTAAACTATCACAAATATTAGAATAATACTGGTTGAGTATTAAATTCAACTAAAGATATCCCAAAGATATTAATGTATTATTTTACACTTTATCCTCCCAATTTTTAAACTTGTGATTCTTGAACCTTACTTGCACTTTAAAAAGCAAATTTTTCAAAATTTAAGAATCAAAAATTAAGGCTTATTCAGTGAAAAACTAATTCCAGTCCACTAAGCCTATAAACTTGCTTATTCAAAGACATAATTCTTCAGCTATCTTATTTTTCACCTCTCCCCCCAACTCTGCACAAAAATGTCAATATAAACTATACCAAACAGCATACCCTCCCAATGAAACACTTTGGCACACAATTTCATTTGAACAGCCACAGCTTTAACATCAGATGTTGTCCTAATGTGGCATGGCCTAGTCCACTTTTCTGGCCACACCATTTAGGTTTCTATACATTTTAGTTCATTAAGCCTTCATTCTTAAGCTCCTGGCTGAGGTCTCTCTACACACAGATAACTCTCTTTTGTTGTTGTTACTTTTGGGGCTTTTTGGGGGGGTTTTTTGGGGGGGCGGGGTTGTTTGTTTCTACAGATAACTCTCTTGAAACTAAATTCTTTTTTAAAATATCACAAAATGAAATCAATAATAGGGTCAATTGCCTCACTCCTTCATTACTGCAATTTGAGAGTTACTGTTCAACTAAATTGTGATTATTCCATCTCTTTTTTGTAAAAATGAATAGTTTATCATGTAAAGCACTCTGGAATATTGTTAGGTGTTTTATGTAATTTTCAAAAAAAAGTCAAAATGTCTAATGCTAAAAATGTCTACATGAAAATAAGCAAATAAGATATACTGCATTCTGAAGGTATTCCAATAAACAGGTTTCAATAAAATTACATTTATCTCCCATTATTTATGTTGCATAAAAATTACTCAAATATAACAATCAAATGCTTATGTTTAAAACATGATTCTCTTTCTCCCCTCTCCCTTCATCTCTTTCTCTTTCTCTCTCTCTCTCTCTCTCTCTCACACACACACACACACAAACACACACACATTTCCCCTACCCTCCGTAAAAGAAAGGAACCACTAGCTGTGTCAGGCCAATTTACTGCAGGTACAATTTAAATGTACAGTGCATGCCACAAGAAAACCACAGTGTGATGCCAACTGGGCCCTTAAGAAAGTTTTCCCCTAAATCTCTGGAAAGGAGATTTAAAAGAAAGCAGGGATTACATTCAACTATAAGGTAGGGAGGAGACTTACCTCAAACCCAGCCAAGCGGAAATCAGAGCAGTAATTCTACAAGTCAACAGAGTACACTTTCTGAAGCTATAATGGTGTGAAGAAGTGCTGGGCAGCATGGCCTGAAGGCAGCACTAATACACTGATGACTAATGGCTGGGCTGGGGCAGACAATGAATTTGGGGATTGAAAACTAACAGAAACCATGCAGTACTTTGACAAATGGGCTTTCACAATTTCATTCATTGAATAACCTTTAAGCACAAAATTGGCTCTAGTTCTCTTGGGAATTACATGACATGTTGTTGGATGATGATGTAAGTATTTTCTTTTTTAATTATGACTCTTATGCAAAATGCAAAAGCACCATATAGGAGGACACAACTATAGATACTGCAAATACAGATGTGGAGCTCAATACAATACTGCCTTTTCAGGAGGGGGCTGAAATGTTCCAGTGCTACCTTATTAACTATGTAATGGCTTGTTCATTCACTTTCTTTAGAGAGCCATAGATTTTCTGGGACATTTTGTCCAGTTAAAATATATATATGTACACACACAAAACATAAAAATACTTTCATATTAAAAAAATAACTAAAAGTGATTATGAGATGTTGTACTTAAATGCAATGCATTTATAAGTGGAAAAAGTCTAATTTTAAGGGGAGAGGAAAAGGAAATGTGCTTTAAAACAACTGCAGTGCCACGTAGTTTGCAATGAAATGCACTTACAAACACATTTAACATCTAATTTCTTTCAAGAAGCTCCCCTCCTTCATCCCCACATAACTAGCCCATTGATTTAAAAATAGTAATTTTGGCAATTTTTAAAGAGAGAATGAAGTATTTCAACCATCTCTAAATTAACAAACACCACTTACTCCAGACAGCACTGCCTTTAGCAGCTCCTAAAAACTTAAGAAAAGGATCTTAAAACAGGAAGCTTAGTGAGCTCATAAAACTGTTGTTGGAGCCAGGAACACGTAGCATATTTAATCTGCAAACTGTGAGAGTCTACAGTGATTTCAGCAAGATCTGAGGCATGCCCTTAAGGTTTGCTGGGATCTGGGATTAGGGGGTTGATAAGAACCTCTACTGCCCATGGACATGTTTTTCTTCTGCAGTTAAACACAAATGCATAGAGACATTTGACTGCTGCTTGGCATTACTGCTGAAGTTATATAAAAGCTTTGCAGCTCCTTTTGCTGTCAATATATCAAAGTTTTTTTTTAAAAGCATCAAAGTGTGAAATTTCATTTAAAGTCTTCACCGGTCTACAGCTCTATTTCACAGGCCCATCAAATAAAAGTAAAAATGAAAAAATACACTGAAAGTACTTGGGAAAGTTTGCAGCGGTACCCCTGCCCTGTTGTTGTTTATTCTGTCTCCCTTTATTTGCTTTGAAAGTAGAACAAATCATTTTTTATCTAGAAAAATTACAACACAAAGTAAAGGACAGCATCTTCTACTAGACTTTAATTAAAAGACAACGTGAAGTCATTATTAGAGTGGAATCTTTTGCTTAACATATTAAATACGCACACACTTCCTCTATAGTCTTCTCTGCATTTTAATTGCCTCTCATATATAAGTTGGCAGAAAATTTCTTGAATCTTCCAAAATAAATCAGATTGACTATAGAATACAAATGCCAGCAAAACTAAAACCTCCTTCAAAGAATTCTTTAGCTGGGGATTTACAACAATTGCATAAAGAAGAAACGTCTGACTTTTAAGATAATCTACTATAGTCTAAAAGCATTAACATTCCATTGCTAAGGTTTTCTTGAGGATTTCATGACTCATTGGTTCACTTTTCCTTCAAGACTGTTTTTTTCTAGTAAATTACTGTCCAATAAGTGAGTGCACAGAATAATGATCATTAAATTGCTTCCTTTCATAAACTCCCAAACCTTATCTTCCAAAAAAGGGGGGAGGAGGACCTTTGAAAGTAGAACAAATCATTTTTTATTTAGAAAAATTACAACACAAAGTAAAGGACAGTATCTTACTAAGGAGGACCTTAGTAAGATACCTTACAGAGAAGGAAGGACCTCTGGCTAGGTAAGCAAAGAAGTCTGAACCCCTACAGCATGCAGGTAATTAAGAAAACTGGCCTAGAAATAAAGGAAAGTTCAACTTTTAGGCGTGAGCATCAAATTGATAAATTAATGATTCATTAAATAAGTAATGCAATAACTCAGCAGAGCCATTTTTCACCAGTACTCATTTTCTCATCATTTCTGTGTGTAGTTCTTTGCAAACCAGTCATACAACAAAATGTGTTTATCCCAGTCTTCAATCAAGGAATACAAACACATTAAAGATACCAGGAATTGGTAGGAATCCGAGTTGGACCAACTAACCTATGAATAATAATATAATCTATCTATACCTTTAGTAACCAACTTAAAAATCAATGTCCCAAAAGGCATATTTTGTGATGGCAAAACTTTGGTTCCTCTCAGTGTGATGGATGGCCATCCATTCATCTATACCTTTTAAAATGTTTCACAAGACATCTCTCACACTGGAATCATTAAGGCACCTTAAACCAAAGCTTCCCTAGGCTGACTTTAAGAATTATATACCCTGAAAGGAGACCCCCTTAAGCAGGAAGTTTCTAATTAAATAGCTTTTACTATAAGTTAACTCTTCTCTGTAAGTATGCTGTTACAACTAATTTATATGTTTTTTCATATTTGTTTTAGGTTTGACTATAGTCTAACCGGCCAAAGTGTTTATTCACCAGGCTGTTAAGACCAATATTTCCTAACATAAACAAATTCCTTAGATACTTCATACAGTTTACATTAAGACTGATCACCAATGCCTTAGTATATCCCCACAACTGAAATACTGTTATGCTTTAGAAAAAAATGAAGAGATTTTGAGGTTATTTCACTCCTAAAAAACGGCATTTTCCTTTCAAAATAATCTTGACACATGTAATTAAGAAACTGTCAGACTATTATTAATTTTTAATTTACAACCTAAATGAAATAATTACAGGAATCAATCAATAAGGCACCTATTCAAATTATAGAGCAATTACATAAATACTCAAAATTAATACTTTAGGCCAATTCTTGAAGATTTCAGTCTCTAATATGCTAAGACTCAAACAACACAATAAGTGTAACATGGGAAGAATGAATAGTCCCTGCTTTAAATAGACTGAAATGTAATCATTACTGTTGGCCAAGGCAGAGCACCTCCATCACCAGCCATGCCCAACCTAGTCAAGTTGCAACTCTTTTTAAAAGTTAATTTATTTTCAACCAGACACATATTTCAGGGATCTAAAAAACTACCTCATCCAGACTCTGTACAAAATCACATGTAGGGGGAAAGCCTAATTATTGTGAATTCCCAGCAAAGTGCTCTGGAAAGATGAATTGGAGAGAAGGAAAGGAAAAGGAGAGCAGAAAGTGTTCTTTTAGAACTAATAATACTAGTCAGGCTAATGAACACTACCTTTCTTTGCACAGTGGCTGGCCATCCATCACACTGAGAGGAACCAAAGTTTTGCCATCACAAAATATGCCTTTTGGGACACTGATTTTTAAGTTGGTTACTAAGAAATGAAAGACTCAGAACTTTAGGCCCTCCCACCTGCCTGCCTAAATGCATTCAGACAGAAAAAAGAAAATTGCTTAAAGGATGGAACTTCACCATAGAATCATAAATTAAATGCAGCAGACAGGAAGAAATACAGCAAAGTGTTTTTTGGATATCCCCCTATGTATAATTGTTCTGGGGTGGCCCAGCAAGAATTTGTTTACCACATGTTTGCTTTTTCTCATCTACCTGTAAATTGCCTACTTTCCCTCTGAAATCTCAGACCCCTGCCTCCCTCTCTTTTGTACAGAATGCCATATAAACCCCAACTATCCAATGACTCCTTAGGTCTCCTATCTTTCTTAAGGCAACCCTATAAATACATCTGAAATAAATTTGGACATTTTCTCCTGTTAATCTGCCTGATGTTAATTTGATCACTAGCCCAGCTAAAATAACTTAGAAGATGGAAGGAAAAATTATGTTTTGTGTCCCCAAACCTCCGACTAAAGGGCTCTTTGACTTGGGGATGCGGACAGCCCATCATTTCAAACTGAAATGGCAGCTGGAAAATGTGGAACAGCTGGCAAAGAGCTGGGAGAAAATGTTTTACATAAATACATGTGCATATAAACTGGCAGAGGGCCACAAGCTCTGTGCCCAAGGCCAGAATCTACTCAGCATTACAAACCAGGGAGATGAGAAGATCGGGACAGGAGAACTGCAAGGAGGATGCCTTCTTAAGCCTCTTGCTACAAGGAGTCGGCAAAGGAAGGCTGGGTTCAGCCTCTCTACGGCATCTCCAGAAGCAGGTGCAATCAAAGTTCAGGGGAGGATAAAAGCCCCGGGTATACAGCAGTGCTTTGGCATCTGGCAATCTACTTAAAAGTCGCTTCACAAAAGTCTCCAAGTTTAGGGTAAATATTTACTCCCTCTTCACCTTCTCCGGCCTATTTTCCCTCCTAACTCAAAAAAGTAACTATCCCCTAAAAAGTGGTTATGCTCTGCAAAAATACAGACTAAGTGATTATTGCAGGGGCCACCATTACCCACACCCCCACACTTACTCCCTGCAGCTCCTAACACATTTACTTGTTTTCTTTGAGTGTGTGTGTATGTGTATGTGCTGCCCCTAAAAAGGAAAAGAAATGAAAGAATCCCAAATCATACACAGATGGTACAACTTTCACTTTTCCTCTATTACTTCGGAGGCGCGTCTCTCCCAGAGAGTACACTGCTCCCCCGCCTTCCGAAAGGAGGCGCAGGCTGGAGGAAGCCGCGCAGCAGCGAGTCCCGCTCGAACCCGCCAGCCACCCGCCGGTCACTCGCCGCGCCCGGCACCCCAGCGGGATGCAACTGTGCGCAGGCAGGCGCCCGAGCTTTGGGGCCTAATGTAGTTCATTTACACCCTTTAAGTGGAGAGAGGGGGTGAGAGGCGCCGTCGCCACTGCTGCAAACTTCTTCCCCCTCTGGGATATGCAATTCTCCAGTCAGTCTCCGGAAGGCCGAGGGGCCAGACACTTGGAAAGGGAGCTTCAAGGAGGAAGCAGCAAATGAAAGCCTTGCTCTGACGCCTTAACCGTTGCTCTCTAAAGGGGGGCACCTCTGACAGCCATTTTCACTTCCTGTTCCCCACCCATAAGGGACCCCCCTCTCGACCTGGTAGCGCTGGCGCAGCCACAGGAGCCGGCTGCCCCACGCTGGGCCAACGAAACAAAGAACTTCGGGCGGGACGTACCTGCGGCGGCAGCGGCGGCGGCTGTCAAGTCCCCTAACTTCCCACAGACCTGCGCCCGGAAAGCAGGCGAGGGGCTCCCGGCTCCACGAGGCACAAGCCGCTCTGGCTACAGCAAGCAATGGAGCTGGGCGCAGGGAGCAGGAGCCACCCGCGTAGTGCGACCCGGGCGGCCGCGGGTAGAGCAACTCGGGGCGGTGAGTGTGAGCGACCGCGAGTGTGCAAGAGCGCCGGTGGCGCAGCCCCAACCAGCTCCCTCCCGTTCTTGGAGCCCCGGCAGCGGTTTCAGGGATCGTGTAATCCGATCCCTTCTGACTCACAGGCCCTGAGTGACAGTTCTGATTTGGTTAACCCACGGAGGGAGGAAAAAAAGAAAGAAAACCCCCACCGTACGCCTCTCCCGGTATCCAATCGACTTTCTCGAAGAAAGTCCCATCTCGGCCAGGAGACCCGAGCCGGTGACGGAGCCCCCCGTCCGGGCCCAGTGCAGCCCGCGAAACTCACGCGGTGTAAAACTTGTCCCTCGGTTGTGCGTGTCCCTCCCTCAAGCTCCCTCCTTCCATGCTCTCTTCTTCCTCCGCCTCCAGACTGTGCTCCTCCTCCCCAAGTTTTAACAGATGTTGCGGGACTCTCCCCTCACCCTCGCGCTCCCTTTCCCTCCACCCATACCCCTGCCCAGTACCTTTTCTTTCCGCCACTCTCCTATGTGGAGGGTACGCGCAGAGCTGCTGGCTGCCTGCCACCGCAGGGGGCGAAGTTGGAAAAACTTGGAGCGAGGCTCGCCTTACTTTTGCTTTCTCGCTCCTTCTAAGCCGTGCCTTCTCCCCGCGTCCGCGTCCGGAGCGGATCTCGGCTGTGCCGCGGACCGTGCTGGCGAGGAGGCGGGGCGCAGCGCGAGTCTTGGGCAGAGGGGAGCCCAGAAAAACCGGACCTACGGGCGCGCTCCCTCTTTCCCCACCACCCCCGCTCCCCAGCCCGCCCGCCCGCCCGCCTCCTCTGTCTCCTCGGCCTTTGCTTCTCTCCAGTCCTCACAGGGACACATTCAGGCCTGCTCCTCCTCTTCCCTCTCCTTGACCCTGCGCCCGCTCGGCGCGCCGAGGCCCCACCCACCGGGAGTGGAGAAGGGGGCCCCGGCATGATGTCACGGCCATCCTCCCCGCCTTTGCTCGCAGCGCCTGGGCGCCCTCCTGGGCCCCCCACCCCAGCGCCCTGTTCGTTCCGTTCGCTTCACACCCGCCTCTCTGCTTCCCTTTCCCTCGCTCACAGTTTGTGTCCCCTTTATTTTTAAGGCCTCTGAGCCCCCCCCAAATTTGCTCCCCCTCTACTTTTACATTTCCCCAAGCCAACCCTGAAACTCCTTTTCAGCACCAGATGATGCTTTTGAAAGTTCTGGGATTTCCTCTCCGTCGGACTCATCTCCCCTTGGAGCCAAAATCTGGGAAGTGGAAACTCCCACTTACACAGCCTGCTTGTCCCCTTGGGCTACTTTATAAAAACACAAAAACAAAGACCCCGGGTTTGGAGCCTGGACTCGAACGTGGTGTTTTTCCATGAGCGACAAAGTTTCTCTCCGATTTATTTTTCAGTGGCCCGTACTAGTAAAAACCATTTTCCTCCTTCCTCAACCAGGCAGTCCACATTCATCTGTTCCCTTTCAATGTACCCAATCTGGAAACGGAACCTTAAAAGCGGAGTTTGCATGGGGAGGGAGCGGGGAGGAGTCAAAGGAAGACAAAGAAGGAAAGAAAACTCCCGTGGCATTCCAAAATCCATTCTCCTGGGATAAACTAAGCGTCTACTCACCTGCCCCAACACTCCCCCACACCCTACCCCAGCAGTGCTGGGGGCTCTGGGTGTACTTGTGTTGACTGGTTGAGCTTCTTGACTGAAGGTAAGAGAGTGAGGTGCATGAAAGATTAGCTATGATTTGGAGAGCATTTTAACATTCACATATTTTAACTGGGAAATTTTCTTAATGGAATTAATGGTAGTATTCCCTATTTGTTTCCTAGGACGTGTTCCTTACCTCAAATACCCAACCAAAACAGGCTCTGACTTAAGCTTTTATGGTAGAAGTTGTGGAGATAAAGTAAGCCTGAAGGTCCTTTTTAGGTATTTAAGACATCTTTCTACCTCACCCCTCTTAAAAAAAAAGGAGAAGAGGAAGAAGAAGAGGAAGGAGAAGGAGGAGAAAGAAAGAGAGAAAGAAAGAGAGAAAGAAAGAAAGAAAGAAAGAAAGAAAGAAAGAGAAAAAAGAAAGAAAAGAGACCTACCACTTATTGTACAAAACAAGTTTCTCAAGATACAATGGTGGTGGTCCCACTTTCCCCTCACTAACTGGCTTGATTCCCTGACCCCATCTGTGAGATGATGATAGGAAAATCAGGCTGCATACCTCCCAGGTATGAGTTTCCAATGAAATAATGCACGTGCAAGTGTAAAGAGACACAAATGTGTAAGAACTGTTACTATACCTTTGGAACTGCAGATAACTAAAAGCCACTTTTTCCCACATATACTCTTCCAGCATCAGCCATAAGTTTGTTTGTATTCAAGTACTGCTTCTGCCTCAATCAAATGCAAATAATACATCCTGATAGCATCCTTTGTTTACCCAATGGCAAACAATAAATAAAAAGAAAGACAACCAATAAATCAACAACTTGAATAAACTCAGTTTGAATTTTACTTTAAAAAGTCTAATAGCAGGTTTTGGATCATGAAAATCTTGATTCTGTTTTAAAACGAGAACAGTAAAGAAAAAACAGCTAATCTGTCCCCTTATGCTCATAAAATAGCTAAAAACAAAAGGGGGGAATAATGCTGGTGTCTCATGTGTATCCCTGTTTCCTCACCCTACATTCATGACAGAAACTAATAGCTCTCTGGAAGTGGTAAACATATATGTAAGTGGCACATTTTGCAGAAATAACAAAAGGAAAAAACATGGTTTACCTTAGTGTGAGCTAAAGAGTGTCAATCCGTTTTAACACATGAACTCTTTTTTCCCAACAAAATCTTACATGGAATCACAAAACGTAAAAGAGATTTACTTGGATTGCATCTGAAGTAAAGTCTCAGAGCACAGCCCTCTAGCCTTTCACTTGCCACTCACCCCTTTTCTGCAATGGTTCCTGACACACCTCTAAAAATCCAAAAGTCACCCTGAAACTCACTATTGAAACCTCTCTTATAATTATAAAGGGCACTTACAGACTTACAGGGCTCAGAGATTCCCCTACCTCAATGTCTAAAATTCCACCATTATAGATTCATTTATTGCCATATCTCATCAGTTCTGTTCTCAAATGCAAATCTCCTAGGAAATTTTAATATAGTGAATCCCCAAAATGATTATAAGCTTACAAGACTTTTTTTTAGCAACAAAGTAGATGAAGTGGGAGACATAAAGATACTTGTATTAGTTTCTTAGGGCTGCCACAAACTGTGACATAAAACAGAAACCTATTGCCTCACAGTTCTGGAGGCTAGGAGAACAAAATCCAGATTTACATAATCAACCTTACTTTTACACTCCCAGAAAATAATTGCCCTGTCCAAGGGGATGTAATACTTGTCAGCAGGGCCATACTCCCTCTGAAACCTCTAAGAAAGGGTCCTTCCTTGTCCTTTCCCAACTTCTGGTGGTGTCTGTCCATATTTCTTGCCTTGCAGCTGATTCATTCCAACCTATGCCTCTGTAGTCATATAAGCATTCTCCCTTTGTCTCTCCTCTTTGTTTCTCCTCTTAAAGGTGCCAGTCATATTGGCTTAGAAGCTCACTCTACTCCAGTATAACCTCACCTTAACTAAATACATAGGCAACAACCTGTTTGCAAATCAGATCACATTCTGAGGTACCAGGAGTTAAAACTCCTGTTTTTGAGAGGTGGAGACACAATTCAACTCATAACAACACTGAAAGAGATAGAGGAGAATGAGAGATCTGCAACTGAGAGGACAAAGGTTAAGCTGAGAACAAACATCACATGCTCTTCTGTATTTTTTGCCCCCTTATGTGTACTATACATAATGACTCTTCTTGCCTTCACTTACCATTGCAGCTCTTCAATCTTCCTGCACTGTAGTCCCCAATTAATTATTGGGAAATCCCAAGGGGATAATTCCTGTGTACTGATAAAATCCCAGCTGCAAGTGACAAAATTCCAAATCAAATTAGCTTAAGTTAAATTTAAAGTGGGGAGAAGTATTGTTTTTTTGGACTGAGAAGTCCAGCAGTGTGTAGGCAAGCTGCAGGCAAAGCAAGATCCAGGGGCTCAAACAATGCCTCCTGAGCTGTTTCTGTGTTTCAGCTAGGCTTCATTCACCTGTATACAAACTTGCATTAGGCAACCAAGGAAGGTGGTCAGAGGTAGCTGCATTTTACATAATCAACCTTACTTTTACACTCCCAGAAAATAATTCCCCTGTCCAAGGGGATATAATACTTCTCTTGCCAAGGCAAGAGAAATAGTTACACAAAAGGTGCACAATTAACACATGTCCCCTATAAAAAGCCTAAAATGATAGCCACCATTTTCTTTCTCTTTTGTGCTAGTCCCCTCCTGTAAATGCAGGATTGTCACCTTTGCTTCAGTTGCCCATCTTAGGGCTGCCTATTGGAAGGTGATACCTTCAGTCCACCGTGTTCTTGAGTATCCTCAGTGCTATGAAAACACAGTATATCCTATATCCATTTGGGGAGGATTCTTTGGCTCTTTGGAGTTACAGTTGACCACTGGCTCTTCTGGTGTCGATCCTTATGTATGAATATCTAACCAAGTTTCTTTTTGAAAATAGCTCACATTTGTTTAGCAAATTTCTTCCCTTAAGGATTAACACCTCTTCTTTGTTCCCAAACTTAAGATAGTGAAGGCTCTTGTGATATAAATACAAACATTGCCCCCCAACCCCAAAGGGAAGCTTTACTATTAGAACAAGCCTATCTGCTGCATTCTATCTGCATTTATGGTGAGTTATTTCCCAGGAGCCTCCTCTCTCTGGCATGCAAATAGACTCCTTGCAGATGACATAACCAGCCCAACCAACATTTCAAATGTTCCTGAATTACAACAGATAATGCATACTAATGCTGAAACTTGGACCTTTAACATCTTTGTATATATGTATGTCTTTCAGAAGTTTACAGGTGCCAGTTAAAACACTCCTTCTCCAAGGATTCTCACCACTTTAAAAAATGGTAAGAATTGAAATATCATATTGTCCACATTTAAGAACTACAGTGCAAAACAAACATACGGTTTCTTAAATTCATGCATAGTCCCCCGCAACTGACCTGCCACCTAAGTGAGATCAGATGGAGAAGACAGAACTCCCAGCCAGGAAGCTCAGACTTGTAAGGAGCTATCTCCTGGGTGTAAGTACAAGGAGAGAGGGCACATGGCCCCTGGAAGTATGCAAGGTATTCAATAGCGCAAGAATCAAGGTTCCAAACCCTGGTGTAATCCAACTCATTAATCTCTCTCTCTCCCCCCATCCACCTCCTCAACTTCCTCCTCTTCCTTCTCTTCCTCATCATCCTCATTCTGTTTCCCTCTGACCTCCTACTTTCCTGAAGTGCTGTCTTCTGTATTCCCCCACAGGCCATGACAAATGATTTGATTTATTGAGGGCAACTCTAGGTCCATTTAGGTTTCCTGCTGTACACTTTCTCTCATTTCCCAGGCATCTAGTTTTGCATGTACTGCACTCACCAGCCAGTGTACACATAGGGAAAGTAATAGGGGATGCAGACAGATCCCCAGTCACGCAAATCTCCCAGGGAAGGAAACACGCCCTAAAGCAGTGCACAGTGGTTGGGCCTGAGCTTCCCCATGCTGTCTTGTTGCCAGGGAGGGAGAATGCTTTTAAGTGCATTGCACAGGTGCCTTTCTGAGGGTCTCTCACTCAGCATCTGCATAACTTATTCTTCCATCTCCTTGGAACCTTGGGATTATAAATGTAGCCCAGATGTTGGCTATTCACCTTAGAGATGTAGCCATTATTGGCTTGGACCTATGCCAATCCCACAAGTTGGGAAGACCTAAAACCCTCCCATTGCATTTCTGCAGAGTTCAGAGCCCCTGTAGATGCTGCATGACATCACCCTATGCACTATATTCAGACCCTTGCTGACTGCATAGGAAATCAACCCGCAGTGGGAATGGGGTGAGCTTGATAGATTTTACTGATGATTTGGGGTAGCCCAGTGGTAATTTTCTCCATCCCTCTCTTTCAGAAATAAAATAAGTTTCTTTCTCTGTATCAAATAAAGCAGTTTGAAGGCCAGTGCCTATTTCTTAAGGTCTTAACATTTCTTGCCTAGGAGCTTATTCATGTGACACTCGGGTTTCATTTGCCTCTTCCATCTCTCTTTGCCCAAGTTCTGTTCTGCTCACTGTCTTCATGACCATCTCCCACCTACCTGTGAGCCATGCTCAGCACTTCTTTGAGTTTCCCTAATGCTAAAGTAACAAGCACTGGACTGTGGGACAAATGCTGATGCCTAACATTTGATGTGCATGATTAAATTTTGCTTTGGACTTCTCATTTTGCCACAGTCTCTACCATTCTCCATTGCTTCTACTTGCTACTCTCATTTACATAATCTGTCTCACTCCTAAAAAAATTTGAATTTGCTATTTTTGTCCTAAGTAATCCACTTACACAAACTATAGGTTTTACTGAGTCTTTTCATCAATAGGATATTAAGGATGGGATATGTTATCAAAGACATTACAACAAAATCTTCAACATTTCCCACTAGAATTTCTGTCCTTCACTCATTTCTGCCCATGTCCCCATTGTATTATTTTTATTTACTCTGCTCATCTCCTGTTCAGTGCCCAGCTTCACTACCAGGAGCTGTAGAACAGGTAAAACAGTGCTTATGATGGCCCTGTGAGAATGTCAATGAACACCAAAGACATTGGTGGGGCTTCAAAGAGCCCAGGAAAGGTAGTGAAGGACATAGGAGCTCTGTGCTACATTATTTCAATAGCTGAGAGTTCAGAGTCAGCAATTATTTTTACACTTTCATTATTGTAATATCACTTTCATGGACCTTTCAGGGTCCATCATGGATGAAGAAGAAAGCACAAGTTATATAGAGAAGGTAAAAAGTGAGAGTTTCTCTCTCTTACTATTTCTTTATCACTATCTCTTTGTCTATCCATAATGTGTAGCATTTTACAAAAGAAGAACTATTAGCCTCACTTTGGGGTTTTAATATTAATCTGAAACATAGAAGACAGACCAGACTTGGATTTAAATCATGTCTTCACCATTACTAGCTTTGTAACTCTATCGAGTCTGTTCACTCAATATGCCCCATGTGTAAACTGGAAATATAGTTATACATTGCTTAACAATGTGGATAAGTTCTGAAAAATGCACTGTTAACCAATTTTGTCATTGCATGAACATTGTAGTATGTACTTACACAAACCTAGATGGTCTAGCCACTAGGCTATATAGTATAACCTATTGCTCCTGGGTTATAAACCTATTACTGTACTGAATACTATGGGCAATTGTAACACAATGGTAAGTATTTGTGTATCCAAACACAGAAAAAGTACAGTAAAGATACAATATAGCCCTGGCTGGTGTAGCTCAGTGGATTGAGCAAGGGCTGTGAACCAGAGGGTAGCCAGTTCAATTCCCAGACAGGGCACATGCCTGGGTTGCAGGCCAGGTCCCCACTAGGGTGCATGCCAGAGGCATCCACACATTGATATTTCTCTCCCTCTTTCTCCTTCCCTTCCCTTCTCCCTGAAAACAAATAAATAACATCTTTTAAAAAGCACAATATAAAAGATTTCAAAAAAATGGTACACCTGTATTGGGAACTTATCATGAGTGGACCTTGTAGGACAGGACATTGCTCTGGGTGAGTCAGTGAATGAGTGGTGAGTGAATATAAAGGTCTACAACATTACTGTATGCTGTAGGCTTTATGAACTCTGCACACTTAATCTACACTAAATTTATAATAAATATTTTTCTTCAATAATAAATAATAAATTAAACTTAGCTTACTGTAACTTTTTACCAAAAAAACTTTTTAACTTTTTAAAACTTTTTGAGTCTTTTTATTTTCTTTTCAAAGTTGACATTTAATATTATAAATGTTATATTAATTTCAGATGTACAGCATAGTGGTTACACATTTATATACTTTACAAAGTGATCTTCCTGTAAATCTAGTACCCATCTGACACCATACACAGTTGTTATAATGTTTTCGACTATATTCCTTATGCTGTACATTATATCCCTGTGACTGTTTTGTAACTGCCATTTTGTATTTCTTAATCCCTTCACCTTTTCCACCCAACCCTACAACCTCTCCTCCCATCTGGCAAACATCAGTTTTCTCTGTGTTTATGAAGCTGTTTTTGTGTCATTTGTTCTTTTATTTTATTTTTTACATTCCACATATAAGTGGAATCTTATGGTATTTGTATTCCTCTGGATGGCTTATTTCACTTAGCATAATATCGTCTAGGTTCATCTAAGTTGTTGCAAATGATTTGATTTCATTTTTTCTCTTTTATTTAAATTGTTCAAGTCTAGTTGTCTCCATTTTCTCCCCACCACTCCCCCCTGCCCCACCCATCCCCACTCCTACCCTCAATCCTATCCCTTTTGGCTTTGTCCATGGGTCCTTTATGTATGCTCCTTGATGACCTTTCCCCTATTTTCCCCCATTATCTGTCTCCCACCTCCCCTCTGGTTACTGTCAGTTCTTTATTTCCATGTCTCTGGTTATATTTTGCTTGTTTGCTTTTTCGTTCTGTTCATTAGGTACTACTTAAAGGTGAGATCATATGGTATTTGTTTTTTGCCACCTGCCCTATTTCACTTAGTATAATGCTCTCCAGACTCATCCATGCTGTCACAAAAGGTGGGAAGGAGCTCCTTCTTTCTTTCTGCTGCGTAGTATTCCATTTTGTAAATGCACCATAGTTTTTGATCCACTCATTTACTGATGGGCACTTAGGTTGCTTCCAGCATTTGGCTATTATAAATTGTGCTTCTATGGACATTGGAGTGCATAGGTTCTTTTGAATTAGTGTTTCAAGATTCTTAGGGTATAATCTCAGCAGTGGAATTTCTGGGTCAAAAGGCAGTGCCATTTTTAGTTCTTTGAGGAAATTCTGTACTTTTTCCCATAGTGGCTACACCACTTTGCATTCCCACCAACAGTGCACTAGGGTTGCCTTCTCCACAACCTCACCAGTACTTGTTTGTTGCTTTGTTTATGATGGCAATTCTGACCAGTGTGAAGTGGTATCTCATTGTGGTTTTAATTTGCATCTCTCTGATGGCTGACTATGCTGAGCATCTTTTCATATGTTTCTGGGCCCTTTGTATGTCCTCATTGGAAAAGTGTCTGTTTGGGTCCTTTGCCCATTTTTTAATTGGGTTGTTTGTCTTCCTGAAGTGGAGTCATGTGAGTTCTTTATATATTTTGGAGATCAAACTTTTGCCCAAAGTGTCATTTGAAAATATATTTTCTCCCAATGGTTGGTTCCTATGATTTCATTTTCTTATGGCTGAGTAATATTCCATTGTATATATGAGTATATACCACTCTTCTTTATCCACTTGTCTATTGATGGACACTGAGCATAGGAAGGCATATATCTTCTTGAATTAGTATTTTGTACTTCTTCAGATAAATAGAAATAGAATTGCTGGGCCATAAGGTAATTCTATTTTTAAATTTGTAAGGAATCTCTGTACTGTTTTGCAATGTGTGATCCCCCCCAATAGTGCTCAAGAATTTCCAGATCTCCATTAACACTTATTTGTTGAGTTGTTGATGGTAGTCATTGTAACAGATGTAAGGTGATATCTCATTGTGGTTTACATTTGCATTTCTTTGACATTAAACATTTTTTTCATAATTTTTTGTCCATCCTACCCAAATGGGTGGGAACCAAAACATAAAATTATCTTCCGGAGGGTCGGTTCCTTATGGTATAGGCTTCCCGCACTAGGTGAGTGTACATCCTTTGGAGAACTGTATTCAGGTCCTATGCCAATTTTTAATTGGAATGTTTGTTTTTGATGTTAAGTTATATGAGTTCTTTTTAAGTTTTGGTTATTAACCCCTTATCAAATGAATCATTGGTGAATATCTTCTCCCAATTTGTAGTTTGTCTTTTTGTTTTGTTGATGATTTCCTTTGCTGTGCCAAAAGTTTTTAGTTTGATGTAGTCCCATTTATTTATTTTTTTCTTCTGTATCTCTTGCCTAAAGAGATAGATCCAAAAAAAATATTACTAAGAGCAATGTCAAAGAGTTTACTGCTTATGTTTTCTTCTAGGAGATCCACAGTTTGAAGTCTTACTTTTTTAATGAATTTGAGCAAAATCACCATTGGGGTCTCTCTTTTTAAAAAATATTTTATTTATTTATTTTCAGAGGCAGTAGAAGAGAGAGAGAAAGAGAAGAAGAGAAACATCAATTGGTTTCATCTTGCACACCCGCAGCTGGGGACCTGGCCAGCACCCCAGACATGTGCCTCAACTGGGAATCAAACCAGCAATCTTTCAGTTCACAAGCTGGCACTCAATCCACTCAGCTACACCAGTCAGGGCTCGAGTCTTACATTTAAGTCTTGTAAATCCACTTTGAGTTTATTCTTGTATTTGGTATAGGAAAATAGTATAGCTCCATTTTTTTGCATGTATCTTTTCCAGTTTTCTCAGCACCATTTGTTGAAAAGACTGTCTTTACTCAATTGTATATTTTGCTTCCTTAAGTCTTTTGTTTTAACACTTAGCTTAAAAGAGACACACATTGAGCAGCCATACAAAAAGATTTTCTTTCTATATATGCTTATTCTATAAGACTTTTCTAGTTTAAAATTTATTTATTTAGTTATTTATTTATTTACTTTTAAGATTTTATTTATTTATTTTTAGAGAGGGAAGGGAGGGAGAAAGAGAGAGAGAGAGAGAAATATCAATGTGCGGTTGCTGGGGCTCATGGCCTGCAACCCAGGCATGTACCCTGACTGGGAATCGAACCTGTGACGCTTTGGTTAGCATTGCAGGTTAGCCTTAGCTACACAAGGTCAGGCTCCTCAATCCACTGTCTGCTACCTCCATTTCTTGTTCCACTAGAAGGTCTTCAGGACCAAAAACAGTCATGGAAATATCATCTTCTGTGATAACAATGCCTTCTTATGGAATTACTTCCTGAAGGACCTGCCTGAGATTTCTTCTTGCATATGTGTCCCTCTTTCCAAAATATGTCTATGTAGTTTGCTTCTCTTTTTCATCATAGATTTGTATATAAGTAGATAGCATACCATAAACATTCCTCCCTATAAATGTTAACCTTTTGGTGTTGTGGTCCGTGTTTTTAAACTTTTTAAGAAGTTTGTTAAAGTCTGCAAACACTTTTTAAATCCTTTATTAAACCCCTTATTGTGAATTTTCTTAAGGGTTCTTCCTCCTTTTCTTTTCCTGATATATCCTCTTCTCTTGCTTCTTCCTCATCTACGCATTTCTTTTCCAGTTCCAACAATTTATCATTAGCCAGTTCCCCTGGAATTCCCTCTAAGAGTTCCTGAATGTTATTCTCATTCACATATAAGATAAAGTTGTTTCCATTCTCAACCACAGTCTTGTTGATTTTTTTTTTTTTGGCAAACTCCTCACCCTTGTCAAGTCCTCTGAAGTTCTTAACCTCTTGAGTGTCCTCTTTCAGATGTCTTTTATACAGTCCTTGGTGACATCATCCCAAGCCCAAGCAAGGTTTCTGATACAGTCATATACATTGTAATTCTTCCAGAATTTCATTAGTGTCTTCTTCCTCAGGCAGTAAGCCTTAAGAGCTGCTATAACTCCTTGATTCATTGGTTGGATTAAAGAGGTAACATTTGGAGTGAGAAATACCACTTTGATATCAGGATAAATATAACTAATAAAAGGAGGATGTCTACGAGTATTACCAACAATAAGCAAAATCTTGAAAGTTATGTTATTCTCCAAACAGAACTTCTCCATTTCTCTGGCATAATAATTCCTAAGGGTCCCTTGGAAGAGGAGCTGGGTCATCCATGACATTTTATTGCTTCTGTAGTCCACTGGCAATGTGTGCTTATTGATATGCTTGAAGTTCCTGGGATACTCACTGTGCCAGATCACAAAGCAGTTCAACCTGTAGCCTGCAATATTGCCCCTAAGGAAGACTATTATTCTATTCTCAAAATCTTTAAAACCTGACATTGACTTGGCCTTCTTATTTGATGAAAATCCTTTCAGGCATCCATTTTTAGAACAGGAGGTGATCATCCTTATTGGATGTTTGCTCTGGTGAGTAATTTCCTCCCACAATCTGTTTATTCGAAGTTTCCAAAAATTCTTCAGCTGCCTTCACATCAACACTTGCAGACTCACCACTCATTTTCACATTGTGTAATGAATAATGATTCTTGAATTGTTAAAAACCACACAGAGCTAGCAGTAAATTCAATATTGTAGCAGGTCTAGCATTTTCTTTCAACGTTGTAAGCAAACTTCTTGCTTTAGTCATGATTGTCATAGTGCTGAGAGGGATATGCTTTTGTGTTTTGTCTTCAATCCAGATCACTAGAAGTTTCTCCATGTCTGCTATAGGCTCTTCTCAAATAAATGTTAGTCTCATTGTGTTCAATGAAGCAGATCCATTAACAGCTTCCTCAACTTTGTTCTTGTTCTTAAAGATCATAATGGAGCCTGACTGGTGAGCTATAACCATCACCACTTTCCCACCTTCAAAGTGTTTGGTCACTTTAATTTTGTTTCCAGATCAATCATTTGACATGGCTGTTTACTGGCAATGTCAGCAGTAAATTTTCTATGTTAAGGGGTCATGATGAACAAAACAACATGACATTAAATCAAGCACAAGAGAAATGATGAGGTCAAGAGACACACTCAGTAAACACAAGATACATGAGGCTACTGCCCACATAAAAATTTTAAAATAAGTATAATTAATACTGTTAAGTATGTCCCATGTTATGTCACAAATTTCCATACTCACTAGGGAAGATGCTTGAGGTTTGGAGATTTAAGTTTTTGTTCTACCTTACCTATAAAAATAGGACTTATTTTGAATAGTTTTTCTACAAAAATAAACAAAGTCCTAAAACTATTCCAAGTCTATATTACTCACAAAGAGCTTTTGAGAGAAAAGTTTTTTCCCCCAAAGAAACAACTTTCTAATTCCAGATAACTTGCTAATCTCCTATACACATAATCATTTAGAAGTCATTTACCAGTACATCATTCAGAAACAAACAACAAAGATTTAAAGCACCTGTACCCTAACTACTCTAAGTGTTTCTTTATACAAACCCATCAACAAGTGTGGCTTGCAAGATGATAGTGTGCAGACATAGCTCTGTAAGGAGATGACATTTTCTTCCTTGTTCAGATTGCCTACACCTGAGGGACCTTAGATTGCTTATCCATTCAAATATTTACTCATTAAACAAATATGTATTGAGCATGTGATATGTGACTGGCTTCACAAGCTACTAGGCATATGTTGGTGAATCAACCAACAGTCACAATCTTTGCCTTCCCAGAGCTTAGGATTTAGAAGGGAAGACAACATGAACACATACACACATACACCCATTGTGGTGAGCATTATACAGGAAAAGAACAGGACAGTATGTGACAAATTTCAAGATGGAAACCTATCATAAATGGGGTGGTTGTGCAGACCCTCTCTGAGAAGGTGACTGAGTCTAAGATCCAAAGATGAAGAACAATGGTGAGGCTGACAGTGTGGTGCAGGTAGAGAAAAGCAGAGGAAGTAACATGGTTGAAGCATCAGTGTTAGGCAGGGCTTGCCAGCATTCAATGTTGGCTTTGGTTACATTCCACTTGATATAGGAAATTAATGCCACAACTTTAGGTAAAAGGGTTTTGGGATTTTTGTTTAAAAGGCATGTTATGATATGTAGTCAGTATATGCTCAGTTTATAATTTTATTCCTGCATGAATTAGGAACCACACAATGCATTTCTTTTTCTTTCCTTAAATTTTCACATCATATTTAAAAGCATTGATTCTACATGTTGCCTTAGTTCCCCCAAGATACCATCTAGAGAAACATGCTCCACTTGTTTATCATTTGAAGTACCAACTAAAAATATTCATTCCAGCCACATCTTAAGCCCCACTAATATTAGCTATGTTTTCAAGCCTAACTGGGCAAGGTTACATATAGTGTCTACCTGTATAGTACATTTCAAAAAGAGGCACACCAATAAGCACATAAATATGAAGGCACAAAGAAAAGTCAAGGTTGAGCCTGAAATACCAATGCATTGCAGAGTTTAAGTTGCTTGATTGACTTGAATTAACTGTGCCTGAGCAATTGCAGTCAGACTTCATTTACATATGCAAATAAAGTGCAATATTGAGTAAATTACCTTCATATGGGCCAGGAAAATAAGGCAAAAGTGGTTAGTCTGGATTATCCAGACTCTGGTCATATCAGTTAGCTATATCAGAAAAGGCAGACTAAAATGCCTTTCATTATAAAAATGCTACATAGAGATTTGCTGTGACATGGTGTGTGTGAGGGGTCACCACCCAGACCACCCAGCAGGCCATGGGCAGATAAAGAGATTGACAGTCAAGATGGAGGCATAGGTAAACACACTTCACCTCTGTGTACAAGTACACCAAAAATTACAGCTAAACTACAAAATAAACATCACCAAGATTCCTCAGAAATTGAGTTGTATGGAAGTCCAATAAGCCAAGGATTTAAAGAAGCCACATTCATCCACACAGGTGCCTTTTTAATAATAGGCCATGCTACTAAGACAGGGAGTCAAAGCAGCTCTACTTAATACACAGAAACAAAAACAAGGAAGCTGCCTAATTGAGGAGAGAAATAAATATGGCCCAAATGAAAGAACAGCACAAAACTCCAGGAAAAGAACTAAATTAAATGGAGATAAGCAGCCTATCAGACGTACAGTTCAAAACACTGGTTATCAGGATGCTCAAAGAAATTATTGGGTACTGCAACAGTATAAAAAGACCCAGGCAGAAATGAAAATTGCATTAAGTGAAATAAAGAAAACTCCACAGGGAACCAACAGTGAAAGGGATGAAACCGAGATCTAAATCAATGATTTGGAACATAAGGAAGAAAAAATATTCAGTCAAAACAGAAAGATGAAACAAGAATTCAAAAAATAAGAATAGAATAAAGAGCCTCTGGGACATCTCCAAAGGTACCAACAACTGAATCAGAGGGTTGCCAGAAGGAGAAGAGGAAGAACAAGAAATTGAAAACTTATTAGAAAAAGTCATGAAAGTTTACTTTTGCCCAATTTGGCAAAGGAAATAGATATACAAGTTTAGGAAGCACAGAGATTCCTAAACAAGATAAACACAAAGAGGACCACACCAAGACACATCATAATTAAATGCCAAAGTTAAAGATAAGGAGAGAATCTTAAAAGCAGTAGGAGAAAAGCAGAGCATTACCTACAAAGGAGTTCCTGTAAGACTGTCAGCTGATTTCTCAAAAGAAACTTTGCAGTCAAGAAGGGACTAGCAAGAAGTATTCAAAGTGATGTAAAGCAAGGACCTACAACCTAGATTACTCTATCCAGCAAAGCTATCATTTAGAAGTAAGGACAGATAAACTGCTTCCCAGACAAGGTAAAACTAAAGGAGTTCATCATCATCACTAAACCATTATGTATGAAATGTTAAAGGGAACTATATAAGAAAAAGAAGATCAAAACTACAAATATTAAAATGGCAACCAATGCACAATTATCAACAACTGAATCTAAAAAAACAAACTAACCAAACAAGTAGAAGAGAAACAGAATCATACATATGGAGTTCATTTAGAGGGTAATCAGCTGGGAGGGAGAAGGGGGAGAACGGGAGAAAAGGGATTAAGAAGTACGAAAGGGTAGGTACAAAATAGGAGGATGTTAACAACAGTATAGGAAATGGAGTAACCAAAGAACTTATATGCATGACCAATGAACATGAACTAAGGGAGGGGATTGCTGGAGATGTGACAGGACATACTGTGCAGTAGCCATTCTCAGATAGCGGTTCAGGACATACTGAGCAGTGGCCATTCTCAGATAGCAGTTATCTCAAGGCTGCATGCTAACCCCCGCATTCTGCTTCTGTAAAACGGCTTCCTGACAGCAATTGTGCTCTTCCCCACTCCTCCTTCCACCTTTGCAGCAAGAATATAAGCAAGCTCCCGCCTGAGCTTGGGGCCCAGAATTTGGAGACGGTCTCCTCTGGGTCTGCATGCGTGAATAAAATTCCACTTCGCAAACTCAGACGCTGTCTGAGTCGATTTTCTGTAACAAAGGGAATGAAGGTACTGGGCAGAGAGGGGCAAAGGGAAAGCTGGAACAACTGTAATAGCAAAATCAATAATATATATTTAAAAAAATTAAAAATGTTAAATAATCATAGTGTTGATTGGAAAAGTGCTATGAAGATAGCAGTAAGTTCAAAGTCTCTCAAAGAAAGACCCTGGCCACAAAGAACCCATTCATGCTTGCCCAAATAAGAAAGACTTGGGCAGTAATTAAATTCCTGCATACTTCTCAAATGCAAAGAGAATGCATTTATCCTAGACAAGGCATCTTTCACAATAGAGCTTCTAATAAGGACAAGGTTTTAGGGTTTTTGAAAAACTAACTTTTTTCTTTTGTATTGTTAATTGTATTATGCTTGGAGTAGGAATGGGCACAGACACCTATATTTCCTAAGTGAAATGATTAATGTCCCAGAATCATAATCTTCATCTCTAGCTTGTTTTCTAGATGCTTTCACAAAAGGGTACATGGTTTATGGTGGACTGGGCTTTCCCATTCTTATCTCATTTTCATAGGATCCCAGTTATAGAAGTAACATAAGGACAGTAGCCCATTCACCTGCTATCAAGTCTCTATGGAAGCTCATTTACCCTTAAAACTTAGTTTGGTATTGGTGACAAAGCCTGGGCTTGGAGAACCACCATAAATTTTAGTTCTGCCCCTTCTTGGCAATATGTTTTTGGACAAGCTAATAAACCCCTCTGAGCTTCAGTTTTCTCATAGGTAAAAGTGGAATCCTAAAACCTTCTTTAAAAATGATTTAGAGAATTAAATAGCATAATATTTATTCCTTGCATGGCACATAGATACTCAACTTGATTTCTTTCCCTCTTATTTGAAAGATACTTAGAATTGTTCTAGGATAGAATCTCAATAAACATTTGTTAAATGAATAAAACAGATGATAAATAGGTAGATAGAGTGCCATGAGAGGACACAGACCCTAAGGACATGGGACTGAATATTATTTTGCTCAAATAAGAATTGTCTGAGTGCTGATGTGACATAAAGGTGACAGAGACCTAGAAGGAGCACTCTCAACTCAAGCATTGGTGTCATTAGATTGGGCAGGTGCCCACTGGAGGAAAGTCTTAAAGGCCACATCCTCTTCAACTGGGCCCTCTTCCCTTTCTCTCTGCTCCTCTCTCACCAACTTCTACCTTGTATAGTTCTATAGTTGCCCACTCAAAGACATGACACATACCTCTAATAAAACCTGGCCCCCTGGGATCCATGTGACCATCTCTGCCTGGGGTAGAGAGGCTACACCACACCTGTTTCTCTTAATAGGAGAAAGGACAGCCATGCTGTCAGGCTCAGATATCCGCCCATCCCTAGCATCTTCACAGGTTTCAACAAAACCCACCTCCTGGCCCCAAACTGGTTTTCGGCCTCCTAAATTTTAACTTTCTCCTAACTTATCTATGTGCAGATGGGAGTGGTTTAGGTAGAAATAACTCACATGAGAAAGATTGATTAATTGATATTTTTATGTATTTATTAAAAATTGCATGCTTGCTTTCTACTGGACAAGGCTGTACCTTGGCATTTCCTGTGGCTTCCTAAGAGGGAAAGAGGAATGACTGAAACATACCATGGAGCCATATTAATTTTAAGGGAACAGATTATACGTATGGTAAAAAAAAAAAAAAAAACAGAAGCGCATTGGACTTACCTAAAGCTCTTGCACCAAGGGGAATCTCCAACATTATCTTCTCCTCTCTAAATAATATCTTTATGAAGACTCACAAATCAGATGTTATCTTCAACAATTGATAATGTTCACAAATTGGGAGTTAAAGGTTTATTGGATGATGAATATATTTTTTTTAAGAAATAGACATTCTTTTTTATTGGTTTTAGAGAGAAAGGGAGATAGAAACAATAATTTGTTATCCCACTTATTTGTGCATTCATTTGTTGTTTCTTTTTTTTTCCTAGTCACACATCTGTGTAATGGATGAGTAGACTGGTATCCAAATCTTATTACTGCAAATCCCATGACCATTCCATTCATTTATTCTTCATTTACACATTCATCCATTCATACAATTTACTGAGTGCTTTCCATGTGACAGATAGGGTATTTTGCTCTGCAAATATAATGGGGAACAAGTAAAAATACCTGCCCTCTTCTCTCTCTCTCTGTCTCTCTCTCTCTCTCTCTCTCTCTCTCCCTCCCTCCCTTCCCTCTCTAAAAATAAATAAAATCTTTTAAAAAAATACCTGCCCTCAAGTTTTATTATTATTATTTTTGAAATTTAATTTAGATTTAATTTGAATGCAGTTTTTTTATTTTTTAAAATATATTTTGTTGATTATGCTATTACAATTGTCCCATGTTTTCCCCCCTTTATTCCTCTCTACATTGTACCCCCCCACTGTCCCCCACTTACTTCATGTCCATGGGTTGTACATCTAAGTTTTTTGGCTTCTACATTTCCTATACTATTCTTAACCTCCCCCTATCTATTTTGTATCTACTGTTTATGCTTCTTATTCCCTGTACTTTTCCCTCTATTCTCCCCTCACCCTCCTCATTGATAACTTTGCATGTGATCTCCATTCCTGTGATTCTGTTCCTGTTGTAGTGGTTTGCTTAGTTTGTTTCTGGGTTTTTTGTTTTTGTTTTTTGTTGTTTTTTTTTTTTTTAGGTTTGGTTGTTTGTTGTTAGGTTCTGAGTTTGTTGTCATTTTACTGTTCATGGTTTTTGATCATCATCTTTTCCTTAGATAAGTCACTTTAAGATTTCATATAATAAGGACTTGGTGATGATGAACTCCTTTAACTTGACCTTATTTAGGAAGCACTTTATGTACCTTTCCATTCTAAATGATAACTTTGCTGGATAGAGTAATCTTGGATGGAGGTCTTTGCCTTTCATGACTTTGAATACTTCTTTCCAGGCTTTTCTTGCCTGCAAAGTTTCTTTTGAGAAATCAGCTTATAGTCTTATGGGAACTCCTTTGTAGGTAACCCTCTCCTATTTTCTTGATGCTTTTTAAGATTCTCTCCTTATCTTTAATCTTGGGTATTATAATTATGATGTGCCCTGGTGTGTGCTTCCTCGGGTCCAACTTCTTTGGGACATCTGAGCTTCCTGGACTTCCTGGAAGTCTATTTCCTTTGCCAGATTAGGGAAGTTCTCATTCATTATTACTTCAAGTAAATTTTCCATTTCTTTCTATTCCTCTTTTCCTTCTGCCTCCCCCATGATTTGGATGTTGGAATGTTTAAAGTTGTCCCAGAGGTTCCTAAGCCTCTCCTCATATTTTTGAATTCTTGTTTCTTCAGTCTGTTCTGGTTGGATGTTTATTTCTTCATTCTGGTCCAAACTGTTGATTTGAGTCCCAGTTTCCTTTCCATTACTGTTGGTTCCCTGTGCATTTTCCTTTAATTTGCTTTTCATAGCCTTCACTTTTTTCTCTATTTTGTGACCATACTCAACCATTTCTGTGATCATTCTGATTACCAGTGTTTTGAACTCTGCATCTGATAGGTTGACAATCTCTTCATCACTTAGTAGTATTTTTTTCTGCAGCTTTCATCTGTTCTTTCATTTAGGCCACTTTTTTTTGTCTTAGCATGTCTGTTACATGGTAAAGAGCTGAGCCGTAGGTATTCACCAGGGTGGGACAACCCACATTGCTGCCTTGTGGTGCTGTGCATGTGGAGGGGTTTGAGAGGGAACAATGCCCCTTGCTTGGCTCTTGACTGGCTTTCATTTACTTCTACCACTAACCACAAACAAATGGGTTCTTCTGGTGCTGATTTCCATGTGGATGGTTTTGTGTATGTTCTAGAACCCTGTGGGTCTCTCTGAGGAACTCTCCTGTGAGGCTGGGGGTTTCTCCCACTGCCACAACCCACACAGATTTTTCCATGGGAGGTTTTGAGGCTTTATTTCCCCAAACTGGAACCCTAGGTTGTGCAGTCTATCTCTTTCCCTATTTGTTCCTCCTGGTTTATCCACATGCAAATGTGGGACCTCCCGGTTCACCAGTTGCCACCTCGCCTGGTCCATGAGCCACTGCTTTGCCTGCCCAGGTCCTCCAGCAACCACCTTGCCATGAGTCCTCTCCACCCCTGTTGCCTGTCTCCACCCCTTCTACTGGTCTGGATGAATGTTTCTCTTTTAATTTCTTGATTGTCCAACTTCCATACAGTTTGATTTTCTGGCAATTCTGGTTGTTTCTTTTTTTTTTAATTTGTTCTTTTCCTTCTTTTGATTGTGTGAGGAGGCATAGTGTATCTATCTATGCTTCCATCTTGTCCAGAAACCCATTTGTTGCTTTTTGTATGTGCCCTGACTAAGTATTGAACCTGCAACCTTGATGTATAGGGATGAAGCTCTGATAAACTGAAGCTACCTGGCCAGGGCATAACTATAATTTTTTAATGGAACTATTTGGCAAAAAAAATACACTCAGTCTGTTACAGCACCCCAAGCAAGCCAGTCTGTAATCACAGGCCTTTGAGTGTGGTAGTTCCTGCTGTGGCTTCTCAGATATCTGAAGTTCATGTGTCTCTCTTTATTTGCAGGTCCAGAAATCCAATGGATTAAGTCAAAAAGGGTAACTCATTGAAAGGATAATATAAAAGCACACTGTAGGAAGGAAGAAGCAGATGACATTTAAAGCATCTCTGTTGAGACATTCTCTCTTTATCTTTATCCCTACATTTCTCCAGGTCTTCTCTAGAGTGTCTTGCTGAGAATGGTGTTTCAGCAACCATATTAAAACACATAACCTCATATAGGAAGACAATTTTCCACTTACAGCTCTTCTGGAGAGGGAATGGCTACCTCAGATTTATTTCAAAAATTCCATTGAGATGAATCCAATAAATCCAGATGTAGGATTAAGGACTTGACATTTGGTTTGACTTTTAGGTGAGAGAGATTGCAAAGTGATTTTTACTTTCTCACATCAATGATAAGATAGTGACAAATCTGAAGAGTATGTGACGGTAGGGATCAGGGGATTTATGGGAGGCAGGGCAGGTAGAATATGAATCATTTTGATATTTCATGTTTGAAGTCTATGTGGTAATCAATCAGAAATATTCTTAGGATACTGAATACATAAATGTGGAGTTGGGAAGAGGGAGTGAATATTGGAGGTGAGACCTGAAGTTCTGAATTTCTGAGCCCCCAGGTGATGTGATACTATTTATCTTCAGGTTCTTTTTGGACATCAACAGGTTATATACAAGACTTCCAGTCAGGATGGAGGTGTGGGTAGACATGCTTTACCACCTCATACAACCATAAAAAGAATTACAACTAAGTCTCAAAACAAAAACACCCAGAACTATCAGAAAATCAAACTGTATGGAGTCCAACAACCAAGGATTAAAGAATCCACCACAATCATCCAGGTGGGTGCCTTTTACAGGGAGTCAAAGCAGCTCTACCTAATACACAGAAACAAATACAGGGAGGCTGCCAAATTGAGGAGACAAAAATATGTCCCAAATGAAAGAATAGAACAAAACCCCAGAAAAAGAACTAAATAAAATGGAGATAGTCAACCTATCAGATGCAGAGTTGAAAACACTGGTGATCAAGATACTTAAAGAACTCATTGACTGTGACAACAACAAAAAGGAAGAAATGAAGGTTACACTAAGTGAAATAAAGAAAAGCCTATAGGGAACCAACAGTGAAGGTTAGGAAGACGGGTTCAAGTCAGTGATTTGGAACATAATGAAGAAATAAACATTCAACTAGAACAGAGAGAAGAAACAACAATTAAAGAAAAACCCAAAACAACAATTTTATAAGAAGACTCTGGGACATCACCAAACATGCCAATGTCTGAATCATAGGGATGCCAGAGAGAGAAGAGGAAGAGCAAAACATTGAAAACTTATTTGAAAAATATAATGAAAGTAAACTTCCCTAATTTGGTGACGGAAGTAGACATAGAAGTCCAGGAAGCACAGAGAGTTCCAAACAAGATGGATACAAAGAGGGCCACAGCAAGATACATCATAATTAAAATGTCAAAGGTTAAAGATAAGAAGAGAATCTTAAAAGCAGTAAGAGACAAGCAGAGAGTTACCCACAAATGAGCTCCACATAAGACTGTCAGCTGATTTCTCAGAAGAAACTTTGCAGGCAAGAAGGGGTAGAAAGAACTATTCAAAGTGATGAAAAGCAAGGACCTACAACCTAGACTACTCTATCCAGGGAGACTGTCATTTAGAATTGAAGGGCAGACATAGTGCTTCCCAGACAAGGTAAAGCTAAAGGAGTTCATCATCACCAAGCCATTATTCCACGAAGTGTTAAAGGCACTTATTTAAGAAAAAGAAGATCAAAACTATGAATATTAAAAAGGCAACAGGCTCACAATTCTCAACAATGGAATCTAAAGCAAACGAATGAACTAAGAAAACAACCAGAACAGGAACAGAATCATAAAAATGGATACCCTTTGCAGGGTTATCAGCTGGGAGTGGGAAGGTGAAGAATGGGGGAAAAGGTGCAGGGATTAAAAAGCATAATTGGCGGTATAAAATAGATAAGGAGGTGTTAAGAACAGTGTAGGAAATGGAGAAGCCAAAAAATTTATATGCACGAACCATGGAGATGAACTAAGGGGTGGAGGATTGCTGGAGGGAAGAGGGGATTGGACAGAAGGGGGCAAAGGGGAAAATTGACACAGCAGTAATAACATAGTCAATAAGATACACTTTAAAAAGGTTATAGACAATATAACATTATAGATCATAATAAGGAGTAAGTTTTCACTCTCAGTAAAATAGCAGGACCTACTTGTGACCTTGGAGAGCCATTTCAGGGGAGTGTTGAACTGAAGCAAGTAGACATTGGGAGGTCAGAGAATGAGGATGAATTACTGTTGGAGAGAAGAGTTGAATTGGTAGCAATACAATTAAAATGGGAAAACTTACCTGTATGTGTACCACTTTGGCTGATTAACAAGCAGGAAGACTTTCCAGATAACATCTGTCCGTCAGCCACATCTCCCCTCCTCTTTTTAAAAAAGCAAAACAAAACAAAACAAAACAACATTGCCATTTTTGAGCCCCCTATAGTCTTGACCAGGCTTAGAATTTGGTCTATTCCAGGCATATAATTGTAGAAAAAAACAAAAACATTGGACTTGGATGTTAACATAAAGCTTCATTTTGGAATTTGGGATATTGATTTTTTATACCAGTGGCTTATATGTTAATGTTTATTGTAAAATTATTCAAATCACAACTTTTGACTCATTGTGTTAAGCTGGTTATACAGAGGCAGGCCTAATTTGTGGCTTTTCAAAGTTTGGGGGTTAGATGCAGTTGCTAAGGTTGTTATGTTTAGCTTTGAGTGGAGCATTGGCAAGGTTTTTAGAAGTGGTTGGTGGAGGGGAGAAAATGAACACTTTAAACTGCCTTTCATGACCACTGAAGTAGTGTAATGTCCTACTTCTAGTCCCCAGCAATTTGGGGCTAGATAGTTCTAGGTTGCAACCAAGGCCGCCTAGGACTGATGAGGACTAATCTGTGTCAGTTTCCAGGCTACCAGTTGATTAACCCTTTATAAAGCCTTCTAATCATGACATCCATAACCATCATCTAATGTACTCAGAGGCTACAAGTCTCACCCAACTGCAAACAAAACAAATAATGTTATAGAAGGAAAGACTACAAATATCCCATTTCTTTTTGGCCTACGACTGGGTTTCTGCATCTTATTTTGCTTCCATTTAAGTTTTTGTACATGATACAATAATTTTAGGATAGCCTGATGTAAAATCCAAAGTATAAAAAAAGGGATTAAAAAACATCGACACTGTATTTGACAGTGGCTACCAAACACTTCCAACACTTTCACCTGTTCCCCCACCTCACTCAGATGTTTCTTCAGGGAAGATTGGGGTAGCATGTTCTGGAGTGGAGCCTTAGTTCTGGACAGGAAACTGTAGAAGTTTCTTTTACAGACTCTTCTACAGCCATAATAACTCTGTATGAAGGAAGCGAGCAATACTGTGGCAATGCAGAATCAACTGTGAACTGAACTTCCCTTGGTAGAATTACAATTCTGCTTCTGAATCTTCCTATCAGATATACCAATCACAAAAGCTCCAGAGTACTGATAGATATATGTATGACTAGGAAACACAATGAGTACTTGTTTCAGTGTATGGATCCATATGTCAACAGATGGAACACTCTGAAAGAAGGTTCAATATTTTTATTGTTAATTATTAAAGGTATTATATTATTTATATAAGAAGTGCCCATTTAAAACTCATACCAATGTATTTTTTTACTTTATTTTTATCATTGACACTTACAGATGTCCCAATTTTTGCCCCCTTAGCCCACTTCCCCCTGGTCATTACCACACTGTTGTCTGTGTTTATGGGTTATGCATATATGTTCTTTGGTTAATTCCTTTACCTCCTTTCATCCAGTTCTCCCCATCTCTTTTGACAGCTGTTAGTCTGTTCCATATATCCATGCCTCTGTTTCTACCCTGTTCATCAATTTACTGTGTTCATTAGATTCCACATATAAGTGAGATCATATGGTATTTGCCTTTTACCAGCTGGCTTATTTCACTTGGCATAATAATCTCCAGGTACACCCAAGCTGTTGCAAAAGATAAGAGCCCCTTCTTTTTAATGGCCATGTAGTATTCCATGGTGTAAATGTATCACAGCTTTTTTATCTACTCACCCATTGATGGGAACTTTGGCTGCTTCTAAATCTTGGTTATTGTAAACAATGCTGCAATATATATATGGATGCATATATTCTTTCAAATTGGTGTTTTGAATTCTTAGAATAAATTCTCAGAAGTAGGATAACTGATTCAAATTGCAGTTTCATTTTTAATTTTTTTAGGAAACTCCATAGTGCTTTTATTATTATATTTTTAACCCTCACCCAAGGATGTTTATTGATTTTAGAGGTAGAGGAAGGGGGAAAGAGAGAGAAAGAAACATTGATGTTAGAGAGAAACATTGGTCTGTTGCTTCCCAGACATGCTTTGACCAGGGATCGAACATACAACCTAGGTATGTGCTTGTTTGGGAATTGAACCCGAAGACTTTTGGTGTACAGGATGATGCTTTAACCAACTGAGTCCCTGGCCAAGTCTCCTTACTATTTTACACAGTGGATGCACCAATCTGCATTCCCAGCAGTGCTCTAGGGTTCCTTTTCTCCATGTACTTGCCAGCACTTTTTGGGTGATTTATTGATGGTAGCCACTCTGGCAGGTATGAGGTGATATTTTATGTGGTTTTAATTTGCCTCTCTCTGATGATTAGGGACATTGAGCATTTTTTCATATGTCAGTTGAGCATCTGTGTGTCCTCTTTGGAGAAGTGTCTATTTGGGTCCTTTGCCCATTTTATCTTCTAGGGCAAGGAAAACAGGGAATAATAAACAAGTAAGACTGCATCAAATTTCAAACTTCTGCACAGCAAAAGAAACCACTAAAAAATGAAAATGGAACCCACAGTTTGGGAACATACCAGTGTATTTTTAAATCCTTTTCTAAAGACCCCTAAACTCTGTATTGGCAATAAACTATGTAACTGTAAAAGTTTGTACAGTTTTTCCCTCAATGCATTCCTGAAAAGTTTTTTTGAAAAGCAAATCATGGTAAAGTTGCTTATATTTTCCAATAGGGACAGTGGCATAATTGGGAGCTGAGATACTGAATAAGGATTTGAAGTAAAATAAATCATATCTAAGCCACCAATCTATCATAAATGCAAAGCTGTAACTGCTGTAAACCTCAGTGATAACTTAACATTTTACAATTATGTTCTAAATCACAGAGGCCTATAATTTTACTACTCTAAAGAGTCTTGGAATTATCTTAAGCCCACAATTTGAAGACAAGAAAGTTTAAATCAAAGATGATAAAGTAATTTGCTTAATTTTTTGTAGTTTTTATAACATTTTATTAATAGTAGTATAGTTATTACAAATGTTAATAAGTCAATACCATTGCTCATTATGACAAAATGCATAGAACATTCCTACTATATTTTTTCTGTTGCTCAGGTTCTGGTTACAAGAGCTTTTTTTAAAAAATTTTAATCATTGTTCAAGTACAGTTTTCTCCCTTTTACTCCCATTCCAGCCCACCAAACCATCCCTCCCTGCTTCACTCCCATTACCACCCTCCACCTAGTTTTTGTCCATGTGTCCTTTAAATTTGTTCCTGCAAACCCTTCCCATTCTCCCCTGAAATTCCCTCTTCTCTCCCCTCTGGTCACTGTAAGCCTGTCCTCTATTCCAGTATCTTTGGTTATATTTTGCTTGTTTCTTTGTTTTGTTGTTTAGGTTCCTGTTAAAGATGAGATCATATGGTATTTGTCTTTCACTGACTAGCTTATTTCACTTAGCATAATGCTCTCCAATTCCATCAATGCTGTGGCAAAGAATAGGAGCTCCTTCTTTCATTCTGCTGCATAGAATTCCACTGTGTAAATGTACCACAGTTTTTTGATCCATTCATTTACTGATGGGCATTTAGGTTTCCTCCAGCACTTGGTTATTGTAAATTGTGCCGCTATGAACATTGGGGTGCAAAGGTTCTCTTGTATTGGTGTTTCATGGTTCTTAGGATATAGTCCCAGCAGTGGAATTGCTGGGTCAAAAGGCAGATCCATTTTTAGTTTTCTGAGGAAGTTCCATACTGCTTTCCATAGTGGTTGTACCAGTCTGCAGTCCCACCAACAGTACACTAGGATCCTGTTTTCTCCACAGCCTCTCCAACACTTGCTGTTTGTTGCTTTGTTTATGACGCCCATTCTGACAGGTGTGAAGTGATATCTCATTGTGGTTTTATTTTGCATCTCTCTGATAACTAGCGATATTGAACATCAGGTCATGTGCCTTTGGATCCTCTGTATGTCCTCCTTGGAGAAGTGTCTGTTCATGTCCTTTGCCCATTTTTTAATTGGGTTGCTTGTCTTCTTAGAGTGTAGTCATGTAAGTTCTTTATATATTTTGGAGATTAAACCCTTGTCTGAGGTATCATTGGCAAATATGTTTTCCCATACAGTTGGTCCTCTTTTTACTTTGATACTGTTTTCTTTAACTGTGCAGAAGCTTTTTATTTTGATGATATCTCATTTGTTTGTTCTTTCCTTTATGTCCCTTGCTCTAGGGGACATGTTAGTAAAAAAATTTCTGCATGAAATATCTGAGATTTTCCTACCTACATTCTTCTCTAGGACTTTAATGGTGTAAAGGTTTATATTTAAGTCTTTTATCCACCTTGAATTTATTTTTGTATGAGATGTAAATTGGTGCTTGAGTTTCATTTTTTTTTTTGCATGTAGCTGTCCAATTCTCCCAACACCATTTGTTGAAGAGGCTATTTTTATTCCATTTTATGTTGCTGCCTCCTTTGTCAAATATTAATTGACCATAGAGACTTGAGTTTATTTCTGGTCTCTCTGTTCTGTTCCATTGGTCCATGTGCCTGTTTTTATGGCAATACCAGGGTGTTTTGATTACAGTGGCCTTGTAGTATAGTTTAGTGTCAGGTATTGTGATCCCTCCTCCTTTACTCTTCTTTCTCAAAATTGCAGCAGCTATTTGGGGTTGTTTATGATTCCATATAAATTTTTGAAGTGTTTGTTCTATATCTGTGAAATACGCCATTGGTACTTTAATAGGAATTGCATTGAATGTGTAAATTGCTTTGGGTAGTATGGACATTTTGATGACATTAATTCTTCCAATCCATGAATGCAGTATATGTTTCCATTTGTTTGTGTCTTCCTTGATTTCTTTCTTCAGTGTTATGTAGTTTTTTGAATACAGGTCTTTTCCCTCTTTGGTTAGGTTTATTCCTAGATATTTTATTTTTCTTTTTGCTATTTCAAATGGGATTTTTTTCTTGATTTCTGCTTCTGCTGTTTCATTGTTGGTGTACAGAAATGCCTTTGATTTCTGGATATTGACTTTGTATCCCACTGTTTTGCCAAATTCATTCAATCAAGCAGTTTTTTGGTGGAGTCCATAGGATTTTCTGGGTACACTATCATGTCATCTGCAAACAGTGACAGTTTTGTTTCCTCCTTTCCAATTTGTATGCCTTTTATTTCTTTTCCTTGTCTGATCGCTGTGGCTAAAACGTCCAATACTATATTGAATAGAAGTGGTGAAAGTGGACAACCTTGTCTTGTTCCTGATCTTAATGGAAAAGATTTTACTTTTTGCCCATTGAGTATGATGTTGGCTGTAGGTTTTTCATACATGGCATTTATTATGTTGAGGAATATTGCCTCTATTGCGACTTTGCCGAGTGTTTTTATTGTAAATGTGTGCTGTACCTTATCAAATGCTTTTTCTGCATCTATTGATATGATCATGTGATTTTTGTCCTTGCTTTTGTTTATGTGATGTTTTACATTTACTGATTTGCTAATATTGTACCATCCTTGTATCCCTGGGTTGAATCCCACTTGGTCATGGTGTATGATCCTTTTAATGTATTGTTGGATGCGGTTTGCCAGTATTCTGTTGAGGATTTTAGCGTCAATGTTTATCAGTGATATTGGCCTGAAGTTTCCTTTCTTTGTTGTGCCTTGATCTGGTTTTGGAATTAGGATGATGTTGGCCTCATAAAAAGAGTTTGGGAGTCTTCCATCTTTCTGGATTTTTTGGAATAGCTTGTGAAGGATAGGAATTAAATGCTTTGTAGAATTCTCCTGTGAAACCATCTGGTCCAGGGCTTTTGTGTGTCAGGAGTTTTCTGAGTACTGCTTCAATTTCTTTTCTGTTATTGGCCTATTCTGGCTTTCTGCTTCTTTTTCACTGAGTTTTGGAAGATTATATTTTTCTAGAAATTTGTCCATTTCACCTAGGTTTTCAAATTTCTTGGCATACAGTTCTTCACAGTAATTTCATACACTCCTTCATATTTCCGTGGTATCTGTTGTAATCTCTCCTCTTTCATTTCTGATTATGTCTATTTGGGTCTTCTCTTTTTTTTCTTCATGAGCCTGCTTAAAGGCTTGTCAATTTTGTTTATGTTTTCAAAGAACCAGCTCCTAGATTCATTGATCCTTAGAATTGTGCTTTTAGTCTCTATGTCATTTAATTCTGCTCTGATCTTGGCTATTTTCTTCCTTCTACCTGCTCTGGCCTGTCTTTGTTGCTCCTCCTCAAGTTTTTGTATATGTAGGGTTAGGTTGTTTGTTTGAAAAATTTCTATCTTTTTAAGGTATGCCTGATTCCCTGTGTACTTCCCTCTAAGAACTGCCTTGGCTGTGTCCCATAAGTTTTGGGTTGTTGTGAGTTCATTTTCATTTGTTTGCAGAAAACTTTTGTTTTCTTCCTTATTTCATTCTTGACCCATTCATTGTTTAAAAGCATGCTATTTAATTTCCATGATTTTGCATGTCTTGGGTTTTTTCCTTGGGGTTGGTTTCTAGCTTCAGTCCCTTGTGATATGATAAAATGCTTGGTATGATTTCAATTTTCTTGAAGTTGTTGATGCTCTACTTTGTGTCCTATCATGTGGTCTATCTTTGAAAGTGTTCCGTGTACCTTTGAGAAGAATCTGTATTTATCTTCTTTGGGATGGAGGGCTCTCTATATATCAGTTAAGTCCATTTCATCTAGGGTATTGGTCAATGCCACAATATCCTTGTTGATATTTTGTTTGGAAGATCTGTCCATTTTTGACAGTGTGCTGTTAGAATCCCCCACTATAATTGTGTTGCTGTCAATATCTTTCTTGAAGTCCTCTAAGATGTTCTTTATGTATTTGGGTGCTCCTATGTTTGGTGCATATATATTTACAATGTTTATGTATTCTTGGTGGGTTCTTCCCTTGAATATTATGAAATGACCTTCTGGGTCTCTCTTTATAGCCCTTTTTTGAAAGTGTATTTTGTCTGATATGAGTATTGGTACCCCAGCTTTTTTTTTCCTGTCCATTTTCTTGGGAAATTTGTTTCCAGCCCTTCACTTTCACCCTGTGCAGGTCTTTTATCCTGAGGTGGGTCTCTTGTAGGCAGCATATGTGTGGGTCATGCTTTCTTATCCATTCAGCTATTCTATGTCTTTTGATTGGAGCATTTAATTTATTTATGTTTAAGTTTATTACTGATAGGTACTTATTCATTGCCATTTTCATATCTGTGTTTCCCTCCCCCCTCTCTCTCATCTCTTTTCCTTCCTTTCCTTAAAGCTGGCCCTTTAGCATCTCTTGCACAGCTGGTTTGGTGGACGTGTATTCTTTTATATTTCTATTGCTTGGGAAGCTTCTTATTTGGCCTTCTCTGTTGATTGAGAGCCTTGCTGGGTAAAGTAGCCTTGGTTGCACATCTTTGGTTCTCATTACTGGGAATATTTCTTGCCATTGTCTTCTGGTTTGGAATGTTTCCATTGAGAAGTCAGCTGTTAGCCTATTGAGGCTCCGTTTTATGTTACTTCGTGTTTCTCTCTTTCTGCCTTTAATATTCTCTCTTTTCTTGGAATTTTGCCATTTTAATTATTATGTGTGTTGAGGTGGGCCTCTTTGGGTTCCTCTTGATTGGGACTCTCTGTGTTTCCTGGATTTGTGTGACTTTTTCTCTCATCAAATTAGGGAAGTTTTCCATCATTACTTTTTCAAGTAGTTTTTTTTATTTCTTGCACTTCTTCTTCCCCTTCTGATATCCCTATTATATGGATATTATTACATTTGATATTTTGTTGCATTTCTCTTAATTCCTCTGCATTCTTTCTGAGCTTCTTTTCCTTTCCTTGGTGTTTCTGGGTGTTTTTTTTTCTACTTTGTCCTCTAATTTGCTGATCTGATGTTTTGTTTCATCAATCCTGCTTTTCATTCCTTCTACTGTGTTCTTCAGTTTAGAAATTGTATTCTTCATTTCCTCTTGGCCCTCGTTAATAATTTCTATTTCCTTTTTCATGTTGACATTGTTTGCAGTGAGATTGTAGCTTCCCTGTAGTTTCTGGTAGCTCATTGTGAGTTCATTGAGCTTCCTGATAATCATTATTTTGAACTCAGTATCTGATATTTGAGTTACCTCTACTTCATTTAGCATTCTTTCTGACGCTTCCTCCTTCCCCTTCATTTGGAGATTGTTTGTCTTACCATTGTTCATGAGGCTCTTCTTGTTATCCTCTGTTTCTTAAATGATCTGTTCTGGTTCCCTGTGATTATGTTGTGAACTTCTGTGGTAGAATACCTGTGAGATTCAGTGGTGCAGTCTCCTTCAGGTATCCTAGTGTTCACAGCTTCACCCTACTTTTTTGTGATCAGTTGGAGGAGTAAGGCAAAATGGTTTAAGACAGCAAGACAGTATTCTACGATATTTACATTAGCATCCAGTAGAGAAGAGATGGGAGATCCTTTGGCTAAGTATAGTGTTAATCATGATCTTCTACCCCCTAGCCACATCCTAAAAAGGATCGAAAAAAGATAAGACTCTTATTGGGGACAAAAGGATTGTTAGTTGGATCTAGAAAGCTGTGAGGCTGTGGGAGGTCAGATCTGAGGTAGGGTGGGAATAAAGATTAGTAAATATGAGTAGTGTGTAAAAGAGTAGAGACAACCCCCACAATAATATAGTTCAGGAAATTGCAAATTGGGCTGAGATCAGGGAAGCGTGTTGTGTAGTATTTAAAATTGTATGAACTTGGTCTTATTTACAGTAATATTAATGCAACAATCATGTGGCAGAATCTATGAGATCTAGATAACAGAAATAAGGAGAACAGAACCTTCAGGGCTGTACTAATGGAACACAAATGAAGGACGGTAAATTTTCAACACACTGTGACTGAGATAACATGGGGAACCTATCAAATGACAGTATAACCAGCCAAGCAATAAAGATTATGCAGAAAGAAAAAGAATACCAAAATACTATTAAAATAAAAAATGTCAGAAAAGTGAGAAAAAGATCATACAAATTAGCTGTAACTTGCAGGCTCAAAAAGAAAAGGGAAAAAAAGCAGAAGATGGAGTGCAGGAGAGATAAATTTGGAGTGGAAGGAATAATACTAGGATGAAAGGAAGAGAAACATAAGTAATTGAGAGATATAAAAATAATAAGAATTAAAAAACAAAAAGTCACTTAAAAACAATATAAAATCAAACAATCAAACATCAACAACCAAAAAGAAAACAAACAAATACAAAACAAAACAAAACAAAACAAAACAATCTCTTGTTTGTTTCTAACCGGCCAAACCAGTTTTTTTGTTCTTGCTGGCTTCAGGAGGCTGAGGGGCTTTTGGAATGCTCTTCACTCTTCCCAGTGAACTTACTCAGGCCTTCCCGTATTGTCCCCAGGGCCAGCAGCATGCTCTCCCCAGAGCTGATCCGATGTCCACCAGCAGGACCCTGTGTGTGGGTATAGGCACTTTCAAGCATGCTCTCTAGAGCTCACTGCCACAGTCTCTGGGGCTCCGGGACCCCGCAGAGCTCCTTGTCTTTTCCGAGTTCACGGTGCAAGCTCCGGGGATCACAAGGGGACACACCCTTCCCCCAAATTTATTTGCAGCGGGCTCTATGTTCTCGGGAGGCACCCGCATCTTTTCTGGATTCACGGTGCAAGCTCTGGGGATCTCGAAGGGGTGCGCACTTCCACCAATTTCCCCGCTGTGGGCTCTAGGAACCCGCGATGCACCCTGGTACCTTCTGGGTTCACAGCGCGGGAGTCGGAAATCCGGAAGGGTCATTTGCTCCCCCGAATTTACCACCACAGGCTGCAGAAAGCTGGGAACACCCACGCCCTTTCCTTGTTCAGGGCTACGGGGTCTGGGTCTTCCACAGAACCACACTCCCACAGGGCTTGGGGCTCAGGTGTGCAGGCTTGGGGCACTCACCCCTCCCATGGCTATGCATGGGTGCCTGCAGCTCCTGAGTGACTGTCTCCCAGTCCAACTCCCCTCTCTGTGCCTTCAAGCAACAAGGCCTCCCCTGGTGCTTCTCAATTCCTGTTCCCAGGTAGGGAACAGTGACTCACTCTCCCGGGTGCCCTGAGGCAGACCTGGCAGCACGGAGCCTGGGGGCTGCAACCCCCCTGGTCCTCACTCTGATCCCTGGGTCCCTATTATCCTGAAGCAGTCTCCTTACTGTCTGGTTTTTCAATGTCCACTATAATTTTTGATGCCCTGTTTTCATAAATGTTGTGATAACCTAGCCCCTTGCTCTGTTGCTCCGCAGATCCGCGAGTTTCTCTCCCTTGCATGGAGAAAGGGGATTACACTCCCTCCAACAACGTTGCCATCTTCCTTCTCCTGTAACTTGCTTAATTTAGTTAGAAGCAGAGCCAGAACTGTTTATCTTCTCCCTCTTCTGAGTTCTTTCTTGGCAAAATCCTGCAAATTGAACATATAAATACTGATAAGAAAAGAGTACAAATATGCATAGAGGAGATGCATCAATGTGACTGTTATTAATATTTGATCATCAATGTGACTGTTATTAATATTTTATTGTAATAGATATTATTTGATATTTATTTAATAATTCTTTTATCTTTCATGGAATTTAGGAGAATATTTTTAGAGGACAAAATGATTATTTTTCTCTTTATTAATATATTTTCTTAAGTATCCATAGACTTTCAAAATCATTCCCTTATAACAGGGATTGGTAAACCTTTTTGGCAAAAGGCCAGGTGGTAAATATTTTAGACTTTACAGGCCATACAACTTCTGTGCAACTACTCAACTCCAGAGTTGTACTGCAAAAGCAGACTAGAGAAAAAAAAAAGAATGGGGAGGGATATGCTCCAGGAAACCTACTTATGGACAATGACATTGACTTTCATAATTTTCATGTGTAATGAAATGTTACTCTTTGCTGTTACTTAACTTTTCTATATCTCTATGTCTTTTTTATGCTTGACCATCTGTAAATATGGGTGGTGCCATCTATTTCACAGGGTAGTTGTGCATTCTGTGTGTGTGAACACCTGAGAATCCCATGTGGAGTCTCAGCATAGCAGATGTTGAATTAATGTCAGTTTCCTTTCCTGGTTTTTTTTTTTTCATCCTAACCTTTATACAAGTATACACACATATACACACACATAATTTTTTACTTTTAAAAAGCTAGTATCTTTCCTTCTTCCCTTTTCAAGGTACCCCGTGGCTCTAGAGTTTGTGAAGACTCATACAAGACCCAGCTGTAATGGTTGGAAAAATTAGTTTTCTCTGTAGTATGAACCTCTTGTTTTCCCTTTGCTATTTTTACTTCTTAAAAGAAAAACAAAACAAAACACCCCGCCCCAATCAGAAACATCATCAGGAGTCTAAATGTGGAAACACAGATATGTTAACTTGGGTTATTCATTAAGACAAGAATGAACAGGCTTTCACAAATTCAGATTGCACCAATGCAGCTGTGACCCAGGAGTCATCACCACATGAGAGGTGTGATACAAACTTTGCTGCCCTTTCTCAGGCATTGGCTCACTCCCCAACCTTGCTGAGTTCAAGCAGCCACAGTAATCTCACTCGTGGCAAATGCTCTGCATATCGCCTGAACATTGAGAACCACACATCCACATATAGGCCTGTACTTGGCTGTCTACACCAAAGTGCCCAATGCATTCTTCTGACCCAGAAACAACTCTGAAAGAGACAGAAAGTCACACAAGGATAGCTGGAAAAGGAGGGTGCCTTTTTTCCCCTCAACATAAAGGGTAATAGGTAGTTGAGGCAGAGAAGAGTGAGGAGTAAAAAATTATGGTTACTTACCTCTGTAATCAGATTTGTAAATACTTACCTTTTTTCTGCCTTCCTGAGTCATTGCTATGGAAATAGAGGACTGAATAAAGTTATTTTATTCAGGCATTCATTAATTGAGTGCTATATTGAGGAAGGGCTGGGCAATAGCCAGAAAATGAAAATTACATGCATTGTGATAAGATCTCAGACAGGGGTGACATTATAGTTTCTGAGCTCTTAAGGACATCTGCTAGCTTGATCTATGGTGGACAGAGAACGTTAGTCCAAGGAAATGACATGTAAGCTGAGGTCATGAGGTTAAGTACATCTCTGCTAGGCAAAGAAAGGATAAGGAAGGGCAGAGTGAAAAGAAAGAGGGAGAAACAACAGCTTCATTTTTGGAGGTGCTTACTATATGACAGGCCTCATTCTGAGATGTTTATGTGTATTACCTCAGTTGTGAGGTGGTTATTATTATGATGCCCTTTTTACATGATAAAACAGGGGTTAGGTTAGTGGCTCAGTGATACACAACTAATAAGTAGCAAAGCTGGGATTCAAATTAGGCATTTTGGTTCCAGAGCTTCCAGTCTTGACTACTACATAGATAAAAGAGCAAGAAAATGTATGGGACATGCAGAAGTAACTGCAAATCATCTAGTATGGTCAAATGGGGCCACAGCTGTGAACTAAATGCATAAAAAATTAACACTCTTCACACAGAGCTGAGTGCAGAGAGGCATTCTCAACCTTACTCTCATAGTAGTGTTACAGAATAGACCCAGGAGGAAAGAGTGATATACTATTACTGAATGGACCCACCCTTGTTCTCCAGGCACCCCACACCCCACAACACTGCCGTACTAGGTTCACCTTGCCCGCTGCCAGGGAAAGACATCTCTCAATGCCAGAAATTGGTGAAAAGGATTATTTATTTAAAACTTATACAGACTTAGAGTAATGACTTAATATCTTCATTAAAAATACTAAAGTTTTTCAGAATACCCACTAATGTACAGTCCTTCCTTCTCCCCTTTGCCCAGTCCGTGATACCGTATCTCAGGGAAAGAAGTAGAAGTCTGTGGTTCAGGCAACCCCTCAATTCCAGCACTATCCACTGTGACACCCCCACCACAATCTCCAGTTAATCCAAAACCATGTGGCACCTTCTCATGGTGCACCAGCAAGAATCTAGCACCCTTTTCCTTCCAGGCAAAGTCTGTCTTGCTTCCTAAGCCATGTGGCAAAAAGGGATCACCCTAAAGCTGCACAGTCCCAACTTTTGCCAAAGCCGAGTAGTCCCAAAAAGCCCCGCATGGCTGCTGCACCTGGGCTTAAATTCCAGTGCCAGTCTTCCTCTGCAACCCCATTTCTAACTCTTCCCACAACCTGCTACACCAGCCAGCATTCCCATATTCTTCCAGCTTTCCTGGGCTCCCATAGTAAGTCCAGGCAGTCATGGCCTCATGGCGTGGAGCCAATCATCTCCCAGCCCTCACGCAACCAGAGGGTTGAAATCACTCCCATCACTGCCCTGGCTCAAAGCATGGCCACAGCTATTTAACATATCTATGTTTAACATATCTATGTTAAATATATCTATGAAACCAGTTAAAAGTTACAGATATATTAAATAACCATTCTAGAGATTATCTGCAAAACTGTTGCTATTCAAAACAACTCTCAATGTCCCTGCTCTGTGCATCCTATCCCCCAGCTCAGATTTGTGGGGCTGAGGACATCATATGTGTGTGTGTATATATATATTTTTTTCCTAATATTTCCTGGACACCCTGAGTTCTGGACCCCATTACAAATCCCCATTTGGGGGCTCCCCTTTGGCTGCACCCTGTTACAGTACTACATGCAGAAAGTGATTGCTGAAGTAGCTGGACAGAATTAGGGAACATCTTTATTATGCTTGATGAAAAAATTAGTTACATTTTGTTTATACTGTGTAATTATAGAAAGAAAAGGTATTAAAGAAAATACTGATATAAAATTTATACAACAGTTCTAAGTATTTTTGTTCACTATTTTTGGTAAAAAATATTTCAGCTTGCTTCCACAAATGTAACTTTTTAAAAAATATACTTTATTGATTATGCTGTTACAATTGTCCCAGTTTTTGCCCCTTTACCTCCCTCAACCCAATATACCCCATTCCATTCAGCAAGTTCCCCCCTTAGTTCATGTCCATGGGTCATGCATATGAGTTCCACAGCTACCCCATTTCTTACACTGTTCTTAACAACCCCCTGCCTATTCTTTACCTACCAATTTGACTTCTTCATCCCTTCACCTTTCCCCCCATTCTTTGAGTTCCCTTCCAACTGATAACCCTCCAAATAATCTCCATATCTATTATTCTGTTTCTGTTCTGCTTGTTTCCTTAGTTTATGTTTTACATTTAATTGTTGATAGTTGTGAACATATTGCCATTTTAATGTTCATAGTTTTGATCTTCTTTTTCTTAAACGAGTGCCTTTCATGTAATAATGGCTTGGTGATGATGAACTCCCTTCTCTTTACCTTGTCTGGGAAGCACTTTATCTGACCTTCAATTCTAAATGATAGTCTTGCTGGACAGAGTAATCTTGATTGTAGGTCCTTGCTTTCCATCACCTTGAATAGTTCTTGCCAGTCCATTCTTGCCTGCAGTTTCTTTTGAGAAATCAGCTGACAGTCTAATGAGAACTTGTTTGTGGGTAACTCGCTACTTGTCTCTCAAAGCTTTCAGATTCTCTCCTTACCTTTAACCTTTCGCATTTTAAGTATGATGTATTTTAGTGTTGTCCTATTTACATTCATCTTACTTGGTACTCTCTGTGCATTCTGAACTAATATGAACTAACTATTTCCTTCAACAAATTAGGAATTTCTTTCATTATATTTTTCTTTTAATTTATTTATTTTTTAACTTTAATTGTTTTTCAAGTAGAATTTTCTGTCTTTTACTCCCATCACAGTACACCCCCACCCCTCCCCACCTCCTTCTCATTTCAACTCCCCCCTAGTTTTTGTCCCTGTGTCTTTTATAATTGTTCCTGTAAACCCTTCCCCATTTTCCCAGAAATTTCCAGCCCTTTCCCCTCTGATCACAGTCGGCCTGTTCTCTATTTCAGTGCCTTTGGTTACATTTAGCTCGTTTGTTTTGTTGTTTAGGTTCCTGTTGAAGGTGAGATTGTATGGTATTTGTCTTTCACTGCCTGGCTTATTTCACTTAGCATAATGCTTTCCAATTCCATCAATGCTGTGGCAAAGGGTGGGAGCTCCTTCTTTCCTTCTGCTGCATAGAATTCCACTGTGTAAATGTACTATAGTTTTTTTGATCTATTCATTTACTGTTGGGCACCTAGGTTGCATCGAACACTTGGCTATTGTAAATTCTGCTGCTATGAACACTGAGATGCATAGGTTCTTTTGGATTGGTGTTTCACAGTTCTTAGGATATAATCCTAGCAGTGAAATTGCTGGATCAAAAGACAGATCCATTTTTAGTTTTCTTAGAAAATTCCATACTGTTTTCCCGATTGGTTGTACCATTCTGCAATCCGACCAACAGTGTGCTAGGGTTCCCTTTTCTCCACAATCTCTCCAACACTTGTTGTTTGTTACTTTGTTTATGATGCCCATTCTGACAGGTGTGAAGTGGTATCTCACTGTGGTTTTAATTTGAATCTCTGTGATAGCTAGATATACTGAGCATCTTTTCATGTGTTTCTGGATCCTCTGTATGTCCTCCTTGGAGAAGTGTCTGTTCATGTCCTTTGCCCATTTTTAAATTGGGTTGCTTGTCTTCTTAAAGTGTAGTCATGTAAGTTCTTTATATATTTTGGAGATTAAACCCTTGTCTGAGGTATCATTGGCAAGTATGTTTTCCTAAACAGTTGGTTCTCTTTTTATTTTAATACTGTTGTTTTTTTTAGCCAATCAGAAGCTTTTTATTTTGATGAGATCCCATCTGTTTATTCTTTCCTTTACATTCCTTGCTCTAGGGGACATATCAGTGAAAATGCTGCTGCATGACATATCCGACATTTTCCTGCCTATGTTCTCCTCTAGGACTTTAATGGTGTCGCGGCTTATATTTAAATCTTTTATCCACCTTGAATTTACTTTTGTGTATGGTGTAAGTTGGTGCTTGAGTCTCATTTTTTTGCATGTAGCTGTCCAATTCTCCCAACACCATTTGTTGAAGAGGCTATTTTTACTCCGTTTTATGTTGTTGCTTCCTTTGTCAAATATTAACTGACCATAGAAACTTGGGTTTATTTCTGGGCTCTTTGTTCTGTCCCATTGGTCTTTGTGCCTGTTTTTATGCCAGTACCAGGCTGTTTTGATTGCACTGGCCTTGTAATACAGTTTGGTATCAGGTATTGTGATCCCTCTTACTTTGCTCTTGTTTCTCAAAATTGCAGCAGCTATTCAGGGTCATTTCTGGTTCCATATAAATTTTTGAAGTGTTTGTCCTGGGTCTGTGAAATATGCAATTGGTACTGTAACAGGTATTGCTTTGGATCTGTACATTGCTTTGGGTACTATCGACATTTTGATGATGTTAATTCTTCCAATCCATGAACACGGTACATGTTTTCATTTGTTTCTGTCTTCCTTGATTTCTTTCCTCAGTGTTGTGTAGTTTTCCAAGTACAGGTCTTTTACCTCCCTAGTTAGGTTTATTCCTAGGTACTTCATTTTTCTTGTTGCTGTATCAAAGGGGATTTTTTTTCCTGGATTACTGCTTCTGCCACTTCGTTGTTGGTATACAAAAATGCCTTTGATTTCTGGATATTGACCTTGTATCCCGCTGTTTTGCCAAATTCATTTATTAAGTCAAGCAGTTTTTTGGCCGACTGTGTAGGATTTTGTCTGTACACTGTCATGTCATCTGCAAACAGTGACAGATTTGTTTCCTCCTTTCCCATTTGGATGCCTTTTATTTCCTTTTCTTGTCTGATCGCTGTGGCTAAAATGCCCAAATGCTATATTGAATAGAAGTGGTGAAAGTGGACAGCCTTGTCTTGTTCCTCATCTTAGTGGAAAAGATTTCAGTTTTTGCCCATTGAGTATGATGTTGGCTGTAGGTCTCTCATATATGGCCTTTACTATGTTGAGGGATGCTCCCTCTATTCCACCTTTGCTGAGTGTCTTCATCATAAATAGGTGCTGTACCTTATAAATGCTTTTTCTGCATCTATTGATATGATCATGTGATTTTTGTATTTGTTTCTGTTTATGGGATGGATTACATTTATTGATTTGCAAACATTGTGCCATCCTTGCATCCCTGGAGTGAATCCCACTTGGTCATGGTATATGATCTTTTTTTTGTATTGTTGGATGTGGTTTGCCAATATTTTGTTGAGGATTTTAGCATGTATGTTCATCAGCAATATTGGCCTGAAGTTTTCTTTTTTTGTTGTGCCTTTATCTAGTTTAGGGATTAGGATGATGCTGGTTTCATAAAAAGAGTTTGGGAGTCTTCCATGATTCTGGATTTTTTGGAATAGTCTTTGGAGGATAGGGGTTAGCTCTTTCTTAAATACTTTTTAGAATTCTCCTGTGAAACCATCTGGTCCAGGGCTTTTGTGTGTATGGCATTTTTTGATTACTGCTTCAATTTCTTTTGCTGTTATTGGTCTGTTCAGGCTTTCTACTTCTTTTTTATTGAGTTTTGGAAGATTATGTTTTCCTAGAAATTTGTCCATTTCACCTAGGTTTTCAAATTTCTTGGCATATACTTCTTCAGAGTAATTTCTTACAATCCTTTGTATTTCTGTGGTATCAGTTGTAATCTCTCCTCTTTCATTTCTTCTTTTGTTTATTTCTGAAGAGAGGGTCTTCTCTCTTTTTTTCTTGATGAGTCTGCTTAAGCTAGTTGATTTTGTTTATCTTTTCAAAGAACCAGCTTTTGGATTCATTGATCCTTAGAATTGTGCTTTTAGTGTCTATGTCATTTAATTCTGCTCTAATCTTGGTTATTTCCTTCCTTCTACTTGCTCTGGGCTGTCTTTGTTGTTGTTCCTCGAGTTCTTGTGGATATAGGGTTAGTTTGTTTGTTTGAAATGTTTCTAACTTTTTTAGGTGGGTCTGTATTGCTATGAACTTCCCTCTCAGAACTGCCTTGGCTGTGTCCCATAAGTTTTGGGTTGTTTTGAGTTTGTTTTCATCTGTTTCCAGAAACCTTTTGATTTATTCCTTAATATCATTCTTGACCCATTCATTGTTTAATAGCATGCTATTTAATCTCCATGATTTTGAGTGTTTTGGGTTTTTTTCCTTGGGGTTGATTTCTAGCTTCAGTCCCTTGTGATCCAAGGAAATGCTTGGTATGATTTCAATTTTCTTGAAATTCTTGAGGCTTGTTTTGTGTCCTAGCATGTGGTCTATCTTTGAAAATGTCCTGTGTGCATTTGAAAAGAATGTGTATTTGGCTTCTTTGGGATGGAGGGCTCTGTATATATCAGTAAAGTCTATTTCATCAAGGATTTTGTCCAATGCCACAATCAATATCTTTGTTGATATTTTCTTTGGAAGATCTCTCCATTTTTGACAGTAGGGTGTGGAAATCACTCACTATAATTGTGTTGCTGTCCATATCTATCTTGAAGTCCTCTAAGATTTTCTTTATGTATTTGGGTGCTCCTATGTTGGGTTCATATATATTTACAATATTTATGTCTTCTTGGTGGATTCTTCCTTTGAGTATTATGAAGTGACTTTCTGGGTCTCTCTTTATAAACCTGTTTTGGAAGTGTATTGTCTGATATTAGTATTTCTACCCCAGCTTTTTTTTTCCTGTCCATTTTCTTGGAAGATTTGTTTCCAGCCCTTCACTTTCAGCCTGTGCAGGTCTTTTATCCTGAGGTAGATCTCTTGTAGGCAGCATATATCTGGGTCGTTTTTTCTTATCCATTCAGCTATTCTATGTCTTTTCAGTGGGGCATTTAATCCATTTGCGTTTAAGGTTATTATTGATAGATACTTGTTCATTGTCTTTTATGTACATGTGTTCCCCTCTCTCTCTCTTTTCCTTCCCTTCTTTAAAGCAGTCCCTTTAGAATCTTTTGCAGAGCTGGTTTGGCGGACGTGTATTCTTTTATATTTCTGTTGCTTGGGAAGCTTCTTATTTGGCCTTCTCTGTTGATTGAGAGCCTTGCTGGGTAAAGTAGCCCTGGTTGCACATCTTTGGTTCTCATTACTTGGAATATTTCTTGCCATTGTCTCCTGGCTTGGAGTGTTTCCATTGAGAAGTAAGATGCTAGCCTTATTCAGGCTCCCTTTTATGTTACTTCGTGTTTTGCTCTTGCTGCCTTTAATATTCTCTCTTTGTCTTGGTATTTTGCCATTTTAATTATGATGTGTCTTGAGGTGGGCCTCTTTGGGTTCCTCTTGATTGGGACTCTCTGTGTTTCCTGGATTTGTGTGACTTTTTCTCTCATCAAATTAGGGAAGTTTTCCATCATTACTTTTTCAAATAGATTTTCTATCCCTTGCTCTTTTTCTTCTCTTTCTGGTATCCTTATTATATGGATATTATTACATTTTATATTGTCTTGCATTTCCCTTAATCCTTCTGCATTCTTTCTGAGCTTCTTTTCCTTTTATTGCTCTTTCTGGGTGTTTTTTCTACTTTCTCCTCTACCTCACTGATCCAATCTTGTGCTTCATCAGTCCTGCTTTTCATTCCTTCTACTGTGTTCTTCAGTTCAGAAATGGCATTCTTCATTTCCTCTTGGCCCTTGTTGATAGTTTCTCTTACCTTTATCATGCTGATATAGTTTGCAGTGAGTTCATTGTAGCTTCTGTGTAGTTTCTTGCAGCTCATTGTGAGTTCATTGAGCTTCCTGATAATCATTGCTTTGTACTGAATTTCTGATATCTGAGTTGCCTCTATTTCATTTAGCATTCTTTCTGAGGCTCCCTCCTTTCCTTTCATTTGGGGATTGTTTCTTTGTCTTCCCATTGTTTGTGAGACTCTTCTTGTTATCCTCAGCTTCTGAAATTGAATTGTTCTGGCTCCTAGGATTTATGGTGTGAACTTCTGTGGTAGAATGCTTGTGAGATTCAGTGGTGCAGTCTCCTTGATCTCCCGAGCTCACTGATCTTGGGCTGTCATTTAAATTGGCTCTGTGTTTGTCTTTGGGTTTTGATTCTTGTTGGGTCTTTCTTTGGTGGTTCCTTCCCACCAGCTTCCCACCAGGTTAACTGAGGGTCACTCTGTCCACCACCTGTTGTATTTTGTTTTGCTGGTGAGGGTAGGTTGTGTTGAAGCTGGTTCTTCTGTGTGTACAAGGTTTTGAAGATTCTCTCTTACTCTTGTTCAGTTGTTTGTACTGGGTAGTGTCTCCTCTATTTAGTTGTATTTCTAGATAGGTCCTGGGTTGAGGTTTGTGTGGTTTCCACTCCCTCCTTCATCTTCCTTTGTTGTTATCTGTTGGTGGTTTGTTTCTTGATGGGTTTCCTCTTCCAGTGAGTATCCTGGTGTTGACTGCTTCCACCTACTCTTTTTCGTGATCAGTTGGAGAGGGAAGGCAAAATGGTTTAAGACTGCAAGAGAGTTTTCTATGATAGTTACAGTAGCAGCCAGTAGGGAAGAGATAGAAGATCCTTTGGCTATGTATAGTGTTAACTGTTATCTTTCACCCAACTAGCCAATTTGTAGAAAGGATGGAAAGAAGTTAAGTCTCTTGTTGGGGAGGGAAGGATTGTGAGTTGGATGTAGAAAGCAGTGAGGTTGTGGGAGGTCAAATTCTGAGGCAAGGTGAGAGTAAAAGGTAGTAAATAGGTGTAGTGTGTGAGAGAATAGAGTAAATCACTACAGCAATAGAGTTCAGGAAACTTTGAAGTGGGCTAAGATCTGGGAGGTGTGTTGTGAAGTATTTACAGTTGTATGGAACAGCTATTATTTGGAACAGCTATTATTGTAAATAATAGGTGTTCCAACAATCATATGACAGAACCTATGTGATCTGGATAATAAGAATAGGGAGTATAGGACCTTGGGTAGTGTGCTAATGGAACACAAGTGAAGTGAAGGACAATAAATTAGCAATACAGTATGAAAGAGATATCAGGGGAAACTTGTCAAATGATACAATATAACCAGCCTAGCAAAGCAGACTATACAGAAAGAAAGGGAATATGAAAAGACTATTAAAATAAAAGATGTAATAATAATGAAAAATAATAATAGTAATACAGATATGCAGTGATTTGCAGGTTCTCTGTAATAAAAAATGAAATTTGCCTCACTGTCTCAGTTGTTGTGATGCCCCTTCTTTGGGTCTAACTCTGGTCTTTTCACAGTTGCAGTTTTTTTTTTTTTGTCTTGATTGTAGGTATATAAAAAAAAAGGCAGAAGAAGGAAAAAGAGATAAAATTAGAAAGAAAGGAAGAAGGAATAAAACAAGAAAGAAGGAAACAGAGGAAAAAGGAATTGAAGGATAAAAAATAATAAAAATTAAAAATAAAAAATTTAAAAAATAAAATAAAATGGAAAAGCCTCTTGGTTTCAAAGGGGCCAAACCAATTTTTCTGGTCTTGCTGGCTGCAGCAGGCTTAGGGCCTATTGGTATGGCTTCTCTTCCTTCGTGCACTCTCCCTGGAGCTAGCCTGGCACCTCTCCCCAGTGCCTTGGGTGTGGGATCCAGGCCTTTCCCTAGGGTTACTGCTATGGGCTGGTGTGCAGGCGTGAGTGCACTCGGCCTGGCTGCCTTGGTCCAGTAGGTGTGTACCCTTCCCAGTGCTATGAGGGGGGGTGCAGGGTCTTCCATACAACTTTCTGTGCAACCTCTAGATTGCTGCCCAGCTGGGTGGCAGGGAGGCCAGAGTACTTGCTGCAGGAGAATTCCCCAAACAGTGTCTGTCTTTGCATTTTTTCTTTCTTTCTTTTTAAAAAAATTTAATTTAATTTATTTTTAAATATATTTTATTGATTATGCTATTACAGTTGTCCTATTTCTCCCCCTTTATTCCCCTCCACCCTGTACACCCTTTCCCACCTACATTCCCTCCCTTTAGTTCATGTCCATGTGTCATGAGTTCTTTAGCTTCTACCTTTCCCTTACTATTCTTGCCCTCCTCCTGTCTATTCCCTACCTACCATCTATTCTACTTATTTTCTGTACCTTTTCCCCCTCTCTCCTCCTCCCAATCCCTTGTTGCTAACTCTCCATGTGATCTGCATTTCTGTGATTCTCTTCCTGTTCTAGTAGTTTGCTGAGTTTATTTTTGTTTTAGGTATAGTTGTTAATAATTGTGAGTTTGCTGTCATTTTACTATACATGTTTTTTATCTTCTTTTTCTTAGATAAGCCCCTTTAACATTTCATAAAATAAGGGCTTGGTAATGATAAACTCCTTTAACTTGACCTTATCTGAGAAGTACTTGATCTGCCCTTCCATTCCTCCTACTCAAACCTGCCGTTCTATACAAAGGCCTGGCCTTTCGCACAGCCCAACTCTCCAGCCAGAATGGGGACTATCAGGGTCAGGGCCCATCACCGCATGACTCTTAACTCTCCTGAGCCAGTGTCCACAGACTCTGTGGGTGCTCACAGCCCCTGTGTGTTTGTCACTTAGTCCTTATTCCCCTTTCTGCAACTTCAAGCAACCAGGTCACTCTCAGTGCTTGTCAGACTTTTTTGGCAGGGGAGGGAGCAGTTGTCCCAGCCGTCTCCCAAGAGTCCTGTGGCAGACCCAGTCGCACTGGGCCTGGGGCTGCAGCAGCCCTGTTCCCTGTGCCTGTCCCTGGGAACTTATTGTCCTGAATCACTCTCCTTACCATCTGCTTTTTCGGTTCTGCTGCAATTTTTGGTTTCTTATTTTCATATATGCTGAGGTACTGTTGGCTGTTTGCTCTTTTACTCCATAGATCGGCTAGGATTTTCTCCCACGTGTGGGGAGAAGTGGAATCTGCTCCCTCCTACCCCAATGCCATCTTCCTCTCCTCCTATATTTTTCAAAAAGTTTTCAATGTTTTGCTCTTCTTATTCTCCCTCTGGTGCCCTTATGATTAGAATATTGGTATGTTTGAAGTTGTCCCAGAGGATCCTTAGCCTATCCTTGTTTCTTTGGATTTCTTTTTCTTCTTGCTTTTCTGATTGAATGCTTTTTTCTTCCTTATATTTCAAATCATTGATTTGAATCTCGGCTTCATCCCCTCCATTGCTGGTTCCCTGTGGAGTTTTCTTTATTTTACTTACTGCAAACTTCATCTCTGCCTTGGTCTTCTTTATGGTTTTACAGCATCCAATGAGTTCTTTGAGTGTTCTAATAACCAGTGGTTTAAACTATGCATGTGTTAGATTGCTTATCTCCATGTTGTTTAGTTCTTTTTCTGGAGTTTTATTCTGTTTTTGCATTTGGGCCACATTTCTTTTTCTCTTCATTTTGACAGCCTCCCTGTGTTTGTTTCTACGTATTAGGCAGAACGGCTTTGACTTCCTGTCTTAGTAGCATGACCTATTGTAGAAAAGCACACCAGTAAGTTGCATGGGGCAGGGCCTTAAGTAACTGCCTGGGCAAGGTAACCCATGTGAACCAGGTTGATGGAGTTTCTGATACGGTGTTGCCACTCCGGCTGTGTGGTGGATGGCTCACAAAGGGGACAATACCACTGCCTGGCTTCTGGAGTTTGGTCTGGGAAGAAGCTCTACCCTAGTATTCACCCTGATGTCAGACACTTCAATTTCTCCCTGTAGACCACTGGTGCCCTTCCAGCTGCTGCCCCCATGCTGGAGCAAGAGAGAGTGAGTCTGCATAATTTCTAAGTCTGTTGCAGGCCCTTTAAGAGAAGACTCCTGAGAATCCTGCAGTTTCTTCCACTACCCCAACTCCCACTTTTTTTTTCCACCATAAGTTTTCCACCAGAAGTTATGGGAAATTGTCTTCCTGACATTGGAACTCTGGGCTGTGTGATCTGGTGTGGGGCTGAGAGCCCTTATTCCTGAGGTATCCTTCTTGATTTTTATCTACTGCATGTGGGTGTGGGACTCCTATTCCATGAGTCTCTATGCCTCCTATCTGTCTAAACAAATGTGAGTTCTTTAATTCCTTGGTTGCTGGACTTCCATACAGCTCTATTTTCTGATGATTCTGTGTGATAGCTGTTTTGTAGTCTAGTTGTAATTTTTGCTATGGTTGTGCAAGAAGGCAAGCCATGCTTACCTACGCTTCCATTTTGACTGGAAGTGCCACAAACATAACTTGTTAATAACAGATTTTATGCCTCAATTGTCCATAAGATGATCCAATTAAGAGTTTTTCATGTCCATTTCTTTAAAGTCTTGATAGTCATCATCAGCAAGGAAGTTGTTCACATAGGCAAGTAATGAAGCATTTAAGAGGTTTTATTTTACAACCATTTAAAACTCTACAATTGAACTTACATTATTAAAAAAGATTTGAAATTATGTTAAAATATCTAAAAACTCTTCTTATTCCATGGACAAAGGTGGAAATGAAAATGGATTTTCAAAGCAATTGAACTGTTATAAATACAGTATTTCACAATATTGATGAAGCTCACATTAACGGAGGCACATGTACTATCAGGGCAAGTACCATGAAGCCACCTTAGACGACTAAAAGGACAGTGGTGTCAGCCACAACTGAAAAGGCATATTCATTAATATGAAGACAGGATTTTCTGCCCAAACTTCTCTGCTGCCCCACACCTCAACCATCAGCATCTTCAGGTGCTCACTGGCAGCTCCAGAGGTGCCTTGTTGACAGTGCATCCTGGTGCCCTCTGCAGCTACTGCTGAGGTAGACACCAAGGATTAGAATGTCATCATGCAGGTGGGTGGCTGCACAGCATTAGCCAGTAAGAGATCCTCACCTCTGCTGTGGGACATGGGCAGCCATCAAACTTGCTCTGCTACCCTATGAGGAGGCCTGGACAAAGCTGCTTACAGCCTTTGGCCACCAGCCTGGCTGACCCAGGGCTGAACAAATCCAGTTATGCTGGCACATCTGTAAACTCATTCCTGGCTCATCATTTTGGAAGTCCTGAATTAAATGATAATTAAACATGAAGGTTCTGGAGCCAGACTGCTTAGATTTGAATCTCAGTTTCTCCTCTTCCCAGTTCTGTGTCTTTTTGGTAAGTTAATGAAATTTTTTACTTCCCTGCTTCCTTCTTAGTAAACTCAGAGGCTTTATGTGAGTTAAGTGACTTGAAACCTGTTCTCAACAGATAGGAAGTGTTCAGTAAATGTGAACCATGGTTATTACTCCTAAATCCTTGAGTTCAGCATCACTTACTTAGTGATTGAATTTAGATATTGGCTTACTGTTTGAATTTTTAAGTTTTAAGCCTTTTTCCTCTTTTATTCTCAAATAATCCCTCAATATACATTTATTTAACAAACATTTATAATGACACCAGCTTTATGCCAGCCCTGGGGTAAGTACTAGTCATTAGAGATGAAATATGGTTCCTACATTCATGGAGTTTATAGTCTGACAGGGAAGAAAGATGCTAAGCAAATGAACATACACATATAGAGACTAACTGTGATAAATGCCACAAAAGAAAATATACCAGACAAAATTTAACAGAGGGTGTTAAATTACTTAATACTGTTTGAAAATTTGTAGGGAATTTCACTTTGAGCAAAGGACATTTAAGCTGAGGCAGGCACATTGAATAGGAGTTGACAAAAACATGGACAGGAACAGGGAATGCATTCTAGGCTATGGAAATTACATCCATAAGGCCCCCAGGAAGGAAGGAACTTAGTGAATGTAAGAAATAGAGAAAAGTGGGATAAGCATCATGAGTTGCATGGATAGGAGTGGCCTCAAATAGGGATGAAGAAATAAACAGTTGTCAGATTGCACAAGGACATAACAGGTCCTCGGGGAGTTTTATTTTTTAACTTAAGGTTTTGAAGTGTTGTGAGAGAGTAGAAATGTATTCCAAACTGTGGTGTGTGTAGATGGATTGGAAGGCAATGGAAGCTGAGAGCTCATTTGGTGCTATTGCAATAACTCCAGGTGAAAGATGTTGATGGTTTAAGCCAGGTGATGGTGATAGATATGGTATGAAGTGGACAATGATATATTTTGTAAATAGTATTGACAGGATATGGTTAAAAATTGGTTGAGGAAGTGAGATAAGGAAGAAAGAGGAGAGAATTATGATGATCAGTTGTCATCTTGGGCTTTGGGAAGAAAGATAAAGAATTTAATATTGAACATGCATTAAAGTATTTGTGAGATAGTTATGTAAAGATGTATGGATAAGCAGTTGCCTGTATCTATGAAATAATGGACTAAAAAGTTTTCAAAGAGAAAGGAGTCATTGATGTATAATTGGTATTTAAAGTCTTTGGAAGAGCTGAAATTGCCAGGACAAGATTGCAGTGTGAAAGTCAAGATGTCCTATTTTAGGATCCTGAATGCCAACATGTAGAGTTCATACACGTGCAGGAGGCACTGGCAAAGGAATGGAGAAAAAATTAGGAATAAAATCTTATAAGTAGATGAACATGGTGGCACAAGAATGATAAAAATATATTTAAGAATGAGTGGCTCACCTACTGAGTTGAATGCTGTTGAGCTATCAAGGAAGGTATGCATTTAAATGTGTCAGGAGTTTGGCAATGGAAATTATTAGTAACTTTAGCCAGAATATTTTCTGTGACATGGGTAGAGAAGAGCCAGACTGAAAAGAATGGGAAGTGAGGAGGCTTAAATGTGTTCATTTGAACCAATATATTTTCTCTGCACTGCACCTACTGCATGTCTTCATTCTTTTGTTGCCAAAATTGTTGAAATGATAGCCTACTTCTGTTGTTGCCATTTCTAACCACCTATTACCCCTCCTCCATTTCCAGCCAAAGCCCATGAAATGTATTTCTTACTTCCAGGATGTATCACTGGCAACCTTTATGAGAAGCCCCGTGAACTCTGATTTCAGTTGATAGTAGAAAAAAAATCTCTACTGTGTGTTGTTTTTTAAAAAGAATTGTGTGTGTGTGTGTGTGTGTGTGTGTGTGTGTGTGTGTGGAGAAAGAGAGTGAGAAAGGGAGAGAGAATGAAAGGAAGGAAAACATTGATCAGCTGCCTCACGCATGCCCATGGCAGGAATCAGAACCTGCAACCCAGGCTTGTGTCCTAACTGGGATTCAAACTGGAGACCCTTTGCTCTATGGGACAATATCCAACCAACTGAGCCATACCAGTCAGGATAATCCCCACTGTTTTTATTAGCATTTTTGAGTACCCAGTGTGGAGGTAAAAATCATAAGTGTAAATGGTTTTGATGAGCGCACAGTGGGAACAATAGAGAAATAATTGTATGGCAAGTTTCGTGAGCTTACTTCACTCCTTTCCTTCCTATTTAAGAAAGCACAGAATATTGGAACACAAATAAGAATGACATTTTAAGCCCTGGCTGGGTAACTCAGTTAGTTGCAGCATTTTGCCATACACCAAAAGGCTTTGTGTTCAATTCCCACTCAGGGCATAGACCCAGGTTGTGAGTTCGATCACTAGCCAAGGTGAATATTGGAGGCAAGTGATAGCTGTTTCTCTCTCTCTCTCTCTCTCTCTCTCTCTCTCTCTCTCTCTCTCTCTCTCTCTCTCTCCCGCTCTCCTTTTCCCTCCCCCCTCCCCTCTTCTCTCTCTAAAACCAATGCAAGCAAATCCTTGGGGGAGGATTAAAAATGACATTTATAGGTTTAATTTTGAATGTGTTCTTACTGATTAAAAAGGTAAATATTCATAAACCTCAGATCTTTGTTGTTGATGACAAATTCCTTGTGATACACCACAAACCTGATGAAAGAAGAGGAGTAGAGTTGAGGGCCTCTGAGATGCAGGTTCAGTTAGTGGCTTCTACAGGCAGTGAACAGGTGGTAGGGAAACTTTAATGCAGGGGGCATAGGCAAGGACTCTTCTCATGAAGTGCCTTCCATGCTGTCAAGTATCAGTTTTATTCAATAGAATGGAGGGTGGCTTAGAAGTACCCTGGAGTCTGGGCTGAATAAGGATGCACCAAAAGAATGGAGATGAGTTAAAAGTATACTGTGGTAATTCAGGTGGAAGATGGTGATGGCCTGAACTAAGGGGAATAGTGGAAAGGAAGAGAATACAGTTGAAAGAACTATAAGTTTTAGACATGAAAACTCTTGATTGTTTTCATGTAGCCACACAATCCTGCTTTATTCAGTAAAACACTTCACCCTGCTCCTTTCTGAGCTGTCATGTTTTTTGTTTCTCTTGCCCTCTGGTTGATAACAAGATAAGTTAGTTACAGAGAGAAATGCCATTTGGTCCTTTCTCTTTTTTTATATTTTTTCTTCCTTTAAAAATTCATCATCTCCCTCAATGTCAACTTAATATCTTCATGCTGATGCTTTCCAACTAACCTAAAGGAAGCCCAAAGTTAACATAAATGCAGAGCACTTAGAATGTAATATTTTTTCACCTTGTCCAATTTTCTAAAATTTCCTGTTTCCCTGATGAATACTAATTCCCATGATCACTCATATTCATAACTTGAATTTAATTTAAAATTATTCTCCTCTTCTAAAATTCCTTTTATCTAAGAAGTCAGCAAGTTGAATCAACTTTTTCCTTCCAGACAACTCTTAAATTCATCTTTTCTTCTCTGTTAGCACCCAATCTCTTACCTCAGTGCTTGGTATAGAATATGAACCCAGTAGTGATCAACTGACTGGAAGCAGTCTAAATCTAGGATCTCATCGCTTATGCCTTGACCATTGCTACAGCCTCCTAAGATGGCTTTCATCTATTTGCTTGCTCTTGATAAAAAGTTTTCCAACAGCTTTCCCACTGTCTATGAAATAAGACTTAAACCCCATAATTTGGCCCCATATATCTGTGCAAATTTATTAGAGCCAAAAGTAGTCAAAGAGAGTGGAGGGAAACTCAGGAATGTTGGGGAGAACATGAGCATTCCTATATTTATTCTATTGGTTTGTTGGGGAGATTCTTTCCACAAAATGTTTTGAGGCATTGCTCACATGGCCACTTTTAATGTGGATTTCTTGACCTGAATGTCAGTCTTAATACTTGGATTCAATAATTCTCTTGTTTCCTTCAAATATTATACTTCCACATTCCTGCTCTATACCTATTTCTCCACTAAAATGCCAAGATGACCATACTATCCACAATTTATCTTTTCAGAAACCCAACAGTTATTCTTGATGTCTTCCTTTACCTTATCTCCTTATATACAATATAATTATCTTGTCTGGCATAAACTCTATGTGATTCTACTGCCAACTCTAATGTAAGACACACCATTTTCACTTGCCTTCTTTTTTTCCTCCCAAGTTTTATTGGGGTAAAATACACATAACATAAAATTTACCATCTTAACTAGTTTTAAATGCACATTTTAGTGCTATAAAGTACATTCATATTGTTGGTGGCTATCACCGCCATCCATCTCCAGAACACTTTCAGTCTTACAAAACTGAAACTTTGTACACATTAAATAATGATTTCCTATGACTCTCTTCCCCTAGCAATTGGCAATCGCATTATATTACTACCATTCTTACTATGAATGTACAGTTGCAACAAAGTAAACCCTGCCATTTGCAACAACATGTAAGAAACTAGAGGGCATTATGCCAAATAAAACAAATTAGAAAGACAAATATTGCATGATCTCACGTACATTTTTCACTTGCCTTCTAATCTGGGTTTTCTCAAACCCATTGTATATCGCTAGCAAGGGTGGCCAAATTATAGCTTGAGGGCCAAATTCTATCCACTGCTTGTTTTTATGAATGAAGTTTAATTGAAACACAGCCAAGCTCTCTATTTACATTTTTGTCTATGGTAGCTTTTGTGCTACAAAGATAGCACTGGGAGTTGGAAAAACTTGTATGGCTCACAAAGTCTGATTATCTGGTTCTATACAGAAAGAGTTGTCTAACCCTTGATGTAACAAGAGTGATTTTCTTCAGCTCCAGATATAATCACATTACTGTTTAGTTTAAAATCTTTCAATGCTTTCTTATTGTTCTTCAAATAAAATAAAAAATTTCTCATACAATGACCTAAATCATGGGTACATAATTTTCTCATACCTTTCCTCTTTACTATATTCTATTTCTACTAATATCCTTTGTGTTTCTCATGACTTGACAATCTCCTTCCTGTATGCAAGATCTTTTACATGTGATTCTTTCTACCTGGAATGTTATTCATGCTCTTCTCCTGCTCTCTATTTTCCCTTCACCTCATTGCCACATTGCACAGGAAAACCTTCATCTTCTTTCAGAAAAAAATTAAATATCTTTTACTTCAAAAAGCTTCTCTGACCCTCTTACTCTAATGTAGTCACCTGTTACACACTGAGGTTGTACTTTTAGCCTTATTATTTTTTAAACAGTTTTATTGACCTATAAATTTTTTACCACAAAATTTACCCATTGTAGGTGGAGAATCCAGTAACTTTTAATAACTTTAGAGTTGTACAACCATCACTACAATCTCATTTTAGAACATTTCCATCACCTCAAATAAAAAATCCCTCAAGCCTATTTGCAGTCAGTACCTACTCCTACCTCCAGTGTTAGGCATCACTAACTGGCTTTCTGTCTAAAATTCCCCTTTTTTTGGTATATTACATAAAAGTAGAATCATATAATGTATATAATTATATCTGGATTCATTTACTAAAATAATGTTTTTGAGGTTATCCATGTATAGTGCTTTATTTTTTCATTGCTAAAGAGTATCCCATTGCATGGATGCTCCACATTTTGTTTATCCATTCTTCAGTCTGTAGACATTTAGTTCATTTCCAATATTTTTACTTCTCTCTTTTTTATTTCTTGTTGTTCAAGAATGATTTTCTCCATCTCCCACCCATCAGTCCATCCACGCCAGCCATCGCCAAATTCCATCCTTGATCTTGCCCTCCTTTGGCTTTGTCCATGTGTCCTTTATACATGTTCCTTGACAACTTTTCCCACTTTTTCCCCATTACTCCCCACCACCTCCTTCTGGTTGGTTTCAGTTTGCTATTTCAAGGTCTCTGGTTATATTTGCTTGCTTGTTTGTTTTGTTGATTAGGTTCCATTTAAAGGTGAGATCATATGGTATTTCTCTTTCACCACCTGGCTTATTTCACTTAGCATAATGCTTTCCAGATCCACCTATGTTGTCACAAACTGTAGGAGCTCCTTTTCTTTGTACTGCATACTATTCCATTGTGTAAATATACCATAATTTTTTGATCCACTCATTTACTGAAGAGAACTTAGGTTGGTTCCAGCACTTGGCTATTGCAAATTGTACTGCTATGCACATTGGGGTGAATATGTTCTTTCCAATTGGTGTTATAGGATTCTTTTTTAAAATTTCTGTTCTTCCTTTCTTTATTTTTTAAATTTTTTATTGTTGTTCAAGTACACTTTTCTGCCTTTTACCCCCACCACTCCAACCACACCAGTCCTCCCCACCTCCCTCCCCCATTTCCACCGCCCCTTGTTATGGTCTATATGTCCTTTATTTTTTAAATTTTAATCAATGTTCAAGTACAGTTTTCTCCCTTTTACTCCCAATACAGCCCACCCACCCAACCCAACCCACTTTCCTCCCAATACTACCCTCCCCCTAGTCTTTGTCCATGTGTTCTTTAAATTTGTTCCTGTAAACCCTTCCCATTCTCCCGTGAAATTCCCTCTTCCCTCCCCTCTGGTCACTGTCAGCCTGTCCTCTATTTGAGTGTTTTTGGTTATATTTTGCTTGTTTCTTTGTTTTGTTGATTAGGTTCTGGTTAAAGGTGAGATCATATGGTATTTCTTTCAATGCCTGGCTTGTTTTGCTTAGCATAATACTTTCCAGCACCATCCAAGCTGTTGCAAAGGGTAGTAGCTCCTTCTTTCTTTCTGCTGCATAGAATTCCACTGTGTAAATGTACCACAGTTTTTTTGATCCATTCATTTACTGATGGGCATCTAGGTTGCTTCCAGCACTTAGCTATTATAAATTGTGGTGCTATGAACATCGAGGTGAATAGGTTCTTTTGGATTAGTGTTTTAGTGTTCGTAGGATATAGTCCCCGCAGTGGAATTGCTGGGTCAAAAGGCAGATCCATTTTTAGTTTTCTGAGGAAGTTCCATACTGCTTTCCACAGTGGTTGTACCAGTCTGCAGTCTCACCAACAGTGCACTAGGGTCCCCTTTTCTCCACAACCTCCCCAACACTTGTTTGTTGCTTTGTTTATGATGGCCATTCTGACTGTGTGAAGTGGTATCTCACTGTGGTGTTAATTTGCATCTCTCTGATAACTAGCAATATTTTGAACATCCTGTCATGTGCCTTTGGATCCTCTGTATGTCCTCCTTGGAGAAGTGTCTGTTCATGTCCTTTGCCCATTTTTTAATTGGGTTGCTTGCCTTCTTAGAGTGTAGTCATGTAAATTCTTTATATATTTTGGATATTAAACCCTTGTCTGAGGTATCATTGGCAAATATGTTTTCCCATACAGTTGGTTATTTTTTTATTTTGATACTGTTTTCTTAAGCTATGCAGAAGCTTTTTATTTTGATGAGGTCCCATTTGTTTATTCTTTCCTTTATGTCCCTTGCTCTAGGCGACATGTCAGTAAGAAAGTTTCTGCATGAAATATCTGAGATTTTCCTACCTACCTTCTCCTCTAGGACTTTAATGGTGTCACGTTTTATATTTAAGTCTTTTGTCCACGTTGAATTTATTTTTGTATGAGGTGTAAGTTGGTGCTCTAGTTTCATTTTTTTGCATGTAGCTGTCCAGCTCTCCCAACACCATTTGTTGAAGAGGCTATTTTTACTCCATTTTATGTTGCTGCCTCCTTTGTCAAATATTAATTGACCATAGAGACTTGAGTTTATTTCTGGTCTCTCTGTTCTGTTCCATTGGTCCATGTGCCTGTTTTTATGGCAATACCAGGGTGTTTTGATTACAGTGGCCTTGCAGTATAGTTTAGTGTCGGGTATTGTGATCCCTCCTCCTTTACTCTTCTTTCTCAAAACTGCAGCTGCTATTTGGGGTTGTTTATGATTCCATATAAATTTTTGAAGTGTTTGTTCTATATCTGTGAAATACGCCATTGGTATTTTAATGGGAATTGCATTGAATGTGTAAATTGCTTTGGGTAGTATGGACATTTTGATGATATCAATTCTTCCATTCCATGAACACGGTATATGTTTCCATTTGTTTGTGTCTTCCTTGATTTCTTTCCTCACTATTATGTAGTTTTCTGAATACAGGTCTTTTACCTCTTTGATTACGTTTGTTCCTAGGTATTTTATTTTTCTTTTTGCTATTTCAAATGGGATTTTTTTTCTTGATTTCTGCTTCTGCTGTTTCATTGTTGGTGTACAGAAATGCCTTTGATTTCTGGATATTGACTTTGTATCCCGCTGTTTTGCCAAATTCATTCATCAGGTCAAGCAGCTTTTTGGTGAAGTCTATAGGATTTTCTAGGTACACTGTCATGTCATCTGCAAACAGTGACAGTTTTGTTTCCTCCTTTCTGATATGTACGCGTTTTATTTCTTTTTCTTGTCTGATTGCTGCGGTTAAAACTTCCAGTACTATATTGAATAGAAGTGGTGAAAGTGGACAGCCTTGTCTTGTTCCTGATCTTAGTGGAAAAGATTTTACTTTTTGCCCATTGAGTATGATGTTGGCTGTAGGTTTTTCATATATGGCCTTTATTATGTTGAGGAATGCTCCCTCTATTCCCACTTTGCAGTGTTTTTATCATAAATGGGTGCTGTAACTTATCAAATGCTTTTTCTGCATCTATTGATATGATCATGTGGTTTTTGTCTGTGCTTTTGCTTATGTGATGTATTACATTTACTGACTTGTGAATATTGAACCATCCTTGCATCCCTGGAGTGAATCCCACTTGGTCATGGTATATGGTCTTTTTTTTTGTATTGTTGGATGTGGTTTGCCAATATTTTGTTGAGGATTTTAGCATGTATGTGCATCTGCGATATTGGCCTGAAGTTTTCTTTCTTTGTTGTGTCTTTATCTGGTTTTGAAATTAGGATGATGTTGGCCTCGTAAAAGGAGTTTGGGAGTCTCTCATCATTTTGGATTTTTTTGGAATAGTCTGTGAAGGATAGGGGTTAGCTCTTCCTTAAATGCTTTGTAGAATTCTCCTGTGAAACCATCTCATCCAGGAATTTCCTGTGTTGGGAGTTTTTTGATTACTGCTTCAATTTTTTTTTTGCTGTTTTTGGTTTGTTCAGGCTTTCTACTCCTTTTTCATTGAGTTTTGGAAGATTATATTTTCCTAGAAATTTGTCCATTTCACCTAGGTTTTCAAATTTCTTGGCATATACTTCTTCAGAGTAATTTCTTACAACCCTTTGTATTTCTGTGGTATCAGTTGTAATCTCTCCTCTTTCATTTCTTCTTTTGTTTATTTCTGAAGAGAGGGTCTTCTCTCTTTTTTCTTGATGAGTCTGCTTAAGCTAGTTGATTTTGTTTATCTTTTCAAAGAACCAGCTTTTGGATTCATTGATCCTTAGAATTGTGCTTTTAGTGTCTATGTCATTTAATTCTGCTCTAATCTTGGTTATTTCCTTCCTTCTACTTGCTCTGGGCTGTCTTTGTTGTTGTTCCTCGAGTTCTTGTGGATATAGGGTTAGTTTGTTTGTTTGAAATGTTTCTAACTTTTTTAGGTGGGTCTGTATTGCTATGAACTTCCCTCTCAGAACTGCCTTGGCTGTGTCCCATACATTTTCGTTCTTTTGTGAGTTCATGTTCTTTTGTTCCAGAAACCTTTTCATTTCTTTCCTAATTTTATTCCTGACCCATTCTATTGTTTAATAGGATGCTATTCAATCTGCACAATTTTGAGTGTTTTGGGTTTTTTCCTTGGGGTTGGTTTCTAGTTTCAGTCCCTTGTGGTGAGAGAAAATTTTCTTGAAATTGTTGAGGCTTACTTTGTGTCCTATCATGTGACCTCTCCTTGAAAATATTTCATGTGCATTTGAAAAGAACGTGTATTTACCTTCTTTGGGATGGAGGGCTCTGTATATATCAATTAAGTTATTTCCTCTAGGGCATTGTTCAATGCCACAATATCTTTGTTTATATTTTATTTGGAAGATCTGTTCATTTTTACAGGGGCGTGTTAAAATCCCCCACTATAATTGTGTTGCTGTCAATATCTTTCTTTTAGTCCTCTATAATTTTCTTTATGTATTTGGGTACTCCTATGTTTGGTGCATATGTATTTACAATGCTTATGTCTTCTTTATGTCTTCTCAATGTTTATGTCTTCTTTGAGTATTATGAAATGAGCTTCTGGGTCTCTTTTTATGGACCTTTTTTTGGAAGTGTATTTTGTCTGATATGAGTACTGCTATCCCAGCTTTTTTCCCTGTCCATTTGCTTGGAAAATTTGTTTCTAGCCCTTCACTTTTAGTCTGTGTAGATCCTTTGTATTGAGGTGGGTCTCTTTTAGGCAGCATATGTGTGGGTCATGATTTCTTATCCATTCAGCTATTTTATGTCTTTTGTTTGGAGCATTTAATCCATTTATGTTCATGGTTATTACTGATAGGTACTGATTTGTTGCCATTTTCATACCTGTCTCTGCTCCCCTCTTTTCCTTCCTTTCCTTAAAGCTGGCCCTTTAGCATCTCTTGCAGAGGTGGTTTGGTGGACGTGTATTCTTTTAGACTTCTTTTGCGTGGGAAGCTTCTATTTGGCCTTCTATCTTGATTGAGAGCCTTGCTGGGTAAAGTAGCCCTGGTTGCACATCTTTGGTTCTCATTACTTGGAATATTTCTTGCCATTGTCTTCTGGCTTGGAGTGTTTCCATTGAGAAGCAAGATGCTATCCTTATTGGGGTTCCCTTTTATGTTACTTCGTGTTTCGCTCTTGCTGCCTTTAATATTCTCTCTTTGTCTTGGTATTTTGCCATTTTAATTATGATGTGTCTTGAGGTGGGCCTCTTTGGGTTCCTCTTAATTGAGACTCTCTGTGTTTCCTGGATTTGTGTGACTTTTTCTCTCATCAAATTAGGGAAGTTTTCCATCATTACTTTTTCAAATAGCTTTTCTATCCCTTGCTTTCTTCTCCTTCTAGTATCCCTATTATATGGATATTATTACATTTGATATTGTTTTACATTTCTCTTAATCCCTCTTCATTCTTTCTGAGCCTCTTTTCCTTTTATTGCTCTTTCTGGGTGTTCTTTTCTACTTTGTCCTCTAATTCGCTGATCTGATGTTTTGTTTCATCAGTCCTGCTTTTCATTCCTCCTACTGTGTTCTTCAGTTCAGAAACTGTAGTCTTCATTTCCTCTTGGCCTTGTTGATTGTTTATATTTCCTTTATTATGTTAATATAGTTTGCAGTAAGTTCATTGTAGCTTCCCTGTAGTTTCTGGTAGCTCATTGTGAGTTCATTGAGCTTCCTGATAATCATTGCTTTGAACTCAATATCTGATAGTTGAGTTTCCTCTATTTCCTTTAGCATTCTTTCTGAGGCTTCTTCCATTTCCTTCATTTGGGGATTGTTTCTTTGTCTTCCCCTTGTTCATGAGACTGTTCTTGTGAGCTTCTGCTTCTTAAATTAACTTGTTCTGGCTCCCTTGGTTTATGGTGTTAACTTTTGTGGTAGAATACTTGTGATATTCAGTGATGCAGTCTCCTTCAGGTATCCTGGTGTTCAGGGCTTTTACCTACTCTTTTTTGTGATCAGTTGGAGGGTTAAGGCAAAATGGTTTAAGACAGCAATATAGTATTCTATCTATGATATTTACAGTAGCAGCAAGTAGAGAAGATGTAGGAGATCCTTTGGCTATGTATAATGTTCATCGTGATCTTCCCCCCAACTAGCCATGATTTAGAAAGGATGGAAAGGAGATAAGTCTCTTGTTAGGGATGGAAGGATTGTGAGTTGGATCTAGAAAGCAGTGAGGTTGTGGGAGGTCAGTTTTTGAGGTAAGGTGAGAGTAAAGGGTAGCAAATAGGTGTAGTGTATGAGAGAATAGAGTGATCTACTATAGTAATAGAGTTCGGGAAACTCTGAAGTGAGCTAAGATCCAGGAGGAGTGTTATGAAGTATTTACAATTATATTGAACAGCTATTATTTGTAATAATATCAGAGCAATAGTCATATGACAGAATGTAAGTGATCAGGATAACAAGAATAGGGAGTATAGACCCTGAAGTAGTGTGTAAAGGAACACAAGTGACATGAAGGACAGTAAATTAGCAATACATTATGTCAGAGAGAACACTGGAAAACTGTCAAATGATACAATATCACCAGCCAAGCAATGAGCACTATACAGAAAGGAGTACAAAAAGACTATTAAAGTAAAAGATGTAGGAATAATGAAAAAATAATAATACACATATGCAATAACTTGCAGGTTCTCTGTAACAGCAAAGTGAATTTTGTCCCACTGTCTCAACTGTTGGGTTGTCCTCTCTTTAGGTCTAACTCTGGTCATTTCACTGTTGCAGGTTTATGTTTTTGTGTTTGTTTTTCTTTTTTGTCTCACTTGTGGGTATTCAAAAAAGAATGGTAGAAGGGAGGAAGAAGAGATAAAATTGAAAAGAAAGGAAGAAGAAAGGAGAGGAAGAAGGTATTGAAAGATAAAACAATAATAAAAATTAAGAAAATAAAAAATTTCTAAAAAAGAAAACAAACCTCTTGTTGATTTCAAACTTGCCAATCCTCAAACAGGTTTTTCTGGTCTTGTTGGCTGAGGGTTGATTGGTATGACTTTTCTCCCTTCCCATTCTGCACTCAGCTAGTCTTGCACCCACTCTCCCCAGAGCTAGTCTGATGCCTCTCCCAGGAGAGTTGGATGTTCGATTCAGGTCTTCCTGAGAGTGATCTTTCCCCCAGGGTTACTGCTGTGGACTGGGGTGCAGTGCACTAACTCTGTCAGGCTGTCTTGGTCCTGGGGGCTCAGGCGTGCACCCTTACTAATGGTATGGAGGTGCGCAGGGCCTTCTGCACAAACTTCCTTGCCACCTTGGGATCACTGCCCTGCTGGTTGGGGAGGAGGCTGAGTGGCTGATGCTGGAGTATTCCCCAAATAGTTTTTCTTTTTGGGAAATTGCTCTTACTCAGGCCTGCAGCTCCATACAGCCCAATTCTCCAGCCAGACCAGTGATTATTGGGGTCAGTGCTCATCACTGCGAGACTCTCAACTCTCCCAAGCCAGAGTCCACAGACTCTGAGGATGATCCCCTCTCAGCCACTTCAAGCAACCAGGTCTCTCCCAGTGCTGTTTAAACCTTGACTGGCCAGAAAGGGAGGGAGCAGTTGATCCAACTCTCTCCCAAGGACTCTGCTGTAGAGTCCTGGTTCCCAAGCTGGTCCCTGGGACCTTATTGGCTTGAAGCACTCTCCTTACCATTTGGTTTTTCAGTGTCCACTACAATTTTTGGTCACTTATTTTGATATGCTGGGGTACTGTTTGCTGTTTGCTCTGTTCCTCAATGGATCAACTAGGTTTTTCTCCTGTGTGTAGGAGGAAGTGGAATCTGCTCCCTCCTACCTGGTCGCCATCTTCTTCTTCTGTGTTATTTCTTATATCTGTTCCTATTTTATTATTTCTGACACTATTGCAAGTTGAGTTATCTTATTTTGTTTTCAGAATTTTTCTTTGCCAGTAAATAGAAATACACATACTATTTCTATGTATTTATAAATATATTTAGTAAATATAAGATTTCTAGTAAATATATTTCTATTAAATATTGTTTTTATTTATTTATTTTATTGTTGTTCAAATACAGTTGTCTCCATTTGCCCCCCACTACCCCTCTACCACCCCACCTATCCCTGCCTCCCATCCTCGATCCTACTTCCTTTGGCTTTGTCCTTGTGTCCTCTATACATGTTCCTTGATGATCCTGTCCTTATTTTCCTCCATTATCCCGCTATATTTATAAATGTATTTCTATATAATAATTTTCATTTGATTTTTATAAATTGATTTTGTAACCTGCAAACTTGCTAAAGAAGTATACGTTCTAGTAGTTTTGGGAGTTTTACATGCAGAATTATGTCATCTGTAAGTAAAGGCATCTAAAACCTAGATGCCTTTGTTTTCTTTTTCTTTCTTTCTGTTTACTCCTTCCCTTATTCACTGACTGAATAGGTGTGACAAAAGCAGTCCCTTGTAATTAGGAGAAAGGCATTTGGGTTTTTACTATTAAGAATAATGTTAGTTATGGTGTTTTATAGAATCTTAATCAGTTTGAGGAAGTTTTTTTCTAGTCTTAGTTTGTTGAGTGTTTTTGTTTGTTCATTTGTATATTTTATCATGAATGGATGTGTGTTTGTCAAATGCTTTATTTACAGCTATTGAGATGATTATGTTGTTTTTGTCAATATTTCTATTACAGTGTATTACATCCACTGCTTTTGGATATTAAGCCAACCTTATATTACTGAGATAAAACCCACTTGGTCATGGTGTACAATTAATTTTATGTTGGATTTCTTAATCACTATTTTGCTAGAGTTTTGTGTCTATGTTCATGGAATATTGTTATGTGGTTTTCTTGTGATGGCTTTGTCTTTGACACTCTTGATTTTATATATATAATTAAACTAATTATTATTTAATTCATATGTTTCTCTACAGCTGAACTGCAAGCTCTAAAGTTCAAGGACTATATCAGTCTTGTATACTTCTTTGTATTATACATACTTAATTCAAGCTGAATGAATATGAACAGATATGATATCCAGGGTGCCACTATTTCATATGCTTATTTAAACATGATACACATAGTATCACCTGAATGACATTGTCATTTTGAGAACTTTGTTCATATTTAGCTCTGGTCACTGTACTGTGGTCATTTATTTTGTATTTTTTGTTGTTGGTAATGTGTTAATAAAGGAATATATATATACACATAATATATAATTATATATTGTGATTAAAATGATTATAGAATAATATATTATATACATTATATAAAAAGAAATATATACACATACACATATATTCTGTCTAATCCTCTTAGTATTGGTCCATTATCTTCATACTCTGAAAGTTATTTGAATCCAGAATCTGGTGCCTTACATAAATTATTTGTGTTACCTTCAAATTGAATTAATGCCTTTATTGTTTCTTTCATGTGATCAAGGTGTTATCATAACTCTCCTTCCTGATTGGGACATTGTACTTGTTGGTTTGGTCTATTTCACTGTTCAGAATGCAGCAGAGCATGGTTCAATTAGATTATTGCTTATTATTTTATGCATTACATTTCTGGGCAGGAGGTCTGGGCCATGTGGGAGACATCTTGGTTACCCACCATTTTGGTCATCTTATTAACATTATAGTTTCTCCAAGTAGAGAGGTTATCCTCAACTTGTTTGCCATTGTATTCAAAATTTAACTCAAAGAACTTTTCGATTGTCCCTCAATAATTCTTAAAATGTCAACTTAATATATGCTTTGACCATTGTGACATTATTCTCATGAATAAAGCTACTATTTTTGTGCCTGTGGAGTGGTATAGAGAAGGCAAACCATGGACCTGTTTACTGGACTTTGGCATTAGACAAATATAAACATCTAATCGGTACTTTCTTTCATAAATAAATTGTAGCACCATCTTTTGGACTTAGAACCACAACTGTATTTTAAGTGGTATTTTTGTAGATAAGCAGTTGAGAATGTTATTGGTCCTGGTTGGACTCAGTTTCTAAGACTCAGTTTTCTAATCTGCAAAACAAAAATGATAACAATTGTAATCTATCCTTGGATTGTTAAGATTATATAAATGTCAATGACTGTTGTATTCAATATAATAAATTTTGAAAATATTTAATTACTGTTATATTCTATACAATAAACTTTTCAATTATATTTAATGTACAATATTATTATTATTATTGTGTGTCAAGTGTAATTGAAGAAATTGAAAATTTTAGAAAAGACTATATTACTTTCATAAAAGTAAAAAGTAAATAAATACACAAATAAATGGCTAAAAGACATTTTACATATTCATGGATTAGACAATTTTTTAAATTTATTTTGTTGTTGTTCAATAACAGTTTTCCCCATTTTCTCACCATTACTCTCTCCTGCACTTCCCACCCACACCTCCCACATTCAATCCTCAACTTCTCCCTGTCTTTTTCCATGGTTTATTTTAAATGTCCCTTAATATGACCCTTTCCTTTCTTTGCCCCATTAACCCCTCCCCTATCCCCTCTGGTTACTGTCCATTTTTTAAAAATTTCAATGTCTCTGGTTATATTTGCTTGCTTGTTTGTTTTGTTGATTAGGTTCTTAGAGGTGAGAGCATATGGTATTTGTCTTTCAATGCTTGGCTTATTTCACTTAGCATAATGCTCTCCAGTTCCATGCATGCTGTCGTGAAGGGTAGGAGTTCCTTATTTCTTTCTGATGCATAGTATTCCATTATATAAAGTACCAAAGCTTTTTGATCCGCTCATTTATTGATGAGCACTTGGACTATTTCCAGCACTTGGCTATTGTAAATTGTGCTGCTATGAACACTGGGGTTCATAGGTTCTTTTGAATTAATGTTTCAGGGTTCTTAGGGTACAATCTCAGCAGTGGTCAAAAGGGACCACTTTTGGCCACTTTGACCCCTTTGACCACTTTGTTGGGTCAAAAAGCAGTTCTGTTTTTAGTTTTTTGAGGAAATTCCATACTTTTTTACACAGTGGCCACATCAGCTTTCATTCCCATCAACAGGGCACTAGGGTTCTTTTTTCTCCACATCCTCTCCAACATTTGTTGTTTGTTGATTTGTTTATGATGGTCTTTCTCACTGGTGTGAAGTGGTATCTCATTGTGCATTTAATTTGCATCTCTCTGATGGCTAGCAATACTGAGCATCTTTTCTTATGTGTCTGACTCCTCACTATGTCTTCCTTGGAGAAGTGTCTGTTTAGGTCCTTTGCCCATTTTAAATTGGGTTGTTTGTCTTCCTGGAGTGTAGATATATGAGTTCTTTACATATTTTGAAGATCAAACCCTTGCCTGAGGTATCATTGGTGAATACATTTTCCCACATGGTTGGTTCCCTATTCATTTTGCTGATGTTTTCTTTAGCCATGAAGAACCTTTTTAGTTCGATGAGTCCCATTTGTTTATTCTTTCCTTTACATCCCTTGCCAAAGGGGATATATCAGTGAAAATACTACTGTGTGCAATATCTGAAATTTTCCTACCTGAGTTCTCCTTTAGGACTTTTATGGTGTCATGACTCCTATTTAAGTATTTTACCTCTCTTGAGTTCATTATAGTGTATGGTGTAAGTTGGTGGTCTAGTTTCATTTTTTGCATGTAGCTGTTCAGATCTCCCATACCATTTGTTGAAGAGGCTATTTTTACTCCATTTTGGCTACTGTCCCCTTTGTCATATATTGATTGACCATAGAGACATGGGCTAATTTCTGGGTTTCTTATTCTGTTCCAGTAATCTATGTATCTGTTCTTATGCCAGTAAAAGACTATTTTGATTACAGTGGTGTTGTAATATAATTTGATATCAGGTATTGTGATCTCTCCTACTTTGTTCTTCTTTCTCAAAATTGCTGAGGCTATTCAGTCATTTATGGTTCCATATAAAGTTTTGATTTTTTTCTATATCTGTGAAATATGTCATTAGTATTTTTTAAAAAATATTTTATTGTTCTAGTATAGTTAGCTACTTTTACCCTACCACTCCCGCAGCCCCAACCCAGCCATCCTCACCTCCCTCCCCTGATTCCACCTCCCCTTTGGTTTTGTCCATGTGTCCTTTGTAGTTGTTCATGAAAACCTTTATGCTCTTTCTCCTCATTATCTCCTCCCACCTCCCCTCTGGTTACTGTCAGATTCTTCTTAATTTCAATGTCTCTGGTTATATTTTGTTTGCTTATTTGTTTTGTTGATTATGTTTCACTTAAAGGTGAGATCATATGGTATTTGTCTTTCACCACCTGGCTTATTTTCCTTAGCAAAATGCTCTCCAGTTCCATCCATGCCATCACAAAGAGTAGGGGCTCTTTCTTTTTTTCTTCTGCATAGTATTCTATTGTGTAGATGTACCATAGTTTTTTGATCCATTAATTTTGTGATGTGCACTTCAGTTGTTTCCAGAACTTGGCTATTGTAAATTGTACTGCTGTGAAAATTGGGGCACATAAGTTTTTTTGGATTGGTGTTTCAGGATTCTTAGGATATAATCCCAGCAGTGGAATTGCCAGGTGAAAAGGCCCTTCCATTTTTAGTTTTCTGAGGAAATTCCATCGTGTTTTCCACAGTGGCTGCGCCAGTCTGCATTTCCACCAACAAGGGAACCCATGCACCAGGGTTCCCTTTTCTTCACATCCTCTCCAACACTAGTTGTTTGGTGATTTGTTTATGATGGCCATTCTAACTGGTGCGAAGTGGTATCTCATTGTGGTTTCAACTTGCATCTTTCTGAGGTGTAGTGATGTTGAACATCTTCTCATATGTGTCCAGGCCCTCTGCATGTCCTCCTTGGAGAAGTGTCTGTTCAGGCATTTTGCCCATTATTTAATTTTTTTTGTCTTCCTGGAGTGTAGTTATGTGAGTTCTTTATATATTTTGGAGATCAAACCCTTATACGAGGTTTTCCCCATACAGTTGGTTCTCTTTTTATTTAAATGTTCTTTCCTTTAGTTGTGCAGCAGCTCTTTATTTTGATGAGGTCCCATGTGTTTATTTCTTCCTTTATGTCCTCTGCTGTAGAGGACACACTGGTGAAAATATTCTTGCATGGAATATGTGAGATTTTCCTTTTTATGTTTTCCTCCAGGACTTCTATGGTGTCATGAATTATAATTAAGTCTTTTATCCACCTTGACTTTATTTTTGTGTATGGTGTAAGTTGATGATTGAGTTTCATTTTTTTTTTCATGTAGACTTCTAGCTCTCCCAACACCATTTGTTGAAGAGGCTATCTTTGCTTCATTTTATGCTTCTGCCCCCTTTGTTGAATATTAATTGACCATGGAGGTATGGGTTTATTTCTGGGGTCTCTAATCTGTTCCATTGGTCTATGTCTCTGTTCTTATGCCAGTATCAGACTGTTTTGACTACAGTGGCCTTGTAATACAGTTTGTTATCAGGTATTATGATCTCTCCTACTTTGTTCTTCTTTCTCAAAATTGCTGCAGCTATTTGGGGTCATTTTTGGTTCCATAAATTTTTGAAATGTTTGTTCTATATCTGTGAAATATGTCATTGGTACTTTAATAGATATTGTGTTGAATCTATAAATTGCTGTGGATGTTTTGATGATGTTAGTTCTTCCAACCATGAACAGAGTATATACTTCCATTTTATTGTGTCTTTCTTAATTTCTTTCTGTAGTGGTCTTTAATATTCTGAGTAGAGGCCTGTCACCTTCTTGGTGAAATTTATTCCAAGATACTTTTTTTTTCTTGTTGCTATAGCAAATGGGATTTTTCCCTAATTTTTGTTTTTGATATTTCATTGCTGGTATACAAAAATACCTTTGATTTTGGAATATTGACATTGTATCCCACTGTTTGTCAAATTCATTTATTAGGTCAAGCAGTTTTTGGGTGGTGTCTATAGGATTTTTTATGTACATTTCACATCATCTGCAAACAGTGATGATTTTACTTCTTCCTTTCCAATTAGGATGCCTTTATATCTTCTGGTCTGACAGACCATACTTATATCCTTAGAATGAATCTCACTTGATCATGGTGTATGATCTTTTTAATATATTGCTGGATCCAGTTTGTCTATGTTTTGTTGAGGAATTTAGCATTCATGTTCATCAGCAGTATTGTCCTGTAGTTATTTTTCTTTGTTGTGTCTTTATCTGGTTTTGGGATTAGGATGATGCTGGCCTCATAAAAAGAGTTTGGCATTCTTCCTTCCATTTGTACTTTTTGGAATAGGTTGAGACTCATAGGTATTATCTGTTCCTTAAATGCTTTGTAAAATTCCCCCTATGAAACTCTCTAGTCCAGGGTATTGTGTACCTTTTTGATTACTGCTTCAATTTCAGTAGCTGTTGTTAGTCTGTTCAGGCTTTCTGCATCTTCTTGATTCAGTTTTGGAGAATTTTATGATTCTGGAAATCTGTTCATTTTGCCTAGGTCTTCACATGTCTTAGAATATTGTTCATAGTAATATCTTACCATTCTTTGTATTTCTGTGGTATGAGTTTCAGTTCTCATCTTTCATTCTGATTTTGATAATTTGGGTCCTTTCTGATTTTTGCTGATGAACCTTCCTAATGGCTTCTCAATTTTGATTTTCTTTTCATAGTACAAGCCCTGGATTTATTAATCCTTTGAATTGTTCTTTTAGTCTCTATGCCATTTAATTCCCCACTGATCTTGATTATTTCCTTCCTTCTATTTTTCCTGAGCATGTTTGTTGTTGTTCCTCTAGTTCTTATAGATATGGGATTAGGCTTTTTATTTGAAATATTTCTATCTTTTTTAGTTAGGACTGTGTTGTGAACTTTCCTCTCAGGACTGCCTTTGCTGTGTCCCATAGGTTTTGCTCTATTGTGTGTTCATTTTCATTTGCCTCTACAAACTTTTAAATTTCTTCCTTGATTTCATTATTAACCCACTAATTGTATAGTGAATGCTACTCTGACTCCATAAATTAGAATCTTTTTTTAGTTTTCTTTTCCCCTTTATGTTGGTTTGTAGTTTTAGTTCCTTGTGGTCAGAGAAAATGCTAGATATTATTTCAATTTTCTTGAATTTGTTGAGACTTGTTTTGTTGTCCTACCATGTGGTATGGAACATTTTTGAAAATGTTCCATGTGCATTTGAAAAGAATATGCATTTTGCTTCTTTGTGATGAAAGTTTCTATATATAACAGTTAAGTCCTCTTGTTCTAATGTATCAATCAGTGGTGCCATAGTATCCTTGTTAATATTTTATTTGGAAGATCTATCCATTTTTGATCATTGGGTGTTAAAATCCCCTAGTGTATATGTGTTACTCTCTATATCTTTCTTGAAGTCCTCCAATATTTTCCTTATGTATTTGTGTGCTCCTATGTTGGGTGCATATATGTTTATAATGTTTGTGTCATCTTGATGGATTCTTCCCTTGAGTATTATGAAGTGTCCTTCTTTGTCTCTTCTTAGGGCCTTTGTTTTGAAGTGTCTGGTTTCTGATGTAAGTTTTGCTATCTTTGCTTTTTTTCTTGTACAATACCTTGGGATATTTATTTCTAACCCTCACTCTCAGTCTGTGCAAATCTTTTCTTCTGAGGTGGGGCTCTTGTAGCAGCATATGTGCACATCATGTATACTTATCCATTCAGCTACCCTATACCTTTAGATTGGAACATTTAATCATTTACATTTAAGTTTTTATTGCTCGGTACTTATTCATTGCCATATTTCTCCTTTGCATTGGTGTTCCTCTCTCTTGCATTCTTTTTCTTCATCTTCTTAATGCAGTCCCTTTAACATGTCTTGCAATGCTGCTTTGTTGGAGGTGTATTTTTTAGCCTTCTTTTGTCCAGGAAACTCCTTATTTTACCTTCCATTTTAAATGAGAGCCTTGGTGGGTAGAATAGTCTTGGTTGCAAGCCTTTGCTTTTCTTTACTTATGGTATTTCTTCCCATTCCTTTCTAGCTTGTAGCATTTCCATTGAGAAGTCAGCTGCTAGCCTTATTGGGACTCCCTTGTATGTTATTTCCTGTTTCTCCCTTGCTGACTTTAAAATTCTCTCTTTTTTCTTTGAATTTTGCCATTTCAATTAAGATGTGTCTTGGAGTGGGCTTTATTGGATTCATCTTGATTGGGATCCTCCGTTCTTTCTGGACTTGTGTGACTTTTTCTCTCATCTAATTAGGGAAGTTTTCCTTCATTACTTTTAAAAAAATGTTTTCTATCCTTTACTCCTCCTCTTCTCCCTTTGGTATCCCTTTTATACAGATGTTTTTACTTTTCATATTGTCTTGTATTTCTTTTAACTCCTGTTCTTTTTGAGACTTTTTGAGTCTTTTTTTCCCTTTTCTTTGCTCTTTCTGGGAATTCTTTTCTACTTGTCCTCCAGCTCACTGCTTCAATCTTCTGCTTTATCTAACCCACTTCCTATTTGTTATGCTATTAAAAAAATGTATTCTTCATTTCCTCTTGGTTCTTATTGATAGTTTGTCATTTTTAATGTTGATGTACTTCACATTAAGCTCCTTGTAGCTTCCCTATACTTTTTGATAATTCTCACTGAGCTCCCTGAGCTTCATGATTACTGTTGTTTTGAACTGAATATCTGATAGTTTACTTACCTCTATTTCATTTAGCACTCTTTCTTGGGATTTCTCCTTTCTTTTCAATTGGATATTGTTTCTTTCTCTTTTCATCATTTGGTAGACTCTTCTTGTTTGCTTCTGCTTCTTAAATTGATCTGTTTTGACACCCTGCCTTTGTGGTTTGAAATTCTATGGTAGAAGACCTGTAGGATTCAGTGGTACAGTCTCCTTGATTTCTTGATCTTGATGCTCTTCAGATGCCCTTTATGCCATTTATGTTGGCTCTCTGGATGCACTTGTTTTGATTTTTGTTGGGTCATTCTCTGGTGGGTCCTTCCTTCCAGGTAGTTGACTGAGGGTTGCTCCATCTGTCTTGTCTTACATGCTGTTGTGTAAGTGTTTCCAGAAAAAGATGACAAAGCCCAGGAAATAAACCCACACCTGCAAAAATAACTCTCCCCCCAATTCCTCAATCAACAGCAAATAAACCAGTAATAATAAGAGTATAGAGAGATTAAGATTATTATAAGAAAGGAGAATGAATATGGGATGACCTACTGAAAGAAAATTATTTTGAAAGAGCAGAGAGAGGAGCACTAATAAGAGTAGGGAATTGGAACCATGCAAAGAAAGTAAATTTTACATCACAAATGAAAAAAGAATGAGAATGGCAGAATGGATTAAGAGAAGGGAAATATATATTTTTAGGTTTAAACAGAAATTAAAACAAAATAAAGTGATAGAAAGAGAAAGGAAAAAAATGATAAGATAAAAGGAACCAAATTGGAGCAAAATATCCACTATAGCTCTATCAATAACAAATGTGCTAAAATTAATATAGGTGGTGTTGGAATAAGAGGGAAAAAAGAAAGAAAAGTTTAAGAGATATCTAGAGGAAAGGAATGTGATTTTGAAACAACAGAGGGATAGGGAATACTAAGAGTAAGGAAAGAAAACCAGGCTAAGACAGAAAAATTAAAAGTTGAGATTAAAAGGGAAAGAAGAAAAAAGAAAAGAAAAAGGGCAAGATGAAAGAGATAAAAAAGAGAAAAATAAGGTGAAGGCAGAGGAATATTAAAATTTGAAACAAGAAAAAGAGTAGAAGAGGGGAATGGTAAATTTTGAGATTTGCAGTAAACATTATTGAAGTTGTAGAGATAAAATTTAAAAAGTTCAATGACAGTGTTATCTGTAGCATCCAGCAAACGCAAGAACAAATATCGGAGACTTTCAGGGTATCAAAGATGTTACTTTATTGGCCAAGTTTAACCTGCGCAGGGGCGAACTCTCAAAGTGTCCAGCGACACAGTGCCCACAAGGAGCTGCAAACGAGAGCCGTGCCAAGTGCTTACAACTACATCCTTATATAGGGGTGGGCAAGCAAGCATTATACAGAAGCAGACGTGGCAGTTAGCAATTCGCTTACAAAGACCGCACGCGGGAATTTCAAACCAAGCATTCTTGCATAAGGCGGGAAGGCAGGATGTTTGTTCATTAACCTAGTAATCTCCTGGCTCTAGCTAGCTAGGTTCTTATTTTCTCATTAAAACTACAAAGCATTGCTTATCTAGCCTACCCAGGGGAGAGCATATGCTCAACACAGGATGTTTGCTTAACTGCACTTTGTCTCTTTTATCATTTCTTTTTAGCTACAATATGGTTCTTGTTTACTAAGATTAAATTTAGTTCTTAATTTCCTTATTCCCAACATTATCCACAACCAAAGAGCAAAGATTGCTAAAAGTGGAGTGAGAATGTGGATATTTTAATACTGGGAAAAAGAATGTGAGATGACCATTGATAAGAAAATTGATTTTGAGAGGCTTGACAGGGAAGAAATAGTAAGAATGCAGAATGGAAACAAGTTGTAGCAAGGTAGAAAACAAAATTTAAAATAAAAATAATAAGAGGAAAGAAGAAGTAAAAGGGGGTAAGAGAAGGGAGGGGAAAATGTGTGAATTGAAATAAACTATAGCATAAAATCTAGTGACTTAATATGTGCACTTGAAGGATGAGAAACGAATGTTAAAAAGCTGTACAGGAAAGAAAATGCTGCCACTCAAGGAGAAAACCAGTGTGATTTTTTTCTCAGTAGCATCTAGTATTTACCACTATTTTTTTCTTTCTGAATTTGCCTCTGGTGATGCCAGATGGTGAGCCTGTCTGACCTTAGGCAACTTGTTTGTGACTATCAGGGATCTACTGTCTGTGGCTCATTCTTTTAGTTGTTAATATAGTCACTCTGCACTCAGCAGTGAAGCTTAAGCACAACATGGTGGACCAGAGTTCCTCCTAGGGGTGGAGCTATTGCTTCCCCTCAGGCTGCTGCTGCTCTGAGGGGAGTGGTTTGTCTGAGCAAGATGGGTGCTGTAGTATTGGGGATGACTCGGCAGCAGGATCCTGGCAGCTACTCTCTCAGTTCTCTCACCAAAGCCTCCATCCCCAGTCTCTCCTCAAGCATCTTTAGTCCACTCTCTTTCTCCCCCTTTCCTGGAGTCTAGGGTAAGTGTCTGCAAATGAAAATTTGTGTTTTGGCCCTTTAAGTGGCTCTTTGCATCTGCTGGTGTCCTTCTCTGACAGCAATCCTGGCAGTTTTTACAGCTGGATATTATCTCTGTACTTTTGGGGCTCTGGTTTTGTATGCTGGGTATCTCAGCTTAGGCTTTAGACCCCACATTTCTCAGGGGAATCCACCCTGCCACTTAAATACCCCCTCAGCACTTCAGTTATTGCCTGTGGTCACCCAGCCAGCACTCTTGCAACTTCACTACATTCCCTACCAGTTATTCTGTGCTCAATCTCTTTCTTCTGTCTGTCCATGTTTATAAGGCTTCTCTCTTCCTATTGTTCAGTTGCTTGCTTAGGGTGATTTCTCCACCACTTAATTGTAATTCCAGATTAGTCCTGGGAGGAGGTTAGTGTAACTTCCACTCACTCCACCATCTTGGAACCATCCATTTCAATTAATTTTTTACAGATATGTAATTATTATCAATGTGTTATTTGTTTTTTGATAATATTTATAATTTTTATTTGTTACTTGCTTCTTCTCTTGGTCTCTTTCTTTGTGGTTGGCTGGTTTTATTTGCTGTTATATTTGGGTTTCTATGTTTTTATTATTTTGTATACTTTTTGTACATTTTTGCTATGTGCTTATCATATATATTCAGGTATACTGAATATATCTGGTATATATGTTAATATATCTTAGGTTCAGATATATTGATGTACAATATAGTTGTCTATCTTTAACTAACAGGTGTGTTAAGTTAGAGTGTATTCTGAAAATGCTACATTTTTACACCCTTGCACACTTCATATTTTTGATATCAATTTTTGTATTTTTTGTGTATCCTTTAACTGCTTATGTATTTATGGTTGATATTGCTAATTTTGTATTTCAAGTTTATTATTAGCTTTTTTGGTGGCTAAACCACTCCCTCTACTATACATTTGCCTCTATCTCTGATGTTCTTTTCATGCATCACTTTATTTGTTGTTATGACCTATTTTGCCCATAAACAAAACCCTTGTTTTACCTTAAGCAAGGCACTTTATTATTTATTTTAAAGCCAGGTTACTGGAGATGAACTTATTTAGCTTTTCTTTATCTGGTAATCTCTTTATCTTTCCTGTAATCTGAATGATAACATTGATTTCTCAACAGAAAATGTTATGGAGGATTTCCCTTGCATGTGACTAGTTGTTTTTCTATTGTTGACTTTAACATTCTCTTTTTATTTTTAATGTTTGCATTAAAGATAATGCTAATTTCTACTGTTTTGTTTTTCAGATTTCCAGTCTGCCTTTATGTGCTATTTAACCTGTTGTTGATTCCCTCTAATGAATTTTTATCTCAGTTTTTGTATTCTTCTGCTCTGATTGTTTCTTTGTTATAATTTATAATCCTTTGTTAAATTCTTATTGTGTTAATCTAATCTTATCTTGTGTTTATGAGAAATTTTTAACCAATACCTTGAATTCTTTATCAAGCAAATTTGTATCTCTCCCTTATTACACTGTTCTTTTTCTGGGTTCTTATCTTGTTCTTTTATTTGGAACATATTCATTTGCCTTTTCTTTTTTTTTTTGAAAATTTTTTTACAAAGTGGATAAAGCAAGTGCTTCTTGAAGGAATGGTCTTGTACAAGAGTGTCCCTTGAGTATACTGTGTGTGCCAGCACTTATGGCAATCTGGCTGAATGTGGGGTGGACAGAGGCTGAGGTGTCTCAGGGATTGCTGGAGCTGAAGCTTGTCTGGGACCAGTACTAGATACCGGGACTCCTATACAGGCCAGCTAGAGAACTTGGACAGAGGTTCTACTTCTTCTATCCAGATGGTAGAGGAACTTAATGTCCCTCATTAGTACTTCTTATCCTGAAAAATTCCATCAGTTCCTCACTTGTTTGTCAGGATTAAGAAATGGATTTTTGGGGATGGAAGATGGCGGCTTTACTCTAGGCAGCGTTTTTCTCAGCTTCTGTGAAGAGGGGGAAACTCTTGGGTCGGTGGAGAAACAGAGCAAGTGGGCTAGGTTACTGAATCACTTTTGAAAGCAGGACATCAAAAATTATTGCACTCACTGGAAAACCAGACGGTAAGGAGACTGCTACAGGACAAAAGAGGCCCAGGGATCAGTGCGGGGTCTAGGGGTGTGCAGACCCCAGGCCCGCCCGGTGCTCTGGGGTCTGCCCCAGGGCTCCCGGGAGAGGGAAGTCACTGCTCCTTCCCCCAAATACAGCGGGTGAGCAACTCCAGGGGAGAATGTGTTGCTAGAAGGAACAGATTGGCCAGTTGGACTGGGAAAAAATCACCCAGGGACTATGAACACCCACCCAGAGACTTGGGAGAAGTGAGGGCCTCTAGCTGACAGGACCAGGGGCAGCCTGGAAGAGCGCCTGCACCCCTAGCCTGGTGGAAGTGCAGATCAGTGGAGAGTATGAGCTGGGCCGTGCTCGGCTTGCGCCCCAGAGGGAGGCCTGAATCGCGTGCTGCGATCCTGGGAGGGATGTGGCGATTGGTGCGTTCCTACAGTAGTGGCTCAGAAATTTCCAGCCAGCCCGACCAGGGGAGCCGAGAAAGGCACCAGCACCCGGTCGGAGTGCGGTTCGGTGGGGAACACAAAGCTGGAAACGGCTTGGCTCATGCACCGTCGGGAAGACTGACTCTCGCGCGCTTTGAAGCCGGAAGGGTCGCGGCGAGGTGCTTAGGGCGATCTAGACCCCGAATCTCAAAAGTTTGGGGGAGGGGTGCGCCCTTTTACGATCCCCAGGGAGGGCAAGGTGAATCCCAAAACATCCTGGGTGCCTCCTGAGATCATAGAGCTGGAACCCTGCAAGACCACTGAGTCCGGAAGAATGTGGAAGTGAGATCCAGAGAGCCAGTGTGTTTGGGAGCACCCAGGGTACCTGACAGACTGGCTGAGATCTGGCTGGGAGAGAGAGAAGCATTTCAAAGATCCCTCAGCCAGCTGAAGCCAGCAACATCAGAAAAACTGGTCTGGCTAGTTAGAAACCAACAAGAGGTATTTCTTTTGTTTTTGTTTTTGTTTTGTTTTTTTTTTTGGTTTGTTTGGTTTCTCTGGCTGTTGTTGGTTGATTGATTTTATCTTGTGTTTTATGTGACATTTTAGTTTTTAATTCTTATTATTTTTATCACGCAATCCCTTATGTTTCTCTTCCATTCATCCTAATATTATTTTTCCACCCCAAATTTATCTCTCCTGCACTACATCTTCTGCTTTTCTTTCCTTTTTTTTCAATCTTGCAAGTTACTGTAATGTATATTATCTTTTTCTCACTTTTCTGACATTTTTTTATTTTAATAATATTTTGGTATTCTTTTTCTTTCTGTATAATCTTCTTTGCTTGGCTGGTTATACTGTCATTTGATAGGTTCCCCCTGTTATCTCAGTCACAAGGTGTTGATAAGTTACTATCCTTCATCTGTGTTCCATTAATACACCTCTCAAGGTTCTATACTCCTTATTCTTGTAATCTAGACCTCATTGATTCTGCAACAAGACTGTCACTTTACTACTACTGCAAGTAAGACCTAGTCTATAAAATTGTAAATGCTTCTCAATACTCCTACCTGATCTTAGCCCACTTTGCAATTTTCTGAACTATACTATTGTGGGGGTTGTCTCTATTCTTTTACACACTACTCCTATATACTAATCTTTAGTCCAACCCTACCTTAGAATCTGACCTCCCACAGCCTCACAGCATCTAGATCCAACTAACAATCCTCTCATCCCCAATAAGAGTCTTACCTTCTTTCCATCCTTTCTAAAACGTGGATAGTGGGGTGGAGGATCACAGTTAACACTATAAGGAGCCAAGGGATAACCCATCTCTTCTCTACTGGCTGCTAAAGTAAATATCATAGTATACTGTCTTGCTGTTTTAAACCATTTTGCCTTACTCCTCCAACTGATCACAAAAAAGAGTAGGGGGAAGCTGTGAACACCAGGATACATGAAGGAGGTTGCAACACTGAATCTCACAAATACTCTACCACAGAAGTTCACATCATAATTACAGGGAATCAGAACAGATCAAATTAACAAACAAGAAGAAAAAAGAAGAAACCCAGGAACAATGAGAAAACAAAGAAACAACCCCCCAATTGAAGGGAAACAAGGAAGCCTCAGGAAAAATGGTAAATGAAATAGAGGCAACTCAACTATCAGATAGTGAGTTCAAAACAATGATTATCAGGAAGTTCAATGAACTCACAATGAGCTTTCAGAAATTAGAGGGAAACTACATCAATCTCACTGAAAACTATATAAACATTAAAAAGGAAATAGAAACTCTCAACAAAGGTCAAGAGGAAATGAAGAATACAATTTCTGAACTGAAGAACACAGTAGAAAAAATGAAAAGCAGGATTGATGAAGCAGAAGATCGGATTAGCGAGCTGGAAGAAAAAGTAGAAAACAGCATCCAGAAAGAGCAAGAAAAGGAAAAGAGGCTCAGAAAGAATGAAGAGGGATTAAGAGAAATGCAGACAATATGAAACATAATAATGTCCGTATAATAGGGATACCAGAAGGAGAAGAAGAAGAGCAAGGGATCGAAAACCTAGTTGAACAAGTAATGAAGGAGAACTTCCCTAATTTGATGAGAGAAAAAGTCACACAAATCCAGGAAACACAGAGAGTCCCAATCAAGAGGAACCCAAAGAGACCCACCCCAAGGCACATCATAATTAAAATGACAAAATTTCAAGACAAAGAGAGAATCTTAAAGGCAGCAAGGGAGAAAAAAGAAGTAACATACAAGGGAGCCCCAATAAGGCTAACAGCTGACTTCTCAATGGAAACACTTCCAGCCAGAAGAGAATGGCAAGAAATACTCCAAGTAATGAGAACCAGAGGTCTGCAACCAAGGCTACTATATCCAGTAAGGCTCTCGATCAAGATAGAAGGCCAAATAAGAAGCTTCCCAGACAAAAGAAGTCTAAAAGAATACACCTCAACGAAATCAGATCTGCAAGAGATTCTAAAAGGACTGCTTTAAGGAAGGGAGGGAAAGAGAGAGAGAGAGAGAGAGAGAGAGAGAGAGAGAGAGAGAGAGAGAGAGGGGAACACACGTACATAAAAGACAATGAATAAGTACCTAAGAATAATAATCTTAAACATAAATGGATTAAATGCTCCAATCAAAAGACATAGAATAGCTGATTGGATAAGAAAAAATGACCCACATATCTGCTGTCTACAAGACACCCACCTCAGGATAAAAGACCTACACAGGCTGACAGTGAAGGGCTGGAAACAAATCTTCCAAGCAAATGGACAGGAAAAAAAAGCCGGGGTAGCAATACTCATATCAGACAAAATAGACTTCCAAAAAAGGTCCATAAAGAGAGACCCAGAAAGTCACTTCATAATACTCCAGGGAAGAATCCACCAAGAAGACATAAATATTGTAAATATATATGCACCCAACATAGGAGCACCGAAATACATAAAGAAAATCCTAAAGGACTTCAAGAAAGATATGAACAGCAACACAATTATAGTGGGAGATTTTAACACCCCATTATCAAAAATGGACAGATCTTCTAAACAAAATATCAACAAAGATATTGTGGCATTGAACAATACCCTTGATGAAATGGACCTTACTGATATAACAGAGCCCTCCATCCAAAAGAAGCTAAATATACATTCTTTTCAAATGTCCATGGAACATTCTCAAAGATAGACCATATGATAGGACACAAAACAAGCCTCAAGAATTTCAAGAAAATTGAAATCATACCAAGCATTTTCTCAGACCACAAGGGACTGAAGCTAGAAACCAACCTGAAGGAAAAAAACCAAAAATACTAAAAATCATGGAGATTAAATAGCATGTCATTCAACAATGAATGGGTCAAGAATGATATTAGGGAAGAAATCAAAAGGTTTCTGGAAACAAATGAAAACAAACTCACAACAACCCAAACTTATGGGACACAGCCAAGGCAGTTCTGAGAGGGAAGTTCATAGCGATACAGGCACACCTAAAAAGGTTAGAAACATTCCAAACAAACAACCTAACCCTATGTCTACAAGAACTCGAGGAACAACAACAAAGGCAACCCAGAGCAAGCAGAAGGAAGGAAATAACCAAGATCAGAGCAGAATTAAATGACATAGAGACTCAAAGCACAATTATAAGGATCAATGAATCCAAGAGCTGGTTCATTGAAAAGATAAACAAAATCAACTAGCCTTTAAGCAGACTCGTCAAGAAAAAAAGAGAGAAGCCCCAAATAAACACAACAGCAATGAAAGAGGAGAGATTACAACAGATACCACAGAAATACAAAGGATTGTAAGAAATTACTACAAAGAGCTGTATGCCAAGAAATTTGAAAACCTAGGTGAAATGGACAACTTTCTAGAAAAATATAATCTTCCAAAACTCAATGAAAAAGAAGCAGAAAGCCTGAACAGACCAATAACAACAAAAGAAAATGAAGCAGTAATCAAAAAACTACCAACACACAAAAGCCCTGGACAAGATGGTTTCACAGGAGAATTCCACAAAGCATTTAAGGAAGAGCTAACCCCTATCCTTCACAGACTATTCCAAAAAATCCAAAAAGATGGGAGACTCCCAAACTTTTTTTATGAGGCCAACATCATCCTAATTCCCAAACCAAATAAAGACATAACAAAGAAAGAAAACTTCAGGCCCCTATCACTGATGAACATTGACGCTAAAATCCTCAACAAAATACTGGCAAACCGCATCCACCACCACATTAAAAAGATCAAACACCATGACCAAGTGGGATTCATTCCAGGGATGCAAAGATGGTTCAATATTCGCAAGTCAGTAAATGTAATACATCACATAAACAAAAGCAAAGACAAAAACCACATGATCATATCATTGATGCAGAAAAAGCATTTGATAAGGTACAGCACCCATTCTTGATAAAAACACTCCGCAAAGTGGGAATAGAGGGAGCATTCCTCAACATAATAAAGGCCATATATGAGAGACCTTCAGCCAACATCATACTCAATGGGCAAAAAGTAAAATCTTTTCCACTAAGATCAGGAACAAGACAAGGCTGTCCACTTTCACCACTTCTATTCAATATAGTACTGGAAGTTTTAGGCACAGCAATCAGACAAGAAAAAGAAATAAAAGGCATCCAAATTGGAAAGGAGGAAACAAAACTGTCACTGTTTGCAGATGACATGATAGTGTACCCAGAAAATCCTATAGACTCTACCAAAAAACTGCTTGACCTAATAAATGAATTTGGCAAAACAGCAGGAGACAAAGTCAATATCCAGAAATCAAAGGCATTTCTGTACACCAACAATGAAACAGCAGAAACAGAGATCAAGGGAAAAATCTCATTTGAAATAGCAAAAAGAAAAATAAAATATCTAGGAATAAATCTAACCAAAGAGGTAAAAGACCTGTATTCAGAAAACTACACAACACTGAAGAATGAAATCAAGGAAGACTCAAAAAAATGGAAACATATACCGTGTTCATGGATTGGAAGAATTAATATCATCAAAATGTCCATACTACCCAAATCAATTTACACATTCAATGCAATTCCTATTAAAGTACCAATGGCTTATTTCACAGACATAGAACAAACACTTCAAAAATTTTTATGGAATTATAAACGACCCTGAATAGCTGCTGCAATTTTGAGAAAGAAGAGTAAAGTAGGAGGGATCACAATACCCGACACTAAACTATACTACAAAGCCACTGCAATCAAAACAGCCTGGTACTGGCATAAAAACAGGCACATAGACCAATGGAACAGAACAGAGAGACCAGAAATAAACCCAAGTCTCTATGGTCAATTAATATTTGACAAAGGAGGCAGCAACATAAAATGGAATAAAAATAGCCTCTTCAACAAATGGTGTTGGGAGAACTGGAAAGCCACGTGCAAAAAAAATGAAACTTGAGCACCAACTTACAACATATACAAAAATAAATTCAAGGTGGATAAAAGACTTAAATATAAAACATGACACCATTAAAGTCCTAGAGGAGAACGTTGGTAGGAAAATCTCAGATATTTCACAAAGAAACTTTTTTCTGACGTGTCCTCTAGAGGAAGGGACATAAGGAAAGAATAAAGAAATGGGACCTCATCAAAATTAAAAGCTTCTGCACAGCTAAAGAAAACATTATCAAAATTAAAAGAGAACCAACTGTATGGGAAAACATATTTGCCAATGATACCTCAGACAAGCGTTTAACCTCCAAAATATATAAAGAACTTACAAGACTGCACTCTAAGAAGACAAGGAATCCAATTAAAAAGTGGGCAAAGGACTTGAACAGACACTTCTCCAAGGAGGACATACAGAAAATCCAAAGACACATGAAAGGATGTTCAATATCGCTAGCTATCAGAGAGATGGAAATTAAAACCACAATGAGATACCACTGCACACCAGTCAGAATGGCTATCATAAACAAAGCAACAAACAACAAGTGTTGGAGAGGTTGTGGAGAAGAGTGGACCCTAGTGCACTGCTGGTGGGACTGTAGACTTGTACAACCACTATGGAAAGCAGTATGGAACTTCCTCAGAAAACTAAAAATGGATCTGCCTTTTGACTGTGCAATTCCACTGCTGGTACTCTATCCTAAGAATACTAAAACAGCAATTCAAAAGAACCTATGCATCCCAATGTTCATAGGAGCACAATTTACAATAGCTAGATGCTGGAAGCAGGCAAGATGCTCATCAGTAAATGAATGGATCAAAAAACTATGGTACATTTACACAATGGAATTCTATGCAGCAGAAAGAAAGAAGGAGCTACTACCCTTTGCAACAGTGTGGACTGAGCTGGAAAACATTATGCTTAGTGAAACAAGCCAGGCAGTGAAAGACAAATACCATATGATCTCACCTTTAACAGGAACCTAAATAACAAAACAAAGAAACAAGCAAAATATAACCAAAGACACTGAAATAGAGGACAGGCTGACGGTGACCGGAGGGGAGAGAAGAGGGAATTTAAGGGGACAGTGGGAAGGGTTCACAGGAACAAACTTAAAGGATACATGGTCATAAACTAAGGGGAGGGTGGTAATGGGAGGGATGTGGCGAGGGTGGGAGGGGGGACTGTATTGGGAGTAAAAAGGAGAAAACTGTATTTGAACAATGATTAAAATAAAAAATAAATAAAAAAAAAGAAATGGATTTTCTTCACATATAGTCAAGGTGACCTTAAACCATTTTTTAAGCCCTTCAGGGAAGATGAAACTATGTGTCGGCTTCTCAGTAAAATTCTTCATACTGAACATTGCTTCATATGATGATTGTGGGGCGTCCCTGTGGCTACTGTGTCTCTCTCTCTTCTGATCTTATGTGGTCCCTCTGTTTTACTGTTTTGTAAAAGCTGTTCAATCATTCCTAAGTTGTTCTTCAGCAGAATTTTTCTATATGTAAGTGTGTATTCAGTGTTTCTGTGGAAGGAGGTATGTTTGGGGTTTTTACATGCCAACACTTTAGACCTGCTATTAGTATCTGCATTTCTATTGTCTCATACATTTTGAAAATTAGCAATACTTTACTTTCAAATCACCCTTTAGCCTGCTTCTAAGACAGTTTCTTTTAGATCTCTTCTTTGTCTTTGGTGTTTTCATAGAAGCCTCTTCTCCCCTTTCCATGAGCTGTAATTCCTGTCTCACTGAGGACACCAACACATCCTTTTTTGAAATTTCCTTGTGTTTTTTGTCAAAAATAATTTTCAGAAGTGAACTGTACCTCCATAATTTTCAGATAGTACTCTCATTTTTTGTGTGTGGTGCCATGTCTATTTCCCCCATACCATGCTCTTGTGTGATTGTTTTCTCTTTCATTATTCTTTAATAATGTGACTCACCTAGATTGTTTGTTTCATGCACCTGGACTTGTATCAATACATGATTTCTCCTTGATGGAAAGCAATAGCAGAGGTAAATGCATTCTGCTCTCTTCCAAGAGGCATTTATCATGTTCTGTTCTTCTGGATTCAAGCTGACTAGTTACCTGTTCCTTGCTCAGTTCTTTCAAATTTTGGAAAACCTTTATATTTTACAAAAGCAAAGTTTTTTTTTTCCAATAGATACATATAACACTGTCAGTCAGGGTGCACATTCCCAGGGTTCCATCACACTTAGCTCCCACCTGTATTTTATGTGAAAGAACCTATCTACCTGTGCATAAAATTTATTTATTTTTTCTGTTTCTTGCTTAGGCACCAGTAAGACTCCACTTAAGAGAACAGTTTTTTTTTGTCATTTACATGATCAAATAAGGTGCTATATACATTATCAGAGAATTGATCTTAGGATGGGTGGCTATTCTGCCTAGTACCAAAGCCAAACAAAACAATGACTCTTCCAAATGGACAGGAAACACTACATATGAAACAGTCTTTCTTCTCCCATGAGTTGGAACCTCTGGATAAATGCAAAAAGAGAATGCTGATGAAATGTGGGGCGGTGAAAAGATTTGGTAAACAAATATTTGTGTCATAAATCATTATCTTGGCAGTGTTGGCTATTTAGATTTTCTTTTTCTTTTCCCCATCACTTGAAGACTATAGATATCCCAGCTAGGATTAGATCATGGGAAAGTTTTAAAAATTCTTCTTACCTACTTCTCAAAAGGTAATTTTATATTTTAAAGAGTAAAGCATGTAGGAACCAGCTCTGCTTTTTCAATCCAGCTCCAACTTCATGTGGTTGGTAGTATTTTAGCAAAACCTGTAAGAATTTCCTCAAATGTTGTCTGGGATCCTTGGTTTGCAGGGTTGCTTTAAATTTTTTCATAGGGCTGTCAAAGAAGACAGAAATGTGTCTTTTGAAACTGTTTGTTTCTATTTTCAATTTAAATGCTTTGTAAAATATATTTTAAAAATGATAGTGGCTAGTGTGGCTCAGTGATTTGAATGCCAGCCTGTAAACCAAAGTGTCAAAGTCAGGGCACCTGCCTGGGCAGTGGGCCAGGTCCCCAAGTAGGGGGCACTCAAGAGGCAACTACACATTGATGTTTCTCTCCCTCTCTCCCCCACCTTCTCTAAAAATAAATAATTAAAATCCTAAAAAAATAAGAAATGATAGTGTCTGATTTTTTCCAACTTATCACTAAAAATCTGAAAGAACTAAGCAGAAACACACAAATATTACGAAAAAAATTATAAATTAGCCTGACAGAGTCTTTGAAAAATTTTCACAAACTATACAGCTAATAGAGATGGATTTGAGAATAAGTTGGTCCTTATTCACCTGTCACCTTGTTAAAATACAACATTGCTGCTCATAAAATTGACAGAAGTAAGAAGACAAGTCATTTAATATCTCTGTCTCTCTTCCCAATTAATGACCTCTGATTCAGAGCCAGGATTTGACATAACCAAAAATTTAGGTGGTCATCACTTTACCATCTCGATGACATTTTCTGCTACCTAATTTTTAGAAAGGTGTTATTCTGCCACCTTCTTCTATATCATGTTCTGCAGTTCAACAGGAATGAGAGCAAAATGCAGTTGCATATCACAGCCATGAAACAGAATTGTGTGCTTAAGACAGAGAAAAGAAGAGTGCCCGTAACAGAATCTGCTTTTATATATCATCAAATAACCAATCACAGGACTGTGCAGCTCTCCCACTTTCTGGGCTAAGGAAGACAAAATTTCTTTTACAAATGCATGGAAAGTTCTCCCCAAGCAGGTATAAAAAGTAGAATAGGTCACACCCTAAATGGACTACACAGGGAAAATCTTTAAGGCACCATACATAAAGCAAATGGAAAAACAGTTTGTTTTGTTTATAATGTCAGCAAAAAGAAACAAGGATTAGAAGTAGAAAACAGGCAAAAAGTAGTGTGGCAAGAGGAAATGAGGATCCCTGAGATGAGGCCTGACCCAGAGTCTGGAAGGAAGAGAAAGGAATTTAGAAAATGCTTCAGTTGTGAGGGTAGGGAGGAAGCTGAACATCTTATGCTGAATTTGGACAGCACATTGAAAGGAATGTAAATTCCTACACTCTTTTGCCCAAAAGACAACCTTGAACTGACTAAATTAACCTAGAATTAAATTCTCTTCTGCATGCTCAAATGACCAGCTATGAGAGTCAGGAGAATCAGTTTCAGGGCAACAGAGCCACACATATTTGTTGAAAGTTGGCTTATGAATGTTTTGGGCAAAAATATTTTGAGGGGGTCTCCACGTACATCACTATTTTAGCTATCTGTAATCTGCACAGAATGATTCATTCTGGGCAGCAATATCATTTAGGCAGTTAATTAATTAATTTCCCTCACACCTCCTAACTTTAGTTACATTACCTCCCATTCTCTTTTAATAGGAAATATTTTCATGACAGAAAGAATTAGAGAGTGGTAAACTAGACAAGTAAGCTTGCTAGAAGCATATGTGAATTTCTTATTATGTACTTTATAGGAGAAAATTAATACCTTTAATATAATTTATATTATGAAAGTATGCTAAGCCCTGGCTGGCATAGCTCAGTGGGTTGAGCGTGGGCTGTGAACCAAAGTGTTACAGGTTCGATTCCCAGTCAGGGTACATGCCTGGGTTGCAGGCCATGACCCCCAGCAACCACACATTGATGTTTCTCTCTCTCTCTCTCTCTCTCCCTCCCTTCCCTCTCTAAAAAAATAAATAAATAAATAAAATATTAAAAAAAAAGAAAGTATGCTCTATAAATTTAAAAAAATAGCCCAGTAATTCTGTTAGTTATTTTACAAGGGAAGACCCTCCACCCAGAATCAGAATTATCTTCTGGAGGGCATGCCTCTTTTACTACAAGCTTTCCCCACTAGATGAGTGTTCTAAGAATCCATCTGTATCAGTGTTCCAGCTGGTGGTATTGTGAGACACTATGTTTGGCTTCAGCAAATTTTTCTTGAAGACTTGACATGTTTGCCCATTTCATGATGGGTCATTTATGAGTGCACATACCCATACTGTGCTGAGTGTTCAGCAGTTTAGACCAAAACCTGCATGATTCCCATGCCCCACCCTCCTCATGCACACAATTTCATCCTGAGCATCTTTTTTTGTTGTTTCCCTAGAAGAAACAAGTCCTCAAAGGGGAACATTCTGCTGATATGGAGAGGTGAAGCAAAAATACAAGCTAACAAAATGGCAAAAGCACTAAATGGCATCAAATTCTATGAGTTTAAAAACTGTTCTGAGCAATGAAAAAAAATGTCTCAATACGTGTATTGCATCAAATGGAGAGCAATTTGAAGGTGATTGAAATTTAAACAAGTAATAATACACAAAATTTTTAATAAATAAATTCCATTTTGGGGGTCCTCCTCAAAATAACATGAACAACGTAAATATACAGACATTGTGCAAAACAAAATATGGGAGGATTCTATATATATGTATTAGTAATAGAGAATGAGGCAGGTTTGAAATATAATACATGCATGTTTTTAAAGCCCAGAAATTAGATGTTTTATCTCAGGAATATTGTTGATGCAACTGTGTCTCACCACATTGTAAAATTCACCAAGTAACCCTCAATAGAATGAACTAATGAAGAGGTTAATTAAAGAATAATTTAAGTTCTGGTCATCTTCTCTGAACCAGGACTGAGATTGTGTTCTCTCCCATGCCAGTTGTGGACTTATAGCTGAGGTCAACATTACATTATGTCAGAAGTGGGATCTGAAGGAACTGACCACTACGGAATGATAATCTCTAGAACTGAGCAAGGTTCTCACACTTGAGCCCTTTGAGATATTCTATGAATCACCCTAACTTCTGCTTGAGCATCAAGCTCAGGTGATCAAGGAGATTGTACCATTGAGCCACATAGGCCCCCTACTATCAGAAGATCACACTACAACAGGGAGTCAATCTAACAGATCAAACTAATATGCCAAAACAAAAAAGGAGAGTCACCTAAAATGGGAGACAAAGAAACAACCTGCAATAGAAAGGAAAGGAGAAATCCCCAGAAAGACTGTTAAATGAAATTAAGGCAAGGAAGTTATCAGACATCTAGTTCAAAATATTGGTTATAAAGATGCTCAAGGAGCTCAGTGAGAACATCAGATAACTCCTGGGAAGCTTCAAATAACTTAGTAAAAATTATGCCAGCATGAAAAAGTACATAAAACCTATCAATTGAGCCAGAAGGAAATGAAAAAAAATGCAGTATTTGACATGAAACACATTGGAAAGAATTAAAAGAAGGTAAGATGAAGCAAAGGACTGAATCACTGAGCTGAAAGACAAGGTAGAAAATAATTCCCAGACAGAGCAAAAAAATAAAAAAAAAAAGACTCAAAAAGAATGAAGAGGGGTTAAGGGAGCTGCAAGACAAAATGAAATGTAAAATATCTGTATAATAGGGATACCAGAAGAAGAAGAGGAGGAAGTTTTCAAACTTGTTTGAAACAGTAATGATAGGAAAATTCCCTAACTTGATGAGCGAAAAGCCATGCAAGTCCATGAAGCAGAGAAGGTCCTAATCAAGATGAACACAAAGAGGCCCACTCCAAGACACATCATGGAAATGGCAAAAATCAAAGACAAAGAGAGAATCTTTAAGGCAGCAAGAGAGAGACAGAAAGTAACATACAAGGGAGCTCTGATAAGGCTAGCAGCTGATTTCACAACAGAAACACTACAATCCAGAAGGGAATAGCAAGAAATATTCCAAGTAATGAAAAGCAAAGGCCTGCAACCAAGACAACTCTATCCAGCAAGGCTGTCATTTAAAATGGAAAGTAGAATAATAAGGAGTTTCCCAGACAAAATGTTAAAAAGGGACACCTCCACCAAACCAGCATTGCAAGACATGCTAAAGGGACAACTTTAAGAAGATGGAAAAAAAAAAGAGTGAAAGAGAGGGGAACACCAGTAAAAAAGGGGACATGGCAATGAATAAGTACCTATCAATAATAACCTTAAATGTAAATGGATTAAATATTTCAATCAAAAGAAATAGACTACCTGAATAGATAAGAAAATATGACCTGCATATATGCTGCCTACAAGAGACCCACCTCAGAACAAAAGACCTATAGAAACTGAAAGCAAAATGTTGGAAAAAATATTCCAGGCAACTGGTCAGAATAAAAATCTGAGGTGGCAATGTTCATATTACATTAAATATATTTCAAAACCAAGGCCATTAAAAGAGACAGAAGCACACTTTATAATACTAAAGAGGAGACTCCATCAACAGGAATAAACATTGTAACCATACATGCACACAACACAGGAACATCCAAACATATAAGGAGAGTCTTGGCGGACTCCAAAAAAAGAACATTTCAAAGGGACAGTAAATCCAGAAGCTGGTTGTTTGAAAGGATAAACAAATTTGAGAAGTCTTAATCAGACTTGTCAAGAAAAAAGAAAGATGACCCAAATTTATAAAATGGGAAACAAAAGAGGAGAAATCACAACTGATAATACAGAATAAAAAGGATTATAAGAAATTATTACGAACAAGTATATGCTAAGAAATTTGAAAACTGGGGTGAAATGGACAAATTTGTAGAATCATAAAATATTTCAAAACTGAATTGAGAAGCAGTAGAAAGCCTGAATAGACCCATAATAGCTAGTGAAATGGAAGCAATAATAAAAAAAACCTCCTGGTACACAAAAGTCCTGGACCAGATGCCTTCACAGGAGAATTTTACTAAGCATTTAGGGCAGAGATAACCCCTATCCTTCTCAGGCTATCCCAAAAAATGCAAGAGGAGGGAAGACTCCCCAACTCTTTTCATGAAGCAAGCATCATCCTAATCCTAAAACCAGATAACACAACAAGAAAGAAAACTTTAGGCCAATATCATTGATGAACATAGACTCTAAAATGCTCAACAAAATATTGGCAAACTGGATCAAACAATGCATTAAAAAGATGATACACCATGATCAATTGGGATTAATCCCAGGGATGCAAGGATGGCACAATGTTTGCAAATCAATAAATGTAATACATCACATAAAAGGAAAGGCAAATATCACATGATCATATCAATAGACATAGGAAAAACATTCAATAAGGTAAAGCACCCATTTATAATAAAAACACTTAGCAAAATGGGAATATAGGGAGTATACCTCACCATAATAGAGGCCATATATGAGAAACCTACACCACATCATACTCTATGGACAAACACTAAAAATGTTCCCACTAAGATCAGGAACAACACAAGGGTGTTCATTTTCACCACTTCTATTCAACATAGTATTTGAAGTTCTAGCCATAGTTATCAGATAAGAAAAAGAAATAAAAGGCATCAAAATTGGAAAAGAGGAAGTAAACCCATCATTTGGAAAAACAGCAGGATAGAAGGCCAATATACATAAATTGAAGGCATTTTTGTACACCAACAATGAACTATAAGAAACAGAAATTAGGGGAAAATCTCATTTGCTAAAGGAACAAAAAAAAAGTGTCTCGTAATAAACTTAACCAAGGGGGTAAAAGACTTGTCAGAAAACTACACAATGTTGAAGAAAGAAATTAAGGAAGATACAAATAAATGGAAGCACACACCATGTTCAAGGACTGTAAAAATCAACATCATTAAAATGTCTATTCTACCCAAAGCAATTTATAGATTCAACGCAATACCTATTAAAATGCCAATGACATATTTCACTGATCTAGAACAAAAATTTCAAAAGTATATGGAACCACAAATGACTGAATATCCTCAGCAATTTTGTGAAAGAAGAAAAAAGTAGGAGGGATAACAATACCTGATACCAACTATATCACAATGCCACTGTAATCAAGACAGTCTATTCCTGGAAAAGAACAGACACATAAACCAATGGAATGGAACAGAGAGCCCAGAAATAAACAGATGTCTCTATGGTCAATTAATACTTGACAAAGAGGGCAGAAGCATAAAATGGAAGAAAAATAGTCTCTTCAATAAGTGGTGTTGGGAGATCTGGACAGGTACATGAAAAAAATGGGAACTAGACCATCAACTTAACATCTTATACCAAAATAAACACAAGATGGATAAAAGACTTAAATATAAGTCACAACACCATAAAAGTCCTAGAAGAGAACATAGGTAAGAAAACTTCAGATATCTCATGCAGAAATATTTTCACTGTTACATCCCCTTAAGCAAAGTATATAAAGGAAAGAATAAACCAATGGGACTTCATCAAATTAAAAAGCTTCTGTGTGGCTAAAGAAAACATCAGCAAAATGAAAATGGAACCACCCATATGGGAAACTATATTTGCAAATGATAATTTCAGACAAGGGTTTGATCTCCAAAATATAAAGAACTCACAGGTCTCCACAGCAGGAAGACAAAGAGTCCAATTAAAAAATGTGCAAGGGACCTGAACAGATTCAAGGGAGGACATACAGAGGGCCCAGAAACATATGAAAGGATGTTGAACATCACTAACCAACAGGGAGATGCAAATTAAAACCACAATGAGATACCAGTTAACATCAGTGAGAATGGCCATCATAACCAAGTCAACAAACAAGTGCTGGTGAGGTTGTAGAGAAAAAGGAATATTAGTACAGTGTTGATGGGAAGGCAGACTGGTGCAGCCACTGTGGAAACAGTGTGGAATTTCCTAAAAAAACCCTAAAAATGTAACTGCTTTTTGATTCAGTGATTCAACTGTTGGGATTATATCCTAAGAATCCTGAAACACTAATTCAAAAGAACCTATGAACCCCAATTTTTCATAGCAGTGTTATTAATAATAGCCAAATGTTGGAAATAGCCAAATGTTGGAAATAGCCAAAGTGCCCATCAGTAAATGAGTGGGTCAAAGAACTGTGGCACATTTCCATGATTGAATACGACACAGCAGAAAAAAAGAGGGAACTCCTACCCTTTGCTACCACATCAGTAGACCTGAACCGTATTATGCTAAGTGAAATAAGCCAGGCAGTGAAAGACAAATACCATGTAACTTCACATATAAGTGGAACTTAATCAACAGAACAAACAAATGAACAAAATAGAACCAGAGACATGGAAATAAAAAAATAAAACTACAGTAACCAGAGGGTAAAAGAGACTGAGTGCGAAAACAGGGGGAAAAGGGGAAGAGCCAAGTCAAGGAACATGTATAAGGAACCCACAAATGTGAAAGTCAGGTGGAGAATGACTATGTGAGTTGGACTGTAGGCAGGTCAGGGAAGAGCCATGGAGTAATAACTAGAACAACTGTAATTAAACAATAATAAAACATAAAAATGAATAATTTATATATAAAAAATAAATGACAGCAACTAAAAATTACTGTTACAATTGTTTTGAGATAGCAAAACCAACAAACTAATAACAAAGTGAAAAATATCCCCCAAACTGGACATTTTACAGTTAACATGTGTATGCACATTAGGACCTTTGCAAAGTCATAGAGCCTTGTGTGACAGTTATATATTTGGAAGAATATTGATTTAGAATCCTAAGTAAACTCAAGATACTTGGTAAATGTAGTCTACAAGGATGAAATTGTAGTTATCTTTAATATCTCATTTAGGATGCTATAAATGAATAGATATAAGTAGTAAGGTTCTATGGAATTAAAAGAGTTCATTTTGAATGTATTAGCAGCATTCAAGACTACTTAAAAACTACTTTCTGAGAACAGTTAAGCTGGAATATCTTGATGTAGGAATAGAGACCAAGGCCATGCTTGGGTTGGAAGTCTCACTTTATACAAAACTTTACAGCAGAGAAAACCTGACACCTTGGGGGATGAAATATAGCATTATGTAATATTCCTCAATTACATGTTGAGAACTGTTTTCTTTTCTTTTTTTTTTTTTTGGAGATTTTATTTATTTATTTTTAGAGTGGGAAGGGAGGGAGATAGAGAGAGAGAGAGAGAGAGAGAGAGAGAGAGAGAGAAACATCAATGTGCGGTTGCTAGGGGTTATAGCTTGCAACCCAGGCATGTGCCCTGGCTGGGAATCGAATCTGTGACACTTTGGTTTGCAGGCCGCACTCAATCCGAGAACTGTTTTCAAGCACCAAAATTTTATGGAAGCATTTTTAATGAAAAGTACTCCGAGGATGTGTACTAAACATTGTTGGTGGGAATGCAGACTGGTGCAGCCACTGTGGAAAACAGTATGGAATTTACTAAAAAAACTAAAAATGGAACTGCCTTTTGACCCAGCAATTCCACTACTGGGGTTATACCCTAAGAATTCTGAAACACCAATTGAAAAGAACCTATGAACCCAATGTTCATAGCAACACAATTTACAATAGACAAGTGTTGGAAGCAACCTAGGTGTCCATTAGTAAATGAGTACATCAAAGAACTGTGGTACATTTACATAATGGAATACTACACAGCAGAAAGAAAGGAGCTCCTACCCTTTGTGACAGCATGGATGGAACTGGAGAGCATTATGCTAAGTGAAGTAAGCCAGACAGTGAAGGAGAAATACCATATGATCTCACCTATAAGTGGACCCTAATCAACAAAACAAACAAGCAAGGAAAATATAGCCAGAGGCATTGAAATAAAGAACAGACAGTAACCAAAGGGGAAGTGAGAGGGGATAGTGGGGGAAAGAAGGGAAAGGGTTGTCAAGAAACACATATAAAGGACCCAAGAACAAAGCCAAATGGGGGAAGAATTGAGGATGGGAGATGGGGGTGGATGGGACAGGGGAAAATGTGACAGGAAAATGGAGACAACTGTACTTAACAATGAAAAAAAAAGATGTGTAGTAATTATATCTTTGTCTTTTAACTGTAGTATACTCATAACAGTTAAGTTGTCTTTATCAGTCATTAATAAAATCATTTGATGCAAAGTGACATTCTGTAGGACAAGGGGTAAATGTATTATTCAAACATGTGCATTAATTTTTGGAATTAGACATTTTTATATACAGCATAATTAATGTACATGCAAGCTCAGAGACTATTTGTAAAATGAGTCAAGACAATCAGCTCACTAGGCTATAAATTGAATAGGATCACTGACTAGGATGCAATCATTGCACAGAAATTGTCTCTTAAATATATTTTAAATATCTTTGCTTTTTAGCTCTGAAAACACCAAGTAGGCAGAAATATCTTTCTCAGTCATTTTAATTGAAGGCAATGTAAGTGTTTTATCTCGTAAGCTTGGGTGACTGGCTTCATCCTAATGTACAAAAGTTACAGGGCTTCATGAGCTTTTCATCTCCTTTTCTTTACAATGTGGATCTTCTGAATGTCCCCTCTACTGTTTCCTAGATAGATTTTTTTTGAAGGATTTAAGTTTCCAAGTATTCTAAACTTTTCTTCTGAAAAATGATTTTCCTTTAAAAGAATATATGCCTGAGTCCTTGCCAAAATGTGACAGTGTCAAAACTTGGGAATAAGTAAATCTACAATATGTCCTCTCCTGGAATGATAGAAGTGAATGACTCTGGATAAAAAGGAAAAGAATGAAAAAAAATCACTTTGATTCAAAGAATGATAGAGCAGAAAGACAGTTTATGGATAGATATTTAGAAGAGAAGCTCTTCTTGGCCGCACCAAGGAAACCTAAATATCGCACCCTTTCAGAGGGTCATTTGACTGCTACTTGTTTACTCCAGGAAGATGGGCCAAGTTGGACAAGGAAGAGATGGATCTTGGCTGAGAACACATTTGTTTGATTCACCTACACTGAGCATGGTGGTATTCTAGCCTCAAGTGCATTATTGTGCATTGCCAGAAAAAACCCCAGATATATTTGGATAAGGATATTTCTGGGAGTACAGGGAGAAATATCAGGAACTAATTTTGTGTTTAGAAAAAAGATATCAGAGATACCGAGTTGCTCCCCACTTCTTTCTTATATTGAACATTTAAAGTAAAAGAAATATGAAAAAATCATGAGCTCTGAAATGACAGAAAATATGGGATTTGCCTATGTTTTTAGGTTCATTGCTTATTTTTTTAGGTTCATTTGTTGACAGTTGTGAGTTTGTTGTCATTTTACCATTCATAGTTTTTGATCTTCTTCATTTTTTTAGGTAAGTCCCTTTAACATTTCATATAATAAGGGCTTGGTGGTGATGAACTCCTTTAACTTGACCTTATCTGGGAAGCACTTTATCTGCCTTTCCATTCTAAATTATATTTTTGCTGGACAGAGTGATCTGGGATGTAGGTCCTTGCCTTTCATGACTTGGAATACTTCCTTCCAGCCCCTTCTTGCCTGCAAGGTTTCCCTTGAAAATTCTTTTGATAGTCTCACGGGCACTCCTTTGTAGATAATTCTCTCTTTTCCTCTTGTTGCTTTTAAGATTCTCTCTTTATCTTTAACCTTGGGTAACTTAATGATTATATGCCTTGGTGTGTTCCTCTTTGGGCACAACTTCTTTGGGACTCTGGGTTACCTGCACTTCATGGAAGTCTATTTCTTTTGGGAGATTGGGGAAGTTTTCCTTCATTATTTGTTCAAATAAGTTTTCAATTTCTTGGTCTTGTTCTTCTCCTTCTGGCACCCCTATAATTTGGATATCGGAATGTTTAAAGTTGTCCTAGAGGTTCCTAAGCCTCTCTCCATTTTTTTTGAATTCATGTTTCTTCTGTTCTGGTTGAATGTTTATTTCTTCCTTTTGTTCCAAATTGTTGCTTTGGGTACTGACTTCCTTCCTATTACAGTGGGTTCCATGAATATTTTGCTTTATTTAACTTCAGGTATCCTTCAGTTTTTTTTTTCATTTTGTGACCAAGCTAAATCAGGTCTGTGAGCATTTTGATTAACAAGGCTTTGAACTCTCCATCAGATATGTTAGCTACCTCCTCATCTCTTAGCTCTTTCTGGAGTTTTTCTCTATTCTTTAATTTGGGCCCTATTTCTTTGCCTTGGTGCACCTGTTAAGTTGTAAGGGGGTGGGGCCTTAGGTATTCACCAGGGCAGGGCAACCCTCCTTGCTGTGCTGTGGTGCTGTCTGTGGGAGAGGGGACAGTGAAGGAACAATGCAGCTTGCCTGATCAGCTCTAGCCCCACTTTCCCATGAACCCTCATGTGAGACTGGGAGTTTCTCCCACCACAGCAACCCCTACTGTAGTCCACAGTCAGCTCTGAGTCTCAATTTCCCATTCAGCCAGCCCTGCCCACATGGTCTGCCACCTTGCTGTGGGTTTTCTCCCTCCACCCATCTTACTGGTCTAGTTGGTCTGGTTGACTGTTTCTTTAATTCCTTGGTTGTCAGAATTCCATGCAGTTTGATTTTCTGGCACTTCTGGTCACTTATAGATTTTAGATTTTTTTTTATCCTCCTTTTGTTTGTGTGAGGAAGCAAAGGGTTTCTACCTACACCTCCATCTTGGACAAAGCTCCAGGTTTTTCAATTGACCAGTGGAGGTGAGAAATGAATCAGTCTGATTCTAGAAGAATTACAGTAGATGAAAGCCAGCAGGCACTGGGAACTGGGATAATTTCTTGACACAGCTGTGTGTTCTCCTGCTAGAGGGCCTAGAAGAAGCTTATTCCAACTACCAAGTAAATATAATTCGCTCTTAAACAATATGGGAGTGAACTGTGTGGGTCTACATATACATGGTTTTCTTTTCAATAAATACTGTAAATGTATTTTCTCTTCCTTATGACTTTCTTAATATAATTTTATTTATATTATGTTAAGGTAAGAATATAGTATGTAATACATATAACATACAAATTATGTGTTAATACACTTTATGTTAGCAGTAAGTCTTCTGGTCAACAGCAGGCTATTAGTAGTTAACTTGGTGGGGGATTCAAAGAATATGCATGGACTTTTCACCTGCACAAAGTGTTGGCACCTCTAACCTCAGCATTGTTCAAAAGTCCACTGTACCAAGGCAGCAACTCAGCTACACTATCTATTGACAAACAAGGTGGCTGGATCAATCTATGTAAGTGAGAATAATGATAAAAATCAACAATTTAACATTAAAAATACTGTAAAACATTATAGTAACTGAAAGAATCCAGACACAAAAAGCCACATATTATACACTGCCATTTATATAAAATATCCAGAGTAGGAAAATGTAAGAAGTAGAGGACAGATTACTAGTTGCCAGAGACTAGGGGGTAGGCGGGAATAGAATGTAATTACTTCATAAGTCTAGGGCTTCCTTTTGGGATGATGAAAATGTTTTGGAATTAGACAGTGGTGCTGGGTATACAACACTGTGAATGTATTAAATGCCATTGAATTGGTAATTTAAAATAGGTAAAATGATAAATGTATCATGTGAATTTTACTTCAGTTAGAAAAAAGTTAAAAATATTGCAACACTAAAGAAAGCAAGATCATTCTGAAAATTCAGGGAGCAAACATGCCTTTGAAAATGATTTATTATAATAACTAGGAAAAAAGAAGCATCTTCAATAACTTCAACTGAATATGAGAAGTTATAACCCCCTGAAGCAGGTACAGAGATATCTAATGAGAAGATTTTCTGAGGTTGACAACAAAATAATGTGAAGGGAAATTGTATGTAATATGGAAAGTTTGAAATAGATTTAAAATTGCATGGCAGAATTTAAATCTAGTTGAAGTTGTTAGAAAACTGAATTGACAGTATGGAAAGGTGAATCATTGATGTGAAAGAAAAATTTGAGGTGTCTGTTAGAATGCAAAAAGGAAGAACATATAAAGAAGTGATGAGAGGGTACATAATAAGTATGGCAGACAAAGAATCCTAGAGATCAGAACAATAAACTCAATGATTGAAAACATAATTGAGAGTTCCAGCCAAGAGGGAGGCATAGATAGAAACATTTCACTTCCTGGCACAACCAAAATAAGGATAATGACCAATTTAAAAACAATAACAACCAGAACTGACAGAAAGTCCAACTGCATGGAACTCTGGCAACCAAGTAGTTAAAAAACATTCATCCAGACCAGCAGGAGGGTTGGAGATGGATAGCCAGGCAAGAGGACCCAAGGCAAGATGGCAAACCACACAGGCAAGGAAGGGGCTGGCTAACTGGGAAACTAAAGACTCAAAACCTCTAGCAGTAAAACCCTGTGGGGGTTGTAAAGGTGGGAGAAATTCCCAGTCTCACAGGAGAATTCCTTGGAGAGACCCATGGGATCCTAGAATGTAGTCATACCTACCCACCCGAGAATTAGCATCTGAAAGGGCACAATCCACTTGTGGGAAGGGAGGGAAGTGAGGGAAAGTAGGGCTAAAGTGGAGCAAGTGGCATTGTTTCCTCTCTGATCCCTCCCCCCCAGACCACAATGCAGCAAAAAGAGAGCCACAATGCAGAAAAGAGAGTTGCCCAGCCCTGGTGAATACAATACCTAAGGCTCCACCCCTTACAACTTAATAGGTATATCAACATAAATAAATATGACCCAAATAAAGGAGTAGATCAAAACACCAGAAAAAGAACTAAGCAACAAGGAGACAGACAACCTGTCAGATGCAGAATTCAAAACACTGGTAATCAGGATGCTCACAGAAGTGATTGAGTTAAGTCACAAAATGAAGGTAGAAATGAAGGTTATACAGAATTAAATAAAAGAAAATATACAGGGAACAAACAGTAAAGTAAAGAAAAGGAAACTGGGACTCAAATCAACAATTTGGAACAGAAGGAAGAAACAAGAATTTAAAAAAAAATGAGGAGAGGCTGAGGAACCTCTGGGATAACTTTAAATGTTCCAATGTCTGAATGATAGGAGTGCCAGGAGGAGAAGAGGCAGAGCAAGAAATTGAAAACTTATTTGAAAAAATAATGAAGGCAAATTACTTCAGTCTGGCTAAGGAAATAAGACTTCCAGGAAGTCCAGGAAGCCCAGAGAGTCCCAATAATTGGACCTTGGATGCACACATCATGGCACCTCATAATTAAGTTACCCATGATTAAAGATAAGAAGAGAATATTAAAAGCAACAAGAGAAAAAGAGGTATCTACAAAGGAGTGCCCATAAGACTCAGCTGATTTCTCAAAAAGAAACCTTGCAAGCAAGAAGGAGCTGAAATGTATGGAACTAGAGAGCATTATGAAAAGTGAAATAAGGAGGTGATGAAAGACAAATACCATATCATCTCACCTTTAACTGGAACCTAATCAACAAAATGAACAAGCAAGCAAAATATAATCAAATACATTGAAATTGAGAACAGGCTGATAGTGATCAGAAGGGTGAGGGGAGAGGATAATGGGGGAAAAGGGTGAAGGGTTTAAAGGAACAATTATAAAGGACACATGGATAATAACAAGGGGGGTGTAGACAGGGGAAGTAGGTGGGGAAGGCTGGAATGGTGGGGAGAGGTGGGGGGAAAGGCAGAAAACTGTACTTGAACAACAATGAAAAGTGTTAAAAAAAACAGAAGAAGCTGGAAAGAAATATTCCAAGTCATGGAATTCTAGGACCTACATCCAAGATTACTCTACTCAGCAAAGTTATCATTTAGAATGGGAGGGCAGATAAAACGCTTTCCAGATAAGACAAATTTAAAAGAGTTCAACATCACCAAGCCTTTATTATATGAATTGTTAAAGGGACTTATCTAAGAGAAAGGAAATAAAAAACTCTGAACAGTAAAATGACAACACACTGGCAACTATCAGCAACTGAACCTAAAAAACAACAACAAAAATTAAGCAAACTTGAACAGGAACAGAATCAGAGAACTGGATATCACATGGAAGATTATCAAGGCAAGAAGGAGAAGGGTGAAGGGGAGATAAGGTACAGGGAATAAGAACCATAAATGGTAGGCATAAAATACGGGGGGGGGGGGTGGTGGTAGAGAATAGTATAGGAAATAGAGCAGCCAAAGAACTCATATGTACAACCCATGGTCCTGAACTAAGTGGAGGGTGGGGAATGTTGGAGGGTGGGGAGTGCAGGGCAGAGGGGAGATAAAGGGAAGAAAAACAACACAACTGTAATAGCATAATCAATAAAATATACTTAAAAATAAATAAACAGATGTATACATTTGTTGACAGTATAAAATATTAATTAAAGAGAAAAAGGTTCCAAACAAAAAATAATTGAGCATTTTTTTCTGAGCAAAAACAAAGATCTAGAAATAGAGATAAAAATATAATATTTCATATAACATTGTCGAAGAGAGACCATTTATTATATACCTTGTGTTTTTTAATTTTTTAATTTTTTATTTTAATCATTGTTCAAGTATAGTTTTCTCCCTTTTACTCCCAATACAGCCCACCCACCCAAACCCCTCTCTTCCCTCCCATTACCACCCTCCCCCTAGTTTTTGTCCATGTGTCCTTTAAATTTGTTTCTGTAAACCCTAACAATTCTCCCCTAAAATTCCCTCTTCTCTCCCCTCTGGTCACTGTCAGCCTGTCCACTATTTCAGTGTCTTTGGTTATATTTCGCTTGTTTCTTTGTTTTGTTGTTTAGGTTCCTGTTAAAGGTGAGATCATATGGTATTTGTCTTTCACTGCCTGGCTTGTTGCACTTAGCATAATGCTTTCCAGGTCCATCCAAGCTGTTGCAAAGGGTAGGAGCTCCTTCTTTCTTTCTGCTGCATAGAATTCCATTGTGTAAATGTACCATAGTTTTTTGATCCATTTATTTATTGATGGGCATCTAGGTTGCTTCCAGCATCTAGCTATGATAAATTGTGCTGCTATGAACACTGGGATGCATAGGTTCTTTTGGGTTGGTGTTTTAGTGTTCTTAGGATGAAGTCCCAGCAGTGGAATTGCTGGGTCAAAAGGCAGATCCATTTTTAGTTTTCTGAGGAAGTTCCATACTGCTTTCCATAGTGGTGTTACAGAACACAACAAGGGGGGCCTGGGACAATATACTGTTATTGAAAGAAGGCCCCGGGTCCGTTATGTCCGCCGCCAGAGGAAAGACGTCTCTCAATGCCAGAGATTCGTGAAAAGGAAAGGAAATGTTTATTTAATGCTATACTAACTTAAAGTAGTGACCTAATGTCTTTATCAAAAATCCTAAAGTCCCTAAAAACACCCACAAACAGACACAGTCCTTCCTTCCTTCCCCCTTTGCCCAGTCCAGAGTACCGTATCTCAGGAAATAGAAGTCCATGGCTCAGGCAGTTCTCTGGTTCTTCCCAGTTAGTCCTCCATCTCAACTGGGAGACCTCCCTGGGTTCCCGGCACCCTCAGCTGAGTCGCTGGGATCTCTGCTAAAGCCAGGTGGTGGTTCCCCTTCTAAAGCTGCGGGAGTCTCCACTCTGTCAAGGCCGCGTGGCTCTCTCTCCTAAAGCAGCACAGCTCTCTCTCAATGGCTGAGGTCCTCCCTATTCTGCTAAAGCTGCATGGTTCTCTCCCTCTCAGGGCTGCACATGGCTGTCCTTCCTAAAGCAGCATGGTTCTCTCCCCTAATGGCCACCAAGTCTGGGTTTTAAAACCCCGCGGCCAATCTTCCTCTGCAGCCTCATTTCCTACTTCTCCCACACTCGGCTTCACTTGCCAGAACTCGTATCCTTCCAGGTTTACTGGGCTACCATCATGAATCTGGGCAGGTGTGGCCCCATGTCCTGGAGCCAATAGTCTCCGAGCTCCCACGCAGGCACTGTAGCTTGGGGGATCTGGCCCCAGTCACGTCTTGGTGGGGAAGTTACTTCCATTCCCCTGGCTCAGAAATGATCACAGCTGTTTAACATATCTAAGCGACCAGCCAAAGGCTATAGATACGTTAAATGACCACTCCAGAGGGTAGCAGCAAGGCTGTTGCTATGCAAAACAGATCTCAATGGCCCTGCTCCATTTCTCCCTTCCCCCAACCTACACTGGGGGTGGGGGTGGGGGTGGTGGAGACATCTTAAAATCTCCTGGACACCTTAAGTTCTGGACCCCATTTCAAATGCCCATTTGGGGTCCCCCCTCTGGCTGCACCCTGTAACAGTGGTTGTACCAGTCTGCAGTCCCACCAACAGTGCACTGGGGTCCCCTTTTCTCCACAACCTCCCCAACACTTGTTTGTTGCTTTTTTTGTGATGGCTATTCTGACTGGTGTGAAGTGGTATCTCATTGTGGTTTTAATTTTCATCTCTCTGATAGCTAGCGATATTGAACATCTTTTCATGTCTCTTTGGATTTTCTGTATGTCCTCCTTGGAGAAGTGCCTGTTCAAGTCCTTTGCCCATTTTTAATTGGATTCCTTGTCTTCTGAGAGTGTAGTCGTGTAAGTTCTTTATATATTTTGGAGATTCAACCCTTGTCTGTGGTATCATGACAAATATGTTTTCCCACACAGTTGGTTCTCTTTTTACTTTGATACTGTTTTCTTTAGCTGTCCAGAAGCTCTTTATTTTGATAAGGTCCCATTTCTTTATTCTTTCCTTTATGTCCCTTGCTCTAGGGGACATGTCAGTAAAAAAGTTTCTGCATGAAATATCTGAGATTTTCCTGCCTACGTTCTCCTCTAGGACTTTAATGGTGTCACGTTTTATATTTAAGTCTTTTATCACCCTTGAATTTATTTTTGTATAAGTTGTAAGTTGGTGCTCATGTTTCATTTTTTTTTGCACGTGGCTGTCCATTTCTCCCAACACCATTTGTTGAAGAGGCTATTTTTACTTCATCTTATGTTGCTGCCTCCTTTGTCAAATATTAGTTGACCACAGAGACTTGGGTTTATTTCTGGACTCTCTGTTCTGTTCCATTGGTCTATGTGCCTGTTTTTATGCCAGTACTAAGCTGTTTTGATTACAGTGGCCTTGTAGTATAGTTTAGTGTCAGGTATTGTGATCCCTCCTCCTTTACTCTTCTTTCTCAAAATTGCAGCAGCAATTTGGGGTCGTTTATGATTCCATATAAATTTTTGAAGTGTTTGTTCTATGTCTGTGAAATAAGCCATTGGTACTTTCATAGGAATTGCATTGAATGTGTAAATTGCTTTGGGTAGAATGGACATTTTGATGATATTAATTCTTCCAATCCATGAACACGGTGTATGTTTCCATTTGTTTGTGCCTTCTTTGATTTCTTTCCTCAGTGTTATGTAGTTTTCTGAATACAGGTCTTTTACCTCTTTGGTTAGGTTTATCCCTAGATATTTTATTTTTCTTTTTGCTATTTCAAATGGGACTTTTTCCTTGATTTCTGCTTTTGCTGTTTCATTGTTGGTGTACAGAAATGCCTTTGATTTCTGGATATTGGCTTTATATCCCGCTGTTTTGCCAAATTCCTTTATTAGGTCAAGCAGCTTTTTGGTGGAGTCTATCGGATTTTCTATGTATACTATCATGTAATCTGAAAACAGTCACAGGTTTGTTTCCTCATTTCCAATTTGGAAGCCTTTTATTTCTTTTTCTTGTTTGATCACTGTGGCTAAAACTTCCAGTGCTATATTGAGTAGAAATGGTGAAAGTGGACAGCCTTGTCTTGTTCCTGATCTTAGTGGAAAAGATTTTACTTTTTGCCCATTGAGTATGATGTTGGCTGTAGGTCTCTCATATATGGCCTTTACTATGTTGAAGAATGCTCCCTCTATTCCCACTTTGCAGTGTTTTTATCAAGAATGAGTTCTGTACCTTATCAAATGCTTTTTCTGCATCTATTGATATGATCATGTAATTTTTGTCTTTGCTTTTGTTTATGTGATGTACTACATTACTGATTTGCGAATATTGTACCATCCTTGCATTGCTGAAACAAATCCCACTTGGTCATGGTGTATGATCTTTCTAATGTGGTGGTGGATGCGGTTTGCCAGTATTTTGTTGAGGATTTTAGTGTCAATGTTCATCAGTGATATTGGCCTGAAGTTTTCTTTCTTTGTTGTGTCTTTATCTGGTTTGGGAATTAGGATGATGTTGGCCTCATAAAAAGAGTTTGGGAGTCTTCCATCTTTTTGGATTTTTTTGAATAGTCTGTGAAGGATAGGGGTTAGCTCTTCCTTAAATGCTTTGTAGAATTCTCCTGTGAAACCATCTTGTCCAGGGCTTTTGTGTGGTGGGAATTTTTTGATTACCACTTCAATTTCTTTTGCTGTTATTTGTTTGTTCAGACTTTCTGCTTCTTTTTCACTGAGGTTTGGAAGATGATATTTTTCTACAAATTTGTCCATTTCATGTAGGTTTTCAAATTTTTTGGCATACAGTTCTTCATAGTAATTCTTACAATCCTTTGTATTTCTGTGGTATCTGTTGTAATCTCTCCTCTTTCATTTCTGTTGTGTTTATTTGGGGCTTCTCTCTTTTTTCTTGATGAGTCGGCTTTAAGGCTTGTCAATTTTGTTTATCTTTTCAAAGAACCAGCTCTTGGATTCATTGATCCTTAGAATTGTGCTTTTAGTCTCTATGTCATTTAATTCTGCTCTGATCTTGGTTGTTTCCTTCCTTCTGCTTGCTCTGGGCTGCTTGTCTTTGTTGTTGTTCCTCGAGTCCTTACAGATGTAGGGTTAGGTTGTTTGTTTGGAATGTTTCTGACTTTTTTAGGTGTGCCTGTATCGCTATGAACTTCCCTCTCAGAACTGCCTTGGCTGTGTCTCATAAATTTTGGGTTGTTGTGAGTTTGTTTTCATTTGTTTCCAGAAACCTTTTGATTTCTTCCCTAATATCATTCTTGACCCATTCATTGTTTAATAGCATGCTATTTAATCTCCATGATTTTGAGTGTTTTGGGTTTTTTTCTTGGGGTTGATTTCTAGCTTCAGTCCCTTGTGATCGGAGAAAATGCTTGGTAAGATTTCAATTTCCTTGAAATTGTTGAGGTTTGTTTTGTGTCCTATCATGTAGTCAATCCTTGAAAATGTTCTGTGTACATTTGAAAAGAATGTGTATTTAGCTTCTTTTGGATGGAGGGCTATGTCTATATCAGTAAAGTCCTTTCCTCAATGATTTTGTTCAATGCCACATTATCTTTGTTGATATTTTGTTTGGAAGACCTGTCCATTTTTGATAGAGGGGTATTAAAATCCCCCACAATAATTGTGTTGCTGTCCATATCTTTCTTTAAGTCCTCTAAGATTTTCTTTATGTATTTGGGTGCTCCTATGTTGGGTGCATATAATTTTACAATATTTATGTCTTCTTGGTGGATTCTTCCCTTGAGTATTATGAAGTGACCTTCTGGGCCTCTTTCATGGACCTTTTTTGGAAGTCTATTTTGTCTGATATGAGTATTGCTACCCTGGCTTTTTTTTCTTGTCCATTTTCTTGGAAGATTTGTTCCCAGCTCTTCACTTTCAGTCTGTGCATGTCTTTCATCCTGAGGTGGGTCTCTTGTAGGCAGCATATATGTGGGTTGTTTTTTCTTATCCAGTCAGCTATTCTATGTCTTTTGAGTGGAGCATTTAATCCATTTGTGTTTAGGGTTATTATTGATAGATACTTATTCATTGTCTTTTATGTACGTGTGTTCCCCTCTCTTTCTCTCTTTTCCTTCCCTTCTTTAAAGCAGTCCCTTTAGAATGTTTGCAGAGCTGGTTTGGTGGAGGCGTATTCTTTTAGATTTCTATTGCATGGGAAGCTTCTTATTTGGCTTTCTATGTTGATTGAGAGCCTTGCTGGGTAAAGTAGCCTTGGTTGCAGACCACTGTTTCTCATTACTTGGAATGTTTTTTCTATTGTCTTCTGGCTTGGGGTATTTTCATTGAGAAGTCAGCTGTTAGCCCTATTGGGGCTCCCTTGTGTGCTACTTGGTGTTTCTCTCTTGCTGCCTTTAAGATTCTCTCTTTGTCTTGAAATTTTGCCATTTTAATTATGATGTGTCTTGAGGTGGGCCTCTTTGGGTTCCTTTTGGTTGGGACTCTCTGTGTTTCCTGGATTTGTGTGACTTTTTCTCTCATCAAATTAGGGATGTTTTCCATCATTACTTTTTTCAAATAGGTTTTCTATCCCTTGCTCTTCTTCTTCTCTTTCTGGTATCCCTATCATATGGATATTATTACTTTTCATATTGTGTTGTATTTCTCTTAATCCCTCTTCATTCTTTCTGAGCCTCTTTTCCTTTTCTTGCTCTTCCTGGGTGTTCTTTTCTACTTTGTTCTCCAATTTGCTAATCCGATCTTGTGCTTCATCAGTCCTGCTTTTCATTCCTTTTACTGTCTTCCTCAGTTCAGAAATGGCATTCTTCATTTCCTCTTGGCCCTTGTTGAGAGTTTCTATTTCCTTTTTCATGTTTACATAGTTAGCAGTGAGATTGTTTTAGCTTCCCTCTAGTTTTGGTAGCTCATTGTGTGTTCATTGGATTTCCTGATAATCATTGTTTTGAACTCAATATCTGATAGTTGAGTTGCCTCTATTTCATTTAGCATTTTTTTTCTGAGGCTTTCTCCTTTCCCTTCAATTGGGGATTGTTTCTTTGTTTTCTCATTTTTTGTGGGATTTTTCTTGTTAGCCTCTGTTACTTAAATTGATCTGTTCTGGTTTCCTGTGATTATGGTGTGAACCTGTGTGGTAGAATACCTGTGAGATTCAGTGGTGCAGTCTCCTTCATGTATCCTGGTGTTCACAACTTCCCCCTACTTTTTTTGTGATCAGTTGGAGGAGTAAGGCAAAATGGTTTAAGACAAGACAGTATACTATGATATTTACATTAGCAGCCAGTAGAGAAGAGATGGGACATCATTTGGCTATGTATAGTGTTAACCATGATCCTCCACCCCACTATCTATGTTTTAGAAAGGATGGAAAGAAGGTAAGACTCTTACTGGGGATGAAAAGATTGTTAGTTGGATCTAGAAAGCTGTGAGGCTGTGGGAGGTCAGATTCTAAGGTAGGGTTGGAATAAAGATTAGTAAATATGAGTAGTGTGAAAAAGAATAGAGACAACCCCCACAATAATATAGTTCAGCAAATTGCAAAGTGGGCTGAGATCAGACAGGAGTGTTGAGTAGTATTTACAATTGTATGAACTAGGTCTTATTTACAGTAATATTAAATCAACAATCTTGTGGCAGAATCTATGAGATCTAGATAACAAGAATAAGGAATATAGATCCTTGAGAGGTGTGCTAGTGGAAGACAGATGAAGGATAGTAAATTATCAATATTCTGTGACTGAGATAACAGGGGCAACCTATCAAATGGCAGTATAACCAGCCAAGCAAAGAAGATTATACAGAAAGAAAAAGAATACCAAAATGCTATTAAAGTAAAAAATGTCAGAAAAGTGAGAGAAAGATAATACATATTTATAGTAACTCAGAAGCTCAAAAAAAAAGGGGGAAAAAAGCACAAGATGGAGTGCAGGAGAGATAAATTTGAAGTGGAAGGAATAATACTACGATGAATGGAAGAGAAACATAAGGGATTGAGAGATGTAAAAATAATAAGAATTGAAAAATAAAAAGTCACTTTAAACACAAGATAAAATCAATCAACCAACAACAGACAAACAACAACAACAACAACAATAACAACAACAACAACAAACCTCTTGTTGGTTTCTAACTGGCCAGACTAGTTTTTCTGTTATTGCTGGCTTCAGCAGGCTGAGGGGAATTTGAAATGCTTATCACTCTTCCCAGTGAAATCTCAGTAAGTCTCTTAGGTACTATCCCCAGGGCCAGTAGGGCGCTTTCCCCAATCTGACTTTCCCCTACAGGACCCTGGGTGCTCTGGAGCATGGTCTCCTTGGTCTCCGGAGCTCACTGCTGCTGTCTCCTGGGCTCCTGGGCCCCACAGGGCTCCTGTGTCTTTTCGATTTCACATTGCAAGCCCCGGGGAGTGCAAGGGACGTGTCCTTCCCCTAAATTCCACCGTGCGGTGGGCGCTATGTTTTCAGGAAGCACCCAGAACTTTTTTGGATTCAAGGTGCAATCTCTGGGGATCATAAAAGGGCATGCCCATCCACTAGATTTTTGAGTTTCGGGCTCTAGGAACACACTAAACACCCAGTCCCTTCTGGGTTCACAGCGCCAGAGTCAGGATTCCTGAGGGGGTGCACGCTTCCACAGTTCTGCACCGCAAGCTTCAGAAACCTGAGAACAGCCGAGCCCTTTCCTTGATTGGGGCTGCAAGGTCTGGGTTTTTCACCGATCCTTACTCCCACCGGGCTGGGCGTGTGGGCTCACTTCCAGGCTGCCCCTGGTTGTGCTGGCTGGAGGCACTCACTTCTCCCAGGGCTATGCATGGGTGCTCGCAGCCCCTGGGCAATTGTCTCCCAGTCCAACTGCCCTCTCTGTGCTTTCAAGCTACAAGGTCTCCCCTGGTGTTGCTCAACCCCTGTAGTCCGGGGAGGGAGCAACAACTCCGCTCTCCCAGGTGCCCTGAGGCAGACCCGAGAGCACTGCAACCTCCCTGGTCCCCACGCTGATCCCTGGGTTTCTTTTGTCCTGAAGCAGTCTCCTTAGTGTCTGGTTTTTCAATGATCACTATAATTTTTGATGTCCTGTTTTCAAAAATGTTTTGGTAACCTAGGCCACTTGTTCTGTTCCTCCACTGATGTTCGAGTCTCCCTCCTCTTCACAGAAGCCGAGAATCATGCTGCCTGGAGCAAAGCTGCCATATTTCACCCCCCAGTCCCATGTTGTTTTTTAAAACAAAGGAAAACATCATACAGGTTAATCAAACAAGACAAACTGGTTGTCTACCAATAAACAAAAATTGAACTAGATATTAGAAAGATAATGGGGACTCCAACAATATTTGTAGAGTAGATGGAAGCTGCACCACTTGGTCCTGCCCCCAAACCGGATTTACACCCAAATCACTGAGCAATCAACGTGAAAAATCAACTTAAACATAGCTGATATGAAATATAACCAAGGAGTACAAAAGATGGTACATAGAGTTGAATAAGAGTGGTTGAGATGGGGCAGCAGAAAACCCTAGCATGCAACAGAAAACCCTAGCACTCTGGTCTTCAGTGGAAGCTGAGAGACCAGATAGATATTACAGCTGTGGAGCTCCCTCCTCTTATGAGTGAGGGGTCTTAACCCCATGCAGAGAGTCCCAACACACAGCAACAGAAATGGGCAGAAGAGGCTGTGTAACATCTGGTGGTGGGAATCAGTGAGGATCCACAATGCCCATGAGACTCAGAGTGCACCCTCTCAGCATAGAGAGCTCCTGTTATTATAGCACCAGTTTGGAGAGTTCATGATATGGGTTAAGACTGCTGGAAAAGTCACACTGTTGCACTTGGATTTTACTGAGGGGTCTGCTGGCTATAGCCAGCCGTGATTTTAAGGGGCTTTCTATTTTCTAGGGAGGCTTTGTGCAGAGGCCCACATAGTGACTGAATGGCTTGGGAAAGAAAACTGCTCTTCCCCATCTTGAGGACACAGGTGACACTCCATCCACATCTCTTAGGCTGCCTCTGCAACTGAATTCGGAGGATCTTCACAAGGCTTGGATCTTAGCCCTTTCTGCAGTCTTCTGAGTTATACCATGCTAAGCTGGGACTTTAGGTCCTGCACTACTGAGACTAGCCAAGTGAAGAGAGAGAGGTGTGGCACAAGGCTGGGAATTTGGGTCCTGCCTTTCTGGTTTGGCTGCAAGCCAGCTTTCAGGGAGCTGAGAGTTTTAAACTGTCTCCTGGAGAGGCTTGTTTCTGGGCATGAGGTGGGTGAGTGCTGAATTGCTTTGATACATTTGCCTCTGAGGGAGACAAACCCAGTATCAGCCCATGTGAGCTCAGAAAGGGTAGAAGTGCTTGCCCCCTTCTACATTTTGTGGGCACCAGCCCCAATGAGAAACTATTTAGATTAGCTCTACTGAGTCCCAGATACTCTTGCTGGCTGGATTTCTGCAGGGGAAAGAAGAGCAGCTTTGAACAGGGACTTTCAAAGTCCTGGAATGGGCTGTTCCAAAGTTCTTGGAATAGGGACACCGAGACTCTTGGAGGCTTTTGCCTGGGAGTAGGACAGAGAAGCTTAACTTCCTCCTGAGGTCCAAGAATGAGACAGAGCTTAGACTCCTCCTGTACACTGGACCAGCTTTAGCCCTAATGGGGAACTCTTTTGATCTATCCCCTTGAGTATAAGGCTGCTGAGCTCACTCCTGCAAAGGGGATCACTGGCTGTGCCCATACTGTATTGGCAGTGAGTCCCTCTAAGATGGAAACTCTGGCAGAGACTGAGGGACTTGGCTTTGAAGCAGGGGCTACTTTCCATTATTGAGTGCCCTACTGATTGCATGACCCAAAAGTAGGAGACCTACTTTCCCTAACTCAACTTGCTTGGCCTCTCCTATGGCCTCTCATCAAAGACTCAGGAGGAAAACCAGGCAACCTCAGGGGGAGGAAGAATAGCTGAAAGGTGGAGGTGGATCTCAGGGAGCTTTGGTTCTTTTATAGAGCTACCTCCAGCTCTAAGCAGGAAGAACCTGACTCTTTTACAAAGATTGGCCCCTCACACACACACAGCTCCAGTAGATGCAGACACAGTGAACTGTGTGGTAGTTACAAACAAGTAACTCAGGGCCAGTTATATACAACTTCTTACACCAACCTGTATCTGAACCCCATCCAAGTAGACTCAGAACCAACAAAAGCAGTGGTGGACTTTAGACCACACTGGAGCTGGGTGCAACTACCTACACAACTAGTATACCCAAAGTGGGATTTCTGCAGGCACCAGATCATGCTGGGAGCAATGCTGCCTGAAGTGTCAGCCCATGTACAGTGTCTCATATAAGGCTGTCAAAGTTTAGCCGTACAGTCTCCCAGCCTGAAGAGTTAACTCTACCTATGAAAGGGCCAACAGCATTCAAGACTCAACCACAACAGTAGAGGGCACATAACACAAAGGAACACTCCTGGAGCATTGACTTCAGGTAATCTAGAAGATGGTGGCATTGAGCCCAACAATACACTTTCATCATAAAACCATCAAAACAAGGTTGGGAGATATATAGCAAATTTAGGTTGCTACCTAAAACACAGAGAACAAATTTGGAGTAAAAAATATTCCAAAAAACAGAGCAACAGAAATCTCCAGAAAAATAATTAAGATAAATAGATGAAATGGAAGAAACCAAAATACCAGATGTGGTTTAAAATAATGGTTATAAGAATGCTCAAGGATATTCAGGGAAGTATGGGTAATCTCAGTGACAATTTAAATGAAGAGATAGTAAGAATTAAAAGGACATAGAAATCATAAACAAGAACCAGTCAGAAATGGAGAATTGAAATGGAGAAATACAATGTCTGAAATGAAGAATTCACTAGAAGGAATCAACAGCAGGTTAAATAAAGGACATGATAAAGGCAATAAATTAAAGAACAAGATAACAGTATCCATTCAAAGAGAATATAAAAAGAAGAGACTTAGGAGAAACAGGGAAAACCTAAGGACCTCTGGGACAACATCAAGCATAACAACATCTGCATCATACGGGTTCCAGAAGGAGAAGAGGGGGAGCAACAGATAGAAAACCTGTTTGATGAAATAATGGAAGAAAGCTTTCCTACCTGGTGAAGGAAAAAAGTCACACAAGTTCAGGAAGTACAGAGTGCCAATCAAGATGAACCAAAAGACCCACACCAAGACACAGCATGATTAAAATGGCAAAGGGTAAAGACAAAGAGAGAATCTTAAAGGTAGCAAGAGAGAGACAATTATCTATAAGAAAGTTTCAATAAGATGCAAGCGGATTTCTGAACAGAAACACTTCAGGCCAGAGGAGTTTGTACGAAGTATTCAAAGTAATGAAAAGAAAGACCAAACAAAAATTATTTTCCCAACAAGGCTATTAGTTAGAATTGAAGACAAAATAAAGAGTGTCTCAGATAAAAAAGGACTAAAAGAACTTGATACTAATAAACCGGCATTACAAGAGATGTTAAGGATCTGCTTCAAGAAGAAAAAGAAATAATAGAAAAGAATAGGCAAATATAAAAATGGCAATAAATACTATATATTTTAAAAATTTTAAATGTAAATGGATTAAATGCTCCAGTAAAAAGATATAGGGTAGCTGAATGGTTAAGAAAATATGACCCATATACATATGCTGTCTATACGAGAGTCACCTTAGAAGAAGAGATTTACACAGGCTGAAAGTGAAGGGATGGAAAAAAATATTTAATGCAAATGAAGACAAAAAGAGAGAAAGGACACAAATATATACAATCAGAAATTAAACAGGAAAAGAACTGATATCACAGAAGCACAAGGGATTGTAAGAAAATCCTATGAACAACTATATGGAAAGAAATTGGACAACCTGAGCAAAATGGATAAATTGCTAGAAACATCCATGCATCCAAAACTGAATAGGAAAGAATGAGAAAACTGGAATAGACTGATAAAAACTAATAAAATTGAAGAAGTAATTAAAAAACTCCTAGCAAACAAAGTCCTAGGGAGGATGGCTTCACAGGCAAAGTTTACCAAACATTCAAAGAAAAACTAACTCCTATCCTTCTCAAACTATTTAAAAATATTCAAGGGGAGGAGAGACTTCCAAGTTCTTTTTATGAGGCCAGTATTATCCTAATTCCAAAACCAGATACAGTCACAACAAAGAAAGAAAATTACAGGTCAACATCCCTAATGAATATAGATGCTAAACCTTCAACAAAATATTGGAAAACTGGATACAGCAATACATTAAAAAGGTCATGAACCTTGATCAAATGGGATTTATCATGGGTATGCAAGGTTTGTGCAATATTAGCAAATCAATAACTGTGATACAGCACATAAACAAAATGAAAGATAAAAGTAACCTGATCATATCAATAGATGCAAAAAAGACCATTTGATAAAATCTATCACCCATTCTGACAAAAACTCTCATCGAAGTGGGAGTAGAGGCATCATACCTCAACATAATGAAGACCATATATGGAAAACTTACAGCTTACATCACACTCAATGTACAAAAATTAAAAGTGTTTCCCTTAAGATCAAGAAAAATACAGGGATATATGCTATCACCACTCTTATTCAATCAACATAGTACAGGAAATCTGAGCCACAGACCTCAGACAAGAAGAAGAAATAAAAGGCATTATAAATGGGAAGAAGGGAGTAAACTTATCATTCTCAGATGACATAATATTGTATATAAAATACCCTAAAGACTCCACCAAAAACTTCTTGACCTAATCAATGAATTCAGCAAAATAGCAGTAAACAAATCAATACTCAGAAATCAATGGCATTTTTATACATCAATAATGAACTGTCAGAAAGAAAAACTAAGAAACAATCACATTTACTACTTCATTTACAAAGAAATAAGGTACTTAGGAATAAGTACCTTCATTACTACTACTTATTTACAAAGAAATAAGGTATATAGGGATAAATTTAACCAAGAAGGTAAAAACTTGTACTCAGAATACTATAGGACACTGAAGAAATTGAGAAAGATACAAATAAGTGCAAGCATATACCATGTTCATGGGTTGACAGAGTGAACATCACAGAGTAAAATGGCCATATTATAAAAGCAATCTATAGGTTCAACACAATTCCTATTAAAATACCAATGGTGCATTTCATATCTAGAATAAGTATTCTAAAAACTTATATGTAATCCTCCCCCCAAAAAACTTCAGGTAGCCTCAGTAATCTTGACAAAGAAGAACAAAGTTGGAGGTATTATGATACCAGATATCAAATTATACTATATGGTCACTGTAATCAAAACAGCCTGGTACTGGGATAAGAACAGATATACAGATTAATGGAACAGAACAAAGAACCCAGAAATAAACCCACACCTTTATGGTCAATTGATATTTGCCTAAGGAGGGGAAAAGCATACTCTTGAGCAAAAACAGTCTCTTTGAAAATGGTTTTGGGAAAACTGGACAGGCATATGCAAAAAAGAAAAGACTACAAACTTATCCTTACACAAGAGTAAATGCAAAATGGATAAATGACTTATAAATATAAGTTGTGAAACCATAACGATCCTAGAAAAAACTTAGGCACCAAAATCTCAGATATCTCGCATATCAATATTTTTGCCAATATATCCCCTAGAGCTAGGTAAACAAAGAAAAAAAAAACAAACATATGGAACTACTTCAAATTAAAAACTTCTGCAGAGCTAAAGAAACCATCAGCAAAATGGAAAGGAATCCAGTATGGGAGAACATATTTTCCAATAGTACATTTGATAAGGGTTTAATTTCCAAAATATACAAAGAACTTTTTCAACTCAACACCAGGAAGGCACACAATCCAATTTAAAAATGGACAAAAGACTGGAAAAGACACTTCTCCAAGGAGAACATACAGATGACCCACAATATGTGAAAAAACACTCAACATCATTAGCCATAAGAGAGATGCAAATCAAAACAATGATATATCATCTCACACCTGTCAGAATGGTTATCATTAATAAATCAACAAAAAACAAGTGCTGGTGAGAATGTGGAGTAAGGGAATCTTAGTGCATTGTTGGTGGGAATGCAGACTCCTTCAGCCACTTTGGAAAAGAGTATAGAGTTTCCTCAAATTTTTAAAAATGGAACTCCTTGCCCTGGCTGGAGTAGCTCAGTGGATTGAGCATGGGCTGTGAACCAAAGTGTCACAGGTTTGATTCTCAGTCAGGGTACATGCCTGGGTTGCAGGCCATGACCCCCAGCAACCACACATTGATGTTTTTTTCTCTCTATCTCTATCTCCCTCCCTTCTCTTTCTAGAAATAAATAAATAAAATCTTTTAAAAAATAAAATAAAAGTAACAACTTTTTTCCCCCTCTTAAAAGAAATGGAACTCCTTTTTGACCCAGTGGTACCACTTTTGGGGTTAATCCTAGGAATCCTGAAACACTAATACAAAAGAATGTATGCACCCCTTTGTTCATAGCAGCATTATTTATAATTGCCAAGATCTGGAAACATCCTAAGTGACCAGTAGTAGATGAATGTATAAAAAAAGTATGGTACATTTACACAATGGACTGCTATACATCAGCAAAAAAAAAGAAGGAACTCTTTCCTTTTTCAAGAGCATGGATGGACCTGGTGACTATTATGCTAAGTAAAACAAACCAGGCAGTGAAAGACAAATACCACATGATCCACATATGTGGAATCAAATGAAAAAAATTAGCTAACAAACAAAATATAAACAGAAGCATAGATACATGGAACAGAGTGACAGCTGATCGAAGGGTGTAGTAGCACAAGAAAAGAAAATGAAGGGATTAGCCAAAGAACATATATGCATGACCCATGCACACAGAAAACAGTACGGGGATTACCTGAGGGAAGGGGTGCTGGGTGGAGATTGGCAAAGTGGAAAAAAGTGTGGACAACTGTAATAGGTTAGAATACAATACAATAAAAAAATTAAAAAAAGATGTTGGAACAATGTCTATGGAATTTTAAGGAAAACTATAGTGAACATGTTACAGGGTGCAGCCAAGAGGGGGGACCCCAAATGGGCATTTGAAATGGGGTCCAGAACTTAAGGTGTCCAGGAGATTTTAAGATGTCTCCACCCCCCCCCCGCCCCAGGGTGTGGGTTGGGGGAAGGGACAAATGGAGCAGGGCCATTGAGAGCTGTTTTGCATAGCAACAGCCTTGCAGCTACCCTCTGGAGTGGTCATTTAACATATCTATAGCCTTTGGCTGGTTGTATGGATATGTTAAATAGCTGTGATCATCTCTGAGCCAGGGGAATGGAAGTAACTTCCCCACCAACATGTGACTGGGGGCAGATCCCCCCCAAGGTACAGCGCCTGCGTGGGAGCTCGGAGAAGATTGGCTCCAGGACATGAGGCCACACCTGCCCAGACTCATGATGGCAGCCCAGTAAAGCTGGAAGGATACGAGTTTTGGCATGCGAAGCCGAGTGTGGGAGGAGTCGGAAATGAGGCTGCAGAGGAAGATTGGCCACGGGGATTTAAAACCCAGACTTGGCGGCCATTGAGGAGAGAACCATGCGGCTTTAGCAGAGTGAGGACTCTCCCTTCCCACAGCCCTGAAGGAGAACCATGTGGCTGTGGAGGTGCAGAGAGGATCACGGCCATTGAAAAGAGAACCACGCGGCTTTGGCAGAGTGAGGACTCTCCCCTTTCTGCAGCCCTGAGAGAGAACCACGCGGCTTTGACGGAGTGGAGACTCCTGCATCCCAGAGAGAACCATGCTGCCTTGAGAAGGAGAGCCATGCGCAGCCCTGAGAGAAAGAGAACCATGCGGCCTTGACAGAGTGGGGACCCCCACAGCTTTAGAAGGGGGAACCACCACCTGGTTTTAGCAGAGATCCCGGCGACTCAGCTGAGGGTGCCGGGAACCCAGGGAGGTCTCCCAGTCGAGATGGAAGACTAACTAAGAACCAGAGGACTGCCTGAGCCATGGACTTCTATTTCCTTTCCTGAGATACGGTACTCTGACTGGGCAAAGGGGAAAGGAAGGAAGGACTGCGTGTTTGTGGGTGTTTTTAGGGACTTTGGGAATTTTGATAAAGACATTAGGTCACTACTTTAAGTTTGTATAGCATTAAATAAACATTTCCTTTCCTTTTCACGAATCTCTGGCATTGAGAGACGTCTTTCCTCTGGCGGCGGACATAACGGACCTGGGGCCTTCTTTCAATAACAGTATATCATCCCAGGCCTCCCCTTGTTGCGTTCTGTAACAAACAGATATATTTTCCCAGACAGTTTATTACATATGTGAAGGCAACAAAGAGATATTCTTAGTTAATGAGTCTAGAAAATATTCATGTTTTTTTAAAAAGTGAGTAAAATGGTATAACTACTCTAAAAAACAGTTTCTTATAAAACTAAACATGTAATTACCATATTACATAACAATTACATACTTGGAATTTTTCTCAGAGAAATGAAGATTTATGTTCACACAAACCCTGTATATGAATATTCCTAGAAATTTGTAATCATCCTATACTGGAACCAACCAGCTGCCTTTCAAAACATGAGTGATTCAACTGTTGTACATCTGTCCCATGGGCCTCTACTTGGCAATAACAAAGGAAAAAAAATGTCAATGTACATAGTAACTTGGATGAATCTTTAGAGAATTAGACTGAGTGGAAAAAAATTAATCTTTAAAGTAACACACCTTATGATTTCATTTTATATAGCGTTCTTGGTATAAAAAAAGAAAGAAAAAAAGGGAGAACAGATTAGTTGTTTCCAGGGGTTAGGGACTGCGTAAGGGTGGAGGGGTAATAAAGGGAGGTGGATGTGTTTATAAAGGACAGTATGAAGGTTCCTTGTGGTGATGGAACTATCCTGTCTTGACTGTGATGGTGGAACTTACACATGTGATGAAATTATATAAATTTATTTCTTTAAATAGATTTTATTGATTGTGTTATTACAGTTTTCCCATCTTTTTCTCCCCTTTACTCCCCTCTGCCCTGTATACCCCCTTCCCACCATCATTCCCCCACTTTAGTTCATGTTCATGGGTCATACATGTAAGCTCTTTGGCTACTCCATTTCCCATACTATTCTTAACCTTCCCCTGGCTATTTTGTACCTACCATTTATGCTTCCTATTCCCTGTATCTTTTCCCACATTCTACCCCCTCCACCTTCCCACTGATAATTCTCCAAGTGATTTCTATTTTTGTAAATCTGTTCCTATTCTAGTTGTTTGCTTAGTTCATTTTTGTTTTTGTTTTTCTAGGTTCAGTTGTTGACAGCTGTCAGTTTGTGGTAATTTTACTGTTCATAATTTTGATCTTCTTCAATTTCTTAGATAAGTCCCTTTAACACCTGTCAAGGATGCCGGCCAGCAGTATCCATCTCGGCTGCAGATGCTAGTCGAAACATGCTAAAAACATACACAGAGACAACCAGGTCCTGTGGGGGAATAGGAACAGCAGGGACACTCCTCACATGGGGAGCGCCTTGGCCACCCTCTCTCCTGGAGGGTACCTCTTGGCCACCCTCTCTTTGGTGGGGAGAGCACCTCATTCCCCCTCTGGAGAGGCTTTTTATTGGTTTCTATTGAATAAGAATTCAGGTAAAAGCTCATTACTCATTGCTAGGAAGTAAGGATCAAACAGTAGATAACAAGGAAGTCTGAGGGCCTATTTTGAGTCAGGGTCAAAGAGCTGTAAGACTTTAAGGAACAAACTAACTTCCTCCTTGGGCCCTTCTCATTCAACTGAGAGCATTCTAAACAAAGCAGGTTTCACAGGATTTTACATATTCTTTCTTAGGCCTGATCACCTGGGGAACCCGCCCTTTTCAGCACAGAACAGCACCATGCTGTCATTGTTTCAGGCTTAGGTGGAGCAAGGGAACAAAGGCAACCAAGAGAAGGAGATTTTCTTCCAGACGACGAGGACTCAGGCTATGTCAAAGCCGAGGGGTGAGGGTCCATCACCCCCTTTTGCTGTAGCCCCCAAAGTCCTTTCTTGGGGGCCTTCCACATGATCGTGCCTGTCTTAGGTGATTACCCCCTTAGGGAATCTTACCCATCATTGGCTAACAGACCAAGCTTTGAGGTTCAGTTATGAATGAAGCAGCAGAAGCAGCGCTCCTGCCAGGGAGATAAGCTTTTCTCCTTGCTGGCTTAAGGTTCCAAGGGCATTTCCTCAGCCTTAGCCTAGGCGGGGGTTACAGCTTCTGATACCAGGCAGGGCAGTTCCCAACAAACACCTCATGTAATAAGGGCTTGGTTGATGATGAACTCTGTTAACTTGACCTCATCTGAGAAGCACTGTATCTGTCCTCCCATTCTAAATGGTAGATTTGCTAGATAGAGTAACCTTGGATGTAGGTCCTTGCCTTTCATGACTCTGAATACTTCTTTCCAGCTCCTTCTTGCCTGCAAGGTTTCTTTTGAGAAATCAGCTAATAGTCTTATGGAAACTCCTTTGTAGGTAATGCTCTGCTTTTCTGTTGCTGCTTTTAAGATTTTCTCCTTATCTTTAATCTTGGGTACTGTAATTATGATGTGCCTTGGCATGTGCTTCTTTGGGTCCAACTTTTTGGGGCTCTCTGGGCTTCCTGGACTTCCTGGAAGTCTATTTCCTTTGCCAGATTAGGGAAGTTCTCCTTCATTGTATTTTCAAATAAGTTTTCCATTTCTTGCTCTTCCTCTTCTCCTTCGGGTACCCCTATGATTCAGATGTTGAAACATTTAAAATTGTCCTGGAGGTTCCTAAGCCTCTCCTATTTTTTTTTTGAATTCATGTTTCTGCATTTTGTTCTGGTTGAATGTTTATTTCTTCCCTCTGTCCAAACTGTTGATTTGAGTCCCGGTTTCCCTCCCTTAACTTCAGTTCCCTGTACATTTTCCTTTATTTCACTTTGCATAACCTTCACTTTTTCCTTTACTTAGCTACCATACTCCACCATTTCTGTGAAGATCCTGAATATCACTGTTTTGAACTCTGCATCTGATAGGTCCCTGGAGCTTTGAGCTGTTCTTTCATTTGGGCCATATTTTTTTGTCTCTGATTTTCTGTTAATGGGCAGAACCTAAGGTATTCTCCAGGGCAGGGCAACCAAGGTTGCTGTTTTGGTGCTATCTGTGGGGAAAGGGGTTTGAGAAGGAACAATGCTGCTTGCTCAGCTTTCTGCCAGTTTTCAACCACTTCCTCTGCTTCCCACAAGCAAATTGGGCCCTTCTGGTGTTGACTCCTGGATGGGTAGTTTTGTGTACATTCTAGGACCCTGTAGGTCTCTCCAATGAGCTGTCCTGTGAGACTTGGGGTTGTTCCCACTGCCTCAACCCCTACAGGCTTTTCAGTCAGAGGTTTTGAGGCTTTATTTCCCTGTGCTGGAACCCTAGGTTGCATGATCTGTCTTGCTCCCCAGTTCCTCTTGGTTATCTGAACACGAGTGTGGGATGGCCCCCTCCACCCTCTGCTGCTTTACTCTGTCAGACAGCCATTACCTTGCTCACTTCAGTCTTCTCTGCCCTGGCTTCCCATCTCTACCCCTTCTATGGGTCTGGGTGAATGTTTCTTCTTTAACTCTTTGGTTGTTGGACTTCCATACAGTTCAATTTTCTGTCAGTTCTGGTTATTTTTTGTTTTAATTTTATTGTTGTCCTCCTTTTGGTTGTGGGTCAAGAAAAAGTGTATCTACCTATGCCTCCATCTTGGCTGGAAGTAGATTATATAAATTTAAACACACATGAAAACACAAATGAGTAAATACAAGTAAAATTGTGGGAATCTAAATAAGAGCTGTAAATTGTGTCAATGTCAATATCCTGATTGTGTTATGTGTTAGTGTTGTAAAATATTGAGGGAAACTGAGTAAAATGAATTAGGAATCTCTCTGCATTATTTCTTACATCTGCATGTAAATCTACAGTTATTTCAACTAAAATTTCAATGAAAAAAATCTTTTGGGAAGTAGGCTTTCTGATAGGCAGCAGTTAGTGGAGAATTGAAGAGCTGAGGAGGAGTTTCAGGTAATTGGAAAGACTAACGTGGAATACCTTGTAGTAGGGCTTGGAAGCATGTCTAGGGGTGGGACTTCCAGGAAACCTGGAAGGGTGGGGTCACTCTGGGGTGGGGAAACCCCAACAGGGTGAGGTCAGAGACAATAAGTAAAAAACAAGTTGGGGTTCAGGGAGCCCCCTGAGGCTGGGAGGTGGGACCTCTAGGAAGAGGGTCTCAGGGGGCAGGACTTATAAATGAAGGCCAGAAATAGGGTCCTGGGAGAGGGGTTCCTGGGCGAAGGAGTGGGTCACCTCAGGAGAAAAACAATCTCAACTTCATGGAGTGTCTGCACCGCACCACGGGCTGATTTGGCTCTGGATCAAGCCACTGTCTCCTTGGGTCACTGCTCCAACTTTCTTCTTGGGCAGGGTTCCCTGAAGGAACTTTATTGCACTCACTCCCGGCCTTGCTAACCCCTGACCCTCTATCTCCTCGCGTCTCCTTCACCCATCCCACTTTCGGAGTCAGCCAATGACAGTGCGATAACTCATGCTAGCCAGAAAGAGGCCTATTTTTCACTTAAGAACATTCTTGAGAAATGTAAGATGTGCATTCCAAGAAGGACTTGATGAGAAGCAAATCTAAGCCAATAGGTGACTTGAAGGTGGAGTGATCCCACCTTAGATGGAAAGGGCCAATAAGAAGCATAGGCGGCACGTTTGAAAGTGAGGGCAAAGAGGGTGGGAGTGCTTGCCTCTAGGAGTAGTTTGGAGGTTGGCTGCGTGAGGCTGACGGTCTTGAGGTGGAGCGGTCCTGTCGCACAAATGTACTAGTCAGACAATATGACGACGAGGAGTTCGAGTACCAGCATGTCATGTTGCCCAAGTTGGTCCTTAAAACCCATTTGATGTCCGAATCTTAATGGAGGAATCTTGGTGTTCAGCAGAGTCAGGGATGGGTCCATTATATGATCCATGAACCAGAGCCTCACATCTTGCTGTTTTGGAGGCCAATGCTCAAGAAGCCAAAGAAAAGCTGAGGAACCACCTTTCAGCCTCATGCTTTACACAGCTGTCCTCACTTGCTAACATCTTTCTGATAACATTATTCCGTTGCCTTCTTGTTTCCCACTTTGATACTTAAAGGATGTTTAAAATACACTGTTTGATGTGTTGGTGACTGTTTTGCTTCTTGAGCAGAGCCAACAGCACCACAACCCAGCCAGAGGAGTGCTCTTTGAGCTGCAGCCTCTGCTGAGTATGACTCCAGAAATATGGTGAGCTCTGTATCCAGCAAAACACACTTGGCAGAAGGAGGAAGCATATGAGGCTAAGACCATGGCTGTTACAGGGATTGTATAAACTTGCTGTTTTGTTTTTTGCTGCCAGGCATTGTATGTGTGGTGATTTATGTTTCAATGTATTGGAAACTTTTCATTTTATTCAAGAAATCTGTTTCATGTTAAAAGCCTTGATTAAAGAGGATGTTTTTATATAAAAAATAAAATTTCAATGAAAATTCAAGTAATTTTATTTTATTTCATTCATTTTATTTCATTCATTAACCGAAAGTTTAATCAAGTTAAGATCTCAAGGATGGCAGTTTGGTAAAAAAATATATTATTATAGAATCTAATCCTAATGTCAAAAATAATTTCTGAAAAGAACTGTGAAAAATAAAAAAATTAATAACAATAATCTGGTTTGAAAAGCTCATTTATATTAGCAAAAGATGAGAGGTGAAGGAAATAAAACTGGAGTAAGTTTTTTTTGTCCCTAGCAATGTGGCACTGAAAATACCTTATCATTTTTTAAAACAATTTTAATTAATATATAATTGACATATAACATCATACTAATTTTAGGCGTCTTTTTTTCTATTTTGATAGATAAATAACTTAAAAATATTTAAAGGTAAAATCAAATATAATTGAAACAGGATGTATACCTTTCAAACCTTTGGGGAGCAAAACAAAGAAAAGAAGAGGGGAAAGCAAGTAATCATAAGAAACAGAAAATATAAAACCAGATAACACATAAAGACAATCATTGGCCTTGAGAGTAAAACTAAACACACAAATTCCCCAACCAAAATTAAAGTTTCCTAGATTAGGTTAAAGACACAATTGAATTATTTGCTGCGTCTAAAAGACATATGTTTTATTTTATTTTTTTAAATTTTATTTTATTCATTGTTCAAGTACTTTTTTCTGTCCTTTACTCCCATTCCAGCCCACCCACCCATCTCTTCCCACCTCCCTCCCATTTTCACCCCACCCCTAGTTTTTGTCCATGTGTCCTTTATATTTGTTCCTGTACACCCTTCCCATTCTCCCCTGAAATTCCTTCTTCTCTCCCCTCTGGTCACTGTCAGCCTGTCCTCTATTTCAGTGTCTTTGGTTATATTTTGCTTGTTTCTTTGTTTTGTTGATTAGGTTCCTGTTAAAGGTGAGATCATATGGTATTTGTCTTTCACTGCCTGGCTTATTTTGCTTAGCATAATGCTTTCCAGCTCCATCCAAGCTGTTGCAAAGGGTAGGAGCTCCTTCTTTCTTTCTGCTGCATAGGATTCCATTGTGTAAATGTACCATAGTTTTTTGATCCATTCATTTACTGATGGGCACCTATGTTGCTTCCAGCACTTAGCTACTGTAAAATGTGCTGCTATGAACATCAGGATGCATAGGTTCTTTTGTATTGGTGTTTCAGGGTTCTAAGGATATAGCCCAAGCAGTGGAATTGCTGGGTCAAAAGGCAGATCTATTTTTAGTTTTCTGAGGAAATTCTGTACTGTTTTCCATAGTAGTTGTACCAGTCTGCAGTCTCACCAACAGTACACTAGGGTCCTGTTTTCTCCACAACCTCTCCAACACTTGTTGTTTGTTGCTTTGTTTATGATCGCCATTCTGACCAGTGTGAAGTGGTTTCTCACTGGCATAAAAATAGGCACATGGACCAATGGAACAGAACAGAGATCCCCAAAATAAATCCAAGTCTCTATGATCAATTAATATTTGACAATGGGGGCAACAACATAAAATGGAGTAAAAATAGCCTCTTCAACAAATGGTGTTGGAAGAACTTGACAGCTGTGTGCAAAAAGATGATACTCGAGCACCAACTTACTCCATACACAAAAATAAATTCAAGGTGGATAAAAGACTTGAATATAAACTGTGACACCATTAAAGTCCTAGAGGAGAACATAGGCAGAAAAATCACATACTTCACACAGAAACTTTTTTACTGTCATGTCCCCTAGAGCAAGGGACATAAAGGAAAGAATAAACAAATGGGATCTCATCAAAATAAAAAGCTTCTGAATGGCTAAAGAAAACAGTATTAAAATAAAAAGAGAACCAACTGTATGGGAAAACATATTTGCCAATGATACCTCAGACAAGGGTTTAATCTCCAAAACATGTAAAGAACTTACACGACTTCACTCTAAGAAGATAAGCAACCCAATTAAAAATAGGCAAAGGACTTGAACAGACACTTCTCCAAGGAAGACATACAGGGGATCCAGAGACACATAAAAGACATATGTTTTAAAATGTCATAATAGAAAGTTTAAAATAAAAGGTTAAACAAATATTCAACAAACATAAACCAAATGAAAACACAAAGTGGTATCACAGGTTTAAGAAAAACAAGTCATGGGAGGTAGGTGGGGATGGCTGGGGTGGAGAGCGAGTGGTGGGGGAAAAAGGCAAACAAGTGTACTTGAGCAACAATAAAAATATATAAAAAGACCAAATGCTCTAACTAAGATGGGAAGATTTTTCAGTTTCATGTGAAATTGTAACATTAAGTCCTATTTTTAAATTAACAGAAAAAAATTAAAAAGAAAAAGAAAAACAAGTCACTTTTAATATTTGCAGGACTTGCAACAAGACTACAAATAGAGGCCCATGTACCATGTCTCAGTGTTGAAAAGTTAAAAACCAAGCCAAGAAATTGTTAAATAAATGATTTCCTTTTTCCTACTTTGACACATAACACTGCAAAACAATCTGGAAGTCCGCCATTAAAAACAGAATTATTAGACTGCTCCCAGTTCCATGATGGAAAGTGGCAGCAAAGTGAGAGCTGGCTGTGGCACTGTCCCTAAGCCTGGCCTGCCTTCTTTGCTTCCCATAAAGATCTGGCTCCTTGGGAACATCCAGACTGTTTGTCTCCCTATGAAATCAACACCTGCCCTGGGGTCACCCATTGAGTTTAAGGATGTGTGCCTCCTGGTGAAGATAACTTTAGAAAAGGGCTGACCAGGTTGCTTTTTTCCCTTTAATAGTGTAGGAGGCAAAGTCTTCTGTAGCACTCCATGTTTTCACCAGTATTTTCATACTACCACCTAACCTCAGTTTGTTTGAAGTCCCTGCAAAGGCATCTGTGAGAAATTGGCTTAGGATACACACTTGGAGTATAGGCAGTGAGACTTTGTTTTTAGCTGCTTTATTATATATTGGGCTTGTGCTTCAGATTTTGTTTAAAGTCAGGGAGAGTTCATAGCTTTTTTTTTTTTAATTCAGTTTGAATGACTTAACCAGTTCTCTGCTGTGGGTATTTAAGTTGCTCCCAATTTTTCTTTATAATAAACATCTTCCTTGTCTTATCTATCTGGCTAATTCATATTCTTCCATTAAAATTTTTTTAGATGTTATGTCCCAACCCCACAAAATTTCTTTTTTAACTTTCTGTCAATGCAGCCTGGTTTTTCTTGTATAGCCCCAGCATACTGCCCTCTGTTGCACTAAAATCACTACACAATCTGACTCTGAGTAAGTTCATGAGTTCCTTTATGAAAAGAAGCTTCCTGGCTCATTAATATTTTTTGGGTGAATGGACTCTCTACAACTTCTTGTTCAAGGTCCACGGCTTTGAACCAGCAGGCATAAGGATCACTGGGAGAGTTTAAGTTAGAGATCCTGGGCTATCTGCCCAGAGAGCCCAGTAAGCATCCCAAGGCCACTGATGCTGCTCTTAAAGGACACACTTCCTAGAGGCACTGCAGTGACATCCTTTCAGAGAGTATTTTCTTGAGAGGATAAAATGTTATCATGGTTGTTGGAAACATGTGGGTCTACTTTGGGTGTTTCCTTTTACCCTGAGGGAATTTCAGGTGAAAAGGGGAAAGGTTTACAGGAACAAGTATAAAGGACACATGGACAAAAACTGGGAGGGGGGGTGGAAATAGGAGGGAGGGGGGAGGGCGGGGGGTTGGCTGGGATGGGAGTAAAAGATAGAAAACTGTACTTGAACAATAGTTAAATGAAAAAAATAAATTTTAAAAAAGAAATAATGAGCAGAAATTCTGGCTTTTAAAACCTTTTTTTTGGTGTGTGTGATTTTGGTTAATATGGGGGGTTTTTCCTGAGTTTGGTACCCTGCAGAAAACTGACAAAATCTACTTTGCATCCCTCAGTCACTGAGGTCCAGCTCTTGGAGTGTGTGGACCTCATTATGGTGGTGGTGGCTCTTGAGAAGCTCGTTGAGCAGTGGGCCAGATGCCTTCCTCCCAGACCTCTCTATATTCTCTCTCATTGCTACTGCAACAAATTAAATATCTTTTTTGTAGTCACTTCCAAAACTGATTACAGATTTATGCCTGTTAGCGTGTGTGTTTAGAAGCAGTAGGCTATCCTTTAATAATTGGCACTAGGAGAACTGGCTGAAAAAGATGGAAGTATATTAATACCTGCTTTGACAAACAAAGAAACTTGGAAATGCAGAGATTTCTCATGGAGGTAGGGCATACTAGTAAGAATTCTGTACTTCCTGGATGGTAAGTTATAGCCAACCCTTGAGGTAGGGATGATGTAAAAAGAGAAAATAATTCTGAGGGGGAGGCTAATTATCCCAGAGCTGTTTTGTAATCAAGGGCTGATTGTAGTTGGGAAATTACATTTTTATTTTCATTCATTTAATGGTACTATAGTGAAAGAGTATTGGGTACCCTGGCTCCAGTCCAGGACAATGTTACTTAATAATAATAGGTGCTCAGTTATCACCTGGTTGAGATTTGCAGGGTGGCAAGTTGGTTCCCTAATGCCCCTTTATATGTGTTTAGTATATTCCATTCTCAATTACTTCACATTTTATTTATATTCTGGAATGTGTGTATGTGTGTAAGGAGTTGATAGAAGGTAGCAGTAGGAAATGTTCCTGCTTTATAACTGGGGAAAAAGGAACCTCAGAGGCAGGGCATTTTGCTGAAGTCCACACCCATGGCCTTTAGTAGCTGCTCTTGGCAGCCTACAGGGATTTACATGCACAGTGGTTGGCAATGCTTTTATATTCCTGTCATTGGGAATGATTCATTTAAATACAATATGAGTACATGGTTTACATTTCCTCACAGAATTAAAATAAATACAAACAATAAATACAAGCTGACTTTTACTACTAAGAAAAATTACACTCTTCCCAAATGGCTTAGGTCAATGTCATTTCTAAAATTGTCATGTATATTTCTATAAGTTCTTCCAGGAAAGTCAGTGAACCTAAAATCAAGGAAAACATTTCAAATTTTCTACCATAATAAGAAAATACTGTATAATGGAGATTTGAAGCTAACATAAACTACAAGTCCTGAAGTCCATACTATATTGTTTCAGCAACCTGCCAGAAGCAGACCTATGTATCCTCAACTCCCCATCCCTCTTGGCTCTCCTCTCTGATATTTATTACCTCTCATGGAGGCATTTTTCTTTAGGTGTTGCTGGGATAGGATGACAAGGAAAAATAGATCAGCTCTTTTCTCCCTCAGTAGCTTGTTGGGGGTCGCTGGTGAGTAGGGCAAAGATTCATCAGGGATCCTCAGGAGATACCATCCAGAGATAGCTCTTCTCCACATCTCTGTGCATCATTGCCTATTCTATAAGATAGGGTAATGTCAATTATTAGAGCTTGGGGAGATGAGAAATTCTTCAGTAATAATTTATTTATCTTTTATTGTTGTTTAAGTACAGTTGTCTCCACTATTCCCCAACCACTGCCCATTCCCCACCAATCCCCTGTCCCTACCCTCGATCCTACCATCCTTTCACTTTGTCATGTGTCCTTTATACATGTTCTTTGACAAGTCCTTCCCTTCTTTGCCATCTTATCCCCTCCTCCCTCACCCCTGGTTACTGACAGTTTGTTCTTTATTTCAATGTCTCTGGTTATATTTTGCTTGCTTATTTGTTTTATTGATTAGGTTCCACTTATAGGTGAGATTATGTGCTTTTTGTATTTAACTTAGCATAATGCTCTCCAGATCCATCCACACTATCAGGAAGGATAGGAGCTCCTTCTTTCTGCTGTATAGTATTCCATTGCGTAAATGTACCACAGTTTTTTGGTCCACTCATTTACTGATGGGCACTTAGGTTGCTCCCAACACTTGGCTATTGTTAATAATGCAGCTATTAACATTGGGGTGTATAGGTTCTTTTGAATTGGTATTTCAGCCTTCTTAGGTTGTAATCCCAACAGCGGAATTGACAGGTCAAAAGGTGTATCCATACTTAGTTTTCTGAGGAAATTCCATACTTTTTTCACAGTGGCTGCGCCAGTCTTCATTTCCACCAACAATGCACTAGGGTTTCCTTTTCAACACAACCTCACCAACTTGTTTCTCTTTTAAAAATTTATTTTATTGTTGTTCAAGTACAGTTGTCTGCATTTATCCCCCTCCACCCCCCAGCCCCAGCCATCACCACCTCCCTCCCTTGATTCCATCCACCCTTTGGTTTTGTCCATTTGTCCTCTATAGTTGTTCCTGAAAACCCTGACTCCTTTTCTCCCCATTATCCTCTCCCACCTCTCCTCTGGTTACTGTCAGATTGTTCTTAGTTTCACTGTCTCTGATTACATTTTGCTTGCTTGTTTGTTTTGTTGATTGGGTTCCTGCAATGGTGAGATCATATGGCATTTGTCTTTCACTGTCTAACTTATTTCATATAGCATGATGCTCTCCAGTTTCATCCATGTTGTTGCAAAGTTTCATCCTTCTTTCTTTCTGCTGCATAGTACTCCATTGTGTAAATAGTTTTTTGATCCATTCATTTCCTGGTGGGCACTTAGGTTGCTTCCAGCACTTGACTATTGTAAATTGTGCTTTTATGATCATTAGGGTGCATAGGTTCTTATGGATTGGTGTTTCAGAATTCTCAGAATATAATCCCAGCAATGAAATTGCCGGGTGAAAAGGCAGTTCCATTTTTAGTTTTTTTGAGGAAATTCCATCCTGTTTTCCACAGTGGCTGCACCAGTCTGCATTCCCACCAACTGCATTCCCACTAGGGTTCCCTTTTCTTCACATTCTCTCCAACACTAGTTGCTTGTTGATTTGTTTATGATGGCCATTCTCAATGATGTGAAGTGGTATCTCATTTTGATTTTAATTTGTAACTCTCTGATGGCTAGTGATGCTGAGCATCTTTTCATATGTGTCTGGGCCCTCTGTATATCCTCCTTGGAGAAGTGTCTGTTCAGGTCTTTTGCCCATTAAAAATTTTTTTTTGTCTTCCTGGAGTGGCATAGTGTGAGTTCTTTATATATTTTGGAGATCAAACTCTTATCCGAGGTATCATTTGCAAATATATTTTCCCATATGGTTGATTCCCATTTTATTTGTTGATGTTTTCTTTGGCTGTGCAGAAGCTTTTTATTTCAATGAAGTCTCATTTCATCTGTATTCTCCTCTAGGACTTATGATGCCATGACTTATATTTAAATATTTTATCCATTTTGTGTTTATTGTTGTATATGGTGTAAGTTCATGGTTGAGTTTCATTTTTTCTGCATGTAGCTGTCCAGATGTCCCAACACCATTTGTTGAAGAGGCCATTTTTACTCCATTTTATGCTTCTTCCTCCTTTGTTGAAAACTAATTGACCATAGAAACTTGAGTTTATTTCTGGGCCTTCTATTCTGTTTCATTGGTCTATGTGCCTGTTCTTATATCATTACCAGCCTGTTTTGATTACCTTGGCCTTTAATATAGTTTGATAATAGATATTGTTATCCCTCCTCCTTTGTTATTCTTCCTCAAAATTGCTGCAGCTATTCAGGGTTGTTTATGGTTCTATATGAATTTTTGAAATGTTTGTTCTATTTCTGTGAAATATGTCACTGGTATTTTAATAAGGATTGCATTGAATGTATAAATTTCTCTGGGTAGTATGAACATTATGATAATGTTAATTCTTCCAGTCCATGAACATGGTATATGATTCCATTTATTTTCAGTAATAATTTAGAGGAGGATATGAAGAGTCCCTCTTTCTTCCCAATTGATCTCTTAGATCATGAGTGCTAACTTCAACTCAGAATGGCATGTACACCAACCTCTTAAAGATAATCAGATTTAGATGACTAGAAATAGACTCCCCATCCTTCTCTCAACTGCAACACAGCTTCCAAATCAACCAACCAATCAAGTTTATTTTTTTTATTTCAGGCGATATTTCTAATGACTAAAGGATGCAGCTCAAGGGACAAACTTAACTTGAACAGTAATTCAAATGGCATAGTCTTTGTTTTTACTAAACTTCTTTTGAAGTATCTGAATTAAGGTGTCAGGAACATCATCTCCTACTGTGAAGTCAGGACAAAACTGGCAATAGGTGGACCTTCCACATAGGCTAATAATTCGTGCTGGGTGCTTACTATTATATTTCAACACTGGGTATTTGACAGCCATTTAGGGGATAGGCTGAGGTGCTAGAGGGGAGTGTCAAGAATGACTGAAGATCTTATGTACATACAGCTCCCAGGAAAAAAGATGAACTGTCTCTCTATCTACCTTAGAGGTTAGTTTACAGACTTATGTTGTCACTGAAACTCCCTCCTCCCTTCTCTGGGAGATTTAGCTACAGTGCACTGTTTAAGTGTCCTTCCAAGTTCTTCTAATCACGTACAATTTTCTCTATGAGAACTCTACAAAATAAGTTTTTCCCTTCTTTTTTTTATTCCCAGGGTTTTTCTGTTCCTTTTGGACTGGAAGCCTAGCTACCTCCTGCCCTGCCACTTAGTCTGACTCTGTTGATGGTAGTGCTAATTAAAAGCATTTACAATGACCAGCCCAATAAATTCACCCAGATGTTTTAGATATGAGTTCTTAGCTCTAAATATTGGCCCAAATACAAAACAGCAGTTTAGCCTGAGATTCATATGTCTTCTCATCTATTCAGAGACACTTGCAAACAAAACAAAACAGGACAAAAAAACACCTCAGATTTATTATTGACCCATAAAAACTATCCTATCATGCCATCTGCTTTGCTATATAGTTAAGTGGTGGTAATTGTTTCTCCAAATATAAACCATTTTGGTTATGAAACCATCCAACAGCCCTCTTAATGTATCACCAGGGTCAGAGGAATAAAGCACATTAGATTTTTGTGGAGAATGTTAGGCTTTTAATTTAATTCCATATAATTTATCAGGGAATAGCATGGGAGGGGCATACAAATGTAAAACTTGTCACCAGAGTATAATTCTTAAGTTGTATATTTAAAAAACAAACTAAAGTCATCTTGAACTTAGTATTATATTAGGATATTTTATAGGAATCATAAAAACCAAGCTATAATGCTACAGCTAGACTAATTGATTATTTACTCCAGATAAATAAGAAAATGTTTAGGAAGCCCATTCATCTCCTTTTTTAGAATTCGTTTAAGTGTATCTGCAGGTTATCTGGGATACAACAAAATGTTATCTTTTCCACTTTTGATTTGCTTGCAAAAAGTCTGGAGAAAAGAAACTCCCTTTCTTTGTTTTTAGGCAAAATTACTAAGACTATGAATACAAACTACCATTTTCTGTGGTATAGTTAAAAACCAATTATCAGACACAAAAATTAAGTCAGAATTTATAATAAACCTAAATGTAAAGTTTAAAACTACAAAACATCCAGAATAAAACATAGAACAAAATCTTTATTTCACTGTCATTGGCAAAGCTCAGTGCTTATAAACAGAGCAATGCTTTAGCAAATCACCACAGAGAACTTTCCAGTCAGCTCTACTTTTATTGCCACTCTTTGGCCTTTGTTCAGGTTCTCATTATCTCACAAGAAGATTACTTCAAAAGCCTCCAAACTAGTCTCTTTTCCTCTATTAGGTTTTCTTTGATCCATGTTCCACATTGGTCTTTCTCTCATGAAGTCTGAAGTCCTTAGAAAGATTAATGGCCTCATTCTTGAACACAAATGCTGCCACTTTTATGTCCTCAAATGCATGCAAAATATCTGCTTGCATTTGTTCATATATTCATACTACCATTCCATTCCTTCTGCCAGAAATCCTTTTTCACAGCTTGTTTACCTGGCTAATTTTTATTCATCTGTTAAGATTCAGCTTAAGGGATTCTAGGCATGGAAAATTTATTATAATTTTGACTTTTGTATCTGTATATATTTTTCTGCCTCTGCAACTTTATTCAAGTCATTTTATCCTGATCTCACCCAAGGAACATTCAATAAAGTCAGTCCAGTTATTCACCAATCCTATGGCATGCTTCCTTTAAGAGAAGAATGCATTGGGATAAAGTTTCTCCTCACAAATAACCCTTAGCCTTATGGGAAAGAAATAATGAAAGCAATTAATGATAATGTACCCTGAGAGGCATATTTGAAGTATGCACAAGATACAGAGATACTACAGTGCAATGATTAATAGTGAGTTTTTCTTGATTAGTAGCCAGTTGCTATGTTCTTTGAACTGTTCTAGGACCATATGTGAACATATCCTAACATTTCTTTATTGCCTTATTACAGAAGACAAATATTTGCTTCCCCAGTTATTTTAGCAATTCATAAAAATGGGTTTTTAAATGGCCATATCACTAATTTGGAAAATGGGAACCAGAGAGGTTGACGAAAGCAAGTGAGAGGAATGTTTAAGATTGGGAATGGGAATGCAGAACCCACATTCTTTCCCACACCATGTTCCCCCTACTTACATTTCAATACTTTATTTCTTCCCCTCACTTTTGTTCTGTTTCTATTCTTATTTCTATCTGGCTTCTGGCTTCATCTTTTCCTATTTCTAAAGCTTTGACTTATGTTTTGAAACTTTGTCTAGCTCAAACACACAGCTTTCCCTACTTCAGGCTGGGTTGGGTAACCAATGTCAGTGTTTACATACAAAATGCTTAATAATTAGTACTTCATGTGTATAAATGATTCACTATGGTAGCTGTTTGATTCATCACAGGAATGCCTACTGACTTGAAAACTACTCCTTTGATCAAGATCCAGCGCTAGACCCGCACTCCAGCATTTACCTACTTGATTAGAATCCTTTCCAGCCTTGCCCCAGGCCCCTGGTGAAGGACACATAGAAAAAGGATTTCATTATCTGAAGATTTTGTACTTTTGCAGACAATGGCAATACAATATGATATATGTGTAAGTAGACACTTTCAGAAAAAAATGATGAGAGCTTAGAAAAAAGGACTGTCTACTAAAAAACTGTTAGGATTTATAAATAAATTCAGTAAAGTTGCAGGGTATAAAATCAATATGCAAAAATATATTGTGTTTCTATACACTAATAACAAACTGTGACAGATTATTTAGAAAAAAATCTCATTTACAATTATTTAAAAAAGAATAAAATACCTAGAAAAAATCTAACAAAGGAGCTGAAAGAACTGTACACTGAAAACTATAAAACAATAATAAAATAAATTGAAGGAGACACAAATAAATAGAAACTTATTTCACACTCATGGATTGGAAGAACTAATATTGTTAAAATATCCATACTACACCTCCAAAATACAGATTCAATGAAATCCTTATCAAAATTCTAATGGCATTTTTCACAGAAATAGAACAAACAGTCCTAATATGGAACCACAAAAAATGCCAAAGAGCCAGTTCAAATTTGAGGAATAAGAACAAAGCTGGAAGCATCGCACTTCCTGATTGCATAGTCTGTTAAAAATCTATAATAGTCAAAAACAATGTGGTATGGGCATGAAAATAGACACATAGATTACCGTCACAGAATAGACACCCCACACATAGATGGCCAATTAACTGATGCAAAAGAACCAAAAATATATCATGAAAAAAAAGACAGTCACTTCAATCAATAATGTTGGAGCTGCGGAGATAAATGCAAAAAAAAAAAAAAAGAAAGAAAAAAGAAAGAAAGAAACTGAACCACTATCTGACACTATGTACAATAATTAACCCAAAGTGGATCAAAAACTTTAATGCAAGGCTTGAAACCATAAAAATTCTAGAAGAAAACATAGGTAATATACTCCTTGACTTTGGTGTTGGAAACGATTTTTTAAAAAAAAATATATTTTATTGATTATGCTATTACAGTTGTTCCATTTTCCCCCCTTTAGTTCATGTCCACATGTCATACTTATACGTTCTTTAGCTTCTACATTTCCCATACTAGTCTTGCCCTCCCCTGTCTATTCTCTACCTTCTATGCTACTTATTCTCTGTACATTTTCCCCCTCTCTCCTCCTCCCACTGCCCTGTTGCTAACCCTCCATGTGATCTCCATTTCTGTGCTTCTGTTCCTCTTCTAGTTGGTTGCTTAGTTCTTTTTTTGTTTTTGTTTTAGGTGTGGTTGTTAATAATTGTGAGTTTGCTGTCATTTTACTATACATGTTTTTTATCTTCTTTTTCTTAGACAAGCCCCTTTAACATTTCATAAAATAAGGGCTTGGTGATGATGAACTCCTTTTCTTGACCTTATCTGAGAAGCACTTCAACTGTCCTTTCATTCTAAATGAAAGCTTTGCTGGATAGAGCAATCTTGGATGTAGGTCCTTGCCTTTCATGACATTGAATACTTCTTTTCAGCCCCTTCTTGCCTGCAAGGTCTCTTTTGAGAAATCAGCTGACAGTCTGTTGGGAACTTCTTTGTAGGTAACTGTCTCCTTACCTGTTGCTGCTTCTAAGATTCTCTCTTTCATTTTTACCTTAGTTAATGTAATTATGATGTGCTTTGGTGTGTTCCTCCTTGGGTCCAACTTCTTTGGGACTCTCTGAGCTTCCTGGACTTCCTGGAAGTCTATTTCCTTTGCCAGACTGTGGAAGTTCTCCTTTATTATTTATTCAAATAACGTTTCCACTTGTTGCTCTTCCTCTTCTCCTTCTGGTACCCCTAGAATTTGAATGTTGGAACATTTAAAGATGTCCTGGAGGTTCCTAAGCCTCTCCTTGTTTTTTTTTGTTTTTTTTTTTAATTCTTATTTCTTCATTCTTTTCTGTTTGGTTGTTTCTTTCTCCCTTCTGTTTCACTCCATTGATTTGAGTCCCAGTTTCCTTCCCATCACTATTGGTTCCCTGTACATTTTCCTTTATTTCATTTAGCATACCCTCCATTTTTTCATCTAATTTGTGACCAGATTCAACCAATTCTGTGAGCATCCTGATCACCAGTGTTTTGAACTTTGCATCTGATAGGTTGGTGATCTCTTCATCGCTTAGTTGTATTTTTTTCTGAGGCTTTCATCTGTTCTTTCATTTGGGCCATTTTTTTTTGTCTTGACATGTCTGTTACATAGTGAGGAGTGTAGCCCTAGGTATTCACCAGGGTGGGACAACCCATGTCACTGCCATGTGAGGCTGTTTGTGGAGGAGTGGTCCAATAGGGACCAATGGTGCTTGCTCTGCTCTCTGCTGGATTTCAGCCCTTTCCACCACTTCCCTCAAGAAAACTGGGCCCTTCTGGTGCTGATTTCCATGTGGGTAGGCTTGTGTACATTCTAGGGCCCTGTGGATCTCTGCAATGAACTCTCCTGTGAGGCTGGGAGTCTCTCCCAGCACCTCAACTCCCACAGGTGTTTTCAATTGTTTTGAGGCCTTATTTCCTTGTGCTGGGGCCCTGGGTGCATGGTCTGTCTCTCTCCCCAGTTCCACCTGGTTTATCTGCCTTTGAATGTGGGGCTGCCAGAATGCCAGCTGCTTTGTGCACTGTGTCCCGTTCTGCAATCCACAGCCTCCCTGGGTCTGCCAGCCACCACTTTTTTGCCTTGACCTCTCTCTGCCTGGCTTCCAGACTCTGTCCCTCCTACTGGTCTGGATAAATGTGTCTACTTTAACTTCTTGGTTGTTGGACTTCCCTACAGTTTAATTTTCTGTCAGTACTGGTTGTTTTTGTTTCTAAATTGTCTTTGTCCTTATTTTGGTTGTGTGAGGAGGCACAGTATTTCTACCTATGCCTCCATCTTGGCTGGAAGTCTGGAAATGATTTTTTTACTTGGATACCAGAAGCAAAGGTAACAGCAAAAATTAACAAGTGAGACTACACCAAACTAAAAAGCATATGCACAGTGAAGGAAACTATCAACAAAATGAAAGGCAATCTATCAAATGGGAGGAAGTATTTACAAATCACATTACTAATAAAGTATTAATTCCCCAATATATAAAAATTTATAAAACTCAATAACAAAGAAAATCTGATTAAAAATGGATGAAGGTTAGCTTGTGTCCTGTAGAAAACTCTGCTGGCTGTACCCAATCTGGACCAACAGTGTGCTCTTTCTTGGGGAGCTATTGTCAGAAACTTGGAAAGAGAGTGAACTGTATGGCTCAGGATTGGGGGACATGTTTCATTTTCTGAGTACCCAGCCAGCATTGCCCCACAGAGGAAATCCACTAGACCCATCCTCTTGATTCCTGATGGATCTGCGCAGCTGGGTTCACCCTTATGAAGGAGACTGTGGGATGTGGCCAACTAGGCCCACTCTAAAGACTTTTTAATGAAGGCTCTTGAAGAAGTTGAGGTAGCCTCAGAAGGTAGCAAAGCAATCAATAGGCATAGGTGGAACTCAGGGTGACTGGGGAATTTTGATGAGCTGCCTCTAGACTTGAAGTTGTTGGATGCTGACCTCGGTACACAGCTTGTTCCTTCTCACATGTACCTAGGTTTAGCAGAGGCAGTCACAAAGCACAGACCACTTGATAGCTCCAGACAGGTATCCCAAGCTTGGTTACAGATAGCATCTGAAATTGACTGCACCAGAATCCCTTCCAAGAGGTTCCAGAACCAACACAATTGGTGGCAGTCTTTGACCACACCAGAGCAGGACCAAACTGGCATACTCAAAAGGATATCCTAGCAGGCAGCAGACCCTGCTAGTATCAATTCCACTTTGGGGAGTCATCCCCCTCACAACAGCTTGTATATTGTGGTAGAGGTCAATCCTTATAGTTAGTCAGTTAGAGGATTAAACTCACTTATGTATGGGCCAACAGCAATCAAAACTCAGCTACACAGGAGGGCTCACATAACTGACACAAGAGACATTCCCAGAGCATCTAGCTCAGCTTATCATAGAGAATGAACCACTGAGTCCTACAAGACACCTACTACATTAGGCCACCACACCAAATTTGGGACACCCAACAAATGTATCTATCATACAGAAACAAATCCAGAGAGACAGCCAAAAAGGGGAGACAAAAGAACATGCCCCAAATGAAAGAAAAGGAGAAATCCCCAAGAGCAAAATGAAATGGAGGCAACTGAGCTACCAGATGCAGAGTTCAAATTAATGGTTACACAGATGCTAAGAGAAGTAAAGGAAAGAATGGATGAACTCAGTGAGAATAGTAAAAAGATAGTAAGCATAAAAAGATAGACCACAAAAAAGAATTCATTAGAAAAAACTAACAGCAAGTTTGATGAAGCAGAGGCTCAAATCAATAGTTTAGAGAATAAGCAGAGCAGTAAAAACAAAAAAGAACTTTAGACTTTCAGCCAAGATGGAAGCATGGTTGCGTACACAGTCCCTCCTCACATGACCAAAAAAAGGACAACAATGAATTTAAAAATTAAATTCAACCAAAACTGCCAGAAAAATTGAGCTGTATGGAAGTCTGACAATGAAGGAGTTAAAGAAGAAAACCTCATCCAGACCAGTAGAAAGGGCAGAGGAAGGCAGCCAGGGTGGAGACGACTCCCAGCAAGATGGTGACTGGGGGGCTGGTGTCGGCAAGGCAGCAGCTTGTGTACTGGGTGAGGTGGTGGCTGGCAGAGCATGCAGTCCCCCATCATGTGTGGATAAACTGGGAGGAACAACTGGGGAGCGAGACTGCTCAACCCAGGATTCCAGTGCAGGGAAATAAAGCCTCAAAACCTCTGACTGAAAAAACTTGTGGGGGTTGCAGCAGTGGGAGAAACTCCTAGCCTCACAGGAGAGTTCATTGGAGAGAATCACAAGGTCCTAGAATGAACACAAACCCACCCATGCAGGAATCAGTACCAGAAGGGCCTAATTTGCTCATGGAAAGTGGTAAAAGTGAATGAAAGCTGCAAGCTGGCCAAGATCCCAGCAAGTGGCATTGTTCCCTTTTGGACCCTTCTGTCACCTACAGTGGCGCAGCACAGTGATGTGTGTTGCCCCACCCTGGTGAATACCTAAGACTCTGCCCTTTACTACATAACAGGTGCACTGAGACAGAAAAAAAAAGACCAAATGAAAGAACAGATAAAAGCTCCAGAAAAAATATAACTAAGTGATGAAGAGATAGCCAGCCTATCTATCAGACACAGAGTTGAAAACACTGGTAATCAGGATGCTCACAGAAATGGTTGAGTATGGTCACAAAATGGAGGAAAGTCTATGAAAAGTGAAATAAAGAAAAATGTACAGAGAACCAACTGTGAAGAGAAGGAAACCAGAACTCAAGTCAACAGTTTGGACCAGAAGGAAGAAATAAACATTGAACCAGAATAGGATGAAGAAACAAGAATTCAAAAATATGAGGAGAGGCTTAGGAACCTCTGGGACATCTTTAAATGTTCCAACATCCTAATTATAGGGGTACCAGAAGGAGAAGAGGAAGAGCAAGACATTGAAAACTTATTTAAAAATAAAATGAAGGAGAACTCCTCCAATTTGGCAAAGGAGATAGAGTTTCAGAAAGTCCAGAAAGCTCAGAGCATCCCAAAGAAGTTTGGACCCAAGGAAGCACACACCAAGGCGCATCATAATTATATTATGCAAGATTAAAGAATAGGGAGCATCTTAAAAGCAGCAAGAGAAAAGGAAAGAATTACCTACAAAGGAGTTCCCATAGGACTATCAGCTGATTTCTCAAAAGAAACCTTACAGGCAGGAGGGGCCTGGAAAGAAGTATTCAAAGTCATGAAAGGCAAGGAGCTACATCCAAGATTACTCTATCCAGCAAAACTATCATTGAGAATGTAAGGGCAGATAGAGTGCTTTCAAGGTAATGTAAAGTTAAAGAAGTTCATCATCACCAAGCCCTTATATGAAATGTTAAAAAGACTAATCTAAGGAAAAGAAGATCAAAATCTATAAACCATAAAATGACAAGAAACTCACAACTATCAACTACTGAAACCAAAACCAAAACCAAAAACAAACTAGGCAAAAAACTAGATATTAATAGAATCTCAGAAATGGAGATCACATGGAGGGCTATCAGTGGGGAGTGGATTGGGGGGATGGAGCAAAAGGTACAGAGAATAAGAAACATAAATAATAGGTACAAAATACAGGGGGAGGTTAAAAACACTATAGGAAATGGAGTAGCCAAAGAAGTTATATGTATGACCCATGGATATGAACTTAGATGGGGAATGCAGGTGGGAAGGATGCAAGGTGGAGGGGAACAAGGTGGGAAAATGGGACAACTCTGATAGCATAATCAATAAAATATATTTTTAAAAAGAAACAAGAACTTTAAAAATGAGAAAGTTTAAGGGAACTTTGGGATAACACCAAGCATAACAACATCTGTATCATAGGGGTACCAGAAGGAGAACAGAGACAGCAAGAGATGGAGAACCTATTTGTAAAGATAATGACAGAAAACTTCTTGAATCTGGGGAAGGAAATAGACTTACAAGTTTAGGAAATGTAGCCAATCCCAAACAAAATAAACCCAAAGAGATTCACACTAAGACACATCATAATTAAAACGACAGAGGATAAAAACAAAGAATTTTAAAAGCAGCAAGAGAGAGACAGTTATCTACAAGGGAGCTTTCATAAGACTGTTAGCTGATTTCTCAACAGATACATTTCAGGACAGAAGATATTGTCTTGAAATATTCAAAATGGTGAAAAAGAAGGTCCTACAATCAAGACAACTGTACCCAGAGAGCTATCATTTACAACTGAAGGAAAAACAAAGGGCTTCCAGGATAAGAAGGAACTGAAGGACTTCACTAACAACAAAAAGTTTTATGAGAAATCATAAATAGACTTCTGTAAGAAGGAAAAGAAGAAGTATTTATTAAGCATAAAATGGCAATAAACATGAACCTATCAAAAATAACTTTAAGCATAAATGGATGAAATGCTGTAATCAAAAGACAAAGGGTAGATTTCCCCCAAAGATGGAGGTGTAGGTAGACACATGGTGCCTCCTTGCACAACCAAAATAAGAACAACAGAAATTTAGAAACAAAAAAACAACCAGTACTGATAGAAAATTGAACTGTATGGAAGTCCGACAACCAAGGAATTAAAATAGACACATTCATCCAGACCAGTAGAAAGGGCAGAGTTTGGCGGCCAAGCAGAGAGGGGTCATGGCAAAAAACTGCGGTGGCTGGTGGACTGCGCGCATGGGGTAGCAACAAGCAAACCTAGCAAGGCAGGGGACTGTGGAGGGGTGTGGCTCACAAGGTGGCTGGTGGACCCAGTGGTTCCACATTTGCGTGCAGATAAACCAGGAGAAACGGGGGAGTGAGACGGACTACACAACTCAGGGCTCCAGCACAGGGAAATAAGGCCTCAAAACAATTGAAAACACCTGTGGGAGTTGAGGTGCTGGGAGAGACTCCCAGCCTCACAGGAGAGTTCATTGCAGAGATCCACAGGGCCCTAGAATGTACACAAGCCTACCCACATGGAAATCAGCACCAGAAGGGCCCAGTTTTCTTGAGGGAAGTGGTGGAAAGGGCTGAAATCCAGCAGAGAGCAGAGCAAGCACCATTGGTCCCTATTGGACCACTCCTCCACAAACAGCCTCACATGGCAGTGACATGGGTTGTCCCACCCTGGTGAATACCTAGGGCTACACTCCTCACTATGTAACAGACATGTCAAGACAAAAAAAAAATGGCCCAAATGAAAGAACAGATGAAAGCCTCAGAAAAAAATACAACTAAGCGATGAAGAGATCACCAACCTATCAGATGCAAAGTTCAAAACACTGGTGATCAGGATGCTCACAGAATTGGTTGAATCTGGTCACAAATTAGATGAAAAAATGGAGGGTATGCTAAATGAAATAAAGGAAAATGTACAGGGAACCAATAGTGATGGGAAGGAAACTGGGACTCAAATCAATGGAGTGAAACAGAAGGGAGAAAGAAACAACCAAACAGAAAAGAATGAAGAAATAAGAATTAAAAAAAAACAAAAAAAAACAAGGAGAGGCTTAGGAACCTCCAGGACATCTTTAAATGTTCCAACATTCAAATTCTAGGGGTACCAGAAGGAGAAGAGGAAGAGCAACAAGTGGAAACGTTATTTGAATAAATAATAAAGGAGAACTTCCACAGTCTGGCAAAGGAAATAGACTTCCAGGAAGTCCAGGAAGCTCAGAGAGTCCCAAAGAAGTTGGACCCAAGGAGGAACACACCAAAGCACATCATAATTACATTAACTAAGGTAAAAATGAAAGAGAGAATCTTAGAAGCAGCAACAGGTAAGGAGACAGTTACCTACAAAGAAGTTCCCAACAGACTGTCAGCTGATTTCTCAAAAGAGACCTTGCAGGCAAGAAGGGGCTGAAAAGAAGTATTCAATGTCATGAAAGGCAAGGACCTACATCCAAGATTGCTCTATCCAGCAAAGCTTTCATTTAGAATGAAAGGACAGTTGAAGTGCTTCTCAGATAAGGTCAAGAAAAGGAGTTCATCATCACCAAGCCCTTATTTTATGAAATGTTAAAGGGGCTTGTCTAAGAAAAAGAAGATAAAAAACATGTATAGTAAAATGACAGCAAACTCACAATTATTAACAACCACACCTAAAACAAAAACAAAAAAAGAACTAAGCAACCAACTAGAAGAGGAACAGAAGCACAGAAATGGAGATCACATGGAGGGTTAGCAACAGGGCAGTGGGAGGAGGAGAGAGGGGGAAAATGTACAGAGAATAAGTAGCATAGAAGGTAGAGAATAGACAGGGGAGGGCAAGACTAGTATGGGAAATGTAGAAGCTAAAGAACCTATAAATATGACACATGGACAGGAATATGGGTTGGAGAGGGTGTGCAAGTTGGAGGGGAGTGAAGGGGGGAATGGGACAAGTGTAATAGTATAATCAATAAAATATATTAAAAATGACATAGAGTAGCTGAATGGATAACAAATCATGATCAATATGTGAGGTCTGCCCCCAAGTATCCAACAATGTACTATGAAAAATACAGACATTTACTGAAGAAGATATAAGAAATATATATGATAATGACTACTCAGTTCCCTTCAAAGTAGGCACTTTGGGACCTCACACTATTCTACATTTTGACATCACCTGATCTGTTGTATTTTTCTGAATCTCATTGTTGGTCTGAAATATCATCAGTTTTTTTAAAAATTATATATTTTATTGATTATACTATTATATTTATTTCATTTTTCCCTTTTGATTTCCTCTGCCCTGTACCCCACTATTTTCTTTTTTGATATCATCTTTACTATATCTATTTTCATTACCATTAGGGCTCCTCATACTCCCCTACCCCCAGCAATCACCTCACTGCTGTCCATGTCCATCAGTACTTTTTCCTTTTTGCTCATTCCTTCCACTTCCTAACTTCCTCTGCCTTCTATTTGTCATCTGTTCTCCATCTATGAGTTCGTTTCTGTTTTGCTTGTTAGTTCAGTGTGCATTAGATTTCACATGTGAGTGAAATCATATGGTATTTGTCTTTCTCTCACTGGCTTATTTCACATAGAAAAATGTTCTGTAGATCCATCCATATTGTTGCAAAGGGTAGAATTTTCTTTTTTACAGCGGAGTAGAATTCCATTGTGTAAATGTCCCATTGATGTTTTATCCACTCATGTATTGATGGATATTTCAGCTGCTTCCTCATCTTGGCAATTGTAAACAACACTGCAATGAATATAAGGATGTTTATGTTCTTTTGAATTAGTGTTTTGGGTTTCCTCAGCTATATTCCCAGAAGTGGAATCATACGGTCAAAAGATGGATTCATTTTTAATATTTTGAGGTATCTCCATACTGCTTCCCACAGTGACTGCTCCAGTGTGCATTCCCACCAACAGTACAAAATTGTTCCCCTTTATCCACATCCTTGGCAACACTTGTTGTTTGTTGATTTATTGATCATAGCCATTGTGACAGGTGTGAGATGGTATCCCACTGTGGTTTTAATTTGCATTTATCTGATTATTAGTGATTTTGAGCATATGTTCATGTTTATTGTTCACCAGTACATCCTATTTGGAGAAGTGTCTATTGAAGCCCTTTGCTCATTTTTATATTAATTTTTAAAATTTTATTTTAATTGTTGCAGTACAATTTTCTATCTTTTACTCCCATCCCAACCTACTCACCCAGCCATCCCTTCCACCTTCCTATTTCCACCTGTCCCTAGTTTTTATCCATGTGTCCTTTATACTTATTCCTGTAAAGCTTTCCACTTTTCCCCTAAAATTCCCCTGAAATTCATCTCCCCTTTCCTCTGAACTCTGACAGTCCTTTCTCTATTTCAGTGTCTTTGGTTATATTTTGCTTGTTTCTTTGTTTTGTTGTTTAGGTTCCTCTTAATGGTGAGAACATATGGTATTTCTTTCACTGCCTGGTTTATTTCACTTAGCATAATGCTTTTCAGGTCCATCCATGCAGATGCAAAGGGCAGGGGATCCTTCTTGCTTTCTGCTGCATAGAATTCCATTGTGTAAATGTACCATAGTTTTTTGATCCATTCATTTACTGATGGGCACCTAGGTTGCTACCAACGCTTGGCTATTGTAAATTGTGCTGCAATGAACATAGGGTGCATAGGTTCTTATGGATTGGTGTTTCAGGGTTCTTAGGATATAATCATAGCAGTGGAATTGCTGGGTCAAAAGGCAGATACATTTCTAGTTTTCTGAGAAAACTACATACTCTTTTCCATAGTAGTTGTACCAGTCTGCAATCCCACCAACAGTGCACTAGGGTCCCTTATTCTCCACAACCTCTCCAACACTTGTTGTTTGTTACTTTGTTTATGATGGCCATTCTGAAGAGTGTTAAGTGATATCTCATTATTGTTTTAATTTGTATCTTTCTGATAGCTAGCAATACTGTGAATCTTTTCATGTGTCTCTGGATCCTCTGTATGCCCTCCTTGAGGAAGTGTCTATTCAAGTCCTTTGCCCATTTTTTAATTGGGTTGCTTGACTTCTTAGAGTGGAGTCGTGTAAGTTCTTTATATATTTTGGAGATTAAACCCTTGTCTGCTGTATCATTGACAAATATATTTCCCATACAGTTGGTTCTCTTTTTATTTTAATGCTGTTTTCTTTAGCCATTCAGAAGCTTTTTATTTTGATGAGATCCCATTTGTTTATTCCTTCCTTTATGTCCCTTGCTCTGGGGGATGTATCAGTAAAAATGTTTCTGTGTGAAATATGTGATTTTTCTGCCTATGTTCTCCTGTAGGGCTTTAATGGTGTCACAGTTTATATTTAAGCCTTTTATCCACTTTGGATTTATTTTTGTGTATGGAGTAAGTTGGTGCTCTGGTTTCATTTTTTGGCACGTGGCTGTCCAGTTCTCCCAACATCATTTGTTGAAGAGACTGTTTTTACTCCATTTTATGTTGCTGCACCCTTTGTCAAATATTAATTGACTGTAGAGACTTGGGCTTATTTCTGGGCTCTCTGTTCTGTTCCATTGGTCCATGTACCTGTTTTAATGCCAGTACTAGGCTATTTTGATTACAGTGACCTTGTAATACAGTTTGGTATCAGGTATTGTGATCCTGCCTACTTTACTCTTCTTTCGCAAAATTGCTGCAGCTATTTGGGGTCGTTTATGGTTCCATATAAATTTTTGAAGTGTTTGTTCTATGTCTGTGAAATATGCCATTGGTACTTTAATAGGTATTGCATTGAATGTGTAAATTGCTTTGGGTAGTATGGACATTTTCATGATGTTAATTCTTCCATGCCATGAACACTGTATGTGTTTCCATTTGTTTGTGTCTTCCTTGATTTCTTTCTTCAGTGTTGTGTAGTTTTCTGTATAAAGGTATTTTACCTTTTTGGTTAGATTTATTCCTAGGTATTTTATTTTTCTTTTTACTATGTCAAATGGGATTTTTTCCCTGATTTCTGTTTCTGCTGTTTCAATGTTGGTATACAAAAATGCCTTTGATTTCTGGATGTTGACTATGTATCCTGCTGTTTTGCCAAATTCATTTATTAGGTCAAGGAGTTTTTTGGCAGAGTCTATAGGATTTTCTATGTACACTATCATGTCATCTGCAATCAGTGATAGTTTTGTTTCCTCCTTTCCAATTTGGATGCCCTTATTTCCTTTTATTTTCTGAATGCTGTGGCTAAAACTTCCAATACAATATTGAATAGAAGAGGTGAAAGTGGACAATCTTGTCTTGTCCCAGATCTTAGTGGAAAAGATTTTAGTTTTTTCTCATTGAGTATGATGTTGGCTGGAGGTCTGTCATATATGGCCTTTATTATGTTGAGGAGTTCTCCCTCTATTCCAACTTCCTGAGTGGTTATTTTTTTTATCATACATGGGTGCTGTACCTTATCAAATGCTTTTTCTGCAATCTATTGATATGATCATGTGATTTTTGTCTTTGCTTTTGTTTATGTGATGTATTACAGTTACTGATTTGTGAATATTGAACCATCCTTGCATCCCTGGGATGAATCCCACTTGGTCATGGTGTATGATCTTTTTAATGTACTGTTGGATGCAGTTTGCCAATATTTTGTTGAGGATTTTAGCATGTATGTTCATCAGCAATATTGGCCTGAAGTTTTTTTTCTTTGTTGTGCCTTTATTTGGTTTTGGGATTAGGATGAGGCTGGCTTCCTAAAGAGAATTTGGGAGTCTTCCATAATTCTGGAGTTTTTGGAATAGTCTTTGAAGGACAGGGGTTAGCTCTTTTTTAAATGCTTTTTAGAATTCTCCTGTGAAACCATGCTGACCCGGGCTCTTGTGTGTCGATTACTGCCTCAATTTCATCTGCTGTTGTTGGTCTGTTCAGGCTTACCGCTTCTTTTTTATTGAGTTTTGGAAGATTACATATTTTTTAGAAATTTGTCCATTTCACCTAGGTTTTCAAATTTCTGGGCATACGGTTCTTCATAGTAATTTCTTACAATCCTTTGTATTTCTGTCGTATCTGTTGTAATCTCTCCTCTTTCATTTCTGAGTGTGTTTATTTGGGTCTTCTGTCTTTTTTTCCTGATAAGCCTGCTTAAAGGCTTGTTAATTTTGTTTATCTTTTCAAAGAGCCAGCTCCTGAATTCATTGACACTTAGAATTGTGCTTTTGGTCTCTATGTCATTTAATTCTGCTATGATCTTGGTTATTTCCTTCCTTCTGCTTGCTCTACACTGTCTTTGTTGCTGTTCCTTGAGTTCTTGTAGATGTAGGGTTAGTTTGTTTGTTTGAAATGTTTCTATCTTTTTAGGTAGTCCTGTATTACTATGCATTTCCCTCTCAGGACTGCCTTGGTTGTGTCCCATAAGTTTTGGGTTGTTGAGAGTTCATTTTCATTTGTTTCCAGAAACCTTTTGATTTCTTCCCTTATTTCATTCTTGACCTATTCATTGTTTAATAGCATGGTATTCAATCTCCATGATTTTGAATGTTTTGGGGCTTTTTTTCCCCTAGTGTTTGGTTTCTAGTTACAGTCCATTGTGGTCAGAGAAAATGCTTGGTATGATTTCAATTTTCTTGAATTTGTTGAGGCTTTCTTTGTGTCCTATCATGTGGTCTATCTTTGAAAATATTCCATGTGCATTTGAAAGGAATGTGTATTTTGCTTCTTTGGGATGAAAGACTCTATGTATAACAGTTAAGTCCATTTTCTCTAGGGTATTGTTCAATGCTGCAATATCTTTGTTGATATTTTGTTTGGAAGACCTGCCCATTTTTGACAGTGGGGTATTAACATCCTCTACTATAATTGTGTTGCTGTCAATATCTTTCTTGAAGTCCTCTAAGATATTCTACATGTATTTGAGTGCTTCTATATTGGGTGCACATATTTACAATGTTTATGTCTTCTTGGTGGACTATTCCCTTGAATGTGATGAAGTGACCTTCTGGGTCTTTCTTTATGCATCTTTTTTTGGAAATCTATTTTGTCTCATATGAGTATTGCTACCCTAACATTTTTTTCCTTTCCATTTGCTTGCAAAATTTGTTTCCAGCCCTTCACTTTCAATCTCTATATGTCTTTTGTCCTGAGGTCGGTCTCTTGTAGACAGCATATGTGTGGGTCAGGCTTTCTTATCCCTTCAGCTATTTTATGTCTTTTGATTTGAGCATTTAATCCATTTACATTTAAGGTTATTATTGATAGGTACTTATTCATTGCCATTTTCACACTTGTGTTCCTCTCTCTATCTCTCTTTTTCTTTCTTTCCTTAAAGCAGGCCCTTTAGCATCTCTTGCAGAGCTGGTTTGGTGGAGGTGTATTCTTTTAGACTTCTTTTGTCTGGGAAGCCCCTTATTTGCCCTTCTATCTTGATTGCAAGCCTTGCTGGGCAAGGTAGCCTTGGTTGCACGCCTCTGGTTCTCATTACTTTGAATATTTTTTGCCAGCCTCTTCTGGCTTGGAGTGTTTCCATTGAGAAGTCTGTTGCTAACCTTGTTTGGGCTCCCTTTTATGTTACTTTGTGTTTCTCCCTTGCTGCTTTTAATATTCTCTTTTTGTCTTGGTATTTTGCCATTTTAATTATCATAAATTGTCATATGTCTTGAAGTGGGCCTCTTTGGGTTCCTCTTGACTGCAACTCTCTGTGTTTCCTGGATTTGTTTGACTTTTTCTCTCATCAAATTAGGGAAGTTTTTCTTCATTACTTTTTCAAATAGATTTTCTATCCCTTTCTCTTCTTCTTCTTCTTCTGTTATCCCTATTATATGGATATTATTATGTTTCATATTGTCTTGCATTTCTCTTAATCCCTCTTCATTGTTTTTGAGTCTCTTTTCCTTTTCTTGCATTTTTCTGGGTGTTTTTTCTACTTTCTCCTCTACCTCAGTGATCCGATCTCGTGCTTCATCAATCCTGCTTTTCAGTCCTTCTACTGTATTTTTCAGTTGAGAAATTGTATTCTTCATTTCCTCTTGGCTTTTTTTTGATAGTTTCTATTTCCCTTTTCATGTTTATATAGTTTTCAGTGAGTTCATTGTAGCTTCCCTGTAGTTTCTGGTAGCTCAATGTGAGCTCATTGAGCTTCCTGAGAATCATTGCTTTGAACTCAATATCTGATAGTTGAGTTTCCTCTATTTTCTTTAGCATTCTCTCTGAGGCTTCCTCCTTTCCTTTCATTTGGGGATTGTTTCTTTGTCTTCCCATTGTTTGTGAGACTCTTCTTGTTAGTCTCAGCTTATTAAATTGATCTGTCCTGGCCCTCTGGGTTTGTGGTGTGAACTTCTGTGGTACAATACTTGTGAGTTTCAGTGTTGCAGTTTCCTTGATATCCCGAGCTCACTGGTCTTGATCTGTCATTGAAGTTGGCTCTTTGTTTGTCTTTGGGTTTTATTGTTTTTGGGTCTTTCTTTGGTTGTTCCGTCCAGCTGGTTTAATGAGGATCTCTTTGTCCACCACCTCTTGTATTTTGTTGTGCTGGTGAGGGCAGGTTGTGTTGAAGGTGGTTCTTCTGTGTGTATAAAGTTTTGAGAATTCTCTCTGGCTCTTGTTTAGTTACTTGTATTAGGTACTGTCTCTATTGTTCAGTTGCATTTCTAGATAGGTCCAGGATTGAAGTTTGTGTTGTTTCCACTCCCTCCTTCATCTTATCTTGTTGTTATCTGTTAGTGGTTACTTTGCTGTTGGAGTTCCTCTTCCAGTGGGTATCCTTGTGTTGACCACTTCCACCTACTCTTGTTTGTGATCAGGTGGAGGTGGAAGGGAACATTGTTTAAGAAAGCAAGAGAATATTCTATGATAGTTACAGTAGCAGCCAGTAGAGAAGAGATAGCAGATCCTTTGGCTATGTATAGTGTTAACCGTGATCTTCCCTTCAGGTAGCTGGTTTTTAGAAAAGATGGAAAGAAGGTAAGACTCTTGTTGGGGAGAAAAGGATTGTGAGTTGGATCTAGAAAGCAGTGAGGCTGTGGGAGGTCAGATTCTGAGGTAGGGTGGGAGTAAGGCATAGTAAATAGGTGTAGTGTGTGAGAAGATAGAGTTAACCACTACAGTAATAGAGTTCAGCAAACTATGAAGTGGGCTAAGATCTGGGAGGGGTGTTGTGAATTATTTACAATTGCATGGAACAGCAATTATTTACAATAATATTAGAGCAGCAATCATATGACAGAATCTATGAGATCTAGATAAAAGAATAGGGAGTATAGAACCTTGAGTTGTGTGTGAATGGGACACAGGTGAGTTAAAGGACAGTAAATTACCAATACACTATGAAAGAGATATCAGGGAAAACCTGTCAGGTGATACAATATAACCAGCCTAGCAAAGCAGACTATACTGAAAGAAGAGAAATACAAAAATACTATTAAAAAAGATTTAAGAATAATGGAAAAAATAATAGTAATACTAATATACAATAACTTACAGGTTCTCTGTAATAGCAGAGTGAAATTTGTCTCGCTGTCGCAGCTGATGTGATGCCCCTTCTTTGGGTTTAACTCTGGTCTCCTCACAGATCCAGGTTTTTGTCTCATTTGTACGTATATAAAAAAAGATTAAAAAGGCAGACGAAGGAAGGAAGAAGAGATAAAATTGGAGGAAAGAAAGGAGGAAGGAAGAAAACAAGAAAGCAGGAAAGAGAGGAAAAAGAAATTAAAAGAGAATAAAAATAATAAAAATTAAAAAAATTAAGAATTGTTTAAAAAAATAGAATAAAATTAAAAAGTCTCTTGGTTTCAAAGTGGTCAAACCGGTTTTTCTGGTCTTGCTGGCTGTGGCAGGCTGAGGAGTGATTGATATGGCTTTTCTTCCTCAGTCAGCAGCCAGAGCAGTGCACCCTTGGTGTGGGAATTAGGTCTTGCTGCAGGGTTACTGCTGTGGACTGGGGTGCGAGGATGCCCTCGGTCAGACTGCCTAACCCTTCCCAGTGTTATGGGGGTGCACAACATCCTCCACAGAAGCGCAACCTTCCGTGCAACCTTGGGTTTGATGCCCAGCTGGGTGGCAGGGAGACTGGAGCGATTGCTGTAGAAGAATTCCCCAAACAGTGTCTGTCTTTTCACTCCTTCCTCTTGAGAAATTCCTGCTATTCAAGCCTGCCCCTACAGTGGCCTGGCTTCTTTCACAGCCCAGCTCTGGAGCCAGACTGGTGACCATGGGGGTCAGGGCCCATTTGGCCCATTGCGTGACCTAACACCCCCACAGGTGTCCACAGTCTCCAAGGGTGCTCACAGCCCTTGTGTGTTTGCTAGCAAGTGGGTTCCTCTCAGTGCTGCTCAGACCTTGTTTGGCTGGGGAGGGAGCAGTTGTCCTAGCTCTCTCCCAAGGACTCTGTGGCAAACCCGGCAGTGGGTGCTGGGCCTGGGGCTCCAGTCCCCCGACCCCACGCTGGTCCCTGGGACCCTACCGTGTTTTAGCACTCCTCTCACCATCTGGTTTTTCGGTTCCACCACAATCATTGGTCCCGTATTTTCACATATGCTAAGGTATGTTGGTTGCTTGCTCCTTTGCTCCGTAGATCAGCCAGGATTTTCTCCCGTGTGTAGGGATAAGCTGAATCTGCTCACTCCTACTCCGATGCCATCTTCCTTCCCTCCCCCTTTGCCCATTTTTAATTGCATTGTTTGATTTTTTGGTGTTGAGTGTTGTACATATTTTGTAAATTCTGGATATTAACCCCTTATTAGACATATTGGCAAATATGTTCTCTGACTCTGTGGGTTGTCTTTTTATTTTGTTGATAATTTCCTTTGTTGTGTAAAAACTTTTTAGTTTGATGAAATGTCACTTATTTACATTTTTCTTTCTTTTTTTTTCTTTGTTTGGGAAAATATAACCAATAAATAATTTCTATGAACAATGTCAAAGGTTGCAGTGCCTAATGTTCTTCCATGATTTAATGGTTTCAGTCTAACATTTAAGTCCTTGACCCATTTTGAATTTATTCTTGTGTGTGGTGTGAGAAGGTGATCTGGTTTCATTTTTCTGCATACATCTGTCCAATTTTCACAACACTATTTATTGTTTTTTATTGTGGCTCAAGCACATTAGTCTCCATTTTTCACGCACCACTCTCTGCTGCCCCAGTGACCCTCACCTCCCTCCTTCAATCCCACCCAGCTTTTGTCCATGGTTTTTCATATATGTTCCTTGACCATTCCACTTCTCTCCTCCATTATCCCCTAACTTCAACCCCTCTGGTTACTGTCAGTTTGCTCTTTATTTTAATGTCTCTGGTTATATTTTGCTTGTTTGTTTTGTTGATTAGATTCTACATGTAAGTGAAATCATAAGGTATTTCTGTGTCACCATCTGACTCATTTCACTTAGCATAACGCTATCCAGATTCACCTATGCTGTTATGAAAGGTAACGGCTCCTTCTTTCTTTCTGCTGTGTAGTATTCCATTGTGTAAATGTACGACAGTTTTTTGATCCACTCATTTCCTTAGGTTGTTTCCAGCACTTGTCTATTTTAAATTTTTCTGTTATGAATATTGGGGTGAGGTTCTTTTGAATCAGAATTTCATCCTTCTTAAGATATAACCCTAGCAGTGGAATTGCTGGGTCAAAAGGCAGTTTCATTCTTAGTTTTTTGAGGAAATTTCATACTGTTTTCCACAGTGGCTGCACCAGTTTGCAATCCCACCAACAGTGCAGTATGTTTCCCTTTTCACCACAACCTCACCAGCTCTTGTTGATTGTTAATTTGGTTATGATGGCCATTCTAAGGGTGTGAATTGTATCTCATTGTGTTTTTGATTTGCATCTCTCTGGTGGCTAGTGATGCTGAGCATCTTTTCATATGTCTCTGAGTCCTCTGTAAGTCCCTCATGGAGAAGTGTCCAGATCCTTTACCCATTTTTAATTAGGATGTTTGTCTTCCTGGAGTGGAGTTTTGTGAACTATTTATATATTTTGGAGGTCAAACCCTTGTCCAAAGTATCATTGGCAAATAGATTCTCCCTTATGGTTGTTTCACTTTTACTTTTCTAATATTTTATTTATTTTTAAGATGGAGGGTAATGGAGGGAGAAACACAGAAAGAAGCACATCAATGTTTGTTTGCCTCTCATGGACCCCTTACTTGGGGACCTGACATATGCCCTGAATGGGCATCAAATTCGTGACTCTTTGGTTTGCAGGCCAGCACACAGTCTACTGAGCCACATCAGCCAGGGCTTCTGTTTTTCTTTTGCTGATGTTTCCTTTAACGATGCAGAAGGTTTTATTTTCATGAAGTCCAAATTGTTTATTCTTTCCTTCATATCCCTTGCTCCAGGCCACATATTGGTGAAAATATTGTTTAGTGGAATATCTGAGGTTTTCCTTTATGTATTCTAGTCTAGAAATTTTATGGGGTCACAACTTATATTTAAGTTCTTTATACATCTTGAGTTTATTTTTGTGTATGGTGTAACTTGCTGGTCAAATTTCATTTTTTTTTCCATTTAGCTGTCCAAGTCTCCCAACATTTGTTGAAGAAGCTAGTTTTACTCCACTTTATACTTCTTCCCCCTTCATCAAATATTAATTAACCATAGAGCCATGGGTTTATTTCTGGGCTCCCTATTCTGTTCCATTGATCTATGTGTCTTTTCTTATGCCAGCAACAGAATGTTTTGAAGACAGTGGCCTTGTAATATAGTTTGATGTTAGGTGTTATGATCCCTCCTACTTTGATCTTCTTTCCAAAGTTGCTACAGCTACTAGGGGTCCCTTATATTTCCATATAAATATTTGAAATGTTTCTTCTATATATGTGAAATATGTTATCAGTATTTTAATAGATATTTGCATTGAATCTATAAATTGCTTTGGGTATTATGAACATTTTGATAGTGTTAATTCTCCCAATCCATAAACATGGTATATGCTCCCATTTATTTGTGTCTTATTTAATTTATTTCTTCGGTGTTGTGTAATTTTCAGAATACAGGTCTTTTAACTTCTTGGTTAGGTTCATTCCTAGGTTCTTTATTTTTTTTGTTTTTATAGAAAAGGAATTTTCCCCCAATATCTATTTCTGCTATTTTATTGTTAGTGTACAAAAATGTCTTCAATTTCTGAATATTGACTTTATATCTCACTGTTTTGCCAAATTCAGTTGTTAGGTTGAGTAGTTTTATGACAGAGTCTATAGGATTTTCTAAGAACACTATCATTTCATCTTCAGACAATGAAGTTTTACTTTCTCCTTTTCAATTTAGATCTTTTATTTCTTTTTCTTGCCTGATTGCTGTGGCTAGAACATCCAATAATATGTTGAATAGAAGTGGTGAAAGCAGACATCCTTGTCTTGTTCCTTACCTTAGTCAGATAGCTTTTAGATTTTGCCCATTGAGTATGATGCTGTCTGTAGGTTTCTCATATACGGATTTTATTATGTTGAGGTTTCCTCTCTTTACCCCCTCTTTATTTTGTGTTTTCATTATAAATGGGTGCTGTACCTATCAAATGCTTTTCTGCATCTGTTGATATGATCATGTGATTTTTGTCTTTCCTTTTGTTTGTGTGATGTATTACATTTATTGATTTGCAAATATTGTGCCATTCTTGAATCACTGGGATGAATCCCACTTGGTCATGGTGTATGATCTTTCGAATGTATTGCTGGATGCGGTTTGCCAATATTTTGTTGAGGATTTTAGCATCTATGTTCATCAGCGATATTAGCCTGTAGTTTTCTTTATTTTTTTTTTTGTCTTTGTCTGATTTGGGGATTAGGGTCAATTGGCTTCATAAGAAGATGGAAGTCTTCCATCTTCTTGGTTTTGTTTTTGGAATAATCTGTGATATATGGGGTTAGTTGTTCCTTAAATGCTTTGTAGAGTTCTCCTGGGAAACTCTCTGGCCCGGGCCTTTTGTGAGTTTGGATTTTTTTGGTTACTGCTTAGTTTTCATCAGCTGTTATCAGTCTGTTAAGGTTTTATGTTTCTTCTTTATTCAGTTTTGGAAGAGTATATTTTTTCTAGAAATTTGTCCATTTCACCCAGATTTTCAAATTTCTTGGCATATAGTTGTTTGGAGTAATTTCTTACAATCCCTTTGTATCTGTGTGGTATCAGTTTTATTCTCTTATTTCATTTCTGATTTTATTTATTTGGGTCCTTTCTCTGTTTTTCTTGATGAATCTGCTTAAAGGCTTGTTGATTTCCTTTATCTTTTCAAAGAACAAGCTCCTGGATTTATTTATCCATTGCATTGGTTTTTTAGTCTCTATGTCATTTAATTCTCTTCTGATCTTGTTTTTTTCCTTCCTTCTTCTTGCCCTGGGATTTGTTTGTTGTTGCTCTTCCAATTCGTGTAAGAAGTAGGGTTAGGTTGGTTCTCAGGCTGGTGCTCAATTCACTGAGCCACACCAGCCAGAGCATGGATTAGGTTGTTTATCTGAAATGTTTCTACATTTTTTAGGTAGATCTGTATTGCTATGAACTTCCCCATTGTTACTGCCTTCACTGTGTCCCATAGGCTTTGGAATGTTCTGTGTTTATTTTCATTTGTTTTCCAGAAAATTTTTGATTTCTTCCTTGATCTCATTCTTAACCCACTCCTTGTTTAATAGCATGCTATGCAGTTTCCAGAGGTTTGAATGTTTTTGAGTTTTTTCCTTGAAGTTGGTTTCTAGTTTCAAGCCCTTTTGGTTTGAGAAAATGCTTGATATGATTTTAATTTCTTGAATTTGTTGAGACTTGTTTTGTGTCCTATCATGTGGTCTATCTTTGAAAATGGCCCATGTGCATTTGAAAAGAATATGCATTTTGCTTCTTTGGGATGAAAGGTTCTATATATATCAGTTAAGTCCATTTGATCTAATGCTTTTTCAGTTCCACAATATTTTTGGTGGTATTTTGTTTGGAAGATCTATCCATTTTTTATTGTTGGGTGTTAAAATCCCCTAGTACATATATGTTACTTTCTATATCTTTCTTATGCATTTGGGTGCTCCTATGTTCAGTACATATATGTTTATAATGTTTAAGTCTTCTTGATGGGTTCTTTCTTTGAGTATTATGAAGTGTCTTTCTGTGTCTCTGTTTATGAGCTTTGTTTTGAACTCTGTTTTGTCTGATATATGTATTGCTACCCTGGCTTTCTTTTCCTGTCCATTTGCTTGGAATATTGTTTTCCAATCCTTCACTTTTAGTCTGTGTAACCCTTTGTCTCGATGTAAGTCTATTGTAGGCAGCATATGTGCTGGATATGTTTCCTTATCCATTCAGCTAACTTATGATTGGAGCATTTTATCCATTTACACATAAAGTTATTATTGATGGGTACTTATTTATTGCCATTTTATTCCCTTTGTACCAGTTTCCTCTCTCTCATTTTTTAAAAATTTTATTTTAGTCATTATTCAAGTACATTTTGCTGTCCTTTACTCCCATTCCAGCCCACCCACCCATCCCTCCCCACTTTCCTCCCATAACCACCCTTTCTAGTTTTTGTCCATGTGTCCATTATATTTATTCCTGTAAAACCTTCCCATTCTCCCCTGAAATTCCCTCTCCTCTCCCCTCTGGTTATTGTCAGCTTATCCTGTATTTCAGTGCCTTTGACTATATTTTGCTTGTTTGTTTGTTTTGTTGTTAAGGGTGAGACCATGTGATATTTGTTTTTCACTGCCTGGCTTATTTTGCTTAGCATAATGCTTTCCAGCTCCATCCATGCTGTTGCAAAGGGTAGGAGCTCCTTCTTTCTTTCTGCTGCATAGGATTCCATTGTGTAAATGTACCATAGTTTTTTGATCCATTCATTTACTGATGGGCACCTATGTTGCTTCCAGCACTTAGCTATTGTAAATTGTGCTGCTATGAATATTGGGGTGCATAGGTTCTTTTGTCTCTCTCATTGTTTTTCTTCCTTTTCTTAAAGCAGTCCCTTTAGCATTTCTTGCAAAGCTGGTTTGTTACAGGAGTATTCCTTTAGCTCTCTTTCCTCTGGGAAATCCCCCATTTTCTCTTCTATGTTAATTGAGAAACTTGCTGGGTAGACTAATCTTGCTTGCAAGACTTTGATTTTCATTACTTGGAATGTTTCTCGCCAATCCCTTCTGGCTTGTTTCCTGTTGAGAAGTGAGCTGCTAGCCTTATCAGAGCTCCCTTGTATGTTTCTTTCTGTTTCTCCCTTGCTGCTTTAAGGATTCTCTATGTCTTTGAGTTTTTCCATTTTAATAACGATGTGTCTTGAACTGGGCCTCTTTGGGTTCCTCTTGAAAGGGATCCTCTATTCTTCCAGGACTGTTGTTTTGAATTCAACATCTGATAGCTGACTTGCTTCTATTTCATTTGGCACTCTTTATGAGGCTTCCTCCTTTCCTTTTGAATATTGTTACTTTATCCTCAGTATTTGCAAGACTCTTCCTGTTTGCTTCTGTTTCTTAAATTGATATATTGTAACTCTCTTACTTTGTGATATGAACTTGTATTGTAGGAATCCCACGAAATTCAGTCTCCTTGTTCTGCCAAACTTGATGCTCTTGGGATGCCCTTTATGCCATTTATTTTGGCTCTCTGGGTGTATTTAGGTTTTGATTGTTGTTGGGTCATTCTTTGGTGGTTCCTTCCCTCCAGCTTGTTGATTGAGGGTCACTCTGCACACCATGTCTTGTATGCTGCTGTGCAGGTGCTGCCAGAATGAAACTGCAAAACCCAGGAAACAAACCCACACCTGGAAAAATAACTTCTACATATAATCCCACTATCAGCAGCAAATGAACAAGTATTAATAAGGGTATAAGGAGATTAAGAATATTATATAAAAGGATAGATAATATGAGGTGACCTACTGAAGGGAAAATGATTTTGGGTGAGTGGAGGAAGGAGCACTAATAAGAATTTGGAGTTGGAACAATGTGAAGATAGAAAGTAAAACTGATATTGTGAATAACAAAGGGAATGAAAAAGGTGGAATATGTACAAACTTGATGTGCAAAAAAAAAATGAATGTTAAAAGCTATACAGGAAAGGAGATATTGCAAATCATGGACAAGACCACATTGGATTTTGTCTCAGTAACCTCTTGTATTTACCATTCTTCTTTTCTTTCTGTATCAGCCTCTGGTGCTGTCAGATATTGACTTGGTCTGACATTAGGCAGCCTGTTTGTGACTTCCAGGTACCTACTTTCTGTGACTGTCTCCTTCAGTTGCTAATCTAATCATTCTGCATTCCTCAGTCAGGTTTAAGGCCTATAGGGAAGGCAAAATCCCTTGAGGTGTTGGGTATATTGATTCCCCTTGGGCCTCTGCTGCTTGGAGTGGGTTGATCTACATGAGCACAATGGATGCTGCTGTATGGAGGCTGTCTCAGCACCAGGATCCTGTAGTCCACTCTCTCAGTTCTGTCCCCAAGTTTCTCTCCCCAGTCTTTGCTCAAGCATCTCTAGTCTACTCTTCCCCCACTTTGCCAGATATCTACTGTCTGTGGCTGACTCCTTCGGTTGTAATTGTAGTCACTCTGCACTCAGCAGTCAGGCTTAAGCACCACAGGGCCAAGGAAGAGTCTCCCTGTGGTCATGGTCATTGTTTTCCCTCAGGCTGCTGATGCCCAGAGGGGAGTGGTCTACCTTAGTACAATGGCTGCTGCTGTATGCTAGATGACCCAGCACTGGGATCCCAGAGTCTACTCCTTCAGTTCTCTCCCCAAAGCCTCCAACCCCACTCTTTCCTCAGGTGTCTCTAGCCTATTCTGCCCCACTTTTCCTGGAGCCCAGGGTAAGTGGCTGCCAATGAAAATTTTTTCATTGGTTTTTAAACAGCTCTTTGTGTCTCCAACCATCTATCTCTGGCAGAGAGCAACCCTGCTGCTTTTCACTGCTGGTTGTTATCTCTATACTTTTGGGCTCTGGTGCTATATGCTACGAATCTCAGCCTAGGGTTTAGACCCCACTATTCTCATGGGGTTACTATTGGCCACTTAATTATCCATTGGCCTGGCCACCTGTGGGTGCCCAGCCAGCCTTCTCAAGTCTCCACTGCAATCTTTACCAGTCCAGTTGTGCTGAAGGTGATTCTTCTGTCTGTCCAAGGCTATAAGGCTTCTCTCTTGCTATTGTTCAGTGCTTGTTCCAGGTGATTTTTTCACAATTTAGTTGTAATTACAGATTGGTCCTGTGAGGAAGTTAGTATGACTTCCATTCACTCCTCCACCATATTGCCCTACCTTCTAGGAAGTTTCTTAAGCAAAGCTCATTTAAAAAAAAATTCTTGCCCTGGCTGGCATAGCTCAGTGGATTGAGCACAGGCTATGGTCCAGGCATCACAGGTTCGATTCCCAGTCAGGGCACATGCCTACGTTGCAGGCCACAACTCCCAGCAACCACACATTGGTGTCTCTCTCTCTTCTCCTTCTCTTCCCTCTCTAAAAATAAATAAATAAAATCTTTAAAAAAGTTCTCTCTTTTTTTTTACTCTTCTGCCTGATTTTTTTCTACCATGTGTTCTAAAACACTGATGCAATATTTTACTCATCTAACCTACTGTTTATTCCTTCCAGTGTGGTATTTATCTCAGATATTGTGTTCTTTATTTCTGACTGATCCTTTTTTATGGTTTCTATGTCTTTTTTTCATGCTGTTGAGTATCCTTATAATCATTACCCTAAACCTGAGTCTGATAAATTGCTTACTTCCATTTCATATAGTTCTCTGGAAAATTTTCTTGTTCTCTCATTTGGGGTTTATTTCTTTGTCATTCCATTTTGGCTGCTTCTTTAAATTTACTGCCTTAGCTGTTAAACTAGTCAGACATTAAATAGATCAGCTGTTAATATAATCAACCCATAATCAACAGTAAGGCTTAAGTATCACAGGTTGTTGTAGAGTAATTCCTGTGAGTGGGGCTATTGCTTGCCCTCAGGCTGATGCCATTCAAAAAGGAGTTCTCTGCCTGAGAGAAATGGCTCCTGAAGTTGGTGAAGAACTCAGCACAGGTATCTTGGTAGCTGTCTCCCAAGAGCCACTCCCCAGAGCCACCAACCCCAGAGCCACCAACCCCAAACTCTCCTCCAGTGTCTCTAGTCCACACTGCCCTCCCTTTTCTGGCAACCAGGGTAAGTGGATGCAAATGAAAATTTTCACTTTGACCTTTTAAAAGTCTCTCTGCATCTCTAACTGTCTTTCCCTGGCAGACAGAACCCCTGCTGCTTTTTACTGCTGGTGTTATCTGGACTACATTCTGTCTCTATGGTACTGCATGCTGGGGAGCCCAGGTTTGGGTTTAGACACCACACTTCTCAGGAGTAACTCTATGGACACTGAAATATCCCTGTGGCACTTCAGCTGCCACCCATGTGAGCCCAGCCAGCCTTGTAATGGTTGCCCCACCCTCCCTACCAGTCATGTTGTGCTGAAGTGTTTTCTTCTCCCTGTCTGTGGTTGTAAGGCTTTTCTCCAGTTAGTGTTCAGTTGGTTATTCAAGGTGATTTCTCAAGCAAAGAAAGATGGTGGAGAGGTAGATGGGAACGGAGTCCTCTTTCCCTGTGCACAGGTGGAACATATGGCTGATCTTCTGAGGAACACAGTGAATGGCCAACAGAATCCCAGCATATATAAAAGTTGGAGACAAAAATTGTAGAGGACATTGAAAAACAGATGGTGAGGAGATTGCTTCGGGGTCAGCACAGAGACCAGGGCTGCTACAGCTCCAGGCCCAGCAACTTCCAGTCCTACCTCAGGATTGTTGGAAGAGGACCAGGTCAGTGGCTCCCTCCCCTGCCAAAGAAGGAGGATAGAGCTGCACCAGGAAGAACCTGTATACTTGAAGTCATTAGGGGAGGGAAAGACAAAGTGGCAGACACATAGTAGTGGTGTTCATCTGCTGAGACTGTGGAAGTCAGCTGGGTCATTACCAGAGAAACTGGGGAGCTAGGTGACACCTGGAGAAGGGAGAAGAGTTGGACTGTGATGGACCTTCACCTGGATAGTCTCTGGTCTGGTTGGAAAGTTGGACTGTGTGAGAGGCTGGGTGCTTGTTAGGCATGGCAGGCTTGAACAGGAGGATTTTGTTAAGAAAAGAAGGCTTCAAGTGGCTATTTAGGGAATTCTCCTGCAGCAGCCACCCCTGCTGCACCCCACAGCTGCCCCAGCTGTAACCTCAGTAACACCCCCAATACAGGTGGAGACAAAGACTCCATCACCTCTGTAGCCTCAGCCATGTTCCCGTCCCTGTCTCCATGACTGTGGCGATCCCTCTTCCCTCCCTCTCAGCAGCAGAGGCTGTGTGCCTGTGAAGACTGATGCCTGCACCTGCACCTCCACCCTGGGCAGCCAGACTGGCTAGCTAAGAGGAAGGAGGAGGCATCCCTCGCAGAGGAGAGCAGCAGAGCTCAGAGAGTTAGCAATCTCCCAAAAGACTTAGAAAGACTTGACTCAGTGGGGGAACTGAACTGCCCAGAGAAACTTTGAGAGTGCCTAACACCTAGGACAGCAAAGAGTGAGAAGGTGGTGTATGAGTTGCCCCTACCTGGTGAACCTAAAGGACAGCACAATTGGTGGATTAAAGGCACTTGCTAGGTGCAGAAAGGCACTGGGGGCCTGGCAGCTAACTGAGGAACTGGGCTGGAGGCTGGGCAACTATGCAGAATGTGGCCCAGACCTGGCTCCCACCTCATAAAATTGTAGAAAGGGAGAAAAGCCAAACCCTACCATGTCAACCTGCTGCAGCCAGGAAGACCAGCAGAACATGCTTGGCTGGTTGAAAGCTAGTAGAAAGCTTTTATTTCATTATCTTTTTTTTTTTCATTTTTTCCCCTGAAGTAAGACAATAGGACCTGGACATGTGAAAAGACCAGAGTCAGACCCAAAGAGGCATCACAAGGATAATCCCAACAATTGAGAAACTGACACAAATTTCACTTTGTGATTCCAGAGAACTTGCATGTTATTGTTTATTTGTATTATTATTATTTTCCATTATTTTTACTTTATTATTTTATTAGTATTTTTATTTCTCTTCTATCTGTTTAGTTTTATTTGTTTTATATATTTAATTTATATGTTTAATTGCATTATTTGACTGGTTTCCCTTGTTCTCTCTTTCACAGTTTATTTTTAATTTTCCTTCTTTCACTTCACTTGTGTTCCAACCTACTTTAGGTTGTGTACTTCCTATTCTTATTATTCATATCATATAGATTCAGTCATGTGCTTAGTGTTCCAGTATTAGTGTGAATAATTGTTGTTCCATGCAGTTGTAAACATTACACAGCAACCCTACCAGATCTTAGCCCATTTCGCCAACTTCTGGAATTTTATTACTGTTGTGCTTAACTCTATTCTCTCGCACACCACACCTATTTTCTATTCTGTACTCTCACTATATCTCATAATCTGACCTCCCACAAGCTACTGTTTTCTAGATTCAACTCACAATCATTCTCCCGTCTAACAAGAGTCTTCTCTTTTTCACCCTTTCTAAAAAGTTGGGTTAAATAACATGGTTAACACTACACTTATCCAAAGGAGGTTCTATCTTTTCTCTATGGGTCGGTACTTTAAATCCCATAGAATACACTCCCACTATCATAATGCACTTTGCCTTTCCCTTCCAACTGATCACATAACAGACTATGTGGGGGCTGTGAACACCAGTATATATGCTAGAAGAGTTAACCCACAAACAAAGGAACAACCAAAATATAAAACAAAAGAAGGTGAAGAAGTGAGTGTAAGCCACACTGACCTCCACCCAGAACCAACAGGAATTATATCTAAATGGTGGAGAAATTATCTAGAACAAACAATTGAACAATAGCAAGAGAGAAGCCTCAAAACCTCAGACAGACAGAAGAAGCAGCTTTGACACAACCTGTCTGCATGTGCACAACACCATGCAAGATGTGGTGGGTGGAGCGATCCTCAGTAAACCAGCTGGAAGGAAGGACCCACCAAAGAAAATCCCAACAATCAAAACCCAAATACATCCAGATAGCCAAGATAAATGATGGCGCAGGAGCAACAACTTCAGGAAACCAAGGACATTGTACCACTGTACCTCACAGGTCTCCTACAATAGAAGTTCACACCATAAGGATAGGGAGTCAGAACAGATAAAATTAAGAATCAGAGGCTAACAAGAAAAGTCTCAAAAACAATGTGAACACAAAGAAACAAACCCCAAATGAAGCGAAAGGAGGAAGCTTCACAAAGAATGCTAAATGAAATGGAGGCAAGTCAACTATCAGATTTTGTAGTTAAATCAGTGGTTACGAGGAAGCTCAGTGAGTCCACAGAGAATTACAAAAAACTACAGGGAAACTATGATGAACTCACTGTGAAGTATACCAATATGAAAAATGAGATAGAAACTATCAACAAGGGCCAAGAGGAAATTAAGATTAAAATTTCTGAATTGAAGAACACAGTAGAAGGAATCAAAAACAGGCTAGATGAAGCAGAAGATTGAATCAGTGAGCTGGATGACAAGGTAGAAAAAAAATCCCAGAAAGAGCAAGAAAAGGAAAAGAGACTCAGAAAGAACAAAGAGGTGTTAAGGGAACTACATGACAACATGAAACATAATAATATCCATATAATAGGGATACCAGAAAGAGAAGAGGAGGAAGGGATAGAAAACTTGTTTGAAAAAGTAAAGATGGAAAACTTCCCTAAGTTGATGAGAGAAAAAGGACACAAATCCCAGAAACACAAAGTCCCAACCAAGAGGAACCCAAGGGGGACCACTTCAAGAAACATCATAATTAAAATGGCAAAATTCCAAGACAAAGAGAGAATCTTAAAGATAGCAAGGGAAAAACAGGAAGTAACATACAAGGGAGCCCCAATAAGACCAGCAACTGATTTCCCAATGGACATGATCCCAGCCAGAAAAAATTTACAAGGAATATTTCAAATAATGAAAAACAAAGGCTTATAACTAAGACTGCTATATCCAGCAAGGCTCCCAATTAAAATGGAAGGTCAGATAAGGAGTTTCCCAGACAAAAGAAGCCTCAAAGATCACACCTCCTCCAAACCATCACTGCAAGAGATGCTAAAGGGCCTGCTTTAAGAAAAGGAAAAAAAATAAGAGTGAGAGAAAAGAACACAAAATGGCAGTGAATGAGTACCAATTATCAATAATTAAGTATTGATTAATACTTGATAATAATCAAGTATTTATCAATAATAATTCTAAGCATAAATTGGATTAAATGCTGCAATTGAAAGACATAGAATAGCTGAATGGATAAGAAATTATGATGCATACATATGCTGCCTACAAGAGACCCACCTCAGAGCAAAAGACCTACACAGACTGAAAGTTGAAGAACTGGAAACAAATATTTCAAGAAAATGAACAGGGAAAAAAAACCTGGGTAGCAAAACACATATCTAACAAAACAGAGTTAAAAAATAAAAGACCATAAAAAGAGATCCAGAAGGTCACTTCATAATACTCAAGTGAAGAATCCATCAAGAAGACATAACAGTAGAAATATATATGTGCCCAACATAAGAGCACCCAAATACATAAGGAAGATATTGAAGCAGTCAGGAAAGATACTGTCAGCAACACAATTATAGTAGAGGACTTTACCCCACTGTCAAAAATGACTAGATCTTCCAAACAAAATTTCAACAAAGATATTGCAGCATTGAATATGGAGCTAGAACAAATGGACTTTGCTGATATACACAGAGCTTTTCATCCCAAAGAAGCAACACACACATTTTTTTTTCAAATGCACTTGCAACATTTTCAAAGCTAGATCACACAATAGGACACAAAACAAGCCTCAACAAATTCAAGAAAATTGAAATCATATCAAGCAGAAATTTTCTCTGACCACAAAAGACTGAAATGAGAAACTAATCTCAAGGAAAAAACTCAAAAACACTCCAACTGATGAAGACTGAATAACATGCTATTAAACAATGACATCAACGAAGAAATCAAAAAGTTTTTGGAAAAAAATGAAAATGAACTAACAGCAATCCAAAACTTACCAGACAAAGATAAGTTTTCCTCCCAGTCCTGAGAGGAAAGTTCATAGCGATACAGGCCGACCTAGAAAAGATAGGCATTTCAAATATACAGCCTAACCCTACACCTACAAGAACTGGAGGAACAATAACAAAGACAGCCCACAGCTAGTAGAAGGAAGGAAATAACAAAGACTAGAGCAGAATTAAATGGCATAGAGAGTAAAAGCACAATTCTAAGGATCAATTCTAATGATCCAGGAGCTGGTTCTTTGAAAACATAAACAAAGCCTTTAAGCAGATTCATCAAGAAAAAAAAGACAGATGACCCAAATAAACACAATAAGAAATGAAAGAAGAAAAATTACAACTGATACCACAACAATACAAAGGATTGTAAGAAAGTACTATTGAAGAACTATATGTCAAGAAATTTAAAAACCTAGGTGAAATGGACAAATTTCTAGTAAAATATAACCTCCCAAAAATGAATGAAGAAGAAGCAGAAAGCCTGAGCAGACCAATAACAACTGATGCACTCTAAGCAGTAATCAAAAAATTCTAAACAAACAAAATCCCTGGAATGTTCAGTTTAGGTGAATTCTACAAAGCATTTAAGGGACAGTTAATCCCTACCTTTCATAGATTATTCCAAAAAACCCATGAAGACTGAAGACACCCAAACTCTTTTTATTAAGCCAGAATCACCCTAATTCCAAAACCAGATAAAGACATAAGAAAGAAAGAAAACTTCAGGCCAATATTGCTGATGAACATAGATGCTAAAATCCTCAACAAAGTATTGGGAAATAATATCCAGGAATACATTAAAAAAATCATACAACATGATCAGATCATCCCAGGCATTGATCCTAGGGATGCAAAGATGGTAAAATATTCACAAATCAACAAATGTAATATATCTCATAAACCAAACAAAAGAAAAATCACATGATAATATCAATAGATGAGGAAAAAGCATTTGATAAGGTACAACATCCACTTATGATAAAAACATTCAGCAAAGTGGGAGTGGAGGAAGTATAGCTCAACATAATAGAGGCCATATACGAAAGATCTATGGCCAACATCATACTTGATGGTGAAAAACTAACAGCTTTCCCACTAAGATCAGGAAAAAGGCAAGGATGTCTGCTTTCACCACTCCTATACAACATAGTATTGGAAGTCCTAGCCTCAGTGATTCACCCATAAGAAATAAAAAGCATCTAAATTGGAAAGAAGGAATCAAAACTGTCATTGTTAGCAGATGACATGATAGTGTATGTAGAAAATCCTATACATTCCACCAAAAAACTCCTTGACCAAATAACTGAATTTGGCAAAAAAGAGAGATACAAAGTTAATATTCACAAATCAAAGACATTTTTGTACACCAACAATGAAATATCAGAAACAGAAATCAGGAAAAAGATATTCTATTTGATATATCAAAAAGAAAAATAAAGTACCTAGGAATAAACCTAACCCAAGGACGTAAAAGACCTGTACTCAGAAAACTATACAACACTGAAGAAAGAATTGAAGGAAGACGCAAACAAATGGAAGGATGTATTATGCTCATGGATCAGATAAATTAATATAATAAAAATGGCCATACTACCCAAAGTGATTTATAGATTCAATGCAATCCCTATTAAAGTACGAATGGCATAGTTCACAGATATAGAACATTTCAAAAATTTATATGGAACCATAAATGACCCCGAATAGCTGCAGCAATTTTGAGAAAGAAGAACAAAGCAGGAGACATCACAATTCCTGATATCAAACTGTATGACAAGGCCACTATACTCAAAACATCCTGGTACTGGCATAACAACAGACACATAGAACAATGGAATAGAGAGCCCAGAAATAAACCCAAGTTTTTATGATCAATTAATATTTGACAAAGGAGGAAGAAGCATAAAATGGAGTAAAAATAGCTTCCTCAACATACGGTGTTGGGAGACCTCAACAGCTACATTAAAAAAAAATGAAACTTGATCACCAACTTACACCATATACAAAAATAAATTCAAGGTGGATAAAAGAATTAAATATAAATCATGTCACTATAAAAGTCCAAGAGGAAAACACAAGCAGGAAAATCTTAGATATTCCATGCTGCAATATTTTCACTGATATGTCCCCTAGAACAAGGGACATAAAGGAAAGAGTAAACAAATGGGATCTCATCAAAATAGAAAGCGTCTGCATGGCTAAAGAAACAGCATTAAAATGAAAAGAGAACAAACCATATGGGAAAGTATATTTACCAGTGATATCTCAGACTAGGGTTTGATCTCCAATATATATAAAGAACTTACATGACTCCTCTCTAGGAAGACAAACAACCCAATTAAAAATGGGCAAAAGACTTGAACAGACACTTTTCCAAGGAGGACATACAGAGGACTCAGAGACTTATGAAAAAAATGCTCAACATCACTAGCCATCAGAGAGATGCAAATTAAAAGCACAATGAGATACCACTTCAGAAAGTAAGAATGGCCATCATAAACAAATCAACAAATAACAGGTGTTGGAGAGGATGTGGAGAAAAGGAAACCCTAGTGCACTGTTGGTGGGAGTGCAGATTGGTGCAGCCACTATGGAAAACAGTATGGAACTTCCTCAGAAAACTAAAAATGTATCTGCCTTTTGACCCAACAATTGAACTGCTGGGATTATATCCTAAGAGCCCTGAAACACCAATCCAAAAGAACCTACATGCCCCAATGTTCATAGCAGTACAGTTTACAATAGCCAAGTGCTGCAAGCAACCCAAGTGGCCATCGGTGAATGAGTGGATCAAAAAACTGTGGGACATTTATACAATGGTATTCTACACAGCAGAAAGAAAGAAGGAGCTCCTACCCTTTGTGACAGCATGGATGGAATTGGAGAGCATTGTGCTAAGCAAAACAAGCCAGGTGGTGAAAGACAAATATGATATGATCTCAGCTTTGAGTGGAATCTAATGAACAAAACAAACAGGCAAGCAAATGTAATCAGAGATTTTGACATTTAGAATAATCTGACAGTAATCAAGGGGGAGTGGGAGTGGATAATGGGGGAAGAAAGGAAAGGTTTTCAGGAACAACTTTAAAGGACTCATGGACAAAACCAAGAGTGGTGGAATCAGGAGATGGAGGTAAGGTTGCTGGAGTTGTGGGTGGAGTGGTGGAAGGTAAGTGCAGACAACTCTACTTGAAGAATAAAATAATACATACATACATACATACATACATACGTAAACAAATAAATATGAGTTTGTGCAATTTCATTTTCATTCCAGTTTTGTCCTGGGAAGAGGTTAGTATAACTTTCAATTACTCCTCTGCCAACTTGAACTCTGAAATGTCTTCCCTTTCAAAGGTGTTATTGATTTTGGAAAAAGCCAGAAGCCTCAGGGCACCAAATCTGGACTATGTGGGGGCTGAGTCACCTGGGTTATTTGACATTTTGCCAAAACGCTCTGCATGAGACATGATGCATGAATGGACATAATGAGGTTGCAAATCCCCAGATGTCCACAGCTGCATCCTTCTGAATCATACAACTAGATTACTTGGAGGAATGTTCAAGCTTAACACTAAATTGTATGCAGTTTAGTTGCTGTGGTCATTTTGAATGTATGGTGACAGAGTACACGTGCTCACTCAGTGGCATCTACTGTCCTTACTGACTAGTAGTGAAGGTATAATTTTTCATGTACATTCCAGTCTACTTTCCTTGGCTGCCAGGTTACACTGATGTCATTAAAACTGTTATTCTAATACTGACAATTTTTAGACTTTTTCTGGACAACCCTTGTTTATACTATGTACAAGAGACTCTCCTCATAATGAAAGTCACACAGATTGAAAGTAAAAGGGTGGAAAAATATATTTCAAGCAAGTAAATATGAAAAAAAGATGGTGTAGCAATACTTATATCAGACAAAATAGAATTTACAACAAAGGCTATACTAAGGGTATAAGAAGGTAATTACATAATGATAAAGAGATTAATTCAAGAACAAAAAAATCACATTTGTAAATATTTATGCATCCAAATTAGGATCATCAAACTATATAAGTAAATATAGATGGACATATAGGGAGAGGTCAGTGGTAATATAATTATTCTAGGGGGCTTTAATACTCAATTGATATTGATGGATAGATCTTCCAGGCAGAAAAATCAACAAGAAGAGTTACCTTTGATGACACATTAAACTAGATGGATTTAATTGATATTTTCAGAGCATTATGCCCTAAAACTGTGTGATAGGCATTTTTTCTTTTTCTTTTCTTTTATTTTAATTGTAGTTCAAGTACAATTTTCTATCTTTTACTCCCATCTCAGCCCACCCACCCAGCTCTCCGCAGCTCCTTCCCATTTCCACTCACCCCTAGTTTTTGTTCATGTGTCCTTTATACTTATTCCTGTAAACCCTTCCTCTTTTCCCCTGAAATTCCCCTGAAATTTCCTCCCCTATCCCCAATGGACACTATTGGCCTGTTCTCTATTTCAGTGTCTTTGGTTATATTTTGCTTGCTGGTTTGTTTTGTTGTTTAGGTTCCTGTTAAAGGAGAGATCATATGGTATTTGTCTTTCACCACCTGGCTTATTTCACTTAGCAAAATGATTTCCATTTGCATCCATGATGTGGCAAAGGGTAGGAGCTCCTTTTTCCTTTCTGATGCATAGAATTCCATTGTGTAAATGTACCATAGTTTTTGACCAATTCATTTACTGATGGGCACCTAGGTTGATTCCAACACTTGGCTATAGTAAATTGTTCTGCTATGAACATTGGGGTGCATAGGTTGTTCCGGATTGGTGTGTCAGGGTTTTAGGATATAATCCTAGCATGGGAAATGCTGGGTCAAAAGGCAGATCCATTTTTAGTTTTAGAAAATTCCATACTGTTTTCCATAGTGGTTGTACCAGTCTGCACTCCCACCAACAATGCACTAGGGTCCCCTTTTCTCCACAACCTCTCCAACACTTGTTGTTTGTTGCTTTGTTTATGATGGCCATTCTGACTGGTGTAAAGTGGTATCTCACTGTGCTTTAATTTGTATCTCTCTGATAGCTAGAGATATTGAGCATCTTTTCATGTGTCTCAGGATCCTCTGTATATCCTCTTTGGAGAACTACCTGTTCAAGTCCTTTGCCCATTTTTTAATTGGGTTGCTTGTCTTATTAGAGTGGACTCCTGTAAGTTCTTTATATATTTTGGAGATCAAACCCTAGTCTGAGGTATCATTGGCAAATATGTTTTCCCATACAGTTGGTTCTCTTTTTATTTTAATACTATTTCTTTAACTGTGCACAGAAGCTTTTGATTTTGATGAGATCCCATTTGTTTATTCTTTCCTTTATGTTTGTTGCTCTAGGGGACATGTCAGGAAAAATATTTCTGTGTGAAATATCTGAGATTTTCCTGCTTATGTTCTCCTCTAGAACATTAATGGTGTCACGATTTATATTTAACCTTTTATCCACCTTGAATTTATTTTTGTGTATGCTGTAAGTTGGTACTCGAGTTTCACTTTTTTGCATGTAGCTGTCCTATTCTCCCAATACCATTTGTTGAAGAGACTGTTTTCACTCCATTTTATGTTGGTGCCCCCATTGTTAAATATTAATTGACCATAGAGATTAAGGTTTATTTCTGAGCTCTCTGTTCTGTTCCATTGGTTCACGTGCCTGTTTTTATGCCCATACCAGGCTGTTTTGATTACAGTAGCCTGGTACTATAGTTTAGTGTAAGATATTCTGATTTCTCCTACTTTACTCTTCTTTCACAAAATTGCTGCAGCTATTCGTGGTCATTTATGGTTCCATATAAATTTTTGAAGTGTTTGTTCTATGTCTGTGAAATATGCCATTGGTACTTTAATAGTTATTGCATGGAATGTGTAAATTGCTTTGGGTAGTATCGACCTTTTGATGATATTAATTCTTCCAATGCATTAACATGGTATATGTTTCCATTAGTTTGTGTCTTCCTTGATTTATTTCTTCAATGTTATGTAATTTTCTGATACAGTTATTTTATCGCTTTGTTTAGGTTTAATCCTTGGCATTTTATTTTTTTTGTTGTTGTTATATCAAATGGGATTTTTGTCTTGATTTCTGCTTCTGCTGTTTCATTGTTGGTGTACAGAAATGCCTTTGAGGGACTAAGATGGCGTTGGAGTAGGAAGGAGCAAATTTGGCTTTCCTCTGCTTAGGGGAGAAAATCCTGACCGATCTATGGAGTAGAGAGGCAAGTAACCAATATACTTCAGCATTTTTGAAAATAGAGGACCAAGGATTGTGGCAGAACCAAAAGACCAAAGAACAGACCCTAAGAAGTGTGCTGCAACAAGGTAGGGTCCCAGAACCAGCGTGTGGTCCCGGGGCTGCAGCCCCAGGCACGGGACCGCTGCTGAGTTTGCCATAGGGTCCTTGGGAGAGAGCCAGGTCAACTGCTCCCTCCCCAGCCAAACAAGGTCTGAGTGGCTCTGGGAGGAATCCAGGTGCTGGCAAACACAGGGGCTGTGAGCACCTATGGAGGCGGTGGACACCGGAGGGGCTGAGTCATGCAGCGGACCGGACCCCCACAGTCACCAGTCTGGCTGGAGCATTTGGCGGTGGGAGAAGCCAGGCCACTGTGGGGAGCAGCAGGCTTGAATGGGAGGAATTTCTCAAGAGGAAGGAGTGAATAGACACAGACACTGTTTGGGGAATTCTCCTAAAGTGATCAGTGGCTCCAGCCTCCCTGCTACCCAGCCGTGGGTGGGCTGGCACATGGGCGCATGGGCTTTCGTGCAGGGAGAGCATCCCCAAACCCAAGTCCACAGCAGTAACTCTGGGGAAAGACCTGATTCCTACACCCAGGGCACAAGGCTGAGGAGGCAGTGCTAGCTCAGCTGGCCTAGGAAGAAAAGCCAAACTAATCATCCTTCAGCCTGCCTCAGCCAGCAAGAGTAGAAAAACCGGTTTGGCCACTTTGAAACGAAGAGACTTTTTAATTTTATTCTATTTTTATTTTTTTTAACAATTTTTAATTTTTTAATTTTTATTGTTTTTATTCACCTTTGATTTCTTTTCCCTCTGTTACCTGATTTCTTGTTTTATTCCTTCCTCCTTCCTGTCCTCCAATTTTATCTCTTCTTCCTTCCTTCGTCTGCCTTTTCTATTTTTACTTTTTTAATTTTTTTCTAAATACCTACAAGTGAGACAAAATCCTGGATCTGTGAAAAGACCAAAGTTGAACCCAAAGAAGGGGCATCACAACAGCTGGGACAGTGAGATAAATTTCACTCTGCCATTACAGAGAACCTGCAAGTTATTGCATATTTGTATTATTATTATTTTTCTAGTATGCCTACATCTTTTTTTAATAGTATTTTTATATCCCTCTCCTTTTTGTATAGTCTGATTTGCTAGGCTGGATATATTGTATGACCTGACAGCTTTCCCCTGATATCTCTTTCCATACTGATTGCTAATCTACTATGCGTTAACTCACCTGTGTCCCATTAGCACACTACTCGAGGTTCTGTACTCCCTATTCTTGTTACCTAGGTCTCATAGACTCTGTCATATGATTGTTGCCATAATATTATTGTAAATAACTGCTGTTCTATGTAATTGTAATTATTTCACAACACCCCCCACCAGATCTTAGCCCATTTCAAAGTTTCCTGAACTCTATTACTGTAGTGGTTAACTCTATTCTCTCACACACTACACCTATTTACTATCCTTTACTCTCACCTTACCCCAGAATCTGACCTCCCACAACCTCCCTGCTTTATAGATCCAACTCACAATCCTTCCTTCCCCAACAAGAGTCTTATCTTCTTTCCATCCTTTCTAAAAATCACCTAGCTGGGTGGAAGATCACGGTTAACACTATACATAGTCAAAGGATCTCCTATCTCTTCCCTACTTGCTACTACTGTAAATATCATAGAATTCTCTGTTGCTGTCTTAAACCATTTTGCCTTCCCCCCTCCAACTGATAATAAAAAAGAATAGGTGGAGGTGGTGAACACCATTATACCCACTGGAAGAGGAAACCCAACAACAAAGGAACCACTAACAGATAACAATAGAAGAAGGTGAAGGAGGGAGTAGTAACCACACAAACCTCAACCAAGGACCTATCTGGAAATAAAACTAAACAGTAGAGACAGAACCCAATACAAACAACTGAACAAGAGCAAGAGAGAATTCTTTAAACCTTATACACATGGAAGAACCAACTTCAACACAAACTGCCCCCACCAGCACAACAAAATACAGGAGGTGGTGGACAGAGTGACCGTCATTTAACCAGCTGGTGGGAAGGAACCACCAAAGAAAGATTCAACAACAATCAAAACCCAAAGGCAAACAGAAAACCAACTTAAATGACAGCCCAAGACCAGTGAGCTTGGGAGATCAAGGAAAGAGCACCACTGAAACTCAAGGCTATTCTACTAAAGAAGTTCACAACATAAACCCAGGGAGCCAGAACAGATCAATATAAGAAGCTGAGGCGAACAAGAAGAGTCTCACGAACAATAGGAAGACAAAGAAACAATCCCCAAATGAAAGGAAAGGAGGATGCCTCAGAAAGAATGCTAAATGACATAGAGGCAATTAAACTATGAGATATTGAGTTCAAAGCAATGATTGTCAGAAAACTCAATGAGCTCACAATGAGCTACCAGAAACTACAGGGAAGATACAATGAACTCACTGAAACCTACATCAGCATAAAAAAGGAAATAGAAACTCTCAAAAAGGGCCAAGAGGAAATGAAGAATACAATTTCTGAACTGCAGAACACAGTAGAAGGAATGAAAAGCAGGATCGATGAAGCAGAAGATCGGATCAGTGAGCTAGAGGACAAAGTAGAAGAAAACACCCAGAAAGAGCAGCAAAAGGAAAAGAGGCTCAGAAAGAATGAAGAGGGATTAAGAGAAATGCAAGACAATATGAAATGTAATAATATCCGTCTAATAGGGATACCAGAAGGAGAAGAAAAAGAACAAGGGATAGAAAACCTATTTGAAAAAGTAATGATGGAAAACTTCCCTAATTTGATGAGAGAAAAAGTCACACAAATCCAGGAACACAGAGAGTCCCAATCAAGAGGAAACCAAAGAGACCCACCTCAAGACACATCATAATTAAAGTGGCAAAAATTCAAGACAAAGAGAGAATCTTAAAGGCAGCAAGGGAGAAACAGGAAGTAACATATAAGGGAGCCCCAATAAGGCTAACAGCTGACTTCTCAATGGAAACACTGCAAGCCAGAAGAGAATGGCAAGAAATAATCCAAGTAATGAGAACCAGAGGTCTGCAACCACGACTACTTTACCCAGCAAGGCTCTCAATCAACAGAGAAGGCCAAATAAGAAGCTTCTCAGACAAAAGAAGTCTAAAAGAACACACCTCCACTAAACCAGCTCTGCAAGAGATGCTAAAGGGACTGCTTTAAGGAAAGAAAGGAAAAGAGAGACTGAGAGAGGAACACATGTACATAAAAGGCAATGAATAAGTGCCTATCGATAATAACCTGAAACGTAAATGGATTAAATGCTCCAATCAAGAGACATAGAATAGCTGAATGGATAAGAAAAAATGACCCAGATATATGCTGCCTACAAGAGATCTACCTCAGGATAAAAGACCTACAGAGGCTGAAAGTGAAGCACTGGAAACAAATCTTCCAAGAAAATGGACAGGAAAAAAAAAAGCTGGGGTAGAAATACTCATATCAGACAATACACTTCCAAAACAGGTTTATAAAGAGACACCCAGAAAGTCACTTCATAATGCTCAAGGGAAGAATCCACCAAGAAGACATAAATATTGTAAATATATATGCATCAAACATAGGAGCACCCAAATACATAAAGAAAATCTTAGAGGACTTCAAGAAAGATATGGACAGCAACACAATTATAGTGAGTGATTTTCACACCCCACTCTCAAAAATGGAGAGATCTTCCAAACAAAATATCAACAAAGATATTGTGACATTGAACAAAATCCTTAATGAAATGGACTTTACTGATATAGACATAGCCCTCCATCCAAAAGAAGCTAAATACACATTCTTTTCAAATGCACACAGGACATTTTCAAAGATAGACCACATGATAGGACACAAAACAAGCTTCAACAATTTAAAAAAAATTGAAATCATACCAATCATTTCCTTGGATCACAAGGGACTGAAGCTAGAAACCAACCCCAATGAAAAAAACCCAAAACACTCAAAATCATGGAGATTAAGTAGCATGCTCTTAAACAATGAATGAGTCAAGAATGATATCAGGGAAGAAATCAAAAGGTTTCTGGAAACAAATGAAAATGAACTCACAACAACCAAAAACTTATGGGACACAACCAAGGCAGTCCTGAGAGGGAAGTTCATAGCAATACAGGCCCACCTAAAAAAGTTAGAAACATTTCAAACAAACACCCTAACCCTACATCTACAAGAACTCGAGGTACAACAACAAAGAGCCCAGAGCAAGCAAAAGGAAGGAAATAACCAAGATCAGAGCAGAATTAAATGACACAGACACTAAAAGCACAATTCTAAAGATCGATTAATCCAAGAGCTGGTTCTTTGAAAAGGTAAACAAAATTGACAAGCCTTTAATCAGACTCATCAAGAAAAAAGGGACAAAGCCCAAATAACACTCAGAAATAAAAGAGGAGAGATTACAACAGATACCACAGAAATACAAAGGATTGTAAGAAATTACCATGAAGAAGTGTATGCCAAGAAATTTGAAAACCTAGATGAAATGGACAAATTTCTAGAAAAATATAATCTTCCAAAACTCAATGAAAAAGAAGCAGAAAGCCTGAAAAGACCAATAGCAACAAAAGAAATTGAAGCAGTAATGAAAAAACTCCCAACACACAAAAGCCCTAGCCAGATGGTTTCAGAGGAGAAATCTACAAAGCATTTAAGAAAGAGCTAACCCCTATCCTTCACAGACTATTTCAAAAAATCCAAAAGATGGAAGACTCCCAAACTCTTTTTATGAGGCCAACATCATCCTAATTCCAAGACCAGATAAAGACACAACAAAGAAAGAAAACTTCAGGCCAATATCGCTGATGAGCATAGACGCTAAAATCCTCAAAAAGATACTGGCAAACCGAACCCACCAGTACATTAAGAAGATCATACACCATGACCAAGTGCGATTCATTCCAGGTATGCAAGGATGGTACAATATTCGAAAATCAGTAAATCTAACATATCACATAAACAAAAGCAAAGACAAAAACCATGATCATATCTATAGATGCATAAAAAGTATTTGATAAGGTACAGCATTCATTTATGATAAAAACACATAGCAAAGTGGGAATAGAGGGAGCATTCCTCAATATAATAAAGGCCATATATGAGAAACCTACAGCCAACATTATACTCAATGGGCAAAAATTAAAATCTTTTCCACTAAGAACAGGAACAAGACAAGGATGTCCACTCTAGCACCAACTTACACCTTATACAAAAATAATTTTATGGTGGATAAAAGACTTAAATATAAACCGTGACACCAGTAAAGTCCTAGAAGAGAACGTAGGCATAAAATCTCAGATATTTCACGCAGAAAGTTTTTTACTGACATGTCTCCTAGAGCAAGAGACATAAAGGAAAGAATAAACAAATGGAACCTCATCAAAATAAAAAGCTTCTGCACAGCTAAAGAAAACAGTATCAAAATAAAAAGAGAACCAACTGTATGGGAAAACATATTTGCCAATGATACCTCAGACAAGGGTTGAATCTCCAAAATATATAAAGAACTTACATGACTACACTCTCAGAAGACAAGGAATCCAATTAAAAAATGGGCAAAGGACTTGAACAGACACTTCTCCAAGGAGCACATACAGAAAATCCAAAGACACATGAAACAATGTTCAGTATCACTAGCTATCAGAGAGATGCAGATTAAAACCACAATGAGATACCACTTCACACCAGTCAGAATGGCCATCATAAACAAAGCAACAAACAACAAGTGTTGGAGAGGTTGTGGAGAAAACAGGACCCTAGTGCACTGTTGGTGGGACTGCAGACTGGTACAACCACAATGGAAAGCAGTGTGGAACTTCCTCAGAAAACTAAAAATGGATCTGTTTTGACCCGGCAATTCCACTGCTGGGACTATATCCTAAGAACACTAAAACAGCAATCCAAAAGAACCTTTGCACCCCGATGTTCATAGCAGCACAATTTACAATAGCTAGGTGCTGGAAGCAACCTAGATGCCCATCAGTAAATGAATGGATCAAAAAACTATGGTACTTTTACACAATGGAATTCTATGCAGCAGAAAGAAAGAAGAAGCTCCTACCCTTTGCAACAGCATGGATGGAGCTGGAAAGCATTATGCTTAGCGAAACAAGCCAGGCAGTGAAAGACAAATACCTGATCTCACCTTTAACAGGAACCTAAACAACAAAACAAAGAAACAAGCAAAATATAACCAAAGACACTGAAATAGGAGGCAGACCGACAGTGAGCAGAGGGGAGAGAAGAGGGAATTTCAGGGGGGAATGGGTAGGGTTTACAGGAACAAATTTGGAGGACACATGGACAAAAACTAGGGGTGGGGGGGTAAGGTGGGGAAGTGGGGAGCGTTGGGTGGGTTGGCCTGAATGGGAGTAAGTGGGAGAAAAGTGTACTTGAACAGCGATTAAAATAAAATTAAACAAAAAGGAGAAAATGATTACTGAAAAAAAAAGAATTGCCTATGATTTCTGGATGTTGACTTTGTATCCTGCTGTTTTTGCCAAATTCATTTATTAGGTCGAGCAGTTTTTTGGTGGATTGTATAGGATTTTCTATGTACACTATCATGTCATCTGCAATCAGTGATAGTTTTGTTTCCTCCTTTCCAATTTGGATGCCTTTTCTTTTCTTTTCCAATCTGACCACTGTGGCTAAAACTTCCAATAGAATATTGAATAGAAGTTGTGAAAGTGGACAATCTTGTCTTGTTCCTGATCTTAGTGGAAAAGATTTTAGTTTTTGCCCATTGAGTATGATGTTGGCTGTAGGTCTCTCATATGTGGCCTTTATTATGTTGAGGAATGCTCCCTCTATTCCCACTTTGCTGAGTGTTTTTATCATAAATGGGTGCTGTACCTTATCAAATGCTTTTTCTACATCTATTGATATGATCATGTGATTTTTGTCCTTGCTTTTGTTTATGTGATGTATTACATTTACTGATTTCTGAATACTGAACCATCCTTGCATCCCTGGGATGAATCCCACTTGGTCATGTATGATCTTTTTAATGTGTTGTTGGATGTGGTTTGCCAATACTTTGTTGAGCATTTTAGCATCTATGTTCATCAGTGATACTGGACAGAAGTTTTCTTTCTTTTCTGTGTCTTTATCTGGTTTTTGGATTGGGATGATGCTGGCTGCATAAAAACAGTTTAGGAGTCTTGTATCATTCTGTTTTTGTTTTTTTTTTTTGAATAGTCTTTGAAGGATAGGGGTTAGCTCCTCCTTAAATGCTTTGTAGAATTCTCCTGTGAAACCATGTTGACCCGGGCTTTTGTGTCAGGAGTTTTTTGATTACTGCCTCACTTTCATCTGCTGTTGTTGGTATGTTCAGGCTTTCTGCTTCTTCTTCATTGTGTTTTGGAAGATTATATTTTTGTAGAAATTTGTCCATTTTACCTAGGTTTTCAAATTTCTTGTCAGACATTTCTTCAAAGTAATTTCTTACAATCCTTTGTATTTCTGTGGTATCAGTTGTAATCTGTCCCCTTTCATTTCTGATTGTGTTTATTCAGGCCTTCTCTCTCTCTCTCTCTCTCTCTCTCTCTCTCTCTCTCTCTCTTATGAGCCTGCTTAAAGGTTTGTCAATTTTGTTTATCTTTTCAAAGAACCAGCTCCTGGATTCATTGATCCTTAGAACTGTGTTTTTAGTCTCTATGTTGTTTGGTTCTGCTCTGATCTTGCTTATTTCCTTCCTTCTACTTGCTCTAGGCTGTTTGTTGTTCTTCAAGTTGTTGTAGATGTGGGATTTGACTGTTTGTTTATATCTTTTTTAGGTAGTCCTGTATCCCCGTGAACTTCACTCTCAGGACTGCCTTCACTGTGTCCCATAAATTTTGAGGTTTGTGAGTTCATTTTCATTTGTTTCCAGAAACTTTTCATTTCTTCCCTAATTCCATTCTTGACCCATTCATTACTTAATAGCATGCTATTAAATCTCCATGATTTTGAGTGTTTTGGGTTTTTTCCCTTGTGGTTGGTTTTCAGTTTCAGTCCCTTGTGATCTGAGAAAATGTTTGGTTTGATTTCAATTTTTTTGAATTTGTTGAGACTTACTTTGAGTCCTATCATGTGGTCTATCTTTGAATATGTTCCATGTGCATTTGAAAAGAATGTGTATTTAGCTTCTTTGGAATGGAGGGCTATACATATATCAGTTAAGTCCATTTTCCCTAGGGCAATGATCAATGCCACAATATCTTTGTTAATATTTTGTTTGGAAGATATGTCTGTTTTTGACAGTAGGGTGTTAAAGTCCCCCACTATTATTGTGTTGCTGCCAATATTTTTCTTGATGTCTTCTAAGATTTACTTTGTGTATTTCGGTGCTTCTATGTTGAGTGCATATATGTTTACAATGTTTATGTCATCTTGGTGGATTCTTCCTATGAGTATTATGAAGTGGCCTTCTGGGTCCCTCTTTATGGCTGGAAGTTTATTTTGTCTGATATGAGTTTTGCTACCCCAACTTTTTTTCCCTGTCTGTTTGCTTGGAAAATTTGTTCCCAGTCTTTCACCTTCAGCCTGTGTAGGTCTTTTATCCTGAGGGGGGTCTCTTGTAGTCAGAATAGTGTGGGTCATGCTTTCTTATCCATTCAGCTATTCTATGTCTTTTGATTGGAGCATTTAATCCATTTACGTTTCAGGTTATTATTGATAGGTACCTATTCATTGCCATTTATGTGCCTGTGCTCCTACTGTCTCCCTCTCTCTGTTTTTCTTTTTCTCCTTAAGTCTGTCTGTTTAGTACCTCTTATATAGCTGGTTTGGTGGAGGTTTATTCTTTTAGGCTTCTTTGGTCTGGAAGCTTCTTATTTGGCTTTTTGTCTTGATTGAGAGCTTTGCTGGGTAAAGTAGCCTTGGTTGGAGACCTCTGGTTCTCATTACTTGGAATATTTCTTGCCATTCTCTTCTGGCTTGCAGTGTTTCCATTGAGAAGTCAGCTGTTAGCCTTATTGGGGCTCCCTTATATGTTACTTCCTGTTTCTCCCTTGCTGCCTTTAATATTCTCTCTCTGTCTTGATATTTTGCCGTTTTAATTATGATGTGTCTTGAGGTGGGCCTTTTTTTGTTCCTCTTGGTTGGGACTCTTTGTGTTTCCTGGATTTGTGTGACTTTTTCTCTCATCAAATTAGGGAAGTTTTTCATCTTTACTTTTTCAAACTGATTTTCTATCCCTTGTTCTTTTTCTTCTCCTTCTGGTATCTCCTTCTGATATTATTATGTTTCATGTTGTCTTGCATTTCTGTTGATCCCTCTCCATTCTTTATGAGCCTCTTTTCCTTTTCTTGCTCTTTCTGGGTGTTTTTTTTTCTACTTTGTTTTCCAATTTGCTGATCTGATCTTCTGCTTCATGGATCCTGCTTTTCATTCCTTCTACTGTGTAACTTCAGTTCAGAAATTGTATTCTTCATTTCCTCTTGGTCCTTGTTGAGAGTTTCTATTTCCTTTTTCATGTTGATATAGTTTGCAGTGAGTTTGTTGTAGTTTAACTGTAGTTTCTCATAGCTCATTGTGAGTTCATTGAGCTTCCTGATATCATTGCTTTGAACTCAATATCTGATAGTTGAGTTGCCTCTAGTTCAATAGAATTCTTTTGAGGCTGCCTTCTTTTCCTTCATTTGGGGAATGTTTCTTTGTCTTTCTATTGTTCGTGAGACTCTTTTTGTTAGCCTCTGTTTCTTAAATTTATCTGTTCTGGCTCCCTGGGTTTATAGTGTGACCTTTTGTGGTAGAATACCTGTGAGATTCCGTGGTGCAGTCTCTTTTGGGTATCCTGGTGTTCACAGCTTCCCCCTGCATTTTTTTTGTGATCACTTGGAGGGGTAAGGCAAAATGGTGTATGACAGCAAGAGAGTATTCTATGATATTTACAGTAGTAGCCAGTAGAGAAGAGATAGGAGATCCTTTGGCTATGTATGATGTCAACCGTGATCTTCCACCCCTCTAGCCTCTTTTTAGAAAGGATGGACTGAAGAGAAGACTCTTGTTTGGAAGGAAAGGATTGTTAGTTGGATCTAGAAATCAGTGAGGCTGTGGGAGGTCAGATTCTGAGGTAGGGTGAGAGTAAAGAATAGTAAATTGGTGTAGTGTGTGAGAGAATAGAGTTAACCACTACTGTAATAGAATTTGGAAACCGGGTAGTCAGCTGAGATCTGGAAGGGGTGTTGCGTAGTATTTACAATGATATGGAATATGTTTTATTTACAGTAATATTATAGTAACAATCATGGGATAGAATCTATGAGATTTAAATAACAATAATAGGGAGAATAGATCGTTAAGTAGTGTACTAATGGAACAGAAATGAAGGATAGTAAATTAGCAATACACTGTGAATGAGATAACAAGGGAAACCTGTCAAACCATACAATCTAACCAGCCAAGCAAAGAAGACTAAACAGAAAGAAGAGGCATTCTAAAATACTATTAAAATTTAAAAAAAACATATGAATAATGAAAAAAAGGTAATACAAATATGCAATAACTTGCAGGTTGAAAAAAGGAAAAGAAGCAGAAGATGGAATGAAGAAGAGATAAATTTGGAAAGGAAGGAATAATACTAGCATGAAAGAGAGAGAATCAGAAGGATTTGAGAGAGATAAAAATAATAAGAATTAAAAAATAAAAAGTTACTTAAAAAGATACAAACAAACAAACAAACAAACAAACAAAATAAATCTCTTTTTGGTTTCTAACTGGCCAAACCAGTTTTTCTGGTCTTGCTGACTTCAGCAGGCTGAGGGGCAATTGGAATCTCTTTTCTTCCTTCCCAGTCAGAAGTCAGTCTCTCGAGTACTGTGTCCAGGGCTAGCTGTGCATTTTCCCCAGAGCTGGTCTGGTGCCTCTCTGCTGGTCCCTGTGTGCAGGTCTGGGCTCTCCTAAGGAAGCTCTCTGGAACTCACCGCCTCCCTGACCAGGATCCTGAGGAACATTCACGCCTTTTCTGGGTTCACAGTGTGAGCTCCCGGGATCCTGAGAGGGTGCACACTTCCCCCGAGTTCACTGCCAAGGGCTCCAGGATCCCACAGAGCTCCCTTGCCTTTTCCGTGTTCAGGGCTGTGGGGTCTGGGTCTTCCACAAAACCACATTATCTCAGGTTGGGGGCATGGGTGCATGGCCAGGCCACCCTTGGTCACACAGGCTGGGGCACACACTCTTCCCAGGGCTATGTGTGGGTACTGTGTGATTGTCTCTCAGTCCTCACTCCCCTCTCTGTGCCTTCAAGCAACAAGGCCTCCCCCAGTGCTGTTCAATCCTTGTTTGGTGGGGGAGGAGTGGTTGACTCAGTTCTTTCCTGAGTGCCCTGAGGCAGACCCCGGAGCACCAGGCCTGGGGGCTGCAACCTCACTGGTCTCCACGCTGATCCCTGGACTCTTATTATCCTCAAGCATTCTCCTTACCTTCTGGTTTTCCAATGTCTGCTATAATTTTTGATGTCCAATTTTCATAAATGTTGTGGAATTGTTGGCTTTTTACTCTGTTCCTCCATTAGTTTTTCTCCCGTGTGTAGGGACAAGTGGAATCTGCTCCCTCCTACCATGCCACCATCTTCCGTTTTCAATTTATTTCTTTTTATTACCAAATTGTATTCCATTATATGGATATGCCACCTTTTATATTCATCAGTGGGTAGATATTTGGGCTGTATCCACTTTTTAGCTACTATGAATATTTGTATACAAGTTTTCCCATTCACATATGTTTTCATTTCTCTTGGATATATAATTAGGAGTGGAATTGATTGACCATATAGTAACTCTGTTTATTTTTTTTTTTTTTGAGGAATTACCAAACTGTTTTCCACAGTGGGTGTTGTGGATGGAATGCCTGTGTCTACTCCTCAAACTTATATGTTGAAACCCTAACTCCCAATGTAATAGTATTTGGAGGTGTGGACTTTGTAAGGAGATTAGGTTTTATGAGGTTATGAGGGTAGACATCCAGATGGGATTAGTGTCTTTATTTAAAAAAGGAAGGCAGAACTCCCTCCACATGTGAGGGCATAGCAAGAAGTTTTCTGTCTTTAAAACAGGAAGTGGGTTCTATGAGAAATCAAATCCAGGTTCACTTTGGACTTTTCAGGACTGTGGGAAATAAATGCTTTTTGCTTAAGCCATTGTATATGCTTAGTCATCCTGAATTAATATAGTGGCTGAAACATTTTACATTTTTGTCAGCAATGTATGCAGATACCAATTTACTTTTAATTTGAATTTTTTTTTAAATTCCAATTTAATTTTCTGTAGGTGCAAATTCTTTTTAAAATTTAAATATTTTATTGTTTATACTACAGTTGTCTCAATTTTCCTCCCTTGTCCCACTCCATCCTGCTTACCCCCAACACCCATAGTCAATCCCCACACTGTAGTCTATGTCCATGGGTTATTCATATATATGCTTTGACTAATCCCTTCACCATCTTTCAAACAGTCCCCACCTAGCCTGCCATTCTTATAGCTGTCAATCTATTCCATGTTTCTATGTTTCTGGTTCTATTTTGCTAGTTTATTTATTTTGTTTTTAGTTTCCTCTTATAAGTGAGATCATATGGAATTTTTCTTTCACTGACTGGCTTATTTCAGTTAACACAATAGTCTCCAGTTCTATCAATGCTGTCACAAAAGGTAAGAATTCTTTCTTTCTTTCTTTTTTCTGTGTAAGAATCCATTGCATAAATGTACCACAGTTTTTTGATCTACTCATTTACTGATGGGCACTTAGGTTTCTTCCAGCACTTGGCTATTGTAAATTGTGCTGCTATGAACATTGGGGTGCATATACTCCTTTTTAATTCTTTTATTTTAAGTATATTTTATTGATTATGTTGTTACAATAGTCCTGATATTTTCCCTTTGTCCCCCTCCACCCGGTATCCCCCTCCCCTGCAGCAATCCCCTCCCCCACAGTTCATGCATGAGTTCTTTGGTTTCTCCCTTTCCTATACTATTCTTAATACTCCCTGTCTACTTTGTTCCTACCCGTTGTGCTTCTCGACCCATATACCATTTCCCTCTTTTTCCCCCTTCTCCCCTCCCAGCTGATAACCCTCCAAATGATCCCCATATATAGATTCTGATCCTATTCTTGTTTGCTTAGTTTGTTTTTTATTTTATTTTTTTAGATTCAGTTGTTGATAGTTGTATGTTTGTTGTCATTTTAATGTTCATAGTTTAGATCTTCTTTTCCTTAAATAAGTCCCTTTAACTATTTCGTGTAATAATGGCTTGGCAATTATGAATTCCTTTAGCTTTACCTTGTCCAGGAATCATTTTATCTGACCCTCCATTCTACATGATAGCTTTGCTGGAAAGAGTAATCTTGATTTTAGATCCTTGCTTTCCATCTTTTTAAATACGTCTTGCTAGCTTCTTCTTGCCAGCAAAGTTTCTTTTGAGAAATCAGCTGACAGTCTTATGGAAACTCCTTTGTAGCTAACTCTGCTTTTCTCTTGCTGCTTGTAGGATTCTCTCTTAATCTCTAACCCCTGGCATTTTAATTATAATGTGTCTTGGTGTGGTCCTCTTGAGTCCAACTTGATTGGAACTCTGTGCTTCCTGGACTTGTAGGTATGTCTATTTCCTTCACCAAATTAGAGAAGTTTTCTTTAATTATTTTTTCAAATGTATCTCCAATTTCTTGCTCCCCCTGTTCTGCTTCTGACACCCCTATTTTTCAAATGTTGCACCCCTCTTGAAGTTGTCCCAAAGGCTGCATATAATATCCTCATTTTTAAAATTCTTTTTCTTCTTTTTGTTCAGATTGGTTGCTTTTTTGCTTTCTTATGTTCCAAATCATTTATTTGAATCTTGACTTCATCCACTCTACTCTTGTTTACATATAAATTGTTGTTTATTACAATTAGTGAATTCTTTGTTTTTGACTGGATCTTTTCTATGCTATTGAGGTCCTCACTAAGTTCAGTAAGCATCCTTACAACCAGTGTTTTTAACTCTGCATCTGATAGATTGCTTATCTCCATCTTGTTTAGCTCTTTTTTTCTGGATTTTTGATCTGTTCTTTCATTTGGACCATGTTTCTTTGTCTTCTTGTTTTGACAGCCACCTTGTGTGGTTTTTTTCTATAAATTAAGTAGAGCTGCTCTGACTCCCTGCCTTGGTAGTGTGGCCTAATGTAGGAGGTGTCTTGTATGATCCAGTGACTCAGGATCCCCTATCACCCAAGCTGGGTCCTAGAGGTGCACCTTTATGTGGGCTGAGTACACCTTCCTCTCATAATTGACACTGGTTTGCTGTTGGCAGTTCTATGGGAGGGGTTTACCCAGATCAGTCAGTTGCAAGGATTGGCCATGACCACTTACCACCAACCTTCACCATCCCTGGAGGATCAGCTGTGCAGGGGCAGCGTGGGTGGTGGTGCTCCAAAGTAGTTTGTAGCTGTCTACTGGGTGAGCTGGCACTGGGGTTTCCTGAGTGGTACAGGACAAGGTCAGCCCCTACCTGTATTTTGCCTGGGGCTGCCCTTCCTGAGTTATAAAAAAATCTGAGAAGGCTGCTAGTTTTGCCAGGTTTAGAGATTCCCAGGTGAAGCCAAACTGTGAAACTAATCTGGCTGCTGTTAGTACCCAGCCTAGAGCTCATTGAGGCCAGCAGTTGCTTGTATGGTACATTTTAGGAAGTTGTGCAACTTGAGCCAAGACCAGCCACTGTTCATATGGAAAAGCAGCTTGGTTGGGCCCATAATTTGGGTGGGGCGGAGTCTCTGGGGATCTCCAAGGAGGATCAAATTGTGTTAGCCAGGTTGATAGAGTCACAAATACTGTACAAGCCTGCTGGCTCCATGGCTCTGTGGGGGAGGGCTCAAAAGAGGGACAAGGGCCTCTGCTTGCCCTGGTGCCAGACACTTCAGCCTCTCCCAGTAAGCCACTGTTGCCCTTCAAGCTGCCACCCTGGTACTGGAGCTTGGAAGGAGTGAGTCTGAGTAGGTGAGACTGTATGTGGGCTCTTTAGAAGGAACTACTTGAGGCTCTAAAAGTTTTTTCCACTGACTCAATCCCTGCTGGTTTTTGCAGCTGGAAGTTGTGGGGACTTATCTTCCTGGCACTGGAACCCTGGGCTTGTGGGCCTCGTGTAGGGCTGGGACTCCTTGATCCTGAGATATATCTCCTGAGTTTTTATCTATCACACATGGGTGAGAGACCAGTCTGTTCCACATCTGCACCCCTCCTAGCAGTCTGAATGGATGAGGTTTCTTTAATTCCATAGTTGTCAGACTTCCATTCAACTTGATTTCTGATGGTTCTGAGTGATGGTTGTTCTATATTGTAGTAATTTTGATGTGTTTATGCAAAGAGGTGAGCCATGTCTGCCTACAGCACCATTTTGACTGGAAGCCACATACATTCTTTTGGATTGGTGTTCGGGGATTCTTATGATATATTCCTAACAGGGGAATCACTGGGTCAAAGTGTAATTCCATTTTTAATTTTTTGAGGAAATTCCATAATGTTCTTTATAGTGGCTGCACCAGTTTACATCAACACCAACAACCTACAAATTGACAGCCATTTTGGCAGGTGGAAGGAGATATCTAATTGTAGTTTTAATCCGCCTCTCTCTGATGGCTAGTAATGTTGAGCATCTTATGTCTATGGGCCCATCTGTACCTCTTTCCTAGAGAAGTGTCTATTCAGGTCCTTTGCTGATTTCTAAATTGGATTGTTTGTCTTCCTGGTATTGAGTCATATAAGTTCTTTACATATTTTGGAGATTAAATGCTTGTCTGATATATTTTTGACAAGTATGTTCTCCCATACAGTGGGTTCCTTTTCATTTCTCTGATGGTTTATTTCTGTATGCAGAAGTGTTTTAATTTGATGTAGTCCCCTTTGTTTATTTTTTCTTTGTTTCCCTTGCCTTGGTGATATACTGACAAATATATTGCTATGTGAGATATCTGAAAATTTACTGCCTATGTTTCCTCTAGGATTTTTATGGGATCATGACTTTGTATTTAAATTTTTTATTTAGTTTTAGTTTATTCTGGTGTATGATATAAGGTGGTGGTCTATAACTCAACATAATAAAGGCCATATATGAAAAACCTGCTTCCAATATTTATTCTCAATAGGCAAAAACTATAAGTGTTTCCCTTAAGATCAGGAACAAGATAGGGGTGTCTGCTTTCACCACACTTATTCAACATAGTACTGAAAGGCTTAGTCACAGTGATAAGAGAAGAGGAAAGAAAAGGAACTGAAATTGGAAAGGAAGATGTAAAACTATCATTATTCACAGATAACATGATATTATACATAGAAAATCCTATAAGCTCTACCAAAAGACTACTTGACATAATTAATTAATTCAGCAAAATAGCAAGATACGAAGTCAATATTCAGAAATTGATGCCATTTTTGTACATCAATAATGAGCCATCAGGAACAGAAACTAAGAAAACAATCCCATTTACTATTGCAAAAATAATAATAAAGTATCTAGGAATAAATTTAATCAAGGAGGTAAAAAAAACTGTATTTGGAAAACTATAGAACACTGAAAAGGAAGTTGAGGAAGATATAAATAAGTGGTAGCACGTACCTTGTTCATGGACTGGAAGAATGAACATCATTAAAATATCCATACTACCCAAAGCAATCTATAGATTAAACACAAATCTTATTAAAATACCAATGACAGATTTCACAGATTTAGAACAAATATTCCAAAAATTTATTTGGAACTGAAAAGACTCTGAATATCCTAATCAATCTTGAGAAAGAACAGTTTTGGAGGGATCACAATACCTGATATAAGAGTATACTATAAGGCCACTGTATTCAGAACAATCTGGTACTGGCATAAAAACACAAAGATCAGTGTAACAGAATAGAGAGCCCAGAAATGAACCAATATGGTTATGGTCAATTAATATTTGATAAAGGAGCATACAATGGAGTAAAGACAGCCCCTTCTCTAAATGACTTTTGGAGAACTGGATTGGTACATGCAAAACAGATTTCAGTTTCTTCATATCCTTGCCAATGTGTGTCATTTTTTCTTCTTTTGGATTATAGCCTACCTAGTGGATGTAAGTAAAGTGTTGTTTTATTGTGGTTTTGATTAGTCCCTGCTAACAAATGGTGTTGAGTATTTTTTTCCTGTCCTTGTTGGTTATTTGCATATCTTCTTTGCAGTAATAGCTATTCAGAACAAATTACAAAATGCTAGAGAGAGCATGCTGAACACTGTGAAAAACAATATAAGTGAAAGGTATTATGAATGTAAAAGGACAGGATGCCAAGAACTTAAGAGAGGATACTAAATTGTGTAAGTAAGCCAATTAGTAGATAAATGCTAGTTTGGGAAGTTAAAGGTGGGAGGCAGGAGTTAAAATAGAGGACAATAGAGGAAGAAGTATGTAAGCTGATAGAAGTGGCTATGCTACATTTCTTGGATTTAAAAATTACATGTAACCATTGTGCACAAGTGCCTCTAATGTGAATCCAATTTGGGGTAAAATATATTTATTATATGTAGGGCAGGCTTCTCAATGTTGATATGATTGACATTTGGGCTGGATAATTTTCTGTTTCGAAGGCTGTCTTGTGCATGGTAGGACAGGACAGTCTTCTACTTTTTAGATGCCTGTGACACCCCAGTTGTTATATTTTCACCCTTCTCCTTCCTCAGTCAAGAACCATTTGTATTAGGTAAGAATGGGAGGGGTAATCCCTGCTCAACAATGGTGCATAAAATGTGATGACCTACAAAGTCCCATTCCAGACATAGTCTAGCTGGATAGTACGTCCCAAATGTCTGCATCCCCAGTAGCCCTCAGTGTTTTGGTAGTTTATTGCATTACCTTTCTAGGTGGATACTTGGCCACTATTCCCTCTCATTTGAATCCATCTGGGTCTTGCTGGTTCCCTAGATACTTAGAAATTTGGGCCTTACATACTTTTATTTCCTGAACCTTCTCCTCTTATTATGCATCTTTGCATCAGCTATAATAAACTTTATAGTCTTCCCTGGAGATTCTATGCCAGATACAATTCTACTTTTATAGGCATTATTCTCCCAGCCAGGAATTCCTTCACTTCTCTGTCTAGAAAACTCCTATAAATTCTTTTTAAAGATGTAGCTCATATTTTATTTCTTCTGGAAATCTTTTCCTGATAACTCTAGGCAGAACTGGTGCCTCCTTCCTCTCTAACTCTAAAACACTCCATTGTAAATAAATTAAATAAATAAATAAAGCACTCCATTAATATTTTTGCAGAACATATTGTAATGAATGTTAATGATTTGCTTTAATTATCTGCCTCTTTTAAAAAATATTTACTTATTTCTTTTTGAAGAGAGGGGAAGGGAAGGAGAAAGAGAGGGGGAGAAACATTGATGTGTGTTTGCCTTTTGCACTCCCCCTACTGAGGACCTGGCTGGCAACCCAGGCACGTACCCTGACTGGGAATCAAACCTGCAACCCCTTGGTTTTCAGGTCCGCACTCAATCTACTGAGCTACACCAGCCAGGGCAATTATCTGTCTCTTTTACCCATAAGAGATTGCATTCTTGGAGGGTAGAAACTGTTTCTTACTTTACTTGTTACGTTCTCAGCTCCTATCATTTTGCCTAGGACATAGGAGGTCCTAATACTGATAAATGTATAAAGAATGAATTAATGAGCTGATGTAAAGGGAGCCCCATTGAGGCACTTATAGCAAAACTGGATGCTCAGCTTGGATAATTAATTTAGGGGTTTTAGTTCTCCAACAACTGATGAAATTCTTTCATTTGGACAATTGAAAAACAAGAAAAGGAGTTAAGTTTAACAGAATCAAACAATCCTATGGATGAAGTACATAAAAACCTGTTTCTAATTAATTTAGCCTTGCACATAGCTAATTGCAATATGCAGAGTTCATGTTAAATCTTGTTTAATCACTATTACCTACTCCATCATCACAGTGCCTAGAGGCCATGTCACATTTGAGATCCTGATGTGGGACTGAGCCCCACCTTTGGTGCCTGACACATGCTGTCTATTCTGGAATGTGCTGCTCTGCATTGTTGCCATGCCAAATCTTGTCTCACTCTTCCAGGACATTTTGTGCTTCTCTGACTTCTTCTGCTGCTATTTCCCTGGCTCTTCTGGGCTTCTGCAGTTCTGCAGAAGAAGAGCATTACATCATATTGCACACAGGCTGAGGACAGACTACTGCCTTTAGGGGTCAGAATTCTACTCCCAGGGTGCTGCCAAGCCCACTGTGCTAGCTACATTTTGGCCTGTCTGGCCTCAAATTGACCATCCTTCTTGCTGTTGCTCTCTGTGCTGTGCCCCTCTTAAAGTGTTGAGGTCACAGCTACACATCTGCTGGTAGCTTTTCCCAGCTCTTTGGGAGGGGCTGTTTATTTCTCTGATTTGTGGTGGGAAGAAATAGCTTCAGAGAGGATGCTTTTGAAAAAGCATTTCTTAGAACCTATCTCTTTCTCTTGGTTTCCTCTTTCCAACTACATTTAAGCCTCTGTTGCTGAGTCTGGATGGTGGGAATTATTGTGTCTATTGCATGTCTCTATTTGATCAGCTAGGGTTGGAGAAAGCCTGAAAAATTGTTGGAAATTTTTGGATTAAGTACAAAATAATGTATATAAAATGAATTACCATTTGGGGAAGACAAGGCAAACACCCACACATGCTTATATATAGAATTTCTTTGGAAGGATACATACAAAATGCATACAAAAGTTATAGAATTGGTTCCTTATAAGCAAGGAACAATGGGTAGTAGGAAGACAAGTGACAGGAGGGAAATTTTACTGAGTCTTATTTTGTATCTTTTGACTTCTGAATTAAGGAAAGGTATATCTATTCCAAATATAAGTGGGCAAAGACTAAGGATGAATAGTTTACACAAAAAGGAATAGCAACTTTTAAAAAGATATGAAAAGATGTGCCAACTTACCTCTAATAAAAGAAGTATGAGCACACTAGAGGCCAATTATTACATATTCTATTGGCAAAGATCAAAACATTAGGTTATATAGACTGTTGGAGAAAGTTAGAAACAGGTTTACATCCCACTGTTGGTGGGATGAAAATGGGTGTGGAGATCAATAGCTATAAATATGCCCTATGATATAGCAATGTCTTCAAAACTTACCTACATATATCAGTGCAAAACATATAAAGATGTTCATTGCAAAATTATTTTTATTGGAAAATGACTGGAAGCAATCTAAATCACTATTCATAATGATTGGGTGAAAAGTTGTGGTACATTTATACAACTACAAAATTGTCATTAAAATGATTTATTTATATGTGCTTATATGGAATAATCTTTGAGATATTTAGTTCAGTGAAAAAAGTGTGATGCTGAACAATGTGAATATAGTATGTGTCTTTTATTATATGTTTTCCTTTAGAATATTTATCTACCTTTATTCTTTTATCTCTCTTTCTCATCTATCATCATCTAATCTATCATCTACCTATCTATCATTTATTTCTACTTTCTCCCCTTTACATATATCTATCTCTATATTTCTCTATTTCTTTCTCTTGCCTGCTCATCTAGAGAAAATCCTTATAGGGACATGAAGGAAACATTATTGGTGGTTTTCTCTAGTGAGATATATTTGTTTTATCATATATATTTCTGTACTGCTTAAATTTTATCATATCAACAGCATATATAAAATTTTATTTTAACATTTTTACCATAAAATAAATTGCCAATACTACATGTACTGTTTTCTCTCTTTTTTATTAAAGTATAGTGGACATACAATACTATATTAGCTTCAGGTGTATAACATACTGATTTGACTACCATGAAGTGACCACCATGCCAAATCTAGTAACATTTTGTCAGTATATAAAGTTATTACAATGTTATTGATTATATCCCCTATGCTGTATATTACGTCCCCATGACATTTATTTTATAACTGGAAATTTGTGACTCTTAATCTCCCTGCTTTTTCTGCCCATCTCCCCACCCTCCCCTATGGCAACCATTTCAGGAATCTCTATACTGTTTTTCATAGTGGCTGTACCAATTTGTAATCTCACCAACAGTTCATGAGGGTTTCATTTTCTCCACGTCTTCACTAACACTTGTGTTAGTTGTCTTTTAAATTCATGTGTGTTTATTAAGTGTTCCTCTGATTTAAGTGTATGGTGTGAAGAAGTAGCTTTGTCCAGAAAAAAATGAAGTTATTGTTAATATAATGAGAATAGTTTGTGTGAAATTGATGTAACCTGGCAACTAAGGAGAGTGGACTGGAATGCACATTGGTGAACAATGACAACTTCACCACTAGTCCGGGGAGTGGTAGATGTCATTGAGTGAGCATATGTACTGTGTGGCCATCACATTCAAAATGACTGAGCAAGTAGAGCAACAAATATGCATCAAATTTTGCATTAAGCTTGCACATTCTTCTGTGGAAACTATTTGGATGATTAAGAAGGCTGCAGCTATGGACAATTGCTGATCAGCAGCTTATTCACAAAAATGCACCCATTAATGCACCACATCTACAGGTGATTCAGTCTCTCTACAGCCCGGATTTGGTGCTCTGCCACTTCTGGCTTAAATTACCTTTGAAAGGGAAGATATTTCAGACTATTGATGAAATTCAGGAAAATATAATGGGGCAGCCAATGAAGACTGGGAGAACTGTGTGAGGTCCCAAAGTGCCTATTTTGAAGGGGCACTCTGTGAGGCATCACTGTTCTATGTACAATGTTTCTTATATCTTCTTCAATAAATGTCTCTTTTTCATATTACATGGCTGGATGACTTCTGGAGAGACTTTGTATACACCATGTATATACAGTATGCATTTTTAAATGCATGAAACACATAATTATTTGTTACTGTCATTTTAATATTTTGTTTTATAAAATGTTCTGGTGATTAAGTTGTCCTCTGAGAATTTGTAAACACTTTATCTGGTTTATGAAAACTCACTGTGACTTGATTAAGCTATTCTGACAGGTATAAGGTGATAAATCGATTTTCCTTTCCCTGATGATTAGTGATGTTGAGCATCTTTTCATATATCTGTTGGACATCTGTTTGTCCTCTTTAGAGAAATATATATTCATGTCCTCTGCCCATTTTTAATTTATTTTATTTTATTTTTTATTGTTCAAGTACAGTTGTTTATTTTCCACCCACCACTTCCCCCCACCCCAGCCATTCCCATCTCCCACCTTCAATCCTACCCCACTTTGGCTTTGTCCATGTGTCCTTTATACTTGTTCCTTGACTACTCTTCCCCTCTCTTCCCCTATTATGCCCCTCCCCTCTGGTTACTGTCAGTTTGTTCTTTATTTCAATGTCCCTGGTTATATTCTGCTTACTTGTTTATTTTGTTGATTAGGTTCCACTTATAGGTGAAATCATATGGTATTTGTCATTCACTGTATGGCTTATTTCACAGCATAATGCTCTCTAGTTCCATCTATGTTGTCAAAAAGGATAGGAGTTCTTTCTTTCTTTCTGCTGCATAGTATTCCATTCTGTAAATGTACCATAGATTTTTGATCCACTCATTTAATGATGGCATGTAGGTTACTTCCAACACTTGGTTATTATTGTAAAATGTGCTGTTATGAACATTGGGTTGAATAGGTTCTTCTGAATTGGTGTTTCAGGATTTTTAGGGCATAATCCCATTTTAGTGGGGTTTTTTGTTTTATTGATGTTTATCAATATAATTTTTTAATATATTTTGCATGTTAACCCCTTGCCAGGTATATCATTTGTGAATATCTTATCCCCATTCACTATATTTTCTTTTCATTTTGTTGATGGTTTCCTTTGCTGTGCAGAAGATTTTTTTGATGTAGACTCATTATTTTTACTTTTGTTTCCCTTGCCTGACATGACAAATCCAAAAAGATATTGCTAAGGCTGATGTCTAAGAGTTTACTGTGTTTTTTTTTCCTAGGATATGTTTTCTTTGCTTAATTTTGTACTTTATTTTGATGTTTATGAAAGTGGAAATTTTTTTCCTATTGTTTATTTTATTCCTATAACCTTATATAATTTTCTTAGACTGTTTTTCTTTATTTAGGTTTTTATTATTTAGTTTTTTTAAAGGAAATTCTTTGATTCCCATATATTTTCTATGATGTAATGAATTAAATTTTTCTACTTTTTTCTCCATTTATTTATTTCAGTTGTTCCTAATTTGTTATAATATAGTATATTTAGGTATTATAATTTGTTCTTTGTCAACTTTGGTTTAGTCTTAGATCTATAATTAAATATAATCAATTGTCACCAACAACACATTTTGGGAAGTTTACCTGGTTATCTCTTGACTATATGAATGTGGTTTTTGCCAGCTTCCTTCAAAATGGCCTTAAAGTACAATATTTAACTGCCCCTGCAGCAATATCTTCAATAATATATCTCCTAGGGCAAGGGATATAAAGGAAAGAATAAACAGATAGGACTACATCAAATTAAAAGGCTTCTGCATGGTTAAACAAAACATGAACAAAACATCAACTGTATAGGAAAACATAGTTGCCAATGATATCTTGGACACAGGTTTCATCTCCAAAATATATAAAGAACTCACACAACTCCACTCCAGGAAGATAAACAACCCAGTTAAAAAATGGGCAGAGGACCTGAACTGACACTTCTGGAAGGACATAGAGAGGGCACATAGACATATGAAAAAATGTTCAACATCACTAACCATCAGAGAGATACAAATTAAAACCACAATGAGATGCCACTTCACACTGATCATAGTGGCCGTCATTAAGAAATTAAGAAACACGAAGTCCTGGTGAGGCTGTGGAGAAAAGGGAACCCTGGTGCACTGTTGGTGGGAATGCAGACTGGTGCAGCCACTTTGAAAAACAGTATGGAATTTCCTTAAAACATTAAAGATGAAGTTGCTTTTTGATCCAGTGATCCCACTCCTGGGTTATACCCTAAGAATACTGAAACACCAATTCAAAAGAACCTATGCACCCCAATGTTCATAGCAGTGTTATTTACAATAGCCAAGTTTTAGAAACAGCCTAACTGCCCATCAGGAACTGAGTGGGTCAAAAATCTATGGTACTTTTATGCAATAGCCTACTATGCAACAGAAAGAAAGAAGGAACTCCTACCCTTTGTGACAGCATGGAAGGGACTGGAGAGTGAAATAAGCCAGTCAACTAAAAATAAGTACCATATGGTCTCACCTATAAGTGGAATCTAATGAACAAAATAGAACTACAGGCATGGAAACATGGACCAGACTGAAAGTGACCAGAGGGGAGGAGTGAGAAGGACATTCATGGAAAGGAGGGGAAGACACTAGACAAAGATCATGTATGAATGGCCCATGGACATGGACAACAATGTGGAATTGACTGATGGAGCAGGGGTTGGATGGGTGGAGGAGGATAAAGGGGAAACAATTGAGACAACTCAAATAGAATACAATATAAATTATTTTAAGAAGAAATAACTATTCATGTCCTCTGCCTATATTTACATTGGATTGTTTATTTTGAAGGGATTAATTTGTATGAGTTCTTTATGAATCTTGGATACTAACTTAAATTTTTCATTGGTGAGCATCTACTCCCAATCTATAGTTTTTTTTTTTTAATTGTGATGATGGTTTCCTTTGTTGTACGAAGACTTTTTTTCTTTGATATAGTCCCATCTATTTATTTTTCTTTTGTTTCTTTGGCCTAAGAATGTATTTTAGAAAAAAATATTACATTGAGGAATGTCCAAGATTTTACTATTTATACTTTCTTGTAGAAATTTCATGGTTTCAGGTCTTATGTTTAAGCCTTTAATCAATTTTTAGTGGGTTTTCTTTTGTGCATGGTTTAAGAAAGTGTCTAGTTTCATTTTTTTTTGCATACATCTGTCAAATTTTCTCCACATCATTTATTCAATAGACTGTATTTACCCAATGTATATTCTTGTCTCCTTGCAATAGAGAATTGCCCACATAGGTCTGTGTTTATTGTTTGGGTTTGCCATTCTGTTCCATTAACATATTTTTCTGTTTTTAAGCTACTATAATATTTTAATTACTATAGCCTTGTAGTATAATTATAATTTAATATCAGGTAGTGTAATACTCCCATCTTTGTTCATCTTTCTTTGTCTTGATTATGCTTTTACAGTTGTCCCATTTTTCCCCTCATTATTCCCCTCCACCTTGCCCCCCCTCCCACCTGCACTCTCCCCCTCCCACCTTAGTTCATCCCCATGGGTCATACAAATAAGTTCTTTGGTTTCTACACCTCCTGTACTATTCTTAACATCCCCCTGTATATTTTGTACCTACTGTTTATGCTTCTTACTCCCCATATTTCTTCGCCCACTCTCCCCCCTCCTCTTCCCCACTGATAACCCTCCATGTGATTTCTGCTTCTATGGTTCTATCTCTGTTTTTGTAGTTTTGGGGTTTTTCTTTAGGTTCAGTTGCTGATAGTTGTGAGTTTGTTGTCATTTTACTGCTCAGAGTTTTTTATTTTCTTTCTCTTAGATGAGTCCCCTTACCATTTCATATAATAGGAGTTTGGTGATGATGAACTCCTTTAACTTGACCTTATCTGGGAAGCACTTTATCTGCCCTTCCATTTTAAATGATAGCTTTACTGGATAGAGTAATTTTGGATGTAAGTCTTTGTCTTTCATGACTTTGAATACTTCTTTCCAGCCTCTTCTTGCCTGTAAGGTTTCTTTTGAGAACTTATCTAACAGTCTTATGGGAACTCCTTTGTAGGTAACTGTCTCCTTTTTGTTGCCGCTTTTAAGATTTTCTCCTCATCTTGAATCTTGAGTAGCTGAACTGTGCTGTGTCTTGGTGTGTTCCTTCTTGGGTCCAAGCTCTTTGGGACTCTCTGAGCATCCTGGACTTGCATGTCTGTTTCCTTCATTGGATTGAGGAAGTTTTCCTTCATTACTTGTTCAAATAAGTTTTCAATTTCTTTCTCTGCCTCTTCTTCTGGAATTCCTATGATTTGGGTGTTGGAACATTTAAAGTGGCCCCAGAGGTTCCTCAGCCTCTCTTCATTTTCTTTGAATCCTTGTTTCTTTACTCTGTTCCAATTTGATGTTTATTTCTTCCTTTTGTTCCAAATCTTTGATCTGAGTCCCAGTTTCCTTCCCTTTGCTGTTTGTTCCCTGTGTATTTTCCTTTATTTCACTTTGGATGGCACTTATTTCTTTTTTTATTTTGTGATGAAACTCAATAATTTCTGGGAGCATCCTGATTACCATTGTTTTGAACTCTGCATCTGATAGGTTGCCTATATCCTTGATGCTCAATTCTTTTTCTGGAGTTTTGAGCTGTTCTTTCATTTGGGCCATATTTCCTTGTGTTGGTGCACCTGTTAAGTTTTAAGAGGCAAAGCCTTAGATATTCATCAGTGCAGGGCAACCCACTTCCGTGTGTTGTAGTGCTGTCTGTGAGGGAGGGGTCAGAGAGGGAACAATTATGGTTGCTAAGCTTTTGCCCCACCTTTCCATACTTCCCTTGCTCCCCATAAGTGGGTTGGTTCCTTTCAGCTGTGTGGGATTGTGAATGTTAGGACCTTGTGTGTCTCTCCAATGCAGGCTCCTGTGAGGTTGGGATTTACTCCCATGGTCATAAACCCACAGATTTTTATAGCCAGAGGTTTTGAGGCTTTAGTTTTCCACACTGGAATCCTGGGTAGTGTGGTTTGCTTTGCACTCTCTCCCAATGTTGTTCCTCCAGGCTTATCCAGGTGAGGACATGAGAAATCCCATTTGCCAGCCACTGCCTTGCCTGCCCTGTCTGCTACCTTGCCATGACTCCTCTCTACCCCAGCTTCCCATCTCCGCCCCTCTTACCAGTGTGGATTAATATTTCTTCTTCAACTCCTTTGTTGTCTGACTTTAATGCAGTTTGATTTTCTGGCATTAAAGTCATTGCAAAGTCATAAAGTCATAAGCAGTTTTGTTGTTTTTTTTGTTTTTAAATTGGTTGTTATCCTTCTTTTCTTGTATGAGGAAGTGCAGCATTTCTACCTACACCTCCATCTTGACTCTATAATTTTTTCTTGATGAGTCTGGGTAAAAGTTTTTCAATCTTGTTTATCTTTTTACCAGCTCTTGTTTTTATTGATCTTTTCTATTGTGCATTAGACTCTATTATCTTTACATCTACTGTAATATTTATTATTCTTCCTCTTCTACTCATTTTGGGATTTGTTTTTATTTGTTTGGATTTTTTAATTCCTTTAGTTTTAAGGTTAGATTGTTTATTTGAAATTTTTCTAGTTTTTTGAGGTAGGCCTGTTTACTATCAATTTCTGCCTTAAAGGGAAAATTCCTATCTCAGGGTCCCTTTTGATTTATTTCTTCATCTCATTATTAACAGATTCATTGTTTAGTGTCATGTTACTTGTTGTTTGTGTGTATTTCAGTTTTTTCCTTGTAATTGGTTTCTAGTTTCCTACCATTGTGGTCAGAGAAGATGCTTGATATGAGTTTAACCTTATTAAAGTTACTGTTACTTGGTTTGTGGCCTAACATGTCTATTCTGGAAAACATCCCATGTGTACTAAAAAAGAATGTATATTCTCCTGCTTTGGGATGAAATGCTCTAATAATATTAATTAAATCCATCTTGTATAGTGTGTCATTAAAGGTCTCAGTTTCCTGTTGATTTTCTGTCTGGAAGTTCTGACCATTGATGTTGATGGGGTGTTAAACTGCTTCTATGAATGTACTACGGCCAATCTCTCCCTTTATGTCCATTTTTTTTGTATTATCTATTTAGGTGATCCTTATGTTGGGTGCATAAATGTTTGCAATAGTTATATCCCCTTGTTGAATTTATCTCTCTATCCTTATGTTATATACTTCTTTGTCTTTTTTATACCTTTTGTTTTAAAGTCTGTTTTGTCTGATATGAGTATTGCTAGCCCAGTTTTTTTTCATTTCCATTTGAATAAGATATCTTTTTCAGTTCTTTTACACTCAGTCTGTGTCTGTCTTTTCTTCTCAAGTGGGTTTCTTTTATACAACATATAAATGGGTCTTATTTTCTTTTCCATACAGCTACCCTATATTTTCTGAATGGATCATTTAGTACATTTAGTTTAAAGTAATTGGTAGGTATTTGTTTATTGCTAGTTTATATTAATAATTATTCTTTCTTTGCTCTTTTAAAAAGGTCTCTTTAACATTTATTGTAATACAGATTTGGTGATGATGACATTTTTTGAGCTTTTTCCTTGTCTGGAAGGCTCTTTATTTCTCCTTTGATTTTAGATAATGCTTAATGGGATAGCATAATGTTGGTTGTAATTCCTTACTTTACATTATTTTGAAAGTTTTGTGTCAATTTTTTTCTAGCCTAAAATGTTTCTGTAGAAAAGTCTGCTCACAGTCTTGTGGGAGGTTATTTGTAGGTAAATACATGTCTGTGTTCTGATGCTTTTAGGGTTTCTCCCTCTTTTTTTTTAAAACCTTTTCCATTTTAATATTGATGGGCCTTGGTATCATCTTCTGTTATTTCATCTTGTTTGAGACTCTCTGAGCTTCCTGGACTTGTGTGTCTCTTTCCATCACAAGGTTAGGGAAGTTGTCAGTCATTATTTCTTCAAATATGTTGTCAATCCCTTGTTTTTATTTTTCTCCCTCTGGTAGCCCTGTGATATGGATGCTGTCCACTAATGTTATGCTTGATTTGTCCTGGAGGACCCTTAAACTATTATCACTTTTAAAACATTTAAAAAAATTTTTTTTTCTGCTCTGACTGGTTGTGTTCTGCCACTTTGTCTTCCAAATTGCTGATTTTATTCTCTGCCTCATCCAATCAGCTCTTCATTCATTTAATGTAGTCTTCATTTCATATATTATATTGTTTATTTCTGATTTGTAACTTTTGTGTTTTCTATATCTTTTTAAATCTTACTATCTCTTTCTTGAAGTACTCACTGAGTTCATCTATTATTTCCCTAAGTTAATTGAACATTGTTAAAACAGGTGTTTTACAATATGTATCTGATACATTGCTGGCCTCCATATTAATTAGTTTGATTTCTTGGGATTTCTCCTGTTCTTTCTTTTCAGGCATTTTTCTTTGTTCCTCCATTTTGACATCCTCTCTGTTTTTCTGTGTATTTGGTAGATCTGCTATGCCTCAGTCTTTGTAGGATGGCATTATGTGGTAGGTATCCTGTGATGCTCAGGAGTACAGTTTAACTGGTCACCTGAGCTGGGCATTCCAAGATTGTCCCTTATGTGGGTTATGTGAGCCCTCTTGTTGTAGTTGAGTCTTTTATAGAAAATATTTTTATTTTAAAATTACAGTTGATATAATTTCAATATTATTAATTTCATGTGTACAACCTTGTGGTTAGACTTTTATATAACTTATGATGTGATGACACTGATAAATCTAGTACACATCTGACACCATATAAACATACTACAACATTATTGACTATATTTCCTATGCTGTATTTTATAAATCCATGACTATACTGTAACTACAAATTTGTGCTTCTAAATTCTGTTACTTTTTTAACCCATTCTTTTAACATTCCTTCCATCTGGAGACCCTCAAAATGTTCTTTGTTTCAAAATCTCTTAGTATGTTTCTGTTCTGCTAGTGTGTTTATTTTGTTTTTTAGATTCTATATATATATAAAATAATCTGGCATCTGTCTTTCTCTGTATGACTTATTTTAGTTAGGACAATAACCTCTGGGGCCATTCATCATGTTGCAGATAATAAGATTTCATTTTATAATAATTGAGTCATATTCCATTATATATATGCACGACTTTTTTTATGCATTTGTCTATTGATGGTCAACCAGGCACCTTCTATATCTTGGTTATTGCAAATAACGCTTCAATAAATATGTGTGTGCAAGTGATTTTTGATTTTCCTTTTTTTGGTTTCTTTGAATAAGTACCTAGATGTGAAATTGATGGGTCCTTCTTTGTGTTTTATTATAACTTTGTTTGAAACTTTACTTTGTCTGGTATAAGTATTGCTACAACAACTTCTTTTGTTTGTTTGTTTCATATTCAAGAAATATCTTTCTCCATCTTTTTACATTCAGTCTGTCTCAGTATTTCAATTTGAAATGAGACTCTTGTAGACAGCATATATAAGGGTGCTGTATTGCTCTACAGTCAGCCACCATAAGTCTTTTGCTTGGGGCATTTAATCCATTTGCATTTATTTTTCTCAACTTTATTTTTATAATACTTTTTGAAATTAATTGTTGTTCAAGTAAAGTTTTCTGTCTTCTCCCCACCCCTCCATATCACCCCAGCATTCCTCACCTCTCCCCCCTGTTTCCACACCCTTATTATTATGCATGTGTCCTTTATATTTTTTCTGGTAAACTCTTCACCCCTTTCCTCCATTATCACCTTCTCTCTCTCTTCTGATTATTGTCAGCTTGTTCCCAATTTCAAAGTTTTAGGTTATATTTTGCTTGCTTGTTCATTTAGTTAATTAGGTTCCAGTCAAAGGTGAGATCATATAATATTTGTCTTTCACCACCTGGCTTATTTCACTTAGCATAATGATCTCCAGTTTCATCCATGCTGTCTCAAGGGGTAAGAGCTCCTTCTTTCTTTTTGCTGTGTAGAATTCCATTGTGTAAATATATCACAGTTTTTTGATTGATTCATTTCATGATGGGCACCTAGGTTGCTTCCAGCACTTGACTATTGTAAATTGTGCTGCTATGAACATCGGGATGCATAGGTTCTTTTGGATTGGTGTTTCAGAGTTGGTAGGATATAACCCTAGCATTGGAATTGCTGGGTCAAAAGACAGTTCCATTTTTAGTTTTCTGAAAAAAATTCCACACTGTTTTCAAGAGTGTTTGCACCAGTCTGCAATTCCACTATAGCGCATTATGAATTCTTTTTCTCTATATCCTCTTCAACACTTCTTGTTTCTTGCTTTGTTTATTATAGCATTCTCAATGGTGTGAAGTGGTATCTCATTGTGGTTTTATTTTATTTTTATTTTTTAACTCAGTTGATTTGATGTAGGACCTTCTTCCATGCCACAATGTCTTTGTTGTCATATTCTTTGGAAGACCAATCCATTTTTGATGATGGGGTGTTTAAATCCCCTACTATAATTATGTTGCTGGTAATATCTTTTTTGAAGTCTTGGAAGATTTTCTCTATGTGTTTGAGTGCTCCTATGTTGGGTGCATATATGTTCATAATGATTATGTCTTCTTGATGGATTCTCCCCTTGAGTATTACGGAGTGTCCTTCTTGGTCTCTTTTTATGACCCTTGTTTTAAAGTCTATTTTGTCTGATATGAATATTCCTGTCCTGGCCTTTCTTTCCTGTCAATTTGCTTGGAATATTTGTTTCGAGTCCTTGGCTTCCAGTCTGTGTAGAAATTTTGTTCTGAGGTGGGTCTTTTGGAGGCAGCATATGTGTGGGTCATGTCTTCTTATCTATTCAGCTATTCTATGTCTTTTGATTGGAGCAGCTAATCCTTAACATTTATGGTTATTATTGTGTGGCATTTGTCATTTTTCCCCATTTGTACCTGTGTTTGTCTCTCTTTCACTCCTTTTCTTTCTCTTTTTATAGTACTATCTTTAGTAAATCTTATAGTGCTAGTATGGTGGAGATACAGTGTTTCAGTCTTCTTTTGTCTGGGAAAATCTTCATTTTGCCTTTTATTTTAGTTGAGAGCCTTACTGGGTAGAGTAATCTTGGTTGCAGGCATTTGGTTTTCATTACTTAGTGTATCTCTTGACATTTTTTCCAGATTGTAGTTTTCTGTTGAGAAATCAGCTGCTGCCTTATCAGAGCCCCTTTGTATGTTACTTCTTGTTTCTCCCTTTTTGCTTTTAAGATTCTCCCTTTATCTTTAATACCTGGTATTTTTAATTATGATATGTTTTGAAATTGGCTTCTTTGGGTTCTTCTTGATTGGGACTTTCTGTGCTTGTTGAACTTGCATGGATTTTTCCCTCTGTAGGCTTGGAAAATTTTCTGTCATTACTTTTTCAAACAGTGTTTCTATCCTTTGTATTTTTTCTTCTCCTTCTTATAATTCAAAATGTTGTGTTCTATGTTATCTTGGAGTTCCCTTAAGCTGTCTTCTTATTTTTTGAACCTTTTATTGTGCAGCTGGTCTACCTGCATTTTTCTTTCCACCTTGTCTTCCAGGTCACTAATCCAGTCATTGCTTCATCCATCCTGCTTATAATTCCTTCTAGTGTGTTTTTTATTTCTGGGATTTATTCTTAATTTCTTCCTGGTTTCTGTTTATAGTTTCTATTTCTTTTTTGTCACCATTGTAGTTTTCACTCAGTTCCTTGTGGTTGCCTGTGAGTTCTTTGAGCATCTTTCTAACCACTATTTTGAATTTTATATGTGATAGTGTGTTTACCTCCATTTCATTTAGCTCTTATGATGGGGAGTCATCCATTTCATTGCAAGTTCTTTTTTCTTTTTGTATCCCAATTTAGGTGACTCTTTTTGTTTGTTTCTGTGCTCCTGATCTTTCACTTTGCTAGCTGCCTTTGTAGGGTGAATTTCTATCGTAAGAATTCTATGGGATTTGGTGGTGTGGTTTCTTTGATCTTTGTCTGGATGCCCCATGTTTGCCATTTTTTTCTGTTTGTGTGGGCTCTCTTGTTACACTTGGGTTTTTACCTTTTGGTGGTTCTTTTGTTGGTAAGTTCTCTCCTCCAGCGAGTATACTGATGTTCACAGCTCCCACCTATTCTTGTATGTGATCAGTGGCAGGGGATAGGCAAAATGGATTAAGACATCAGGAGAGTATTTTATGGGATTTAAAGTACCAGCAAGTAGAGAATAGATAGGAGATTCTTTGGATAAGTATAGCATTAACTGTGACATTTCACCCAACTAGCCACTTTTTATAAAAGGTGGAAGATAAACTCTTGTTAGAGGGGAGGATGATTGTGAGCTGAATTCAGAAAACACAGTGCTTGTGCAAGGTTAAGTGATAAGATATAGTGAGAGTAAAGGATAGAATGTAGGCCTAGTGTGTGAGAGAATAGAATTAACCAGAATAACAATAATTCTCAGGAATAAAGTGAAATGGGCTAAGATTTGGGAGGGGTGCTGTGTAGTATTTACAATTGTATGGAACAACAATAGTTTCCAAAAGTAATGGAACAATAATATGACAGGAAATATATGATTTGGATAACCAGATTAGAAAGTACCTGATCAAGAGTTGTGTGTATTGGAACATGGATGAAGGGAAAGAAGGAAAGTTAAAATACAATATGAAAGGGAGAATAAGGAAAGACAGTCAAACAATGCAATTAAACAAATAAAACAAAGGAAACTTAACAGAAAGAAGAGAAATAAAAAATACTAATAAAATGAAGGAAGTAAAAATAATGAAAAAATACAAATAAACAATAAAATGCCAGCTCTACAGGATAGCTAATTGAAATTTGTCTCAGTTTCTCAGATTTTGGGGTTAGCCTTGTGCTCCCACTTTGGATCTATCTCTGGAGATTTTACAACTCCATGTCTTATTGTCCCTCTTGGGGGAAGAAGACAAGAGAAAAGAGAGGAAGGAAAAAAAAATGAGTCTCCTGTTGACTTTAAACCCATTCAGTAGTTCTGCTGGTCTTCCTGGATGCCACAGGATGAAGGGGGCTGGTCTTCGCTTTACTCCCTTCCTTTGGTCTTGAGAGGATGGGGACCAGGTCTGGGGTGCTATATTCCCAGTTTCCTGGCCTCCAACCCAGGTCCTCCATGAACTTCCAAGCTCACATCAGCCACTCATCTGTGCACAGCATGTCAGTCTCGGGTGCACTGTTTCACTCAGCCTGTCGGTGTTGGATGCACAGTTCCAATCAGCCTCTGGGTACACAGTATAAGACAATCTCAGGCACATGGTTCCACTTGGCCACTCAATCTGTGGGTGCATGCAGTTCATATCACTCTCAGGGTGAGACAGCCACTGCTGGAGAGTTCCTTACAAAGCAGCTGCCTGCTGTTCTCAACAAGCACATGGGTTTTCACACAACCAAACTTTCTAACCAATCCAGAGACTATCCAAGTCTGGGTCTGACATGGCCCTACTCATCCCTTCTCCAGGTGTCACCTAGCACCTCACTTTCTTTGGTGTTGGTGTCCACAGTCCCAGGGGATGTATGCCACCTCTGTGTGTCTCTCACTTCATCTCTATTTACCCCACTGTCTTCCAGAATGCAGGTCCCTCCTGGTGCCAGGTTGCCCTCCTTGCTCTGGTAGGGCAGGGAACTGGTGGTCTAACTCTTCTCCCTGTATCCTTAAGCAGGTGCCAGGCTGGAGCCTACAGCAGCCTTGGTCCCCACACAGATCCTATGGACTTTACCATCACAGTGCAATCTCCTCACTGCCTGTTTTTCAATGTGCTCTTCAATTTTTGGCCTCTAAACTTCATACAAGCTGGGATTCCATTGGCTGTTCTCTCTGTTCCTGGGTGGTTTTTTTTTTTTTTCCAGAACCTGCACAACAGCATAAAAGGTATGGTGGATGGTGTTACTCTAAGTCAACCAGCTGGAAGTAAAAACCCACCAAGAATGATGCAACAGCAAACAAATCCCAATTATAACAGAAAAGCCCTCATAAAATGCATAAAGGGCATACCAAGTTTAATCCAACTTACTAGATCAAGAAGACTATACCACTGAGTCCCACAGGTCTCCTATCCCAGAAGGCCAACACACAAATACAGGGTCTAAGAAAAATCAATATAATATACAGAAAAAAAAAGAGTCACCTAAAACAGGGCCACAACGAAACAACTGGCTTTGGACCCAGCAATTCCACTGCTAGAATTATATCCAGAGAACACTGAAAAACTAAACCAAAAAAAACCCTATGCACCTCAATGTTCATAGCAACACAATTTACAATAGCCAAGTGCTGGAAGAAACCTAAGTGCCCATCAGTAAATGAGTGGATCAAAAAACTATAGTACATTTACACAATGGAATAGTATACAGCAGAAAGAAGACACTACTACCCTTTGCAACAGTATGAACAGATCTCAAGAGCATTATTCCACAGTACTGGAAGTTTTAGCCACAGCAATCAGACAAGATAAAGAAATAAAAGGCATACAAATCAGAAAGGAGGAAACAAAACTGTCACTGTTTGCAGATGACATGATAGTGTACATAGAAAATCTGATAGACTCCACCAAAAAGCTGCTTGACCTAATAAATGAATTTGGCAAAACAGCAGGATACAAAGTCAATATCCAGAAATCAAAGGCATTCCTGTACACCAACAATGAAACAGCAGAAGCAGAAATCAAGGAAAAAGTCCCATTTAAAATAGCAAAAAGAAAAATAAAATACCTAGGAATAAACCTAACCAAAGAGGTAAAAGACCTGTATTCAGAAAACTACACAACACTAAGGAAAGAAGTCAAGGAAGACACAAACAAATGGAAACATATACCGTGTTCGTGGACTGGAAGAATTAACATCATGAAAATGTCCATACTACCCAAAGCAATTTACACACTCAATGCAATACCTATTAAAGTACTAATGGCTTATTTCACAGACATAGAACAAACACTTCAAAAATTTATATGGAACCATAAACGACCCTGAATTGCTGTTGCAATTTTGAGAAGGAAGAGTAAAGTAGGAGGGATCACAATACCTGGCACTAAACTATACTACAAGGCCACTGTAATCAAAACAGCCTGGTACTGGCATAAAAACAGGCACATGGACCAATGGAACAGAACAGAGAGCCCAGAAATAAACCCAAGTCTATACAGTCAATTAATATTTCACAAAGGAGGCAGCAACATAAAATGGAATAAAAATAGCCTCTTCAACAAATGGTGTTGAGAGAACTGGACAGCTATGTGCAAAAAAATGAAACTCGAGCACCAATTTACACCTTATACAAAAATAAATTCAAGGGTGATAAAAGACTTAAATATAAACCATGACACCATTAAAGTCCTAGAAGAGAATGTAGGTAGGAAAATCTCAGATATTTCACGCAGAAACTTTTTTACTGGCATGTCTCCTAGAGCAAGGGACATAAAGGAAAGAATAAACAAATGGGACCTTATCAAAATAAAAAGCTTTTGCACAGCTAAAGAAAACAGTATCAAAATAAAAAGAGAACCAACTGTATGGGAAAACATATTTGCCAATGATACCTCAGACAAGGGTTGAATCTCCAAAATATATAAAGAACTTACACGACTCTACTCTAAGAAGACAAGCAACCCAATTAAAAAATGGGCAAAGGACTTGAACAGACACTTTTCCAAGGAGGACATTCAGAAGATCCAAAGACACATGAAACAATGTTCAATATCGCTAGCTATCAGAGAGATGCAAATTAAAACCACAATGAGATACCACTTCACACCAGACAGAATGGCCATCATAAAAAAAGCAACAAACAACAAGTGTTGGAGAGGTTGTGGAGAAAAGGGGACCCTAGTGCACTGTTGGTGGGACTGTAGACTGGTACAACCACAATGGAAAGCAGTATGGAACTTCCTCGGAAAACTAAAAATGGATCTGCCTTTTGACCAAGCAATTCCATTGCTGGGATTATATCCTAAGAACATTAAAACACCAATACAAAAGAACCTATGCATCCCGATGTTCATAGCAGCACAATTTATCATAGCTAGATGCTGGAAGCAACCTAGATGTCCATCAGTAAATGAATGGACCAAAAAACGATGGTACTTTTACACAATGGAATTCTATGCAGCAGAAAGAAAGAAGGAGCCCTTGCCCTTTGTAACAGCTTGGATGGAGATGGAAAGCATTATGCTAAGCAAAATAAGCCAGGCAGTGAAAGACAAATACCATATGATCTCACTTTTAACAGGAACGTAAACAACAAAACAAAGAAAAAGCAAAATATAAACAAAGTCACTGAAATAGAGGACAGACTGACAGTGAGCAGAGAGGAGAGAAGAGGGAATTTCAGGGGAGAATCGGTAGGCTTTACAGGAACAAATTTAAAGGACACATGGACAAAAACTAGGGGGAGAGTGGTAATGGGAGGGAAGCGGGGAGGGTTGGGTGGGTGGGCTGGAATGGGAGTAAAGGGGAGAAAACTGTACTTGAACAAAGATTAAAATACAAAAAAATAAAAAAAGAACATTATTCCAAGTGAAATAAGCCAGGTGGTGAAAGACAAATACCATATGATCTCACCTATAAACGGAACCTAATGTATAAAACAAGCAAGCAAGGAAAATATAACCAGAGACACCGATATAAAGAACAAAATGACAGTAACCAGAGGTGATGGGGAGAGGAATAATGGGGGAAAAGGGGAAGGGTCATCATGGAACACATATAAAGGACTCATGGACAAATCAAAGGGTTAGGGAATGAGGGTGGAAGGTGGGAATGAGTGGGATGGGGAGAGTGGTGAGGGGAAACTGGAGACAACTGTACTTGAACAACAATAAAAATAAAAATAAAAAAAGATGCTTATTCTATTCTAAACCTAAAAAAAGAGAATACACTAAGAGGAAACAAGAGGAGGCTAGATGAAGCAGACGTTCAAATCAGAGTTGGAAGACAAAGTATAAAAAACACCCAGTCAGAGCAACAAAATAAAAAGGCTTAAGAAGAACAAAGAGAGTTTAAGGGAGCAGGAGCACAACATGAAATGTAATAATTGTTGCATCACAGGGATCAAAAGGAAAAAAAAACTGAGTGAAGGGTAGAAAACCTATTTTAAAAAGTAATGACAGAAAAATTCCCTAACTTGATGATGGAAAATGTCACACAAGTCCAGGAAGCACAGAGGGACCAAATCAAGAGGAACTCATAGAGGCTCACTACAAGACACATCATAATTAAAATGGCAAAACTGAAAACAAAGAGAGAATCTTTAAAGCAGCAAGGGAGAAAGAGAGAGTAACATACAAGGGAGGTCTGATAAGGCTATCATTTGGTTTCTCAATAGAAACACTACATACCTGGAAGGAAAGCCACAAAATACACCAACTAATGAAAAGCAAAGGCCTGCAACCAAGACTACTCTACTGAGCAAGTCTCTCATTTAAAATGGAAGACAAAATAAGGAGCTTCCCAGAAGAAAAAAAAAAGAGAGAGAGAGAGACTAAAAGAGTACCCTCCACCAAACCAGCATTGCAAGACATAATATAGTGACTGTCTTAAGAATGAAGGAAAAGAGAGAGAGATAGGAATTCAGGTACAAAGGGGAAACAATGGCAATGAATTAATAACTATCAAAAAACTTAAATGTAAATGGGTTAAATGTTTCAACCAAAAGACATAGGGTACCTGAGTGAATAAGAAAACATTACCTGCCCTGGCTTGCGTGGCTCAGTGGATTGAGCGCGGGCTGCGAACCAGGCATTGCAGGTTCGATTCCTAGTCAGGGCACATGCCTGGGTTGCAGGCCATGGCCCCCAGCAACTGCACATTGATGTTTCTCTCTCTTAAAAAAAGACAAAAAAAAAAAGAGAAAACATTACCTGCATATATGTTATCTACAGAGACCCACATCAGAACAAAAGGTCTACACAGACTTAAAGTTGGATGATGAAAAGAAGCATTCCAAGCAAACAAAAATGGAAAGAAGCTGGGGTAGCAATACTTATATCAGACAAAGTAGACTTCAAAATAAAGTCCATTAAAAGAGACACAGAAGATTACTACATAATACTTAAGGGAGTAGTCCAACAAGAGTATATACCTTTTATCAACATATATGCACTCAAAAAGATAATGCCTAAATATATAAGGGATATTGTGGAGGACTTCAAGTAAGAGGTTGAAAGCAAAACAGTCATTGAAGTGGAATGTATCACCCCACTGTCAACAATGAATAGATCTTACAAAGAATTTAAAAAATTTTATGGCATTTAATGACACTCAAGATCAAATGGATGAAATTGATACCAAATATTTTACCCCAATGAAGCAAAATATACATTCTTTTCGAATGCACATGCATCATTTTCAAAGATAAACTATATGGTAGGTAGGACACAAAATAACCTCTGACAAATTCAAGAAAATTGAAATCATAACAAGCGTCACTAGGATCACAATGGTGTGAAACCAGCAAACAACTTCAAGGACAAAACTCAAAAACATTCAAGTACATGGGGACTAAATAACATACTATTAAATGGGTCAAAAATAAAATCAAGGAAGAAATGAAAAAGTTTCAGGAAAAAATGAAAATGAACACACAACAACCCAAAACCTATGGGACACAGCAAAGACAGTCCTGAAAGTGAAATTTATGGAATTACAGGCCTACCTTAAGTAAACTGAAAAATCTCAGATAAAAAAAAATTAACCTTAAATCTAAAAGAGCTAGAGGAGAAACAACAACAAACAAAGCCCAGCGAGAGTAGAAGGAAGGAAATAATCAAGATCAGAGGAGAATTAAATGACATAGAGACTAAAAAACAATTCAAAACATCAAAGTATCTAGGATCTGGTTCTTTGAAAATATAAGCAAAATTGACAAACCTTTAACTAGACTCATTATGAAAAAGAGAGAACTCAAATGAACAAAATCAGAAATGAAAGAGAAGTTACAACTAATACCACAAAAATACATAGAATTGTAAGAAATTACTATGAACAACTATATGTCAAAAAATGAATGAACTTGGCACAATGGATAAATTTTTAGAAACATAAATTTCCAAAAGTTAATCAAGAAGAAGAAACTGTGAATAGTCCAGTAACAGATAGTGAAATTAGAGTAGTAATAAAAAAATCCTGGCACCCAAAAGCCCAAGACCAGATGCCTTCACAGGAGAATTTTACCAAACATTCAAAATATAAATAACTGTTATCCTTCTTAAACTACCCCAAGTTCAAGAAGAAGGAAGACCACCACACTCTTTTTACAAGGCCAGGATTATTTTAATTTCCAAATCAGGTAAAGACAGAACAAAGAAAAAATCTACAGGCCAATGCTCCAATGAACACAGATGCTAAAATCCTCAAAAAAGTATTAGTAATCAGATCCAACAATATATTAAAAAGATCATACACCATGACCAAGTGGGATTTATCCCACGGATGCAAGGATGGTACAATATTCACAAATCAATAAGTGGAAAACACCACATGAACAAAATGACATGATCGTGCCATGCCATATCAGAAATGGGACATGACATGAATGACATGATCATATGATAGGGGAAAATGACATGATCATATCAATAGATGCTGAAAAAGGATACTTTAAAACCCAACACCCATTTATGACAAAAACACTCAGCAAAGTGGGAATAGAAGGAGCATACTCAACATAATAAGGGTCAAATATGAAAAACCTACTGCCAACTTCATACTCAGTGGGCAAAAACTAAAACTTTCCACTGAAGATCAAGAATGAGACAAAGGTATTTGCTTTCACCTTTCTTATTCAACATAGTAATGGAAGTTCTAGCCTCAGCAATCAGAAAAGAAATAAAGAATGGCATCCAAATTGGAAAGAAGGGAGTAAAACTGTCATTATTTACAGTGGACATAGAAGAGTACATAGAAAATCTTATAGTCTCCACCAAAAAACTATTCAACTTAATGGATGAATTCTACAAAATAGCAGTATACAAAGTCAATATTCAGAAATTGATGGCATTTATGCACATCGACCATTAACTATCAGAAATAGAAACAGGGGCAGGGTGGGTGTTCCAAATATTATAGCAACAGAAAAAATAAAGTACCTAGGAATAAATGTAACCAAGGATGTAAATGACATGTACTCAGAAAACTACAGAACACTGAAGAAAGAAACTGAGGAAGATACAAATAAATGGAAGAATATAACATGGTCATGGATTATAAGAATTAACATAATTAAAATGTCCACACTACCAAGAAATCTATAGATTCAATGCAAGTCCTACTAAAACACTATGGCATATTTCACAGATCTAGAATTAATATTTCAAAAATTATATATAATTCAAAGGGACCTGAATGGCCTCAGAAATCTTGAGAAAGGAGAATAATGTAAGAGAGATCATAGTACCTGATATCAAACTGTACTACAAGGCCATTGTAATCAAAATAGTCAGATAGCAGCATAAGTACAGTCTGGTACTAGCATAAGAACAGACTGATAGATCAATGGAACAAAATAGAGATCCTAGAAATAAAACAATGGCTTTATGGTCAATTAATATTTGACAAAGGGAGCAAGAGCATACAATGGAAAAAAATAGCCTCTTCAATAAATGGTGTTGGGAGAAGTGGACTGGTACATGCAAAAAAAAAAAATGAAACTAGAACATCAACTTAAACCATACACCATAATAAACTAAAAATTGATAAAAGACTTCAGGTTGTGATACCAAAAAGTGTTAGGAGAAAACGCAGGCAGTAAAATATCAGATGTCCCAACAGCAATATTTTTGCCAATATATCTCCTAAGTCAAGGGAAATAAATAAATAATAAATAAATAAATAAATAAAATGGAATTACATCAAATTAAAAAGCTTCTGATGACTAAAGAAAGCTTTATCAAAATGAAAACAGAACTGACCATATGGGAGAATATATTTGACAATAATATATTGGACAAAGGTTTAATTTCCAAAATATATAAAGAACTCATATGATTCAATACCAAGAAGACAAAAACAATCCAATTGAAAAATGGGAAAAGGACCTGAATAGATTTTTCTGCAAAGAGGACATAAAAATGACAATAGACTTATGAAAAGATGTTTAACATCATTAGCCATCAGAGAGATGCAAATTAAAACCACAATGAGATATCACCTCATAGCTGTCAGAATAGCTATCTTTAATAAATCAACAAATGGTAAGTGCTGGCAAAGATGTAAGAAAAGGGAACCCCAGTGTACTGGCAGGAGAATGCAGACTTGTGCAGCTACTATGGAAAACAGTTTAAAAATTCCTCAAAAAAATTAAAAATGGAGCTGTGTTTTGACCCAGCAATTCCACTGCTGGGAGTATACCCTAAGTATCTCGAGCCACCAATTCAAAAGAACTTTTGCACCCCTATGTTCACCACATCACTATTTATAATAGCCAAGTCCTGGAAAAAGCCTAAGTGGCCATCATAGATGAGTGGATAAAAACTATGATATATTTGCACAGTGCAATAGCATGCAGTGAAAAGAAAAAGGGAGCTCCTACATTTTGTGGTAGCATGGATGGAAATGGAGAATATAATGCTGTTAAATAAGCCAGATGATGAAAGACAAATACCATATGATCTCACTTATCAGAGGAATCTAATGAACAAAATAAACTAAGGAGCAAAAAGGAACCAGAGACATAGAAATATGGAACAGTCTGACAGTGATCAAAGGGGAGGGAGGAGGGTGTCAATGGTTGAAAGAAGGGGAAGAGACTAGTCAAAGAACATGAATGAATGACCCAAGGACATGGACAATGATTTTGGGATTGCCTGTGAGAGCAGGATTGGCCTGGGTGGAGGTGAGCAAGGGGAATAAAAATGGGACAACTGTAATAGGATAACAATAAAAGAAATTAAAATTAGAGATTGGCAGGTATCTACAAAGAATTCCTCATAAGGCTGTCAGCTAATCTCAACAGAAACACTTCATGACAGAAAGAATTGGCAGAAACTATTCAAAGTGATAGAAACTAAGAACATGCAACCAAGAATACTTAAGCCAGCAAGGCTATCATATAATATTGAAGACTTAACAAAGAGCTTCCCAGACCAAAAAAAAAAAAAAAAAAAGGCTAAAGGAGTTTATTACTACCAAACTAGCATTACAAGAAATGTTAAAAGACCTACATCAAAGAGAGAGAGAGAGAGAGAGAGAGAGAGATAGAGAGAGAGAGAGAGAGAGAGAGAGAAATATAGGTGCAATTGTTGGGAACCGCCCTGACTGGTATCAGAAGCTGAAACCCCCGCCTAAGCTAAGGCTAAGGGAACGCCCTTGGAACCGTAAGCCGGCAAGGAGATAAAAGCTTATCTCCCTGGCAGGAATGCTGCTTCTGCTGCTGAACCCCAAAAAGCTTGGTCGGTTAGCCAAAGACAGGTAAGATTCCCCATGGGGGGAACAACCCAAGCCAGGCACGATCACTTTGGGAGGCCCCCCCAAAAGAAGGACTTGGGGGGCTGCAGCAAAAAGGGGGTGATGGACCCTCACTCCTCGGCTTTGACAAAGTCTGAGTTCTCAGCGTCCGGAAGAAAATCTCCTTATCTCTCGGTGGCCTTAGTTCCCGCGCTCCACCTAAGCCTGAAACAATGACAGGGTAGTACAGCTCGGTACTGGGAAGTGCGGATTTCCCGGGGTGATCAGGCCTAAGAAAGAACATGTAAATTACTGTGAAACCTTCTTTGTTCAAGAATGCTCTCAGTTGAATGAGAAGGGTCTTAGGAGGAAGCTAGTTTGTTCCTCAGCCTTACAGCTCTTTGACCCCCAACTCAATAGACGGGCAGAGTTCTTTGTTTTCTATAGTTCCTTACTTCCCCTAATGAGTATTGTACTTTACCTGAGTTATTATGTAGCATGAGCCCAATAAAAGCAGGTATGGACTGTAAATCGGTGCGCTCCCCACTAGGGGGGGTGGCCATTCTGTCCCTACTTCCCCACAGAAACTAGTCTGTCTCTGTGCATGTTGTTATTTCTCGCATGTTTATTGTCGAGCCATCCACAGCGTTCCGTGGTCACTGCTGGCCGGTGACCCACGCGCAACATGCAATTTAAAAATGATAATGAGTACCTACCTATAATAACCTTAAATTAAATAAATTAAATGTTTCAGTCAAAAAACATAAAGTAGCTGAATGGATAAGAAAGCATGACCCATATGTATGCTGTCCACAAGAGACTGACCTCAGAAAAAAGATTTACACGGGTTAAAAGTAAAGGCATAGAATAAAATATTCCATGAAAGTGAAAACAAAGAAAAAGCTGGGGAAGCAATATTTATATTTAACAAAATAGACTTCAAAACAAAGTCTATTACATGAGACAAAAAAGGTCACTACGTAATACTTAAGGGAGTAGTCCAACAAGAGGATATAACCCTAGTAAACATATATGCACCAAATGCAGGAGCCCCTAAATATATGAAGAAAATCTCGATGGACTTTAATGAACAGGTTGAGAGCAATATAGTCATAGTACAGTATTTTAACAACCCATTGTCATTAATTTATAAAACTTCCAAACAAAAAAGTCAGCAAGGATTGACTTAAACAGCAGTTTTAAATGACACACTAGATCAAATGGATTTAAATGATATTTACTGAGCATTTCATCCCCAAACAGAAGAATATACATTCTTCTCAAAGGCACATGCAATATTCTCAAAGATAGACCACATGTTAGGAGACAAAATAAGTCTAAACAAATTTAAGAATATTGAAATCATATCAAGCATTTTCTCAAATAACAATGGCATAAAGTATAAATTAATCCAAATAGCATGTTGTTAAATAATTAATGGGTTATCAATTAGATCAAGCAACCTATCAAAAATTAGCCAGAAACAAATGAAAATGAACACAAAGCCAAAATCTATGGGACAAAGAAAAAGCAGTCCTGAGAAGAAAGTTCATAGTACTACAGGCCTACCTCAACAAGCAAGAAAAATCTCAAATAAACAATGTAACACTACACCTAAAAGAATTAGGAAAACAACAACAAACAAAGCCCAGAGTAAAGAGGAGAGAGGAAATAATCAAGATCTGAGCAGAAATAAATGACACAGAGACTAAAAATAAAAAAACAAAATATCAATAAAACCAGGAGATAATTCTTTGAAAAAATAAGAAAGACTGATGAAACTTAAACCAGGCCCATCGAGAAAAAAAGACACTGGACCCAAATAAATACAATCAGAAATGAAAGAGAAGTAACAACTGGTAACATAGAAATATAAAGGATTGTAAGAAAATACTATAAACAATTGTATGTCAAGAAATTTGACAATCTCAGTGGAATGCATAAATTTCTGGAAACATACGATCTTCCAAAACTAAATCAGAAAGAATCAGAAAACCTGAATAGACCAATAACAAGTAAAGAAATTGAAGAAGTAATAAAAAAAAACTCGCAGAAAAAACTAAACTTGTGGACCAAATTAGTTCACATGCTAATTTTACCAATCACTAAAAAAAAAGAAAAACACCTATCCTCCTCAAACTGTTCCAAAAAATTCAAGAGGAAGGGAGACTTTAAACTCCTGTTATAAGGCTAGTATTATCTTAATCCCAAAACCTGGTAAAGACACAAAGAAAGAAAATTGCAGAACAATATCCCTGATGAACATAGATGCTAAAATCCTCAAAAGAGTATTAGCAAACCAGATACAGCAATACAATAAAAAGATCATACACCATTATCAAGTGGGATTTATCCTAAAGAAGCAAGGTTGGTACAATTTTCACAAATCAATAAATGTGATATATTATAGAAACAAACAAACGATAAAAATCACATGATCAGGTGGAGGAAGGTATTGGCAAAGTGAGAAGGAGCTGAGTCCACTTGCTCATGTACCCAACTGGAACACTTGTCTGATCTTCCAAAAACAAAGTGAACAGTCAATAG